>NC_068940.1:102911956-105311956 GCF_026419915.1 Harpia harpyja
AGAGGTATTCTACAAGCAGCTTTTGAGGCGAGCGGTGCCCGTTAAGATATACGCTTAAAATATGTCAGTTCTTACAACAAGTAATACCAGTAATACTCTCATGATACAGGAGAACGGTACATTTTCCCTGCCACCGCAGAAATCCCCACTCCAGTTCATTTCTTCCCTTCCAAACGTGCCACTAAATTACCACTCCAACACATCTGACACCACATGACATTACCGAACAATTCGCAGAGTCTTTTTCTCTGTTGTTCTTTCTTCCCGGCACTTCTGTGAGAAGCGAGACGGAAACTAGACCAATTCCCCGCCAGAGTTCCCTTCAACGGCAAAATAGATTCCATCTCTCTCTATCCTCCGCTCTTACACCCCGGCGCAAGCTTTGCTGAGCCAACTTCTCCCTCCTCCAGCCCCCGGCGGCCCCTCCGCCACCCTGCCCGGACACGGCGTTCGCGGTGCCGGTGCCACCGCTCGCTCCCCCCGCCTCCAGGGGAAAGTTTGGGGAAGGGAAAATCCCGGCACTACCCATTCCTCCTCCACGACACGCTCGGAACCGGACGTCTTTTTGGTTTCTTTTTCCTCTTTTTCTTTCTTTCTTTTTTATTATTATTATTTTATTAACAAGCAAACAAAAAAGGAGAAACTTACATTGGTTTATTTAATTTTTCCTGCTAAACCATGAGTCCCAGAGCCACTTCATTGTATCCACAGAGTTTTAGTCCCCGAGCGGTACCGTCCCGCGGGAAGGGCCCGGTTGCTGGGCGCGGAGCGCGCTGCCCGCCCGCCGCGGAGGGCGCATGGCTCGGAGCCGCCGCGCCGTCTGTGCGGCTGCCGCGGGAGCGCAGCCCCGGCCGGGCGGCTGGGGGGGGAGATGGGAGGGGGGAGAGCGGAGGGAGGAGGAGGAGGAGGAGGAGGAGGAGGAGGAAGGGCGGAGGCACCACCCGCCCCTCCCCGCCCCGCCCGGCCGGGCCCGCAGTGCCCCCTGCCGGCCGTGAGGGGAGGGGGGGGGGAGGAAGAGGAGGAGGAGGAGGGATGAGCGGGGGCGCGGGGGGAGGAGGGCAGGGGAAGAATGGGGAGGGGAAAGGCTGGGGGGGGGACAAAGGGAGGAGGAAGGATGGGGAAGAGGGGAGAAGGGGGAAAAAGGATGGGGGGGGGAAAAAGGATGGGGGGGGAAAAAGGATGGGGGGGGGAAAAAGGATGGGGGGGGGAAAGGATGGGGGGGGGGAAAGGATGGGGGGGGGGAAAGGATGGGGGGGGGAAAGGATGGGGGGGGGAAAGGATGGGGGGGGGAAAGGATGGGGGGGGAAAGGATGGGGGGGGGAAAGGATGGGGGGGGGAAAGGATGGGGGGGGGAAAGGATGGGGGGGGGAAAAGGATGGGGGGGGGAAAAGGATGGGGGGGGGGAAAAGGATGGGGGGGGGAAAAGGATGGGGGGGGAAAGGATGGGGGGGGGGAAAGGATGGGGGGGGGAAAAGGATGGGGGGGGGAAAAGGATGGGGGGGGGAAAAGGATGGGGGGGGGAAAAGGATGGGGGGGGGAAAAGGATGGGGGGGGGAAAGGATGGGGGGGGGAAAGGATGGGGGGGGGAAAGGATGGGGGGGGGAAAGGATGGGGGGGGAAAGGATGGGGGGGGAAAGGATGGGGGGGGAAAGGATGGGGGGGGGAAAGGATGGGGGGGGGAAAGGAGGGGGGGGGAAAGGAGGGGGGGGGAAAGGAGGGGGGGGGAAAGGAGGGGGGGGAAAGGAGGGGGGGGAAAAGGAGGGGGGGGGAAAAGGAGGGGGGGGGGAAAAGGAGGGGGGGGGAAAGGAGGGGGGGGGGAAAAGGAGGGGGGGGGAAAAGGAGGGGGGGGGAAAAGGAGGGGGGGGGAAAAGGAGGGGGGGGGAAAAGGAGGGGGGGGGAAAAGGAGGGGGGGGGGAAAAGGAGGGGGGGGAAAAGGAGGGGGGGGAAAAGGAGGGGGGGGAAAAGGAGGGGGGGGGAAAGGAGGGGGGGGGAAAGGAGGGGGGGGAAAAAGGATGGGGGGGGAAAAGGATGGGGGGGGAAAAAGGATGGGGGGAAAAAGGATGGGGGGGAAAAAGGATGGGGGGGAAAAAGGATGGGGGGGAAAAAGGATGGGGGGGAAAAAGGATGGGGGGGAAAAAGGATGGGGGGGAAAAAGGATGGGGGGGAAAAAGGATGGGGGGGAAAAAGGATGGGGGGGAAAAAGGATGGGGGGGAAAAAAGGATGGGGGGGAAAAAGGATGGGGGGGGAAAAAGGATGGGGGGGGAAAAAGGATGGGGGGGGAAAAAGGATGGGGGGGAAAAAGGATGGGGGGGAAAAAGGATGGGGGGGAAAAAGGATGGGGGGGGAAAAAGGATGGGGGGGGAAAAGGATGGGGGGGGAAAGGATGGGGGGGAAAAAGGATGGGGGGGAAAAAGGATGGGGGGGGAAGCAGCATGGGGAAGGGGGGGGAAGCAGCATGGGGAAGGGGGGGGGAAGCAGCATGGGGAAGGGGGGGGAAGCAGCATGGGGAAGGGGGGGGAAGCAGCATGGGGAAGGGGGGGGAAGCAGCATGGGGAAGGGGGGGGAAGCAGCATGGGGAAGGGGGGGAAGCAGCATGGGGAAGGGGGGGGGGAAGCAGCATGGGGAAGGGGGGGGAAGGAGAAAAGGTGAGAAAGGAAGGGGAGTGGGTAGGGAGGAAGGAGGGCTGGGGAGAAGAAGGATGGAAAAGAGGCAGGAGAGGGGATGAGGGAGGGCGCGGGAACAAGGTGGGAGGAAGAAGATGGGGAAGAAGGGGGGAAGGAGCCACGGTGGCGGCTGGGGGTTGCCACAGGTGCTTGGAAAGAGGGTTCGACCAGGGCCGAGGCGGGGCACAGCGGGGGAAGGGGGTAGGTGAGAATTGTCCCAAAAAAAGCCAGACCCTCTGATCCCCCCCGGCCGACCAAACCCACCCAAGACCTCCTGCAGCTGCCTCTCCCCGGTGCCTCGCACCTCGCCTGGGTCACGCTTACAGCGCAGCAACTCCGCTGAGTGGGAACAGTGGCTTGGAGTGAAAAAAAAGCTGCCCAGCATTGACTGGGAAGGGCTTAGGCAGATGCTCAGAGGTGGAGAGAGGGGTGGTGGGAGTTCGCTGGCAATATTGATGTATTCGGGGTGGTAAAAGTGGAAGAAACTTCTGAAGAACTGCAAGAAGAACCTCAAAATACTAAGCAAGGTAAAGGAAGGCGTACAGGGGGGACTGGTGTCGCTTTACTGGCTCAGTGATGGGCTGTGAAGTGGCTGTTACCTCTCCCGAAAGAGAGTCTGGAGCTGTAATAAACACCTCTGTGAAAAAAGAAAGGAAAGTGCTGGGAAAGGAGCAGATTCACGTTGGGAAAACTCGAGGGGGCTACAAAACAGCCCCAGAAATGCAGCAGTGGCCCCAGGAAGGTGGATGGAGAGCAGGTCCCCATTCAAGAACAAGTTTCATGCTCAAGGAAATTATCAAGTAAGGGATTCAAAATATATAAAGACTCAGAACCGGAAAAGCAGATAATGAAGAAGCATATACATAGGAAGAGCAGGGTGAGGAAGAGGAGGAGAGAGGGAGCGGAGAAGAGGGGGTAGAGGTTGGAGACTGGAAAACAAAGACTCCAGATGAAGGGAGATGCAGGAGAAGGAAGGCTAGGAAAAGCGGAGGAGGATGGACATGAGTTCCCGGTGGGATAACAGCCCGCGAAAGCCCAGAGCAGCGCAGAGGCGCAGAATGATGTGCAAGGTAGGAGATAAAGGAAGGACAAATCCTCAGGGATTTAATCACTCAATGTGAAGCTGAACGGTAGCTTGCAAAGGGAAGGAGGTTCTCACGAGGACCCAAAGAGGACGGGCACGTCTTCAACACCAGAAAGGCAAATTCTGAGTCCTTGGCAGCTCAAAGCCCTGCTGTTGAACCCCTACCTCTGTGCCAGTGCATCTCTGTAGGACATCCCTACATTCCAAGAGGAACAGCTTTTTTTCCCCGCAGAGTTTAATGGATTTCCAACACCATTTTAGGCTCAACCAGAACAAGGAATTCAAACCAGAGCAAAAATGCTGTGTAGGGATTGTACCAGCCTGAGCACCAGCGAGCTGGGCTCACACTGCTCATCGTAGCAGCACAGCCCCAGTGGAAATCCTCCATGCTGGGATGGTCATGGTATGGTCCCACCATGCAGATGCTCTCAGCACCCCAGAAACACCCCCAGCTCTGGGACAGCGGATCCCAGCATCACTGGGGGGGTGCTCAGACCTGCAGAGCCTCCTACCATGGAGCCATGCCCTACATCACTTCTGAAAATGGTGCTTCTTCCCCCAAATCCCCCAAACAGCTAAAAAATAGTATCATGGGGGAGCTGGGCTTGTGCAGAGACAGGACAGGTGAACCTAATCCTTCTTCCTATGGAGGAGGAGTTAATTAATAGACTGCCTTAGCTGTGGCATAGTGCTCTCTGGGCTGATGACAGGTGAAGACGTATGTTTTTGGGGTTGATTTGCATGTGTATGCATTTGAGGGAATTTGGGGGTTGGTGTATCCTCACTTGTGCTCTCACAGACCAGAGTCTGCCTCTGCAGGTTAATGTTACACAGACATTGCTGGAGCTTTAACTTAAATTCAGGAATTTCATGTGGAAGGGGCATCGGCTGCTAAAAGTAAGTATTTTAGTCTCTCCCATCCAGTTCTTGCTCCACTCGCAACCCTTGAATGAAGGTCCTCATCTCTGTCCTCCCTCTTTCCTCAGTAATCTCAGCAGAGACTATCTCAGGGTTGATCACAGAAATGAAGTGGGAGTGGACAGGGGCACGGAGCCAGCAGGGTCTCAGTGGCACAGATTTAGTGTCACAGCCAGGGAAAGGAGGGGAAAGGCACAAGCTCTCAGTTAATGTCCCATCCACTGTCCCATTTCTTGTCTCTCTTTTGCAGTCTCTAATACGTAATGCTACTCCAAATTTTCAACTCTACCGCTTGTTTGTGGAGGAGGAAATACTGTTAAACCCTGGTGAAGCACCAGGAAGACCCATCTCTGTTTCATCTGTCTTTAGAAATTGAGAAATTATTCCTAATACTAGCAAATCCTCATTCCCATGATAATGAAATCAGCTCAGTCTGAACCCAGCTTACAGAAAACACAGAGCAACATTTACAAAGGAAATAAGATGAATAAAAGGTAGGAAGAAGTACAGGAGGGCAAAGCTACCCGTCAAATTTATTCCATGCCAGGAGCAGGACTGAGAGAGTCCCCCATTTCCTACCCCCTAGATCAACTCACAGCCCAGAAAACTGTCCCTTCCCCTAGTTTTCAGTTCCGATATGTACACATTATTTGGGCTCTTGTTTCTAAATTGCCTCCCTTTGAGCATCACTTCAAAAGATACAGAAATGTGACTCAGGAACATATGCTGAAGGCAGCGTTTCGGGAGTGGGTTCTGGATCTGCGCAGCATCAAACTCATGCAGCACGTGGGGAGCATCCTTGGCACAGGAGCAACTTGTAATGCAAACACTAATCATAAAGCAACCGCATTAATTGGAACCCTATAGACAGACTGATCAGAGAGAGGAAAATTGATTAAACCTGTGCTGCCTTGCCAAAAATCTTCCTTTCTGCAAGAAACATTCAGGTAATGCTGGCTTACTGAATGTCTGAAGAAGTTCAGACGAGTCAGCTGAAACCCAATAAATGTGCATGTCAGATAGAAGTAAGTATCAGCAGCAAAATAAATACTATGCGGGAGATCGGTTGATGTCATCTTTCTATTCTCTTCTCTCCAAAAAGATACCTTTTTCCCCACAAAGCAATCACTGCTTTCTTAAAGGGATTGTAGACAGCAGGGCTGGTTGTGAAGAGCCATTTATTCTCCCAAGATTTTTTATAAAGCCTTTCTTTCATCCCATATCCCTACACATTTGTTGCTGCCTTTTTTAAGGAAACAAAGAAATTGAAAAACGTGCAGTTCTTGAAACCTGTGAGAGTTTGGAGAACAGTTTTAGTTTAAAACACATTCTTTGTTTTTATCTTTAAAACACCTTGCTTCTTTAGAAATACTTTTCTCGCGAAACTTCATTTGGCAAAAAGGAAAAAAAAAAGTATTTTTCTTCAAAATTTGAAAGGTTTTTCCCTGCCTTCCCACCTTGCTGGTGCTCAATGGAGCGCTTTTGACTTCCACAGATCTCGGCTTTCTATAAAGCCTTTCACGACCTGGGATAAGTGCTGTGAGAAGCTCCTTTAGCACGAGGTGCCATGAGGTTGTCACACGCAAAACTCAGTTTAGCCAATACCTCCCTCTACCGGGAAAGAAAAATACTGCGATTCGTTATAATTGCCTTTGAAATAAAGGGAGATACCAGGAGAAGAAGGGTTTTCCAATCTAAAGATAAGAGGAAATTCAGGGTGGGTGGGATGAAGAAAGGGCTTCAGATTCGGGATATCACCAACACGTTGGTCATTTATTAACCAGTCAAAAGGGGTTTGGCCATCCTGTATTGACCCCAATTCAATGAGGATCCCCACAAGCTCCCTTCCCTGTTGCCTTCCCAGCCCCACTGTGATTGAATGGAGCATCCCCACCTCTGTGCTATGGAAAGCGTAAGGTCAGCCCACTATTTGCACCAGGACTGAGCCCACCGCTGCTGGGTCACATCGGGGATGGTGTTAAAGCTTCATTGGATAACGTTGGTTGGGATCTGGGCTTGTTCATTCCTCTGTAATAAGAGCCCTGATTTCTTCTCATCCCCCACTTCAATTTCAATAAGCAAAGAGACCCTGACATAAACCCAGCTGCTGTGTCAGGATACATCTGTATCAGTCTTCAGCTCCCATCTTTTAATTAAGTGTATCATCCTCGTGGAGCATCTCTCATCAAGCATCCATGGGGAAATCCTGTAACGCCTGGCTAAATTGCTACATTTGTTCAATCAGACTCAAAGATATAATCCTAAAGTGAGCTAATCTAATTTAATGGGGAAAGAAAAAAAAATTACAGGCAGGCAGTGCCTCTGTCAACGAACGTGTCCAAGTGTGAAGAAAGCATTCAGTGCTCTAATAGGCACATAACAGCTCACATCATTAAAGTAAAATTTATTTTGTCTCCCTGAAATGGCTCACCTCTCCCCTCCCACCTCCCCCCGCCCCGAATTAAGCCACTTTATGTCACACCAGAATACAGCTGCGTTTTAATTTAGAAGGGGATGAAGGTTATACTGTGCTGGGCTGAATTATGTCCCATTACCATGCTGTTGCCACCTGTGGACAGGACAAATATTTGGTGATTAGGCAGTTCAGAGAGCAGAGAAACACTGCTTTGCCAAGTGGGGAAAGCATTACATGGGGTTTAGCGATGAGCAGTGTCACAGAGGCAGAGCTTGGGTTTCCAGCAAAGTTTTCTGTTCCTCCTGCGTTCCCTGCATCCTAACAAATCAAGGGCTAAATGAATTTTTGACACCCAGAAGGTTGAAAAAAAATTCACACAAACTTTCCTTCGCTAACTCCCTCCAAAAAGTTATCCAACCCCCCGCTTTCCCAGGTTAGGTAAACCCTCCTACGAGTGAGCATTCACACATTGAGCCTTTGCAAGGTGACAGACAAATATAAATATATTCCCTCCTTTTGGGGTCAAAAGCACCAACTCATGACACCAAAGCCGCTTTACCCCTGTGACCTGTCTTGTGGAGGACACTGCCATCAGTCCAGTGGCCTTGAGAGGCAGCAAGGCTTAGTCCATGGAGGGAACCAAGAGAGCTCCTAGGCACAGCTGGACTTTGGATGCCCTGGGGAGATGTTTTAGGGGGCTGAAATCTAAACTTTGCCAGGCTCCGTGGGAGTTTTGTCTATGATCTCCATACGCGAAGGGCTTCAAAGCAGACCAGAGAGAAGTTAACCATTTCTAGAAATATTTCCACATAAAATCTAAAACATCTAGAAATACAGGTGCCTTAGAGACACTGCAAGATTGACCATACATGGTGTAAAAATCACGCTTGTGGCAAATCACATTTGCTGTATGCTTTCCTTTCCTTGCGCAGGCACTTTTAGCAAATCCTTGCCTTACTTCTGCCTCCAGAACCACCCCTTGCACATTATAAAGAGGATCTCCAAGGTATTTCACTGCTGTTTCCAGGCTGAAACTAATACTGGCTTGTCCGTTGCATTTCATTGTGTTGAAGACACCAAAAAAAAAACAAACCAGAAATCTCTAACAGAGTCAGAGAAAGTTGGTTGATTGATTGAATTTGGTCAAACACTACCTGCAAGCCTGCGGTTAGAAACATGCCTTTGGGTGCATGACGGAGGCATAGCTAATGAGAAGACCCCCACAAGGACTGGAGGGAAATTCAAAGTGATAAAGTAATTTTCTGCATTTAGTACCCTGATCCCTTTTCTTTCTTTCATTGCAGTCCATCATGCCCTCCCTCCTGCATTTTAACACTAATTAGTCAAACTTCCTTCCAGTACATTTACTTAATATTTTACATGAATCATGAACGATTTCCCATTTTTTTCTAAATTTGAATCTTCTAATTAATTGTAATGTCTATTAGTTTCTATTCAGACACTGCTGTTTCAGTTTCTGGGAAGTGCTTGGGGTAGAAAGACCCATGTAGCTAAGCAATAAAGACCACAATGTCTTTCAGCACAGAAATAGTCCCATGGACTTCCTTAGGACTCCTCTAGGCCTATCGATGCTCACATCGGCCAGGTCTTGGGCAAATTGTGGTTACAAGTGGTTAAGTGACTCAGAATTTCTGATAAAAGCTTGACAAATCGGAGGGAAATTAAACTGAGCTATCCTCCTGTTCCTTTTCTTGTAGGGTTTTCTGCAAGGTTTCTACATCATCTTTACCCTTCAGTGCCCTTACTCTGGTGCTCCTCACTGATGCTTTCATCCCTACACTTACTAAGTTGCATGGCCAGGGGTTGTAGGCTGCAGGGCTTTGACTTCCCATGTTATTTTGCTTTCAAAAGTCTCCAGTCCACCAGATGAGTTCTTTCTGTTCACTATTCCCTAGCATGCCTGCTTCTCCACCCATCTCCAACCCAAGTCTACTGCAACAGCACAGAGATGTGGCAACAGAGTCTTTCCTTCTAAAAAGAGGGAGACATGACTGAATTCAGGAACTCTCATTAGTATGTTTTTTAGCATCTTCAAGCTGAGCAGCTTAAGGAGTCCCAGGTGGACATGGGGCTCAAGCTGTTTCAGTCTAAAACTCTTATCCTGATACTGCATGTGGGCAACTTGTCTGAGCCCCATTGCTTTTGGGGATTTGTCGCATGAGTGCTGGTACTCATCCTCCTGGGGGGATGCAGGCACAAGGAAGATGGGTGCTCAGCAAAAGCCTGAGTGGAAGGTTGTAAGTAGAAAAGGATTCAATAACAAACAAGCACTCACAAACTGGGGGTTCTGTTGGGCTGACCCATTCTCTGCTTGGGGAATACAAAAGGCACCAACAAGACCAAAGACCAGGAGACGCTTTGATGTGCAGATCTCCACCCTCCACCTTTAAGGGAATGCTACGCAACCAGAAATAATTACCAATATATCCACCAGCTGCCTCTTTGCACAAGTGAAGAGTCAAGCACTAGCCTTCACACATACCTTTGGGCTTTCGCCTTCTCTCCTTCGTCTGCCTGTTTGCAAGCACAGTCTGCAAACTTCTCACCCCTCTCCTGCTTGCTCCCGCTTCCAACTTGAAACTGCTATCAGGTCCCACCACTGATTTCCCCCTCATCTTCCTTTCCCCAGCAAGCAGTTTTTAGACCAAACTAGATCTGAGACAAAGCTAAATCCTCTACCAGAGGACCCTCCAGCATAAATCACCTTTAACCCTAATGTAATAAATCAGCCTGCCACTCACAATAACAAGAAAGGGCTGGAGGAGGACAGCATTCAATCAGAATCTGGCTGTTAATACAACAGGCCCAATTACCTGCTGAGATAAACTATAGTGAAGTCATTGGGTCCTCCAAGCACCTGAAAATTTGGCCTGTTAAAAATCAAGGAATCCTTTGATTCCTTCTGGTTTGCCTCTTTGGAGAAGATTTGAAACAAAGCTATAACTGCTCAAGGCTCCCAGCTTCTCATACTTCATCCTTAATGCAATATCCTATCTCTGACAAACGGAGCCTTTAAGAACCATACTGCCCTTGACTGGAAATCTAGCATTAAAGCACATCAATGTGCACACTGAACAACCACATTTTGCTTTCCAAGCTGACCCCCTTTGAGTGCAGGGTCAGACCCTCGCTGGATATTGAATGCTTTCCTCAGCATCAAGCAAAGTCCAGCTTTTTTTTCCTCTGCAGAGTTTGAGTGCTCTCTCAGAGAGGGTTTTTTTTTATTTATTCTTTCATCTATTTTCAAGCATTGATTTGGGGGTGACTTTAAATGGGATAGGACTGGCGCTTCTGCCAGGTGTTTTGAAGGGAATTGCTGTCCTCAGTACAAACACAGCCACCCACAGACAATAACACAAAATCCTAACAATTGACTTTGGTTTCCAGAAGAGTTGGATGGGTTCAAGAGCGGCCTCTCTTTGTGGGCATTTTGGAGTTCGACAGAAAGGACGGATGCTGGAGAAGCCCTTCCCGCTGCCTGCCACTTTTCATATTTTGCTGTTTGTAATGGATTTTCACTTCTTAGCTTTTTCTGTACTCATGTTCATATCAAAAGAGAAGGGAAAAACAACACAAAAGCTGTTTTAAGTGGATGGTTTGAAGCAAAGGAAAAGTTGAAGTGTAAATATATGTAAAAGACAGGTACCCACTTCCGAATTGAGTGACAGTTTACCCCATTTTTCTTACAAATGGGGTCATCATTTTACTATTTTTGTACAACACACTGACACCAGTAAAACACTTATGTTGGTCCCTCCCCAAGAGCATCTCACCACTCTACAGTCTCACTTCACACACTAAGTTTTGTACCCAGCACAAAGACAAGTGCAGGTATGAAACCCAGCCTGTACAATGGATAAGCAAGAGAAAGCAGTCATTTCTTCAAAAAAAACCAAACAAAAAACCAGGATGAATTCTCCAAGACCACAGGCTTTGAAAACCTGGCTCCAACAATTTCCCCAGCAAGGACTTCTCTGAGAAACACAGCACAAATACCTCTCAGCCCTATTATCTCATTAGATACAGAGGCCATGATGGGTTTAGGGCCATAACGTAGCACAAGAAACTCTGAGACTGAAATGAAGGAGGGTACTCACAAGACTGAGCAGACTTGGGCTCACTGCAGAGCCCGAGACTTTCTCCCAAAATTGTGACTGTCCAGTAAACCCGTCAGAGGTTGGTGCTTTACAGCTATGAGGTTTGCACATCTTTTCCAATCTTGTGTGAGTTATAGTGGGATTCATGTGCTCCCATTAAGGTGTCTAAAAGTTAGACCAAAGTCCAAGTCCAAATAAGTCATACCATGCGTCCCCCTCAAAGGGTCAGTGGAGAGATATAGGTGATTACCCATCCCTAGATGGATAAGATCAATCAACCTCTGGAGATGCATTTCTCCCCTGCACTGACTGTGTCATGAGCCTAGAACTGAGGTTGTTCTGTATATTGATAAATTGTATTGAGTTTACCTTGCCACATAAACCCAATACATAAATTTGCAGCTCTTCTATGGGGTTCTTCCTGCCTGAGCTGACTTGTAAGCAGTAAGATGTAAAGGCACCCAGTCCCAGTCCTCCCACTTGCTTTCTATACCCTGAAGACAGTAGAAGTCAGCCAGGAATCTCAGCATTATTTTTATTGAATTGGGTTTTATTTTAGATAAGTATACTTATATATACAGGGCACGGGGGGAGGTTTGTTTGGGATTTGTTTTGTTTTGTTTTTTTCTTCACTTCAACAAACCTATAACACCAACAAGTCCTTCAACAGAGATGCTAAGGAGACTGGTTCTCCTAAACTGGTAAGTTCTTGCCACAAGCATAACCAGAAGACCCCACTTATAAAATAGCTACTGTCTGAACAGTGCCTACTTCCTAAAGATTTTTCTGTCATTTTGCTGTCTTTAAGAAAAATCTGAGGTATGGCGGCTCTTAGCTTCAGAGAAAGGTGGAGACAGTGTCCTCCTGTGCAGAGAGCAATGCCAGAAGGTGCACTCTAGAAAGAGACCCCAGGAGCAGGGATGGTGCCCAGTAAACTGCTCTGTAATCAGATTATTTGTCTAAAGAGGTGTTGTTTGGAGGAGATGTTGGGACTGATGTCAGCTGATGGGCTGCTAAGGCTTGCTCAAATAAATGAAAAATGGATTTTTAAGGAAGTTTGCAGAATTTAAGTAATAGAGGATACAATAGTATTTTCTAAAAGGCTTGGTAATGCACACAAGACTGGTTCAGAACGTAGTTTAATCAAAACGGGAAAAAGAAATTCTGGATTTTTTCCTAATGTATAAATTTCATATTAGCTTGTCTCATAACTAACCGAAAAAACCCCACACCAAAACTAACAAACCCCCAAATCCTAAACCCTCATAACTTTGGTTTAGTTCATGATTATTTTAGCAGACAAGATCCTCAGCTGGTATAAATGGGCTCAACACTATCAATCAAATTATACCAGGTGAGGGCCTAATTTGGGAATTGCTTGAAGAAATGAAAAGTGAGTAAAAGTTTCCCAGACAAATTAAAAATGAATTAACAGCTGAAATTAACTTACTTCTGGGTGATGGTGGGTATCACTACAATTTTTCTTGCTGTGGCCTCAATGGAAGAGGGAACTAATTGCCATATGAACCTGAACATTCACCAGCTGCCTTTTCCCTGAAAAAACTCACTGAAATATAAGTCTCCAAAAACTTCAGGGAAGAACGGGGAAAAAAAATAATTCTGGAAAGAAAGTATTCAAATTGAGTAAGATCTTTGTCCTTAGATAAATGAGGTAGGATAAATTAAAGTTGTATTTTGCACCTGCTACACGTAACAGATGGGAATGGGTGATGAGCAGCCAGGAGGGGCTATTTGCAGTGTCCCTCCATCCCACCAGCATCAGTGGAGCAGCCTACATGTTTAGGTCTACATGGTTTACATCAAGCATCCTGCTCCCTGCCTAGAGAATCTGACAAATGCACTTGCAGAAGTTTTGCCTGCACAGAAACCCAAGTGCGTGATACAGTATGGTCAAAGCCAGTGGGAAGAGCAGTGGGAAGGAAACAGGGACATCCTCACCCCCACCAGCCTCCTCTGGCTGCTCACCATCAGTGGGGACAGCAGTGATTAGTGATGTATTTTGCAGCAGGGTCCAAAATAGCTCTTTTTGGTGGTCGTAGTTTCAGTCATCTTCCCAATTTGTAGCATGGCTACATCCCATCCCGCACAGGGCTTTTTCATGGGATTCGGTTTTACCTGTGAAGGCATCTTAAGCTCAGGAGTGAGCCACATGTTTTTCAAGAGCGTAAAAGCGGTCACTCTTTCCTGTGGTTGGCAAACGTGGTTGTGTGAAAGGGAGAGTTTTGGCATCCTCCACTTAAATTAAACATTTTGATCCTGCAATCAATGTCAACAAACACAGCGTGCAATATATGATACTTGATCCAGAGAAACATTAAAACCATTAATGGCTTATAACATATACAGGGGATAACAGAGCCCCATGTCACTGTGCTGTGCTTTATTAATACTACAGCAGGAGCACATCTGGGGTTGAACAAGCACACACTGATGAGGTTGTCCTACAGCTGGGTATCAATGGAAATGCTTTCATTGCATTACACACGTCTTTTAGCACCGTTTTCTCAATCCAGCTATCACTTCTCTCCTCTGCCATACCCAAGATATCTGTGGCAGAGGATTGCTCCCGTGTTGAACCCCGTGGTGTAATATCACATCAGATTCCCGGTTCTCATTTCAGAATAATCCTGCAATTCACACCGTGAGAAGAAACCTGAAAATATGACTTAAACTTCATTGAGGTAAAAGATCTGCCAAAAACATGAGCCTGAGGTGTGAACTGCATCACCCATGTTATTGAGAGATGAACTCCAGACCTCGCTGCCCCAGGGACCCTCACAGCCAACAGTGGGTTTAGCCATTGAGAAGTGCCAGACCAGCACATGGGAATAGATCTATTGGAGATCTTCCCCTTTTTTTGGAGTGTGTAGAAGTTGTGTGAGAAGATTTTTGGAGATCACCAAGCAAAATGATGTAAAACTTAACCAAGCAAGTGCTCCCCATGCCAGGAAAGATGTTTCCTTTCAAGATTAAATGTTGATTTGAGGGGAGGAAATATGAAGCAAGCCAAACATTTCCAGGTTACTAATCTTATGAAGAGATATGCTGACTGACTGAATTTTCTTCTTTTAGACAAGTGAAAACATATATTATTTTGATAAGCAAGCCCAGATGCCTCTCCTCAACATACTGCCAGACATCCGTGTTCTGGGCTGGCTCAGCCTCAGCCTGGCCCCTCTCATGGCACAGGGTCATCTCATCCCACCAGGGAGTTTGACACTAGAATAAACCATCAAGATACTCCATGGCTTACCAGGGTAGATGGGTCACCTCCTTGAGATCCTCCTGCCCACAGAAGCTCACCTTACCCAAAATCATCCAGTCCCATTAAATCCATCCAAGTCTTCCTCCAGCTGCTAGTCCTCAAACCACTTCTTCTCCCAGCAAAACAGCACCCAGCTCTCCCACACCTTACCTTGACAGAGCCAAGACACACTTCTCTCAAGCATCCACCTCTGCCCTAAACAATCACTTCATCCCTTTTTTTTTTTCTTTCCTCGTAATCATTTATACCATGCAGCTGGGTCTTGATGGCTGAATGGGTTAACTCTTTCCCTGCCACATCCAATAAAGCTCCTGACAGTTGGTTCCTGCTCTTCAGGTCTCAGGAGAGGGAAAATTGGCTGCATACTATGAGGGCCATAATAATCATGACAGGCAGCAGCTATGGCATTGGTGGGTCAGATATAGGAAGACACTGAAAAGAGCCAAAAGATTATTTGATTGATGAGAAAAATGCCTGTGTGAGAGACTTTAAGAGGTCATTCCACTCACATTAAAATAATAAATAGAGAGGTGATAGTGAATAAGTGCCTTCATTGAATGAACGTAGCAGGTACTAAAGATTTTTTTAATGTAGCATTAAAGGCATATCAAGAACCAGTGGCTTGGAGCTGAAGTCAAGCTAATTTAAATGAAAAGGTAGGCTTGTGATTTTTAGGTGTAATGCTAATTAACTGTGAAATAAATTACTGGGAGGCAGGCATTCTTCGTGATGTCTTCAGGTCAAGAGCTGTAACCCCAGCTGGACAACTTATTTTAGTCAAATGCAGCCCAACACTCACCTGCAAGATATTTGGCAGCATTTAAACCTGTGTTTCCAGTTCTTTTCAGTGGTGACATGACATAGTTATAGCGTCCTGAGCTAAGATGACTCAGTTGGTTTGTGCTCATACTATCCAAAAGCAGACCCTCTGGATCTGCTTTTCATATCAGCTTGCACAAATGCTAGTTCAGTACCTGTTCAACAAGCTTCTGCATCTATTTGCCTGCAATTATATTAACGCTTGTCCTGGACATGACTTGTGAACGTGCCAGCCTGCTCTGCTGCACACTATGCCCTCCTGCAAAAGTCACTTTGCACTTGTTGCAGGAAAATCTCTTTCCACCTTCTGGTGTTGCTGTCCCAACACATATGAGGTCTCAGTTAGGGACCATCTCAGTCGACTGGATGGGATAAGCAAACACATTTTGGATGATTGGATGTTGCTGTTCTGGAGCAACTTGTGCTTTGAGACCAATAGGGTATGGGTGACAAATTTTCTAGGTGCGTTTTCCAGCTTTCCTCTGTGCCAGAGGCCTGGCCCGTAGCATTGGGATCATGGAAAGCTTCCACAGGGAAATCTCACCACAGGGAAACTGCACCCCTCCTATACACTTGGGAGGAAGGGTGGTTGACGCAGGCTGTATTCACAATAAGCATTGCTCAATACTCTGTTTTAACCCTCACTGACATTTATTCCCCTCTGAGGAACAGTCATGTCTCTCCTCTCAACTTTCATTTTGTGGGATTAAATCTAGGATTCCAGGCTTCTTTCTAAAGCCTTTCTAATCCCCTGTCTATCACAGAAGCCCTTAATTCTTGTTTGAGTAGTATGACTCTTTCTTGACCATCATTAACCATGCAACCTCACCCATGCCTTCCCATTGCATTAGGACATCCTGCACTCCACGGACTGTGTCTCAGCTGATAGATTTTCACTCGCATTTTTCTGTTTCATGATTGCATCACATTACATATCACAACCATTCTGTTTCAGTAATTTATCCAGGTCTTCGCAGTGCTCTGCTGTTGCCATCACCTGGTAGCAAATGTCCCCATTTGGCCCCCAGTAGAAGACTTTATGCTCTGCCCTTTTACATTTTGTTTATCAGAATACCAGTAGATAAGATCTACCACATACTTCTTCCTTAGTAAATAGATTTCAAACCTATTTTATTCAAATTTCCACTTTCCTTCAAGTCTTTCATTATTTCCCCTTCAAAATGTGTTCCACAGCCCTGCAACATGCTCAGTTCAGATTAGCAAGTCTGTGATCACTTGAATTGCTTGTTACCTCCTTTTCAAATACAAGTATTACATTTGGGGTGGATTTTTTTTTTTCCTTCCTGCTACCTTTTCTGATTTGACAGATTCTCACAAAATCGTTACTGACAGATCTGCAGTTTCATGTGCCCGTTCTCAACAGTATTTTTGAAAAGGGGTTATTTGGGCCCCCGACTCCGTTGCTTTAATTCCCTTCTGTGTTCATCCATGGATGTACTCACATTTCCATTCAAACATTTCTTGTTAGCCAAGGAAAATATAATCCCATATTGAATATCGTCTTCATTGAACACCAGGGAGAATATTTACCTGGTCTTTATCATAGATATAGATAGATTACCTTTAACACTAAAGCTGTCCAAAATCTCATCCCAGCACCGTTTTGAGCCAATCATCTCACATCTTTATTTTTACTTCTTCTTTCTTATATAGCCAGTGAGTTATTTATTACTGTTTCAGTTTCCTATTCATGGTCTAATTCTCTTTTACACTGGAAGTTCCCACTCATTTAATTTTCTGACCTTTAAAGTATAGCTTTCTTTTAGCACAACCCTTTGTCCCACTCCCTCTAAGCTCTCTCCTTGCTGCTAATAATCTTTTTTTAAGAAGACAGTTATTTATCTGTTTAGGCTCGATCTCTATAGTTGGAATAGAGGCCCCAACTTTTTTTGCACTTTGAATATGTCATTTTGATGTAAAACCACTAGGAGGAAGCATTCAACAAGTTTCCTGTCCTGTTGCAGATGCCAGTCAATTTTATGAAACTCGGAGAGTTTCAGGCAGGAACCAAGGGGTCTGCTGGGTCACATATCCCCTTGAAAGTGCTGTGACACATAATCCCTTGAAGAAATATATAACTATTCACCTTTTGGTCAGACTGGCTCCTCTGCTTCTCCTGCAAAGCCAACTCCACCCTCTGAAGAACAGAAACCACTTCTAATTTCCAGGGTATTTTTTTCCCTGACTATTCTATTTGTCTTTTAAATGTTTCTCTCCCTCGCTCATATTTTCCCACCTGCTTTATTTACTGAGAGTTATGATGCATCCTCTCAGCTGTTATTTCTAGGCTGAACAAAATAAACTTGAATCTCTTTTCATAACATAGATTGTTATTCATTCTGGTATTGCTTCTCTGCACTTGGTCCAGTTTTAATTCACAGCTGCTGAATTGCAAAGGTATCTGGCAAATGAGAGGAAAAAAACTTCTCTTTTCCTTCAAGTGCAATACGCATTCCATGCCATGCAGATCCATTGATTTGCCCAAGAGCTGAGAAACACTGAACTAAATGATCTGCATAGTCCCATTAATAATGATAGTAGTACCAGTGGTAAAATCAGTCTATCTTATGCTACAGGTCCTGATTTTTGCTGAAGAAAATAGCTTTTTATTGATTAGTTCCATGCAGTCTTTTTCTTTTTTTTAACTCTTTTGATTGGATTGCAAATATTCAAGGCCTTTCCATTACTTTGATTTCCTGTGAAAAATGTGTGTGCTTTAGATAGTGAAATCAAGCCCACTACAGAGAGGAGAGGTACGGTTGTTCTGGTATTGTCATGTCTTTCATTGGTATATTTATTACGCTACATCACTATCAAAGAAACAAACAGAAACATCATGTTATTGAGCTGGTGTTTCTCATGGACTGCCAAAGGCAAAAGCTCTCAGCCCCCATGTTTTTGTTGTCTGTTAATAACCTCTTTAAAAATGCAATAATTTGGGGTAAAATTTGTAAATGATACATAGCTTATGGAGGAGGTAACTGTTGAAGAGACCGGGCTGTTAATGCAATGCTTTCAGAATAGTGCCTAAAAGGGGGCAGGCACATAAAACATCGTTTAGTATGACCAAAAAGGACAGCAATCTATCTGGAAACAAGACTGTCTGCCACACAGCCATCACAAGAAACTAGGAATTTAATATGGACATCAGTAGGATCCAAAATTAAGAGGTTTCAGAGGAGAACCAGAAGGATTAAAGAACACGGCAAGAGATTTGCCTTCCCCCAAACGATACCACCTTTACTCAGAAGGGCTTCTGCAAAAGGCAAAATTCACCCTAGGGGGTACTTGTCATTTCTTGCACTAATAAACAGTTCATTTAAGGTACCAAATGATCTTTTGCATCTTATCTCCTACACTGGTGAAGCTCTGACTCAGCTTCAGGGTGGCCTTCCCAGGCAGACAGACTTCAGTGAGGCTTGTTTGTAGCTGACTGTCAATAAACTATTCTTCTAATCAAAAATACCCCTTCCTGGAACACAAACTGGCAAAAATGAGTTGCACTACCTTTGGGTATGGATGGGTTTAAACACATAATCTCCTGAGAGGATGCAACGTCAGGGCTGTTCGGTGCACACCCAAATCGATGAGAACAGTGCATGCAGCTCAGTACTACTCGACGGACCCTGGACATCATGGGAAGCAGACATCGAACAGTCTGAAGCTGGGAAACACCCTCTCACAAGTGCCATGTAGTCAAGTCCTGAACTGTGGTGGGTCACAAATTGGGTAAGGTTCTTAAAAATCATTTTAGCCAACTAAACCCATTTAATTTTACTAATTATTTTGTAGTTGTTAGTTTTATTTTTTATTGTAAAGGAATAGAGTCCCCTGGGTCCCAATGGCACAGAGCTGGTGACTTCTCTGGTATAACACAAGTTCCCTGTGCACCTATCTTAAAATCTGAGGAAGCATTAGTCAAAACTAATTAAAGGTGCTACGATGCCAGCAATGGCTAGGAGAAGCTAAGGGAATACCACAGAGGAAATTAAAAGGTACTATAAATATTATTTATTTGCAATCAGTGTTCAGACAGTATTAACTGAAAAAAGAGTCTCATTATTAGGTGTAATTTAACATTCATAGTAAAAGAGAATTTCTGTCCAAAAAGCTCACAATCTGAAGAGGTGAAAAAGACAGGAGAAGAAGAAAGCAACACAAGATGGGACATACAACTGCCACCATAGAGAAGGGGTGTTGAAGAAGGCAGGCAACTTGCTGCAGGTTGCAAGCAAAGCGTACAGCAGGTCCCACTCAGTCACAAAACCCGGGTTCCTTTCTGGCTGAAATCAGTGTGGAGGGAAAAGCTCACCTGAGCCTTGCCAGAACCTGCCAAACCCAACAGTGACCACACAGCTACAACCTTGTGACTAAGAAAAATAAAAAGCATCTTACACTAGCTTGCGTGTAACATGTTTGAAGTTTAAATGAGAAATTAGAATGTCAAGGGTAATTTATGACTATGTCTAGTACATGACAAAGGATAATACAACAGTCATTAGACAGCAAAGTGCATCAGCTGGAAGTATCTCCAAAGTACATGTACAAAGGACAAAAGACTGACTACTGTTTGGGCATGTGTTTTTCTGAGAAGCCCAAGCTGGTAAGGAAATGAAGAAAGATAAAGAACTTAATAAGGAAAATGTGGTCAGGATCGTAAGAGACCATGTGCACGCATACTTTCATGAGAAGAAGAATTTATGATGACATTCTTAGTCTTATGTTAACCCCAGACCCAAATGCTTCAACCCACATTTCCTAATTGTTCATATTACTCGTACTTTGGTTTCTTCTAATCTTTGCAGGAGGAAGAAAACAGGTCCTCCCATCAGAGAAGCACAGACAGAAGGGGGAAAGGCTCCTACCACCAATGGGACACATCTACCTTAGGTCAAGGCCTCATTCCATGGCCATGGATGATGCTCACCACCACGACTAAGGGCAGCTCAGATGGGGCCCATGTGGTGCTCCCCAGCCTGGGTTTCTGACGTCTAAGGGAGTGGTTGAAGTGATGCTGCCAATTCCCCCCAGTTGGAAATGTTTGCTTGTGTCTCTTCTCTACCACATTGGCAGGAACGAACGTGAGCATGAAACTTAAACATTCTGTGAAGTTTGAGGGAAGTATGTAATAAACATAATTTGATATGGAGTGACTGATAGACACACAGCACAGCTGCCTTTGCATCGCTGCCAGAGGAAACCAGGTTAAAAAAAAATAATCCTTACAGACAAAGTATAAAGCAAGGTTTTACTCAGCTCTGTACAACTTCTGTAATACTGAGTTGTATTTATTATTTGATTAAGCTGCAGTAACACAACTACAATAGCATACATGCCATGACTTATTCTGTAAACCAATCATATTGGAAGAATTCCACTACACTGTGGCATATCTGTGGATCATGCAGTGGCTATGTTTGTGGTACACCGGTCCCCAAACATAAAAAAAAATACCAAAAAGAAAACCAGCAGCCATTTGCTTAACAGGTTTATAATGAGAGTACCAATTAGGAATAGACTAAGGGTAAATTTTAGCTCCTTTGGCAATTTATCTTAACATTGACATTCTTTTTCTGTTCTCTGGTAGATCCGTTGGTGCTTGGGCTTTTCTCTGCTTCTTGCACCGAGGGTAATGTCAGCAGATGTTACCTATCATTGCTGAGAATACACCACAGCACTCAGGTACTGCGGGACTCGCTTTGCAGGGGAGTGCCCTTGATCAAACAGATCCAAAACCTGTCTCTGCATATGTAAGTATTGAACAAAGCTGAACATAGCAGAGCCAAAGGCTACGATTTAGCATCTACCACAGTTAAGTGATTGTGATAAACAGACTTTGTTTAATAGGGAGGCTGCCTCAGCTGACATGTGTTTACAATATCAGCTTCTGTGAACATTTTAAAATATTCTTAACAACATTGTAAGATGAACTATTTAATGTCTGGATATTGTTGATTACCTGTAATTTCTCCATTCTCAACCATGAGATTGCCACTACTGGCTCTTGTGACACTGTTGTATGATGGAGGAAAAGATGCTGAGGACAAAGTTTCAGATTTCTCAGGACTCCTACCATAGTTTTCACCCATCATAGATGCAATAAGTCCTTCTTTTTCTGGAGCAGCATCTCCAACAGCGTCAATACTGCAAGTTCTGTGATGGTACAGGTAAGAAGCCTGCTTTATGGAGCGCAGGAGCAAATGACTCCTGTAGGCACGCTGGATGACAGTAGCAGAAGCTTCCTCTTGTCTGTGTCTGAGTGTAGTAGAGATTGGCTCGTAGGATTTTTTTGATGGATTGGCAGCCATGAACTTCTCCTCCATTTGTACTTTTAGAGTATCCAGCTCCCCAGAATCTCCTAACACTCGTTTGGTAAAAGCAAACAAGATATCCAAGCAGTGGATCCTGTCTCCACTGACCATAGGCAGGTCCATTGCTATGAGTTCAACTTTGTTTGGTTTTGGTACACGTAAAGGTTCAGCCAGAGCATCTGCAAAGTCTGAAAGCGCAGAGAAAGTTATAAACTGACTTGCCTCAGGATCAAACTTCTCCCAGATTTCATAAAAGATGTCAAAGTCATCTTCCCCTAAAGGCTCTGTACTTTCCTCAGTAGCAGCATTGAAGTTCTCCAGAATAACAGCTATATACATGTTTACAACAATGAGAAATGATATAATGATGTAACTTACAAAATAAATAATACCTATGGCAGGTTTACCACATTCGCCTATAATACCATTTACATTTGGATCACAGTACGGTGGCCCAGTGTTTAAAATAGGACTGAGAAGACCATCCCAGCCAGCTGACGTGGTGATTTGGAAGAGACAGAGCATGCTGTTAGCAAAGGTTTGGAAGTTGAACATATCGTCAATGCCATCTTCCATCTTCACATAGGCAAAGTTAGCCATGCCAAAAATAGCATAAATGAACATGACCAGAAAAAGCAAGAGGCCAATGTTGAATAGAGCAGGTAGGGACATCATTAATGCAAAAAGCAGAGTTCGAATTCCTTTGGCAGCCCGGATGAGTCTCAGTATTCGTCCAATCCGAGCCAAGCGAATGACCCTGAAGAGTATAGGTGGTAAGAAATGTTCAAATGCTGTACTGATGCCTGAAAGCAGTAAGGCTGAAACAGAAAGGATAACAACTGGTTAGAATATCACATTTCTGCTTAATTAGTAAGTAGGATGAAATGATAATATCTGTACAGTTGAAAAATACCTGATGTGTGTGTGCTAAGACCCTAGCAGAACAACCTTTAATAGAAGGTAGAGTTGAAAAAACAGCTGTAGAAATCAGCAGTTATGAACTACATTCTTCAGCCACCAGAAGATAGTACCTGTTGCACTAAGGATGGCAAGCACCTTTCTATGCACAACGTCAAATATCCATATCAGTCAACGCTCATTGACTGATGGTTTTCTTTGACACTGGTTGCAGGAATACTTCAGCAGGTGCAAGTTATAAATTTACCTTCTAAATTTGACTTCAGATACAGACACTACAAAGTTAAACTAAGAAAACTACATATAATCATAATGTCGCGGTCATCATTTCGGTAATATAGTCAAGATAGGCATAAGCGAACCAGTGATGAACACAGAAGTTGTGCATGACACTCTACAATGGCTTTTAGTTCATTCAGGGACATAGCTACACATAGATGTTATTTTATCTTTAGTTTGTATGAAAAAATGACAGATCTAGTAGCACTAGAAGAGGTTTGGCTTTTCTAGGTTTAGATGTTTTGGATACATTTTTCTGGATTTCCACTCCAGGAACTTAATTTCTCAAGGAAGTACCATATTCTTACTGGAATCTTACTTGCCCAAAACATAAGTCATAGTAAAGAAACAAGTATTTTTCTTCCCCTAAATGCCTTCTGCTATTTTGGCAGTACTGGTCCTAGGAATAGTTAAATTGGCAGAAAGCTCAAATTGGCAGAAGAGCTCTTCACACCATTCTTCCATTGCAAACCCTTCAACTAAAAGCTAATAGATTTGTGTTGTTCCTTTCGATCCTATTACACAGTGTGAACCCTAATTTTCAATCAACCATGCCTGAATTTCCAGAAACTGTATTCTGTAGTCTATAATCTAACTCCAGTCTTCAGATTCTCTCTGTATTTCAGTTCTCTGTCACAAACACAGATGACAAAACCCAGCAATTTTTATCTGACTGAAGATTTCGTAGCTAGCACTAAATCTGTAACAATGGAAATTACCACATAATGTGGTGCTGGTATGATGGGTTATTCATTCTGTCTTTCAGACTAGGAAAAAAACAACCTAAAGAACCATTATGAAAGATTTTACATAACACAGCTACTTTTTTTTTTTTTAATACTTTTATTAAAAGAAAATAGCAGAAATTTTAAAAAATCTTATTTCATATTATTTTAGTATAATCATGGTGGGTTACTTAGTTCTTTTTCCTCAAGACTTTACAGTATTATGATTTCCATTTCAACATCCATTTGCAGTTGATAAATATTAACTATTTTTTTCTGAAAAGAATAATAATTGATTCAGTAAAGAATTTGCCAAACCAATTTTACTTACCAACAAGTGACATGATCACAACAACTAAGTCAAAAATGTTCCAGGCATTTGAGAAGTAGTACTGCCTCAGAGCCACCAATTTCAGTACACATTCGGCAGTGAAGATGGCAACGAAGAGTATATTGATTTTGTTAAGGATGTTAGTCTTCGTTTCACTTTGCTCATGGGTTTCCACCATCATGGTGATCATGTTAAGGCAGATGAGAATCATGATGACAACATCAAAGGCTTGGCGTGTTACAATGTCAAAAAGGAACCCTTGGTATCTGTTCTAGAGGGAAAAAGTACATCTGGCATCAGTTATGAAAGCAGGGAGTACTCATCCATACATGTTTCCAACAGCTCCAGTTTTTATGTTGCAAAGTCACTCACCTATAGTGAAGTCAGAGAATTTTAAGAAAAGCAGAAAATAAAAATGTCATTTAAAATCCCTTCCCAGCTTAATCAGTTCCAAGGTGAATGTAAAACCCAACAAT
This sequence comes from Harpia harpyja, assembly GCF_026419915.1. Lineage (NCBI taxonomy): Eukaryota > Metazoa > Chordata > Aves > Accipitriformes > Accipitridae > Harpia > Harpia harpyja. The sequence continues at coordinate 102,936,323 of NC_068940.1, forward strand.
ACTTATGCAAAGAACTTAATAAATATTTAACCTGTAAAATCTTTCAGTGCAACTTTTTGGCATGCAATTGACTTTAGAGCACTGTCTGAGTATCAATGTAAAGACAGTATAAATAATTTATATGCAATATATAAACATATGCACTTTTCAGTGAATTAAATTGCACTTTTGCAATGCATTTTCCTTTTGAAGAATTCAGACAGTCTTACCAGTGGTCTTGGAATGGGTTTTTGAGGTTTCTTGGATCCCAACTTTTTCATTGCATTGTAATATTTTTTCTGTTCTTCTGTCATAAAGATATCTTCCCCACCTAAGTATATAAAGAAATGTCACTGTTATTTGGTGAGAAAGCAGCACTGCTTTAGTTAAAAATTCTAAAATGCTGGAAACTAACATTCTTTCTTTCTTCACATCTTGCTGGTACTAGCGCTTTTCAAAATGTGTAACTGTGTCCAAAAAAACAGAGTGGCACAAACCATACATTGACAGAGCAGAAGTCCTGGGGTGAAACCCAGCTAGCTCAGAAAGCATGAAAAAAAGGACCTACTGAAAACCTGGACAGGAACAAATCTTTCCTTGGCTTCCCACATCCCGGTCTTGTTGAATATCCAAAATACTAATCAGAGCAACTGTACCAGACCACTTTCTAAATAACGAGTCTCCTGTTGTGCTCAGTTCCCAAAAAGGAGCAAAATTTTAAGCGGCTGCAGAAAAGATGTCATTGCCTTTGATATGTTGGGAAAGAGCTGGGTGTTCAGGTTATAGGGGAAAAGAAAGGAGGAAGAAACTCACCCTGGGTGTTACATCTGCTAACTTAATTGCTAATGCTCTTGTAAATGCCAATAGAAGTTTTAGATTCTATGTACAGCAAGGACCTTGTTCTCTAAAGATAGTATTGCTCGAGAGATAGTAGGTGCCTGGGAGCACAACCAATGTACTTATCTTTTTCTTTTGTTGGTTGAAGTTGTCGATAATAACACCAACAAAGAGATTCAGGGTAAAGAAAGATCCAAAGATGATGAAATTCACAAAGTAGAGATACATAAATAGGCTGTGCTCCATTTGCGGCTGCTCATTTTTCTGCAAGAATGAAAAGCAACATGAAAAATGACCAGTTACAACACAGGCTCAATTCAGAATAATCTTCATACTGTTAATCCTCTCACAAATTGATTCCAGGAAGAACTAATATTTACAGGCCTACTGCTAATTCTGACAAAATTCATATGGTTCAAAACTACTAATGGTGCATAACACAAAATATTTTATGTATACGATGCCTTTGGAAGGAGCATGAAATGGTGGAAGAAAGTAACATTCATATGGTGACTATGGGATGCATGAAAATTCTAGGACTTTGCAGGGACATTATTGCTCAGATGCTGACTGCCATCCCTTTTGAAATTAAACATGAACTTTATGAAATGATTCACCAGGCACAACACCCGAGAGATAACTAACCAGAAAATACAGCTCAAAATAATAGTACTACAACATGTTTGTACTATGGCAACTCATTAATTTCATTTCTTTTACAATGTTTGTTTATGTAGTTTCTTGCTAGATCATTGCAGAACAGGATAATTTAATTCATACTGATATATTTGCACTGTAAAACTTGCAGAGTAAAACTTAGTCTTTGACTAATGGTGAATGAGGTTTACTTTTATTTTAAATTTCTTTTTTTTTTTTTTACAAAAGCTGATTGTTGTGGGGATTTTTTTATTTTCAAACCTGACTTGAAATCCTACCATTTGCAACTGATTGGGGGCCTACTAAAGTCCATAGAAACAGTTATTGAATTGGACATTCCTGACATGATTTTCACAAGCATTTCAGAAGCATCAGTTCAGCTTCTTCCGATAAGAATAGGAGTTGTAAATTGCTCAGTACTTGAAAAATCAAGCAAACTATTTAGCAGTCAAATTCCAAGCTCTTGCCATTAAAAATCTGGGCTAAGATATGTTTTTTTCTTCTTGGCAAAGAACTTCTTCTCTGGCTATTATAGATAAAAACAAAACCAGAACAAGAAAAATAGTTTTTCAAATTGAAACACAAACACCCCCATTTTTATGTATGGTTACTTTTAAAACTGATTCCTTTGAAGTCATAACCAATTAAGATATCCTCTTCATTTGAAATTCTTTGCCTTCAAAGACATACCACTTTGTCCTGTATAATATTGGATGATACTTCTGACAAGACAGCAAACGCTACTGTCAATGTAAAAGGTAGGTAAAATAGTACACTAGTGATGGCTGACAATGTATTTTAAATGGTTGCTTATCCACAATAGCTCGATTCTTGATAAGTCTGGTTTTATGTTTTGAAGTGGACTTTAAACTTTGTCACTGTAAAACATTTAGGTTTAGTCCAAGTGTGAGTTTCATAAAAGATGTGTGAAGGTAGGTGCCTCCATGTGAGTGGGAACTCTGAACTCCCCTGCTAGCTGATGCACATCCAGTTATTAGTAGAGTCAATGTAGTATAAAGAGGTGCTCAGCTGAACAATATAGATATCCAGGGTGAGCTAAAATGCTCCCTAGATCCCTCTGACCGTATTGACTAGATCTCCATTAACCATACAGGGCACTTGGAGATGAACTCACACAGAGACCTTACAGTATAGGTAACTGCATTTAGGTGAGTGGATCTGAAGTTGAATCCCACTTGCTGTTACAACAAATTAGGTTACTATGAGTCATTCATAGATGAAACGTTTACATCAGCTGAAAAAAATAATCACTGGAAAGATCTAGCACAAACAGGAGATATAAAAGTGCAAAAATCGTAATGCTTTAGTAGAAAGCGGTAGCATTAGCAAAAAACACAGTTTGAATATAGTGACTGACCTCTCGTGAATCTACTGCTGCATACATGATCTCCATCCAACCTTTAAATGTTGCCTAGAGTGAGAGATTATGGAAAACGTGTTGAACTTTCAGTGTAAAAGTCTTCACATCATTTGCAATATCCGAATGACGCTGACTGGAGTAAGAGCCTTTAGTATGGTCACACACACATAGCACCAAGCTCTGACGTTAGGGAAACTTGCCCCTGGGGTATGTGTAGGCATTCTCAGCCTTATCAGGACGTGAAACCTTGCTAGGGTGGGACAGAACATGTTGTCCTAGGATGCTGACAGGGCAAACCTTAACTGGCATGGTCTACTAAAGGCCTTACAAACCTCATGGCTGAAAAAAATCTGTATTACAGAAGATTAGTTCAGTATCTGCCTCAGATTTCCTTCTGAAATTGACTCCAGCTCTCAGTCTCATGAACCTGCTGGAGGCTGAAGCAGAACTTGTCCACCAGATGCTTACTTCATCACCTGGAAAATCACAGCAGGGTCTAATTCTTGCCCCTATTTCCATTTGTGTGCATGAGCAGCACTGGTGTTTGAACAGCCAGCTAGAAGGGAAAAGCAAGCTGTATGATACCACTCCTTTCCATCACTCAGAGAGATGAGTTAGGAGCTGACAGGAGGTCAAGCCTGTCTGACTTGGTACTGACTAGTGAAGGCAAGCAGCACTTACCACCTGAAGAAGAGCCAGGTAGCCAGAGCCAACATTATCAAAGTTGACTTTAACATTGACCCAGAATATTTTTCCTGTGTTATTATACATTTTACAGTCTGTTATGTTATTGATCGAACCATTCAATTCTGAATCTTCTTCTGTCAGATTGACACATTTCCCAAACTTCCCAGCAAAAAGGTTCACTCCCATGATGCTAAAGATGAGCCAGAAGATGAGGCAGACAAGCAGAACGTTCATGATGGAAGGGATAGCTCCCAGGAGAGCATTGACCACCACCTTGGATGAAACAGGAGAGGAAAAATACACTTAAACAAAGATGGGCTCAAGTATTTGCTCAGTGCAATAAGCAGTCACTTAGTCATCTCAACAAACAGAAACGTAATGTTTTCCATGTAAATACTAGGCACAGCTGGCATGGGTACCTTGAGCAAAGATTCAAAGGTCCATAGTATCTCTTAGGCTTTCAAAGGAATAGTTGATATTTTTGGGGCTGCTGTGAGCCACTACCACATAAGCATACTACAATATGAGTCCATCGTCTTTTGATGACTTTCCCTTGGTTTTGGAGTGGGGGATGTTTTGTTTGTTTGTTTTAAACTTTTATAACATAAAATTTCTGAAGTATTCATCCATAAGCACTAGTGCAGAGAACTGTATTATTAAGACTGTAGAAAGTAGTTTTTAAAAGGCCCAGCAATAACTCTCCAGTAGCATTTTGTTAGGTCTATGATATTTAGTGGATTATGACTGTGTTTGGGGTCTATAACCATGAGTTAGGTACTTTTTCTGTGCTAGGTGCTGTATAATCACAGAAGATGTCCACGTAGGTTTTAAGTGTATGCTAAGACATAACAGATTGTTTCATAAAATGGGGCAGTGTAAGGAAATGATGAGAATATATCTTTGAGTTTCACAGTGAAGGCGATGAACTCAGCAGTCAGGTAGCAAAGAACAACTTGATGGACCAGAAGAAAAATGAAAAAGCTTTGTGAAGGTTTTTGGAGACCATGTCACACACATTCTGCATAGCAAGACAGAAAGTAAGATGGTACCAGTTTAAAAATTGACTGTAGACATGGAAATTTTGATACATTCTGTTAATTAATTTAATGCAATTTCCCTCTGCCTTCACAGAGACAAGATTGCAGTCAGAGAGCTTTCAGTATCACTTCCAGAAGATATCCAAAAGCAATCTATATCTCGGCTGCATTGAGGCTGCATTCCCATGTAAAGGTGTAACAGTGAGGCCATATGTATTTCTATCATCCGTTTTTACATGCCAGAGTATATTCCATAGACCAGATTTTTGCCCACATACCACTGTGGTTATCACACTGTTTCACACTGCAGTGTATGGATGTGTTTTGCGTATGGCTGAGGGAATCTTTCTCTGCATTTGCACAAGGGTAGATTTGTAATTAAAAGTAATTAATGTCCAGCAGCTTCACATTGTTCCAGGTGCTCCTTTGGTGGAAAAAGACAGCAAATATTCTGTAGACAAACACTTCTGCTTTTTAAAAGAATGGTCTATTTGGAACAATAATTTGAGCAAAGTACCTCTTAATAGTCTAAAATTTTTGTAAATCAATTCAGTAAAAACCTGCAAAATGGAGGTGATTCTTTCCTCTGAATTAGCTTGCCATCAGACTTCAAAAATGAGAATTGTGCTCACAGTTCTTATTCTCTATTTTAATTTTGGCTACCTCAGTAAGACAGGAACACAAGAACTGAGCAGCAATGGAACAAAGTTCTGCCTAGTCTAGTTTTGTTGCAACGACACTTAGGATTGATCACTCGCAGAAAGTCCATGAGGAGCAGCCAAGTACAGAGGAGTGCAGCAGCAAAGGTGCCTTTTAAAAATTCATTTTATAGGTCCTAAACTGAACTTGGGGTAGACTTGTGAACTTCATAAAGACACAGACATGAGTTATGACCCTGTTACATGCTTGTTAGTACTGTCAGGCTTTAATTTATATTCAATCTTACCCTCATTCCCTCAAATCGTGACAACGCTCTTAAGGGTCTCAGAGCTCGGAGAGTCCTAAGAGATTTCATAGGGCCAAATGAACTGCCTAAGAGGTTTATTAAAGAGACCTGAATGGGAAGACAAAAGAAAGTATTAGCAGTATCCTGACATCTGTTCCCTTTATTCCTGTTTAAAACAAAACAAAACAAAACAAATCTCCCCATATTTTCAGTGCTGGAAGTGCAATATCCTTAAATCGTCATTAAAGGAGGCAAGAATACTGTCTTTGCATCCAGAAAATAATCAGTGATTCTGCTTCTACATCCTGTGTCAGGACCCATGTAGAAACAGCGAAGGCAGAACTTACGTCTACAATGAGGAAGTCCAACCAGCACCAAGCATTGGTGAAATACTTCTTGAAGCCGTAAGCCACCCATTTCAGGAGCATCTCCAGAACAAAGATGAAAGTGAACATTTTGTCAAGAAATGCCAACATAATTTTAATGCTTTTTCTCTCATTTATATGGATGTCTTCAAATGCCTGAAATCATAATATATACATACATGGCAAAAGTCAGAGATGAGCTTTATAAAATGAAAGTCTAGCATCATTAAGACCCCTTCGTCATTCAATATGTGTTTTACACTGATCTAAATGCCATCTTTTACTCAAATTTATGCCAGCTGATAAATGTGTAATTCTCCCTGTCCCTTCTCTTTCTTTTTCTCTATATAGTACAGCCCTGTGGACACATACATCATGCACACTGGAATGCTAGGAGAAAAGTTTATATTTTCAGAAATTTATTTCAAGAAATTTATACATTGAGGAGAACTAAGTACTTTTTTTTTCAAGTATTAAGAGTCATTTGTTTTAATGATATAAAAACTCCTTTATATTTCACAACTGTGAAATAACTTCCTGAGAAAAATCCAGTATACAGCCAGAGTAGAAACAGCTGCTGAGATTTATATATTTGTAGTTTTACTCACACTCTCTTATAATTTTTAATAATATGAATAATAGTTTGCAATAATTACAATAGTGAATAAATGACTGCTATGTGAAGCCTCTTCTTTTTTCTCCTGATGATTTCAAAGATATTCACTGTATTTGCTGCTAAAAACAACTTCTCTGGGTGCAAATCAGAGCTAAAAATGCTTCTAAATAAATACATGAAACTGTGCTACACTAACCAGGGCTCCGCTGCTCAGAAGAATCATGAATATGATAAAGGATTCAAACCACGAGTGTTCAACAATCTGGTAGCAGGTTTTTCTCAGATTCCACCATGTTTCTCCTCCAAAATTTATGGCACTACCCACATAACAATGAAAGTATCGCACACAACCTGAAAGTGAGAGACAGCAAAGAATGTATGGAAGGAATGTACATGCATGTGAAGGGTTGTTCAAGAAACTTCTGGGGGCAGGGAAAAGTCAATGGTCACATTAACTGCATCATTGTTGTTTTTCATGTTTTGCCAGGAGAAAAAAAATAGGAAATATCTAATTTTATTTGCCTTGTAACTCCTGTTTATATACATATAAAGTAGTTGGAGCCACTTTGGACAACTTTCTGTTGTTTCAAGATATTTCTGAGACTCTGAACATACTCTCACTGACCTGCTGTTTGGGCACACAAAACTTCAGGGCCATGGGATGAGTCTTGATATTACAAAAGCCTTTCTCAGTTTCTGCACACTATTTGGAAAGCAGAGATGAGATACCCAGGAACACAAAGGCTTGGAGGCAGAGAAGGTAAACAGTTGCCTTCAACATTGCAGCATTATACCATGCCTTGCAAGGTCTATTCATTTATTTACTTGCTTCTGAATGTATGGAATGGCTGGTTTTGTATCATATAACCTGCAAGAATATGTCATTTTCTAGCTGACACATAGGCTCCATAGAAGGAGACATCTCCTTTCAAGGTCACCAGATTATTTCTTATAAGTGACAATGACACCAGGGCCACCTAATGTTTCCTGACCACCCCATTACAAAATCCTGCGTTTGATTACTTATTAATTTTGCCAAGAATTAACTTGCTTTGGCTGTCATTTTCCTTGCTGTGTGCTCTGTTAATTCATGTTTTCATTATGGCAAAAAAAGTCAGTCAAAAGGCTTCTGTCATTTCCAAGCATGGAAAAAATAATGTATATATGTGTCTCATATATATATATGATTATCTCACACACATAAAGTATCGTACAAACAACTCATATATATATGATAAGATATATTATATGTAAAAAATTCTGATCATCTTTCTTTCAATAATCCCAGTTGCCCCACTAATGCGGATCTGGGATGTGAGATGGGGCAGGGAATGGCACTTGCACAAGATATGGACTTTTTTTTGTGTGCAGAAAACTGTGTCAGGTACAGATTTGCTGCACCTTCAGTTGAGATCTATAACAGTTTGGCCACAGTAGGCTCACTCCAGCCTGGGACTACAGAGCACAAAACAAGACATTTCACATTTCTTCTCTGGGGCAAGGAAAGAAAACAAACAAACCTACCTACCTTTATTTCTTTTGTTCTTACAGCTATACTGGCAAAAAATGCCATCGATAAAGTAATTTTGAAAAAAATGCTGTAGCTCAGAAATCTGGCATCTGTATTATTAAGGCAATATTTGTGGGTTTTTTCTGGAGAAAGCAAACTGCAATGTAGGTATGGTGGATCTCTCTCAGGATTTATGATGTATAACATGATAGTAAAAATATATATATTATTACTACAAAGAATACTTTGCATTCAGGTACAGCACCTCTCTAGCTTCAAATAATTGCGACATGGTTCACTGTTATTGATTCAATCCTAAAACTGTGCATTAGAAGTTTCATTGACCCCAAAAGGGTACAGGGAAGAAAAAAAAAAAAAAAAAAAAAAAAAAAAAAAAGGCCAGCTCTGCAGAACAGGGCAAAGAGGGGATGGGAGTAATTACAGCCAGATTTGATTTATCCGTGTTCTCATCAGATAAAATATCCAGGAAGCAGTGCTTGAATGGGAAGGCGGTGATGAGAGAAAGGCTCTGCCTTTGGGAGCAGAGGAGGAAAGCAAGCTCTGAGAGCTGTTGGACCCGCTGCTGGGCTCCCCGTATGCAAGGCTGGAGAAGTCCCTCCTGATCATTTTGTGGTACAGGGAAGCTTGAATAGGCAGAAAACAACAGAATCAAAGAAAACTTGGGTGATGGGTGGAAATGGTGGTGGTCAGCCAGGCTGATTGCATGAGCAAAGAGCAAGTTGGAGCATCAGGAAGAATTTTGCCACAGTTATAATTCATTTAATATAACACACTTGGAAGAAATAAGCCTACAAACTGACTTGTTATAGTTTATTCTCTTGCAACTAATACTGAGAGTGTAGTGAATACCCCTGGCCTTCAGTAGTAACAGCTATTGGCGAAAAAATCTCAAGAGCTATTTCTTTGCATCTTATGAAAAGCACATGTTGTTACACGTGTTAGGGTAGGAATAATTCATAAAAGTACTGGACACATCCCATAACAACTTGTAAAGCTAGATGTTGTAGGATGATTTGAGAAAGGATTCCCAGATTATCACCCTATAGAAATTCAACTTCAGCCTAGCAGCTTCTCTCTGCTTATTTCACTCCTTTCTTTGTTACAGAGATTGGTCATGAAATGCTGTTCAAGGAACAAACATTTATACTGTTGCAAAGTATTAACAAATCTGATGTGCCAAGTGCCTTGTTCCAGTGGCCATTGTCAGGTGAGACCTGATCACATATACTTCTCTTATGTTAAACCCCAAAAGCAACTTGGATGCTGTCCAATAGAGTGAAATTCATCTCACCACTATAACAACATCATTTTGGGGGATCGGATCTATGCCACTGCCCAGGTCCCACTTAGAAGCAATTGGCTTTAAGGGGAAGGGCATTTATTTTTCAGGTGTCACGATCTCTCTGTTGACTAGAGAGGGACAATGATTTGGACTATTTATCCCATTTCCAGATCACTAAAATTAACTGAAAGTAATCTGTCCCTATTGACTCAGCATCACCAGAAAAACAAGTTGGGTTTTAAGTCTTATCACTTCCCAGCTGTGAAACCATGAGAGCCTTACCTTCTGGAAAACATTTTTCTGGAGTCTTGAAGTCTTCAGCAAACTCTGGAATCTGCCTCAAAAGATCTTCAGGATTTGTCAGATCCACTGTGCTGCCTTCAGAAGAGCTGACACTGTCAAACTACCGAGCAAAATAAGATCAGGTATCAATTCTTTCTACATTCAGCTCCAAATGAATAAATTGATCCATGAACAAATAAAATTCAAAAATCAAAATTTGGCTGTGTACTAATATTTCAAGTAGTGTTGGTAATGGAACAAACTTTGTAAATTTAAAAGTATATGAGCTTAGAAGTATTAATAGATGCATCCAAGTAGGGGCCAAAGCTATATAATTACAATATCTATGTGAACCAAATGTAACTGCCTAATAAGCTGGTAAATTGAAGAGCTTTTAAATTGCTTGTAAGTATATGCAGTACTCAAAGTGGTATAAACTGCTTGGGTTAAAACCATAGAAAGATGCATTCAAACAGGAGAACCAGGTAAGTATATCTGGTATTTTATCAGGAACTGAACACCCATGACAGTATTTGCAAAGCAGAAATTGGAATCATATCATATATTCTCCAGTTACAATGCTTTTTGTTATCCCATTAACCATATGTCTGATGAGTCAGCAGTTTGTTACAAATTACTTACTCTATGCTTTTGTTCTTTTATGTTTGCATATTGTTATTTGTTACTTTTCTTAATGTATTCTTTATTCAAAATTATTCTAAAAATATTTTTAATTACTAACCACTATCTTTAATGTCATAGTGAGAAACTCATTTAAAGTATTAAGTTTCTTGAAACTGAGATACGTAGGACACAGGGAGACTTGCTGGAATTTCCTACCTGGAAGCATATCTCTCTTTTAATGCCTTTAATTTTTCTCCTTCTCTCCTTTTTTTCTGGACTCAGATTTCAATAAATGGGAAGTAGCAGAGAGAATTTTATAAATTATTTATTTAAATAAAATTATTTTGTAGATTTTCCATTTCAAAACACTCTTTCTTATACATACATTTTTCTTAAAAATCAATACCTAGAAGCCCAGCATGGCTTTGATTTCATTTGCAGAATTCCAGCTCCCTCATTAACCAGCCAGACCGGCTACTGCAAGCTCAGAGCCACTGCTGCCACCAAACTCCACTCCAACAAACCCTTGAACAGTAACGTACCTGTGCTTGACCAGTATTGGAAAGTCATTGCCATAGAAAAAAAATTGTTACCTCTTTTTGTTCTGGCGGTGACGGTTCAACCTTCCTATCCTTTCCTAGGTAAAGCACACTGAATTCTTCAGAGGAAAATCCTGATCCTTTACTCCAGCTGCCTGAATTTTTCCCTCTTTCTCCCCTTTGCCTCAGGTGATTTTCATCCTGAAAACAATCTGCAGATTAGAGGGGGTTTCTTTTCCCTTTTTAGGGGGTGGACAAGTTGGAAAGGAACGATAGATAAGATGTGCGTTTCATTTAAAGTGGGACTCTCCAGACAAAAGTCCTAAGATATGATCATTTTGAGTCTCTGATTTTACCTAAGAATAAAGGCAATTTTTTCCCAACTGACTTGCAGCAAGCTAAGGAATTTTTGTGAGCTAGTCAAAAGCTAATTATGAATTTTTGCATAGGAATTAAGACAGAAACTTAAGGTGAGAAATCTTGCAACCAGAACAGCAATCTCCTATGGTTAAAATAGAACTGAAAAATTCAGAGAACACAAAGAAATAGGATAATATATGCTATCATATAAGAAACATGACCTTAAGAGAGCCACTCCATACTTAATCCTTCTAACTTCTGCTCCTTATTACTATATACTACACACAGCAAGGACAAATCAAAGAATGGACTGGAACTATAAATTCATATTATGAGTCCATGATAATGTTCTTTATGCAGAACATACATTTTTGCTCTGTTATATAAATAATGCCAAAATAGTTGGCATTATTTGCATAAACTTTTACATAAAATTTCCAAGTTCACTAAGGACTGCCAATTACCTGTGGACAACCTGTAGGCTATGTAATTACCTGTGTGTAACACAACTCAGCAGCTAGGAATTCCTACAGCAAACCCAACAATTTATGGTCTTTTCTTTTAAGACCATGAAAGAATCTTGATTTTAAAAGGCTCCAAGTGATAATTTACACTCACTCTAAACATTTCTACCAAAATTTGGTAATTCTCTGGAAATGGATCAACATATGCCACCCTGCTCTGCTACAGACACTCTTCTACCATACGTGCATCCCTCAATATATATATGATTCTACTGTTCCAACACAAATAAAAAAATTCTTTACCTGTTTGCTGTAGTCTGTGTCTGTAAATGTGCTCAGTTTATCATCATCTTCAAAACCCTCACTTGTATTCTCTGCCTCAGCAATAGGGACACAAACAAATACATTGGGATTGGTAATAAAATCTTCAAGACCTGAGCATCTGTCCCCATTTCTCTCAGCCCATTCGTTATTGTAATTCTCTTTATGATTTTTTATCTCTTCACACTTGAACCCAAGGGGGTTCTGTGCAGTCAATTTGATTTTCTTCCTGTGCACTTTCTTTATATGCCTGAACTTTTCACAACAGGTATCCCATGTAACACTCTTCACAAAGTGAAACCCCTTGTGAATCCGAGCAAAGGCAATCCGAAGATTGTTCATTTCTCCATCATCCTCTGCTGTCTGGAGACATTCGGTACTGAAAGAATTCAACAGTAGCGCAATGAAAAGGTTGAGAACCTGAAAGTCAGTGAAATAACAATAAAATTAAAAGCCAGGAGAGTCGCATTCGGAAATCTGAATACTAACTTTGAAAAACACAGATACTATCAAAGTTCAGTCTTACTGAGCAAAGCAAAACAAGGTAATAATGAAATGGCTATGACTGATCATAATGTGGTTGATGACGTAAACTTCTCTCTCAGAAAGTTCAATGTTCCTATGACCCTCTTCCCCCAAAAAGTTTTTTAAAATAGCAGCTAAAACAGATCTGTGCCTGCCAAATGCATTATTTGCCCAAAACAACTTTTCAAAAGTTATAGTAGTAACAAAGACTATGGTCATGGCTTGTCAGTTTAATAATATCTCTTCCTTCTTCAAACTAGAATTAAATCAGGCTTCTGTGGAGCTGCTTCCAAAATCCTGTGAGATCAGATTCAGGCCCAGCAATTCCATCAAAACTGCAACATTGTCACAAAAATCAAAATCAAGAGAAGCTCAAAGTGAGGTTTCCTCCCTGCTTTTGAGTACATTTAAATAGAAGAATTCATAAACTATTTTTTTTGTTTTGCTTTGGTTTTTAAGGGAATGAGAGAATTTAAATTTTTTCCTAATGTTTCCGTTTGGGATGGGATCTATGTATCTTAATTTTTATCATGTTAGAACTGGGCAGATAGCACCCGTGAGTCATCCAGGGACCACAGTCAGCAGACAACATTAGCCCTTCAGAGAGCATTTCATCCCATCTGTCTTAGTTACTGACATTAAGTTGGAATAAATCTCACTCTCAGATACCTCTCTGTTTCCTTTGATAATAAGAAAGCCTAGACAAGGAGCGTAGGCTAAGCACTTAATTGTTTGACAGTATAACATTATGTGATATGAATATCACTCACAACATTTCATCACTGAAATCAATCATTGCGGTGTAGAACAGGTGGGACATTAAACCCAGGGATTTGGGATTCAGCCACAGAACAGATATTTCCCATAAAGGACTGCCTAAACCTAGTCCTTTTCAGTGGTTTCTTAAATTAAAATTGGTGTATTAATGATACTGAGAATGACATAAGAAACAAAGCTACTAAAAAAGAGGGTTTTATGATTTGGGCATTAAGAAAGGACAGAACAGGACCAGGAAGGCAGCCTCTCCCTTACACCCCAGCACAGGTGTGCGAGGCTGTGTTGGGTATGCCATAGCAGGATCTAGCTCTTGGGTGTAAACGTGCTTAGAGATGATTAAAGAAAATCCTTATTTCAGTCATAGAAGTGTAGATTCTGCCATTTGCTGATAAAGAATTCAATCCTTGCATGAGATCTTAAAAAACCCCCCAAACCTAAAATTGACTTACAGAGGGACTTAAGCACTTAGCTCCATTAATTCAGGCAGGTAAGCCATAAGCCTTACTGATTATTTACATCCAAATCCCAAGACGTGAAGAAACATAGTTGCCTGTATTGTATTTACTGCAAAGATATTCCTCGTCACATTGCCACATGAAAAGGTCAAGTGATGCTGTGTGCAAAGCACACAAAATGTGAAAACATGGGCAGCCGCTCGAAGGTGAAAGGCAAAAGAGGATTTTGCAGCCAATAACACACACAGGTAACTTTTCTACTTGTGTTTAGGGAAACTACCTTTTGTTGACAAAGTGACAATTAAGTAGATTCTACCATAGACAGAATGAAGAGAGAAAAATATAGAAAAACTCACCACTAAATTTCCTATCACCATGACCAACAGAAAGACAAGAAGGCACAGTGGCTGTTCAGCAACCACCATGCAGTCCCACATGGTCTCAATCCATTCTCCACACAGAATTCGGAAAACGACGAGGAATGAGTGGAAAAAGTCCATCATGTGCCAGCGTGGCTTGCCATTTTTGTTTATTTTATGGCTGTTCTCCCCATAGCTTCTCCCAAAAAGTTGCATCCCTACTATAGCAAAAATGAAAACGATGATTGCCAGGACGAGGGTCAGATTACTCAGTGCTCCCAGGGAATTACCAATTATTTTAATTAGAGTGTTTAAAGTTGGCCAGGACTTTGCCAGTTTGAAGACCCTCAGCTGTGTGGAAACACAAAACATAGTGTTAGACACCAGTAGAGATTACCCATTTTTGAACCGTTCAAATCCTGCAAAAAACATTTGACAGGTATTCTGAACTATTCCAGCAATGTAATATTTGTGGCACTGTGACACTAATACTTTTTTAAAAGTATTTATAGATTTTTTTATTTATTTTTTTTTTAACTGGGCAACATTGCAAACATAAACTAACTGCCTCATAAAGGACCAGGCTAGCTTGAGTCTCCCGTAAGTGTTTGGCCCACGCAGGCAGGTATCCATACAATGCACTTCATGTAGATTAGGGTGCCTAACTTAGATGTAACACAAAGGACCAAAATTGGAAGACTGGCTGCTACATTACTATAAAAACAGTCTATCTTTTGGTAAAGCAACCTAAATCAGTCCATGGTGTATGGCATGAATACCTTAACATAATTTCACATCTATTTTTAAGTATTGTTTTTTCTGCATTTGCACTCTGACACTTTTTTCCTAAGTTTCCTGTACTAGTTTTTAATTTTTGACACCAATTTTATAACAGGTCTACTCTGGAATATTTTTTCCTCTGAATATTTCTTAGTATATTCAAAATAAATGTATACATCATTAAACTCTGACTTCACAAGGAGTTTAAGAGTGTTTTTCTTATTCCTAGTGCCAAGAGAAAGAAAAATAAAACAAAACAAAACAAACACATTTCCTGCATCCTAACTGCAGACAACAGAATTATTATCTATTATACTCACAACATGAATTTTTATACAACTGAGTAAGCATGAGGCATTACCAGTCTGAAGGATCGTAAAACTGACAGGATTCCTCCTTTTCGCCTTTCTTTCTTGCCCTTGTGTTTGGGTAAACTCAGTTCAATTAAACTCAATGTGACAATTACACTGTCAAAAATATTCCAGTGCTGCTGAAAATAATAATAGGGATCTAGAGCGATGATTTTTAGGATCATTTCTGCAGTGAAGATTCCTGTAAAAACCTGTGACAGAGAAACAGTACCATGAGCCTAAAAGTAACCATGAATTTATCTCCTCTTCAGATTGTGTTCCCACAAATAACATTCATAGACAGGTCAAGAAAACTCATTTTTGTGAGCTTCTAATGCACTTTCAATTAAAATAGGAGTATTGTTTTCTGCCTTCTCAGGAGTATGTCAGAAGTGTATCAATAAAATCTGGGAATAGTCTATATTAGAAAATTAGAGTTTATAAATGCAGAGTTTGCTATCTTTAATTTTTACAGTTACTCTTTATGTCTCAAGTGAAAACACTCATCAATCAATCCTTGGTATAAAATGTCACATAGCTGAGATTTTGCTTACCAAGTTGCCTACATTAAGCATCGATTTAAAATTTTGTGACATATTATTGTGCTCCAGTGCCATGAACAAAGTGTTCATCACAATGCAAACAGTGATGGTGAGATCAATAAAAGGATCCTTTATGAAAGCAGCCACTTTTTTCTTGATTCTCAACCAAAGCGGAGAACAGTCCCAAATGAGATATTTTAAAGCAAAATCATTCAGGCATGGCGGGCATCTCCGCTGAGATTCTTCAAGTTCTAAACGCAAAAGAAAACCCCGCTATAATTAAATAGTTATCACTGAGCAAGGTAGTGAAATAACAACTTCAGGCATTCAAAAGACCAGAGAAGAAAAAGGAAACCTCACATCTCACACAAAGCCCCAAAGCTTCCCTGCACTTTCTACCATTCCTGTAGTCCCTACATCAGCTCATAACACACAGATAAAATTCAGAGAAAACTGGATTCAAAAGGCATTCATGTGAACTTACTTCCAAAGCCTTTAGAGCAGGTTTTATTTAGACTCAGACTTGTACTACAACAGTTTGACTAAATACAGATGTTTATGATGCAGAGGCCACACCGCGGCCTCTCACACTCTTGTAGTTCAACGTAGCAGCTAAGGCACTTTCCACCTTATCCTTACGTAGATGTCCAGGACACTGGCTGTATCACACCCAACATCTTTTTGTCTCCTTTGACTCTCAAGGGAGTCTACAGAGTCAATGGCAGCCACAGGAATTCTGACTGTAGGTGAGGCAAATCCAAACTACCGTGCCTGAAATTTGGCCTTAGGCCACTTCTACTGGGAAGGTCATGCCTACCATTTCCCAGCTGATGCAAGTTGCCCCACCTCTCCATTTTCTGTAAGTAAAACATGGGATAGGAGTTGTTCTGGCTTTGTCATTTACATCCTTTCGGTCAAATATAAATCTCATAGCCTTTCTTTCTTCACCATCAATACTAATGAGTCTTCCAAAATACTTTTGACCCTGCTGAAGTCCTGTGCAAATTCACTGACAAACTGGAGCTTACTTAAAGGTAAATACAAGAACAGTAGGAATTAGTAATCTGTTTTTCAGGGATGTGAAAATTTTTCAGACATCAGATCAGCTGGATCTGACTCCTATCCTTTTCTTAGTTGGACCTGTCCTTATTTCTTCCCACTGTTTAGTCTTCATTTCTTCTTCTCCAGGCTCAAGTGTCAGATTCCACCCTACACTGTTTATTCCCATGGGATCACCGTGACTCAACCCCACTCCAGGTGTAGCTCGTCTTCTGTTCTTCTAGATCAAATGGCTTCTTGTTTATGTATACAGTGTGGATCCAGCAAAGACCCTTTCTGCTCCCCTTTCCAACGTCTGTTCTCAGGTTAATCCATTGCCACTTAGAGCTACAAGTCCTGTTCCATCCCAGTTCACAGCTGAAAGTGTGCAACAAACCCCAGATCTTTGGTGAATTACACTGCAAAGCAAGGCTCCACTGGATGCATTGCAACTGTGGTTCTCCCAAGAAAAATTTTAAAAAATTTAAGAAAAGGGACCTCCCTGCCACAGTGGTACCCTCTTGCTAAATCCCATACTTGTGGTCCAAGAACTGGTGATAGAGCTCCTCAACAGGGACAAAAAAAAAAAAAACAAACAAAAAAAAAAAACACCACAAAAAAACCACCACCACCAAAAAACAAACAAAACAAGACTTCCTCATCCTGAACAACTTGGGCTGAAATTTTTCAGTGAGATCTGCAACAAAATTATCCATCATCAAGATAACTGTCAATGATAAAACCCCCTAAAAAATTCACATGGAAAGGTAAGTTAAAGGAATAAAATAGTGAGGTTAAGTATTCAAAACCCAGGAATTGCCAAAACTGATTTTACATGCATAATTTTATTGTTAGATTCTGCATGCCTATGTCTCTGCCAGTGACATGTCACAGGGTCAGGAGAAGAAAACAGTACCCCAGTCCTGCACCTCAGATGCTAGAGAAACTCCTCCCACCCACTTTCACTCCAGTCCCCTTCACTGTCTGTCCTACAAAATGAGATCTTACAATAGGCAAAGGATGCATTCCAGTGCATAAAGACTCTCTGAAAATGCATTTTTTTTTAAAAAGATTAACGATGAAATTCCTAACTACACAGCCTACAAATCTCTCTTAACCTTTACGAAATGTATTGACATTTTGGTCTTTCATGCTAGCATTACCTTAGGATTGAAATAAGCATAACGAGGAACCACTTACCCTCCAAGACACTGGTAATTATACTGACTGCACTTGCTGCCCTTTGTCTCTGAAGCGCCTCGTTAAAATACTCCACTGACAGATGAGGAGGTGAATGCATCATGCTGCTCTCATCATTTACAGCTGGCTCCTTAAAGAAGTAAACATGATTAGGGTGATACCACAGGAATAAAATGAAGTAGGATGTGATGATGACTAACTGTGAAAGTTAATAGGAACAAGGACATGCAACCATATGAATGTACCTTTTTACAAGATGTAATAGATGTTGAGAACGAAGGTCCTACTCTTCAGTAATAATGCTGCAGTAAATGGCTCCTGCAAGCATGTAATATCTACAGGGCAAGCACAAACCTTGGAAATAAGTGTATGAGGGGAAATAAGCCTAGGAAATATTCCAGAGACTAACGGAAAAGAAGAGAGATGAGGGATAAACTCATAGAAAAGCATCTCCACCCACTTGGGGAACTTACAGACAAAGGTTCTGCATGATGCTAAAGGTGCTACGAAGGAGGAAGAAATTACAGGCACTGTTCAAAATGACCCCCCTGGACAGAGTATGGGATAAAAAGACTCTTTGGTGACTTGTAATTCCAGCACTAGGAACCTTCAAAACTATGTTAGTACAAATTGTGAATAGCATTCCTGTTATAAACCCTATTTTTCTGCTGAGGTCTAGTTTTCAGGAATTCATCGGTGTTAAAAACCACTTTCTACTGACAACTTATAAACTCCCCACATCAGTAAACTTCATTTCACATCACTGTTTGCCATTACACTGAAACTTTTAAGACAAGAAAAACCTGCCATTTTTAGAGAAACCATAATATGAAATATATTTTAAATATAATATCTTTTCCTTACCAGATCCCCCTTTCCCGTGTCTTCCATTACCGGTGGGAGCATTACTCCTTCGGAAGACACTGGATCTAGACTGTGCACCCTGCTGCTTCCTCCTCCCATCGCCGAAATCACGCCATTGCAGTCGTCCACGTTAGCCCACTTGCTGCTCTGCGCGCAGTTCGGGGTAGCGGGGTGAGAGCTGTGGCTCATTTGACTTTGCACGCTGGAACGTCTTCCCATCTGCGTGACCGACAGTGACCGACACTGAATTTCATGTTCCCCAGCACTGTGGGTTTCCTCATCACCAAAATCTGTTCTGGAATCAACTTCTAAAGCAGGTATTTGGAAATTGAACACGCTCCCATGGCTAAGTCTGCGTTTTGCCTGATTTGCATTGGGACCGTACATCAGGCCAAGGAAAGACTAAAAGACCAGGAAAAGGAATAAAAAGAGAATGGCATAATATCATAAAGAAAATTTGGGGAAGGAATAAATGTTTATAGAGTTTCACAACATTTCCTATCAACCATTGCAAGTCCAAAACTCTTACCCGATTTAGATTTTTCAGGAAGGATTATGCTTAGACTTTAAAAGGCAGATAATAAAATCCTATCAGCTGTAGGAGCTATTTTTGTGATAAGCTTTATATTTATATTTTAAGCAAGAAATTTTAAACAGAGAACGATGGCACAAAATTTAAATTCTGATAGTCATTCACTTTTTTCTGTTTCTTATTGTTACAGAAAATGTAACTGTTATAATTTTCCTTCCATCCTTCACTTATAGTATTTCCTTTTCAAATTAATCTTTACATATAAGTCTTCCTTATCCCAAAAGATTGTTTATTTTAAAGACTTAAGAGTGATCAGTGTTTGTAATGGGATTTGGTTTGTGCTTTCAAGCAATTTATTTTAGTATTAAAGTTGGAAAACCTGTAAGGATCTCAGATTCAGACAATAGATTACCAACTTTCGTTGACTGTCTGTGGACTGTGACTTGGGGAATTGTTCTTCTTCATTATCCTCTATGCCCAAAGACTTATTTCTCGTTTTCCTATTGCTTCTTTCTTTGATTTCTTTGGGAGACAGAGAAGAGGCTTCAAAGGAGCTAATTGACAGGATATCAATTCCTTTAATAGCCAATGACTGAAATAAAGACAAAAACATGGATGATATTTTTGCTGGGTACTTTGAACATAAGCAGAAAGAACGCACTTCTGTGCTCTATATTATTTCCTCTTAACAATTTGTGTTTCACAAAACGCATTAAAAATCTTCCAATATGTGATAACACTAAAAGAAAGAGGAGAGAATTTCCCCAACATATGGAGCACTGAACAATTTGCTATTTGCACTACGTTACATGATCGCATGTATTAGGCCTGCCAGGGGCAAAATAATCACATTATACCTCCCATTCCTCCATATGGCAGATTTGCTTACAATAAAAATACTCAGTTCAAAAATAATGCTGTAGAATATATCCTTTTTCCAAAATAAATGCTCAAACAGTATTAAAAATCTGTCATTTTGTTGGGGATCCTTGGGACTGTATTCATACTGTGGCTGACTTTCCTTCCCATACTGAATTTAGGACAATGTTTTCAAAACACAGGAGTATTTGTCCCAGAAGCTTCTAAGCCATTTAAGTTACCAAGAGACTTTCATTCAACTACAATAGGTTTTGTCTCAGACATTAATGCAGTTGATCAATGGAATTACTGTATATTTCTCTGCTCAGCAGCCCACAATGATAAAATAGAAAAAAAAAAAATTAAAACACAACTACATTTTCTTTTGGAAGCTGCTAGCTGATGGAATTTTACATTTTCCAGATTTTAAAATACTGTTTTTCTTACAGTAACAGCAGCCTTTAATGGTCACTATCCATAATAAAATTCATTGTTTCACAGGAAAAATGAACAACTGAACAAGGAATTGCTCCTGTAGCTCTAGGAATCACTACTTCCAGTAAGTTCTCACTTGCTCCTGTTCCCATGAGTGACCACTATATACAGCTGTATACAAGGAGTGATGCTTTTTCATATGTGCCTGACAACAGAACACTGAGACGAATGCTTGCAAGGGAATAATTTATGTACCTCCTGCTCCTTCTGTAATAATTCCAAGGCTTCCCGAAATTTCCTTTCCTTTGCCTCCGTTTCAGCAATGGTGGCCTTGTTCTGGTCTTCGTATGCCATTGTTACTACAGCCAGAATCAAGTTGACTAGATAAAATGAGCCCAGAAAGATGACCAGCATGAAGAAGAGTATATACACCTTCCCAGAAGCTCTGAGGGTCTGTAAGCAACACACCCCAGAGATAAAAATTACCATAAAACGTACCAAATAGGCTTTCAATGCATCTCTGAAATCCTTTAGAAGCGCTCAGCTTCCTAGACACAATGCTTTAGGAAGCTTAGATGGAAATACACCTTCCTTGGCCCTTCTTCCCCCTCTTTCTCCCTCTTCCTATACCATCCTGTGTGAATCACTGATCGTATACCCCATGAGGATGACTGAGGTGACATTGTTACATTTCTGAAGAACAATACAGGACCTTTTTTAAGTCCCTAAACCAGCAGGGTGATAGGGCTATTGCTGGGAAAGACTTCAGCATCCCTTTTCTAGGAGTCACAGCTTGCAGGAAGGGAAGATGTGGGCTTGATGACTTACAGCTATTGCTTTTATTTGAGGTTTCTTGTTCTCTCTGCACATTTTCTGCTTTGGCTATTGCTTTCCCTGGAAGACCAGTTCTGAATTATGCACAAAGATGGTACCTGCTGGTACAGACGCTCCCAGTAGTCCTGGGTCATCAGGCGGAATAAGGAAAGAAAAGCCCAGCCAAACGTATCAAAACTAGTGAAACCGTAATCAGGATTTTCCCCAATTTTCAAGCATATATAGTCTGGAGGACAGGTCCTAGAATTAATAGTAAAAAGTAGAGCTCTTTTAACTGTGCAGTTTTCAAGGAAAATTTCAGCTTATGTGAGAGTTCTGATTATTGTTCAGCTCTCCATTTCATTAGATTGCAAACCTGTTTTCTACTCCAGGTAGCATTGGCTGGAAAGTGGGATGGAAAAAGCAGCACCCACAACCCAGCAACAAAGGAGGAAGACAGACTGGAGTAGACCAGCAACACAGGACAACTCCCTCATCACCAATCCTCATCCCCTGCCCCTCACTGCAAAGCAGCCACATCTCCCTCCTTGCCCAAGCCTGCCCTCCAAAATCCATGTTTTGTTTTTCCAGTTTAACACTCACGAGCCTTCACAGAGAGGAACGTGTCTGTCCTGTGCTACATCTGAGATCATTCCTGGTTTTGGTTCTCTTGTACATCCGTGGGGAAGAGAAAGACAGCACTTGAAAGGCTCAAAGGAATTTAGACCTGAATAAGCCAACTGCAGGTTCATGCTTCATTCCCTCCAAGTATTAAATTATCTGTTTACTAGATTTTGTTGTCTGTGTTCCTGTTTCTGCATTCAAGGAAAGCTTGGAATTTCTGCTTTTGTCTCATATGACTGAGTGAATATAGAAGCAGTGAAGCAGAGAAAACTTCCAAAGAAGAAATATTCTTAAGTGCACTTACCCAGCACCAGTACCACATAGCAAAATATCTGAGGTGCCCTCTTTCTTAGCAAAGTTTTCTATAAAAAAAGGGAAAAAAATTAAAACCAGAGAACTTTCTAGCCTGAATCCTCTATCCTTTAATATGAGTAGTGATGAGTAATCAGTGACCTGGAAGTGTATATGCCCACACATAGACAGATTTCCCACGCTCACAGTAACTGCACCAGTTTGCAAGATGTCCTGTCCTCATTTATAAACATACATAGGTGTATGCACAAATTTCAGACCGAAGGCAATCCTTAAAACAGAATTTTAAAAAATATTTTGGCCACATCTGCATAAAGGAAATGAAGAATTGGAGGGCACAGGCCCTGGTTTGGTAATTTTTAGCAGAAACTCTGGCACAGTTTTGGCCCGTAGCAATTAGCCCTCTCCAGGACAGGGTACAAACATCATTTGGGGTAGCATAGACCAGTTCTGTTTCCAATGAGCAATAAAAACCAAAGCCCTGTTTTGAAGAGGAAGGAAGAGTATTTGGTTGTGTGGATATAGACCATACCATGTCACTGCTCTGCTGAGCCAAACAGCAGGTCCTAACCCTGCTTAGTTGAGAAATACAGATTTCTCCAAGAGGATGCTGGAGCTGTGCCCTTTTTGACCTCTTCCCCTATTTCTCTTAGCATGAGTTACTCCAATGCCTGAGCTAGCAGCAGACTGAAAGTAATAGCTTTAGTGCTAATAGCTAATTAGCCCCTGTCCTGGTTTCAGCTGGGATAGAGTTAACTGTCTTCCTAGTAGCTGGTACAGTGCTATGTTTTGAGTTCAGTATGCGAAGAATGTTGATAACACTGATGTTTTCAGTTGTTGCTCAGTAGTGTTTAGACTAAAGTCAAGGATTTTTCAGCTTCTCATCCCCAGCCAGCGAGAAAGCTGGAGGGGCACAAGAAGTTGGCACAGGACACAGCCAGGGCACCTGACCCAAACTGGCCAACGGTGTATTCCATACCATGGGACGTCACATCTAGTATAGGAACGGGGAAGTGGGGGCTGGGAATCGCCGCTCGGGGGACTGGCTGGGTGTCGGTCGGCGGGTGGTGAGCAATTGCACTGCGCATCATTTGTACATTCCAATCCTTTCATTATTGCTGTTGTCATTTTATTAGTGTTATCATTATCATTATTAGTTTCTTCTTTTCTGTTCCATTAAACCGTTCTTATCTCAACCCACGGGTTTTGCTTCTTTTTCCTGATTTTCTCCCCCATCCCACTGGGTGGGGGGGAGTGAGTGAGCGGCTGCGTGGTGTTTAGTTGCTGGCTGGGGTTAAACCACGACAGTCCCAGTAAGATGTGGTTTATTATCCCAGATGCAAGGGAGGTCTCATGTCTTCCTGGTGCTTCTCAGCCCTTAGCTATGCTCAACAGGTAAGCCAGCATGATTCAGACCCAGCAGAAATCTTTAGTATCAGCTGTACTGTATCATGTAAATACACCACAAAGGAATGAGTCACTATCTGGGCTACTTTCCACCCAAATTTTGTTCAGCTCTGCTTCTGCCAACTGACAAAAAGGTTTTTTAAGAAGATTCGGTGATTGAACTTCAGAGAATCATAATAACATGTAGTTCTCCACGTTGGAGATGGGAAATTCCCACAAAATCAGGACCAAAGCAGCCCATAAAAAAATATACAAAAAGTCACTTAATAGAAAACTGGGCTTATAGTGCTCTAAGTCCTAAATCCTGTAGGAAAGTCATCTAACTTTCATTAAACTTGTCTGGGCCCTTCTATTCCTTTTGCTGTCATTGCAAATCGCCCTACACACAAGATGTATTGCATGGGATGTGAACAAGACAAAGCTTGTGAAGCAACACAGATTTTTAATTTCTTAAGCTCTACTTTCTCCACGCCATTGCCTTTACACAGCTGCAATGTTCTTCATTAAAAAAAATAAAATAAAATAAAATAAAATTAGATGGTTTTGTTTCCTGTTTCTTCAGCACAGAAAATTAGTAATTTTAGCCAAAGTTTGTCAAATCCATGGTCTCTTGTGTGGAGTTCTAGTCACTGCCTGGTTTTCTTTTGAAGCTTGCTTTCAATTATGATTTTTACAACATTCTGTATATGTAAATGACTTATTTCATATGTGTAGTTTTTCAGTAGGTACCAGAGTTTCTTGCAAAAATTTTTCCTTCAAAAATCTTTTATACAAAGACTTTCTCTCCCTGGACTATGAAGTTATTAAAGAAATCCTGTCTGAACAAATCTTCCACACAGAGTGTATACAAACAGCAGTCCTGTGTGGCTTTTTTATGTATTTCAACATTTCCCCTAGGAGAATGCTTTTTCTCTCCATGTAACTGCTGCTGTGTCTGAACTCGCTGGTGGAGATTTTCTTCAGTGATGAAGCTTGCTTCAGATTTTTGGCATAGACATTGTTTACTTTAGCTTTTCCTTTAGCACAAGGCTTTTCCTTTCTGAATTGCATCTTACAGTTGCTGTTCCTCTGACAACGCTTTGGTGTGTTTTCAGATCTCTGCTCTGTGCTTCCATCACCAGCCTCAGTCAAGACGTATACAAGAAAGATGTATATTGTATATATCTTATATAAGATATAAAATACATATGATGTGAAGATGAAAGTAACTGACTTTTTTAAACAAATTCCTCTGTTTCATGCTGAAGTGTAATTCACTGGGCAGCAAAATGAAGATGTACAGACTCTTTGGCGTGTAAGAAAAGGTGAACTTTGGGGAATTACAGCAGAGAATGAGCTAATGCGTATTTCAGTTATTGTCATATCATTCTGGGAAACAGAGCTGGACGTTACTGGAAAATTGGGGAGTGCTATTTCTTATAATGAAGGGAAGGGGTGCATTCCTGGATGCCTGCAATCTGCTCTGGCAATCTGAAGGCCATTATCAGGTAGTTACTCATCAAAATATCAATCATCAAAACATTAATATCATTTACAGCAGTGGCTATACATGCATGCATAGGTGTCTATATGCTCATCTAAAAAAGAATTAAGGAGAAAAATTACCTGTATCATTAGCAAGCATTTCATAGGATTCCCGTGTTTTGTTAAAGAAATTCGGTATTTTACTGAACACTGTAGAGTTCCTGATACACTTTTGTCTTAGATTGCCCTTGAAAAGCTGGAGGCCTATGAGGGCAAAGACACTCAAGCAGAAAACAGTCAGGATCATCACATTGGCAAGTTTCTTAACAGACTGGATAAGTGCCCCTACAATGATCTTGAGTCCTAGGAAAACAATATACAAAGGAAAAACAGGATGAAAAACTGAGATTCATATGTCATATTTGATTAGAGTTAAAACAATGTGTAACAACCAAAGTACCAAATTACTGGATAATATGTGACAAATATATTTGCAATGCAAGTATAGTTTGGATGAAAGAGTGTTTAATATGAGAAAAATATTTTTTTTCCTCATTTGACTGACCCTACAATTTCCAGATGTTCCTTTACTCTCTGTAAAATATTTAGGCAAGGATGAGAAGCCGGAGATGATTGATAGTCTAGTTTTTCTTATCCAGAAAGAGTAATATGCATAATTCAAAAGAAATTTCCAACACTGGTAATCTGTGAAGCAACTGCAAACACTGGAAGCAGTAATGAATATGATCAAAAAGACCAGAACGAGAAGACAGAGGCAATTCACTGGTTCTTAATTTGTATTTCGTCATGAGAAAGAATCCACTGGCTTTAAAACTAAGGGAAAAGTGAAAAGGAAACTGTTTTCCCAGGGATGATGTAAGATGATTAATAATAAAGTCTGTTCAGTCACCAGAGGTGTTTCTGTTGAACACATAGACCAGCTAGAAGAACATTCTGTAAAACTAACATTATAAAGTGTTAACAAAACCTTTAAATGCATAATGAAAATAAATTAAATACAAAATTGTTTCTAATGCTTGATTTATTCTGGCTGGGCCAGGTGACCGAGACACTGTGTCCACAAATTCAGCTGTGTCTGCAATCAATGAAAGATATAGAAAAAAAAAAGAAAAGGCAAAAGCCAACATTTTATTGGAGAAGAGAATCAGTAGTAAGTAGCAGAAAATATTCAGCAAAAAGGGTATCTTACCTGGGACTAATGAAATGGTTTTTAAAGCTCTCAGAACCCTGAAAGTCCGAAGGACAGACACGCTGCCCAAGTTACTAAATGCTCCCACGTAGCTGTAAAGTCAGGATATGATATGTCAAGTGGTTGAATGGAGTAAACAGGGCAATTATTTTACAGTGGTCACTCTTAACTGTCAATCCTTCTGAGCATATTTTAAGTATTAATAAATTACATATCAAGGACTTGTCTGAAGACATATGAAATAGGAATACATTTCTTGATTATTAGAGTTTCATTATGAGGTAGCTCTTGGCTTGTGCGCAGCTGCTTTTGTGTCAGCATCTTAAAATATCATGCGTTAAAATTATAAACAAAGATAACACCCAAAATTATTCATTCAGGCTGAAATTCTGGCTGAACTGGTTTGATGTCCCTTCTGTAGCTGCACCTAACCAATATAAAAGCTTTCTAATTACTGCAAACTGAAGCTCGAACTATGATTTTGGGAAATAAAGAGCCCAAATTTAATGCACCGTCCTGGTGTTTATAAACATCGCTCAATTTCCAAACTCACGTTCTCATTCACAGGATCAGTATGTCTGTATTTGACAGCCCAGCTATTACATTTCACTGACTGAAATGCATCCATTCACGTACACTCATCACAGAGCGTACCTTGCTCTGCACAGCTCTATTCCCTTCTTGAAAAACTAATACATTGTTCTTACACAGTGAGCGATAAAACAAGGGGAAGAGTCAAAGTCCTAGATAGTTTCAGATGCAATTAGGACCCACAGGGGTGTTTTCGTACTGCAGACAGCCTTTTGCACCACAGCAACAAGAACTTCAAATACAAAGCGCAAGTGCAAGTAATCCATATTTTATATGTTCCCACTTACGCCATAACGATAACACTGAAATCCAACCAGTTCCAGGGATCTCGAAGCAAAGTGAATTCATTTAGACAGAATCCTCTTGCCAATATTTTTATCAATGCTTCAAAAGTGTAAATGCCAGTGAAAGTAAATCTAAGGAAGGGAGAAAAGTGCCAAAGGAAAACAGCAATATTAGCAATTAACACGAGAGACACAGTCAGACTACTTACTGTCTAGGCCAACAAACCAAGCCAATGCTGCAGAGGAGTAACGGAAAGACTGCTGTTGATTTCAGTGTATTCTATCAGTATCTGCCTCATATAGAGTTTGAGACAGTAGTTGACTGCAATCTGGACGTGGATATTAACGTGCATGCCTGTGACATGGTTTTTGGCACTCAACAATTTTTTTTCAAACTCTTTCATGTGAGTCCCCAGAATTTAAGAAAAACAAAATTCCTAGCTACTTGCTAAAATAAAGATCAAAATTTGTATCTTCCTCTGGTTTCAAGTAGCCAAGTGAATGTGTGATATGCTGTAAATTATTTACCTTGGGCACATAGCATCCATTTCTGTGCAGAATGTTTAAAACACTTAGAGAAATACAAGAGTACAGGTTTTTCAATTTAAGATGGCAATTATTCTTATTAATGGAAAATTATCAGTAAAAGCTCTTCTGGACTTACTGAGTGCACTTATCATTTCAACAAGGCAGCAATCTCCCTACAGAATTCAAAAGGCATTCATTTGGTAGTCAGCAAATGCACTAAGAAATTACATGGCTGTAGTGCTTCCCTCTTCATTTGGAAAGAAGTATTCTGAAATTATTACTGAAATGCAGTTGAATGGTAGTCTTGCTGGCAACAGCAGATACAACTCTTATCTAACCTTTAGTGCTCTCATAGGTAGAGAAGTATCTCAGCATCTTCTGGAGATATGTATATTAATACCATGCAGAGTCTTGTTTGTGTTTGCATGAGGATTTGCCATTCCTAACTGTTTCCGTGTCATGTAACATAAGATAGTCAGAAACAATTGTAGACTTGTTTTTAAAACTAAGTATTTTGGAATCTTTTCCTTTGCATTAGGTGTTAGAATTATCAGGGTTCGTATTCTAACATTTTTATGCCAAACTGAAAAAGTGAGAGCTGAAATATTCTTTTAAAAAAAATAAAAACATGGGATTATCCAGCTTAAGTGTGACTACAAAGGCATGGATTTATTGTGATTTAACATTGCAAGTGTTAACAGTCAGCAAGTGCTGAAGATAAGAGCTTTACTTTCTAACAGTGTCCTGGAGGCCAGGAGCTTCTGACAGAACATTTTATTAGAGCAAAACTCAGCATTTCAATGTTATTAAAAAGAATTTTAAAAGACAGGAGCTCTTGATGTGCTTCATCAGCATCAGCAACAATGGGAAATGTGTCTGGATAAAAAGCAAATAATTACTGAGAAACTTCAGAAAGTGGGATAACAAACGGGAGCAGTAGGACAGACATGAAGCTAGTTCAACAGCGGAACTTAATCTACACTTAACTCTCTCCTGTAACACCACGATTACTGCAGATATTGAGTTTAAAGACAAAAATACTCCCTCCAAGCAAAAAAACCGACAAAGTCCTAACACAAGCAACTTTCCTTCTAAATCTCCATAAACTATCTTGAGTAAAAGCAGCAAGATAAGTCTCAATAATTCTATATAACTACAGAATTAAAAAACATACGTACCCACAGATACTTACTCAACATACTTGATCCATGAAGGAGATGGAGAAGTCTTAGAGGACTCAGTCCGAGCCATGAATACACAATTAGTTATAATAGTGCACATGATAAACAAACTGAATAACGTAAGTCACAGGAGTGAAGGCAAAGAATATGACATTGATTCAGAAATGTAACTAGATATTCTATTAGTCATAGACGTCATATCTGGTTTTGAGTTTAAAACACACTAAGGACAGCATGCACATGTATTTGCTGATTTTGAGTCATACTAGATGACAACACACTACCGTTGTTATTCATGCCATCTGGGCTTCTGTATGGGCTAGAGATCTGCTGCTCTAAGCATTGCAAACTTGGTAAAAGGATCCTCAAGCACTCAAAGAGTGGGAGGAAGGATGCATTTTTAGTTTCATTTTATAGCGTAAAAGCTAAAAACTTGCCCAAGGTCACACAGGTGAAGCCCAAATCTGACTCTAAATTGGCAGAGCTGCACTTTTCTGAAGGGACAGTGTGAAGTCCGCCAGGATATTTGCAGGTATCTCAAAGGACTCTAGATGCCCATGTTTAGCCAACCCTTGGGGCTACTTGGCGGCTCTCTGGGCCCTGCTGACTATAGGGTACGAACAGGAACTTGGCCATCTAGCTCACATGTAGACACCTCAGCTTAAGCGCCTGGCTCTGGAGCTGAATCTCATGCCTTGTGTCATACCACACGTTTTGGCAATCCAGGAGGTAGATGTCCATGGGAAAGACATCTAGCCTTTTCGTCATCTATCATCTTCTCCATCCCCACAAAAAAAAAAAAACCAAACAAAACAACTTCTGGTTTTAGCTCTAGGCATGGTCAAACTGGACCACTAGTGTTGAAATGCCAGTATCAGCCAACTTGCTGCCAGGGGAAAGCCTCAGATGAGAGGCATCGCTCCTCCAGGGATGTCTGTACCCTGCTACGATGACAGCATCAGACTCATTACAGCTAACGCAGCAGCGCACAGCCAGGAGATGGCTGGAAACCTAGGGTGCACACAGGGATACCACAGACTCTGCACTGGGCTTGATTCTGCCCCAAGCAACAGCGTTATTGCTCTGGTCTCAATCCCCAGTGCCAAGCTGAAGCAATACACTAGTGATTCCCGTCCCCTAAATTTGATGTATGAGGTGGGATCTATATTACCTTTATATTCCAAAGGCATTCCCTGCAACAGCACCCCTGGAAATTTTCATTTTCATATACCAAAGTTATATATTTTTAATCTGATTTCCTAAAGAAACTAAGTTTGCATAATTTTTCTTTCTATGTGTTTTCATATGCGTGACTGCCTATCTCAGCCTTTTTTTCTTAAAGTTGGCCAAAGGTTCATCAGCTTTGGCACATGATTTGAATTTAATTCCTACAGTTTGGGTAAGCAGAAGATGAGAAAGAGCATAGAGACCTTATTAGTCTTCTCACTGAGAAAGGCTTCAGCATGAGGTATTTGTTTATGAGACATCAGCAAATCAACATCAGACATCATTCTCAAAACACAAATCTGTAGAAAATCAAGCTTCAATACCCCCAGTACTCACAAAACTAATTATTTCTTAAGTAGCACAACAGCACCAAGGCAATAATTTCTAAGGTAATTCATAATTAGAAGTAATCTGGAGTGAGGAAAAGTCTAGATTCAATCAATGCTCTAAAATACAAAAGCACAGGATTACGTAGGGTTTCATAATCAAAAAGAGTGAATGAAGCCAACAAAAGGATATGAATGCACTAAAATTTTAATTGCTGTTCTTCGGATTGGATGGAAAGGACTGAGGATCCATAAGGCACGTGTAGCCGTAAATCTGAAGATTATTTTCTGTTTGTTTAGCACTATGAAAATCTTTTAAAAAAATAAAGAAACATGAAATAAAGTTTTCAGGAAGTTGAACACAGAACATATTTTTGTACTATAGCCTGTTGCATCAGTGATGAGCAAGAGCTTGATTTTAACTTTAGACTGTTTGTTTGAATGGGAAGACTCTTTGTAATACTTTGCTATTCTTTCATCATAAACTGATGAAAGAGTTAATACCCATTAACTGTCAAACTGAAAAAAATTCCTCAGCATGAACTTCTTTTTTAAACCTTAGGACTTGCAAAGAGTTGTGCACAGAACTAATCTTGCTTATGACTATTCTCTTAAAATAAATTGAACCTTTCATTGAGTCAAGATATACAGAGGTGGAAGGAAGAATCACAGCCTTTATCATTATTTGCTGTTGTTGACAGTGATCCTCTAGCTCTAAGGCTGTAGAAATTAGTTCAAAGTATTAACCATTTCTCAAGCAATAAGCATAATTTCCAATGGATTAGTTCCCATTTCTTTGTTCTTTATTGAAAATCATATTCTTCAATACTTCATTACTAGAATATGGAGCTTGAATAAGTAGGTTTTAAGGATTCATCAGCAAATGTTTTTAAATAATTTTTATACTTAGGTGATCATTTATTGTACATTTAAGTGGAACATAAGCATTGAGATATAGAGGAACACATTGTTTCAAACCATGGAATTTAAGAAAATTTACAAAATTATCATTTCTTGTAGATCTGACTCAAAACCCTCTTTTCTTCCTTTATCCATTTTACTTTTTTCTGCTTCCATTCTGATTCAAATGTTAATCAAGTTTGTATTATTTAATTCCTGTAATTCAAAATTAAGCTTTTTTTAAGAAGATTACAGCATGTCATTCAGCTGTGCCAACTGTCTGCATTGTTCTAATCTAGAAAGGGATGATAATTTTTCCAAAGGGATGTAAGCAAAACTGTTTGATAGATCATCCACATAAACACTTCACAGCAGCACAATAAAACAAATTAAAATCCAAGCATCTTGGTTGGCTCTAACCTTACGATCTTTGTAGTATGGGTCGAGATCCTCCAGTGGTTCCCCAATAAGCTCTGGAGGAGGATTTCCATAGAGAGCTGGTAACTTCTGGAAAGCTTTTAGGTCAAGCTGAGGACGTGGTTTCTCCTTAGGTTTCTGGTCTATAGTATTTCTTTGACAATTCCTCTTAGCAGCAATTCTCTTTTCGATAGCAGCCAAGGATTCATAAGTGAACTTACGGAAGTTGTTGGTACCAGGTAGTAAGAACTCGGCCATTTTTCATTCTTCTCTTCCTGTCATTAATTCTGTCCAAATAATAGAAACAAGTAGAAAGGAAGTCAAGTAACTCCAAAACAGGTAAATTATGAAAATTAAACAACTGCTTGCCCATGCATGGCTAATAACATAAACTTCTGAACCGTCAGCTTCTAAAAAGAAAAAAAAAGATATGATCAATACCTTTTTCAGTGAGATGTCTGTTCAGTATTTTTTTTAAATTATGTGTATCTGATAATAGGATGTGAGCAGACCTCTATAAAGTTAAGAGTGTATTTAGAGCATCTCATTTAAGATACCTGTTATCCCAAATGCTCTTGAGCTGTTGTTCAGAAAAAACCTAAGGTACTGGTTTAACTCTGTATTTGGAAACGGAACAGTAAACCCCACTAAATTCCAACAACACCAAATATGTGGAAGGTGTGTCTGCAACAGAAGGACCAAGTGTTAAATTAACTAGTGCAGATGTAAATACTCGGATAACCCATCCTGGTGGTTTCAGCACAGGAATGAGCAGTGTCCAAGCATCAGAAGATTTAATTCATGATCCATAGAGTCACTACTGACTGACATGGTGGACAGAAATGCTTGATCTGACAAGTATCAAGCACAAAGCTTATATTTTAGGCCCTCAGAACAACAAAAGTGAGATTATACTAGAAAAATATTTTGCATTATTTAATGGAGAATTTTGGTCAGGTATTGGATAGGATCCGTTCAACTAAATGCTACCTGAGTGCATACTTTGGCAGTATAGTGAATCCAACCTTCTACCGTAACACTGTGAAAAGCTTCAAAGCAAGCTCATGAAGTGCACATATATTGATAGTGAAAAAACCGAAAACAGTACAAAGAGTAAGATGATCCAGACCTGCATTCTTGTGCTAAACTCACTCCAAAGCTCTATAAGGAGATTCCTCTAAAATATTTTCTTTGATTACAACCTCTAGGAAGACACTGTTGATTCAGTACAGAGTCATAGAGCTACTGAGCCAGTGCAGTCCCATCTGCAGGCTGTGAAATGATCCCATCTGGTCGAGGACTTCATGCAGGATGTATCATTGCTGAGTCTGCATGGAAGAAGATCACATTAGAGGCACACAGCCAGGTCTTTCCATCCAGAAGCTGCCACCACCACTTCAATGTGCCCTTCAAAGTTGACTTCGTAACTAGCAGTCAGAGCTTCATCTTGGAAAGTTTAAGCTGTCCTCGCCGGACAACTGCCAGATGACCTGCTCTTGCACCTTTCCTTTCCAGGCACTATATGCAACATCCCAGGAAAACACAAAGTCTGTATCAAGAGGCTTTGTTTTACTGGAAATAATTTTACCACCTGTGTGCTGACTCCCTGTATCTTCCCCTGCCATGCAACGCCATTTCATTTTGCCCCAGATACAACATGATTTCAGTTGTCCTCACGTTGCTGAACTATAGAAAACCATTGCTGTAAGAACAACAGCTGGAGGCCAGTGACAAACTAACTGCAGTGAAATCTTTTCATTTTTGCAGTCTGCCTGCCTCTCCCATTAAATAAGCACACAAAACTATAAATAGGAAAAGTATCCCTTGCTTCCAGCACAAAATAGCAACATTTCTGGAAGAGAAATAGGACATTCAGGCAAGAATACTCATTATATTACGTTTTTCAAGATCAAGCTAACAGTCTGGAAGCTGTGTGTAGTACTATACCAAAAATGAAGAACTTTTACTTAACATCCACTCCCAATTTTTCAAGTCTTCAGCTAGCCAAAGTGGTGTTTGTTTTGTTCATGCTCAGAGTAATTTAGATGTTGTGGTATCAGTAATGAGAGCTCTGAATGATGCATGAAATGACACAATTTCGGTGCAATGCACGGAGGGAATACAATAATTACTTTATTCTGCTTTGTGCCAAATCATCCAAACATACCCACCCCTCCACACAGCACTTCCATAAAAGTCTACCTGATCTCAAAAGTTCACCATAAAATTCTGGGCTTGCTGCAGATTTCTTCGCGGTTTTCTGTCCTCTCTTCCATGAAACCATCTTTCAAATCCCAGAAAAGAAACTTTGATTGTCACACTGTTCTCCCTCAAGACTATTAGAAGGCAAAGCAAAATCCAGGAGGACAAGATGTTGCTGGCTAAAGCCAAGGATGGGGAAATAAAAGGAAGCATGAAGGCACGTAGAGTGTGCAGGTCCTTGGCCAGAGCTGGACACCAGGCAGGGGAGTCTTTCCTGGTGGTTTTATAAATTGCTCCACAGGTGAATGAACATTAAGGAAAGGAAATAAAGCCTCATGCTTGCTGTCTCACATGTCAGTAGCAAAACTTCCATTGATGGCAGCTGCAAGCCATGGAGTAGAAGGCTAAACTACACTTTTCATTTATGGGCAATTCTGAGCTACTCAGCCTAGTCCTGAATAAAATCTATTGATTATTAAAAATGGAGTAATCTGGAAAAAATGTTCCTGATACATTCAAGCATCTTTAAAAATATCCCCAAAATAATTTCTGTTACTTATAGTCTCAGGGCGGATAACATACAAAGTACAGCTGAGATGTATTTAGTTTTTTATCTGACCAGGGCTAGACTTAGCAATTTGACCAAAAGAAGTAAAAAGTGTTAATGCAAAACCATTTTTGCCCTTGATGTCACAGAAGCAACAAAGTAGCATTTTGGCCTTTTCTCAAGACTTGAAATACCTACAAAATTGTGTGACATTTAGTATCTCTCTAAAATGAAAAGTTTTCTTATCCTTTGACTGACTGAAGACCAGAGAATGCTGAATGAAATCAACATGACTGAAGAATAATAATAATAAAACCAAAAAAAGGTATTTATGATTTGTTCTTTTATCTGTCAAATGTATTTTCTATGAATTATTTCTCAAATACCAAAAGTGTAGCTAGATAGCTTTCCAAAGTAAGCCCGCTTTCTTCCAAATGTGTTTTCCTCTTTAGGAATATTCGTTGTGACAGACTAGGAAACAAGGTTATTGTCAAAGATGTTTTCTCTCCTTTTCATGCTATTACAATCACCCCCATTCAATCCTCAGTTAATGAATAAATGTTGTCTTCAATTATTTGATTTCTTGGCTTCATGATCTATTATGGAAAGAGGTGAAAACATGTTGACAATGACTGTGATCAGCATGACCAAGGTAATTAGTTTGATCAGAGTGGCCAGGATTACCTTCTTAGATTTTTTTTTCTTTGTCTTGGATGATTGAAATTCTTGTCCGTTAAAACTGTCCCTCTGCTTTAAAAAAGCTTTCATAATATGCACAGAAATTCTCTCTTAAGTAACTGGAATAACAGTTGTTTGAAGACTGTATGTGAAAAGCCTTGTCCTATTGGAACAACTGAAATGTTATTATTGCCTTCAGTGTAGCTGATTTTTGTACACTTTTGCATCTTATTCAGTGATAATATCCAATGCCTGGAAAAGAAAAGTTAGGGCCTCTAGACTGATCCAGCTCTTTGTATTGCCAGTAATTATTTCAGGAGCCAAGAACATCAGTATGGACCTTGGAAAGACATGCTAACTGCACCACCCAAAGTTACTATGGTAGACTTGGGCTGTGTTGCATCTTTCTACATCTGAATTTCCAGCAGATAAGACAAATAGAACTGAATAATGAAAGATTTAGTTAACAGCAGTTCAAAGCTTCTGTAGAGCAGTTATATTCTTTCCTCAGAAACTTTTCTATATTTTGAGGCAGATGAATTAATGACACTTTCTTAATGATCTTTAAAACATGTATGAAAATAACTTCTGTAGGGTTTTTTTTATCATCAAATAATTCAGGTTGGAAGGGAATTCTGGAGGTCTCTAGTTTAACTTAGTCCTCAAAATGGGTCAGCCATGAGGTCAGGGTTTTATCCAGGCAAATCTCCAAGGACAGAGACTGCACAATCTCTTTGAGCAATCTGTTCCAATACGTGACTCTCTCAATCCATTTGGACCCCTCGTTGTTTCAATTTATGCCCCTTGCCTCTTGTCTTCCCCCCATGCACCACTGTAATAATAAAAAAAGAAATAAAATATTGCATTAATTTGAAAGGTAAAATGCAATGCCCCCCAATGCCTCCATATAAGGAAAACAAATATTATGCCTACTTCAGCCCATTTAGTCTACCTATTTATAGCAGCCTACAAGAAACATCTCACAGGTCTGAATAACACCATCCAGTGTAGCTCCATTGAGATAGCCAAGGGAGACAATAATCAGCATATTTGCTCATTAGTTTCCCACCTTTAGAACATCACACCTTACCTGAACTGAGCTGTGGCACCAACCTTTGATTATTCCAGGTTCAACCCCCAAATTCGTTTACCTTCTCTAGACAACCTGGCTGAGAGCTGCAGTCCTCTGAGTCTCCTAGCATGGCATCTGAATGAAAGGAGATGGCAACAGCTGATCTAGCTACCCTATACCCTCTTTGCAATCAATAAAACTGAGGACACAGACCAGCTAATGATAAGTAAACATATAGATTAAGAAACATGAAGAGTGCCGAAAAATGCAACTGAATTTTTCATTGCCTATAAAAGAAAATTTAGCATGAGGTAAATCCCATTCTTTCAATCTCATATTTACAGTTTAAAGTTCCCAGCACTGGGGAAGAAAGGTAGCAAACAGTGTGGAGATTCACAAAAGAAAGACCTGATAAAGCCTGCTCGCATTCATCCAGAAAGCCCCTTTGGGTGGGATTCATCTCACCTCACTGCAGACATCTCAGAGTTAGACAGCTACATCTCCACTAGCTCTCCAACTGCCTGCTGAGACACCTTTTCACATTTCTTTCAGGATGAAGTGAATCACATCTCAGAGTGCCAGTTGACTACAATTGATGACCTGAGATGTCTCAAGTGAGATGAGATAAATTCAACTCGTTGCGTCCATTAGGCCTACTCTTCTTGCTGCCTCAACTAATGGACAACTGCTAAACTTCCAAAGATTAGTAACTCTACAGTCAGTGGTAGGACTGGGTAAACATCATTAGTCACCAGCAGACTGTGAATACAAAAAAATTCTAGGACTGCCTTATATTACATTGATTCCTTAATGACTACTTACAGGACAAGCCTTCTTAGCAATTAGTGTAGCGTTAAGTCACATTTTCTTTGCATGGTAAGGGTGGACTAATTTTCAGCTACTTTGCTATCATAAATAATTTAAATCTGTGCAGAGATCACTTTCTGTAAGTGCTTGAGCAGTCAATTGACAAGTTGTCAAATGGCCAGTTGCAAGCACTGAGGAAGTTAAGAAACTCTGTGGCAACACAGGAATCTGAAAGAAAAGAGCTGAAAAGCTTTTAATGCCCATAGACTAGTCCATTGCTGTAGGAGTTAGGATGAGTCAGATATAATCAGCATAGTTATTACCATAAGCCCAAGAACTTTAACTGGTAGCTCTGGTGTGCCCAACGAAATAGCAAACCATGGAAACAACCTGTTGGTCATCAAGAAGTGCAAAAGTGTTCAGAAGTGATCAGAACAAGATTGTGAACGCCAACAGTAAATGCGAAAATGACTATGCGGTTTGAACTGAGTAATCATCAACAAGGCATTCCCTACCCATCCCTGTGACTAAGGATAGTGGGGGGAATCAGAGGACAAAGAAAGACTGGTGGGAAACTCCATGACCCAGCACTAGGATTCAGGACCATTTCTCCAACTTCTGAGGAACCCAGGGAGTGGAGAAGACCCCAAGGAACCCCATGGCCCAGGACTATGCACGGCATGGCTGGAGCTGCAGTACAGAAAAGTCATGTAACTCATAAAATTGTGTATATCTGTGATTAAAGTGTCTTGATATCCGAGTCCATTGATCCTGCACACTATGGTCCTATATGGTGACAATTGCATAGAGACCTGAGATAATAATCTCCTTCCTATGCTGTTACCAAGAAGATTGACCAGTTGCTGGACACAGATGACAGGGCAATAAAGCTCAGGCGTGGAGTTTTAAAAAAAAAAAAGAGAAGAGACATGTTAGGACTCAGCCCTCTCCTAACTTGAACACTATGTGTGCCTAGAAACCTTGAGCAAAATGGAATATATCTTGATTTAGAAATGGCATAGCAAGAGATATCAGCTGGTCTGGGGACAGATTTAAGAAGCATGGCCAGACAATGTGAGTTTCTCTTTTTTCAGCCCCGTGAAGTGGGGAAGAGAAGGAGGAAAAGGAGAAGGAGGAAGGGAAATTCATTCATTTCACCAGGCTGGGCAGGCTGGGTCCTGCCAAAAGGACAACAGTGGAAGGAAGGAGCATGTGCTGCCGGTTACATTTAGCAGCCAGGAAAGGGACAAGTTGTGGGTTTTCACCACATATTTTCTATAGTGCTGTACTGAACCATCTGCAGATTTTATGGATATTCAAGCTTTGCAGCAAAAGAGGGAATCTGAGTTCTCTTCACCCTTAAGGAATGAGAACTAAGATCTCGCTACCTCAAATTTGCAAGAGGCTAAGGACACTTGTGTAAGAGTTGCTGCAATCGTATTCAGGTAACATTACTAAATGGTAACTTCGTGGGGTTTCTGCATTTGAAATTTAGGGCTCTAAAGGCCAGACTGCCAACACGTCAGATTTTTTTCTTGCCACATGTAAGCTGTGTTTCAAATGTGGTTAATGTGATTATAGGTTCTATAAACTTTTAGCTCATATTGATATGACTTGATTACAAGAAACAGAAGTTATAGAAACTCAGTGAAATACATGGATTGGATTTTGGACTCTTACCATTAACAGAATGTACTAAATGCACTAAAAGTGTCACAGATTTGTCATTTTGTAGTTCTGAAGATTGGTTTCATCATGTACATTTTGATATAGAACGGTGTCTTAGCAGCTGAATATATGCTTTGGAGGACAAAACTTTAGATACAACATAAGACAAAAATTTTTCCCCAAGAACATAACACAAGTCAAATGGTCCATGAAATAAAATCTGAAAAAAAAACCAAACCAAACACTCCTGTTAATAAAACACAGTGAGAAAACCTTTAACATGTAATTTTTAAAAAAAACCCTTATCTTGAGTATACAATCTAAATTTTAACTTTGGTTGCCAGAAGTTTAACAATTCCACAAGTTGTATGAAATTTTCAAATTACGTGGTCTTTTGTCTGCCATGGTTTTCTACACAGAAACACTTTTCTAAATAAATTAAAATGTATCTAATCAGAAGTCAGTTCTGAACAACCCATTTGCATTAGGTATGTCATTTAATAATGTCATTTAATAATGACATACTTAATGTCATTATTAGGCTCCTCACTTTTCAGTATTAACTTCACAATTTGCCCTTTTCATCCTAGAAAAAGAAATCCAAATTTCAAAGAACTTTTCTCCATTGATATGGAAAATAGTCTCAGGTCAAGTCAAATAATTACAAAGAAAATCAAAACGTAGTACAACAAAAAATCAAAACCTGTGAAACATGGTAAAGGAACAGTACCAGTACCATGGGAAGAACCTCCAGAACACCTGGTTCTGTTAGGTCTCTGTACCGGTTACCTCCACAGTTTATCATCATCCTTATCATCCTAATAAAACACCTTCATATAATACACAGCTCTATTCCACTTACTTAAAATCTTTTCTCTAGAGGTTTACCTGTCGTCTCTGTGGTGAACTGAACACACATAAGCCACTCCTCACAGATAAAAGCTACTGCAGCTGCTTCAAATGCAAACCAGAAATGCTTAATCTTTTCTGCTTCATTAAAGCAGAGACCTGTTTCTGTGAGTTTTAAAAGACTGCCTTTTTTTCTACTGCTAATTCACCACCTAACAGCCAAATTTTTATTCTCCTCTTGATTGCATCATTCATTAATTTACTTCCCCATCAATATTCACTTATTAGTTTATCTGCCCCACAGTTTATCTTGATAAAAGCATTTACCACAGTTCAGCATATTCCACAAATAAAACAGATTTAATTAAGCCTTTTTTACACACAAAAAAATCCTTTAAAATAAGATCCATTCTTCTCAAGTCTCAAGAAATAAATGTTAGTCTGTATCAGAACAATGTTATGAAGCATAAACCCATGTAAGAAAGAGTAATGTTATAAAACTTAAGGTTATGGAAATTTTTCTGCCTTTACTTTGAAATAAAAATTATAGCTAAAGAATCTGAACTTTGTATGTAAAATATAAATCTCTGCCATTGTTATGCACAGAAGAAAAACTTCCTTTTATACCTATTCACTCTTTATGTGTTATTTTTGACCCTAGTTATTTCTGCAAAATAACAAGTCAAAAACATAGGGGAAACTCCTGTGCAAATTTACTGCACTGGAGGGAATAAATATTCACTCCTCCCCACTTACCATTTTCTTTTACATGCCACTCACCTAGGAAAAAAGTTTCTGCTCAGGTTCTTTAATGTTTTTTTAGGCAAATAAAAGGTCACTGAATCCTATAGAAGACCCTACCACAAAGCACCTTTTTTCTAAGAAGAGAAGTGCAGTAAACCACAGGACTTACATTATTTTCCATCCCCTCTAAGTGAAGGTTCGAGGAGTCACTTCTTTCTATGCAAGAGAAACATATCTCAGCCCAGTCATTTCCCAAGAAATAGTTGGAAAAACCTCCTCACTGCCTTTATCATTGCTATGTCCCCTTTCAGCAATCCCTCACCACTCTGGAGATACTCTTCCTTCAGGAACTGTGTTATTTGTACATGCAGGGTGTTGAGGGAGGCGTCTATTTAGCCATCAAAGTAACTGATGTGATTATACAAGGTCTCATGGGAAAGGCTGTAACCTCAGTAAGCAAAGCTGGGGAGGCTCCAAGCTGAGCATTTCTTTAAGATATTGTTCCATCCCTGGATTTCTGAGTGTCTTTCACAGAAAATCAGGAGTGAAGCAGGACAAAGTGGATAGGAAACATGGGGCAAACGTGTTTGTCAGCCTCACAGTGAGAGCTGTCTGTACTATAACAGGTTTTTTTATTAAAGGCATTAACCTTTATATTTTATTTGAATATTTCAGTTTCAGTTCTCTACTTTAGTAAATTCAGAAAATGTATGATGCTGAATCTATAAATTATGCTGAAAGACTGTGGCTGAAGCTGGGTAGAAGGCAGGAAAACTGATGACTGTTACCTCTCTGTATCTATGTGTGTATACATGTATATGTGTGTGTATACATATAAATAAAATGCCAGTGCATATATATGATTCAGATTAATTATATATATGTGATGATATATGCAAGGAGTAGTTGAGGAGCCTGGAAGAGTTCACTCACTCCTGAAACCTGCAACTCTTCCATGGCTGAAGCCACTGTTGGATAGGAGAGAGAGACTTACCTTTGCAGGTATGTCTCCACTACTAGAAAAATGGGACAGGGCTCATTCTCTGGCCCTGAAGCTAAATGGCGCAGGAAAATTCTGTCCATAAAACTAAATTTTCTTATGCTTCAAAACCAGGGAGGGAATACAGCAGTCCTCCTCTCCAAGGAGGGACCCCTGCAATTTTAGAGGATCCTGCCTCTCCTGCAGGAGAACCAAGATTTCTCTTACTGAGTGTACTCATTTCTCCATGTGGTTTTCCTTAGGGACAGAGAGTGTCATCTCGCTTATAATTAGACTGATCCGAAGGATCTTGAGTGTAGTATTTCTGAACTACCCACGCTGCTGAACTTTTTAAGGCAGAAGGAAGATGTCTTCTTTGCATTAAGCATTGGCTGCACTATAAAAAATTTTAATCATCAGATACTAAAGAGTAAAGTTAAGGCTGATACATTTGCTTCAGATCATACTTCACTTTCAGGAAGTCTATTATTTCACCTATTTAAAATGGGATGAATCAAAGGAAGGAAAGCCAACTGACCCCTGGATGGAATATGAGATGGCACCTATGAAGCATGAAAATCCATTAAAACGTGAGCACTGTTTTGACCCAGAAGATCAGGGTGCCAGATCCTTCCCTATAGTGAATACAATCAGGATCAATAAAACAAATTTTTACCCCATTTGTGTTTTGTCCTTGGCAGCTTTGGTTGAGGTAGAAGAGAAACTTTCAAGGAAAGTAGTCTTGCAATATACTGAGACAAATGCTGTTTTATTTTCTGTTGAATTTGAGTTTATTGCCAATCTCCTTCTATCTTTAAAGTTACCTTATTTCAAAGTATGTAGGACTGTGAGAAATGGAGGAAAGAAGTCATGATGGTACACCGGGTCTCTAACTTTGATGTGTTGGTGGAACACTGTCATCTTTTGGCAAAAGCTTTGGTTCATTAGGCTCTAAATTTAAAGAGAGCATTGCAGTAGGAAGTTAAACTATGTCTTCGATGCTTTGGACAGGGCACTGCAAAGGAGATTTAATTTCATGGCAAGAAGCACATCTGGAACAATCAGGAAGACTATCCACAAATGAAATTAGGAAATTTCATGGCAGGTTAAAATAGATGAA
Organism: Harpia harpyja; assembly: GCF_026419915.1. Taxonomy (NCBI): domain Eukaryota; kingdom Metazoa; phylum Chordata; class Aves; order Accipitriformes; family Accipitridae; genus Harpia; species Harpia harpyja. The sequence goes on from NC_068940.1 coordinate 102,978,896, forward strand.
GGATTTATTAATCCGTCTGACTTCACAATTGTCACCACTATCACACTTTAAAGTAACATCACTTACAGAAAGTAGCATGTTCAGATCAGTCACATCAACTCAGACTTTATGACACAAGTTCAATTCATATTATCTCTTGTTTCCTGCAATCTATCTGTCTGTCATAGGTCTTATATAGCTTTAAAACCATCTGATAATTTTGTGAAGCTTGAGCTGTTTAAAGCTTCATTTAGGTATCCGTGAAGACAGGTAAAGTTCTCCTCCTTTGTATCAATTTCTACACCTTGCATTCATATGGAAGGAACAGACAAATAATAAGTGTAGATTTTAAAATATATTTATGTCCCCCAAAGAAATATATGGATGCCAAATAGGATTTTCAGTGTCTGAATGACATTGCAATCAACGTGACTTAATCTTCTAAACACTTTTAAGAATGCCACTATAAAGTGTCTCTAACATCAGTTACGTAGATAGCTTTCATATCCATCTCCAGTGCTAATTTACTTGCATTTCACCCAAAGTTATAGATGAAAAGCAGGCTTGAAACAGCAGCTAGTCTTGGCTTCCTCCCTATTAGCTATTCTGCTCTGCTTTGGGGGAAAGACAACCTGCAGTTTCTAGAGGCAAGAAGGATTTATTGTCATCTATGGGTGAGGAAAGCAGGAATGGCATCTCATGTTTATGTCAGACTTTCCCAGGTCCTTGCACTAACCTTGAGATAGGCAAGTGACTTGTCAGCTCTGGCCCAGACTGAATAAGAGATAAGGATAGCTGTCAGTAATTAAAAATATCCCCAGGTGTTTTCAAAGGGCACTTTCTTTTACAGGTTGCATTCAAGCTATATACCTTGTGTGTACTGAGTTACCCAAGCCCATTGACTACTCATGGCAAAGAGATAACTAAGTCAGTTCTAGCAGTCAACCAGTTTTAGCCCAAGGATTGCTTGAGAAAGCAGGTGTCTGGCATCATCTGTGGTGCGCAGTGGCTTTGGGTCACAACTCCTTGTGTAGTTTCCAAAGGGTAGCAAATACATGAAAAATGCAGAAAGGTTGAATTGCAGTAGACGAACAAAATGCACGTTTAGTTGAAGGTGAGTGAAGTAGCTGTCTAGGCTCCATTGACTGTGCTGATGAAATTTCCCCTGAGTAAAAACAGGAATTTAGATGTGTCGCAACTCCTTTTAAATGTGTGGAGAGAAAACAGAGATTCCCTGCTGGACCGGGAAGGGTGAGGAACCTGTGGCATTGACTTTTCCTTCCCTGTCCAAAATTAAATCCTCATTTCACCCATTGTACTCACAGCAAGACTGTTTGAGTCCCCTCTCTTCCATCAGTAGGAAAAGTGAAGAACATCCAACCTCAACAAATTCCAGTCAGTGAGAGCAGCTGGAGGAAAATAAACCTCAAGCTAAAAGAAATTTGAAAAAGTAGAAATGTAAATGCTACCATCGCAAAATCTCAACCTTGCTAAATGAATCATAGAATCACAGAACGGTTTGGGTTGGAAGGGACCTTAAAGATCATCTAGTTCCAACCCCCCTGCCATGGGCAGGGACACCTTCCACTAGACCAGGTTGCCCAAAGCCCCATCCAACCTGGCCTTGAACACTGCCAGGGATGGGGCCAAAAAAGAAGAGCTAAAAAACATTCCCCATTTGCAAAGAAAACATATGGAAATAGTCTATAAAAAAATCAAGGTGTTTAGATGGAAAATGTATAGAAGTATTTAAAAAGCTGAGCAATATCTGCATTTGAAAATGATACAGAAATGGCTTAATGGAAGTGGGTAAATATTTGATGTTAATGGATATTTGAACTTAATAAAAATTAATACTTAAAGACAAGTGAAACATATTCATGTGATGTATGTTTGCTATTAGAAAAGAAGAAAATTCATTAAATGTAAAGTAGTTTAATCTACAATAAAGCTGAACAGTCAGCTTAAAGTGAGATTCAAATTGTCCGTCAGTTTTACCCTCCACAGTGTAGCAATAACTTTGGGGTAGGGAATGGTTACTTAAAAATAGTACAAAATAATTTCGTTTCTTAGTTCTTCTAAAAATAACCACCAACTTATTCCTGTATGTTTCCTGACAATGCCGTAATTGATATGTGTGTACATATCTATCTGTTATGATAAATTATGCTATTTTATAGCAATTTAAGAAATAATGAATGGAAGGTAGATTGTGAAAAATTGTATATCAGGTGCAGCAATCAGTCAGTATCTATCCAGGTTTTTACATAGATTTCATTGCTATAGTAACAGGAACACAATAGCAAATATAATGACAGCTTTAATTGGGAGAAAGCAGAGATGTTGCACAAGTGCAATCATTTTTTAATGTATTTCTGGAATCTCACAACATCACCAGATTTAGTAAAGATTAATTTCTCATCCTTTCTGAGAAGTTACATGTGATTTGGAAATCTTAACTGTAAATTCCTTTCGCATTTCACTATCATCTTCTTTCAAGGATGCAGCGTGGGTTTTCATTTTGTAACCGATCCTAGTTTTTCATTTCACAGAGATGCATCAGTCAGAACCAGTTCAGCTGCACAATGTGGGGAAAAAGGAGATGAAAACCAAATAGAAAGTGTTAATATCTAATGTGTAAAATAGACCTGAATTTTTCATCTGAGAAAGGAAAAATGTCAGTGTTATAATACCTTTTCTTCACTGTTGCTAACAATATTTCATGTTAAAATTCTTTGACAGATTTCAGATATGCAATGCAGAATTATATAGTCATTAATCAAAAGAAACCTTACATACTCTGAGCAGCATACCTGTAACTAAAATAATAAATTATAGCTTTTCAATTGCAAGTATTGTGATTTCTAATGCCAACCAACACACTGGAAAAAAATTAATTTGGCAACTTCTGTATATGTACTATTTCAGTATAACAATTTCAGTTCATTTAGAATCACTTAACTGATAGTTTTAAACAGATAAATTAAGGACCATATCAACCATCTTATGCTTTTTCTTTCCCATAAAGAAATCACCATGATGAGATTTATATAATAAAATTTCCTTTTTTTTGAGGATGTGTTGTTGATTTTATTCTGCAATGAAATTATTGTATGGAAACTAACCTCCAAAATGCACAACTCTGTCAGCTCAGGAGCTATGTTCATCTGTACAATGTTCCTGTGACTTTACAAAACTAGAACCTTTTCAGTGTGGGGTTTGGGGGGGGGGGGGGGGAGCGGTTTATAACACTTTTATAATACAGTGGAGACTGAAAGCTTCTGGTCAAGAGGGGAAACCCTTATAAATTGCTGTTTATGGGACAAGTATTAACATATGTGGGATTCGTCACCCAGTCTGAAACCAAGGAAATGATGCTGCAGAGAGCTTTTAGTGATTTATGAACGCCTTTTACTGCACAGAGATTAGAACAGCTTTTATAATATATTACATTGCTGCTTTATTTTAAAAGAATAGCTGAAGCCATTTTCTGATTCACATAATAGTGAAGTCTAAATGGTATAAAGTAGTTAATTGGCATTTTTGTCAAAATAAAGACCTAGTATAAAGGAATCTCATTTCCTTTTATCAGAGAATGAAATTATATAAAAAAAAAAATCATGGCGATGTAAAATTCAGACTCTTTTGAACAGATAATTGGTATTACAGAGTAACAGGAAATTGCTTTCTTTGTAAGTATGTATTAAAATCATTCTGTTACATACAGTAATCTTCAGCTTTCTAAATGGTTCGATGCACATTTCAATCAGGAAAATTTGCTTATCGTCTACTCAAATGGAAAAATATGGATTGCTCTTTTCTCTCTCCTCAGTGGTCTATTGAAATAATACTAAGAGAATTAGGGTAGTGAAGTAAATCAAGTTAAAAAATTAATATTCCTAATACTGTTCCATCAAGCAGCATAAAGTATACCTGGAGATTTCCCTAGCTGTATCAGAGACTGGATATTTACTCTTTGAGGAACGTTTTTTATCCACTATTTTTCTATTTTTTATGAAGAAGCAAAACACAAAAGCATGATTATCTGTTGTAAATCAGAGGCAACTTTAGTTAGCTGAAGATATTATGCCCTGGAATGAAGGTCCAGGCTGGTAAGAATAAACTGTATCCTTCAGGAGCAGCCAATTTTAAGGACCTATACACAGAGTACAAGTGGATAAGCTATTTAATACATAATAAGATGACTGACTAAAGCATCTGTTTGGCAGAGGATGGTGATTTAGAGACTGTATTATTCATCAGAGTGGAATAGCTGAAAAAAATGAATGTCAAACACTGTTTAGAAAATGAGGTCCTCTTCCGTGTGCAAAATAGTTGTAAAAGAAGATCTAAGCTGAATAATCCCTAACAGCTCGTTATGCCAGGTTCCCACTTTTAACTACATCCTTTATTCTTTCCACCTTATCTGGAACAGAGGAGCTTGTCACTGCCTGCAATCTTCAACAGTTTTCTGCAGGAATTTTCACTTTTTCCTTTGTAATCTTGATAATGTAATTCAGCATCTATTACATGTTTCTGTGAGGTCTTTCTTCAGCATCTCCATCTCTTATTTTGGGGTTTTCTGTCTGATGATGGCCTCACTGGCTCTCCTAGTCTGTGCTAGAAGAGAACTGAGTATATAGTATTATTTTCTTCCAATTTTTATATATTTTCAGTTGATCTTTAAACTTCTTAGGTAACAGAAAGAGTGTGAGAAGAGGCAAACTTCATGGTCAAGGCACTAGTTCATTACTATAACCTAGTGTCTCAAGAGAGTTGAAGAGCCCTGATCCTGCTGATTTGAATTGAGCATGTTCATTCCAGGTGAGATGTCAAAGTCCTCTGACTGAGGGTCCAAATACCTGCTCTTTTGCGTGGTCTACCATTAAATCTGGGAACAGCAGCAGAAATGATTTTGGGAAGGAAGAGAAGTTTTGTATACAAGGAGCCACATTAATTATAGGTAATTATAAGGCTATTTGCAAATTAAGAAATTGTTGTGTTCTTTGAGTCAAAAAGTAATTTAATTTGATGGTATTCAAAAATAACCAATTACCTTTTTAAATATATGGGAATGCTTTCTTTCATTAAATTATTTTTTTAGAGTTATGCTTATGTGGAAATTAAGATCTTTTAAATATCAGATATCAAGAACTTTCATTACAGAACAACAGGAAATGACTAATACAAATATACAGTGAAACCATTTGGTCATTTACACAAAGGAATCTTCCTCCAGCTCTTTAATGGACTAATGCATGTTGAATTGTAATGGGGCTAATTTGCTCAACACCTACTTAAGGAGAAGACGCTGGGGTGCCTGATTTTTCCCCTCTCTTGGGTCTGAAAAAGCAATATATTGCCTACATGAAAGCATCTGTAATACTTTGATAGATACAGTGAGCTGCAGCCAATGCATAATTGGACGATGCTAAGAGAAGTGTCTAAATTGCCTCTTAGAAGACACGCTTTAAAAGTCTATCAAATTCAACAAACAGAATGGAAAAAATCTAGGATTTGTTTCATCATTTATCTCATCGTCATCTTTTAAAGCTACAACTAGAGCTTTGAATTTGTGGAAATAGGAACACGTGATTGGAAGGCCAAAGGGATCTTCTCCTGCTATTGAAATGTGTTATGTTCTAAGCATCTGCACTTTGTCAGCCACAAGTATTTTTGTGTCAAAATAATATCAAGGCCAGAGGAAGTAATAATCTGAAATAACATCAGTCTCACTGGTGTTAATCATCCAAATATTTCTTGCAACACGTGAGCTTCATTATCCTCCAAAAGAGAAAATTCAAGCAATCTGTCTACTGCAGTTGGCACTTCTTGTAACATATCATAAACACACGAGCATTATTTGCACATATAAATGCATAAATTTGGGGTTTTTTTCCCCAAGTAAATCAAATGTCCTGTAACTGGGGCCACGCTTTTATGTTATTTTATAAGCACGCTCATTCTTATTTACTTACTAGAATACAAATGTTTTCTAGGTACCAAATATAAAACACATACAGCACAAGATATTTAGAGGCTGGTTTAATTCTCATATCTTAACCATAAGGTTTTTATCATCAGCAAATACCTTTGCCCCAGACTGAAAATGGGGTAAATGTAGAATGTGTTTCTTGCAACACATAAAACATAAAGAAATTAAAGTTGAAAAGGAAAAAAGGTGGGAAAAGGTGGGAGAGAAAAGGAAGGAAGTGCTTCCTTTATCTACAAATTTCATACAACATTTTATTCAGTTACCGAAACAGGATTCAATTTCTTTTTTCAGTGGGGGAGGCTGACTTTTGACATAAAGGATCATTTTGTTTGCACAGAATCATCAGTTTATAACACCAGAACTGGTGCATCAGGCAGGGATTACTTTTTAAAGTAGCAAAATCTGACATTTTTCACACACAAAAAAAAGGCTTTATAGCAACCATTACTTTGGTATGTTAAAAGCTTTTATTTGTGAGGTATTTGGCCCATAAACACTCTTTGGCTTAAAATTCAAGCAAAAGCTAAAGGGATAGTGTTAATAGCTGGGTTTGACTATATCTAAAAATCTTAAAACTGTTGGGATTTATGGGAACATGCAAGCAAGCTTCTACTTTTCACTTAGAACACTGGGCAACTGTAGAACTGTCTTTGTTTTTTAATTGGGGTATGTATACCACATACCATCCAATTGCTAAGTGTTTGGGAAGGGCAGACCTTCTTATAAGATTTCTGGGGATTTACTTCTTTTCCTGGTTCCTGAAGCCAGCCAGAGACTTTTCTCTCTACTGTAGTAAAGGAGTTGGGAATTCAACTTTGCATTTGGTAGGACTGGCACCAGCAAAAGGCCAGCAGCATTATAAATCCAGTAAATACCTTTATGCTCTTCAACACATAGTAAGATGGAATAAGAGAAAAGCCTTACAAGAAGGATGGAATGACACTTGGTTATATAGAGAAGCAGGTTTACTAAATCACCTTCAGAAAGCCAGAAAGTGTCTTGTGAGTAAATGGCTATTACTCCACAGACATTGACAGTGATCCTCTTTGCTTAAATCTACAAAATATGGGCATTATTTAAGCAGTGGCCACAGAGCCAGGTTTGAACCATTGCATTTTCCTGTGAGAAATAGCTCACTGGACAGTGTGAATTCTTATAACATGAGTGGGGCAATGATGTGGCACTTGGAAAAGAAAGCCTCTGCCAGTCAAGGCCATTGTTTACTCCTTTACTACAGCTGGAGGTAGTATTCAAATCCACTAATCAGCATCATCAAACCAGAAAATATGGAGATAGGTTTCACTTTACTTCTTATATATTATTCATGGCATGCTATGAAACATTATGAAGTTAATTTAATTGCACTGCAATTAAAATACCTGTTTCTGTATACATAGATAAACATACAAAATTTATAACCTTAAATGAAGGCTGCTGTTGTCACTGTCTCTACAATCATTAAGATGAGCGAATAGGTTCTAAAATCATAATTTTTTCTTTTACCATTGCCCCATCTTTAACAAATAGAAAAGCCTTTCTCTAAATGTTTGCTCATTTATATTCTTGACTCTGGATAATTGCAGAAAGAACAGCCATGCCTGGCTGGCAGAGTCCAATACTCTGACCAGATTCTTTTAGATATTCCACACATGGAGGGTGTGATGTTTAATATCAAATTTACTTATTTGAAGATATTTCATGTTACATGGGATTTTTGACTTAGCAGAGCGATACATAATATGCTGAAATCACATTACATATGTAAGGTTACACTTAGCAAAATACAGCAATTGCAATATACAGTTCAATCACACCACCAGTGTAATCTCAATTACCCTCTCTGTAATACACTCACCATCATGATGCTGGGGGTCCCTAGTCAGCGGGAAGAAGTTCGTGGGTTGAAGCAGCTCAAGTTCATTGCTCTCTTTGTAATTCTTCTGTTAGTTGTTCAGTTTTTATGCTCTCCGTTGGGCTGAGCCATGTATACACTCCCCCCATGCTGTTCTCGCTAACTCAAGGAGACATTCCCTTTTAATGGACTCAGGGAGAAACATTTACACCACCAGTTGATCCACTCAACTGTCGATAGGTGTTTATCTAAACCAAAGGCCACCCTCCGTCCCCTTTGTGTTGAAATAAAGTCAGCTTCTTTGCAACAGCTGTGGTCAGTCACACCTTACATTATTCCCTGAGCTTCACGGGCACGTCACCCCTGCCCATCTTCTCTGAGCCTCTCTCCCTTGTAGGGTTTTACTGGGCAGTCATACAGGAAGAAAATACTCTTGCCCCAGACTGAAAATGGGGTAAATGTAGAATATTGAGTTGGGCATTACCAGTTTAACAAACAACAAGTTTCTCCTTTGGCAGCCAGGTGTACCTATGCGTGTCACCATGCACATAATGAAACAATACAACTAACAAAATAAAATAACAGTGAGATAAATTTTGATTTTAAAAAACAACTTCTATTTTATTTGATATGGTATTCAGCTGAAGTAGAATATCAGTTTAAGCATTTTAACCATTTATCAGTTTAAGCATTTTAACCATTTATCAGTTTAAGCATGTTTCAGGCCAAAACTGTAGGCTGCAAACTGATCAGAACATATAGTGCAAACATACTTTTAGTTATAGTATTCTCAAATAAAGACCAACTAGTCACATGCGTAGCAGAATTAAGAAAACCCTAGTTTTTCCTGTGACTTTGTATTTTGTTGGTGGATTCCCAGGTGTCTAAGAAAGTGCAGCTTGCACTGACTTTATCCATGCTTGTACATTATTACTTTCCCTTTCCTATGTGGATTTTCTGGCTGTTTGCCATCTGTATTATTGCCTGTTTGTCAAGGGATGAGCCCCCTACTCAGGGGAAAGTAGGAGACCTTAACTGTTACCCATTATATTTGATGTTCTCACAGCCATTGGATAGTCTGCCTTTTGCACCGCTGGCAGACAAAGTAATTTATAGGAGGACGCTGAAGATAAGTAGGGTGGATGTAATGGACATAAGCACAAGTTTTATATTGAATGGGATGTCAGAGAGCCTGAGAAATGAGTGATGGGCACTACGTATGTGTAGGGAGGAACTCAGTGCCATTCTCTGAAGGTGCTGTGGTGGGATCTTGTTGCTGCTATTTGGATTAAAACTTACTGCTATTTCATTGAAAAGGGGGAGAAATTTTCTACAGATGCTGTTCAGAAGGAGGGGGGGAAGCAGCAGCTAGAAGTATTTTGGTGAATTTCTGTGTACAGATATTGAAGAATCTGCCTTCTTACACAAACACGGATTTCTTGCTGCAGCAGTTACAAGCTTCACTAGTAGCAGCAGCAAACAACATATCAAATGAAGAACAAAAGAGTGACTTTCTATTTGCCTCATTATGTCTATGTTATTATTCCAGCCATAGCCACACAAAAAAATACATAATTGAAGTAGTGCTATGAAATTTTTGCTGATAAATTCTACAGAGAATGCTAAGACTGGTAGCATAGTAGGACCACTATTAAAATACTATCTTCAGTTCTACCCTCTTTATTCCAAGAAGGGTATGAATATATAAAAGAAAATTTACATAAGAGTTGATCTTTCAAGTGACTACTTCAATTTGTCTTTGGGGAAAAATTCTACCCAGTGTTTGGGCAGCAAGGTAGGGTGGCTGTTGTCTTAGAGTCTAATCTATGAATCTCTAACCTTTGAATGCTCCTGCATAAGCCCATCCATCCTGGAACCTGGAGAGAAGAGGAAACTGCATTGCCCTCAATCTGCCCAGAATTCCAGCAGCTCTGCATTAAGGTAATGACTATTATCAAAATCAGCTTGGCCTGTCTTGCCTTAGCTCCATGGAACCACGAAGCAGACAACTGCAATGGATTTGCCCAAACAGCTATATTTTCCTGAGGGGTTGCCAAAACATCTCTATTGCTCTTTCAAAAGTCTTTGTGGATCAATAAAACCACTTACTAAGTAGATGCCTTCACATATTTTCTCTGGAATTGGCAGAGCAAAGAGCCTAAACTTGTGTCACCATATTCAGCTCTGAAACTACTCAATATCTTTATCCAAATATTTATAATGGATGGGGGTACCGAAGAAACTCTCAGGAAGAAATCTGACATGATGTTGTAGAAGTTACAGAGGACTCATCATTTGGTTTCCAGGGGTGGACAGATAAGAATTCTCTTGTTAATTTGCACTAACATGTCACTCTATCACACAGAGAGACTAGAACGGCATACCCCAAATAATACTGATTGGTATAGACTCAGAATCCCAGATAATACAAATGGCAGTTGATTAATGTGGGTAAGTCCTGTTTAGCCATAATATTTAAGTTTGAAAAGCGTGTGGCTACTGTCATGGAATCGCAGAGTAATTTAGATTGGAAGGGACCTCTGAAGTTCAAGTAACCCAGCTCAAGGCAGATACACCTTCAAAGGTAGATTCAAGTTGGGAGCTAGATTAGGCTGGTCAGTGTCTTGTCTAGTCAAGTTCTGAATGTCTCCAAGGACAGAGATGCCACAACATCTCTTGGTGATGTGTTCCAAAGTTTATCCACCCTCACTGTGGATTTTTTTCCTAATGTCTAAACAGAATTTCCCTTGTTGGAACTCGTGCCTGTTGACTCCTATCTGTATCACTGTGTACATCTGTCTGAGTTTGGCTCTCACTTCTCTAGAATCACCCAGTGGGTAGTTGAAGTCAAAAGTAAGATCCACACTTTCAGCTTATCTTCTTAGGACTGAACAAACCAATCTTTCAGCTTTTCCTTGTATGTCACGTGCGCCAACATCTTGATGGCCTCCACTGGACTTGCTCCAATATGTCTCTTGTTTTGAGGAACCCAAAACTGGACAATACTCCAGTTACATTAATTTGCAACAGATACAGAATTTGATTCTTAATCATTTATGACTACCACTTGGTAGTACAGCACTGGAAAGCTGTGTTTGAATTAATAATGCTTGAAATAAACTGGGACAGTATGTGCCAGCATGTGCAAAACTTAGACTATCTTGTTGCCAGAATAAGGATGAAGTAGGAATTTTCCTTCTGTTCAAAATATCAGAAGTATTGGACATTTTGCCTTCCAGTGTAGATTGATCAAACAATTTACTGGGAACTGCTTATGTATTTCTTAGGAATATAGACCTCTAAGATACTGGTGAAGTCTTTTTTTATGATACAGTTTTCACTTCTGGAACTAAAATCTTCTGCTTGTTTTATGGGCAGGGAAAGAATAATGGATGCTCTTTTCAACCTTCCCAGATTTAGCAGGCAATATGTGATTGCCAGTGATTCCTCAAGTGTATGTTCAACACATCAGGTTGTCCTTTCTCATCCAAAGTTCATTTCTTCTCCCCATCCATTTCCATTCTCTTTTCCTGAACTACTATTTCCTGTTCAAGGTTTCTTTTGTCCCAGCTGCTTCCAAACCACCAATCTGACCTTTCAGTTGTACCATTTCTTGTTCTAATCTCTCATTTCAGGCTATCCTCCTCTTGCTAGAAACTGATGACACTTAGGGATACCAAAGGGGAAGGAACTTACGCTGTTATTTAGTTAGTCATCACAATCTGTGGTGTTTTCTTACCTTTATCTTGCATCGGTGATGAGATACTGTGATAAGTGAATTGGCTAATGGGATTATGATACTCCATCCTTAATTTCCTATTATGTTTCTGTATCATTCTTAGTGCTAATGGAATGTAAGCTGGGCAATGACTTTTTTGCAATGCTACTAAAAAATTTTAATAACTATGAATTTGTGAATTCAGCAACTCTTAAGCTACTAAAACTGAAAAGAGTTATCCAAACCTAGGAATAACTGAAGAAACCATCCGATTCATTCAGGTGTGAGAAGAAAGAAGGGAGAGATTGCAAAAAGTCAAATAGTTCTTCCTTGCGCACCATTATCTACATGTAAGATCCAAGTTCGTTAACATGAACATAAGTTCTGGCTCGCACAGGCAGTCCTTGCATGGGCTTCCACCACACAAACTCAGCAGACAGTACATTAAGCTATTGTTAAACAGTAAAAAAGAAGAAGGCTGGGAAACCACTGGAGCGAGACCTGCCCAAACTGTGGTGACCCTACCTGCCAGGACAGCAATATGCTTGCTGAATTAGGTCTCAGTAACTACAATATATGTGTTAAGTTCTCCAAGGTTATCTCCAAGGCAGCTCCAAAGCAGAAGGGGACCAATAGCTGGAATGGATGGTACTGATCACCAGATACTCTGGGATAGGGTCTAGGGCGTTCATACTGAAGGCAGTCCATGTTCTGCGGAGCAGAAGAGATGGGCAGTTCTGCTTGTGCCAGGTCCATTTTATTGTTCATCTCTGTGAGGCAATTGGCAGAACTTTTCCTTGGCAGGTGTCGTGGTTTAACCCCAGCCAGCAACTAGGCACCCGGCAGCCGCTCCCTCACTTCCCCCCCACCTAGAGGGATGGAGGAGAGAATCGGAAAAAAAAGTAAAATGCATGGATTGAGATAAAGACAGTTTAAGAGGACAGAAAGGAAGAAAATAATAATGATAATAATAATAAAAGAATTGGAATATACAAAACAAGTGATGCACAATGCAATTGCTCACCACTTGCCAACCGATGCCTATTTAGTTCCTGAGCAGCGGTGCACACTCCCCCGCCCCCAGCCAGCTCCCCCCAGTTTATATACTGGACATGACGTCACATGGTATGGAATACCCCTTTGGCCAGTTTGGGTCAGCTGCCCTGGCTTTGTCCCCTCCCAACTTCTTGTGCCCCTCCAGCCTTCTTGCTGGCTGGGCTTGAGAAGCTGAACAATCCTTGACTTTAGACTAAACGTTAATTTGCAACAACTGAAAACATCAGTGTGTTAGCAACATTCTTCTCATACTGAACCCAAAACATAACGCTATACCAGCTACTAGGAAGACAATTAACTCTATCCCAGCTGAAACCAGGACAGCAGGTAAGACAGAGAGACTTCAGAAAGTAAGCCTCTAAAGTCTGCTGAAGCAAGTCTAAGTCAGACTTGCTATTAGCTGGCAGTAGTTAACAATAGTATTTAGACACAATTCCTCCACATTTGTAACTTTTTTCATAAATATTGAAAAATTTGTTCTACTCAGTTTCAGCATAATACGATAGACCTCTTCTCCATCACCTCTAGCAATAATCCTGACCTCTGCCTAAAGCTGCTACAGTTGTTGGGTGTGCTAGTCTTATGGGAACATTCACTCTAAATATGAGTTAGAAAAGCATATTTTGGCACATCATCTTGCATAACATAAGTTGTGGGGATTTCTCAAATTGAGACAGAATGTTTACCTGCCTTTGGTAGGTTCAGGGAAAAGATGCCATGATAGATTCTCTTCTGGCACATTTCTTTTCAGATACCTTAATTACATACAGGGCCTCTCTGAGTCCTGAAGAAACACTACGGGTAGTGCAAACATTGCAAGGTTAGCAGTAACTGAAGAGCTCCAGAAAATAGAAGAAGTTTTCACAAAACATTTATGGAGCCTGTTCGCAGGGATACAGGGCTATCACAAAGGTAAGAGAAAATTCTTAGTTACCAGTGGTCAGTTGCTAACTATTTCTACACAGGACAGTGATAAATGGAAATGTAATAATGGAGTTCTGCACCACCACGAAGGAGGCAATGTTGCTCTGTATTATATTGCTGGTCCTCGGGAATTTACTAGTAGCTTTACATGCACGGTGTTTCCTAACTGGAGGGATCCAATATTCCTTTGGGTTTGCTGTTCTCCAAGTATCAAATTTCATAAAGAGAAAGGAATATCCTTCCTCTGTGTTCCAAGCATGCCTGACCACTTCTCATGAAGTTCACATATGTCCAGGCAGTTTTACCTGGAGGAATTCACAGTTCCAGATACCAGAATTGTCAAAAACTCGCACCTCTTCACTGCTATTAACTCATCACCATATATAGCTTTCTTTAAGAAACTCTACGTTGCCTCAGCAGCTGATTTGGCTTTTGGGTAATTCTAGCATGAAGCAGCTGCAACAGCTGGATATCACCATTCTCCTTTCAACCCTGCAATAGTGTGCTAAGGCTACTTTAACGCCTAAGTGATATTAAAAAATTCATCAGACTTTTAAATTTGCACTGTGGTGAATTCAGGTGCTTTTGTATGTTTCTGAGGTAAAATAATCACTAGGGATGTGTTCATGCCAGGTCTGAGTCTGTCCAAAATTGCTGCCCCTGCAATGGAAATAGTGTTCACCTTTGAAATATTTCTAATTCTGGACCAGGGCACAGCACCTGCTGTTGCATTCAAACAACATAATTTTAAATTGTAAAGATCAGATTAATTTAAAAAAAAAAAAAAAAGGCATTTTGTTACATATTATTAGTGTTTAAAATACTCTCACATGGCTTTTCCAGTCTTTTCTTCTTTTCCAATATGCAAGAACAAAGCATTCTTACCTCTTTCCTAACAAACATTTCCCGCTACAGTGCTATAGATATATGCTTGAAACTACCGTTCTGGAAGATCCAAGCACACAAGAGAACATTTTTTTTTTTCATAATCATTAAGGTCTGTCAATCTGTCATATGTAAAAAGCAGAACAGTCAGTGAACAAGCACCTATCAAGAACTGTGGCTAGCTTGAGAGCCCAGGACAGAAAAAAAGAGAGTTATGACATTACTTTCTAAGTTATTTACAATTAATTTAATATCTCCATGCTGATGTGTTCAAGTTTGACATCTGTTTCACTAGCTTGGCCATATTCTAGGCTACATTCCCTAGACTGGCCATATTCTAAAAGGTAGTATATGCTGCCATCTAATGGTATCTGACCGTGGAACAAAAATTGTGGGCTCATTCCAGCTCACACTGAACAGAATAAATAGCTTCACCTCAGAAGCATCACAAAAGCAATCCAAGCTGGACAGAAATAGGTCTCAAACAGACCCACCAAGTATCTCTGCATCCCACTGCCCAGTGCTGCTGAGCTGACAGCGGACTGAAAATGCTTTTCTGATTCCCTCTAAAAAGTAAAACATTTTCAGTTTTCTTGTGCTAATAGGTAGCTATTTTTGGAAAATTGTATTACTGTGGTTCTACCCCTCTAATAACTGATTATGTCTTGTAATAAACTGAAACTGAAGATACCTCTTGCAAAACAGACAAAAATATTTTAAGCATCTGCCGTGGTTTAACCCCAGCCAGCAACTAAGCCCCACACAGCTGATCGCTCACTCCCCCACGGTGGGATGGGGGAGAGAATCAGAAGAGTAAAAGTGAGAAAACTCATGGGTTGAGATAAAGACAGTTTAATAAGTAAAGCAAAAGCTGTGCATGCAAGCAAAGCAAACCAAGGAATTCATCCATCACTTTCCCATGGGCAGGCAGGTGTTCAGCCATCTCCAGGAGAGCAGGGCTCCATCACGCCTAACGGTGACTTGGGAAGACAAACGCCATCACTCCCAACGTCCCCCCCTTCCTTCTTCTTCCCCCAGCTTTATATACTGAGCGTGACATCATAAGGTCTGGGATATCCCTTGGGTCAGTGGGGGTCAGCTGTCCCAGCTGTGTCCCCTCCCAACTCCTTGTGCCCCCCCAGCCTGCTCGCTGGTGGGGTGGGGTGAGATGCAGGGAAGGCCTTGGCTCTGGGTAAGAACTGCTCAGCAGTAACTAAAACATCCCTGTGTTATCAACACTGCTTTCAGCACAAATCCAAACCATAGCCCCACACCAGCTGCTATGAAGAAAATTAACTCTATCCCAGCCAAAACCAGCACAGCTTCTGAATTCTTTATTGAAGAATCTAAAATAGTCCTATTTCTTTAGTAGTTCTGAGGCTACCATGACATTTCACCTGATCAACCTAAACTGCAAAAAGACAGTAAAAGTAATATTAATACACATTGTTCGTACATGGTTTTTTTCAGAACCAATTAAATAAACACTTTCTCTAACTTTAATAAATGTTGTCTCATAAGATATACCAGGACCTCCTTTTCAGATTACTAAGTAATACTTTCTATGACATTTGGATAAAGTATAATGATGAAATTTGATGTACAGCAATCCTTAAGACTTTCTGGAAACAACACCTCTTGCATAACATCCTTCAATTTTGGTAACTATTATTATCACAATTTTCATACACTGAATGATACAAAGCACAAATTATATACAACTTTCAAGCACAGACACCTGAGGATGATATGTTAAATCCATTTAGGTGCACATGTGAAGACACCTCAAAAACTCTTAAGCATAAACAAATCCATCCAAAGGCACTAGGAGGAAGATAGTCCCAAAAAACATAGAAATTAGTGGCTGATTAAACTCAAGTGTTTTGAGTGAGCTCTTTTACAGAAAATGCAGTAATTATTAAATTTTGCTACAATAACCAATTTTTCAAACCAGGCTTTATCTCTAAAGAGATATACGTTGTTCTACAGCCTTGTGTGCTTATAAATCATATTACAGTTACAACTGATCTTTTACAGATTTCTTCTGTAAACACAGAAATATGAAGTAATACAAAAAATGACAGGTGTAAAAATTAACTCACCTACTTCAGCAGCTGAGGAAAAAAATACTATGGTTTGATTTTCCTCTAATATTTATGACATAGTTGTTCAAATCTCAATTGTTTTAAGGAGCATTTACAAAATCGAACAATCACAATATTCTAAAGGCTGTCATCATTATTCTAAATTTAGAGTATTATGCTGTGGGATCAAAATATTTTCTCCATCTGAAAATAACTGATATTGGTTTAATCAAAAATGCTGCAGCCTGGGGCAACCTTACATGTCCACGTTATCACTATCTGTTTCAGCAATACCATCATAAAATAAAGGGAGAGATATGGAAGATGTAGTCCGTGATTTATCTAGCTTCCTACCATTATTTTCATTAAGCATTGATGCAATAAGACTTTCCCTCTCATGTGTTTCTTCTTCAAAGACAGCGCTGTTATAGTGTTTATGACGGTATAAGAAAGATTTATTTTTAAAAGAACGCTGCATCAAATATCTCCTGAAGGCCCTTTGAATAATAAGAGCCGATACCTCCTCTTGTTTTCTTTTAAGGGTAGTGGTAATTGGCTTGTAAGAAACTTTAGATAGATTGGAAGCCATAAATTTTTCTTCCATGTGTAATTCAAGACCATCCAAATCTCCAGATTCTCCCAAGACCCTTTTAGTGAAAGCAAGCAAGATATCCAAGCAGTGAATCTTATCTCCACTAACTATAGGGAGGTCCATGGATATGAGCTGAATTTTATTAGGCTTTGGAATGCGTAAGGGTTCTGCCAGAGCATCTGCAAAGTCTGAAAGAGCAGAATATTCAATAAACTGTGTTGCCTGAGGATCAAATTTTCCCCAGGTCTCATAAAACATATCAAAGTCATCCTCACAAAGAGGATCTGTGCTTTCTTCAGTGGCAACACCAAAGTTCTCTAAAATGACAGCTATGTACATATTTACAACAATGAGAAATGATATAATGACATAGCTTACAAAAAATAAAATACCAACCTCCTTATTTGTGCAATTTTTTCTCTGTTCATGTGTTAAATTTAAGTTGGGAGCACATGAATCAGATCTTTTTAACAGAGGGACCAAAAGACCATCCCAGCCAGCTGATGTTGTAATTTGGAAGAGACAGAGAATGCTACTATCAAAGGTTTGAAAGTTGAAAAGGTTATCAATCCCACCTTCCCAGCCAACACAGGCAAAGTTTGTCATGCCCACAATGGCATAAATGAACATAACCAGAAAAAGCAAAAGACCAATGTTGAACAGTGCAGGAAGAGACATCAGTAATGCAAAGAGAAGAGTTCGAATTCCTCTAGCTTTTCGAATTAATCTCAGGATTCGGCCAATTCGTGCCAAACGAAAAATTCTCAAAAGTGTAGGAGAGAAGAAACTTTGAAAGCCTTCAGAAAGTCCAATACCTTTGAAATGAAACACAAAACAAAACACTGTCAAGCCATATCACTGAAATTCCCTATTTATGTCCATTTTGTCATATTCTATGCTTTAGGTGTTGAAAGTAACATTGATGATATTACACCACTTCCAACAAAAACATTATCATCAATACTGCAATTGCTTACAAAAGAGCTTACAAAAGGAAAGAAAGACAAGTTGTAATACATTTAAATATTAAAGAGGTATCAAGATTATATATAGTTTGGAAACTGCATTCTCCCAGATTTCTCTAATTCAGGGGATGAAATTACGCATTGCTTAAGTACTTAAAAAAAATCCTTTTAAACCCATCCAGCTCCTGTGCTGGAAGCTATGGGGCTTGTCTCCTAGCTGCTGTTTGACTGTTGCTTCTTCTACGGGCCTAAGCCACATGCTAAATGTGAGACTTCCATTAATGCTTGGTACTTGAATGAGATCAGAGAAGAGCGAGAAGAAAATAAAGGAAAACTGTCTTTCAGTATTCGTCCTCCATCACACCTCATTCAATGTCCTGCTATCAGAGTAATGATACAGTAGGAATGTAAATGATTACAAACAGAAGACTTAAGAAGTCAGCATTTTTCTGGGTTGCATGGGGTAGCAAAGGGGTACTGAGCTTAGGGATGAAGCAGAGAACTCAGATCAATTTTTCTTTCCCATCCTTTATGGTATAACCTGAGCGTGAGTAGGAAGCACAGACCAAATAAATTGTACAAGAAACTAAAGCTATATATGACCCTTTGTAGAAGAAACGACAAGCATCTAGTCTTACTTGAAAAGCAAACCAAAACCAAGCCAGTTTTAATAAGACTTTTCACAGTCACAAATAGTGGCCCAGATTTAGAATGGTGTTGAGCAATGAAATTTTCCTGAGCTTTCTAAATCAGCCTTCAGGATCTGCCTTCTTGAAAGAAAGTCCTGGAAAATTAAATAAATCTTTCCCATTTTTCATACAAATTATTTTCATACAGTATTTTTAACCTGAATTTACTTTTACTATGCAAACAACAGTTCACGTAATTACATGTAAATCAAAAGCATAAAAACATTAAGACAAGTTTAAGTACAATAACTTAGAAAAGATGTTACTGCATTAAATTCCTATTCTGTTAATTACTCAATAAAACTCATACTTTAAAAAAAAAAAATTGAAAACTATCCATTTACCTTTTAGTACTCTGCAAAAAATATAAGGGAAAACAAAAATACATCTTTTAGAAGGAATCACTTAGCATATGGTTTGAAAAAGTACAATGGATCTGGAATTTGTTTATCGGATATATGTAAGTCGTTACTTCATACTGAAATTCGGCTTAATATTGGTAAGACACATTACCTGATCTAATAACGATTGATACTTACTAACTAGTGAAAGGACCACAACAGCTAAATCAAATATGTTCCAGCCACTGGTGAAGAAGTAATGTCTTAAGGCCAATATTTTTATGACACATTCCCCAGTAAATACCGCCACAAAAAAAAAGTTGATTTTATTAAGAATATCCTTGATGCCGTCCTGGCTACCTTCTGCCATCATAATGACCATATTTAGACAGATGAAAGTTACAACGGTAATGTCAAATGCTTTGTGCGATACTATATCAAACAGTAATCCTTGGAACACATTCTGTGGAGAGAACAAGAAGAACTGCTTAATGCTACTTCTAAGACCCAGGCTACATTCAAATATTAATCAGTAATTTGTGCTTAGAAAGAGAATTTAAGAGAATATAAATTTAACAATAAGCTACTAGAAGCATTTTTAGGTGATTTCTTTAGACCTTCAAAGAAAGTACTTGGCTAAGTATTTTCAGGTATCATGCAACCACATTTCCGTAGAAAAAAAATATACAGCAGGAAAACATTCAGAGTACGTTGTGATTGCTCTTTTAATAGAAATACTTATTGAGGCAGACATTTTAGGATAAGCTTTTCTAATTAAAATGTCTTAAGCAAGAAAAACTCCAAATAGTTACTCTGTGAAGACAGGCCTGGAAGTAAATTTAAGAAACTATAAGAAATGAAGCATAAGATTATTCAAAAGTAAATAACAGCCATGAGGCATGTACTACTCACTCTTCATTCTCACCTGCAATAATCCAATCTAGTTGCAGAAGCAGTATTATGCAACTTAAGTAATCAAGATCGTTATGAATATCAAATACTTAATACGAACATTTATAAATAGGTTGTATATTTGAATAGGTGATAAATAGGCTGTAAATTTCCTTAATTAATACTCACAAAGAAAGGCTGCATTGGATGGAATTAAGACAAAGAGAGTAAAATGTAAATACTATATTGAATGAGGAAGATGATGGGCTCTAACGTGAAGTTTATTTCCAGATGCCTGGCTACTACTACCATCTTTATATCTTCTATCATATTCTAGTTAAGATGGTCTCACCAATGGTCTTGGGATGGGTTTTTGAGGTTTCTTAGATCCAAGTTTTTTTAGGGCATTATAGTACTTCTTCTGTTCTTCAGTCAAAAATAGATCTTTTCCACCTAAGTAAAGGGAAAGAATACTGTTGTTCAGCTGAAGTTTAAGCAGTCAGCTAAATAAACACCAGCAAGTTTATGTAAAAAAAAAGTAAGTTACAGCTGTCGTGAGTGGGATCTAAGAGAGCACAGAGACAAAATGTGTCTTCACCATTTCTCCTTTTCCCCTTGTTCTTTGATAAGATGAAAAGCCGATCAGGGTTTGATTGTGAAAGTCTAGTCTAGGCAGTGTTCCTGAAACAGTTTCCTCAACTGTGAGATCCTTTCTGAAGTTTTACAAATCTATTTCTTACTTTAAAAATGACAAGACTCATCAACTAATAGAATCTTTTCCATTTCTATTTTTGAGAAAGGTAGGAACAGAAGTATATTGCTGGGCTAGCAAGTAAATGGAGGATTATGAATAAGCACTTTGGAACCAAGTTCTACGGGGGGGGGGTCCTGATAATGAATTTCTGGTGCTCATCTTATTATCATCTACACCACCTGTACTACTTAGCAATCACTTTGAACTGAGTATTCAGGAGAAGCCACTCATCATAAAAGAATTTAATGATTAGCGTTTTGTAAAACAAACATGTAACAATGTTCAGTAGGGCATCTGCACTTTGAATCACTCCAGCAAGACCTCTGAAAATTCAGTTTAATTTCACTATATGGAATCTCAATGAAAAACCCCAAGAAGCAGCAAAGAAATGAAAAAGAAAAAAATGCCCACTTACAGCGTGTACTGAGAAAAGAAAAAAAAGTGTTACATCCACATCAACTTCTAGTAACTGTTCAGGCTCATTAGCTACTTAACCAGTGTTGTTTCTGTCTGTTGGGATTATTATAACTGGGACTTTGTTATAAAAGGAAATTATTATAGTGAAGTTGGACTGTTGTTCCTCAACCCCTACATATCCTTCCTCTGTTCAAATGCAGAGAGCAGAATTTCTTGTGGGCCTTATTGCTATCTATCTCTAGCAAGGGCAGTAACTCTTTGACACCTGGTATGTAAGTCAGCTGATGGAAATAATGAATGGCTCCTGAAGAGATTCTGCCTTCCAAATGTGATCCTTGAAATTGTAAACCTCCGGTTGAGGTCTGCTTTTGTGCTATTTTTTTAATGACCAAGATGCTTATTTGTTTTAAGACTTCCAAGGGGATTAATTGACTCAATTTCCCTTGATATTCTGGATACTTTAAGCCCCTAAATGAATCAGGGAGAGAACTCAATTGACAAATAAGCTTGAGACAAAGAAGCTGAAGTATACCAGGGAAGGTTGACTGTTGCTTTTCTTTGGTTGTTGCATTTTCCATTCTAAGATTTTGCCTTCCATTCCTTACAGAATAAAAAGAACAGGGAATCTAACAACTATGAGGAGAAAAGTGGAAGCAGTCAGTGCTTCATGGGCTTTAAGAAACCTTTAAATTTCTAGATGGCCTCTTCCTGGGGCCACAGTGTGGATCTCAGCGCAGAAATTTTTAAAAACCCCAGTAAATTAATCTGTAGGGTTATTTTATTGATGCCAGGACTTTTTTAATGTAGCTAGTTATAGAAGAAGTTCTGATTAACAAGATCTTTTCAAGTATCCTTACCAGCAAAACAGTGGTTACTTTTTCCAGAGAATTCCACTCTCCTGTAGCAAAGTCTGCATAACTTTTTTTGGCTTCTGTTCTCTAAAACTACCCACTCCTTCCTCCTTGTCCTCCTCCTTAAAACAAATCAAGGACTTGGCATGAAAATAGAATTTACAGATAAATTACTAAAAGCTTTGGGAAAAGGGGACTCCTATTTTCAAAACCTGGTATCTAAAAATATTATTTTAGATTTCTCCAGTCAAATAGTTATCTGAAAATGTTAGACATCTAGGTGTCAAACTAGCATTCACTTAATCAAATTGGGATTACAAGAGACCCTGAATTAGCTCATGTAGTACTTATCTTTTTCCTTTGTTGGTTAAAATTGCTGATAACCACTCCAATGAAAAGGTTCAGCATGAAGAAAGATCCAAAAATAATGAAAATCACAAAATACATATACATGGCTAAGAATGCTTCAAACTGTGGCTGTTCATCTCTCTGTTAAAAAAATCAAAACAGAAAAATAATATTGGTAAAAATCAGATAATCACAGCTTTATCATTTCCTACTTCCTGTAACAAATCTTTCTATTGTCAGGAGGGATAAATTATTTCTACACATTTAAACCTTTATTTTTAGATGTACAAGTAGAACAAGTGCCTTGTTCTGTCTTCTTACTGTTTGTAAAGATAATTACAAGGATATATAACTAAATCCAGCTCTAGCAAATTCTTAAGTAAACGATAAACAGTTCCAAATAGAAGTGATACTGTGAATGCCTAGATTAGAAAACCAGCTCAGACTAAACATAACGGTGAACGGCCATCCTAGACAAGAAGCAGTTTTAAAAAGCCAGCTCACTACGATCAGCCCTACAAGGAACAAGCACAAATACAGGCTGGGCAATGAGTGGATTGAAAGCAGCCCTGCAGAGAAGGACTTGGGGGTGTTGGTTGACAAGAAGCTCAACACAACCTGGCAGTGTGCGTCTGCAGCCCAGAACCTGGAAGAGGTTGCCCAGAGAGGTTGTGGATGCCCCATCCCTGGAAGTGTTCAAGGCCAGGTTGGATGGGGCTTTGGGCAACCTGGTCGAGTGGAAGGTGTCCCTGCCCATGGCCGGGGGGTTGGAACTAGATGGTCTTTAAGGTCCCTTCCAACCCAAACCATTCTGTGATTCTATGATTCTATGATCTTTTTAATTAGCAGTGATTTCACTACATTCAAGAGTACAGCGCTTGAATGAATAAGGAAAAAGCAAATTAAATTAAACATAGAAAAGTTAAAACACACTGTACTAGTGAGAGAGAGAGAAACAGCACATGGAAATGGGGAAGAAATAGTAAGGATGTCAAATATAGGGAAGAAAACCTCCAGAAATAACTGTTAAAGATGCATGCCATTTTAATGCTACTGTACACATTCCAAAAAGAAGAAAATTTGCTTCAGAGGCACAGTCCCCCAAAGACCTTCTGAACTCTGTTCCCAAAACAGACTTGTCCAAAACTTGCAACATCTTGCCCTCTGCATTCTTGATATAGTAGGTTTTTGTGTGGCATCACTCTATTTTGACCAGTTTTCTTTTGTCTAAGTTCCATATCTTTGGTCCTCCAAGGATTATTGTTTCACTGTGTAGTCTGATGCACTCATTTGCTTGTATTTCTGACTTGATATTGCAAACAAAGCTGAAAAATGAATTGTATCGATAGAAAAGGAAAGAAGGAAAGGGAAAAGAACTAAAATTTCATTTTAGTGACATACCTTACGTGAATCCACTGCTGCACACATAATATCCATCCAACCTTTAAAAGTTGCCTGAAAAAAATGCATTATTAAGGTTATTATCACTAAAAAAAGATTTTTAAAAAAATTAGGTAGAGCTAATATAGATGTGTTAATAGTTGTGGAAAAGTGAGCAGTGTGCTATAAAAAATGTGCATCACTTCTAAAGATCTGCTTGGAAGTATGATTCACTGGAGTTTAGTAAAGAGAAAAAAAAAATTTCCAGAAAAGAAAAAAAAATGCCATGAATCCTGTGAAATGTGTTTTCATGTTAGCTCTTGTTAAATTGAAATTTTTGTAAATTCTCTGCTTTTTGAAAAAGCAGTAAAAGTTTCAGCTTAACTAGCAAACATATCCTAAAAGGATAATAACAATGTCTAAGAAAACAGCAGACAATTTCTTCCTGCAATTTTTAGCAACTCTGCAGAATCATAGAACACTTTGGAGGATACAAAGCAAAGAACTTCATCTAGAAAAGATACAGGCATAACATGCACTTTTAAAAATTCCTTTCTCTCCTCTGTTGTCATAGTAGGGAGATCAATAAATTAGCATCCCAATAGTTCATGACTTATACAATAAAAGAAAAAAAAAATAAACTGCATCATGCTTTTTCTGTCTTATCCACTCTGAACTAACTTTTACTAAATAAAATGAGAATAACTTTAAATCTGGTAACATGCAGACTATTTTAGGCTTAGTATGTTAATCAAAATTAAAAAAAAAATTGAAAAGCCATGAAACAGTGCTTGATTTTAACACAAGGTTGCATATGCTAAAGTGTTCTTTCGGAGGAACTGAGCAGCTTATAAATAAGAAAAATATTTATGGAAGCTAAAAAAATCCCCAATTTCAGTGAGATAAACAGAAGCGTAGTGGTGTCCCATGGTTGGGCTGCTTAACACATTTCCTTGGAGAAAACAAAACTGAGCACGTTTTTATAGAACTTACCACTTGGAGAAGAGCCAAGTATCCTATTGCAACATTATCAAAGTTTACATCACTATTTGTCCATGATCCATTATAGAAAGTACAATTATATTTGTTTTCAATTAGACTCATATTTCCATTCTTGAGTATGCATTTCGAAAACTTTTTTCCAAGTAATTTTACTCCTGCAATGTTAAACAGGAGCCAGAAGACAATACAGACGAGCAAAACGTTCAAGATTGAGGGGATAGCTCCCAAGAGTGCATTCACGACAACCTTAAATAAATAAAATGAAGGAAAAGAATGAATTATTCACATTCAATAGAACACCTTCCCAGAAAAACACTTTTTTTTTTCTGTATCTATTGCAGATTCTCACCCACATAAAAATTAGTAAGTGACAAATGTAAAGCCAGCCTTCAGCCCAATTTCAAGCTTGTCTTAACATGTAATTCTGTGGTATCTGTCTTGCCTTTTTGAGGAAGGAAGTAAAACAGATGGCAACCAGTATTATCCTTGGGTAAAAGAAATACATAAAATAAAATTATGAGTCTCTAGTAGCTATAGGATCCAAAAATCAGGTATAGGGGAATGGGCTGCATGATCTGCATTTACTACAATATCATAAATAACCCTCTCTTTTATCTTGGAGGGGTTTTTCAAGAGAACAATAGCTTGCTCTCCATAACAAAATGAACCTCACCCAATAACCACTGGCAACTGACCGCACACAGTACATAAAGTAGAGAAGTTTGGCTTCCAGAAGACTGAGTAGTTTTGGTCAGCAGTCTTCCTTCATTTAGTCTTGCTTGAGGACAAAATGAATGCAAACCCATGATGAGCAGTAAGCCTTTTCCAGAAATGGTACCAGTGAAAATGGGATTCCAGCTTTTGGTGTCTGTGCTGGTGACATCAAGGCACCTGACACAAGCAGTGATAAGAACTCGTATTTTCAAATCCAGCACATTGATGCTGACAGGCAGGACCACGCTTGTTGTCAGTGGGAATTTGAGGACTATTATCTATTTCTTTTCACCACTCTGTGGTGGGGCATAGTGAAAACTTCTCTGGAAATGTTTCATTGCTATCATTATGAGAAAATTCTGAGCCTTTTATCCTGGCCTTGGATAATATCTGTATACTAGAAACACACAGAATGAAGCACACTGGAAGGGACCTCTGAAGATCAGCTGTTCCAACATAGGCCAAGTTGCTTGGCGTCTTGTCCAGTCAAGTTCTGAATTTTTCCAAGGGTGGAGATTCAACAACCTCTCTGGACCATCTCTTGCAATGCTACACACCCATACTGTCATTTTTCTTCCCGGGTGGCTAACTGGAATATCCCTCACAGCCAATTCATTCTGTCTCATTTTCTCACTGTGGGTCTACCAGGAAACATTAGTTCCGTTTCTTGCATAACCTCCCATTAAGTAGTTAAAGACAACATTTAGATCCCTTACCTAATTAGATCCCAAACAGATCCTCCTTTTAACCATCTCTTCTCCAGACAGAACAAGGTCCATTCTCTCAGCCTCTCCTCTCCAGTCCCCTCACCATCTTGGTGGCACTTTGCTGGACACTCTCCGGTATGTTAATATCTGTCTTACACCGGGGAGTCCCAAAGTAGACACAATACTCCACATTCAGTCTCACAGGTGCCAAAAACAGAAGAGTGTATTGCCTCAATGTGCTGGCCAGACAATACATCCCAATATGTGGTAGATCTTCTTTGTTGCGCTGCTGACTGATGTTTAACGTGGTGTCCACCCCAGGTCCTTCTCTGCAAAGCTGCTGATTTCTCACTGTGCCACAGTTACGTGTGGTTACTCCGGCTCAGGTGCAAGACTTTGCATTTGCTTTTGCTGAACTTCCTGAGGTTTCTGTAGCTCATATGTCCAGCCTGTCAAGCTCCCATTGCAGAGCAGCCTTGCCCCCAGTGTATTAACTGCTCACCCCCACTTTTGTATCATCTGTGAACTTGCTGAGGACAATTTCTACCACATTCTTCTGGTTCTTAATTAAGCCATGAAGCAGTATTGATCCCAGAACTGACCTCTGAGCCCCTAGTAACCAGCTGCCAGTTGAACTTCATCCTGATGATCTCTGCACACTGAATCTGGCAGTTCAGCCAATTTTCTGCCTAGCTTATAGTTCACCTATCCAAACCAGATATAACCAATATCTGAGACCACGGATGGCTCTTCCCTCCCTCAGCCATCTCATCACAGAAGACAATCATGTTTGAGAGGCAAAAATTGCCCTTCCTAAACTCACGCTGGCTGTTTCTAACTGATTCCTGCTTGTCCTTCATGGCTTCCAGGAGGATTTGCTCCATATCCATCCCAGAGCCTGAAGTTAGTGTCTCATCACACTCTGTGATCTAACACAGGTCAGATGATTTGCATTATACAATTTCTTACTTCTCCCCACTGACTTTAAAGATTCCAGATAGTTCACTCAGAGCAGCTTTTAAAAGTGAGTTAGAAGAATTCCTTCTCCTATTAAGAAAATCCCACCCTATTTAAGTTTGAAAGGATTGTTATCTTCCGGATCCACCCTGGAGAATCCGAAATGTGGCACGTGAGCCTGTCTAGATAACTGTCAAGATGAGCTGATATAAGCACAGCGGTTTAAAGAAGGGGAATTATGAAAAAGAGTTACAAAAAGTGAACAGTTTCCAGTGAAGCAATGAATTACTGAATCCATTCTCCCAGGTCCCAATTTCTTGCCTCAGGCAATGAAAAAAAATTAAGCAAGGACTGTGGCCACTACATTTCTTATGCCATGAAGATTGATATACTTTCACAGTACAGGTTTTTTCCTCACATTACAGTTTGTTTTCTGTAATAACGATATATATAGCTTCTTTTCTATCGACAAGTAATTAAAAATGGTTCCTATTTTTCTCAAGCATATTCTTTTTTTTCAGAAGTATTTGCCAAATATACTGGATGAAATTTTTCCATGTCTAAGATAAACAAAAGAATGGGTTTCAGAAAAGTACAAGTCTAAAAAAATTCTTGTTTAGTTTGTTCTGCAAATTGCAGTAAAAATGGAAACATGGAAAAATGTTCCAGTGTTCACATTACTATACATAATAATTCCTTGTGGTAGCACATTATAATTCAATTTCCTTATTTCATTTGTATCTATAAATTTCTCTGAGAGTGCTAGGTATTATTTCAAAATAACAACTGTAAGATGTAAGTAGGCAATCTGAACCATCTTAATGCCATCAAGTCCCAAAATAAAAAATTCAAGTTGTGATTTTCACAAACTTCAAATGCAGCTAGTACAAGATAAGCACACACACACAGAGCATCCTTACCTTTATCCCTTCAAATCTTGACAAAGCTCGTAGAGGCCTCAATGCTCTAAGTGTCCTGAGAGATTTCAAGGCACTCCCAGAGGAACAAGGTGATGTGTCTTTGGAAACAGTATTTAGTCCCCAGGAAACAAATGACAGCTGTGTTCATTGAATTGAAACTGAGATTATTAAATGGTATACAAAAATATATTTTATTTGTGTCAGTAGACAATCATAGGCTGAATGTTATAGTATCTTTGACCAGTAAGTCAAATTAAAAAAATACACAAAGTTATCGTAATACAATTTTATTTCATTCTTTCCTAATATTTTAAAAATAATGGAATCCTTTCATTCTAATTTGAAACAACCTTCCTTTTTTTTTTTTTTTCTCAAAACCAGTTCATACAAATTTTTTTGAATGCTAGTATAACAACAAAATTGGTAACTATGGTAATATCATACACTACAAGACCAGAAAGGATTATTCAAATAAAACATTCCCATTTTCTGCATAATTATTCTCAGAAGTGTATAGAGTAATTCCTTATCACAACTTAAGACGGTGATGTGGAAACAAAAATTATTTTTAAAAAGATATCCAGTATTCATTTCAAATTTTCAAAAGAGAGAAAATGAACTGAAAACATTAGAAAATTGTTCCAATAATTAGGGGTTTTTTTCACTGTTCATGATTTGCCTCTTCCTATTTGAATTTGTTGTCTTGTTGTCTAGCCATTGGATATTTTCATGCTTTTCCTCTGTTTTGGACAGCACTGCTATTAATATTACAGAACTGTAATTGCTGAAGTCATACTATATATTATTTGTAAATAGTCATAATATTAGATTTTTCTGTTGAAATTTCATAGTACTTCACAACTTTTAATGCTTACTACTTAAACAGCTACTTTGACATTACCGGAAGTCAGCTATTTAGATGTCTTTATTTTAAAGTATTTAACTTCAGTATCTTCCCAGTGTATTGTTGACAAGCAAAAATATTTCATTTTTATATGGCAAGATTATATTATTTAACTTTGTCTGAATTCAGAAAAAATATGTATATATTGAACACTACACTTCCTCCATCTCACTATTGATGATTTCAGCATTTCTCTTTATAGCTATATAAAGGATTGCTAGGATTTCTTTGGTTGCAAAGCAAAACGTACTTTCGTACATCTTTAACTCTCTAGTAGATGATTTTTCCAACAATACTTTTCAACTCCCTTTACCATCTAAATTTCTTCTCCTTCAAGGAAGCAACTCTACTTTTTTCCGTTTCTAAATGCCAGAGCTGCCAGCAGCTTCACAGTTTTCTATTGTCTTAATTAATTTATTTTAGTTGCACTCTCTCTCTACACTCAAAAAGGGTTTTATAACCAACATGGTCCTCAAAGACAGTGATACCTAATAAAATTTTCTTAGGCGACTTCTGATTATTACTTACAATTTCCATTTACATTTGTCCTAAAGTCTCTTTTGATTGCAATTTTTAACAGCTTTTGGAAACTGTATTTTATACTTGTGTTTATTCATAGATTTTACATGTAGTTCTCCATACAGAAAATATCAAAATTCAAAATGTGAGACAAGCTGAATATAATACTTACACATACAATGATGAAGTCAAGCCAACACCAGGCATTTGTGAAATAACTGTGCAAACCATAAGCTACCCATTTCAAAAGCATCTCCATTAAAAAGATGTAGGTAAATATTTTATCAGCATACTCTAGGAGCATTTTCACTTTTTTTCTCTCCTGCAGGTGGATATCTTCAAATGCCTGGAATTTCAGAGTTTAGTTTTAAAACAGTTCAGTAGTTTTATGGAAAATTATTTTTAAATTGCACAAGAATACACAGTTTGGCTTATTATAACCATTTCATATTAAATTATGGGCAAGCACCACTTAGTTTTATACTTAGAAGTAAAAACCTAAGTTGTAAAATAAGTACAATCTCATTTTCAAGTTGGTTGAAAAATCACATATTTTCAGCTGTTTACACTCAACACTTCTTCAAAAAATATCTGATGACGGTCAATTGTGGCTACCAAAAGTCTTGGCTTTCCAAGTTAGTGGATAATTTTGAAGGTGTTGGTCTAAAATTCTTCATAATAAAGCTTGAATTAAACACATTAAACACTGTCTTTCAGACCTAGACCTTCCAAAGGAGTCATCTTTAGTCAGCCTGCAGAGTTGTAATACAGATATGAAAAAATATGACAAACACCTTACCTGAAACTGTTCATTCCTGGAGTTTTTCACCTAAACCATGACATTAGTTTGATGCCAGTAAGGGTTTAGGAAAAAGTTTTATTGATTGCTGTAGTTTATGTCATTGTTTGCTTGTGTTTAATATATTTGCTGCCTTGCTAATTTAAGTTTTTGATATTGCCAATCTATTCCCAATTCCTTTTAACACATTGCATTATTTCCTCACCAAGCCTCTGACAATGTCTTTATACTTCCTTTCATCCATTTCTCCCCTAACTTATAGCTCCTTCTCCACTTCATTTCTCTTTTGCTGCCAACATTTCTAGTGATCTATCCATCTATTTTCACCACCACTATTTCCCCCTTACAAATCCATGACTGTCATTACTTTTACTTAAAATTTTTCTTACTTATGTAGATACATCAGAAGGCACCCTGTACCACACCCTTTCCCACACCCTACAATTCCTAGATATAAATTACTAAATCTCCTCTTGCCTCTTTCTCTTTCATGCTCTGTCTCAAGAGCTCAATGTGTCTCTAGAGCACATCAGGGCATTTAACAACTTCTCTTTCTCCTATCCTCATTCAAATCTGGGTCCCCTTCTCTGACATTGCCTCTGCAGCTGCTAACTTTCTGTCTTATTTCTTGCCATAAGATGAGTAAAAAAGTTGAAATGAGACGCTTATGAGTCTGTCTTCTCAAGAGGAATAGACCATCTCACATCCTTGGGATGTCGGAACACAACATCTTTATTTAACAGAAGAGCAAATGAAGCGTAGCAAGATCAATTCTCTTGCCCAAAGTCACATGGCTGTAGTCTGTGACAAATGTCAGGGACCAAACAGAGGGTGTCAAAACTTTAATCCATATGCAGGTTCAATCCACATCAGCTCTTCACTTAACAGCTCCTTACCTGACTGTGAAATCTCTTATTCTGATATTATTTTTTAATAAGTTCATGAACAGTCAACGCCCTCTAAGGAAATAGCAGTTTTACAGTGTTACATGGGAGACTGACCCAGAAGGTCCACAGACCTTTGGTTCAGGGCAGCATGGCAGCAAAGACACCTCAATGGTTTTGCAAGGATTCGCTCAGCTACAGCAGGCCTTAACAGTTACAAGTTATCACCAGTCACATCAAACCATTAAATGTTTCTTGCAGAAACACCTGAGTGCCTCTGCTAGTGCCTCCAGTGCTCTGCGAGAAGATGATTATTTAGGTATTATAGCAGACCTGATTCGCTTCCCTGTATTTATGACATGCTAAACCCAGTCTAAAAGGTCACCAATAAGGGGGAGCAGGAGCATAACCAGGTGTTTAGATCAAGTGAGACCTGAAACAATAAACTCATGTAAAATCATTGCTGTGTTTCCATTTTATATTCCCACTGAAAAAAACACAGGGAGGAGATGCTCCTATGTATAGTTACCAACAAATGGTAAAACTTACACACTTCTGCTCTGCATTGTAAGAAAACAGTAATACTGCTTCTGGAGCCAAGTGGTCTTTGAAGCAGTGGTCATTCAATTGTACTGCAATTAGGAGAAATGTCTACAGAGCAGAGCTGTCACTGTATCCACAGGACTAGTAATTTGACTGTAGGTAATTGAGAACTCCCAGCATTCATGTACCTAAACCTATTTACCATTTCCTACCTTTTTTCTGAGCAAGTTTGATAATCAGCATTGTCTTTTTCCCTGTTTAACCTTGGCTACGTTGATTTCCATCTACTAGTCAAATCACCTGTTCATTAGCAGTGACGCTCTTTCAAACTTCTAACTACTAACTCCTCCTTTGCTCTGAGCACTGAGCACTCACCACATACTTTTCTATGCATTCTTTCTATGATCACTATCTCATTTAATTTACTTTCAAGCCATGGACATGCCTCATGGTATGGTATTCCTTCATTCTATCTGGTTCAGGAAATTCCCTATCAGCAAACGACTTTATAAACAAACAGAAAATGGACAAGTCGCTTTTTGAAAGAGGACAACAGTATCTTAGAAATGTGAAAGTTCTCAACACCACAACACATTTTTGATGAAAAGAAATCGTTATTGTTTTGTTATTTTGCATCAGGATAGCAACTAGTTTTGTGTTCAACTCAGCCAGATCCTACAGTACATTAAATAATAACTCAGCTTCCTTCCTTACTTCAGTTTGGTTCCACATGAGTACAGAGACCCCTCACGGGAATCCCAGGGAGTTCCCTTGGAGATTTTGCCACAGAAATTTTAAAGCAGACAGTTCAAATCTATGGTTCAGTGAACAGCCTAAACTTAATGCGCACAGAACAGATTTTATCTGGAAAATTCTGACATCTACCATGTAGATCACTTTCACACTAGTTGGTTATGTTCCTTCTGCACTATATAATGTTTTATTTAGCAAATAACTTTCAGTAGACTTAGTGAATATGTTTTCAAAGCAAATAAAACTTCACTTATTCTTCAGTAGAAACGGATATAATCAGAATGGCAATGAAAGATTAAGTCACCTACAAGTTTACAGCCATCTTCACTTTTAGATTCTGATCATCTTAATGTTTGGATGATTTTAAATCTAAATTTTTTACTGAGCAGTTAGTCTGCCTTTCAAACTTAGAACTACTTTTATTTTTTTAAGCTTTCCTAAGTAATTTTGGACCCTGGTTTAGCCTCCTAATTAAGCACACAAATGTGTGAAGAACTGCGTTCCATGAAGAACTATGAAGAAGATTATGATTCCATATACTTAAATATCTTATCCAAGTAGGGGAGAGCCTTATAACTTCTAAGGGATATGTTTATTATGCTCTTGTCTCTCCCTGGGGAAATGGATGTGAAAGTAGAAGAAATAAATTAAATATTATTAAATATGATTCTTTTCCTTTACTTTCCATCAATTCAAAATCTGAGAAATTAAATTAAATTTACCAGTGCTGCACTGCTCAATATTATCATAAAAATTATGAAGTTTTCAAACCAGCTATGTTTAACAATTCTGTAGCAGGTTTTTCTAAATTTCCACCAAGTTCTGCCTGGAAACTTAGTGATATCCACTACACAACACGGGAAACATTCAACACAACCTGAAAAGAGAAAGAAAAGCGTATTGGTTCCACGGAAAATTTGGAGACATGGAATCTAAAAAGTGTAAGACATCTTAAAATGAGCTTCTACAGACTATACCAAGAATGTGCTGTTTTACCTATGGGGTGATGCTGTGGCTGAAACAATCTAAAGCTAAAGAAAAGACAAAATTTGTAGGCCAAAATAAACTCTTTTCATAGAGGAACTCATACATGGAAAAAGCAGAGAAGCTTTTGTGCCCACAAGCACTTCTATAGGGGCTTGTGGGCACAAAAAAGCCATTATTTTTATCTAAAAAACTTGCTTAATTTATTTTAAGCTTTTATTCTTTTTGTTTTGAAAAGAGATATTACCTTACTAATGGTTTAGTAAATTATTATTTTTACTGGTTATTTCACTTGATTGCACTGCAGAGATGTTACAACTAGATTTTCTGTTCACTGTTTTGTACCAGAAACACACTTCTTAATTAATCTGTAAAGGCAGTAGGATTGAACCATGAGAGTCAATGGAGTCTAAGGAGCCGTTCAGGCAATCAAAGGTAGGTGTCCACATCGGGATGAGCTGTACAGTCCTCTGAATTCCATTAGCTGTATTGACCGGATAATCATCCACTGTACTTGGAGCTCAGACAAATTCAGCTGAAGTGCCATTTAAGATACCAGGTACCAACATATATATCCTAACTGACCTCCAGCTACCCCTTCAGAAGTGCTTTGAGGGCCTTTGCTCATATACAGATACCTGCAGTGTGATGCCTCAATATAAGACTGAATCACACTCCAAAGATGGCATTTTGCTGCCTGAACACAGGTGTTTAGAACCATCTTGGGCCTCTTTGGATATTCTACAGCTTCTGTGATAGTTCTGCCAGCTTCACGCAGTTCTCTTGCATACTGTCAGGCATCTCATATGGTACTAAATGCCTGTGTTCAGGCATCCCAACCCTGCTCCGGTTCTGTGCTGGTTTCAGGTATATTTATTTGAGTTTTTATGTTTATGAACAAGTGTCTCAGGCAAACAGTTCCTGACAATTTGGAAATGTTCCAAACAGGTATCTTTGAGTATTAGTTCATTTGGCGTCACCACAATACATAAAAGATTCTTACCTTCTGCAAAACAGTCCTTAGGTAGATGTGACTTTTTAGGCTGCGAAAACATCTCCAGAATAACTGGATCCACAGTGCTGGCTTCAGAATAACTACCAGCATCACATTTCTGCACAGGAAAAGGGCAAAGAAGAGAATTTATTTGCTTTTCATTAATAAGGTTACCAGATTTAAAAGAAATGAAGGTTATCACCCACACACCCACACAAAAAAATCTGCAGCATATACATTATCTTAATGTTGCTGAACTACCAAAATAAAATTACAAATAATAGGACAGAAAAGGCTAATCCCTACTCTTTGCTTCCATGGCTTAAATTTACTAAGTTTCTTGGTTTCTTCTAGTCATCTACATTGAACTTGTAGGAAGGAATGTTTAGAATAGATTATATTATGCTACAACTTTAGAGAAAACTCTGATTTCTTCATGCCAATCCAATTCTCTTTTCATTTTCAGAGATACAAACCATGTCTCAAAAGGCTTGAAGACAGGAAGGCCTAGCAGGAGAGAAATGTATGTGTGGTCTACACATCTCAAAGAATTGCAGTTATTGGTAGGTAACCTACAAGCCTATAAAACTAAAGACAATAAGGAAAACGAGTATAAAGAGAAAGGAATAAAGCAATCTATCAGCCATGAAGTTTAAGTAAGTGCCCTGTATGACATATAGAAAGGGAAGGCATGAGGATAGGGATAAGAATGAGAAGCCAGAAGAAGGGAGAACTGCCTTTGTTGACAGCCATGCTGCTCTACCTAACTTAAGGTCCAAGGGAATCTTCAACATAGACAAGAATGGAATTATTTAAATTCATGGGCATTTTAATATTTTTAATTTTTTTAATATATAAATATAATTAAATAATGTATAACAAACAAAACTTCTGGCAACTTTATCTAAAACCAGAAAATGCTGAAGTGATTTGACTTTTGGAGGTAGTAATCCACAAAGTTGCTGAACTTCCATTTAATTTTCTGGGTCACTGGAGGCAAGCCATGATTCTTCACCTTTTTTGATGTGGAACTGTACTGTATTAGAAAAAGCTAAGTTTCTAGACCAGAAAAAGTATGGTTGTTTTGGGAACCATTTCTGGAGAACAAATTTTTGCATCCAAGGATGACAGCAAACAGAATTATCTATAAAAATTAATAGTATGTATAAAAGTGTGTTTCTTGATTAATTTCTGTTTACTTATTTTGTACAAAATAATATATTAAGTTACACTGTTAGCCATGGCTGTTTATGAGAGACAAACCTCCATGCTTTAAACTATTATCATATCTAGAGAGATGTACCATCTTCACAGGGATTATACTTGCTACTCTTC
Organism: Harpia harpyja; assembly: GCF_026419915.1. Lineage (NCBI taxonomy): Eukaryota > Metazoa > Chordata > Aves > Accipitriformes > Accipitridae > Harpia > Harpia harpyja. The sequence goes on from NC_068940.1 coordinate 103,014,632, forward strand.
AGAAAAGCCCAGTTTGTCCTGTCATTGCTGAATGAGAGTGCTGCTGTGACAATTTTCATCTCTAGCATTTTCCACAAGATGATAAAAGTTATAATTACCTCTGTTTCCTCTTTCCTTTGGTGTGTTTCTGAAAAACCACTTATAGTTTCAGAAGTCCCAGAAATCTGACTGAAACCGCTTGAACTCCGGCACAGCTCTCTATGTCTTAATCTGTCTCCCTGCATGAAATAATGGAAAACAGTTGATTTTCCACATTTTTCTTCCTGACAGTCTTTCTTAAGAGTCAAAATTCTTTAACAGAATTTAAAGCATTCAAAAAATTTAGCATGTTTGTCTTTTTTACAGATAATTAAATGATATCCCTAAAAGGCATGTAAAAGAATGGTTTTTTCCTCGATTTCAAATACTGTGGTCCTGCGGTTACACTGTGGAAATGTATCATTCCTCAAGATGTACATTTAGCCCACTGATGGATTCCTGCATCCAATTTCCTAAGTTCTGATTAATTGACTCAGTAGCAACCTTTGCAGCTGGACCCTAAAGGTCTCATGTTTCTAGTTACAGGCAGAAGAGCTAACGGACCCCAATCAGCTTTCAATCCTTTTGCCACCACAAATTCCAAGCAATACCAGATTCTACTGCAGCATGGACAACATATTTCAAGTAGCCACAGATGATTCTAAGGTGATCAGCAATTTCTGCTTCTTTGAGAATTTGTCCAAAGATATTCTGCTGACAGTGCCTCCTCTTATGAACAAAAACATAGAAAATAGATCCTAACAGTCCACCTAGATGCTGACCATATGATAAACCATCCAAAAATAGCACTTGCTTTTGACATTTCTGCTCTGGCATAATACTAGGTAACTGCACTTTGAGCTCACATACCTGTTCTGACAGATTTAAAATATGGTGATATCACAATCATAACACAACTGACACTCATAAAAGATAATCTTTAACAATCTAATCTAGGTACAGTAGTCACCAAAGCCTGGTGTTCTACCTGAGTTTGCTGCTCACACATTTGGATGTGGTTTTTAGATGAGCTAAACCCCATAATGCCACATGCTTACACCATCACTTTTACCTATGAAGAAAAAAAGTACAGTTGCAACATCTTAGAAAAGCTCATTCCTACTTGAATGTGGTAGATGGAGAAATAAGCAGAAATGAATAAAAAGACTTAAATGAAAATCATAAGCTACTTTCTGTAAGAGGCTTTCTATCTTGCTTTATGTGAAGAACCTGCAAAACAGCTCATTCTTCTGTTGTATAAGTCAGCTTCTCTTGGTACTTCCTTTAGTAGAGGTCTGAGAAGGGTTAATATTTTTTTTTGTTCACCTTCTGACAAAAGATTGTATGGAAGACATGTTGGAGTTTGCTGCTTCTTATTAGTACTGGCTGTGAATAAGGCAGGCTTCTAAAAGAAATTAACTTGAGGTCCTTGTGCGTTGAGCTGAGCTGAAACTACAGTTGGATGTTTCATACACAGCTGCAGTACTGTCAATGGGCTAAAAGGTATCACCCTTACCTTCTATAGGCAAAAATATTTATACAGGAATAAGAATCTTGGAGGATGACCCAATGATTCTGAACTAAAATGCACTGATGCAGATAGATCATCATACTCAAACCAGCATTCATATCCTTTCTAAGCAATCACATCACATACAATAAAAGTAACGAAGCTATCACAAACTGAATTTCATTAAGACACATTACCCTCCTCAAAGAAAAGTAATCGGGTAAAATTCCATTTTATTAAAAGTACAACACTTCATTAGGGAGAAGAAAAGAAAGCAAAAATAAGGAAAAAAATAATCAAGAAAGCAAAATAGGAGAAAACATGAAGTGCAAAAGTGGGCAACATACAAGTAACATGGACATGCAGCAAGGGACACTATTGAACACACTGAGGACACAAAGGGTTTAATTCAGTTGCTCACCATAAACTGCTTAGTGTCTTTTAAGATACCTAGGGGTACCTAAGACATACACATGGCATAGTTAAATACAGCACAAGATCTACAGAAACTGCCAGACACCTTTTTGGAGGTGCATTTAGAAGCCGTAGGAGATAATCCAGCACCTCAAATGGCACTTGACATTTATGAGGTGAGTAATATGTGGAATCTTGAGATTCAGATATCTAAATGGATTGATCTAATTGTGGCTTATACCTAGTGTCATCTGAGGTGTTTCTACATACCCCTGGCCTCCAGATGCCAAAAAGAGTTCTTATAGCTCCTATGTCTTATTTGTCAGTCCCATGCAGATGGGACAGACACCTGAAGTATCTCAAATGTCCCTAAATACTTATGTACAGGCAAATGAATTGCACCGTTATTGACTATCATGGCAGTATAAACACCTCGTTCACATGCAGAAATCTGTATTTGGGTATCTGTATTTAAGTGCCTAAGACTTGAGCTTAATCCTGCCCAACACAACAAAATCAAGAGATATAAAGGGGAGTCCAAAGTATCATAGAGGTGAATAGGGGATTAAAAAAAAACATCAAGAAAATATTTTTTTAAGGTGAAGCTTTTATTTGCATTCCCTTTGGATTCCATGCAACTGAGAAGCAACCTATAAGCAACACAAGAGGTCTGCCTTCCAAAAATTCCAGGTGCCATCTGTAAGGCAAAGGAGACAAAAAGAAAGAATGTCTGTCTTGATCAAACTTCATTTAGCAATTGACAGCAATAAATGGAAACAAAACAGACAAAAGCAGAATTATGGCTATCAGTGAGAAGAATGATAAAAAAGTGGACATTCAATATCTCTTATTGAATAACTAGGACTATTTGGTAGCTCTTGCATTTTGAAGCTACTAGGAGAACAAAGAAAGTAAAATGGCAGAAATGACAGAAGGGATAACATTTACTGTTGAGCCTTCAAGATTACATTTACAGATGCAAATTACAATAATTTTTCAAATATTAATATTCCTTACCTGTTTTCTGTATTCTATTTCTGTGCATACACTGTGCTTATCATCACCTTCATCATAAGTCTCTGCTACTGCAATAGGAACACAGCTACTACGACTTGTTAAAAATTCTTCATATTTCCTTGTTACTGAGGAACTTTCTTCAGTATTGTAATACCCAATGTCAAAGCAATTGTTGCCTATATCCTTTCTGACATCTGTCATGGTATAGTTATTTTCCCCTATGTCTTTGGCAGACATTTTCACCGAAGTCTTTTTTTTGGCTGTTGTTTTGAGGCTTCGTTTCATTATTTTGCCACAATGATCCAAAATTCTGTCCTTCACAGAATGCAAGCCCTTGTGAATCCGTTCAACGGCAATCTGACATTTAGTCATTTGTCCAGGTTCCTCTTGTCCCATTGAGGAGTCAGTACTGAATGAACTCAGCAGCAAGGCAATGAATAGGTTGAGCACCTTAAAACAGTTAAAGGAAGTTGGAGACACTACTGTTAACAGAAAAGATGTTTCAGAAAACCTTCCTTAGATAAAAAAAATCTCACTCTTGCTTTCATCAGCTACTGCAATGAAATTATTTACTATTATACTGGAATATTAATACAGTATGATATGGCTCCTTCTGGAAGGAATGGCAGCAGAAAAAGGAAGGAAGTGAGGGTGTGGGTATATCAAATATATTTTCACATGCTCTGATGTCCATAATGTATTAGGAGGTAGATATGTTGAAAAAGAGCAGAGATAAATTTTAACACCACCACCATCAAAAAGGTTCTGGTATAGACCAACAAACCAAGCAGTTGAAAAAGATTCCATCTTCCAGGATATATACACTAGATCTAGTATATGTCACACAAACCAGAAAATCTGGGTACTGTAAACTTTTGATAATATAAGGATAAGTTGGCCAGCATTAAAAGCACTGAACAGTTTGGTTATTTGATCCAAGCAACACAAAAGATGAAGAAAGCAGACACCAAATTATCAAAAGCACTGCACTTCTGTACTCTGGATAGAAGGAATAATTTTATTTTGCTTAGCAGCTACCTCTTGTGTGAGAAAGAGAAAGACAGGGGATAAGTAAAAAAAGACAGAAGAAAAACATGTATTAAGTAACATCCAGAAAAGAGAATAGTGTGAATACTTTCCAAATGATAAAGTTTGTGTCAGAAAAAAAGATGCCAGTGTAACTGGATACATTCAGTAGGGACTGAAAAATAGCTTGAAACTCACCACCAGGTTTCCTATCACCAGGACTAGCAAGAAAATGGGAAGACATAGCCCTTTTCCAGCCACTTCCATACATTCCCACATGGTTTCAATCCATTCTCCACATAATATTCGGAATATAATCAGGAATGAATGACAAAAATCCTTCATATGCCAGCGTAAATACTGATCGGTGTTTATTTTAGAGTAATTACTCTCATAATAATTGCCTAAAACCTGCTTTCCTACTACAGCAAAAATAAATACAGTGATAATCAAAACCAGAGTGAGGTTACCCAGAGCACCAACTGAGTTTAGAATGATTTTCATAAGAGTATTTAAGGCTGGCCAGGACTTTGCCAATTTGAAGATCCTGAGCTGTAAGTAAAACACAAGAGAACAATGTGAGTGGCAGACACTGCACAGATAGCACAGCACACATAAAAAAACAGATCCTGCCTTTATCATGCTGTCTTTACTTCAGTAACACCATCATAATTTTTCCCCCAAAGAAAGGTTTTTAATTGTTCCAATCCAAAGGTGCTGTGCTTAAGCTCACATTGTTAATGTTACTGAGAACAGAGAACTGCCAAAGGAAGCTTTCAAATTGTTTGTGCTAAGCTAGATACGAGCATGTGTAAATCTATTAGTATTAATAGCTATAACAATAATAGTAATAATAATCAAGTGGCTTATAGGTACTTTGACGAGGCCTATGAAATGACTGCATTTTGGACTAAATCAAATGTAATCAGACAAAAATTGAAAAAAGAATTTTTTCTACCTCTCACCCAACAGACTTAAAATAGGATATGAAGAGCCAGGTGGGATCTATTCTATGCAGCCTCATGAGTAAAAGGACATTTTTAGTCAAATTAGTATTCAGGGCTGTTAAAATCTCTCAGTCATGATACACAAGATGAAACAGAATTCAACTAAATTTCTAGGTGCAATGACTATGAAAAGCTATGAAGAATGTTAGAAGTAATTAGTAAATTTAGCATTCTAAATACACAGTAAGGACGTAAACAAAAAAGTAACATTATACATAGACATCCCAGAGCTACTCCTCCTTTTCCCTAAGATGGAGGAAAGCCTTGAGGAGACCTCAAGGCCAAGTCTAACCCTTGAGGAAGGCTATGTTATTTTACAAACATCAACTCAAAAGGAAAAGCTGTGAAGGAACCTTTGCTATCTTTAAGCTCATGACAACACTCAGATAATATCTTTTCCTAATTGAAGATCTGAAATATAGTTGAGCAGTGCCACTGTACAGACCTAACAGAGAACCAGTGAACTCTCTGCTAGGTTGAATCTCCAAGGGGTCACACTGCGCCTAGAGGATTTGTTGTATCCAATATACACAGTATAATAAATATATTGAATGTATTCTTTAATATTGATTTAATATTCACTCTAATTAAATATTCATGTTGGCTTATTATTTACTAACAAAGAGAACTGATTTAACTGATACATCAGTAAAATAATTAGAGGGTATTTCACTGTAATCTTTTACAAATCTATATTCTTTTTTAAAAGTACATGTGTTGTAAAGAAATAATTACCAGCCTGAAAGAAGACAGATTTTCTTCAAAGCTTATTAGGCCAATCATAACAACTACGCTATCAAAAATATTCCATTTTTGCTGAAAATAGTTGTAAGGATCTAAAGCGATGATTTTCAAGATCATTTCTGCTGTAAAAATCAGGGTGAAGACCTGGAAAGAGGAAAAAGAAACTCAGCAAAAAGTCACTGAAAAAGTATGTCTCCTTATGGGACTGCCCCAGTACAAATATGGGGTTATAACTCCATATTCATTCTAATACAGACCTAACTTACCTTGTCACTTATGAAAATCATTTGTTGGTAGTTGCGTGGCATGTCAGGGTACTCCAGAGCCATGAATAACGTATTCACAATAATGCAAACCATGATTAAGAGATCAACAAATGGATCCAAAATTACCAATTTCACCTTCTCTTTGACTACTCTCCAGAATGGACAGCAATTCCAAATTAGATACTTTTGAGCAAAACGTTTCCATAATGAAGGGCATTTCAGTTTTGACTCTTGCAGTTCTAAATGACAAAGAGGAAAAGTGACATATGAATAATCTTATGTGGAATATCATAGTATGAAGAAAAAGAGAATCAGTCATAGAAAAGACTGAAAAGAAAAATCTATCTCGTGAGCAGAATGGCATCATTGAAAAAAATTGTTTCACTCATTTTACACAAACTAATCACAGGCTATTTAAAGGTCACCATCAACAAACCTCGCAAGTACAGAAACAGGTGATACTACCCACCCCTTCATATGTTTATTATACTATTGAAGGATGATAAAGGATCTGCATTAAGGAGAAATAACTTAACTGTCTCTGGGAAACTGACAACTTGTTTTCTGTGAGTTATATCTGTGCAGTCACAGATGCAGCATGGATTAAAAAAAAAGCCCATGATAAAATGAAGAAGGGTGTCCCCTATATCTTGGTACCCATAGTTGAGGATAGGGTTGTAAGATAAGTCAAGTTGGATGGGACCTCAGGAGATCTCTAGTGCAACGCCCTTCTCAAAGCAGGGTCAGCCATGAGGTCAGAGACGGCATAACCCATTCCTCTGTCTGACTGCCCTCATGGTGAAAGCTTCTTGTTACACACAGTTTGAAGCTTTCTTCTTTCAATTTATGTCTGTTGTCTCCTCTTCCCACTGTGCACCATTCTGAAGAGCCTGGCTACACCTGCTTGATAATGTCTTCCTAAACACTGGAAGACTGGTATTATCTTCCCCTCAAAACCTTCTCTCCAGGCTGAACCAGCCCAGCACTGGGCAAGTGCTCCAGCCCCTGACTTGGTGGCCCTCTACTGAACTCAATGTATTTCTTGTACTGGAGAGGCTGGGGGATCAACTGGGCATAGTATGTGTTCTAGCAAGCGCTTAATAATGGATGATAATCACTTTTCTCCTGGCTATGCTCCTTTTAATATAGTCCAGGATACTGTTAGCCATTGCTGCTGCAAGGGCATGTTGCTGGCTCATGCTCAGCTCACTGCCCACAAGGACCCACAGGGCCTTTCCTGCAGAGCTGCTTCCCAGCCAGCCAGCTCCCAGCCTCTATTGTTGCAAGAGATTCTTGCAGATATGCCAAAGTTTACATTTGTTCTGGTTGAATTTTCATAAGGTTCCTGTTGGCCCATTCCTCCAGCCTAAGTCCCTCTAGATGGCAGCCCTTACCTCCAGCAAATCAAGTGGTTCCCCCCCAATTTTGTGTCATCTGCAAAATTTAAGAGCAAGCCCTCTGTTGCCTCCTCCAGGTCACTTAGGATGTGTCCTAGGATACACCCCGCGGTACTCCACTTGTTACTTGCCTCCAGGTAGAACAAATATGACCTGTTCACCAGACACTTGAAGCCCAAGCATCCAACCATTTTTTTGTCCAGCTGGTTGTCCACCCATGCAGACCCTAACACCCTAACTTGGATGAAAAATTACTGTGGGAGACAGCATTGAAAGCTTTGTTAAAGTCAAGGTAAATGAAAACACTGCTCTCCCCTCATCCACAAACTCCAGTCATTTTATTGTACAGCGCGATCGAGTTGGTCAGGCATGATTTACCCTTGGTAATTGCAAGTTACAGTTGCAGTTACATGAGATATGAGAATATTTATTCTACTGAAATTTACATTTGATTGCAGCATAATTTCCCCTAGTGACTTTTAAAATAATGCTGACTGTTTGTGACATTTTGACCTCTTAGGTCAAGCTACACAATCACCATAGGAAAAACACTAAAGAATGACTTACGCAAATTATCTGTAATAACAGTGGCTGCACTCATTAACCTCTGTCTTCGAAAAGGATCATTAATAGACTCCACTGACAATTCATAGGACAGCAGTATCTGCCTCTTCGGTTAGAAAGACAAAAGAAGATAATATAACAAGGGAATATGAATAAGTAGCAATACAAAAATTCCGTCCAGCGTAAGGTAAACATGCCTTTTTAAATACACATTGTAATGAAGCCCTACCTTACTGAAAGAATGTAAAACAAAACAGCACAACAATATCATGTGTTTGCCTTTGAAGGCAAAGGACATTTCATCAAAAACAGTAATATTTTCCAAGAAGTTGTTTCCTTCTGAAAATATTAAACAACGATAATGCCATTATACAAGTATAGAACCATTAACAGGGAGCAAAGGAAAAAAATCATTCCATCTTTCCAGTGACTGATAAAAAGTACATACAAAAAGAACACTGACGATCAGTTTGAATAAATTATTGACTATTTAATTATGAAATATTGATTATTAATAAATAATAAATATTTATTAACATTAAGAGTAGTTATTTAGTGAATCAAAAGTATTGGTTTTCTCAGCCCTATTAAGCCTATCAAGAGCTATACTAATATTGAACTGCCTAAAACTAGGAATGGGACTACTTTTGTTTTCATTAGAAGTTATAGGATGCTAAATACAGTGTTCCTGATGTGCATTGAAGGACAGGCCAACACCTGTATCTTATAAGACACACTGAATTATTATCACTCAGCTCATGACGCATTAATACCCCCCCACACACAGACACACACACACACACTTTTAAAAGACTAAGTAGACAATTGTAAAACATGGGCTTCAAAGAATAGGTCAGACTCTGAGGTAGAGAAAAACAGAGAGAACAAAGATTCCAGTATCAGGAAGGACATAATTAGAACTACCAGCTGACAGGGAGCTACTGACTGACCACATCATAACGCATGGTACCTTAGTATTCCCTTTCAGCACAACTTGATTTGTTTCATTTTCTTTTTGTGGGGAGGGTATATAAGTAAAGATCTGTCATATCGTTACTTCAAACTTTTACGATATGATTTTTATGAACATATTCTATAAAACTGTTATTCAGGGAATGAAACAGTTATCCTTGGCCTCAAGGGTTTAATAATAATTATTTCTTTTTGTCTCTCTGGTATTATAATGACTTGAAAAGCTAAGCAAAACCTAGCTGATAGAACTGTCATAGAATAGACATATAAAATGAATTTATAATACAGTGCTAAAATGTTCATTTTTCTATCTGTATTTTTTCAGAATCTAAAAGACTCAATTAGACTATTCTAATCACATCCCAGTTACCAGTGCAACTTGTCCTTTCATTCATTTCTCTAATGTTTGGGGTCTCAGAGGAGAGAAACCTAGAAAAATTTGTGTGCCAGCCTGACTAAAATCCTCAGTTGTCTTGTTGAAATTCACATCTGTTCAGAAGCATTCAGAGTTAGTGTTTTCAAAAAGGTTGAGTATTCATCAACACTGAAGCAGTTACTGCTGCTCATCTATCTTTAGCTGAAGTAAATAACTGGTGATGAGGAGTCCTCTGACAAATCAGGATTTAAAATAGGGATACGCACTAGACAAACAGTCCATTCAACTTTTTACAGAATTGATTAGGTCCTACCAAAGAGTTTCTACCCAATACACTTTTTTCTCTTTGACTTAGCATCTTTAGCCTCTTTTTGTGATTAAAGCAGAGATTACGTTGTTTGAAGAGTCCTCAGTTGCAGCAGAGCTAGTACTACCAGTAGTTGCCATGACATGAAACAAACTGCCATGTTTGTTGCAGATTATATTTGTTTGACTAATGGTAGAACTCTACATCGGGGCAGCTCACACTGCTTGGATCACGCTCTAGGCCTTCCTTTTTTTCTTTTCTTAAATATGAAATACCAACATTTGTAGGACGAAGTGAGAACTGTGATGTAGGGTAGTGAGAGGAAGTGACTGTACAGGTGGACTATGCATCTTGAAGAACGCTCGTGACTGATAAATAGCTGCTTCTGCTGTCAACTGATCATCTGTAAATTTGTGTAAGACAGCATAAGACTACAACCAGGATCTCACACAGTCACTGTTACCTGGACTTGGGTGTTGGAATTCTTCATGCAGATAGTGTAGAGGCATCTGTTAGCAAGTACAGCAACATAGTTTAAACTCTGCGGAAAATACTCCTGAAAAGTGGGTTCCACTTAACATTTCTTGTACCAGGTTCTAATGCTATCTATTATCTGTTTTCTAAAGTTCCTATACAGAGATATTCATAACTTTGCCATTCTCTGCACAGAGAGGGGAAGGGACCTTGGGAAGGGTCTGAAAATGCTACTTCTGAAATGTAAAATACAGACTGCTTTTGGCATCCAACCTGTGCAGATTTTGCAGCCTTGGAGAAGTAATGTCTAGGAACTAAACCAAATTTATCTCCTGGCTCAGTCATCTCCTGCAACACAGTCACAGACTTAGAAGAAAAAAAATTAAATAGGGATAATCAGCCATAAGAGTTGATTTTTATACTTATAGAAGATATGACACCTGCTATGGAAAGACATTTTTTTTTCCTCAATAGGTATAATAATATACTACCATGGACTGTGTCACAGTGTTCCTTTTAAGTACAGCAAAACCAAATTAGGTCACAAAATGGCATAATATTCTTAACACAGCAGGGGAAACATTAATGACACTCTATAAGAAGCAAATACTATACTAAAGGAGATGACAGATGGCAGTTGCTGCCAAGTGGATGATTTTGACTCCTTCGGCTCAGACATATAATTTAATATAGCTAGGATCATGGAATTTAGAAGAAATTCTGACCATGCTGACTGCCAGAATGAAAACCTAATCCATTTTAGCTAGGATGACATGTCTGATAAAAACTCCCCTACAAGGACACTTTTCAAAAGGAAGGAAGTTGTGCCATTACTCCTTTAGCTCTGCGACTGGACAGTTTCCATTTTTTATTAAATGGGTGGGAACAATTCTGATATTCTCCCAGAAGCAAGAGAGAATCTGTCACGAGATAGAACAAACTATCATGGGGGGGTCATAGAAAATATGTTGGGAGACAGGGGTGAGGGATAAGATCAAAATGAACAGTGCATATTTTGGTGATGATTTCCAGCTCTCCATATCGAGAGACCCTGCTCAGTCACAGTAATTGATCACCTAAGAAATGGAAGGAAGAAACACATCTGAGAGGGTGAATGAAGACTGGTTTGAAATTCCAGACTGCATTATCAAAGGTGTGACTGGGAACCAGGGTTTCAGTCAAGGTGTTATTTGGACACAAACATCTACTTTTGCACTATCTGTTTTTCCAGTGGACCCTGTTTGGTCTAAGTCACAAGCCTGTACTGGAGAATGGCTGTTGCTGAACCAGTATAAGGGCATTAAAAGCTTTCTTTTTAGATATTGTTGAAAATAACACAGTAATATGGATAATTGCCTGAGAATTATTTTGGAAGATGCAACTCAAGATTAAAACATCTAAATATTGGCATCTAAATGTGGAGGCCTACATAGAGCCAGAGAAAGATTAAAGTTGGGAAGGTCCTCTGGAAGTCCTCCCACTCCACCGCTCAAAGCAGGGCAAACTTCACCTGTAGGGCCTTTTCCATCTACGTTCTGAATATCTCCAAAAACAAAGATCCAAAAATTTCTCCGGATGACCTGTTTTAATGTTTATCCTCCGTCACAGTGATTTTTTTTTTCCCCCCCTTAAAAACTAATCAGAATTTCTCTTGTTGCAACTTGCTCCCCTTGACTTTCCATTGTGCACCTGTAAGAAGATCTTGGCTCCTTCCTCTTTATACACTCCCATAAGATATTAGTAGACAGCAATAATCAGTTTTTTTCCCTTTCCCTTTTCTCCTTCAGGCTGAACAAACCCAACCTCTCAACGCTTCCTCACACCTCATGTTCTACAGCCCCTTAATCACCTTGGCAGCCTCCACTGGCTTTGCGTGATATCTCAACATAATCCTTCTACTGGAGAGCTCAAAACTCAACACAATACCCCAGGTGCAGTCACACACGCACTGGTCATGCCAAATGAAGACACACATATGGACTAAGCACTGAAAAGGTAACAAATCTATACTCTGCATGGATGCTGGACCATTGGTAACATGATAGTAAGGACTGTCCATGACATATACAGTATTTTGCCAGTGTCAAAGGTGCTGTGAAAAAACCCCAAGATTCAGCAAAGTAAAAATTGCAAGTCTTAATAGCAGTTTCTTAATGGATTTAGAAAGTAGGGATGAGCAGAGGAGCTAGAAGTCACTGCTGTAATCAAGATGTGAAATAGCATGTGTGGGATTCAGCCTAATATTCAGACATCCACATTTAATTTGTCCATTTGCACAATGCATCTAAAATGCCATTATAATTGATGCATATTTTTTTGATAAGTTTGATTCACTTAAACATAAGTGTCTGAAGCCATTTGAGATGGTCTATTGAGACATTTGGTATCTGAGACATCCACAGTCTCAGACTAAGCAGGCATGACACATCATGTCTGTACCCTTCTGCAGAGTAGGTGGAGGCCAAGTAAGACACTCTCGAAATCCTCTAGTGTCACTAGGTATCAATTTGTGACCCAAAAAATTAAATCTCCATTCAACTCTGGGAGTTTAGAACCCAAATCACATGTAGACGCCTGCAAACAAACACCTGGAGCACAATCCAGTTGCCTAAATCTAGGAATTTAGTAACATTTGAGATGTCATAATGTATTTGAGATATTCACACACTGCTGGAAGATGTGCCACAGATGCCAAAGATATCCAGGATATCCAACCTGTCCAAGAACATCTAAAATGGCACCAGATGCTTATAGTTAGACAAGCGAATCACGCCCCTAACACGAGAAGTCTTCATACTGAACTAAAACTAACCCTAAATATTTAGGCCAGAGAACTAGCTGTGTGTACAGAAAAAGAAAGGTTAGGTTATTAGGGAAATTCTAAAACTTACAGGGTATTATATGTTTGTCTACGTAGCACAACAGAGGTGCCGAGTGTAGAGGGTTATAATGCATCATAAGTATGGTACTTTCAGCCACTTTGAACTTTCCTTTCAAGTCCATATAGTGCTGTCTCCCTCTGGTCCCAAAATCTAACTTTCAGATTGCTTTAAAAAACAAGTTAGTCCAATACATGCAAGAAGGGGAAGGGAAAAAAAAAAAGGGGGGGGGGGGGAAATTGCAAATAGAAAGCTTTTCTGCTCATCAAATTATCATATCACATGCAAGTCTAATGAATGTATCTTCTATTTTGAATACTTACAAGCTTCTTGTGGCAGTGACCAGGCTGTGAATTAAATATGTGTTCCTCTTTGCCATGATCACCCAAAACTAAGTTTTGTCTTAAAATAGGTTTTTCTTTCTTCATCTCTTTTTCTTTTGAATTTTTCAAGTCAGCAACTGCCATTTCAGATCTGACATGTAAGGCCTTATTACCTTCTCCCGCAGCCAACATCTGTAAAAGAAACAGCAAAAGGTCTGTCTATTAATACAAGGCAAATGCCAATGCATGGGCTAGGATCATATACAGTTTAATTATTATGCTATCTGAATGCTTTGCACTAACAATTCCTACCTTTCAAATATTCAACTACTATAAAAAGATAGGAGTACAAAATGCTATTCACAATACTGAAAGATAAAGCAGGGTTACTTATCAGCTACTGTAATTAAAGTTTGTCCTTGCCACTTTAGATATTGTATTTTTTTAATCTGAATTACAGAATATTATGGTGTATCCTTTTACTCTTCTTTTCTTGCTTTGGAAAGGACCTTGAGCCCAAAGACAACAGAAGACTAAGGGCTCAAACTAAATACTAAAATGTTAAACCTTTCTTAACTACTAATCCTGTTGAAAGAAGAATATAAGGAAGAAAAGCCTAAGTAAAGCTTGGCAAGCTGGAATTTCAGACAGAGAAACATTACAGACCTGTCAACATCTGTAGAGGAGGAATTTGGTAAATGGGTGATGCCTTTCACCTTAACGATGAAATTGGAGAGTTGCTAGAGAATATTTGTATGTCCTCTTACAAGTTGGACTTTTCTAATTGTTAGCAGTAAATCAGTGGTATCTTTTATAAAAAGTTAGAAGATAAAATATGTCTTAACAATAATTTTCAATCTATCTTGTTGCCTCAGCTCAGAGCTTCACTTTTCAGAAATAGAATAAAAACAACAAGGTGATCCCTGGTCCCGTACAGGCCAAGGAATGAATGAATCTAGGCAATACTGGGCCAAGAGGAAACACTGTAGAAATCTGATCTGTGTCTCAGCTCTCCAAACCAACAGCAAAGAAACTAATGCAGTCTCTGGATGTCCTTCTACATTAATATGGAACTAATGGTATCAGCCTGGCCAAAGACTATTCCTGCTCTCATCAACTGGTAGACCTTCTGCATGCAATCACTCAAAAAAAGGCATGACACCCCTTAGATAGCTGAGCACAGTGGCTCTCAGAAAGCTTGCATTTTTAATCAATCCTGAAATCTATCAGCATCAGAACTTCCAATCTCAGGGAACTGTAGAAATGACAGCTTTTCTTATGGAAGCAAATTTATCCACTCATACTTCCTTCATCAGACTACGCAGTAACAGCAAGAAAGAATATCCAGAAAAATGGATTTTTGTACACAGCAGTAGTGATAGTGTACAAGAATGAGGCAAACCACAGAGCGCAGGCACCTGTGCAATACCATAAAAGCTATACGCTTGCCAGCAAGCCATTCCTATACAATGCCAGGTCTGCAAATCCCCAAACTTAATATGATTTAACTTGGACTCATGCTGTTTGCTTGTATCACAGAAATGTTTATATATATTTTTATATATATATATACATACACCTGTGTATTTATAAAGAGACAGAGAGAAAGAGAAATGAAGTGTGAAAAAGTATTGTAAGCAGCACATTTTTAATTAAAAACCTTATTTCCCTAATTCACAAACAGAAGAAAACAAAAGGAACCACATATTATATATTAGATATAATAATTTATAAACCTGTTCTTTCTCTAGAATTTGTTGGGCATCCTGAAGTAATTTTTCCTTTGCCTCTGTTTCAGCAAGAGTAGCTCTATTTTGCTCTTCATATGCCATGGTTACTACAGCCAAGATCAGATTGAAGAGATAAAATGAGCATAAAAAGATGACACCCAGAAAAAATAAAATGTAGTTCTTTCCAGATGTACGGATAGTCTGTGAGGAAAAGGTAAAGGTTGTAATAAATTCTTAACAAACTAACATTTACAACAGAATTTTCAATCAACTTTAAACAATTTCTTTTCCTATACAATACAAAAGGTCAACGTACTGCACTGTTTTCATTAAACAACAGTAGGATCTAACTCTGGTCTAAGTTACACAGAAGGTCTAGAAACACATCTAGTCAGGAGTTCCCCTGGCCTTCAAGCAAATAAATTTCAGCTCTTAAAACTTCTCTGTGATCATACAGTGCTTTCTTTTTATGTAACAGACCATCAAACATTCATAACGATGCCATGTACTGCAGAGAAGAATTAACAAAATCCATTCTTAAAATTAAATGAAATATCTCCCAGTAAATCAGGCAAATGATCATCAGAGTGTAAGTTATGAGAAGACAACTTCAGCTGTAAAAAGATATACAGGTGCCTACAGAAGAAATTAATAAAACTCAGTGATAAGGATGAAAGCTAGGATTATCTAAACAATCATGAAAGATGCTAGAATTAGAGAATCAGAGGCAGTATTTAGACTGATCGCTGCTTCTTACATTTTTTAAAATGGTAGCAGAGGAGATGGCTCAAAATTAAGCTCTGAGACATTAAAAGCTAAAAACCAGTTGACCTCCAAATGGCAAAAAGAAGATGTATCAATTTAAAAAAAATCTCAGTTAATAAAGGTTGCTGGAAAAAAGTTGAAGTGGACCATATGAAAGTTACAGAACAAGGCAGAGGATAATTCCCTTCTAGCAAAGGCACTGCATAGATGTAAGGGATCCATCTACATGCAATTTTTGTATCTTTTTTGTCAAAAACCAGAATTTAAAAGTTACATTCAACCCTCTGAATCAAAACATAGAGGCTCCAATTTTTTTAGTATCAGTTGTCAAAAATGATCTGAAATGAAAGTGTGTACGTTGAGCCAAAAGGTTTGGTGAGGAGTCAGGACTTAAAAGGAAGAGAAACAGAGTATGTAACAAATCCTCATATCCCATGCAGCAGCAGTGAGCTCACTAGCCGGATCTACTCTATACCCCAATCCTTTGGTAGTTACACATTAACATTTAACTATTAATCACTGACCCAAGTGTGTGCTCCAACAAAGCTATGAGCATTCACAGCAGGATTGCTCCCATCCAATATCACTTGCAGAAGGTGTTGCAACTTAGTCACTTGAAGCTACTTCCTTACTATTTATGTTGATTTTAAAAGAAATTTGGTATCAGTAATGTTAAAACAGGTGCAGATTTTTCTAGTGGACATAAAGCTCTAAACTGCATGTCTAAAGTCATTCCAGCAGCTAATAAAAGTACCTACCTGTCTGTAGAGACGCTCCCAGTAATCCTGTGTCATCAGACGGAATAAAGAAAGGAAGGCCCAGCCAAAATGATCAAAACTTGTATAACCAAAGTCAGGATTCTTCCCAATCTTCTTGCAGCTGTAGTTTTCTGGGCACTCTTTGCTAACCACAAAAGAAATGTTAAATAATACTTACTTGCATTATTAGATTGTACCTGAAAGCATCCAGTATACAACATCAAATACAGATTTGCTCAGTTTGTCTGAAAGTCCATTTCATTATTCCCCAATATAATACTGCCAGAAGGGCTGATTTATATCAGACAATCCTAGAAAACCATTTATCTAGTTAAAGAAACTAGACAGAAACTCTAGTTCTGTCTAGTTTCTGACTAGACAGAAACTCTCCACTGATGTAGTACACATGCAAACAAATACATAGAGAGGGGAAAAAATTGAAACATATTTCCTTTTAAATAATTCACCGAGATGAGGAGAGGAGAATTTATTAATATCTCACAACTCTTTACTGATCTGTTCCCCTCCTCCTTTATATCATTCTACATTACCATTATATTACCAGAGCTTAGCAACAAAGCACATATATAATTGCTCACATCCTAGTACTTTACTTCATTCTTTTTCTGATGTGAAATATCTGGGGTTTAATTTAATAACCCACACACACATATTCCACCCTCCTGAAAAATCATCATCATTCCTTTAGGCCAAAAATAAAACCACAGTACATCTGGGGGAAAAAATAACAAAGTACTAAAACTGTTTTGCTCACTTACTCGGGATCTGAACTGAACCCACAGAGCAATATTTCAGAAGATTTATTCATTCTGTAGCAGATATCTAATAAAAAAAAAAAAAGAAGGAATCATAAAATCAGAAGTTGTCAGTTCCTACAGCACTCTGACAGTAATACTGCACTTTAAAACTCATACTGCACTTTAAAAAACACCCTGATGGACGAAATCTCTGTGAAAGACTCCTTTCACAACAAAGGGCATATAGGGCTGTTTCTCAGCAGATCCGTCCCTATGGCAATTGAAAAAAAAAAAAAAAAAAAAAAAGAGTAACTACACAACTCACAATGCTGTCTGATCTCTGGTAAAAATAAGAATCTCTGCGAGAAGTAGGCAAAATCCCTGAATGATATAGATAAAGTGATGGAAAAAATAATTGTCTGTGTAGTACCGTACCCCTAAAATTAGGATCCTCATGCAATGTGCATAGGTAAAGAAGCAAATGCTTATAGAAAACTCAGTCCCTTCTATCCCACAGACTGCTAATCTTTCTCCAAATCCAAGATTCACTAATCTCACATTCAGTTGTCCAAGAGACTTCGTATTACTACTTCTGCAAATGGAAGAACATACCCTCTTGTGAGAAATACATGCAACTGTATTTTAACATCTCTGTGAAAAAAACAAGACATACATAGGAAGATACACAGATTATGTAAAGGGAGAAAAGAATTACATTTACCTTCATCATTTGGTATATATATCTTGGCATCCTTACATAACGTGTCATTGTATATAGTATTATTGAGGACACATTTGGATGTCAAATTGCCCATAAAAAGCTGGAGGCCTATTAGAGCAAATACACTCAAGCAAAAAACGGTCAAGATCAACACATCAGTAAGTTTCTTAACAGATTCAACAAGTGAATTTACGATGACTTTCAGACCTAGAAAAATAAGATTCAATAATAAGCAAAATGAGAAGAGGAATGCAGTAGTGTTCCCATATGACAATATACAACAGTTGCAAGTATGTTAAAAACAATCAGTGTAAATGGTTTTGTAACCTCAGAGTATTAAATGAGGTAAAATAAAGCATAGGAATGAGTAAAGTATTTTTACTTAAATTTCCTAATCATGACTTATTTGGCTTTTACTTCCTTCCAACACTGATTTTGCTAACTTGAAAATTCTAAATTAAGATGGTATCTAAACAAACTCTTATGAACTTTAATGAATATGGACAGATTTCTGTGCTTGATTAAACAAGTACTTCACGTTGTGCCAAATACACATTACAATAAAGGATAACTTCTGCTGACCTCAGGGAATTCTGCCTTAAAAGGTAATGCCTTACAGATGTCACCAGTTTAAAAACAAAAGAACATTTATGACACTGGGAAGGGAACAAATATATGTTGGGGACCACCCAGCTGGAACGCAGCTTGGCAGAAAAGGACCTGGGGTCCTGGTGGACACCAAGTCAAACATGAGCCAGCAATGTTGCCTTGGGACAAATAAGGCAAATGGTACCCTGGGCTGCATAAGGCAAAGCATGGCCAGCAGGTCGAGGGAGGAGATCATTCCCCTCTACTCAGCACTGGTGGGGCCACATCTGGAGTACTGGGTCCAGTTCTGGGCTTCCCGGTACCAGACAGTCATGGACATACTGGAGAGATCCAGCAAAGGGCCACAAAGACGGTGAAGGGACTGGAGCACCTCTCCCATGAGGAAAGGCTGATTAAAAAACAAGCTGGGACTGTTCGGCCTGGAGAAGGGAAGGCTCAGGGGGGATCTTATCAATGTATACAAATACCTGAAGGGAGGGTACAAAGAGGATGGAGCCATGCTCTTTTCAGTGGTGCCCAGTGACAGGACCAGAGACAATGGGCACAAACTGAAACACAGGAGGGTCCATCTGAACATCAGGAAACACTCTTCTACTGTGAGAGTGACTGAGCACCAGCACAGGTTGCCCAGGGAGGCTGCGGAGTCTCCATCCTTGGAGATATTCAACAGCTGTCCAGACATGGTCTTGGGCAACCAGTTCTAGGCAGTCCTGCTTGAGCAGGGGGGTTGGACCAGGTGACCTCTAGAGGTCCCTTCCAACCTCAACCATTCTGTGATTCTGTGAAAATGGGTTATATGTAAACTTAAGACCAATATTCTGGCAGAATAACTGAATTTGAAATATGACATAGGCAGAGAGTGATATCTGGGATTTTTCTAGAAGTCTTTCATAAGAAAAAAGTAAAATTATGTTTAATCTCTGTTCTCCATGCTGAATATCAAAGCAAAAGTATTGATGGGTGGTTTTGACATTAAAAACTAAACACTTCCTATGTTTAATGTCTGTTATAATTCCATAACAAAATCAAAAAATTATTTGTAATTACATAGAAATGGTAAAGTTAATATATATTATGACAATGGGATATATAGCCATTTATAGATTTTCAAATGAGTTTTTGCAGTTAAATTCTGAAATCCATACTTTGGTATCCTAATTCATGGCACAACTAAATATTGAATATCTGAACAGCATATGCAAAACCATGTTGAAAGTATTATGCTCACTCCAGATAGTGGTTGTGGTCAGTAAACAAACAAATGAAACTCTGAAATATTGAAGTCAGCATTTTGGGAAATAAACCATAGAAGATTAAGCTAATGAAGTATAACATGAAACCAGAAATATGTTGGTATAGCCACATTATGTTAAGACAACATATTGAATAGGGTGTGCTGCTCAGGAAAGACAAAAGTAAAAAGACAAAGGCACTGGGCTAAGTAAAATTGAACATTAGTGATGTGATTAGAAAAAGCAGAAAATACAAAAATCTGCCTGTGTCAAAATCATTTTGAGGAAAGATGATAAAAAATATTCTGTTAGGATGCTGCTGAGAGTTACTGCAGACTGCAAAACAGTCACGCCTTGGGATCCCATGAATCATCACAAAAAGTGACCAGAAAACTGAAGACAAGAAAAGGAGGGGAATTAGAAATAGCATACTGCTGAAGCGGAGAGAAAATCAGTAAGACATCTTGTTCCTTACCTGGTATTACTGAAATAGCTTTCAAAGTCCTCAGTACTCTGAAAGTTCGAAGAGCTGAAACCTTGCCCATACTTTTACACATGGTAACATACCTATAAAATTAAAGCACCATATAACTGAATGACAAAGATCTAGCTTTTCAGAGCATATGTGTATTGAGCACACAGTAATGAATAAATTACAGAAAATAAATAGGTCAAATATGTCCTAAGGTAGGTATCTAAAGTTAGGAATCTAAGTCCATTTCTAGATATTGATGTAAAATAATGAGACTTTTGAATAGTGCCTCTGAAAAGAAACACAGCAAGTTTTTACTTAGTATGCATTTGGATGCTTAACTTTTGAAGTGTTTATCCATCAAAATGTCAAATAAATACAAAACCTTCAACTTCATAACCACACCCTCTCATACTGAGGCTAATCTGATTTAGAACATCACATGAAAGTATATGTTGCAGCTATCTCAAAACTACACAATATATACTTTAGGAGAAGGGAGTTGAGCAAAACTAGGTTTACAGTATCTTAATTCTGTACTACATGGCTGTCTTTCTAACTTTTATTTAATAGTCAGCTAAGAACTTGAGTATTGAAACTAGTTTCAATTTAATTGTTTCAACAATTTGAAAATTTCAGAAAATGAGGATTTTAAGAGTTGCATATTCTATACAGCACTTTATCTTTAAGGGGTTGCCCCATATTTTATAAGACTTATGTCAGAATTGACATGAATTGTGACTCATCTTATGGCAAGGTCATAACTGGTAACAGAATTCCTTAAAATAAAAAGTCTCAATAACAGAATCTGAGAAACAATGGTGGGAAAGGACCTCTGGAAGTGATCTAGGTGACCTCCCACTCAAAGCATGACTTTTGTGAGCAATAGATCAGAACACTATGGCTTTGAGTAGCCTGTAAGATTAAATAATTCTCAAGTACCTTAAGTAATAACTGCACTTGAGTTAACTGTTGAGTTAATTTCTAAATACTGTTATTTGTTGCATGATAGGACCAAAAAAACCAGAAGGAGATGCTACATTGCAAAGTGCTTATATCTGCTTGAACACCAATGAATTAGGAGTATGGCTAGGGAAGTAGGACCATAAAATGAAACTGTTCATACAGCTGTTGGACTACTTGATAGTTACTGATTATTAACAATGTGTAAGCTCCTTAGTGGTTTATAGATTACCCATAAGAATACTTTGTTCATATACATATATATGTGTGTGATGACATCTGAGTACATAGCCTATTATTTACAAATAAGGAAAAAACAGTCAGGGGTATGAGAGTTGATGGCAGCCTTTGCTACAGAGCCCATGAGATGGTGGAGTTTAAGACCCCAAGAGAAGTAAGCAAGATGAACAGCAGAATAAAAATCTTGGACTTTCGGACAGCAGATTTCAGCATGTTCAGGGATCTGAAACTGCCCCAAAGGGAAAAGTGTGCCCCAGAACAGTTGCTTGATCTTCAAGAGTATTTTCTTCAAAGCACAGGAACGATGCACTCTACTCTGTAGAAAGTCAAGCAGATGTGGCAGAACACCAGGTTGTCTGAACAGGGAGCTCCTGACTAATCTCATACTCAAAAAGGAAGTGTGCAGAAGGTTGAAGCAGAGATAGCTCTGGGAAGGGACACTAAGACATTGCCAAGCATGCAGGGATGAAGCAAGGAAAGACAAAGTTCAGCTGAAGTTGAAGTTAGCAAGGGATGTGAAGGGCAACGAGAAGGGCTACTGTAAGTACATCAGCAGTGAAAAGATGACTAAGGAAACTGTGGGCCTGTTGTTCAAGGAGGCAGGGAACCTAGTGACAAAGGACATGCAAAAGCTGAAACTACTCAATGCTGCCTTGATTTGGTCTTTACCAGTGAGGTCTGCTCTGAGGCCTCCCAGATCCCTGAGTCTAGTGTCAAAATCTGTGGAAGTGAAATATTATCCATGCATCTATGTGCTGTGATCAAAGGGACAAAGTTCAGCTGGCACCTGGTTACTAGCAGCATCCCTCATGGCTCAGTCCTGGGGCCAATACTGTTTAACAATTTCATTAATATCCTGAAGAATGGAATAGAGTTTGCAGTCAGCAAGTACACAAATACTAAGCTGTGGGGGGAGCAGTCAATACGCTGGGTGGCAAGGCTGCTCTGCAGAGTGAGCTTGACAGACTAGAGTTATGGGCAGTAGAAACCTCATGAAGTTCAGCAAATGCAAAGGCAAAGGCAAAGGCAAAGTCTTGCACCTGAGTCAGCATGACCACAAATAGGACCTGAGGGCACATTGGATAACGAGCAGCTTTGCAGAAAAGGACCTGGGGTCAGGGCAGACAAATTGAGCATGAATGAGCAGAGCACCCTTGTGACAAGGAACGCTTATCACATCTTGGGCTAGATTAACATGAGTCTAGCTCATACGTCGAGGAGTCTAGCCATACATTAAAGGAAGTGATTTCTGAGACTGAATCTGGAGTACTGTGTCCAACTTTGGGCTCTCCAGGGCAAGAAAGACAGTTTACATACTGGCACAGGTCCAACCAGGGCTCAAAGGGTGTGCAGTAAGACAATTATACAGTTAAATTGTTAGGCTGGATTGGATTTGTTGAGTTTGAAGAAGAGCAGGCTAATGGCGTGACGCAGCAGGAATCTTATTGCTGTCTCCAGCTGCCCAATGTAAGGGCTTAGAGAAGAAGGCTGTTCTTGCAGGCTCACCATGAAAGGATGATGTAAGTTGCTACATGAGACATTTCAATCAGATATTTGGGAGAAAAAAAAACCACAATGTGGTTGGAATGAGTTGCTCAGATAGGTTGTTGAATCTCCATCCTTAGACAAACTCAGAACTTGACTGGATGAGGTCCTGAGCAACCTAATCTAAATTAATCCTGCTAATTTAGTCCATGGAGCTGGACCACATGATCTCCAGAGGTCCCTTCCAATCTAAATTACTCTACACCTCTAATAAATTAGAACAAGACAACTGAAAACTATTCAGAAATACTAAATGACAGAGATTGGCTTTGAAAGCTCTGAGACTGAGCATGAGTGAATCTGTTCACTGCTGCAAGAAAGACTATTTTGCTTTCAAGATTAACATTCTGTATTTAAGATGCAATTTCTGACTTGGTTTCTTCCTCATTTCTTGTCCACCTAGCCAGCTGGTTTTGATATGAATTTAAAATTGACCACAGCAGTGATTCATCTGGCCTATTACCCTGTCTTCAAAAATGATCCACAACAGAAGCTTACAAGGGAGTTTAGAATCAAGGCAGTGATGCTTCCCAGATTGAATTCTTCCAGAAGATTTATAGCTCAGGGACTTCCCGAACAAGACATAGTATTTTTGTGTTAAAAATAACCCTTAATGTGTTTTCATCCAGGATTTTGTCCAGAAGTCTTCTGAATGCAACTAAGTTTTTTGCATCCATAACCTCCTATGGGAATATGCCTACATGTAGTGTGAAAAAATACTACCTTCTTTTTTATTCTGCCATCTGACAACTTCATTTGGTGCCTTTAACTCTCATCGTAGGAGAAAAAAAAAAGAACAACACTATTTATTCTCTTTTTGGCTCTGTGCCACAGACTTCAACCATGTTCCTGCTCTGTATTTTTCTCATGAGAGTCCTACTCTATTTAGTTTCTTATTTTGTGGAATACAAGATATACATCTCTATCTTTCTTAATTCTGTCTTCTTTTCAGATGTCAAGGGCAAAACTACATATAGTCCTGAAGAAAAATACAGGCCACACAATGAAATAACTATGTATTCTACTTCTTTTCTTTATTTCTTACCCATAATGTCCTCTTTTCTATTTCCTTCTCTGACCATGATTGCACACTGGAGCGGTGTTTTCACAAGATTGTCTATTTTAAATCCAACATCGTCTTCCCAACAAGTGAAAGCTATTTCAGAGCCCATAACTGTGTATGTAAAGCTAGGTCTGGTTTTCCTTGAGCATCACTTTACATTCTTGGGATTTCATCTGTTATTTATCACCATGTCATTCAACACCTTGTGACCCACTTTGGAGCCTTCTCAAATTAGTTTCATCTGATCCAGAGTACAACTAAAACAATATAGAGAGGCATGCTTGGTTTCAGCTGCCTATGCAATTGCCTCTAAACGAAATTTAAATACATACTAAATTGAGAACAATCAAACAGTTCTAAAATGAGCTTTGCATTTAGGTCTTACTTTAAGGTCTATGACTATTTTTCTCTTTGCAAATATGCAAAGGGTGATTCAACTACAGTAACGCTTAAGCAGGTAGGATGCCAACCACTCTAGAGAACTTCAGCAATATCAAATAGCGTTTTATTTGCGTGTTTGTCCCTTGAGTGTAAAAGAGCAACTGAGTTTTACTTACATTACCACAATAACGACAAGATCCAAACAGTTCCATGGATCTCGAAGAAAGGTAAATTCATTCCAAACAAATCCTCTTGCTAATATTTTTATCAATATTTCACTGGTATATATGCCAGTAAAAAGATATCTGAGAAGGAAAGCATATATTAAAGTTATAGAAATAAAAATATTAATCAGATTGAGACATTCAGGCACATTTCTACCTGTTCTATGATTTAGTCACTGGATGGAGATGAAGGTAGAAAATGTGAAGTAAAATAGGACACGTTACATTACTTGCAGAAACATCACAGGTATAAGAAGATGTTTTCCTGAATTTTAGTAAGATTTCCATGTAAATCTATAATCACAAGTGTTCACATAAGCATACCATACTATTTCTGGATGAAGGAAAGCTCCCATTTCCTTATGAATAATTTTTAAGTCAGTGTTTATGTTCTAAAGCAGGCTGGAAAATATCAAAGCCTCTAACATTTTGGCAGAACAATAACAGCAAAGACTTATTTTAGCCTGTAAAGTTTGCACATTTTATACATTTATTCTGACAAATACTCTGTAACTGAAAGAAATTCTACATAAAATTAAGCTATCATTATCACCATGCTTACCCCAAAATAAGAGGAATTAAAATTATAGAACCTCTGAGGCCCCAGGCACATTTTCAAGATTTAATTCCAGAACATTAACTCAAGTTACACTGGATACAGTGCACAATTACAAAAGGTAACAAGACATTATAAATAAATGGCTTCCTAATGTGAACAACTGAACTAGGGGTGTCCCCAGGAAACAGCAAGAAGGAATGGAATGAGTATTTATCCCTTTATACTTTTTGCTTGAGTTGGCCATAACAGACATTCAGCTTATTGCCTTAGAATGAGAGATATTAAGTTAGAATCCTGCTGCACAGTCTCTCTAAAAGGCTTAAACCTTAAAAGGAAAAATGGGGCAACCTTCTATGTTACACCAGATGGCAAAATTAGCCAACATAGAGAAAAGGGCATGTGGTGTAAGCCTCTAAGAAGAGGCACTGAAGCTCCACAGAAGACTGTGTGATATAATAATAATAATCCTAAATCTTCCTTAGAGGTCTGTCTGAGAATTTTCAAGCCCCAGAATTAGATCACCACATTATTTAAATTTTTCAGCCCAGCATGTTAGTAACCTTAGAAAAAGAGTGAAGAAATGGCAACAGAGATACTTACTCAGTCCAGCTGAGTACTTCTGGAAGCTTATTTACAGCCATGGAAACACAATTGAGTACCACAGTACATGTAATAAAGCCAACAAATAATGTGAATAATTGGTTAAGGAAAAAGTGCTATATTATAAAAACCCAAAGTTCAGAAAAGTTGCTGATTTACACACAAACCCCACACAGATATTCAAATAATTACTTTGGTTTTGAATATGCTCAGGACTTTTCATGTGTTTTCCAAAGAAACTGATGTCAGATCAAACTTATGCTCAGCTGGGTAAACTTCATGATTTAAAAATAACAATTAATTATCTACATGTTGGGATAGTTTTGGAAGTTAGGACATTAGTGGGACATAATATGTTTAACAGAAGAGATGAGGAACATAAAGAAATGAAAAAAAAAAAAGAAATCTGAGTCCTCTGCTGTCTCTACTGTTATTTGAAACTTTAGAAACCTCAATTTCTTCCTAGCAGGAGCATGGAAGAAAAAGAAATGGGCCATAACCCCATAATAACTACGGGTTTTAAGCCTAGAAAAAACAGATACAAAAGCTTAATTATCAATAACCAGTGTTCTTTGAAACTGGGAGTCCATATATACATTCTTACAAGAGACACCTATGCCCTGCCACGAGTTCAGAAAGCTTTCTCATTTTATGTGGCAGGCAATGAAAATATCTTAAGAAAAAACATCCTTTCATGAAAGTTCATTTGTCACCTAATAAAATTTTTCTTTTTTAAAAACAAACATTGGCCTTAAATTTAGGGTTTATTTGAAACTGAACAGCAAATTTAGTAATTTCTAATAGCATGAATACACATTCAAAGTCAGCCATAAGTTCCCATAAAAGGACCTATTTCTACAAATTAACAATTTCAAATGAAAACAGATGTTTGGCAGAAAGAGCAGGAACAACTCAGCCTACGGTTTTGCACCTGTGATCCTTCACATTTTTACATTCTTCAAACCACATTTACATTTTTGAAAAAATATAAAAAATGGGTGCTCTTCAGAACTTTCTGAACTTGAGTGTGAAATACATTTCTTCGGATGTCAAACTCTTTCAGCAAAGCATTGCTGTAAATCACATCCTTCATGTTTTAATAACTAGGGAGTCACTTATTTGTTTTTTGTTTGGTTTTTTTTTTTTTTTAATTTAAGTTTGTCACCACCGTAGAGATTTAGAAACAGTTCTGGAAAAGGGCAAAAATATCATACAGCAGCCTCTAAATGTTGTTTCATAACAATATCTGCAAATCTGACTTTAAATATGAGCTTTTCTGACATTTTTACTTGTACCAACACCATGTAAATATCTTAGCTGTAGTCAAACAAGATTCAATATAACTTTTTAAAAATCTCTATCACAGACACATGAGCTTACATTTACATTAATATGAACAGAGGAAAAGAATGGCAGAAAATGGTACAGTATATTTTAAAATTGCAATAAGGGAAACCAATAAAAGGATATGAATGGGTCAGAATTTTAATTGCTGCTTTTCTGACTGGATTAAAAGGACCAAATATACCCAAGGCAGGTGTGGCAGTAAACCGGAAAATAGTCCTCCTTTTATTTATCACCATAAAAGTCTATAAAAAAAAAGATTCATAGTATATGAAATACTTTAATGAAACAAAATTTACCCCCAAAATTAATTGTTTAGGTTTTCATATCTGCATCTAGACCTATATCTAATTGCAATTACAAGTAAAGCTTTCCTGTATTCTTACTTGGAGCTGTGAGCTGATGATACTACTTTTGAAAGAAAGACAGCAACTATATAAAAGTTCATTATTGCCTGTGAAGAAGTATTAATGGGAATGAATTTGAAGAGCAAGTGATCATATTCACTTGGTCAAAATAATTAAAGGATACTATTCTAGGACTGCAACAGTGGTGGTAATCATACTCAAAAGTACCTTACCCTTGGATAGTTTTATAGGCTACAACAATAATTTTGAAATATCTCTAAATTATCAAGTAACACCGTAAATTCCCTCTAAGCTACCTTAAGGTCCATGCAGCTCAGTACTTTTGCCACATGATGTAAAAATGAAATATCTTAAATCTAAAATACAGTTCACTAACTTTTATGTAAATTTCTTCAACTGAATCAGCCTTAGTTTCTCTTCATCAAGAATATCACTTTGATTACTTACAGAAAAAAAATCTCAGGAAGAACAAAGCTTTCTGCCTGTTCTCTGATTAAATTATTATATTCCAGTGACTTGCTGGTATACATAAAAGAGAGCAACATGGGGCTGGATGGAACTTTCTGCTCTTCAGGTCAAGTCCCCCTCAATAGTAAGCAATCATACAATAGACATTTCATTTAGAAGGGATTCCTGGAGCATCTACTTTACGCACTCCTATAGGCAACAACACAAAACACTTTGCAATAGCATGAAGTATATGCAATATAAATATGGTACAATAAACAAAGCTGATGAGACATAAAATAACAGAAAAATAATTTACTGTAATGAAAATATATGGTTTTGCTACACAGAGTACTGGAAATATCTCAAATATGTCTCCCCTAATTTGTATAATATTTGTAATTCAGCAAAAGCATCTGCAGTAAGTCAGCAATTCCAGTGTGGTCTACTGTTTGACAGGCACTGTTTATAGGACAGTGAGTTCAGCCCCACAGACGTTATAGAAACTGCTCTGGAAAACAAAGCATCAGTTATCCCAGAATATACTTCCTATGAAAGTGTAACTATCAAGTATATCATGTTTTCATAATTAATTCTGATTGCTGACTGGAACTTAAAATACCTTTTCATTACATAATATGGAGCATACCTTAGCACTCCTGCCCCCAAAAATGCTAGTAACTTTCGAAGATTTGTCTACAGAACAGTCAAAAACCAGCATCTCCTAAATAGAGCTTTTACTATCTCTTAAGAGTTCAGCAGACAAAATTAAATGAAAAAATGCTTTCGAAAGTTTTAACCTTGTGATCACTGTAGTATGGATCAAAATCTTCCAGGGGTTCCCCAATGAGCTCCACAGGAAGATCCCCGTACAGAGATGGCAGTTTTTTGCAGGTTTTCAGATCAAGCTGAGGAGTAGGTTTATCTTCTTCAACTCCTTGGTCCTTATTCTTCCAGTTAACTTTGGCTTGCTGAGGGTTTTTTTTAGCAATTCTTTCTTCAATTGCTGCCAAGGACTCAGGGGTGAAACGTCGAAAGCTGTTAGTTTCTGACGGACAAAACAAGGGATCCATTTTTCCTCCTATATGTTTGTTTCCGGTGCTAGAAGCAAATTAAAAAGAGAAAACTAGTGACAATTAGAAAATAACAGAAATAATACACAACTTAAAACTAATACCCATTACATAAATTATTTCTTTCTTCTGTGAAACGCTGTATGAAAAGAGAAGAGAAGAGAAGAGGACAAGACTATTTCAGTTGGAAGGGACCTACAACGATCATCTAGTCCAACTGCGTGACCACTTCAGGGCTGACCAAGTTAAAGCATGTTATTAAGGGCACTGTCCAAATGCCTCTTGAACACTGACAGGCTTGGGGCATCGACCATGTCTCTAGGAAGCCTGTTCCAGTGTCTGACCACCCTCTTGGTAAAGAAATGCTTCCTCCTGTCCAGTGTAAACCTCCCTTGACGCAGCTTGGAACCATTCCCACGCATCCTATCACTGGATCCCAGGGAGAAGCGATCAGCACCTCCCTCTCCACTTCCCCTCCTCAAGAAGCTGTAGAGAGCAATGAGGTCACCCCTCAGCCTCCTTTTCTCCAAACAAGAGAAGCCCAAAGTCCTTAGTGCTCCTCACAGGACATGCCTTCCAGCCCTGTCACCAGCTTGGCTGACCTTCTCTGGATGCATTCAAGGATTTTCACATCCTTCTTAAATTGTGGGGCCCAGAACTGCACACAGTTCTCACTAACTGGCTACACCAATCCTCAATACAGCTGCATAATCACCTCTTTTGACTGGCTGGTTATACTGTGTTTGATGCACCCCAGGATATAAACCAAAACCAACTAGAAGCAAATTCATTTAGACGAAAGGGTAATGTAAAACGAAACCGACAAAGACCAGCAATTGATTCTGGATCCACCCTGTATAATTCAGATTGCAGAAGAGATACTTTTTTCCTTTGCTTTTCCAGCTAGGAAGTGACAAAATCACATCCCTATCAGAACTCGGACAATCACCTAATTGTTTTTCTCTGTAGCAGCTTATAGTATCCGCAGCCTTGCACATTAGTTATTGTACCTCTGTACTTCTTGCAAACAGAAGTTAGTTCCATATCTATTGTGCCTGCTGCTTACATGGGATCACAAAATGGTCTAATTGGAAAGGACCCTGAGGCTCATCAGATCCATCCCCTCCTCAAAGCAAGACCAGCACTGAATTTGGCTCAAGGCTTTGTCCAGTTGAGTTTTGAGTACATTCAAGGAGATGTTTATGGCTTGGAGTAAAAACAACACAACAAATGGCAGGTTTTACCTTACCAGTCTTGAGCTTTGCTCTCCTCTGATTCTGCTGATTTGTTACTCATGTTTGCTCTTCCTGTTCTTTAGACTCTTAACTCTTTCCCTCGTGCCATCTAGTTATGGCTGAAAAGCTCTGCTCATGAGGCTTTTTTCTCATTTTGCTGAGTAGCAAACTGAGAATGTAGCCACAACTAAGGCTTTACCATATGTGGTCTGATGAAAGAATATCTGCATTGATGTTAAATAACAAACTGTATTACAAACTTTTATAAATCTAGGCCAAAAACCAAGATGCAGTGCCTGAGAAACATCTGAGTTTCAAATATACCTCCAGATTTCCTGAAGTTTTTATAAGACATCTGTTGAAAGTAATTTACCTTGACATTACTTATCACAAGCCTACAAAAGGTATGATGCATCACACTATGAAGTGTAGCATGCTGCTTGGTATTATTTCACTAACTTTGCTGACAATGAGTCCTGCATACCTTCACATCAAGACTTGGTAATTAAGAATCATTTAGTACACAGTTCTCAAAAAATTACAGTAACACCAGTGACAGAACTGGGATAGCTGCTATGCTTAATTCTTCTTGTGATCACCCCTGTTCTATGTGCCTAGAAAAGCCAGGGACCTGCACTTCCTCAAAACAAACTTCACTAGGAGGTGATTTGACCACTGATCAACCCTCATGAAGCTCCATACCCACTGACTGTCATGCAGAATTTAAAGACACCGTAAAGGACTACTACAAACCAAATATCAAGTAAATCTGGTATTGCCCTCCTCACAACTGCATGTCAATAGCAGGATTTGTCTCTCCTAGAATTTCACAGGTGCCTTAATGCTTTGTGGCTCTGCACCAGAGTGTCTGCTGTTTATGGAGATCTTGGTTATGTCTATTTGTTTAATAACTACTCTTTTTCACACATCAGAGGAAACAAATTTAATTATTATTAACTACTCGGATTCTGATCGGAGTCATTGACTTGTTTATTCATGCTGACAGGTATGGGTCAATTCTGCCTCCCATACCAGCCTGGGAAAAGGTAAATACAATGAAGCAACTTCACCTTCTCACATATTCACAAACACTGCAAAATTCTTCCGGGGATTAGCAAAGTACCTTCAAGAATTTATTTTCAATTATTCTACTTGATCTTAAATCACTGACAAAGGGAAAGGGTGGCAAGCTAATGAGAAGCACTGAAGTGACTTAAGGCAAATCACTGTAACTATTCACTTACTAATGACTTCCTGCCCAGATTTACCACATCACTTGTAGATAACAGCAATTTACATGACTGCAGTTCTCATCCACAAAAGATGAAGAAAATTTTGACCCATTACAGGATGACTTGTCCTTTGTGACTCATGTCAAAACCAATTGCTGCCATCTAATAAACACTTTTGGTCACCAATGAGTCTTTAAAATACTCTGCATTTTTGATTGCCCAAGGTCCAGCTGTGCTACTTCAGTTTTGTGAGCTCACATGTGGACAATGTTAGAGAATCAATACTCTTTTGTAATTATAGCTCTCTTCTTTAAATGCATAGATATATTTCTTTTAAAAGAATATGCAACTGCCTGGAGCCAGAATGATTGTGCAATGATTTTGTTTTGGTTTAGGGGATTTGGTTTCTTTTTTTTCATCCTCTGGGACTTTACGAGCAAGTTCAGATCTGATCAGGGACCACAACTCAGAGATCAAAATTTACCATGGTAACAAATCAGAAGTATATAATCAAAGAACTGTTACTTTGCAAAACCACACAGATGCACTTCCAATCCAAAGCTCAAAAGATAAAGGGAAAATCAACATGCTCCTTTTTTTTTTTTTCAATTTTTTAAAATTAATCTCCTTAGAATTATTACCTTCAAAGCATTCCTTAAAACTGACAACAAAGACTGAGCTTTTAGGTAACTACATTGACTGTAATAAATGAATCAAAGAAAATGGTTTTAGTAAATACAAACATTGCTTTAGTATTAAGGATTTGGGAGCTGAATTTTCAAAAAAAAAAATGAAGGCTGAATCTGTCAAAAGCACTGATCAAGAGCAAAAAAACCCTATACATCCCCTTCAGCAGCAGTGACTAGAAGTCATAATTGGACAAACAGTCACGGACGACATGAGAGGATATCTTCAGAAGACCTGTACCAGCAAGGTACTTGTGCTCATGTGGAACAACAGACTTTCTGGGCTTTCATCAACTGCCAAGTATTTACAGATTGTGACTTAGGTTAGGAAAAAGGAAGCTAAGAAGATGCGACTGAAAAAATCCTTGTGATACACATGACTAAAAAATCTTGAAAAGACAGAGTGACTACTCGAAATTCCTGAAGCTCAGCTAACTCAGCCACCTCATTATATGCTGCTGAACTACCTGAATTTTTAAGTGAAGACACTAAGATAAAGTGTTACCCTTAGAAATAATTTCAGTCTTTGCACTGGACAGAAAAGTCTCTCTAGTAAACAATTCTGGGATGGAAGCTACAAAACAAGTGTTCTCAGAAGTAAGCTAAAGTGCTACTGAATGGGATTTCTTCCAGAACCTGGGAGGACAAACTTGGGTGTGTAAATACAAGTTAGTGTGGGGAAATCCTAGCAAAACACTACCTAAAGCATGCTGCTGAGGGCAAATACAAGGCTACAGTCCAGATCTGTTAATTTCCAGTACGGGATATGTAAGAAATTTCCATTTAAATTAAATTAAGAATTGCAAATCCTATGACAGGTTTTGATATCTCTGGTCTTATAGTAGAAAGCAGTCCATCAGTAACAGATACAAATGCACTGGTGGGACCTCCAGTTACTAAAGGACCACTCTCTGCTGGATCAGGGATACAAAAATATGTCTTCAAATTCACTTTTTTTTTTTTAATTAAAGTGGAAATTACTTTTTTTTCTCATCTTGAGATGAACTGAAATCAGTGTACACAGCTAGCCACAGTTTTAGGTTATTCTAACTGGCTTAAGGCTGACTGGGTACTGCGAAAATGACACAGAATCTTTTTATGTCAAAACCTAAGGAATTCCAAATATACTGATGAAATTTACTGAACAAATGATCTGCAAAGTATTAGAAAGGGATGAACAACAAGTCATTAAATGAAATGGACACATGGGCACTACTACAGTACAATTATCTATAAAAATTTCTTAAGATAAAAGCTGTCTTTAGGACAATTTTCTCTAGAACAGCAAAGTACTGCCAAAAAATGAGTCTACTAATACAATGTTTCACAGACACAAATTAGAAAATGCTCACTAGGGTAAAGACTAATCACTAGAGATGATAACCAACAGATTTAGCCTTTTAGAATGAAAAACAAAATACAAATTCAAGCCGTATAGGCAACTCCTTAATTTGGTTCCATTTATGTGAATTTCAGAACTCCTTTCAGCTCCCTAAAAGCATGCAGAATTCCTTTTATATGCAGCAAGGTAACAGCGATCAAAGTATTGACCATAGGATAGTCAACGGCTCATAAGAGAGCAATTTAAACTAACTGAACTGCTCAGTAAACACTATCAAGGTCAGTAAGGGCATATTTTGAGGAGTTTTCCAAGTATAAAAAAACTAGTAGCAACATAAATAGAAAAATGTCCTTATTTGTGTTTCAATTTAGTTCTAGCATGTATTATAACCAATTCTGAGTCCCAAATTATTTGTCTCTGCTCCCTTGTCAATAGCCACCCACTGAATATTTCCCGTGAGCACCTGGATCTGAAAATATAAAGGGTAAACTATCTGTTTAGTTTGGTTTTAGTATGTATTTAGTAGATTCTTCACATGGGAATAAAGAATAAAAATGTGTCCCTGTGGTAGGATTTTGTTTGAAAGCACAATATCAAATAACTATCTGCTTAACATAGGTCAAGAAGTATCTTAAAATGAATAAATAAAAAAAAAAGAATGAAATATGTAGCAATACTTACCATGAGATTCACCACCATAGGAATGGAATTATTAAAATCTATGCTTTAGACAGAGCCCCGTTCCTTTTTCAGTACTTATCCACAGTTATTTCCAAAAAGCTTGTTTTGACCAATCTGTGTATTTGTCAAAACTCATTTTAAGTGGGCATTTGTAAAATCAAATTTTAATAAATCTTGTACACAGTTCAGACAATGACAATATCAAAACATCCAGAACCACATATTTCCAAGTAGTTCATGAAGGAGTATTTAACCACACTTAAGTGCATACATCACATTCAATTTTGGTTCAAGGAACAAAATAGCCTTTTCAGCTATAGCAACAAAATCAGTAGCTTTTTTAGTACCTTAAAAATATACAAATTTATATTAACCATAGGCCACACATACAGAAACACAAAGATATTATGGCTGGATACAGTCTGTAGATAAAGACATTTTTTTTGAGGTCCTGCATGTGAAGAAGGCATCCTAAACTCCCATTACAGTCAGTGGATATCTAGTGGTATGAATAGTCAATCAAGGCTGTAGAGATATCCAAATGATCAAAGGGAGACAGCTACTTTAAAATCATCTAAAACTCCAGTGACAACATTAACTAAATCTCCACTGACTGTAATGGGAGGTGAAACACCTAGATCACAAACAGCTGCGTTTAGACACCTAAATATAGGTATCAATCTTGCATTGAATCATTCCATAGCTACCAAAACTTTCCTTGCTGTTAAACAGAGACCTCTAACACTCTGGAGTCAGCTTTCTATATGACCCACAAGAGCAGAACTGGGTGTCAGTAAAACCAACGGTCTGCATTAGCTATTTCAGATTTCAAACTTTACATTCAAAGAGTTCACCATATACAACAGGAGACACTGATCTGAAAATTCTGAATATTATAAGCATCTCCAAGTTCATCATCACCATGGATGCACTAGATATGTATACCGTAATGAATGCCCATTATTAAAAATAATAACTTATTGCACAAAAAAGGTGATTAAAAAAGGAATCAAAACACTGTTTTATATGTAGCTCAAATATTTTTCTATCAGATGAACCACTGTTCATGTGCTCATCTGGAACAAGAAAAAATGAGAAAACAGCTCACAGCAACAACTTATAAAATAGGCTAGGAATTCTCTCTTTTCTCTGTGTACAATACCTTGCAAAAAGCTACTGCTACCACCTACTCAGTTTCAGTAAAGAAAATATACTTCTGCTCTCTGATCACCATTTCATTCTATTTAACTACCAATAATTATTGACAGATTTAACAGATTTTAGTCCTTTGTAAAATCAAACTTGAACATTTTATTGGACTACTGCTGTTTCTAAAATACATGGCCATTTCTTCCACCTAGGACTTTGTCCCCCACTCTCTGCTTCCCACTCACACCCCGCCCCCCAGAAAACCTTTGTGTTTAGGTAAATATCTACCAGTGGGTTTTGGGGTTTTTGGTTTTGTTTTTTTTTAAAAGATGTATTATACAAAGTTGTTCACAATATCAATATAATATAATATCTATTCACTCATTACCTCCAAAATCAGAAACGTATGCAACAGGCTAGACTGTGCATTACTTAAACATTGTGGAAAAAATCACTCACCAGCATTTTTGTGAGAAAAACATTCCAGATTTGTGTAGGTAAAGAAATTCCACTATGTCAAGATAAATATAACTCAGATGAGATCGTACTAAAGCCAATTTGAGGACTACTGTGCATAAGCCGATACAACAAAACAAGACAAAAAGTAGTCAGTAATTAATATGAGAAATATATCGATGTTTAGTAAAATGTTATACTGCCACATGTAAACTATAGGAAGAGCAACATGTTTACAGCAATATAGTAGTTCTACTTTAAAGGCACAGTTTCTTACGTACATGCTACCTGTACCTAAAATAAAACCACATCTAAGACTTAAAAATGTTTCCACATATTAGTTATATATATACACACTTGCATACATACATCCCTGAATATCTTGATCAAACTTACATAGATTTAAATAAGAAAAGTAGCAATTGAGATTTCTCATAGTATACAAATACTTAGCAAAACCAAAATACTTACAACATCCCCTTCACAATAAAAACCTTCACACTGCTTTCTTAAGCTAATTTCTGCTAGCTTGTATCTTCAGAGAGACAGAAAGTCTTCATTTTCTCACCTTCACCATTCCGTTCAAAAGAACATCCTATCTACCTAGCTAGCTCCTATGCAGAAAGTTTTCTTTTGTATTGAGATGCCTGGGGGAGGGATGGAAGGAGGAGCTTGGTTGCTTTTCTGACAGCAATAAATGAAACTTTGTGATCTCACTAGGAACACTGTAAAAAAGGAAAAAGTGCATGGGTGATACTTTTGAAGAATAATCACCTAAATATTAATCAATTATTTTCTTTCTGCTGAAATCATAGTTACATTTATTAAAAGCAAAGGGGTTTTTTTGTTCAATCAGAAATATATGTGTAAAACCATAAGAAAGCAAAAGCTGTCCTGTTTCACATTTCATTCTGAGGTTTTAACCAGCTGAACTTTCCAGCATACATTAAATAGTTGCATAAAATTTGCCCTTCATTAATAGCTTTTGGTGAAATTAGAGTTACAAATTACTGGGTTTCGTTCCTTAATTTCTATATTTTATTATTCCCAGGCTATGACATATGTTCATTATACCTTATAAAGACAAAATCTCAAAGTCAAATATACTATCTCTTACATACAAGATCAGAGCCCAAAATACATTCAATATCACATTATGCTGTAACTTCCCTTAAAACATACAAACCTTGTTTGAGCAAAATAAAAACATTTATCCTCATATCTGAAATCGCTTATATTTATTTAAATAACAGATATGTAGAAAGCACGCTAGCAACAGGTATTGGATAGTAACAGGTGTACATTAAAGGTAAGCCTTATTGCTAAGTACAGTTATTTCTCTTATAGTTACATCAACAGAACCCATTACTGTCCAAAAATTATTTTACTCTATTGGGTAGATACTAAATCTTTCCTGTTGTCTTTCCTGATGATAAGAGAGTTACCATGGGTTTTGCTGGAAGAATTCTACTGAAGGAACTATGCTGTCCTTAAAAGCCAGGCAGCCCTAATGCATGCAAATAGAAAAACAACTGTGATCAAATGCTTTGCTTATTAGGTATCATCAGCAAAGGAAACAACTAAAGATGGTCTGAACGAAATAAAACACTAAGTGTTCTGTGATGCAAGAAACAATAAGCCATTTTAAGTTCCAGTGCAAGTTATTTTTCCAGAAAGCAAGAGTATGTTCTCGAGGCAAGTTCAATTAAGAGAGCAGAATTTTAAAGATCAGTAAAGCATCATTCTATAATGGCACTTCATCTGCCACGGTCAAAAGCAGCCACATTTATAATGCTGTACCAGCTGGTATCACTAAATACAAAAAAGATCCTTACCTGAAAGTATTTTTTCTGCTGTATCTTCTTCATCAATCTGTCCCTGTGAAAAATGGGGCACTGGGAGTGAAGACAGAAAAGAGTGAAAGGAGTTGCACTCCTCTGTTCTTTTTGCAAGCTGTAATATCTGTAATCAGGAAAGAGAAAGGCATGGAAAACAACAAGATATTTATCTGTAGCTGTTAAAAGAAAGCCTTAGGACTTGCAGCTAAGACCAAAACAATTAGACAAGTAACTTTTCTTTGTTACTATGTAAAATTTACTTTCTCCCATTGGGAAGGCAGTTTCTTAAAAGGGGAGGGAGGGGGCAGAATACTAGCTTCATAGTAAGAACATTATTTTCTTCCCAGTTTCATTTGTTATTCCTCAGTATAATGAAAAAAGGAAAAAAAAAAGCTGAAGTTTAACAGCAAATTGACAATATTTGTTACAGAAATTACTAACTCCGTTAATTTAGTCACCATGTTCTTGACATGGATCTGTTTCTTCCATTAATTGCAAAGTATAGCACTCTTCTTTTTCTTTTTATTGCCAGAGCACAAGAAAAATATTTTTTCTTGGTAGCATTAGTCCACCACCATTAGTCTAATGACTAAGAGTGTGCAGATGTCCAGAGCTTAAAAAACAG
Source organism: Harpia harpyja (assembly GCF_026419915.1). NCBI lineage: Eukaryota > Metazoa > Chordata > Aves > Accipitriformes > Accipitridae > Harpia > Harpia harpyja. The sequence goes on from NC_068940.1 coordinate 103,053,022, forward strand.
ATTTTTGCATAATTAAATGTATCTTGTGACCGCCATAACTCTAAACACTAGATGCTGCTTTAAATTACTGATCAGATAAATTCAGTCATTAAAGATATCAAGGCATTTGATAGTTCATGCACATTGCATGACCCTCTTATCCTCAAATTCTACCCATCCGCCTCATCTGTTAGCTTCTATCTACCGAGAAATACTCTTGTGGTCTAATCCTAGAAATCCTATATTCAGTGGGATAATAGACATGCAACATGTGCCTCTGTCTTAGAGGGAGAAGGGTTCATACAAGGTTTCTCTTCCTATTTTTCCCATTTATACAAATGAGACTGCTATTTAAGTTCCCCACAAATTCAGCATTATTTCCTTCCTTTTCCTATCTGATAGGGACCTTCCCTCAATAGCTCACTGACCAGGGACCTCCTACTACACATAGAGAAGTCTAAAACTCAGATCATTGAAAACCTAATCCTTCTCACTACATCCCCCTTTAAGATACATCTGTATCTTTAAGATACTATGTCTGTAATTGGCTAAAATCACAAGATGGTGTATTGGGTTTGCATGGCAAGGTTTTGGTAGTGGGGAGGGTACAGGGGTGGCTTCTGTGAGAAGCTGCTAGAAGCTTCTCCCATGTCCGACAGAGCCAAGGCCAGCCGGCTCCAAGACAGACCCGCTGCTGGCCAAGGCTGAGCCCATCAGCGACAGTGGTAGTGCCTCTGGAATAATATATTTAAGAAGGGAGAAAAAAAACCCAAACCTGTGCAACTGCAGCCGGAGAGAGGAGTGAGAACATGTGAGAGAAACAACCCTGCAGACCCCCAGGTCAGTGCAGAAGGAGGGGGAGGAGGTGCTCCAGGCGCCGGAGCAGAGATTCCCCTGCAGCCCGTGGGGAAGACCATGGTGAGGCAGGCTGTCCCCCTGCAGCCCAGGGAGGTCCATGGTGGAGCAGATCTCCACCTGTAGCCCAGGGAGAGAGGACCCCACGCTGGAGCAGTGGAAGAGTGAGGAGTCCTCCCCCCGTAGAGGAAGGAACGGCAGAGACGATGTGTGATGAACTGATCGTAACCCCCATTCCCCATCCTCCTGTGCTGCTGGAGGGGGTAGGTAGAGAATTTGGGAGTAAAGCTGTGCCCGGGAAGAAGGGATGGGTGGGGGGAACGTGTTTTAAGGTTTGGGTTTTTTTGTCATTACCCTACTCTGGTTTGACTGGCAGTAAATTAAGTTAATTTTCCCAAGTCGAGTCTGTTTTGCCCGTGACAGTAATTGGTCGAGTGATCTTTCCCTGTCCTTATCTCAACCCCCGAGACCCTTGGTTACACTTTCTCTCCCCTGTCCAGCTGAGGGGGGAGTAATAGAGCGGCTGCGTAGTGCTTAGTTGCTGGCTGGGGTTAAAACACAACAGATGGACACAAGACACCAGATGGATACAAGAGGGAATGGAACTTAAATTTCAAACAAGTAAGTCGCTATCGTCACCTGATGTATCTGTAAATCTAAATCTGAAATTTGTATACTGACCTATTCAATAGCCTCTCTATTTATTATTCACACAACACTCACGCACAGAAAGTTTGAATAAAAGTATTTTACAGAGAGAAAACAAGCACATTTATCAAAATTTCAATGCAAAAATCAACATTACTTTACTTACATGCTAAAAACATCTAGTAACTTCAACCATAATAGTTGGAAGGAAAATTACTCTAGCCTGAGAAAGACATTTCATCTTTTCAAGAAATGGATCCTGCAAAACAAAGTCATACAATATATAACTAGATCATGTCATCCACTGATGAAGAACTATTGAATTTGATATAAAGTATCTTTTGACTGTTTTAACTTAGGTTAAGATTCTCGCAGAGACAAATCACAACTGTTAATTATGGAGCTTATTGCACCTTATGGTTATGGTTCACTGCCCATTAGCTGACATCGACCACAAGTAATTCTGAGAAAAATACAGTGATGTCAATGATCCTCGATTAGAAGCAGCAACACAAACCACTGTTTCACACAGAAAACTCCACAAAACACAGAAAATTCAACTGTGCACATAACAGCAAATAGGTATGAACAGAGACATCAAAATACTCTCCTGAAGGCAAAATCTCAATCTCTGGAGAGCAGGGAATGGAAATCATGTCAGATGGAGCACAGGTATGGTATATTTTTAGTTTCCTTAAAGATAGCAACACCACAGGAATAGAGGATGTCTCTTCTGGGCATAATAAAAATAAACACAAATCATAATCATAGCAAAAAGCTGATACTAACAGAAATCAGCTGTCATTTTTGCCTCCCTACGACATGCAATCAAAAAAGTCTTCCAAGCAACTTTAGAGTTAAAAATAAACAGTTCCTCCTCATTAATGCAACTTCCTGAAATTTGGTAAACCTGCTTAAGTGATATCATGACAGACAGAATTTCTCAATAGAAATCCTAGTTTTTCTATGTTAAGAATCTTATTTTCTCTTAAGCCCTCAAATCTGCACACTGCCCTGGAGCAAAGCGCTATATACAAATTTTCAGAGTGCAAACCACATGGTTTCCTTGCCCCTGCTCGAAACAGAATTATCACTGATCATTGCCTGGGAAACTTGTTCTGGTTTTGGTGCAATGGCTCTTCAGCTGACCTTTTGCAGGACAGCCACATGACAGCAACATGGAACACACAGATATAATTGCACAAATATAGTCCCCCGATGACTGCATTTGTCAAGGCACTGATGCCAAATAAAACAAAAAAATAAGTACACTTTCTATTCTGTGTGTAGATCTTTAGAGCCTTTTGGGGAAACAAGCTTGTGTGTTTAAAAGGAAGACAAGCTAATCAAAACCATCTTGGTTATGTCTTTCAGATAAATATCTTTGAAAAATGCAGTACAGGATAAAACAGCAAATTCAGCGATGGTTTCCATTGTACTCAATCATTCAAATAAGAAGCGGAGACCTGACTTGATCACATCATAAGAACTTACAGATGAATGAGTCCTTTAATAGTGGATGGCTCTTCAATCCAACAAACAAAAGCTGAAAGTTGAAACTAGTCAAATGTGGACCAAAAAAAGGGCACACACATTATAACAGGATGGACAATTAAGTACTGAAACAACTTGTGAACACTTGTGGCCTTCTCAAATATTCAAAATCATTAGTGCTTGATTAGAGTAGGCCTTCATTTTCTAATCCCCACCTAGCTCTATATACATATGTATACAGTTTGAGAACTGATAGATTTTCATATTACAGTATTTCTTTATAATATATATTTGGAGCAGTATAACAGTTATTAACCCTGATGCTTACAGCACAAATGATATTTCTTACAAGTTTATGTAATGGAGGCAGTTCATTGCTCAGCAATAAAATTTCATACTCCTTGGTAATTCAAGTGTTTGCATCGGATACACTTGCAATTAAAATTATTTGCATAGATTTCTGTTTACTACAGCTGCAACATCAAAGAATTTGCAATCCTCCCTCCTGTCTAAACTAAACTGGCAGAGGGAGAGAGGCATGCCCACAATTTGGGAAATACTCTAACCTCTGACATTAAAAGCCATCTCTAAATAATGCACACACATTTAGTACGATAAAAAATCAAATGCATCCTTCGTGGGCTGAATTAATTCAGCTGCTGGCCAGAAGCTTCAGGATTCTCCTTAATTTCAAGACCTAGATGAGATTCCAGGAATGCCTCTCATAAAATACCATATCCCCGGAACAGGAGCAATATGAGACACCAGGCAAAAAGAAAAGTAGTGGGGAAATACATCTTCTTTGTTACACTTGGAATGCAGAATTACTACATATTACATACACAATAAAACCAAAACCAATACACACACACACACAAACATATTATACAAAATATTTAAAGGCATGAGTCTGTCACAGAAAAAATTAGGGGCTCTGGCTAGTAAGTATCTCTGAGATAAACTAAAGGTGTGCCCCAATCCCTCTTAGAAAAGAATCTAATAGTGTAAAGTGCATGATGTATTTATCAAGATAATAACTTATATGATTGCCATTTCCCTTTTTTCATGCTGCACGATGAAATGAGAAGTCACACGGACATGAAATATGGTATTTGGTAAATAGCTAATTGGTTTTACAGAATAACAGGAAATGGCTTTTATGGTAAGTACACATTAAACGCATTGTTACACAAAGTAGCTTTCTGCCTAATGACCTAATATACACTGAATAAGTCTGAAAATTAGCTCAGTGCCTGAAGTTCAAGTTATTCCATCTGTTTCTCCTTAGTATTCTGAAAAACAGTATTTTTGAAGTATTTTGTATTTCTCAAAACATGCTAAGAGCATGCAAAATATTGCTACTACTATCTCTGAGAGATTTCCAGTATTTCTGATGCCATCTTGCTAACATAGCTTATTCCTGAAGTCTCACCTTTTATTGCATGGCTCCAAACACAGCCATGAAGTGACAAATGCCAGCGCACTAGCAAAGATTGAGCTATTTGGTTTCAAACCTACTTCTTATTGTAGCTCCCTGTAAGAATAAAGTCTAAACTTCAACATGTCAAGAATGCAACTGCTAAAAATTATGTAATACTAAACAGCTTTACAAATTAAAAACAAACCATATATGCTAGTGAACTAGAACACAGTATTTAGCAGCTAGATGAATGCGAGAAAGCAAATTTAAAACAAAGTTAATGCTGAAAGAATAATTCCTCTCCTTTCTCCAAAGCCTCCTGGATGTCATCTCTGTCCATCCATCCTCTCTAGCTAGCTGGGGTATCTGATTTATCAAAATGGCTTGAAAATTTAGCTTCTTTCTTTGCTTCCAGTTGCCATCACACTGGTTCCATATCTCCTACTTACAATAATTGGCAGTCATTAAAAATGTATACGTAGTCACTGTTTTGTCACCACATCTGCAGAGCCCTTTGCTCACATGTGACCCAGTTGCAACAGAGGCTCAGACACATCAACTGCCTTAGTGACTCAAGGAACTCACTCTCACCCCTCTGTGCCAGTGGAGAAACTAATGCCTCATCCAGCAGTCAAAAATAGAGCAATTGTAAACTCATTTGCAGTATTTTTCATTAGATTTCTACAAATATTCCCTGATTGTAAACAGTGCGAGAAAAATAATGCAGAAAGTGTGGGGATCTGCCTGACTATCATCTAAAATCACAACTTTATTCCAGATGATATTCTGCAACTTTTCAGGTCTTAATTCAGCAGCACAAGGCAGTTGCAGACACACCACTTCCAGAGAACCACAGCAAAGACTGTCCTTACTGTACATTGTTCTGTGAATGTATTTTTGTGGCTTTTACAGCAGACTTTGAACATGAAGGAGTCTAAACCAGTGGATTGTATTACTTGAATGTCTTGCTTACACACACACGTAGAATATGATATCCCAGGAAAATTTAGTCACACAATAAAATTAAATAGGGTTTAAGATCACGAAGTTTCACATCCCATAAAATACAGACTAAATACAGTAATTTCAAACAGCTACATCTGAGTCATGCCCATAAATTATATATAGGCTACAATACTTTTGCTTTCAAGCTATGTAGAATCTACCACGTCCTTTGGGGATTTCTTTCAGTGATTAGCCAGTCTTAAAATGCATGTCTTCTTCATATCCTGAATTTATGTAGCTCTTATCCCAACTACAAAACCTATTACAGCTTTTCCTGGAGGATTAAAGAGGCCTTTGTTTATGAAAAATATTTTCTACTTGTAGTTGTATAATTATATTTTTTAAAAATGGGGTTAGAAGTGATGTCCTAAAGCCAACTAGCTCACACTTTAGCCCAAACCAGCACCAACTCTACTGATGTAATTCCTGGATGATGTAATACCTACAATATTTTTTGCATAATACTGTCTTTAGTTCAGGCTTGATAAACATACACACAGAAAACAGAAAATTATCACTAATACTCATATTTTTAGCAGCCCTCAGTAAATGTATATTGGACTAGGAGATCTCCAGAGATCCCTTCCAACCACAACGATTCTGTGATACAAAGGGATCATTGTATTTTTTTTTCTCCTTAAAGTAATGAATTGTTGATCTAAAAGGTTGAAGAAACACTGTATTATATAAACTGCAGCGACTCTCCACAAGAAGTTCTTTGATGCACAAAAAAAGAGGAAAAACAATTTTTAAATTGCATAACAATGTAAAAAGCAAAGGTTCTCTGTCCATAAACAAATTCAATTTTAAATCAAATGTACAAAAGATGATGACTGCCCTTGAAGACACAATATTAACTTCAATAAATGAATGATCCATTTGTGATTATGGATAATGAAATGATGATTAGGGCTTAAGAATGAAATTATTATTTCATTTTATCAAAGAAGAACACAAAAATAATATAAGAATTTCAATATCTTTAAGAGAAAACAAGAAATTACTTTAAAGTATGTGTGAAAATAACTGTGTTATGAAGTCATCAACCTCTTAATGGACTAATGCATACTGAAATGTAGTAAGGCACTTTGCTCAGTATTTACTTACAGAGAAAACTTGACACTGCCTCATTCTTCTCCAGCCCAGAATCCAATAAAATTATGTACTTTATGCATTACAGCATCTGAAACACTTTCACAATTATCATTAGCCTGAAGCCAGTACACAACTAAACTGAACAAAAAAAGCCTTAATTTCACCTTTGAAAAAAAATGAAATTTATTAAACAATAAATGCATTTCACATTTGTCTTAGGAGATGCCTTAAATCATATGCTTCTCACTGCCGTAACAAGATAAAATAGTTCAAATACCACAGTTAAGGACGGACTTTGGTCAAGGCAGATCTCATTTAAGAATCATACCCTCCACTTGCAATTGTGATGAGGACACTGTGCATTCAGCAATGCTAGAAAATGTGATCTGTATCAAAATAAGCAAAGTTTAAATTAGCAGAAGTAAATGGCCATTATGTCTTCTACTTATTTTTGCAGCCAGCATCGAACAAGAATGTGAATACCTGATCTTCATCTCCTTATCCCTTTACACATTTTTTTCTCTCACAGTAGGGCTGGGGTTTTTTTCCACTAATTAACTATTAGCACCTTCACTGTTCTACCACAGTGAATTAACCAGCATAACAAAAAGGTGTGCCAAGAAGACAGTCCTGTACACAACTTCATACAGATCCTCACCCAGAACTTGGTAACTGCTGCAGCTGAACACTTTTTGCATTAATGGTTAAAGTACCAAAGAGATATTTGGGACAGGGGAGCATCTCTGGAAGACAGTATTAAATTTCATACTCTTATACAATCATTTTCAGGAATCCTTTTTCATTAGACAAAATAATACCATCTTCCCTGGTTCTCTGGGGAAGGTAGTTGAGCCTTTGCAGATTACCTCAGTCGGGCAGACTCAACAAGGTGCGAGACACAATCTCGCTTTTAAGCATTTGTCCCCCACCACAGACCCTTAAAAAGAAGGCGGTGGACCGGGGACTGAAAGGGCGTGCGTAAAGCCCTCCAGCACCTCACCTCAGGGCTGGCACCCAGCACCAGCCTTGCCTGAACGCCTCAGCCCTGAGCCGAGCCCTCCAGAGGGGCCAAGTGACCTCACCCCACAGGCCTGCCCGCCCTCCCGGGGGGAAAACACGGCAAGAAAGGACGGAGACACCCCGTGAGCGGCAATACGAGCACGGAGATAACCCCACCACTTTCCTGATAAAGGCTGTCGATAACTTGCCCTGAGGAGAACATGGCGGCTAGCCCCGCCCCTCCTCTGGCCCCGCCCCTCCGGCCGTTCCCCTAGCAGCGCCTCGGGCGGTGACCGCCCCCGCCTCCACCTCGCTGCGCGGGCTCGGAGCGGAGAAGGGGCGGGATTTCCGGGCCGGCTCTCCCTCAACGGAAATGACATCAGAGTGTCAACATGCAAGATGGCGGCGCATCATCGGCAGAACACGGCGGGGCGGCGGAAAGTCCAGGTGAGGGCGAGGCAGGGCCCGGTGGGGGCTGGACCGGGGGGGGGGGGGCCGCGGCGTGGCGGGGCTCTGGCACGGCCCGGCCCGGCAGGAGGAGGAAGAGGAGGAGGAGGAAGGCGAGGCGGAGCGCGGCCCGGGAGAGGGGTGGGGTCAGCGGGCGGGGGCGGCGGGCAGGTGGCGGGCAGCGGCGGGAGGGCAGGGAGGGCCCCCCCTCGGGGACCCTGCCGCCCCTCGGGGACCCTGCCGCCCGGCCCTGAGGGGCTGTGGCAGCGGCTGCTCTCAGCTGGGGGCGGGGGGGGAAGGGATTGGGGGTTTCCATGGCGACGCAGTCGCCTCCTTCCCTTTCCCAACAGCCCTGAGGCGAAGGGGAGATGCTCCCCCCACACACACACACACCCCCGCAATGGCGCTCCCCCACCTCCGCTAACGTCCGTGGGGAGGGGGCGAGTCGCTGCCCTCGGCACCGCGGCCTGGCGGGCCGAAGGGGACGAGGTGCTGGTCGCTGCCGAACGGGGTCAGGTTCCCCAGGGCGGGGAAGGCAAAGCTGAAACCACCCCGCCAGCCTGCCCTTTCCAGCTCCGGTCAGCGTTTCTTAAAAGAAAGACCGTGGCCTAGGCAGTCTGGTGGGTGTAAACTTTCTCAGCTCACTGAGAGACCATCAGATCTCGTGGTGTGGGCTCCTAGGTAGCCACGAGTGCACTGTTGTAGCCTTGGTGGAGACTGGAATTACTGAAGTGTGTGTGAAAAGTCAATAGTCTTTAACAGTAAAAGTCATGAAAATGATTTTATTATGGTCCTCAACTTTTTTGTTCTTGTTTGTGATACCACCGGCACTTTAAACATTTTTACAGCTTTCACTATGGAAAAGATTTAATGCTTTATCAATGTGCAAAGCTGCCTACCTCTACTGGCAAGTGCAAGTTTCAGCTGTATCTATCCACTGTGATCAAAAGAAATATTGATTAAGCCTGAAATAGCATCAGGATCCTTCCAAACAGAGCTGCATTTGGTTTTGGAACACATCTTTTGCGTTTTATCACATAGAGGAAATGTGGACTTCTTTACAGCGTTTAGTGGTTTTCAGGGTGAAGGTGAACACTCAATCAATACTGTAGAAAGAATTCCTTTGCCCTGCCAAAAAACCTCTCAGACATTCTTTAAAATACAAAGAAACCAAAATATAATACCCCTTTATTGACTTCATTGCCTGTGCCATAAACAGGTTTTTGCAGGTTGCTCTCCTAAGGAAGGGGATTTTATGGTAACTAGATATTTCTTTGATGTAGTCCTATTTCTGTATGAAGTATTATTTCCCTGACAGCAACATGCATCAAAGAGTACATTGTTTCCTTTTTACTACTACATGCATTTTCCAAACATTACTTACCTCAAAAGCTTGTATTTACAGGTGGTTTTGTGCTCTTTTGTGATGTCTTCTTTTCTGCTTTCATTGTGTTACGTAATTTTTTTTTTTCACTTCATGTACTGCTACACTGACCTGTGTCTCAGCCAGTACATTGTAAGCCTAGATCTGCCGAGAATAACTTTGGTTATATTATAAGCATATATAAAGCCTTGAGTAGAAGCTAGGTATTTTCTTGTGTTCTTATGATTCAACCTACTTGGTTAGAAACAGGATTTTGTTCATGTAATGGAATTCTAAGTGGCTGTTGTATCCATCAGCTGCTGATGGAAAGCTGAAACCACTAATGATTTATTTTTCTTCCCAATGGCTGAGCATTTAGGGTGCTGCTACATCAAGCTTTTGAAAGAGAGAGAGGGCAAGAAAATTCTCCCAAACCTATGAGGCTAGGGGAAGAAGCTTTTTAAAAAAATACCTCTTGGGCATGGAGGAACTTGATTCCTTACATGGCAGGAGAGCTGGTTGAAGTTTATGGAAATAGGAACTATTATTATGTTGGATGCACCTGTTTTACTGGTAAGCAGAACCATCCAAAATAGTCAGTTTAGGGTGCTTCTGCATATAATTGTATGTTTATAAGGGTTTAATCAGAATAGATGATTTAGGCCTCAAAATAAATTCCATGCCTAAAAAAAAGGTAGGAAGTTTAATTACTTAAATGTCAGTCAGGCATGTGAAATGTCCAGCAGCAGGCTATTGGTGTTTCTTAAGCTTAACTGTGCGTGCCTGAAGGTTGCAATAGTAAGGTTATCTGATCTGTGAAGGGAATGGAGATGCAGAGGTGTGTCAGACACTGCTGTGTGATGAGAAACAGTTGGCCATATGCTGTAGGTTTCAGATATGTTACTGGGAATTAAGTCAAGATGAAGCCACTTTTCAGCAGGTGGCTTAAAGTAGCTGCCCTTGAGGGGCTTCATTGTAACTGCTCTCCCAAACTTGCTGCCTGGCCAGAATAAGTTCACCCCCACACTCAAAAACCTATTGACAGAGCATGGGAATTTTGCCCTAAGTGATCTGGATCAGCATCTTTGTTATGAAATTATTGAATTTGTCTTTAAGTCTTGTACAGAATAAGAAGATCTTTTTGCACTAATTTTGTCATCTTTATGCACTAATACTGCATTATGACATTAAGTAGAAAGTGAAACAAAAACCCCTTTACGTTTAGAAAATACTTCAGCTACTGACTTTTTAATAGTACCATTTATTAAAAGTGCACTAGATTTTGTATGCTGTAACTTATTAGATTTTATAGATATATTAATTTTATATTTTATATATGATAACTATATAAATTATATTTATAAATTATTTTTCATATAATACTTAAGCAAACGAATAGCCAGTAAAGTTGATTCCATTGTAAAAGGATAAATTTAACTTCTTTAATGCCTTCCATTACTTTTATTCTATAGAGCCTGTAGCGCCTGATTGAAAATTCAAAAATCAATATGTTCTTAATTTTAAAACTTATTTTAAGGGCTATATCTGCCCTACCAAGACACTAAGGCAATAGATTTTATTTTTTTTTTCTTGGTGGTTGACTGCTGCTTCTCTCATTTTTTGATGCAATTCATGTCAGTTCTCATGGAATCCTTCCAGTGATTTTGAGAAATACCAGATTTTTAATTGCTCACAATAGCATTTGTGTCTTTGAATGTTTTCTGTACTTACAAACAAGGTATGAGTGCTGTCAGAGCTCGGCTGTTCGCTGCTTCCTCCACTGTGATGGTGTGGTGGTATTTTTAAAAGCAGATTCTACCTATCTATTAAGACAAAATCTGTTATAAGACATGTTAATGTAACAAGGGTAACAAGATTTCGGATCAGCTGATACAGTCATCCATGAAGGAAACACATTGTAGATCCTGTAAGAAATTTGCTTGGCTTTGTGTGCTGAAACGTATCTGTTGACAGTAGCTTTATCTCTGGAGCTCTTAGTCATTAAAATGATTAGTCCTGAACCATTTAGGGTACTGAATCCCATAAATTCTTTATAATGAGGGTGCATCACCTTGTAATGTTTGTGCACTGCTGCAGTGAAAGATTCTTATTGGTTATGGGAGTTTATAAAAGCTAGAGCAGTATAAATATAAAAGGCCCTGGTCATTATTAAAATATTTCTTATCCCACAAATCTTGCCGCTCCCAGACCATGATCGCAATAAAACGACTATGATCTATATCATAGTCATTATTATCTTTGTGGTTTGCAAGTGACTTTGTGAATCAATGCAATGAACAAAGCAGTAATGTGCTCTTCGTCTGCCCTGTTTGAAGTGAATGCCAGTTGGTGCTTAGAATCATAACTTGCTGGTGACCTTCACAGTCCTCTCCAGGCAGAACAAGGTACCTTATCTAGAGCAATAAAGATGTGTATGCTGTGGGTCAGAGTTGAATTTTGTCACAGCAATTTCTTCTCAGCCAAAAGCCTGTTGCTTTTACGTTGTTCAGATATATGGGTGCACGTGCATACTTGAATATATACTATATTTTTTTATTTGTTTGTATAGTTACTATATTTACCAATAGTTCTTACACTTCTATGCTCAGTGACGCTCAAATTTAAAAAAACCCAAACAAATTAAAAAAACACTTTCTGACCTTTTTTCCCCAAAATAAGAATATAATGTAGAACCACATGTGGATTATTAGCAATCTTCCTTTGTTCATCTTAATGAACTTTTCAGTTGAGTGAACTTGCCTGCTGTCTGCCACTCTTACACAAGTGTCAAGTCTTTTAAATCAAGTTGCTGTTGCTTTTATTGATCTGGTTTAAGTTCCCTGTGTTGAGAGGCATTTTAATACCCTTTCAACAGATTTTGTGGAACCCCTAATTTGTCCCTCTGTGTTAATTTATAATTAATGTATTTGAATACAAGTCTGGATGCTTATACCTCTCTTTCTGAAAGGTTCCATGTGATGCACAGCAAATGTCTTGTGAGGTTATTTTTAGTTCAGCCACATACTCCATGTGTCTTGTTCTAGTTTTTTTAATATATAAGATATTTATTTCAGTCTCAATGACTGGTTTGCAAGAGTGGACCATTTAACATTTTTTGGTTTGGATGAGAAAGGAAATTTATTAAGTATTTCCATTGTAAGCAACTGACAGTACCTAGCATGTCATTAGGCATCCAATAAGAGTTGGAGGGTCCATTTTTGCGCCATAGTCATTATTTTCAATTCATGCTCTCTTCATGAAAAGTGGTGTGTCTTGTCCTTACCTAACTGCTCAAATAGCAGTGTTCATTTGAAATGTTGGGTTGTATTCAATAAACTTGCTGACCACAAAATCATCTTCTTTCATCTTAATTTTCTCCCCTTGTGCTTTTAGTATTAGAAGTAAAAAAAGAATTTTAAGGAGCACATGGATTAGAATCACCTTTATCATTGAAAAATGGCTGTCGCAGTTTTTTTCCCATGACATGCAGAAAATGATCATTACCTATTCTTCATACAATAGGGATTTCTTTTCCTTCTTACTCTTATATCTTAAATATTTAAGACCGTTTATCAGAAAAGGTATACTATTCCTTCTGTGGATGGAAAATAAAACTTTGTAGAATTATAAGTCTGAGGAGAGACAAGAGTAACTAGTTGAATTCTATGAACAGTAGCAGCCGCTGCTGGGTAATTTTGTAAATGTCAAGCTTTTTTTGTTGTTTTGCCATCTATTTTTCCATCTAAGCTTAAATGTATTTACACACACAAAAAAAGAAACAGTAAGAAATGAGATTTTAATCTTTTTTTAATTCAGTTGTTACAGCAGAGTTACTTTGTCAAGTTTCTCACAGGGAGGAAGAAGGATGATGTTATATTTAATGCTGAACTGGCACTGAGCTCTAGCATTCGCTCTTAGATGTACCACAGACTCATTAACCCTGAAACAATGTAATTCCTTTCTCTGTCTTAGTTCTCTTAAAATATAAACAATACTTGCCAAGAGGTGTTTGACTAAATTCATGTGTGGAAGTTATTAAAAGGAATAAAGGGCAAATTAAATTTGACCTTTATTTGAATATTTCCGTATTGGTGGTAGTGGGAAATGGTTGTCAGTCTTCCCTGGGCATGTCTGAACGATGGAAAAACAGCAACCAGTTGAGCTGACAGCCACAGTTTCAAGATCTTCTAGACAAAAATTTAATAGTTATGCAAATTCCATTATAGAAGGAAGTTAAAATTATTTTACTACATCTAATCTCTATAAGCTTTTTTCACTGCTAGTTTCTGTGTTAAGAACAATATTTAGTTCTTTATTTTAGCAAGAAAATATTTTATCCATTGCATTTTAAGAAATTACAAAACTACTTTAATTCTGTCAAGATTAAAATAGAAATATGACTCTCAATTTTCACAGTCCCATGAAAGGATCAATCATATATCAAAAGTACCTTATTTACTACAGTAAGCCACCATTTGCTTTTTTGCATTTTTAAATTAGTTATTTATGGCTGTTCTTTACTTGAACTCCTGTAAATTAAAAAAGTAACATTATTATGAGCAAAAAGCTCCTTAAAATGCTTGGGTGGCTAACATAGTTTGACAGTCTTATTTATGAGTGGAATAAAGAGCTCTATGTTACACCTGAAAATATAACAAATATGGGAAGTGACTGACAGAAGAGTAACCAATCCAAAAATTGAGGATTTGTCAAAAAATATCCTGCTAACAGTTTGGAGAAGCAACAGCTGAAAGGCCTCTGCTGATCTTGAGTCTGATACTATATTTCAGGAAGAGATTGTTCTCCCTAATAACTAACATCAAATTTGATCTACTGACCTTTAGGTTTTGAATTCCTTTGTGTCCTATCTGCTCATACTTAGTATTTTTAACTGAATATTTTCATTGGCTTTATTCAAAGAGTTTGAAAGCAGTATGAATTTGATGGCCATCCCTTTGCCTTATGTTTTGTATCGTGTTAAACCTTGACTTCGTTTGTAGCGTTCTTTTACTCAAGTAGTCTGTGCAGGTCTTCTAGCAATGTAGACATGATATGATCAAGCCCCGGTGAGGAGTTTCACATATATCTGGCATTCTGCATTACACACAAAAAATACTTCAAGTATTTGAAGTGTTTTAACATAACACTGTTACTGTGGTTGATGGTGTCTTCTCTCAGTAATGTCTCTGAAGCTGTGTGTAGGTGGAGACTTGAGCATGGATAGCAAGAATATTATGGATGAGTCTGGAATAGGTGAGAGAAGCTGAGAGTTTTGGTAATTCAGACACAGTCTGAAATTGGGAGGAAGAGCTGTGACTCTACAAGGACTGTAAGTGGCTAACAAAGACTATGAGCAAGAAGTGTTTTAAGAGCATTGGGACATAACATAATAAATGTAGTAAAGGACTTGTGGAATGGTAATGGAGAGTATCAAGGCAGAAGGATTCAGGAGGCTCTTAATTTTGATCCTCCTGTGTTGGTCTATAGAGCTGTTGCAGCTGTTTCTAAAACGGAGAATAGGACTGGATGCGTGCTTTCTAGAAGCATCAGTTCTCTTACTGTGCTGCACTGGGATGGGATAATGCAGTTGAGGTGTTGCCCACATTAACCAAATGGACCTGTCAGTTGTTGAGCTATAGAATCTGGGATGCTGTAAAATACTTCTTCAGTGATAAGGACCACTGAACATTTGTTTAATTTGTTGGGTTTATTTTGTGTAACTGAGATCTGATCTGGAAAACATTTTCTTTATACTGCTATAATGCAGTTATTGGAGTGGAAAATTGCTTTCAGATCTTTAGCCCAAGACTACTCCTTTGAAAGTGTTTTCAAAACACTGGTACTTATGTATCCCAATGAATGATTCCTGCTGTGGGCAGATTGGATTATACCAAGCCTAAAATTTTACCTTGTTGTTCTGATTATATTTTACAGAATCTGTGCAGAGGCATACCTGGCAGCTTCCTCTCCTTTTCTCTAAGTGTGAGGGCTTTCCTCATAGTAATGCATAAACTCTGTGTAAACCCTGTCATCAGGAGAGATGCAGTACAGTGTGAATGGAGTAGCTCTGAAGAAATTGCAGTGCCTTATAATTCTGTTTACTGAACAGTAATAATGGAGAGTGCTATAGCCCTTGCAGTATGTATCCTTAAATCTGCTTTTAGTATTTCTGAACGATACAATGAAATAACCTATACACACAGTATTGTCAAATACGGAAGTAAAGAAACTAAAGGAATCATTTATCTGAAAGAGCAGTAAATATGTGTGCTTCTTATTAGAAAGTAGGTAGCTTTTAAAAAATTGGTTTCAAAATAATAGCGACACCTGAAATAGCTAGAATTTGGACCTGCAGTCTTTCAGTGATTTGTAATCCTTAGTGACCCTATCCTCTCCCTTGTGAGTCTGGGAAATACCGTCATCCTGGCTACAGAAGCTATGAAACCTACTTAGGAAGTGAGACACAAACTTGGTGTGTTCTCTAAGATCACCCAGAATATCTGCACAGAGCAGCAAATTGAAATAAGGATTCTCTTGGCCTGAGCTTGAGTCGTAATGATTAAATAGTCCTTTGGGCTCCAGTTCTAGCACTGCTGATATCTTCTCTATGATTCTTCCCCATTTTCAGGGGAGGTGAATGACTGAGATGGTGTTGGTAACTCTCAAACTGACAGACTCATTTAATGCTTGTAAAGCTCTTAACATTTTCTACCTGAGAACCTCACAAAGATGAAATTAGATGTTAGGATTTTATGGCCAAGTCAATATCTTAATACCGTAATTGGATTTTTGTAAATGTGTTTTAGGTCTCCTATGTGATTAGAGATGAAGTGGAGAAGTATAACCGAAATGGGGTAAACGCACTTCAGCTGGATCCAGCATTAAATAGACTCTTCACAGCAGGCCGAGACTCTATTATAAGGATATGGAGTGTCAATCAGCACAAGGTAAGCCATGAGAGGTTTCCTATGTCTTAACCTGCTTTTTTCCAAGTTATCATGCTAGTAAGCTGCCTACAGGTATACATCTGATACTGTTTTAACAGCTGCCAATTATTATGATAGGAAAATCATTTTGATATTGCTCGTACTGTGATATCTTACATGGCTGTATAGTTCTTTCACAAAAAGATTCTGGAATAGTGACTTCAAGTAACTCTGTATTAGGCAACTTTTGATCCATTTGAAGGTGGAAGAAAATATCGCAACAGGATCTGATAGTCACAATCTTTTCCATTTGTGATGAGATGTTATAAAATTTTGTTTTTTTAATTTGCAGCAAGACCCTTATATAGCATCTATGGAACATCACACAGATTGGGTAAATGACATTGTGCTCTGCTGCAATGGTAAAACATGTAAGTACTTAAATGTTTGAAAACTACAGTATTCAGAAATTGTGTATAAGAGTGTATTATCTGCTGCTTTAACTATTTTCCATCTTAGCATGTAAAATTAATTTGTCATGTGTGTTGTAAATTTGAGAAATAGTGTAAGCAGATGTTTTAATGGAAATCTAGATGTGTATATAAATGATTCTTTTAATCTTTTTGAAAAGCAAGTTGGAGTAGTACAAATACGCTTTAAAGTCATATATAAGCCATTAAAGTTTACTCTTTATTCTTTCCAATTTAGTGATATCTGCTTCTTCAGATACTACTGTTAAAGTGTGGAATGCACATAAGGGATTTTGCATGTCAACACTAAGGACACATAAGGTGAAAAACATTATCTGGAAATACTGTATGTTATCACTGACAGTCTTTTAAATATGAAGATGTAGACTTCAAATGGATAATGTTGATTCATGTTGTTATATTTACTTTATTGTAGGATTACGTGAAAGCCTTAGCATATGCAAAAGATAAAGAACTGGTAGCATCTGCCGGGCTGGACAGACAGATATTTCTCTGGGATGTAAATACTCTAACAGCACTGACTGCCTCAAATAACACCGTAACAAGTAGGTACCTAGGGAGGGGAGGCAAATGCAATGCATTTTGTTGAGTAGCATAATCTGAGAGATCAATTTAAAACTATAGATACCTGTTTCTGTGTGTACATTAAAAATGTGAAAGAAATTTTAAGGTGGTTTTAGTATGAAATCAGTCCACTTATTGTGTTATATTATAGCTGAAAACCTAGAGCAGCCAACAGTCATGGCATTTAGAATAGGTCTCTCAATATTTTCTCCTGAAATGCAATGTGCTGGTATTCTCTGAAACTTGACAGAGCTTTAGCTTGAGAAGCTTTTTGCTCCTCAACTAACCCATTATAGAAATTTTCCCTTGGGTTACTTGTCAGTTCATTTTCTGTGTATTATAATTTGGGTTTGGTTTTTTGTTTATATAGATGCTGCAAAAAAATGCAGTACGGCTCCTAAAGCAGAGGACTTGATACATTTATCAAATCTATCTGTCAGAAGAATGAAGTTACTAGATAAATTAGATTCAAACACATGCAAAGTAATACTAAGCACTAATTACATGTAAGGATAGCATAATAGTGAGATCTAGCTCACTAGATACTAGAAGGCATGGGGAAACTCCATACTTTCTACTTATCAGGGTTAATCCTTAATGTCATCATCTTTTAGGAAGTGATCTGCCCTGCTTCTCTGTCCCAATAAAGGCATTATAGTAAACTACAAGATCTTTCCCCAACAGAGCAATTCCAACACCACTTTCTTAGAATAGTCAGGATAGAGCTGATTAAGTTTCTCTTCTGGGAAGTATGACACCAGTCTTCAAGTTCACTTAGATTTGATTGCTGGAGTGAATAACGTAAATCTGGGTCATCAGCATCCTAGTTTGTATTGGCTATTTTACAGTATGTTTTTTCAGAAAGAGGTCTAGTTTGACCACTGTGTTTTGCTGCTTGTAGGTAGGTTGGAAAAGTAGTGTTCAAAGTGACTGATCTCTTTCATTTTATACTTAATGTTTGATACATGTTTAAGCAGTAGCAGAGTCTCAGATGTACGTATTGGGAAAGAACATACCATCTTGCTACACTGCCACACTTGAATTTTCTAAATAAGACTACTTGCTTCCTCATTCATAGGTTAGGAATGACTCAAGAAAAATCTGCAAAACTAAAATTTGGAATTGGCACAACACAGTTTTAAGAAATTTCAGGAATATGTGATTCTGTAAATGAGGCAGCCATATAGTTGTTTTGGTGTGGGTTTTTTTTTTAATTACTGTTTTGGCTAATTCTGAAAGGTGTGTTAATTTTATGGATTTGGTAGCTTCTAAAGCCAAAGGTGCATCTGGTGGGCAGAACTGTCAGTTTTGCATTTGTTCTGTCTACAGGACTTTTTAATTTGAGTATAGCCTTATGCTGGTATGTCTGTAGCCTTCAAAAGAGAGATGGCTTCTAGTAAGCTGTGTTGCACTGCAGAAGAGTATTGAGATGGCACATGACTGCACATAACTAAATAGATTTAGCTTATATTTCCCACAACTTTTCTTTCATTGAAAGTAGAATTATTTTTATCACCAAACTTTGCTGATAACTGTAAGTTATGCTATCTTCTGGTTGAACAGGGAGTTTTTGGAGGAAGAATTTATTTGCTGGCTCACAGGAAAACTAGGTTGGTGGGGTGTGTGTGTGAGATTTCTTGAACACTGCAACAGTGATACAGAACCTAAATGATTCAAGTGAATCATAAATGGGAGACAGGGAGTACTGAGGAGAGCTGATGCTTGTTTTGAGCCCAAGGTCAAATGGAAGTGGAGACATTACCTCTAAGATGACAGAAATAAATTTGCATTTCTAGAGTTAGAACAGTAATGCTTCGTAAGGGGGAGGAAGGGGAAGTGGGGGAGTTGTTTTTGTTTCTTTCTAGTGCTCCCAACTAACAGTGTTTCTGTTGGGAAGAACACGGTGTATGTCCTTAAAGAAGCTGGTTTTCTTCAGTCCTTTCAAACAATATTGATTTTTTCAGAGTGCAAATGAAAATTGTTCTTGTGCATTAATTTCGTATCTGATTACAGGGTAGCAATGTACACATGCCAGCATTAAAAGGAAGCCTATTTTTAAAGAGTCAGTGAGCATAGCCATAATTTAAATTAAGTGGAGAGATTTTGCTTTTATGAGGTAGGCCCTTCCAGAAGAGGGTGGAGTCGAGCTTTGCTTTTGTTCTCGCAAAAATTTTGCTTCCGTACACTTAAGATTTCCTCTTCTATTCCTGATGTCCAGCTTGTGATAACTCTGTACATTATCCTTTCATAAATTATTATGGTTGTTGAACAGTGTGCTAATCTTCAAGAGTTCTCAGTTCTGCTTTTTGCCTTCAGCTATTGTCTGGGGACAGTGGAAGACTATAACTTTATTTTGGCTACAAATAATAGATTTCATTTGAAAGTTTACATTTGGATAGCCATAGCTAGTAGTTAAGAGGACCCTGAAGTCAAGCTGCATAATTCTTCCACTGTGACAAAATGTTTATGATATTGGGTCACAAATACTGTGTTAGAAACTTATTTCCATAATATACATAAATCATGTTTCACATTTTTGCTGGCAACACAGTTTGTTGCTGTTCTCAGCCTTTCTGGCATACGGGTCATATGGTTTTGAGGCTTGATGAAATGCCTGATGGTATTCTCTGAATAGATGATTTTCATTTGCTTTGTCTGTGCTTTTCCCAGTTGAGGGATTGGTACTTTAATCTGTCCAAAAGTAGATTAGGCTAGATGGTACAGAATTCCTCAACTCTGTTGCTAGTTGTGATGCTAGGAGTTGCCATATGGTTTTCACAAACACAGAGGTAGCGTCCATGCTCAAGTAACACATTTCAGCACTGCAGTGTAACTTCAGTAATACATCTCTGCTGAACTAAGAGAAGAACCTTTAAGATATAATGTAGAATTTTACTGCTACTTAGCTTGGAAAAAAATCTCTGCACTTAAATCCAAATGCTGTGTATTCTAAGGTCACATAGAAGTATCATTCTCTAATAAAGTAGTTGAGAAGAGCGAGAGTACCTTGATGGTCCTGGCACTGAATTGTGGTGTCAAAAGGGCACCAGGACTGTAATGACCATAAGTCTGAAGGGTTACCTTGTTTTTATGCAGCAGTAGATTAAGAATTGGGATGGGGTTTTCCTAGCAGTATACTGGCTATAGTCTTTATTTTTTTTAAAGCAACTCTATATATGGGGTAGAGTGGCACTATTTTCGTGGATGAAAGGGTATTAAAATACCCTAAAATACCATTTTTGAGTGAATAAGTATGTTTTTCAAAAGACACCATTAAAATTGAAAATGTAAATTTTATTTTGAAATAGCTTCTTCCCTGAGTGGGAACAAAGACTCTATCTACAGCCTTGCAATGAATCAAATGGGAACAGTTATTGTATCAGGGTCCACTGAAAAGGTAAGCAAAAATCTGGTAAGGCTCATTCCACTTCAGTTCCAAGTTTAGTATAAAGAGACAATTTTATTGATTTTCAATGTCATGTCTGTACCAGCTTTTGTGTTTTTAATAGTGAGTGTAGACTCTTTTTTAAGTGGGAGCATAAGTGTAGGATACAAATACCTGCCTCAATCTGAAGATGTGTATATATCCATATAGCTTTAATACACAGAAGAGACAATCAGATCATCTTGTGTAACCCTCTCTCTGTCAGAGATCATTACATTTCACCACAAGAGCTCTGATTTTGGGGGCACATTACTCAGGTGATTGTAAAAGCTGAAGCAGTTGCCACAGGTAAGAAAAGTGGTGCCAGCAATTTTGTAAGACCCCTGCAGGAGGTGGGAAATGAAGTGAGGTAATGAAGTTCAAGTGTTCCCAAGAGAGAGTCCATGCTCTTTGTTGTAAAGGAAGTTGAAACACCCTAAAGTCCCCTGCAAGTTGTTTTTTTATGTAATCTAACCTTGAGAGAATTTTATTTCCAAGTCAGTATAAAAATGAAAATAGGATACACCAGTGAAGCATCTGAGAGGATTCTCAGAATCTTTTTTTTTTTTTTCACCCACATCACACTATCCTGTTTCCAGTCACTTCCATTCTTTCATTTCTTAAGAAGACACAAAAAGCCAGAACAAATGAAATTAAAATCAAGCAAAGAAAATCACATCTGATTATTAGAGGTGCATAAGATCTAGTTATGTCTATCTTGTTCTAATGAAGTATGTTTTTGGCTATGGATGTCTGCCTGTTTGGAATAAGGGTCAGTTTATTTGGAAGGGCTTAATTTTCTATAGAGAAAATGCACTGGTGGGAAGAATCTTGTTAATGCCAGTTATCCAATGTCTATTTGTGTAGGTTCTAAGGGTGTGGGATCCGAGAACTTGTGCAAAACTAATGAAACTCAAAGGGCACACGGACAATGTAAAAGCTTTGTTGTTGAACAGAGATGGCACCCAGGTATGTGCTTTAACTTGAGATAAAGGCATTTTACAGAATGCAGAAATGTTATTAGTCTTTTTCAATATAATTATTTTATGTCATAGATTACAGAAGGTAGCTTAACAAATATTTTACAGATATTTAGTGTTTAAGGGAGGGAGGCTGGTGGGTGAAAGCTCTGTTTTATTACAGGTCCATCTAGGTATGGAGGGGGTGGCTTACATAAAATGTCTGGAAATTGTGACTAGAGGTGTTAACTGCCAGGCTTTGTTTAGCACCATCTTAATGGAAAAATATAACCATAAGAATTATGAAAGCTCTTTATGGAAAAAATGATTTTTAAAAGATTTAAATACCTGCTTGATTTAAGTATGATGGTTGTTGCTCAGTGTCTTTCAGGCAGCTCTGATGGGACTATCCGCCTGTGGTCCCTTGGGCAGCAGAGATGTATAGCCACATATCGAGTCCATGATGAAGGTGTTTGGGCTCTGCAGGTCAATGAAGCCTTCACTCATGTTTATTCAGGAGGAAGAGACAGGAAGATTTATTGTACAGATTTACGAAATCCTGATATCCGTGTACTTATCTGTGAAGAAAAGGCACCAGTTCTTAAGGTAATTGAGTGTAATTCAGAGAATCAGAGCATGGCTGAGGTTGGAAGTGACCTCTGGAGGTCATCTGGTCCACCCCCCCCGCTCAAGCAGGGCCACCTACAGCTGATTGCCCAGGACCATGTCCAGATGGCTTTTGAATATCTTCAAGGATGGAGGCTTTGTAACCTCTCTGGGCAACCCGTTCCAGTGCTCAGTCACCCTCACAGTATAAACATGTAATTGTACTGCATGTTGTCTAATAAAATAGTGGTTTGAGGTAGAAGTTGATAGAAGAATGTGTATTGGGTAACAAGTGTTTACTATACCACATCTCCAGTGTATTGACTTTGTCTCCTAAATAACATCTGAAACTTCATTGTCTGAAGAAGATAAATGCCTGGCAGCTACTTAAAATATGCAAATTCAAATATTACTGAAATTGAATATGCTTCAGACATGAAAAGTTGTTTTTACCAGACTCTAGTACAGTCTTAAGAAGCTAAGCTGGCATTGGCAAGGCTTTAGACGTAAATGGATGTTTCTTAGCAGCAATATGTATGCACAGGACTGTGTTAGAATATGTTGCATACTCATGGGAACCAGGACTAAAATTTATTGTTGTTTTTTTGAACACCTAAACACGATGCTTTCTTAACTGGAGAAAACTGCATGCACAAGTTTGAGTCTTTCAAAGAGACTGCTTTGTGGATTTTTTTTGCTGTCTGTAACTCTAGATGACATGACCTTGGAACACATAGGTGTATAAGGAGTGTGTGATTGAAACAGATACCAGTATATAAGCAATCTGGCTTTCCTTGTGACTTAACTCTGGCTTAGTATGTTCAGATAATATCCTGGATATATTAATGTAGTTTTAAAAAAGTCAGAATCTGAGAAATTTCAGTTCAAAATGGAAAATGAAAGCCATGGTCAGCTGTACAAAGATCAGAAGGGGCCTCTAATATCTTAGCTACAGTGATTCATTATTGTCCAAGAAATGTAACAGCAGAGCCAAATGCATAAAGTTATGCTTTTTAATTAGTACAGAACTTCTTATGTTTTCTTTTTAACCATGTGAAGTATCTGAATGCAAAGTAATTCAGAAAATATTGTACTCTGAGAAACATCCAAGTATGGAAGCAGGTCTACACAGAGCAAATATTGAGCAAAGGAAAATTAAGTTAAGCATGCCTAAAAGTACCTGTGGTTTCATTTTTTAGATGGAACTTGACAGATCAGCTGATCCTCCTCCAGCACTTTGGGTTGCAACAACCAAATCCTCTGTGAATAAATGGGTAAGTGATACATCTTACACTCTGTGAATTCAATTAAATGGTCATAGGATTTCCAGTCTTGGTTTGGGAGCTGTTGGACTGTTGCTTGCAATTTGACTGTGACTTGCTATGATCTGTAAGCTTTCTTTAAAAAAAATCATAAAATGCTAATATTGAAATTGATTAAAACACATTAAGCTTTTAATTACTTTGCTATCTATTTATGCTGCTTTTGGAAATAAATTATCTTACTCAGAACTGGACAGTTAACATCTAAATAGCAGCATGAACTGGCAGTTGTTACAGGTGAAAAGCAAAGTTTATAGATTATTATGAATGTGTCATTATTTTGTTTCTTTCTTTAGACTTTGAAGGGAATTCATAATTTTAGAGCATCTGGAGATTATGATAATGATTGTACCAATCCCATACCACCCCTATGTACACAGCCTGACCAAGTTATAAAAGGTAAACAGCTGTTTTCCAGAGTACCTTATAAAATCTGTTATCATTAGCCGAAAAGGTAGATCTTTAAGACTGGCTCAAGTTTTTAGGTACTTGATACTAGGATTTCAACCAAAACAAAGACAACGTGCTTATCATCTATCTAGTGTTAGTTACAGTTAAAATAGTGTTTAAACCTTGGTGATATCCAAGCCTTACGTAAAACAGTGAAACCAAAGAACAGTCACCACACATGTCGTGTTATACAGTTTAATGTAATGTTAGAAAAAAAAGAAAAAAAAAAAAATCACTGTAGTGACCTTAATTCTCGTTTGTTTGCTAGGGGGTGCTAGTATTATTCAGTGCCACATTCTTAACGACAAGAGACACATATTAACCAAAGACACAAATAATAATGTGGCATACTGGGATGTCTTGAAGGTAAGTATATAATTTTGGATTAAGCATCTACTGTTGGATGATTAATTATTTTGTACATTTTTCTATATATGTATATATTTTTTTAGTGCATGAGGTTCCTATGGTAGAAAGCAAGTCATCTTTCTGTCGCAAGACATAATGCAAAGATTGCTTTCTGAAAGGGGAGGGGGCATTTCTGAGCTTTTCTGCATATTTGCCTGACATGAGGCTGACAGATATGTTCATTCACCTGAATTCAGTGAAGTATCGACATCTTCATTCACCTGAAATTCAGACCCTTGAATTCTTTCCCGGAAATAGTAATGTTTGTTTTGGTTGGGTTTTGTTTCAAAGAGGGCTTGTAGAGGTCCATGGGCATGTCTGCCCAATGCAGTGTGGAATAGCATAAGAAAGCTTAGCCTGCAAAAGGGAAGCCTGTGCTTCAGGTCCTGCTACAAACCCACAGATCCCAAGCGAGTGTGCTGACTAGTAGTCTGTGGATTATTCAGGGAGCGTGAACTTGCCACGTCTGTTGTTAGTTGGCAAGATAGCAGCCAGGAAGGCGGAACTGGAAGGAAAGTTAGCAGATGGAAGCATGGCTCCTGCCTAGTGTTACTTGCTCCTGTGAGAGGAGAGACACTTGGCATGGCATTTCTTTATCTTGCTTTACCCAATGTTTGGTCAGAGGAGAGGGAAAAGAGTGCAAAGAGAAAGAACTGGAATGTCAGATCAGTGAAATGGTCAGCAATTTCTTCTCTTGCCAAACCCTGTTTGAAATTCTAAATCTTTTTGTCATGTTGAACTATGCAGTGTTCCAGCCAAGACTCAGTAATGAAGGAAAGCATGCTCAGCTAACTTACTGAGTTGCTGACTGAAGTGAGAAAGAAGGGAATTAAGTTGGAGAATGTAGATTTGTACTAAAACTTATCTAAATGACTTTTGTGGAAAAGTGAATAGCTTTTCTTTAAGTTTATAGTTGGTATGTATTTAAGTACAATGTTAGATCTCAGGACCAAAGTCAAATGCTAAGGTTAATTTGTACCTTCAATTCTTTTTCTCTTTTGTTAGTAAGGGTTTCAGAAGCATCTCTTAGATATGTTTAAATACATATTCACTTTAGAGATGGGGTTGCTCGCCAGGTCAAAGTGTCATCTTATGAGTAGGATCACTGGACTCTCAGGCTGAGACTCTTTATTGAGGATACTGGAAGAAAAGAGAGAGATTTTCTTACCTGTAGCTACACCCTTCAGTCTTTGCTTCCTGTAACTTTTCCTGGATTTTGAGGAAATAAGTCTTGCAAGGTTACAATCCTTAAGAGTTTGCTTAAAGCATGTGTTTCAGGTTTCGGGATGACTCTGCAAGTGGATTACAAGAATTTGGACGTTAACAGACTTACTTGAGGAACTTTAAAAATAAAAGTATAAAATAAAACAGATAGGTAAACTAAAACAGGAAAAAAGAATCTGCACACAAATTCATTCACTGCTGTTCCCGTTGCAGTAGTTGAGCTGAATTTGTTGCTAGATTTGCAACCAATATTGGTGTTTGATGTAGAGTTGTACTGAAATATTGATACTGATGTGGAGGAGAATGACAGAGGATGCTAGAAGACAGCTTTCTACTCAGTGATAGGGAAAATGTTTTTTGTTAATGTGAAGTAGTACTTCCATACCTCTCCATGGGCTTGATGCCACTACCTCAGAAATAAATAATAAAAAACCAAAATTACTTAGCACATTAACTGTTGTTCCATTTTTTGAGAAAAATTTGAACCTTTAACTTGTGTGTTTCTGGACTACAGTACTCATGGAGAGATGGTAAGTCGTAATCATTCCAAGTGTATATAAAAGTCAAGTAAAAGATTTGAGGTGTTGATATGACTCAATACTCAGAATTTAAAAACTTGTATATTTCTTTTGGTGTACAGGCATGTAAAGTTGAAGACCTTGGGAAAGTAGATTTTGAAGAGGAAATTAAGAAGAGATTTAAAATGGTGTATGTGCCAAACTGGTTCTCAGTAGACTTGAAAACTGGGGTGAGATACAACTCCTAAATCTGTTGTTCTAATGTCATGTTTCTTATACTGTTTGTTCAGAAAGGTTTTACTGTGTTACAAGTTTTGAAGAACAATCATCATTTATCTGATGGGTTAGATTTATTTTGAAGCAAACCAGCAAATTTTACCTCCGTTCTTAATAATCTGAAGAACAGATTTTTATTTTTGTTTTCTCATGGTATGGTCAGTTTAAATCCATCAATACCAGTTATGAATTAATACAGTTTGGTAAACAATGTGTGCTAGCATGCATTTAGAAATTCTTTGTTTTGTATTCCCAGCTAAGTATGAACAAAATAAATTTATAGACTTGTTTAATACAAAACAACTATTGCATTCCTCTTCCTGATGGTCTTTTTCCAATAGATGTTGACAATTACTTTGGATGAAAGTGACTGCTTTGCAGCGTGGGTTTCAGCAAAGGATGCTGGATTTAGCAGTCCAGATGGTTCTGATCCAAAATGTAAGTTTTAACTAATATTAGTGTTTTATTGAGACAAAAAAGCAGAATAAATTCCAGTATTTATGTTTCAAAGTATTCCAGTGCCACACATGTCAGCAGCTGGTTGGATTTTAGGGCTTATTTTCTTGAGACTTTAATTCTGCAGAGAATTCTCCAATGAGAATGCTTTTTTTTTTTTTTTTTTTTTTTTTTTTTTTTTTTGAAACATTTCAATCATGTTCAGGTTTTCTATTTAAATCGGTTTTAAACCTTCAGGAAGCAAAAGGGGCAAAGTAATATTCCTAAACTTGGAACTGTTGCCTAATCTAGAGAATGGCAAAGCATGTGAGCGATCCAACAGCAGTGCTTCTAAAATCAGCTTTTCTGAAAGATGGTAATGTATAGCTCTGAGATTGTGATAAGTAGATTTCTGTGCCCATAAATAGTTTGTTTTGGGAACAGAACTACTCAAACTTGGAAAGGTTTTCAGCTGTGAATCAAATGTAGAAAATTATGATGCCAACAGTTTTTTTGTAACTGAAGTTCTACCTCGCTATGTCTTGACAGTAAATCTTGGAGGGCTTCTGCTACAAGCACTTCTGGAGTATTGGCCTAGAACACATATCAATCCAATGGATGAAGAAGAAAATGAAATGAATCATGGTTAGTATTGTAATATTTTCATTTTTTAGGATTTGTTCATACATTCTGTTTGTTTATATTTCTGTTTCTTGAACAGATACAACTTGACTCGCTGTCTTATAGCTGTCTCTGCATGCATTATAAACTAATGGGTTTTAATCCTTTTAAATTTGCTTTACACCAAAATTTGCTGAGTGGCTTTCTTCTGAAAGATCAGCAAGAATCTTAAGAACTCTAGTCCATAAAAAAAGTAGGTGAATAGATGATTCTGAAGTTACAGAAACGTGGTGCCTTGCTGAAAAACAATTACTGGCAAAACTAAGGCTTGACTTAGAAAACAAACAGCCTAGATAATGACAGCAAAGAACAATAGTTCAGTTATTCAACATTAGCCAGTATTCTCTTGACATCTTGCTTCTAGGTATGATGAACAATATAAAATAAAGATCTATTGGAAAAAAATACATTCAGTAGATATTAGAATAATACATGGGGTAGGTCTATACAAAACCACCTTAAAGAGTTGTGGTTTAAGGTAAAAATGCTAAGTCTAATCAGGCATGAGATAAAAAGCACAGCTATGTAAAATGTAAGATAGTGGCTGAATTTGGCAGAATAAAAGAGACTGTATAATTCCTAAGTTTGAAATGAATTCAACCCTATGCTGGTTTTGGCAGAGTTGACTGAAAAGTCTTGTCTTTGGCTATTAAGAAATTACTTTCTACAGATAATGCAATTAAGAAAACTGTAAGTTCAGCAATATCTTGCCGTTGTGTGACAGATTGTGCCAAGAGTTAGCTACTCTCTTCTTTCAAAAATTATCTTCATGGAGGGTTGCAGCACTTCACAGGCTTTTCTGGATAAAGTTGCTGATTCTCATGCTTTTGCATATTGGCAGTCTACAGCTTGAGAGCCAGACAATATATGAAAAGTATAGCTCGCAGGCCTTTGTATTGTTGCCACACTGATGCTGCGCTACTTATTTCTGTGAATAGTTGTGGATTAGTGGAATGTTTAGAATATTCACTACAGAATCAGTCTTCATTTTCCCTTTCAAAAGTAACAATTAAGAAACTGACACTGAACAGTGACTTAAGAAGATAAAGTGTACCTGTTGGACACTGAAATTTGTGTACAGAGACCAGAACTTAAATATGCACGTATGCATATATAGAATCATAGAATCATTTAGGTTGGAAAAGACCTTTAAGATCGAGTCCAGCCATCAACCATGCCCACTAAACCATGTCCTGAAGTGCCTTGTCTACGTGCTTTTTGAATACCTCCAGGGATGGTGACACCACCACTTCCCTGGGCAGCCTGTTCCAATGCCTCACAACCCTTTCAGTAAAGAAATTTTTCCTAATATCCACTCTATACCTCCCCTGGCACAACTTGAGGCCATTTCCTCTCGTCCTATCACTAGTTACTTGATAGAGGAGACCGACACCCACCTCGCTACAACCCCCTTTCAGGTAGTTGTAGGGAGCGATAAGGTCTCCCCTCAGCCTCCTTTTCTCCAGACTAAACAGCCCCAGCTCCCTCAGCCGCTCCTCATCAGACTTGTGCTCCAGACCCCTCCCCAACTTGGTTGCCCTTCTCTGAACACGCTCCAGCACCTCCATGTCTTTCCTGCAGTGAGGGGCCCAAAACTGAACACAGGACTCGAGGTGCGGCCTCACCAGTGCCGAGTACAGGGGAACGATCACCTCCCTGCTCCCGCTGGCCACACTGTTTCTGACACAAGCCAGGATGCCGTTGGCCTTCTTGGCCACCTGGGCACACTGCTGGCTCATATTCAGCCGGCTGTCAACCAGCACACCCAGGTCCTTTTCCGCCGGGCAGCTTTCCAGCCACTCTTTCCCCAGGACTGTAGCGTTGCACGGGGTTGTTGTGACCCAAGTGCAGGACCTGGCACTTGGCCTTGTTGAACCTCATACAGTTGGCCTTGGCCCATTGATCCAGCCTGTGCAGATCCCTCTGTAGAGCCTTCCTACCCTCGAGCAGATCAACCCTCCCTCCCGACTTGGTGTCATCTGCAAACTTACTGAGGGTGCACTCGATCCCCTTGTCCAGATCATTAATAAAGATATTAAACAGAACCAGCCCCAATACTGAGCCCTGGGGAACACCACTTGTGACCTGCTGCCAACTGGATTTAACTCCATTCACCACAACCCTCCAGGCTCATCCATCCATCCAGTTTTTCACCCAGCAAAGAGAACGCTTGTCTAAGCCATATGTGCAGTATTGTTCCTCTCAATTGTTAACAGAAGTGTTACGAAGAAATCTTTCAAACTGTAATATTTTTCTTGCTCTAACTTCAGCATCATATTCATCCCGTCTTAATAGAGAATAGATTTTCTTTTTTGGTTTCTTTGCTTGATAGGACATTTCACCTTTCTTATGTTGCTTGAATTCAACATCATGTTCCAATACAGTACTTAGATGCTGCAGTGTAATCGAGATGATCTTTCTCAAGTGAAAGGCAGGCATCTAAATACTTCTATATTGTGTTTCAAGATACCTGACTGACTACAAGCTGCACTGTTCAAGAGGTGCATAAATAATGCTGGTTTTCTTTAATCTTATCCTATCCATCTGATGTGGAATCAGGTTCTTCAGTGTTTGAAGACCATACTGCTATAACTAGCTAAAAATAAATCAAATTTAGAATGCAGTAACTTCAAGGAAATGTGAGTCCGAGCTTTACTAATACACTATTTTAACATCTGGCAAATCCAGGTAGAAGAGCAAAGCTAACATCCCTCAGAGTTCTGTACTGTCAGTGTAGAGGGGGAAGAATAGTCTTTTCTCAGCAGAATCTCTTTAGTTGATTTCTACTATTAGTATTGTTCAGTTTGACAAATCCTCAGAATACTGTTAAGGAACTGGAGAAAACTAGTAATCAGGTTTTGGTTCATGAGCTCTATTTCCCTTTTCTCAGAGGCTTTTGAAATAGGCCTTCCACAAGCTTGTATTGATCTAGTTACTCTCTAGTGTTCCTTTTTATATACTTGCTATGTGTTTGAAGTAGAGATTTTCTTGGGTTTTATGAAGCTTATGATTTTGTTAATTTATGAAATACGTTAGCTGTAGGTGGAAAAGACACTTTTTGGACTATGTATACCCGATTTTAAGGCCTAGTGCTGTATCACTGTTGTGTGTATTTTTTTCCAACAGTGAATGGTGAGCAGGAGAACAGAGTCCAGAAAGGAAATGGATACTTTCAAGTGCCACCACATACACCAGTTATTTTTGGTGAGGCTGGAGGACGCACTTTGTTCAGGTATAAAAACTCAAGAGTGTCAATTCAGTGGCTAAGCAATCACTTCCTTTGTGCAAGCAGAAATATTATCAAAATGTAATACTTGCATCCATTCCATACTGTACATTCAAGACGTGCCTTTGACAGGCAAAATAAGCAGCTGTTAATGATAATTTTGCATTGTCCAACTGAATATGTGAGTTTGAACATCAGCAACGTGTGGGGTTTTACAATGGTAAGAGTTATGTTGTTCTTAGTCGTATGTCATAGCTCTGAGATCTTTCTGGGTGCCCTCTTCCTGCAAACTGATTAACTGAATTTTGTTTTAGAATGAAATTGTGCTACTTTAGATTCATGTAGAACTTCTCTTATGAGTCTGTTGTGCTGGTCTTTGAGCATTAATGACTCAGACAGGAGATCCTACTCAGTAGAGAGTTGGTTTCTGCTCCCAAAATTATAGCTGGTGACCCATTAGAAGGTCCTAAGCTCTGGCAGGTAAGAGCACAGGTTCTGTATTGTAATGTGTATATACTGATTACCCTTCTGTTTCTTTTCATTCTACGTTGAAAAGCCTAACTGTGAGATATGATATGTCAGAGACAGTTTAACAGTGCTGCAAATCAAATGCCAAGCTTTCAAATACCGTGAAGCATTTAATATTTAAGGACATAGTGAATTTAAAATTTGAGGGGTGAGGGAATGTTTGATTTGATGGTTTTGTTTCCCAGGCTGAATAGGCCCAAAAATGATGTAACTTTCAGTCCCTGAATTGGTCAGTAAAACAGGGTGTCATGGTTTAACCCCAGCCAGCAACTAAGCACCACGCAGCTGCTTGCTCCCTTCCCTCCCCCAACACCCAGTGGGATGGGGGAGGGAATCGGGGAAAAAAAAAAAGTAAAACTCATGGGTTGAGATAAGAACACTTTAAGAGAACAGAAAGGAAGAAACTAATAATGATAATAGTAACACTAATAAAATGACAATAATAACAATAAAAGGATTGGAATATACAAGTGATGCACAATGCAATTGCTCACCACCTGCCGACCAACGCCCAGTTAGTCCCTGACTGGCAATTCCCCCCGGCCCCAGTCCCCCCAGTTTATATACTGGACATGACGTCACATGGTATGGAATACCCGTTGACCAGTTTGGGTCAGCTGTCCTGGCTGTCTCCCCTCCCAACTTCTTGTGCCCCTCCAGCTGCCTTGCTGGCTGGGCCTGAGAAGCTGAAAAATCCTTGAATTAGTCTAAACACTACTTAGCAACAACTGAAAACATCAGTGTGTTATCAACATTCTTCTCATACTGAACCCAAAACGCAGCACTGTACCAGCTACTACGAAGACAATTAACTCTATCCGAGCCGAAACCAGGACACAGGGTAACCTTTTTCAGCTTTGAAAACTGATTTTTCTTCCCCGCCCCCCCCCCCCTCCCCCCCCCCCCCCCCGCAGTATCA
The DNA here is from genome assembly GCF_026419915.1 of Harpia harpyja. Lineage (NCBI taxonomy): Eukaryota > Metazoa > Chordata > Aves > Accipitriformes > Accipitridae > Harpia > Harpia harpyja. Next base: position 103,085,284 of record NC_068940.1, read on the forward strand.
GTGTATTTACATTGTAGCTGGGGCTTAATATTTGCATCCCTTCTGTACTGGTGGATCATATACAGCTTGTTCTCAAGAGAACACTGAAAAGACATGATTGGACGGAGCAAGCCATGCTTATTGGACCTCAAAGGTGGCTTGAGGACTCTCTGACAAAATACTTAATTGGAATTGATAAAATTATATGTGGCTTTGTTTCACCATTGTGTGTGTGCATTTCTTAAAATTGGTTTTATTCTTTCCATTTGGTAAGGGCTTAACAGATGCTTTATATGCAAAGCTCATTTTACCTAAGCAGAAAAGAATTGCTTTGTGCTAGGTGCCTTTCCCCTTCTTCTGACAGTTTTGTACTTCAACACACAAACATACACAATCCACGAGCAAAGTAGTTTTTTTAATTTCTCTGTGCCATAGCCTATAGTCTCCTGAGATATTTTTCCCTGTTTCTGCTCTAGGGATCTGTCTTCTTCCTGCAGCTACTTTGTCTGGTCTTTACAGAAAATACGTGATCACTTCCCCAATAAGTTTGATGATGTGAAGGGCCAGCTAACCAAGCTCAAGCTCCCTGCGCATTAAAAGGGCAGGTCCTCACCTGAAAGCTTTTTAATGCACATTACAGTAATTGTTTTTATTCATAAAGGTTATTTCTGTATGTCTTAGGTTATTATGTCGGGATTCAGGTGGTGAAACTGAATCTATGCTTCTTAATGAAACTGTGCCACAATGGGTAATAGACATCACTGTGGATGTAAGTATCGTGTACAGATTCTGCTTTTTTGTTGGTTTTTTAAGGTGAACTACAATTTTTTTAACTGCACAAGATCTGAAATGATATTTTACATTTTTGCTCTGTTTCTATTTAAAATAAGTGGTCTCAAGGTCTGTATTCAAGACCCTTTGAGATTCATTATTTTTTGATGTGTCCAGTTAAGGTATTTTTGCTCACTTTCTTTTGACAGAAAGTCTTAGATAAGAATTCAAAGCACTGTGCATAATTGGTATCCTTTTCAAGTGTGGAGCTCAGGAACAGAGAATACTCTTCATATTGCAGCAGTCTTTTGATACTATCTAATTTCCTTTGAAATAAATGATAATTTATATTCAAAAGCTAGATGGTATGTGCATCTTCTAAATTGAAGCGTCTCAGGAATGTGAGTAATTTGGAAGTTGGCTGTGGTGGTTATGTTGATTAAGAATTTCTCTTGGGTTTTGATAATTAGGAGCTAAATATACTTCACATACCAGCTGGTGGAAATAGGAGCTGATAACAGTTCACCCTAAATTAACACTTTTCAAATTTGTTTCTTTCTAGAAAAATATGCCCAAATTCAATAAGATTCCCTTCTACCTCCAACCTCATTCATCATCAGGGGCAAAAACTCTAAAAAAGTAAGTAATGCATATTTGACTCTCAAAACTGCAGAAAAAGAATTGCAAGCTCAAAAAAAAAAACCAAACCAGTTTGCCAGAGAATCATATTGTGCTTGAAGAATTTGTAGAAGTTTCTAGTCATTTAAGCAGCATCGCTTTGAAGCATTGAATTATATCAGAGTATTTGAAAGAACTGTAGGTTTCTTTTGGGTTCAGTGGGCAGTTGCTTAAGTTTATCCTAAGAAATGTCTACAAACTAACTACTGAAATTAGACTTTCTGTCTTTTGTGGTATTAATCAGAAAACAGGAACTTACAGATTGGTACGCTGTTCAGAACCATGGTTTTATATTATGTTTCCTATTACTAACAGTGGTGAGTAATAGCTTTTAAAAAGGAAAAGGTACAAAATGTGACAGTAGGGAATGCAAGATAGTCTGCCTGTCGCACTAGCTGTAACTGGAAGCTGTATAGGTTAGAAATCAATGCAAGTCCTCAGATATGAGGTCAACATCATAGACAGTATGCCTACCATTTCTACGGAACAATTATCAGTATCTTCCACAAATGCCTAGTTCCTCTTTAAGTCTTATTGAATTCTTCACATCGGAGACAATTTGTGAAAGAGGAGCTTCATAGGCTTTTTGTGTTCTTTGTAGAAAAACCACTGCTGATTATTACTTTAGAATGCCCTTCTGTTAATGTAGTAAGGTGAACAGCATATTCTGGCTTACCTCTTTTATTATTCCATGCCCTCTGTCCTTCTCTTACTAATCCTTTTTCTATGGAAAGAATGAGTGTTGTGTACAATACTCTTAATCTAAGGTTTGATTTTTAATTCGGTCTTTTGAATATCTTGCCACTTCTCTGAGTCCCTTTCGCTGTGTGAATCTTTGGATAAATAGCTGTTATGATCATGGTATTCTGGATGATCCTGATAATTTCCTGTTAAACTTATAAAGAGCTTGTCTGTGTACTTGCATAGTTTGCTACAGATTAAGGTATTGTGAAGATAAGAAATGCAGTTTCTCAAGTTTTTTCCTGCCATACTTCGCTTACCTTGTATAGAGACCGACTGTCAGCAAGTGATATGCTTCAGGTGAGAAAAGTGATGGAACATGTGTATGAGAAAATCATAAACTTGGATAATGAGTCTCAGACAACTAGCTCTTCAAATAATGAAAAAGCAGGAGAACAAGAAAAAGAGGAGGACATTGCTGTGCTAGCAGAGGAGAAGATTGAACTCCTGTGCCAGGACCAGGTAAGTTACCTGGGCGTTTTAGCCTGTGAACAAAACCAATGTCTAGCAATGTATCAGTTGTGAATTTCTGAATACTGAGCTTGAAATATGCTATATATTATCTGTTACCTTTAAAACCAGGTAAGTGTTTTGACATCATGTTAACTCACTGCTGACACAAGTTCGGACAGCTGCAGATAGCCAGATCAAAGAATTTATATAGCATGCCTGTTTAATTAGGTCTGACTAGTAGCCTTTATAGGATTACTTACTCATACTCAACAAACGGACTTAACACAATTCCACAGAGTTCCATTTCTAACATTTTTGGAATGTTTTGAATTCCACATTTCTAGCAGAGTTTAATTTTTTTCCGAAATATTAAATGCATGAAAATTAAATATTGAGGAGGTGGTTGTAATATGAAGTTACATGTTACATTGCTAAAATCTTTCAGTAATGCATTAGGTTTACTTGCTAGTTGAAAAATCTGAGCCTTTGCATGGTTTGTCTTTGATGCCGGTTCACCCATACATGCAAACCAGAGTGTTTTATCTTTGAATTTCTGACAATCTATCAGATTTGTGGAATAAAAGATGAATTTTTACTGTTTAGGTTTTGGATCCGAATATGGACCTTCGAACTGTAAAGCACTTCATTTGGAAGAGTGGTGGTGATCTGACGCTTCATTATCGCCAGAAATCAACGTGAAGGGAGTGGTGGACCCAAATGGTTGCTTATTTACTTGACCATACTGTACTGGTTCCAAGAGTAGTACTATAGAAGCCCACTGAACCCCTAAGGTAGATGAGACTTCTAATGACTCAGTATGGACGGAAAGTATACATTTAATTGAAGTGACTAATAGATCTGTAATATAGAGGAAAAAAAATCTATATGACTTAAACTAAAGTCTGTCCTAGTCTCAGCCAATGAGATGGGAAGTCCCCGAGTGGTTCATGTTGTGTGAGGTGTACAGAGAATGGATGATAATCCAGTGCAGACTTTTGCTTCCTCCTTTTTGCTTTTGTTTTTCCAGAACATATCCTCATCTGCTCATGCTTGATATGAAACCATTTTGGCCATATTAGTCGCTGTGTTCACAATATAATTCAGAAGTGCACACAAGGTATTTTTAGTACATTCCATTCATAAAGTTTCTACAATGATTTGTCACAGGTTACTCAAACATTTCTACCACTTGAAGAAATTTGGAAAAGAAAAACAACAGAAAATAGGTATTGCATACTTGAAAGAATTGGCCCATTTAATTGCAAATGAAGGGTTAATATTAGAAGTGTTTTAATACTGCAACGCAACTGTTGCTTTAGAGAGCTGTTGACATGCAGAATAAGAACACTAGATAAATATTGTAGCAGGGTCAGTCCAATGATGCTGTGCATCATAACAGAGTGAACATGCTTTGCAGCAACTTAATGAGTTGGGGTTTTTTTAAATATATATAACTACTTCCTGCACTGTGTCCTAGGTGTTCTAAAGACACACTAGTCTAATTTTTGGTAACTGTGCTCCAAAACTATGTGACATTTTGTTAAAACTTCAGACCATTCTGAAAATAACTTCATATGTTTAATGTTAAACTTTAGAAACTTCTCAGCAGATTTCATATTCATGATATAAAAATACTTATCCTTCTTTTCCGAAGTTTTATATGCAGTTGTTCTTTTGTTATAGATTTATGCGGATCTTCTTTTCACTGTTATTTCTAAAAATCTGTGACTGTCATAGACTCATAGTAGTCTTTTATAGAGTTTAACTTATTGGGGGGAGGGGGTAAAGGCATTTCAGCTTTTTGTGAGAAAATGTGGGGCTGTCCCAGAAAACTATTTGTAGCCAGAACAAATTACAAATCCTCATAAAGAAATTGTGTAAAAATGACTCTTGTCTGAAGCAGAAGCACAAGTGCCTTCAAAGGGCAGTATATTATTTGAGTTTCTTCAGGAGACATATGCTCTTGCCCTTCCTGTATCTTGCTATCAAGATTTAGGTTGAGGCCTAAAGAAAGTCCCAATAAATTATATTACTGGGATTGTATTGGTCAAACAAAAAGTAAAATATTTTTCATCGTATTTTATTTGAAAAAATAGTCAAATCATTACCTTCTGCACTCTTAACCTAGCTAAACAAATTCATGGCTTAAGCAAAAATATGGTTCAGAACTAAGCTAGCACATCTTTTTCCCTGTCATTTGAGAGTCAGTTTCAGTTTTTAATCCCCATTTCTGTGTATGCTCAGTTTGACACAATTGTGCTATAACTGCACATTTTTAGTGATATTTGTGAATTAAATGCTTAAAAAGAACTGTAACTTTTATTGATAAATTGTCCTGACTTGTATTTATTAGTAGCAAGGGTCTACGCTTGTTCCAATAGGCACTGTTTGCGGGTTTGGGGTTTTTTTTCTGGTTGTCTTGCTGTCCCATTGTATACATTGGAATTGCTCCCAGTAATTTTGTTTGAAATCAGCCAAGGTTGTAATTTTTCTTCTTTTTTTCTTTCTAACCATCCCGAAACACAGTTTCAGGAAAGATTGACAGAAGAGTCTGCAATGCCAGAAGGGTAAATGATGTTTCACAGTTGTATAGAATAAAAGGCTTTAGTTAAAATATTTTCCAGTTGTTTTGTGTATTGGATCAATTATGCAATTTTAGAGGTTGGACTATTGCCACTTAATGGTTGTAGTACAAAGGACTTCAGAGTCCTTTGAAGCCTCAAGTAATAGAACAGCTGAAGAAATGGCAGTGCCTTAACAAAGTCCCTTTAAAGAGGATCTTGTAATATGGTGGGATATAAGAATTTAGCAGGCCTGCAAGCCTTCAAATGCAAGTTCTGAGATCCTGTTGAGGTGGAGAATGTGCTCAAGTCATACTGTTTGCATGGGCAGTGCGTGCTTTTGTACTATGAAAATATTTTGTGCCAACACCAATGTAGTACATAAGAAAAGATAGCCCTGCTACAAGTGACTCGTGCCAGTTGGCATGGAGTTTTCTGGATGTGGAAAGGTTGTAGCACTGTAAGAGACACATGGGAAACCAAGACTGGGTTTCCTGATGCTGAAAACACCAGCACAGAATATTCAAAGCATTTGCTGTGGGGACTGTCAGCTCGGCTGCTCTCAGAGGAGACGCAGTAATTCAGCGACCGAATGTGTTTGCAGAGGCTCCCAGCATCCATCTTAGATGCCATGTCAAGTGAGAGGCGTTATTTTGCTACTCCCCTTTAATTTCTGTCACCTTTTCTGGAATTGTGCTGTCTCTAAGGGTCTTGAAGGCAAGAGCAGGAGAGGCCCCTGCACAGCGTTAAGTTCATATGAGAGTCACAGTTCATTGGGATGTTGTGGACTGAGATAGAGTTCCAGTTTGACAGAATCATAGGAAATACTGCTGATTTGTAGAAGTTTTTTTTAATTTCCAAGTTCATAATGGAAAGGAGTTGTATATCTAGTATTCAGTAGTGTAACCTGTGTCCCAGAAAAGCATTTTTCTATGACAGGCAATTTTTTTTTCCTCTTCAGGTGCAGTAGTGCTGAGAACAGGAGAGCTAGGCTCAGTAGTTGCCGCTGAAGTGCAAGTATCATTTTAGGAAGAGAAGAACTACTTGAAGAATTTAGCATTAACTTTTAGAAACACCAAAAAAATACTTAAAATAAGCCCTAGGCAGGAGATAATAATGTAGTTCAACCTCACTGCCAAGTGGTGGGAAAATAAGGGACTTGGGATTTATTAGTTTGGTTGCCCGTATTCCATGGGAGAGGGGCAACCAGGGGACTGACAGTGCACTCCTTGGTCAGTCTTGAGCAGAGCAGCGTGGAGAGCTGCTCAGGGAACAGCTGTCCCAAGGTTCAGATCGTGCGAGCTGAAGCGTGGGCGTCTATCCAACATGTTGATCTGGGAGTTGCTGAGGCAGGGGAGAGAGGGAAGTTGCAGAGGTCAGTTTGCTGAGGTGAGTTAGCGTGGAGGTGCCAGGGACGGGGAGAGAACGCATTTGCCAAAGGTGAAGGCATAGAGTGACTGTTAACACGTGAATCCAATTACAGGACTCCAAATTTTGGCCACTACATTGCACCAAGGTATTTTTCTTTCACAGAGGTCCTATTTGATTCAAACTTTATCCCTAGAAATTTCTTGAACTTGACATTTAGCGTCAATCTTTAAGCACATGATGCTACACTTGTAGATGTGCTGATGGCTCCCCAACAGAGCCAGGTGGAGTTACCACCCAGCTAGATAACAGAACTGTTAAACGCACATGCACGCTTAAATATCAAGAAAGTGATTGACTACAATAGTTTCCTGTACTATGTGGTGGAGGTTTTTCTGTAAGCAGCTGTACAAACATCATGCAGACCAGAGGTACTGATGAGAGACCGGGTAGGACATGCCCGATCTCTCTCTGAGGCTATTTTGACATGTTCTAGGCATCTTTGTCATGGGACTGTGAATGCTTAATTACTTTTTGTAGCTTAGAAATGTAACATAAACCAAACAACTGCTTTGAAATTGCCCTTATGGCAGAATCAATGTGAATTAGCGTTTGCTTAAGGCAAAAGCAAAGAGAGAGGATGTGTGGACATTAGTGGCAATGCTGAGGAAGTAACAGATTAACACACTCAACCTGTAGCTGCTTTCACGTAACAGCCAGACGCAGTGGTGCCTAGTTCTTGCATAATTGCTTGGAGGTGAAAATACTTGCCCAGTTATGGGGGAAGATGGAGAAGGGCAAGGGTAGTGAGGGGAATGCTGAATTAAAGGCTTCTCCCTGGAAGGCTGCCTCAGCTGCTTTCCTTTTCTGCTGAGTTCATGGTGCAGGAGAACAGGGGTGCTGGAATAGCTGAAGTCTCCTGCTTCCCCAGTTAGTGCTGTAATCCTTAGTGCTAGGTGAGATTAAATTCTGAACCCCCAAGCAGCTGGAAATGCATAATTCAAGCCCATCAGTACATGTGAGTGGTGTGATCTCTACTCCATGTTGCAGTCTATCTTCCTGCAGCATTTCTTAGTTACAACTAAGAGAAGTTCAGTCAAGTGTGGCAACTTGGATGGGCAGCTTCTGAACACAGCCTAGAGTAGTACAGCAAAAGATTCAGTAAATTGTCAAGCCTGCTGTGAAAGTTTGAGAGGGAAAACAAAGTCATCACTGCCTGAATTTGGTATTTCAACTGTTCTTGCCAGTAGTTACTCACCTTAAAGATGCTAAATACATTTATTCACATGTTCAAGTTCAGCATCCATATTGCTGTTAATGATAAGATTTGCATATTTATCTCTAGGATGGTTATTTCCTTATCAGGATTTTTGGGGGTTATGCTCACTCCTAGTACAACAGGGTTACTACTGTCAGAAGTTCCCATGAATCAAGTAGTTTACTTCAGGAGGGAGGGCTTGGTCCAACTTGCTGAAGTTAGCTGTGCTTGGGGCAAGGCTTGACCAAGTTGTTCCCACCCTTGTTGAGTAGAGTTGTGAGTATCCGGGCGGATGAAGGTCCTGCTGCCCCTCCGAGCACCCATCCTGTGTTTAACCACCATCAGCACCCAGGTGCTCTGGCCCATTAGCAGAGGCATGGCTCAGAGATGACTTTTGCCTAATCCTTGCTGTAACACTTGAGCTCCCGGTAGCCTCTTTGGATTTAATGTCTGCCAGACTCACATCCTCAGGCTTGACTATTAATCTCAGGTCTGGAAGCTTATCCTGTTGTGTCTGGCCTTACCAAAGTGTCAAGCTACACATCCACTGCATCCAAGCTCTGAAGTTAGTACAAAGCACTCTTAAGGTGACACCCTTCCTCCCTTTGTTTTGCCCTCCTTGTGATATTGCTACATAATCCTTTTTGTGTCTGTGAAAGAACTATCACTGTCAGGTTTGTAGATACCCTCAAAGCATACAGAAGCAAACAAGGCAATACACAGCTTTCCTACTTACCTGGAAAGAGTAGCTGTTTGGAACAGCACCTGATTGATTGTGATTTGTTGGGGGGTTCTTTTGTTTCAAATCCCAAATACAGAAGTGGACCATTCGAGCCATTTCACTCAAAAATAGCTCCGTCTTCTACAACCATTCATTTGCTTCAGACCAAAATAAAATATTGCCTTTATTATTTCAGAACTGGTCTATCCTCACAGGCCTTATGAGGTACATTTCTTTCAGCAGTAGTACCTGGTCATTCCCTTCCTGAATCTTCCCCAAATTAAGGTGGCAGCAGCAGTGAGATAATCACAAATGCTCCAGCTTGGTCCGCAGCACATAGTCTGTATCAGAGGGGATGGCTCTCCCACTGTCTACACTTGCAGTGACAGCAGGCAGGTGAGGCAGGAGACCTCTGTCTCCAGCAGAATTGGAGCCTCTCTGAATCCAGCCACTCTCAGGAGCTTCTACTACTCTTTTTAGGTTTTATTTTGAAACTAAGAAATTCTAATCAGCTTTGTTACTTCTGCACCCACAAGTAAAAGAGTACTTTTTACTTCTCTGTTTCAGCAGGGAGGTAGCTTCAGGCATTTCAAAAGGTAGCTTCTAAATTGTCAACAGAAAAGTAACTTGATGAGGACATTAAACTCTTCAACTTATTTAGCATTTAAATGATAAAGTTATAGGTTAGGAGAATACAACATACCACTGCTAGAGGTTTAACTCTCTATTTGGTTTTTAAATGGCTATGTTAGACCATTGTTCAGTTGGATGTTATGAAAAAAGAATCAAGTCTTCATACATTTTTGAAGGCTCCCCACCTCCCCTTCCAAGAGCCAATTAACATAAATTAGGCTGGACACAGACTGGCATAAGTGTTAAGCCATTTATTACTGTGACATCTGAAATTTAGTATCAGTTTTGACATTCCCTGCTCTTAAATTTCTAAAGGGTGCTTACGGTACAGCATCACCTAAATGAGCTACTACCAGCTGAAAAACAGTTTTGACAAAGGTGTAAGATTAGAAACAGTCCTAAATAAAGAACAAAAAACCAAACAGATCACCTAGATGTTTTCAGTCATTAGGCTCTAAGACCAAACAAACTTACCAATAGCTTAAATTACATTTATTTTTAGTGTTTGGCTGTTCACGCTTGTAGCAGTCAGTGGGGGGAAGAAAAAAGGAAATTTATTTTAGCAATACGAGAGGAAAATCTGTTCACTATTAACAGACTATTTAGCAGACTAGATTTCAAAACTCTTAATTCTACTACCTGCAGTTAAGGGCTTAATGCATTCTTCTTTAAAGCAAAAGATATTTTGACCATCCTATTCAGAGCCACTGTATTTTATGTGAAAACAGTATTTCAGACTAACAGAGACAAAGGAATACAAAGGACAGATTTTATCTAAGGGTGTACTCATCGAAAGACCTCTCTTGCTTTGCAACTTCGCCTGCACCCTTTTGCTGCAGCTGAGCTGTCACAGGCACAGCCGTGTGACCCAGACTGCCCATCCTGCATTGTTAGTAGATTTCAGCCTAGTCAGTCATTTCGCTTACTGATCTCCATAGCGCACAATGTAGAAACGGATCAGGAGACGGGGCAGAGAGAAGGAAATCGGACGATGTTGTACTAAAGAAGTATAGTCTAGTTTATAGCTTAAACACACACCTAACCTTGTACCCCATTCTCTTAATCTATGAAGGATTTTCACCACACTAACTGTACCAGTTATAGTGAAGTTATTCCCAAGCAGTAGCCTTAAAATTCCATGATAAATCACTGCCCTGAGAGGTATAAACACACCCACATTTCTTTCATTGTTCATTTCATGTTCGCTGTTACATTCAGAAGTTATTTGAAGACAAGTGCAAACAAAACAAAAAAGCTACAAAAAGCAACAGATATTGCTGCACTAACATGTTCCATCCCCATGTCTTAAACTTACAAATGATTTGTATAAAAATAGAAATGGATAAATAGAAAAGCACAACTGAAGAAAAGCTATTTCTCCATCACTACAGAAACCAAGACATATTCAGCTCCACTGTAAAGGTTAAATCACCCTGAAAACACATGGGCCTGACCTAAAATCATCTTTGACTTCAGTTTGTTTCAAATAACCATCATAATTCCCCCCCTCTTTTTTTTAAAGAAAAAAAAAAAAAAACAACAAACTGTGAGATGACGCCCTCATCCACTGAAGAGCTGAAGTAAATGACAGGACCCACCAACATGATTTTGTCCTATCTATATGCTGCAACTTCAAACCATGTGGTACTTCCTTTCCTGCAAAAGTAGTTGTAGAGAAGGTACATGAATAACTGTTACAGAGAAAGGACTCTAAACCAAGAAAAATAACAGTTGGCAGAGTAGTAAGTAGAAATAAAGACATCTTGGGGTAGGAAATGCCTTGAAAGTCACAAGAACTGTCTAATTGAGGTGTACCATTAGAAAAGCTTTCTAACAAGTCAAAACCATAATTATTTTTTTTTTTTTAATGCCATCAATCATACTGAGAAATTCATCATTAAGCATCACTGTTCAGGCAGAGTGCCTTCATAAATACATTCAGGAGCAGTTGTAGGCAAACGTGAATTCAGGAACTTGACATTTTGCCAGTCTCCAACTTGTTTCTGCATTAATTTGTCCATTAATTTGGTGATTTTGGACAGCATTCAAAGTTTGAACACAGATCAATCCATTAAACCGTGACTGGAAAAGACAATAGGATATGTATTTCATATGATTTCTTTTATAATATTGTCTACACTAACAAAATAGAGTAACTGTAATTCTTTCAAGATCAGAAAAATATTCCAAGCTGTAGTATTATACCATACGGCGGTCTGTAAACAAAAGCAGCATCCATTTCACTCACGATCTTGTGCAGCTGCTGCTTCTTTCTGTTCACATGCTGCTTCATCATCTGGTTTCACCGGAGTAGTGGTTAATGAGCTCTCAATACTGTTTAAGAGCAGCTTTGTTTCTTGGTTATTGGGATCAGTTCCTAGTGTTGTTTTTGAAGAAATTTCATTAGGAAGAGCAAAAGAAGGTAAAGATGGAATTGAAGGCAGTAGGTCGTCCAACTCAGGCTGCTTGACTGAGCCTTCAGAATGCATGGTTACATCTTCAGGGCCCAAAGCTGTGGCATTTTCTGGGAAATGGAAATAGTTTGTAAAAAACCAAAAAACTGTCAGGCTAACAGACAGTGCCTCTGGTTACCATGCATCTAGAAAAATCACCTTGAATGAGATACCTCGTACAGGCACATAACCAGATTCACAGCTGTTAAATACATGGGCTGTGTTCACTCAGTTCTCCCCAAATCCAGACAACTTGATGGTGCAAGCACGTTTTTAAGAAACCATGAACAATTTGCTCTGCTGTATTCTTATGCTAGAGAAGTTTTATTTTGTGTTACAACTCTTAGTCACCCCACCTTTTAAAAGGGAAAGGCATCCATAATGTGAAGATTTTTTTTTTCTTTAAATAGAAAAGTCACTATTAAGATGACTGCAATTTTGTTTTCACTTTACAACTGTGAAGACAAGCCTGTGGTACAAAAATTAATTTACACCAATTTTAGAAATACCTACTTTTAAGGTCAGTTTAATTTGGATCATCAACATTTTCATTTAAAGAAAAAGACACACATTCTATAATCTTACAAAAAAAGCCTATTAGTTTTTGTCCACTTCTATACCTGATTTCTACTACTTTTTCCATCTCATTTTAGCCAATCCCCTTTCTGTTTTTTCTTAAAATTGGCTTATTTCCAGAAAGCATGACACTGTTGAGCAGGCATGAGTTGGTGCTGTTCCAGAAATTAGGTCAGAGGCCTAGAGGAAATCTTGAATACACTTACCAAAATAAGCAGGAGCGTCATTGTTCAACATTAACTTTTCAGTGCCTACTAAAGCATCTGCTGCTGGCATGTTGAAGGAGGCAGAGGAAGACATGTTGGATACTTTTGTGAAGTTAGTGAGTTCAGGAAATGAAATACCAGACATATCTAGAAATCCTGAATGAGAAAGCAAGTATTACAGTACTGTTTTATGTAACACAGAATTCTAGATTCAGAGACATGTTATATCCAGACTTAAGTCAGTGAAGTCCCCTCCCCACTAAATGCAAATAAACTTAACCTCAATGTTAGCTGACATCAGTGGAAAGACTTCTACAGAATGTTAACCTCAGTCGGGCTCACAGTACCCAAATTCTACAGCTCTGAAATCCACTGAAGTTAAAAACTTCAAGGAAAACAACCACCAATGCTCATAGTGCTGCACTTAAGTCTCAAACTTGTTTAAGACTTTATTAGTCTACTTAGAAGTCCTCTAAAGAATTGCTGGAAAAAAGCACCTAAGAAAATATACCTGGATCCATAACTCTCTGGAGAGGAGGAGGAGGAGAAAGGGAGCTTTCTGGTGAATAACCACTCATTTCTTGATCTGTGGAACGATCCAAGTTCATAACTATTTCAGAGTTGTCACTCTGAGAAGTAGGTGCCAATAATGGAGTCTGAAATGACACAGTAAGAAGGAAAAGCATCTTTTTATATTGAAAGCTTCACCTGAAGATGACCTTCCTATGAAAGCATTCTGCCTCAGTCTCCAAGTACACCAATTCAGAGAGAACCTATGATGCTGAAACAAAGCCAAGCCACTGATTAGGACATGTTCCAATGTAGCCTTTTAAAGCCAGTATGTTCTTAGAAGAACAGTCCATAATTAGTTCTTGTAGGCATATTTTATTTCCTAGTGAACAGGGTATTCTTCTAATGTGATTCTCATTGACTGATACAGCTGTAGTATGCAAGTCTTCAAAACGGGATGAAAATATCGGCCAACACTGGCGATCTGTCATCTGCTCAGCATCATCAGCTCGCACTCTCCCTTCACCTAACTCCATTTCAGTCAAACAATATTGTATGTTGTACTCAAATAATACTGTATTATGAATGTTCCAACAAGTAGAAAATTTTGAAACTCCAGAGAACATGCCAGAGGTATGAACTTATTCCTTACATACCTCTGTGTAACCATTAGCAGATGGTACAGGAGTTCCAGCTTCTGGTAGGGGTGAAGGTGGTTTGCTTTCTGGCTTCTTCTTCGATATTATAGACTGTGTTGGAATTCTGTGCAAATAGCCATATCCAATACCACATCCTAAACTGTACAAGAAAAGTAAAACAAGACTTGAAAAAAAGGTGTTCTTAACAAAGCTAGTAAGCGTTTTAAATTTTGACTCTATAAAAACAAAAAGAGTTTGAGTCTTTATAATCTATAGCAAGATATACCTACCTGCAAGAATCATTTCACTTACTTATAGTACTCAAGGAGCACTCTGCAATTGACATTTAGACATATGTAGCTTAGCTTTCAGTTGATTATTTTTATATCTTTACAAAATATATAATGTGACATGATGTGGATTTTGTTCTTGCTGTAACTGAATGTTTGACTATGAGAATGTAGCTAGTGAATCTGCTACTGGGGAAGTCAACACGGGTTTTGCCACTGGTTTCAACTCAAACAGGATTAGGCCCAGAACATGTCTAATTCCTAGTTCTAAGCTAGTTTTTTTATGGGAAGATGAACAGTTTTGTGTGACAAGTGTAAGAAAACAAAGCTTAACTTGAAAACAACAAGCTGTAATCAATAGTAATAATACTCTTAACAGGAGCTCATTTACAGTGAGTATATAACCTGTCATCAGCCAGTGACTGTCCGAAGATCAGTACCTTCCTTCTCCACCCCAGGCTCCATTGGGAGTCACAACTACCTCTCGAATGGAATCTGCTTCAGTGTTATAAACCATTAGCTTCAGCGGCTTCCCCTCATGGGATTCAATCAGTGAAAAGAAATCCTCTGACTAAGAAAAAAAAAGAAAGTAGTAGTTATTAAACTCAAATGTGCAAGACAAGGAGCTGGAAGCAAGTTAGCATTTTATGAAGTTACTTACTTCAATGTGAGGTATTAAAAACCCAGAGACAGACTAAAACTCTCTCGTGTAGTTTGATCTTTAGGGGCAACTCTTTTTTTATTGTCACATTAAAAAAAGATAAATGTTTACCTCAGCTGTAAAGGATCTGTCATAAACATCAACCTCCCCAAATCACCAAACACTATCCCCACATGTTTGATGTACATTCAATTACTACTTGAAGGAAAATGCACCCTACCTCCTGAAGAATCTGATCAGATCCAACAATGTAGTCAGTGTATGGCTGGAGACCAGCTAGAGCTGCAGGAGATGCAGGTTCAACATCCTGTAAAAGAATTATGTGTGCCATCTGTATTCGGAGCAGGATAAATTATGCCAAGATCAAAAAGGAAAGCTAACTCCAAAAACAACAGAAGGAAAGAACGTTTTGGTTATGGGACAAAATAGAAGTCCTTGAACAGTCTACATCTAGGTGTGACATCTTGTAAAACATGCTGAATAAGAAAGACCAGGATGCTACCCATTCAAAATGAGATACTCTGAAGACGTTGAGAAGTTGCATTTATTTAAACAACCAGAAACGTAACAAACAGTCTTTTCTACTCAGTTCTACTCTTTCAGCTTTCCCTCTTAATTTTAAAATAATTTTTGGTGCTTTTTGAAACATTATTATTAATTTAATGAAGTTTAGCCAACAGAGAGACACCAGTCAGGCCAGAATCTTTTTGCTTTTGCCATTGATTCTTCAACATAAGATGAAAAAACCTTCTACTCATCACACACTATTTAGTCTGGTTGGGATGGAGATATTTTTCTTCATAGTGACAGGCAACACTAAAAGTCATCCACTACTTGTCCCTCTTCAAGTAGCTCAGACAAACCTTCAAGACTGTGTTGCCTTCTTCTGTGTGATTTCAGCATTGTACTGCTACACAAAAGTTACTTCTAAACATTACACCTTAAAACAAGGTTGTATGAACACTAACGAGCCACCAAAGAATTCTATCTCACCAAAACATGCCACACATGTTCATTGGCTCCCTGGAAACTGCAGAACCTCACGCTGGCTCCAAGAAGACCTTGTCCTCCCCACATGTTACTGGGTATCACCTCCACCTCTCTTATTTTCATTGTTTTGATATTATACACCTCCAGCTTCACTGCTTTTTCAGCATTTGCCTTCAGCAGATCTTTCAACATGTTGTTTTCTTTATTCTGTAGAGCACAGAAAGAGATATATGATTAACATTATTTCTAGTTGCACCTGTAACACAGACATCACACCTGTGGCGGAATTTGAATACAAAGACCCCAAACCATCAAAGTTTAGGCTCTGTGTTTCACAATCAGTCCCAGCAGTTCAATTTTCTTTTATTAGAAAGAAGTCAGTACTGTCAACTCATGTCCCTTTACATAAGTACTATCACTCTGTTGCATCACTTACATTCCTGTTCTTCGTAACTGCTATTAAATACTATCAGCAGTATTAGATCTCACCTATGTGGTCTAACAATAAGCAGCAACATTTTACTTCATGCCTCTGATCCCAGTCCTCCTTTTTCATGTTTTATCAAATGTTGAAACAAGTTTGTTTAAACAAATGTTGAGCTCTTACCATTGACTCCCCAGTTCAATATTCACCTTGTGGCAGAAAATATGCATGAATGAGTAATACCATAAACATTGTGTTAATCTGTTAAGAAGTTAAGGTGACTAAAGGCATAAGTAAGACTCCTCAAATTTGGATCCAGCCAGAGAAGAGACTTTCAACACCACCAAGTTTTACTTTATCTTTTTAATGCCATATGCAATGTCCAATAGGAAAAGCTTTCTTTCCTGTGACAGCTTTGGCTTCTACCCTTCATCACTACAATACCCATATTTCATGCAGGGGAAAAAAACAATAAAATCATTTGAGTCTTACAAGCCTAGTGTGTCCTATGGCAATGATGAAATCAAAGAAAGGTTCCAGTCCTCCTTGTTGAGCTGGGGAGTTTTCTTGAACCTGCAAAATATACATTTTGTTTTTATTATAACATTGATCTCTAGTTACATTAGGTGACAGTGTTAATCTTTACACTTGATTCAATGTTTACTTTTGAGTTGAGCCAGAGATGAGATACCAAATGACAGACCTTGGGAAGCAGTCCACAATTGTGAACTTATTTTTATAAGGCTATGAACAACAGGTGTCCAAATTATGTGTAAAAAACAGGGTTTGAACCCCACACAATACACAAGTATTGTGATTGAGTGCACAGCATGGAATTATTAAATACTGAAGACTTTGGAGAAGGGCTTAGTTTTCAAAGTGCTGCTGCAGGATTTTCTTCCATGCTACTAGTAGCCTGAGCACATCAAGAGTCCCCAACTACATCACAGCCATTTTTTACATAAGCACAATTTACAGCTAGGTTCCCAGAATTTACAGCACATTAGAATAGGAACACTTAAAAGAGTATGCTACAAACGCATGGCTAACCACAAGTACTGGTCAAGAAGATTGCCATCACTTACAAAAGATTCATAAGAAATAAGAGTTGCAACATCTCAATTTCATTACAACCAAGTTAGCGTAAAACAGATGTAATAAAGAAATGTAGAGAATACCTATTAAAATGCATTCACAACAGGATAAAACCCACCAAAAGTTACACAGAACTCGATACATGCAGAGTGTATGAGAATATACCCACTTCAAAGTTTACTAACAAAGCAACATATTAAGGGAACCACTGCAAACGTGCTAACAGTTTGCACTGCTTTTAACCTTAGTTTTTGTAAACTCAGCAGTACAGCCCTTAACCTGCAATATATTTGATTCCTGAAAGCCACCCCACAATTTAAGTGCTAGGTTACAATCCACGCATCATCTAAACTAAGAAGTTCATTGCTAGCAAAGTTAAAACTGCTATATATATTTTTTTTTTTAAATAAAGTTGTATCAATATTGGGGCTTTCACTGGCATAACTGTCTATACAAGTTATAAAATATACTTCAGCAAAAGCTTTTAAAGCAAAAAAAAAAAAAATCATGCTTTAATATTAAAAGGTCAAGACTGACCACTGTAACCACAATTGGAGTAGGAAGTATTAACTTTCATCACAACCCTAAACTGCACCAAAAGCAAACATCCAGCTTATACCAAACAAAAAGTTAAAAAGGATAAAAAAGTTTACATCTAAATTCTAAATAACGTGCAAGAAGCCTTACAATGAAACTGTCACTTAACACAATGTCAAAGATGAAAATGCAGACAAAAAGAAGTACATGGAAGTTATTACGGAGCTCATGACATTGTTGTTCAGATGTCTAAAAGCCATACAGATTCCCACACGAAGCTGTAAGCTGCAAAAAATCCTGCAGTATTTGGTTTTCAAAATGACACCATATCAAAAGTTGCATGAATTCCCTGGAAGAAAAAGAAATTACTTTGTCTCCTGCACACTGTAGGTCACCAAAATCATCCTCCAGTACAGAAAACTGAGCAGTATCCTGCACTTAACATAAAAGGAGGAGGCATTTCGTGACCAATAGTCATTTCTGATGGAGTTAACTCAGTTAAGGAGACTGACAAAAGCAGATTACATAACAACACTGGTACCCTAAACACATCTTGTGATATTGAGAAACACAAACTGCTGATGAAGTGGAAAGGAGCACATGGCAACAACGCTTCACTCTTATTTCGGGGAGGAAGACCACCAACTAAATGAAATGATAAACTTACGCAACAACTGTCATCAGCAATACCTCCGCCTATCTTTAAGCTCCAAGATACGCACTTAAACCTGTGTACGTCCAGACGATTTGCCAGATAGAGGAGCTACAACAGATCAGCATCTACATACAGCGCCTGTGAGCAGCGGCCCCTCAGGAAAACACTGTCTGGCCCAGGAATTAACCCCAGCCAAGATGCTGTAAAGATCCGCAGAGAAACTAGCCAACTCTTCAAGTCTGGGGAGTTTGGAGGGGAGCAGGGAGGGCTCTGCTACTCTCAAGCTATTTCAAATTCCTCGAGAGCAGCACATAGGGCTCCCCTCGGCCGTCCGGCAGCCGACACGCCGCAGGTGGAGGCTCCGAGCCCGCTGAAGCCGCCGGGGCGGCCACCCGCTGCCTACCGGGAGCGGTGCGGCCGCTCCTCCCCTGCCGTCGTGGCAGTTCTCTGGAAAAAGCCACACAGATGGGTGGCCAGGCAGCCCGCCGCCCCGAGCCCAGCGCCCTCTCCCGTACCGGGCTCGGTCTCCCTCAGCCACCACAGGCGGCGGCGGAGGGGGGGGGGGGGGGGGGGTGAAGAGAAGCGGGACCCCGCCTCAGCGCCCGCCGCCCCTCACGGCCCTCCCGCTCTCTTCCCCCGCGAAACGGCCGCCGCCTCACCCCGTGTACGTGGAAGCCCTCGGCGCCGCCGTCGGGGACCTGGGAGCTGGAGCCCAGCCCCATGCCCACCACCGCGGGGCGGGACGGGCACGCTCAGGCGGCGGCGGCGGCGACGGCAACGAGCATCGCCCTCGCGCCCCTCCCTCAGCGGAGGGCGTCGCAGGCCTGAGCAAGCGAGCGCCGAGCGCAGCACCACCCCCGCCCCGCGCTCGGCAGAGGGAGATGAGAATCGGGTTCCCCTCGACTCCCTGCCGGCCTGGCGGGGCGCGGTGAGGCGTGTGACACCCTTAGCGACGGGGGCGGGGGAAGCGAGGCGTTGCGGCGGGAGGGCGGGGCGAGAGGCGGGGGGCGGGGCTCCCGAGGGTCTCCGGGCGGGAAGGGTTGGGGAGAGCTCTGAGGAGAAATGGCGGGAAGCGGCGGTCGCTGAGCTTCGGCCGGCCCGCAGAGCCCCCCCAGGTGACAGCCCTGAGGAGAACCGCGGCTCCTCAGGAGGGAGGAGGAAAGCGGAGAGTGAAGCGCCGCTGTCGGGGAGGGAAGGCCAGGCGGTGGGGTGGTCCTTCGCTCTCCCCTCGGCCTGCCCCCGGCGCTGGAGACGCCCTGAGGGGCTTCCCTGTGAAGGGAGGACGGGGGATGCTGCCTGCCGAGCCGGGGCAGTCCCTCCGGCAGCCAGCGTGCAGCCCGATGGCAGTTCGGGTCCCGGAGCACGCCCCCCCCCCCCTTTTTTTTTTTTGGCAGAAACAGACTCACTTATAAATTGGTTTATATTTTTTGTTTTGTTCACGTATATTTTTACAAATCTCTGAAAAAAACCGAGTTCACATTCTAATAGCCTTTTAAAAATTACACTCCTGTTAGTGCAATCCAGAAAGAGGTGATTATTTTTTACCAATATCTACTCTGCACATCTCAAAAGAGCGAGTGTTTCTGGCATGTATTACATACTGTGCTCAAGAAAAGTATTTCCACCAGCTGAGACAATTTGCAGCCTTAAAGCTGAAGAAGCAAATCAATGGTCCAGTGTTGCTATTTTTCAGGACATAGGGAGCCTTGTGTTTAGGTAATTATTAAGAAGTGGTGATACTTCCATTCCCCTGAAACTTCATATCTGCTCCACTCTGTTTTACTTAGGATGATTTCTTCTGATTCTGCCTTTAACTCATTAATGGAAAAGTTCTGAAAGTTTTCAAATAATTTGAAAGCATTATTATATTAATATAGTTAAAGTGCCAGTTATATTTCCTGCGTGAGTACTTTCATTCCAGTATAGAAGCATCCATTTTAGTAAAACTCCTTGGTAGTTACTGCTCTCGCCTCCGAGATGTCATTTTTCCAAAGGATCCATCCACATAATTTCTGTGGTTCAGGCGTGATGCGTAAAGTCAGAAGAGAAAAAAAGCTGCTTTCTCCATCCTCTGCCTTTGCTTCCAAGTGAAACTGTTAGAATTCCTGTCTCTTCAATAGCTATTTATGCTTGAAAGCCATACATACTGGCTCATTTTTCTCCAAAGAAAGACCAGGATATTCTCAGGAGCTTTTTTTCTGGTGTTATCTCTAAGCTGTGATTGCAGATCCATGCATTGCATTCATTGAGCATATGGTAGAAGTGCATGTAAGTATTCAGAAAAAATAAAATTGTGCCAAACATTTTGCTGTGTTTCTTGCTACATATATTCGAGAACCTTATCACATAATTATATTTTTTCTTAAATTCCTTTTCTTCAGAACATCTTTTATAACAGGTATGCCAATGAGGAACTGCAGCGCTGGCCGTGTAATTGTGTTTCTACAAATAATAGAAATAAGAAATCTGTCTTCAGACATACCAAACTAGATGCCAGAGAAGAGAGTCTGATCCAGTGTAAAACTGAGTACCTAGGAAATATAAGACCATAGCAAAAAAAGTCTACAGCTATTATTTGCATTTGTGTTTACCATGGAAGATAGTGAGGAGGTTCCCATCCCCAAACCTTTCTTTGTAGGGAACTCATCAGAGCATCTGTCTTATATTAAGGCGGAGGTCAGAGAGCCTGGGGACAGACAAAATGAACAACAACAGTTTGCAGGAATAGGTGGTACTTACCCAAGCTCTTCAGAGGAACTCGGGAAGGAGACAGAACACCTACAAACAGTTGTACTGAACTTCTTGCTTAAAAGCACATTGGCTGCAGGGAACTGGGAAGTACCAAATACCCTGTTTTTTACAAAGGATTCTAGTAGAGATCTGAAGGGGAGGTCTGTAAGCCTCTGTCAACAAAGTAATAGAAACTATAATAAAAAATATTTTTAGTGGGTACCTGAGTATTAAATTCTTGGGAAGAGTCAACGTGGCTCTGATAAAGGGATGTCCTGTCTCACACATCTATTGGACTTCCTAAAGGTGTTAAGAAACATACAGAAAGGAGTGACCTGGTTAGATTTCAAAAAGTCACCTACCAAGGCTTTATCAAGGGCTTTTAAGGAAACTAAGCAGCAATATCGTAAGATATCTTTATTTAGATAAGCGGTTAAAAGGTAAGAAATAGATGATAGGAGCGAATGATCGCTGCTTGGAAAGATCATCCAAAGAGTAATCCAAAAAAACAGTTAGGCGCTGCTGTTCCTCATATTCTAGAAGTCCTGGGAAAAGAGATAAGCAGTGAGATGACAAAGTGTACTGATGTCATGGAATTATTCAGAATAGCAAAACTAAGGAGCAATTGCAGAACTGCAGAAGGATCTTAGAAGATTAGGTGGGCAATAAAACCACAGGTGTAATTAAGTGTAGATGAACATAAAATGATACGTGTGGGGAAAAATCCTGACTAATCCCACATGTGAAATAGTAGGCTCTGAGCTGTTCGGCAACAGTCTGAAGTGAGATCTAGAGATTACAAAGTGTCATTTCAGAAATCACAAATAGCCAAAAATCAAATCCATTATTAAGAACTATCAGGAAAATTATGGAGACTAAGAGAGAGGACATTCCTGAATTACTGTGTAAACTCATAGTTTTCCCACATCTTGTCCTCCCATTAAAAAAAAACAAACAAACCAAAAAAAACCCCAGAAATGGGAAAGCTTGAAAAAGGGCAGCAGCAATGATTAAAGGTATCACTGGATACCACATACGGAAAGATTAAGTAAACCAGGGCTTTTTCATTTGGAAGAGAGACAACTGAAGAGAGGATGTGCTATAAAATCATTTGTGGTCTGGAGAGGGTAGTCAGGAATTGAGTGTTTTCTCTCTTTAATAACAAGGGAACTGTTGAAACTATGAGGGCACACACTCAAAGTAAGCAAAAGGAGGTGATTTTTCACTTAACAGTTGAGTTCTGCAACTCTACCACAGCAGACTGTGATATCAAGAGTTTATTTGGACCCAAGGAGGCAGTGGGCAAGTTCACTGAAGAAAAATCTGGGGAGGACCAGTAAGTACACAGAAATCAATACAACAAAAGATATTTTCTGAGCTGAAGCCATCTGAAGGCTGGGAGGCTGTTCAAAGGAAGTATCATTTACACGTGTGCCAATCTTAGTCTTTGCTAGGCGCGTTAGAGCTGCTGTTGCAGGTTGAGAGTGGGCTAGATGTAGCTTTGGTTTGACCCAACACAGCTGCTCTTAATGTTAATGCTCATAGCTCATTATTCCTTGCTATTCCATGTCGTTTGCAACATGGGATATCATAGAAACATGCATGCACTGAGAATACCTCATTGTGATAGAGCATGCAAATGAAACAAACTACCTAGTTAGACTGTAGGTCGGAGTTCGTTCGTACAAATAACTTTTTAAGTAATTGCTAGTAACATCTGAATCAACCAACCACCTGCAACGTCTCTGCTGGTCAAACACAAGGTGCTATCTTACAGTTAGGAAAAGCCAGAAAGAACCATTCTGATGTGTCACTGTATCGTCTTTTGGAACTCATTTATGCACACAAAAGGTGTAAAAATATAGGTAAGGGGTGTTCCCCCCCCCCCATTCTTTTACATATTACTTGTCACAAGTTTCAACAGTCAGAAACTTGGCAATACATTAGTCCAGTGTTTCATCTACTTATCCAGATTAAATTAAGAGTTGTAGAACAAAAGAGATCTAGAGGCGATTTGATAAATGTAGGTATGTTTTAAGTAATATTTTGTCTAATTTGCTAAATAAAATAGTACCAAAAATAGTGCTGCTGTCACTGGAATTACTGAAAAAAATCTAGTCTGCCCTGGACCACTCTTTTGCAACACATTTTTGTTTATTTAGAAAAATACTTTAGCTCCTGTTTATTCAACACTTAAGCAGTGCTTGCGTATTCAATTTGTCAACTTATACGAAGCTCAGAGACTTCAATAAATTATTAAACAGCAGCATTGCATAGCAGAATTCATAGTGATCACATTATGGTATTGTCATGAAGAGAAATCAAATTTTATTTTCATGTAACTACCCTGACGGTGATTCTGCACTACACTAAAGATTTATTTTGACTAGTTGCATGGGTGTTTCTAGAACATCAGCACAAGGGTATTTCAGGCACTAGAGGACAACACTAACTAGTAGCTATTTCTTCTATTAGAGGTAATAAATTTTAGGCATACAAAGATCCTGAAAGACACAGGACACGTGCAGCTCACATGGGAGCGACCCACGGTTCAGCAGGAGTTGGAACTGAGCTGAAGTCCCATACAAGGTAATGGGAGCTTTACATTCTATATCAGTGAAGAATTGTATATTCTTTTTCAGTGTGCCTTTGTGCAAAAATAATTCATTTTTAAAAGATACAATTTCTAAAGGAGAAAAGCTTACTAATGTACTTTCCAATCTGGCAAATGCTGAACAATTTTGATTTCAGTAACACAATCTGAGAAGCTACCTACGTGTGTGTTTCAAGGATTAGGAGGCTTGTTTCATTCGACTGTTTTTGTCATTACGTGACTTTTAAAAATTTAACACATTTAGCACATTTTTGTTTGAATATTTGTTTTTAGATTGTGAAGCTGGTTTAAAGCTGGAAAACAAAAGAAACAGGAAAAATGCAGGGACTAATGAATTACATTATGCAGGAATGTTTTTATGGCTAATGGATAAAAGTGATGAAGGACTAGACAGAATGCTGAAAACGTCTCCTGAATCTAGAGAGGTAGTGTATAAATGGTACTTCATCCATAACAAGACAGAATTTCTCACTATTTAAAAAGTAAAATGAGGTCATCAGACTTTTAGCCAAATATAAGAAAATATAAATATGCAAAACCTAATGTATACTCTACCTAAGATTATAATCATCTAGATTACATTTCTTGTTTACTAGAAAATCTGGGAAAATTCATTGATTTTTTTTTTTTTTTTAGTGGATATTTCTACATTAATCCTTTTCGGATGAGGAATAATGTTTATTTTTTTCTACAGTGGGAAAATAAGATAATGGTTGGGGGTAAAACTGTTTCATCAGGTCTACTTACATTTGGTTGTAACTTTGGAATTACTTTGATGTAATTATATGCCAGAGGCAAGGAGTCTGGAATGAAAAGGCTTTCTGAACAGGTCTTACAGACTACTCCTCTAAGAGGCAAATCCTGACCTACTGAGAAAAAGGTACAAGGAGTTTAAGAAGAATTTCAAGCCTCTTCTTCCCGTGTTTCTTTCTGTGATTCTTCCTTCTTCATGAATCGTGTTATACAGGAAACAGTCTACATTTAAAAGAGTTTCTGAAAATAAACAAAAAGAGGACTGGTCATATCTGGTCACATCTGTGACACTGTACAAAGTTTACCTACCTGCATACTGATGTTGTCAAAACTGGCTGCTCCATAACTGGTGGATTAAAATTGTTGTCAAGTTTCTCAGTAAATACTTTTTGAAATCTTACTTTTAAAATTTTATTCTCTTAATTGTGTATTAGACAGTGAAAATAGGATTGTGTTATTGTTAGTAAATGGTTAAGAGTTATATTTTAGGCATTCTCCAAAATACTTTGTCAACAGAGGATTTTCCTTTAAAACCAGCTAATTGGTAATGCAAGGTTAAAACCAGAACAATTGGCAGGTCATTAGAAATGTATTCTGATTGTTATAGGGCTTTAAGCCACTAGAAATAATGCAGTGTTATGGCATTTTCACACAATTATATCTATATGAGGTCTTTGCTTTTGCAGATACTGAATTTTGAAAGAAATGTCATTTGTCGTTCATGGTAATGGAGCTACAACAATGTAATATGGAACCGACAGATTCTGCAGTATACTGTAAACTTTAAATGCTTATTTTTCAAAGTTCTTTGTAAGCTTACCAATTACAGCTTGCTTGCAGTATCAGTCTTTTCTAAAGGTTCCTGTGTAAATGAAAGTTGATAAGTGAAATGTGTGCTGACCGTTCTAAAATACATTTAGATATGTAGATATAGTATAAAATGCTGCAGCTGAGCTAGCTGTAGGTTCCTTTTTTTCCATCACTGGAGAAAAACAGGCACTTCTCAGCTGTAGCTCTTATAATTAAGGATTTCTCATCCCCATTGTACAAGTAATTGTTCATTATGGCAGAAGAATTGTGTAATGTGAACAAAGATCTTTAGCCTCTTTCAGAACTGTTTTGTGTAGAACTCATCAGAAATTATAAAGGACTAAACATTCAAATTCAGAATTTCAAAGGAATAAATGTTTTCAAATATTAACCGTCTGAACTCAGTAAGCTTCAGAAGCAAGCTTGCAATTCAGAGGAAATTCTGTGAATGAGTTTAATTAGTTAAAAAAATCAAGAATGATGAAAAATGTTAATGCAAGATTAGTTCGTTGCTCATTGTCAATACAAAATATTTGTTTAATAATATGCCTATAATAAATTTTAAGATGATCAAAGAAGTTGACCCTAAACAAGCAGTAATGTTTTGGTCAAAATAATTGGGAATTAGAACTAAGCGTTACTGAGGACAGATTACAGAAATTCATTATTCAAAAATAAGAGGAAAAGCATCTAATAGGTCAAACCTGTTTAAACTGCATTTTCTTAAGGAGATTAATTTCATCTCGAACCTGTGCAGATGATTTATAGGACCTTTATTGTCCTGAAAAAGTGGTTTTGTCCATCTCTTAAAGATGCTGAACTTACTTCAAAAGATGGATTTTATTGCTTGATCTGTTTTGAAAAAAGTGAACTTGACATTGAGTTAGAAACTACTTGATGGCAGTATTATTGTCCTTGGTGGCATAGTGCTTGTTAGGGTGGTGTTCGAGTCAACATTAAGATGTCTATATAATACCTGTGGTCCTAAATCTTTTGCTTAAACACAGGTTTTCAGCGCCAGCTGTGATGCCTAAGGGTACTTGAGAAATCTGAACAAGACTGTTAGTTGTTACACACGAATGACAGGATACTAGTGCCTTTCTGGAACAGTATCTGAAAGCGAGGTGAGATACTGTATGGCATCTCAGATGGTGCAGGACAGTTACGTGTAGGTAAATGACTTGAGCCTTAGGTGTCAAAGCTCCCATATAGTCAATGGAGGTCTAGAAAGTGGAGAATTGTTCAGCTCACCTGAAGGAGACACCTACATTAAGTCAGATCAACAGCACTGCAGACTCCACTGACCGTACTGGCTAGAGGTTGGTTCACCTGTCTGCACTGGACGGCTACTGCAATTTGTGGCAGCCTGGTGTGTTGGACATCGGCAGGGTGTTAGGGCCTGAGCACTTTCCTCTTCTAGGTGGCTAAACCAAGGAATCCAGATTAGGGCCACAATTCAAGACAGGGCACAGACATAGCTGCTGTGCTGCTGCGGCGTAGCACAGACTGGGGCTGATGGTAAAGCCTCAGCCTAAAAGCAGCTCCCAAGGGAAGGGGGAGGCAAGTCCTCACTTCGAATACTTTGGGGGATCTCCAGGGAGGGACACTCGATGCCAATGTGTGAGCAACTGAATTTCGTCCTGAATGATTATGTATCCAACAAGATTATCCACTTTGCTGGCAAATATTAATAAATCTGTCAAGATCTTCAGTTATATTTGTTTATACCTCTTTGAAGACATGGACAGGGTGCTTATGAACAGGAATTCTGAAAGCATTTTTCTCCATAACAATGATAAGACAACATTTTCATATATACATCATACATAAAAAATTTAAATGATCATCACCTTGTTAACAGTATCACCTTTTCAGAACTTGTAAAGAATTGAATCTTGCAACCCTGGAGAAGCATAGATTAAGATATTTCTACACACAAAAGTTGCCATGCAGAGGCAAGGGTTCAGTTGTATCCGGTTTTGTGGAATTTGTTGTACTGGTGTGTTTCAAGCTCCTTCTTGTATTCACAAGAGAGAATTTCCATTCAATATAAATAACATATTGATGTTCCCTGGTAAAGAAAGGTTTGGTGTTTCCAAAGTGCATCTAAATTTAGTATAGCCATATAGCATAACATCTGTTTAATAGTCTTATTTTTCTTATTACTGAGACTGACAGAGACTAAGCAATTTATTCTTTTGTCTCCGTTACTGTACCAGTGTGCCGGTGCTGTCACAACTGCTGGGGTTGGTGGGTGAAGGTATTTCCTGTACAAACAGAGAGCTCTTGGAAATGTTCCAGCATTTAAGCTGCGCTGCTTGATAAAGGAAGCAGGTTAACTGTGTTGATAGCAGTCAAGCAGTAATGCAGTCATCAGGAAATTGGAATAACTTGAATAGTGTTTGCATTAAGTTACCTCAAAGCTTCAGAAGTGAATGGGTCTCCCATAGAATCACAGAATGGTGGGGGCTGGAAGGGGCCTCTGGAGGTCATCTTGTCCAACCCCAGTGCTCAAGCAGGGCTGCCTAGAGCCAGTTGCCCGGGTCCGTGTCTAGACATAGGCCCTGTTTCAGACTGCCAGCCCAGCAGGGATGTGTCAGATATTCTGGGGCACTTAAAAGGCTGGATAAGCCTATGTTTAAGTGACTGAGTCACTCCCAAGGGAGCCTAAAGACAGTGAGCTGATTAACTCTTTATGCTTCAGCCCCCTTGTCATCTTTGCAGCCCCTTACTGGACTTGTTCCAGCATATAAATGTTTTTCTTGCACTGGGGAGCACAGAACTGGACACTACTCCAGGGATGCAGTCCAACAGCTGCTGAATAGAGAGGGAGAATTACTTTCCTTGACCTGCTGGCTACACTCTAGCTAATTCAGCCCAACGCATGGTAGGCTTTATTTGCTGCGAGGGCTCGCTGCTGACTCATGTTCAATTTGTTGTTCACCAGGACTCCCAGATCCTTTTCTGCAGAGCTGCTTTCCAGCCAGTCATCCCCGAGCCTGCACAGTTGCATGTGGATTTTCCACCCCAGAAGCAGGACTTTGCATTTGCCTTTGTTGAACTTCAGGAGGTTTATACCAGCCCATTTCCAGCCTGTCTATGTCTCCTCTGTCTCCTCCAGCATATCAACCGCTCCCCTGGTTGGGTAATATCTGCAAATTTAATGGGAGAGCACTCTATCCTGGCATCCAGATCATTAACAAAGATATTGAACAGTATTGACCTGAGACATACCGCTAGTAGTTGCCAGAATAGGTGGTACCAGGATGCTCAGACCATCTGTCCAGGTGTTCTCCAGCCAGCCATCCCTGCCTCTACCCTGCTCGTCCTGGCCGTGGAAGCAGGTTTGACTCTTACAGTACGGTCAGAACAAATGGATTTGGTTTACTGTCCTGCTCCAGCTGCGATAAACAAGCCCAGGGCTGCTCAACGGGTACTTCCAAACATCACTGGTGACATGATTTCCATACGTTGTTACCCTTTTCCTGTTTCTTGACCCTACTTTTTGCCACCTTTGTACCTCCCTTTCTTTAACCCAGTCTCATCTCATTACTTTTTCCCCATTGGTCCCAGTTTTGCTATATCCATAACCTTATTTGGTATTTCTGATGCCATTACCTAGGCCTTACATGGAATCACTGATACACTTAACTTGGTGCTGTTGGCCTTGCAAGATTCTGCTCCACAAAAAGGTCCTGAGTGCTCCCCTCCAGTTATCTGTGAGGGCCAGCCATTTCTTGTGTAACTCCCTATGAACCCCCTGCAAAATCCAGCCATCCCTCATGGCATTATCTGTAACTTTTGTCAGCTTCTCACAGTTATCATGCCTGACAGTTTTTGGTGTCATGTCCAGTCCATGTCCAGATGTGTTCCATGTGCTATTCAGTTAGCTTTGCTTATATGATATGGCAGGGGAACCCCAATAATGCACTCTCGGAAACAGGCACCCTGCCCTGGCTCCTCCTGGGGCTGTCACAGGGCAGCCGTTTGCCCCCTGGGCTGGGGGTGAAGCCTGTCATCAAGGGTCAGCAGGGAAGGTTCTCCAGAGCATCCTTGGACCAAGGGGGACTACTTCCTGGGGGATATGGGACATGCAATGGGGTGCAGGGGAAGAGCATTTGGGGATTTTGCAAGACTTACCACGAGATGTTAAGCAGAGGAACCATATGGTGGGGAAAGGGAGGGATCAAGGTGGTTTGGGGAGGAACAAGCATGGGAAAGTAGAGGTATAAGGCGATAAAAGGGGTTGGTCACCAGTAAACAGGCTGCTGATCAGTACGCTCGTCTAGCCATGCCCTGTGTCTCATCAGCACAGTCTCATTAAACTCAGTTTCTAACGATTCCCCTGGATGAGGTGCTCTCTGTGATGTCTATATGGGGGTCTAAGTGCCAGCAACTGGGATGGGGACCAGGGGCTTGTGTGTGTGTGGTGTCAGCAACTGGAGCGAGTGAGGGTGCGTCTGTCAGTGTGTGACAAAGATTAAGCCAGATTAGTCCATGAGTAGGATAAGTGGTGTAGGAGCCAGGTATACGTGTGTGTGTGTTTCTGTGAGGGAGAAACTGATTTTGTGTTAGAAATACATTTGTGAATCCATCACAGATAAAGCAGGAATTTCAATATAAACATAGTTCTTTTAAAACAGTTCACCTGCCTGCAGAGACAGCACCATTCCAGCCACCTTTTGAAGTCCATACTGACTTTACTGTGACTTACTGAAAATGGGTAAATTTTATATATTGAGAATTATCCCTTGATAAAAAGCAGTGCTAAAATCAGATTGTAGTCACTGCAGTGGTGGAATTCATAGCTGCATTTACCCCCATGAGTCTCCCCATATGCTGCATTGGAAGACTTAAGCATTTTAAGAAAAGAGTTCATTGAAGTGAACTTAAGAGAGGAAAGGGTCAAGCCAGGAGATGGAAAGAACCATCTAACCATCTGGAAAAGGCATGATATTTCAATGGCTGGTTAGTTATTTAACCGTATTCTCAGTCATCCACAATTCTGTACGAAACATGCTTGGAAGAAAAAAATATTGACATTATAGAACAATGGCCGTGCCTTCCCCACAGGTACAGGTCAGGTTACACAAGTTTAGTTAATATGTTATTTATGCGAAATGGAAGAGCTTCAGTGGGCAGTGACTGAAGGAGATTTATCTTTTAATACCAGTCTGGCTTTTAGGACACAAATCTGGTGGTAGGAGAGTTGAATTGAGTTCTCTGTTTCGGACTGAGAAAAGGCGGTTTAAAGGCAGGTGTCCACTCCTCAGGTGAATGCCCAAACAACACGCAGACATGAAAGAAACTGCTCTGAAAAACTGTCAGAAATTTTTGCAATAGTTATTTCATTTTCATGAGTCTCTCTTAGACTGTTCATCATTGCTACAAGCTTTTGAAATACAACAGAGAACACTGAAACGTGTCCCTTCGAAGCAGCCAGGATCAATTTCTTCTCAGAAGAAGCTGGCAGCACTGATTAATGTCGAATAATATCTGAATCAGAAGGACTATGTACAAGCTACTGAAAGCTATAAAAATGCATTAACATATACTCCAACAGATAGTAAAGAAAGTATTTTTTAAAATCTCAATCAACATCTCATTCATAGTATCTATATACAAGGTAAGTGAGAGAAATTGTTCTGTTAGTGTCATGTCCTCAAAAATATAGAAAAGGAAATACTGATTTTTCAAAACCATACAATTACCATGGGTGAATTCTTAAATCATATTTCTGACATTTGAATGGAATAAGAGGCAAAAAGGAACACAAACAAGAAAAGGAAATACAGCCATGTTAGCCATTTTTGTACTTATTTATCCATTCAATAAAATGTATAAAATTAAAAAATATTTTAAAATTCATGTGTAATATAGTAAATCATCAGAAGACAGTATCATATTACAAATGTAAAAATCAGGTCACACTTACAACAAAGAAAATTGCTCAGGTATGGTTTTCTACTTGCAGTAAAAGGTAGTTCTTAAAGCTGATAAACTATTGGTTTGGAAAAACTCCCATTTACATTTGTGAATGCTTGATTCTCAGGGCCATTAGCTGGCAGAAAATAGCATTCAATTAGATATGAATTCCACCTACGCCTTTACTGAGAACTAATGATATGCAACATATTACAAGCTTTAATGTCTAGCAAGCACATGCAGCTTCATTTAAATAGAACTACTATTAACATTTTCCAGGATTACACTGATTTTCAAAGAGTGGCCATCTTATTATTATTTCTATTTGACTTCCTCCATGTTTCCTCTATTTGTTTATTCATAATAGAAATAATGTTAGCCTTGTCATTTCAGATAATTAATGACGATGCACAAGAAAAATCGGTAAAGAATATCCTTTGCTGATTATTCATAATTACTTGGGTACTGCAATAGTTGTGCTAATGGGGAAATCTATCTTTGACTTAATTATAAAAGTAGATTAAAACTGCATCGGAAAAAAATTGATCTACTTTTTGTTTCTGTCTTCTATGATAGAACTCAGTAGAGAGAAAATAATAGGGTCTTGATACTTATTAAAATAATTATATAAATACTTCATTTTTAATTACTTCTTATTTTCTCAGATAATACTGAAGTTGGCTTATTTTAATTTGGATGATTGATTGTCAAGATCCAATAACTGTTTTCCCAGTCTACACACCAGCACACTATTTTTACATGGAAGCACTAATAATGAAATTGCTGGCATGATAGATTGACATCACTAAATTTTTTCCAGAAACAGTCATAGAAAAGGAGTGAAGTAATGGAATGATGAAAATCAGAGATCTGTATCCCCCAAATATAGTCTTTGTAGGGCAGAAAAAAATATTCAGTCTATACACATGTATGAAAATAGAAGAAATATTTGCTTTCTGTGGGTAATGGTATGCCAAAGTGGTGACATTGATCCATCCATTACGGTGTGACACCTAACGATGGGTTGGGACCTCTCTCTTCCTAAAAAGTGGAAATGTCCCACATGCTTTTTGGTACGGTAATTATTAGATCTTTTTTTATGTATTCTGATAATATTTAAAAGAACTAAATTCAGAATATTGTTTAATGCCTGTTGTCGTGGTTTAACCCCAGCCAGCAACTAAGCACCACACAGCCGCTCACTCACTTCTCCCCCCCAGTGGGATGGGGGAAGGAATCGGAAAAAAAAAGTAAAACTCATGGGTTGAGATAAGAACAATTTAATAGACCAGCAAAGAAGAAACTAATAATGATAACTGTAACACTAATAAAATGACAATAGTAATAATAAAAGGATTGGAATATGCAAGTGATGCACAATGCAATTGCTCACCACTCGCTGATTGATGCCCAGTTAGTTCCCGAGCAGCGATCCGCCACTCCCCAGCCCCAGTCCCCCCAGTTTATATACTGGACATGACATCACATGGTCTGGAATACCCCTCTGGCCAGTTTGGGTCAGCTGCCCTGGCTGTCTCCCCTCCCAACTCCTTGTGCCCCTCCAGCTTTCTCGCTGGCTGGGCATCAGAAGCTGAAAAATCCTTGACTTTAGACTAAACATTACTTAGTAACAACTGAAAACATCAGTGTGTTATCAACATTCTTCTCATACTGAATCCAAGACATAACACTATACCAGCTACTAGAAAGAAAATTAACTCTATCCCAGCCGAAACCAGGACACCTGTTCATATGTAGAGCTTTTTATTTCTTCATGTCCTTTTATTTTTACAAGTTTTTATCTTCTAGGTGATAGTAGATCTCATGTTCAGGAAACAGAAGCATGAACAAGTAATAAACCTTCACCAGAATATTGTGAAAAAATCACCAGGTGTATAACATTAAATAAGCTTGAAGATTGTGTGTGTGTGTGTGTGCAGATTTCCACTCTAAGCTTTAAAAAACTAACTTATGAAAATGTGAAAACTCTCTTTTCTTAATTTCACCTCCAAAATTTTCCCCTTCTGACTAAAATCCAGGATTTCTCAGGACTTTCTGTAGTGTCACATATAGAATATGAATAGATCTGAAGTTTTCTGGAAGAGCTTTCTACTTCAGGAAGCTGGAAATGCTAGCAGCATCTGCATTCTTTTTGGCTCTGTGGCTCTGCCATTATTTCTTTTAAAAATCTTACCTTCTTCCCAAGAGATAAGCTATATTGCTGTATCTTATTAATTACAGCCCCCAAAGCAAAACAAAAAAATTCTGCATGATTTAAGTCAATATTTAAATTTTGCCAGATTTGAAAGCATCTGAGTTATTGTAAGGTAGAGATAAAATGTACTTTATTGCTTTATAATTTTTAGGTAACTTTTCAGCCCTGGAAAGATTAGTTGGTTTTCTGAGAAGAAGTGGCAACCTTGATAGAACTGCATTTTTCTTTGAAATGCTGAAGAAACATAATTATTTTGGGAACCTGCATATAACTACTGCAAAGGACTCTACTGCTGGTAAGGCATGCAAACGAGTATTTGTGGATTTTGGATTTTCAGAGCAGTGCTGCAGAACCTCTGTGCAGTTTACGTGACTGCTTTAAGGCTCAGTTTGTTAAATGTTATTTCTTCATGTGCACAGAAATGAAACCAGTGTTTTCAGATTTCCTTATAAGTTAGAGGTGGTAAAAATACAAACTTCTTAATAGCTCAAGACTTCTTTTGGAAAGCACGGGAGCATGAAGATGGGGAAAGCTATATGTGTAGTGAATAGGGTACTCCAAATAGAAGAGAAGTATCAATCTTCTATCAATCTAGAAGAGAAGTATATATCAACTGCAGATACTTAACACAAGAACTTGGACTGTAAATAGTCCTCCATCTGCAACCGTTAGGAGACAAATCCTGGCTTAAATTATTTCAGTGAGCCAGGATGCTGCCCAAGATGTTATTCTACAATGTAGTCAGTAAGACAATTCAAATAAGTCCTGTAACATACTGTAAAAGGCACCTGTTTATTTTGGGGATCTCAAAACATTTTCTATACATTTATGTTATACACATGACCTCTATATTCTACAAATGTAGGGTTTTACCCATTTTTCAGTTGCATATATAAGTCCAAGTAGTTCTTAGTCTACTTTTTGGCTTTAGGTCTTTTTGGCATTTGGCTTTAAAACGAGAGATTATAATTATAGGGTGTCACATCTAATATGTATCTGTATATGATATATCAAAATACAATTAAATGAAACTAATTTGGACTATATAATCAATCTGATAGTGAGGAGTTTTCTTTTCCTTTTACTGCATAATTCAGGATACACAAGCCCAAGTTGTTTATAACTGGAATCTCTTTAATTTACATTTTTAGTCATTTTTTTCTGACTTGATTGCTCAGAGTAGGTCTCTACAAGCGTAAGCAACTGGGATGTGTTAAATATGTGAAGATGCAATAGAGAGTAGATGGCACACATCTTTCAGCCTGCACTGGACTGTCTTTGTAGCACTGAATGAAAAGCTTAATAAAATGTTCATTACATAGATGTGGAATTTTTTTACTTCTGAACATTGATGTCTACATGATACAAATACAAACCCCTTAAGAACTTGCTGTGCTGAAATGGGAAGGTCCTGCTCTTCCTTCTGCCTTGCTTCTTGCCACACAGTCTTACCCGCTTCTTTGCACAGGCTCTGAAAATCATCCAATTCTGTACCTGCCTGATTCAGCTTTCTAAAATGACAGAGAAATAGCCAGCAAAAATATGAATATATTTTCCCTGGGTTAGTGAATCAAATCGTTTTACCATATGAGAGGAAAAGTTCCAGAGCTCAAGGCAAGCGAGGACCTTGTTGCCAGGAATAGAGTGATAAGAAGTCACTTCTTTTTGTAGCAACAAGCTGTTCAAGCAGCTCAGCTGTATATGTAACATTACCCTTGGCACAGCTGATGGAGCTTGCCCGATCATCCATTCTGAGCTATGTAAGTATGCGTAACTGGAGAGCGCATGAGCCAATACCCTAATGTGGTATGCTACTCTAATAAATTATCCTTGCCAGTTGCTCAAAGGTGTTCCTTCCAGACCGCAGTCGTTAATGGAAATGCTGTTCTTTAGCAATATTGCTCTTCACTATTTTATTTGTCATCATCACCATAGTACAGGTGTATCTTTGTGAATTGTGTTAAACAACATAGTTAGCATCTGGCACAACCCATCTATTCTCTTGGTCACTGTTTCACAAAGGGAGCACCGTGCATTTAGTAGAGCTCGTGGTTTTGCTAGGATTTCAGGGTGAGAGTGAGAGCATCAGCTTTGATGTTTAAGGTAGAAGTTTGGAGAAATGTAGGCATCTGTGTCCCAGAGAGAGATTTGAATTGGCACGTTTCCAGCAACACATACCATTGACAGAGTTTAAATTCATTCAGTACCTAAATAAAAGTACTTCGTTAATTGCAGAAGCACTCTTTGTCTAAGCATATAAGCAGAAAGTACGTACTTAAGCAGTCACGATTCAATGCAAGAGTTGTGGTACTTGGGGAAAAGTAAACAAACTCATTCTTCTGCAGGGCTAACTTCCTCCTTCCTTGGCAGAGTTTACATGGTTGGTGCCTGATTTGTTTCTTTTTCAAATGGTTGATTTTGCACTAATCTGTGCATCAGAACTGGCAAACACAGGATCTGTCAAACTGTAAGAACTGTGAAGCTATAAATGAAAGGATGGCGTATGTATGAGAAAACATGCATCAGTATATTGTAAAATAAGTTAAACATCTATCTGAAGAAATTCATACACTTATTGTTTATAAGTGTATACAGATGTATGCTTACTGCAAATATTTAAAAATTCTCTTTTTCTAAAAAGACTTTTCTTTTTCATGGTGCTTTATATAGGTAAATATGGAAACTTCTTATTGAGAAGATTGATCACCCTCTATGCTATTCAAACAGGCACAAGGGACAATCTAATCAAGCTCTGAGATAATTTAACAAAGCTAGAAAGGGCAGTGACTGGGGCCAGAGAGCTATCAAGAATATGCTTGGTTTGTCTAAATCCTCTTGGACTTTGGCTCTTCGTGTGCCACATGACCACAACTTTTCTACTGACTATTTATAACTTGTGGAAATGATTTTTCTGCTCTGGTGAACTTAGCCATTTTTTCCATTGTTTGGGTTAAGACTACCTGCCTGAGCAATGCTTTGTCTCGATCAAATCCAAGACTTCTATTTGTAGGGAAGTCTGTAAGGTAGGTTGGCTGTTGTCTTGAGGTTTTCCTGTGCATTTTCATTTAATTGTCAAGTACAGCAATTAGGTCTTTAGCATCATATCCTGAAGTTGCACAATTCAGTTCGAGCCTCTCTTCTCCTGCAGTCCTTTTCCTTGAATTTCTTAGGGCAGGAAGGCGATTCCAATTAGAACCCGCTTCTGCTGCAGGTGAACATCTTGCCTGGAAATGTCAAAACCCATCTAAAAATAGTTCAAGAGCAAGGTTCCTGATAGTTATTTGCTAATATTAAAGAACAGAGGAGGCTGGGGAACCACTGAGGATTTAAGGAACTTGAACACAGTAATTCAGAAACTGTTATTAAAGATTGTCATTGGTAATCCCCATTAGGAAGACTGGTTTACTATCTTCTTGTCGTCAGTCAGGTTGAATTATGTTCGTTTACCATGGGTCAGAACCACGTCCAGTAGAGAGCTCTGTTGCTCGATCGCTTTGCTGCGTCCAGACTTTTCAAAAAGGCGATATTGCTTGTCACATACTTGAGGGCGAGAATATTAATTGCTTCACTTTGCGTCAGCAGCGGGCTTACAAAGGAGGCATCTGGACAGAGTTTCAGATGACAGAAAAAATCATTCTATTAGTAAATCAAATGGGTGGTACCCATTCTTTATTCCTGAATCCAACTGGCAAGACATGTCTCACATCCATGTGATTAAACTCTTTCATCTTTAAACCAGAGTGTGTGCAACCTAATTGCCTATTGGAATAATTCCTGGCCCAAATGTGACCAAGTATTGTCTGAGACTGTGGTGGCTGACATGGGGCAAAACCACACCAGGAATTGTGCAAACAGTTTCACAATATGGACAGCAGAAGGAAATGCCAAGCCCTTAGCTCTGGTGCAGTTTAGTTCTTTGCATAGAAGGAGCTCTGGGTCTGAAGATAAATGTAGAGAAGTTCCCTTTGAGCCAACTAAACCTCTGGAGTTCTGGCTTTGACTTGGGCTCGGTGATATTGAAGATACAGAGCATGGAGTTGATCAGTGTACCAACTCTCCTGGTCACTTCATCAGTTGATCAGCATGAATATGTCACTTCTGTAGAAAGTCCAGGGTTTTCTTTATCAATGGTACGCATGGAGAAGGGATGTATCAGAATGCCTTTTAAATTATCTTTGCTACTCTAGTTAATAGTCACGATTGCCTCCTTGCCTGGTCGGAAGGTTCATGCCAGTGATCTGAAAGCTCAAAGTTTGCCATGCTTGGGAATATCCCAAAGCCCTATGTGAAGAAGATCCATCAACCACACATAGTAATATCACTGCTATAATACCAATAAATAAGGCACTGCAAGGTTCCCATCTTCTTTACCAGCAAGCACTTAGCATCAAGTTTATCGGTAAGTGACTTACTTGCCAAGAGCTTCAAACATACTAGTGGAAGTGCTAATTTAAAGCTGATGACCATGAAATGGGGAGTGGGGGAAGAAGGGATGGGGAATTGTATCCTAAGCAACGTAGCTCAAGCAAGGACCAAGAGCAAGGGCCTGAGCAGCAGGCCCAATGGATACTGCCCCAGATGAGGCTTCTCAGTTGTTTTTTTTTTTCTCA
The DNA here is from genome assembly GCF_026419915.1 of Harpia harpyja. Lineage (NCBI taxonomy): Eukaryota > Metazoa > Chordata > Aves > Accipitriformes > Accipitridae > Harpia > Harpia harpyja. The sequence goes on from NC_068940.1 coordinate 103,123,139, forward strand.
TTTAGCATTTTCTCACAAAGTAGCAAGTTTCCACAGAAGTCTGATCCAAGGCCACAGCTCCACTATATCAGAGCTGACCCTGAACACAGGCAGCTGAACACCCCCAGGGTTGCAGCACCTGCTGGTGCACTCAGGACCCTTGCCAAGAGGGCTTTGCCAGTAGAGCTTCAGCTGATCCTAGACTGGCCAAGGATCTTCTGGTTTGAGGGTATCCAATGAGCCCAAGAGCCCTGCCCTTCCTTCCAGACGTTCTTGTAGTCGTTTCAGGCCAGACTTGCCATCCCAGGCTCTGCCATCCCTGTTTAATGGTGCTGGTGTTGGTTGTCCTTGTGGATGAGAGCACACCTGCAACTTCTCAGCAAGAGAAATTCTGATCCTCAGCCACAAATTGCTTCGCTGTGCATCCAAGTACACATGTTCTTCAACTGCTGCCATATCAGATACTTTTGTCGGTTTGGCTGAAATACCAGGCACTGCAAAGATGGTTACCTGCAGCTAAACTAGATGGGCATCTCCTCCAACCAGTTGTGAATACTTAGCCACCACCTCGACGTCGACAAGTGGAGGCACTCGGCCTTTTTCTGCTCTTTATGTCGAGTTTCCTGAAATTGGCTGAAATTCTATTCTTTGAGATATGTTTTTGTATTCCTGCATGTCTTGCTTTGAGGCCATACATATTTTTCCAGAAATTCTGATGTTGAGAGAAACAGATATTGTAGGATGTGTGCCTTTCTTTTTACACCAGCATGAATGACATGAGAAAGAAGAAAAGAGGGGAAATAGAGGAGGGTGCCTTATAGGTTCCCCTGTGCATACTACTGAGGTAAAGATTTGTCAGTCTTGAGTGCATGAAGTCATACATACAGGCAAAGCAGGAATGTACATATTAACAACACACTTAGAAATAGATATAGAATATTAATATCTAACCATTCTTTTTTTAACATCTTTTCATTTAAAAAATAAAGGAAAATGTAGCACTTCTGAAAACTTCCATGCTTGCAAGACCTGGAGTAGGGTGAAATTAGCTATAGAACATGTATGCAAATAGTAGCAGTTTAAGGTGATTAATTTCTAGTCTGGGAAACAGTGATTTATGAGATATTTAGAAAAACAAATGCATAACCACTCTGTTTACATATGGGGTAGTTAGAATTTATAGACAACAATGCCTATTGCTTTATATTAGTCACTATTTGAGAAACTAGGAAATACCATATAGAATTTAATGTTACAGTAATTTAGATAAGAAGAAGGAAGCGGCACAACAGGGTGTAAAAACAGCAGAAAAATTATTAAAGGAGTTTTGTCCTTGTTTGCAAGAGGGCCCAAATCAGCTAAAGATGTTCTAGAAATAGTTTAGTGGCTACTACAGACATACGCAATGTAGAAAAAGCTCTCAGCGTACTTGTAGAAATGGCAAAAAAATAGGTAAAAAGTTCTTTAGATCTTTTCATACACATTCCTTTCTATTTGAAATTGCTAATAGACTCCTGCTTTGCTTTTTTACCTGTTTTTTCTCCACAATGAATAGCATTTTCTTCTTAACTTTAAACTAAAAGCTTTGGAATTGAATTAATAAGCAGATTAAAATACTTCTATATGAATGTGTTTACTACTTTTTTCATGTTGAGTAAGGACTAGAAGAGACAGAATGTAGGCTATTTATCTTGTACTTTTTCCTCTTTACTTAAGGTCAAAGAGAACTTTTCCAGTAAACACACTGGGTGAGATTCTGATGTCATTAATACTAAACTTTTCCATTGATTTCAGTGGAGTTAGGAATACCACTATTTATAAAGCTTCATAGACTAGTTTTGCTAAAGCATACAGTTTGCTTGTAGAAAATCACACCCATATACTCTTAAGAGTTATGAAAACTGTGGCTTTCAGTAAACCGCCTTCTAGCACAACAGTTACTTAAAAAAACTAAACCGAGATTGAATTATTTACTGAATGTTCTGCAGAATTTGGAGGCAAGATCAAGCTACTATGCTGTTAAAAGTAAATAAAGAGGACATTATTTCTCAAGACTTACTCTTTCAGTTCTGTGTTGTGCATAAATAATTTGAATTATTGATATTTTGCTCCTTTCCCAAGATTTTCAATATAGTCAAATCAATATTGGGAAATAGCAGTGTGAAACTACAACTAGCTGAACACTCTGGTCCTGATCCAGCAAAATATTTAATTACATGCTTCCCCTGCACAAATATGTATACTTAATGATTTTAATAGAGCTATATGACTGCTCAGAACTAATCATCAATCATAAAACATATTAAAACGGGTAACATGTTTTGCTACTTAAAGGAGCCCTTTGACCTTGATTTGATTAGCAGTGTTTTGAATAATTAAGAGTTGAATCATCCAAATTCTTCATACTGCACTGAGGAAACATGTTGTCACATTGACAGCACCCAGCTGTAAAAGGTTATTCCTGGAAATTTTATCTTTGCCTGTAACATAGGAGATGGTTTTCCTTCTGTATCTTCTGTGCTCAATGTTCAGACAAGCTGAAAAGCTTTTACAGGTGTTTTAATTATAAGAACTTTGGGTTCATATTTTCCATCTAGTTTGTCAATAATATGTTGCCCTAATATAAAGATTTCATATATAAATTCCTCTATATTATGAGATCCTAGGAACCAGTCCGTAGGAATACAGGTGCAAGAAAAAAAGTTAAAAGTGGAGGTATATGTTCAGGGGTTTTTTAATGCTACATTGGGTGTTTACTATAAATGGCATTACTGAGGTTTATTTCACAATCTGTTAACAACCTGTTTGGTTTTGCATTAGCTTTTTGTAATATGACAGTGCAAGATACGATACGATCACTAATATATGAAGGGAGACTGCTGTAATGCATGTCATTTATATTTTCTTAGAAGGAAAGCATTCAAATTATTTTGACAATGACCCAAGCCCATGTGATATTTAAAACAGACTGCCAAGGCCAGAATTCAACCAAAACAATTAGCAAAAGTAAACTGGACGTTGTCAGGTGCTGAAGAGTGAGAAAAAATTGGGGTGTTAGTTGTTGTCACTCATCTCCCAGTTCATTGATCCTTGTGTACTGGTTTACTCTCCAAATAAAACAGGTACTGAAGCAGTACCATGTGCCCAGGACCGTGCACCCAGGACCTGTGCCAGCATCTGGGCTCTGAAAAGCACGGTGACATGACGGGCTCCTTTCCCATGAGTGCAGCGGCTGCCAGCGTTAGCCCTCCTTTCCCAGCCCGGGGGAGTGTGAGCCCACCAAGTGTTTGGCACTTTACTTGCAAACCGGGTAAGGATCCAAGATGCATAAGACCTTATTACCTAGCAAAACGTTTTCCTGGAAGATCTGGTTTTGGGGGGTTTCCTAACACAATGTACACATTAATCCAATTAAAATATCCAGACAGAAAAAAATTGTGCCACAGGTCACATGTTCATTATCTTAATGTTTTCTGGGACATCCTGTTTTAACTCTAAATCTGTTGTGGTATCAGCTCTGAAATGCTGTTTTAAACTCAGATTAAACTCAAGAAGATATACAGGTGGTAAACAACTATTTCTTCTGCATCTCTTGAAGGTTTCAAACTTGCTTTTAATTACCTAAAAGATAAGAGATGTGTGGAGGAGATAGAATTTTGTCATGATGTAAGCCATTCAAAAGACTTTGAATTGCTTCATAAGAAAAATAGTTTTTCATTTATTATTAACGGTCTTTTTTTTTAACTAGGTTTTGACACTCTCTCCAAGTTATCCAGAGATTCAAGAAGATTTTAGAAAAGGCACAAGCAGCAATCAAATCCTAAAAATAAGATCTTAATACAAAATGTTTAGCTATTAGAGATGCCAGTAAGCACTAGAAATAAAAAAAAAAAAAGTTGAGTAAATACGTATTTTAGACTTTTTAATTAACATAAAATTAAAGTTTTCATTTTTTTAAGAATCCCATGGGAAGATAGCTGTTTAAGAAAAGAATAAGATGACTCAGACATGAACACTAAAGTGTGTGTGTGTGTTCAGCAAGGGAGAGCTTTAGGTTCACCAACAGGGGATATATTGCATTTATCATAGCTGTATTATAAAGATGATTCAATTTTAAAGACTGAATATCAGACCCTCTCTCTTGCAGCCAGTTATATTATCTGCTCAGACTGAAAGAAACTTAAACTGGCAGTAAATTGGATTTGTCAATTTTAAACATCCTTTACCTGCCCGGATGGTGCAGAAAGGTTTTAAATAAAACCAGTAAGACCGTCATATGCAGTAGTCTGTGTTAAGAACGTTATAAGACCTGCCATCTCCAGCAGCCTCCAGGACCCAGGATTTCTCCTGCCCAGCTGCTGGAGCCCAGTCTGGTGTGCCCTCAGTGGGAACACTGGGCCCTCGTACCTGCTGTATCATCTCCTACTTGCCAGCTAGTCCAGCTTGCTTGTCCTGCACAGCCCCCTTGAATACCCCAAATCCTCAAGATCATCTTCTTTTTCCCTTCTTATCGGTAGCACCGTCCAGGTTAGCTCTCTCCAAAGCTCAGCCTGTAGTTCCTTAATGGCCCATCAGTTACGGTCTGGAGACTTTTGGCCTTCATCAGCATCTTAGTTATCCCTTGTCTAACCAGGTTTGTGTCTCTGTGTTTTGTTTATCCCTTTGCTTTTTACTTGTTATCCTCTCTGAACTAAAAAGGTCCTTGATGAAGCAGATGCTTTCGCATTCCACGTACCCTCAACAGTCTGTATATCAAACTTCTTTAAAAATCACGTTCAGAGTAGAGTTTATGTGTGCATTATAACTTGCCTGCACCTCAGCTGCCTAATAAATTTATCAGGTAGCATTTTTCCTGAATGTGTACATCGCAGTGTATACTAACCCTAGAATTACTCAGTCACTTGCCCTTTCCATCAAACATCATTATGTGAAACATCAGTAAATACGGGTTAAGTGTGTATGTTTTATGAGACCGACCTTAAATTTAATAAACTTTTTTACCATTAAAGTGAATATACAGGCATTACCTCATGTCATTTTACATTTCCAGTGTTGAAATGTGATGTTTTCTCACATACATTTTATGTTCCTTTCTTCCTAAGAATTTCTTTTGAGTCAGATATATTTTAGATGAACCTTCACAGATATATTTCCAGATACAGAGATAAATGGTGTGGTCTGACAAATTAGCCATTTCATATCGTGCTTACTTTTTTACAGCTCGATAGTGCTCGTACTGAAATAAAGGCTTCATCCTGTAGCAATAAAAAAAGGAGGGAAGAGTGAAGTCATTTGTCCCTTTATCCTCATTTATTGATGATTAAGGCCACTGTAGTGTATTTATTAAGAACTGTACGTTAGATCAAGGTTTTGTCAGTGTTTTCAGGCTAGTGTATCCTTAGACTTTTTTACTTATATAACAGAAGGGTTTCCGCTCATGTTGTCTTAACTTGTTGCCAAATGATGATAAGCTAGGAATACTTATGGGTTTATTGGTGTGTCAATCTACTCAAACTCAGGTATGAAAGAGAAGGAATATAAAGGAAAAAATAATGAAAAATTAAATACTCTGTGTGCATTGGAAGGAACCTTCTCTAGTCCTACTTAATACATTTAAAACCATCTCTGTTGAGAAGAGGAGCATGTGCTTTACATTAGCACATACTTAACAACGTGCTTAATACTATCCTGAATAGAGATGTTATGTTGAATTGCTGCTATGCAGAAGAAAGGGAACCTTGGCATCTGCACTGCAAAAATAAAACTGAGGCTTTCATTTCTAGAGACATAGTCAGTAAATAAAGATATATGTAGGGCTGAATTGTGTCATGCCAAAGATCCATCTAGCCAATAGCCTAGTCACAGTGGCCAATAGCAGATGCTTAGGAAAGGCGTGTAAGAGCAGAGCAGACATAAAGCTGCACATAAAGTAAACATACACAGTAAACCCTCCCGATGTCTGGAAGTCAGTTTGTGCTTTAAGGCCTCCCTGAAAGATGACTATATCCTATCTTTGTGCTCAGTAGCTCCCAATGGATCTCATCAAGTCCACCCAAATCTCCTTATTTGCTTGTACAGTCCTGGAATCTTTCCCCACCATCCATCCTATCCCTCACAACCTCTCTTATCCTTCCCATCACTCCTAAAATAATCTACTCACCCAGAAAATGCTGCTGTCATCAAAATATTTAATTCTGATGCTCTGAGAACAAAGACAAAAAGGCTATATACCAATTAACTAAACAGTGCTAGATCATTAATTAACTGAACAATACTAGAGCACCAATTAACTAAACAGTGCTAGAGCACCAACGCAGACATTGTCCTGCTTTTTCTGTACGGTTAAATGTTAGCACAGTCAAGTATAACACTGATTTGCACCAGCCCATACTCTCCATAGCAGCTTTTATGCACGGTTTGGAAAGTTAGTATGGACGAGAGACCATGCTCCATAGGCAGCATGGATGAGACCGCTCTGTTTTAGAGTATAAAAGAGTTTTGCCATATGGACACAAACAGGGCCTCTTGAGTTGGCTTTGTGGTGTGAAAGATGTCCCATTTTGTTTACTGGTAAAGACTTGGAGCACAGAAATTCATTTTTGCCTACACTTGTGAGAAACCCTGAGATGGCTCTGGCTTGAGATGGTTCTTCAAAGAGGAAAAGTCCTGGACTCCGATTCCAGGACTGTTCATGTTCTGAAACAAATTTCATAGACCCTGGAGGGTTGTGGGCCTCTGAGATTTAGCAGTAGGTAAGGTGTTGTGTTTTGGGTGGCAGCTTCAGCTTCTCAAGACTTCAGCATCTCAAGCCAAGCTTCACAATTGGAGCTCCATGGTAATGCCGCGATACCAAAAACTAATCAGCCTTCTCATTGCCATTAACGCCAATGTCTATGTTTCTTCATTTCCTTCCCTTACAGTTAAAAGTCCTAACTCAGAAATTCAAGTTTTTTCACCCTGCCAAGTGCTTGTACATGGAACATCTTCCCAGTCCCAACGCTTGAACTCCCCTCTCTCCGTGCACATATGTCCCGTAGGTTCAACTCTTCCACAAACCACATATGTAGAGCTCAGAGCAAAACACAGACAATCCCTCAAGAGCTCTGTGCTAAAACAATGCCTGAAGTGGAGAAATTCTGAAAACAGCTGTAATTCATCACCCTCGGTGTAATTTATTTCTCCTTTGGGCATTACAACACAGCCCAACATCAAAGCCACTCAGCTGCAAAACGAGTATGATACCAGGCACATTGCTGTAGGCGACAGATTATGGACAAACAATTACTCAAGCTAAATGGCATGATGTCCAAAAGGAGAATAAACAAACAACAATGTTCTTCAACAAAATTGTATGTAGGGAACACATAAAGTCTTTGGAGAAATAAATTAGCAATAGAAAAAATGAGTGAGTTGGCCAGGTCTAACAAGGATGATGAATGTAGTGAAAGTGAGTGAAGAGACTGTTTGGCTAGGAGGCCACTTTCTGACCTCCTAGCCAAAACTAACTGGAAGCTAAAAATGATCTATGATGTAAGGGGGAAAAAGTGTTCACTGACTTAAAGAAGGTCTCAGTGCTGAAATATCACACTGAACTTTTTATGGCTTCCAGTAAAATAAAAAGGATTTGTTAAAAAGAGGACTGTTGGGATGATATGGAAAAGGTCCTGGTCCTATTGTATCCATTCTATGGGCGGTGGATCCCGTTAGCATACCTGGATGGGTGACCCTTGCTATCTTCTCCAGTTCATTTCCTTAACTCTTCCTTTTTTGCTTGACAACTGATCTTTGGCTGCAGTTCAAGTTCAAGGTGAGTTTTACTTCCCACCCATTGATGGCCTGTGTGTCCCAAGAGGATTTCCCCTCATCATGGAAACAAGTCTCTGAGCTTCCACCAGCGACAGGCGTTTCTTGTTGTCTTCCTCACTGGACACATAAAACAGCGCTGTACTTTACATTTAACTGAAGAACTTATGCATCTGCTATGCTCCTGGATAGATGCCTTAAACAATTAAAGGGATATAAATCATGATACTCCACAAGTATGAAATGGTTAGGGGACTGCAGTTAATGGGGATATAAAAAAGCAAAACATGCTTCCCCCTAGAAGAAAGTTATCCATTACATTTTCTTCTGAAGTGCTACGTCAAGGCCACTGTCAATGATGGGATGCAGGTCTTGGCAATATTAGCTGGTGCCTCCTCTACCCACTGCCTGGCACAAGCTGCTTTCCAGCAGCTTGGCAGAAAAGGACCTGGGATCCTGGTGGACACCAAGTCAAACATGAGCCAGCAATGTTGCCTTGGAACAAATAAGGCAAATGGTACCCTGGGCTGCATAAGGCAAAGCATGGCCAGCAGGTCGAGGGAGGAGATCATTCCCCTCTACTCAGCACTGGTGGGGCCACATCTGGAGTACTGGGTCCAGTTCTGGGCTTCCCGGTACCAGACAGACATGGACATACTGGAGAGATCCAGCAAAGGGCCGCAAAGACGATGAAGGGACTGGAGCACCTCTCCCATGAGGAAAGGCTGATTAAAAAACAAGCTGGGACTGTTAGGCCTGGAGAAGAGAAGGCTCAGGGGGGATCTCATCAATGTGCATAAATACCTGAAGGGAGGGTGCAAAGAGGACAGAGCCATGCTCTTTTCAGTGGTGCCCAGTGACAGGACCAGAGACAATGGGCACAAACTGAAACACAGGAGGGTCCATCTGAACATCAGGAAACACTCTTCTACTGTGAGAGTGACTGAGCACCAGCACAGGTTGCCCAGGGAGGCTGCGGAGTCTCCATCCTTGGAGATATTCAACAGCTGTCCAGACATGGTCTTGGGCAACCAGCTCTCAGTGGCACTGCTTGAGCAGTGGGGCTGGACCAGATGACCTCCAGATCTCCAACATCAATCATTCTGTGATTATGGGACCTTTTCCATTCCTCAGAGATAGCCCAGGTTCCTTCCCACTGCAGCATCCCCCTTGGCCATAGCCCAGCTCCCTACCTCCCCTCCTGCCACTGAGAGCCAGCGGTTTGAGGCAAGCAGAGGAAAACTCATTCAGCAGGGAGGAGGGAGCAGAAAAGGATCCTAAAAAAAAAAAAAGGATCAGCATGTCCAGCCAAGGTCAGCTTAACATGTCCAGCCAAGGTTGAACCACCCTCAGCGGTTACACTTCTCCCTGTCTGCTATTGCTCTTTTTATCTAGTTGACAAAGATCAGTTCATGTTACATGGAGTAGCAGACAGCTGGACTGACAGATATATTTCTTATAAGGGAATACAACATGTGCATCAACAATTGCTAGTCTGAAGTGTTGGCTTCTTGAGCCTGGGTTTGCACTGCTTTGTTTTTGACTTGATCTGAGAGCACTCCACATTTATCAGGTTTTTTTCTGCTTCATGGCCCTGTGGGAACTATGCAGTGTGGAGGTGTTTGTGTAACCTTGGGCTCTAGCTTGAACAGTTCGCTGGTGCCCCTTTTTTCCCACATTTTTTCCAACATTTTTGATCAGTTTAATGAGTTATGAGCATAGATAAATTTTATTAATCGCAATTTAGACATAGCTTCTTATCAGATATTTTAGTATAAAAAGAATTTTTCTTGGGAAAAATGCTGCCACTTCATTAAAGATGCTTCAGTTTCTGGTTCTTCTTAGTTGCCTGGGTAAGTTTTAACTGAAGTATTTTAGCTGGGAAAGGGTGAACCTCTCAACCTCTAAGTAAGTGGTGCAGATTAGAGCATATCAATTTTTTCTCTGCAGTTACTGTGCTAGGGCAAAACCTAACATGGACACAATTATTCTGGCTGGAAGGGTTTTTCTCTGTTGTGGGAACAAGATCTCCATGAGAAAGATCTGGTAGTTCTCTGGGGGAGGGGACGGGAATCCTACACCCCAAAAGAAAGGGGATTTAGGTTGGTGCACGGCCACCTGGCAGTTAGGCTGGGGTTGTAGGGAGTACGGGAAACAAGTCAATTTATATGAGAGCTTTGCATCTTGAAGCCTCTTTATGGTATTTTTCAACCATGGAGGCTTTAAAGACAGCCTCCAGGATGGAGAGTGATCACAGCGTCACCACGTGCAAGTCTCAATCACTTGATCCTTGAGACTTGCTTAGCTGGCTGCCCTGCGCAGCACAAGTTTGTCGCTGGCAGTAACCCAGTGACTGATGCTCATTAGGAATCCACATGACAAACTGCCCTCCTTTTTTTGTGCGGTTAGGGGCAATCTCTGGAAGTCCCCTAAAGGATGCTCTTCAGGAGGATGTGCTGACAGGGCGAGTAATTGGAGGCCACGAGGCCGAACCACACATCTGGAAGTGGCAGGTAATGCTGGTGTCTTATACTTGAAAAAAGCCTTATACTTGAAAAAACAGTGAGAGAATGACACCTTCCACTGTCCAAAGCCACACACATCATTTCTGCAGAGGCACGGCATGGCTTGGGTGTAAAATATATTGTCGTTTGATCCAGGTATCGCTCCAGGTTGCTTATGCCGACTACCCGGGGTATTACTCTCACATTTGCGGTGGAACCCTTATCAGTGGCAAATGGGTCATGACTGCAGCCCATTGCCTCAGCATGTGAGTAGGATAAAAAGTGTTAAAACTCTGGTTCTTGCTGCAGATGGGAGCCAGACCCTTCTCATCCTCTGAGCTCCCCACTGGTGCCGTTCCTTGCACAGCTGGACATCTCGCTGCACACTTAATCAAGGGAACTGGAAAACTCTGTTTGCTTTAGCCTTGATTTTACATATTAATTGCTGACTTCTCGGGAGTGGAAATCTAGCTGATTGCTGATTTGCATAAGAGGAGGTGCATTTGCATGGATGTGAGCATTTCGAATAGGTTTGCATCCTGAGAAACCTGCACAGAGGTGGACAGATTGAACAAAAGGCATGTTTTCTCACGGGTCATGTTGTACAATTTGCTCTGCAGCATGTCTAACATGCACCGCCTAAACAATACAGCGTGACACCAATAAGCAAACACTCTTCTTTAATTACTCATGCCTTTAGTGAATGTACTTACAATAAAGTGTAACAAGCTGATTCTTCACACTCTGTTTCAGACAGATGCAGAGATGCAAAATGAACGTTCTCATTCAAGACCAAGCTCAGCACTCTTAGCTGATGCTGCACCTTCACTTGCTTTGCCAGCAAACTGCAGGCAGCATTTGCCTAATTCATAAGACCATTTAGCTACAGTCCATTGAAAATCCTCCAGTGGAAGGTGCTTTAGAAATGATTACATTGGTGGAAGGTCTCAGTGGTGCAGGAATTACACTGCAAAGCTAGAGGTGGGGAGTAGTTTTTACATTACATTTACATTACATTTACATTCATCACATATTCTGTGATTCGTTTTCAGGCCACCAGGATCAACCTACCGAGTGGCTCTGGGTGAGCACAATCTCTTGAAGGTGGATGGCACCGAGTACTATATTGGTGTGGATAGTGCCTTCATTCATAGTGGCTGGAATCCCAACAACATCGCCAACGGGTAATTATTTTGAATATCATCAGATGGGTGAATGGTACTTAGCACCCTGTCCTGCCAGCGTTTATGTGGATATTCAGTCCAGTTCCCAGTGAGACTGGATGTGTGGGAAGCACTGGAAGGTGACGCAATGGAGATTTCCCAAATGACCTCCTCTCTTGGAGGTGTCACACGGTGTCTGTGTGGATGACCTCAGCCCTGTTTTGCCCAATATCAGTGAAAGATGGACCTCACAGACAGATCCAGGACGTACAGCAGATTCAGCAGCTTGCCAGCTGTCACACCGCTGTTTGCATCTGATGAAGGGAAGCCAACAAGGAAATGCCGAGGGACTATCCTAAATCCCCCCTCGGAGGCATGCCTGTCCGCCCAGGGTCCACTGAAATTCACTTTGAGGTTGGGTGCCTCCGAAGGAGTAGGAGGTTTTTGGGGGGTGTTAGCCCTTTTTCAGTGTGTACCATGGCCCCTTCTCTCTTAATTGCTCATATTTTCCTGTCGCCTGTGACAGCTATAAAGATTAATTAATGATGTTTGCAAGGCGCTTGTCTATCATCGTGCCGGAGGCCAGAGACCTGTATAAGTAACAAAATGTGAGTGAGGACGTCTGGTTTATGACTACTTCAGGATTTTCAGTAAAGAGTCTTTTACCTGTATCCCGTTTCAGCTACGACATTGCCCTGCTGCGCCTTGAATCTCCTGCCTATGACAATGGGTTCGTTGAGCTGGCACTGCTTCCACCTGAAGGAGAAATTTTGCCCAATAACTATCCCTGCTATCTTACCGGATGGGGGGTCGTTAGCGGTAAGTAAGGGGGAAGAAGTGGGACCACTGTGCAGGTAAGGCTGCACGAGGCAGGGTCTGGGCTTCCCTCCTCAGCCACTGGAGCTCCTGGACCAAAATCTCACCCTTTCTCTGCTAGTGGGTGGCAGTGGCACGGATACACTGCAGGAGGTGATGCTGCCGGTGGTCGACCGCGCCATCTGCTCCCAGGACGACTGGTGGGGATCTCAAGTAAAAACCACTATGATCTGTGCAGGTGGAGACGGCGTGAAGGCTGGATGCAGTGTAAGATCTGTTATTATCAGAGGATTTTTCAAGCTCCCCTCTTTCTCTTTCCTTCCTATCTGACCTTACCGTTCCTTCAGCTGGGACCTGTTTGTGCCATTTCTCCACCTGCAATAGCTCTCCTGCAAATCCTGTCCCCTTTGCTGCTTTCTGCTGAACATTTTCTAAACCAGACTGCTCCGCATTCCTCCATCTCCCCACAGAGCAGCCAGCAGAGGGAAAACCTCCAGATCCTCAGGGTGCATCTCTCCCCTCTGATTTTGGAGGGGAGATTTGCCCTTTCTTCCAGCAGCATATCCCATTCACCAGATCCTGGAGACTAGGTTCAGACTTTGGCAGTCCCCTCTGCCCTCATCCCAAGGATGAAGCTGCAGGGAAATCTTACCGCTCCTCCAATGTTGCTGTCACATTGCACCCTGGGCCAGGCAATGCTCCCTCCTGCTTGTCACCCTTCTCCTCCCCAGCCGCTCTGCTTACATGGACAGCTGATGTTGCCGCAAGTTTTGGCTATATCCAGCTGCACCGTCTGGCCTGGGTTAGGTGGAAAATGAAGATGCTGTGAGGTCCCCTTTATCCCAGGGGCTCCAGGTGGCCCCAGGGACAAGGCAAGGAGGTTTGGCATGTGAAGGCAGGGGATACCTGTTACCTCTGCCTGTATTCCCTTCACTGCAGAGGTGGCTTCTGGTAAAAGAAACCAGGCAGAGCCCTTAAAAATTAATGGACAAATACGTAACATATTTGATTATGTAAATATATGAATATAATAGAGAAACATACAGAAATAAAACAGGTTGTACAATTATACATAGTACAATTATAAGTATAGTATAATTATAGGTCTATAGATATTTAGTGTATTTTTTGGTGTGGTTTAATTATGGCAGAACCTTGTTACAAATCGGGTTTTGAGCCAAGCAAGAGCCTTTATCTTCTCATATATTTTAACTCGAGTTGCTTTCTTTTTCACCACCTTGACTTCCTGGGACCCTTTGAATATACTTGTTTGCAAAGAACAAGGGCAGCAGCGTTTCCCTTCTACCTGGTTCCCTGTAGCTGGAGAGTGCAGTGATTTTTTAACAGAGATGCTGTGCAGGTGGACCTTGTTGGGAAGGATTATGTGTGATGCAACATGCGCTGGACCATTTCCTTGCAGTCACTATCTTTGCAATGGTGGTGGTAGATTCGGGTTTCAGCCCTTCCTGGGGTGTGTACGTATATGTATGTGTGTGTGTGACTGTGCATGTAGACTGAGATAATAAATAGTGGGTCTGATCTTTGCAACATCTTGGGAGGTGCTGGGCAGTCTCTGCTCCCATGCTGCTGGGGAGCAATCAGCCCTTTGAAAAGAAAGCAGCACAAACTTTTATTTTCGTGTTCAGGACAGTGATTAACTAGTGCTCCTCAATCCTATCCAGTCATTCCTCAGTTACTGAGATAATTTGGCTTAATATGTTCCTCTCCTTCTTCTGATCCAGGGGGACTCTGGGGGCCCCCTCAGCTGCTACAAAGACAATAGCTGGCAAGTCCACGGGATTGTCAGTTTTGGGCTGGTTCCTTACTGTAACACCTACAAGAAGCCAACAGTCTTCACACGTGTGTCAGCCTACGTGGACTGGATCCGCAGTGTAAGTTGCTTAGTGCCTGCGAGGTAACTTCATGCATCTCCCATGAAGGCAAGGGAGTGCCAGAGGAATCAGAGTCTTTCATTTATTAAACCATTAGGAGTTGAACTGGGAGATCTGGAGAGGTCTAGAATCAGGATATTTGGTGCTACTTTTGGTGCAGTCAAACAGTTGTAAGGAAGGAGCTGCTGCCTTGGAGCTGAAATGCTCTGCTGAGGACAAGGGACAAAATTCAAGCCAGGCAGGAGCTGGGCTCTGTGTCCAGAAAATGACCATCACCATTCACCCAGACAAAACCTTACTGCAGGAAACCACTGAAGGATTTAGCTGGCCGGTGAATGGGAAATGCAGCAAACATAAAGCATCTCTACAAGTGCAAGTCCTGCAGTGCCGCGCTATGCACTCTCAGCGTTACATTTGGGAATGAGCAACAAGCTCTTTGCTCCCAGAAACAATGTCTGGCACAAGGAGCAGCTGTTTCCCAGGCACAGGGGATGGTTTTCTTGAAATGCTGTTGTAAACCGTGGAGCCTGCTGGAAAGAAAGGTGGGGAGAGGTATTTTAAATCACTGCAAGGAAGAGGGAGGCGACTGCGGTCCATAAACCTTTCTGAGTGGGATCAGATTGTTAGAGCAGTCCCCTGGCCCAGCTGGGAACAAACCCTTCTTCAGAGCACTTATGTGGGATGGAGACGTGTTGTTCTGACTCTCTACTGAATTCACCTCTTTTTTGTTTTCCAGACTATAACGGATAACGGGGGCTTCTAGAGAAGGATCAACCGGTGCATGAATATGAGAAGAGCTAGAATGAAGTATCTCTGCTTATTAACCCACCTCTCGTCACTTCTACACCTCTTTGGGCTAGCAATAGCAAGGTTTGGCTGAGAGTATAATAAAGTATCAGGGACTGCAACCAGTGACCTGTTGCTGTGTTTGCTCAGCCTTAGGCACCGGCTTAGACCCCGTCAGCAGGGAAGGAAGCTCCAGCAAATGCCGCATCCTGTAACGACAATATAAACCGACGATGGTACCCTTAACTTGGGGCTGGGCTGTGGGCAGCAAGCATCGGGGATGTCATTTGGGCACCAAGCCCACCCTGCAGAAAATGACCATGATGGGTTTTTCTTGCTGAGGGATTCCTTAGGGATAACCCCACCAGCTGCGAAGGTGGCCAACTCGGTGCTTGCAGGTCGGTAGGAGCAGAGCAATGGTGTGACGCTGCCGGGTACAAGGATAAATTGGGAGTGGAGCGGCTGGAGAGCAGCCCTGCAGAAAGGGAATTGGGGGTGCTGGTCGACAGCAGGCTCGATAGGAGCCAGCAGTGTGCCCTGGCAGCCAAGAGGACAAACTGCATCCTGGGGTGCATCAAACACAGCACAACCAACCGGTCAAAAGAGGCGATTATCCTGCTGTATTCAGCTTTGGTGTGTGTTGCGTTAAAGGGTAAAGAAGTTTGGCAGAAAATAAGCCCCCTTGCATTCCAGCTTGTCCTCAGATATTAGAGGGGCTGGGGGTGGCTGGGCTTAGATTCTGAGTGATGCCCAGTTCGACGCTGTAAGTCCAGTCGCGTTCAATATATTGAACTACCATGATCACGGATGCACAAATAGCGCAATGTACCTTCAGTCTAGTCGCATTCAATGAATTAGCACGGCCAGACTTAAGAATTTTGTTCGCATTCAATGAGAACTCTCACGGCTAGATTAATGAATAGTACAGTTTATTAAAGCAACAGAAGTGCAGATTCTTTTGGCTTGCCAGTGATAAATACACTGTCTGCAAAGCATGTGCAAGTACCAAGAATATGAATAATACAGCTGACTACAAACACGTTAAATCATGGAATAACTCTTTAGAGATTTCTAAGTTTCCCGGGGAAGGACTCAGTATGACCGAGTGTTTGAATCTTTCTTACCCAATAGGCGTCCCTATGGGGGGGAAGAGAGGTTCAGCCCGTCGAGTGATCCCAGAAGTCAGCGATGTCCTCCCGACTTCTCTACAATGATATCTTCCCTAACATTCCTCTTCTCTTAAGCCATTTTATACTATTTTCTTATTTTTAGGTGGAGCTTGAGTGACTCTAGTCATACATACCTTTATTACGATCAGTACAAAATCCCCTCACTTTACTTTTAAAGGTATAAGCTAGAGAAATTCAGAGCACATGCTCAGTGAGGGGTGGTCGCACCTTGAAGGCGGGTAGCCTTTACGATGGAGGAGTGTTTTGGTATTATAATTAGATTATAATGAGCAAAGTTCACCCAGAGGCCATGATTTTGACAGAAAATGAATAACTGGCTTCAGGGCTGGCTCAGGGTAACAACTATGCGGTTTATCAGTTCCATAGTATCGTCCAGTTCCCATCCCTGCGGTGATATCACAGAGCTCAGCCACGGCATCTCCACTCCGCTCCACCCTCTGTGTTGTTTCTCTTAGGGTCAGCACACCAAGCTCCCCTGGTGTTGCTAACATCTAAGGTTGCAGGTTATGTTGCTTAGGGAATTATCACAGAAGAGATTCCTTGCATATCCACCGCATTCCACCCTGAAGGTTTACCTTCCCTTAAGAGGTGGACATGTCAATAAGTCGCCTCCAGGAATTATTCCACAGTGTGGCCTCACCGTGAGAACTGTGTACAGTTCTGGGCCCCACAATTTAAGAAGGATGTGAAAGACCTTGAATGCATCCAGAGGAGGGCAGCCAAGCTGGTGACAGGGCTGGAAGGCATGTCCTGTGAGGAGCACTAAGGACTTTGGGCTTCTCTTGTTTGGAGAAAAGGAGGCTGAGGGGCGACCTCATTGCTCTCTACAGCTTCTTGAGGAGGGGAAGTGGAGAGGGAGGTGCGGATCGCTTCTCCCTGGGATCCAGCGATAGGACACGTGGGAATGGTTCAAAGCTGTGCCAGGGGAGGTTTACACTGGACATCAGGAAGCATTTTTTTACCGAGAGGGTGGTCAGACACTGGAACAGGTTTCCTAGAGAGGTGGTCGATGCCCCAAGCCTGTCAGTGTTCAAGAGCCATTTGGACAGTGCCCTCAATAACATGCTTTAACTTGGTCAGCCCTGAAGTGGTCACGCAGTTGGACTAGATGATCGTTGTAGGTCCCTTCCAATTGAAATAGTCTATTCTCTTCTCTTCTCTTTTCTCTTCTCTTCTCTTCTCTTCTCTTCTCTTCTCTTCTTTTCTATTCTATTCTATTCTAACAGCAGCCAGCAGAGGTTTTGCTTGCAGAACTGAGTTCTGTTTATATTCCCAAAGAGCTTCAATACTGTGCTGCTCATATAGAGGGCATCTGCCTCAAGTGTATTGGCAAACTCAACCCATAGAAAGTACAATCCATCTAACTTATTCTTAAATTCACTCTGTGCAGGATGATTTTTTTTTTAGTTCATTGTCTAAGACTAGATGCACAGAAAAGGGCATTTCTGGAGGGTGCTTTTCTAGCAAGGAAGCAATAAATTTGGTGTAAAACAATCCTCTGCGCTGTCAGGCATGCAGGGGCCCATACGCCAGCCAGCTGGGCAAGCCTATCTGCAGTGCGTAACATTTCCAAATAAAAGCCATGTTCCTATTAGACACACAGTAAAGGGAGGGAAGGAGGAAGGGAGGGAGATGTACGTGCACAATAAAGCAAGATTTGTGTTTTGATGAACTACAAAACCATCTTCTAGGAATACACAGGGAATCCCACAATGTTCCCTTTTTGTTGTGTATGAGATGAGCATTTATGAACAAAGGATTTCGATTTAGCTCTTTTTCCATTTTAAACTACCTAGGTCCCATCTCTCCTAAAGCCTCCACACACCCAGGGCATAGCAGTATTTTTGCAAAATCCTCTCTTTTTTTAGGAATGCGCATTTCTTCTCTCCGAAAGCCACTAGAGGGCATTGGCAAACCAAAGGAATATGCGCTACGGTTATCACCGACTGCTAAAGAAGTTTTGTGGGCCGAGAATGATAAAATTACATGTACACAGCCTTGCACTCTGTCCTTCGTGTTTGCTTGCAGACACACAGATAAGCAATGACACACAGGAGCCGCTTTTCGCCGCCGTTAGCCAAAGGTCCGATCTGCAAACAGATAAATCTTCCTTATTACGGCAAGCGCAAACGAAAACGAAACCAGCCGCGCTTTCTTTAAGGCTTGTAAAGGAGTGGAGTCCAGCTGTATTTTTAGCTCTTTGCTTTATTGGACTGCACTTGGCAGTGTCTCCTGGGTGCTCAGGAGTTTGGCAATTCTCCTCTTCTGACAAGTTAAAAAACCCCTGAATCTCAACTTTCCTGCCCCTTAATATTACTGAATGGTTTTTGCTCCTTTTAAGACAGCATGTGTGATTTCTGCTGCTATACCAAGTTCAAATATTTAACTTCTCCTGAAAGACCCTGGATCTGTTAGGCTCGGTGACAGAGTAATGGCCCTTATAAGAGCACTTAGCAGCCAAGTGACAGGAGCACGCTGGCATCTGAGATCTTGGCCTGGCTATAATAAGCTTTTCCCTTTGAGTTTCAGAAGGAAATAAAAAGACACAGATCAAAAGCTTTGGGAAATGAGATTTTTTAAAGGCAGCCCTTCAAACCGCTTCCAAAAATTACTCAGATGCTGAGAAGTGAAGTGGCAGAGTGCCTGGTGGTTTTGCAGTGCCTGATGCCTGGGCTGGGGGTCTAACTCTGTGTGCTCGGTGCGTGGGCCATGGGGGCTTTGGGGGGTGTCACATGGGGTCCCAAATTCTCATCAGCCTCCATCCCTGGCCTGGCCTGAGGAGAGCTGGGAACCATCGGGGAAGTTGCTGCTCCCTGGGCCAAAAGCATTCCCGGGACCGCGTTAGCAATTTAATGAGTGTGCACATGCCTTGCCACAACCCAAAACGCCACAGCCATCCCCTGTTCGTCCCCTGAGGTGACAGCGGTGACACGCCGTCCCTGCTTCTGCCCGCAGCCGTGTATCTGCCCCTGGTCTCCACGGGGCAGCCGTGGCCATCGGGTGCTTGAAACCTCTTGTCACAAGCTGCTCCGAAAGCCAGGCTGGACACGGCTCCTTTAAATTCTTCCTCTGCACGAGCAAGGCCTGGACCTGTTTCTGCAACAGCCAGGAGGAGAAACATCAGGCTGCACCCGCAGGAGCAGGAGAATCAGGTGCTGGAGACGTACAGCTCCAATTCAGGGTCATTATCACGTCCCCGGTGCCAAGAGGAGCGTTTCTTTCTGCGTTTCGATGACAGGAACAGCTTGTGCTGCTCAGCCGTGATTTATTGCGTAGGATAAGAGGGAGGCGATAGCCTGGCAGCATGCGGAGAGGGTTCGTGTGCTTCTCCTGTGCCTCATTTACCTCTCGCTACCCAAGAGCCTTGCTAGAGCTACTCGTTCCGCAGCGCTGCTGGGCAAAGCTGTGATCCCAGGAACACACCTTGGGAAGCCTATGGAAAAATGCAGTGTTTCACGCAGGTTTTACAGTGTGAAGATACTAGGTGACACAGCGCTATAATATCCAATGGTATGGGGAAAACAAGGCTGGGCACAGTACTATAATGCTCATATATAATGTTCCCATCTTTTTCTCCAAAGCTGGGTGGTGACGATGGAGCTAAATCAGGGAGTGAACTAGATTTTGGAAAACTGGTGCTCCCCACAACTGTATGGGGAGCAGAAAAAGGAGACAACTGTGGCAAGAGGAGACCTACCTCCTGGGGCTGGTCCCACCATGTGTAGGGTGCTCCGGTGAGGTGTAGGACTGGCTACAACACCTTGAGCTATTTGGGGAGGTAACGCTGTAGATGCTGTGAAACACAGCTTGGGGGTGCAGGAATCAAATACAGTGGTCAGTGCCACTGGGGAGGTCTGAGGACATCCCATCCCACCCCATCCTGCTGGGTCAAAGGGGCACAGCTCTCCTGAGGTCCCTTATCATCTCCACCAGCCCCATGGGGATGACTTCATACCCTTGAGCATCTCAGCTGGCCCAAAACACAACAGAGCTGGGGAGCTTTTAAGTCACACAGAGATAAGCTCAGCAACGAGGCCCTCAGTCACACCGCAGCTGAATAGAGATGTTCTGGTTATAGACATCTCCTCATCTAAATCCTGCCCTGGGGCTGCTATCCTTTATCAGAATAACCCCCCAATATCTATAGTCGAAATTGTACCATTCCTTCACCCAATCGTTCCCTTGCTCACTTGCAGGCAAAAATGATGGGTGTTGGGAGGATGACTGCAATGGGCTCCCTTGCCTCCTGACAGCTACTTAGCCTTAATTACTGGAAAGCACTTTGGGATGCTTTGACTATGAAAAGCGCTTAAGGACCATTAAGTTCTCATCTGCTCCAACGTAGTAGCCAAGTATTTATTTCCAGGGAAATGTAATACATAATAGTTTCCTATGCAGGGTATCTCAGTGGAGCAGGTTTATTTAGGAGGGAGATCCTTTCATGTTATTCCTCCTGGCAGCAGGGCTCTCCTGTAATGTTTTACCCTGGCTTGAGGCTCGTGTGGTCCCCAGGGAATGGGGTCCCCCAGCCATCTCGAGCCTTTCAGCCTCCTCAGCTGGACTGACCTCAAACTCTTCACAGCCTCTGCGCTCGTGCCAAACTATTTCAGCTCCGCCGGTCACAGATATTCCCCCTTCGGTGGGTTTCATGCACCTACCGATGCGATGGGGTCAGGGCATGCCCAGGCACAGGCATTTTGGTCCCTCACTCGGCTTCCCTGGCCAAAATGTAGGTGCATCCATGGGTTTTTCAGAGCATTTACCTTCTGGAGATGGTTTCCTCCAGCTGTGGATGTTTGTGCCAGGCCAGGCATGGAAACACAGCCAAGCCCCAGGACATCCCACCTCCCCTCCAGACCTAAGCGGGCCATTTAAGCCTTATTTTATTTTTTTTAATATGGTATCTCAGTGATATACATGGTGTCTCTGGTCCCACAGAGGAGGACAAGCATTGCCCAAGAGCAATTTGGCCAGCTGAGAGGCTGGGAGAAGGAGGCAGCTGCCCTGTAGATGGCAATACTGCAGCAGGCTTAGAGGTATAAAACAAGCTGATGGAAACGTGTGGATTAAGCAACACTGAAACCTCCTAATGGTCACAGCTGTGAAGGAGAAAACTTAGTTCTCTCTATTAACTGCTTATCTGAAGTCTCACTTTAGCCAGAGTTCTGGCAAAACAGGAATTTTTGCTGTTTTATTCAGGGAAAACACTGAAGCCAGAATATTTAAATTTATTCAGTGCATTTAGCATCACCCATTTCCCCAGATGCTGAGGACTCACAGCTCCTCCAGAGATGATGACCACAGGGGCCCTCACATAGTGCAGAAATCAAACTGTTTTTATTTTGGTGTGTAATTTGGGTTGCTTTGGTGGAGAGGACACTTCCTTACAGTGCAATGAGGATTTCTGTAATACTGAACATCATTACCCCAAAGAATAAGGAATAATGGCTGAACCTTTTTTTTTTTTCCCCATCCCATAGTGTTAACAGACTAAAACTCAAATGGGCCACAGGAACTTGTTAACGATTGCCAAACCTACAGTGCTTTTTTTATGGGGAAGCCAAGCCGATCTCTAGGTCTGAGTTAAAACCTCAGCTCCTGCAAACTTCTGCTCAATTCCATGGAAAATGCAGGTGCACAGGTAGAGAAAGTGCCTGTTACCGTGACAGAGGTCTTGAAGCCAGCAGGGATGCAGAGGCATCAGCAGGGATGCAGAGGCATCACCTGGGATGCTTTTATTGCCTTTGCAGAAAGCCTGGGGCAACCTTACCCCCTGCAGTGTCACGCTGCTCGGCCACCCAGTGCAAACCTGCCTTTTTTCTTCTATCAGCCAGTCAAGCGATGAGAAAATATATTTTTTTCCCAACGCTCCTGCCTCCAAAGCAGACACAAGCCCTTCACATGCAGGATCTGGCCCTATAGAAATGCCCCCGCTGCTGCAGAACCAACACCCCTGCCTTCGCCTTGCCCTGGAGCTCCTGGGTTGATTTTTTTTTTCCTTGCTGGAGATGAAGTCCATCGTACCCGTCATTTTATAGCTGTTCCTTCCGAGAAAAGTCCTCGGGTGTCTCGTTCCCAGGTCTGGAGGAGCCGAACCTTGCGTCGTCGCAGCCCGTCCCCGTCGGCCATGGGTCGTCAAATGACTCATCCTTTTTCTGGAGGCTGCTCCGCCACCCGGAGAGAAATGCTTTCTAGTCTGGTGGCTACATGCATGGTTCGACTCTTGTAGGCATCTAAAAATGAAACGAAAGCGGGCGATGAGTAATTCTGTGCCTCTGGGTGTTACAAGCAAGGCATACAGAGAGGCTGTATGGAGGAAGAAGAGACAGTAAATGAAAATAAAGAGGGCGATGAAACCTTAAGCGAGGTGGGGAGCGCACAGATGGGTTTAACTGGGGTCAATGAATCACCGATTCCCAGGGATGGGAAGGAGCACCACCGCCCGCTGTCAAACGGGGTCCGAGTCCCAGCTCTGTGTCACCGGGCTGGGGTACGTCCATCCCGGCGTGTACAGAAAGTCAGCCGGCCTCAGCCCTGCCACTGCCAGGGAGCAAACTGAGGGTTGCACCTGGTTTCACTCTTTTTAAGATGCAGCCCTATAAACAAAAAGCGGAGCAGCCATGGCTTTCATGTCAGCGCCTTGCAGAGGGGTGATCCCCAACCAGCCGGGGAAACTCCTCCAGGGCTTCTCCTGCCTCGCTCTTCAAAGCAAACCTGAACTCTTCTTGGCACAAAGAGGCTGTGATAAACTCCGCCGCTTCCCCGTGGAGATGCTGGGACGGTGGATGCCTGTGCCGGAGGCTGGTCGATGGGATGCGGCACCTCGGGGATGTTTCGGTGCCGTCTCTTGGTGGGTGACGGGTCCCCGGCCGCGATGCCCTTTGCCGGGACACGGCGCAAAGTCATCACCATGAGCTGAAAACCCACCAGTGCGGCAGCTGGAGCCGTATGCTGGGGACTCTTCCCCTCCCAGTCAGAAAATAATTAACTTAAGATGCAATTACAGGCATGAACCCCATAAAAGAAAAAAAAAAAAAAACCCCACAACCAAACACATCCTTCCGGGTGGGGAAACTGGGGCCAGGCTTCACCGCCTGTTGCGGAACAGCCACAGACGGGCCTCTTTTCAGTATTGCTGCTTTTACAGCCCAGCAAATAATTTGCAACAAATACTTTATTCAATTAATTGAGTTTCTCTGCTCTGGAGGCAGATGGCAACCTTTAGAAATGGATTCCCAATGGAAAACTAGACAATGGCATTCTTGGGCCAATTTCCCTTGCTTTCAGGTCAATGCCAATGGTTACGATTTATGCCCGTGCTGCTGGATGCAAGCCCATGGGATAGGTGTGCATTTCCCCATCCAGGTTTCTGGGATTTATTCAGCTTTTCCTTTGCACCGTGGGCTGCCTCACAACCTCACCCCCTTTTTACTTCCTTGCTGTTGCCAGGACCAAGCGTATTTTTGGCTGCTTTTCCTCTGGGGCGCAGGATCGTGGTGATGCTTCTTTTGGCTGCGTCCTGCCAGGTCCCACGAGTGCCGTGGGGCGATGAGAAATGGTTTGTAGCCTGTGAGGGAAAGAGGTTTCCAGGGATTCCCAAGATTTCTCCTATATGATCCTTGGTGATGGGGATGCTGCCACCATCACTGTCTTCTCCATCGTCCCATGGAGAGGGGCAGCCACCATCCACAAGCCAAGCAAGCTGGGGAAACAACACAGCTGGACCCCAGCCCCATGCACTGAACTTTACATTTTTTAGGGGGAAAAAAAACCCCAGGCATTGTGTCACACAAGAGCAGGAAGCAACTTGAACAGGACGATTGTCACGTGCCACCACAAAGCGATGCGCTGGGGACACCCCGGGAGCCTCAGGAGATGCTCTCCAGGCCACAGGTCTTGCTCTGCCAAGCAAGAGGTTGCATCACATTTTTGCCCTCAAATTAATTAAGCGAATTGCCAAAAAAAGGTCCCTTCTAGTCCCAGCCCTGGGAGAAACCACTCTTGCCAGCCCAGACTTTCTCCCAGCCAAAACATGGAATTAGCTTAAAATTTGAAAGCAGGGACTGACATCCACAAGGAAACCCATCTCTGGGTGAACTCAGGGGGACTTTGGAGCACCCCTCATGCATCTCCAGCTGCCCCAAGAACTTCTCCCGTGTGACCTCCCACGGCTTTGGTAGCATTCCCCGCTACGATTCAGTGTTGAGGTGACATTGAGGCTGCGATGGATCTGGGGACACCTTGGAGGTTACCTGGGAATTCCCCCCCCTTTCCGTACCCAGCTGCCACACACGAAGGAGGGCTCCGCGGGGATGGATGAGCTGCCTCGGCTCCATGCCTCTCCAGGGAAGATGTCCCCTTCGCTCCGGGGACAAATCCTACAGCTGGTTTCCCACTACAGGACTGGCCCCATGCTGGGGCTCAGCCTCCCAGGCTCCCCCTGTGCCTTTCCCCCACGTGAGGGCATGGGGATGCTCTTCTCTGGGCTGCTTTTTTTGGGGGGGGGGGGGGGGGGGGGTAAGAGAAGCAATGGGGGTCCCCAAGCTCAGGAGAAACCTCTTGGAGGACATCAGGCTTAGACAAGGGCTGCTCCTGCCCCGGGAGGATGCTCCCATCTCGACACTTGGGATGGGAAGGCCCAGGCACCCATTAGCTTCAAGAAGAGGTCAAAAAAGCCAAAACCAAAAAAAGGAACAACTATGACATACAATGCAGTGTACACACCCATCATCCACATTTTTGAGCCACGGTAAAGGATAAACAAGGTTAAGGCGTTGCCATATTCAAACAAAATTCTTTTATTGAAAGTGTAATGGAAATTTCTTCATATTGCTTTGATGAAATGAGAAACAGCAGCTGTAGACAAATATGCTTTTTTATAAACAAATGCAAATGGATAAGGTAAAAATAAAGCATTTTTTTTAACTTGTACCTTTAAGCAACATAATCACAATATATACACAAAGAAAGCTAAAATAAAGCTATGTTGAAACCAAAGCGTTTCAATCAATACATTAGATAATTACAGATTGTGTCAATAAATACCCAGTTTTTAAACTGTTTAACAGGCAACTTTTTACACAGATACCGAGAAGAAAAAAAATTATATATTTACAATTCAGTGCCCTGAAAAAAAAAAAAAAAAGATAAAAAAATCTTTTTTTTTTTTTTTTGGCACCAAAACAAATAAAAAGAATAAATTATAGAAAAAAATCCACAAAGGCAAGAGTCTATCCCCATCATTCTTTAAAAAAAAGTGTGTGTGTGTATATATATATATAAAATATATGTATATATTTTATATATATAAATATATATATGCAGAGAAACCTAGGAATGTTATAAAATATATTAGTGCCAATAAATACAGAATGGTACCAGACTTTCAACTGTCAGTATTTTTGATGCAGTCTGAAGGATAGAAACTACCACCTAGGAGATAACTGAAGGGGATTTTTCAGCCTAAAGAAATGACGACAACAACAAAAAATAGTAATAATATATATATATATATATATATACGTCCAGGAAATCCTCCATCTGCCAGTAGTATTCCTACAGTCGCCCTCCTGCCCGGCGGGGAGGTCCCCGGGGGCGATGCTTTGCAGGAGGATGCGGCAGCGAGCGTGGGGCGAGCACCCACTCACGGCCGCGGCAGGTCAGCTCCGCTTCCAAGTTGACCGGCTCAATACCAGAGAAGATGTACAATTAAATAGTAATAACAATGATTTAAAAAAAAAAAAAAAAAACCAAAACACACAAACAACCCAGCCTTTGCCATATTCGTACGCCAGAAGTTTCCTAAATTGCTGGCAGGTTGGCATGAGGTGCCTGTCGAATTCCTGTCGAATACCCAAGAGCACCATTCCTGTTGTTGGGGATATAAACAGTTCAGCCAATGGAAAAAATCCGCAAATCTGGATTTTGGGTTTTTTTTTTCCCCCCATCTAGGTGTCTGCGCACACCCCAGGAGCTCCCACCAGCACCCCGCTCCCAGGGCGGTGGGGCTGGGATGCCCGAGCTGCCGCCTCCCCCCGGTGCCGGTAATGCCAGGAATCGCTCCCATCACCAAATCTCATGTTTTCCAAGGGGGGATTTAAAGCCAGTAGGTTTTAAAGCCAGTTGTTTTTTCTTTTCCATACCGCTGGCATAGGCACTTAGTGTATCACTGACGTACAGATTTTATGTCCAGTTACATCTCGTGGCCAAATAGTGTCATGTTCTCAGACTGATTTAAATAGCAAAAGGCCAAGAGGGCCTCCAATATCCTTCCTAAACATGATGATTTCTCTCATTTTATGAAACAAAAACCTTCAAGTTTTTCAGCTTTGTTTTCAGGCATTACTTTTTCTTCCCTCTAAAACCGTATTCAAAGGATAAATAACCCAATAACCTTCATATCCATCTATTTCACTTGATTTACTGATTTACCTATATAAAAAAAAAATAATAGCATAAACAGTCTGACCCACTAGATTTTGGAGCTGCAATACCCTTGACGTTGGGGAGTCCTAAGGAGCACTTGCTGAGGAGCATGAGCACAGTGTTGCTGCTGTGGCTTTGCTCTCCCAAAGCCCCCCCCCAGGCTGCAAAGGTCCTTCTCGTTACATCCCCCCACCGCTGCTAACAGTTCCTCTGCATATTCAGGCACCATAATTGATTGGGAAAGATCTCATGGCCAAATCCTAAGGAAATTAAATAAATTATAAAATAATTTATGAAAAGGGTTTGGGGTTTTTTTTGCTTAAATACAGCTAGTTCATGTTATTTCTTGAATAGTTGAAGGTTTTGCTTGTTTTGCTCTCCATAGCAATATTATGGAGATCAGACACCATCATCCTGTCTATTAGAGGGCTGATAGAAGCCAAAGGACGTTGCACAAATGTTTCCCCCGTGTCCCCCCTCCCACCCGCTTGCGTTCGGCTCTTTTAGAAATGTGAAATGAGGACCAAACAGCCAACATCCTTCAGACTCAGAAAAAACAGGGTCGTCTTTAAGGATGGGTGCTGCTGAAGACCTTATTGCCCTTCCGGGTCATTACTAAACCACAGTGCTATTCATGTACTACAGGTAGAAAATAAATAAATACAGATATATTATGCAAAAAAATATGATTGTACACATAATACATCTGAGGTATTACCAATTTAAATAAGGTTTCATGCTAGTTCAAGCTTCGGTGGCTAGTTAAATTCTGGAATTTGCAATAAATAGATGAAGAATGATTATGTATATAGTGTATGGATCTCTTCTGTAAACCTTGTCCGATTTAAACATAAGAGCGTGTTGGGCTAACTCTTACGCAAACCACAAATTTTCACAATAAATACAGCTTCAAAAAGTTGTCTTAAAAAGTTCCTGCAACACTGAAACGTTTCGAGAAGGGGCTGTACGTACAACTGGCAACGTTAGCGAGGAGCATTTCTCAACAGGTCTTTTCATACAAAACACAAGGAAATTAATACGTGAAAGTCTTTTTCCCTCCCTCCCCACCCCACCCCATCATGAAAGTTTAGAAATTTTTGCACAAACAGCGAGAGAACTGATTGTAGCTGCAGTATGTCAAAACGTCCACGTTCTATAAAGACCAAAAATAGTTTGTTTGCTTAGAAAGTCTTTTTTTTTGTTTTTTCCTCCTTATTTTTGAGTAGCGCATCATCCTTTCTGTGAAAGTTTGCCCATCAGACTGCTTCGGTTTTCCTTTCGGCACCGGTCCTTGCCACCCAAGCCACATGGGCATTTCACACTTTCACCGTCTCCATCAATGATGACTTGATGGCATCCTCCAAAAGTTGATTGTCTGTGAAAGGGGCCGGGGTTTCAGGGACGGATTCGGACAAGCCGATGAGGGACTCCAAGAAACAGGAGCCCTGATCTCCGGCTTGCGGGAAGCTGGGGAAATTAGGCAACTGAAACTGTAACGCTGAGAAGTTATCAAGGTTCTCATACTCCTTTAAGGAGTTGTAAAGGGGTCCCAAGTTATAGTCCGAGAAGGACTGGAAGAAATCCAAGGAGTCAGAGGAAAGGCTGAGGTCGGCGTAGCTCTTGGAGCAGGGCTCAGCCGGGGATGAGGCGCAGCACGACAGCCCATCGCACCGCGCATGGGCAGCATCCTCCAGCAAACCCCCGCCGTCCTGGTTGGCGTTCTCATCCAGGCACTCGGAGAGGTGGGACAAGTGGCCGGGGACAGGCTTGGCCTCGCCGCTGTGGTCCTCGATGAAGAAGTCGGCGGTGTGGAAGCAGCTTAGGTCATCCTGGCCACGGCCACCCTCCTCCTCGGCATCCGAGTCGTTGAAGTGGAGGATGCGCGCCAAGCCGTCGTCGTCCACATCCGACTGGGATTTGTCAGAGGGGAGGCTCTCGTAGGGCTCCTCCAGGTCCTCGCTGGGGTGGGAGGAGATGGAGGAGTCCGTCATGTCGCTGCTGCAGCTGTTCTCCCCCAGAGCCTCCAGGTCAGGGCTGAACTGGAAGGCGGGTGCCAGCGGCACCGCACGCTCCTCCAAGGAGCCCTTACCCGTTGCACATCCCAAGGGCGGGAGCCGCTCCCGAAAAGGGGGCTCGGCCTCCGCCACCTTCTCGCTGCTCTGCTGCTGCTTCTCCAGCTCCAGCTTCATGATGGTGTGGATGAAGTGGGTCTGCACGCGGGCCTGGTTGAACTCGATCCTGCCCTCGGTGTTGCCGCAGCCGTCCTTGGTGCAGCCGCAGGGGAAGGAGGTGTGATCCATCTGGCACGGGGAGAAGCAGAGGCGGAGGGTTAGAACTGAACCCGGCGGCACAAAATCGAAAACACTCGCGACTCACCTGCCCTGAGAAACCAAGTAACAGCTGAGGGGTTTAAAAGCAGACTACAAAAAAAAAAAACAAAACAAAACACAAACACCCTGCTCTTTTGAAGGATTGTCATAAAAACGTTGGATTTCAGTACAACTGAAGAAAGTTAAAAGGTTCCAAAAAAAGCAAAATATAATGCTCCAAAAGGAGACATAAGGGGGCAAACATGAATTTTTATATATTACATCATGATATTTAATACCCGATCCATATCATGAGCTTCTGCCCCTTGCCGAGATAAGGACAAATTGCTCAACAGGCGTCTGTGGCGCCTTTATGTCCCTGTTAGCAGCAGCCACTAGAGGGGAGCTGTGACACACACATGGAGCACCCGTCAGCCTGTGTGCACCCACCTGCCTGTGCACACTCACCCTACACCACCCCCAGCATCGAGGGAGTGAGCGGCACCCAGAATAGGTAATATGGCTCCCCAAACACAGCCAGGCAGGCACCCATAAAAAATAAAATGAAAAATATAATAAGCTAATCGAATATGAAAGGATTATCCCACTTTGCAGGTGGTCTGCACAGCTAGCTGTGGGACGACACTCAGCTGAGACTCCCACGTTTGCCTGAGCGCGCTGGGAGTTGTGACACACACCAAGGGAAAACAAAATTAAAAATAAAAACCGGGGGAGGAGGAGAAATCACAGCCTCGCGTGAGGAGCAAGAAGCTTTTGTTTACGAAGACATTCCCACGTGGCCTATCTCCAACAGGAGACCAAGCAGGTACAGGTCTCATGGGAACGGATGGGGCAGGTGCATTCACGCTGTAGGCTCAGACACATCCCCACGGCTGCAGCAGCAGTGCAGGGATGGCTGCACGTGTGGTTTGGGAAGCGGACGCTTTCAAGCAGCGTCTGCCTCGCAGCCTGGGGAGCATCTCCAAGAGCTTTTCTCGCCTACTTCGCTCCGAGCACAGGTGGGAACAGATGCATTTTACAGGCTGCCCTAACTCTGTCCTGCTTGCTCAAACCCTCCCTGCTTTAACATACACATCAGCTGGAGCCACGGCTTTTCCCCTGTGCCCAGAGGCAAGGGCAGTACCTGACATTTAATGCCTGCCAAGCTGCAGCTGCAGGTCTCCGGGTCGCAGACCTCCCGGCAGTCGCAGCCGCAGTCCTCCCGGGACAGGCGGATGTTGTGCAGCTCCCGCTTCTCTTCCTTGTCGATCTTCTTCACCCCCACGGCTTTCAGCAGCGCGCGTCTCTTCTTGGCGGGGTAGGGCTGGAGGAAGAAGCCATCCTCCAGGTCCACGTTGCTGACATCAATGTCGTCATCAGAGATGTCTTCGATGGTGAGCTGGTTGGCCTCCTCCGACTCCTTCGTGCCGTTCATGGTTAGCTAAGGGCAACAAATGGGCAAAGTGTTAGGGACTTGTCAGGGACACAGAGCCATCAGCACCCCCAGGTCAGGAGAAACAAGAAAGAAAAGATCTGCCCCCCATGGTGGCCGACCCCAGGACCAACATCTGTGTCAGAGCCCCCAAAGACCTGACAGACACCCGACACGCGGAGTTCAGTGTCTTTTCCATCACTTTGCGAAGGTGAAGAACTGAGCTGAAAATCCCACAACAGAGCCTGTGTTTTTTGGAGACCTAAACAGGGTTAAGGACTGATGCCCCCAGGTCTCAGAGAGGCTCCTACTAAAAACTGGCCATTAACTAACAACATCAACCAGCTCCTCACCAACGCAGCCCCACGCTCCTACTCACTTTCCATTTCAACGCTTCCAACTTCTCCTCTTTTAATTTCTCTTCGAGTTTCTCCCGACGAACGTTTTCCTGCTCCTTTGAAAACTCCGCTAGCGTGAACTGCCGGGAGGAGCTGTGTTTGCTCACCATCCCCAGGGTACAGCCTCCACGACTAGGCACGCTCGTGAACCCCTGGCAGCGTGGGAAGTAAAACACAGTGACCCGGTCAAACTCCACATTGTTCTTCTTTAGTCGCTTGGATTTCTTCAAGATAGACGTGGCTAAAAATGGGGGAAGAAAAATAGCACAAAGTCAGTACTGCCATCCTGCAGACAGGACAGAAATATTACAAACATAGCTGTAAATACTACAAACAGGCAGGACTTGAAATTACTCTCTCAACAGGGACATGATGGGACAAGGGTGCAACATCGCTTGACAGCTTCTGGTGTTTTAGGATCTAATACTTCAAAGGTGGGATGAGGATGGAGAGGAAACTAAGCCAAGTCCCGATGCATCGGAGTCACTGATCAGATTCACCCTAAGAAACGGCTGCTGCTTCTCCTTCCCGCTTGACTTCCTTCAGGAAGCATATATTTGCTTATTCTTTACGTGCAGCAGAGCATAACGAACAAGCAACAAACCATCCTACACGCCTGTCTTGCTCTAAACCCAAGCACCCTGCCCCACATTCAGGAGCTTATGGTCTGCTCCCGGGATGCCAGAGCACCGACACTCCAGCGCTGTGTGGCTCCAGCTTTTGTGGCAGGGCAGAAAATAGCCAAAACGGCTGTTTTTCTGGTACTTCCTTTCACCATCCACTGGGAGGAACTATGAATCTATAGTTTATTCTCAAGAGACTCATTTGAGAGCAGCTGCAAAGATGTTAATCTTTATACAGGTGATCCCAGGGTAAACATGGCAATACATGACTCTGGTTTATCTTAAACTGCTGAAACATGCTACACACCATTTAAAACGGAGCCTCTCCAGAGATACCTGGTTCTGCACATTTGCACGTGCAAACGTAGCAGAGGTGGACTAATTAGCCAGGGCAGTTTCACAGTAAGTGAGTTTCCACGAATGTAGCTGGCCATGAAAAGCAAAGCGAAACGCAGTGATACTGGGTTACAGAGCTGCTTTTTCTGCGGCGTGAGCGTGTCAGGAACGAGAGTCAGCTATGCACAGATTTGGTGGTGAGGTTTTTTGGTCTCATTCTCTGCTGGGGCATGGATGTCTTGGTTGCCACCATGGAGAATATGGGAAAAAATAACCCAGAAAGGATGGGTGACTCCTGCAGAGCTGGGATCTGAGCCCCGCTCTTCGGATGGCAGAGCTGCGGGCAGCCCTACTGCAGGGAGCCAACCGAAAGGACTGCCGAAAACCCGAGGGGCTCGGCTGGTTTGGCTGGCCCCGGTGGCTGGGAAAGTGTAAGAACGGACAGTTAGCTGCACCCATGTTTCACAAGTCTCACTTGCCAAAATATAGCATTTCAGTTTCATATAAAAAAAAAAAAAAAAGTGTTCACCCAGCTGCGTCAGCAGCTTCTGCTAAATAGCTGGGGGTTTCACACTGGGCTCTGCAGTTGCTTTGATGATATCTTTGCACTGCGCGTTGCATTTTCATAATAACCTTGACTCAATCTTCTAAAACATTAGCTCTTTATCAAAAGGCAAGTTAACCACCACGATCATCTATCAGCTGAGCTGCTGCACTTTGGCATTTGCTTCTCTCTCCCCGCACCCCTCCTCTGAAATTGTTTTCCCATTCCTGACCCTTTTCCAATTGAGCCAGAGAATACAAAAAGTTCATTGTTTTGTCACAAAACCTGGGAAGACAAGCAAGAATGAGACTCTTTATTATTACAAGACTTCTAAAGCCTTTTCAGACCACTGCGTGTTTGTGTATGTCTGCTAAGTAGACCTTAACTGCTATATACAGTGGGTGTTCAGTATAATTTACTAGGTTGGACTATTTCTCCTCCACGAAGATGGTCCCCTATTGTATTTTTTATTTTTCCCTTCACATGGCAGATAAAGGATTTTACAACCTTGTCTTCTGTGTGTTTTCCTAAAAGCTCTCAAAACTGATATTGCTGGGAAAACAAAATAGCATTTATCTGTACTAACAGCGGAGGCAATGTCAAACGTGTCATGTTCTTTGGCAAAGTACCCAACTTATGTAGGAAACGAGCTCTGAAACGGTAATTACCATACTGGTTAATCATTTTTAAAAACGAGTGTTATGGGCCTTGCTGTCTGTTTAGTTTTTGCCTATGGAATAGCTTGACAGCTATTGATTGAGGGATGGTGGGATGGTCCTACAGCACTGGCTTGGAGGCACCTGCATGCCTCTGCACACCCAGGTCCTTGGGTTTCTATTCCTGGAAATTTGGACTTCAGCAAAAACATTATAAAGGAATGATAAATGCTGGGGGGAAGGGCTGAGGAAGACTACGCTGAGGATGCTGGCTGATTATAAAATGAAGATCAATTGGTGTAATGACAGGGAGCTGGTGTTACGGCCGCTTTCACTCGTAAAGATGTTCTTCAAGGGGGTCTCTGCATGGTGACGACCCACCACCACACTACAAAAAAACCCACGCAGAGGCATGGCTGATCTCAGGAAAGGGGCTGCCGGAGATACTCACGGGTGAAGCTGGGCGTTAAGGCAGAGCTGGGCTTGGGCTCTCCGCGGGAGCTCTCCTCGTCCGACTCCCAGCCCGAAGATGCTGAGGAGGAGAGGGGGGAGCAGGAGGAGGAGGAGCAGTAGGTACTGTCATCCCCCAGCTCTTCGTACTTCCTTTTCAATACTCCGCTCATGGTGACGCCGTATTTTTCATACAACTGGAAAACAAAGGAGAAAAGCAAAATAAAGCGGGGGAAATATTGGCAGTTTCTGGTGATGAGCAGGATGGCTTTAACCCCCAGCAAGGCTTCTCTGCCAGGTCCACCTGGCCACGCAGGTATGATTCCCAAAAAGTGCTCCCCCGCAAAAAACACACCTTACTACCCTCACTGTGCACACCTGCTGACTTTCCCATTTTACGATGCTGCAGAAAAAACAACTACCACAGACAGCAAACTGTCCGGAAACCAATTCAATCAACACAAATGTTATCAAACAATAAGTATTACATTTTGCTTACTAATTCTTTTATGTTAACTCCTTACCCAGATAGCTTTCTATGCAGTTACAGCTTTAACGTCTTGCTAATTACAAAAATAAGCCAGTTTGCAGAGAACAATCTGTTGGCATGATTTACTTGCTACAGCCCCCTGGGGAAACAGACTTATTAAATGAAGCACTGAAATACAAATATATCAACTGTGAAGAACAGCCCTTCTCCTCACGGTGCCTTTCATAGTCAGTCCTCCATTCAATAAGCTATTCTTGTTTAGGCTGGGTTATGTATCAAGCATAGTAGCAATTAAAAACAACGCAGCTAATTAAAAACAAAGGAACTCTGTACTTGCCTAGATTCCTAAATTTCCTGCATGCTTTTCCCCTGTTCATCTTAAAGGAGAAAAAGAAAAAACAAAAATAACTTTGTTGCATCTTTTAACCTTTGCTTTTATAAAGTTTGTGGGGTTTTGTCTCCTGAAATTGCACAAAAGCTACACACTTTGCCTACAATAGGCTAACGGATATCAGAGCCCACCTAAGCTGAGATGCTGTTGTATAGATGATAGACTGTTTCTCCTTTTACATGCTGGCAATACCGCACCAGATGCCCCTGCTTCTGCAGAAGTCACTGCCAGCTTATTTTGAAGCCAGTGAGCTGTACCCAAAGCTGAGAACAGGCTGCTGCCGGAGGAGTGACTTGCTTTGACCCCATCCCACCGGGCTGTAAGGCACAACCACAGTGGGAGATATGCAGCCCCAGGCCAGAAACTCCCTCCAGCAAGGTGGGGAGAGCCCCAGCAACGTGGGATGCTACCAGCCCCCCCGGTGCTTCAATAAAACCAGAGGTAACACACAAAACCTAAAGCATCCCTAAAACGCGGATGACACTGGGACAGACACATACAGCCCCCAGAACGGTGACAGTGCAGATACGGGGGTGCCAGACACCCGGCCCCCATCCCCTCCCGCCAGCTGAAACTCCTCCACCTGCCAAATTTGTTGTTTGTAACCGTAGCACTTTCTCACCCTCTTTTGCATGTCTGAAGTTAATTTAAGTCTCTGAAAAAAAAAAAACCAAACCCCAAAACACTAAACCTGCCCTCCTGACAGCCCTGAGCAGGCGGCAGAGAAACCACCCCGGCTTCACAACCTCCGAACGATGGGATTCTCAATATCTCGACAGCACCGCACAGGAACACGTAGCAGGACGGGAGCACACGCAGCGCCTTCAAAGCCCTGCGCCAGCCCTCGTTAATTATGTTTACCAACAGCTTCCCAGGAGACAATAGTCCCCTAAAAGGTCAAAAAAATCCCTGGATGAAGCAGTTCCTCGGCCTGAAGTTAATCATTCACTGCAACGCGCTCCTACGGAGCCAGTGCATCCCCCACGGCCCCCTGAACTTGGGGGCCCGGCAGAGGTGATCCCCACCATCCCTCCTCCTCCTCTTCCTCCTCCTCGGCAGCCCCGGAGCTGCAGGTGGTTTTGCCATGGAGGGGTTGTTGATTTTTTGGCCTTAATCCAAAACAGATGGGGAGAAGGTGGATTTGGCCACCCTCCAGCCCCAGCAGCACACGTCCTACCTGACACCTGGATTAACCCCTTTCCTGCCTGCGCCCTGGCAAAGCAGAGCTCGAAGGCAGCCACGACGCCTAAACCACCTACCTGGCTGCCTTTACAAACCTTTTATTTTTATTCTTCTTGTGTGTGTGCCTTCTGCTCTGCCTCACATTTAATTTAAGAAACAACCAGGAGCAAAGAAACCCTCCAAATCCATGGCAGGGGTCCGAATCAAAGCCTGGGCTGCAGCCAGAGGTTTGTTCATCCCAGCCAACCCCATCGTCCCCGCAGAGCGGCCAAAAACTTTGCAAAAAAGTCCCACACGTGGCTTGAAAGACCATCAGTTCGCACCACAGAGCGACCGCTCGCTGCTCCGAAGGACACCTCCAATGTTGCCGGTGAAGGATGCCACTGTCTAGCCAAGGGAGGGAGAAACCAGCTTCCCGAAAAGCCTGTAGGACACATGTCCAATGGCAAACGCCCTTGGAGATGCGATGGTGACCACATCCAAGCATCACGGGAGACACCGGAGGGTACTGGAGCAGCCAAAATCATACCGCTAAAACAGGGATAACTCTCAGGTCCGCACCAAAAAAAAACCAAACCAACCCATGCAGCATCCATTTCTGCTGAGATTTACCTGGTCTTCAGCACTCCTAGAGAAGCGAGAAGGCGGACATCGTGATGCTGCAGAGTGATGCAGCCCTGATGCTCATGTCGCCTGCAAACCCAACAGTGACAATCACGAGCCACGCCGCCTTCCATCAAAACACAGAGCGAGAAAAAAACGAAGCCTTTTCCTCAAGCAAGCTAACCGAATTAACACAAACACCAAGCCAGAGCCAAGGCAAGCTGTGTATAAGATGGTGCAATTTTTTTTTTTTTTTTTTTTTTTAAATACTATCATTGCTGATTAGCCATGTCTGGCAGAAGGATGAAGGGAGGTGCATGCATCTCCCATCTATGACAACAAGCCAAATGCATAGAAAAAAAAACACCTTTGGCAGACTGTCTTATTCAAAACACCTATTGTTTTGTTAATGCAAAGTAGGTGTCGTGCAGACATGATTCTCAATTAATGGGAAAAAGCTGGTGAACCTGTTGCCCACCAGCCAAAACACATTAATTTTCCCCCTGTAACGCCTTACCCCTCTTTGCTGATTTATGGCTGCAACGTTTTCCAGGTCAAGTTTTCAAATCCTTCTCAGGAGCTATACGCGATGTAGTGGGGCTGCACCCATCGGCATCTACTTGTATCCACCCCAAAAAAGTCCTCCAGACAGGGGTTTCGCCGTCAGGGTGAAGACGATCCTCTCCTCCCCTCCTCACCCCAGCACTTGGGAGCAGAAATCACGCCAACAATTTGGACACTGCCTTGAAAGCCATGTCGCTGAAACCACTGGCCGCTCAGCCAAAAAAACCCAGAGGCCAATTCAGACACAGCAAGGACATTTTAATTGCAGTAATTCCGCAAGTAATCTTAAATCCACACTGATGTCTTACAAAGAAGTCACAAAAATGTGCACAGCAGCATGGAAAAAAACAACCAAACAAAAAATATGTATCTATATATCTGTGCTTGCCATTGCAAATCTCGGCAGGAACCACTGAGCGCAGGATTTTACCACCTTCTTCGCTCTTTCCTTTTTTTTTTTTTTTTACATAACCTGAAATAAAATAATCCTATCTTCCTTTTAGTTGCCAAAAAAGACATTCTGTTCTTGGCTAAGACTTCTTACTCATCTATTTTACTGAAAACAGCTTTTGGAACAAGTACATAATGCAATGGATCAAACCCGCAGGAATTCCTCTCTGGCACCAGAACTCCCACTATCCTGGGAATACTTTCTAACAAATATTTAGCCCAGATGTGCATTCCTTTCTTTTTCTCTCCCTCCTTTTTTTTTTTTTTTTTTTTTTTAAAGCATTAAAGTTTGGGTGGGGGGAGTGAGGGGGTTGGCTCTCTAGTTGGGGGGAAGGGAATTGAATCTGCAAAGTCCCATTTCTGGCGCTCGGCAAGTCGCAGGGTAAAGCCCTAATACACTGGAATGCGAGGAATTAATGTTTTAACTATCCTCCTCTTGGACGACGTCTCAACAGTAAATATTTCGAGTAATTTAGATTTAAGAAGGTTTGGCATTTGTTTAGCCGAGTGCAGAGGAAGGCAACTAAAACCCCTACCAGTGTCCAGTTAGTCTATTTATAAGAGACTGCACTAAGAGGCATCACAGCTTTGTGCAGAAGTACATGGAGAAGATGTTTTGGCATTGTATTTTGGGGCTGTGTATGTGCTTTGCACTGGGCAGGCAAATGCAGCAGTGCAAGCAACGTAAAGGAAACTTCTCCCAGCAAGTCCAGTGGCTGCGTTTGCTTGTGCCACAACTCCCGTGGTATTGCAGGAGAACACCTACGAGCAAGGACACTTTAAATTTCGGGGTTTCTGTCGGTGGAGCATCCTAAAGAATGGAAGGATCCCAAATCTGCGCATGAGCTATTGAAAGCAAACTGTCTTCTGCAAAGCAATTTGGGTAAAAACAAAATAAAACAAAACACCTCAGTGCAATGCACTAGAAGTATTTATTTTTCAGTGACTTTTTGAGCCTGTTTGCCAACTTTACAAGCACAGCTGTCTGCCTGCAGCCCAGGAAGCCAAAGTGGACTCTTCCCGGCACACCGGGACAAGAGCTCGAGTGCCGGGAGCGAGTTCACAACACTGCTGAGCCGTGAGTCAGAGCGGCTCCCGCTCCCTCCCCCAGAGCCGCAGTGGCTGTGCAGGTCTAGCAGGAGTAAATATTAGTTTAAAAACCACCACTGCATATTTTAGCCAGGTACGGCTCCGAAAGCGACTCGCGGAGCAAACATGGGGGAGTTTTTGGGGTCGGTGTTTATTTGCACGCCTCTGTTTATTGCGGGTCAGGCGACCTTGGTGCGAGTATCACCAAGAACTGGTGCAGAGCTGAGCTTCCCGTTTAGCTATCCCAGATATTTCATGTCTAACAGCAGCGGTGATTCCAGTAACGCCTCTGGGTTACTTAATAATCACCACGCTATCAACACTGATTCATTGCTCGTTCATTTAACTATTTTAATTCTTTGCATATTTACTTAAGTGGTTTCCCCCGCGCCACTGTGACAGCCTCCACGATGACAACACTTCCCAATTTTGGGGCTGACCAGGGCCAAGGTGAGTGGGATCATCCCACTGGGACCCTCCGGGGGACAGTCCCGTGCGTGTTCCCAGCCACGCAAGCTGTGCTTTCCAGTTCAGACCAGATTATTTTCACCCAGCTGGGTCTAAGGTTTCATAACCTTGCTCCGGTTAAAAATAGCCTCTGCCTACTATGCAACAGCAAAACCCAAAGTACCCCGTGCCGCCGAGCAGGAGCATGAATCAGTTCGTAGCACCATGAGTTTATTCTCCTGCCAGAGACTGAACAGGCAAAACGCCTTTCCCGGGAAGAGCATCAGAAGCATTTACTCCATCTACTAATTTTCAGAAGGCCACAAAGAAAAAAGCTTTTCAGATTTTCCTATCAAGCCCTTATTTCTCGCTGACAGCTTGAAAGGTAAATAAGAAACATTAGCAAATACATTAAAGGTTATCTGACACGGCCCAAATGAAATGAGGTTCAAATGTACTCGGCGCAGATTGTACTGTAATAAATATGAAAACGGCGAAGTGTGCTTTGTCTAGGAAAATCCTCTATTTGATTACACCTCATGAATAATTCACACCAGGTTTCCATATTTGTCCTCCTGTAGGTACACGCTGTGCATTACCTTGCCTGCTATATATACGCACACATTTCCTGCGCTGAATTATTAAAGGCTTGCCGGGAGCTGCAGAGTCTCTCCGCACGGAGAACAAACGCACGCACCATCCCAAAAATAAACTCCCCAACCTTGACTGGCCTCATCTGCAAACTGCTCAGCAGAGGAAAAATAAAACGAAATTCTCGTGGAAAAGAAGAAGAAAAAAAAAAAAAAAATTGCTGATGAGTTCCCTGTAACAAATGACAAGACTTTGAGGTTTGTATATGGCCGTGAGGGTTTTCTCTCCGTCCCACCGAGGCGCTGTCATTACAGACGTTAGTGAGGCAGGGCTGCTTTAGGAAAGGGCTGTCCCTATGTGGCAGCCTCTTCCTACAGCGACATTATGTAACTCGGAGGTGACAGACACTTTGGAGGATGCCGCGGGGGGGGGGGGGGGGGGGGGGGGAGTGGAAGCAAAAAAAAAAAAAAATCCCACAGTGAGAAAACTTAGTAGTTTTGTTTGTTGTTGGGTTTGGGTTTTTTTTTTTTTTTTTCCTCCCTTTTTTTCCTCAGGTGCGCTGTAAGAGCCCTGATTTTATTTCGGGAGGCGGCGGGCGGTGTCTGTGTGTGGGGGGGGTGCCCGCTCTCCGTCCGTCCGTCCGTCCATCCGTGCACCGGTCGGTAGGTGTTGCTGTAGCGACGGGAAAGCATCCCCAGCCGGGCAGATTTGGGGAAGAGCGAGCCGGCAAGGCTCTCCTTCCCCCCCCCGACACCACCACCACCCCCCCCCCCGCGCCTTTCTTTCAACATCAGAAAATTGGAACCGCAGCCGTAAAGATGGAGCGGAGCCTTAACTGACAGGGGGAAAACTCAGCGCTACTCCAAATAAATAAATAATTAGGGATTTATAGCTGTATATAGCACAGCGTTTTCTGCCGATGGGAAAGTGCGGGCGGGCCGGGGGGAGCGGCAAAGACACCCCCCCCCCTTCCCGGGGAACGCGGTCCCGCTGCCCCGGGGGGGGGTCCCGGACCCCAGCCCCGCCGGTCTCCCCTCGCCCCCGGGCCGGAGCAGCCCGGCCAGACGGCGCCGCTGCGGCGCGCCTGCCCGGGTCCGGACGGCGGGGAACCGAGACGGACCCCCCCCCCCCCCCAACCACCCCCGAACAACGGAGCACCGGGACGAGCTGCGACCCGGACCCCCGATAACCGAGCACCGCGCCGGACCCCGCGACGAGCGAGCCAGCACCGACCTGGCTCCGAACCGGAGCCCCGACGGCCGAGCACCGGACCACCCCCGCGACCCGCAGTCCCGGACGGCGGACCCCCCCCCGCCGCCACACACACACACACCCCCCCCCCACACCCCCCCCACTCCCACCACCGCTTTCCTCTCAGCCCCATCCCGGCGCCGCGCTGCCCCTACCTTCGGCGGCGGGTTCTCGGAGTCCGGCTGCAGCGGCGGTGCCTGTGCGCGGCGCCTCCCGCTCTGCCGCTGCCGGGGCCGGGGCTGACGCCGCGCCGCGCCGCGCTGCCCTTTTTCGTCAGTGGAAAACTCCGGGCTCTGACGCAGGCGGTGACAGGCGCGGGGCCGGCGCGCACCCGGCCCGCCCGGCTTCCTGCTCCGCCACCTCCCTCCCGCCTTTACGGCGGGCGGGGCGCTGAGTCAGGGCCGGCGGGACGCCCCGCCCCGCCCGCACCGCAGGATTCCCCCCCCCCACCGCTTTCCCCGTTGTGAGGCGGGAGACACTGGAAGGGATGGGGGGGGCTACAACGGGTGTGGACCCCAAAATGGATGTGGGTCCCACGCGGGGGGGGGGGGTGTCCCGCAAAGGTTTAGGGAACCACAAGCACAGCTTGGACCCCAAAATGGATTTGAGGACCACAGGGGGCTGGGGACCCCGAAGCGGGTGGGGACCCTGAAAGGGGTTTGGGTGCTTCAAGGGGTGCAGAGCCCACAAAGGGTTGGGGGCCCCCAGGCAAAAGTTGGACCCCGAAACAGAATTGGGGACTGCAGGGGGGTTTGGGCCACACAAAGGGTTGGGGGCCCCCAGGCAAAAGTTGGACCCCGAAACAGAATTGGGCACCGCAGGGGGGTTTGGGCCACACAAAGGTTTAGGGAACCACAAGCACAGGTTGGACCCCAAAACAGAATTGGGGACCACAGGGGGGTGGGGACTCCGAAGCAGGTGGGGCCCCCAAAAGGGGTTTGGGTGCTTCAAGGGGTGCAGAGCCCACAAAGGGTTGGGGGCCCCCAGGCAAAAGTTGGACCCCAAAACAGATTTGGGCACTGCAGGGGGGTTTGAGCCACGCAAAGGGTTGGGGACCCCCAGGCAAAAGTTGGACCCCGAAACAGAATTGGGGACTGCAAGGGGGTTTGGGCCACACAAAGGGTTGGGGACACCCAGGCAAAGGATTGGACCCCAAAACAGATTTGGGCACTGCAGGGGGATTTGGGCCACACAAAGGGTTGGGGACCCCCAGGCAAAAGTTGGACCCCGAAACAGAATTGGGGACTGCAGGGGGGTTTGGGCCACACAAAGGGTTGGGGACCCCCAGGCAAAAGTTGGACCCCGAAACAGAATTGGGGACTGCAAGGGGGTTTGGGCCGCACAAAGGTTTAGGGACCCCCAGGTAAAGCTTGGACCCCGAAACAGAATTGGGCACCGCAGGGGGGTTTGGGCCACGCAAAGATTTAGGGAACCACAAGCACTGCTTGGACCCCAAAACGGATTTGGGCACTGCTGGGGGTTTGGGCCACAGAAAGGGTTGGGGACACCCAGGCAAAGGATTGGACCCCGAAACAGATTTGGGCACCGCTGGGGGGTTTGGGCCACACAAAGGTTTAGGGAACAAGCGCTGCTTGGACCCCAAAACGGATTTGGGCACTGCAGAGGGGTTTGGGTCACACAAAGGGTTGGGGACCCCCAGGTAAAGCTTGGACCCCGAAACAGAATTGGGCACCGCAGGGGGGTTTGGGCCACGCAAAGATTTAGGGAACCACAAGCACTGCTTGGACCCCAAAACAGATTTGGGCACTGCAGGGGGGTTTGGGCCACAGAAAGGGTTGGGGACCCCCAGGCAAAGGATTGGACCCCGAAACAGATTTGGGCACTGCAGGGGGGTTTGGGCCACACAAAGGCTTGGGGACCCCCAGGCAAGGCTTGGACCCCAAAACAGTTTTGGGTCCCACAGGGCACTTGGGACCCACAGGCAGGCTTGGCCCCTGAAAGGGATTTGGCCCCTGAAAGGGATTTGGACCCCGCAAAGGGTTTGGGTCCCTGCATGGGGTTTGGGACCCACAGGCACTACTTGGACCCCAAAATGGATGTGGGTGCCTCAAGGGGCTTGGACCCCACGAGGGGTTGGGGACCCACAAGCAGGCTTGGCCCCTGGAAGTGATTTTTACCCTGCACAGTGTTTGGGACCCTACAGGAGGTTTGGGACCCACAAGCACAGCTTGGACCCTAAAACAAGAGTAGGGCACCACAGGGGCTTTGATCCCCGCGGGGGTTTGGGGCCCACAAGCAAGAATTGGCCCCAAAAAGAGTTTTGGCCCCACAAGTGGTTGGGATCCAGAAGCAAGGTTTGGCCCTCAAAAGGGTTTCTGGACACCAAGGGGATTTGGCACCTACACAAAAGGCTTGGCGCCCGAAAGGGATTTGGGTCCCACAGGGGTTTTGGGCCCCACAGGCAAGGCTTGAACCCCAAAAGGGGTTTTGGTCCCGTGAAGGGTTTGGGACACACAAGCGAAGTTTGGACTCTAAAAGGGATTTGCTTCTCCCCCCAAGACGCGTAGCAGCAAGGCCTGTCCCCCAGAGGGGATTTTGGACCCATAGGGATTTGATCCCCAAAAAAAGGTGTTTGGGCCCTACAGGCAAGGGTTGATCCCCCAAGGGAATTTGGGCCCCTAAAAGGGACTTGAGCCACATGGGCAAGGGTTGACCACAAAAATGGGTTCAAGCCCCACAAGCAAGAGTTGTCCCCCAAAGAGAACTGGGTCCCCAGAAAGGACTTGGGCCCTACAAGCGAGGCTTGGCCCCCAGAGGGATTTAAGGCCCCACAAGCAAGAGAGATGATGTTTTGCAGATTTCGTTCCCCAGCACAGCTGGGATGGAGGAACGTCTGGGAGCCTGCACCAGATTGCTCCCCAGCTCTGGTCACTCCAGCGTTCAGCTGAGGATCTCCACGTGCTTCCCATTGACCACCAGGAGCTTTCAGAGAGCTGCACCACTGGCATTAAACCCCTTGCAGCGGTAGGCGAGGTGCAGACTGACCCGGCATTGCCCAATTTCAGCACTTGGCTGGATTTTCCCTCTACAAGCTGGAGCTGGGCCGACGGCCAGTGGCATGGTCAGAGTCCCCAGGCTATGAAGCTGCCTGCTCTCCGGGCGGCTCTTTACAATGTAATCCAGCTGTATCCCACAGGGTTTGGGTACAGCCAAGCTGCAGGAGTCCCTGTGTAGGACCAAGTCCACGGAGGTGGGAGGATTTGTCTCCACTGGCTCCACGGAGGAGCCTGAAGACAGCCATACCAGGGTCTCCTCAATTCCACCTCTGCGTCCAGCCTCTAAGGGGCTGCTCACCCCCTTCCTACACCAAGGTCCCACTTCGATCCTTCGCTTGCCATAGCATCTACTCAAAATCAGATGGAGTCGGGTTGGATTTGCCTTGGCCGAGAAGGTGGATGAGGTT
Source organism: Harpia harpyja (assembly GCF_026419915.1). Taxonomy (NCBI): domain Eukaryota; kingdom Metazoa; phylum Chordata; class Aves; order Accipitriformes; family Accipitridae; genus Harpia; species Harpia harpyja. Next base: position 103,166,927 of record NC_068940.1, read on the forward strand.
GGATTGGGGCGTGGAGGGATTTCCCCAAGCACCGTACCCCCGTGCTCCATTGTGAGCCCCTTAGCTCCAAGACACTTCCCACTGTGCTGTGAGCCGGGGTGCTGGCACCTCTTTCCAGGAATATTATTTTACTTGTAAACCTCTTGGGATGCCTTTCAGCCTTTTTTTCTTTTTTTTTTTTGTAACACAGGTGTCTCATTGGAAGGTGTCCGGTCTGACAATGAAGAGTAGGGAAGATGAGGGGAGAGCTTTGATGTGGTACAGCTCTTTTAGAGTAAACTGCTGTGAAAGTCTCAGCCTCAGTCCTTTCACCAGTGAAAGCTTTCAAACTCTGAGGCTAAAATGTTGGAAAAAAAAAATAATCTGATGCGTAAAATGGTCCTCACTAGCGCCAAAGCCACAGCCGGTTTGATACCACCATGCGAAGCGGTGCCACCAGGATTTTTGCTTCTGGTCTTACCCCGGTGTGTGTCAGCGATTCCCATGGAGAGGGCAGCCCCACCGGTCACCCTTATGGCACTGCTGCAAGGGCAGCAAACCGTAGTGTTGTGCGAGGGTGAGCAACCAGGGTGGACTGAGAACATCTTCAAGCCGATTTTGCTGCTGTGCTTGATGTAACTCCATAACCCCGTGGATGCCCCACGCATCTCATCTCCAGGGGCTTCACCCCAGTACCTGGCTCGCCTCCCTTGTCTCTCTCTCCAGCCCATGAAACAACGGCGACAGCTCCCAGCAGTATAGAAGCACAGGAGGGATGTGTTCAGATTTTGCTTCAAAGATGCAAATATTGTGGAGGCAATACGTAATTCTAGATGGTGCCCTGATGACGGGTGGGTCCTGTCTTTGAGGCACGATGGCCTTCCTGAATATGCTGGTGTACAGTGCTCGATCACCAAAGGAGCGGTTTTCCTGAGGTTTCGTTTACCATGTTTGGACATGGCCGTGATTAATATTTCCTAACAGGAAGACGTCATGCGTGCAGGCTTTCCTCTTCAGGGTTTGGGTCGAGGGTGACCAAGTTCAGGTTATACACTGGCTCCTCACTTCCTCCGCCTCGGAGACTACACCCCGGCCAGCCGCTGCCTCCCCGCCAGCCCGGCAGCCGCCAGCCGCCCTCCCAGCGGCTGCCGTCACCCATCGCTGAGCCCGACATGGGTCCTGGCGCCGGTGAGGTCTCACCGCACAACCCCATGGGACCTGGAGAGCTTCGATACGTCGGGACCAGGGCATAATATCACCTATCTATGTACCGTGCCTGTGAGATGAAGGGGGGGTGTCATTTGTCACCATCCCTGAGCTGAGTTTTGCATGAAACCCAAGGTGTGGGGGAAAGGGGATATCCTGGAAAACAGTCAGAAAGGCTGCCAGCGACCTCCAGGTTACACATTTTCTCCCTTGCTTGTATTATTTGTAATGAAAGTAAAGCCGCTGTGAGATAGTCCCATGCAGGGCAGACATTATTTAGCGGTTCAACCAGGCAATGAACAATTCTGACCCCAAACTGCCCGTATTTGTGTGTGTGAAAGAGAAAGGAGATTTGAAACAAAACTTTCGGGGTCTTCTTTTTGAAGCAGCATTTTTTTTGTTGTTTTAAAATCAACCTAAAAGCACTACTACATAAATAAGTGGAAGTTTACACAGAGGGCTAAATATCCCTCAACCAATTAAGACGTTTTCCTGTGTAGGTTGAAAGAAGTATCTCAGTTTGACTCAACCTGTATTTTGCTGTTGCGCCTCTGAGCCTCCTTCCTCCAACAAATGAATTCAAGAGAGATTAAAAAAAAAAAAAACAACCTGTTTCTTTTTAACATGAGCCAGGTTGGTTTGGACCTCTCGAGAACCATCCTCCTCTCCCTGCGCAGCCAGAGCGGCTCGCAGCCCCTGCGCCCAGGAAAGCCCTCGCTCCTTTGGCAAAGGCTGCTGGCAGCACTGGCCCAGGGCTGGTTTCCCTGGCCGAGTGCCATGCGAGTGCTGCTGCAGCGGGAGGAAATTCCCTGCTGACCGGCCACGGCCGGGATAAGTGGCCTGGCAGAGAGAAGCAGCCGCAGACCAAGCGCAGGGAGTGGGGAGCCCAGCGGGAAAGGACCGGAGGGACATGCTGCGTGGTGCATGGGGCGGCGAGATAAGAGGTGTGAACCGGGCAAGCTCTGGATGTCAAGCTCCTCGCTGCCCGTTTTGTGCCTGCCCTGCAGCGGGAGAAGAGCTTTCCCTGGAGGAAAAAGCCTCTTGGTGCTTGGGGATGGAAAAATAAGGAGTATCCGGGCTTGAAGATAGGAATTTTTTTTCTGGTTTTACGTGCACATCCCGAGCATGGTTCTGAAAGGGCTTATCAGCTGTATCTGGCTGTGGATATGTTGCTGGGTACTGTCGCAGCTCATCTGAGAATGAAAATGCGGGGACATGGGAAAAGAAACCACCGCTGAACCAACCCCGCTTGAGCAATCACATGTCCGGCATCACCCCCAGCTGGCCCCGTGGCCCTGACTCGCCCCGTGGCCCCAACTCGTCCTGTTTCGCATTCAGATAAAATGAACACTTAGCTTTTATAACACGTTGTGCAATTGCAGGGAACCACCGCGGCTGCTCATGGGCTGCCTGTCTTGGTGCCAGCGCTCCTTCCCACCCCACGTATCTGAAACACAAGCTGAACAAGGGCATTGAGTTATTTTGGGTTTTTTTTCCCCCGAAAGATGGACATAAAAGCAGCAAATCAAAAACTTTGCTTCAGCCATGCTCTGGGCTATTCACCTACGCTGGGAACTGTGGGAGGGACGCGGCTGTACTGGGACAGCCTTGGGTGAGTGAGTCCGGCCATGAACATGTGGCGGAAGGTGTCCTGCAGTTTCCTCAATGATTTTACACCAGCACAACTCCATCAGCTTCTGTGAAGCTGCTTCTGATTTGAGCTGATGCTGGAGGACAGTCAGATCTATAGCATTTAAGGCCCTATATGCTCTGCTCTTATATACCTGCTGGGTATTATTTGTGCGTGTACTGAAATGTGCTTTCTTCATGCGTTTTGCTATGCTGTCAATCCTTGATAGAGATCGGAACATCATAATACTGCGCTCTCCTAAATGTACAGGCACCCTGTACACTTGAGAGAGATGGAGAATATGACCTGTTTGCTGGGGAGCGCTGATATAATTGTTGGATTCCCAACAAACATGCAAAAATCATCAACCTGAGCGAGTAAGTGTTAATTTAAAATGCAGACATGAAATGGGAATTGTGAAAGTGCGGTGTAGTTTCAGCCAGCAATGGTTAGCGGCAAGGAAAATGAATGTGACAAAAAAAGCGTGTTATCCAGACAGCTGAATTCAAGTGGGGCACCTGTGTCCTCAATTAACCTAACTAATAGTTAACTTCGGTGTCAACAGAAACCCTCGCACCAGGATTTGGAGGTGGGAAATACACGAGTGCTGTGTTTTTCGCTCCTTGACATTTCGTGAGTCGTCTGGTTTAGCGCTGAAACATCTCAAGTGATGGGACTGTTGCAATTTCTCTTTCAAGGGTATCGCTCTCGCACAATAATTAAATCTCTGGCTTTCAAGCGTAATTGCCAATGACAGTGCCTCCGAAGTTGCTTTTTATGCTCGACTGTTCTGTCTCCTGGCAGAAAGGGCTTCTGGAAAAAAGAAAGAAGCCAGGGAAGAGTTGCGAGTGGCCACAAAGGCAAGAAGCAGCAATACAAACTCCATCCTTCCCCCCAAGTAGGGACAACAACTGACTCTAAACATTGAGGCTGCCCAAAATACGTCGCAGTCCTGGATGCCTAACAGGCCCTGAAGGAAATGGTAGCTTATAATACAGCTCCATCATTACCAGGCTAGTTGGAAAATGGTAATTTTTCAGCGCTAGGACCTGTCTCCTGCTCCAGGTTGGTAATTGGTGGTGTTGGCGGTGAGCCAGGCAGCACTCGCAGCTCTGTCTTGAGAGGACAAAAACCTCCATTACTTTATGCTCTCTAATTCTCTCAAGGTGTTCTGCTGTCTATCAATAGAGTCGCCATGAGGTAATAGAAATTACAACCTCCCCAGACTTATTTGTCTGAAAGCGTTTCTTGTAAAAATAATTATGTGAGTCTCTGGAACTGTGGTACATGAGAATGGCAGAAGAGAAAGTTCGCAAATTAAAATGCAACAAAAGTCTCTTTATCATAAACTACGAGGGAGACTGCGCAAGAGGGTTATTTCCCTTCCATTGGGTTGGCTGGTGGCAGCTTTTAGAGAGAAAAAGCAATTTTTGTTGTCTGTTTGTCACTTTGCAGTGAAGTTGCTCTAGTCCCAGATCTGTGTAGGGTGATGGGTTTGGCCAGGCACCACTCGGGGTTTGTTCCCTACCCTTGCCACGCTCTCTCCCTGTGAGCTTTGGTAGGCCACCATCCTGTCACTTTGGCGGTTCACGATGGGGACGTCACAACTCCGGTGTCACTTGCTTTGCCTGGCTGCAGGCTGGGGACGGGGCTTTGTCTGCAGGCCCCCACCAGCCCCTGCCCTCCTTGCAAGAGGAATCCTAAAGCCTTCGTCGCACCCTGTTCTTAACCAGCAAAACACCATCCAGAGCAAAAATATTTGCGGCGATGTGACAGACGAGCTCTGCAGGAAATACCTGAGCTGTCTGAAAAAGTTACTACCCCCCTGCCTCCAGCAAAGGCCGATCAGTTGACTCCCGGCATCTCAGCACGAACCTATTTTGATGCAAAGTGTGAGCGAATTGCCTGGACCGTGAATGGGAAGATCTGGGGCACCCGCACGCCTGCCCCCACGACTGCCAAGAGTGAAGCCTCCAGCGCAGGAGAGGGCTGGAGGCTCCTGGAGGGCTGCGGTGGCTCCTTAAGCCACTGCAGCTGCTCAGTTTCAGAGCAGAGAAGCCAGGATCCAAAGCCATTAAAAAGAACAATATGGCTAAAGCTCAATTTTCTCCTCTGAAGAAGGTTTTCACAAGCCCACACTATGGGGCAGGGGCATTGCTTCCCCTGGGCAGCTTTTATGATAATTGAGCTGGACAGAAACAGCAGTGAAATACATACATAAACTCTGTATATACAAGCAGATGTGTGTGCGTCTCTATATATTTAACTTGATTGACTGAATTCACAGCAAATCTCGCAAAAAAAAATGCTGCTCCCGTGTCACCAAGAGCTGAAGCAGCGTTTGGTGGCCACAGCGGCCATGGGTGACACTTCAGTGCTTTCTTCTTGGTGCCAGTGCTCCGGATGACGGCATTTGTTTAAAAATGGAAGCTATCAAAAGGGCATCAGGTCTCCATTTGTGTGCTGGTTTTATCTGTGAGCTTTCGCTATCCTTCTGACACTTGCAGGATGCCCAGGGCCACCGGGTTTTAGCATCAGATCCTGGCAGTGTGGAAAATTTGCTCTGAAAAGGGTGAGTGTGTGGAATTAGGTATCAAGAGTAAATTATTATTTGTCTTTGTTGGTGCTTTATGGGCTTGGTGACAGGTCACACTCCTGAAGTGCTTGTGATCAGCGTTTGGGCTTCCGAGCCAAATTCACGTCTGCTGTAAAGCTGTTAAACTCCCGGCAAGGCCACTGACATAGCTGACACGTCCGGGGGTCTTGGTGCTTCCCAGTGTGATTGTGCCACCCTCTTGCTCCTTGGGGAACAGGACCCGGCTCTTTAACCCCAGTTTTACCAGGGAAACTGAGGCACCAAGCTCAGTCCATCCTTTTGGAGAAGGATGGGCACAGGCATGAGGTTTTGAGGCTGAGCCTATGCCAGCTATTGCCAAGCTCCTTTGACATCCGTGCAGTGGGTAAGCTCCAAAAACAGGGACTCTGAATTGCCCCATGCAGGAGTTCAGGTATTTCTATAGGAATCCTAAACCCTCACTGCAGGCACCTACTGAACACAAGTATTTAGGGCAAGCACTGCCCTGCAAGGTAGAAGCTGCATGGGAAAACTACCACTTAATAGTTTATGGCAAAATATTGATCCTTTGGTAATTTCATTGCCAGCCAAAACAGGTGACCTTTAAAATCTGGAGGCCTGACCCCAGAGGACCCGGGAGCATCCACCTCTCCTACCATCTGCAGCAAGGAGCCAATTGCGTCAGTGTTGCTCAAGTAATCTGTGACCGATCTGGGCTTTTCCTCTTTGCCTTCCCTGCAGATGCTGGCACCCCAGCGTGCTGCGCTTATCTCGAAATGCTTTTGAGCTCTGGCCCCTGTTCATGGAGCAGCCGGCTGCTGTGCTTTAAAAGGTTACCCAGCCCTCAGCTACCTGCTGCAGAGTCAGCACGGACCGGGGCTGTGCCCCCACCATCTCAGCACCCACCCCGACCTTGTGTGGGGCACGAAGGGCAGAGACTGGGGCACAGGCAGACCTACTGCCTCGCTGGGGTCTGCTCTGTCAGAGCCATTAGCCTCCTCGTTATAAATTTAAAAAAATGGGAAATTTTAGTGAACCTCTATCGTCAAGGGGTGGCAAACAGCATCGTGGTGGCGGCAGCGTGAATCAGGTCTGGTCTGGGGAGCGATGGTGTGCTGCTCTGGCCTCGTGCCCCTGCATGAGGGGACATCTTGCTTTTCAGGGACACTCGTCATCAAAAGTATGTATGTCTCCTAAAGCCTGCAGTACTAACGCTCCTGGAGGACAAAACCTTCTGACTCACACAGCACCTCCTTAACTCTGCACCCGGACAGTCCCACAAAGTAACCCATCCCCAGTGTAGCAGGGAGGGTGATTTGGGCTTTGATGTGGCTCACCCCATCTGAAGGTTATTTTCTCCAGTCATCCTGTAAAACTGAGGAGCTGCATTTATGCGTGTGCCCCTTTACTTTTGCTAAAGAGTAAAAATGAAAATGTAAGAGATATGTACATACACTTACAGATACATTTGTTAACATAATGTACACATAGTGGTGACATCTGTGGGTGGTAGAAACCTCCCTATAAGACAACAAGATAAACGATTGACACCCCATTTAACAAGAGGCAGAGAGGGTGAAAGGGAGTTGAACATTGTCCTGCTGGGGCCAAAATGCCCACAAACTCATAGGAAGTAAGAGCAGCTTGGCCAGGTCCAGCTTAAACACAACCGTGCTGCAATTCAGCGACGATTCAGAAAGGGCAATAAACCTGGGTCCTTTTGGTTTCCATTCTAGTTTTTGAGCTCCTAAACATTTGCACATGCAAGCTTTTCTCCTCAACTGTGGCAGCTGCAAAAATGAGTTCTCTCCTCCAAACGAAAGCCAAGATTACCATGTAATCACTTGACCCGAGGAGACAGACTTTTAAGAAAAGTACCAAAAATGTGGCAGTTTCCCTGCATCGGCAATATGCACATGCGTGTCCAGACATAGGATTTAGGGGAAGGCTTTGGTAAGCCAGCATTTGCTACATGCAGTCTGGAGGGCAATGAAAAGAGGAGGCTTTTTGTTTCAAAAATTTTATTTTTGAAATTGATCTACTCAAGACAACAGAAAGAAAAAGATGGCAAGAATAGTATAAAAAAGGAGGTTGAGTTTAATTCAAAAAGTTAATGTTCCAGGAGGCCTGAAACAGCTTTTTAGGACTCAACTTCTCTCTGCAGGCGTGATTTTCTGTTCATCCATCGACCTGAGGAATCCCTTCCCTGCCTGGCTCTGCCTACAGTGTGGTCGAGGTTGTATCATGCACATTGGAGAGCATCACAGCTTTAACTCCGCAGAAGAACACTGCAGGGGAGAAATAGTGCTTGAAGTCAAGCGTTATAATTTACTAACAGATTTATTGAAATCTTATTAGAAGATTATTTTTTAAAGTCCGTTTTACACAGCTGTTGCCCTTCTGCTGCTGTCTAATCCTGGAAAATCTCGGTGAATGAGTCATTTGCACTTACTATCTATTACACCATCTTATTATAAGCCTGAGCGTGTTTGTGTTTGTTTTGAATAGTATCAATAGAGCCATAACAGGGCCACAATATCTCACATGCCTCCCCTTTTGGAGTCTCTTTTGCTGTTGGAAGAGAGGTGTCTCAGTGTAGTTTCATGGGGTGGTTCTGGTGCGCAGGGGGACTCAGGCAACGTTTTGTTTGGAAATAGCCTATAACTTCCTTCCCCCAGTCCTGATCCTTATGAAGAGGCTTTTAATGCATGTCTTTTGGGTTTGGTAGGTCAGAGACATATCATTGAGGGTCAAGGATTTGCAAAGGATGTTCCTGCTTCCTAAAGGCAACCTCAAGCACCAACTGCTGTTATCCATGTGCTTGCACGTCATGGCAAAGAAGACATCTGGCAGTAGTGCATCAGGGATATCTGAGGACCACCTTGTTTGTTTGCTTGGTTTTAATATCTGAAGGCTGTGAGTATTAACTGTGATGTCATGGGCTAGGAGCCTTCCATCTCTGCCTTGTTTGGCTTCAGGACATGATGTTCCTACTTCCATGCAACCATTAAAAAGAGGGTGAAGGAGAACCTGATACAAGGACATCAATTTCTGGAGCAGCATTGGTTAGCAGGAGGTGCAAACACTGTCATATAATAATTAAAAAAAATATATATTGGTAAGTATAGAGTGTGGTTTGGTCACAGCTTTCATTCCCAGCAGTGTCCTCTCTCTCTACCAGTTGGTGAGTTTCACCATCGCTTTGGTGATACAGCCACTGTGCCACATTCAAATCCTCAGGCTTGCAACAAACGTTCCCTCAGCCCATCCTCCTCCTCCTCTTACCCACCTGGGTGGACTGAGAAGGGACAGGGACATGCAAAGAAGCTGCCCGTTCTCCAGATGGGCTCTCCCTGGTTGTGCAAGCCATGTTCTCCTAGCATCCTGGAGCAACCCTTTCCTCTGGGATAGTTGCCCGGGAGTCAAGGGAAGAGACTTGCTCTGAATGTCACTACAGGAGGGGAAAAAAAAAGCACATTCAAGGTTTAAATCGCACTTGCTGCAGGGGATGTTTCCATTGGCAGAGTCACCAGAACCGGCACAAATGATTCAAAACATTTTGTTAAATTAAATTCTCAGATGATGTCAGAGCTGAGGCTGCTTTAGCAAAACCAAAAAAGAAGGAAGGTCGAAACCAAAAAGAAGAGAAAAAAAATTACACCGTGTGACAGGGAGGGATTAGGAGCTTGAAATTGTATTTATAGGCTATCCAAATATTTGAAAGCTTGGGAATTCATAGTTCCAGTGCTTTAGCTGAGCTCTAGGGTCCTGCCAGCCTCTTAGTGTAAGTCACGCAACACAGCCAGCTGGGCTGGACTCACTAAACTCGTGAAGCCTATTTTCTGTTATCCAGCCCCGGCTCCCATTTCCTGCCAGCTCACAAACAAATCCCACTGCCTTTGCATGCCTCAGTTTCCCCCTTTGTCAAATACAGACAATTCTGTCCTCTGCCATAAAGCGCTTTGAGATCTGGCACCGAGAAGAGCAGGGAAGCGTTTTGGTCTCCTCTCTCATGTGGCTCAGCACCCGTACTGCGTGGGTCCCGATGAAATAGCAGACCGATCATTCAAAGATAAACAGCAGCTCTTTGTGTGACCTTTTTTTACACCACCCATTTCTGTCAGACGCAGAAAACCCATGGCTGAGGACAATGCCGTTGAGATGCTGTTTTCTTTCATGCCTGTTGCACCTGCCTGTTTCTCCAGGGCTGTGCAAAATAACCACGTCTTTGTCACGGCTCTGCCAGCCCACTTCATCTTTATTGATTAGTAGGTTATAATCCTCTTTTAGTGAAAACATAACCATGCCCACGGCTAGAGGATTCAGATATCACCGATGGGAAGATTACAGCCTCTTAGTCTGAACACGGAGAGTGAGACGGACTGTCAGAACAAGAGCACTTGTTAAGAGGAAAATCAATGGCAAGCTATTTGGGGAGGAAGAAAAAATCCTAACCACCACAAACGCATTAAACACAGGCTTCAGTGCTCCAACTGTGTATAAGCCCAAATTAAACGTGACCATAATAAACTGTTTACTTTCAGTTGGGTTTACCCAGTAGAAAGGAGATTCCAGTTTGCTGTAACGCCTGTGACAGTACAAGTGTTGGGTCTAGTTTGTGGTAATATGGTTGCTGTTATTAAGTTTTGCTAGAAAACACTTCAATGCTTTCCCCTCCTTTCTTTGGGAAAGTAGAACAGCTAATTGTAAAATGTTAGTCAGGGCTGTAGCCTCGACTAGTTACATCCTCGCCGAGGGGTCGTGGTGGCTCATGAGGGTTTGTGAGATGGGGAGGTGGGGTGTCTTGCCCTTTCTCTTCCCTTCCTTCCCCCTGTTTCACCTTGCTAAAATCCCATGCTGGGACTGAAGGGACATTCATGCAAATCTTAGGCACATCCCTTAGCCTAGTGTCTTCTTGATGCCCCAGGCAGTGCTCTCCTTCTTGTCCCCCACTATTTATAAGCTTCCCCCAGCAGGGACTGCTTGTTATTGCATGAACATCCAGCCTTGAGCATCAGGCAGGGATCAAAATCCTGTACTCTGCAGGCAGCTCGCGATGTACAGAGTACTCGTTTCACCCGTGGTTTTAAGACAATGATGCTGCTGTGAGTTTCTGAGCAAGGGTGCATTTAAGCCGGGGTGACCCTGCAGCTCTGCTCCCTCTCTGGAGCCAGGCTCGCTGTAACCAGCCACTTTTACCAGTTGCCAGAGACACACAGAGTTAACAATAAATAATGAAAAAGAACTAGATTTCCTTTGTTATGCAGCTCATTGAATGAGGTTTCCCACATCTGTAGAACTCACCACATCTTTTATGAGATTTGACTGTCAGCAAGATGTTATGAATCCCAGATGTTAAAATATGGATTTATTTATAACTCAGAGCTTATAATAGAGCACTCAAAAAGATTATAACCAGCCCCCCTCCTCAAAAGATCTTCCTGAAATAAAAGTCTTGGCTTTTATTATTTTTTAATTATTCTTGCTACATCATTTATCTTTGGTATTACCTCTTTCAATGTCCTTTAATTACTGTGGCTTTAGGACTGGTGTGCATTGGGCTTCAGGGAGCATTGGGCAAGGAGAGCTGAGCACTGACTCTCCCATCCCAAGTGAGATTGCTGCTGTTTGGAGGCTGGAGGGCAGCACGGGGAGAGGGGCGGCATGGGGGAAATTCAGCCTCAGGAGTTCCTTGGCAAAGCCATCGGTTGACGGCACAGCCAGCTCTGGGCACCTGCAAAACTTGGAGCTGGAGGTGTTCAGTATCTATTGCAGCCCCGAGGAAATGCTCCGGTCAATAAAAAAGCGGTTCCTCACAGCTGGTGACCATTACGCCAAACACAGCGTTGGACATGCCACAGCTGCTATTCTGCCGGAAGATGGAAATGTTTTTGGAACCGCTTTTGGAGCATTTGTTCCATTAATGCTTTCTCCCTCCCTCCTCCTGCCCCTTATTTTTCAAATCGCTGCAAGAAAAACCTGCAAGTGAAAGAGTAGGGGGCCCTCCATGGGAAAAGGCTACCTTGAGGGTTGGGGTGCAAATATTCCTCTGTATTAATACTCCAGCAACACCTCCGGGTCCTGACCGAAGCTTGCAGTGCTCGGAGCTGTGCACTTGCACACGACAAGACACACGCTCCGTCACAACCGTCCCACGCTGTAAACAAAGCAGACAGGTCTAAAGGGAAGTATAAAGACTCTTGTTTTACACATGAGGAACAGAAAGTCAGTGATTTTACCCCAGTTCACACAAGAAGCTAGCAGCAGCCTCAGGAATCATGAGACAAGTGCTTGAGGCAGCGGTGGCTGAAAGCAGCCCTCCTTCCCATCCTCCCTGCTCCCTGCCACCTCCCCCTGCCACGACAGCCCGTGCTGCCATCTTTTTCAGGGACCTTGTCTAGATTTAGGAAACCTTGTCTCCCATTCCCCTCCCCTTCTTTTTCCAAGCTAGGTCATCTCCCAGGTCCAGTTAGGAGAAGGGCTTCGGTGCAGAAATAGCAGAGAGCATCTGGCCAAGTGCGACCATGCCATCAACCCCTTGGATGCCATCACTGCAGCCTTTAAAGATCAAACCTGCTGTCCACACTGCAAAGCTGCAAGCCTTCAAAGGTGCTCCAGCTCCTAGAGCATGTCCAGCCCCTTCCAGCTTGCAAGGGATGGCCTGGAGCAAGGTCGGTGTGTGGGATCCCAAGCTCCAGTTGCCAGGCTAAGGGCCAGCTGGTCAGAGAGAAAGCAGGCAGCCCGTAAGCCCTGCTGAGCTTAGCTTTGCTTTCACGCCTCACCAGGTCCATGTTTCACTAGAGACGTGGTGGCTTTCTGCAATCTTCTCTCTTGGGCTGGGCAGTTTGGCATTTTAAAGGCAAAGCAGAAAGGAGGACGCCTTGAAATCATACTTCAAGGTGGGGCTCCCGCACTCTGAGATTTGCAGAGCTGGAAACCTGAACCTTATCTTCATTGCACCAGCGATGAACTGACGGAAAGCCAGGAAATTGGCTGTCAGTGCTGACACTATACAAATCTCACGGCGCTGCAAGGAGGAACGGCAGGTGGATAACTGGGAGAAACTACCTGGGCTTGGCATTTCCTGGCTGCTGGGAGACGGTATGGAGAGGACCAGAGCTCTGGTGTAAATCAGCACAGCTCCTTTGGTGCCTGAAGAGAAAAATCTTTGGAGGGAGTTTGTGGGACGCTCACCAGCTTGTAAATATTTTTTTGGCATATCAATTTGTGTGTCATGAGATTTAAAACATTCATCACCCTAACGTTTTCCATCCCACAGAGAACTCTGATCTGAATATAATATGCACGCAGGAAAGTTTGCCAGTACTGTGATGTTACAAAACTTGTGAAATGCCTCACTTAACCACAATATCATGCATTTTCCAAGCCACATACCTATCTATTACAAGGTCTTTCAGATAGAGTTATAGACAGACTGTGGGTCATGAGATCCTGACCTTGGTGTGTTTTTACTCCCTTCTTCTCATGAATTAACTCCTGAACTATTGACTCTCCATTGAATGGATAGCAGAGTTCAGACACATTTTACATGCAAGCTTTTCCATCCTGTATCTCAACAACTGCAAACCCCAAGGACGAGTAAATACTTCAACCTCAGCCATAAAATTGATGTGTTGCAAAATGAACAAAATGGGTTTAGTAACTTACAAGGGAGATATCATCAAGTCCATAATGAGCCAGAACTGAGACTTATCCTGTCCCTCTCCTCAGCAGTGTGGCTGGGAGAGCTGGGAGTAGATCACCCCTTTGCAGGTACTCTGTTTATGCCTTTTATCTTCTTCACTGAAAGCAAGATCCACCTGTGGTTGTGTCAGATCTCAGCCTCGGGAGCCTCCCTGGAAGGAAGAGATTGACTTACTTAAGAATTGCGAGGCTTGCAGGGAGAATAATCAACTTTTAAGCTCTCTTCTTGCCTTCTAGTTTGAGTCTGCAGATCACTCCCTGCTAGGTTAGTGTGCTTTTCTCCACAACCAGAAAGGCAAAAAAAAAATCATCAATAAAACATAAAGTTCCCAAGATCTTGGGAAGCACAAAAAAAGCAATAAAAGCACAGAAATCATCCAAATTGCCAGTACCACATTAACAGATCAGCAACCACGCTCTGCTGCTGTAGCAGGGTACAAATGAACATGGTAAATGTGACTACAGCTGCTGATTGAACCCCTATTTTGTCATTAAAAAAAAGAAGGCCCCTAAAATACAGCATATAACACTGGCGTATTAGAAGCTGTGCAAGCTTTTTCTACATTGCACGTCCTACTGAGCAGAGTCCTTAAGAAGCTGAAATTTAAAAACTAAAAATAAAAGGTGTAGTTTTCTTTAGAGTTAGAGGTCAGATGGAAAACATAGTTTAAGATCTGGTAAAGAAATTCTCTTTAATATCTGAAAGTTGCTTGGCTGAGGAGCGAAATAGCTTCATATATTCCCAAGGCTCCCTAGCCAGCCTGTCTCTGAAAAACACCCCTCCATGCTCCTCTGACATCAAAGATGAAAAGTTTGAAGCTTTTCATGCTGATTCTTCACGTCTAACTGAAAATTAAAACACAACATCCGTCTCCCCACTCCAAAATACAATAGAGGCAGTGGTGGCATATTAATAAATATTCTCACTAGAAAAGATTATGAAGAAATACTAGGCTGAGCCTCAAAGCAGAATATTTCCATTATCTTGGCAGGGAAAAGTCACTGATATGCAACACCAGATTAAACTGCAAAGGGGAACAGAGTGGGACTGAACCCAGCTGGTGGAACACAGGGGTGGTAAGGAGCTGGAGAGACGTGTAGGACGGCTTTGCCTGCCTTCCCGTGTGATCTCTGTCAGGTATAAACAGGGCAATAACACTGCCCTACCCCAGACACGGCTTATCAGGAGAGGTCGGCGATAGATGAACTCGGGTCACATTCACGCTGCCTACACGTACCGTCACTGGGGCACCTTTGCTGCAGAGATCAAAGCAGCTGTCTGCTACCCCAGGCTGGCAGACTGGTTCTTGCTTCCTTGTAGACCCTGTGGAGGGAGGTGATGGCAACACTTGAATTAGACTTGGTAGTAGGTGGTCTGAATGCTCATGTCTACACTAGTAAACTAACCAGAACCAGGGCACAGGATCAAACACTCTCCCGTGATCACCAAGACGTTAGCTCATCCCCTGCCATGACTTTTGGCCCATGCAAACTATCAGGCTCCCATCTGGGCATGGTTCGGGGCATTGCGTGGGCCAGGGTATGTGACCTTACAGGCAAGCCCACTACGTGGGGTTTGTGGAAGGGGGCAGGAAGGAGGTATCGGGATGGATGTGAGCTGCGTTGTGGGTAACAACATGGATAGGAGCTGTGTCCTGGTACTCATCCTTAGGGCAAGAAAAAAGGCTGGGGCAAGCTGGCCCTGCTTGGTTTGCTGCTGTAACCACAGCCAGCACGGGCTGTCAAGCCCTCTGACTGGAGTCAGATATGACCTCTAACTATTAAAAAGCCATATTAAAAGGAAAATGGGCAGCTAAATGGTAACCATCACATTTAGCCAAGCATCACTTCAGATATGGCTCCTAATGCCTAGGGCTTTCCTTGAGCTATGGCCAGTCACATCAAACTCCCTTCCCCACCTAAAAGTCCTTCTTCAAAACCGATGTCTTGGTTCCGTATAAAGCCTCAAGGTAAGGAAAAAAAGAGAGAAATGGGGGAGGTTAATATTTCCCCAGGTTTCCTCAGCCAGCCCTTGTGTCTCTGAGTGGAGATCATGGCTATGTGAGTTTGGGACATCAGGCATTTGCCTGGGATTTCAGCCTGCCCCAGTCACATCCATTCTGTGTGCTCAGCCCATCCATATAGTGCATCTGCAGCAGTCTGACAAGCCCAGGATATTCATGTGTGGCGTATTTTTTTTTGCAGGAAATCCTGTGAGAATCCTACAAAGCGGGAATAATAAAATATGCATGATACATCAGTGTTCACTGAACGCATTAGCCTTTGCTGCACTTCATCTCACTTCTTGTTCTCTCTCCGTCCTGGCTAGAAACTCCTTAGGACATGGAGTGTGCCCCTGATTTCTTAATATTTGAAGGATGCCCTGAAGGGCCCAGCTTGTGGGTATGTCTTGGTCCTCACATGGCTCCATGAAGCTGGCTGGGCTCTCTGAAGAGGGAAAGGTGATTTAATTTAAGCAAGATGGCAAAAAGTGGCTCCTGTGCTTCAAGGCTTAATTCTGCACTTCAGTTTCCATAAGGAGAAAGGATGCTAGGAAAAAGGGAGAAGAAACATTAATAGAAGGACATCGGGAAGGACATGCTATATGATGAGCATCTGGATTCATCTTGTAGGCACAGGTTGTTTTGAAGGTTAACTCTTGCTGTACAAGGAGCATTCACATTGGACATGTCCTCTCAGAAGGACAATAGGAGGTTTTAAGACACATATGCAAGGCAAAGCTTATTGAGACTGCAAAGCAAATCAGAGTCCTCCCCAGTAGAAGAAGAACCTAAAACTAAGAAAGGTGAAGTATAAGTCTTTTGTGAGATGCCTCCAGATTTTGCTTTAACATTTGCACATAAGTTTGCTTCCATCATTTGCCCACAATCAGTCACCCATTTAATAAAGTTCCTCTTACCAGTAAATGTAAATATATAGATTTTCTTCCATTCAGCTGAAATCCACTACAAAAACATCTGGGTTTGCATTGCAAGAGGTTTCCCCCTCCTTCTTTGCATCCTGCAATTGTCTAGCGACATGGAGAATTTCCCTTTTCTTCCAAAGCAAAGCAGCACTGTTGGAATCAGTGCTGAGAATGAGAAAATAAGATGTTTTATATGGATATCACATGCAACCCACCCAGACCCTGCTTACCTAATCAAAACCACAGCAGCTTATAATCAAAGCTTGCTTGGGCCTGACTGAAGAGTCTGGAAAGGCCCCTCTCAATGTCCACCGTCAAATATCCACCGTCCTTGCTGAGCCCAGCTGGCTGGAAAACTCCAGGGCTCTTCAGAAAGCTCTGTCAACCAGACATGTGTGCTGTGATAGAGAAATAGGTCAGAGCCATCATGTTGTGGTTTGATTTTCAGTGTGCAGCCAAAGGCATTTTTGTGACTGAGTCTTTAAATATGTGAAAAAAAGGGGGGATGAACCTTAGAGATTCTGCAATTACCACTGGCTGGTCCGTGCCTTTTTGGCAGCACAGGAGTCCTTTGGTCACAGTGCCTCATGGAAACAGAGCAAAATGTCTCAGAACTGGCTGTGGGTAAGTGCCTAGAGCATAGTAGCCAAGATAAGGCTCTTGGACACGAAGGAGAGCTCTTCAAAGGCACAAAGGGAAACCTAACTCCTCTTGAATTTCATGCTTTGGAAAATCTATCTAGTCATAGTATTTTTTGCTTGACAGGCAAACTTAGGCTCAAGTTTCTCCTTCTTAAAATAAGCTTGACAAACTAATTAATTAAAAAAATCTAGCTATCATGTTCTACTCTCGCTTGTGACACAGTAACCATTAGTGCATTAGTAGATAAATCTATCTGAGCTCAGCGGGAAGTTCGCATATACCTGGTTTACGTTAAATAGTAGGTCAACATAGTAAAGTATAAAGTTAAGCACACAAGCAAGTCTGATCAGGACTAGAGAAAACATTAATGTGATTAAGTATGTCATTAATTGATGATTCAGAAGAGCCAGACTAGAGGACACCACAGAATTACTCCAGATTTATTTTCTCTGTTCTTTTTAACTCTTCTGTTTGGATGAGCCCATCTGGGGATTCAGGCGCACCACAGAATCTGCCTAATTCCCTCAGGACCTGAAAGGCAAAATAACAAAACACAGTGGAGATAATTCCCATGACTTGGCAGATAAAAACTGACCTGCAGAAAAACTGATTTAGCTGTGAATTTTCAAGCAGCTGATTGCTTTGATCCTGGCCTTCTGTCCCAAGTCTAGGAGGCACAGTAGGTTGCTTCATGGTCTTTTAGGTATCTCCAGGTTCCTGGGCAAATATAAAGCTAATAGATTTATATATTATTTAGATTTATTAATTGTAAGGCCTGGAAGAAATGATTCCTGGTTTTATCATTCAAATATTATACTTTAGGAAAAAAGATATCTGGTCTGTTTTTAAAAAAGGTATCTATGGATGGGAAACCTTAGAAAATGGTTCCTGTAGTTAATAGTTCTCATTGCTGAAAAATACATATCTTGTATCTAATATGAATTTGTCCAGCTTAAATTTTTTTATGTCTGATCTTATTATGCCCCTATCCAGTAAGCAGAATATCCTTCTGTCGTCTTTTGATGACTTACCAGAGTCAAGTCACCCTTTAGCTGTTTCCTTGCTTTTCTAGGCTCTTGAGGGCCCTTTAAACCTTTCAGTGTAGTCCATACATATTCAAATCCTTTTATTAGCCCTGTGAGTCTCTCCAATGTATTAATATTTCTTCAACTGCAGAAGTGCAACTTAGTCAAATCTTGCATCTGTCAGATCTATGCCAGATGCAGACCGCTGTGCTTCTGCACAGTGGCCTGGTTTTTACCTTCAGGATCTCTCTAAACCCCTGGAAGATACTCTCCAGAATCTCTGCTTCCTGGGACACTGTCCTAGACAGTAAATGTGCACAGAAAGTCTTCATTCCTCAAAGGATGAATGTACAATATATATTGAATATAGTTTGCCTGCAATGAACGTAGCAAGCAATCAAGGGTACCTGCTACCCCGACCTCTTCTTTCTTTGCCAGTTCCCAGATTTCCCCATCATTTGCAAACACTAGTAATGTGTTTCTCTCCAGAATTAGTGAAAAAAGGTTAAAGTGTAAGGCCAAAAACTGAACTCTGCACAGTACCACTAGAAGCACAGGAGCAAAATGAACTGTCTCCTGTTGCAATTAGGGTTCGAGATCTGTCAAATGTCCAGTTCTTAACAGATTTTACACATGCCAAGTGGATTTAATCAGCTTAAAATACCCCGTGCTACCGATACCTTTATAAAGTGCCAACTCTATTAACACCTTTTGTCCCTATCAAGAGCGAAAAGGTAAGTTTACTTTGACGGGATCTCCTTTCCATGAACCAGTGCTGATTGGTATTGACTACATTAGTGTCTTTATTAATCTAGTAAATTCAAACTGATGTAGTTATCAGCCGTTTATTATTGTGCTAGGATTGATACAGTCTCCAATTCTAACTCACAGACACCCTGGAAATAATGAAATTCAATACTAATAGCCCTTGGGCAGCTTGGTGAAAATCCTGGGGTTCAAGTTATCCATTTAGCTTTAGTCACTTGCTGCTTAATGACCACAACAAGTATTAGCGGAGCGGAGGTATTTAATTTTCAACACATAACAAGACTCTGTCACTGGGCTTTTTCACCAATACAGTACAGAGATATTTACTGAACGATTCTTCCCTCTGTCCTTTTGCTTCCTTTATCAACATCCTATAATTTCTGAATTCTCATTAATACTTGTTAAAAATCAGCTTTCTCTTTCCTCTGGATGTGTCGTGTTTGACTCTGCATGGACACCCAGACATTACCCTATAGGTAGTGCATAGTCACTCCTCTGCCTGGGTCAGTGTCTCAGCTGTGGGGTTTTGGGGCAAGAGCAAAATATGCTCCACCGAATTTGTAATTATTAGTCA
Organism: Harpia harpyja; assembly: GCF_026419915.1. NCBI lineage: Eukaryota > Metazoa > Chordata > Aves > Accipitriformes > Accipitridae > Harpia > Harpia harpyja. The sequence continues at coordinate 103,185,956 of NC_068940.1, forward strand.
CATTTTTACTTAAATTCTTTCTTTCAGCTTTTTTGTCTTGTAACTCATATCAGCCTTAGGAAACTGGCCATTTTAAGCAGCTCAACATACATGTAATATGGACACGTGTATGTGTACATACATACATACAGATTTTCTTCTCAATCTGCTGATTTTTGTGTGCATGTTAGAAAATCTAATATTCCCAGTTCAGTCCCTGCTTCTGTTTAATTCAGTCAGTAAAGGAGTAGCTAGAGATGTCTTAGGAAGATAAGGGAACTAGGCTCCAGGAGCTGTAAAAGCCAAGCATCTGTTGGAAAGCAGGACTCTCCCCCCACAGGGGAAGCTGATGCTGGATACCTGCCAGCTTCTCTTTCCCTCCCACACCAGGATTTTTCAGCTGTCCCTGCAGCAACAGCAGTAACAACTTTAACTCAGAGAAGAGGAGAAGGGCTCAGAGGTGTCTCAGAGGGGTATTTCTCCCACTCCCTTGTGCCGGTAGGAACTATGGGGAAGCTGCTTAGAGCAGCTTCGATGTTAGAAGTGAGATTCCTGTAAATACTCTTTTTCTTACCTGACAAATAAAATACTTGTCCTCTAACTCAGAAAGCATTGTACCTCCATGGAGGAGGACCTTCAGAAGAAGACCAGGTTAATTACAGGTATGATCTAAAGGTTCAGGGTGCATTGGCATGGTTTCTCACACCCAAGGGGTAAACCAAAATCAACATTTGGTGTAAGGGAACATCCTTCCTTTGAAAGAATCGGTGCTGGCATGGCCAGTGTGGGGCTCGCTCTTAGGTTGTGTGTGTGAGCACCTCCTCTAGTACCTGAGATGTGTCTTGTGGTTCTTGGACCTAGGCAGATTTTGGTACGCAGATTATGAAGCCAGCTGTAGTAGCCAAAAACCAGAAAACAGCATGAGGTCGTCTCTGAGAAGGATGGGTTAGCCACGGCGATGAAACCCTAACCTTCAGCTGCAGTTAAAACCACTCTGAGGGTTGTTACTTCTAGGCTTGGGCCCTCCAGGAGCAGTCATATATATTCCCTCTTCATTATAGCAAGAGGAAGGGATCTTCTGGTGAAGGCACCAGCCTGGGGCTATTCAACCCAGCTCTTGAATAAAGACCTTATCTGTTCAACGTACCTGAAGGTAACCACCCACACTGCGCCTGTGTGATTCCTCTCTAGGCGGCAATGGGAGCTCAGACTCGTAGCTGACCTATGTATAGTGTAGACAATAAATTTAAATGAAATGGCTAAATTTAGATTTTTTGGCTGTGAGCTGAATCTTATCCCACCATGCCTTGTTCCAAGCCACAGTTTACCCTCGAACTATCATATCTACAGGCCATCGCCAAGACACCCTGTTATTCTGAGTATAACCCTTCAAAGACCTCTGCTAACCAAAGGGGTCTCACCACCACCTTGGTGTCCTCTCCCCTTCTCATGCTCTCCATGGGTTCCTGACTCCTGTTTACTTTGGAAAAATCCACATTTCTCAGGTATCCCAGACCAGCTCCAAACCCCTCTGATTTCAGCCAGACTTGGATCGCAGCCCATCTATATAGGACACCTAAGCTGACATTGCTTGAGTTTTACCAAATACCTTGGCCTTAGCAGACTTGAAGCATCAATATTTGATGCAATACAGGGGGCACAGCCTCGGTTTATGAAAACACTCAATGAGTGTTCCAAGAGCTCTCCTAAGCCATTGAGTGTCATCAGTAATGTCAACAAAAAGGTCAGCAAGCTTTGTGGGCTAAGCTCTGACCTCCTGGATAGCTCACGATTTCCCAACGCTCTTGTACTGCGACAACAGTGATACATTAACTTGATATGCTTATGCAGGTTTGGCCTGAGGAACCTCTACAGCTGTTTGTCTTCTGCCATTCCTTTTCTTGTTAGACTTGGGAAGAAACTGAGTTTTCAGAGACTTCTATTGTTGTTGTAAAACTTAATTTGCTCTGATGCAAAGCAAGCCAGGCAGAGTGAGCCGTGACTCTTTTCCTTCCTTGCTGACTGCCTGTCTGGCATCAGTTTCTCTTGTAAGCTGGGCTCTTAAGTGGAGACAGTGCATCCAAGGTAAGGATATTACCTCAAAACTCCTCTCTATAAATAGGCCTGGCTGCCGCCCCGAGGTTGCTCGTTCTGCTGTCAGAATATGGCTAAATGGCCACTTACGAATTCCAACATGTGCTTGATGTGGAGATTACAGCTGCTATCCAAAACAAAGGAGCTTTCTCTTCTCACAACGCGCTGCTCCCTTTATGAAGCAGTTTGGAAAACTCCCGTCTCTTGAGAGGGTTTAATCTATGCCCCGGTGCTTCTTTTGTGTGATGACAACACAGCTTCCTCCAGACCTAAATGAAACCAGGACCCTTGAGTGTCCACAGGAATATGTTTGGTGTCCTGAAAATCACAGGGGAGCAAAGGTCTGATCCCTGGGGGTTCACCTATGGAGCAAAATGCAAAGATGCAGGGTTATGTCAGCACAGCATGGGATGGCAGAGTGCAGGGATGCCATCCTGGACCCCAAAGTGGCCTCAGTGCAAGAGTGTGGCGTTGCCCCCATACCCCCAGGAGCCTTCACCCAAAGGGAAGATGCTTGGTTTGGGCTCAGGACCATACTAATGTGCCAGTGGTGGTAGCGAGGGTGCCTGAGTTGTGATCAGCTGAGGGTGGCTAATGAATATTGGTTGGTACGAAACGGTGAGCTTTTGTAAAGAAAATAATTTGTTAAATGCTCCTGCACAGTAGGTTTAACAGGGCCAAATAAAACTCTGTTCTTTCCGTACTTTGTTCTTATACTATTTTTCCTGCTTGAGGCATTTTGCAAAGGAAATGGGAATGGCTGCGCTCACTTGATGGACGTGGGAACTGGGAGATCAGGTGAAGGGATGTTTCCTCCTGTCCCCCAGCAAGTCCAGGCAGGGTTTGAAGCAGACTCCCCCGCCGTGCATTCTCCAACAGAGGAGAGATTCCCTCACACTGAGGTGCCATTGCAAAATGTAAGCATGACATAGTAGCAGCTCCTAAATACTTGGAAAGCCATGTCCTTGCTGGTGTGGTGGGGCTGAAGCACGACTAACCCAGAAACAACTTCTCTCTGAATTTTGGCAATGGAATTTGGGCCTAATTTATTTGTGTATGCTTGGCTGGCATCTCCAGCTGCCATTGTGTCTCTACAAAAAAAAAAAATAATTAACTTTCTCCTAGGCAGCCACAAGGCAGATGGCCATCATGGGCTTGGCAACAGCAAGCCAGATGGCACGGTGAAGGTAGTGGCTGAGGGGTGGCCGTGTTCCCCCACCTGCCAGCTTTGCTACAGGAGTTGGGTATATTCTGTGGGTGGCCAGTATTTATATTTGCTTGTAAATTATGGCCCGCAAAATGCTAAATGAGTCTGGCTGCAACCTCAGAGCACAGCCTGGCTCCTGTGACCACAGCTTTGAGTCTCGCAAGCGGAGCCTTGCTCACCTCCCGGCTACAAAAGACCCCTTTGTGCATTTTCTCCTGCTCTTCTCAAGCTGTACACTTCTCAGCTACTCCACTGTCCCGGTCCATGCCTCAGCCTCATTGCTTCTAGCCATGCCAATGCTTGTGACTCAGCTGGACTCTCTTTCAACTACCTAGAGCTCTTAGCTATCAATCAAGACACCTACCACTCTTCTCCTGCCATCTGCTCTCCTCCTTTCCTGACATCTCCGGAGCTTTGCTCCTCACCCACCTGCCATTTGGTTGCATGTCTCATGGAAAACATCACCCGGGCAATGCTTCCTCACCCTCAGCACTGAAGCTCCTTGCTCCGGTAGAAGGAAGACGTGGCTCTTGGTGACGGGAACGCTGATGGTCTGCTCGTGTTTTAGCCTTCACCAGCAAGTCGATACCAGCAGCAGCCAACACGTCTCTCCACCTGTAGAATCCTAAGGGAGGGTACGCGTAGTGTACACAGCCTGAGTCACTAAACAAGGTTTGCCATCGTTTTGGGAAGGCAGGACTCATTGTTCGGGTTCTGCTGATACTGCCTTCAGCACTCAGCCCGGCGTGCTCCCATGTCCTCGTTTCCCCCACTTGCTGCGGCTGTATCAGTCCCTCAACCTCGCCACATTACATGTGAGGGAAACCTCAGCTCATGTCTGCGACCATAAGCTCGGTTTCCTTCCTGCTGCACTCATTTCCCAGCAATGGTGACAAGCAGCTTCGATTTACTGGCTCCGAGGGAGTTTTATTTTGAATGTTTTATGCAAGCCAGAACATGGCTGCAGCCAGGGGCAGGGCTTTGGTCCCAGGGGCCGCGGCATCTCCTCCCTCCCCGGCATGGCCGTAGGTGCAGGAAGGCTGCGCAGGTCGTTGGTGTAAATAAACATCCAAAGGGACGTACTTTGCCGCTTGTCTCAGCAGCTCTTGCTAGCTGATGATTTCTGATGGAGATGTGTGTGCACTAATGGGAGATTGCCAGGCTAGAAGTAATTAAAAAAAAGTTCCTTTCAGCATGTTATAATCATTCTGAATTATTGAACAGGACAGAATTTTTAAAGTCTAATTCACTTTTCCATTATTTATGCTGTCAGCTTCAGTTTTATCCCGTCTTTTGAGAGGTATGAATTCACCAGAAAGTTTCACTTTCAGGTTGTGACGCTGTCGGTGTTGGAGACTGCCAAGACTGCAATACTGCTTCTTTAAAAAGCCCGGATGGTGGCTGCATCTTTTCCCCTTTCCACGCACAACATCTAAATATCAGGCCACTTTCAGCACTGCACCTACAAGCTGAGGAATTTTTCTAGTTGCAGCAAAAGGCCACTAAGGATCAGAGAAAAAAGTCAGCACATCAAAGGTGCAGGGTAGGGAGCAGCACATGGGCAGATCTGTCCTGCAGTAGGTATGTGATCAAACAGATAAGCGTCCATGCCTGCAACCCAGTGCTGTCTTCCAGCCCTTGCTAATACATCCCAGCTCTAGCAGCAATCCTCGCTTCTTAAATGCTCTGAAACAAAAGGGTTTTAAACCATAATTTACTGTTTCTTTTTTTTGACATATTTCTAAATCGGTTCAATATGGTCTCGAGCCACTAAACTGAAGTGTTTGACTTGCTTCCAAATCGAAGTGTTCATAAAAAAAAAAAAAAAAAAGGAAAGGAAGAGGGGGGGGAAGAAAGTGCAAGCAAAAGAGAAGTGCTCTGGTAGTTCAAATCAGTCATCCCTGCACAGTGATTTAAAACCAGTGGAGCACTTCAAGTTTTCATAAGCACTTAGCTTTGGAAGCAGTCCGAGTTCTGAACACGTGCATTTGTGGAATCATTTACCATTATTAGAGAATTCGAATAGTGCTTGAGCTCTCCCTCTGCCCCGATAAGCACTTAGATTGCCTATGATTAGTAGGGTGGTTTCAAGCTTGTGCACAGTTGAGAATGATTATTTTAAAGCGTGCCATCGCCTGTCCCTATCTCCAAAGATCTGAGATCTTCCAAATTCATTAATTCCTTCAGCTCATCTGAATGGAAATTACTAACTAGATGTAGTTACCTCAGTGCAATTTTATAGTATGTGTCACAGAGAATAATAAATGTTTGCAACCAGGGCAGATGGAGCAATAACGTGCATGCCATAGAGCACTCCTGTGCTGGGTAAGACCTGTTATTAAGATACGTGATTGTAGAGCCTCTGTGCTCCAGCTACGGACTGGGAAATTCTGGTTTTAGATGCTCCGATGCTTCTCTGAGCTGGAAAGGGCAGAAGGACAGTACTTGCTATTCCCATGTGTTTTACTGTATTGTATTGCGTTGCATTGATGGACAATACTTGGTTGACCCAAGTCCAGATTCTTGCACCCGCGTGTAGGAAGTCAATGAGGTTGTCAGATGAAGCTGTGCAAAGAGCTGATCTTTCAGGTTTGCTGGCTGAACCAAGGAAGTTAAAAAAATTGTAAGAATTCAGGTTGACTAAAGGCGGAAATGTTTTGCTTTTCTGAGCTAAGCAAAAATCTGAAAGAAACAGCCCTGTTTCTTGTTTTTTACTTGTAAGCTTTTTGGTTGTTAACTGCATACAAATTTTGAAATAAAATTCTGTTGCAATAAGAAAAATGGAAATGCTTTGACTTGAAATCATCTCAGCAATTTCCCCCAGGTCTTTTGCTGAGGTGGTAAAACCAGCAGAAAATGCAAACCCAAATTCCTAGTTTTCCATGGAAATTTCTGACTAGCAAAAAAATGCATGGTCCAGTATAAAAGCGACACGAAATGCCCAAATTTGTGCATGAAGCAATCTGGGTTTGTGACGGCTGCTCTTCAGTCCAGCTCCCTGCAAGACAGGACTTTGCAGAAGCCCGGAGCTCTGCTGCTGCCAGTAGGGAAGATGACGGGAGTTTGAACTTTCGAGAGGGTCCCTAGATTCCTCCATGTGGAAAATCAGAACAATCTGCTGGCAAAGAGGTCAAATTGGAGGCATAAGAAAGATAATCCCACCCCTGCCTCCTCCCAGACATGCAGCCAACGGTCTCCAGTGCCCTGGCCCGCTCCCGAGCTCCCCCAGCCTATCTCAAGACATCACGAGCTGGCTTGTCTCTAAAATGAAAAAAAGAGAGGGAGTATTCCCTGGCAGACAAACGATGGGAGCAGTGATACCCTCCCTGTCTCTGGGACTGCTGAGACCCCCCCACAGAGCGCTAATCTCTGTGCTATCTAAGCAGGTTATTAAGTGCTATAAGGGTCCTACAGCCAGGATTGGATCCCCAGCCTGCTCTGGGTCTCGGTCAGGTGTATCTTCATGATGGCTCCATTCTTTGCTAATTGGTTTGCAAAGGAAGGGTCTGGGGAGGACCAGATGCCTGGGTGTCCCCGCTCCACGGGAGGCTGCAGTCCCGGCCATCCCTGTGTAGGTGAAGTTGGCCGGTCCCCCTTCTCCAAGGCTCAACCTTGGGCTTGTGCGTCCGGCCCATCGCTTTTTAGAAACTGGTACCTGCAGAGGATGGTTCACCTGACCCAGACCCCTGTCTTCAGATGAGATTACTGTCTCCTTTGCCTGTAAAGGCTGGCTGACTCAGATGGAGACATTTGTGCTACAGAAACCTAAAATTGGGACAGATGACTCCCTCCCAACATACCAACTCTTACCAGTGTACCCCACAACCCCACCATCTCACACACAGTTACCCTCCTGGCAGCTCCGTTTTACGGGAACTGCGGGACTGTTTGACTTTCTGCAGGTCGTGCAGGTTGTCTGTAACGGCTGAAATCAAAACTGGGTCTTGCAAGACACGGGCCGACATATTAAACATGTTCATCCTTCCTTCTGCATAGCGTGTGTGCTCTGTCCTGTGCTTGTCTGTGGTCTTCGCCTGCAGAGTTGCAGAGCATTTCATGCACAATGCTGATGTCCATAATGCTGTCAACTCTTTCCTGATATTTAAGAAAGCAGATATCTACTGATTTCGTCCCATAGTAATGTCATTGTCTTTAAAAGCTTGCTTTAAAGAGTTTACAAGCTGTGTGCAGATATCCTGAGACGATGGTGGTATAGGACTAAACAGGGCAGGGATATAGAGCTTAACTTTAACTGGGAAGTTCTGCGTACTCCTCTGGTTCCCAACCAAAATTCAGCTACCTGAATTGCAATCTTTCATTCAAATACTTGTGTGAAAAGGGTTTTTTTTGCAAGAACAAATTCAGAGAATATATTTGAAAGGAATGCCCAAGAAAAACCTCAAACCCATTGATTTTATATATCCAAGTTTCCAGTGTCCTAAGGAAATGTATAGCAGAAGGCCCTCCCCCATCCACACCTTTGTGAAAAAGAAAACAAACAATTTTGGGCCAGACCTAGCAGGCACTTCTTGAAATGAGAAAGTCATATATTTACACACTGCCCCGCTAGCCTATAAAACACTGAGGAATTGAGTCTGGAGAGGGTTATTGCTTTCTGGAAATACAAAAGGAGTTTGAAAGACTAAGACATAGCCTAAATATAGCTGTGATAAAGGGGGACAACTCTTGGGTAGCTGTGCTGGTATCTTTAATTACAGCAGTGCAGACTGGAGTGAGAGGTGTAGCTGAGGATGCAGTTCCTGCTCTGACCACTGACTGTCTGGATGATGCTGTTCAAGCTGTTTCACAGCTCAGTGCCTCAGTTTCCCCTTCTTCAAAATGGAGGCTGGCATTCAGTCCTGCCCTGCAAACAGCTTCAAGCTGTGCTTATGCACTGCTGTAAAACAGAGGTCTGAGAGGTTTGTGGGGTTGGTTTTTCCCCCCCCAGATGCCTGGGTCTCTTTTGTATCATTTTACAATCCTAATGGAAGGGGAAAATACACCTGAATTTGCCATGGTCTGGAAGGAGAAAGTCATTCTCATTATTAAGCTGTTATTTTTATGAAGGCACAACTTACCGGCTCTCAATACTTATGTTATAGTAGTCAAAAACCAGGATGAGATCCCATAAACCATTCTTTATAGTAACCAGATGGTCATCAAGGCTGCAAAGGTACCTGACAGTGCCTATTACAGGGAAACACCTGCATGAACCTTAACCGGCTCTATGCCAGCTCTGCCAGTGGGGTGACCTCTCCTGCAAAAGCTGGGTGGTTATTTGGGGGACACTGTCACACTCCCCCTCCCCAGACCCATTAACAATGCTGTCCTATCACAGGGATGTGTTACCAGCCCTGACTCTTTCCCTTTTATTTTTAACCCCTTCATTGGACATAATGTGAGTAGGTGAAATATTTACTCCAGCTTTTCTCCACCTATTAGAAAACTGGGTTGACTTTTTCTTGGCTTCCTGCTTTATTTCTGCCTTCCCTCGGGAGATGCCACTGGGAAGGCTCTTTGGCAAGTCCCCAGCTCACCGTGGCCAGGGCTGAGGGCTCACATCCCCTCCAAGACCCTTTATTGTAGTCCCACCAGCCTTCCCCATGACACCCAGTATAACCCCTCATGGAGGCCACCCATCCTGGGGCTGTTGGCTTACCTCCTTGCACCGGTGAGAGCCAAAATGAGCTTGTGTGTTAGGTTGGTACTAACTCATGTCACCTTGATCAGGAAAAGTTAGCAAGCAGCCTTTGGAGTGTGTTGGCTGGCTGGTGGCAGGAGGATGCTCAGAGAGGGTGTTGAGCAGAGGATTTCCAAAGAAAAGAGTAACCCATCCAGGCACGTGTGTCAGTGCCGTTGGCAAAGCATCTACATGACTAGTAATTCCTAATAGCAACAGGTTCACAGCACCTGATGTGGCAGGGAGGTGCTGTTACTGAAAGGCTTATTTCATCTCTCCTAAAAATCAGAGATGGACTGGTTTTGCTGTCTGACCCAGTAATTAAGCAGAACTGGTGAAAAAAAAAAAAAAGAAAATGAAAACCCTGTGGGGAAAGACACACCACTGGTTTCGCAAAGGGAAATGCTACTGTTTCAAACCTGTTTCTATCCATGCTTATCCCAGCCTCCTTACAATATCCTGCAAGAGTCAAACATTCGATTAAAATCATATTGTTCAAACCCACCATTTCAGGAGAGGCAACAACTTCTGAGAAACAATTGCTGTCACTGAGCTGTCAGGAGAGGCATTTTATTTTATATTATTTCTCTTTGCCCAAAATGGGCTTTTGTAACCTGTTAAAACAATATCCCCTCGCCACATCATGAAGCTCTGTGGCTTCTGAGCAGGTGGGAAGCACTGGGACTCCTGCAGTGCCCCTCTTCCCTGACAACCTGATGCGACCTTCATTTATGTGCCACTGTCCTGCATGGCCCGATTCCCCTTGAAAAAAAGAGAAAAAAAGAGAAAAAAAGAGAAAAAAAGCCCTTAGTCATGGGTTCTTTCCTTCAGAAGGCCACACCATGCTCAGTTTCCCGGAGGATGAGTCACGCGTTGGCCTCGCCAGCATCCTGCCTCTCGCTGCCGAGCCTGCGGCAGGACGGAGGAAGGGCAAGAGGATGTTCAGCAGAGAATTTCCAAAGAAAAGGAGAATGTGTTTTGGCACTGAAGTCATCATCACCACCACCGCATCGACATGCTTTGTAACCTTACACGGGCGTGCTGGCGATGGCTGTGGGTGTGGAGATGCTGTGCTGAGCACCGTGGAGAAGAAAATGCAGCCCATCCTTCCACTAACACCTTCGCGATGGGATCACCCCTCTAAATAAGAAACACGAGCAAGAAGGTTTTTTGACTCCCAGCTAGTATCTGTCCTCTAAAGATCATGGGTTACCTTTGAAAAGCGCAGTCAAAAGTGATCAGGGTGGGTCTGATTATTCAGGTTTGGGGAATTTTGAAGATCCTTTGGTTGCCATAAGTTGAAATAGCTTCAAGGCTGCCTCTCCATAACCTGCCTTTCCAACCTCTACCTCTCCATGCCCTGCCTCTCCATCCCTTGCCTCTCCATCCTCAGCCCCACAACAGGGCTGCCTTTACCCATATCATTTCCAACAGCGACACGTCCAGCCCACCAGTTGCCCTTCAGAAGTGCTCTCTAATGTCTCTAATCCACCACTGAAGGACAAGTTTGCATCTGTCCACCAGCATCTCCACGTCTATTTTAAACTGAGCTTCCAGACACTTCCTGAAAATAGTTGACGGCTCATGTCCCTTCCTGAGAAATCAAGTGCTGCGAGCTATCTGGATTGGAAAGGGCAGATATCCAGAAACAAGGAACAGTGGAAAGTGTTGATTTCCAGGCTATTCCGGTGTGATATCAAAGCATGATGGAAAAATAGAAGACTGGGTGTTGCCAATGCTTTTGAGCTTAGGGCTGGTACCTATAAATAGAGACACCCAAAATTATTCTTAGGAATTGAGTCATTAGTTCTTAATATTTCTAGTAAGTCAGTGGGAGTTGTGCTATTTAGGACAGAAGCAAAAAGCGGGTAGGCCCACACAAAAAGTCAGCTTCAAAAAGCAATTACTAGCCCTTTCAGTCTTGAGCAATGTTTTCCCTAACAGGAAGATGTGTTTAACAGTGAGATAACTTATTCTAATTAGCTGTGCACAGCCCTTTTTAGCTATAAAGACACAAAATTAGTGCCTCTCCCAGCCCCTGGCTGCTCCCCTTTGCAGTTACCAAGTTTTTTCTGTTGGGCTTTTTGTCCCCAGGGGCAGCTCAGCCTTGGTGAAAACACTGGCCAGGGTGGGATGAGGTGGTGGTGGAGGAGGAGGTGGTCTGCAGAGCCTTGCCGTCGGGGTTAGGGAGGTAGTGTGGGTCCAGGTGTATTCCAAGGGGAAGTTTGAGGGCATCTCATTGTGTAGCACTTAGACCCACGCGTGGGAACAAGTCTGGGTGTCCCAACAGCAGCATTTTCTGTTGTCCATCGGTGAGCGTGTATCAGCACGATGTGCAGAGCCCAGGGGTGATTTTCACCTTGTTTTCTGCCTTTTCCACCTTGCCTCTAGCCAAACGTGTTCAAATTGTGTCTCCTCTACACCGAGAGGGAAGCAGGGATTTCCCTGCTGCTCTTGCGGTGCTGACTCCTGCATCTGGTCTGCAAAAGTCAATCTATTCGCACAAGCAGGAAGAGGATGAATAACGCAGCCCCAGAAGTTCTTCCTCTTGCAGATTTATGGTCCTTTCCCTGCGTGAGGGCTAAGTTCTTTCCCTGAGCAAAATTCCTAAATCAATGGCTTAATAGCTGAGAAACATTTTTCCTGTCGAGTCTGGAAGGACTTTTCACACGGTATTAGCCAAAAGAGCCAGAGAAGATATACAGATTTGTTTTAAATTGTATAAAATATCAGTTTTAAGAGATGAATAAAACAACCTTTCTGGGTGTTTGGTCATACAAAAGAGAACAAAATATAAAATAAAAGGTCTGAGATACTCTGGAAGTCTGAGTCTCTCTTTAATTCACAGCATGCCAAAATATGTGACTAATGACCATCTCAAATTGCATAAAGACCTGAACTAGTAGAGGTCACCTTAATTTCCTCCACCTTAACTAGTGCATCTCTGATAAGCAGTGTGCGTATTAGAAGATGGGAATAAACCAAAACAGAGCATTCCTCATGTGAGTATACACAGGATGGCGGGGGGGGGGGGGGGGGGTGGAAATCTCTTAGAAATTAATATGTCTGTAGCGTGTTTCCCAGAGTGACTCCTGTTCAGACAAGCATAACATTTGCAATTTCCCTTTAACATTTTTCAGTGGGCTAAGGTTTTTATTTTTTTAAAAAAAAACAGAAATAACTGCTAATCTATTCAGAATGTGAGGCTGGGTCAAGATTAGATTTTGGAAAGTCTGATGCTACATGAATTTCAGGTTCATTTATAACCGACACCACATTGTGTTAGAGGATGCAAAACACAGGGATAAGACAGGCTGTCTCTGCCTTACCAGGAGAAATTACGTGCTGTGTCTTAAGTCTGTTTGTAGCTCAAATACAGATCATCGCTGCAGGAGAAGAGCAGGAGGTGGAAATAATGCATGCATTTTGGTGGATTTCAAAGCAGTGTATGGGTGGAAAGTGGGCCTTTTGTCAGAAATGCCCAGGTGTGGTCAGGGTATTGACAGCTCCGGGTGCTGGTTGGAAATGGCAATTTGTCTTTCAGACAAACCAGATCTACTCCTCCTTTCAATTCCCACCTGTCCCAAGACATCATGGGAATCCCATGGCCAAGAAGAGACATTTTCTCGCTGGCAAAACAAGAGGTTTCTCCCTTTGCAGCTTAGGGAGTAGAGGAATTAATCCTTTGGTGGATATTTTGGGAGGTCTGTCCTTCCACCAGTGCCCAAGGAGTGCTGAGCAGGGAGATGTGCAGGCAGGGGTGCGTGCAGGCATCACTCCCAGACCACCTCTGATCCCCCACCCCACTGGCCACCAGGACCAGGTAAGGGGATATCTTAGCCCAAAGACACCCAGCTGCCAACTCAAGGTTTGACCGAGAATAGCGAGATTTTGGCCAAGTCTTCCTTGCAAGCACAAGACCTTGCATGCAGCCCGAGCTAGCTAAGGGTGCGACTTCTCAAGTGATGGGAACACGACAAACCAGCTTGTGTTCGTGAATACTTTACATCAAATTAGAGTTCACATTGAACACAGATCTGTGCCGAGTTTAAACTTGACACAGAACAAAGAGGTTTGTTCTTGCAGAGGCACAAGGTCTGGATTTATCATTTCTGTTGATAACGTGCCCTCCAGCATACCATAACACCAGGATTTGCTCCAACACAAAAAACCCACATTCGCCTCATCATGCTTTACAACCCAGCACCTCTGCTCACCACCTGGGACCTTGCTACGGTCAGGACTTGAGAGCATGGGGCATCAGGCCAGGTTTAGCTGCCTGCTTGTGAAGGAGATGAGTCCTGGTCTCCCTTGATGAGATCTCCATCGACTGCAAAGGGAGACCGGGGAGACTTGCTCAGATGGGCAAATTAGGTGTCTGCTCTTGTCAAATAGGTCACACCCAAAATATTCAAAGGCATCCTACCTGCTGCAAACAAGCAGGCTTTCCCATGAAACCTCCTCTTTACTATTTGAATACTGACACCAAATCTGATTTTGCATGATAGAAATCAAGTCTACTCTTACTTTGGTGTAATGAGTGCTGTTTATGATATCAATTTATTTCTTTACATGGAGTAAATTTCAAGGGGTTTATCACAACTACAGTTTTACATGGGAACACCACCAACACCCCAGGAATAGCATCAAACTAAAAGAAATTTATCTTCTGCTAAGACCCAAATGATGGTCAGGGAAACACACCGGGAGAGAATAATGAATATCCAGTGGTTGGAGATAACTGCACATAATCCCCCAGGTGGTATTCCAGCTCTAGAATTTAAGCCAGAATTTGGATTTTTGTGCAGAAAACAATTTAATAGATTGCTTGTTTCATCTCATGGCAGTTTTCCCACCTGAATCACTTTGTAATCCATTCTCACATCCACTGGCAAAAGGGAAAGGAATCCTGTTGAAAGGATAGACAAGCACAGGAAAAAAAAAAAGGCAACGATCAGAAATCGTAACTTCACAGCACAAGGGCAGAATAAACATGACAAGCAGAGAGGACTGCATCCTTCCCACGTTAGGCAGTCACTGCCATGGGGAAGGTGAGGACAGGGATCTAAGGCCGGATGGATCTCTACCCCAAAGCATCCCAAGGGATCTTACTGACTATTGCAATTCCCTTCCCGGTCACTCCCGGTCTTTTTGTTCCTAATAGGAGCTGAACTGGTTTTAAGGACGTGCAGAAAACCAGCAGCACTGCTCAGGGTCCTACAACAGTCGGCTGTGAAGACCGAGTTATTCCTGTTGTGGTATTGCTGCATGGTGTAACCACAACATTTAGTTTAGCTGATAAGACATGGCAGTGTGATCTACTGTGCTCAACATCTGAAATCTGATTAGCAAAGCATGACACTAGAGCAGGGCAACATTTATTCAGTCAAGCCATTTTTGACGATTAAAAATGGCCTTTCCCCTAAATTAAAGACTCACAGCAACATCTTATTTTGACCTTCTTTTCTTTTTCAGCAAAACACACCCCAAACAACAACAACAACAAAAATACGTACAATTTTCATTCATCCTCCCCCTCTTTTTTGGAAACAGCAAGAAAGAAGCTTTCTGTGTGTGAAAAACTAAATGGATGGATGTTTGCACTGATACAGCTGAAAAATGTCAAATTAACAAATAGCTCTTGTCTAGAAATTGTTGAATGAAAAGATTTGCTATTCTGTTCATGAAAAGATCTCTATGTGGATAAATAATCCTATGTAGCTGCTCCTAACTGCTGACTGTTCTTACCACATAACTGGCTCCCAGCAGCAGGGAAGGGCACAACCTATGAATGGATCTTGTCCTGCCTTGGGCAACTTAGATGAGGGATAGCTTAGGATGTAAGAGTTTTGCTCATGGGGATCTCCAGGCACATATTCTCTGGGTGGTCTCCTCTGAGTGTTTTGAACCAGGCTTTGCTTTCAGGAAGGCTGCCATCATTTTCTTAGTCTCAAAATGTCACTGCTGCACTCTTCTGCAGGAGAGGGCTGCCATGCCGTGTCCTGAGACTGTGGTTACCGTATCCCAGGGCTACACAGACCTGGACTCCCTCCTTGTCTTCTCCAAGTGCCTCTCTCTGCCCCCATTGCATTTAGTGTTGGTGTTTGTTTGTTTGTTTTCCCAAAAGAATAGCCCCAAAACAAACCAGGCAAGGAGCACATACTGAAATGGTTTTTCAGCTCCTGTGAGACCAAAAGATTTGAGCGCGTTCCAAAGGGAAGCTTGCAAGCATCTGTGGAGGTTGTGGGACCTGCTGGGGAAATGCCATGGAAGATTTGCGGTGGGGTGACCTCCACTTGGCCTGTGTCTACCCCTAAGTGTAGGCTTCCACAGACGGAATTGCCCCCTCTCCCACACCTGGGCTCTGCTGTCTCAGTGCTAGCTCGGTGCTTGCGTGCATGGTGGGGTGAGCAACTTGGGGTCTGGAGCTGCCCCTGACCTGTAGATGCACCTTTCCCAGTTGTCAGCAGCGTGTACAGCTCTGGCCATCAACCCCAACTCCTCCAGCTTTGGGATCCGAGGTCTGCGTCTGAGTAGGGGCCAGCAGTGGTGGTTGGACACAAAGTCTTGCTTCCCTGAGCAGCAGAGGCATTGGGATCACAGCCTGCCTCCTGCAGCATGCTTCACCCAGTCCTGAGCAGGGGGCTGGAGCCACCCATGCCCAATTTAGAATCACAGAATCGATTTGGGTTGGAAGGGACCTTTAAAGGTCATCTAGTCCAACGCCCCTGCAGTGAGCAGGGACATCTTCAACTAGATCAGGTTGCTCAGAGCCCCATCCAACCTGACCTTCAACATTTCCAGGGATGGGGCATCTACCACCTCTCTGGGCAACCTGGGCCAGTGTTTCACCACCCTCATCATAAAAAAATCTCTTCCTCGGACCTAGTGTGAATCCTCCCTCTTTTAGTTTAAAACCATTACCCCTTGTCCTTTCGCTACAGGCCCTGCTAAAAATTCTGTCCCCATCTTTCTTATAAGCCCCTTTTAAGTATTGAAAGGCTGCAATAATGCCCACGGAGGACAAGGGCTGCACGCCGGTTTTGCTGATGCCTTGTGCCCTGATGCTCTTCCCCCTGAGCACCGAGAGTCCCCTCTGTTTGGAGGAAGGGGGCTGCATCCAGCAGACCAAAGTGGGAGCAGGAACATTCCCTTTTCCCAGTTCCCCTCTTTCCCTCCTGGTCTGCAGGAAATTTCTCAGTTTACAGGGTCAAGGGGAGATTGGAGAAGTTGATGGAAAAGGGTTATTAAACAGAGAAAAGCCTCATCCAGCTCAGGAAGTCCCTGAGCTGCGAAAGGCTGAGGCTGGGGGAGATCCTGGGGGAAGTATCACCTCCTGTCCCAATTCTTATATCCCTCCCTTGGCATCTGTGCTTGGCTGCTGCTGGGTACTAGGCTAGCTGGCCCTTTTTTTCTGGCCCAGTTCAGCCGCTCTCATGCTCACTGTGATTGCTGCCTGCAGTATCTCCAGCAGCAGAGCTCGGAGCTGAGCTCCTGCAGGGTACGTGGCAGGGATGAGCGTAGATGGTGTTCACCACCGGACCCGAAACATCGGTTTTTCACCTTCATTTACACCAGGTTCTTCAGACAAAGACTGACCCTTGTGCACAGCACTTTGCACAGGATGGAGACCACCATTTTTGCTTTAGAGCAGGGTTTGGAGGCTTTTATACTTTAACCCATGTGGCTCCAGGGTCAAGCCCCTACTTGTGTGTCTGTGAATATATATGTAAGTATGCATGTGCTTATGTGTTTGTGTGTGTGGCATATAATAGCTCAAAACTGGTTTTTCCCAAGCTCACTTACTGAACATTTTTAAGCAGTGAATGAGTTAGGGAAAAGCCGGGACAATTGGTGAATAGGTTAAAAAAGAACTTTTTGTGTGTGTGTGCAGCTCCAGAAGTGAAGCACAGTTAAAAGCACAGAACAAAAACCACCAAAAGACCAAGAGCAACAATAGAGTGTTTTCCTTCCTGTATATTTGTTACAGTTCTTGCTGGCCATGCAAAAAAAAAAGCCAAAATAAAATCTGGCACACAGGTCATTATGTTCTTTGGGAATCAGAAATAGACTGAGTGGGCTTGGTAGGCAAACACACATTTCACAAGCTCCTTCTTGTCACAAAGCCAATATTTGTTCAGGAGAGAATTCTTCCTTTGGGTAATTAATATTTTTTTGCTATTTATTGCTCACTGGATGGAAGTTTTGGAATGCGTAAGGAAGGGGGGAAACCTGGCAGTGTTCCTCGCAGTTATTACATTGCTGTTGAGGCCTCCAACAAAAATCACAGCACTGAGTGTACATTCCTTTCGTAAGCAAAATGGATCATCAGGCAATGGAATGGCTTCAAAGGAATGCGTGCATCATGCCTTTGACATTTTGCTACAGCTCAAGCAGGAGGGGGGGGGGAAAAAGCGCTATGGATAAGCACTTTCCTTAGGTCGTACATTTGTTCTTGCCCATCCACTGTGAAGGAAGATTTCCACTTGGCACCTGAGAGGCTGGAGCCTCAGCTACTCCTCTTCCAAGCCACACGTTCGAGAAAAGCCAGAGAGTTTACATTAGAGAGGAACAGGAGGTGAAGGAAATTGTAAACTCGAGTGAGATGTTATGGGGCAGGTTAGATGCTGGTGGGTAGACTAACAAAAGTGGAATGTTATTGCTAAAATCTGGCTCCTTCCAAAAAACCCGTAACTTTGTCAAAGCCTTGAGTTTCGTCTGCTAGTTTCAGACATTCCAACATATGCTTCTTATTTTGTTTTTAATACTTACAGTCCATCCAGAGACAATTCATGGCAACTGTGGCTATTGTAACACTATATAAAACACAGGGTTTGATGACAACTGATATGAAGTGTGATTGGAAAAAATAATGCCCCCTGGTAATGATAATATTTCCTGCTCAGATTGGTCTCACGATAATAGGCCTGCTCCAGTGGTGTTTTCAGAGTTATATACAGGACTCTGGTATTACATTACAGCTGCTGCCTAGTTATACATCTGTGTGAATAGGAGGGAATAAATGCACAGGCAGAAATACCAGGACGTCTGAAAACGGAGGCCAAACAACGACAATTTCTTGTTTGACTCCAGAGCTGTGTGAAGCATTCTCCGCTTGGACCCAGCTGACCAGGGAAGCATCTTGCCTCATTTCAATGAGAAAAGAGATGCAGGCTGTGGAGCGTACCCCCAGGCATCCCCAGCTCTGCAGCCCCCTGCCCTGCCCCAGCAGCCAGCCTTGGCCAGCTCATCCTTGGGAGCTCGGCAGCCTGGCTCGGGAGGTCAGAAATAGCAGAAAGCTTTGCTTTCAAAGGGGAGGGTGGATGTGGATGAGAAGCAGAGCTGTTCTGGATGGAGGCAGGGAGAGGGGGGCCGAAAACCTGCCCGATGGATGGGGTTGCGGATGGTTCGCTTCATCCTGTTCCAAGAGGAAACACGTTTGAATCCTTTGTTGTAGCTCCGCAGCTACAACAGCAGCAGTCCGGCTCGCAGGCTCGGGGGGTTTATTCTTGTGGAGGAGCAGAGTCATCACTGGCTCGGGATACCATCGCTAATACGAGCCTGTTTATCTTGGGTTTCCCCATCTCAACCTTCTCACTCCACGGCACTTAATTACGGCAGTGCCAGCGGAGCTAGGGAAGGACTGGTTTCTGCCCGCTGGCTTTTAGCATTTAAATCCTCGCTCTTTCCAAAGGGTTCCAGGTTTCAGAGGTCAGCGGGTGTAAGGAGAGGAAGATGAGGGACCAGTTTCCTTGGCCAGAAGTGCATGAATACCTGCATTGGTGAAAGACGTGCCTGAGAGGCTGGCACTGCAAGGCTGGGACATGGTGAGGATCCTGGTTTTATCCACTGGCTTTCTGTGACCTGCAGCAAATTCCTTCCCAGACTAAAGGCCTAAATCAATGGATGTCAGATAACGGCACCTCCCCGCTATTTCTGTGTCTGAATCCAGCTCTGCATGGCAGTGAGATCTGCTGTAAGGCTGCACGCTTGGACATTGTTGGACATTGAATCCCAAGGCATGGCTCATGCAAGCCTTGGGCAGCGTGAAGCGTTCAAAGCTAATTCTTGCTATTGAGGGTGACCACGACAGCCCTCAGGAGACAACTGCAGCTGGAAAAATTCTCCAGAATAAGTGTGAGCAAAGGAGAAATTCCTGAAGGAGGAAAAATAAAGGTCAAAGGGACTTAAAGAACCGGGGGAGGTGTTTTGGCTCTTTTAAGCTCATTTCTGCCCCACACAGCAAAACTGGGAGCAGATGAGGGTAAAACGCCCTGTTTTCAAGGCTGGTGGGAATCCTGGGACCTATGAAACTGGGCTGTAGGATTTCACCTCCAGAAAGCAGGGATGCCTCAAAGACCCCCGTGCCAGGGAAATGTGCTACCAACAAGAAGGAACAAGATGATGCTGGTACATGCAGAGTCCCCTAGAAATTCAGAGCCCTTGGACTCAGTGGCCCGAGACCGCATATCTGGCAGTTATCTAAGGAGGGGGACATAAGACAAAGTCGGCAAACAAGATCTGATCTTGCTCAGAGTGGGAAGGAACTGAGTCACCCAGATATGCACTAACATCAAGGGGAAACTTCAAAGAGGCCAAGAAATTCAGGATCGTGGACTCCAAGGAAATATCTTCAAAGGCTGAGCAATCTGACCCTGGGGCTGGGAAGAGTGCTAGTGTCCACCCTCTCCAGCGCGATGGCAGAAGGGGAAATTATGCAACTCTCAAAAGTCTGCAAACATGAGCAAAGACACGTGGAAACTGGGTATTGTTCAAGACCACTGGCGTCAAGCCTTGGGAGCAAAACCAGCTGAGGTCCCCACTGCTCTCATGAGGGAGCGGACAGGACTTTTTCTTGCCAAATCCCAATGGCCTGGCGTAAGCCTTCGGCTCTGCGTCACAGATATTGGTAGTGAAATTTCCAACTGGGTTTTTATTCTTCCCAAACTTTTCTTTCGCAACCGCTTCCCCGCTCTGCAAATTGTGTCGAGCTGCTGCTGCAGAAGGACCCTCGGTTCCTGTCTCAGCGATGGGGGGCATTGAGGGGGGTGACTTACACATGGGTTTATTTCACATACCTCTCCAGAGCGGCATGTTGCAGAGTTGATTACCACACTATGCCCTGCCTTTGGGTTTGCCCTCAGAGGTCTCCTTCAGCCTGAAGTGGAAGATGTCTAGCACGAAGGGATGCGGTTTGCTCCAGGTTTGTTGGCCAACGTCATGGAAGGTTATTTCCCTGTTGAGGATCCCAATCCTGTTGCAAGCCATGGCATTTCGACAGGCTTTGGGGACAGCTTTACAGTTACCCAATCTGCCCCAGTGCACGCATGCGCTGTGCTAGCAAAATAACCAGGAGGAAGCCTCTGGAGGAGGTGGCTCTGCAGCCGCTTGCCCAAGCAGGGCCCAAGGGCACATTCGCCTGGCAACAAAGGCAAAGAGCAGATTTGACACTAGCAGGGACACGGAGCGCCAGGAGGAGAGGAACAGCCTGCAGCAAGGTGAAGCACCACCAGCTGTATTCCTGGAGTCAGCACGTGGGGCTGAGCCTGACCCCTCCAGCTCAGAGAGAGTAGGAAGAGGGGCTCACCCCCCCCAGCATTAGTGACAACCAGCTGTGGTGTGATTTGAGTGTGTCCAGGGCTGAATGCTGGTGGAAAACCCCCAGGGCAGGTTTTACCTGCACTAAAGCTCCAGCCTTTGCACTGTGAAGGCACGACACTGGATGACGAGTGATAGGAAGAGCAGCTCGAGGGATGGAGATGCTGGGGCCAGGCACCCCGTGCACCCAAATGCTGCAGAAGAGGAGTGCTGACAGGGTTAGCACAGTTTTGCACGCTGGGCATACCTCCCACTAATGCTGCCCACCGCACCATACAGCACATCCCGCTGTGCAGCCTCGATGCCGCAGCTCCATCCCCTGGGTACCGAGGCTGGCTTCATCCAGCTGGCATGGAGAGCCACAGAATTGGCCAAGAAACATGCTAGCAACCGCTGCACGAGCTCTCCCGGGGCTGCCGCTTGCCAGGCCTTGCTGCAGCCCGCACTATCTTGCCCCGGCTGCCGTGCTCCCCTAGACGGCTAGCACAGGTAGGCACCTTGCCCAGATCAGCCCTTCCCCGGGCTGGGCAGACACCAGCATCCAGCTGTGTGGGTTAGCTGTCTGCCCGCGATAAAAATCGCAGAAAAGAGCCGGCTTTTTGGTAACGGCTGTGATTTTTTTTTTTTCTTTTATGTCTACCACCCTCTCCTGAGCACTGCTGTGAGGGAATAAAAAAAATTCCCAATTAGAGGCACAGCGAGGCTGGTTCACCCAGCAGCAAGCAGAAAATATTCCCATGGCCCTGGAACCAAGCAACGACTAGAGCCCAGATTATGATTTTAGTTATATTGGCAGAAACTTGGAAGAAATCTGCCTAAATAACTGGGGTTTGCTGTGGTGTAAGTGAGATCACAGTCCCCTGCTTTGCTGCTCTCAGCCTGCCAGGCACTGCCTGCACCCTTGCTCTGATTCACGGGTGCAAGTTTGGCTTTCTGGATGTGAACGCAGCCGGTTATTGACAGTCAGGAAACTGGCTCGTTTGCCATCAGTAGCAGCAGGCTGCCAACGCCGCGACTCGGCTTTTAGCCAATATGTGATTTTTTTTTTTTGCTCGGTGGTAAAGAGAGCTCTGGTTATTCAGAGTGTGTGATTTTGGGGTGTTCCAGGCACAGACCTCACTGTGCGTCTGTTTCTCGGTCTGTTTTCTATTTGGGACCAAGTGCAAGAAACACGAGAGAACTTGGTCTCCTGTTTTTCCCTTGGCCAGCAGATCAGGGCAGGAGGCATGCACACAACAGGGCTCTGAAACAAACTGCTTGCCAGCAAGTGCTAGAGACACACAGGGAACCTGACATCCATCTTGAGTCAAGCTCATGACTCTGCCCCAGGATGATGTGGAAAGAGAATGTCCTAAAATTAAGACCAGGGCTGACGTTGGTTGGTGTGACCGTGGGGACCATTTGGAGATCCTGCCAGCAGCATGGTGTGGAGGCAGAAAGGCTAGTCCAGCAGAAGGAGGAGCAGTCCAAGTAATTGGTTGGGTTTGAAGACTGAGTGGAGCACATCTCATGTCCCTAGTCCTCAGGTAGTTCCTAAGTAGGTCGCTTCAGCTCCCAGCATCTCAACTGGGGACACCTGCAGAAAGAAGGTTAGTAGATGCATCCAGGAAAACGTGCATAGCGCGAGGCCACAGGAACACGGGGTTTTTCTACGGCAATACCTAAAAAACTCTTTGCAGAAAGACCTTCACTGACTCTGAAGCCCTTGGCTAAACCATTGTCTCTCTCCAGGCTTCGTACAATCTCCTTTCTTGCCCTGGCAGAGGAGACTGCAGCTGCTTTCGGCTGTTGCTACCTTTCCACCCCCAGGGCCTTGCATTTGAGGGGGTGCCAAGCAGAAGCCGTCATCAGCCCTGGCTGGAGGGAGCCTCCACTTTGTGGGAACTTTGCAGCCGCCCCGTCTCTTCTTGCCAAACAGCCGGGCTTGCAGCCGGCGCAACCGTCTCCATCTTAATCCCTTTCCCTTCAGGTGGGTTGGGAGCAGAAAGGAGGAAAACGGGCTTTGCCAAAAGAAGGAGAGCCCCTGGCTTCAGTAGGCTGCAGAGGAAACAAGAGAAGAAGGTAATGCTATTATTTAGACGTGATGATGCTTATTGCCTGTAGAAACCATGGCAGAACCATGAAAAGAATTATGCCCATGCCATGTAGATGAAGAAAGGAGAAGACAGAGACAGGGAATACACCCTGCACCCTGAAGCACGTTTCATGCAAAAAGACTGTTCAAATCTCTCTGAGGAAATAGCTAATTCGGTGCCTTTTCAATGCACTAAATGGGATGCTTCTAGGTTGGGCAGTGCCTGCCTGTTTTACTGTGAATCGTATCCCATCCATGCAACACTAAATCCAGCAAACATCAGCAGCACAAAATGGGAATGTGCCCATTGATGGAGGAACTGAAATAAAATAGTTTTGCCCAACTTTACATGGATTGTTCATCTCTGAAACTGTTACGCAATTCTGAACATTGCGTGTATGGATATGTGACTTATTATTAATTTATCCTTTGGGAGTGCATCTTGCCAGGACAAAGTACATTCATAAAGCAGTTTTGTAGGTGAGATGGTGTGTGCCAATGCCAAGTGAAAGTATGTTGCAGCAGTGATTTAAATGACAAGGCTCTGTGCTGGTGATTTGGCCCAATGTCTCCACAGCAGAGGCTGTAGGACGATCATCCACAGATTTCCATATGAAACCTATAACTTCTAGTGGAGGATTTCCATTCCTTCTCATGAGCTCCTCTGGGCCAAGCACACTGTAAATTAAGTTGCTTTATTTAAGGACTAGAACCAAAACCCTGGAGCCAAACACCTTCTGTCTTCATTCATATTTGAATTTGTGGCTTGGGCCCGTCCCCAACTGTATTGTAAAGAGTCTTTTATTTTTCTCTGTTAAGGTGTAGACAGAGCCAGCAGTCAGGAGACGACATCCAATGCATTGTGTCTCACATTCACATTCAACAGGTCCTCTGAGGTCCACGTACCCATATGCAGAAATGGGTTATTTAGAGGCGTAAGAATAGGATACAGCACTGATGCCCTGTGTTTTCTAAAGGCATATTGTACAAGATTTGTTGTGTGATCGGGCACGTTGGCTCACAGGGTAGGAGAAGGAAACCAGATCTGTCCTAAGCCCCACCAGGTGGTGGGAAGGCTGGAGCAGGGAGCCACCGCCGCTGCTGCCTGTGCCCACGGCCCGTGGCATTCGTGACTAACAAGGCAGAACGGAACACAGAGAACAAAGAAGAGATCTCCCCAAAGATACCAAAACCACTTGTCTCTGCTGCTTTGCAAACTGAAGCGCAGCAGGCGTGTGGGTGTGAGGAGAGGGCATGGGTCCCCCCCCTACTTTGGATCTAGCCATTTTGCTGCCCCAAAAACACACACCAGCACTGGTGACCTGAATAGAGGGGATCACATCCATTGCAGTGTAGGGTTTCAAGTGTTCATGCCATTCCCACCATTTCCACGGTGTTTTCTTGTGCAGCTGCTGAGAGTAGCCAGGTCGGCCTGTTTGCACATGGAAATAACCCCTGGCCAGCAGGAAGACAAGCAAACAGGGCGAGATGTGACTTAAAAACACTGTCAGGTCAAGCAGGGCACTGCTCGGTCTCCCCTGAATCTGATTTGGGCTGCAAGGCAGGAACCAGATAACAAGGGAGTTTTGTGCTTTTTTTTTTTCCAGTGAAGGTGCTTGGACATCAAAGGGCTGAGAGTTGCATGCTGGTGGCATTTAGAAAAAAGTAAAATGCATAAATCCTTACCTGTCAGGAGAGATCTCAGCTCAAGGGTACTGATGCTCCTGCAAATAATAAAGCCTTCCTCCTTATTTTGTAGTATTTATGAGGAAAATTGGGTGCAGAGCAGTTAAAGACATGGCTCATGGTCTCCCAGAAAAGCCAGTACTAGAATTAAGAGCTCTAACCCCAAAAAGTGTTCTCTAAAAGAAGGGTTTAGATGGAGAAAGCAGGGAGGACATCACTGATACACTGATTTGGGCCATAGCCTCATGAGTACTTCTACCCTGCAGATGGTCTTCCTCTGTGTTCCACATGTGCCTCTAGGAAAAAAACACAGCATCGAAAAAAAGGATTGTTATTGTTCTGTCTGGGTCCAAGAATGAGGCTGAGCAGCTCGACTGGTGGCTGATCTTTAAAAAACAACAACCTTTTGCCCCTTCATTTTGTCCTTTTGCAGGTTTCCACGTAGGCTTCTCTGAGCAAAGAGGCAGGCTAGTTTCACACACCTCACAGAGAGGAAGGAGAAAATGGAAATAATTTGCGTTCCAGTGTCTGTGTCCCTCCAGTAAGAAGCTGAAGCCCTCTGAAATGCGCTGGGATACAGGAGCACAGATGCTTGGACTATCACACACAGGCTATATAGGAACATTTCCTTATTTCAGTTGCTCTGGCTTTTGAGGACACCAAACACAGTTGTTTTTAGGACACAGAGGGGTTTAGATCAAGCAAGAAGATTTAAGCTGGAGCAGGAATAATATTTGAGTGTGTCGAATCAGTTTGTGAAGGGCACATCACCCCGCGTCTCTGCATCCTCCCGTTACACAGAAAATCCGAGAGGTTCAAAGAGAGAGGCTGGGCCTTTGAGGAAGAAAAGAGGGGAAAAACAGCACTAGATGGGATATTACCCACTGACTGCTATTTCATTTCTCGGGAGAAATTTACGATGTGATCATTAAATCCTCAAGAGACAAACCTGAACAGTGTTTTTTTCCTTCTGGGCAAAAATCTTGGAACTCTTAAAAAGACATCATATTTCACAGCTCAGCAATCCAGCAGCATTTAAAGAACTGGAGAGAGAAGAGGAATTTTTAAACGAGCAGTCTTGGTTTTTTCTTTTTTTTTAAAGACTCTATGCTGTCAGAATTCTTTTCAGGAAAAATAAATAAATTCTAACATCTGGTAATTAATAGCTTATGAGCCAAAGAATAGTTGTCTACAGAGGCAGTTCACAAGAGCGCAGTGTTTGCCTTGCCCCTTATCTCTGAAGATCACTGCTCTCTCACTGAAGCAAAAGCTCTCTACATATGGCATTTAACTGCATTTCTGCTGTTGCACTTTAGGAAGACAGACAGTAGGATCAATATAGAAATTGTCACAATACTCAGGTTATCTGTGTCATTTTTGTCTCCAGCCAAGACTGGTACAACTTCATGGCTGCACCAAGCTCTGCTGCTCCATCTTGATGCAACCAAGGAGTCACAGCAACTCATCACTTGGACGGTTCCCCATCTTGGTGGCATCTGACCCTCTCAGATACCAACAGCATTTGTCCTCAGTAGCTGTTCCTGGGGAAGAGAAGGGGTTTTTCTGGCCCATGTTTTATGGGGGAGAACTGCAGCAGAGGGATGAAGCGACTTGCAGAAGGTCACAGAGGCAAAGTGGGCGTCTACCAACATACTCGAAACCGTAACCACAAAACTTTCCGCTTTACCCTGATAACGCTGCTGAGGAACAGAACTAAAACACAAAAGCCTGGTATAATACTTCAGTACGGATGTCACCCACACCGTTACAGTTTCGAGGATGGCATAAAAATATCCAGAGCAAATTAAATTTGTGGGCCTTCAGGGGCTGCGAAGCAAAACCTGTGAATTTCTGAAATGTCCAGATACGTTTTTATTTCCATTTCTGGCAGGTAACAACCACAGCTTCTTAATACAAGAAAGACCTTTCCCTTGTTCTTCTCAAAGCAAACCCATGCTACTCCTCAGAAGACTGGGCCTCCCTGGAGAAGACACATGAGAGGAGGACACAGGATGGCCAGGACATCCAAAGCTAATGCCTGCAGCACTCAGCTCTGCAAAATTTGGCAATCTTGCCATTTGTGAGGAAAAGCCTGCCTGGTAGCTGTCACACATCTTTAGATAACTGGGCTCCCTTCCTTGCATTTTCATGGACTTCCTGTGTGATAGCCTGCAAATCTGTACATCCCTGTGCTTAAAGATGTTTAAGTAAGTGCTTAAATCCATACGCCATCATCACATTGCTAAATGACAGAACCAGCCTCCAGATGCAGTGGGGATCCATACACGTGAGGACGGTGAAGCATTAGGTACTGCGCAAATAAGGGTAATGGTTTTCATCCTTTAGCCCCTCATGATCTTGAGGTAGGAAAAAAAAAAAGAGTCCTAATGAGTTTAAAGCTTACACCAAATTGCAAAGAACCACAGGGTTTTGCGAAAGTATCCGTGGCACCTGTACAGCCAAAAAGGTACTTTTCATCTGGTGTGGGTGAAGATTACACAAAAGCTGAACACCCTTCTCACATAGCAGGGATGCCATACGTGGGTGCCTGGACAAGATGTGGCTGGATGTAGCTATTTAAATCCGACTTGCTCCCTGTGCAAATGGCTCTCCCACTCTTTCCCTGAGCTGCTCTGTGCTGGACCTGCTGCAAGCAGAGGGACGGGGCACCTCACGGCTCCCGCTCTTGCTGCTGGCTTGCTCACCCTTGCAGCGTGGGCTCCTGGCCGTTTCTGCAAGGCAATTTCCTTTTGATGACACTCAACACACTTGGACTTCTCCCTGCTGTGTGAAAAGGGAGTTGACATCTCGTGCCATGGAGACAAAGTTAAATTGCTGTGGTCTTCCAGGACAAGGTGAAGTATGGAGTCATACCTGCCTAGCTGGGACCGAGCCTGCTCAGGCTGTCTTCTCCCTTCTCTCTGAGCTGCTGGCTGCAGTGCAGTTCAGTTGGGAAGAAATTTATTCCAAGGAGGTGGGAGAGGCAAAGTGGAATTAGTGTTAAATCCACCCAGGGACTGAGTGGCATGCAGGCAGCTTGCATTCCTCACAACCCCATCCTCTACAGTCGGGCTAGCCCGTCAGAGCAGCCAGGATGCCATATATTGTCCCATTTAACCTCAAGACAGAGGATCAAAGTGCTACCCTGACACCCCACCTAGGAAATTAAAGACAATTTGAGGATAAAGAGCAGATGTGTTTTCTCAGCATGCACTGCCTGAGCAGCACACGCCATGCCCAGGTGACATCCCGTAATTTTCAAGAAAGGACTGTCTCAGTCCTCAGAAACGCAGCCAGGAAACTAATTTAAATTTTTCTGCGACCCTCTGTACTTTGAAGGGCAGCTAACCTCAGGTCAACCTCCCGGATAACACAAAAGAGCAGAAAAGAGTGTTCTTCACCTGGACCTCGGCACTGTCGAGTATTTTGAGTGCCTCGTGTCGTTTAGGGAGGAAAACGCTATTATCTCACTCTCCATGTCATGCTCTGGTGACAGAACACTAAATTTTGAGTAGCTGGAGTTCAGAGGACATAGATTTACATGGCAGAGGCATCTGGACTCTCTGATCAGCCAAAATAACTGGTCAAACTCCCATGGACTTAACGCCAGAGTCCTCAGGGAAATCAGTGGGAGTTTTCCTGTAGGCTTGCACTGCGGTGGCTTAAACAAAGCAAGGGAAGGGTTTCTTAGTCAGACACTGAAAGAAAGAAGTCTCCTCTCAGCAATTAAAATATAGAATTCTACTTGAAAGTGATTAATATTTCTAGTGTCTACTTATGGCCAAGCCACGTATCCCCAGCCCTACCAAATATGAACTTAAATACACAACACTCTCCGGAGTTACTTCTCAGTTAATAATTTATGTATTCTGGCAGCAGATCAATGCAACTAGAAACTAGTTTAGTAACTTACCTTCAGGGTTGTCTATCTATAAACACTGCAGATTCCTAAGTTAAACAGAACCCAATTGTTTTCCCGTGTAATAGAGGCCAGGGCCTGATTTATATAGTTAATTTAAATGGTAATCTTGAAGAGTTGGGAAAAAACCAACCTGTATCATTAAAGGTTATGAAAGAGGGAGAAACTGTTTACTACCGGGTTCAGAAATATGTGATATAAATGAGATAAAATGCAAGTATCAAGACAAAAAGTAATAAAATGATACCGGTATGTGTTGTCTGTGCTTATATAAGAGCGCATTAGTCCTGGCTGATTTTTCCTGAGGTTACCCTGCACCCACAGAACTGTCTGATGCCGGGATTTGTGTGCAAGTGTGCAACCCAAATTCTTGCCTTTTTAACGCCGGGCTGAGTCCAGTGTCAGAAAGGAAGCAGAGCCTGCCTTTCTGCAGCTAGACCAGGAGTTTAAGCGAAATAAGGGTGTCCAGGCTTGCCCTTTCTCCTTAATTATGTCTGGAGAAGAGAGGGGACAGCAGCCATTGCGGATGGCTCACGCACCGAAACACGGCTCGCATTTGAAAGTGCCTTGCAGTGACTAATTAACAGGCATCTGTTACAACTTGTTGAGCCTTATCTTCATTTTCATACGCGCTATTTTGGAATGAAGTTTTATTTAGGCTCTGGCTCCTAAACATTGCTCAAGAGTCACATTACAGGATTAGCCTTCCTGACAAAGGGGAGGGGATGCTTTGTGGTTAGCAGCGCAGGGCAGGAGTCAGGAGGCTTGACCCTGTCCTGGCTGCTGCCTCGTCACCTGCTCTGAAGCTGCTCACTTGACTCACACAGTTAAGCCTGCACAGATAGGAAGGCTTAGTTAATGTCTATGGAGCATTCAGAAATCCTCTTTTAAAAGCTGCCACGTAAATAATGATTTAATTGTTCTCAGATGCCGCTGAATTACCCTTCTGCAAATATCTGCTCCTGCAAACTGAGCTGCACGGTGTCCCCCCACCTGCAGACACTCATTCTCAGGGGCAAAGCCTTAAAAAACTTACCTCTGCCCCATCAGGGCTTCACCTTGGCTAGAGTCAAGGCAACCAGGGCAGAGACCTCTAGATGGACAAACCACAGCCCATTGAAGCTAAAAGCCTTTAGATGGGATAATAAAAGATACCCTCTTTGCGGGTCAGCGTGGAGGATTACAGACGCTCACCCACATCGTGTAATCTTATCTCTGGGTGTTGCTCATGTGAACTGTGAATTCTTCAGCTGCACGTGCACATGTACTAAGGGGAACTTCCAGATCCCCCGAACCGACTCATCTGAACCCTTTTTTTTTTGTCTTTATCAAAGCAAAACCAGTGAAGGCTCTTCAGAGGCAGATATGTGAAAGTCTGGAGATACTGAACCACATCCAAAGCTCATCTGCATGGGAAGTTACACCGCAGCAATGCAAGGTGTGAACACAAAGCCCGTGAATAGGACTAGTAAGGCTTCCTTGTATTTTGGGACCAAGTAATGGAAGTGATTGTTCCGATAGGGCATGGTGTGGGAAGAAACCCTAGGCTAAGCTGGGCAGCAATACAAGCCATCTTGGCAGGGGGAAGGCAGAGCCCATACATTAGCCTCTGCTGAGAGACCCTATAGATCTGCACGTTATTTCTGCCTGTGTGGGCACTTTAGTTATGAATCATCTGCACAAGTGCATATATCGGCATCTGAGACGCCCTTATGGTCAATGGAGAGGAATAGGCACTTTGGGGTGCAGTTCCTCTGCTATATTTTAGGCATCTGTTGTAGGAGGAGATGAATTGTGCTCCAGACCTCAGTGGGCTGTCTTTAATAACTAGTCGAGTGGGGGTGACTAGCTTAAATGATGCTGCCTGGATACAGCCGTCTAAAGAAAGCGTTAGGATATCAGTCCATTTCTCTGGGATTGTAGTCACTTCCTTACAGTACAATTTAAAATGCCTCCAAAGAGAAATCAACTAAAAAAGAAAAAAAAAAGACTCTCATTTCAGAGACACTAAAATAAGTGGGAGTGTGAACATATGTGTGTGTCCACATGGGGAACTACTCTGGAGTCTCTGCAGTTCTTTAAATACACAGTGAACACGATGCCAGGTTCACCTCCCCTCCTGCACACGCTCTTCCATATGCGTAAGCTGCACACTTCTGGTTTACCAGTTTTAATGGAGGTGATTGGAGTGGAGAAAGCTGCTGATGAGCTCTAGGCTCCTGTAATGGATAACACAAAGCAATCCCACTCATTTATACTCGTGCATCATGTGGCAGTCGTCCTGACTGAGGAGTGAAGGCAAGCTGCTCTCAGTTGACACACACTAAACCATATACTGTTTTAAAAAACAACATTAAATTATTTTTTTAAAAAAAATCCTATTCTTTTGGAGACAAGAACCCTCAGCCTCTGTATTGGTGTAATAGAGACAGCCCACCAGCGTCTAAACCCTTTGATCTTATTTCATCAGAAGAGATGAAGGATCAGATCCTGCTCTTAGCTACACTGATGTCAATCAGGAGTGACTCCAGGTGAGCTACTGTGGATCAAAATTGAGCATGACCAGAGTACAATTTGGGCCCTAAGTGTTTCACGATACATCCTATTAGCATGAGTTACGTGCGTGCATTAAAGGAAACATAAAGCCTCCAGATTTTGAGAATGAGATAAAAATGCAGCTTCTCTGCTGGCTTTCCTGGAGTGGGTTTGAACTGCTCCTTGCAGAGGTAAAAAGTGGGTGTTGCAAGTTGCTTGCAACGTTTCCCACCGCCCCTGCTCATTTCCAGTGGAGGTCAGCTCGTGTCACCACGTTGTGTGGTTTTCACCTTGCACATCGCGATCTGCAGTGTGACAGGCATGGCAGCAAACAGCTGAGATCTGTGCTGAGGCCAACTTCTCCTTCAGGCCTTTTGGGGGAAATTCTCATTGCTTTTCCCTCAAGAAAAAAACCAACACTGAATATATATTAGCAAGAAAGTCCCAGGAAGAGAGAATGGCCCTGAAAAGCCCAATACTGCGATGCAGTCACAGAAAAGGGACATTAGTGGTTGTGGGCTCAGAGCAAAGACAGACAAATTTGTGGTGCAAATTTGCAGAAATCACCCCACGTTAGCTGTGATTTTAAGGGCTCATGGTTGTGTCCCTCATTTACCACTGGCTTCTGACAAGTAGAGAAGCTGTTTAGGGCTCAGTGATGAAGAAACCTCCATATTTCAACATAAGGCATTGTGGCACCTGATCCTTAGAGACTGGTACTACAGGCAAGATCCCAAAACCCCTGTTAGAAAGGAAGCTTTCCCAGAAATACAGGTAGCTCTGGCAGAAGGGCCAAAGAGCTGCCACCTTTTTTCTCCCTTACACCTAATTGCACTTGACTTCTTTAACGCGCAACGTCCCAGTTTCAAAAGGTGGGTGAGCAGTGGCCCCACCTGGACCAACCTAACGACCTGCTGTTAAGGGACATTTGTGGGATGGGGAGAGCTGAGGTTGTCCTCAGGCTGTGGAGCACATCAAACGCCCGCTCCCCACCTCCCGGGATTTCCAGCTTTATGCCATGAGAAGATTTAAGACAAAAGGAGTATTCGGTGCCCCATTTTGCAGGCAGGCTGATCCCGTCTGTGTGGGTGCATGGGGCACTGAGTGGGTAGGATCCCTCTGGGGTGTTAGTCAGAGGAATGGCTCATTTCTGGATGCTAACGGAGCTCCGAGTGACCTCGGCATGACCTAGGCACCATACCACTTCCAGCTGACTGCGTCCAGGAGCAGCTCTGGGCCCCCGAAGATATTGCAAATCTAAAACCAAGGTGCTCACGGCACCTTCAGACTTTGGTTTCTGCTAAATGGAGTCCCCAGGGTCTCTATGTTAAACTTAAATGTGGGGTTTTTTTTAACATGGCCCTTAGCCTCTTTGATGTTTAGTTCCCAGTAGTAAAATGGGGGTGTTAATATTCAGCCCTTTGCCTTCATTTTTTTCAGACAGGATCCACCTCTGCTCTTTATTGGACCTGCAGTAATAAATGCAAAGTAATTATACCCAAAACAGGCCTGCAAATTAATCTATCATAAGCAGTGTAGACTGCAGGACTTTTAAAAAACTAATTATTGTTTTATGCAGTAGATTTTCTAAATAATATGACCTAATAAAGCTTCAGAGAAATACCAGGACACAACCCTTTCATATCCTGCTTGTGATACTGGGAAGCAGCTTGAGTCCTTCTACTCCTGAACCAAATCCCTTGCAGCTGCCCAGCTGGGTGACCCTGCGCAGATCCTACCAGCACTAAGAAAAATCCCGTTAAATGGCAATGTTTTGCACACACAGAAAACTGAAGAAGCAGGACAGTGGTATTTGTCATTCCTTGGGAAAAAAAAATGGTAGAAAGAAAAAAAAAAAAACCCTGTTCTAAAGACAGTGAATTTTAGTCTTTCCTACTCCTTTTTCTGGAAGATCTGAACAAGCAGAAAAGATTATAAGAAGTGGGTTAATCAGATTGTGTGCCTGGACATTGATGTTGCTTTGACTGAGCAGAGTGTCTGTCCTAATTAAAGAAAACTTTTCCAGGGGGTAGAAATGCACTTGAGTCCTTGTATGTTTGTGTTGGTCACTTACTGAACATGGGAAGCTGTGGCTTTGCTTTTTCCTTCAGTGAGGATAAAAATACACATTTCGCACTTTTGGCATTTCATTTCTCCATCAGTGGGGAGGGTAATTTTTCAGCAGGCAGCCATCCCTTCTTTTTCTTCTTTTTTTTCCCCCTTTTCTTTTTATTTGAAAGAAGCGTTTGATACTGATTGAAGATGCCAGAATGACACCTCTTTTTTAGAGACCAGAGGATGAGAGGGTGCCTTGGGCAGCTGCAGGGTGAGTTTCTCCCCATGTATGTAGCTCCAGCTTTGACAGGACCCCCAGGAATTTAGCAGCCTCTGGAGCCAGAGAGAGCATCTCACATTCAAGATCCACAAGGATTTCTTGGAATTGGTAGGACTCGTAAAAAAGAGGCATACTCTCTGCTGGGTCAGCTACTAACTGTCTGAGCAAACGGATCTCTGTTCACAAGGACATCCCAACTGCGACACAGTGAGTGTTGGTCCACACAGCGGGGAGGGAAGGATCTGGCTTCATCCTCACCATCATGGAGAAACCCTTCTAGGAGGCCACGGTCTCCTGGTTTATCATAAGAATAAGTGGGAGGAAAGTCTTTCCCTTCAGAAGACGCTAAAAAAAAATCCATAAACTACCCCCAAAACCCCCAAACCGAATGTGAGGTTCTTTTTCTTCTTTTTGACCTTTCCTAACTGTATTGCTCCTGAAGCTTTGGATGGCATCCTTGTCACAGCGGTCACACTAGACCTGAAGGAGATGGTGGCGAGGCCAACCTCTGTCCTTTGCTGGGCCCTTTCTGTTGGAGGGGACATCCGCTAAAACCAGCTGTGGCAGTGGCTTGTGAGTGATGGAGAGCTGGACTCGGACTGTGATTCAGCTCATTAAAAGCACCCCGGGAGCTGCTATGGTTATTTGCCCCCTGTAGTGCTGGCATTTTTAAGGCCAGGTCAGAACTCATCGCTCCAGGCTCTGTGCTAAGGGCCTTCTCTATACCCTTTGTCAAAGGACACGTATTTAGCCTGTCCCTCATCTTTATCCACCATGTCGAAGGCAGAGGCCTGTGTCTGAGCAGACTCCCATCGCTCCGCTTCTCTCCTCTGAACAAATGTGGTCAGCGTGAAACAAAGCCCAAAGCAGCAGCACGTTCCCCTGTGAGCAGACGGAAAGTTTCAAAGGCACAAAGGGTATTTAGGCACCGACTTCAAAGTCAATAAGTTGGATGCTGAAAAAAAATCTCCCCCGTAGCCTTTATGTCATGCCACTTAATAAGTAATTAAAAGCTCAAAAATCATGAGTCTGCTGCTTTCATTACTTCCTAAAGCACACTCGATACATCATCTCTCTGTGAAATGTTTCACATGTACCGCATCCTACTTTAAATATGCCAAACAGTGAAGTGCTTAGCATTACAAAGGCAAAGACATCAAGGAAGCTTTGATAAAATCTGCTGAGCAGACAAACATCTCTTTGGTTGGCACTAGCCAGGCTAGGTTTTTATTCCACAATGATTAAAAACATTTCAAGTGAAGGCAGCTAGGCTTGTATTTTAGACACAAGACCATTAGGTGACAAAGAGTGAAACCTTTCATTACCGGGATGCTGGCTAAAGGGGATTAACCCGTTCGGTGTTTGCAGGATGTTGAGGGTGTAAGGCAAAGGTTTCTCAGAGATGACTCTTTTTGGGGAAAGGGAACGAAAAAAATGGATGGATGGCTTTGCTGTGTTGGTGGCAGAGAGGGTGGGAGGGGAGATTGGCAAGGAGATGCTTCGTTTCCCAGTCCCACGACAATGTGAGGTATCTGAGATACGTTTGCAGGGTAGGGCACAGCTTTTCTGAAACAGCGAGGCTGACATCTGTGCTGTTGCAAAAAGCTGCCTGTAAAATAGGCAGGGCTTTATTTTTTCCCTCTCAGGCACTGTTTGTGGTAGAGCGTGTCTGGCTGTAAGCTCTGGATAGTACTCAACGTGGTGAAGCCCCAACAGTGACAGGGTGTGTTCCTGTGATATAAATAGTCATTTAAGATGAGCTAAATTTACTCAGTGAATCATTTATTTGCTAAAAATGTGGTTTCAGGGTGGCCACAGTTATTTGCCAAATATGATGCATATTCTCAAATGCTTTTGGATTAAATGAAAAAATTTGGAAATGTTGAAGCACTTCGTTTCAGCATTTTCAGAAACATACACGCACAGACACATATCTCAAACTATGTTACTCTCATGAGTCTGAGGAACCATTCACGGAGTGGAGGAGACAATAACATTTCTCTCCCCAGCCCAGTGTTTTCAGCGTCTGATTGGGAAATCTCATGTCCTAGGAGAGTGCTCCCTACCGTGATAATTATGGGGTACTCTGACCTGGGTGCCTCTTGTTTTCTCCAGTTGAAATTACTTCACTTTGTAAGAATAATTAAATACCTACTGGACGAGAGCAAGGTGACAATAATTTTGTGGTTAGGGCACGCCCCTGGGATTTGGGAAGCCTCTCAACAGCTGCATCAACGAGTAGTATTTATACAGAGTGGAACAACTCCAGAAGAAAAGGACGAGAGGCTGCAGATTACCCTATAGCCTGGTTGCTGGAGACATAGGAGATAATGATAATGTAAGGGCTTGAAGCTGCTTTCGCACAGAGCAGGTAATTGTTTTGCTAAGTGGGATGCAGTTGTGTGAGCCCTTTCATGTAGGTTACAAAAACGTGGTAGTTTGGTTCTTGCACTTCATCCCAGAATAAGCACATTTTTTAAACCTCAGAAAGACTTTTAGGACGAGGAAAAATCCTTCCCACCTACTTGGAGGTCCCTCATTCAATTCCCATTGTTGCCCAGTAGGCCAACTGGTATACCTCTACATCTGAGGGTGGTTGCACCAGGGAAGCAATGATAACTTTTTATACCGTGGTTGTGATAAGCTCCATTATCAAAACCCAACTTCACTACCTCTTCCCATTCTTCTAAGGAAGCTGTGGGAAAGCTCAGCATACATAAGCCAGTCTGCGGAGAAGCTAGGACTGCATGTCTGTCAAAGCAAACAGAAAAGAATAATTCAGGTCTCATTTTCCAGATTTACAGCAGAAAAATGTAAAACAAGAAATTGTGAGTACATTATAGTTCCTTGTAGTGTTGCATGGGGGGTATATTCAGAGTAGTTTTCAGTCTTCCCAGGAGAGGCAGAAAGACAAGTAGTTTTTAAAGAAAGCTGAGAGGGTCAGCCATTGCTTGCCTCCAGGAGATAGGGATGTGAGCAAACTATCAAGTAACATGGAACATGCATATTTTCGAACACCTGAAAAGCTGAGGTTTCTACAGAGCAAGCCACCACATACTTGTGGGATTAGGCATGTTAAGGAAAATGTACTCTGCCAACGAGGCTATATATATAGCATGATGAAGGGCTTGTTCCTCTGCTTCGGCTGGTTGATAGTAGACTCCTTTTCATGGGAGAGAAGGGAGGTTCCTTTTTGCCTCCTTGCTTGTCCTTGTGCAAGACTGATAAAAACAGAAAGTGAGCTGAATTCAATGTTATCACCTCACAGAATAAATAGTAAGAGAGCTAAAAAAATAATATATGGAAACTTTTACACTTATGGACTGTTGCTTATGAACAATTAACTCGAGCTGAATGCAAACAGACTCTTTCAGAGAGGGTGTTTATTGGTAGAAATATTTAACAGGCCATTTAAACCTGGCTGGAAATAAAGCCATGCAGAAGCACTCAGGTAGGAGAAAAAAACCCTGAATGCAATACTCCCATTCACACTGGTTTCAGTGGAGAAAGAAGCCTCACAATCATCAAGACATGTCTATCTCCTGTCCTGTTCTCCACGAAGTGAGTTAGGGAGGTCTTGTTGTCCTTCTAGGTCTTATGCTTTTATTACTCTACTCGATGTCCAATTTAACGAGGTCATTTCGTCCTTTTGTACTTAATGTGTGACTCTGAGTAAGCAGAGGTGCAGGTATTGAAAAGGGGGACCTGTCTGCACTCCAGGAGGGTGTAATTCAAGCTCACTCAGGGAGAGCATTTGGATACACGCAGAGCCACGCTTAGGCAGGATTTAGTCTTTTGGACACAGCTCTGAACTGATGCTCTAAAGTGCTTCTGGACTGGACCTAGTGTGTATGGGACAGATTTTGATTAATGACCATGTAAACATTTTGGGATGATGCTCCACCAGCCATTACATGCTGCTGGGCACACGGGATCTTATGCACTTTCTCATTGGGAAGGAAAAGAGAGGAACGGTGAAACCCCTCGAGCTTCTCTGGCACATCAGCCCCCAAAAGCAGTCCAAATCTGCAGGGAGCTTTGTTTCTCCTCCTGCAGGGAATGGATATGTTTTTAAGTGTTCGCTGCATAATTGTGACCGAATACCGCAAGGACATTCTCCTGAAAATGCATTTCATCATCATAAATATGATGTAACATGACTCTTCCTAACCAAACCATCCAGAGGCTTGTCTGTTACGAATTGAAGTTATTCCAGAAGAGTTGCTTTACCTTAAGTTCCTGCCTCATCTTAATCCAGATTAATTTTTGCATAGAGACAAGCCCTAAGGGCTTGACTCAAGGAGCGCTGCAGTAAATGAGAACCTTTCTGCTGAACCTTGGATCAAGCCTGAGGTGCTTCTGGCTGCCTCTGCCTTAGCATTTTGGTTCAGAGCAGTAAGCTGTTTCACGGCTATTCCCTGGCTTGGTCTCCCTCACCCCATAGTGGTCCAGTTTGCAGAATAGCTCTGATGCACAAAAATGCGATTTTTTTTTTCCCAGTGAAACTAGACCAGAAGCTGTGCTACAACCCCTCATAGGGATATAAGGTAATAAATCAGTAGCTTGTCCTTCAGACTACAATAAATCTAACCTGGAGTAACCACTGTGAAGAGCACATGGTGTAGCTGTTGAGCCCTCAGCACCAGTCTGTTTGATCTCCTGATACTCTCCTATTGCTCTCTTGCTAATCTAGATGTAGCAATTAATTGTAAATCTAGATATGGCCTGGACGACGCATATCACTGTCGTATCTGACTCCTAGCAGCCGCACACACAGGTCAAGATGACAACCTCTGCTTTGCAAGTGGAGATATGAGGCAGTCTGAGGAGATAAGAAAGTTGTGATGAAGTTACACTTTCCTGAGTGTTGCCTTGAGAATGGTGTTCCTTCCCAAGTTAGCCCCAAGTGCCCACAGACTGCCCTGAAAAGGGAGATGCTTGTGATGTGGGGTTGGCACAAAGGGGAGATTCAGTGCTTGGCTCTGCTCTGTGCTGTGCCAGCAGCTACTGAGTGTGGACTTCAGGTTGCCCAAATGGCCAGATGAGCATCCACGAGCTGGAAGCACATCCAGTGCCTCTCTGAGGTCTAAAAAGAAAATTTGGAGGAGGTAAAGGCAACTTTCAAAGCGTGTCCTCCACCTGAATGACAAAAGGTGATGAAGCACCAGTCCTTGCTCTGACACAGACTTTCTTTAGGACCTCTGTCAAGTCACCTCGTCTCTCTGTGCCTCATTTCCCCCTGGTACCAAGGGATGGGCTATTAGCCCGGCTGGGGTGATGTCTCTGCAAGTAACCTGGTGCCAGGGTATGTTGCTGGGGACAGGACCTGACAGCATCATCACCAGCACGGCCTCCAGCACCTCTGCCCTGTGCCAGCCAGCAGTGTCCCAAACACCTCCCCAGGACCGTTTGCAGTTTAGCACAGGCCAGGTGTCATTCCCGACACAAAGTTTGCATGTGACTGCCGTGTTTCAGACCCTAAAGGGGGTTAATGGACACAGGACCTTCTGTGTTTGTGGTCTGAAAGTCCAGAAATGGTCCCCGGCACTTTTAATTTGCTAGCCCAGCTGTAGCATTATCCAGTAGCCCTTGGGCCCCAGGGTCTGTGCTGCTTTGTTAGTACCAGATCAAACAGAATAAGGTCCAGGCTTAACTGGGCACTACCTTAATTTAATAAAAAAGATTCATTTTTTAAACTTGCTCTCTAAGTAATTTCCCTGTCCTCACTATAAACACCACCTTGGCTTGGCCTGCCTCTGCAAGCCTCGGTCTTTTCTTCTTCCCATCCTGAGGAGCAGTAAAAATAGGTAATCTTTAATCAAAGGTCAGCTATTTGGGCTAAAAGCCAGGCTGGGATGTCGGGGGGAGGGAGCCGGTGGCTTTCCAGGGCAGTGGTGTGGTTAGACCAGTGCCTCCATTGTAGCGGCCACAGTTCCCCAGTGGGACCGGGCAGCACCAGCCTGTGACGATGCCATCCTGCAGGCAGGAGGGGAAGAAAGTACAAGGAGACGTACTGTACGGTCTTGTACTGATTACTACATTTATCATTTTCAATAAACTCTGGGAGCAGCCAGGCCCTGTACCCTGTGTACTCTTACAACTTGCTTCTCTGTGCAATTGGAAATGGGACAAAGTCAATTATGTTATTTTCCAACAACAAACCTCTGTGGGATAGTAACTCCGATACTAGCTGCAGTTCGGAGAACAGCCAGAGTCCCACTTGATATTTCCTTAACGGTGGTGATATGGCCACAGTGATGCTTTATTCCACTGTAGCAAACACCAGAAAGATTTTTACTCTTGAAAGCCCTGTCCGAAAGAAAATAAATCAGTACAGTGCCTCTGCTGCAGCCTGTTGAAAATGAGAAATTCATCTCCACAAGCTCTTTGGGAGAGCTACCTGGTTTTTGTTGTGTTTGGATATTACCTCCTCTGGAGGGGCACAAGCAGAGGGAGGAAAAGTGGTTCAGGATTGGCACCATACCAGGAGTGTGGAGGGCAGGGGTGGATCGGATAAGCAGAAGTCTAAGACCATAAATACCTCCACGTCACTGCAACGCAAACAGCAGCAAATCCCTGGAGAAGCAAAGTGGATGTGTAACTAAAAGCAAGTTGGACAATACTGCCCCGATTTAGGAATTCAAGCTTTGATGCCTCTGAGAAATGAACGGTGCTCAGAAGTTTCCCAACCATGTCTGTAAATTACTGAAGATACTTATTTTTAACCTAAGGCTGGCTCCCTCCATCATAATACTTAGCAGGGGACTCACATGGTGCAATCGGCCGAAAATCAAAGCCACTTGAATGAAGCCTTGCTCTGTGAGTAAGCTAGCCCTGCGGGGATGTCCCTGGATCACCCCTCACACCATGAGGCTGCTGGGTCCAAGTTGGTAAAAATCTGAGCATCTTCTTTGTTGGAGTCACAAAGGCCTCAGGGTTTGCGAGCTCAGAGCTAAAACCACAGAGGGAAGGGACTGGGTTAGCGTGGGTGAGCTCCTGGATCGGTGTGGGGACAGCAAGGATGACCCTGCCACCTCCTCCATGGTTTCCCCCATGGGTAGCTAAGGGGACACGTGGTCTCGCCTGCGGGACACTGATCATAAGTCATGATGCTGGGCACCAGCCGGTAACATCGCGATGCCAGACTTGTCCCATCTCACATTGCACAGCAACACAAACCTCTCCTCTCTCCATCTTCTCCCTGTGCTTCTCTGGTTGGCCGCCAGCTCTGTCTTGGCTAGGGAGGCCAAGGGGCCAGCTGCAAGACCCACTCCCCGGCTTCAGTCCTGCAACCTGTCCTTCTTGCAGGGGAACACTTGATGTGATGGAGAGGAGGGAGGACAAGAGCTGTGCCATCCAGAGCAGGTTACAGATGCTATTGAGTCCACAGAGAGGGAAGGGAAGTCTTGCACAAACCAGACCTCTGGTGAACACCTCCCATAGCAAAATAAACAATGACATCTCGGCCAAGAACATCCATTTTTTAATAGATATTATAACTCCAACACATGTATTTCAGGCTTGGTTTGATGACATTTTCTTCTCTGAAAACTGCTGGCCCTTCCCCAGGAGCAGGGAGCAAATAACTGCCAGTCTTACTATTGCAAACAGGGTGGTGTGACACTTCAGTACACCTTTCCCTTTTTGACTTGGCTCGCTGGAGAGCACAGCAAGGTGAAGAAGTCTATCTTTCTCTGTCTGTGTGTGTGGTGGCAGGGGGACATGGATGCACAAATTGGCTAATGTCATCTTGGACATGTGCTGAAGGCTGTTTGTCCCCCACTGACCCAGCTGTAAAAAAGGCCTGGGTCATCCTGGGCCAGGACATCAGGGACAGCTTTGTCCTTGGTAGAGAAGTTGCCCATGACTTGTCCTCTTTCTCCTTCCGAACCTCCCACCCTTGTGGCATTTGAGGACTTTGCCCATTTGGCCAAGATTTCTAGGCATCCCAAAATCCCAGACAAGTAGCCATGGGGTGTCGTAACCCTGCAGCCCACGGACACGTACTTTGGCACAG
Source organism: Harpia harpyja (assembly GCF_026419915.1). NCBI lineage: Eukaryota > Metazoa > Chordata > Aves > Accipitriformes > Accipitridae > Harpia > Harpia harpyja. The sequence continues at coordinate 103,227,080 of NC_068940.1, forward strand.
AAAACCTCAGCTCCTATTGGTATGCTGTGGCAATGCCATAAGCACATGAGCCCAACGGGCCCCCTTGGCTTTTGCAGACCATGACTGACACACCATCTGTCCCAACGCTGCCCCAAATAAAAACACTGCAACTTACAAAGAAGCCACGCAAGCCAAATAAACAAATGCCTTCAGCTGCGCTAAAGACCTGGGAAAAGCTACCAGTCCTTTCTGATCGTATCTGGAAGGCATGCAAAAAACGTGGCCATGAGCAGCACTCCTAAAAAGAGAGAGAGAGAGGAAAAAAGGCATGTTTTTTTCTTCCCTTCTAGTTCTTGAAAGCAGAGCAATAATCAGTGGAGATAAGCCCTGTCATGTGTGTATTCTTCTAGAAAAAAAGGAAAAAAAAAAAGGCTGAGGTGGCTCTGGAGTGTTCCTGCCTTGCAGCAGGGGCAATCAGACACCCAGGCAGTTTCCATGGCTCAGCACTCATAAATCCTGCCTGTGAGTCATCAACTCACAGGCCCCAGCAGCTCTGACCCTGCCTTTTCCACGTAGACATGGGCTCTCTGCCCCCTTTTTCCCTTCTCCAAACCTCTCAGCGTGAGCCAGCGAGAAGCCTACGCTATTACCTCCACCAGGCATCTCAAGGCAGGTTCACAGGTGGAGATGTCACACCGACTCATCCTTCTTCCAGGTGTCTCTACTGAAAGCATCGGAGTTGCAGTTTCGGTCCACTCAGAGATTGCTCTGAAACACTGTTGGGTTTAATTTATGATGTGTTGTCTGTCCTGAACACATGAGGTGTTGCATGTCCCATGAATCAAAAAACTTAATTCAGAAGGATCACTTGGTAAACTTTCTTTTTTTTCTATATCAGTCACCCTTAGGAACTGGGAACCCCTGCCCTGGTTGTGAGAGCAGGAATTGCAAGCTAACCCCCTCAGAATACAATCTTTTCCCCAAATCAGGCAAATGGGTACAGCAAAACAGCACTCAGGAAGGACAGAGCAAGTTCTTCCAGGCACTTCAGTCCCTGACTAGTTAAGCAGGTTATAATGGGCTTTAATTGTTACTCCCACAAGCTGCAACTTTATTTACTGCAGTTGATCAGCTCTCACAAAAGGACTGAATCGTCCCCTTGCGTTCAAAAACCAGACAGCTCTCACCATCATCTGTGATAACCTCATTCAGGAGCAACAGGTCTCCATGGTAAGGCAGGACCAGTACAGCCATCAATAAAGGACTGCTGTGCCAAGGGGAAGCTAAAACCAAGTTCCCAGCCACGGCACTCTCCAGGGATAGTGTATCTTCTCAACCAGCCATGGTGCATAAGAGATCGGGCCAGGAAGTGAATAACACGACAAATACATCAAGGGAAGGAGAGCTGTTGTCTGCTCTGACCTGGCACTGCCTGTGAGCAGGGATCAAGCCTCTTGCAAAAGTCATGAGTACTGTTATCCCATCCTTCCCATTGGGAAACTGAGGCACCTGGTCTTGGTGTCCTGTTAGATACCCCTCAGCAGGTATTTGCAATGATGCTGGAGGAACACCTGGACAGGGAGTCATGCTGGTACTGCCTGAATGCAGTAGGAAATATGCTTTTTTGGGTCACCAGCAGCTTCTTCCCAAAATCTGGCAGTTGAGCTCTCTCCTGGCTTGAGCTCTCTGAGCATGTCCCCAGGTTTCATGTTCCACTTTATAACTTCTCCGAAGCCGAGCATCCTAAGTTTGCCAGTTTCACTGGATTCATCTTGCTCCCCTACAGCACATCAGCCTTCTCATAACACAAATCACAGGCTCATTTATCTAGGTTTAGGGTAATAGATTCAGGGTTAGAGTTGCAAGATCTCCAGAAACAGGATTCCTAGTGAAACGCACTGTGACTCCAGACAGTGGAGCAAGCCAGTCTCCTAGCTGCTCCCGTGTATTTGCCAAAGACCTTATGATGTGCATCAGTGTGGGAAGCAGAGACCCTGTTTCTGTGAAATGACAGTACTGCCAGGGTCACTTTTTGCTGTTCCTGTTCCCTGTATATATTCTGCTTCCTATTTTCACCTGGTAGTAATGCAGGATGGTCCCTGCCTCAGATATCTACTGCATTTCTTCCCCTTCAAGCTCTGATGGCCCCAAATACCTTAGAAACCTTCAAGTCTTAAACTACTCCATGTACTACTCATCAGAGAGTATCCATTTTACACTGAGCTTACTAAGCGTACAGCCTCAGGCACATTCTCGTCTTCTGATAGGCCTTGCACAACCTTTCTGGTACCTTATCAGCCCAAAGAGCAGGAACAAGGTGCTTTGCTCAGACCTGACCTCTTCCCTTCCACTTTTCAGCCAAGGGGGACGGGTGTCCCGGGTCATCATCTGCAACCAGAGCAGGACCAAAGCTTTACAGCCTCTGCTGCCAAACGGCACTGGCAGAACAAAACCTTTCCTCCACCACGCTGAGCTGCAAGTGGTTTGGCTCAGGAAGGAAGAGCGTCCCTTACCAAAATGGGTAAATGGGAGCACTCACACGGAGAGGGTGAATGTTTAAAAGGGATTGTAATGCTGCCTCCAGGCATACGCCAGCCTCACTGGCAAGGGGAGGACCACCCTCCTGCACCAGCAGGTTTACACCACTCGGGGTTTTGTGCATCTTCCTCCAAAGCATCTCAGTCCTGGAACATCTCCTGCTAAGCCCAGAACCCTTACGTGGCAAGCCCACCTATGTGGCATTGCATGCATCCCCCCAGAGCACTGCTGCCAACTCTCCTGGGACACCCTGCATGCCAGCACATCCCTGGCACCATGCTGCTTGCCCAAGGTGTGCTGGTTTTGTTCACGACCCAACACTTTACAACTGCAAATTTTTTAATATTCATGCAGTGCCCCCCCACCCCCTTCTTCTCCCATGTGGAGATGAGTTTCCACTTGCTACACCACATTCTTGGAAGAACAGGCAGAATGGAATTAAAGGTTTCAAACTAGCTCAGCGGAGGTGAAAAATGTTGCCTAAAGACAGAAGGAAAAGATTGTCAAGTGAGATTTAGAGATGCCCTAGGCAGGTGAGGGATGATTGCAACCGATTCTGATGGTACATCTAATGCTAGCACTGACTGGGAAGGTCTCTTTCTCTCCCGAAGCTTGTTTTTGTCCCATCTTCAGTCTATCTGGTAGAAAAATACCCTCTTTGGTTTCAGACTCTCCAGATTCTCTAATAGCTCCTGCCACTAACTATGAGATAAGGCAATGCACACTTTAAGTGGCTCCCAATTTTCTCAAGCCAGACAGATTGTTCGTGATTTTCTTACGGGCTTCTCTTCTATGACTCAGCCCTATATGAATGGCTAGAAATGAACATCAAGCTAAAACTAACAAAGTGGGTGCCAAGCATTTTTTTTCCCCAGGATACCATTTTTTCCCAGACTCTCACAACGGTAATTAAAAGGTGTCAGCTTTTAGAAGGAATATCCTTGACAGTAATATGATATAATTCAGACTGAACAATACGTTCAGTTTGTTCCCTGGACTATAATACAGTGCTGTAACAATGCAGTGCTATATTCACTGAAGATTATCCTCAGGAAAGAATGCCCTGGGTTAACTGAAATAAGACAAAAATCTTCACATGATCATTGACAGCTCTGATTAAATTTATTAGACAAATTCAGACTAAGTCGCTATGTAAAAATGTAATACTGGGATTCAGAAGACACCTGTTCAGCCCCAAGATCAAGAACTCATTGCTTCTTGTGACCATAAACCATTTTAGCAATGCCTTGCCTGTCTGAAAAGCAAGGGTCTTCTTCATTCCATGCTGCAGCTACTTAGGTGGCAGTGGCTTTAGCACAGGATTGTCCTGCTCCTATTTCTTGACACAGCACCTCACACACTGAAACGCTACGACTTTCAGGGTCCCTTTAGAAGTTTCTTTGATATCGACATGTTGCTTTTTTTGCTATTATTCTGTTGAGCTGGAGAACTGATAGTCTCGCACTTTCTTAACTGGGACACAAATGGAAAAGAGATCTTTTCCCACCAGACACCCGATGACCGATGCCTCCAGAAACCTTAGATCAAGCGAGATGATATGAAGCAGAACCAGATTCAATATCTTCTAGGTCTGCCCTTCACTTGCCTTGGATGCAGCTCTGGGAAACAGAATCTGAGCTTGCAGAGTTCCCTTGGGACATTGGAGCTGAAGCACCTAAGTAAAAGTTGAAGTGGGGGTGAGCTTCTAATAAGTAGAAGAAATCAGGAAATAAATATCTATAACCAGGCAAGACACAGCTTAAGGTAGATTTTCCCCTTGTTCTTTTGAACATGTTATTAAAAATAGCAAGGCTAAGGCTCACATGCCTTACAGGTGGCCAAATCTGCTCTTTTCTCTAGATTTACACCTGAGTGGTCTCACTGGTGGTGATGATTTGCCCCATCATGTTTCATGGCAAGCTGGATCCTTGGGATTTTCATCTGAGCTCAGCCTAGATTAAAGCTCCAGTGAAGGCCAGGATGTTTGACCTGGGATTATTGGTTTAGCCGTGTTATGGGATCAGTGCCAAATTCCCCAGCAAGAACCTGGACAACCAGTCAAATCCAAGCTACGCCCACCTTCAGAGCTGGCCAGATGTGTTGTTTTCACTTAAAATGAGATTTGTGTTTAATGACAAATTCCAGGGGAGACCAGTGGATCTAATCAGAGGTTTTGATCCAGCCCTAGCTTTCTCGCAGCAGCTCCACTCCTGTGTTTGCAGGCAGTTGCTTTCACCGGAGCAGAGCACCTCTCAGCTCCAAGCATTGACGAGAGCAGGGTCCCAGGAATGCATTTCTGCCGTGGAGCAGAAGTTGCTAGGAAACCAAACAAGCAACAAGTTTATCTTCAAAGCCTGGGACCTTGGAAACTGGAATTATCTGGGAAGAATACCGTTCAGTGTGAACCATCACATGTCATCATTTCTGGCAGAAAACATTCCAGGTTGTGACAAGGTGCTGATGTGTGCCCAGGGACTCTGAAGTGACCAGATTTCCAATAGCATCATGGTGGAAAAAATGCTGAGTGTAATTACTTTTCAAACATGTGAAGCAAAAAAAAAGAATTGAGCTAAAAAGGCTTATTATCTCAGGAAGGCCTTAAGCAGCAGTGAAACACAGGAAGGTGTGTGGTCACACCAGTTATTGGTCAGGTCAGAAGCATAAGGCTGTGTCCCACCAGGGAACTGAAGGCAGATCATTCCCTCTGAGCCTGTAGGTAGTTCTCGAGTTTTCAATTCAAAAAACAATTGAAAAGATCACCAACCTTCTAAGCCACCAAAGGTTTAATTAAAATAAAACCAGTACCATAAAAAGCAAGTAACATTGATAGGTGACAGCCCATTTTGTAGTCCTTAGCTTCTGCCACACTGGTGACAATTTCAATCATCAACCTCATCCCTATGGTGTGAGATGTCCCTATCTCTTGACGGCTCTAGTACCAGGACAGTCTGCGAGCAGAGGTATCTCAGGTCCCAGAGCCACGGTCACCTCATTGCTCAGCCTCATGAGAGCCAAGGACAGTCAAACACACCTTCTCAGTTCTGTGATCGGTGCTCAAAGGGCATCTGTAGAGCACTAGTATTTCTGGGGTTTTCCTCTGTCACTCCAACAACACTGCTCTATGAAGCCTGGCCTCAAGCTTGGGGAGGTTGGAAAGATTGTCCCATATGAATGAGGTCCACCTTCAGCCAGACATCTACATTACGGGTTTGTACCAATGTGACTATGTCGGTGATGGAAAACTCAATGTACAACAGCAGCTACTGTCAGAATTTGGAGTTAGCTGAAGCTGAAAGCATCCAGCTAAATTGCAATACTTGGAAATATTAAAATTAATTCCTTTGGAAGCTGTGAATATGTCCTAAAAAGGAACTGTGGCTCCAGGTCCAAATTATAATGTCTAGAGGACTGGAGAGGTGGCAAAGTCTAGTAGAGAACACAGATCTTGGAATTAAGGAACAGACACACACATCAGCCGAAGTACTTAGAAACCTAATTCCTGATCTATTTCCTCAGATTTATGCACCAAACTGTCTTTCAAGATCCAAGGCCCCGTCTTTAAAAATCAGCCACGCTGTAATACATAGGCAGATGTTTATGAGTGTTGCTGCCCGTACATTGGAAAGAAGCAACACTGCAAATATGTGTCATATGCCGTGTTCTGGCAGCCACCGGTGACAATTCTTTTGCTGGAGTGTCAGACGCTTTTTAGAACGGGTGGTTCCGAGTTCTGTTTCTGCAGGCAATGCCAAGATGTGAGTGGTCATGTTGTGCAAAGTAATGATGGACCAGATGTTCCTGGACAGCCACGGATTTGTACAAAATTCTGAAGAAAAGGAAGGAGATAGAAAATGTTTGTGTATTGAATTACTGTTCTTGTGCTTCTCCATAAAAAGTCAGTTTTTTCAGGGTATATCTGAGCATCCTTGACACTTTGAGAGCTTTGCTTGATGATAAAGTCCAGGATGTACAGGTCTGCAACACTTGCACCTTTTGAAGTTCATTCCTGGGACAAGATAGGGATAAACCCTTGTCTGGTGCAAAACTGCAACTGTACTGTCATATCCCAAAAATTAGCAATGGCGCAGGTCCCTTGGGTGCTCCATATCTCTCAGACAATCCTACTTCACCTTCCTCCTTGCACCCACCCTGCAAGTACAAGCACTTGCAAACATGCAATTAAGAGATAACGTCAGTGAGATAGAGCATAATTGCTGGATAATGGTCTCTTACCTCTATATAACTACCACACCAAAGCAGCGGCATTTATTTCCCAAGTGGAAGATGCAGCTTCGACCCTCTGATAACACAATCTTACAGTTACCTCCATGGTGGCTTGCGTCAGTGCCTGACGTGCCCGAGTGTGTTTCGTTTTGGCTATGGGCTGCTGGAGCAGTTGTTCGTTGCTGAGCAGTTTGCATGCCTCTTGGCTTAGAGCACACGGATATGCCCAAGCTGCTGAAATACGATTCAGTCCCTGGCTCTGTCACAAGCCTCCTATTTCCCCTTGTGCATGGTCGGCAGACTTGCAGGGGAACAGCTGTGCGTGGTGGTGGTACGAGCAGACCTGAGGCTGGACAGGGAAAGCTGTGCTTTTTACTCAAGCCAACAAGTCAAGAAACTTCGTTATCCACCTTTTGCAACCTGAATTTAGTCACTTGTGCTTTTGCGTCATGACCACCTGGGACAGAGAGGGCAATGTATGTCCATTTGGGACACAGAGGAGAATCCCCATTCTTGCTGTGACCCTTTTTGGCAGTGTCAGAAGAAAAAGCAAGAATGGATTGGTCAGTGGGAGAAAACCATCTGCTTGCTCCTAAGTCTGAATAGATATTTCCTGGGTGAGCAGCTGTGCCAGTGCAAGACAATTGTCTTCCTCCCTTCCCTGGTGTTACCACTCCCTCCCCAAGGTCACAGAGTAGACGGGTCCGCTGAGCACTCATCTGCTTCATGCAAAACCTCCTGGCCGTGACAAGGGCTCTGGTTTTATCTGAAGCTACTCAAGGAGGTCACAGGATCCCATCGGCAGACGGAGAGGTGGGGTGGAGAATCCCAGGTGGCAGGTGATGGAAAGGAACTTGGGGAATCACAGCCAGGCCCAGGAAATACCTGTCTGCAATGTCCCCGGGGACTGGAGGGAGCATACCTGGCTGGGGCGGATAGGCAGTTCGGAAGAAGGTTCTTGTTCAGATAGACGCTTGGCTTAAACCCAAGGGTGTCAGTAGGCGGCTTTCACAAGAACAAGACCTTAACAAAAAGCTCCTAGTGGTTTTCTGTGCTATTTTCCCCTACTGAAATGGGATAGGTCTTATCTTTTTAAGGAAACTGTCCAAAATTTGCTTCCTGAGAACATCCCCCCCATTGCCTAATTGCTACGCAAAGCTAAAAATAAATGCACTGCTTTCCACTGAACTGCCTGTGCAGTGGAGATGGGCTGCAGGGTCTCACTGGGAAGCGTAGCCTTTGAGGACTCCTCCGCACCGAAGCAAAACAGAGCGTGTGGATAAAACCTGTTGACCGGCAAAGCAAACCCTCCCCTGGCTGACTGTTTCCTATATCCAAAACGTGACTTCTTCATGCTTACTCAGTCTATTCTCCTTTGTACGACGTGCCAGGTCTCCCTTTACTACCTTGCTGTGGCTGCTTCTGTGCTTCTCACTCAAGACCTGAAAGCCAACTTCTCAGCTTAACCTCTGCCTGCAAACAGGGGTTGGGATCGATGTGCTTCACCAAGACCCGGTGGGATTTCCTCCCTGGGGACCCCACAATGCTTTTGCCGTCTTCTACAAAGCACTTGGAGGCAGGGTCTTGTTGCAAAGCTTGGTCGGAATTAATGTGGTGCTCCTGTTGCCTCCTGGAGTTGGGGCTAAAGTAGATGAGAAAACCACCAAATGCTGTTAAAAATGCTCATCCCAACTCCAGTTCTTGCATCTGCTTCTGCCAGATAAAGGATCCACAGGCTTGCAGCAGTGACAGACTTGGAAAGGACTCTTTCAGGAGCGTTGCAGGTCAGAAGGTAGAAAGCAGAGTGCTGAACACATGGAGGGTTGTTCTTTGTGCCAAAATGTCTCTCTCTGAGGTCCGCACTGCAGTGCAAGGCCACCTGGCCAATTTTCAGGAGCTTCATTGCTCCTATTTACAAGGGCTTATTGGCTCGGTCCTTCAGCACTGGTTCGGTCACAAAGACAGTGAGGGATAGGTTTTGTTTTGAACGTAACACGTTACGTGGACCTGCCTTTGCAAACTGCCTTGTGCACTTCCTCCAAACCCCTGCAGATTGACAGAGGTGGACTTGATGGGATTTTAATGTTCAAAAGGCCACAGGAACGGCAAGAGGGGACTGAGGCATGTGGACCCAAAGCAGGCTGTGGGCTTCTTGCTCCTCAGCCCCCAGGAGATGTTGGTTTTAAAAGTGTCCTGCTCAGTCAGTGAAACAGTACCGGAGGGCCACAGGGAGAGGAAAAAAATCTCCTCTTCCCTTGCAGATACAAACAACCGTTTTCTGAGCAGTTCAGTGCTGAATGTGAAAATTTCTTTTAAGGAGAGTCTAAAAGGGAGCAAGGTCTCTTTCTCCTTGCACAGATCTATAGTTTTGCAGGAATATTAGGTACTCAGGACCTATCACGAGATGCCCAGTCAAACTGCATTTTTGAAAGCCTAAATGATTCATCATTTGCTGGGGCTGAATATACAATGGGTTATTTGGGCTCTGAAGCTTGATTACCAAATGGTGGGGATTTCAAGAAGTTTCCTGCAGCTCTTGTGTCATCCCTGCCAGCCCTGTGCAGACGTCTCAGACACCCTCAGGCATCTCAGACAGGACCAGATGTCTGCCTTTAAGCAGAAGAATTGCACCCTGGATCTCCAATGGAAGCTCAGATGTGTAGCTTGCAGGTAGATATCCACGTGCATTTGGGTGTTTTCATCCCTGTTCTACTCCACAGGAAACAACTCATTCTCATTTTATGGGCTGTGTCGAAATGTGGGGCAAAGGAAGGAAAAGGAAATCCCTGGCAACCTGAAGACCTTCCTGATCTCAGACAGCTCACGGACAGCTATTTGCTTTTATCCTGAATGAGAGACTAATCCCAGTGAAGTTAGCAGAAACTTTGCATGAGGGTTAAAAAGAAGGATTTCAACTTCCCAAGAAAACCCACTCACTAAATTCAAATACCAGATTGATAAGGTCAGGAAAAAGCAATCTTGGCTGCTTATCCAAAGGCTAATCACTGATCTTTTGTGCTGGTTGTGTGTAGTATCTGCATCTTGATAAAAAATAATCCTGTCATCAGCTTCTGCTGAGAGAGGGTGAAGGGAGGAGTTAGCAAGAAATCTGGTGCCCTTCTCCCAGCGAGGGATTCTTGCAAAGCGCTGGCGCGTCTTACTGAGCATCGTGGATTTTCATTGACTTCAACATATTTTAGATCAAGGGGAAAATCTGGAGGAAGGAGAACACATTGGGCTGAAAGATGATGAGAGTCCCAGGAACTGTGACAGTGAGAAGTGTGACCTCATTTTCACTGGAAGGATAACAGGGAAAAAATATGCCACACCAAAATCTGCAGTGTCTTACACCGCTCATTTTTTTTAAATAAAAGACAGAATTCCCTTGTTTGGATGCACTGCCTATCTGTTGTTATATTCCAGAAAACAGGCCTAAGGTGTACATTTTTCCTTCTGGCTCAGCCTTACCTGTCTCTTTACATTCAGGGATTTTCTGGGAAATGCAGGATCTGACTCAGACCATGAATTGTTGGGTCCAAAGCCCTTTGACATGACACCCACTGACTCCAGAAAACTTTGCATAGCCTCGCTGAGCTTCGTACCAATGACCCTTAGACAAGTGAAAATAAGTTGCTTAAATCTGAACTAGTCTCCCTCGGGTTCCCTTTACAGCCTGTGGAGAGGAGTCAGACGCTGCTGGAGAGCGGTTCCTCTGACCTATTTTAGGATGAGATGAGTCACTCGCTGAAAGAACCTGTTTTTCCCCATGGACCGTAAGGGGAGTCCAGGATGGCTAGCTCAGACTTGTGTGCCTCACTTCGAGATGAATCCTACTCCACCTGTCTGTTTTTGCGGGGCCGTGCTTTACTGATCATCGCTGCCAGTGCTCTGTGGATTGCATTATTGCAAGAACAGATATGTTCCTCCATTGCCACAGCATTGCAACCAGACAACACATACCGGGGTTTGTCTGATAACTATTCTGATCACAGTGCTAGCGGCTGCCAGGGTCAGGCCGGTCTTCCAATATAGCTAAAACTGTCACACTTTGTGCAAACAGAGTTATAAATGGGATCTCAAAAGCATTTCTGTTACAGTGGAAATCAGGAGAGATGTTATGTCGTAGGGTGAGCTCCCTGCATCGAAAGGACTTGCAACAGGAGACTAAAAGCAAGTAACAGACAAACTCATTATCTGCATTTACACAGCAAATGGTATGAAAAGAGCTAGTCCTCCTCAGCTCTTGTGTGTGCTGGTTAATATCTTCTGTGGCTCCAGTCAAACTAATTTATTCTAGCACAAGTGAAAGCAGTATCTGGTCTGGGAATGGTAAAGAGAAAGGATGAGAGGGTCAGGGAGACTCCCACGGTGGGGATATACAGGCAACTTCCTTTAGTACTCTTGTATCTAGTGTTAATTCTAGGAAATAAAAACCATTTGACACATCTGCTCTTAGTTATTTGTACAGGCCCAAATTTGCCAAATCAGTTGTCGAAAGCTAGACACTGAGGCTGTCAACATGCATCTCCTTCTGGATTCAGTTGTGCTGATGGAGACGTTCCCAACCTGCTCTTTCCGCCCCCGTCGCCCTCCGTCCAGACCCTCTCGCCTCAAATCTGCTGCTGGTTTGCTCCGGAGGCTGGTCCCTAACCTCTTCCAGCTCAAAAGAGCTACTTGAGCTAAGATCAACATGCTAGTCCTCTTGAAAAAGACCTTTCCCATAGCCTTGGCAGCTGGGTGTTTGCTGGAAGACGCGCTGCGTTCCTTCAGACACTGTCATTTCAGCTGGCCTCCAGCTTTCCCTCCAACATGAGGCAGTGCATGTCAGACAATGTGGATAGCTGGAGGCTTCCCTCATGCTTGAGCTGCTGGACTCTGGATTAGCTGGTCTGCCTAAAGAGAAAAACTTTATCCAGTGTTGGTGATGCTGAGGGTCTTGAGATGGGTTTGTTTAGCTATTAAGGAGGCATGGAGCCGCTGCAGCCCAGCAATACCAGCTCTGGACATCTGGCCACCACGGGGATCAGTGCCAGGGTGCTGCAGGGGAACAAGGACCTCCTTCTGGCATCTCCAGCCTTTGCAAAGAAAAAGGTTCCCCAATATGGTCCCATGTTAGAGACTCCCATGGGATGTTGTTGGGGCTACAGCAGGGCAAAACAGTTCCTTCCTGGTTAAGTCTGAGGCGTAGGAAAGGACGAGGCAGTTCAGACTGCAGGTAAAGCTCCAGCTCATACACAAGACATATGTTAAGACATATGTCACATTCACTTCAACTGACCACTTGCGTAAATAACCACAAGAGGTAAAATGATGGACAGCCCAGCCATGAGAAGGTGGCCACCAGCCACTGGTGTCAGAAGCAGCCTGGAGCTATTAAGGTAGCACAAGATAAAGCAGCTTCCATCAACTTCCACCAATGCTCCTGAGCTCAGGTAGCAGCTGGAGATTCTGTCAGAACCCATACAAGCTCAGTTCGCTTGTGGCAGGGCTGAGCGATGCACATGCCTGAACCTAAGCCAGACACCATTTCTGGAGGTCTCTCAAAAAGCCCACCTTAGCCACATGCTTGGGTTCCCCAGCCCAAACATCCCTTTGCAGCTGACCCATGGAAAAAGGCCTTTACTAGTGCCTAGACAAGCTTGGACTTGCCTCCCTGGACCACTCCACACCTCCGAAACATAAGTATTTCCAATTGCTAATTAGCACAATCTTTGGCAACTCCACTAAGCCCTCCCACACACTCCTATTTCTGTGACATTGGCATAAGGAGCAACTTATTTGACACCCATAAATTTACCTCACAGTAAAACCATGTAAGAGCATGGAGAAGCAATTCCCTGCATCTTCAGGTGCATTTTTCCCCAGGAAAATCGAAGAGAAGAGAAAGGGAAAAAAAAAGGAATTACTAAAAAAACCAACCACCTCTTTCTTAGGAAATAAAAGGTATGGTGGTAGGAATAGTGTTCCTCTTCAAAGAGGGGCTAATTGGTTTGTATAAGCTCCGTCAGCATTGCTGGAGGAAATCCGTGCAGTATATTGCTTGTTTGGCTCCTTGCTTCCAATTCCTATTCATGTATGCACCACGTTTGACTGCAAATTGCAGCCATTTCCATAAACTTGTCACCTCTTCCTCTGAGTGTGTTAGCAAAAGAGGGAAATCAAATGCTCTGCACTTTCGCTCAATAGCTCTTAGCGCATGTTTTGGTTTTAATCGGGAACAAAATGCTTTCTAAGTAGCATCTGATGTTGCTGGTTATCTGCTTGCCACTCTGCCGGTTTATGGCCCAATGCATTTAGATAACAGGTAACATTAGATGCTAATATGAAGGCAGGTTGCTTGAGACAGGCATTGAAACATGGCTTAAGCACTACCTTAGAGAGCAAAAGGTTTGCTGGTATTGCTTTCTCCACATCTTAATGATGCTGTGAGTTAATTGCAACAGGGCAGCATGTGCACGCTAATGTGGGGAAGGGTTTTGAGAGCAAAAATGCTAAAAATGGAGAAGACAAAGGGTTGTATCGGTGTAAAATTGGCAAATAGGGTCCCACGTGGTGTTGCTCCCCAGAGCAAATGGGACGGTATGGGATGAAGGAGCTGGAAGGAGAGGCGTCATGTGCCTCCAGGCTCCCAGCGAGGCCACGCTCCAAGGGCTGGAAACCACCTGCAATTCCTCAGGCGGGGAATCCCGCGGGAAGGGGTTGCCGCAGGCGGGGGCTGCGCCAACGCGGCACGGCGACCAGTTCTGCCTCCTCTCTCTTGGCCAGCTGCAAGGAGGGGAAGGGAGCAGAGCTGGGATCTGGAGGAGCAAATTAAGGCTGCGACAGATGAGCTTTGGCAGGAACAGCCATGGCAGCTTCCACCTCTGTTGGCAGAAAAGTGACTCCCACCACAGCTCAGCTGCTTGGGGTTGAACCCAACCCACCACCAGTTTGGGCATCAATGCCAGGACCAGGTTGTCCAACTCGCCCCAGGGCTGGTGCAGCAGAGGGGCAATCCAAAACATCTGCAGACAGATTGGGCAGAGCTGGTCTGCCAAACCCTTTTATTTTAGGCTGACAGCTCTCGGCATTGCTGCTGCAATAACTTCACCCTGGTCACCTTCAAGCCAAGGTGAACAGAGTTGAAGTCAATGGGCCCTAAAGGCTTTTTGAATCCCTGCTGCAGGGGAACTGGTATTTAAGTGAGTTTAATGCCTCTTTATGCCCACTTTACATTACTTGTGCAGTGTCAAGTGGCTGCGGGGAAAACCCAGGCCCAGTGAAATTACTCTTTCTGAAGTCAGAGGGTAAATCTGGTGCACCCAAATGCAGTCCTCCTGCCGAAGGGAGTGTAAATGGGCATCTCTGTGTGCCGATGGCAGACCACACTCACACCTGCGTTGAGTGCACGTTGGTCCTGTGCTTCTCTCCTCCATTATTTCCTTCCCACTTTGCAGCCCTGGCCCCATCCATCCCTTTCCCCATGGACTGCAGCAACAGTTTTGCCTTTTGGTTTGTCTGGGTGGAAGAATCAGGCTCACTGGTGCATTGCTGTTCCTGATTCTGCTGTGATTAAATGATAATAATACTAACCAAGTTAATTTTAAAAACCAGATTAATTTTAAAAAAAAAATTTCACACACACTAGTACATCAGGAACAAAATGCTAAAATATCCCTGCAACTTCTAGGTGCTTTCAGCCCCCACCTGCTGTCCCTGTCTTAGCCCAAGCGGAGCAGGAAAGCCCAAGCTCGCATTCCTGTTTATTTGCGAAGCAATCTTGTAGCCAAACCACCACCCCCCATTCCATTTTTACAGGCTTTTTCCTTATTAAGGTATAAGTAGCTTATTCTTGCATGTCCTATGCAAAGTCCAGATGGTAGCTAGAAAGGGCAGCCCCATCAGACACCCACCAGCTGTCGCCTGTAACCTCCACGCCAGCCATCCCCAAATCAGCCTTTTACTGCGTGCAACTCTTTAGTTTACACTAACACAATGTTGGATTTTTTTTTGAAGAACAATGAAGTCTTGATCTGAGTTTCAGGATTGCCACTGGTTTAAAGAAGATGCTGGACAGCCAGTGACTACAGCTATAAGTAATTAGGGGATTATAGCTATTTCTTTTTCCTCTCTCTCTTTGCATAGGATAGGACAGTACTTTTTTGCTAATGCAGCTAGTACCCTGTTTCCCCAGCTCTCACTAGTGAGTTATTCCTGTTAATCATTCAAGAAGAAGTGGGAAAGAAAACTTCTTTAAAAAAAAAGAAACTGTGAATGCAAGAGCACAAGGACTACCAGGAGGATTCACGGAAAAATGTACATTTTTGCACATTTTTACATTTACTCATGCTTTTCTTTTTTTAAATTTTTCTCTTTCTATCTCAAGTTTTCTATAATCACTCTAAAGAGGATGGTCATGAGCTCTGCTATCAGGCTAATAAAGTACAGTGGAGTCAACAGACCTGTCTCTGTTGACTTTAAGCTTTGGATCGTGCAACAGAGAGTAAAAACAAGTCCCTTGTGACAACAACAAAGTTGCTGGG
The DNA here is from genome assembly GCF_026419915.1 of Harpia harpyja. NCBI lineage: Eukaryota > Metazoa > Chordata > Aves > Accipitriformes > Accipitridae > Harpia > Harpia harpyja. The sequence goes on from NC_068940.1 coordinate 103,242,325, forward strand.
GTTAATGTGTGCTTTTGATGCCAGAGATCTTTTAGGATTCATGTAATTCAGAGGAACAAAAAACTTCTTAAACTCCCAGCCATGCACTCTTTGATTCACTGTAATCCCCGTAAATTTAAGGCAAAGCCAGATGAGCTATTTAAACCAGGACGCATGTGCCCCGTCTGAATCCTCACCTCCAGTCAAGGCTGTGTGAAAGCAAGAGGAGGGTGCTGCAAATGCGGGGAGGGTTTTAAAGCTGCCTTTGGTTTCTAAAGCGTTATATCTTGGCCTCTCCTATGTGAGTGCTCATATCCCTCCACTACTGGGGGGAAAAGGAGGCTCTTCTTGTTCCTACCTTTCCCATTGGAAAGGCTGGCTGGGCACCCACACTGGGGGATGCTGCCAGGCAGGGACCCTGCAGACCAGGGTGAGATGCTGAGTGAGTCCCAGAGATGCCGACGCTGCATCCCTCTCCTCAGCATCTCCTGTCAGCCACGTTCGGTGTCTCCCCCCTGAGCCTGCTGGGTTTTGCAGGAGCTGTTTTTAGGCACCTGCCCCCTCTTCATGCCCTCTAGAGCTGTGGCGTCTAGCTCAAGGCAGTGGGTTCCTGGGGACAGCAAGGTAAGAGTCACGGTGAGGGGCGAGACAGCACCGAGCCCCGCACGGCTCCAGCCCAAGGCGCCTGCTCCTCTTCTGCTGGGAGGCTCCAGGCTCCACTGGAGCCAGGGGCAGATCTAAGGGAACCAGGCACCGGTCCTCACTGCTATTGCAAAGCAGCTTTATCAGGAGGGTTACGTGATAAGGGAAGTTATTAGCTAGCTGCCACGTTAAGTGGTTGGGAGTGAGTGGATGCACAAGACCTGAGTGGTCCTGGCAAAGAGAGAGATCACTGTTATCCCAAGGAAACACAAACCTGGAAGCCCTGGGGGCTATTAATAGAAACTGTGTGAAATCTGCAGCCCCAGAAACCCTGCTGCTCTCTCAGAGTAATTAGCTAAATGCAAAGTGCTATTTGCCTGAAAGCTGGAAATAGCAGTGCTGAGAGAAAGTAGAGACATCGGTGCATTCAACGAAGCAGGCATTGCTAACTGGTGTTCAACGATTAAAATGCTTTGTCTGGAAATGCCCGTGTTAACTACTCCACCGCTGAGAGATGCCCTCGATATCGCTGCCAAATGTTTAACTCCAGTCTGTTGGGACCTGCCTTCTCCATCCAGGTGCTTCATTCGTTCAGGTGGCGGCAATAAAGCAGCCAAACTGGTTTTAATGCTGCATTTAATTCTGAAGCCTGACACGTTGGCTTTGTTTGGACAATAATCAGATAAAAATAGCATCCAGCTTTTTCCTCCTGACACCTCCAAAAGCTGTACAGAGGTCCCATTGAATTGATCTGATGTGACTGGGAGTGATCCATGGAGCATGGGAGAGGTTTGAGATGGTGACTCTAATCGGTATGTTCCCTGTTCCTGGGGGGAGCAAGAGGATAATTTGTCCCACGGTGTCACTAACAGTGGTGGAGTGTTGCAATAGTGATATCACAAAGAAAACAGTTTTGGCTATAAGGTCATTTTCTTTATCTGATTCCTGCCTCCAGCCCTCAAGGAAGGACAGGGTCACCGTTACGGCTGGCATAAGGCTTGCAAAGAGGGTTTGTTAGATTCAGATGAGCCTCCATTCTACTGGAGGACATGGAGAGAGCTATTGCAGGGGTCAAGCTGGCATCTCAGGTCAGGAATCGAGCATCAAGACAGCATCTCTGAGTCTGAGGAGCTCTCCTAGCAGCTGTATGTAGGGCTGTATGACAGGCTTGGGTGAAGACCCTGCTTTATGTCTCATTGCATGGGAGTTCCTAAACTGGCTGGGAAGCCCAGGCAGAGCAGTGCAGTAAGAGCTGTAAAAGTTTGGCTGCGCTGAGGTGACGCTGTGGGAAGCCAGCGTAGGCATCTCTGGTTCATGGTTATTTTCTTGGCAATTGTCATACATCAACTGCCTTCAAAGCGTCCTCACCAGGAGCACGAAAATGGCTTGTGGTCCTACCCAAGGGGCAGCCTGAGCACCAGACCTTATTACCTGGAGACTGAACATCTGAAGGCCACAGGCAGCAGAATTTGTAGGTGAAGGAGTCAGGCTCCGCAGCCATTCCTCCCAGCAAACTGATTTGTCAGAGCATTTTCACCAGGCAAACGTAAACAGGCTGTGCAAATGCAGCCAGATTCTCTCTCTTTTTTTTTTTTTCTCCAGACATACTTTGGGAGACGTTTGTTAGACCACAGCCACAGGCTGCTTCATCTCTGCTGAAGATATCCTTTCCCAGCTGGCAAACCAGCCCAAACCATTTGCTGAAAGAGGACCTGGGTTTGTTATTTTCTTCTCCATTCTCACAAAAAATGAAACAAGGAAATAATACCTGGGTTTAAGGCCTGATTTCCAAGAATTTTGCATGTCCTGCTGTGGCTTTCCTGCCTCAGTTCTGGTTAATCTGCTTCCCACTCTGCCCCAGTCTTCAAGACACTGAGCTGAGTTAAAGCCTAGATGCCTCTTTGGATCCCATACCGTACACGGTGTCCTGTAAGACAGTAACACAGCCAGCCTGCTCTTTCTGCAACCCCAACAACAAAGCACCTGTTAACAACTCAACTCCTTGAGGTCCACCTCAACCTGAGCCCTTCTTGGATGCTCCACCACTCCTCTGGGCCCCATGGTGAGAGTGGGTTTTTTCAGGAGGCTCAAGCCACCAGAAAGCCATGGGCTCCATTTTAGGGGCTGATGAAGTCAAGAGGGGATGCAGATATCTTGGAAAATCTGCAGGAAAGCCACCTGCCCAGATGAAATGCATCTCCATATCATGCGCCAGCCCAGAGCTCACGTTTTCTGAGGTCTGCCAATCCCATAGTTTGTGGCTTGCAGATCCCTTAGCAACATTTAGGTGCCTCACTCCTAATGGGTTCAACTGGGCACCTAAATACCAGCTGGGCTCTTTCCCCGGCTGCCCAAAGCTATCACTAGGCTTTAGCCAAGGTAGGCCATACAGACTTTTATAACACCTTCTGATAGGCCTCAGAAGACCCTGTGACCTCACTCTGACCATTAGCATCTCTTTTACACTGATAATGCAGTCCCTTGGCTATTTATTAATTTTAATTTAATTGCCCTTGTAGCGACCTCCTCTTCTGTGTGTCTGGCAGAGCTTTACAGCATGGCACTAACATGCTCACAGCTTTGAATATTCTGCAGCTGCTGTCAGTGATTTACTTTAGCTGATTTAGCAGCATTTCTTATCCCAGAAAGAAAGAACAACCAAAAAAAAAGTTTATCTGATTTTCTGGCAAATAACTTATCTTGGCAGCACAGCTATCAGTCTCCAACTCCCTCCCCAATGCTCCAGATAGAGGCTCAACTGGAAAACCTGCCTGGGATCCACCCACAGAGGTCAACCCTGAAGCAACTGAGAATTTGTGCAGCCAGGGATGGGGAGTGCAGTGGCTTCCCCTCCTGTAACTATCCTTTTTTCTTTCCCTTTTCTAATTATCAGAGCAGACATGTCAGAGCCACCAACTACCCCAAAAGGCAGGCAGTGTTTGACTGTTGTCATTTTTTCTTAGATTTGTGGACCTCCAGGAGAAGGTTCGTTGAGCTTATTCCAAGGTAGGTAAACACCGAGATGAAAAGCTCTTTCTCTCTGGTCACGGGCTCATAATTAAGACTCTTCTACTCCTGGAAGAGTCTGAAATAGGGCACAAATGCAGCACCTGAGAACTGGGCTGGAGGCAAAGTGGGCAAAGGTGAAGTTGTAGCTGGAAATTTTCAAACTCCAAACAAGCCAAGGACCTTCTCAAACCCTAGTTCAATGGTTTGTTGCTGTCTTTCTCCATGTCCTGCTCAAGCACCAAACAGCTACCAGATGGTGGGGTGCTAACCTGTCCTCCCTGTCTTTCCTTGCACCTTGTCTGAATTATTGGTGCAGTTTTTCTGGAAAGGCTTAGACAGGTAGAGCAGCAAACTCTGCTTTGGGTATGGAACTCTTCGCTTTCTCTTCTTGCCTACATATTTTTGAGCCAAAACCCACACGAAAAAAAAATCTAAAAATCCTTCCACCTGGAATAAGGCTCACAAAAGAGGCTCGTTAAACTTTGATGATTACCCATTCAAATGGAGCTCTGTTGGACAAAGAGATAGCTGCTGCTGAGGACAAGCCAGTTTTTCAAGACTCAACTCAAAGGGGCTGTTGGCTAAATGTGGGAAAGCTTGGCAAGGGATTTAGCTCCACTGAGGAGCCTGATCAGAGCGCCAGCCTGACAAAGGGTTCTGGCACTTAGAGAAATCAAGGTCTTTCCAGCCACTTAAAAGGAAACTTGTGTAGAAGAAAGAACAAAGAGGCAGGATTTTTTTGTAACACAGACATCCTTTGAATTGAAGAACCTGCACAGGGAAAAGAAAACTTCCTTAGAGGAGGGGGGAGAAGTGAATGGTTTAGAACAGAAACCCTGTGTAGGAGGAGAAAGATATAGGACACTTTTGGGGTATATGAATAAAGTCAGCAGAATGTAAGAAAAAAAAAAAAGCTCAGGCAGGGAAGTACCTGCAGATGTTGTATTGTTTTGTCTCTGCAACTGTTTATTCCTTGTGCTACAGTGAAGAGTGAGTGCTTTGAGCTCCTGCAAAGTACGTGCACTTGCACGATCCTGCTGCAGCATGACCTTAGGAGAGAGGAACAACGAACTCGTGATGTCTACAAGGGCCATCCAGAAGTCCCATTTCTGGGGCACAGCAGCAGAAAACACATCCAGAGAGGGTCTGGGGAACTCCAGAAAATCAGAACTACAACCTACTTAAACGAAGAGGTCAGGCCAGGACACACCAGAGTTACCTGTCAATGGGTGGTTCAGTGGAAACACTCACTGGAGCTGTGCCAGGTGGCAATTCATGCTGAGATACAGCAGCAAAGCTTACACCCTTCCCCGCCAGAACCAAAAGCCCCGGCACAGATGCACTTATGCCAAAAAAGTCCTTTTTATGATCCATTTATTCTGTTTTGGCAACTGGTTTGAGAATGAACAGGAAAACCTCTGGTCCCCCTGTGAGAGTTTGATGATAACTCTTCTACCACATCCATGCTAGTGAACTGCTCCTCTGCGGATGGTTAGTCAATGCTGATCAGCAGCAGTGGCTGGAAATTTTCTTTTAAAATCAATTTCTTTTAAAGATTGGGGTTTCAGTTATGGGATTTTAAAATTGTCCTTTTTCTGCACAGAAACTCACTATAATTTGGAAACACTTGTTACTAGAGAACAGACACTGAATGCCTCAAATCAAAATATGTCTGTGTAGATGTATACATATATATGTGTATATACACACACACAGAGATGTGCTTACATTTTGTATAATTGTGTGTGTGTGTGTGTGTGTTTATATGTATACAGACATATTTCTCTGTACAAGTGGGTATGAAGCTTTTCTCTGAAAAAGGGGAATTTTTCCATGGAAAATTTAGACAAAACTGAAACTCTTCTCAGTGACCACCATTTCCCCCAGGACGCCCGTTGGTTCCTCTTCAGTGTCATGGTGTTTAACCAGACCTTGCTGCCCAGGAGGGTGGTAGCATACGTGGCCATGCCAGCTCCCCACCCTGGAGACTCCCCGTGCCTCGGGGAACCCCCGTACTACACACTCCCCCACACCGCAAAAACCTCGTGTGCTGCTGCATGTCTGCAGGGCTGATGCTCCCAATTTGGGGCAACTCCACTGGGAAGGTCCAAGTCGGTGGGTCAAGCCAGCGGTGGGCTCTGAGGCTCTGCTCGTGGCTTGAGGAGGGTCAGCAGCTGTGCCCATTGAGCAGCCAGGTAGCCGGAGGCTACTTCTGGGTTTAACGTGAATTTGGATTGAGAAATACCAGAGTAAAAACTGCACCTTTGAAAATTTAGCCCTGTAGAGCCCAAACGTGATAATTAAGGGGTGAGTGCTCAAATCCCTACCTGTCCACTTGATGAAAGATAGATAGGATAGGAGAGAGGAGAGGAGAGGAGAGGAGAAGAGACGAGACGAGACGAGACGAGACAAGACTATTTCAGTTGGAAGGGACCTACAACAACCATCTAGTCCAACTGCCTGACCAATTCAGGGCTGACCAAGTTAAAGCATGTTATTAAGGGCACTGTCCAAATGCCTCTTGAACACTGCCAGGCTTGGGGCATCGACCATGTCTCTAGGAAACCTGTTCCAGTGTCTGACCACCCTCTCGGTAAAGAAATGCTTCCTCCTGTCCAGCGTAAACCTCCCCTGGCGCAGCTTGGAACCATTCCCACACGTCCTATCGCTGGATCCCAGGGAGAAGAGATCAGATGTCCTACTGCTTTGCTCTTTTACGGCAAGGAGAGTGGCAGCAAGCTGTGAATAAAAGAGTTGCAGAGGGAAGGGAATATTTAGCTCCTTTCTTGTGTCCTGTTTGCTTGCAAAGTTGCCCTCCAAAGAGCACTGGCTTTTATTAGTGATCCCTGCCTGCAGTACGTGCTCAGATACTGTCCATATGAACACCACATCTCCATTACAACCCAGCGCTGGCTCCAAGCCATCTCTAGATGTTTGTTGTGCAGAGCAGCCCGGGAAGCCTGTGGAGCCTGGCAAAGACCTCTTCTCATTGCACCGGCGTGGATGGAGACCTGGAAGGCAGAGTCCAAATGCCTGATGCATGGCACCTAACGCTGAGCAGAGGTGATGAGTGTCACGAAGGGACCGATTAAGGGACCTCATTAATTTAAGGCCACGACCTCGGGAATGAATGCTGAGCAATGCTAACTTCACACCTGCAATTTAAGGATGTGGGATCCAGAGTTTTGGTTCAGGTTATCAAAGTATAAATGTCACGCAGGGAATATTGCAAGAGGGCTCCGTTCCCAGCCCTGTACAGCTTGGGTTTGGATTTACTCCTTATTCTCCACTTTCATTCCTACAACGCCCAGCAGCCCACCTCCCTGGGGCTGCTCCGCGATTCATGGCTATGGGAAAGAAAACGAGAAGAGGTGGGTTTTGGGAGGAGGAGATAAATGGGTATCAGTGGTGCGATAGAAAGGTCAGCTGGAGGAAGGAGAGGTCAGGACTGAGAGAGCACGGATCAGATAACGGGTTAGACAGGGTGAAGAAAAAAAAAAAAAGACAGGAAATTCACATTTGTTACAGGAGAAAAGGAGGAAGCAAGGAAAGGGGATGAAATGGGTGAGGATATGGTTAAGTTAACAGCCAGAGAATATGCGAGGTGGAAGAAGGCAATTTTTTCCTCCAAAATATGCAGATGGGCTTGACTGCAATGTTTCACTGACTGAAAGCAATTTCAGGAAATTGTTCCTGAGTGAAAAAAAAAAAAAAGATGTTATTTTTTAGTAGAAATATTTCACTTCTCTTTGAAGATTCTCTCATATTAACAAATTATCTGAGCAATGTATAAAAGCACTTAAGAGATCACTGTGGTCAGACCAAGTGCTTGTTTGGCCTGAAACAAATTTATTTCATTAAAATGCTGATTTCCCCCTTCCTAGCTGGAAAACGTTCGCTTCTGGTTACCCCACGGCAAATACGTTTATTTTTTCCGGTCTGGCCACCCCTCACCCGTATCAGTTATTTGTGCAGTTCTGCTTTTCAGCAAATTTACACAGCTGACAGCCAGGGATATGAGTACTGCAGATGGGTACGAGAAGGAAGTTCTGTTAAGCAAGAAAGGTGATCATTAGAGTCTGACCAAATCTATTGCCTGTAAATATTAGCAGAGCAGAGAGTGTCTCCGTTACGTGAGCATGACCGTGGAGGGGGAGGTTGCTTTGCACTCTCAACGGTAGCATTTTAATCCAACCCACAGTCAGCTGGGTTTGAAAGAAAACAGCTTTCTGAGCTCTTTTCCAAGACTCGCGGGTGTGAATAAACACTCCAGCTCGCAAAGGAAGCCGGTGACAGATGGAGTAAGAGCTCAGCTCTTCTGCCGTGCTGGCCTGGGCTCCAACCACGAAACCAGACTGACTTTCCCCATCAGCTAACCTGACTCACCCGTGCACGGCCAGCGTGCTCACCCGTGGCCCACCGGTGCTGAGCCAGCAGCCGGGTCTCGCCAGCGCTTTGCGTCCCCTGCAGTTTGACACTTTGCTGCAGCACCGTGCAGAAATAACCTGAGATGTCTCCAGCCTTGCTTGTGGGATCTGGAGCTCAGCACAGGGCAAGGAACTGCAGGAAAAGCAGGAAAAGTTGCTGGTGCTGGGTGACTGCAGGTGCCCGTGGGCTGGATTACCCCAGTGCGGGCATCTTCCACTGTCGCTGCTCTGGAAACACCAAACACAACTTGTTGCAATGACTTGGATTTAAAGAGTGATGCTAACACAGCTCGCATCAGCACAAATCCACAGTAATGTGTTTTTGCAGAAGGGTATTTGCAACGGTTCTTCTTGAACTTGTTTTCAGATTGGCTATAAAGCAGCCCATGATCGCTTGAGGAGCAGTTTATTTCTGAGCAGAGCTTCACCTTTTGCTTTCACATAAACTGCCTGACTCCCAGCTGAACCAGGAAAACCAAACAGCACACAACAAAGTCGTCGCTGCACAAAACTAAGAACAGCCAAGCAGACTTTGATTAGCAGCTCTGGTTACAAACATAGAAATTTTTTAGGCTGGCAAAACCTCTTTATTTGGTGTAACTGGGTAGGAAGAGGGGTTTTAATCGTATTTTATCTGCTGCCACTCTGAAATGTAATGGGGAGCACAGTCACGGCAGCACAGGCTGAGTGCTTTTGAGAAGTGTGTTTAGATAAGGATTTACTTGGGAGTGGATTTCTTTGCAACCAAGTTTCTCTTCCCTTATTTATTACGTGTCTGCATTATTCTCAGCTCACACAACCAGTTCACAACCAATTCCTAAAGGTTTTATGGAAGGTCATGTGATTTCACTTAACTCCCTTGCTCTTGGGGCCACTCGGGTGTTTACATACTGCACCCGGTGCAGAAGCAGTTTTGTTTCTGCAGAAAAGCCGCCCAGCTTTCTCCAATTCCTTGGACAATCCTGTCCTAGCCAATGTTTCTTCTTAAAACCAAACCTCTTCAGAGTCCACAGTTTTACAGGATTTTATTAATTGGAATTTATTTTCAGCGTGTTTGAAGCCTTCATGATTAAAAGTAGCTGTTAAAAAAAACAAATAAGACCATTGCATTTGGGTTTGTTTCTCATCTCAGGAATTTGGGGACTTGCCTCCTGATTTTGTACTAATTGGACCGGCGTGTGCTGGCAGCTGTGCTTGAGGTGTGATTTTACAGGGTGGGGAGGTTGGCTGAAGCCAGGCGGTCGGAGCAGCAGGGTCAGGAGGAGCACAGCCCGCAGGAGCGGAGGTCCCCAGCTCCCATCACCACGCTGGTCCTGCCGCCTTTGGGAGCTGAAGGAGAAGGTTATAGGAAATGGCTTGCCCTGGGGTTATCCTTCCAGCCGTGGTTGTGTTTGTGCATACATGTGCGTGTCTCTGCATCACACACGGAGCATCCTACCAGCGTCCCCACGGGGACTTGGCTACGCTAGCGAATACAGGGGAGCTCAGAGGGGATGAAAATCCCAAGCACCCGAGGCCTTAGGGCTGCTCCTGTTGCACGCCAGGCAGCCTGTACCTGAACCTTGTTTTACTATACTTAAAAGCACGGATCAAAACACCCTCAAAACCCCTAGCCAGCATAATTTTTCCTGCAAATAACCCCTGGCACATGGGTATTTGCAACTCTTACTTGCACCCTAGAGGGAAAGTAGCTGCAAGGGGGTAGGGTGGGGTGGTAAAGATATTTTTGTTTGCTTTTTGTTATGTACCCTGGCTGACATGCATGCCAGTGATGCTGTGAGCAGGGTAGGCAGTGTTACAAGTCCTTAGTCCCTCCGCTAAATGTACAACTCGTGTTAATCAAGAAACAAAACCTTTGTGCCAGGGTAGTTTATTTTATTCTAGGAACTGCTCCAGACTATCCCTGCCAAAGGTCTCCTCTGGAGGCAAAGTCTGCATCTTCCCTGGAGGACCAGTGTTGGGCTGCTTCTCCCACTGAACGCTTTCAAGCGCACACAAGCCCTTGAGGTGAGTTTGTTATTCAGACACAAAACACCACGCTAGCGGAGTGGTGTCCCTCCGGGCTGCTTGGTAAGCATCTCCTCCTGCAGACATGGCCTCCAGGCACCGGTTTGTGGTCCTGGATGGTTTTAGCTGCCCTGATTGCGGATTCCCAAGTCGGAGCAGGGAATGGTAACGGGCGGGTAAGGTGTGCCAGGATGGGAATTGGGGATTAAAGTGCAGACATTTTGCCTCCCCAGCCAACTCCCTCTGCTCGAGGAGAAAGCAACTTGTGGCAGGCAGGTGGGGTAAGCATCTCCTCCACTGTGGGGTCAGCAGCTCCTCTGCTGTACGTATATGAACACCTGATGGCTGAAGCATCCAGGGGCTGGAGGTGCCTGTGTCCAGGTCAGGGCTCAGCCCTTTTCCATCGCTCATGGTTTGCACCTGCCAGAGTTGTTTGGGGGAAAGGCAGGGAGCGTGCTGAGATGCCCTTGGAGGGATGTCCAAACCGTGCTGCAGCCCCGACCATAGCCCAGCTCCGTCTCTCAGATGGACACAGCCGCGGTGCTGCTGCCAGGATGGTGGCTGTATCCCAGAGTGTGCCTGCAGCAGCCGAGTGTGGGAAACCCCAGCAGTTTCAGGGGTTTAGCAGCTCCAGCTGCTTATTAGGTTCAGCCTTTTCTCAGATAGGAGGAAAAGATAACACAACAGTTTTCCCTGGCTGCTGACAGGAACTGGGCTGAACCCAGGAGCTCGGTTTCCAGAGCACTTCAGCTTTTGCCTACTCTCCAAAGCCAGAAGACTTCATAGGTGCTCAGCACCATCAGACCCAAATTATATTGCTTCACCATTCCCCCATGTTCCCCACCCCACAAATCTGCAAAAGCAAACTTTCCTTTTCCTTTTATTAAAAAAAAAAGAGAGAGGGAAAGAGGTGGTTTCTAGCCTTTCTGGTTGCAAACCAAGGTAAACTCGCCTTTTGAGTCTGCAGCCAGGCAGACTGCAACAATAACACCCGCAGAAAAGGGTGTGCTCCCATTCATCTCAATGGGTGTTAACTTGGAAGGGTAATTATGACCCCTGATGCCAAGAGCTCTAACCGTTTCACTGCTGAGCATCCCAGCCCATAAATAAAGCCTCTGGCCGGCTGTGCAGAAACCTGGGTGGGAGGGAAGCCGTGTAGCAGTGAGGCGTTGACTTTTGGATATGCCAGGAGTCTGAAACGCTTTGGCTCCTGCTGAGGCTCCCAGCCTTTCTGCAAGCCTGGTTCCACCAACACCGTGGCAGAGATGCCCCGCTGCCCTGGAGGAGCAGCCTAGGGAGGGGAGCGATAAGCCCTGATGAATTTACTGGGGTTTCTGCAAAAACGGTCCGGCAGCAATACATTCGGCTCAGCTGCACAAAGGAATGAATGTCTGGCAAATGCCTTGTGCTGGGTTTCCCTGGGAAACTCGGCTGGCGTTAAGATAAACAAGGTCCCAGGGAGCAGAGGAGGGAGTGGGGTGGAGGTGGATGTGGGGAGGTCGTCCCTTCCTCCTGACCAACTGTTTGTGCTGGAGCCCCTGGCTGAGGTCAGGTCCTCACCATCCCTAAAGCTGCACAAAAGGCACATGTTTTATTAATCTAATTAGCTGAGGCAGACAAATAGTAGGAGGAAAGGAAATGTATAAAGAAAGGGAGTGGTTCAGGCAGTGTCACGCAGGCTCTCCTCCAGCCCCCTGCTTCTGCAGGGCACTAGCCCTTATCTGAGAGGGAAAAAAAAGCACTTCAAAATGCAAAAATGAGAATGGGCATGAAGACTTCTTCTGAGCAGAGATGTGCAGCAAGGGGCATGATCTGCTCCAATTCATTAACTCTGGAACCTACTGATAACAGCTCAAACCAAGGCTTTCTTACTTATTTCTGTAATAAAAGCATGAGTAAAGAAGATAAGCTGGCATATCATTAACATCTCATGTCCTGTAAAGTAAGAGTGGCTCATCCCTCCTCCTGACACCCTACAGATGGACCAGCAAAGATCTGGGGAATTGATATCATCATCGTGTGCTCCAAAGGGAAAAAATGGCACAAGCCCTTGGTGATGTTAGTACCACAAATCATCCATGTGCCTTCAGCTGCTTTTTTCTATTACTCTTACTGTTTCTTATAGTATACCTCAGTGGGGCACAGCTGTGCCTGTAAATAACTCTGTGCTCATCTACTGAAAGTAAAAGGAAGGAAATTAATGACAACAATAAAATAAAGCCCAAACCTCCCACTTACAGTCAGTGCTGGCTCTGCCCAGTTAACCTTTGTTTGGTTTTGGTTTCCTGATAGCCAGGGAAGGTAGTTTCCTCTTAGTTTGTGCTGTGCTATTTTAGTTTTCCCCTCTGAAATTACCTCTCTCCTCACAGCAACAGGGATGCAAAAAGCAGCCACTGTCCACCCTGCTTTTAACTCCACACTTACCATTAATAATTTAGCCTATGCCATGGGGGTGGCAGACACCCCAATAAACAACTGCTATGGCTGGGGCTGTAGAGGTCTAAAAGACTTTGCTAGTGGTATTCTGGGATTAATGGCTAATGGACCAATGTCAGGATTTTAATCATGTGTAAGTTCTAGACGTGTTAAATATGAGGGTGAGCAGCATGTATTAAAAAGGCCCTGCTTCATTTTGTCCTAAGATAGATGTTGAAAATAATGCAGTCTAGGTAGGTGTCTGCTTCTTTCCGTAGTCTATTGGTACAGTTTAAATGACAAACTACCACATCTATACACAGCCATCCAAAGTGAGGGAGAGCTTGATGAACCCTCCAAAACTGTTGGTCCCCTTCCCACTGTTGCCCATCAAGTAAAGCCCAGGACTGCAGCGCGTGCAGGCTTGGTGCACCTGCTAAGTGCTATTTAAACTGAAAAATGCATAAATAGCATCATCCTCATTTTAAAGAAGAGGAAACGGAAGCCCAGAAATTAAGCTGTTTGCTCTAAGTCATACAGTAAATGCTCTGGAGACCTTACTGTATGTAAATTTTGCACCAAAATAAACATGTTTGGGTTTTGCACCATTTGTCCCATCAGTGCAAGTGTTGCACATTGGTCTGAAAAGCAGAGTTTTGTTCTGCTGGTGAAAGTCAGTCTTTGATAAAACTCAGTCATTTTTATTTCAAAATGAGTGTCCCCACACGGATCTGGGCTTAAACGGACAGGTTCGTTTAGGAGCAAAGTTGGACATAGCTCATCCTTCAGAAACGGGAGTTAAATTCTTTGTGGGCTGTCCATATAAAATCCTCCACAGATAATTAAGGCACTTAAGTTAAGATTAACATCCCTTAGGCTGTTCGTAGCATTTTTCTGGAGGGGCTGGAGTGTGGGGAGAGCACTCAGAGTCAAACACATGTGCTAAACATCAGGGAATGGGAGGGTCTCGGAGGTAATTTGGTGACAGATTTCTCATTTGCTTTGTTGGCAAGGCTGGCTGCTGTGGAAATTTTGCCCAAAGAGGGGTTAGCCCCATCCCAGCTCCTTTTGGGCTGATTTCACAAGAGGACTACCTCGGGCCTTGAGTGACAAGGGAGGTTAAGAGCTGCGCTTTGTCTTGCTTTACGTTGTGATGCTGTGGGGCTGATCAGCCCAAAGATAGCTTTTGCTGTGACCTTTTGCTCTGCATGCTGAGCACTTGGGCTTGGTTTAAAAAGCGGCCAAAAACCTGCCTAAATGTGCTGCTGTCTCATGCAACCACAGCCCTTGCCGGTCTATAGCCTTTGCGTGACTTCCCTGTTTCTTTTTACCTGCAGGATCTATCTGTCAAGGGATGCAGGCCCAATCCAGCAAACACCAGTGTGTACAAGCATGTTCGTACTCCAAGTTCTCTGTGAAATCCATTTGCACCTCTTGCACGGGGGAAGCTAAACCTCTGTTGAGTTGTTGATACAGCTCAAGCCTCATCCAGTACCCAGTAAGGGAGGGAAGGAGCCTGGTGATCATCAGGCTGCTGGGAAATAACACTGAATTCTCTTTTCTGCCTTTGGCCTGACCCAGAACAGCAGCTCCAATGTCCTGTTGTAGCACCTATGAAGGGAACCCTATGAAGAGGAGAAATCCCAGAAATGGAGCAGATATTACTGCAAGCAGCAGAAAACACCGCCCATTTCAAAGCTGTTTTCCGAAGCAGAAGGGCAGTGAAGGGGCATAGCTGCCCAGATCGGTTTGAAAGACAAGGAGTGCAAGATGTCCAACAGCTTTTTGTGCCAATTGCAGCCCCTTCTGATGCTTTTCTTTCCCTGTTGAGTCAGAAGAGAGAACCCGTACGCTGCCCCTCTCTGCCTGCACACCCCTTTGGTGTTAAAGAGCTGGGTTGGTGCCGAGCAGCTGCAACTTTATTTGAGCTTTTAGCTTTTGTTTTGTTATTTAACAAGCCCAAGAAGGTGGCAAAAAAGTGCAAAGAATTACACAGCCTTCAAAACCAAGTCAGAAGATGTAGAGGAGATCTGAGGTTTGGCTCCCAGACTTTGCAGTATTGCTCTGGTTTAACTGTCTTTTAGCAAGGTGGACAACTAGAAAGGGGAGTGCAAATAGCCCATCACACTTCTTGTCCCAGTAAAGTGATTTGCAGACCCATCCTGGATGTGGAGAGGAGGAAGGAGTTGGCCCTCAGGTCCACAGACCTCCTGAGGGGCTCCCCAAATGAGCAGGTGCTTCAGAAAACTTGCGTGTGAAGGAAAATAAGACAAAGGCGCTGCAAAAATGAAGCAGTAAGGTCTTTGAGGTGAACTGAAATACACAACTGAAACTGCTCTGCTGTCTGTCTTTGACAGCTCTTCCTCATTTCCCCTCCCTCCACCGTCTCCAGAGAGGCAGCTGTTGCACAGACCAGGTGGTTAGGATGAGAAACCATCAGCTGTACTCCTGGTTGTCACTTCTTGCCCTAACCCCTCATCCTCAGTTTCCCAGCCTGCTAAACGAGGGATGAGACACCCTCCAGGAGACATGATGAGGATTTGCTTATCAGCTGGCAAGGACCTCGTTCCCAGCAAGACAGATGGGAATTTTGTCCTAGGTGTCAATGGGAAGAGGTCTTCATGAGTTGTGTCCAATGCTGTCCTAAAAGATTGAGTAGCTTGCTGCTGTCAGTGCAGATCTACAAACTGGATGCACAGTGTGATTGGGCAAATTGGTAGGGAAAAAGTAATCTGTTTTGCCAGGGAGGTGTTTGTAAGTATTTAAATGGTGCTATGTTTGATCACACAAAAAGAAAATGTTTCCATGACGCGGGAAACCAAAAGGACAACTGTTCTGGGTTGTAATGAGGTCTGAACAAGGTCAAAGATCCCTTGTACTCATCCCTGAAAGTACACAAAGAAAGAGATGCTCCTGATATATCTAGATGGACCAAGCTGAGTCAAGAAGCATTAGCATAATGCTCATTTTACAGGTGAAAAATTGGATGGGTAGATAGATTAAGGGGGTTTTATGTAGGGAAGTGACTGGGGAATGAACTTTTGGTGTGAATTTAAAACTCCAAGCCACTTGTAGAGCTTGAGACCGTGTCCAGACCAAACAATGGATGTGGTCCTTCGCTTTAAGTCCTGATTGCTTGAGGATTGGGGTAGGGGTCCAGGCTGTAGCGCCTTTTTACCCCACAGAGTTTGCCAGCCTGGAGACATGGAGTGCAGCATTTGTGCCTGGGTGTAAGCTGTTGTGATGCTGGGCCAAATTTCATTGCACCAAATACTAGAAGGGGGATTCATCATGGAGACATTGCACACCTTCAGCTGAGGTGTTCATCTCGGGCTCCTTTTGTGGTCAGCATAAAGGACATTTCACTTAGGGTGAGAGGAGTCCCTGGTAAACTGAGTTTAGGGGGAGTGACCTTGGTTGAAGAACTTCTGTAGAGATCAATTCACCCTTCATATGGAGTAAATGCACGTACTCTGGGTGATTGTGGATAGCTGTTCCAGTCTCTTTCCTCATGTAGTTAAGCCCTAAGTGACTTGCCCAGGGCAGTGATGGAGCTGGGAGACAGAACAGCTCTCCAAAGTTGCAAATTTCATGCCCAGAAAACATGGTTTCCTTCTAAACATAGAGGCAGAGTTGGCTGGAATTTAGAATTTTTGTCCTCCAGGAAACGTCCACGTTTGCTTCCTATTTATCATTCCGATCTGAACAAAACCATAAAATTTTAAAATGTTTGATGGAACAAGAATGTAAAAGCCATTCAGTCTGACACCACTGAAACATTTCACTTTGATAATGTCAAAACCAAACATAACAAAGGCACATGCAACATAAATCCCAGCACAATAAAATATAACACACGTTGAAAATGTTTCAATTAATATTGCAATACAATACAAAATGAATCAAAACAAGTTGAAACAATATCTCTCTATGTCACCAAAACATTTTAACATTGTTGAAGTGAAACTGAGGAAATGCAATTTGTTAAAATGTTTCACTGAAAGGTTTTCATGAAAATTTATGTGTTCTTGTGAATGCATTTTAAGATGGAGAGCAATTTTCTCAAAAAATGTTGAGCAGCTCTGAGATGTGTGGGTTTTATTTTTCTGCAAAATAAAGTCACTTCCAATAATTGGCGAGACCTAGAAGTCATCAGGTATTTACACCTACTCGGAGCTGGTAGAAACAGTTCCTTAGAATCTTTTTAATGCACATCACAACCCTTCTTTTATTACATGCAAGTGCTTTTTGATTGCTGGATAAATTTCAGTGTGAGCTGTTTTGGTAACACTGATGGCAACATCTAGAATGGGCAATATTATCCTCAGACCTGGAAAATCCATCTAACCACTGTAACATGTTATGCACATTTTTTGCCCCCATCAGAGCTGAGTCATCTGACAGATCCCTCCTTCCTCATACCACATTAACAAATGAGCTAACTAATTATTACCTCTGGCTTGGCCGGAGTCATCCTTTTGTTATTTACCATTGGCGTCTAATTGTCACAGTCATGCTCCAAACACCAGTTGCAGGGTCACACGTGCTGGATGGGTCCCACCTGGATGACAGTTGTCTCTCCCCTCACCACTGCTGACTAGGACATCCCATGCTGCTTTCAGGATATTTTAAACCCAAACTAAAAGCAAGCCAGAATAGAAGAGAGGAGGGAAACTTGTTTGTGCTGGTGTCCCAACATGACAAAGTCACAGACTTTTTGCAGCTCCCAGGAATACAGGGAAAAGAGAGAGGTTGCCTCTGTGCGTTGGACCTCCGTGCTCAGCTGGGACATTGCTCACCATTCAGCCTCTCACCTGCCTCGGTTCCCATGATGCCCAGAGCTTACAAAAAGCCATCTTTTCTTTTTCGGAGGCAGTCTTATTTCTTAGGCGAAGCAACTGCTGTGTATACCATGGATGAGATTTGGAGGGAAAAGGCATTTCAATGCACTCCTGGACGAGCCTTTCAGGGGGTGAGGGCTTCATCACTTCTATCACCTGCAACAAGGACAGCTGAGTCCTGGTTTGGCATCGGAAAAGGCAAAATGACACCTTGTCAGCCTCAGCAAGTGTGTTGTGAGGATCTGCAAATGCCAGCCTGTGGACACTGTGATGAGTTGCCAGGTGGCCGGTGCTCACCTGGACTGCTGGGCATGGTCACGTCCTCTCTGAACAGAGAGGGATTAGACTCACAAAATATCTACCATGAACCAGTACCCCGACATAGCAGGTACAGAGGGAACAGGAGCTGTGGTCCATGTTATGCTGTGCCTGCTCCTTTCTCGGGCCAGTGTTTTTCACTCTCCGAGCACTGCTCTTCCCACAGTAAGCGTGCACTGGGCAGGTGATTGCATGTTACGGATTGACACAGATCACCATCCAGGACTGGCCCTGCTAAAGCCCTGGTGTTAACGAAGCAAAGAGGAATCAGTAGGGTGCCCTATTCCCTTGCAGGGCACAGGGGAGATTTGTATTTGGATGAAAGCTGTCCTCTTAGAGCAGCCTTGAGTTCTCAGTTCTTGCTCTCCAGAAGGAACCAGGCTGGAGCCACCTGGAGACTGTCTCCACGGTCACGGTGGCTGGGACCAGAAGGCTTCAAACAGCTAAAGAGAGCCTGGCTCTCTTGTGACATTTGCCCCATCATTTCAGGGACTGACCTGGGCTCACAAAAGTCAGTCCTATGGGATGTAAGCCCTACCTTGAACTTTCTCCAAGCTCATCCTTTATAAATGCACACCCACAGCACAGCCTGACAGCAGTAGGGAGAGGAGCGGAGAAGGCACCACATCGCTGAACACCGAGAACACTGTGGGAAGGCAAATCAGTGAAAGGAGTAGCATGAGAGAAGCCAGTATCCAGGAAAAAACCAGCATGGTATGCTCCATTCCCCTTCTCAGTCTGTTCCCCTTTTTCACAAGCTTCAGCCCTGTTTGTCCGTGCTGAGGGCCAGTAAGCAGATGGATTTTACCTGGAGTGCTTCTCCTTGCATCTGGAAGCACTCTTTCATTTCTCTCTGCCTCTCCACCCCAGCAACACAGCACCACACAGCAGCACCCTCCCTCACCCTGCCACCATCTCTCCTCCTCCCCTTCCCCCTCTTGCTGTGGCTTGACACAGAGGAACCTGAAAATTCGCTGTGATGTTTGAATCCCGGCCAAAACTGAAAGCGAGACCCCGCGACTGGTCCGAAAGCCTAAAAAACATATGGCATTAATTCTGCTTTCCCACAGTTCCTAAAACTGCAATTAAAAGCAGCCCCCACCAAACAGAGACCTATAACTCAGCTCCGTGATTTATTGGAATAACGAAGCTTTAGGGGAAAGTTGGCGAGGACCAGGAATTCCACGTCCGGGAGCCGGGCTCCGCGCACATGGCCTGCGTACAGCCGAGTTTATTTTATTAACATGCCACCGGTGGAAGAGCAGGATCAGAGAGGGACGTTCCTTTGAGAAAGCTTATCTTTGGCACCCATTTGGCTTCCAACAATAAACCAGCCCCTGTGTCTGAAGGCTGCAGGAGCTGCTGCGCGGCAGGAGCAATCAAACGAAAGCTGGCTGGGGATAATCTGTCTCCATGCTGCAGTTGTCCAGTGGGTGAACGAAGTACCTGCTTTTTCCCATCAGTAACAAATAATCGTGGCCCATGAGATGCCAAAGACTGCAAATCTCCTCTTGCCCAAGGAGGTGCTTTATCATACTTGCTTTCTCAAAACCAAGGCCTTTCAGCTCTTTAGCTGTGAGCAAACATGAAAGCCGAGCTGTGAAGCTCAGGTCTAGGTTTTTAAGCGTAACGCAGTAGTCTGGGAGGGGAGGTGGGTAGGGGAAAATCGTTCTAGCTAAGGATGCAGATTTCTGCCTGCCTGTCATTTTGCTAATGCCTGTTGTGATGATCCTTTCTAATGGTTAAATGCAGTAGCTAAGTAAAGACAGGATCAAACTACTTTCTAGGAGACAGTTTATAATCTGACCTGACACTTGCACATCTCTCTAACTCATGTGATAAAAGGCAAACTTTAGCCAAATGGATTTAATGCCAGAAAGAAGTACAGTGAGAAGTACCTTCTTTGTTTAAAAGAGGGTATAGTAGCAGGACCAAACACATCAAACCCCTATCTCCTTTGCAAAACACAGTCTCTGCCTGTTGTCCAGCTCTAGTTTCCAGCTCCATACTTGCTGATATAGCAGTTTACAGGATCACTGGTCTATCTGGTGTTTGCTATCACGCTTGTTGTGATGGTTTTGCTCACACACACTGCTGAAAAAGCAACCCAAGGTGCCCCCCCTCCCCTTCATTTGGTGAGCAGGAATATTTTGTATTGCAACCTGTTTCCACACACCAGTTCGTGTAGATGGCTGATAACATTTTTAAAACAGACTTTCAGGTGCAGGAGAAGATTATATTCACCCCATGCAGAGCCTTAAGCTGCAAAGCCTTGTGTCACTGTGTTGTACAGCTCTTGTGCTGGCAATTAGCAGAGTGGGGTACTCCCCCTACAAAGAGACCATTTGCCGAACACCTGCCTTGATAGAGATCTCCAAACATCACTGCTGATGGGGAATTGTCACTATGCAACTTTATACTGGAGCAGGTGCAGCGGAAAGCTGGCTGCAGTGTCTGGTGACAGGAGACTGAAGTTGTTTGGTTTTCTTTGCCTAGCAAAACAAACGTGAGACATAAGTGGAAATAAGCCTTTTTCTAATTGTCTCAGGAATGAAGTTTTGGCTGGCTCTTGGAGCCTTTCAAGCAGAGGAGTGGAGGTTAGAGACCTTCAGGGTCTGAAGATGGAGTTTCTGGAAGGGGCCAGCTGACAGGACAGGGATGAACCTGGGGTTAGACAATGTAGGTTGGTAAGAGTCAGTGAGGACGATATTCACCCCATCTAGCTTCAGACATGTCCTCAGCTGAGTTAGTCCCTCAAGGTCTCCTTCATAGTCAATGGGCAGAAACAGACAAGTGCAGGGCATGATTCATCTTAGCTGTTGCAGATGTCTTCTTTAGGCCATGACGAATCACTCCCTACAGCCCATTGACTGTACTGATTAGATGCCCACTAACAGCAACATGAGCAGAGGGTACCGAGCTTACTGCTGCTGTTGTCTAAACGGGTGCCCAGTGATGCAGGCAGCTTTTGGACCTGCCTCCTTATCCATCTGCTCTATCCCACTGTGACAACCCAGCTGTGGTCCCTATGCTGAAGTCCAGCCAAAGTGCTACATCTTCAGATCCACTGGAGAGCTGTATCTAATAAAGTTCAATCACTAAAGATAGGAGTGAACAGAAATGCTGGTGATTGCAATGATATTACAGTATCTCAGATACCTGGTCAGCATGCCTTGCTCACAACCTGTGAAGAAGAGAAGGCTCTGGGGACACCTTATAGTAGCCTTTCAGTACTTAAAGGGGGCTTATAAGAAAGATGAGGACAGACTTTTTAGTAGGGCCTGTTGCAACAGGACAAGGGGTAATGGTTTTAAACTAAAAGAGGGTAGATTCAGACTAGATATAAGGAAGAAATGTTTTACGGTGAGGGTGGTGAAACACTGGAACAGGTTGCCCAGAGAGGTTGTAGCTGTCCCATCCCTGGAAACATTCAAGGTCAGGTTGGACAGGGCTCTGAGCAACCTGATCTAGTTGAAGATGTCCCTGCCCATTGCAGGGGGTTGGACTAGGTGACCTTTAAAAGTTCCTTCCAACTGAAACTATTCCATGATTCTATGATTCTATAAAATAAGTCATCAGATGTGGGGATGGGAAAGGGAGCCACATTGGCAGGGACTGTTGGGCTCTAAAGCCTCCTTCATGGTCTTCATCCCAAGATCTTAAAGGAATTTCCCTTAACCTCCCTCTTGATAGAGGAAGATCCTAGGACAGTGTGGACACTTGGACTCTCTTCTGCTCTCTTTATTTAATACATTAGAAATACGACTTTTCATCTTTTCCTCCTAGTCTAGAGTTGAATATTGATGGCAGGAAGCAAGTACAGCCAGTATTGTGTGGAGACATGTTGGACACACAAAGTCAAAATGAAATACAGAGGTCTGGAGAGAGAGAGAGGTGCAAATGGAAAGCAAGATGCAAACAGACGGTAGCAATGAACACAAGGAAGGCCCTGCTCCTTGACATCTTCAGAATAGGTTTCAGTATTTTCTGAGAAATTGTCTAAGCCAGTAGCTTGTGGAGACCTCCGAAAAAAATTCCCTTTACTGTTCTTAGTTACCTTTACAGACCCTTCTGAAATAGCCTTTACACCCACCATTACTCACAGACCACAAATGGAAAACCACTAGTTTGGCAAGAAATTACAGGAGCACAAAGTGAAGACCGTGACGTTCTCTTCTGACTTCAAGTCTGTAGTATAATGGAATAATGCTTGCTTTGCTCAACAGAAAAATATACAAATAATCAGAAAAACATGGCAACAGGATGACAAAACTGTGGTATAATATTTCCCAGAATGACCTCAAAGTCATAAATCAGATCTCTGAATTGTCAGCAGCAATCCAGCTGAACAGCCAAATTGCCCCACCATCCAGCATGTTTTATTAACCATTATTACTGTGCATTATTTATTTACAGAGTGCTGTACATGTAGACACTGCTTTACAGGTACATAAAAGACCAGCCCAAGGAGTTCAGTTACATTCAGGCACACAAATATGATATTCATTGCAGCAGCACTATGGGTTAACAATTGTGGTACTGCTTCAGGTTTCTTGCTTCCTTTTTGATTTTATTGCACTGAAGTCAAACACATTTTAAACTCTGGACTTCGAGTCAACCTGTCTGTCTGAGGCAGTATATGGCCATATTATCTTAGGATCAGAGTGTCTGATGGCTTATTTGTTCTACCAGGATAGCTAAACTCGGGGTTGTGAACTGACACTTGAACTGGCTGGAAATTTTCCACCAAACTTTTTTGTCTTTGATTGCTCCGGGAACATGATGTCTTAGCAAAACAGGGATTTTTGCACACAAACCGAGCACCCCACTTGGGTGGAAGGCAGGCTTTGCGCTTGCTTGTGTGTAAAACTCATTCTTCCCTTTTTCCTACTCTCCTGTTCTGGGAAATGGGAGGGGGGGTGGTTAAAACAAAATAGTACATCATGTTTTTTATTTGTTTTCTTTCTGCATGATGGGGGAAATATCCCCCTGATTTACTTTAATCAATGTTTATCACTGTATCATTGAGTGTCTCCCAGGCCAGAAAGCTGACCCAGCAATGTCCCCAAAGAACCTTTGTGCCCCATGCTGCACAAGATGTATCAGGCTCTCAATGGAACTGTTTCTTCTTTGGGCTCTGCCTCTCTTCCCTGCACTGCAGGCTGATGGGTGATGGTATTGGAAGACGAATGCTCGGCAGATCCTCCTCCAGCCCACAAAACTTCAACAGACCTTTAAGATCTTGAGGGTCTGCATACCTGGGTCAGGTCATGATCTGGTGCTAGGCAAAGCCCATACCTCAGCATCTTCCAGCTCTGCCTGTGTGCAGCAGGAGATGCATTATAATAAATAGAAGCTAGGTATTTTACATCCTCGTTTTCCAGCATACTGCTTGTTTCATAGGTGTTTTGAGTCACTGCTGCTGCTCGAACCCATCAAAGGGCTCAAATTCATATGGTGATGAAAGAAAGCAAGGGAGCTGCGCAATTAGATCAATAGCAGTTTTACTGGGGATACTAATGGGATGATATTTCCCCCTTTTGCATACCCTGATGCAGTTACTGACCGGCATTTCTCTCTCAATACATGATTTGTCCCGATCCCAGTCACTCTTGAGAGGAGGGACATGGCAAAATCATTGTCTTCAGATAGCAGTGGTTTCTCATCCAGCCAGAGCAAGCCAAGAACATTTCCCACCATCGGCATCAAAGTGCCCTTCTCCAGATGTCTGGAGGAAAGACAGCATCTGTCTGTCTGACGGGAAGTCTCCATATCTCTCAGGGATGTAGGAGGGATTTCCTCTGATTTTCTTCTTCTTCTAGCATTATTACTCTAGACTTAAATATAAGAGAGGATCCTTTACTGATGCTAGCCATTGCAATGAGCTTCACGTGCTGGTGGAAAGCCATATGAGCTATTAATTAATGACTTAATCACTAATTATTTCAGTACTGGAAAGTATGCTAGACCCTCCCAGTCTGCGCAGGTACAGAGCCCTGCCCTGGGAAGTTACTAATTTCTGACGGCATGGAACAAGGTTGTAATGAAGAGGTGAAAAGCTGGGGGGAGAGAGAAGTTGGGGCACCTGCTCAGGCTTAGCAAGCACCAGTGCCCAGCCTGGCATGGCAAAGAGATGAAAAATTAACACCCAGAACAAGGAGGTGTCTTTGCTTACTTGTTTCTCGCAGGCAACATAGCTAAAGGCAACTTGAAGAAGAATGTAAAAAAAGATGTGGGACATCATTTCCTGAGATATGAGAAGTGAAAAAAACTGTAAAGGTGGTTAAGACATAAACTTGTAGGTCTTCCCTAGCAGGGATTAAATTCTTCCTTGGCCAAAATCTTCAGTATGACCGTGGGTAAATCACATAAATTCCTCAGTACTTGGGCTGCCTAACTGGGAATACCAACACATCCAAGGGGGCAGTGCCAAGACAAACAGGAGCTATACTGGGAAGTGCTGGTAGCCCTGGTAGCCAGGGCTGGCAAGAGCTGTGGCAGGCAGCGCTCCACACACGAGCCATGCCACAACTCGCACAGCCTGCCTTTTCCTCATACCCAGAAACTCAATGATCTCCAGTCTCGCCCGGGGCTGGAGAGGCTGCCAAAAATGCAACCCCAGCCATCCCTGGGAGAGCTGGGGAAATGCAAGAGGATCTGAGAGCAGCCTGGAGCCATCACCCAAGAAGTCATCCCAGGCTTTTCTTCTCCAGAGCTCTTCATTTTGTGGGATAACTTTTAGTGGTGGGTGGTGGTTAACATGTGGTCCTCCTGTGGTGGTGCTGCTGCCACCCCTGTGCCCAGTCCCCGAATGAAGTTGCGGTGGGGTGCAGCCCTGCACACAAGCCCATCTAGATTTCTGCTAGTGAATGCTCTTCCTGGAGCCCTTATTCTCCCCCATGTGTCAGAAGCTAATGATGGGTTGTAAAAAGCTGACCAGACTCTGCCACAGAACTACCAGCACCAGAAGCAACAGGTCTTCCTGAAGGTAGCATCTCCTCACCCTTGGGGTCTGTGATTTAATAAGATGGAGGCAAAAGTGCCTCTTGCATAAAGCCAACGAGAGGTGGGCAAAGAGTCAGATCTCAGCATGTCCAAACCCCCTTGGAGCGGGGAACCTCCTCTGGGCTGGCATCCTGAAGACCCACAGCTTTGCAACAAGCAAATGGGATGTAACCCCAGAAGCCTCGATCCTGTAGACACTTCACTTTCCTGGTGTGAGCAGCCTTTGAGAAATCCCACAGTTTTACAAAATTAAGCCCACATCTGAATCTTTGAATGAGGAGAATGAGGAGGTCAGTACTGGCAGTCTCGCTGCTCAGAGCATGGGCATGTGTGTGAGTTCAGCTTTTCCAGGGCTGCAGTAGGAAAAAGCTGATGTCAGGCCAGACGTAAGTGATATACATCTTAACAGCAAGGCAGGAAACATATCTCTGTTCCTGCTAACCTTAGAAAGCAAGTGCTTGGATTGCTACACAGAGGATTTGTAGCAACAAGGAGAATGTAATTAACTAACAGGGATGATCTCATTATTGTAATGATGAGGTGTCATTTAATAAGAAGAATCCAGGACTGGGAGCTGGGAACTGGAGTCCTAATCCTGGCTCTGGCTCCCAGCTCCAGTAGGTCACATAAGGCTGGCACCCTTTCTTCAATGTGTTTTTATGAAACACAAAGCACCGGGAGACCCTGCTGCTTGCAGAAGCTCTTGCAACAAAGTGAACAACAACAGTAATGATAAAAATTGTCTTGTCCCTTTACCTTCCCTATAAAAGCTGGGTTAGCACAATTTTCCTTTATATAAGGGACAGTGAGGGTCTTTGGCAGATGATGATGCTTATGCAGAGCTCAGAACGAGGAGGTCACCAAAGGAAATACTAAGGCTTGCTCTAATCCTCAGGCTCTTCCAAATGTAAGCCTGAGTGACTGATTATCAGACAGTGCTATGGCATTCCTGGGGTAATACAGCCTCATCATACAGGTAATACAGGTAAATCATTTCCCCAAATAAAGTTGTTTTTATTTATATGTACAAGTGTGCGTGTGTGTGTACATTTAATCAGGAGGATCAGGATGGTTTCAAAGCTGTATCACAGAAAAGGTACAGTGTCTATTTTAACTGGGGACCTGCCCATACATTATGTGGATCAAAACTCAATTCAATCCAAAGGCTGGATCTCTTGAACCTAGCCTACCCCACCATCTGTCCGTCCATCCATCCATCCATCACTTCCTCCCTTCAGCCAGTGCCAGCATCCTTTATCCTTGGTACTGATGCTAAGTTTGGTAGGTTATAAGTCATGTCTTCCTCTCCCCCCCTTATTTTCTGTTTTCAAGAAACTGTGATGTGCTGCATATTTTTTTTTTTGAGGCTGGGAGCCCTGAGGGGTGATGCAGGCCATGCCAGGCAGAGGGGCAGTGGGCTCTGCAGTGCTTTGAGCAGGGCTGCGCACCCCTCTGGAATGCTACTTCAGTTTTTCTTATTCCTTATCACTCAGCATGTTCTGCAACGGTTATCCAGCATGGCAGCTTTGCCTGGTGCCAAGACTGAGGTGCCGAGCGGAGTCTACTCAGCACCCAAAATTTGCATCCCAGATGCAAAGAGCTCAGCCGTTCCCATCAGCCATGGTGGTTTTTCTGGGCCACATGTGAGACCTCAGTGCCACCCTGCAGCCCTGCAGCCCTATGTCCAGGCTCTCTCCCTGCTTGTGCCACCATCCCTACCCCATCTCCACGCCGAGAGACTCGTTGGAGAGCAGCGTCCTCTCCCACAGGTCAGAATGGAGAAATCTCCCCCTGCGCAGAGTGGGACGTTGCTCTCTTTTTCCTTGGCATGAGAAAGCTGGAGCATGGAAGGGATTTTTCCCCACAGCCTGACCTGCAAACACTTAGCAAAGTCAACAGCTTTGCTCTCTGATCCCTTCCAGAATTACAAAAAGTTAAGACTAGAGCAGCATGTGTAACAGATTTCAGCTCAGTCCCGCAGCCTTATCCCAAAACAAGTCTTTGCCTTTTAATTTTACCATTTGCTTCTGAGCCTTACATGATGCTGCTGTTTTTCCTTTGTTTTTGAACAAGCCAAACACAGTGGATAAAAACGCTGAGCTGCTTCTCAAACACGCACCGTGCACACACAGAGCACTGGGACACGTCCATGAGAAACTCTCCTGCATTCAAACAAACAGCCCCCAAGACAAAATAAACCACCAGAGCATCCCGTGATCAAGACCACATTACGGGAATACAGTGTTTTGATCTTTTCCGTGGCAGGATTCAAGGCTCCCAGCCTGCCAGCTCTTGGGCTTTTTTCCATTGCCCAGATCCTGGAATCTTTGCTTTCATTTTTTTTAAAAGAAGCTTTCTAGCCCTCACATTTGGTGAGAAAAGCTTAAAAGCCTTAACATACAAGTTTTTCTAATCTTGGGAGAGGACCAATGACTCATTTTTGAATTTCCAATGTTAAAATATCAGTAATGTTGTTAATCACTCATATTAATATGTCATGGTTTAACCCCAACTGGCAACTAAGCACCATGCAGCTGCTCACTCGCTCCTTCCCCACCCCCCTCAGTGGGATGGGGAGGAGAATCAGAAAAAAAAACAAACAACTCATGGGTTGAGATAAAAACAGTTTAATAATTAAAATAAATTAAAATAAAATAATAATAATAATAATAACAACAACAACAATTGTAATGACAAGGAAGATAACAAAACAAGAGAGGAATATAACCCAAGAAAAGACAAGTGATGCACAATTCAATTTCTCACCACCAGCTGACCGATGCCCAGCCAGTCCCCGAGCAGTCATCAGTCCCTCCTGGCCAAGTCCCCCCAGTTTATACATTGAGCATGATGTTCTATGGTATGGAATATCCCTTTGGCTAGTTCGGGTCAGCTGTCCTGGTCGTGCTCCCTCCCAGCTTCTTGTACACCTGCTTGCTGGCAGAGCATGGGAAACTGAAAAATCCTTGACTTAGGGTAAACACTACTTAGCAACAACTAAAACATCAGCGTATCATCAACATTATTCTCATACTAAATCCAAAATACAGCACTCTACCAGCTACTAGGAAGAAAATTAACTCTGTCCCAGCTGAAACCAGGACATAATATCACCATCCAACAGCAAGTTTAATGAGGATGGTAATGAGCTGCTCACTGTCCGCAATGCACAAATCACAACTGTAAGGGGTCTTTCCTTCAACCTTATGAGGATGCCAAAAAAACGCCTTAAGGAAAGTTGATAGCAGCTCTCATCTGCACCACTTAAAGTAAGTAAATGCCAGGAGAAGTTGTGATTTTTTGATCTCCTGGGTTCTATGTCTTGACCCAAGACTTGGATCAGGCATAACATAAATAACAGGTATTGAGAATATGGTCCACTGCTAATAAGCCGTAAATGACTACTTCTCCTAGCCCCATAGCCCAACAGCTCCAGCAGTGCCCATTCCCATCCCTGGAGCTCACACCCTGGAGGCCCTGAACAGAAAATCTTCTGAAACCAGACTGCAAAACACAAGGTTTCTCTGTGTGGCAGTCCAGGCTGGATTTCCCTCTCCTTTCCATGGGTGTCTGCAGTGCTCCAGGAAGGTTAGATATGAGCTAAACAATGTCTGAGAGGTTTGAAATATTTCAGATTACTAATTTCCACCATCTCCCCCCCCCCCCCCCCCAGTGGAAAAGCAAACCTTAAACCACTACATTTCTTTGCAAAACTTGTCATGAAAAATTCATCCTGTTTTCTGGCTGCCTATAAAACCACCAGAATAAAATTGGTGTTTCTCTTATTGCTATTGCTATATGAAGCATAGCTGCTTTCTGACAGCCTCTTTGAATAGAGGGAAATATCTAGTTTTCTTTAGTCAGGGGACAGGTTCAGGACTCCACATTTATGGGATGATCTGGTTAAAACTTTGCAAGAGGGAACCCAGAGAATTTCCCCGTAGTCTTATTTCGGTTTTTCCTAAGTGGGAAGTGCATGAGTCCCACATTCTCTATTAATCATTTGAGGAACCACAAGAGAAAGAAAAAAATGTCAACATAAGTTCCTCTTCCCTCACAAGCTGGCTTCAAGGTGGTTGTGGTTGGAGAAAGGGGAGTGAAAAAGAAGGAAAAATGACACAGCAAGGTGGTTTAATAGAAATCCCAAATGGAGAGCTCATTCCTAAAGTCTGCCCGGGCAGTGGGTGTAGGTGCACAGGCAGATCCTTCACCCGATGGTGAAACCACAGCATGGGATGTATTTAGTACTGCCCTATTGTTGGAGGTTAAAAATAGTGGGAGATGGATGCCTTATTGCTCCTCATGGGGCAGGGGGAGATCATTCCTCTGTGTGCATGTGGAGGGATGGAGGGATGGCGGGATGGAGGGATGGAGGGATGGCGGGATGGAGGGATGGAGGGATGGAGTGGGAGCTACATACCCTTGCTCTCAAACAACATCCTAAGAGGGCACCCACACCCCATAGCGTCCTGTCTCACCACTCTCCTTTCTCACCTTTCGCACCCCAAAATTCACATCTCTCACCTCCTGCCCTAAAACCTTTCCCATCTTGTATTTTCCCCAGTCTGGGTCTGTCCCATCCAAGCCCACTCACCTCAGTTGCTGCAGCCCCTCTTCCCCCCCTTGCTCATTTCCCATTTTCCCCACAACCAGACCAAATGAAAAATGTTCTCAGGCAGGAGGAGAGAAGAAGACATGGAGGTGGGGAATAAAACAGACACATGGCCTTATGCTTGCACTTTGAAAAATGCAGAACTCCCCTACCTAAAGGTCAGTGGAAATATCATTAGCGTTGGACACTAATGAAGGTGATCTCTTGCCTTGGATGAAAGCGAACCAGGGAGGCAAACCCATGCTGTTTGCAGAAGGGATGCTCTGTACTCGCGGTTCAGATGGGGCACACTGAACACTTATTTGAAGTGCCTGTGCTTGAATGACCTACATACTGAGCAAATGTGACGCTGCACTGCCGAATCAATACCTGTCAGGTCACATTACCTGTTATTGATGAACATGGTTGTTAATCCCAACATATTGTATTTGCAGAACTTCCTGGTCTCCCCAGGGCTGTCTAGGATGAAGTTTTGCTTAGCTGAAACTTCTTTAAAGGAGAGAAGTCTTCATGCATGGGGCCAAATATGGACTTTGTTGCTACTGGCCTGCTCTTGAGGTATCCTTGCTCCCCCAAAGTGAAGTTTTAGGAGATGACTTAAAATCTGCTTTACAGGCTATGGATCCTGATTTAGTCATGTAATATGAGCACTTAACTGAGGGAACCAACTGTAAGCATGGTCACTACAGGCTCTCCTTGTAGCCCATGCAAAGCAAGAAACCCCTCCGCAGGAGATAGATTGAACTCAAGGCTGTGAATCTCTGTCTGCAGGGACCTGTCTCCTTCCACAGCCATTGATGTTGACTGGGATGCTGGACTCCTTATGGAGATGCTCACAGCAAAGCAGCACAGACCCAGGCCGAGAGGAACTGTGGCACTGGCACATGGGAGGACCAGGTGGGGTGAGGAGACAAGGGACAGCCATCAGAGTCATGCTGTTAGTGTCATCTGGTGTTGTGGGCGGTGCTGAGCTGGTTCCTCCTGTCCAAGGGACTTTCCTTCTGGTCTCACATCATGCATGAGGTCCGCTTGTCACTCTTCAGGTAGGATTCAAGCGGAAAAACTCACACTGCCACCTTTGCTACCCCAAAGCCCCACTCCTCTTCCCGTCCCTGGCAGGGAGCAGGGCCATCCTTGCAGGCTGCACCACAGCTCAGGAGCTTTGGCATCTGGATATCATGGCCCAGGAACTTGCTCTGCAGCTAAGCACCGTTTGCTGCCAGGCTAATAAAAGCCCCAATAAAAGTGATTTGACATTGGTTTGAGGTCCTGACCAGGAGAAGAGTGTGTTTGTGTGCATGGGGTGCATTTTCTGCTGTGCCCTTGTGTGCTCCATGGGATGCTGGCAAACCCAGCACTTCCCATGCCAAGGGTTTGCTCTTTAATCTGCAGCCACGCAGAGTTCTCCTTGACACCAGTGGGAGCTTTGCAGGGCAGGTCTTTATTTTACCTTTATTTTGTAGCAGAGCTGGATCTTCTTTGCCTCCCGATGAGGGAAAGGAGACAGACCCTGCAGGTGGGAGATTCTGCCCCAGCAGTTAAGCCCCTGGCCAGGTTCCTCTTGCAGCTGGCTTGAAAGAGCCCCTAGTCACCATCTGTTCTCAGGAACAAAACTCTTGTGGTTTCGAAACACAGGCACTGACATTAAAAAGGTACGCACAGAAAAATCCCACCCAAACAACTTCATAAAAGAAGCGGCACTGGCAGCCTTGCTAAACACGCTGCCACACTTAGGCTGATATTAATATTGTTGGGTCTAATTGGAGGCCATTGCTTTAACCCAACAGTCTTGTTTTGGTTCGGGCAACAGCTCTTCATGTAAAGTTTGTTTGTAACAGGACTCATAGGACTCCCATTGGGAGTGGTGAAATCGAGGGAATAGAGCAGGTGACAGTGGAAATCAGATGGTGGGAACATTTCGGTGACTTGTAGCCAGTGTATTTGTGTGTGCAAAAACCAGCCATGACCTGGATGGACTCCAGATGGCTTGTCTGTCTGTCAAAAGCCCTGCAGTGTGTCTACTTAAGGAAGTCAGGTTTCATTTGGATAATAAAGGGCCTGCGCTTCTAGCACAGGAAGAGCTGGATTTAATCTCCCTGGCTGCTGTAAAGTGGCCAACATGTGTGGCTGGGGTGCCTCAGATGAACCACATCCACTTTCTACAGAGAGGAAGCTGAAGGGAAGCACACACTGAAATACTCCTATTGAAATGCCCCCCTTCCTTGCTGTGCTTTCTGCTCAGGGCTCTGGTTCAGAGCAGCCTTGTGCCGAGCACCTCCGACTGCTAAAGGGCATCGTGATTTTGCTTGTGTGCCCTGGAAAAGTCTATTAGCTGGACTATCTATTTAGCTAGTGTCCATAAAGCCATTAGGCTACTGATTTGCATGTGAACTGCTGCCAGATCAGAGGAGCAGAGGCCAACGCGTTGGCCCTGGTGGTGAAGCCAGGCTGAGGCTGTGCGAGGAGCAACGTGAGCCACCAATGTGGGATAGGTCTGGGTTCAGAGACGGGAATCAAAGCAATCCCTTTAGCTGGCTTTTCTGCTTTGATTCATTCGTTCTGAGCAGCACAGATGGAGAAGGAACAAGGAACAGTCATTTGGACTCTAGAGAAAGCTCAGATGGGAAGTGTTCATCCCTCTGCTCATCTGTTCCCTCTGTCCAGCGGTTGTGCCAGCAATGCCAGGAGGAGTCATACCAAGGGCTCCTATCGGCTGAATACTGTTCCATCCATCACCAGGCAGGGAGAATGCAAAAGCTTTCTATAACTATATGATGCTAAAAACACCAAAGGGAGGGTGGGATGGGGTTAGAGCAGTTCCAGGGGAGCTCCCTGAGTGTAAGAGGGGAAATTAAAGGAAAAATTTGAATTAGAAACTCAAGGGAATCTTCCAAATGTCAAAAGCTATTAGAATGATTTCTCTTGCACAATGAAAAGGCTTTCCCTTCCTCCACATCTCCGAAAGCATTAGGCAAGCTGTGTGGATGTGCTTGTGTGTAAGAACCACATCGCACACTTGCCCTCCAGAGTTTCCCTTCTCATATTTAAAATGGGCAGAGCTCCAGTTTTTAAGGTCTGAGAAAAACCTAGACTGTAATGTTGATGCGATACCTGAGTTAGGAGAGAGCCAAGCAAACTCCTGCATTTGTCCTCCAGGTCCCTCCTCTGTCCTCCTGGCCATGGGATGGGGCTGTCTGCTCCCCCCGAAAGCAGAGGCAGCTCGGAGTGGGCATTGCCAGACAGTGACAACCACATCAAGAGGACACTGTGGTGACAAGCCCGGTCTGTCCTGGGGGATCAGGAGCTTTCTCTGCAGCTGTGATGGGAGGAGTTTGGGGGAAATCACCATCTCATTCCAGCTCTGTACTAAAATGATTCAGTTTCTTCATTAAAAATCCTGCCAAGTATATGCTACTGACAGATGAAGAGGTAAAACTGCAACAGCCAGCTCCTCTTGACCTCTGGAGGAATTCCTGTTCTGTGTTGCTGCTACAGGTCGGGTTTTGTCTTTACAAGCAGACCCTTTCTGTTTCCGATGGGGCTCATCCAAGCGCTCACAGCTGTGGGTCACTTCAGGTCTACAGCTGCACTTTGCATCTGAAGACTATCTCTATCCAGATTAATTTATATTGTGGGGTCTGGGGAGACCAAAACCAGTGCTGGGGACAAGAAGAGAGGAGTATAGTTACTCAGGGGTTGTTTTAACTTGTGGAAGGTCTGAAACTCAATGGAGGAGAAGCAGCTCAACAGCTTGAGCCTAGAGAGCTTGACAAGGCTAAACTGGCTGAGGATGTGTCCCGCTGGGTGTCCTAGTGCTCTAGAAACCCTCTGTAGGCCACAGTTAACCAAGCAAGCACCAATGCCTGACTCCGTTCCTTGCACTCACACCATTCCCCAGATCTCAAACAAGCAACTTCTCCCTAAGGCCTGATCCAAACCTCCTGAAGTCACTCCAAAGCCTCCCACTCTGCCCTTCCCAGTTGGCTTCAACCCAGGTGTTCCCACTGGGCTTCAGTGCAGCAGGGTGCATTCACGTGCCAGGCAGCTGGGAGGCTTCCCTCCTGCAGGTCAAGGTAGCAGGACAAAGTGAAGCCCATCATGCCCTGCTAGCTCCTGGATATTTCACAGAAGTTCTGGCATGTGTCTCAGGGGTCAGGCTGCTGAGCTGGGGCAATACGGTTCTCATCTCCTGCTGGGTTATGGCAGCACTTTGCACACTCCCCATAATGGCTCTGGACACGTGCCTGGTCCCTCACCACCTCCGAACAGCAACCAGGAGAGGTGCAGAAGCCCACGTCTGCCTGAAACCGTTTACACAGAGATTGAATATACCTTGCAACTTCATGTTAATTTGGTTACAGCCAGGCTTACCTCCAGGATAAGGCCAGATAACATCCCTGTGTCTTGAGGGAGAGGGACTCCTTTCCTGCAAAGGGAAGAAGGAAGGAGTTATCCAAACCCACATATGTGCTGCATCCCAAACCCCCTCCTTCCTTCCCTTGCATTTTAATCCTCCCCTGGTGACCCACAGATGCCTTCTGGCACAGACATTCCCTCTCACAGGGAATATGGAGGGTAAGGCAGCGCTAAGGGGATCCCAGATGCTCTGACACCAAGGCAGAAGTGACAACAGCAGGCTAGGGCAGTCCTTCACAATCCCCAGCGACTCTAACATCAACTAGCTTTCGGCTAAAGCCAGGCTGTGTTGGGAGGTCACCTGCAGTCAGGGCTCCTTGTCAACAGCCTTTGCCTGGGCCCACGAGAACACACAAGGTTATTTGCATGCTGTGGGCTGCAATTTGCACCCTGGCTTCAGGGCAGGCTCTGGGCAGTAGTAGGAAGCCATCCTAAGCAGGGAAAGCAGACCCATCAGCTGGCTCCAGGGAAATACCCCCAGAGTGCCCTCAGGAGCAAAAATCCTCACCAAATTCCCTCTGGTTATTCCTGGAGGACAAGTCACTTTAACCCTGGGACCCAAAGGCATTCTGGGATGATGCTAGTGACTCATAGGCAGACCTTGAAACTGGTGGATATTATTCCTGGCATCCACCAGCAAGCCTCAGTGTGATTTTAAATCATATCTGGCTCCAGGATTCATTATTAAAGGATTTTTGGGAAGGGGAGAGGTTTTGTTTGTTGGTGTTCTTCCTGAAGTCTCCTGCTGACTACAGCCCAGGTGATATCCCAGCCAGGCATGGTACTCCCCCATCTGCAAAATGACTGTACAGGTGCATTTGCAGGGGGATTCCTCCCATGTCAAAAGGTGGATAAACCACCAGCCCGAGGTGTGCCTCCATCCCTGTCTGTTGATCCAAGGGAAGCTGAGATCCACTGGTCGGTCACTGGCCATGTCACCTCCATCCCTGGGCAGGAGAGGAGCCTGGGCTTTGGTGCTTGCCCACCTCACGCTGGGTGGTACTACAACAGGTCAGATGTGCTTCCACTTTATCTATATATACACTTTTTTATATATATATATATATATATATATATATAAAGCACACTTATCCATATTCTGATAAGTGTACTAACATCAGTAGCGAGAGACTGCATGCCATATATACTGCTATATAGTCTAAGCCTTAATACACATCACATACATATCAATTTACTTAAGGCAAATTCAGAGGGGGAGAAAGAGAGAGGAAACTTTGGTCCAGAAATGGACAAAATCCAGTGAAAACCTGAAAGTAGCCAGGAAAAGCAGAGGGAAAGAAAAAGCTTGCCCAAACCTTCCTCTTCCATTCCACCGCTCACTAAACCTTTCATTTTAAGTATTGCCTTCATGCTCAGTGCAGCACTTTAAAAAAATGCTTCTGTGAGTTAGGATGAAGGCTCAAAATTTCCTTTGATGGTTACAGGAGCAGGCAGAGGAGAAAAAGCCTTTTAGAGAAACTGGGATGGAGGTATCTGGGTTGCGAGGGAGCGTGTCCGTGCATCTGCAGATGTTGGATGAGGAGGCTGTGGAAGTGCCAGCTCAGGTCGGTTGAGGTCACTTCAGCTCCGATCAGTGCCTCCGACTTGCAGCTGAGCTCCAGAAGCCAAAGGCAGAAGTGCCGCTCTCCTGGCAGTGCTCAGAAGAGATGTCTCGGTTGGAGCTGGACCCGGGGAGCAAACCTCCACGTGAGCATTTTCCTCGTGGCTCTGAAATGAAAGGAGAAAGCAAAACACCCCAGGCTGGAGGACACCACAAGAGCCTTTCCTTGGGCCAAGGACCAAAATAGGCCTCACTCGCATGGAAGGTGTTACCCAAATAATGTGACAGAGTGTATGGGAAGCCAAAAGTCACTCTATTTTGCCTTCCAGAACAACATTTTACTCCACCGGACAGTAACCGAAGGCTTGGTGAGGGCTGTGTGGGGTCCCTGCTCTGCCACAGATCATCTGTGTGAATACGATGAAGGTATTTATTTAGCTCTTCTACACTTCAGTCTCCCTGTCTGTAAATCAGAAAAGAAATAGCACGTCCCTATGCCATGAGGTTGTTGTGATGATAAAAGGGTTAAAAGGCAGACTGTCTTAAAGAGGGCTTTGGAAAAGTGTGAAAAAAATGAATTCCTCTCCCAGGACCTCATCAAAGTCTGGGTTTTCCAACTGGGGTGACTCAAATTCAGGCTGAACCTTTCTCTCTTCAGAGTGTGGGTGGCGGAGACTCGGGCTCCTCTTGGTGGCAGCTCCCCAGCCCAGGGCTGAGACTCTCTAAGGTGATGCTCAGTGGGCAGAGGGGGTGGCAGCCCCCCAGTTCTCGAGGTGCCTCCTGGATGGGGAGCAGCAGTGAGACAAACACGTCACCTTTGCCGTTGGGAGTCTCATGGCCAAAGCTGGGCGATTTTGTGTCCTGCTGTAAACAGAGTCGTGGGCAGGTTATACCACCCTAAAAGATCTGCTCATCAACCCCAGCCTTCGTGGGGTGAAAAAAGGCAACCTCAAGGCACTGTTAATTTCCTGCATTTCCCTGTCTTTCAGATAAATCACAAGGATGCTCTGGATTTCAGACCCTGTAGGTTTCTGGGATTCTCATCAAGGCGTTTGGAGGGAGAGCTAACTCTCATTAGCAAGGCTGCTTGCATAAAAATAGGAGCATTGGGTCTGATTCCTCAAGCTGGGAGCTGCTCTCATGAATATCCGAATGCCCTCAGCTCCCATCGGGGCACTCAGTGTCTCTGGGGGTTGAGCCCTCCAAGCTCCTTGCAACTCTGCACAGGCATTTTGGGTGGGGAAGGGGGAGGCTGTATCGCAAAGAAGCAGCGGGGCAATTGTAAGAGGCAGGAGGTAATGACCCATGTTGGGAAGCAGCCAAGAGAACAGAAATAGCATATGGAAAAGGCTCTTTGAATGCAATATATGTTGCTGATTCTTAGAAATAATCAGCAACACCTCTTTACATGCTGCGTTTTTTAGCACAAATTGAGAATAAAACATCCTCTGTGCTGAGACAGCAGAGTCCACGTTTCCTTTCCTTCACAGACAGCTTCCATCAGTGTTACAGGTATATTGTATGATATTGTCCCACTTCCTTTGCTTGGGATAAATGCCACGATTCCCTTTTCAGCAGTGGGGAAACTGAGGAACAGGCAGTTCAACTACCTTGCCTTTGGCCATAGACCTTGTCAGTGGCAGAGCTGTGATGAAGGAGCAGGAGCTACATGTACTGCTGCAGCTTTATTCCTGTGCTGTGTCAGAAAATATCATGTCTCACTTTGATGCATCCAGATTTTCTTGACATAAATTGCTGAAATCGCTGAGAGAGGCATTTATTTGAAAGTTCAGCACATAATACGTAGGGAGAGAGAAGTTGAGTAACTGGAAAAATCAACTCGGAGTTGCATCACCAGGAGCCAGAATGTTTGTTTAGTCCTTTGTGAGATGAAGCAAGCTCCAGTTTGGCCTCATCCAGGCATGATTAGTCAAGAGATAAGGAAGGGTTTCTGGATGGGTCCCTGACACTAAGCAATTTCAGGCAAGGATATATTTTGTAAAGGAGGGGTGTGGGGGGGTGGAGAATAGTCTCTTCCCCGTCTGACCTAGCAGACAGTCATATCGGCTCTAAGACACAGCTTTCAAAATGACCAGTCCCTCCCACGAGCTGTGTTGCTCCATTCCCCCCAATTCCCATCCTTCCCCAACTTACGACTGCAGTAAATTATAAATGGAGGGACTTTGCAATAAAAACTCATCCCGATAAGATCAAAGGCAACTTTTATCTCCCATATTCTTTGGGGTCCAAAACTCACAAGAGCACAGCTGCTGGCCTGAGGTTGCAGCTGTATTGCTCCCAGATGATAAAATAGCCATGGCTTCAAGGTCCTCTGTGTTAGCTTAAGCTAAGACAGTCACCTCCTTCCAACTCATGCAAAGCTGTTCACTAAACTGTCCATACGTCGTCCCTGTCTCTTGTCCCAGCATGGGATGATGCAGGAGAGCAAAACAAAAGGAAATTCTCCAAGACTGGTGACTTTTGCCTGCTGTCCCACAGTGACAGCTGACCTCGCTGGTATTTCCGACTTCATTTTGTTTCACGTCTCACGTCGTACCACCCAGTGCATTCTGCACCAGCCAGGGCAAATCTTGGCTGGCCTTTAAATCGCTTTTGGCCTTTAAGGACCTGCAGTGTAAATGGCAGAGTGAAAATCCTGCTGTGAGGTCTGGAGTTTTAGAGGCTTTTCTTCAAAAGCTGAGATTTTGTCGGTGTCTACTCACCCTGTATCTAGCCTGAGCCTTGCTCAGGTTTGCCAAAGAGATTTCATCTTGATGCATTTAGAGGTGAACAGTCGTAACGACCAAAGCCTGAGCTCTCCTAGTCAAAAATCTACAGGGCTGGGTTTTAAATTAATCTCAGAAAAACACAGCAAAAGAAAAGCGTTACCA
Organism: Harpia harpyja; assembly: GCF_026419915.1. Taxonomy (NCBI): domain Eukaryota; kingdom Metazoa; phylum Chordata; class Aves; order Accipitriformes; family Accipitridae; genus Harpia; species Harpia harpyja. The sequence continues at coordinate 103,280,448 of NC_068940.1, forward strand.
CCTGTCATCTCATCGGGGATAAAAACCAGAAGGGACAGAGTTTTGGCTTCCAGAAGCAATCACAAGTGAGAAGTGCTACTTGGGACTATTTAGCCTTTTTCAGCCTGCAGCCTTGGCTGGGGAAATCAGTGGACTTGCCAGTGCTGCTGAAACCACGCTCAGAAGAAGGAGTCCAAGAAGAAAAGCAATTAAAAACCAAGTGGTCCTGTGCATGGCTGCTGGAGGCTGCTTTCCTCTGGCTGTGTGCATCGTGGCTGAACTGTAATACCAGTGCCCACCCTCCTGCCCTTGCACCTCTCCCAAATCCTCATCAACCTCATCACCCCAGCCACTCTCTCTGACCCTTGGAGTGCCGATGATTGCACAGGCTCCATGTCCTAAGGAAATCAAGATAAAAACAGGTCAAGTCTCAGAGAAAGCCTGACATTTAAGAAAGAAGGAAGTGCAGATAAAATTGGCCAAAACCCACAATTCCTTCAAACCTTCAAACTGTTTCAGCCATTTCTGGCATTGCACTTTCCTGCTCTGAACTCTGACTTTAGAGCCATGAATTTTTCTCCTTGTCTCAGGTCTGCACGTCAGGTTTTGGGTTTCAGGATGGCTGTGTGATGAAACTGTTACCAGATATCCAACCACTGCCCTGGGGTAGCAAGTGGACATTCATTTGAAACAAGACCGGTTGCTGGTAATCCTTGCCCACAGATACACCCTCTGTTTGGGAGCTGACATGAAGAGGAGGCTTGAAAGATGCCAAAGCAACAAGGCTTTGGGTTCTTGGCTCTAATGTAAGCAAAACCAGACCATTTTATTTTGCCCAACTTCCTAGCGCTTGTTTAAATATGCACATTTCAGATGGGGAAGGGAAATGTCTTGCTCTCCTGGAAAAATGGTTGCACTGGCTTCCTCCTCCTTCCTTGCATCGCTGACGTTTCTAGCAGCAAACTCCTCCCATGGCAGGACAGAGACATTGGTCTCTCCGGTCACTTTGCTCTCAGCAAAAAGCAGGGTTTGTGGACTGACGAGGGCTGATGTGGTTTTGAGGTTGTTCCCTTTTAAGCACAGGCACCTTCTTCTTGTGCAGCACCTTGCATGGCGGCGGTCCATGAAGGGAGCTAATCTTCATTAGCCTCATAAAAATAAAAAAGAAATGTGAACTCAAAGAGCAATAGACATTGAAGTAAACTTGCTCTGGGCTTTCTGAGGCAGTTGGCTTGGCCTTAGCTGTGCCATCGCTCGCTGCCTAAGGGAAGGCTGCAGGGATGCAAACTGAAATCACAGCTCCTTGCTGGCTGTGCAGCACCCGCGAGTCCCTCCTCCCAGCTCGCTGCTTGCAGAAGCACTGCCTCCATCTCGGCTCCCAGGGCACGTGAGGCACCTCCAGGCTCTGCTTGCTCCCAAAACTCACCTTCCAGGTGAAAGGATGTGCTCCAGGCAACTAAAAAAAATTGCCTTATTTCTAAATTTATTAATTAATAAACCTATCAAGCAATTAAACACAAACCACCCCCAACACGGTGAGGGGAACCACCCGCATGTGAATGGAGATTGTTCAATCAGGACAAGGGATTTTTTATTAAAAGGAAGCTGTGGGTGTGATTTGTTTCTCCTCTTGACCTTGGGAGACCTTTACCTACATTTATTTCTCAGACCTGAATTAGCACCATAATAACACAGGGCTGGAAAATTATACTTAAACCTCCCAGCTATTTCTGGGTTACAGAGGCTCTTTCTTTTTTTCAGTCTAACCTAGTTTTCCAGTGGAACATTCCCAGCCTCTACAAAGAGACATCCCAGTTTTCCTCCCTATATAATTATATAAAGTCTGGCCTATATTCGTGCCCTTTCGTTCAGTCGCCTTTAATGTCAGCGAGGGATGCTGCTCCCTTTGGAGAGGTAAAGAGCAGGAAGAAAGATTGACACTTCACCCCTGCTTCTGCCCTGAAAATGGGCTGGATAAAAGTCATTACCACAGTCTGTGAAGACTCTTACTAGCGTGCGGTTGGCTGCGATTCATTTGCCAAAGTCAAACTATGTCCCACCACTGTGAGGGTCCCATGGCTGTAAATGTGAAAGAGTTGTCACTGCTCCATGGGATGGGGTGAAGGTCTGGAGAATGTCCTTGAGAGAGAGTGGTGCCGTCATGGCACAGGACAGGCTTTTCTCTCCACTGCACAGACAGGGATGGGGCTGATGAGTAAAGTTAAAAATCCCAGCAAGGCTGTGGTGATTTGTTCCCTACCTTTGCAGGTTGATTGGCTTAGAAAAAAAAATTTAAAAATTAAAAATGGGGGGAGCTCTGCATTGCTATATGTTGTAGGGCAGAGAGTTAATCCCCAGTGCTCAAGGCTGCAGTCCTCCAAGAAATGTTAAAAATTGCAGGTCTTAAAAACCAGTTCAATTCCTTTTTAATCTCGTAGGTGCCACCAAATAAATATTTACAGGGTTTTTTTGTTTGTTTGCTTGTTTGGTTTTTTGTTGTTGTTTTTTTTCCAGGGGAATGAAGAAAAATGCAGGCTAAGGGATATTCATCCACCACAACATATTACCCCACTCCAAGGAGATTTACAATTTCTGGACATGCAGGAACTTCTCCAGAAAAGAAATCTCAGGGGAGGGATTGGGTGTCTGCAGACCTCAGCATCAGTCACTTCCAGCTTTGGTCTCATTTCCTCCCTAGTACCAGTGTCAGGAGAAAAGTAGATTCAAACCACTGGCTTTTCCAGCCTCAGCCAGATCTTTCTGCTGCTTTCAAGGGGTTTTGAGTCAGGCCATACTTTGCCACATCAGCAAAACTAAAGTTTGACAGAATCAACACCTCATGCGATCAGAAAATATCTGCAAAGCTAGCGATGACTACGAAAGTCTGCCTGGCCCTTTGCCTTGCCAGGCAGGAGGAAGAAACTCCAAGCTCTGTGCTGGGCAGAAGGCAAGAGATGGGCACATTTACATGGTCAGGGTGGCTTTTTATTTTGCCAGGCTTTTGCTGACTGGGCTTGAACTGTCATCTCCAACAAGGAGCACAACAACCCTGTGCTGGATGGAGGGGAGTGGGCTTATTTTGCCATGGTGCTGACTCTGCTTTGCAACTCAGCCATGGGGCAAGGAAGGCTTGTCTGGCTCCACGGTCTCCTGAGTCATTTTATTTCAGTGTCATGAGAGACAATAAAACAGGACCCAAACTGCAGCCATAGTGCTGAGCCCGGCACTCTCTCCAGAAACACTGGGCTCTGCTCACCCTTGGCTGGGGGCTCAGGAAGTCTGGACACTTCTGTCTTGGGTTGAAACAGCCCTTTCCTAACGTGGTACTGGCAGCCCCCAAAAATTGAGAAACTATGAGTCAAAATAATGGACAAATTCCTCCAACAAGCTGTTTTTCATTAAAACAAACAAAAAAAAAAAAGAAGAAGAAGAAGGAAAAAGAAAACAGGATTGCATGGTGTTTTGCATCTTCTGGTTGCTGCCCATAGCCAGTGTGTGTACACCTTGCCTTGCGCAGCAAGCACGGTCTGGTGCCAGCCCACCTGAAATCAAATGATATGAGTGGAAAATGTGAGGTCTGCTTAAGGATGGAGGGCATGGGTTAGGAACACTCTTTCCTGGAAGGGGACACACAAGACTATTTTGGACCGTTTTGCTATATTGCACAGTTCCCTCTACAGGTTGCAGCAAGAAACACTGGGCACCCTGGGGATGACTGATGTGGTAGGAAAGAAACGCAAATAAAGGCAATAAAAAGTTAGGGGCTGGCTGAGGAAGGGGCTTTGATTCTGGCTGAGAGGAGGTTTGCTCAGCTGGTTTTCAGGTCGACTTGGAGAAATCCCTACTGAAGCTTTAGTTTTTGTTTTTAGGATTATAATATCCCTGCTTTTTATATATCAGACTGGATGGTGACTGAGACATGGTGATCTGGCGCCTCAGGTACTACCATAATATAGAAAATCACTATTATGATTAGTAGTAATAATAATAATAATAGGAATCTACTCTGAGGCTTTTGGCCAACACTATGGGACAATTAATGGGTGGCAATCAGTTAAATCCCTTTGCATGTATTTCCCTCCTGCAGGCAGACTCACACTTTTGCGAGGAATTTGAAGGATGCACCAGCAAAAGACCTGAGAAAACACAACACCATCACAGAGGTGTGAATCTTTCCACCCGGTGCTTGGCAGGGTGCTTGCATTGCCACCTCCCCAGCCACCTCAAGCTTCAGCAAAGGCTGTAAACTTGACTGATGACAGCAGCTGGCAAAATTCAGCCCACCCAAGAAAAAGAGGCACCTTTGCAAGCAGAGAGGTCAAAAGGAAGCAGGCGTCTGGTTCTCCATGGGCATCTAACTCTCCTTGGCCCCACTGAAAATCTCAGCCTTGGTGGGCAGCAAACAGCCAAGGCTGCTTGCAGCACCGGCTTCCACTAAACCTTATCATGGATGAACAGAGAAGGTTGTGTTTCATCTGACACCAAGGCATATATTGTATTTTTAGATTGGGCAAGTTGCTTAATGGACTTACTTAACTAACACAGAGCACACAGTCATAGGTTTGCATGTGTTTTACTACCAGCCATGCTATAAGACAAGGAACACCCTTCTTTCAGCCCAGTGCTCAGCATCCTTCAGTGGAGCTCACCTCACAGAGCATGTATTTCTCAGGGTGACAAGTCCCCTCTTAGAGCTTTAGGGGTCTTTAGCATAGTCAGAAATGTATTCTTTCCCCTCCCTCAATGGAAAATTAGATTTAATCATACTCTGGCTGAAAGCAGGTGGAAACTAAAAAAAAATCTCCCAAACAACATCCCAACATCACCAAACAGGAATTGGTTGTACTGCAGCATGAAGTATCTGGTTTCCCAGCTGCTTTGGCAAGTGAACAGACACTTAGTCAAAGAAGTAATCATCCCTTGAAAAAGAGGGTCAGTGGAAATTTTTGGAGTACTCTTTTCCACCTATCTGTCCCCCGGCTTTATGATCTGGGCTGCTGCCTAGTGTACACAAGGGTCGGCTGATGGGGAGGTTGAGGGAGGGGAGGTCTGTCCCCTTTCCCACCGCCCCTCGTGGTGTGGTTGCTGTTTGCCATACAGCAAAGCACCGGCTGCTCGGCTCCCCCTCCACTTCCACCCTCAGACCTGGATGTGGATACTGATTTTTTGTAGGTGAATACCCCACCACTTGGGTGACGGGTAGGGGCTGCTTAGGGAAAGGTATGATACATAAAAAGGGTCTCATCCATTGAGTTATCATCCAACAAACACCAGTTTAGAGATGTCCTACGCCAAGCCTGTGTCCAGACCAGTATGTTCAAGAGCCACTGCTGCACTCTTATCACCCATAAATTTATCTATACTTAGGTCCAGCTGTACTCTGTAACCTCCACGACAGCTGGCACTGAGTTGCGCAGGCCAGTTATTTTTCTTGTGTGCAAAATCCAGCCTGGTCCTTATCTGCACTTTGCTGAACCGCCTCCTAATCGTAAAACACTGGCAGCAACCAGCTGAGCGCTCGCGGCAGTCTTTGGAGCCAGCTCTCCTACTACAAAGGGCTCGTCTTTCTGCAAGAATGACCACAGTCTGTTTAGAGAAGTGCTATGAATTTATACCACAAATAATTACAGTGATACTATAACTTTGAAAAGAAATCCATGAAGTGTATTTTGCGATGACATTTCTTTGATTATTCTTAATTGCGTTTGACTCACCAATGCAGACTCCAAATTAATGAGCTCTTACGGTACCACGGAGCCTGGATTATAAACTTAGACAGCAACCAAAACAGTCATGATAATGAGCCACACGACGGTGACGCTTTTCCCCCTCGGCTCTCCCTTTTCTTTCCACCTCCCTCCTGACTTGCAGCAAGAGCAGGGCTGTCTGCTTGCCTTGCTGTGATGGATTTCAATTCCCTGGACCATCCTCAGTATTTGCTTTCAAAAGACTAATGTTTTGGAGGAATTATTAAAGGAGAAAAACAGGCTGGCTCCCACTTGCCCTCTCTTGCCTTGCACTTTGATGGCAGGCCTTTTTTAGCAGGGATCGTCCGCTCTGTGTGTTTGTATTACTCCTGGCACGCTACAGCCCTTGCTTAGGATGGGACAAAAGCAATTAAATGCAATCAATAATGCCTATCCTGAACTTTAAAGCATACTTTATTCTTGCAGAGCAGGATAGCACAATACACACTGATAATCCCTCACAGCTGTTGCACAGCCTTTCTTTTTTTTTTTTTTTTTTTTTTTTTCCTGTTAAAATCTGAAGCTGGACAACACCCTGAGTTTGCTGAGAGCGGAGCTGAGCCACGGGAAGGTGACGGGTGCCACCAGCAGCCAAGGAGCAGCCCCGAGGTCCCAAGCCCTGCACTTCCCACTGCTGCTGGAAGCACCAGCTGATGGTAATGTAGAAAGCTGCATTTTTGCATTTTAGTAAATCCTTTTTTTTTTCCCTGGAGCTTAGTGACAAAGAGAATTCAGTGCCACCTCTCAGAAGAGACCTGTGCTCAAGCCGTCTTGGGAAAGGGAGCTGAGGAAGCTCGTGTGTCCCCTGTGAACCTCTGGGTTGGTGTCTTAATTTGTGCTATGCACCAGGAAACCCTCTTTTTTCTCAAGACTGTACAGCACCTAGCACAAGCCTGGTTTGCAGCCAGTGGTCTGGCATGCAGTGGGCATAAAATAGCAGTTCCTGGAGCCCTCTTTCCAATTGCTTTCCCTGGAAGTTAGCCTGGCTGCCAGGACCTTTCTTATCTTGGATGAGCTCTGCCTCTCAGATGAGCTTGTCATCCCGGTCCTCGAAGTTTCTAATCTCAGCCTTGTTTGAAGGAAAACCGGAGCGGTATTGTTCGCAAAGGGAAACACCATGGGTTTGGTTTTCTTTATTGTCTGAACCTTGTAAACAGGTTCCAGACACAAATAATTATTTGTAAGTCACGTTCCTCTATCTCAGAGGAAACATTTCTGTTCTGCAACCTTTTGCTGATGCAGCAAAATAAGAAAAACAGCCTGAAGGGGAGAAGCAAACATCCCAGGCTCCTCTTCTTAACCCAGAGAAAGCTCTGAGTGAGAACAGCTGCTCAGCAGAAGTCTCTCTGAACAAAAGTGGTTTAAATTAGTAGGATTCTGGCTAATTAAAAGACTATAAAGACATAATTAAAAGAACTGAGACCAAGCTATATTAAATTAGTCCACCAGCCGCCTTCCGAGCCATCGCAGAAGGATGCAGATTGTTGTTTGCACCTCACGAGTCCAAGGCACCTCTCTGCCCTAAACCCACCAGCAAGAGCGAGAGCTGGTGATGGGGTGGACATGCTGGGGAGGGCTGGGGAAGGAGCTGCCAGGGCGAGAACAGCCCCAAGGAAATGTTCCCCCAGCCAGAGTGGGGAGAAAGGGGATTTGCCGTAGGACAAGGCCAGTCTCCCAGGAAGGTGACAAACAGAGAGGTGGTTCAGCCCCCGGGATAATTTCTTCCCTCTCACATCGCTGCTTTCCTTGGGCTCCCACAAGGATGGGAGTCGCGGTGGTGGGAAATCCTCGATTAAAGCACCCTGCTGCTCGCAAATGAGCTCCGAGGCGCTGCCGGCCCAAGGGCCCATCCGCAGCTCTGCAATGCCGCGGGCATGGCTGCAGAGACTGCAGCATCCCAGCCAGAGCCCTGGGGAGTGCAGCTAAAGGGGGTTGTGGGGAAGAGAAAGAAGGGGGAGGGAGGAGAAAGGAAAACGAGGGGGAAAGAGAGAGAAAAGAGGGAGAGAGTGACACAGAAAGAAAGAGGAAAAGGAGAGGAAGCGAGAAAGATAAAAAGAGAGAAAGAAAAAGACAACGAAGAGAAAAAGAGGAAGAAAAGTAAAAAAGAAGGAAAAAAGGAAAAGAAAAAGAGGAAGATAAAAAGGAAAAGAGAAAGAGCAAAAGAAAGGAAAAGAGAAAGAGAAAGATAAAAAGAGAAAGAAATTAAAAGAGAAAGAGGGAGAAAAATAGAAAGAGAAAGAAGGAAAGCAAGAGAGAAAGAGAAAGACAGGAAGAAAAAGAAAGGGAGAGGAAGAAAAGTAAATAAATTGAGAGAGAGAGGGACGGAAAGAAATAGCAAAGGGGGCATGGAAATTTCCAGCTGTTCAGATATGGCAATACTGCCCTTTCCCAGCTGTGCTTTCCATGTCCACCCCACCTGACTGAAGCCCTGCATGGCACATGGAGGGCCCCAGGTTCATGGGGACCATCTGCCCCACGAGCAGACCCTTTGGGCCAAAGGACATTTGCTGGGGTCACCAACATCCCCTTGCATGCAGAGAAAGAGGCTCAGGTGAGGTCGGGCAGTTGAGGACCCACTCCGGTCCACCTGCAAAAGGCCTGGTCTGGCCATGAGATTCGCTGCACCCAGGTGAGAACAATCTGCCGAACACAAGTATGCTAAAACTTCCTTTAAGTGGCAAAAATACTATTATGTGATGGCAGATGTGGGCAGAGCTGACTTACAGCTCTTGCTCACAGCTGCTGAAGAGGCTCTCGATAGCTGCAGCTGCTCACGCACCCGGTTTTGCAGGCCGACGGCAAGTTCAAAACTTCCAAATGCTTCCTTTCATTGTGCCGTGGAAGCCAAAAGTTGGGAGATTTTCCATGAATCGAGAATTTAAAAAATGCTGTTTGGAGACAAAAGAAGTGCTTTTGATTTTGAGCACTGTTTGGAAAAAATCCCATTAAGAAATCCAGAAGCAAAATACATTGTGAAGTGGAAAGCTGCGCCGAGCTGAAAAATTCAAAGTGTTTCTTTGAAAAAAGTTAGAATCAGGCTGGTTTGAGTTTGGGGGATGCTTATTCCAGGAAAAAAAAGAATGTAATTCAATAGCAGTTTGACTGCTTTGCTTTAGTAAATAATTAAAAAAAAAAAAAAAGAAGAAAAGCAAAATAAAAAGGGTTGGGTAAAACATGCACAGAATCCAGAATAGCTAAGAAAAGTACTTTTTTGTCTCATATCTCTCTGCCTCCCTTTTGAAGGCTGAAAGGATAGACTGTGCAAACCCACTGTGATGGGGAATTTACATAACTTTGTGCCCCAGCCACCAAAATTGGGATGACACTGGCATGAGCCTGTCCCGCACCAGGATGGCTGTGTGGGCTCTACTCCCTCAAGCTGCTGCATGGCACACTTATTAAGAGAAATGATTGTTCTTAAGGAGAAAAGCTTCCTCCTCCCACAGTACACTATAAAAGTGAATGATTAGTAATTCAGACGTTGTTGTGGCTATAAACCATTGCGCTATAAGTCATGCTAGTACCAGCCCTGACAAGGAGAGCAGGTGATGAGCAGCTTGTGCTATCTAGGTAATGGGAGAAGAGAAAATGCTTGCAAAGTCCAAAAGGAGAGTTTGTTCAAAATGAAAGGTTGCTTCACTGCTTTCTTCAGGAAATGCAACTTGTGCACATTCTCTATGTCTGACTGTCTCTGAATCAAGTCTAAGCCCATCAGTAGACCCCCATCAGTCATAAGAATAAGCACCTGGATAAAGATGACAATATTGAGCTCATCTCTTACTAGCCACTAAAGAATCCAGCACAACCCACCGGGAGAAGCTGCTTTTTGGGGTTTATATCTCATTAGACACCAGCAAATTCACCCTACAAGACAGACACTGGCAGAAAAGTAGTTTTCAGTGTCAGTCCTGCTCAGGGATCTATGAACTTAAAAAAACCTGGATAGTGATGAGGGATGGGGTTCTGGGACCACTGGGAAGGGATGTGATTGAATTTCCTAGGTATACCCATGGCTGTGATGATGGCTGATACTCTTGATACATAACAGCTGCCAGCATTTGCTGACTTTAGTGGTTATTAGCTTGTTTTGTAATTAAATAGTAGTTTCACTGGTACAATTATGTAACAGTATTCAAAAGTCTTCAGCACAGGTGTTAAAAAAGCAACCGTGTGTGAAAGCCATGATGAGCCCATGACACCCTCTTCAGCTGAGCTTGAAGGTCAGCTTGGTGGCACACCATGAGCTTCACAGCTGGTCATGTCATGCCTTGGGGGTTGTCGTGGTTTAACCCCAGCCAGCAACTAAACACCACGCAGCCGCTCACTCACTCCCCCCCCCCCCCCCCAGTGGGATGGGGGAGAAAATCAGGAAAAAAAAGCAAAACCCGTGGGTTGAGATAAGAACGGTTTAATAGAACAGAAAAGAAGAAGCTAATAATGATAATGATAACACTAATAAAATGACAACAGCAATAATGAAAGGATTGGAATGTACAAATGATGCGCAGTGCAATTGCTCACCACCCGCCGACCGACACCCAGCCAGTCCCCCAAGCGGTGATTCCCAGGCCCCGCTTCCCCGTTCCTATACTGGATGGGATGTCACATGGTATGGAATACACCGTTGGCCAGTTTGGGTCAGCTGCCCTGGCTGTGTCCTGTGCCAACTTCTTGTGCCCCTCCAGCTTTCTCACTGGCTGGGCATGAGAAGCTGAAAAATCCTTGACTTTAGTCTAAACACTACTGAGCAACAACTGAAAACATCAGTGTTATCAACATTCTTTGCATACTGAACTCAAAACATAGCACTGTACCAGCTACTAGGAAGACAGTTGACTCTATCCCAGCTGAAACCAGGACAGGGGGTATGGCTGCACCCACACCCCGGAGTGGGACAGGGGGAGGATGTAGCTTTTGAACCTGCCAGCTTCTAATTTTGTGCAATGCTCCTAATTCTTCTATTATACAGAACAACAAGCAGTCAGTCATCCCTCAGGGCTTCTCTAGACTGCTCTTGTATCTCGCCTTGTCCATTTCTTTTCCAAACTGGAGAATTTATCCTTCCAGACCTTCAGCCATCCTTGTTACTTTCCATGGATCTTTCCCAAACATCCTATTTCCTTGTGGCATTGTGGGACCAAAACGGCACACACCACTGACAAGGACATCCTAAGGTCCTTTCCAACCTGAATCATCCAGTGAGCCCATGTGGATGCACCACAGACATTTGTAGCAGTACAGTGACATTTTCTGCTTTGTTCTCCACTTCTTCACAATTCCCAATGTTTGATTTTATTCACAGCGACAGTGGTTGTGGCTTCATGCAAATGTCCTGAAAGGTGCCCTGTTGTATGGCCTGAGAAGGCTTAGGGCATGCATACGTGCCCTTTCCTAGCACCAGCTGGACTGGCTGAGATGACTTTACCCAGTCCCCTGTCACTGACTGCCTTCTCCTCTCTGGTAGCTGTGCTGCTCATGCGATGGAGCCCTAGCTGACATCAGTCTGAAGGAGCCAGTTTTAAAATGGCAGATCTTCGCTAACCCAGCTTTTTAAGCAGGAACAGAAAGAGGGTGGAAGTTGCCCGCAGCAGCAGCGGAGGATCCCCATGTTGCACTGCTGCTTTATCCGAGCTGGAAGCACAGCGGGCAAAGCAGCAAGGAAAGCCCTTGGAGGCTGGAGGAAAAATCTGGTTTCAATAAGAAGCTTGTGAACCAGGCTTGCAAACAACGTGGACAAGCAGCAGCATTAGGGCAGTGTCCCCAAGATCTGCAGCCCCCCCCCCGCCAAGTGTTGCCTTCATCATTGGGGTCAGGGTGAGTCCTATCCCCAGGGTGTGCGATCGACATGCAGATGGCCTCAGCTACAAATGGGCCCAGAGCACAAGCTGAACTTTCCCCAAACTAATAATCAACCACTGACTTGAAAGGAAACCCCACCTGTCCTCCCCTCCCTGACGTTGTCTGAGAGCAGAGGCACTGATGCACTCTCAAAGATGCTGCACTTGTGGTATCTTTGACCCAGCTGGAAGAAGGATGAGCTGTAAATCTCACTCGACAGCCTAATCTCATTATATTTCCCAGCTCATTTTCCCGGCCAAAGGGGTTTGGCTAAGCTTCAGAGAAGCATCTGAACTCTCAGATGCTGCTCCAAACCAACCTCCTAAATCTTTAGATGGTCACCCATCGACAGGAGCGATCTCCGCTTGTTGTCACTAGCTGTGTACTAGTAGTGGCGTACTAAGACACACAGGCACAACACATGTAGTCATACAGATGCTCATCAATACCAACCCCCATAAAGGTATTACAAGCCACCACCTGAAGAGGAGGTATTGAGGGAATTGGTCATAAAAAGGCATGAACTGACTGCTGCTAAAAGGTCAAGAAGCAGATCATCTCACCGTGAATCTGCTAGGGGGAGTGACTGATAGACCACCAGCAACCAGCAGAGGCACCCACCAAATGCCAGCTGGAAAGGACATAGCCTTGATGGATATCTGCTGGTGTTCCTGAGCAAATCACTGAAGGCCTATGCAGAAAAAGCAAATGGTAGCAGGAAATCCTGGATTCTCTTAAGGTCGCAAACCTCTGTCAAAGCGAGATGGAGACCACCGCTGCAGAGCCAGGGCAGGGCTGGCTTTGCATGTGTCTCTGTCCTGGTGGTCTAAAGAACAAAGAGGAAGCCAGAAGGGCGAGCAGACCTTGGGAACAGAAGGAGACTGCCGCTGTAAAGATGAGCCAAGCCCTCTCCGTCAGCCTGGGAACCAGGGAAGAAAACTGGGTGGGGAGTGGTGGTTTCACTTCTCAGTGCTTTGTGCAGACGCTGCCTTGGTGTTACGGTTCACGTAGGATTGCAGCAACCTCCTCTCAGCAAGGAACAGACTCCAAAGCTTCCAAGGAAAACAGAGGCCATGCTCCACCATAATTTTCGCCAGAGGTTTACCTTTCATCTCTTTGGGATGCAGCAGCAGGAACAGGGCAAGAAGCTCCTGTTACCTCTGGAGGACTTGACCCTTGCTCTCCAACAACATGCAGGTCAAGGAGGGATTCAGCCTTTCTGAGTTGCATTTCTTTGCCTTTAGGAGCTGTGCTTCAGCCCACGGTGCTGTTCCTGGAGCCAGCTGGCACGCTTCTGCGTATCCAGACTGCACGGACCAGCAGAGCCTGGGCATGGACCAGGCTTCAGTCATGCACTGCTTGCCCAAACAGAAGGGCCAGCTGGCTTGTCCCAGACCAGCCAGGCAGGTCTCTCTGCAGAGACCACAAGACGGACCAGCTAGCACGGCACTGCTGTCACCAGCTCTCTCCCCTCAGGAGCACCATCCCAGAGAAGGCATCCTCCCTGAGTCAAACCAGGCATCCAGACCCCCAAACCCACAGATCTTGGGCCTGTCCACCAAGGGGCTGCTGGTCCCAGACACCCGACGGAGGATTTCAGGTTGAAGGAAGGATCCGTGTTCTTCTTGAGGAAGGAAAGCAGCTCAGAGCTTAGCAAACAATTTTGTAAAAGTCAGTCATGCAGGAGAGTCAAGCTGCCTTAAGGACACACTTGATTTTTTGGTATATGCAGTCGCCTTCTCCCATCTCACCTGCATCTGGATGGCTCCTCTATGCCCTAAGAAGAGACATTTCCCAGGAAATTTCAGCCTTCAAACTCTTAACTCAAGTTTAAACATTATTACCGAACACTGCTCATGAATCATCCTCTGGGTTTTTGTGTCAGGTTTTCCTTTTTCCTCTTCATATTCAAGTTATTGTTGCCTTCATCAGGCACTGGGGCTCCAGTTCTGGGCTGATTTGTGTAACAGTTTGGCTTCCCAGGGCAGCTGCTTTGTAACAGGGGTCTTTGGGGGCTGCGGGGAACATAAACGTGATGAGATTCATATATATTTTACATCAGCGTAACTCCCTTGGGTACACTTTGTACCACGTAAACCCAGTCCTCAGATTGTAAGCTCTACAAAGCAGGGCTTATTACAGTGGCCAGAAATGACTAGTGAGCTTGATCCACCAAAAACATTAAACATGCCATGTTTAGTCATTTCACTCACTGGAAATTTCTCCTCGGTCTGTAATGCAGATCCACTTAAATCAACCCTTGAACCGAAGTTCAGGAGAGCAACATCGAGGAAAACAAAGGGAAGCAATTCCCACTTGTAACATGAGCAGCTGCTACTGGCTTCCAAGATAAATTAGCACTCCATAATACAAGAGGCATGATGGGTCTCTAATGTCAAAATGCTATCAGGGGACAGCAACCTATGAAAGGATTTTTTTCCTTTTGATAAAAACCCCATCAAGTAGCTTTATCAGTATAAAAATTCAAGGTCACGAGACCGCAAGCTTTAGCCCTTTACCTATTTTGTCTGATTCCTAGAGGCCACGACTGGGGTTTTCACACTGCCGCAGCGAGCAGAGGACGGGTGTGCTATGTGAGCTGTTGGCAGCGGAGATTTGCATTTCATTTCCATGTCTGCCAGTGCACGGATGTTTTCCTGAGAGGAGAGGCACTGGGGCAGGAGGTCCCATGGCTTGTGGGATGAATCCAAGTGGGCATGGGGCTCTCCATCCTAGCAGAGACCCTGCTGTACCCAGGGCAGAGTTGCACAGGGACCGGAGGCGACGATGGCAGGAGGTATAATTTTCTTCTCCTATATGTTTAATGTCTCCCTCAGCTTGACTGCATCAGTCCTGGGGTGAGCCAAGGGCTTCTTCTAAAACCCCCTTGGGGTTTGGTCTCCAGCTGGGGCTCTGAGCAGCTTAGGAGCCGGGAGCGGGAGCAGCATGCCGGCTGCTCTACCGGGGTCAGCAGGGACACGTCAGAGCTGCAGCTTTGAAAACACCGACCTGCCAAGTCTCACGCGTCAGCCGTGGGACGCCGGGCACGGCGGGGTCCCACGGGGCCGCCCCACCAGCCAGCTGTACCTTGCACAGCTGGAGGTGCGAGTCGGGGGTCCTCACTGCCGCAATGGGAGTGTGCCACCGGCCAGGGTCCCATCGCAGAGCCTGCGGGGACGTTGTGCCTCACCTGCTGCGGGAGACATGCGGGAAAATACGAGGGTACGTAACACAGGGGAGCGGGGCACCGGGGGTGGGACTTGCCTGACACGGTGGGGATGTCTATCTACTCCTTAGCTGGTCACCTCCAGTGATGAACCCATCAATTCCTTTAAAAAAAAAAAAAAAAAAAAAAGCAAACCCACTAAATTCTTATCTGTCTGTGCTTCCTCCCTGGCAGCACATGCCGTTCCCAGCCCCAAAAGGCTCCACTGCCAGCCCTGCCCCTTGCCCCTAAAACAGCCAGCAAGGGAAGAATTGCTGTTGACACTAGCTGTGTTGTAATTGGCCTTTAGGGCTGACCCCTTTAATTAGATTAACAGGGGCCGGTGCGTTCCCTCTCTGATTTCTTCCTTGGGCTGGGGGCAGAGTTGGGCAGGGACCCCTCCAGGGCACAGCACCCACTCCCACTGTGTCTGGGCTTCCTCTGAGCTTCTCCCTGCAGTCCCACACCTCCTGCTGCCACTGTTCCCTGTGCCTGGCAGGGTCCTCTCTTTTACACCATTAGAGATGCACAGCACAAAGTGGAGAATGGTATGTGATCTGGGCTTGTCCCCCCCCCCATTTGCTATTTCTAGGCTAAAGTAAGCTGGGGAGGTTAAGAGCAGCTCGGAAACAGCACAAGAAGAGAGCAGGGATGCTGGAGAAGGGGAAGGAGAAAGGAGAAACCCTCACTGCTCTCCCTCTGCCTGAGGAAATAATTTAATGTGAAGTGTCACCTCAAAGAGTTAAATCAACCAGAGTACATTGTAAAAAGGCATTTTAGCCATTTCCATAGATAATGGTTAGGTCATGTCAAGATGCTGGCTTTCACGATGCTATCAAGCCATCCGTAATTTAATGTTTAAAATGCAACCTTAGCAATACAATTAATACCGTTTTATTAGCCCGCAGAGGCTTCATGTAACTACTCAGAGCCATATAACACCAGCCCATCTCACAGCCCCATATAAATTCCTCCAGTAAGATAAACTTTTAGGTCTGCAGTTGCAGGCACTGAAAATCTGCAGAGCCAGCAGAAAGTAAATGGCTTTCCTGTTTGATAGAGTATCACTTTGGAGGAACGCACCTCTGGCTTCTCTGCAGAGAAATGTGCTGGTGCCAAGACCTTGGAGAGGAGGCGAGTACAGGACATACCTTGCAAGCAGTACTAAATCATCTCGTCCTGCTTCCCACCCTCCCTCTCCCTGGGTGTCTCTGTCTCTCTCACACCCACACTGGTGCCCACACACACACACACTCTCTCCCTCTCTCTCACGTTTTCTTTCTCAGTGCAGGGAGCTGGAACAGGAATATTTGTGCATATCGCACTGTTCTCTAACAAAAACCCTCCTGTCTGCCTGCTGATGGGTTCCTGTTACCGAAATATCCCAAACCAGATGGTCCCGAACCAAGTCTCCACTGAGGAGCCAGGACAGCAGCCTGAGATGCAGACATCTGCCTAAAGGAAGCTGAATCCCACCTCAAAGTCCATTGCAGTTATTTGAGACCCACGCGGAGCACATGCACGCAGGGGTATCACACCGCTCTGATACCCTCAGCAAGGGCGACCCAGCCAGAGGGCTGGCACAAAGTGCACCAGGTCGCACAGAGCATGAAACTTGCACTTTCCGACTCGTCTCACACCCCCCTTCTGTGGTACCTGCATGTGCCTCTTCTCTGCCGCGAGATCCTGCCCTCTGGCCCCATCTGGGACCTGGCACGAGGATCCTGCAAAGGGAGAGAACCAGCGATGCTGGCCTGATGGAAAACCCCTCCAGAGACCACAGCAGGAGGGAGGCTGTAAGAACTGGTGAGGTCCTAGCCAGTACAGTTCTTTTCATGGCTGGTCTTCAGCTAGCTGTGAATCTCTAAACGGTATCACAGATCGCCCTGGCTTGCTATCGCAGTGTAATTCAGCCCAAGACAGCCCATTTATTTGCAAAGCCTTGAAGTGCACCTGATTCTTCTGCTAGACACATGCCCGCAGGGCTGCTCACCCGCGGACACGAGCGCAGAGCCAATTAGGCACATTAGCGTGGAGTCAGGCCAGACTAATTGTGCCCTGCTTCACCTGGGCCCTGTGAGCATCCCTTTGGCTTGTGCAAGCTGTGGCCATTTCAACTGCAAGGGCAAGAAGAGACCTCAGCAGCATCCGAAAAACCCAGGTTTTCCCAGAGCCTGGTCGCGGCACCAGCACCATCCAAACCTCATTTGGGGCTGCTGCGCATCAGGTGCTGCGCACCGCAAAAGCCATCCCTGCCCCAAGGCACTTCAAGACCAATACATGAAGAAGGAAAAAAGTAAAAGTGTTAACAGACTTTCACCAGGAATGAGCAATAGAGAGAGGAGGTGGCTTGATCCTGACTCAGAGAGGCTGTGGCAGAGGTGAGATTTCCTGGCCCCCAGATCGATGCCGACGTCCCCACTGAAACCACCCTACTCTTGCGCTCATTCACTGCAGGGTGTATCTCTAGGATTGCTTGCCTACTCCATCAGCAGAATAAAAAGCCACTCCTGGTACTGTCACCTCTGTGTGTTTCATATTCTCCATATTTTTCTCCCTTAAATCCCCATCTTCTGGAATGAAGTTCATATCAGCTTTTATGTTGGAAATAATTTTTGAGTTTGGCTGTGGAGAGAAGTTGGAATCTGGGAGCCTTAAAGAGGTCCAAATTCATAGGGCAAATAAGCATTCTTCCTTCCCCTACCGTATCTGCGTTAATGATTTGTTAAATGGCAAGATCTAATGGTGACCTCAGGACTCGGGGGGACGCAGTTCTGAGTGCAGGGTCTCATCGCCTGTGTCTTCCACACACCCCGACATGCAAAGGCACTAGAGTAAAGGAGAAGAAAACACTCAAACATGTTTTACAATTGCAGTGATGGAGACACCTATTAAAAAGTAAATGGGTACCCTGCCCCCAAATTTCCTAAGGTTAGGGCCAGCCTTTCTTATTATTCCAGCCTACACTTCCTGTGCATTTAATTATTTTCTCCACACTAATGCAAACACACATAGTGAAGATAGACCAAGCATTCCAAATCAGTTTAATGAATGTCCTCATCTGAGAGGATTGTCTTTCATAATGACTGAGAGGGATGAGAAATATAAGTCTCTAGCCTAGCTCCCCCAGAAGCAGCAGGGCCCCAAAGATATGAAAAAACGGAGCAATTCATCAGAAGCAGCAGGAGAGAAAAGATAATTAGAGCTGGAGACGCAAAGAATGAAAAGCTGAGCATGGAGGGCACTTTAGGGAGAAAAGGAGGGGAACTGGAAGAGCCACAAGCTGAAATCTGTTGTGTGAGCCATAAGACTCACTAAACACCTGCACGAGAAGGAGAAAGCTTGTGCCTCCTGCATGCTGACAAAAAAAGGGTTTCGGGGAAAATGCACCTTTCCCATCTACAGGTTTTGTTCCTGGAAGAAATCTTCCATTCCTTCCCTCGCTCCATCTTCCCTTCCTTTTTTTCTGCCTACAAGCAAGCGTTGTCCCTGCCTGCCCTCGTTTGCAGAGATGCCGGTGTGCATGTTTTCCCTCCATCTCCCCCTCCTCCCTGCTGCTTCTGCTCCCCCTCAGCGCCAGCAACACCTTCCTCCCCGGAGCAGGGAGGTGAATTGGGTCAGGCTGGCCCCACGCTGGGGCCAGCTCTGATCCTGGCATGATGCTGAGCATCCTCCGCACCCTCCAAGGCCAGGGCGAGCCACGATGCCCTGCTGGCTGCAGGATCTGCCCATCACGTAGGGCAATAGTAAGAAACCATCCCTGTGCTTGCTATGGGATTAATCCCTGTTCGATGTTGAAATCGGGGCATGGCAAGGACAGAATAAAACATAAACTAGTCCACGCTAACCTAGCAGTCATGGTGCTGCTCCTGCAAGGAGCAGCAAAGCTCCAGCGCCCTTTGAGCCATTGTACAAACAACGAAGCAGGTCTTGCCCTGGAGTACTCACAGTCTGAAAAGCCGAAGGAGGGAGGGCGATAACCCTTTTCCCCTCGTTTCTCCAAACAGAGACTTTAGGCAGTTTTGTTGCACAGAAATCTGAGGGCTCCCATAGAGGGGATCAGCATCCAGCCCTTATAGGGCTGATTACACTCACCCTGTGCAGCAGTTTGCTGGATGGGTTTTTTTCCTTGCCTGCTTTAAGCCTGTAGAGCCTTTAAACACCAGAGCAGTAAATAACAGAGAGCAGTGGACAGTGCTTCCAGTTTTTACATACTGCTAATGCAGATGTGAGTTCAGATCTTCACATAATATAAACAGACTAAAGCTGCCTGGATGTGGCTGCCGTAAGTAGGTCTCGCTCCTCCTCACAGGCAGCAGGAGAACATCCTCCACCCAGGCAGGTGCAGACACATCAGGGTGAACCTGCTGTCCACAACAAGCCCACCACCCATCCTTCCTTCTTCCTCATATATGGGTGGGGGGCAATGTTTCCCCAGAGGCATGTGCACCGATATCAAAACAATTCCCAAAATCGAGAGTAAGGGCCAGATTTCAAGGACCAGGCAGGGCCACCATCACCTGGGCACTCCTGTGCTCCTGATGTTCCTGTTATTCACTTGGCTCTCTGCAATGCCAAATCAATGGGGTAACAGCAAGATAGCTGAGCTGGGTGCCTGTCCTCTTCCTCGTCCCTCTTTAGCCTGTGGAGGTGTCAAGTGAAATCTCTTCTTAGAGAAAGGTGCCCTGAAATGCTCCTACACATGGTGAAAGGGGAACATGCGCTTGGTGTAAAGCAGGAGCCCAGCTTTGCAGGGATAGGGCTGGGATATTAGAAGGGCTTAGAAACAGGATTTCTGCAGCGTAAATCCTCCCTATACTTTCCCTATCAGCAGAGTGTACCATATTCAGGTGTTGACTACACAGATCCTCAGCTAGTAGAGAGCAATGGATTATTAGCAAACAAGGGAAAAGCAAGCAGAAATGTTTGGCAGTGGCCAGCTGGCCATTTAGCATGCAGAACTGGCTAATCCATCAACATGAATGAAAAATCAGTGCACAGACTATCTCTTACCATAGAGAAACTATAGTTATTGTAGTAAGATAGAGATATATATATATAGTTAAGGGAAGACAGACTTTACTTTTCCCACAGCTCTGGGACTACTTACATTTATATTGCCAATTGCCTATGTCCCACCATATAGCAAGAGCAGGATTTCAGGCAGAGAGTTTGATTCTCTTCTATTTAAACTCAGATAAACTGACTTGCATGGGAAATATCCATGCAAGAGAAAAATGTTCCCCAGTGCAGGCTTTAAATGCATGCCCTGTGCTGGTTTCATTTCTTCTGCCTCACTTTGCTATGAATCCACAGCCGTGGATTTTCAGATTTTTCACTGTGAATCCACAGCAAAGTGGTGCCCAATTCTTTCTAGGAGGGACTTCATTTCTCAGTGTCCGATCTCTTTTAACACATGTTTTACCATTAGTGGAAACACAGTAAGTGGCATTAGGAAGCAGAGCAGGGGAACTGCTCTACCAGATCGTATTGCTAATTGCTTTGCTGCTGGTTCTGTGCTTCCTATTCCTGTGACATTCCTTTGAAGCCAGAGTGGGATGCTCTGACATATCTGGTACATCAGGGAGCGCTGGAAGGTTACTGCTTCCTAACTAAATAAGAACAGAGGAATGGTTAATTCTCTTTGGTATCCATCACACAGCAGAGTTCAGTGCCACATATTGGAGAGGATGCTAAATTGGACACATGATGGAAATTGGTAGCTAGAAGATGCCGTACATCCTCTCAAAACCTCTGGAGTAGAAGCGTACATGGAAAAATAAGTCTGGATTTGCTTTCACTCCAGGGACGTGGTTGAGAATGCTTGATGGGACACGTACATATGGACTTGCAGGTGCAGATTAGCCATGCTTTGCATAGGACCCTGACAAGTACTTGCTGGGTAGTGTGTTTGATGCAACTAGATTTTTCACTTTGCACTAGCCATCTGTCTCCACGGCTGTACTGAAGAATCCTACAGATAGTGTGCTACAGAACTTCAGTACAATCTTGTCGCAGTCACGCAGCTGAAAAACCTCTCGTAACATCTCCTTTGATAGATTTGCACTTCCCTCTCCTCTTCATGAGAGCATGAGAACATGGTGCAAACAGGCCAAAAAATGCTCTACACAACGGAACAGTAGCCGAAACAAAGTATCAGGCTAATTTCTCTTGTTTCTCGGTAGGTTTTACAATCTATATGATAAGTCCTGGTGTCACGGAAAGGTGGCTATCAGGATGATTTGAAATGTGTTTGGTTACATCCACATTCTGTTCCAGGGCAGGCCATCTATGCGTATCTAAAACTCACTTCCCTAAACAGATTGTCATATAGTCTCTCTGGTTTAAAATGCCATCCCTGAGCAGGACAACTGTTGGAGGAACTCCAAAAGGTTCAGGCACTTGGTTCAAGCCTGAGTGGGTGTCGTGTGGTCTGGATGTGCACTTGCAGTCAGCCTGGGCTTTTACACGTCCTGGTTTTAGCTGGCTTGGAAATGCCTCAGAAATGACAGAGACACTCAGCTCTGCTAACTTAAGCCCACAGCTACCCTCCATAATATAGATGTAGCCACAGGGAAGCACACGATGGAAGTCAGATGAAGTAAATACAACACCAAAAGGACTTAATCGCTGATTAGAAAGAGGTGTGGTACATTCTTCACCACCTAGTCATTAAATTAAGATCAGTCGTCCTGCCAGGACTAGAGTCCCATTCAGCTGTGAGCTATTGGTAGCAATGCAGGACTTGGCACTGATGCAGCCTCTGGCCTCCTCTGTGTAAGAGATCAAACACGACTGCTGCAACTGTCCGTTTGGATATGCTTTCCTGCTGTGCAGCTGGCACTGAATTGTTTGGGAATGAGTTTCAGTCAGATTTTTGTGACAGTTGTTTCCTTTATTTTTCTCTAGAAAAGGTTCTCACTTTGTGTTTATCCTCCTGGCTCATACTGGGAGCAGCTGGGGTGACACAGGGAAGGTTGGTGGAGTTCCTTCAAGCCCAAAACCTCTCTTCCAGGATGCTCAAAGTCTGTATGGTTGAGAACAAAACTCTGAATTCAAGGAGAGCGCTTCCCACATAACAGCAAGTTCTCAATAGAAATTAGTAATTTCCCTCCCCCATTAAGAAAAAGAAAAAAAAAACCAAAACCAAAAAAACCACCGTGAGATCTTGCCTCTGCAGCTTGATGGGAATGTCTCACCATTTTTTTCCCTGGCTGCTGGAGCAGCAGAGCTCCAGTGTAGGGGAAAGAGCCTGAAACCCAGACATGTGTTCTGGGAATGCACAAGATACAGAGAGAGGAAGACAAGCACAAAGCCATCAGGCAACAGAAAATGAAACTGGCTGGCTGCACGTTGTAGCTGGAGCGGGGCCAGCCCAGCCACCCACACACGGGGGGCATTCGTGTGTGGTGGAGACCGCAGCAAGGTGAAGGATGTGCCGAGGTTGGATCCGCTAGATCGTTTCCCCAAAGAGCAAAGCACATCAGTGCCAGCACCAGCGTCGGAGTGCCCCGCCACCGCGCAGGAACGTTGCTGACATGAAGCCAATGCCCAGTGTCACACTGCAGCTTTGCAGGACAGCTGCATAAGCCTCAGGAAGTATGAAATGATACTTGCTCGAGGACACCGATTGCAGATGTCCCGGCTATTTCAGAGCAAAGCTACAGCTGGGATCCTCTCCTGGCTGCAGCAGGGAGAAGGGATGGCGTAAGTCGGTGAGTTCAAATGTCTTTGGCTGGTTTAAATGAGCAGAGCTCCACTGAATTCAATTAATTTTGGATTATGTCTATCCTCTGAAGAGCCTGTGTCTGTGACAGGACTGAACCCTTCCCAAAATGGGACTTTAGCCATTCAGCTCAATAGGACTGGACTCGCCTCTAGTGATGGATGAGACAAAGACCTGTACATTGGGTTTTAGGATGCACATGCACACACACGTATGCACTCAATCACACACAATATTTATGTAAGATTCACCAACCTCCTTTTGGAAACATTGAGGGAATTTCATGGGGATCAAAATACTACAGTTTTATAGAAAGGACTCTAAAATTGTACACGGAATTTATTAGAGATTGATATCCTTCTGTGGGATTTGAAGAAGCACCTCGTGAGCTTTAGAAGAGTCATGTCCTGACCGTGGCATTCTGTAGCTTGGTTTGAAAATGCTATAGTAAGTATACTAATTCCAAATAAATCTGGTATGCTTTTTCCTTAATCGTCTAGAAGGATTCATTGATAAAGTCCCCAATGAACCACATACAACCTGCACTTTTTAATACTCCTATCAATGTGCACATCGATCTGTTCTCTTCCAGCCAGCGGAGCTGGTACTGTCTTGCATACCACGATGTCGTTCAGACTGGCTTTCACACCACAGAAATACTGTTTCTCATTTCCCACTAGACACTTCGGAGTCCAAAATCTCTCCCGCAGCCTGATCCTGCCGGGTGCTGCGGGGGGGGGGGGGGGCTGGAGCATCTCAGCATCCTGCAGGAGATGCCGTGTGAGAGCGGGGTCCTAGCACTCCCAACGCGGGGGAGATGTGCTGACCTGATTCACCACCCTGATTTGCATGTGCGGTGTTAAGGGAAAACACTGTATCCTATTAAATTAACAAACTAGCACATTCCATCAGCCGGTTCTCATGCCCTCGAGGCATCCTCTGGAGGTTTCCACGACATGCCAATGAAACATTCAAACTACAAGACAGCCCAGTCACTTCCCATCCATTTTTTATGGTACCATGGAAACAAAGAGCGCCTGGCAATTCCTTCTTTAAGCTTTCAATAAATCACTCCACAACTATAAGAGGTACGTGCCTTCAATGCCCCTGTGTTTCGCTTGGCTACCCTGGGCTAAGCAGGCTTCTGCCCCCTTGGCCATGTATCCTCTACCCTCTGTCACCTTGTGGCCTCTGCTCCCCAAATAGCCAAAAGGGTTTGGGAGCAGACTGGCTTCTTTCAGGCTTTCTGTTTGCAGACATTGCTTGGCTCTGCATTTCTGGAAGGCGTCCTGTACATGTGCTGGGCTGATGCGAAGCCAGAGCCTTAGACGGGAAGCCGGTTTTGCAACAGCTTTGCCAGCCAGAACGGAGACTGAGGGCAATGGGATAGACTCAGCGACTCCACTGCTGCAAAAGTCACCTTTTGTCCTGCCGCTGGGAATGCTCCCTCGCCCATTTCTGGGCTTTGATGTGTCCATCAGAGCAGACTTTTCCCTTTTCCCATCTTACAGCTGCTCTCCTCTCACAGTCGATGTCTGCCTGTGTGCGTGTGTGCAACCTTTTCTCTTCTGCTTCAAATACCACCCTCCTGCAGAGGTCAGAGATGCATAGGAGTCCCCTGGGCTTGTATTTTTTGTAGGTACTGACGTGTGAGCAGTCACGGCATCTGTCCTGGAGGAGAACGAGCTCCTCAGCTTTCCACACACCACAGCAGGAGCAGTTGAACGATTTCTGCTCAGGGCTCGGGAGTCAATGCTTGTGTGTTTGGCCCAACTAAAGTCTGACCACCCTCCATCTCAGGGCTTCATTACCTGGGTTGCTTTTCAGGTACTCGCAATAAAAGTTTCTAATGGAAAACTCAGAAAAAGGAAAGAGAGAGGAAAAAGAAAAGCCATACCTATGCTTTTCTGTCCCTCCTGGCCTTGTGGGAGAGCTGAAATCTAGAGCTCCCTGCACTCAACAGGCTAGGAAACCCCCTCAAGCCATATTCAAGGTAATTGTCTGAATATTAAGCCAGTTGCATGGCTGCCTCCAAATTGTAACTGCAGCGTCTGAAAGTCAGAGTTGGCCCAGGGGTCTCTAAGGGAGAAAACTGGATGTGGAAGAGGACTGTGGCTTCACCAATATGTACTGCAATTCAGGCAGAAGGTTGCCCATGACTTTAACATTGGTGTGTCCTGCAGATGTCTGGAGGAGGCGAATGTGTGTGCACAGCTGCTGGGTGGGTTCTATCCTGGTCTATACTTAATTCCCCAATTTTTAGTGGTGCTTAGAGCCAGGACCTCAGCTTGGACAATGGTCAAGAGATGAATGGGACCTTCGGTTTGAAGCCAAAAAAATTGGAAAGCATTGCTAATGCGTGTCTGCCTGTATAGATGCTCAGCTAGGCTGTTTGGTTACTGCCCAAAGCTGATCAGCTCTCACCCACTGGAAATTGCTGAGTATCATGTAATCCAAAGCAGTAGAAGTCAAAGGCAGAAAAAAACCCAACCCAAACCTGCCTTTGATTTCACAGGGCTTTGGATCAGGGCCTTCATTGTTTCACTTCAGCATTTACTGAGGGTGAAACCGCATCCCACGAATCCAAACAGGCATGGGGAAGGGAGTGGGTGTTGTATGAGGCTGTCCTGGCTCTGCGTGCCTTAGGGGCAGCCACGTTCCCAGAGAGGAGGGGGCAGAACGAACATTAAGTTAAGAAGCTGCTGAAGCGGTGAGCAGGTAACACTTTCATTTGCAGCAGCTCTGGCTGGGATGGTCCCACCAAGCAAAATTTCTCCAAGCAGCAGGTCTCACATCCCCAACGGATGGATCCCATGGGACTGGGATGTCGGTGGCTCTGCATTAACCCCTTTGCTCCTTGTATTGACTGGGCACATTTCTCTCCTGATGACTTAAATTAACATCTCATTAAATTGGTTTCATCAATAAACTGCCAGATTCTGCCTGGGTGCCCTTGGCGAGGTGGGATTTGTGCCTTTGCCAGATGGGCCTGGCACAGGCAGCAGCAGTGGACCGTTCATGGGCACTGGCTTTATTAAACAGTAATGGCTTCAGCTTTTCTCCAACAGCTAATAATAAAAGGGATCATTTAAGTTTATTCTGACACAAGTGAAGAGACTTAAATTCATTGGGAAGCTGCTCAGTGGTATTTCTTAAATGCTTAGGGCCTGTCTACCAGCAAGAAGATGCATTGCTTATAACTTTAAAGCCCTGGAATAGTGGATGTTGTGGCAGGGTTGTGCTCACTTGCCATGACCGGTTGGTCCTGACTCTCCGTCAGCATGGCTGGCCCTGGCCAGGCTCCTTCTCCAAGGTGTGGGCACAAGGTTTGGGGACAGCCCTCCCCATCACAACCAGCTTGCTCTGCTCTCGCATATGGTTACTCCTCCTGGCAGGTCCGTGGCTACTTCAAATTGCCTCTCTCCTAACCTGGAAGAAAATGGACTTTTCAATGAAAAATGTCCACATGCAACCAAAAATAGTTTGGTTTTCATTAATTTGGTTAACGGCTTGCAATAACGGCTTGGCTTGCTTGACATTTTACTTTGCTGTGGTTAGAGGGGAAGAGAAAGTTTCTGCTTCCATCAGAAAGATTCATGATATAGGCTGGGGGAAACCCAAAAAGCATTTGTTAATCATCTTTGGATTTTAGACCCCAGAGGGTTCAGGAAAGGGATTGTGCAGCAGCAAAGCCAGGCTCCAGCACACCCCTAACCCACCCCGCCTGCTGCCCGCCAGCCCACCCCACTCACCCTGTGCTGGCAGCTTATCCGCTGCCCGAAAGGTCTGTTTGCTTTGGCACACGTTCACTTGTGTGTTCAAAAAAATGTTCTCCCAATACTGAGATTTGGTGAGGAATTTTAGGGTGTTAAACTGCATGCTGCATCCCTGGAGCCCCCTCCAGATTTCCTCGCCTCAGCCCCTTGCAGACCGAACGAAGAGCAGAGTGCGACCCTCTGCACCTGCTTAAGGTCCTTGCTACCGGAGGGGGTTATTTCAAGGCTCCCCATCACCAGCTTCAGAGTCCTCTTCCCTTTTAGTAGTTTCAAAAGAAAACATCTGTGAATGGCTCGTCACAACAAACCCCTGCCAGTGTCTGATCTCTTACGATAACATGCTCTAATGAGGTTATAGCTCTCCTCCTGCCTTGCAAACGTTTTGGAGTTGCTCAGGCTGAATGAGACGGGAGGTAATTAGAGTGACATGCTTTCATGCACAGGGAGAATAAAGTAACACAAATTTCCTGAATGGACAAGAGCAGTTTGGCCTCAGCCGAGTGAATAACCAGGCAGTGATCTAATTCACTTTTCTGTTAATAGATTGTTATCTGCGGAGCCCTAGTGCAAACACGATAAGCTGTAAAGAAATACAGATAAAAGCCGGAGCTCCAAGTGTTGCAGAGATGCACATTCAGCCCAATGCTGGTCTCGCTGGCCTCGGCCCAGCTCCAGTTTCTGCTCATCCCTGGAGCTGGTTGGGGTGATAACACTCGGGTCAGGCTGTGCAATCGAATTTCTTCCCAAATTGCAGGATTGTTTGGCTCCAGCATCAGGTTGGGAATTCATCAGTTTGCCTTGTGGAGTCCAAGCCACAGCGGGCAGAGCTGGAGCCAAAAACCTCCTTGGGTTCAGGCTTTGACTCTGGCTGCCGTGCCCCATGCAGAGAGGGGGTGCAGTGGCAGCAAGTGATGTTGTGGTCCCCCAGCAGGGTCCCACAGCTGGCTGAGCACATCTGCCCTGGTGCAGCTGGCGCCACAGCCATCCTCCGGCATGACAACCCTTTGGCAAGCACGACTGCTGGCAGACAGCCCCACACACTGGCTTTATCTCCCATAGCCCTCCCCGTCACAGCGCCGAGATACAGGGAGGGGTGCTCCCATGTGCTTTGGTAGGACAAGACTCCTACAGTTTGTACCAGGGATGAGTTGCGATTGGAGAACTGGAGGTGAACATGGGTCTCTGAGTTTCCTCTGCACTTATTTGACCCATGAACAAGAAACCCATCCTGATATACAGCGGTTGAGTGCTTTGGCCAAAGTGCTTTGGCTGGATTCTGTAAGCATGCCGAGCCATTGTCAATCAACATCCCTGATGCTCTTCCCTCTCCTCTCTCCTTGCATGGAGCTCTGCTGAGTTTATCACCACTGTCTCCAGCCAAGCCAGCTGCCAACACAGGCACGCTACACCCTGCTTGCACCACCCATCCACTCCCATTGTAGCTCTGCATCCCAGTATCCCCCTGTCAGGGTATGAGATTTCCCACCCTTCCAGCTCCCCTTCTCCAACGCTAGCTCCAGCCGGCTGCGGGAAGAACAGGACACCCATGGTGACCTGAAAATTTGTTTCCAGTGCCCATGGTGAGGACGAATTTCTGCATGACCAAGGTGATGCAGGCAGGGGATCCATCGGGGTCTGCCCAAGCGTGCAATGAGGCAGACTGTGGCGGGCAAGCTGAGCCAGAGCAGGCACCTTCCTCATGGTCGTGGGGCGAAGCCTTACCCTCCACTGCCTCTCTTCCCATAACCTCCATTCTGCCCTGGCCTTACACATAATATACCATGTCTTTTATCCATTTTTTCTTTCCTCGGGCAAGAATGCTGTCAGATTCCCAGGCAGGTTTGAATATGTCAAAAAAAAGTAATCTCTTCAGCCAGATTTAGCCTACTTTTGAGAAGTGAGTGTGCTCTGATTGCTGCTTCACTGACAGCTTCATTAGAGATGAGCTAACCCTAGCCTTGCCTGCCCC
The DNA here is from genome assembly GCF_026419915.1 of Harpia harpyja. Classification (NCBI taxonomy): domain Eukaryota; kingdom Metazoa; phylum Chordata; class Aves; order Accipitriformes; family Accipitridae; genus Harpia; species Harpia harpyja. The sequence continues at coordinate 103,308,688 of NC_068940.1, forward strand.
GTCTCTCCTCAGTCAGCATCCAACTCGTAGCAAAACATAACAGCAGAGCTCCTTGTGGTCACTCTCCTCCAGCACTTCCAGGAATTGTTGGGTCCCTCCAGGCCTCATTTCCCCACCTGTATGATAGAGTACCTTGTATCTTTTTTTCCTTTTCTACCCAGTTTGATGGCAAAGCAATGATGGGGCTGGATAGATCCCTCCTATGCATTTGTATCTCCCCAGCATCCCAGCTGGAGCCTCCAAACATGCTGCACAGCAAATGTTAGTAGGTGCTAACCCACCACACACTGCTTTGCCCACTCGTCCACCGAAGCAACAGGGAGCCAAGGCTACAAATGTGATAGCCAGCATTGGGATACCTAAACATCATCAAACTTGGTAAACGGAGGCATGTCCCCAACATGCCCTGCGATCAGCCAGGCCAGGCCATTGGGAGCACAGTCCCTGGCCAAGTACTGGCCATTGAGCCCTTGCCATGAGCCCAAGTTCAGGCTGATGCTTGAGCCAAGGACGCGTCCTCAATGGGTGGTTTGGATGCAGCCACCCTGTCCTGCAGATGATGAGAGCTATGCATGGGCATGTAAGCTCTGCCAGCTGCTGCCTGTGCCAGGGAGCAAGCCCTGGCGCATTTTATTTAATAGTATAGACATAGCCTTGGACAGTCTTCAGCCCACCCTCTGCATCCTGCCTTTGCATTAATGCCATGCCAAGTGCACGAAGAGCAGCCTGACTTTCATTGTGAGTGCCAAGCCCTGCTGAGAGAGTAGAGGAAACACAAACCAGCTCTCACTCAGCTGGAGAGTTTACCAAAGGCCGCAATTTTCCAATTGCTTGAAGAGTTGTCATTAGACAGTTTAAGATGGCAGGTTGCTAAATTGCTTTAAGGCTGGAGCCAAGCAGCCTTCAGTAGGGCACTTTTTGCTGTAAGGATATGTGTGCACTGCACTCCTTCGATTGGGACAGAACAGGAAAATCATAGTTTTGTTTTGAGCATCCTGCAGTGCTGGGAAGGAGCACAGCTTACCATGGAGATAAGGGGAACAAGATACAGGGATGGGAAGGAGAGCATCCAAGAAGAAAGTCCTAAAATCCCTCTGTTACCCAGTGTCTGCCCCGTGGTCTTTCACATGCATATTCCATCACTCATCACTGACACTTTCCTCCTGCGACAGAAGGAGCTGCTATTTACTGTAGCTTTTGCAGACTTGGTGAGGGTCCGAAGGGGGGCTGACCTGAAAGAAATGTCTCTGTGACCTCGGCAAAGGGGGAAGAGAGCAGCAGGGCCAAGGGAGAAGGAGAGGAAGGGGCCTCCTTGCACATCAGTTGCTGCAAGGGAGCTTATGGAGCCAGCAAGTAGCTGCCTGCTATGAACTGAAGGAGTCTGGCATATGCAACTACATGTTACCAGCATGGATCAGATCATTGGCCTCTCTTGTTAAAGCAGCAGGCATGGCCATTTCCAGTCCCCATCCTAAACAATTCGGTGTCACCCTTGGTGGTATACTCTCCTTCTCCTGGGTGCTAGGGCTGGAGCTTTCTCAAAGGAAAACAGCAGCCAGCATGGCAAAAACCTGCTGACAGGACTGACAAAGCGAAGGGACCACACCGTGCCTTTGGCTGTAGCCTCTTCTCCCCTGCAGGAATAGACACCTGGACATATTCTTCATTGAATGTCTCCCTCTATCCACTCCACCCACCCGCTGCCTGTCTATAAATCTCAAAGTACCCTTTGACCATCCTGTTTCCAGGCCTTGAAGAAGTGTTGGCCAGTCCCAACATCTTGAGGAAGATATACCAGATTTGATTAGCAGTGAGGTCTAAGGGTTAATTCTCCCATGGTCATCTGCTGCGGTTCTCACACTTGCACCACCTCCACTGAACAGACCCCACAGGACTGGGTTTTGCAGGAAAATGCTAATCTTTTTTGTGTTTGAAGTCTCTCCTGATGGGTGTAATGGATGCAACGTGTCTCTGCTGTCTGGGGTGACTCTGTCTACCGGGAACCCCACAGTGCTGATGGAGCTGGTCTCACCTCTTCTTCCTTTGTCAGCCATCCAAAAGCTTTGTGTCAACCTAGCACTCAATAACCAGCCAGCGATGGAGCATCTGAAATGGCTCCTCAAGGTACCTGTGACACCAAACCTTGGTAGTAACCTGACAATTCGACCACAGGCTTTTCCATGCCCTTCCAGCAATCAGCCTGCCTGTTTGCTGCTTTAGGGAGAAATCCTAAAGCTCCACTGGTCCTGAAGGGGAGAGACCACTCAGTAAAGGTGCATCTGGCTCCTTCTTGCCTCCCCCCAGGAACTGCCTCTTTTCCCCTTAGTTGCTCTGTTTCCTCCAGGTCTCCACACTTACGGGTGCCCGACAAGCACACTTTCCCATGGACCGTCTGAGCGCACACTTCCACCCCTGCAAAATTAAGACACGTGACCTTCATAAATCCCCATCAAAGGCCTTTATTCTTCCGCTATTCTTCTTGCTGTTGTTCACATTAAGCATGCATGTGACAACCAGATAAAAGGCATCATTCTCGAACAAGCTAATTCAAGTTAACCAGTGCAATGAGAAGGACTGAGCAGCACCAAAGCACTCTGGCATTTTGATGTGCAACAGGGGGTTGAGCCTTCAGCTCGTTTTTAGTTTCTAAAATCCCAAGTGTCAGCCAGACACTCCCTGAAAGTTTGGCAGGAAGCAGAAATTGAGGAAATCTGGCTTCCTTTGCATCTGTGTCCCAGGATTTTGGTGTAGGAGAGGGAGGTAAGCTTGAAAGTTGGGTATTTGAAAAGGTGAGCCTTTTTCCCACTTTGGGGCACATATTAGGAGTCTCACCCATATGGGTTCCTTAGTTCAGCCTTCCTTTTCCTCAGAACATTTAGGAGGTTTGGGACACCTCTCCTGCCAAATTTGGTTGAAATCAACAAAAACTCGTGTGTTCATATATATATAGCAGAGGACACTAAAAATACAGGGGTTTTTTTAAGTTTTGAAAACTAATTTTTTTTCAGTGAACAATTAGAAGAAACTATAAGTTGAAAAGTCATGTCAAAACTGTCTGGCATTTTTCTTCTGTTCTTCTTTAAGCTTGGTTAACTGTGGATGCTTCTGGGATGTATGCTAGGAAGGGAATCGCCAGTACCTTGAGCAAGAAGATGCTCTTGGTGCAGAAAAGATAATGGGAATATATCCCATGGACTTTCTTCCTTTCATAAATCTTAAACTACGGATGCTGGTATTACCTGCACTGTCTGACTCCTGTTGGGTCGTTCACTGTGAAGGTCTAGAGTCTGCACGGGAATCCGTGTAGGCAGGGACTGAGGGAATGTCCAACCTTTCTGTGCAAGGCCCTGTGATTTAACTAAATCCCTTTGAATTCTACCTGAAATGGTATACAGGATCCTAAGTCCTGCTGGAAGATGGCACGTAGGATTGGAGTTATGTCAGTGCTTTTGGAAATTATTTTCCATCAAGACTAGAGGCATTGTGAAAAGCCAAGTGATACAAACTCAGGGCCTAGGAGGTAAAACCTGGTGTGCTTGCTGTAGCCACCAAAAGATGATGGCTAACACAGCAAACTGAGCAGGAAGAGGGTCACATTAGTAGCAGCTTCAAGAAACACCAGACATCACTCCAAGAAACACTCTTCTCCACCTTGCAGCCTGCATGGGGCAGCTGGCAGTGGAGCCCCCATCCTCATGTTTCATTCCCCTCACACGGAGAACGTGGGGAGATTGGGAGTGACAACAGCCATACAATTGTAATTGAGTGGAGCTCTTTAGATGTTGACCTGTTGGTAGGACCCTGGGGATCTCATTTCGTACTCCAGCTCAGTGCCCGGAGCGGCGAGTGCTGGAGATGAGAACTCGTTTCGAATAAAAATGCTGCTCCAGTACTTCTCAGTAGTTTCTCACTGGGCTTGACATTCTCATCTACTCACTGCCCCTGGCAAACTTCTCTCATGGTGGCTCTTCATCTCCCAGCGCCACACAGGGAAATTAAAAATCCCCATAATATTTTTCTTTAATCTAGTCCAAGCTCCAGCTGCACTGGGGGCTGTAGCCCTGGAAAGTTTGCACGAATGAGGGCTGCTCAGCTCACCTCCTTTGGTGAAACTCCCTCTCCAGCTAAGCTCCTTGAAGCACACAAATAAAGAGGGAGCAAGGGAAAAAAACAAAGGAACAAAGAATAAAAGTCTCAACAGAGAAATGCTCTGATTGTCATTGCTAAAGGGCAGAACAGGGGGGAAAGCTTGGCTGCTTGCAAAGGGCAAACTCATCCTTCCTGTGGTCCGCTGTGGGTTTGGAAGAAAGTTGAGAAGAAACCGGAGTAAGTTTGTGTCTTGGGCCACCTCAGCTGCTGCCATCCTCTTGCCACGGCCACGGGGTGTCTCAACCCAGTGAGCTGTTATATCCCAGCTCCTTGCCTGCTTCCCGCAGGGGTGCCAAGTGTCCCAAAGGCAAATATTTTAAAACTCCAAGACCCAATCAGGTCCACGTTTATGCCCTGAGAAGTTTTTTCTTGACAGGTCTATCAGATAGCATCTCAGATGTGGTTTAATTATATAAAAAAGGTTCCCACATAGTCTTTCTTTAAAACTGGGTGATGCCTGTGTCACAGGATAAGACAATTAAATGTTTTTAGATGATTCAGGCAGTCACCGATCCACCAGAAAGAAAAGGGGTTGACCCATAAGGTTCTGCCAGGTTTTTCTTCCAAAATTTCCATCACAAAAATGTTATCTAGCAGCACCTTATTACTATACACTGCTTAACATTTCCCCTATCCAAACTCTGTTTTTCACACATCCTAAGTGAAAAACAGTGCACAGTTTGCAAGCTAGCCAGAGGCTGAAAAACCCAGCACAGGCTAATCCATGAATATAGACTGAATGATAAGTTACTTCGGGAAAGAGTGGCTATATTCAGTTACTTTGCTCCCCTCTATTAATGCCAGCCAGCTCTAGGTTCAGAGATGCTGCTGCCCTGCCTGATAAATTGAAGGACTTCACGGACATATTAACACAGCTAGTCCGTAGTCAGTGAGCAGACAATTGATTATATGTCAGAAAGTCACACACTGGGCAATTTTGCTCCTAGGCTTTGCCTCCATTTCTCAAAATATACGTTACAAAGCAAAGAAATCAAAAGTGAGAGATAAGAGTTAGTCTGCGTGGTAGGAAGCTGCTTGGAACAGGTTCGGCCTCTCTGCTTTTGCACAGGACTAAGTACCTTGTTGGGATTCAGGGAGGAACAGATCCAGTCAATCGATGTCTTGTAACCAAGAGATATTTCTTAATGAAATATGGGATTCTGTCAAAACATAACTTTTGGCTCAAAAACATGACTTTCAATGACATTCTCCTATTTTTCACCAAGTCTAAGCAAACAGCTTGTTCTTTTTTTTCCCCTCCCTTTCAAATCACCATTTGTAAATGTTGTGGGTTTAGCTGCAAATGTTATCATTTATGTCAAAAATGTTGAAATCTTTCCCTGAGACCTGTCACCTTATGTCAGACTTCGTTATTCTGTGAAGACACTCAGGTAGGCTTGCTCCCAAGTCACCTTCTTCACACTGTGTCGTAGTGAAGCCAAATGTTGCAACTTTTTGGGGTGCAGAAATTGCATTCCCAGGGAACTTAGAAATTTGTGCATGATAGCAAAGCCTTTCTTGTGAAGGCTGCCTGAAATAAATCCTCATTATCTGCATTGCAGTGAGTGCTGGAGGTCATGGTGGGTTTTGGTGTCTCGTTGTGCTACATATTGAACAAACACCCAAGAGGCAGCACTGCCAGCAAAGAGCTCGCAGGCTCATCCGACAAGACAAAGCACCGAGGGGAAAGGGAAGCAGGGAGAGGTGGAGTGACTCAACCCAAATCACACCACGGGCCAGGTCAGAGATGGGAGGGAAACCGGCATTTCCAGATTCCGGGTCCAGAGATGGCATGATGGGTCTGATGGCTGCGTCAAGGAAGGAGTGAATAAGGGAGGATGTTTTACTCAGGTGATCACCTTGTCTCCTGAGATCAGGAGGACCAACCTGGCCTCTAGCAGGAGGGCATTCCTCTCCTACTGGCCCTGAGGGGTCTTTTGGATAGCCCTGATGGCTCATCCTCCAGCATCTTTTCTGAGGGACTCTGCATCTATGTTACCTTTCAGTCCATCGTGCCACTCTTTTCTTGCAACTGCCTTCTGTAGGAAACCCCCAAAGTTGTGGGTCCTGCACTAGGTAGGGCAGAATGACTCTGAAGCCTGGAGCAGATTTACCAACAGGGCAAAGCAGATCATGGCAGACCTTCCCTATCACCACCAGCCAGAATGGCTTGGCTTCCAAAATGGAGTGGCACGTGCCCCATGGGGCTGTGCAATCCCACAGGACGCCTGGGTAATGATGCATTGGGTTACTCTGCTGAGACTTCAACAAAAAACATGGGGTTTGGGGCTGTGCAGTACGGGAGCATCCCTTCCCCCACATCATGGACCAGCCTTCACTGTGCCATATAGCACACAAAAAAACCTCTGGCCCATCTGCTCCTGGGGCCACCGAGCACAACCCGCCTCCCGCACCTTCCCAGGAGGAACAAAAGGCTTTTCTTCTCCACCCTGTGGCGGCTGAGCGCACTGAAGAGGGGATCAATATCTATCGACCATCGCTATTTCTTTCAAGTGTCCCCAGCCTCCGTGATTATGTATCTGCTCTCCTTTCCTGGCCTGCTTTCCACAGCAGGAATTCACCTCATTCCCCCTCAGAGAGCTCTCCAGAATTGGGTTCCTTAAAGCCAGTACTAATTCACAACCCAAAATGCTGGTATTAAAGGTAGTGCTTGTCTTTGGATTAGAGCTACTCTGGAAATTTTGGCTTTGTGGGGAGAAAATAACAGGTATTACACCTAAAAATGCCCCTCTGGTGCCTGTTCTGCATAGAAACAAAATGCTCAGCGCTAGCATGTGAAAGGTCTCATTGCATCCCCACATGGGGTAGGGGAGACAAGGAAGAAAGAGGTGTCTCCAGATGTGGGACATTCCCTGAATCTTTAGCCCACCCTAAAGATCCTGGGGGATCCCACCCTCCACACCAGTCCTGCCTGGCCATCCCCGTCCTCTCCCTGGAGGTACCTGCCCTCCCTCCGCAGGCAGCTGGTTCGGAGAGCTAAACCAGCAGAAAACATCCCAAACAAGCAAATAATTTCCCGTTGGTTCATTTCCCTGAACCGACTCACCCCAGGGTGAGCTGTGCATCGGTCCCTGCCAGGCAAGGAATGGGAACGCACAGCTCGGGGGGATGGGGTCAAACAGGATTTGGGGGGGCTGAGCTGATTTGCATTGGTTTCACCAGGACAAAATGACTGTGCAACCTGGCTGAGAGCTCAGTCCCAGCCGCGAAGGGGCACGGAGGACACATGGGCACCTTTGCAGCCAGCACCCTTGCCCAGCTGTGCACCCCAACCCTGACGCCTGCCTGCTTGGGAAACCTGCCTGATAATACTGTCTACCTGCAAGAAAAGCTTCCTCCACCTCCAGCCCTGTGATAGCAACTGTTGAAAAACAAACAAACTGCTGCTGGCAAAGGACAGAGGGGAAAAAGAAACTGAAAGAGCAATTCGAAGCAGGCAGCGTCTCTCGGACGCAGCGCAGCAGAAGCAGCAGCTCATGTCTCTGTCCTTCCCTTTATTTGGGATAAAACAGCTTTAGCAAGCAGCTGAAGAGATGCTGCCCTGGGACCAGATACCCAGTAACCTCCGCAGCCCATTCAGAGGGAGCCCAGGACTTGCACCCCCTGGGACTGATTGTCACCCCCGGGAGCTGGTGACTACCCAAAATCCTCTGAATTTGGCCTGGTTCAGCTCCTGCCCCTGGGTCAGAGCACTTGGGCACCGTGCAGGCATGCAGTGGGTGAACAGCACATTGGGATGCTTATGCAAAGCAGGCAGCTTCTCAGGAACTGCAAACCACCAGCTGAAGGCACATCTTGATAGCATCTTTTCAGATAAAAGCTTGGATCCACTCCTCATCTCAGTCCTCCTCCCCACCCCCAGTGTTTACTGCTCTCAGACTCTGATTTAGGTGGTTTACTGTGGCTTTCATCTAAGCGCATCAGCATTTTTAAATTAGTCACAGGTGACTCACAGGGTTACAAGAATAATGCTAAATTACCAGACATACACAGCCCATATACTTTATTACCTCATTTTTGTATCTTCTTTATGGTCTGTGATAGCAATGACCTTACAGTCTGTGGTTGAAGAGCCAGTTAAACTTGTTCTCTGTCAAAATGGTAATTAAAAAATTCCTATAGGGTAGGAAGCAAACCTTTACTCTCCAGTATATTTCTCCTTCCAACAAGGCCCCTGAATGAGGCTCAGAGAGCAACAGAAGACAATATGCACAAAAGTCTCCAATGAACGTGCTTATCAGCCAGGCAGCGCTCAGTCATCTGCATTAATATTTTAAATAAATACGTATTAGGCTTAACGGCATGCAACGTATGTCAGAGCCAGAAAAATACAGCAGTTTCTCTTTGGCCACCAGGCCATATTTGGTCTGATTGTGAAGAAGGGAAAACAAAAAAAAGGATAAATGCATTAAATACATTTAGCAAACAGTTTGTATTGTTCTTGCTTTCAAATGAAGATGACAGCATGACTATCTCCTTTCTTTTTTTAATCCCCTTCTTTTTCTAATGTTGCAATGGTCAGATTGGAGGAAAAGAGAATAAAAAGGAAGGGGAAATACAGTACCTGAGGAAATTTTGGTGGTTGGGGTCGTGAAAGAAATAGGAACAAAAATAGAAAATGTAATTATTTGTTGGGGGAGGGAGGGAGAGGCGTCAATTTTTCTCTCCCCAAAAGCTGCAGCCAACCCTAGTTAACAGTTTCACAAGGGCACGTGTTTAGGACAGGCCTTGCCTGATTGCCCAGGACCTTCTCCATTTCCCCTCCATCAGCCCCAGGAACAACATTAGCAAAAACCATCGGGATGGCGGCAGGAGCAGAACTCAGGGCACAGGAGGGCAGGTCCCCAGCATCCAGCTGGTGCCATACTGCGGCTGCCTTCCCCGGTCCTCGGTGGGCAGCACAGGTCCCAGCCTTGCGAGGCACTGGGAGGAGGACATGCTTCATCCCCATCCCCACTCCGGGAGTGCTGGTTTGGGAGAACACCTCCAAATAGCTATAGAGAAAATCCTGAAAATATTTCACCCCACTATTCTCCCTGCTCTGATATTATAGACATACTCCCTCCCCCCTGTAAAAAAAAAAGACTTTTCCCTCGGATAAATGGGTCACATCCGATTTTCCAGCACATGGTCCTCACTGGGTGCTAGGTGTTTTTATTGCTGGTTAGAAACAAATTCCCAGAAGCAGTAGAAATGCTGGATGGATCTCATCTTTTTATTTCTCTCCTCCCTCCCCATTCAGATTCCTTTTTATTGGTGTCATTTACAGGTTACTAACCAAGTTGAAACATTCAAGCTGAAAGTCCAGCAGTTAAAAAGCATCAAGGCATTCAAAGCCTGCTTCCTGTGCAATTTTTAAAGTGCTGCACTAAGGAAATGTTCAGGAGAGTGAAGCTTTGCCTTTTATATATCCCAGCAGACTTTCACTTTCTAATAGACCCATCTAAATCAACAAAGTATTCCCCAGCCAGGGCCAAGAGTCGGCGAAAATGGCTCGAAGGCAACTGATGCAGCCACAACTTTCCACTGGAAGTTAATGAACTTTTAAAAACATTTTGGAAAGTGATGTATGCGCAAGGCTCCTTAGTGTATCACGGTTAATATAATGCGTTCCTTTCCCTGGGGGAGACCCTGTCTGAGCTGTCAGCTGTAAGGTTGTTCTTCTGGAGCTTTTTCTTTATACATACAATCCTCTCTCTCTGTCTCTCCTTTTGTTTTGCGGGGGAAGCAAAAGGCAACCAGTTCCCACTTGTATAAATTGTGTGCTTCAAAGAATTTGAAGGGCAAATGAACAGGGAGAAAACAAAATCCGTCTGGCTGAGTGAACAGAGGAGTCATGGTGCTGCCCTGGACGTCACCGGCGGGGCTGAGCTTCCCAGGGACGCGTAGCTGCACACTCATTTGCACATGAGTATGCATATCTCTGTACCCACACACGTGCAACAGGAATCTCTGGCGTAAGGGAGCATTGGCTCATCTAAGTGGCCTCCTGCATCTCAGGCCAGCAAGTCATGAACTGGTTTCTCCTTATGAAACCCAAAAACTCCTGTACAGGAGTCCTTCCTGGCACACTTCAGGACGGTCTGAAGCTCATCAGGTTTATCTTACTGTGGACCAGCAACAGCTGCCAGACCTGAAAAGAGGTGGGGAAAATGGAGGATCACAGCCAGGGCCTCACTGGTCCAGGAAGCCACCATGCCTCCAGCTCCACCCTTAAATAAGGTCTCCTCAAACATGAGCTACAGCATAAGCTGTCTACCATCTCTCTCCAGACAGCCCAATGTTCAGTTGTCTCCAGCCTTAGGAAGCTGCGGTCTAGTCTGAGGTTGAATTTCTTTGATTTCTATTTTCCAGCTCTGGGTTTCTCTCTGAACTCTTCTTCATGCTTGCTCTCCCAATATGTCTTACAGCTCTCCTTCCAAGACTGTGTTTTCCCTGTCCCAGCTGACATTACCTAACTTTTTAACTGATCTGATGATCATCTCCTTTTTTTTTCCCCCCCGTGGAATTGCAGTGAGAGCTCATCTTGAGAGGTTATCACAGATGACCCTGAAGTCGTTCCTCAAGATACTGCTTTCAAACACGGAGCTTGCTTTTTTGTAAGCACAGCCTTGCATTCTTCACTCCCAGAGGGATTCCCTTCAATTTAGCTGGACTAAAAGCGTCCTGCTGAACCATGACGAGTTAAGTACACGATCCATATCTCTCAGTATGAGTAACCCATATCTTCCTTAGTTGCTAGCCTGCAAATTTCTGTGTCATCACTCCATAAAAGGTTCCTCACCCCTATGTGTTCTATATCACTGCAAAATTACTTATACAAAACCTTAAACAGTGGTGGAGCAAGACCAGTCTCTGGGGAAGCCACTTCAAAATAGCTCTACTCATTGGAGTCATGGCATGAATGGCTTTCAAGATGCAGCAGTGAACTGATCCACCTAATTGTTGTCCCCTTGATACTGCAAAATGTAGGCTTTCAAAATCGAAATACCATCAACTATCATGGGTGATAGTCCCTGAAGAAGTTCTATTAACCATATCAATGTGGTTGTCTTCCTGATGTGGTTTAACGCCGGCCAGCAGCTCAGCTCCACACAGCCACTCACTCACTCCAGTGGGATGGGGGAGAGAATCAGAAGGGTAAAAGTGAGAAAACTCATGGGCTGAGATAAAGACAGTTTAATAAGGAAAGCAAAAACAAAATAAGGAATTCATCCACAGCTTCCCACTGGCAAGCAGGTGTTCAGCCATTCCCAGGAAAGTAGATCTCCATCATGAGACTTGGGAAGATCAAACGCCATAACGCCTAATGTCCTGCCTTCTTCCTTCTTCCCCAGTTTTTATTGCTGACCATGATGTCATGTGGTCTGGAATATCCCTTTGGTCAGTTTGGGTCAGCTGTCCCAGCTGTGTCCCCTCCCAACTCCTTGTGCATCCCCAGCCTGCTCGCTGGTAGGGCGGTGTGAGGAGCAGAAAACGCATTGAGTGAGCACTGCTCAGCAATAACTAAAATACTGGTTTGTTATCAACACTGTTTTCATCACAAAACCAAAATATAGCACCACACGAGCAACTATAAAAAAATTAACTCTGTCCCAGCCAACACCAGTACACTTCCTCAACCCCAGTCTATGATCATAAGATACTAGCAGACTGTTTTCAGTCTCCCCTGACTCACCCCGCCTAAGAAGCATTCAAAGGTTTCTCCATTTCTGAAGGAAGGTTTGCTAATATTTGGCAGGCAAATAGCAGAGTGAAATCAATAGGGGGAACTGAAGAAGATTATGGCTACATGTCATTTGTTTACACAGCTTTGCTAGTGACCCGACTAGGGAAAGTTAATATAAGCTTGCAGTTTTGGAAACAAGAAAATGTTCACGTGTTCAAGGGGTGCAGGAGTCAGAGCCTGTGAAAACGGACGCACTGGAGGAGTGTCCAAGAGAGGGATATTTTAGCTTTCCAGTGTTAACCATTTTATGCTGGGTCAGAATACAATCCCTGAGCAAGACTTCAGCAACAAACCAGACCCTGCTTGGGGTATTCAGTTTCAGGGGAGTTTTAAATAAGAAAAAAAAATATTTTTTTTCTTAGAAAGCCTTTACAAATAGGAGACATTATTTAGAGATTAACATTTTAGTTAAAATCTCTTTCTATACGCCTACTGTGTTCACTGTACCTCTATGCTCATATCATTCTCCATCTCTCTAAAATGATCACATACTACCATGTTTTTCAGGAGTTTACATGAAGTTTGCCATCGCAAATGTTTTGCTGAATATGAAACATCTGGAATGGACAAATGTAGCACAGTTATGGAATGCCCTTTGTATAACACACTGCAATGATCAAATAAGCTAGGACTTCTCTGTCTTTGAAAGTCATTGGGGAAGGAGCAGCGATGGGATGTCTAAAAGTTCATCAGTGGCTCAAAGAAGATAAACAAGGACCAGGTGTCCATGGTCTCCACCAGTACAGGAATTAAAGACCAACAAGTAAAACTAACAGGCAGATGGCTTAAACAAAAAGATGCGGGTCGTTAACCAACGCGCTGTTGAGCTGTGGAGCTCCTTGCTGCAGGATGTTGTGGATGCTAGCAATGCACAAGGGCTCATAAAGGAATTAGGCAAATTCCCTCCAAGAAATCCTTCAGGTGTTATTAGAACTAGAGACACTCTGCCTCAGAAAGACTCCATACAACATACTGCTAAAACCTTAAAGTGTCCTATGGAAATATTATATGTCTTTTTCCTGGTTTTCAGCTTTTCTATGTGCATCTAGTCACTGGTAGGGATGGGCTAATCCAGCAGTCCTTAAGCATTTTTGGCCTATTTTACTGTTTGAATTTTAATTTCCCAGCAGTATTTTGGTACTCTTAGTGAAATAAATTTTGCCATTGCCAAGAGAGTACAACAGAAATCCACCTTGCAGGCTAAGAAATCTCCATGGAGAGCTAGAAGGAATGATATTCCTATTGTTTTCATGAACTCATATCCCAGGGAGTACAAGGTACTGCATAAGGTTGGAGAAATTTAACAAACTAGACACATTCTTCAAAGTCCATCAAGAGATCTGAAACACAAAACTGTGGACACAGCTCTGTGGATCAGGAAGGTACTAATCCGCCTATTGCCAGATATTGGGCCAAGAGGGAGGTGAAGGAGCCACTTCAGATTTCCTTTATTTCTCCTCTCTTCCCTGGGCATCTGCAGGCGACCACTATCAAAGCTGAGATGCTGCACTGTTTGGTCCCAGTACAGCCATTTAAACCTGCCATGCTACTCAGCCTGGAAGAAGATGCCCTCGAAAGGGTTAAGAGATGTTACTAGAGCAGCAATGCTCTTTTGGTGCCATATGGTCCTCATCATCTCGCTGTTACCAAGGCAGCTGTAGGCAGAGGTAACATTACTGCAGCAGGCACCTGCACATGGAGCTGCTCCTACTGCAAGTGCCCAGGGACAAACCTGAACTTATCTGCCCGTCAGGAAACACAACACCAGGCTTCCACTGGGATAAATGCTGTTCAGTCATCACACCACTTCCATGTCAGGAAAACCAGTGCTGCCACCAGAAAATGACCGTAACTCTTCAGGCTAACATTAGTGCCAAGAAAGCCTCCAGCTCCTCCTCTCTGTGCCATGGGCAATTGCCTTGTGATACCGGTGAGATGTGGAGCCTTGAAGGGGAAAGAAACTGTTTTATTGACATCGCAAAACCTTTATGGCAACTGATTTATGCCTGATAATTTGAACTGGTGTCCTTGCCCCCAAACCCCAGCAATTCTTAGTGACTACCAACAGGTCTATAATGCGCTGGCAATACAATAAGGTGCATTGATTTGAGAAACATCTGCTGTTTTTCAACACTGCAGCTTGTTAGCTCAGAAGGTTGGTTCATTACCCTCCTCTTGGGTTGTCCCTCTAAGCCCCAGGTCTTGGGGACTGAAGAATCTCAGATAATGTTTTCCTCAGTGTTGTCAAGGGAAGCCTGTGAGCAACTAGATGCTCAAAGATGAAGCACCAAGACATTTAGGTTGCTCCAGTATCTCTGTGCTGCTCTCTGAAAGATCATCACATGGGGTCCATTCGCTGGCTTCTCTCTATGTCTTCCAAGGAAGAGGTAAATCACCCTATTTAAAATGCTTGGTTTTCTCCACAGAGAACAGTATTAATATCAGATGCAGATGTCTACACTGGAGAGAACTAATTTTGCCATAAACCTCCTCATAAGACCCTTCTAATGGTTTATTCACTTAATGTAAAATTTCAGGGTTTTGAAGCCAGGCTCATGGTGGGCCGTCTCATCATCTGTAAATCTTCCGTTCGGGCCACACTTCATCCCAAGAGGAGAACAACCACATGGCACAGCATATCACCTCTCCAACAAAATAACTGCGTGGGCTGGGTTGCAGGCGATTCCCGGGCTGGGATAGCTTGTGAAGGTTAATGGCAGAAAAAAACCAAGACACTGAGGAAATCTAGAGGTCTCAGCTTGTTCACAGGAAATCCACAAGCAAGAGGGGGAAACAGGGGGGCAAATTCCCTGGATAATTGCCTAGATTTCTTTATTAAGAGAACATGGTATTCCATATCTGACTTAAGTCCCAGCACAGTGCGCTCTTTCAGAGGGCTTGGTTTTGATTGGAACAATTTTGTTGGTGCTAGAGGGGCAAAGGAAAAAGACTCGGGTGTCTGTGTCAGACAGCTCAACTGGGAGGCAATACGTACTGGTCCTGCACAGCCAGCACACACAGAGATGCTCTTCCTGATGGTGATTCACAGCAGGAACCTGAACCAGGGTCTGGGAAGGCTCCCTCCCTGCTGCTGACCTACCTGCGCTACCCCTCGCCACCCTGAGACCTTCAGACTTGCCAGGCTTACGGCTTGAGTCCTGTTCTGCGGTACTCAGAGATAAAACTGTCCTCTGAACCTTCAGGCAGGGCAGAGACTTGAGCATTTACAGCTCAAGAAAATGCCACATGTCACAGGGAAATATTTCAAAAGCCTCGTTTTCATTCCAGTGCAGGAGGAAAACAAGTTTGCAAAGTCTCAAGGTTGTCTGCTGTCCTGGTTCAGTGTCATTGTGGTTTTCCCTCATGCAGAGACTGATGTCCCTCCAGGAGCCCACCATCGTTCTGCAGCTGTATTTGCACAGGTCCAGGTCATATCTGTCAGCTCCACTTTGCCACCCATGAGAGCTGCAGCTGGGCAGCCATGCTAGCTACTGGCTAAAATGCTACAGAGGCAACTCTGGAGAAGAAGCCCGCCTTGATAACCATTGAAAAATGGCAATCTCTTAGGGGTTCCTAGAGCACGTCATTGTACGAAGAGTCTAACACAGCGTAATTTTTTAATTAAATCATGGGGACACAGCTGACGGGGAGGTAGAGCATTACTTCCATGGTGAGAGCTGACATCAGGTCCTTCTCCCGCTCCACACTATGCTCAGGGTGAGACCAGAAGATCACACAATCTATATAACAGCAACTGCTAGGAACAGCACAACTGTTGACTGCTGCACCCATCTCAGGTCGTGGTGTCAAAAACCAGGGATGGATTAAACTGAGTTTGCAGTTCAGGCTGTGTCAATCTGATTTTTGCTGCAGGGTGGACACAGTTTGCCCAGGGGGGACACAACTGAATGACTCCCAGATGGGCCAAGTCAAACTGCTGCCTGAGACAGACACTGGGCTCCCAGACTCAACCAGGAGTGTGTATCCCACATTCAGCTGTCGCTCTTGACAGCCTGCCTGATAACAAGCCAATTAACATGGGGGCTGGAAGCTGCACACAGTTTGGAAATTGTTTCAAAGCCACATTAGCCATGCTGTGTGGAGAGCAGATCCCTGCCTCCCTTCCCACTGCTGCACGTAGCCAGATGTTGGGCTGGGGGACGTCAACCCAACTCCAGCAAGCCCAAGGAGCACTGCAGGTGACTCAGGATCTAGCCCGTGGTGTGGAGGCATGAACATAGTGGGATGTCCCAGACCAGCCCATTTTACCCCAGTTCTTTATGCTGGGCTTGGTGGGGGCCTGGTGAGCTGGGCTCATCTTGGATCATGTGTGTGTGGGCACGTGTGTGTGTTTGCACGCCGGTGCGGAGGGGACTGGGAGAAAACTTTGACCTCTGTGAACGCAACCACTGCGGTGGCTGAGGGAGTGATTTGCTATCACTCACCGCCACTTAAGCACACCATCAGCAAACAAGCCTAGAAGATGCCACGGGCTAACAAACCGCTCCAGATCCTGCAGGGAGATCGGTTACTTTTGCAGTGCTCTACCCCACTGCTGATTTTATTAAAATACTGTGCCGAGCACACGAGAGCGGTGGGTTTTCGATGCGACGGTGTGAAGGCAACAGCAACTTGGAGGGGCAAACCGGCAGGGCTCAGCCTGACCTTTCAAGCCTGGGTGACTGTAGCTGTGACTCTGGAGCAGGATGAAGATCGATTAGTGATTTTCAGAAATGTTCTGCTGATAACGGCAGTTGCTCTAAGTTGCTGAATGAATGCAGACACTGGTGCCCTGCTTCCCAGATAAAAAGTGATTAAAGTCTCCTTAAGAGCTTCTAAATCTGCTCTTCAGAAATTCCATTAAGCAATCTAATTAGCTAATTCTATTAACTGATTAGGTGATATTAATTAGTTAATTTAGGGGGGAAATTTATAAAGCTATCGAAGGAAATACAGAAAAAGGAGGGGGACTTGCGGCCAAGAGCTTCCTTTCTTCACCCCCACAGTGCCTTAATTAGAAATTTTAATTAGCCATATGTTGGGGGTAGGGAACCGCTAATAGACCTCTGCTCTCCCCATCCTCTCTCCTGCTAGTCATGCGTCTACTGGTAATTCATGGTGTCCAAAGCAACTGTGGAGGTTGGAGGTTTGGCTTTTGGGTATGTTTTCTTCCGTATCTTTTTGTCCAGGCTGCACTGCAAAGCGCATCAGACTATTGATTTAGGAAATTTAAAAAAAAATCAAAAACCTGGTGCTTAGGACAAAGCACCACGGGGCCACTCCGAGCGGCTGTCTGGCAGCCTCCAAAAACATTTTTCGATTTGCAACGATGGCCCTGGGAAGCTGGCAAACGCTCCTCATGCCAGCTTTACAGGGGGATGCCCCTAGGCAGGGAGACCCCAGGCTTCGGTTCCTACCGCTGCGCAGAGTCTCCTACCGGAGTCGCCTGCCCAAGGAGAGGCAGAGCTGGAGGGCACTGCTGAGAATACAGGGTGGCCCGTGGGCAGTGTGAAACAGGGATAAGCCAGTCCCCAGGCACGTTCCCAGAGGTCCTGGGTGAAGGCTCAGTCCTGGCAGCTTTCCACAGCATTGACCAGATTGGAAACTTGGCCACCATAGCCGCTGATACCACAATTTCAGCCCCTGATGAATACTGGCAGTGGTGCTACCAAGCCTGCAAATCCTCCTGAACTGGGATGATGTACAGGAGCTCCAAACATGCCAAAACAACTCCCACTGCATCCCAGGTACACGTGAACCCATTGTACCAGTCTGTCACCAGTTACACACAGATCTAGCAGGGGGAGGCAAGAAATCTCCCAGACAGCTGCAGCAATTTCTCTTGACAGGCACCCATGGAGAAAAGGCTTGGCGTGCTCCAGGCACCTCTCTAAATGTCTGCTCTACCTCTGCTTACAGCGTCCTTTCTCCAAACACAATGATTCATGAAGGAATGGGAGTGGGTACCACCACCACAGGGTCCCCAAAGACTCTGGGAGGAGCTGAGCTAATTGCATCCCAGCCACTTAAGCAAAACCCCCTGTGTTCATTAGCTTTGATAACCCAGGTGGAAAAGGGCAGAGGTTGGGGAGCTGCAATGTGAGCGGCAGGGTCAGGTGCTATGGAGAAGGATCAGCTACTGCAAGTCAGAGCCCTTGTGCTTGGACCAGGAGCTCCCTGGGGCAGAGTGGTCTCATGCATCATTTCTGCAGCACCTACAGGAGACTCTTCTCCGGCATGAGTCGCTATCACAGAGCAAATGCAAATCGCATCCTGGACCATGGTGGCTCCGTTAATATTAATGCTGTCAATGTTACTGTTAAAAGCACCAGTGCCACTGCATGCCTCCTTGCACACACCCATAGCATGTTTCTGAAACCAAGGAGTGTCAGCTTTTAGTGTAAATTTTGAGGTTTTAAGCTTTCCAATTATGTCTGCACCATGCTTTCAGGTCTTCCCCAGCAGCCATCAGGTTTGCAAGTTTTCAAAATGGAAGGTGAGGATTCATGAAATCCCAGGAACTGGGGCAAAGCCCCAGGGATGATGTGACTCAGCCGGGAGCCCTGGAAATGCTATGAAGCACTGCCTTCCATCCTGATGGGAGAGGAGGTTTGTGGGTGTCCTGGCAGGGGAAGGAGCTGCCCCACAGCCTCCAAGTTCCCAAAGTGACTTCCTCTGCAAGGCACTCATCTCCTTGCACAAGACTTTACAAGCCCCAACCACAAATCCTGCCTGCAAAGTGGAAACTGCATCTCCTACCTGTGGTGTAACCAAAGAGATTTCCAAGCTATGGTCCTGCTCCATCCCAAGGCCATCCTGAGGCACGCGTCAGTTTGGAGCTGAGTTTGGACTTCTTTTGAAAAGTGAAGAGCCACCCCAAGTAATAAATAATGCTTAGAGGAAGGCAGAGGCTGTCTGATGAAACCCACTTCCACAGAAGGTGGTTTGGTCCAAACCAAAACACATAGGTTTTAACAAATGTATGGTAAAGACACTGTTTACTGCCTCTCCTTGCTGGATGCTGAGGGGATCTAGGGGTTGTCCTGCCTCAGAGGGGGTAAGTCCACAAACACTGCTTGCTAAAAGCTCAGAGAAACTCTTGGTAGGAGAAGCAGTGTACGCATCCCTTGTTTCTCATAGCTTTCTTGAAGCTACCAACCATGCCAAGACAAGGCATCACATGCCCAGAATGTTCCAATATGTTAATTTGCGCATTCTTTTATCCCCAAGGGCCTGCATGCCATGCACTTGAGTGCTCAACCACTTTGGGATGAGAACAAGTAAGCCCAAAGAGTCTCCCAACTCCTAAGCAATGAAGTTCCTGTCCTTCCAGGCTCCCTGCTTTCCTGGGGCTCAGGAAACAATATTAGCAATAATGAGCTGATCTGAAGGTTGACCTCAAACACATCCTTATCGACGTATACTATTAGGTAAACCTCTGATGGCCAACCCACCTGCCTCCCAAGATACATCCCCACATGCTTGCATACTTGGAGAGCAATGTCCACCTTCAGCAACCACACAGTTCCCACCTCCCTCACGCTGCTGTCAATGTAATGGCAAGAGGGTGGGAGCAATAGTAAAAAGGCGCAGAAGAGCTCTTGACCTGAGGAGCAAAAAGTACATGGTGGACAGCTCTGGGGTTGACCACAGTATGAGCTATGAGCATAAAAAGTACTGAGCTGGATAAGGGCAAATTTCAAGCTCAAACTGTCAAAACTGGGCACCACAACTGAACTCAGCTGCATGCAGAAAGCATCAAGGTAATGTTTATTGCTATTTCAACCCAAACTTCTTATTTTTTGTCCTGTTTCTTTATTCCATGCCACAGCCAGTCTTCATGCCCATCTAAGTCTGCTGAGTCTTATTTATAATTTCACAGAACACATTCTTTTCTTCCTCACAGTTTGGGGGCCTGAATAAAGACAAGGAGACTCCAGATGCCTTACATCCAGTCTGCCTCATCCTTCTTACTGAGTCTCACACAGAAATAAGTGCATTTTTTTCCCATGGGGTGTAATTCCAACATAGTCCCCAATGGAGGATGAGAAGTGCCATTGGTTGAAAATGTTTCTCACATATCTTTATGTCCCACTAAAAGCCTGGACCATACCTATAAAACCTCTGCTGAGAAGTGCCTCAAATTCTGCTCGCTGTGGAAGTAATGCAGGAGGGCAGCAAGGATGCTCAGCATTAAGTGTGGGTTATGGAAGGCTCCCATGTGAGAATAGACTGAATGGCTTTGAATTCTCCCTCTGAAAGGCAAGAATTCTCTGAGGATATGATATTAGAGGTTGTAAAACCATGAATAAGGAGGGAAATTAGAATATTAAACAGTTGTTCATTATTTCCCATGCCAGAGGACCCAGGAGCAATCAGAAAACTTGCAATTAAGCACATTTTACACACCAAAGGAAGCGTGTTTTCCCAGTGCATATAACACATCCATGGAACTCATTGCTGCAGGATGTTGTGAAGGCCAAAATTCTGAGTGGAAATTCAAAAATTCATGGTGGATATATCAATCAGTGGCTACTGAAAACCTCGGTCTGGAAGCACCCTTCAGCTTCAGGAGTCCTCAACTACTGGCTACAGCAGAGGATGGCTTTTGGGAGAGCCTGGGGAAGGGACACGACGGGCTCCATGGGCTTCACCCCCCTACCATCCTCTTTCTTCCACCATTCCCCACCGAGCTGCACCGTGCTAATTGTAGCTCGGCATGTACTTTTGCGAGGATCCCTGGAGCAGCAGAAGTTGGTACTAAAGTTCAGCTGTAACAGGAGCTTTGTTTAGCGGTGCTGGGACCAGAAGGTCAGCGGCAGCTGCTCTGCCAGGCTTTAACGCTTTGTTCACCTCTGCGCGCTCGCCCGTGCAGAATTTCCTGTTCCCCGGGCAGCACAAGGAAGAACCTTCTTTTATTTCGTTAGCCCTATTATTCATCAATTTTAACTCTGTGATAACACCGAAAAGCTGGCCTGCCTGCAGCTCTGTTGGGCTGTAATACAGTAGCCAGCAGCAGTTTTTCACTGCTTTTTCTCAAGCAACCCCAGGTGGCACGAGGAAATTTCGCAGCTTGTATTTTTGCAAAGTGCTGTTCAAATGATGGCGGTTCTTGAGAGCCAAGGGGCTGCACCACTGTCAGGATATTTAAATCAGGATAAAGCAGAAGTACTCGAATAAAGTCCCACATTGCAGGAGATCGGTGTAGCAATGCAGAGTGCTCAACTGCTATTTCCCAGTGCAGATCCCACCTAGTCTGAATTTTCCCGAGCATCTGCAGGGCTGGGGAGTGCATGTGTTAACCTGACAGAAGCCAGGGATAGTTCAGAGGTGGCTATAAACGAACAGACGAATCTCTAGGAGGCCTTTATGTGAAGTGGCTTGAGCACATGATGGACAGCCAGGAGTCTCCTGACTGCCAGACACAATTCTGCACCCTGGCACCATCCTGGCTGCACCAGCCAACAGTGAGGGGACAAGCCCATTTTCCAGCTTTTAGGACATAAGGTGCAGCAGCACAGTTTGTATCCATTCCATTAAGATGTTCTTGCCCTTCAAAAAGGACAGCCGCAGCGCTGCTGCCTGTTGGAGATGTCTTCAGCCTGTGATAACCCCCAAATTGTGCCTGGGCATCACCTGGGAAATGCCAGTATGGCCATGCCAGGGACTGTGCTCACCATTTAACAGCACAGACAGTCTTGTGCTGCCGCGGGAGCCCATGCTCAAGACCCGCGTAGTTTACCAGTTGAGATGCAGCTGATGCACGCACCCTCCCTGGCTGCTCTCAACCCTAAAGGTCTCCCCCGAGACTGGTAGCACGCGTGTTTCCCACAGCTCCTGAGCAGCCAACCCAGCCGTGCTGCAACAGACCTGCCAAAGCCTCGGCTCAGCCTCCGTAGCTCTGCTCCCCCCAGGGCAACGGCGTCTCCAACTCTGGCGGCACGCCACGTCCTGTACGTACGGCCAAGGCATCTCGGAGGAGATAAAAATACAGCTTCCCAAGAGCTCACCCACCCTGCCAGGCCCAATGCCACATGCCTCCCCGCTGAGCTGCTCTCCGGGTCAGCTCGTCTCATATCACAGCTCTTCAGCAGCCCCTGCCTGATCATTCAGCTACAGTCCCAGGAGTTACAGCTTTAAATTATACCGCTGTGTAATGGTGATAGCCTTTTATTGTCCAACCTCCTAGCTGAACAGTCATGACACTTTGACCAGAAGCCTCAAGGAACTCCAATTACTTAGAAACCGCCCCTCCTCTTCACTGAGGTTTGCTGGTGTGAAGCTTCTCCGTAGCTTTGCTGTTTAGTGCAACGCTGAATCAGTGTGCTCAGTCAAGAGCGTCATAATGTTGGCCACATCACATACAGCATTCCTCACATCACAACCTGGCAGTACTCGCAGTCATCTCATGTGTCAGCTCTGGGACCTCCGTGCTCTTTTGTAAAATGCTGGAGGACTCTTTGTGCCCATTCAGAAATGGCTTAGAGCACTTGGACAGTCCTGGCGAATCGACAGATGCTGGTTGACGATATCCCACAGGGGCTTGGGGAGTATGGGCCATGCTCAACTGGTCATCACGTGAAGGCTGCTTCCCCAGATCACCAGTCTTGCTGCTTATGATCACGTGAGGAAAAGGCTTTCATGTGCATGGATGCTTCAGCATCTTCATTTCTGTCTAGATTCCTATCATCAGGAGCATTTATCAGGCTAGACTTCCGCACCACCAATATATTAGAAGAAAGAAGTACAGTAAAGCTGTTCAGGGTAATAGCCCCAAATAAGCATCCCTGCCAGTCTGGAGAAGGTCAAGCAACATGATACAGCCACGGCCATGTGGTCCACGTGCACGTATACCACAGCAAGTCTCCATCTGCGCACAGCTGAATGTAATGAAAAAGCCTTTTATAGCTGGGTGGAAGCTGCTTCGCTTGCTGAAGCCACGGAGGGGAAGCGGGATCACGCAATGAATGACGAAGACATGTCTTCTGCCAGCTCCACCGCCAGCAGCTGTGGCTGTGGGAATTCAAGCCCCGGCTCTGACACTTTGAAACACACCGGACCAAATTATCCACAGAGGTAAACGGCACTCGGCTCCAGCAGAATTACGCTGGGGGCCAGTTTTGATGTATCGTCCGCAGAGGGCAGCGGGAGAAGGCAGATGTTCTTATCTGATTTGAACCAGATCGTGCATCGCTGGCAATCCCTGTGGTAATGTATAATCTTGGGCCAAGCCAAGAAACCCGATCCGGTGCTGGGGCCTCGAGCTGTTACTGCACTACAGTCATAAAACCTGTTTCGTACACCTGCTTGTATAATCCAGTTCCATGGGGGAAACAGCCTTCCTGACCATCCCCAGAGATCAGTTTTGCCCTGAAGAATGAAGCTGGCTAGCCTTTGTATTTGTAGCTAATATGGTTAGCATTGGCTGCCTGTTCCTCTAGGTTTGTTAACATGCTTCTTGCTTTGAAAGTATGGGGTTTGAGCCTTGCAACTGTCTTCTCCTTCACTGTTCAGTGGTCAGTAAATCCACAGAGAGATGCAAGCCACGAGAAGGTGCAGACATACCTTTCTGCATGGGCACTCAAGTGACCAAGACTGGCTCTTGTAACACCGTGGGCTGGGATGGGAGTATAGCCAGGACTGAATGCAAGGATCTTTCTTTCATCATCCTGTAGAAACAGACAAGGAGACACAACCACCATTTGCGAAAGCAAGAGTGACCTTTCAAGAAAATTTCAGGAACAATAGTAATCTGGATCCAACTGAAGGTCCCCTACATGGGATGTGATGACCACGATCACCACATAGCTCTTATTAATGACAGTCCTTATCAGGACAAAGCTTGATCCCCTCTGATCCTCAGGGAAAGCAGCAGCAGACTCAGGACCAAACAGAGGTAGATTTCTACCCCACTCTCACCTTTTCATTCTTCCTTTTCCCTGAAATCCAGGGGAATGTTTCCACGATGCAGCAACATAAAAGGGAATATGATACTGCAATTTCCTGTGGAGAGGCAGCTGTAAGCCAATTACCAGCTACCTTTAAGCCAGGAAAAAGTCTCTGAATTTAAGAGGAGAGACACCAATAAAGTCCTACTGGGACAGACTCTACAAATAAAAGAATGAACGTTTTTGCACAGTTTCTTTTGAAACTACAGAAAAGCAGTGCTGGGCAGGAATAGAGCTTTCTCTGTGATTCACTGGAGGACTCAAAAACTCCAGAGGAAACGTACCCTCCTCCGATAAATGACAAAGGACCAGCTTCCCACCCTTTTTCTCACTGGTTGCACCGAAGTCGAAGCAGATGTGGTGACCCACAGCAATTCAGGGTCTGGGTTGGCTGCAGCAACCCAGCACGTGGCCGAGGGTCTGGCCACTCCACGTCCCAGCCCTTTCCAAGAGCTGTCAGAAGGCAGTTCACCAGCAGAGCTTTCAGCTGGTCCATCCGCTACAGGTTCTTCTCCTGCCAACCGCAGCGGGCTGTATTAAGTAATATAAGGGACATCTTCTGTCTGTGGCTCATTTTCTTTAATCCCTTCCTCAGGCAGAGACCAGCCTGGGAGGAAGTCCAGATCCTTTGCATTGTTTCAGATGTCCCTCAGGCAAAGAGGTGGAGAGAAGGCCCCCAGGTCACACCCAGCAGTTCCTTTTAGCAGCATATTGTAAATATTTGGGGCAAAAGCCTTCTGGATCCACTCAAACAGGACTTTTACCAGTGCAAAAAAAGACAGACATGCCAGCAAGTGTTTCGTTTGACTCTGAGTCCTAGCCCTTTCCTAACTCTCCAGATACTTACAGCGATGGGAGGTGACCTCAGGCCAAACAAAGTCAGTCCGCGGAATTTCCCACTGGAGTCAGCAGGTAGGATCAGGCCCAGAGCCCCACAGTAACCAAACATGTGACAAGCACTATTAATGCATTTGCCCTGTTAACACCCAGTGCAATGGACTGTTTCGCTTTCCTGCCTCTGGTGCAGAGTCCAAGCCCCATGCTAATTAAGAACTCCAAAATGCCTAAGGGTTTTGCAGCAAGACCCTACACGTCCCTGCCCCAAAACTAAACTGTGCCTCTTGGATTCCTGCACACCACCAAATAAGCAAAAAAAAAAAATATTGCTCCTTTCTGAGAAGACGACCTGGATGCAGCTCCTTACCAGATACAGGTGAACTGTCATGGTGCTGGTTTGGATAACAGGATTGGCCTCCTATAGCCTAGATCCAGTCTTGGCACCTCAGGATATACCATTCCTACCAACAAGATGGGTTAAGGGAGCAGAGAGAGGGAGCAGATCCCTATGCATGTACCATGCCACTTCGACAACCAGCTTCAACCCTCCCAATAACTTCTCCTTCTTGTTATCTTTCCCTTGGTGAGCTTGTAGACCTACCTTGTACCTTGTCTGGGCCTTGTCTTATTTGTTTCCCTGTCCCTGTAGCATCAAAAGACATCCTGATAAGTGCTGGCAATGCAATAAGAGTGCTTCTTGTTGCAGTGCAATTGATTTCACTGTCACTGACGCAGACAACATCACTGGGGACTGAAATAACTTCAAACTAGCTTAATTGATTAAGCAAAACAGCAAAATGGATATTAGTACCCTGTATGGGCCAGAGGTATTAAAAGCAAAAAGCATGGCAAAGCACAAGAACAGTAGCCTCCAGCTGTGCTGAAGGGAGAGGAATGAGGGGGAAATGGGGAACTTTTTTCCTCATTTTATTCAATCTCTGTCTCAGCTTCACAGAATTGGAGAATAATTTGGGTTGTCAGGGACCTCTGGAGGTCTGTAGCTCGATGCCCTGATCAAAGCAGATCTAGGCTCAAGGTCATATCTAGTTGTTAGGGCCTTGCTCAGTTGAGTTTTGGTTATCTCCAAAGATAGAGACTTCTCTCTCTCTCTGAGCTTCTCTTCTAGTGCTTCAGTGCTCTCATGAGAAAGACGCTTTTCCTTATGTCTGAAAGGAATTTCCCCTGCTGCAGCTTGTGCCCATTTCATCTTCTTTTGTTGCACACTACTTCTCAATAGCTCTCCTTTAGGTAGCTAAACACAGCAAAAAGCTGCCTCCTCCTTTTGCCTTCTCTTCTCCTGACATATTGAATAATCCCTTTGACCCAGAGTGAAACACTTTACTTTGACTTCTAGTACGAAAAGCAGCAGCAATGAGTGCTGGATTTTGGTTGTAGGGGTTGGTATCACCTCCCTTTCCAGCCGCTTTCCACACTTTGCTTTCGAGCTGAAAGTGTTCAGCAATTTGCAGTTGAATGTGTAAATGTGCTTCTGATGACCAAAAGTCACATTTCTCATCAAACTGAATATTCGCTAGAAAAATGCACCCAAGGAAAATCACTAGAAATTGGGTGCCTTTGAAAAACTTCACCCATTCTCAGCATCCTCCCCCTCAGCTCTCCTGGGTGTTAAATATTGAAGTGAGGAGCTGCTGGCTTTGATACAGAAGTAGTAATTCTCTGCCTGAGGTATTTCCTTTCCTGGCTCTCCTCCTTTTCAACTCAGAGTGATTTTTTTATTTTTTTTTTAAATTCTGTAGTATTTGCCTATTTCCAACACCTCCCCCACGTGGCATGATGTCAAATCAGCAGCAAGCAGGAACGTATATTCCCATTACCTTCAGTACTACGGTGGAAGCTTTTAAGACGTAGCCAGTAAATTCAGCCTTCTGCACAGCGATTGCTCAGCAGAAGTCCCTCTTGCAAGAATGTCACCATGTGCTTCCCAGAACAAGGCAGCCAGAAGGCTCCTGCTGTTACTGGCAGATGGTTGGAGGGTCAGCCACCACAGTGCCAGGGCTTTCTGGATGGCTTCACTGGGATGCAGGTAAGCAGAACTATTGCTATGTGTAGGGGGAGAAAATGCAAGACCACAGTCAAGGTCGGGGAGCTCCACGATGTGTATTTGGAAGGGTTGCTTCTGTCAGACCCAGTACAATTACCTAAGCAAGGACAGACACTTTCCAGTTGTCATGAGCCCTGCTCAGCTCTTGGCCTCTCTGCAATCCTGTGGGAGTGAGGTCCACAGGCCAGTGTGAAATCTCCCCATTGCAATTTGTTTTTCCTTTACTAATTCCCTTCTGTTATTACTTTTGTCCCATATCAAAGGCTAAGAGAACAGCAGTACCTTGTCTGAGAACTGAGGCACACATGAAACAAATGATCTAAGAACCATTTTCTTAACCCACTCACACACAAATGAATTCCTAAGAAAGCACTTTAGTTTCCTTTTTTTTCCAAAGCAAACCAAATCCTTGCCAGCTATAACTCAACCAAAGTGTTATTAGATCGGCCATCAGAAGATGACCAGACCCAAGGAACTAGATAAGAGATACTTGGGGATACCCACAGAGGTATTTTGGGACCCAGCTCTGTTACAGGTCTAAATTTCAACTGGTTTCAAGGAGATAAACATATGTAGTTCTGGGCCCTGCTCCAAGACCTGGGACTCGATCTTTTCCTGTCCCCACTGACCAAAAAGAGGGTACTTTCTATGCAGCTCTCACCACCTCAGAACAACATTTATACCCAGTAAGGCAGAATATAGACCCTTCTGCTTCAAAAAATTCAAGTGTTAGGTGTGAAAATTGACTTTAGGAAGGAAACTGAATCTGTGAAGACTCTGAACGTGGTCATGGGAGGCAAGCTTCAGAAGGAAACATGAGTTCCTAGGATTCTGCCATGGATATCTGGTGCCCTACAACACTTTCCCTACTGCTAGGGACAGTAGTGATCTATTTATTTCATTACAGACCTTTGCTGTCTAGGTATTTTAAGCTGCTGCTAATTAGCAATGTCTGCTTCAGTTGCCACTATAACACTAATTTAGTTTCAGGTAGTTTTAAGTGGACTGAAATGTTTCCATCTATAATATTTCTCTCCTGTTCCTTCTGCAAACAAGAAAGGTAAATGCTGATCAACCTGACAGATAAAACAGACATAACTAAGGTGGATCATTTAGATCAACTAACATTTATGAGGCAGTCATTGCGTATTCCCATATTACTGCAGTGCAAGGTAGCTTTCCTGGACTATAAAAAGAAAGTGTGTTGCTTGATTGCAGAAACCTGAAATATATTTCTTGCCATAAGGAGTATCATGGGCCTCTACAAAGCAAAGTTTTATGTCTTTAAAAAGCCCTGTTGCCACATATTTTGTAGCAAAACCTGACTATGCAACCTGGCAGTGGAGCATCACCTGTATTTTCAGTCAACTTCATCAACTTCTTCGTGATCTGGGATCTTGACCCACAAAGTGCCTTCCTTACAGTCCCACTGAGAGGTGGGCATGCAGTCCCCTTAGCAAAAATGTCCTGCATTTCCACATCCAATTGGACATCTTCCCTTCTTCAACATCAATAACCCTGCGTAGAGCTTAGCTTGAAAACAAGACCCTTAAATGTAGGTAGCTGAGTGCCTCTGTCTACACATGAGCTAAATGTCCAAGTTCCCATAATTGTGAGTAGAGATCTGGGCCTTGGTTTGGTTGTTCAATTAGATATCCAGTGCCACTTGACATGGCTCAGCATAGCCAACATACCTGTACACAACTGGCAGATGCAACCAGTTTGGGAGACCCTTCTGGGGCAGCAGCTGGAGCCCATGTGGGAGGCTCGGGGCCATCTCAAAGACACAAGGCATTACGGTGGGAAGGGAGTCCTAACCCTACCCAATACAGTCAAGTGAATGCAGGTAGCAGTTCTTGTGCTCAGCTGATGCCTGTCTACTCTAGAGAAAGCTGACTTTCCCTCCAGACTCCAGCGGCTGTATTGACCCAATCTTCACCAACTATAGCAGGAACTCAGATGCCTAGACTTCATTTGGACGCCCAACGTTAGATGCCAAAATTTTGCCATCTTAATTTCCCACTGAATTGCCTCTTGTATGTACTGAATCAGGTCACATCGCCCTCAAGTGGAGAAAGGCACGATCACAATGAGCTGTGCAAGCCAGCGATCACCGAGATACTGTTTTCTTTTGAGCACACTAAATAAAACACGGATCTACCTAGTCCTCCAAGACAATGTGTGCTATGAAAAAGCTCGGTTACAAGAGCACAAAGGTTGCAAAATACAGACCAAAAAAGCTGCAGTGGAGAAGGCCATAACTCACGCTGCCAAGCCACCACCATAATTCAGCCACTTCGTATGCTTCCATTATGATACTATCTCACCCAAGTCAACATCAAACAAAAGGTGGTAGCAAAGCCAAGAATATAATTTACCTCTCCTGGATACCCACACTGTACTTTAATCACAAGAGAAAGCATTTGCTTTATGGCGCACCCTGCCTGGTTCACTGTCCAACCAGTGCGCTGAGTGAGGTTGGGGCCCTCTGCTTAAATATGCGGGATCTTGTAAAAAGAATTCAAAATAGGAGATCAAACTGAACCGATGTGAACAGCCTGATTTCTGGCAGCTTCTAGCACCAGGGTGCTTGACTTTGTAACCTTTGGAGTCTTACTATTGTTCTTGGTTGGACTTTCTCCAGGTTTAAAAAAAAAAAAACAACAAAACCAAAGCAATAATGTAAGAACAAGAGCTCTTTTACATGGAAATGTACTGACTATTCCCACTTAGTTCTAGAGAAAAATCTGAACCTATAGATAAAAGTACAGCTCTTTACAGCTTGAAAGAATGATTGATTGTAGTGACAGGTGAGTATTTCCTATTTGGAGGCATCACCAGAGAACAATACCCTCTGTATTCTGTTTACTTGCTAGATGGAGGAAGAATGCTGGTAACAAAATTTTCTGAATCCTTCACCTGGCTCTGGGAAGGAGCATTCTCCAGCAGCGGCACCTAACCACACAGGATATGCAGGAAATGCAAACCTGGGGTCTCTCCACACCAGTTCACTGACTGGGAAGAGACCTTCCTTGCTTAGACACTGTCTTCTTTCAGCTCTGTTTCTTACCTCCATATCAGGGGAGAACATCTCCTGTGGAGGTGGTCCTATTGCTTGGGATTCTCTCTGTCTCATTCTCTTCCTGCAAGTCTGCTCCTTCATTAGATCTCCCAATTTATCATGTAAACTTGATGTTCACACTGTAGAAATGGTTGGGCGCTCTACCCAAAGTGAGGGGCATAGATGACATGTTACAACAAACTATTCTGACTGCCTGAGACATGCCAGGCAAATGGTTGAGGTCAAGAGAAGGTGGCTTCTGGGACAAATCTTATCCTCTTAGATTCACAGTAAGTATGTTGCCGCTGCAGCATAGCCTGTGCCTAACCTGTTCCCATATTCCCCTTCTAATCTCAGCCTGGAGCAGCATGTGTGCAGCCAGCACAAGGACCTAATTACATTTTCCAGCTGTGCAGCAGACTCCCGCAAAGCAAAATAAAGCCTACTAACGTGCATTTCTTAGCTACTACTCTTGGACCTCTTGGAAGCAGTCCATGGCTCCCAGGCTGACAAGTGGTCTGAAGGATGCCTGCACCCTTCTTCCACTTCCCCCAGGAGAGCTTTTCCTTTTCTCATCCCTGCTCTTTTCATGCAGCAGGCCTTCCCTTTCCACCCAAGTCCACTTAACATCTCCTCAGACTGTTAATTGCCCTCTGGAAAGCACAACAAAAACTAATCCATGCTCTACTGCACCATATCGGCTTTGGCAGCAGCTGATGGTTGAATAACCCTCAACCCTCCCCGTTGCAAAAAGCCTGACAAATGTCTTCATGCTTCTGCCTCTGCATCCAGCAAGCCATTCCTCTGGCTCAGAGTGGGTTTGTGTGAAGGCATCACCTCCTGCCAACGTGGAGAGGAGCCTGGGCACCGGAGGGGGGAACCCAGCAAGGTACAGTTGGTCTGGGAACCAAACCAGCCGCTCTGGGGGTGGTGGTTAGCGAGAGTCCCACAAAGGTGTCACCACAACAGCCAAGACACGGTGTGGTGGAGAAGTGAAGGAGGGATTTAAATACAAGAGAGAAGAGGAGCAACGCTCCCCAAGAATCCCTTGCTCATCAAAACCAAAAGCAATCTTAATGAGAAACGCAGGCCCCAGGCAGTCACAGGGAGTCTATTTAAAGGAGGTTCATATTCTATCCCCTACAAAGTTTCATGGAGCATTTCACGGTGTGTAAGGGATCATCTAACTTTATCTCCTCTATACAACAGGCTGTGAGCCAACCCCTTCTGGAGCCTGACAATGTAGATTCGGAAACAGCTCTTCACTGAAAAGGAGGCAACAGTGCTGCATGCCATGGCCAAGAGCAGGAGATACCAAGGCACCATAACTCAGAGGTCCCTCCTGGCCCCCTGACTGCAGGGTGCTGGGGTGAATGCTCCCTCAGACGATGCAGCCCCCGGGGATTGGGGCTATGCCCCCAGCTAATCCTGGATCTTAAGCTCATTCTGCAAACCAACCGCTTTGGCAACACAGAAGCCTGGATGAAGGTAGAGCTGAGCTTCAGGGCTCTCTGAGTGCCAGCCAGCCCAAGCACGGTGGGCATCGCAGCACTGGCCAGCTTTGCTCAGCAGAGTGGAATGAGTACAAGTTGGACCTGGCATGATCAGACCAATCTACAAACGATTACCTAGAAGGGCTTTACACTCTTTAGACACCCTGTTTAAGCCTAACTCTTTCAGAAGGCCTCAATATAGCACTTAGCACAGTATCATCTATGAAACAATATATGATAACTGCTGGAGATAGCACAGAATATGAGTTGTAAATTAGCATATCTGAACTGTTATGGACGGCTTAGGGAAATTTAGAATGAGTTAGTTTGGCCAGTAGGTAAAGAACCTGAGACCGTCAAAGGTGTGAAGTGTTTGGGGCTCTTCCTGGGGAAAAGGCTAAGAGAAACAGCTTGAGTGTCATGAAGCCAGGAAACAAATTTTTCCTTATTCGGATTAAGATAAAATGGTGTGATTGTAGCCATCTGTTTCAGCTAGATGAGGCTGTTTCAGCTAGATGAGGATATTTTAAATTATTTCTTAAGAAAATGAAAGAGGGATCTGATGCCCCGATTGCATTCCTGTTCCCAAGCTGGCATTCATACAATGTCCTCCACCTGCAGATGCCCCAGCGTTGCATGAAAATTAGTCGCAACACTTATGCCAAATTTCTAGTAGTCAATTTCCCTATTATCCTTTAAAAAAAAAAAAAAACCAAACCCAAAATGAAAGAAAACAACACAACACTTCCCTTTCGATTGTAAGTATATATGTTTCCTTATTTTACATTTGCGTTTATTTCTAGTCCGCATTCACATTTGCATATGGTTCCTATCAGTTCTACACATAACTTTCCTATGCCATATCTGCCTTGCTTTATCCTTTGTGGCGACTGATTATATTGTTAAGCAAAATTTGCTTTAATCTGTCATTGTGAAAACCTTATCAT
Organism: Harpia harpyja; assembly: GCF_026419915.1. Taxonomy (NCBI): domain Eukaryota; kingdom Metazoa; phylum Chordata; class Aves; order Accipitriformes; family Accipitridae; genus Harpia; species Harpia harpyja. The sequence goes on from NC_068940.1 coordinate 103,340,935, forward strand.
TTTGGGGCAGGCTCCCTGAATTCTTGCGAATGATGATCTAATATCTGGGAATCAACAGACCACAGTAATAGGTAAATAGAGGATACTTCTGAGCATCCTGAGGATGCTGAGACCATACAGAGTCAGGACACATTTGAGCTGTGGCTGAGTTAGGGTCAGCACCACAAGAAAATTCATGGTTTATGGGCTCACCACATGAAGCTTGCTTTCTGCCCTAAAAAAGAGACAGTGCCTGTATGGCTTTCCCTCTGCTACCTGCAGCCTGCTGTGCCTGCCCTCCTTCAGGTGCTAACATCTTCTTGGCTTCCAGTGACTGAGGTTTGGGCTCTCAGCCTGGGAGGGCTCAGGCTCGAAGCCCATATCTGATCACAGTGGCCACCCTCTCATTACACAAGCCCTCTCCTTCTGCCAGTGGCAACAGGAAAACCGACTGAATCCTTTCCTCCCCCGATTTCCAGTAATCTCCCGAATGAGCCATCAGGGCCACCCGTGCAGGGCTCCCTGGGTTTCCACAAAAGGCACTGAGATGTGCTTCCATTCCCTGTAGGTGTGAGCTCAAAAGCAAACCAGCCTTGCTGACTCACAGGCCCCAGTATGGCTCTTCACCAACTTGCTCCAGATGAGTCACCCCGCGGGTGAGTAATACGTTGCATCTGCAGTGCATATTTATGGCAATTTTGCATTGACCGTGTCAGCAGGGAAATTGTTTGTGTAGAGTAACCATGGAGAGAAAGAAAACGTTGAAGAGGACTGAGAGGTTAGGGATGAGGAAAAACCAAGAGGGGAAAACATATTCCACCTCCGCAGCCCTAGAGTAACCTACATATGTGGAATCAGTGCTTAAAAAGGAAATATTTGCCTGTGGCTTTTTTTTTCCTCTCTCCTTTCCATGATGTTTTCCAGTGAGAAGCTGAAATGCTGTAAGAAGAAGTAGCCTTGTGATGGTGTCATCAGGGTCTGGAGCCCCTGCGAATCTCACAAGCATGTTGGCACAGTGGACTCAGCTCTGATGTGCTTTTCCCATGAGAACAGCTCTAAGCAGATGGATTAGAGGTGCCAGACATGTTCCCCTCACCAGTCCTTTCACCTCACCCTACACACTTCTGTGACCACATCTCACTGGTTTGGCTCAAAAGTCATAACTAAGTGGCTGCTGAGGGCAGACCCCAAAACCTCACTGCCTTGCTCTCTGTTAAGTTTTGGGAGGACAAGAGTTGAGAGGACAGGAAAGGGCATGGCTGTGTCACTTGGGTCCTACCAGCCCCTACTTCCAGAGAGCTCACGTGTCTCATCTTCTCCTCTCCATCAGTGTGGTTTGTACCATCCAGACCACCTTTGCAAGGGAAAAGGCCAAAAAAATCCCATCATCTTATTTTTTAATGAAAGGTGAGATGTCTTTTTCCAGGAATAATTCATACCACAGGACTTTTAATAGGTAGTAAAGCATTATGACGTTATTATTATGTGTTTTCATAAATGCTTAATCAGTCAATAGATATAGCCACCTATAAATGTTCCCACTGATATGGTTTTAACCATCTGTTAGAGATAGTATTTGTATCTACAACATCACTTTACTCTGTATCAACCCAATGAATTAGTCATAAGCATGGTTTTTCTCTTTTATTGTTGGTCTCCAGACCAGAAGCACCTTTAAGCAACAGGGTTTACAAGGCTGCACGCCTGGCTCAATTCTGAACATTACTAATTTGCCCACCTGCCTTGGAGAAACGTCTTCCCCTGCAAAAAAGGGGAGGGGGCTGCACTGCTGTGCTGGTTGCAACACAAACCATAGAGTCCCTGACTGTGAGATGTAGCACAAAATATTCCTGCTTCACACAGGTTGTACCATGAATGTTCACAAGAAATAGAAATAAGGTCTCTTCTTTGACTACAATACAGAGCTCAACTTCTTTCATTTGCAGCAAAACTCAGCTGAAAATGCTCTTTTGGCAAAGATAGGGTTTGGGGTTTTTTAATCACTTAAAGTCAAGAAAGCAGCAAAAGCAAGTGAATATGTTTATAGACTGATTTGCACTGCAGAAAAAGCTGTACTTTGTACCACTGAGAACCAACGTGCATACGACAGGTAAGCACACAATGAGAACAAGCAAGTTCAATTTTCTTTCCAAACAAACTAGACAAGGGAAAGATTATCCCCTCCTTGGAGCTGGTTTTGCAAAGTTTACTGCTGACTACAATTGCACTACCTTGCCTTTGTGGTGTGTTTACCTTAGATTACACATAAAAATTAGGTATGCTGAGGTAAAAATAGCTACACGTTCTATGAGCTGGGAGATAAGGCTTCTTCTCACGCCATTTTTTTAAAACGTACTGGCACTTTTCAAACTCCCTCGTGCTGGGAGCAGTTTCCAGCCAGTCTATACAGCAGCAGCTCGGTCCTTCCAGCCAAGGAGTGTGGGGCTTACCAGCTCTAGAGGCAAAAGATGCACCCAAGGCGCAGGGACTGAGTGCTGAAAGCAATTAAAGATACTGAGCAGCTCCCTGGCTAGTGTGGCCTCTTGCAACCAGTAACTGAGGTCTTTCTCATTTCCTATGCAGGAGGTACCGTGTTGCTGCTGGCTAACACTGTTCCTTCTAACCCACTACCACCTATTTGATGTGTTTCACAACCTTCCCAGGCAGTCAAAACCCATCAGTTAGTAAAAACTGCCCTAGATTGCTCTCTGCAGCCTAGATCCTGGCATAGGAAGTATTTTTTAAAATTTATTTTCACAGAAGTAGTACCCTGATGTGACTGGCTATCAGGTAACTCGAGGTACAGAAAACCTGGTAGAGGTACCTTCTCAGAGCTGGAAAGCCAGGAGCAAACTCTGTCTGATGAGCATTAAGAAATGCAGGGATTAACTTGATTTTTTGGCAGAACCGAATTTACAGCTTGCCTTCATGAGGATGTTATTTCAAACAAACGGAGGATGTGAATTAAAGGCATCATGGTTGTGCCAGAATGGCTCTGCGTGTGAACTCATTTGGCTTTTCAAAATCCCTGCTTCTTTCTAGGAGGGACTGGGGCAGAACGGCTGTGCCAGGCTGGTCTCTGGTGAGAGCAAAGCCTCAGGGTGAAGGCAACAACTTACCCTGAACCCTGGGAACATTGTTGGCAGCAGCAAAGCGTGACAAGGTTGGGGGTCAAAGGTTGAATGGGAGAGCCAAATCTCATGTTAGTGCTGAGCTGTGTTTGCCAAGGGTGACTGTCCTGGGTCCGGGAGAAGCTGGGATGTTTGGCCAGCCTGACATTAGAACATGGAGATGAACTGATTAAACCACACAGTGTTACTTTTACATTGGACAAATATAAGTACTTTTTTCACTTCTTGGTCTCAATATAAGTCTGAAACTCTCTGGAGCAGAGAGGCATATCTGAAATGCTGCACAGAGGCACAACTTTTGGGTCCTTCAGACGGAGCATCCCAGGTCCTCCTCGCATACCCTGTCCATGGTGAGCCCTGGCTGCCCCGCTCTCACACGTGCCTAGCAGAAGTAGCTGTGCAGTGCTTTTCCAGCACCAAGTCATGGTATTTTTGGACCAAAGGTGAGTATCTTCATGAAAGCAAGTTACCCCCAGGCCCCCTTAAAGGTTTTTGAGGTCCTGGTGAGATTGTTCTCACCCAAAGCAGACATCCAAAATAGATCAGAGGAACCCTTCCTGCAAGGGAAGATTGCTTCATGCCATCCTGCTGCTCAGTCTGAAAGAGCGTGAATCCTCCACACCATCAGACGACTAAGGTCAGAGAAAATGAATCTCAGGCAGAGGGATGTGGGGGGGTCAGCAGATACCTGAAAAACAGCTATTAAGGCAGATCTGTATCTGTGATAGAGATGTCTCTGTCGTGTGTTTCAAGTCCAGCTCCAGCTATCAGCTTCTGAAAATGAGGTGTATTTGGATTCAGGTTTGGATGAAAAATGGATTTAGGTCAGGACCTGAATTCCTTAATGTGAGTAGCATATCTCACTCTGGACTACATTTCCCATTTCTCTAAAGGTGCATCTTTCTTGCAGCTGGAGAGTGCGAAACACACACAAAATAAAGTGAAAATTTTCCTCAAAGACTAATGCTTTTGAGATCTGGCAGGAAAATAGAAGACAGGTTTTATTTTGTCAGCTGTACACAAACACAGGCATTTTATAAACAAGGAATTGATTCAATTGTTTCCAGAGGTATGAGAGCGAGCGAGAGAGCTGAGATTTAGCTGTTAAAGACAATCTCAGGAGAGGGAGGGAATTAGTCTCCAGTTGAGCCAGATATTTCCCTCTCAAAAAATAAATGAATCAAAGTCATGCTCAGTCAGCCAAATTATCCAAGCAGATGCCAGCTTCCCTGGTTTCTGGAGTTTATGTGATTTCAGGAGAGGGAAACAGTATTCTCTCTAAATGAAGCATCCTGAAGGGGGTCAGGACTGCAGAGTGTCCCAGTTTGGGGATTTTTAAATAAGGCAAAGCTGGTGAATCTTAGAGCAGCTCCTTGCCCCAGATGTATGGGTTTGATTTGTAGCTTGCTGTCAAGCCCCACTTGGATCCAGTTCATGCGTGCACAGCACCCTGTGTCGGTCACTCCCAAAGCTACAGCAGAACCGAGCTCCCTGCCCATGCTGGGACCAGCTCTGCTTTGCCTCCCACTTTGCCATAGGTGGGTCTCATCTCTTGGTCCCCTGCTTTGCACTTATGTACTCTGCCCTGGTTTACACAAAGCAGGCCAAGATGCACTTCATAGAATCACTGAATTACAGAATGGTTTGTGTTGGAAAGGACCTTTAATGGTCATTTAGTTCAACCCCCTGCAATGAGCAGAGACATCTTCAACTAGACCGGGTTGCTCAGAGCCCCGTCCGACCTGACCATGAACACTTCCAGGGATGGGGCATCTACCACCTCTCTGGGCAACCTCTTCCAGTGTTTCACCACCCTCTTCGTAAAACATTTTTTCCTTATACGTAGTCTGAATCTATCTTATTTTAATTTAAAGCAATTACCCCTTGTCCTATAGCTGCAGGCCCTACTAAAACGTCTGTCCCCAGCAAAATGAAGTCACTTAATTAGCTCTGGAAAGGGTGCTGCCCCGCACAGCTATCTAGTCCTTTCCCCATTACCTAGCAGCCACAGGAGTAAGGGCACAGATAGGCATCTGCTACAAGAGCTCGACTCCCAGCTTCCCTCAGGATCTCCAGCTGGTTCCATGCAGAGCAGCCAAGAGCTGTTTTTTCACAACCAGGCCCAGGGAAATGTGTAAGCGGCTTGAAACACCTCCTTCTCTTTTCCAAAGCTGCCACGTGGAGAGTGGTTACTGAGGTGAGCCAAGGGCTTGGCAGGTCCAGCGGGTCTATGTGTCCCCTTGGTAGGACCAGATGACGCTGGCCAGCTGATGTAAGGGCACATGAGCTATCTTTAGCATCCCAGAGAAGGCAGGGTGCTCCCAGATACAGTGAGGGAAGGAGGTTTTCTGCAGCTCAATGTTAAGCTCAGTGTTGGGGTCCCTTGCCCAAACCCCCTGCCTTGCAGTAACTCCCAAGTCTCTAGTACGGCAGGGCCCAGCAGTGGCATTCCGGGGGGGGCATGTCCACCTACAAAAGCCACCTCCAACCACCCGTCAGGCGTAAGGAAGGCTCTGGAGTGCAAGTCTCCCCCCTAGCATGACTGCATCCCCTGGCTGCCTTCCCCTGCTCCCTGACTCATAGCCTGAACTCAGCAGCGGGCAGGGGGCCAAGGAGGAGTTGCGTTTAACTCACAGCGCCCTGCGAACCTCTTTGAGGAGGGATTTCTACTTAAGGATGGCACGAATTAGATCCAGAGGCCAACCCTGCGGCAAAACGTGGCTAGGACCCGGGGGAAGCCTGGCTGCTCACCCTCCCCTGCTGCGTTGCATCCAGCTCCGTACCACGACAGCTCGGGTTTCTCTCTCACATGCCCTGCAATGAGCTGACTCTTCCTCAGGCACAGAAACACAGGGCTGACGTCAAGCAGCCACCCGGGCTCCCTCCCCAAGCCCTGATCCTATTAGCGGTGAGACGGTGGCAGCCGCGGGGACACCACGGGGACCCGCCACAGCCATCCCTCGCTCCACGTGAGCCCGGGAGAGATGGCTCAGCCAGCCAAGTCCCCTTCGCCCTCTCCGAGGGACACGGCAGGGGAACGTGCCAGCATCCATCATTGACAACAAGCCTGGCTTGCTCGGGCAACGGCATGGCAGATCAGCATCTCCTCTCCTGGCAGTGCCAGGGCTGGGGGCAGCCGGCCGTTCGGGTTTGCTTGTGGGCTGGCACAGCTCGGCCCCCTTCCCTCCATCGCCAGTGGTGTCATTCAGCAATTCGATGTGAGCAATTCCCCTCTGTCTCCTTGTACGTGAGCAATCCTCTGGGGTGAGTGCAGGAGGATGTAGCCAAGCTAGCACCCATTCCATTCCCTTACTCAGAGGGGTCCCTATGGCCTTTACGCAAAGCAGAGCAAGGCAGTACAAATTGGAAAAGATGGCTGGGATGGATTTTTGGAGAATACTTCAATTCTTGGAGAATATTTCAGGTTTTGGTGAATACTTCATTTTTTTGGTGAGTATTTTATTTTTTGCATGGCTGGCATTTCTGCACAGATACAGATACATGGGTGCACAGATACACTTCCAGCAAAAAGGGCTCTTCTTTTGTAGCAGCCTGAGCCCCTGGAGAAAAAGTTTTCCTGGGAGGAAAACTCCCACTTCTGGGAAAACTGCATAGAGCATTTCATCCTAGGATTTCTGCTCTGGGAACATTTCTGTGTGCCCTGGGCTCAGTGTTTGCCTGCTGTAGGTCAGATCTCAGTGCGAACATCTGGATCCATATCGGTGCCTGGGTCAGTGTGTGGAAGGTCTAGGCCTGTTCAAATTAAAATGTAAAGAATGGGAGAGAGAGGGACACCAAGAAAAAGGCAGTTTTATAAAAGGTTGTCTGAAACCTGGATTCCCATGAAAACCAGAATGAAACTATGATCAAACCTGAGGGTGAGAGTTTTGGCCAAGAAGGATCCTGACCTTCCTGGGCAACCAAGAGACCTATCACAGACTTGAAACCTGGCACGAGACACACACATGGAGTGACAAATGCAGAACTTTATAAGCCACACCGTATAAACAGGGAGCTCTCATAGCATCTCAGCATAGCTCCTCATGAGACGTGAGCAGACTCACAGGTTGTGGGAGACAGCATATGGCCTTGCCACTTGCAATATCAGGGCTGCAACAAGCCAAGAAGGTTGTTTCTAGCATGGTGGCTCTTCACCACGACAAATGGTGCCACGGAGTCCTTCAGCTGGATGCCATCTGCCCACCCCACTTGCAAAGCTGGTCTGGAGCTTTTCAGCAGAGATGCTGAGAAACCATAATTCTGGCGTTGATCCCCGGAGACGTATTCACGGACAAGGGGGTAGGATTTATTTATCTCACTCCGGGCATCTACACTGTTCTCAAATGAGATAAGCAGGGAGCCCCACGTGGGGCTTCTGCCTCTCCCTCCGCGCAGCACACTGCACATCCTACTGCCGACTGCTGACCCAGGGAAGCTGGCTGGTCTTGGGCCAAGCACAAAGAAATCACTATATTAGAGAAGTCCCAGCATCAAGCACTCTACTTACAGCTGTGACCACAAGCAGGTGCTTCAGAGGAGAGTGAGAGGCTCTATCGCAGCTTTTCCCTTTGCCCTCTTCCTCACATCTGCTCGCTGTATTTACCGCCGTCTCTCAAAATGCACATGATAATTACTTTGTTTTCGGTTCATGTGGTTGAACATGGTCATGGCCCCTAACGGGGCCTGCTGGGTCTGCTACAGCACTAATGCCGGTAATGCTCAATTAGGGAATAACTTGCCCCCAGCAATCCAGCTCCTGTCTGGAAGAGACGGGGTCATGAAGAATCACCGCCCATCCATTTCCTCCCAGTCTCAGGTTCCTTCAGATGTTCAGCTGCAGAAAGTACAATTTTCCAAGCTGTAACTAGCCAAGGGCACTTACCACCAACAGCCCTGACCTACAGAGGTTTCTTCAGAGCCACCTGGTCTCCCTGGGAAGCTTGCAAACCTCCTTCTATCGCATCGCATCTGACAGCAGCTCATAAATCAGCCTGCAGTTGCTGGCAACCCCTTTGAGGATCCTGGTCTGCAGTTTGCGTTTGCGATGAAGAATATGCGCAGGTGAGGAGGGCCCTGGGGGAAGGCAGCCAGCTCTGGATGCAGCTGCTGGCTCCAGAAACATCCATGGATCCCACGCTCACACGCGGGGCTTTAAAGCAGCCTGGCAGTCACAGCACGGTCGTTTCATGAGGGCTGGATTCAGCCGTGACCTGTGCAAATTGCTGCTCGGCCAACCCCTTCCCGCATCGCCTGCAGCTGCAGCCATGCCGGAGAGCACCGCGCTTGCTTGTGCTCCCCTTCCTCCCAGCACAGCTTCACCTGATCATGTCAACTATTTTTTCTGGTCTGCTTCTTCCCCAACAAACCCACCTCTTCTGTTTCAGCAGATTCAATCTGCAAAGTTTGAAGGTGATTATGTTTGAAACTGGGATCAGCGCTGCGAAGTAGAGCTGATTTTACCACCACCCCTCCTTTCCCAAGTCTGTGTTCAGGAATACAGTTTGCTCCAAATCTCTGGATTTTCATACTATGGAAAGAGCCATAGACTAAACTGTCCTGGACCAGATTTTATTTCTTTCCTTGAATAAACTGAAAAGTTTATTTGCAGGGCCAAAATAAAATAAAATAAAATAAAATACAGCGGTTAAAAATAAAACTCTGAATCTCACCAATAACAGAGCCCAGCAAGTATTTCCATCTAATAGTAATGCATTACATATGGACTCAGGGCTGTACTCTCCCTTTGAAGATCGTGGGAATTTTGCCATTTATTTCTGTATAAAAAATAAAATGCTGAATACTCAGTAAAAGTCTGGTTGGCTGCTGACTGAAACACTTTGCAAAGTGAAATCATCCCAGGCTTTCTGTCCAGGAACGGCTGCCTTCGCTAAGCCTCACACCAGTAACATGGGTTTGGAAAAGTCCAGTGTGTTGGTAATGGATGGTTTGAAGGCAAGCTGGCAGCTTCACCGTGTCTACCAATCTGCTGCTGGTGACGTGACGTGGCAGCCGTGTGATGTCAAAAGGGCTGTTGTGTGACTTTCTTCCCTGTGTCCCTGTTACAGGGGGAAGTGGCTTTGGAGCATTGCCTTTTCACTGCATGGGGGGAAACCGGAGGCAGGGAGGAGAGATGGCAACCCAAAGAGCCTGTGGGAGACACCAGAACAATGTCTGGGTCTACTGACTTTCCAGGTTGAAGTTGTCTTGCTCTGGATCAAACTGACTATTTTACCACTTTGGTCATCCAAATAGACAGCCCAGGTGAAGATGACCTTGAGACACTAATGCTCAGAGTATGCAACCAGAATTCAAAAAATCATCGAGAAACAGAGACTTTCTACAACCTTGGGCCACCAGATCCTCGATCCCTACCCAATCAATGGAAAAAAGCAGTTTTGAATAGCATTTTACAGGATCTCCCCTGGCTGACATAGGGGTGCTTGCACTAGCAGTCAGTCTGAATTCCTCTTTTGAACTGCAGTGCCATTGAAAGCATTTCGAATACAGCCTTTAATGTGATCTCTGTCATCTCTTAACTGACCGACAATTTCAATACATAAAAGTTCTGCTAAAACCTGAACACATACCGCTTCCCCTCCACCCATCTACAGCTAATGATTAATGTGCTGGGGGAGCAAATGGTAGAACCTGATCTTTAATGAGCAAAGAGTCTGTTGCAAAACACACCTCCAGCTGTGCAGACTGCCAGCAGTTTTGTTTGAGAATTGCACCAGCTTCACAATCCTTATTCTCTGCAAGCACCAAGTCCCTATGCCAGGGACCAAGACGTCTGGTTGAAACTTTCTTCTGTGTTCAGAAATAATCTTTTCTTGATAATGAAAGCTTGCTCCCAGATTGTGCCACTTAGTCATATATGTTGATATATAACAGCAACATCACAGTAAATAACAGATTTCCATCCCTTCTTTCCTCCTCTTGGAATTTAAGCTGAAACTGAAAATCTTTCAACTTTTTGTTGTCCTTCTCCGAAGGGAGAAGGGAAACCCATATTTTTAAACAGCTCATTTGCAGAGCAGTGCTGAACAAGATGAAACAAGAGTTCCTGCCAAAGCAGTGGAACAAAGATTTCACAAATGCTGAGCAAAAGGCTCCCCATTCCTTACTCAGCCCCTTTTTGTTATGGGATCAGTAGGAGACCTAGCCCAATACTAGCCATGAGTGACCTGACTAATGTTCGTGTCTCATAGCGTCCTTCAGATGAGTGAATACATTTGTACCCAAAGGGATTAGCTCCAATGCACAGCCTTTCTATAAACACCCTTATCTTATGCAAGTAAGCTCTGGGGATTACCCTTGGTAACCCCACCCTGCTTTGTATCCCATTTTCTGCTTTCCTATAGGCTTAAAGTTACTATCTATCACCTCCTTCAAAAATTTTCCTGTGGATGAAGTGCTATTGAAGCCACAACAGTGGCTGCCTGGATAACGCTCTTTTCCCCTGTCCTGGTTTCAGCTGGGATGGAGTTAATTTTCTTTCTGGTAGCTGGTATAACGTTGTGTTTGGGGTTCAGTATGAGAAGAATGTTGATAACACACTGATGTTTGCAGTTGTTGTGAAGTAGTGTTTAGACTAAGTCAAAGATTGTTCAGCTTCTCATACCCAGCCAGCAAGAAGGCTGGAGGGGCAAAAGAAGTTGGGAGGGGACACAGCCAGGACGGCTGACCCAAACTGGCCAGAGGGGTATTCCATACCATGTGACGTCGTGGCCAGTATATAAACTGGGAGGAGGTGGCTGGGGCGGGGGGCAGATTGCCGCTGGGGGAACTAACTGGGCATCGGTCAGTGAGTGGTGAGCAATTTCATTGTGTATCACTCGTTTTGTATATTCCAATTCTTTTATTATTGTTATTATTATTAGTTTCTTCCTTTCAGTCCTATTAAACTGTCTTTATCTCAACCCATGAGTTTTACTTTTCTTTTCCTGATTCTCTCCCCCATCCCACCGGGTGGGGGGGAAGTGAGCGAGCAGCTGCGTGGCACCTAGCTGCTGGTTGGGGTTAAACCACGACATCCCCATAGGCACTTCATAACCGTCTCACCAATAGACTAGCGTGATGTTCTTCCTATCATGTTAGCTGCCCCAGGAGACCTGGAGTTTATATTACCTGGTTGAAAACAGACTAGGAGTGAAAAGGTAGGAGGAAATTCAGTCTGAACAGAGGAAAGTTTAGAGGAGTGAAAAAATGCAGTGAAAAATGAGAACTAGAGGAAGAAACAGGCCAGTCTTAGAAGGCAGCATAATTCAACTGCTTACTTGACAAAAGTGGCAAGAGTCAAAGAAAATGCAGAAGGGGTTTTGTAATGATCAGAAGTTAAAAATAATAATAACAATAGCAAACTGGTGACTTGCAGAAAAAGGGAATGAGGAGATGAATGCAACTGCATAGATGAAAAAGCTGGGAGCAGCAGGTGCTTTGGGAAGGGATCTATCTAGGAAAAACAGACTAAAATTCAGAAAGGAAAATCCCATTGCAGGAGTAACACACCAAGAACTGGGTTTTCTCTTGACCCTTGTTCCCAGTAAGGGGTTACTGGGGCATTGTGGCATTCCTACACAGGCAGCTGGAATTGCTGGGATTTCACATCACTTGCATCTTTGGACTTCCTGGTGGAGAAGGCAAGCGAGGATGAGCTCCCTTGGTAGTTCTCCATCCTCTGCCAGGCTGCTGGTCCAGGTCCTGCATTGCCAGCAAACCTTTCTCCAGCTTGTCTTTTCTGGTGCCTGCCGAGCGATCGGTCAAACTACTGGCCCAAATGCTCGTGTCCCAGACCTGCCTGGATATATGATCTGACATGAGGGCAGGTACAATTCCATCGTGCAGACCTGGCAAAGCTACAGTAACACCAGCTGGTCCCAGTCCCTACCATCTCCCAAAGTAAAACACTAGAGTGCCAGAAATGCTAGTAGGTCTTTCTCATTTAGTGGTCAAGGGCTGAAAACAGGCCAGGACAATGTTTTTTCCAGTCTGAAAGGACCCCTGCGAGGAGTATTTTTTTTCTTCACTGGCAGGGTTCATGTAAGTACATCAAGCACCACATCCCTATGACCTGCAGACCTCACGCAGATGGGGGACCATGGTACATAGTGGGCTGACTGGCTGCCAGTGGCCCATGGGACATTGCATGGTGAAGGGGCAAATGCATGAAATCTGAGAGGGAACTGGAGACAGCTGTGATCTGTACCCTAAGTGCTTAAGGTCTGACAGATCTGGGGCATTAGTGGCTCTCACAACATCCTCACCAACACTTCTATTCATTTGTATGTGATTTTGGTAACAACAAGAAGGGGGGGAAACCCTCAACGAAATAATCAATGGAAACCACAATGGGGACATCTTTATAGGCTGTAAGATCCATGGAAGCCACAAGCAATCAATTTGCAACAAAAAACACCTTTAAACAAGCTTTTTTTTAGTCATTCTAGAAAAGCATAACACAGCAGGACCTCCACTTTTCATGAAGTTTTGTATGCCAGTCCAAGGAAACCCATTTTGCACTTTATAGCCCTTATGTTCAATTTTTAATTATTAGCTTTTCCCCTTGTAAATTTAAATCCGCTCCCATTACATTTAGGGAACAATAGTGAAACCCTCCTGTAGCTAATTTAACGCCTTTAAATTCCTATGGAAGGTAGCCAAAGATCTTGTATCCTAATGGATAGTAAAATGCCTACCTTATTTTAGGGGAGGCAAGTTCAAATCCTGCTATGGTTATATTTATTAAAAGAGGCTGTTGGTTAACCTTTTGTTGTTTGCCATCAAGGTTACTAAAGAATAATCCTTGCTCATTATGCTAAAATGACAGTGAAATATGTAGCAGCTTGTCCAAAGTATTTCGCATACCCTAAAAGTAAGCTAGGAAAACAATAGCTTGATCCCATAGAAATACACACACCTTCAGACAAAATGGAAGAGGGTTATCATTGCAATCATCATATTAAGCAAGAGGAAGAAAAAAGGTTGTTGGACTGACCATGCTCAAGCACCACACTGAGCAGAGGGATGTTTGTGAAGTCCAGTGGAAAATCTTCACTCTAGCTCAGGACCTTAATTTTTTTATTCTTCATTCCACTGGAAGATGATGGCAAATCTTCTGCTGAATGCAGTGGAAAGGCACAGATCTCCAAGTCTATCTCACCTTCCTCCCAAAAGGTGATACAAAACCAATGGCCACTACCTAATGAGGACACATCCAGCTAACACACCACTCAGCATATCCATAGCCAGTCTAGATCCCGTTCCCTTCTTCCACAACTGCCAGACTCTGATCTCAAAAGGACAGCTCACCCAGCAAAGATAGGGTGGGAGGTGCAACCTCCGTGACACATTTCACATTTCGTGACCCTAACCTCAGCTACATGAGTACTTCTCGTACCAAGTACATCTTCTGAAATGATGCTGTTAGCACACTGATGACTAACTACTTCTGTTTTTCGTTGTCGTTGTTTTCCTTTTAGTGCAGGCAATTTAAACCAAATTTCCACTCTATTGCATTGATGGAGTAGCCTGTACGGTCCTCAGGAACCCCAAGTCTCTTATTTCATACCTGCTTCAGATCCATAAACCTGCTCACATTGTCCTGAACACACCATGACTTTTGTCCTTGCCCAGATCAAGTGGCCCAAAGCTTGCATTTACACCTGTACAATCTTCCATCTTGTTTCGACTAATTTGGTCCTGCAGGTGACCCTAGAGAAGAAAATCACCAAGTGCTTCTGCTGCCACAGTTTGTACAAGAAAACATTCATTTAAACTCAACACAGCCCTGGGTTTCCTTCTTCTTTCCAGATTCATTGCTAAGTATCCTATTCAGTTTTGGGGAGTATGATGCAAAGTACGCAGGAAATGAGGGGAATAGTTAGAATACCAACAAAAGTAGAGTCTTTTTAATAAATGGAAATGTTCATGGAGCATTTGTGCTAATCAGCTTTTATTAAATGAGTTCAAGTGACAGTGCGCAGATGAAAGAGCATCAGAGTATCTGCAACTCAAGTACTTTTGCTAGAGGCACCAATCGACCCAGGAATCGGCAATGGCATGAACATAAAGCCCTTCATTTGTTCTTCCATGCCACTCAACTTAGGGACGTGGAAGCAAAGTTCATGTACCCACCATGCATTATGCAGGGGAACCTATTAGAGTTTCTTTAAGTATGCAGAGCAAGATGGCTCTAGGACCTGATCCCTCTAGATTAATCAGTATGTCGCAGTGCCTGAGCTGAGACCAAGACCCAAGACTACACTCAGCTGGCTTGACTGCTGGAAGTCTCTCCAGGTAGTACTGCCAGCTTCGACAAGCCCCACTCTTGCAGCTGAGTACTTGAGGAGCTTTTGATGAGGTGTTTTCCAAACTTAAGGGGTCTGGTCCTGTATATGCTTATTCTTCCTTCATCATAGTTGATATATTGAGCCAGAAATGTGTTACTAAACCAGTATCATAATGATGCTGACAGTTCCTGGAGAAGCAACTTTTAGTAAATGAAGATGTTTACGTTTAGGTGTCAACGTGAGTGAGGTATCCAACTCAGAGGAGATCTAAAGCTCAGTTCAGTGAACTATGGATCTCCAAGGCAGACCAAGCAGGGTCTGTTGCAGGTGGGACAAGGAAGGCTCCTTGGAGGGGATATGAGCACAAGAAAGAAAGTGAAATACACATCAAGCAGTGTGCTGCATTTATGGTGAAGCTCCTTCCATACCACAAGCTGTCTTCTTACCTCAAACTTCTACTGTCTTGGTCGAGAAGACCTCAGCACCTAATACACATTATCTCCTACATTTAATAAACATGAATAAGTTCAATTGCAGCTGTGTCTGGAGTGGAACATACTAGCTTTTAATAGGTCACAACTCGGTTTGTAAAAATGAAAATAATTTCATTTTCATTTGATGTTCATGTGTATCTTCAGGTTGTATCTGGGTTCATGTGGGTGGCTGGGGTGTGCTGATTGCACATGCATTTCTCAAGAATCAGAGACTTTCTGACAATAAATTATTCAATGGCTTTTTCTTTTCTTTTCTTTTCTTTTCTTTTCTTTTCTGTTCATTCTTGGTTCTTGGTTACGCTCTAAGAATTTTGCACACCCAGTTTCTGGAAAAAAAAACATCTACCAAATAATTTTGATGAGTAATTCCTAGGCAAAGCTCCCCAACAACACTTCACTGTTTGGTCAGTTACCAGGACTATTCAGTATGAATATTGCCTTTATTAAGATACTGTCATTTGTTAGTACTTGGGTGGTCATGTGAAAATCTACTTGGACAACTTCCTCTACAAGTTACATTTCAGTCTGGGAGAAAAAAAAAAAAAAGTATGTGTCAGTTTACACATATACAGAAACACAAATTTAAACCTGGACCCTGAATCTATTGCATACAAGCATGGACGTATCAGTTGTGCATTTATTGCAGGTAGACCCAAGGGAGATGCACACACCAGCATGTGACCAGATCTATGTGCAAGATCCCTCATT
Source organism: Harpia harpyja (assembly GCF_026419915.1). Lineage (NCBI taxonomy): Eukaryota > Metazoa > Chordata > Aves > Accipitriformes > Accipitridae > Harpia > Harpia harpyja. Next base: position 103,356,535 of record NC_068940.1, read on the forward strand.
AGGTCAACCAACAATGCTGGAATGAACAAACAAGCTGCCTCACCAAATCTCTCAGAGCCCAAGGAAGGGTTTCCTTGGTCGCTGGAGTTTCTAACTATTTTGGTCTAATAAAACAATTTTGGTCTAATCAAAAACAACACCTTGCCCTACAAAACTTGCCTCACTTGTTTCCCTTGACCACCAGCAGTCCAAAACCACCAGATGAGAAGCACCAGCTCTCCAGAAACCAGGTGTGACTCAGACTGCTGGAAAAGACACCACTTCCCAAATTCAGACTGGTTGCAACACAAGGTTTTACCCACTACAGAGGTTACTCCTGGTCCTTGGTTCAGATTACCTTCATTTCTGATGATTTTTGGTCAGAGATTTTCTGCTAATTTGTGTATACGTAAAGCTTAGTAGAAAACCCTTGCCCAAAAGTGATCCAAAATGCACATTTATAACAACTCCAGTGCTACGACGGTGGCTGATGATGGCTTTTATTTGATGGTGAGTACAGTATGTGGTTTTCTTTCCTGACCTTGCACACATTGTAGTAACATGCAGCTACTACACCAGCTCATTAGCCCATTGTTGAAATCTCTGAGATAATTTAAGGGTAAATATAGTGAAAAAAAAAAAGAAAAAAAAAAAAAGAGAATCTTTGCATGTGAAAGGGAAAATAGGAGGAGGAGGATAAAATCACCAGGGTGAAGTACAACATGTTCAGCAGACTCCAGTCCCTTGGCTGCCTGCCCGGTGACTTTCCCGAGCGGAGCTCTCCTAGCAACCGGTCCCCAGCCATTTGAATTTTTATGTATCGCTATGTCGGCGGTGATGTCACGGTTTCCATAGCTACTATCAGCTGGAGGAACGATGACACTTACGCTGCTCAGTAACTGAGAAAAAAATTGGCCCGGCTGAAATATTTCAGGCGGCTCTCGGAGGCGCGTGCTATCGAGCTCGCACTTCGGCACGCCGCAGTGCACGCAGCCGTGCTTTTTGCTGATGGAGCCGTTCTTCACATGCGCCGAGCCGCTTTCGGCTGGTCACCGGAGGCAGACGCATCGTCTGCGCCACAGCAGCTGCTGCAATATTCATCCTCCCCTAAGTGCTTCATTGTAGAAATTAAATATTGTTATTAATTAAACTCCCTATCCCACAGGCTGCCCAGCCCTGTCTGGTTAGAGCACGCTTGTGAGAAGAGAACAGGCAATCCATTTGTCATGCGGTGACAACTTCTGGCATCGGGAATGAAGTGTTTCAATAAGAGAAGGCTTTGATCCTATTCATAACAGAGTATTTAAATAATTGCTAACCAGGCAGAGACTTCAGGCATTATCCCAGGGAGTGTTTCATTATTACAAAAGGTTAAACTGAGCCTTTGGTGCACAAGCCAAAAAAATAGGAGGGCTCAAGAAATTTGGTCAAGGGATTAAGTCTGAAGACATGGCTTTGCTAATGTAAAATAGACCAGAGGTCAGGAGATGGTCTGGACACAACGTCCCCTAAGAACGAGCACGGAACATGGCACAGAGCAAACAAACACAGCACTTGTAATCTCACAGCTGATAGTTCGGATTGCAGCAACTTGTAGGCTCGAGTCAGAGACCTTCTGACAGTACTTTGAATTTTGCAAAAGCACAAAATGCTCAGTATTCCCCACAGAGACAACATTGTTCTCCGTCACATTATGAAGCCAGGCTCACCATACTGGGGGCTTCTCACACATTAAGTGTGTAAAGGATAAATCTCACAGACATTGATAGCAAAGCTTTGAAGGACAGTGGGCTGCCTTTTCACTCAGCCAAACCACATCTTTCCCACTAGGGTTATTCTTAGCACGGTGTATCACAAAATCCTCAAGAAATAATCCTGGGAAAAAAATCCTGAGAATATATAATCCTGAGAAATAACGTTTTGGCTGGTGTTGGGCAATGTGTGGGTCTCACATGAGATTTTTGAAGGGATGAAGTGAGTTAGGGAACTTCTCTGTGGTTTGTGTTTATAACTCTTTGGGATATGCCTGCAGGAGGTGTGAGCTGTTCAGCACATGCTGTTCACTAGCCCCACTATGAAAATCCCTTCTCCCAGGTATCGCGTCCTCCCTCGTGCAGCATTGCCCCAGCTGTGAGCTCTGCGTGCTGTGACCACCTCTGCAGGTCTGTCTCATGGTTCTTCATGCTGCTGAGACCAACAGCAAGTCCCGGAGATTAAGATAGCCATAGATTAAAATTAAGCACCTACATCTAAGTCTCCACATGTGATCTGGCACCTAAATTCCCCTTGTAGTGGAAGAAGAGCCAGTCAATATAGCTGAGAAGCCAGAGTGCTGTTCAGGTCTCCCAAAGTAGGTACCTGCCTTTGGTCAGTTAAGCCACCTCTGAATTCATCTGATGTGAGGTGAGATTCAGCTTCCAGATGCAGGCATCCCATGTCATTTCATCCCATTCAGGTGGGATGCCGTCAAGCATTTCAAATGGCACTACAAACTTCTGCTCTAGTTCTCCACATGGATGTAGACATCTTCATGCAGACGTTATAACCTCTGAGCTGATTTCCACTCGTGTCTTCTGTGATAGCTGTGGCCAGATTCAGTTGCCCATGTCAGGCAGTGTCCTTTCAGGTGCTCTGCATATCCTCTCTGGTCTCCAGCTGCTACTCCAAAACAACACAGGTCCCCTGTAAATCCTTCGTCCCCTTCTTCCATCCCTTGTGGTTTTTTCTGTGATGTTCCCATACTCTAGAACTTTACAAATAGCACAACTTACTTATTTTAATCAACTTCTTTCCACCATTTACTGCACAGTTTCCAAGGTTACATTCTGCCCTGCAGGCGTATCAGTTCAAAGAGCCCACAATGGGCTGGAATACGTGCTGGATACCTCATATTCATTTTGGCAGTGGCCTACGTCCAGCCAGTCTCCTTTCAGCTTCTCCAGAGCTGACCCACACATAAACTCTGCTGAAACGGAAACTCATGCAAATGTTTCCTTTTTTTTGCATACATTTATTATACAATGACACATCACAGTATACATACCCATAGGCCTGAGCATTCACAGCTCAGGTTCTTTACACCAATAGGTACATTTGAACATGAAGGACTGGGTCTGTCCACCTAAATTTTTCTGTTGCCTGACCTGTTGAGATAACGATCACCCTATGTTCCTGCTTGAGCCAACAGCCATCCCCAGAAGGCAGTGCAAATCTTAGCTGGACTGGATCTCCTTCTGGAAGCTCTTCTGGAAATCCTGTAGCTGTGCATGCTGCATGATTAACCACAGACGTTCTCAAGCACAGTCTCATTTGCCCTCGTTCACCTGGTGCCCTTCTCTCTCCAGACAGATTCTTGGGGCAGCCATGCAGCTTTTGGGAGATCAACAAAGGAGAACTCAGGTTCAGAACAGACCAGAGGTGGGTCTTCCTGCAACGGGTAGTCCAGCTGTGGGACTCCTTGCTACAGGAAGGGGTAGATGCTAAAAATGTACGTGAGCATCCAGGTAGATCCAGGAGACACTAGACAAATTCATGGAAGAGAAGTCCCATGAAGCCACATCCCTCTCAGAGAAGTGTCTGGGACTTAAGCGAGCACTCAGAGAAATACCTGTGTTAATCCTGTTTTAAACCCTTCTCTAGGCAAGCCACTCACTGCCACTGTGGTGAAGAAGATATGGGATGTTGTCTGACTCAGCATGGCTGTTCCTATGTTCTTACTATCAAAGAGCCATATTTTTATCACGTTATTTTTGCATGCCAGTGAGAATCCCCCACCTGCTGAGCCGAGAGAAGGGTCTCAAGTTCTGCCTCACAAACAGTGAGATTTGTAAGGTGGTCCAGATACATGGCATAATATCTTCTTACCCCTGTTAGACAGCCTCTGGGCTCTCCCTGACTATTACTTCTTATTACAGCAGATCCTAAAGCAGAAATTACCCTCTTGGCTTTCATGGAGCAGACTTTTTTTGCAAAGACTGAAGCCCCCTACCTCTAGGTCATGCTGGTAACCAGCAGACCAGCCAGACAGTAGCAGTCTCACCCAGTCCTTCCCCTCCACAGGAGGTCTCAGAGAGATTTCCAGAATAGAGGCCATGCCTTCAGTCCTTAATTCAGTGCTCACCATCCAGGCTTTGCTGCGCTGCCTGAGCAGCTGCAGTGGTCCTGCTCCATCTATGTAGCTCACCCAGCAGGTTATCCCCAGGTGTCCTATAGCCTCCTATATAGTCTCCTACCCTCCAGCCAGCTGGGCCAGGCACCCAGCCTCCCTCTGCCATCCTGGAGACAGACAGACACCTCCTGGGGACAACTCAGAGGAGAAGGAAGATGCAGGTTTCACCTACCAGTATCTTAGGTGCTGAAACAACCAGGATCAACCAGATGACTCGCCTTGAGTCATTTCACCCTGGTAACACCGTCCCTCTCTAAGCATTGAGCTGGGAAATCAAGACATGAATTCTCACAGTGCCGCCCTTGCTCGCTTTATTTGAGATCCCTTGCAGGCCAAGCATTAGGTGGGTGATCTTCACACGATCAGACAACTGCACACTTGGCAAGGGCACTGTGATTTCACGACCTACAGAAATCACAGATCCATGTATCATTCCCCCGAATGCTGGGACAATGCCTACGCTCACCCCTGAGCCTTTCACACATGCACTGGTGTTTTATTTTCCAGGAGGTAATTAGATTTGCTAGCGACCGTGTGTCTGCTTCCAAGTAACATTGGATATGCTATCTTCAGGCATAATTCAGAGTAACCTACAGCAGCAGTTCGGGGGTGGGGGGGGTTGGCAAGTGTTTTGCAACAGCGCTGTAAAGTTTTTAATGTGCCATCATTTCATTTCAGTTGTTAACACAGATGCCTGTTGAAAGATAATGTTGCAAATTACAATCTTTCAGGCACCAGCACAAGACCACTTTCTCAGAGAGGCAAGTCCTTGGCAGAATTAGTCCCCGAAACAACACCCTCAGAAAATGTGTGGGAGCGTTTCTCGCAGGCCTGATGCCTGCCTAGAAAAGACTGGGCTTGTTAAAAGTGTGAACATACACATCTGTACATATGCAGGCGATTTGCTCAAGGAATCTCTGTAATTGCACACTTCATGCTAGTATCTGCACATGGGAATGACTGGCTGCATATTCACTTTGGTCATTTGCAGTGGTCCTTATGAGGAACATATGTAGAACTGTGATTGCTTTTGTGGTCTAGATACGTGACCAGCAAGTGCAATCACCAGATAGTCCAAGACTCATTCAGGAGGAATTAACCATTGATGGAGAATGTGAATGAAAATAAACCAACGTGAGCATATCCACCTTCATGCTTTAGTGCTCAGCCCAGCCTGGCTTACGGAGGGGGAAGAAAGCCTTCCTCTGGCCTGGTTCCCTATAGAGGGCCATCAGATGGTCCCTGCACCTTCCTCTGAAGCCTGATATGATGGTTTTCTCCTGCCACCAGCCATCTCCTTTCTTCATGCATAGGAACAGCAACAAGGAGAGCTGTCGGCAGCAGAAATAGGTGGAGAAAACTCATCCTGGAAGCTGACGACTGCAAAACCAAAGTTAGCCAGTGAGGTACTAGTGCCCCTGTTATGGTCTGTTGCAGATGCCTACCCCTCTGGCAATGGCACAGCATGGCCAGCTAGGCTTCATGCCCAGCTCCCTACCACTACTCACCCTTGCCTCCCTGCTTCTCCATTGCCTTTCACCACAGCTGTATTACGCTCAAAGTTCTTGGTCTTCTCCATCAGTGCACAGAGGTGGACCATATCCTGAGCCCCTCAGGCATCTCTTTTCCTCCGCGAGACCACTGCCCCTTGGCTCAGCCCAGAGTGAGGAGACATCTCTTGCAAAGTGGGATGCTCCTTCTGGGTGAGCCAGTGGCCTGGACCTCCTCATCCCTCCCAGCCCCTGGCCCTCCCTGTGTCACTCTGGCTGTCCCACCCTGCAGCTCAACCCAACCGTGTCCTGTAAAACAGGATTCCCTGTGGTGCCTGGCATCCCGAGGCCTCCCAGGGGGTTTCATCTCGGACGGGTGCAGAAGCGTGCCTGCGGGGCAGCACGGAGCTGGTACCAGCAGCGCTGCAACGAGTGTTTCAGAGCAATTCAGTCCTCCCCTGAATGAAACGCTGTTCGCTCACGGGCCCTGGCTCCCATTGTCACCCGGTGATGAATGGGGCATCAGCACGCCGCAATACTCTATTTGTTTTAGAGGTCAGTGTCAGACTGAAGGGTATTCTTCATAAACCAAATCAGGGAGTTTGTGCTTACGTGACCAGATTGGCAAGAGCATGTGAAGCCCCCAGTAGCTCCCATTGTCCCGAATGGGAACAGAGCTCTTTTGAAGACCTTACCCATAAATTATCTGCCACTCCCCGCACACCCCCCTCTCTGCCAGCTCCCCACTCATGCTCTAATTCAAATACCAACTCAGAGGCAATGGGCTTGTGCCATCATCAAAGGTTTGTTCTTATCTGGGACCACCATTTAGTTCCTGCAGGAACAGCACAGTATCTGACACCGACCCCCAACCCTGACGTGAGGATATTGTAAGCTGGGCGGTGAAATTCTTTCTTTGTTTCTCTTTTCTTTCCCTCCTGTCTCTAAGCATCATCTAGTCCAATCTGAGAGCCCGCAGGGGGATACATGGTGTAGGGGCAGGGAGCAATCACTGGGAAGTCAGCATCACACAGGACAGGAGATCATCGTTTTGCCTCGCTTTAAAAATAAGTCTGTTTAGATGTTCGGGTTTTGTTTCTTTTGCTGGTGATTTTGAGATTCCCATAAGAGCTATAGCCTGGGAGACCACATGTTGGGTTGGTATTTCCAGCCAGGACACATGGGACTGGCTACCTGAGACTACAGCCATGCTCAGGTGTGCTTAAATCCTCATCCCTCTCCCTCCATGGGCACAGGGAGCTAGACCTACATGTTGAGCATCTCCTGTCTAGCCAACCTTTGAAGAACCCAGATGCTGAAGTGGTTGTTCTTTCCCTGAGGTTTGTCTGCATCTGGCTGCTAGGGGAGACAGAAACTGGGGACCTCAGAAAGCAGAGAGGAGGATGTTTCAGAAATAGGCCCAGCTTTCCTCTCCGTACCTCTTAATGCAACAAACCAGCCACACAAAATGGAGACAGACATTAATATTTTTGAGAATGGAGTTGAGGCACAGTTTTCCACTTGCCAGCCCTGCATTTCTTTGTTTCATTTCAGGATGCTGCAACACCAATTTCATTCCCAAATGCCCACAATGCCTGGGCAGGAATGCCTACAGATGGAGGAGACTCCACCAGGCTTAAATCTGATTGCCGTACCTATTTCTTAGCATTGACCATACCGGTCGCTTGTCATGATTCTGGTGTACAGAGAGTCATGAGCCCTCACAGTCATCCAGGTTAGAGCAGATGAATTTCTCTTGATTGGTCTGCATGTCCCATCCTTGGAGAGGAAACGACCTTGGATGCCACCAGGACATGGTTCCAGGCCAGGTCTCATTGCAGCTCCCCCATTTGGTGCAGCGTACCAAAGTCGCTGGAGTTTTCTGCTGTGTTTGCACAGCAATATTTGCAGCCACGTTTGTTACTAAGAAGTCAGGGATTCATGACCTTTTGCAGTGCAGAGATCTGGAGATTACTTACCAAAATAAAGTAGTCTATAAATTCCACAACTGCTGCATGCGCATCGCTGATAGAGGAGAACAGCAAGACACCTCTCAGTGGAAACAGTCCAGCCTGATAAGATCTGTGGTTGAAAGTGTATTTGTGTGTGTTGCACAGCAGACACTCAGTGTGGGGACCATGAAAAACATTTTTTTCTTTTCTCAGTGCATGGCTTTTGCTGCTTGCTTCATATGAGTCTTTCTGTCAAAACAACCTGGCCTGGTGGAAGTGTGATCAGATATTACACCCACTCTAGGGAAAATGTCTGCATGAGGGGAAAAGGTTGTAGTGGGCAGGGGAGGGTGTATCCTAATCCTTCCACTGCTGGTCACCTCTCTGAGGCCTCCAAGGCTAGCAGAAGGTGTGGACCTATCAAATCCATTTCACAATCAAGTCCTTTCTCCTCTGCCTGGCTTTCAGACCTTGTCCAGAAGCAGTAAAATGTAAAGGAAAGGGAGAAGGCAAGTAGGAACGGATCATTTCCAATACAAGAATTTGGGAGCATCAAATGGAAGAAGCAGGAGGTATGTTCAAAGCAAGCAGGAGAAAGTTCTTCACCCTGTGCAGAGTTGGGCTACAGGTCTCCCTGTCACAGTACACTGTGGATGCTAGACCTTTTTATGGGTGCAAGAAGAGATTTGAGAAGTTCATGGGAGAGAAATTTAAAAATTTCAAAAAATCACACATTGTCACTATGATCTCAGAAACCAATCCAGCTCAGAAAGCCTCTGTGCTGCATGTGGGCGTTACTGGGAAAACACTGCAGAGAACTGCCATTCATGATTGCTCCGTTTTCACATTCTTTCTTAAAATTGCATCCCTGGCCACTGCCAGAGGCACAGGACTAGATGGACCTGTAGTTGCTCTTATGTTCTTTTCTCAACAAAGACACGATAAAGCTTTTACGCTGACAATTTACTTTCAGGCTCTGAAAATACCTCTTGAATATACATAGATATCTTTTTTCTGTCCAGGGAAGAGTGCAGCCCAACCATAGACATCTACTGTTGGAGACATTTAAAGTTGTGTGAGATAAATCCTGCCATTCCTGTACACACTCAGTTCTGCACTCGATGAACTCCCCTGCAGAGTCCTACAATTTAAAGATTCCCTTGGCTTATGCACTTTGCTGAATAGGGCTCTTTTCTTTGCCCTGGAGGGCTGCATGTTTGTTCATAATGAATAGTATGAGGGAGCATAGCAAACTTTAGCCTTCTGCAGCACCTGTGCATGACCCTGCAGTAGCTCTAGGTTGGTGAGCCTGACACTGGACTCAAGCAACATCATGGAAGCAGCAGGGTTGAGAGCACCCAGGAAGGAGGTGAAAGTTGGGGACACAAATAACATCAAAGTGTGGGATTAAAAGAATCTTGAAAGCGTCGTCTGTCAGTTCAAGAGTGAAGTCACACAGCTGGAAGGCATGAGTATCTGTTGCCATAAAATGCTTAGACTCCAGGAGCTGTATGGTTCAGTCAGCAGTGATAGCACCCAAATCCATGCAGTGAGTACAACCCACATTAAACTAGGGAAGTAGTTTATCATACATCACAGCAATTTATTTAAACTGGGAAATTCTTATCCCTCAGGAGTAATTCTGGAAGGCAGGACGTGTCCTTGGGTCCATGCTCTTGGTGACTTTAGCAAGAGTGCAAGAAAAAAATGAAAACCAAATCATTCCAGATAGCATGTGCTGACAACATTAAATAAACAGATGAAAAAGAGATAGAGTACCAGATAATTACACATACCAAAGAAGAGCACGTGGCCGACTGTGGCTCACATGAACAACCCAGTTCAGTGCAGGGTCAGTATACACTGTGCTGACACATGAGGGATGTTTTTCTGAAAGGGACGTAGGTGATCACAACTTCCCCGAAAGCTGTGGAGGTAGTATGAATTCTCAGTGCAGTGTAATGCTCAGAAGGCAACCGTTAACTCTGGGTGTGTAAAAAGGGGAAAAGATCCAGGTAGTGTGTGCAACAGTGAGCATTGCCCTACCTGTACACTAGCAGGACCAATCTGGGAGCCTTCTCTTCACAGAAGCTGTATTGGCAAGAGCTCAGGGAAAAGCTCCAGTGACAACAAGCCTGGAAAAGACTTAGAAATCTTAATCCCTTCAATTTATCCAAGACAGTAAAAAGTGACTTGAGTCTTGGCTGCTCCTTCTGGGGGGGGGCTGCGACTTCTGAAGGTGAATAGTAGAGAAAGGACTAACGGCAGCCAGATGTTAGTTAGGTGTATCAAGCAGTGTTTGCCTAAGTGTAGACAACTGCATCTCAGTTTAGTTACTCTAGGCCCTCATACTGCCAATAGATACCCAGCCAACACAGCTGGCGCACTGTAGGGTGAGATTCCTCTCATCCTAAAGCAACCAGCTGAAACAGGCAGATGGATCCTACTGCCAAGTACCTTTTTCTCTCTTTTGAATCTGCAAGGACTCTCAGGCAATCAGCTCAGCTGTGGACATCTACACTGTGAACACCTAAATTTAGGTAAGATGAATCCAACCAATTCAGGCTAGAAATTATGTACACATCTTCTGATGGCAAAGGTAATGAACCGTTGCAACAACATATCTACAAACACAGTGGATTCTCTATCACCCAGGGACTTTAAATGAAGACTGAGCATGTTCTAACAGAAAATGCTGTAGTTCAGCCAGATGTAAAAATCTGACACAAAGCGACCCTGGACCAGAGACCTCTGCTCTGTGTTGTGGGGGGGTCTGGTAATAACCATCTTTTCCAGTCTTAAAAAGATTTTGAATCAATGTTACAAAGGACTACTAAATATTTCATCAGTTCAAGATCTACAGAACATCATGTTTGGTATTCAAATACATCTTGCACAGGGCCACTTGAAAAATTAGTATTTTCAGCCTCTCACACACTTATTTTCCTTTTCTAAATAAGAAATCAAGGCAAGCAAGAGAGGACTACTCTGCATAACTATGGCTTGGGCTTTTGCTATAATCAAAATTATTTGTGTCTTCTTGTCAAAGGTGCAGCAAAGAGAGAAGCGGTGGTCTTGGAAAAGCCCCCATGGAAATAGCATTTGGTTTTGCCAACTTTTTCCTGTTGTGCTTTGTTTTGAAAAGTTGTCTCGTTTGAAAGAGGGAAGCTGTTTGGCCACAAAACGCAACTGTCACCTATCGCAGACTGAAGACTTTTAGAGCTAAAAATGTCAGTGGGAAGAGGGGGAGGGGAAAGGAGAGTACAGGCCTTTCTCTCTTGAAAAATAGTCTATTTAAACTCTCCTCCAAAACCGCAGGGGAAGGTGGTGGCCATGTAGACTGAAACTATCTCCATCCCACCAGCCAACACTGTGCAGAAATGGTCCTTGCACAGACAAAGTACTTATTTCTGGAGTAGTCCTGTTGTGGCTGTCACATCCACACTGCACCTGGATGGGATTTACCTGATAACTCTTTTTATTTGGAAAGTGTCAATTAATTGCAACTCAGACTTTCAAGGAAGCATCTGAACAAACATGTCCTCTCTGCCAGTGTGGCTTGTCCTACAGGTGGCCCATGAGGATCTCCTGTTTCAACTGCTCCACTTTGCTGGTGGCTCAATGCCCTCTGAAGACAGGACTGGGATCTGCCACATGCTGTGCAGGAAGGAGAAGAGAGGAGCTAATGCACACTCCAGCTTTGACAACAAAATTGTTCTTTCCTCTCAAGTTTATTTGTAATTTTCTGAGGTCAAAAACCCAACATATTCAGATAAAGCAAACTCAGAAGACTACTTTACTGTAGCATCAACTCCTAGCTTACAGATAATATGATAACATGTAAGAAATGCGCTTGGCTTACCACATTTTTTGTTGCAAACTTAACAACAACATGATGGTAAGGAGTTACCACAGTGGGATCCAAAGCAGTAACACTGCGGTGAACAGTCTTGGACACAGTTATCTTTTGAGTCACACTTCCTGTCAATATTTATAGAGAAATAAAAGGCTCTGGCTGGAAATGAAGAAGGTCCTTTTACTGGAATGATGGGTACATTTTGGCTGCTAAAATTGTCCACAAAGCATTTAAAAAATGATCACATGCTGTGAATCTATCATTGGACACGGAGACTTAGAAACAAGTCTTCAACAGCCTGAAACACTGGAAGATGGATAGAAGGGTTTTTCCCACATTAGTGGAAAAAGCTCACTGAAGAGAAACAGCCGCTCCTGCACCACCTTTGCTCTTAGTTTCCTGGACCATCACTGCTTGGTTTCCAAAGCATGCATGGAAATCCATGGGCCAGGGATGGAGGTTTCAGAAAAGACTAATGGACCATGGCCTGAAAGCTGGCTAAAAACTTGAATATATCTCTTTCCCTCCTGCCAAGGTGTTCAAGTAGCACTGAACAAGGGAGAGCTAGCAATTAAGATACCTGGCTGTGACCCTGCATCTTTTCTGCACTGATCACATGCTTTGGTTGGCAGGTTCTTCTAAGGTGGTTTCTCAAAGTCTTCTTTCAGGACAGTTTCACTTTGTCTGACTACATAGACGATTTGCATTCAGGAGCTATACCCAGAAACAAGGACATAAGAAAATGAAAGATCAATATTCTACCACATCATGTGAGAGACAGAGAAGAAGTGTACCAGAATACAAATATCCCCTCCAAAGATATTAAATGGAAGACATACCTCTCTTACCAACTAAGCAAGAGGGGAGGAAAATATAGGGTTCTTGCTATTTCTGGCTTCATCTGTGCTAGTAAATTAAGCAGTGTCAGGAAATGTTCTCTGTTAGTGGAACTCGATGAGCTATACTTTTAGATCATTATCACAGTCCCTGACTGGTTTATGCTCATGGCAACAAGCACTGTCCCAAACAATTACTGGAAAGACCCATTCCCAACAGGCAGCTTGCAACTCCCTTTGCTTTGAATGCTAACCGAGTTTAGTAAAATGAAAATGGGATGTTCCATGCTAGTAGACTTTACTAGGCACATTTGATTTAATAGTATAGACAAAACTGCTAAGATCTTTTGGTTTCTTGCCCAAATCCATCCTCTTGTGTCAGGAGCGACAGTGAAGAAAGCTCAAGATTCAGGTGATTCTGGAGTCTCTAGCACCAAGGGAATCCCCTCCAGAAGATGCACATGGGTTATGTCCTCAGCATCCTCTTAGGGTCAGGAAGAAATAGAGCAGGACAGAGTATCTGCCCCCAAGCACTGATGGGGGACACTGGGGAGTAGTTCAACTTCCAGGTTAAGACAGTCACATTTGGGTGCCCACATGTATGTGTCCACCTGGAAGCAAGATTCACAATGTAGTCAATGCAGGGCTAGTCAATAGTGTCAATGAAGCCTGGAAGTTGTTCAGCTCATCAAACATGGACACCTATGGGCTCAATGAAAATGCCCACATGTAGACATCCAGCGGCACAGACACCCTGTTGGCTCCAGAGGTGCATGGGGAAGCTGCTCAGTGTTGAATTGCAAACAGCCAATGCACTGGAAGGCTCTTAGTATTCATCTGCTTGGGAAATTGTATCCCTAAAAGTGCAGGCATGAATTTAAAGTCTTCCAGTTACCAGCTTGATTCCTTTTGTGCATAAATATCCTCATTAAAGAAAAAAAAAAACAAAGGTAATTTGGTGGTTTGCATATTCCTGAATAAATCTATACTGGTATAACCAGTATTGCATAAGGGAATGCTACTGGCAAAACAAGAGCATTTTAATTACACTAGCATATCAGAAAAAGAAAAGAAAACAAAACAAAACAACAAAAAAACCCCATGCCATGTTCATCAGCTTTGGAAGCAAGAGACGGCAGCTGCTCTCTGCTCTCATAACCAGAGAGGGAATGAATCACGGCAGTCGACCTGGACTCTCAGTTCTGTGTAATGGCATCTAATTTGACTCTTCTCTGCTCTCCCAGTGGCTGGGTTAAAGCTCATCCTGTTCCTGCACAGTGAGAGTGTTTTAGCTTAATCCAGCAATTCTTCAAGCCACCCAAAAACTTCCCACTACTACAGTGAGCTTTAGTATGGTTTTTAAATGAGGAACAAAGCTCTCTGCAGAGCAGCAGCAGCATGGCATCTGCAAGCAACCACTGTCTTATCCCTCCAGCTCATTTTTCAGCCGTAGTATGTTTCTTGGCAAAATCAATTCAGCAAATGTCCAGATTTATAGAGTTCAGCCACATGGCAACCTTTTTCAGGGCCACATGAACAGCTATTATTTAAAGCCTTTTACTGTGTTCGTAGAGAGGAACAAAGTGCACTTTCCCATTAAAGATTTAAAGCCCTTTTGTGGCAAAGCACATGTCACCCTGAAGGACACCTTGGGTCTTGCATATAGATGCATCTTGTGCAACTTCCACTGCAGGTCAATGGGCTGATGCTTGGGAACACTTCTGATCCTACCATTAGGGTGGAGGATAAGTTCTTTCTCAGGGGATTATGAAGTGCCTCCCACATCAGCATCTAAAGGCATTTTATTCTGCGCAGTGCAGAGCTAAGCAAAGACACCAGAAACATCTTGCGAACAAGAAAAAATTCACCCATGTTAACTCAGTGCTCTTCCCGAGGACTTAGAGCTCAGAAGCAAGGTAGATCAGGCAGAGGCAGATATTTTTATGCACATATAGTTGGGAGGCATTGAAGTGTTGTCACTTCTTCAACAGTTTGTTATACCCTCTGCTGAAGGGCACTGCTCCTCACACCTGAGACCTGGACAGCATCGTGTGTGCATCTTTAACAACATCTCCTGGGTTATCCTGGCTGGAGACCTTTACTTCGGTTAGCCAAAGGCAAATGGGAAAAAATGCAGCTGGGCTGACCCTGCGCAGGAAGGGAGGAAAATAGCATGACCTCCTACTCTTTGCTTTGCTGGGACTATACCCAGAGCTCGAGCCTTGTGGGACAACTTGGCTGCAAACTTGGCCTCAGGCAGACTTTCAGCTCAGAAAGGTGGGGTTTGGGGGAGGATCCAAGGCTATGCCTGGCAGACACAGCATCCCCCTTAGGAGCAGGGCTGACTTAATCTGGGAAGGAGGAAGGGGCTGGAAAGGGATTTGGGCAAGAACAAGTCCTGCTCATCCTTGCCTTGTTTTGCTGCCTCACTGCTCGGTGCACAAGCATGCCTGTGGCTCTCTTCATTTCAGGGGAAGTTGTTGGTAAAGGGAAAATCTCCGCTGCAGTTTCCTTCCTCCCAGGACATAGTTAGAAGTAACTCCCACACACACACTCCACTCCTTATGCTTTCCACCTCCCATTTCATAACATATCCTACGACAACTTGATGGGAGGGGGGGTTGGTTTTGTTGGGCTTGTTCTTTGGAGGCAGCTCGATCTCTGTTTAGCTGCATCCCCTGGGCTTTACTACACGAGGTGCTAATGGGATGCTTTCCATGAGGAGCTTATTCCCAGCTCTGCATGTTAAGCACAGTGGGGCAGCAGGAGGAGGAATATAGAAGGCGTCAGGACAGCACCTTGCCTGAGCATCCCTCTCCCCACCCCGCACTGGGGTGGGAGGGTGGAGGGGAGTGCTTTGCTCCGCTATAAAGACTCCCTGCCATGAAAATAGGCTGCCACCAAGTGATGCCAGTAGGAGCGCTTTAGTGATTTAAATGATGTACACGGCAGAGAACAGCTTGATTAATTCATATGAACTCTAACTACTCAGGGCTCCATTCATCTGGAATGATCTGTAGTCCTATCTGCCACAGAAGTTACAAAAGGTCCCCAGCTTCGGTTGCAGGTGATGTATTAGTCACCCCCTCCCGAAGCCAGCCCATGCACAGGGAGCTGCTTTGCTCCATCAGAGCAAACGGAGCTCCGTTCTATGTCGGAACGACTGAGAGCAAGACAAGGACAAGGGATCTGCTCCTCAGCAGGCAGCAGGGCAGGAATGGGGAACCCCACCAGGCACCTCCTCAGGGAAGGGGGTACAGGCTGGGGATGGCTAATCCCAGGGTGGGAAGCAGCTGACTCTTTCCAGGGGGAAGGGTTTTTTGGAAACACTGCTGTCTTTATCTGAAAAATCAGCCGGCGGCATGAACATAACGTGTGAGGACATCTGGCTGAGGCTGAACGCTGGGACCAGCCGCTGCTTTGTCACAGTGGCTCACGGGGTCGTTGGGTTTGGTCTCGTTGCTCCTGTATGTGATGGAGGAGTTAGTTTGGCCACAGGCTCCAAGTTAGACACACGGATGCAGGCTGGGGTTTTTTGGTGGCAGCTGCTCTGGGTGAAGGAATCAGGGTCACCCACAGATCCTCACCTCTATCCAGAAACTGCTTGGCCACTTGGTTAAGTGGAGGAGACAGGGCCTTCACCCTCCTTAAACCAACCTCCATCTCTTAGCAGCCGTAAAAGGAGCAGTGGGCACATCCCGATCAGCTGCTGAACCCAGCGTGTGCCTTGTGTCCCCTGCGGCATGAGGAAGAAGTGACTCTCTTGCTGGCAGCATTGGTAGAGACAAAGCCAAGCCCTAGAGAAGGCCGGTGCCACGATGAAATGCGGAGGTGGGAGTCCTGCTCCCTGCCACACTGTAGAGGGTGCAGACAGGGTGAAGCTGTCCCACACCAGAACTATTGCCAGATTTGTACCTCCCAGCGCCCAGCAGCTGCTGGTCACGACCAGTCCCCACTGAGAGCAACAGTGGCAATCCAGGACACTGGGTCACAGTGCCACCCTGTGGGCTCTGCCAGCTCCCAGAGCAAGGAAAGAGGGACACGGGGTGCTCTGAACTTGATCTGGGTCCCTCCAGCTGGTAAATCATGGACCAATTAAATAAAAATATCAAACTGCAAGCAGAGATCCCGGATGCAGCGCTTGTTGACTGGCACCACTTTTCTCTTGCAAGTCCTGGGTACTAAGGTCAAACATTTGCTTTCCTTGCAGGCTCCTTTAGAGGGTCCTTGAGGCAGGACCCTCATCAAACTCTCCCAACAGGCTGCCGCCCTCTGCATCCACTGGGATCAGCCTCTGAGGGGCAAGGGCCCTTCACCATCTTCCTTCAGCTGTAGGTCTATACTAAAAGGAAGCATGAACCCCCTCCATCCTCTTTGGTGCAAAGACAGGGGCTTGGCCCAAGCCAGCTTCATTTGAATGAGGCTGGATGACTTTGCACTGGAGCAGATGAGGAGCACTTACACACGTGAATGTTGCTGGGGTGAGAGACAATAAAGAGGTGGTTTTAAAAGGCTGGCAAGTGCTGAGCATGTAAATGCTCCCTGGACATATAAACCACCAGTGTTGTACTTGAGCTAGGATTTTGCCTAGCTTATAGCACCCAGTTGTGTTTCAGTCATGAATACAGATAGCCAGGAGCGGAAGACAACTCCTGAAGGTGCATGAAGGTTTCCCAGGTCATGCTAATGGAGTCAAGTGCCTCTAAAGATGCCCTGCTCAGTTAGCTCATCCAGGACCTAGCAGCAGGACAATGCGCCTCACAAAATATTTGCCTGCGTGCCATACTCTCCCCAGATCACATGGTACCACGCTGTTGCATCAGAGCTCTGCTGATGCCCACGGTGGTCAGTTAAACATAAGCTTGGCTGCCTCCATGCTATGCTGCAGTTAGTCTGGAGGAGACTCACCTCTCGGTTTTAGATGTCTACATGTCAACTCCTACCACCGAGCCAGTCACTCTCAGCTCACTTTGTAGTTAATGGAGAAAAAGATCACACTTGGGAGGACATGACTCAGCTGCCGTATTTCAGACGTCTGTGTTACGATGAATGAGCCGTGCTCTGACTGCGTCGGAGGATGCACTCTTCTGGAATCAGTGTAACTAGACATTTAACAATGTCTTCTAGCCCAGCTCTCCTGTCACCACACCAGCTGCATAAAAACCATGCATGTTCTTAAGCAAAAAAACCCTTCCCTGGTGTATTTTAATACTAGCCAAGTAAAGCCATGTGGTAATGCCTTCAGGCTGTTGCGCTTGCTACCTAAGGAACATGCATGAGAGACTGGAAGCTGTTTTCCTCCCAAAACTTCCAACCCCATGCACAAGTGTGGCCAAATCCTGCTGCAAAGCTCAGCACCTCTGGATGTGCCTGAAATACCCTTCCAAGTTGACACCCACGTTCAAAGCACGAGACCTGGGTCTGCAACAGCCGTGGATGTAATTTATCAGAACCAAGCAAAAGAGCTAAAGTTTTTTTAGGTCTTTTTTTGGTGACAAAGAATTGCTCTCCACTGACCATTGCCTTCCTGACTGATGGCCCTTCCCTTCTCCTTAGTCCCCCAAATACATAGCTACTTCCCTCACTGTCAGGGCAGGCTGCAGGGTGCCCTGGCCTGCAGCTTATCAAAGACCCGTGCTCCTTGTTTGGGCCATCACAGTGTCAAATTATCTGACCTGCTACCTGTGACAGCTTTAGGAAGCCTTCAGCCTAGGTGATGGTGGCCTTGGTGGAGGGAAATGAGAGAAGGTGTCTGGTCCTGGGCAGGAGGGTCAGCTGTCAGATCTCTTGCCACCCTACATGTCCTTGCTGCAGCATCTCTCTCCCAAGCCTGTCATCACTGGGTTTTTGCTGGAGGGAGTCTCTGGAGACTGGAGCAACATTCGCCATCCCACAGCGCTGAGTCACCAGCAGGATTCCCAGCCAGGGCCATCCAGGGGGCATGAGGCTTTCCTCCCCGGGGCTGCCAAACATGTGTCAGCTTCTTGGAGACTCTCAGGCCCGGAGCTTCCCTGGGAATTTCCCAAGAAGCCTGGGTGACCCAGCTCCCCCAGATGATACTGACAGCAGAAGAGGCTCCGCAGCTTCGTCTGTGCAGCAGCGAACATCAGGGTTCTCCCTAACGAAATACCACTTGCCCTCATCACCACAGGCACCCAGATGGCATCAGTACATCAATGAGGAAGGAGACAGCACAACAAAGGAAGCTTTTACCTTCAACCCATCTCACCCCCGCAAGAATTAAACAAAAGCCTTGTGCTCCACGGCTGGCACAGCCTGCGTCTGAGCTACACCTCTGAGAGATGCTACCTGGAGGTACTCCAGGGCACGGCTCCAGCCTTATGGTGTCTCTGGCCAGGGATGCTCTGGCCCTTCAGCGTTGCAAAGACCTGCCTGGTGCTGACACGCTGATCTCATGGACAAGTTGGTCTGTCACCAGGGACCCTGTGAAGGAATGGGGAAGTGGAATTGGAGATATGTCAGCAATTACCTTGCTTTCTCACTGCAAAACAGGGCAGCGGCTAACCTGAATGAGCACTTGGACCTAGATGGTCTGAGATGGGGCAGGAGGTGGAGGGCAGGAGGGGAGAAAAGAGGGTAAATTGAGGACTTACTGAGCTGGTAAATTGAGGACTTATGCTAATATTGACTGGGTCTGGAGTGTCCAGACCGGTGACCCTGTGAAACACAGGGCTGAGGGGTTTCTCTCCTGGCTGGCTGTCCAGCATGCCTGGGGCTACCAGCACCAAATATAGCACTCAGAATAGCTCCCCTGTGCACATTTTCTTTT
Source organism: Harpia harpyja (assembly GCF_026419915.1). Classification (NCBI taxonomy): domain Eukaryota; kingdom Metazoa; phylum Chordata; class Aves; order Accipitriformes; family Accipitridae; genus Harpia; species Harpia harpyja. Next base: position 103,375,606 of record NC_068940.1, read on the forward strand.
ATTTTGGCATCTACCAGAAAATTCCCCACCAGGGAAAATAGTAGGGTTTTTTAAAGCATGAAGAAGTATATTGTGGTTCCAACAGTCATGACTTAAGACCTCAACTCTTCCCCTGCGGGCCCTGTGGCGAGCTGCCCTCATGGCTGCCTTGCTGTCTACAAAGCTTTGCTGTATAAAGTGAGCTTTCATGAGCAAAGAGGTGGCCTTGATGCTCCTGTGGCCAAGCTAAATGCAGCAGCTGCCAAAGCCCTTGGCATGAACAGCTGGACCCACTGCAGGTGAGCCTGCTCTCCAGCAAGCCCAGCAGGCTCTTCTGGAAAACAAGCAACCAAAGTGAGGGATGTGGCAGAAGACCCGGCACAGAAGCAAACTGCATCAGTCCATCAGGAACGAGAGAGGATGTTCATTTGACAATGCAGTTCTTACTGCACTGATGAGGTCCTCTAACAAGGCACTGCCTCAGCACACCAAATCACAGCAGAGGGATAAAAGGAATAACAACCTACAGATTCAGCTCTTTTTTTCCAGTAACTGCCCCTGTAGAGCATCATGCACAGACAAGAGCACTGTGGCTTTTATTCCTTTTGTCCTTTCTGCTCCAGTGTTACCTGTCCCCCCCTTACCTGCTCACAGCATGGGGCATCAGGCACCTCTCCCTTGCTGGAAGAGGGCCACAACCTGAATAACAGGTGAGACAACACTCTCCCCACACCTCCTAGCAACAGCTATCACAATTTATCACTTAAGCCTGCCCATTTCTACAGTTCTTGCTAACTAGCCCTTAATGAGGCTAACCATTGGTTCCCATCCTCACCCCAAGACTTCACCTCCCTGCTTGTCCTGTCCATTTCCCTACCTTTTGTCCACCTTGTCTGCTCAAGCTGGGAGTTTTGCAAGGGCTACTGACAGCTATACCTGTGTAGCACTCACCAGCATAGGATTCAGGTGCTGCTTCTGCAAAAATATGGCTGAATAATTATTTCCAAGCTACTGACTTGTTATCGTGTTTACAGCAGGCAAATAAACTTAAAAGCAAAGCACAAATATGCTTTAAAGTGTTTACAAGCTCCTCTGGGCATCCACCGCTGTGGCTCCTGTGTGTCATCTCCTCCAGCTCTGGGCAGGACTGTAGGGAGGCTTTTCACCAGCCCAGGTGACATTTCCCTAAAAAACAGAGCTGTCACACTAAATTAGGGCTGTGCAAGAAAGTATTGCTACTATAACACATTTCAAATCCCCCCCTGCCTGCAACCTCCTGAGAAAATCTTCCATGTTTCATCAGGACTTGCAGGCCAGGACTGAGGAGACATCACACATGGTTTGTCCCACTGGCCCTGCTCCCACCCAGGACTCATGGCCTCCTGCCCTCCCTCTCAGCACTCTGATCAAGAGCCAAGAATCTTGATACACTATTTTATTAGTAGAAAGGAAATACACCTCCAGAAAACTTAAAAAAAGCCTTAGGATTTAAAATGCTAGAGAAACCATAATTCATAGGCAACAAATGCTGGCAGATTGTGTGCCAGAAGTGCCATCTAAGAAGAGAGTGATGGAGCAACTGCTCCCGTTCCTCATCACCAGCACGCAAGGGCTGTTGTGTAGTCTAACTGAATATGTAAGTGTACAGGAACCTGGTCCTCTGCCCTTATTATCTGAGGCTCTGTACAACCTTCTCAAGAGCAGGCTTATTAAATTTAATAGATCTCAAGTGCTCCCAAAATCTATAAACAATGAATCGTCGGGGTGGGGGAAAAGGGATCCTTTAAATGCATTATTCACCAGAGCTGTAAACTACAAAACACAAATTGTGAGTGGGTTATTTAATTTCATTCAACTGTTTGGTAGAAGAAGAAAACGTCACTGAAAGACTTGTGCCCACAGACTTGCCTATTTTTCCCAACTGTTATCAGATGGTGTGAGAAAAACACATATATCACTTCTACCTCCCAACCTCGTGTGCTTTATCAGGAACAGCACAAACCAGCACTGAGCTTCCCTTACCTGCATCCCAGCATCCTTGTGTCATACCCTGAGAGCTAAATCGTCCATGAGACGGTCCTTTGCACTCCCTGCGGATGCCGCAAACCTGAGCGTCTCCCAGGAGCTCAGCAGCCCTCGTTAAAAGCTCAGGCTCACACAAAGTACGAACTTTTGCCAAGGTTAGGAATGACACCGTGAATAGCAGTGGTCAGGGCTGAGCAGGTAGAAAATGCTGAGCTACCCACAGCCTGGCGTCTAGACCAGCATGTGATATATGCAATCCTGATGCAACCAGGGGTTTTACTTTCCTCTAGTGGTCGCATCATAAATGAGGTTGTTACAGGCTGTGAGCTTTGCTCTAGTTTTAGCTTCCTTCAAGGACAACTGAGGAGTGCTTTGGGTCACACCATGGAAGAGTTAATGTAGGCTGTTCAGTAGAGTTGGCTCAAAAGAATCTTTTTCTCTGCTTCATACAGGAAAATGACTATTTGTTCTACTTTAAATTTCCCATTGTTTTTGGAAAAAAAAATCCCTCATTTAATCTACAGAAAAATGTTCACAACTCTGCATTGTGGGAGTAGAAAATGTACACAGAAATTTGATAGAAAATAGTTAGGCTGTGTTGAATGTATTATCACTTGGACTTTGATCCCTCTTCTCCACATCTCTGCCAGCACAAGGGACCTGAGTTTCTTCTGATCAGCTTCAGGGCGGGCTCACAGCTCCAGCAAAGGTGCTTTTCACTTTTCCTGACATAGGTGCAAGGGAGCTCACATAGCTGGAACCAGGGGTGGGTGAACAAACAGGAAGAGCAGGAACACCTCGATTTGGAAGAAGACAGCTGTCCCCAGCCTCTTACTGGGACACTTTTCGCTGGCCCATCCAGTCCTGGCTTTTATTGACTGGGAATCAAGAGCTCAATGTGTCCTTGAGAGTCTCTCCTGTGTTACTGTAACATTGCAGCTTGCTGTTCGAAGCAGGAGATTGCTGCAAAGGCTAAATTCAAGTGGTGGGAAAAGGAAGAACAGGGAGAAATTGCCTTATTCAGAGACCTTTAAAAGAAGCAGATGCTAAAATATGAAGCGCTGTAAGGGAGCCGGCCGTGTCACCTTGGCAGAGCAGGCTGGGCAGGGAGAGCTCTGCCTTTGGGAAGTCAGGTACCAGCTGCAGTGACTCTTCTCACTGTTCACAGCACCAGGAACCATGCGGGGCTGCTGTCTACGTCCCTGGTGCCACAGTGCTGGGCACAACACAGATGGAAAACACATGGAAAGATCATTTTTTCTGCAAAGACCTCCCAGTCTAAATGCCCGGAGACACAACAGGGAAGAAATTCCTTGGCTGAGCTGTAATCCTGTGTATAGGATCTGGCCACACAAATACACTCTATGCGGCAATCCTGTTTATGAAAATGATGGATGTCACATCCTCTTCTTTGCAACACACCAGAAACAAAGCTCAGGTGGTTTTCCATGCTGGGAAATCTGTGCCTGCTGCCCTAGCAAGGGCTGTACCTGAGCAGATGGGTTCCTGCTATCTCTCACTGTCAGATGAGAAGGAGTAACGTTATGGCTGAACTGCATTTGCAAACGGACTTTGCAGCTTGTTCCCAAAGACCTCTGCCACGTCTTTGCGGCTTTTGCAGGGTGGGACATCATTGTTTCTTAGAGAAGGGCATTTCGCATCTCTAAGTTCACATATGTATTATATACTTGCTCGGTGAGCAGTGACTTCAGCTTCCCAAGCCCAGAAGTGCGTTGAACCCAGGGAGCTGGCAGAGAGAAGCAGAGGACCATGCAAAATCCTGCCATGGTGGGAAGCAGTCTCCACATTACCAAAGCAAGCACAGAAAGGTTTCTCAGGCACCCAGACTGCTGTGCACTTTCAGGGCCTGGGGACCCCTCTGCTAGCCCCCGCTCTGAGACCACAGCACTGACAGCTTCCACAGAAGGAGGAAAAACCTCTCGGGCTTTCACCCTCCACTTTCAGTTCCTTTAAAATTCCATGGAAAGGGGATTTCCAAAGAATTGTTCGTTCTCATATGTTAACACATGCTGTGTCCAGCATGCAGCACTACCTCTTTTTGGCCTGTGTTGGAACCGGTGGTTCTTTTTCTTGTGTTTCTTCCAAATTTGCATTCTAACATCCCTTCACTGAAGAGAGCTGAATCTGTAAGTCAGGCAAGGATATGTATATCCAGCAATCCCCTCTTTAATAAGCATCCTTACCCTGGTGCAGCTGCTTGGACCGTCACCAGTAATATGTCCCTGTCTATTTGGATCACAAGGGAACGTGATCTTTCATGTTGTAGGAGCTTTACATATGGCATTTTCACTGGAGCAGCACAATGAAACCCCACCCAAAGTCTCAAAGCTTCCAGGAAGTTCAGATACAAATTTTGCAACTTGGGGCCTATTTTTATTTGGCTTTGTTTTTAAACCCCTTTTTCTTCTCGCTTTGATGATTTTCCCTGCTGTTGTGGACAAATGAAAAGCAATCGGAGGCAGTACCACGCAGCCCAGCATTGCTCCCCGGTGCCCCGCTCCAGCTGTGCAGCCCGTCCGCACCCCGGTCTCGTGCCGGGAGGAGACAGGAGGTCGCATATCCCCTTTCCCAGGCCATGGTGGTGAGGTGCGATGTGTCCTCCTGTCTGGACGATGAGGGGCTGACAACCGCCCTTACCCTGCACTCTATTCACCATCACTGTGGAGGAAACCACTGCTGTGGAGGACACCGCTCCACACAGGAAAGCAGAAGGGAAATTACGGCACTCGGAGGAGAAAAGCACCCTTTACCCTGGCAGGCAAGCACAGGTCTGAGCTCATTTCCAAAATATGCAAGACACATGGTAAACCCTCGGGCCCAATCTATGGCAACAGCTTCATCTCCAGAGCTCTCCGGAGAGGAAGAGCCTCGGTGTGCTGATGGTATGACAGCGTACTTCACAAGGGTCGGGCCAAGAGCAGGCCAGGTGGGCTAAAGCCCATCCCACCTGCAGTTATCCCTGGTTCAGCATCACCTGGGGCTTTGAAAGAGCCTTCAGGCTCAGGTGCAGGTGTGTGGACACCCCGCAGGAGACCTGGGCCTGCCTCAACCGGCTTCCTCACCCGCTTTACACCTTCTGGCACAGGAACAGCAATCATCAGGAGAACAGCTAATTTGCCACAGATGAAAACAAACAGAGAAGTGTCCTCTCCTATCTCCTCCTCTCCCTGGGGAACCTCGAAGACTAGGACTGTCCACAGAGGTGCTAAGAAAGGGAGCCGGTCCTTCGCTGTCTGGAAGGGAGCAACCCCAGGAGAGAGGTGGAGAGTCCAGGTGTCCGACCCTTGGTTGGGCTTGGCCATTTCCCTGTAGCCTGGAGGCCAATAAGACTGGTGCTGGTGTCCACAGGTGTCTATTCTCAAGTGGCGGGATGGTAAAAATGACTCGCAGGAATTTGTCAACTGTCTGTGAATTCTCAAACAAGCCCAAACCTTGGAAGCCTGATGGCTTCATGCAATTTCCCACCATTCACAGAACCATAAATGCAGCCAAAAAGTAAAACCATCTATCTAAATGCATGCACACACACCCACAAAAGTTTTTTTCCTTAACATTGTATCTGCACATCATCAGCCTTTGGCTTACAACATGATTCCTATTATCAGAATCTCACTTGCAAAGTAATTTGTCTGACCATCAGGTTTATGTGGAAAATAAAAACGCGACTTGGGGAAATGAGAGGGAGGAGGCAAAGTGTTTTTCAAGTGATCTCAGTGATTGATTTTTTCCCAGCCTTGGAAATGGGTACTACTAGGGAGAAACTTTAAAGAGCACATGAAAACGTTAATGAAGGTTGGAATGATGTCTAGTATCCAACCCAATAATTCTCCTCCCAGTAATTTCTTTAAGCCTTATACTTGGAGTTCAGTAGGTCATAAATTTTGCCTGCTCTGAAGTTAACTGGATCCACAAGATGTAAATGTATTACTCATCCACTGGTTAATTTGTATGCTCGTTGCTTTCCAACCTCTCCACAAATTGATTTTTAGATTCGTTATTTAGCCAGGAAGATATTTCCTGGCTCGTCCCTCAGAAGGTCACAGAACAACGTGATGCAGCTGACTGCCACGGGGAAGCAGAATGTCAAGCAGAGGGCTGGAGAACAAGTTTCCCCATCTCAAGCTCAGTCAAAATTCAGTCAAGGTGCAAGCTGCATTTGGCAGATGCCTGTTCAGAGCTATGCTCCTGGCAGGGAAGGAGAACGACGGGGTGATGAGCCATGGAGAAGGGAAGTACAGCAGCAAAACAGCTGAGCAGCACGGGCCTGGGCTGAGAGGGTATAAACTTACATCTCCAGGTGGTCTCTTTCTTCTCACTTTCATCTCTCCATACCATCTGGATTAATCTTCCAGCTTGAACCCCACAGACTGGTAGCCTCTGTCCTCTTAGTAGGGGTTTGCTGGCTTTTTAGCCTATTTGGAGGGTGCTGTCCAGGTCTGTCAATGTCCTTGCCAGCATCCTGCTTTCTCCACGTGTTGTCCAAGGTCAATGACTACTTCCCACCTGAGACAAGTGGTGAAAAGTCCAGAAGGAATTAAGCCATTGTCCTGGTTTCGGCTGGGATAGAGTTAATTTTCTTTCTAGTAGCTGGTATAGTGTTATGTCTTGGATTCAGTATGAGAAGAATGTTGATAACACACTGATGTTTTCAGTTGTTGCTAAGTTATGTTTAGTCTAAAGTCTAGGATTTTTCAGCTTCTCATGCCCAGCCAGCAAGAAGGCTGGAGGGGCACAAGGAGTTGGGAGGGGACACAGCCAGGGCAGCTGACCCAAACTGGCCAGAGGGGTATTCCAGACCATGTGGTGTCATGTCCAGTATATAAACTGGGGGCAGTGGGGCAGGGAGGGATCGCTGCTTGGGAGCTAACTGGGTGTCGGTCAGCGGGTGGTGAGCAGTTGCATTGGGCATCACTTGTATATCCAATCCTTTTATTATTATTGTTATTATTATCATTATTACTTTCTTCCTTTCTGTTCTATTAAACTGTTCTTATCTCAACCCACGAGTTTTACCTTTTTCCTTCCGATTCTCTCCCCAATCCCACTGGCTCGGGGGGGTGAGTGGCCGCATGGTGCTTAGTTGCTGGCTGGGTTTAAACCACGACAGCCACCTCGATCTGAGACCTCTGACTGACTCAGCATGATATCTAGGTGGTGCGTATCTCTCCGTGCACATTAGGAAGCTGGCTTGGGTTGCTGCTTGGCACTTAGGTGTGATGTCTGCATGTCGGTGATTATCTCAGCCAGGCTCGGGACTGTGGTGTGCCTGCTCGGTGAGCCCCGGGGCCAGCTCCAGGGCTGCCAGCTTTCTGTGCCTTTCCATTAAAAGCTGTCAGCGCTTGGAAATGTGCAAGTCCACCAACTTGGAAGCAAGGCTGGAACATGGCTCCATTCCAGGTCTAACATCCCTGGGTCTTAATGGTGCTTTGGGAAGATTAACCTTCACCTGCAAGCAGGAGTTCTTAAAAAAAGGCACAAAGACACGGCCCAGAGCAACATCAGACTCAATGAACTGAGTCATTAGCAGAGTTACACCTCTGATTTCCATCAGACACAAAGCCGCCTGATAGAACTCTGGAAAGCCCTCCTGTCTGTCCCTGCATGCCACATTGTATGCTCCTATTATAGAAGTTCCTCACCTCTTTTAACGGGCAAGTTTCACTTTCCCACAGGTGCTCATTATATTCTTCCCTCACCCTTCTTTAGGCTGTTACATCCGTGGCTGCACGGCTGTGGCTTGGTCTCTGCTTTTGCTTTTTTTTTTTCAGCTGATTACATTTTGACAGTGATTTTGCAGCCTTTATGTACTGGCTCCCACTGTTTGTATTCTAGGAAACACTTACTGCCTGTCTGGCTTGCCAGCACGAGAATTGCTCACCGTCCCTTGGGAACAATGAGAAATGATGTGTCAGAATTTACCCACTTCCCAGCACTCCCTGTTTACTACAAGGACCCCATGGGCAAGAGAACAAATAGATTACTACAATATCTATCTCTCTGGGTAATGTCCTGCAGTTCCTTATCTTCCCAACTGGGATATTGTTCACTCTGTTGGGCCTCTTTCAGCTTAGGAATTGTGTCATAGCGGCATCCATGGTGGTGAAAAATTGCCTGTCTGACAGCAACAGCGTTATGGGAAAATCGAGATTTTTTTCCCCCTCCTTTTCCTCTCAGATGTGCTTATTATAATATGGTGGAAATTAGAGCTTGGCGGGAAAAGGTTTCTAAGTTCCATTAAAACTTTTTGTGCTTTCCTAAGGTTCCCCATTCCTCAGCAAGACAAAGCCCAGAGCTCCATCCTGTAAGATGGAAATGAAATTATCATCTTGGCCGAGCCCCAGCATGGTGGCAGGGTGCTTCTGCCCCGCTCTGGAAGGCTGGCACTCGTGTCTCCATTGCTGGTGTGTCCAGGCCAAACGATGAACAGACCAGGGGGGCTTTTGCCTGTTCTGAAGTGGTTCTGCCTCTAAAACTCTCTACCAGAGGTGCTCCATTTTGTATTCAAATGTTCATTTGAAACCATGACTTGATCCTGGCATTTTCACATCCGTTGGCACTGATCTTTTGGAAAATGATAACCTGGCCAGGGGTATGCAGACCTGAGGATCCTCCTGCCTTTCCTTAAAATAATTTCCAAGACTGGCTAAATTTATGGTTGGACTCGATGATCTTAAAGGTCTTTTCCAACCTAAATGATTCTATGATTCTAAATCCCATGAAAAGTGTTTCTTTTTTGACACATGAGCATTTTCTGCTGAAAATACATTTGTCTGGATGTTTAGCATTACATTCAGCACAGAAATGCAGCGTGTATTGGGTTATTAGTGAAGAAGTCCCCCTCTTCTTCATCTTTTACCTGCTGTCATCACTTTCCAAAATCTTCCTTAAACTAAATCAACATTGTCAGGACCCCCTTCACCTCTCAAGACACCATCAAGATCACCCAGCAACCACCTTATCATGTTCCACCCTAGCCCTCTGTGGTGGTAGTCTCAGGAGCCAGGGGGTCTCAGGTGGCCTCAGCTCTTTGCAACGCAGACCCCATCTGGGTCTTTGACTTTCGCTGCCTCCAGGGTAACTGGAGTTGGAAATCCCTTCACTGAGGACTTTTTAATTCACTCATTGTGCTCTGCCTCCTTATGGCTCTGCCTCTGCCCTGCCAAGGCAGGTGGTTCAAAGGAAATGCCGAGGAGGGAGGTGGCTTTTTGTGCTTGCAGAAACCTCTGCTGCTTGTTTAGCCTGTGAAGCCCATAAAGAAATTGCACCGGGATGGCTCAGATTTCCATTAATGCTCAGCCTGTCCTCAGTAAATAGTGCTTGCTGTGTAACACCAACACCCTCCACACTTCCCAGTCTGCACAACACATCTCATTCATCCCTACTTTCACCCGAAAAAGCATGAGCATCCTTGTCTGAAGCCTCCTGATGGAATCAGTTGGCTTAAAATCTTCATTTAACATTTCCCTTTAACCTCCCCTGCTCACGCAGGGAAGCCTGCGAGACTGACAGCGCTAGAGGGGGGAGCCCTGCATCTCACCAAAGGGCAGCAATGCCATGACGAAGCGGCGTGAAAGGCTTCCAACCCACTTGCTTGCCTCTCTCCCAGAAGAGCCATCTCCTCTGGCAAGCTTATTCACTCTGCCCGATCAATCCCAATCCCATTCCCAGCAAGGAGGTCTTATTAATACTGGCTGAATGGAGTGGGAGGTTTGTGGTCTAGAAGATTTTCCCATAGGAACAGGAGCTATACCACCAACCCTTTCACATTGACCACCCAGATGGCAATAACCTTTGGCCAGCGTTGGCACGGGCTGGGCTTGACGCCGGACATACTGATGCTGAATAGATGGGTTGAAGCTGTCTGGGGGAGAGGAAGGGGGAGGATGCAAGGAGACTGTGGGGAATTGTTTAAGAGAGCTCTGAGAAATATTGGTCGAGTGCTTCCATTTAATTATTCACTCTGCTTAATTTGCTCTTGGACAAGATGAATCGTTCATTGACTGCACAGTCTGGAAGCAAGTCCTTCCTGACTAAACAGACTCAGCTTTAAACGGCAAAATAAATGGAGGCCAAGCAAAGAAAATTCCTCCTCTCAGATTGATCACGTCAAGGCAGGATTCTTGTAGGGAAGCCAGAGCTGATAGAAATATAAACACAAATTCTACCACTTGCCAGAATGAGTTTCTACAGTTTTCCCTTTATTCCAGCTATGATTTTTTCAGGCACTCTGAAAATTGTCAACGTCACTGCAGTTGGTATCAACTGGAGGTCTGGGTGGATGCATAGCACAGGCAGAGCTAGTCTAACAACGCAGCTGCTGCCCAGTGTCGGGACACACAGTAGGATTCATCTCTACTGGAATAGTTAGGTTTCAGCCTTCAACCCTGCCTGTCTTCATAGTCTTCGTAATCTCTCTTCACAGAGAAGTAGACACCACTATGGGCCAACTCATCTGACACATCCATCTCGGGTGGCTGTTGGAGGACAGGAGGAATCACCTTCCCCGGGGAGCATGGCTCATCTCAGTGACCCCAGCTGCAACCATACAGCTGCAAACACCTGGTCCAGTCAGCCCCATTTTGGGGCTCCCCTCCCAGATCAGGCACTGGCCACCCACTGGCAGGACATGGGCAAGTTGATTCCACTTTCTGCTCTGTCCTATGCAGGTATTAAAGGTTTCAGGGCATTTACTAAATACCTAAAGGTATTTATGGGCTACCCAGAGCAGCAGGATCCCCATCTGCCTTTGGCTTCAAAGCAGTAATTATATAAATAACGGCTGGGTGGATTTACACAGGAGCAAAGCAGCAACATCTTCAGCTCTTGATTTTTAACCACTGACTACCAACAAAGACTTTCAGGCAAACTAGAATTATTCATTTACTAACCTCAACCCTTGAACTGGATGACTGGCAACTGTAACTCCAGTCTGAAATCGTTCAACCCTCATTTTCAGGTTTTTAAAATAAACAGGACCAAGCTTCACACAATAAAGATGTGAAAATTCTTCCAACACAAATATCTGAGCCTAGCGCATGCTACATTAATTTTATTTTCCTTCTTTCATCCTGATTAAACTGTCCACTAGTAATTCTTTGCCTCTGGCCAAATGCAAACACAACTCTGCCACTAATAGGAATTGAGTACGTCTGCATAAAAATACAATTAAAGTAACAGTACACTTCACATTTCATGCCACTCAAATTCTCAAGTAGGTCTGTTGTTACAGGATTTCTCATGCATTGTTAGAATTTTTTTGCATTACACTCTAAGCAACTGATTTTCTTCTCTGCTCAATCAGCATTAAATGTAATGCCACGCATTATCTTGGCTTGAAATAGTAATAACAAAAAAATCCTGTCCCAGATGTTTGAGATGTTTTTTCCTCTTCTGAGAAAGGTTTAGAGATGTGAAAGATTTTCCCATCTGGCATTAGAAGGAACCCATGGGCTTTTAAAATTTTTGGCAAAACCCAGAATCATCCAGCCGGTTACACGCTAAGGAAACTCTCCTGAGGTGAGTGAAGGCTGACGTTCAAGTCACTGCTCTAAGCAAGTCAGAGAGGAGGTTTGACCCTGGCACCTATAGTTGGAGAGGACACTGCTTTCAGTGCTGTGGTGGTTTTGGTTGGGATAGAGTTAATTTTCTTCACAGCAGCTAGTATGCGGCTATGGTTTGGATTTGTGCTGAAAACAGTGTTGATAATACAGTGTTATAGTGCAATTAACATCATACAGTTTAATTCATTGACTATTCTTACCCAAAATCAAATCCCCTTGAGGTACACATTGGACTTCCCTGTCATTCCGCATTACCCACCAAGTGCACCCAGGTCCTTGAGCAAAAGCAATCCCACAACAAGCACTGACCCAGTTATTGCATCCCAAGAAGGGAAAGGGATGAACCTTTTCCTGCAGCTGTAATTCCTACCCTGCTCCCAAAGTCAGTTGGACTTGGGAGCCAAAGTTTTGGCATTGAAAATGGTCACTTCCTAATGAAAAAAGTCTCCTCAGAAAACTCCCACTCGGCACTACTGGAGACATCTGAATCAGGGCAGGCAACACCAGCTCACCCAACCCAAGGGTTGAGTCTGCCCTTCAAAGAAAACTTCATCATCCAAGAGGATGATTAGCCCTTCAGGGCTCTTCTTCCTCAGCCAGTCAGGATAATTCAGTAATCTCCAGTGCCTTTCTATCACATAACCATTTGCACCCTACTAAAGTGCTGCCGCTTGGATTGGGAACACCCATGCACTCACACTTTGCAGTGGGGACAAGTCAATGTATTGCGGACAGTTTTCTCTCTTGTATGCTTCAGCCCAGAAGAAGCTGCATTTTTTGAGGTTTGGGAAGGTCTCCTAAGAACCTTTCAGATGTGACACTGAATAGCTGTGAAGGACAGAGTCAGCTGGAAAACCAAGAAAGCACTGGTTGAATGAGCTAAGTTGTACTAAATCCTTGGTTCACATGCACGAGGTTAAAGGCCAGAACCTCTGCAAAGGGTTTTTCTTTACCATCAACCCGGTGTGGGAAACATTTAAACACCTGTGGAAAACTGCAGGTTTATCTGCATTGGCTGCATTAAAAAAAAAAAACCTAACACAGCAACCCATCTCACAACTCACTCTAAACAACCTCTGAACCTCATTCTATAGCCAATTAATTCAATCACTTCTTTTATATCTGCTGGAATCCAACTTGAGCAAAAAAGCTCAGCAAACCTTTTTATCGCCTGCCAGCGCTCCAGCAGTCATCAGAGAAGGTTCCAATAGGTCATAATTTAGTCAATATTTTACTTCACAAAACACATGAAAACCCTTTGACATCAAAAGCGGTAGATTTACAGATGCTGGGCATTTACAGATATCATTGTTGTGCCAAAGTATGAGCGTGCTTGCTAGTTCAGATTAAACTTCTATTATTTCTTCAGAATGGAAATTGGCACTCATCCATCGGCTCCCCAAATTCAGTTCAACAGCTCCTATAGATTGTAACCATCTTTCCCCTCTGACTTGCCTATACCTGGGCTCCAGTGGTCAGATGCATGCTATCTCTTAGCATCACCCACAGCCATGTCTTGCATATAGCTGCTTCACAAATGCATTTGTCTGCGAGTTCATGTGTCATAGAGTAATCTGGCAGGAGCTCTAACAGTTTAATAGGAAAAAAAATGAAAGCTTTTTTCATTTGGGACTCTTTCACCTCTTGGCAATACTCAAGATAATTGCTTGGAAAGCCGTGGGAAAACTCAAGTTCCCTGCAGGTACATGGCTGCGTTTGCAAAGCAGAAAGACCTTGTAGCACACAAATCTGTTGACATTTGAGTGAGGAAGCCTTGACACCAGTGTGGCCGGCAGCTCGAGCTGGGCAGGATGAATCCCACCCACGTGCAGACCTAATGTGCCCTGCAAGCATCACAGAGCCCTTAGGATGACCCTTCAAGGCTTGTTCTCGCTGCAGTCACAGCAAGGAGATACTTGCGTGGCTCAGCACCGCGCCATGTGGATGTGCCCGAACTCGCTGTGCGTGCCGGGAGCGGCGGAGCCGTGTCCGCTCGGCACCAGCACGGCACACGGCTTCACTGCGCCTGGACCCGGCGCTGCTCCCAGCAATTCTGGTCCGCCAAGGGACTGGTTGTGGAGGTCTACCCAACTGGTAGAGTCACACCTGCCCAGATTAGCCTAGCCGGCAGGGCAGGAGTGCAAAACTCACCTGAGGATCTGGAACACTTCTTGGGTGGCCACCCCAAATGCAGGGCTGCCTTAGCTGGTAGCTGGTATGCATGTATCTGTCCTCACGTCCCCGAGGATGGACCACGTATCTCACGCTCGCAGTGCTGACGCAGTGGTGGGGAAGACTCGGGGGATGGGGACAATGGAGCTATGTTTTTCGCCACAGCAGGAGCTTTTGCTCAGTGCATTTTTCAGAATGACAGTAAATAGGATTGGGAGGGATATGGATGGTCCATCTAGCACACCCCTTTAGTTACTGCTGGTTTCCATTAAGGCATGCAATCGAAGAGGCTTAATTTTATGGTGTCTGCGTGGGGGACAGAAAAGCTTTCCATTTCCCCTTCTTCATTGATGTTTTTGTCCATGAACCAAGCAGTTTCATTAACAAGTAGGTTTTACTGAAGATGCATCCACCAATAAATTGCTCTGCCACAATGTGGGTCTAGTGCGGATGGATTTGATTTTGCAGGACTCCTGCCTTCTGTTTCAAAATCTGCATTAACTTCCAAGCTGACCCTTGGCCCATCACAAGCTAAAATCTTCTTCTCTTACTGAAGTGGATAGGAAGAGACCGCCAGTCTCATTAGACCCTTTCTGAAGTCATTTACTCTGGGTTCTGCTGCAATATTTCTCTTTAGTCTTTATTTTTATTACATTAAATTTGTCTGAGGAGGGAAAAGCTCCTTTTATTCCTCGCTCAGCCCGGTGTCACTGGGCTTCCTCCCTGCAAGGAGTACAGGGGACATTCCCAGTCCCTGCCCTGCTCTTCGGCAGTCTCACCTACCAGCTTTGTTTGGGAAATGATCTCAGCAGATGCAGCACAGACAGTGGCAGCCCAGCACCACTCCTTGCTCACCTGGGTGTTTAGTGATGCTTCTTTGAGCCCATCTTCTTTTCTATGTGGAAGCAGTGTAGGGGAGACCCCACCAACCCACCAGCAGCACCCCAAAGTGCCCATTTAGGTGCCTGCTCCTGGCACTGAAGCAGAAAGGCAGAAGGTTTCCTCTCTGAACACTCAAAAGGTACAGAAACTCTTGCCCCACCAATTCCAGGGATGCCAAAAACATCGCATTTCACCTGCAGGTGCTATCCCCAACCAAATCCCCTCTGCCGTCATACAGTGAGAGCAGAGAAGATGCTGCTTTCCAGAGACAGGCTGCACGGTGAGGTACAGATCTGCCCTTGAAGAGACATTTCCCTTGGCTTTGCCTTGTGTTCAGTGGTTTGCAAGAGCATGTGCAACGTCTCTGACATATGCGGCTGCAGGATTTATTCTGCTCCTAGTATGTTCTCAAAGTCCTTCAGCCTCACCGAGCAGGCTGCCTCCCACCTGCCCTAAACTCCACATGCCCGTTTCCTACGCATCCTTTGCTGCCCAGCTCCCACCCAACCCACCAGAATGGCCCCTCCATCCCCGAAAGACCTCCCAGTCCTTTAACAAGCAGTTCAAAGCACGAGGACTCTTTAAAATCCGTGACGGGAGCACGTCAGAAGTGCCGGCGGAAGCAGTGGAGCAGATGTGCCGCGGGGAGCGGGAGGGAGGCAGCGGAGCGGGGGGCCCTGGCAGCGGAGCGGCACGGAGGGGATGGCAGCTGGAAGACAGACGGCCTCTCCACAGCCTCGCACCGAGGAGAGGGAAGCCACTTCCAGCTTGTCCGTGCTGCCGCTGCACGCACGCATCCTCATTAATAACAGCCAGCAGATGTGATGGATAGCACTCAGGGATGAATTACGGCCAACTGCATGGTGCTGCTCTGCAAAAGCCATATTTAGCCAAAAGGCGGGCGGGTTTTTACCTCCGTCCTGCCAGGTTTTGGACATCTGAGGGACGTCTTTGATTTGCTTGCTAAAATGAGGTTACTTGAATTGCCTCCTTCTTCCTGTGGGGTGATGGTGCACTCAAGGTAGCAAAGAGAGATGCAGCTGGTACTCGGGGAGCGCTGTTTGTGCTACAAAACAGGGAGTAACTTCTCCCAAATGGATGTGTTGCTGGTACTGAAATATTTTGTCTTTCGATACACAAAACATTGCTTAACCAGGAAAATAAAAGGATTCGAACCAAATTCAGATATTGTAGTTTCCAGATATTTGCACCTCTGATTGTTGAGCTTCAGCTGGGTGGGTGTAGATCAGGAAAAAAAGCAAACCAAACAACAAAAAACACACAGACACACACACACTAACTGGAAGATACTAGCATGAAAAAAATAAAATAAAATAGAATAAAATAAAAGCCATGTTAAAAGCCTCCTTGGTTTCACCCAGGATTGCTATATCATGGGTGAACAACAGTCTGAGATGAGGTTTCTAAAGAGGGATTTTTTTTAAGCTCAAAGAGTTTCACACAGGAACTAGATGCGACACCAACATCATGTCAAATTGAAAAGGTTCATTGAAACAGGTTTAAAAGTTTATTTGTTTCCCTGAAACAGCTCTGAGGATGTGCAGAGTTATTTCTGACATGAGATTAGCCTGGATTCAAGTAAATACAGTCATGCTATAAATAAATAAATCAATCAATACGGCCAGTGCATCAAAGCTCCCCTAAAATAGAAACCTTTACAGGAAACAGGCTGGATCTTCCAGTGGTGTAAATGAGTCTCTCCCCACTGAAGCAAGCCAGCCTATGCTGATTTACCTTAGCTGAGCACCTGGCTTTAATTTTAATATGTTTTACATCTCTGAGTGGCAAACACCGAAAATAGCTGCCTGCCTTTAACAAGTGGTTGCCATTGACCCGAGCGGATGGGAACAAGCCAAGCGGTGCTGCAGAGCTCGCCGGGACCGTCGGATGAGACAGGCACAGTCAGACCAACCTCACAGTCAGACACAGCTCTCAGCATCAGCTGGGGTGTCCTGGCACACTGGGGCTTGGCTGGGAGCCCTGGAGGGTTTACAGTAGCAAATGCATGTGAGTGGCATTAGAAATTACATGATATATGTCACCTTCCTAACAAAACTGATTTAACTGCTGCTGAGTCTCAGCGCTTTCTCTCTGTTTATATTTCTACAGCCCCTCAACAAGATACTATGACAACCTTAGCACCTCCAAAGTCAGTGGAGTAAGAAATGGTAGAGATCAGGACATGAAGTCCAGAGCTGGAAACATTTCCCTCGTGTCAGGGCATTTACAGCACATTTGAAGTTTCAGTGAGACCCTTTGGGGAAGGAAACAGTCCATCCACTCTGCAGGTGGGGAAACTGAGGCAGGGGTGTGTTATGTCTTGCAGGCTTACCCATCAGAAACCATTTCTTCCAAGTCCCAGTGTCTCTGCTGGGCCACGCTGTTTCTTATGATACCATTGCTGCTGTGAGCCAGACCTTGCGGGAGAGGCCGGGGGGTCATGATCACGTGGGGTTTGATTTCATGGGAACATAAGATAAAAACATCCTGAGATTTGTATTTGATTCCTTTATTTGCATCTGATTTCTAAACCTTCAGAGTCATATTTCCAAGTTTTTCCCACAGACAGCAAGGCTGTGAATTTTCTTAAAATATATATTACACAAAGCAAGCAAGCTGATACTCCTCCAAAATCTCAAGACTCCAGGAGCCAGGGGTTAAAAAAAGAGAGGAACACTTCCTTCCCACTCCTATGTGAAAGCTCATGCTATGACAACCCCATCTGACAAAACGAGGACCCCTGCACCCTGCAACCATCTAGGAAACAGGGATGATGCTGGGTTTTGAAGTTATCCCTAAAGCCAAATGGCAGCTTTGGGACACTCACTTTGTCCAGGCAGAGGCTGCCAAAGGTGACAGCTTTAGTGACAGCACACACTGGGTCGTCCCCTTCTTCCTCCAAAGAGGAGATACCTTCGTGAACCCCCACATCTACATCTACCTCTCTGCCGACAGCATTGTGCAGAGAGCAATCTAAAATTAGCTGGGTGGATTTAACGTCACACAGCTTCCCTCTGCTTTTGAGTACTCAGCCTCCTGCTATATTTAAACCAAAGGCAACTGGTAAACAAAGGTTTGGTGCGCTCTACTCTGACAGAAATAGGCACTGCAGCTATTTTTATCCTGCAGACTACACAGTGCGTGTCCAAGTTACAACCAGCAGCAACAAATATATCCCAAAGAGGGTCAAGAAGCCACTGTGAGCAGTAAGCAGTAATGAAACTGCTCTGCTCTTTGAATGCTAGTGAAGCAGCCTTATCTAGTCTCTAATTCCTCCCTTTGAGGCTCATCACACAAAAGCCTTATAGAAAGCAGATGCGGTTGTATGACATGCTTTGCACGTTTTTGGTTTTTTTTCTCCAGGTTTTGTATTTTAGATTAAGCTAAGTGGTGTCCTGGAAATATCAATACATCCTGAGCATAGACTGGATGCATGAGGGCTCATTCAGCTCTGCCCACTGCTGACACTCATAGATAAGATGCTAGATATGAAGAAAGAGGTTTTACCTTTCAGATGACTTTCAGGAGAGGCTGAGAGGCTCAGAGGCTGAGGTTTGGAGTGGTGTTTGTAGCACATGTTTAGGGTTGATGTTGTTTGTTCTGCCAACCCTGGGGTGGTTGCCCTCGTGGGACAACATTAAAGATACTGCAGAGCGGGACAGTGTGCAAGGTGTGCGCTTGTCTGGTGAGTCACACGTGGTCACCTGGACCCCATCGGCATGGATGGATGCTGAATTCAGACCCAATGTGAGAGGGTGCAGAGCACTGATTACCAGGCCAGGACTTCATGCCATCAAAGCCTGCACTCCTTTCTCAATCCCTGCAAGGTATTAGTGTCATGCCAGGGTCAGGTTCATCCCTGGCCTTCAGCAGGGCTTTGTGGAGCATTGCAAAGGGGTTGGGCCAGGCAGTGCCATGAACGGAGGGTCTCAACCAGTCCCAGTGCCTAACCCTTCTCCATCTTACAGGAGATTTGGTGTGAGGGCTAGGCAGCAAGGAAGTCTTCTCCTCCAGACCATGGTCTGTCTCCCATTGCTCCCCAGGACTGCCCTGTAGAAAACACCAGTACCTCCCCATCCTCAGAGCCAGGCACTTTAAGCTTCATTTTTGCTCAGGGACCCAACAGAGTAGGAAAGGCAAGAGCCACCACGGTTTCCATTCTTGGTACCCTCCTTCTTCAGGATAGCCCTTTTGGCTTTAATCTCCCAGTCTTTGAAATCCCAAAAGCTGGGCTATGTACACCCAAGAGTTGGGTCATTTCACAGGTGAACAAGCCTCATCTCCTCCTTCTGCTGGGTCTTGCTTCCCCCTTCTCTGTTGGAGATGCAAACCTCTTCTCCACTCTGGCTGCTTTGCTGCAGAGTCCGGGGACAAGCATTGGCAGCCAGGCTTGCACTCCTTACCTCTGGAGGAGATCAGGCAGTGCTGCCCACTCCCAGTGTCTGCTGCTATGGAGATGCCGCAAAATACCCTGCCTGGCCTCCATCACCTGCTGCAGGTAGGTCAGGGTCTCCTTGCAGACAGGGTGGTCTCTCCGGGACATCTCAAATGCATTGTGGGTCTGCATGAGTGTATTGCTCACTGGGGTGGGAGCTCAGGCACCCACCCACAAGTGAACATCCTTTGGAAAGCACTGATTTCTTGAGACAAAATCTTTCACAGGGGCATGATGTTTTCAGCAGAAACTGGATGGGGCTGCTTGTGTCCCTGCCTGGCCCTGCAGGTTACATTACACCCAAGACCTGGCACAACTGCTAGCATATGGATCCCAAGGGCTTTGGACTCCCTCTCTTCACTCCCAAGAGTTATTTGCACTCCTACCTTGGCTGAAATGAGGGATCTTCAGAGTTAAGGTACTGAAACCCTACTACACATGCAATGCAGATAGCAGGAGGAGTCAACAGATACATAACCTTGAGGATCGAGGTCCAGAGGGGAACATGTACCCCTCCAGTGACAAGCAAGCTGGCCTCAACCAGCAGTGACAGCCAGCCACAGTGGAGAAGATAGATATTTGGGGGGGATATCCAGATATCTCCTATAAACAAAAGTTAAAGGGAAGTTTGTGGGTCCTAAAAGCTCTCCCAAGCTTAGCGGGCACATCCTGTGACACCTGGAGTAGCTTTACTCCCAACACCATGATGCCACACCACTGTACCCAGCCCAACTAGGGATGACTACCACGTCTTGGACCTGCTTGTGCAGCCAGGCTGCAGGTCTGCTGTCCCTAGCCAGCAAGCCCACAAAAGAGCAGAGGTGGCTTCTCCCTTCCCCAGCCCTTCTTTCCCACTCTAGGGACCAGCCCTGTGCCTGCCACGGCTGAGCGGGCAATGATGAAGAGGTTATCACATCTGGCAGCAGCTGAGAGAGCAGTGCCCGGCAGCTGCTGTACTGGGCACAGCTCTGAGCTTGAGAAAGCAGAGACCTGGGTTCACAGACCAGCCCTGGCTTCTCCCTTGGCTCTCATTTATTACTCATACAGGCACAGTAGGGCCCTTTTTTTTACGCAGCAAATCATTAAAAAGAAAGGAGGGGGAAAAAACCCAAAAACCTTTAGTAACAACTGCAAAAAAAGGGAGCGGGGGGAGGCAAGCATGCAACGAACAGACAGACAAATGGAGTTCGGTTACAAAATGCTGACAGTTCAGCTGGGAAAGGAGACTGCAGAGAGAGTGAGGCTTTACAAAAACAGACTGGTGCAGGGCTGGTCTGGAGCCAGCTGTCTGAGCAAAGAGGGTCCCCTTGAGGGGTCTGGCACCAGCGACTGCAGAGGTGGACAGCACGTCCAGACCGTTGCAACTAAGCTTGTGCGACGTTTCACAAGGAGACCTGAGCTCACTGAGCCTTGCTGAAGGTACATAGGCAGCGTGACCTACCGAGGGCAGTTGGGTTAGTACCACTGGGTGGTGTTTGGAGTGGTTTGGTTTGCTCTAGCAGGCTCAAGGTATAGGTGTGAGACCCTGTGCGTGCCTATGGGATACTAAAGAAATATATCCAGATATGTCTGCAGAAGATGTACACTGTGAGAGACTGAAAGAGTTAATGTCTCAAACGTTGTGGTGGGGCAAGTTCTGCATAACAGCAAACCCTGCATAGCAAGGAACCACAGGTGAAAATAAGCCGATCGGCACAGATCAGCACAGGACATCAGCAACAGGATGGGGAGGGCATGGTGGACGGTGTCCAGCTCCGTGTTCTGATATGCTGTTCTGATATGCTGAGCAGGGCAGCTCACCCTGCATGGCCAAAGATCAAACAATGGTCATGTGTGCAAGGAAGGAGAAGTTATTCCCCTAACAACCCCCAAACCCACCGACCCATTTCCCGAAGGTTCTGAAAGCACAAACTACCTGTGACACCTAATTAGCTTAATGACCTCGAGTGCCTGCCTGAAGGAGGGGCAAGGAGATGATAAAAGGACACAAACTGAATCCCCACATGTGCCCGCCCACCAGAACTGGACCTCTCAGCTGGCTGGACCAACGCTGGACACAGGACCAGTGAAATCTTGCTCTTTTCTTTTCCTTTTTCTCTCTCTGTCTTGTTCTTTCTCTTTCTTTTTCCATAACCCCTATACCTCATCCCTTTAAGACATGAAACCATTGACCAAGTCTGGGACTAGGGACTGGATCCAGCCGGCCCTGGGCTCCTCTCTGAGAAGGAGTCTAGAAAGCAAGGGGGTCTGCTCTGAACCTCGTGACTCAACAGGACGGATCTCTTTCTTCCCTGAACTGATGTATATGGTTACCACAGGTTACACCGTTTACTGGGGTAGTTTGATGCCAATTCCTGTTGTGAGACACCCCACCACCTACTGTTATGCCTCCCAAGTTCAGGCTGCTTCTGCCATGAATAAAATGTTTAACTGATCATTTGGTGTCATTTCACCTTAATTTAGCCCAAGGGAATTCCGAACTCAACATGACTCCCTGATCTGTCCAGCCTGGGTTGTGACACTCACCCGTCTGCAGCAGGCTCCTTGCACACAGCTACATGTCTTGTTCACCCTCCCAGAGATTTAGCAAAGTCAATGCCCTGAGAAGGGCTTGCTGGGTTGGCTTTACAACATCCACCTCCTTGGGACTGAGGGTCGGGGTCCACAACTGCCAGCAACAGTCATTACCCTCTTTCTTGCTCCTCACCAGCCTTATTTTATATTTTTTATTCCTTAGTGTAAAAGCTTCCCTAACTAGTCATTAACCTCAGCCACAAGACACAACCATTAAACATTATTGTGGCTGTAACATGGTACATTACTTGCCTCGCAGTCGAAAGTGTTTCCTCCAGCAAGGCAGAAAAAAAGAGACCTGTATTAAGGTCAGAATTCTCCTGCACATGTATCTAAATCAGGATCCGGCACTGCAGACCTATTGCAAGAAGTGTGTTTGCATGGAAGGAACACATTATGTGAAGAGTGCATCTTTCTTGATTAAATACACAAGCGGGAAAACCCGTCTTCGGTTTCACCTCAGAGGTGAACAACCTGGGCATTCAGATCCCATACCTAGCTGTCCCCATGCCAGCACAGCCCACTGCCAAGCGGGTGATACGTCCCTGTGCAGGGACTGTCCTTAAACTGCTCAAGACCTTCTCCATGCTCACAGCCAGTGCTGACCACCCCTGCCAGGGTCCTGGAAATAGCAGCTTCTACAGGAATCAACCTTGTGGATGGGACCTAGAGAGGTCCACTGTGCCACATGCTGCTTGTAGACACCAGCTGGAGGAGGGAAAACTGCTGTGGAGCTTTCAGTAGACATGGCTTTTGCTGCCCACCAGTGCTGCAAACTCCCTAGGCTGGATCTTCACAGTGCCTCCAGCAGCTCCAGGAGAGGTTTTCAGCCCATGTCCCATTTTTTTCCTTCGTACACGCACAAGCAGGGAGAAAAATCCATGGTAGCACCTATAATGGTGTTTGCAGTACGGACACTGTTACTGTGGTCCTGAAACACAGACAAGGAGAGGGAGGGATGGTCGCTGCGACCATTCCTTCATGCAGTGCCCTGTGCAAGCTGCCGCGGCAATCAGCTGCCTGGGAATGTCCTACATTATCTGGGGAGCCTTCCTGAGAGGAAGACAAGCCTCCTGTGTCTCAGTGCAGGAGAGAACTCAGCACATGACTGCCTGAAATGAAATCTCTGCGGATGCACCCCCGGGCTGATGGGGAGCTGTTGCGATGGGTCATGCCCATTTCCATCCGTCAGAGGACCCAATGAGACATGACTGATCTAAGCAGATCTGACAAAGGCTGAAGACCACTTCCCCATCTGGGGACATGCCACCAGGCTAGGGGGGAAAGGCTGCCTTTTCACACATGGAGGCTATATTTCATCCAGCAGCTCCCTTTTGCCAGCACAGGGGTTCTACAGCTGCAGCACCCGCCTCGCAGGCTTGGTACGAGCTCCCCTTCTACCTCGCTGACTCCAAGAGCACATCCTAAATTGAAAGTGGCATGACATGAATATTTCCCCCCCGCCGAAACCAGGCTGACCTCCCACCGCAGGCTGGGATCCCCCGGTGTTCGTTGTTATACATTGACGCCCGATGGGGAAGCGCAGCCCTGCGGTTGACAGGTTTTAATGAAGACCTTTGATGTTCAAAGGAAGCGATGGCTGTTTGGTAAGGTCGGGTGAGTTAGAAGAAAGAAGCAGGCTGAAGCCGGCCGAGCTAAGCCTGTTACGCTAGCAGGGCCCCATCTGGAGCACTTAACTGCTGTCTGGTTTGAGCCAGGCAGGTTGGAGGTAGGCAGCTACGGGGGGGCAGGGGGGGTTGGTTTCATGCAGAATGCCATCTGCCTCTCCGAATTACCGTCCCCATCACTCACCTGGTGCCAACATCATTGCCTGCAGGTCAAAGCCTGAAGTCCACTCTCATTCCTTGTACCCTGGGGCTGAACTCACACTCAGTTTACAGCAGAAATGGAAATGCCAGTATTTAATCAGGGAGACTCTTAACAAATAAGAAATCTCTTTAAGACATACCTGGGAACTGCCGTTAGTGACACCAAAGCTTCAACCTCTCAGCTGGGTTCATTGCCATGGTGAGGGAAACACCCATCTGCAGCCCCAAAATGTGTCTTTGGCCTGTGAAATGGAGCAACGCCACCCATCCCAGTGGTTAAGCACCCTTCATATGGGTGTCTGGGTCAGTGTCCATGCTCCCACAGATGTTTATGTCTCTTATGCAAACTGGAGCAGCTTCAGTGGGAAAGTGGAGGAACAACCTTGTTTTGCCCACCTGTCTGAGAGTTTTCCTGGAGATGAGAGGGAAGAGGGAAAATTCCTTTAAATAACAGGGAATTTTGCCTTTGCTTCCTTAGAGCATGAAAAGCAAGTCCATTCAGAAGAATTAGTAGCTGTAGAAACAGCCAGCTGGATATTTCAGAAATTTGTCATTTTGTCTGCCATAGATATGTTTTCAACAACAACAAAGGAAAGTTAACAAAAGACACAACAACATTTTTTGTTCAGCTCTGGTGGTGACATATTTCAAATTTCTCCCCTGACAGAGTGTGTGTCTTTGCTACCAATTTGTGGTGGGTTAACCCTGGCTGGACGCCAGGTGCCCACCAAAGCCACTCTATCACTCCCCCCCTCAGCTGGACAGGGGAGAGAAAATATAACAAAGGGCTTGTGGGTCGAGATAAGGGCAGGGAGAGATCACTCAACCAATTACTGTCACAGGCAAAACAGACTTGACTTAGGGAAAATTAACTTAATTTATTGCCAATCAACCAGAGTAGGGTAATGAGAAAATAAAACCAAATCTTAAAACAGCTTTCCCCCACCCCTCCCTTCTTCCCACGCACAGCTTCACTCCGCAGTTCTCTACCTACTCCCTCCAGCAGCGCAGGGGGATGGGAAACGGGGGTTACAATCAGTTCATCATACATCTCTGCTGCTTCATCCTCCTCTTCAGGGGGAGGACTCCTCACTCTTCCCCTGCTCCAGCATGGGGTCACTCCCATGGGAGACACTCCTCCACGAACTGCTCCAGCGTGGGTCCCTTCCAGGGGCTGCAGTCCTTCAGGCACAGACTGCTCCAGCGTGGGTCCCCCGCAGGGTCACAAGTCCTGCCAGAAAACCTGCTCCAGCGTGGGCTCCTCTCTCCACAGGGCCACAGGTCCTGCCAGGAGCCTGCTCCAGTGAGGGTTCCCACGGGGTCACAGCCTCCTTTGGGCATCCCCCTGCTCCAGCGTGGGGTCCTCTCTCCCCAGGCTGCAGGTGGAGATCTGCTCCACCGTGGACCTCCCTGGGCTGCAGGGGGACAGCCTGCCTCACCATGGTCTTCCCCACGGGCTGCAGGGGAATCTCTGCTCCGGCGCCTGGAGCACCTCCTCCCCCTCCTTCTGCACTGACCTGGGGGTCTGCAGAGTTGTTTCCCCCACATCTTCTCACTCCTCTCTCCAGCTGCAGTTTCTGTGCCCCAGCAACTTTTTTTTTCCCTTCTTAAATCTGTTATCCCAGAGGTACTACCCACATCGCTGATGGGCTCGGCCTTGGCCAGCAGTGGGTCCATCTTGGAGCCGGCTGGCCTTGGCTCTGTCGGACATAGGGGAATCTTCTAGCAGCTTCTCACAGAAGCTACCCCTGTACCCCCCCCAACTACCAAAACCTTGCCACACAAACCCAATACACAATTGCATCCCCATGTCCTTCCTAAGTGCTTTTTTTTCCTATGATATAAAGGCGGCTGTAAGGCTGTGAGGAGAGGCTTGGTAGAAGACTAGCTTGGTTTTAACATGATAGCCCAAGCTGCAGGCACTGCACACCAGCAGAATAAGTTCTTCTCAGAAACAGCAACATTTGCAAACAGAGAAATTTTTTCAGCAAAAGGAGAGGAGCTGAGACAAGTTTGAGCAGGACTCCAAGCGTGACCTGGTCAAGGCAGTGATTGTAGGTTTGCACTTCTATAGCAGGGAGGAGAGAGGGCAGATGAAGATTTCTAAGGTACTGAGCTTTGCTGTTTCCTAAAAGATGATGCTAATATTTTCTGCCCAAGTAGAGCAGAGTCACTCCACAGCCATCCTTACCAGATCCCTGGTTTGAAACGGTACAAGCGAGACTCAGCCCCAGCAGACAGCAAAGGACCTTGACTTTCCCTTTTAAACTGTACCCTCCTCCAGTGAGTAATTAATTTTCTCACTCAGAAGGAGATTAAAATATCCCCATTACACCTGGTGTCATTCATGCAGGGTTAGAGCACCCATTTGCATTCAGACGTGTTTTGCCTATTGCAGGTTATGGAGGACGGTGGCTGCTGCTCACCCCAGCCTTGGGATGGAAGCAGGTAGGGTTTTTTCATTCTCTGAATCAAAACCTATGGTCCAGAGACTGTCTGCATTTGGGGGAATTATGTGGGCATCACAGCCACCTCTCCTGCCCAGTCACACACCCACAGCTCCATGGAAAGGGCTGAATGCTGCAAAGAGCCCAGGGCACCCCTCCACTCCTACCGTCACCCTCATGGGGTGGGGGCACTGGTGACAATTTGGCTTGTAACTTCTGCTTTGGCAATTCATGTCAGGGTAAGCCTGCATTAAAGCTATCTTCAAGACTTTTCTGGAGGTTTCATTACAGCATTAGGAAGTGGTTTAGTCTAGTTTCCCAGGGGAATGAAGCTTTTGTGACTGTTGTGTGTCTGTGCACACCTTAGTCCTGGCTTTCCTGAAAACTACCAAACCTGTAGAGCAATTTTGGCCATTTGACTACAAGTCCTCAAAGATATTAAGTTGCTACCAGCTTGTGAATGTGGGTGGGCAGGGAGAGGAGTGAGGGTCCACCTCTGCAACTGCAGCACAAGCCCAGAGGCACCAGGAAACAGCAGAAAAGCCCCTGGGTGAGAGACACAAATTCTCTGGAGACATTTCAATCAGAGCTGATACCTCATGAGAGTGTGACACTCCCTCCACAAGGCAAAAAGCCAGGGGAAGACTCCACGAGAGCTAAAGCTCATATGAACGGCTTGCTTGCTGTAGAAGAGTGAACCTGGCTGGTTGCTCATGGTGCTTTGTGTCCGATTCCTGCAAACCTGTCCCACAGGCTGGTGGAGGAGCTCTGCCCTCCTCCCTGCACATGCTGGTGGCCAAATGATTCATGTCACAAGAGGGGAAATGCAAGAGCAAAGCATAAATGAATCACCCTCCACCGCAGGTCATTTAATTCATTCTCCCTTCAGGAGGCAAGCGTTTTTGCACACTCTAATTAGATAGTTCATCCTAATGGCAGCTATATGATTTTTTTTCTTCCTTCTTTACATCTTTCAGCAAAATAGCATAAAACCTGACGGATACTTAAAAAAAAAAAGAACCAGTGCTACCCTGGAACAAGCCCCATGTACCATATGGCTGAGACAGGACAGTTGCAAAATCCTGCAACGTGCTCATTACATGCGTTGTCTATACTGTAGTGCGCTCTCTGCTCACTGCCTCCTCTGCCCTAGTTCCCAGACTTTGGGGTATAATTATAGAATAACAGCAACCGAAGCTGGTTTAAAAAAGATGGTCTTTTTCCATGGAAAAAATCTGAACAATATATCAACAACAACAACAAAAAAAAGCATTTTTCTTGGCAATGTGTGAATTTTTTCTCTCTCTCTTTTTTTTTTTTTTTTAGAAAATGAGTACAGAAAATGTTTCATCTTCCTCCCCCTCCTGCCCACCTGTTTTTGGAAGAAAGCAGGGAGGAAAGAGAAGGGAAAAAAACTATGTTTTTAAGCTTGTTGTTCTCAAAAGTACTAAAACATTTCTACCAAAGCTGACATTTGCTAAGGAAATTCTCATTTTACCTGTAAAGCCCCTTTGAGTTCAGGAAAGTACAACTGCTTGTCAGAACAAAAAGAAGGAAAAAAAAAAAAGCCTCTTTATTCCCCAAAGCTATTGCAAGGTGGCAATGAAAACACAGCCATTTCTGGGTGAGGAGCCTGGGAGCCTTCAGATGCAGATCGTGCAGCCTGGGAGGTGAGGAGTATTTTTCCCATGGATAAGATCTGCTCAGATGTTAGCATCATGGTGAGACTTCTGCATCAGGGCTGGCAAGGCTCAATCTTTACGGTTTCAGCCACAGGAATTGTGCTGGATAAAGCACATGGGGATTTTGGGCAGAACCAGGGTCCTCTTGGCTTCTTGCATCTCAGCCTGGGAGGTTGCAGAGCCAGCAGGGTCCATCCAGAAGCACGCATGGGCTGCAGGGGCTGCAGGACCTCTCCCCTGCTAAAAGACAGCAAGCAACACTGAGGTGCAGAACCGGTGGGAGGAAGGCAAGTATGGACCCACAGGTATGAAAAAAAGCCTCAATTTTCCCGACTAAATGGTGTCTGAGTAACACTGTACGATGCACACAAGGTCTTGACACCCCTTCAAGAAGGGCTTAATGTTGCAAAAGACATCAGTCACCTCGGGCTCAGGTCTGTTCACCACTAATGGAGGAAGCCGTCCCATCACGCACAGAGTCCAAGGAATGCCATGGGCTGTGGTGCATGGCTCTGTCTCTGAGATCTCCACCATTCCCTTTCCAGCTGAAAACTGAGGCTTCTTGCTGGCATCATCTCTCATGTAGGAGATCTCAGCATACCCCTGGGCTACATTTACATTTCCATCAAAGTGACGAATTTATTGCGGGGGGGGGATGAAGAATGTGGAGAACTGGAGGCCAAATCTTTCATGCATGAGCCATGCCCTCATGTAAGGATGCATAAGGACACAGCCTTTCCCCAGACCTTCAGCTGGCAAACAGCAGTGTCCATGCCTAAACCCGCCACCACCAAACCCTACTGCTGGGAAGCCCCGTTACCTCGATCCAGGCTGCGAGGACAAGAGCCTTGCAATGAAAACAAGGCTTCTTGCAAAAGTTTCACCCAGCAGCTCCCACACTTGGAAGCACAATCTCACTCGCAGTGCCCTCATCTATCTGCCTCGAGTCCTGCCCTGCCTATGATAGATTATTTTCATTAACATTTCCCTGCTGTAGCTGCCACTGCGGCTGCTGTGCCAGTGACGCAGCATGAGCGCTCGCACAGGGGTAGATGACAAGTAATGAAATGTTGGTGGTCAGGCCATATAAAAGCTTGGTTTGGGCTGTCCAGCACTGTCCTGTGCGTGCTCGTGTTGGATTAATGTCAGCCTGTCTGCAGAGGAGTCTCAGATGGAAGAGGGAAGTGTTATTCTGTTCTGGCTCTGTCCTGCCTCCCTCCTTCCCTGGTTGACCCGATGCCTCTTCTTCATCATGGGGATATGTTTGCAAATCCTCTGTGCAAGATTAACATCCTGCTATCTATACATGCCTTGCATTTCTAATGTCATTTTGCCCTACACAGACAGAGGATGCACTGCTGTCTGTGGGTCACTTCGAGGGATCACCGTTCTCTGAGGCACAAAGCATTTTGCAGCATTTGCATGGGCTTATTCTCAGGCATTTTGCACCACCAATGCACTCCACTCCAAATTATCTTCTTAGAAAACTCAGTAAGTCAAAACACTCCATCAAAATATACCTTTTTTTTTTTCCCCTTAAGGGACTGCCAAGGAAAGCCTATATTTATTCAGGAAAAGTTTTTGGCTGAAACATTTGGAAGTCAAAACAACCTTATCAAGAAGGTCCAGAGAATGTAGTTAAGTATTTAGGAAATAAGGCAGAGCCTGGGAGGCCACAAAAGCCCCCTGAGCCACACCATTACATCAGAGGATGCATAAAGGAAATGCAACAGCAAAAAAAAAAGCTTGTTTTACAACACCTTCTTAAATTGCTTAGCACCCATGTCTGACATTTCACACCTGAGCTTCAGCCCTCCAGTCAAATGGGAGGTAAAAGCCTTTCAGTGAGATTACAGCTCCTAAACGGCTGATTATCTCAAGCAGGTATCAAAGGTCGCTGCTGAGAGGGGACCTGGCACCTGGCCCAGAGGGATGACACACCGCCCTGCTTTGATCAAGACCTCTGCAAAAGCCCCAGTCTCTCGGGGGACAGGCTCCCAAAAAATCCTTCTCTTCACCACTGGGCATCTTGCAGGTGATACGTCTTGTGTCACCAATACTGCTGTGCACGTGCAGCTTGCTCCCAAACCATGAGCTCCAGAAATCCCAACACAAAGGCAGGAATCCCGTGGCTTGAAGCAAACCCATATGGGAAGGTGCAACGTCCATCTGAAGGTGCCTGGATGCAACATGAGCTGTGCTGGTCGCAGGAGTGATCCCTGCTCCAGCCACGGTAAATACCTCCTGCTGATGGCATTGGCCTTGCAGCTTCCCGACAGAGAGCCATCCCAAAACCTAAAAAGCTGAAGCTCTTCCCTGGGAAACTTTGGGCCCTGTTTTGTTTCTGAAACTGCAAAAAGTGGCATCGGTTCATGTGAACACACAGACTTTTTCCATTTCTCTGCTACATCAGTGTCTTGGCAGCATAGCAAAGAGCCCCTGAATCCCCCTGGAAAAGCAAAAAGGGAGAGAGGAGAGTAGGGAAAAGGGTGGCAGTAGGGCAGGAGGGCCTGATATTTTTCCATGATCCAGAAAACCCTTATTCCCTATGACCTTGTTAGGAGGCTAGAAGCTGCTTTTTAGTCAGAGCTGTCAGACAGTGGTGCTGCCAGGAGATGGATGGGCTGCGGTGCGGCTCTGCAGAAGGCGTCATGGAGACAGGCGGTTTTAAGGAGCAGCAGCAGTGGGAAAAGGCAGCAGGAGAAGGCTGAGGCAGGACCGAAATGCCAGTGAGCAGCAGGCTGTGGGGAAGAGGACTCTGGCATAGCTATATACAAGAGATACATGTAAGGGGCTCCTCAAACAGCCATTGAGACAGCAGAGCTGTGGGGTATCTTCAGGCTAAGCTGACAGAGAAGGGTTTTGAGGGTCTTGGGACCTGCTCTTGGTGCCTTAGAAGCTTGATCCTGTCTCCTGCAAGGTGTTGATGGACCCTTGGTTGTAGTCCCCTGTCACTTGTTTGGGGTCTCTGAAGAGAAGTGAGATGTGTCCTCCAGCACGACCCCACCACGCTGACCGCTGCCAAAACTTTATCCCAAACACCAGCATCACCATGCTCCATGCCCACAAACAAGGATGCTGAAGGTTTTCTTTAATTTTTGCTGTGTAACATTAATAATGAATTTGCTTTGACATACCCTGCCCTCATAATTCCAAGGATATGATTTCCCCCTGCCCTGTCACAGAGAATGGATTTGGGTACAATCCTGCCACATGCACTGATGCAAAGCACAGATCTGGAGATTGCTTTATTGCTGCCCTGTGATCACTCTCAAGACACCTGACCCTGCTATTCTCGGCTCTGCAATGATGCTTTTGTCACACTCCTGGTCTTTGCAGGACATCTGCAGCCCTATGCATGTCCTGATGCAAGCCCAAAAGAATTAGTGTTCAGGGATGGTGTTACTGTGCTACATTAATTGTCACTGAAGCACCTGGACTGTTTTGTGTGGCTGGTTTTTAAATGGAAACTTGGCTTTGTTTATATCAGATGTTCACAGTCTGGGTACAAGCTGAATGATGCTTTGCCCTCTCAGTATCCCCAGTCTGTTCTGGTCCGGAGAAGACCTAACTCCAGCATGGACACTTGCTAGGGGGAAGAGGGAGGGCTAACAGCACTGTGCTTTGGGAAATAAGAAAAATAATAATCTTTTTTGTATTCAGAGCACACATGACCCCTTTCCCACCCCCAGGGACCTCCTGCTGCAGAGGCAGTCCTCAGCCCGTGTCTGTGGCAGCCTGCAAAGCCGAAGCTATGGTCCTGTACCAGGTCCTGTGCAGGCACATTGGCAGTGGAGACATCCCAGCTGAGAGGTAAGAGAAATCTCTGGCTAACACCTGCCCTGGGATTTGGGAAAGCTGGGTTTGTTCTCTGTTGTGCCAAAGGTTCATACAATCATAGAATATCTTGAGTTGGAAGGGACCCATAAGGATCAACCAGTCACTTAACCCCTCAGCTCCTGGTCTGTAACATAGGGATATTGTTGTGCTGTTCCTTCTCTCCCTGGAGATCTGCTTGAAATGCTCAGGCAGCAGCACCATGGGAACCACACAGGCACACTGAGCAGCCTGCCATAAAAAGACAGCATATGTCCAAGACCCTGGTCCTGCAATGGGCTTCTAGGGTAAAATTCAGCCCCAGCCAGCTCACAAGTGATCTAGCTTTAGCTGGAGATCGTTTGATCCCCACAGCATGGTTTGTTTGCATTTTCTGTTTGGCCTCTTGTTAACCCAAATGCAGGGCTCTTACCAGACGTCCTTTTAGCTGGGGAGCTGTATTTCTAAGAGGGTGGGATATGTGACTCCCTTGGTTTTACAGTCAGGAGGGGAATCAGCAGGATTTTGCTGAACAAGGAGGCTATGTCTATACCAGTAAATAAAAGAGACCAAGAGCAGTCGCGTGGCCAGATGGCACAACACAGGCCTATAAACCAAACTCTCTTCTCCTCCCCTCCAAACCCTAAACAGGGTGGCCTCAGCCATGCTGACAGCTGGGACTCGTCCCTGCCCCACACCAGCCCTTGAAGAACCCCCAGGCGCTATGTGAGAGAGGATGAAGCCGTGCCAAGGAGCGTGATGACAATTTAACAGTATGGACCATTGTGAATCTGTGCACGGCTGGTGCCTGGGTTAGTGCAGTATTATGAATGTTGCCTTAGAGATTTTGGGCTCGCCGTTGGCGCGTGTCCTCTCGTGACATAGAGGTCTCGAAGTGGGCACACCCGAGCATGAACACAGCATTGGAGTTGCACCTTGATGCCCAGGACTTTGCGGGTATGCATGCGGTTCCCATGTCACAGAGCAGCGGGATGCAAACCTTTCATCCTGACATACTGCAATGCAAAGGGATGGCGTATCCCCACAGGGTTTGCATCCCACTCCCAGCAGGCATCTCCCACCATGCCAAGCCTATGGTACCAGGGGCTGCCATACGCAGCGAGGAGCTGGACCAAGGCTGGCAATCACTTCCATAAACCACTCAGCAGCTTCCCTGCGTTCTGGCTCAGGATACAGAGCTCTGCGCCGCAGCTCCGGGTCTCTGCTGCTTTATATCTTGTCTGCTGTCCTTTCTACTTGAGAGGGGTTCCTTTTCCCTGCTCAGGACATCCAGCACAGGGTTCGGAGGGGTTATACAGGATACCCTGGGTGCACAGTCCCTGCACAGATTGCCTGAATGCACGCAAACTTATCCAAAACACACCTCATCTCTCAGGGTCGTTGCACATGCACTTGCGATTGCTCGCTCGTTCAGCGACCGTTTTCTCCAGGTGAACTCTGGGTGGATGTGGCCAGGAAAATTCGGATGGAGGGAAATCCAGACGGAGACAGACCTCTCTTGGAGTGCTTTGCAACCCATTTGCACAGCTCGGAGGGGCACGCGCTGCAGCATAGCAAAGAACCAAGGACCTTGATGTCTCTCTTCGATCAGATACAGACAGTAGCCTGTCTAGTTACAGAGAGCACTTTCTTTGATTAAAAGCTAATAAATATTCATCCCTTTCCTCCCCTGCCGTCCCTCTCAAATCCCCAGAGACAAAACTTAGACAAGCAAAACTGGTTCATTTGTGATGTATTCCAGTGCGTTGCTCCAAAACACTTGGAAACATTCCAGGTAACAATGCATGGCTGCAAGGGCTATGCATCATCAAGAAAAGAGCCAATACTTTGCATTCACTTAAAACAAGACTTAGGTCATAAAGGACATGCTCATTATTAATGGTGGGTGTTGGGAAGTAAAGTATAAAGTGTACACAGATCCTTATCCCTAGCTAATTCTTCAATAAATTGGCAAAGATACATCACTGTCTGCAGAGCAGGAGACAGAGAGAAATTAGATGTTAAGGACAGCTTAGTTTCCTAGGAATACAGATGTACCATCAGTTGATGAAAACTACAGGGAGGAGCAAGGGAAAAAGATGTATCAATGGTGAAGGTTGTCTCCTTTTAAGGCAAGGAAAACTAAACTCTTGCCAGGAAAGAACAGGTTCGAACAGATGGGGAGATCACAGCCAGTGTAACAGCGCAGGTACCACTGAGCCAATCCCGGTGAAACACAGACTACAAAACCAAGCCATTGTCACCCCAAGAGAAGATCAGAGGAACCAAGGACCTATTCAGCAGAGAAATGCTGCTGGAGAAAACCAGTCCTGGTGTTTGGGAGTTTGGAGAAATATGCAATAGATGCAAAAATGTGCTGTCTCAACACAGATTTAAACCACAGCCCTGCAGGGAAAGATCCTCTGAGGGCACTAGGCTATGGGTAGTGAAAAGCCTTCTGTCTCTGGATGGAAGTCTGTACTGTAGCTATCTCTGCAGCTACTGTAACCCAGTGTTTTCCCGCCTCATGGCTTACAGTCTGAGTATACAGCAATTATTTCTTGGGGAAGGATTGCCTTCAGCCTGTATTGGTAGGGGGTTCAGAGGTGATCTCACAATCCCAACAGTAATAGTAATTGTAATTGTAATTAATAGTAAAATAGTAAGACTAAGATAGTAATGATAATTATTTAGTAGTATTATTACTGGAGCCACATCGAAGCGTGTGCATCCTCCCGCATCCTAGGAACATGGTGCTGGGACACCAGGCTCGGTCTCTCCTCTGGGTGAGCAGTAACATGTTGTCCATGTGCTTCTGCAACCCACCAGCCCCACTTCCCTGCACAACAGTGAGCTGGCTGCATCACCACCAGCAGGATCCACAGTCCTCAGCAGCCCAGAGACAAAAATCTCCATCCTGTGATCTCCACGCTGTTTAAGCACAAAGGAGCCTGTGTCTGCTGCCCGGCCCCATAGAAACCAAGCACTTGTGTCTTTCCTTGGATACTAAGGCCTCAAGTTAGAGGCTGACAGCAGAAGTGGGTAGAAGACGAAGCATTGCAATTTTTCAGCTTTTCTAATGGCATCCTCCAGCTTTGCGGGGGCCGTTGGGCAAACAAGAAGCAAGCAGCTTAATGGCTGTATTTCAGCTGGCATGAGCACTGCAAAGCCCGTGTCGTGGGCCAGTTCTCTGCTGAGCTGAGATTTGTTTGGCACAGCGTCGCGGTGGGTCCCAAGGGAGCCCCCGGCTGCTCTCCAATCCCCCAGCTGGGTCCCAGCCAGACCCCGCAGAGCCGACAGCCGCCCCTGCCGCAGGGGGAGTGCGGCCGAGCAGGGCCCCCCGGCCAAGCTTTGTCTTAATGCCAGCTCAGCTGATCAAGGCAATGGAGCAGGAAGAAAAGCAGGGTGTCGAGCTCGGTGGGAAACCGAGGATCCCCATCACCAAGGGGAAAATCCCCTCCTGAGGACTGTATCCAAACACCCGGCTGGCACTGGAGAGCACAAATGCATCACATTCACCGCGAAGGGTCTCTGGCCATTGGTTTGCAGGGCTACAACCTCTGGGGTAAGAGCAGGAACATTTTCTTTTTTAAAAAGACAAATCTTGCCCTTTTAGGTAGCTTCCTATGGAAATGGGATGCTTGCACTGATACCTGTGTGAATATACCCTTTCTCCAGTGCCTTCACGTCCCCTTCACCCATGTGAGCTGAAAGACCTCTCAAGCACAGTGACAGCCCCATGCTTTTCGTGAAAGCAGACAAGTGGGTGGAGGAAAAAACCTGTCTGTGCCTCTTACATGTGTCGCACAAAGGGGAAAGTTGCAGTTGAAGCTCAAAGCTCAGGGGATGCACACCGGGGAGAGACCTATCTCCCACAGGTAAAACAGCCCTCAGTGCCTGCTGTGAGCTGCAGGCAGCAGGGAGTGAGTCTTGCCTCGTTCTTGCACTTGCGGGAAACACCATTGGTATGAAAATGTCAAAGTGTTCGGTGCCTTGCGAAATAGATTGCACCAACCCCTGAACACACACACGGTCACACACGCAGGGTGATCTGTCCTCCACAGAAAGGCATGGCCACACCATCAATTTGGGATTTAAAAAAGGGGGAAAAAAACCCAAACTTGTAATTTTTTGCTACTGTCAGTGTTCACCTTTTTAAACCTTTTTTAACATTTACTTTCCCTTCCTGTGTGGGCTTAGAGTCAGATTTCAGCACTTTCAGACCTCTGGTAGCTTCAGCCTATGTCTGTTTGTAGGGATGTGCTACAGCATGGACCCTAGGTGGCTTGGAGATGCTCTGCGTGTCGCAGGCACTTCTTAGGGCTGGGCCAGATTTTCTGCACCAGGCAGAGAATCAGGTACATTGGGAAATTTGTGCTTTCCTTTTCCTCTGTGTATCCCACGTTAACAGGTTTGCAAACTCCTTTACTCCTTTGCAGGACTCTCCTTGCTGAGGCAGAAGAGAACCTTGTAACAACTTCAAGAAGAATACTGAAGGCCCTTATAGGGCTGCCAAAATGGGTACAGCTAAACGTCATGCTTAACTTCATCTTCAAGGTCCTCTTGCCACAGCAGTTCAGCAGCAGATAATGAGGAAAATCCTTCAGTAAATCTGGGTGGGCAAAAGTAGAGTTGGGAAAAAAACAGCTGTATCATCTCCCAATTAACATCTTTTTTGTGAAGTCTCTGTATACATATGTAGGTGTGTATGTATATATATGTCGTGTCATGTTCCAGTCTGTTAGGCAGGTCAGATTTTCTTCACATGAGTAATTTGCACAGTTTTTTCTTAACAGAAAATATTGTGCTTAAGCACAAGCTAAAAAAATGTAGCTTTTCATAGGGAAAAATTAATCTTGGATATGGAGAATTTGCTGAAATATTCCTTAATGCTCCCAGATGAATTTTTGTATTTGTTTGTTGTTTCGCAAGACCCTAGCAATGGTCCTTTTGTGCTCTGTATTCAGAAGGGTTAGGCTTCACAAATAACATGGTTTAATGCATGATTTTTAATGAACTTGTTCATGTTTTATACCAGCATCAGAATCTGCTAATCAGCTATATGCTAATATACTCTTAAAAATACTGTGCAAGAAGTGACCTGCTTCCCCTAATGCCCAGATAATGAAGAAATGAGGACTTATGCCACCAGAGGCACTCCCCCTTGGAGCACATCTTCGGAGACATTCAGTCAAAGAGTCACTCCAGCACAGGCTCCAAAGGGAAGCCGAGTCATTAAAAAATGACATTTCTGTGCCGTGTGATGAATGATGATTGAGCTGCCAGCTCTCATCAAGACTGAGGACTCATCCCAGCAGAGCACTGATGTCAAGGGAAACAATCCCTTTGATTTAGAGTTTGGACCAGGCTTCAAATACAGAGACCGAGGGCAAGAGCTTGGTTTCCAGGGAGTCCTAGGCTCTGTCGCAGTACATCCTCAAAATCCTTCCACAAAGACATATCATGGCTTAACTCCTTTGGGTCTCTTTTCACTGCTCCAGGAGCAGGTATGTTCCGGTCAATCACAAGCCCTACAACTCCAGCAGCATCAAATTCAAAATCTGAGAACCACAAACCACTGTCCCTTTGCGCTCGAACCAAGATTCTTCTTGAAGGTGAGCATTGTGGGTCAGGGCCTCTCGCTCAAAATCTGTATGTGCCTTACGCTAGGCCTGATGTACCCAGAAGAGTTGCGGTTTGGTATAGATCCCAGCTAGGACACAATCATTCCCCAAGCCCAGATTTCTTGGGAGATGAGGACAATTTTATCCTTCACAAAGGGAAAATGTTGGAACACTGTTGTGTTAATGTTTCCCTTCAGTGGCAGAGCTGGGTCTCCTACAACTGATGAGTAGGAAACTGGGGTGGGATAGGTTTCACCTAGTTAAAGACATCTGTGATGATGTTGTCTTTCTGAACACTCACATGGGACTCCCACTAGAGACAATGGGGGAAACGGGTCCCTGCAAAGAGCATCTCTCTTTCTTCTGTTTTGATGTCTATTTTAGATAAGAAGAGTCCCACCCTGGGCCAGACCTCCACAGAAAGAGGGCTGAGGAGACCAACTCCAATGCAGAGCTTGTACCTACCTTATAGGTGACCACATCTGGCCATCCCACCCCAAGCCCAGGCTGTGCAGGCTCAGGCTCTGGCCTCTGGAAGTCCTTGTCCTATTTTGAGGCCTGTCAAGATTCACCACCAAAACCAAGAACCAGCTGATTCTTTTCTTGTGTTTCACCACAGCTAGGGCCCACCAAACTTGCTTTTATCCCAGCAATTCTTCTTCATGAGCCTGCATACCGCACAGTGCCACAGCAAGCAACCAGCACATCAAACAGCACTGAACTGCCACTAGACACTCTAGATGCTGAGATGTTATAACCAGCCCTTGTCTCATGTCCTATCCAGGACAGTTCCATCCACCCCAAAAGGAAGACACATAAAACATCTTTCAAGAGGGAAGGGGAAATCCAGCTGCAATAATTCCGGAGTGCCTGCAAAAAAAAATGAAACTGATGCATCCAGAGTATTTAAGACACTCTTAACCAGTTATTTGACTTCTGCTTCCCCTCCATTGCAGCTGCAGGTGCTGGATCCCATCACATTTGACAGCAAACAGAGCAGGTCTGCATTGTCCAAGGAAATCTCTTTACTGTCAAGATATTGCAGACCCCCTTGGAGATTCCTGGGGTGCTTAACTTAGCCAAAGAGTGATACGTATAAAAGTTCTGCATTTTCTAAATTGCAGGGCAGTGGAAAAAAAAATGCCTGTAGCCACCAAGGCTCTCGGTTACTTTGAAATGGAAAGCTTTCCCCCTTTGCACAATCTCCCAAGTATGGCATGTGGCCTAATTATATAATTACACAATAGATCTGAATTGCTTCAAAGGAGCTATTGTGTTCCAGCAGGTACATAATAAGTTTATAGTATTGACTAATTACACTGTTATATAAAGGTCCAGAATGACTTTTAAAACCAACAGACAGATCTACCAGGCTATCAAACACATATTGTTTTGTTTGGGGATTTTTTTTAATACCTCATTACGAAGGCAACCTGTGCTTTCTCCAGCCTTTCTAGAGGGGATATAAATGGTAATACTATGCAGAAAGTGCTGGGCTTAATACTGAGTTGGTGTACGTCATCTCTACCAACCTCAGTGGATCATTTTAGACGCCAGCAAAATCCAGATAACGCACATAAGTCAATGGCTCAGAGTTCATGCTAACTAAGACTGTGGGGACACAATCAAATGTCAATTACCATGGTTTAAGCAGCTACTGCCCACTATTGTCCACTTTGTGTCATGCTGGTTTGAGTTCACATTTCAACCTCACTGGTGGGAATGATGCAGGAGCATACAGCGATGGGCTCCGCTGAAGGGGACATCTGGTCTGTCACAGCAGCTCAGTCATATCCAGTTGTGCCTTTACCCCCCCTACCCACAAAAGACATGGAAATAAAGGTGGGGTTTACCACAGTGAGCCTCACCTGGCACTGACCCTTGCTGCTAGCCTCTCTCATGGGTGATTCTCTTGAGGGGTCTGGGTCTCACAGTCACGAAAAAATCAGTTTCCATTTACAAATTAGCATCAGGGCCAGGCTCCCTCAAAGCATGGGTACCACTTCATCATGTCACCTCAAGGATGAATGGCCAGGATGGAGCAGAGAGTCATGCAGAAGGCCCTGGGAAGAGGCATAGCACTAGAGGGAATGATGGACAGCCTCTCATGCAAATTCCTGCCTGTCTATCCACATCTAGAAATTGCCCTATCCAGCAGGTACCTAGGCATCATGCTCAAAGGAGCCCACTAGAAGTCCTTCCCGAGCCTGTGCTCCTTTCCTCTCCTGTGATCTGACCCACTCAATGCACATCCATCATATAACCCCAGACAACCTCTCATTAGCCCTTACCCCTCAGCACCCCATGGGGGACTTGCCTGCTACAGCAGGGGCAAGTTGAGCTGTCTTGGCAGTAAAGGAAGGTGAACTCGGGAATCTCCCCACCAACCTCCTCAAAGTTGCTGTGATGTGAAGCCAGCACGATGGGGAGACCCTCTAACGCAGAGCATGCAACACGTGTGCATTTTGTTATCATCTCTTCACCCTTCAGAGAGCAGCTGGGATTCCCCAGCTGTGACAGGATGTCTGTGGAGCTATAACTTTGTAAATTCAGCTCAGCCTTTCAGGAAGAGATTTCTAATTTTATCCAGGCCATTCATCCACCCTTAATTTGCAATGAAAAAAAGAAGCTGTTGCAGGGTTATTATTAACTATTGGCCAAGACGGAATGAACTCCAGGCTTGGCTGACTCCCTCTTTGGTAGAGAGCAAGTGCGCAGGCAGCAGACACATCGCTGTTTTGCTTCCCAAGCATTTCTGCTCCTGAGTGAGGATGTTTGATAGCCAAAGTAGCAGGAGAACCTCTATTTCACAGGTGTAGCTGTGTTGTCCAGGCTCCACCTCAGCCAACTGGGCTTGGAGACCTTTGGCCAGCCTGCAGTGCTTAGCCTTGCTTCTCCTCCACCTGCTCATAACTGCAGCACCTCTCAGTGTCAAGCCCTTGCTCTGCTAAAATGAGTGAGAAAAGTCCTTATCGACCTCACTCAGGCTCTGAGATCAGATCTCAGACACTGGGGGGGTGTTTCACCATCAGCTTGTGAAGTTCACGCATCTCCACTCCCTTCAGTGGTGGTACCTCTGAAAACTCGCTGAGGACAAGATTTCTTGCAATACAGAAGGCCACATTCAAACCACTCAATCAAGCACATGAGATGATCCTGGGCCTTGCTGCAAGGTCAAGGAAGCAATGTGTTAATCTGCCCCAGCACTGGTTCCCAGGGCAGAGATGTAAAATGCCCTAAGCTGGAGATCTAGAACCAGCCCAGATAAGAGGATCTCCAGCTATACCTTTGCATCCAACTATGCCATGCCCGTGAATGAGTCTGCCTATGACGTGTTTGCAAGAGGTGATTAATGACAAGTCTTCAGCTATGAGAAGTCTTTTTAATACAACAGGTAAAGTAACAAACAATAGAAGAAAGCAACGGCAAAAAATCCACTTCTTTATTAGTTGGGCTCGTAGCCCGAGGATTCAAAAAACTGCTCTTAACCAGAAATGTTGCAAATGTTGTTACCGTTTCCCTAAAGTCTCCTAAAAAACCAGTCACTCTTATGCTTGTCGTTGCAGGATTTGCCACTTGCTTCATACTTTTCCCCAAAATCACCATGGGAAAAATGTTCTTGCTAACCCAGCAGGTATCCCATTGCTCCACCTGCTTTTGCTTGCATCAAGAGAGGATCCATGCAGCACTAAACAGCCCTTCACCATAGACATAAATCAGTTTGCACCCAACATCTACTGAAGAACCTCATCCCAGAATTTCCTGCCAATCCCCCGCTAAATGAGAGGGGAGAGGGGAGACAAACCAGGTCCCAAAAAAATATACCCTGGACATGTGAGTGTGTAAAGCTGTAAGGCATGGGGACTTCCATGGTAACCCTGTGTATAAACAGGACCAAACAGCTTGAAGTAGCTGCTTTCCTTGCAAGGCCGATGAACAAAGTATCTCTGTAGCTTGGCCAACACAGCAAGCTCCAGCCAAATGTAAATAGCCTGCAGGGCTTTTTGGCACTTTGCGCTCTATTTTGCATACAGCTGGTAATGTTTTAAAGGCCAGGCCCAGCCAAGGGTAATGCTTCCAAGAACAGAGCAGGAAACACTTTGTGTACAGAAAAGGGTCTCAGGAGAAATCAGTGAAATCTTAAGACCTTTTGTGTTTCTTTCTCCCTCCCCAAATCAGTGTGTTTCATTTTTACACTAAAAATTTCCAGAGCTCCAGGTAGGCTGCCTAGATGCGACCGCCGTGTTTCGTGCTCTGAGCGCTCGGTAAGAAAGGTATTAGCTTGGATCCTGCAAACACATAAACACTTGCTGTGTGTAGGCAAGTCCTGCTGAGCGTATCCGCGACGTCTTTCAGGGGAGAATTTGCTGAAGGCGGCTGATGTGAGTGCAAAGCGTGAGAGATGGCATCAAGGGAGGATCAAAATTGTATCAAAGCATCTAGTGACACCCTTTGAATCTTCCATAGGACCAACACCAAGGAAATATCACGATATTTTCAATTGTCTGGATATCATTCAACCTTTTGGAAGACATTAGCAGGACTTAGGGCTTAGGATGGGTTGTCATGATGGAGGGAGGCAGCCTCTACCTCAAATACTACTAAACTTCTGCTCTCCAGGGGCTTGTCCTTGTTTGTGGGATGGGATTTCCCTCTTGATAGGAGGCTGAGGAACTGGGACTCCGCTATTTTGTTCAGCTTATCACCTTAGCACCACCATGTAGGGTATGAAAAGGAGAAATTTGGCTCTCCTGCAGCCTCTCCCGCTCCTGTCTGCTGGAGTAGAGGGCTGGGGAGGGGAGGCAGATGGGTCAGGCAGAGTAGAGCCACACTGAGCATGCAAGGCTGAAACAGGTAGTCACATAGGATTAACATTGCAGTAGAAATTTTGTTATCCTTTGCTATCATGTGTTTAAAATCACAGCGTACCAGCACGGGCATTTTGCCCACCTGGCCCTCTCCTTTAAACTTCATTGTGTTTGAATGTGTTTATATATCAGGACCATCATGTCCTAGAGGGAGACTGTCCTTCTGTTAGCTGTCCCAGTCACTTGATTATTCAGGGCTGAAAGATGGGTGCTGGCTGAGTTAGCAGCAGCCGTCAAAACTGGCAGCAAAAGGGAATATATGTCAATAACTCAGAAAAGTGAAGCAGACACGACTTGGAGAGGAGTTATTGATACACCCTCATTAAGTGAAATAGAAAGTTCTGTTTATCATAATTTAGTGTCCTTTACTTTGTATCTTACAGATGTCTGTTCTTCCACAGGTAATTCATATGTCCAAAGCCAAATCACTGCCCTCCAGACAGGGCTGGAGCACAATAGAAGGCTCATGCTGCAGAGCAACCTCCGGGGACAGATGGGGGACTGTGTGCTGCTGTCAGATGTAACAAAGAGCTACGCTTTCATGTCTTTGTATTGTGGCTGCACATCATGGGCTGGCCAGGGCACAGAGAAATGGGGAAAAAACAGAGTTGGGATCTATAATGAAAACCATGCATTTGACCTCTCTGGCTGGGGACACAGACTAAATCTCATTGGCTTTAAAGATGGCAAAATCAGGTTCTCCCCACTCAGGGCTTAGCCCCCTTCCCTCTGACCAGCTTTGACATGTGTGCATTGGACATTCATGGGATGCAGAAACTCTGGTATTGTCAGATACCAAAGAACCAAACTGTCCTTGGCCACGGGGACATGATGATATGCAAACACGCAGTTGTCCAGTCTGGAAGTTGCAACACAACCGGCTTTATATGAACTTCTTTTCAGCCTTCTTTCCAAACTGAAAAGGCTTCTGGACTTCCTGGGTGAGCACCTGTCCTCCTCACTCCAAACCTTCTCCTTTCTTTTGGAGGCCAGACAAGGAACAAATTCCCACTCCACCTCTTGCTTTCTATGAGGGTTACACAGCCTAAATTGAGATTAGCACTCACAGGGAGAGACCCATGTCTAAAATGCCCCTACCTCTTTCCTTGAGAGAGCGGGAGTGAGAGACGGCAGCACAGATCTCAAGAGGACATCCTGGAAGAAGGGGAAGAAAACACCTTCTTATCCCAAATTTCAAAATGTCTTTGTCCAGTCCCAACAAGTGATTGGCACACATGCAAATGTGTCTACATGTGTTCTTGTACCCGGTAACTTTTGAACCTGCT
Organism: Harpia harpyja; assembly: GCF_026419915.1. Lineage (NCBI taxonomy): Eukaryota > Metazoa > Chordata > Aves > Accipitriformes > Accipitridae > Harpia > Harpia harpyja. The sequence continues at coordinate 103,418,827 of NC_068940.1, forward strand.
AGTCAGATGCAGGGGAGGATACCTCATAAGCAGCTACAGTACATGAACAAAGGCAGAGGAGAAATTAATTTCCTGGAATCGATTTGTCCTTAATAATTTCGCAACCTGAAATGGTTGATTTGTACAATCAAGCATGGTTGCTGGCAAGTCCAAAGAGTGTAAGAGAGGTGATGGGTTTATTCAAGGAAAATGGGAGCTCTTAATACAAGCAATTAAAAAAAAAAATCAATCAGGAGATACTAAACCACAGGGAAACTGGAGACAGTGGTGCTCATAAAACTACCCCCTGTCAATACTTACCCACTTGTCATACATGAAGAGTCAAACTGTGGCATTGCAACTGTGATGGGGGGAAACTGGAACCTCTCAGACATGCAAGTTTGAATCAAGGAGGAAGTCCATTGCTTCCCAGAGCAGGTACCTATGGGCTGCACCAGTTATGGTTCAAGATCTCAGCAATCTGCTGAGCAGGTCATGTCCTGAACTGCTGAGAGAAGTTGGACTCAACCCCACCGAAGGCCTGCAGAGTCACTTGGCTTGAACCTGGAGGAAGCACCATATAGGTTGGGTTGACCCTCACCGATGTCAAAAAGGACTTTAGCCTGGATGTCTCCAGGGAGCTGGGGTGGAGACACTGCTGCCCAGCATGAGCTGCGATATCAGAATCCAGCCCTTCGTTAGTCTGGGGGAACGGAGGTGGGATGGCCTTGCAAGACAAGCAAGCACAAATGGCTAACAAAGCAAGATAAATATGGGACATAAATATGTGATGGTGCAGGAGGCGGTACCATAAACTTATTTTATTGCCACTTGTCTGCAAAGGCCAACATAACTCACTCCCTTTGCCTCGCTCTGTCATTCATCAATAATGAGATTGCCCAAATACATGCCAATAAAAACCTCACACCCTGCACTGAGATGTGTGAACGCTATCCTGGATAAGGAAATAAAGGAACAGGGATTTTTAATAATGATCAATCCCCTGCTTTCCATATCCTGAATATCTGATGTAGCGTTTACTGATTACCAATACAATCTGATCCTTCATGTTAGTTCCCACACAGCTGCTCTCTGACTTAGCCCCTATCTTAAAAGGTCTTCAGGAGCTCCTTCAGGAGTGATACGAGTACAGCTGAACTCCTGCAGGCAGAGGTCCACAGTGTTTCGTGAGCAGCTCACAGCAAGTGTAGCCCATGCTCTGGACCGAACAGGTCTGTGCAAACGCAGTCAGCACAGTGCCATTACCCAAGCAAGCATCCTGGGGGCTGAATTAGTCTATCCTGCCTCTCTGCAAGGTTAATGCGGTTTCTGACTTGTTTTGGCTTGCAGCAAGCAGTGCAGGCATACTTGCAGAGCCAGGCTGTGCCCAGAGGCACTAACAAGGGCTTGACCCATGCCTCCAGCGGGAGCGGGGAATCTGCCTCGTGGTTTTAGAAATGCATATTGAGTAGCTAGCACCTAGTGCCTCAGGTACTGGCAGATGAGAGGTTAATACTTCCTACCCTTTTGCTGAACATCAACTTCTTTTCACCTGCCCCAGAGAACAGTGACTTAGGGTGGCATCCCCCTCCCTCCCTGCCCTGGCCAGCCATATCCCCACAGCTGTTGTAAGCCAACATCCACCAGAAAACGTGACAGTGGGACTGACTGTGCCAAAGCCAGAGGGGAGGGAGCTGGATCAGGCTGGTGGATATGCAAAGCCATGGAAAGAGGTTTCTCTCTCCTGCGGCAGGGCTGCAATCCCCGGCCCATCGCTCCCATGCACCGATGTGTGGGCTTGCCAGAGCCCACATCAACGCAATCTCTTCCTCCCGAGGGGAAAGCCACTTCAGAGATGGGATGTCTCTTCCCCTGCACTCATCACAGCCCAAACCCTGCCAAGCAGCCCTCGTAGGAGGCAGAGCCGGGGTCACTCCCTGCCCCCCCCCGCCAAAGGGCAGAGTGAGAAAAAGATCGCGAAACGGGGAACGTGGGTCAGCAAAGAGAGCTAGAGCCTTTTTCCAGAGCCCACAAGGGATAATTGCTATAACCCCACGCACAGGACATCGATGGGCAGTAGGGTGCCTGCTGGATGATGCACAGGCAGAGAGCTGGTCCCCAGAGCTAATCGTCTTTCCTCCTGTTATAGACCAGCACTTCTGTGTCACCGTGGTCAAAGGGAAAAAGGAAAGCAGACGATTCTCGTTGCCTTCCCGCTACCGGGTGACAGCAGCACTTCCCCAGCTTGCACGGGCTGCATCACCCAATACCATTGCTGCACTGCTCCATCTGGGCTGAGAGCTGGGAGCTGTAAATCAAGGTGTCCAGTGGTAGTCGTAAGGGGATAAAGCATCCACAGTAAAATTTCTCTGACAAGTAGTCACAGCTGAGATATCACTTGATGGATAGCAGCAAAATCCCCAATACAAGGTGATGGATTCTCTGTGGCTGCGAGCAGACTGAACTCTGCTGCGGCTATCAGGGCTTTAGGACATCTGCCACTTCAGCAGGTACGTGTGAGGATGTATCCGCCCCAAACCCTACACCACTCTCAGCAAGAGTAGCACAGGTAGCTTTCTTTTTCCAGTTGCCTCCAGCTAAGGAGAGCTGACTTTTTGTCATTAATCCGTCAAGCGCAGGGGCATCAGTTTTAGTCCCACCTTCGGCACTTTGCTCTTCTCCGCCTCCCGATCCATGTAGGTAAAAAAAAAATAAGTAAGTAATTGCCTCACCTATCTAGGGTGATTTCTCCAGGGCAGAGCCTACATCAGTGCCAATCACAATGGGGCCTCAAAATGGTTTAATCTCTCTAGACAGGTGTATAATGAATTACAGTAGAGTGTTAAAACAGTGGAGATGGAGGGACCATGACATTTATGCCAGATGCCAGGACATGGTGCACTCACCTTATTAGATTATGTGCCCTAGAACTGGAGCCAACACCACCACTGAGCTCTGTCACTTCCCTGTCCCTCAGGATGGGCTGGTTCCCAGGGGTGGGCTCAAGAGATACAGGAGAAAGCTCATGTCCTGATTAAAGCCAAGCAGCCCAAGGGTTATTTTCAGGATGGTGGGAATGTCCTCCATCTCCTGGGACAATCTCCAGCCAAATCAGGATGTACAGCCACCCTGTAATAAATACCCATCCTCATTTATGACATGATCATAAATGTAGCAGCAGGAGCTGTAACAGAGAAAAAAGTACCAGATATGGCTTGGAAAAAAATAATCAGGGCAGGGTTTTGCATTTCTCTTTGGTTTCGTGGAGATACCAGGAATTTCAAGAGATGAGGTATATCTCTAATATATCCTGGTGCTCTGCATGCTGAGCATCAGCCCTAAGAATTATTTGGGCCGTAAGAACTGAGGTTGTCATAGGCAGCTTCCCAGAACTAAAGAATTGCATCTCAAGTCCAAAACCACTTACAGTATCTCAAAAATAAAATACAGGTGCCTAAATCCCCTCAACTGGAGTAGATATAGGGTAGGGTTTACTTTGGTTGGTTGGTTTCTATCTTGAAATCTTTCAAATAAAATATAAATTGTGGTTTTAGTCAAAGATTTCTGGGGGAATTGTTGGGACTTTGGCAAAGGTTCCTGCTTGTGAGATTTTGTCAGCTCTGTGCTGAGCAGGACTCACTGGTGGTTCTCGCTGGCAGAAGGAATCAATACGCCACAGAGTCCATTTCTCATGGCACATAGTCTGGTTGGGTATGTCAGCCCACAGAGGGTGAGATGGAGCAAAATACAATCCTCCAAAAGCTACCACGGCTCCACACCTGTCCAGACCTGTGCACCAAATGTGTGACTTTGAATAAGTGAGTCTTGTCACAGGGACACCTGCATTTGCAATGCTGCCTTACGGTCCATTTTTTTTTCCCCTTCAGCCTCATAGGCCACATAGAACTCAATGGCCTGACCCTTAATCCTCCGTCTGGTGGACACCAGTACCTGGTACTGCCTGGGCAGAGAGGTATCACTAGAAGTCCCTTCTCACCTAGGTAGAGTACCATGACCCTGACCTACTCATGTCACTGACATGCCCATGTTGCTCTTGTCAGACCCAATGCAGAATTGTCTTGTACATTGGGGAGGAAGATTCCTGACAGGTAAATGAGCCCCATTTTTCAGCTCAAGACTTCAATGCTCAGCAGATATGTTTGATGAAGGACAGGAACTTATACAAAACCAGTTGCTTCTCACTAAAAATTATGTTTAAACCTCTTTTCTGCTTGGAAAAGACCCAGTGTCATTTTGTGACTGGCTGTGGATGATGCATAACTCAAGCATGCTGGAAAACCAGTCTGGTCTGCACCAAGGGAGAAAAATGTACATTACAATTGAGGGCTTTCCACCCATATCTCCCTTTCTGCAAGGCCCAGCCACAGAACAGGAGAAGATTACTGTGTTATACAACACAGCCACACACTACTCAGAGTTCACATGCTATGGTGATACTCTGGAGACAGCCTGCACATAGCAAAAGGCTACAATAAACACTACTGCAAGACAATCCCATTCATTTCAGTGAGACTCTTCTCAAAGAAAGCAAAAAAAAAATCCAGAGATGAAGGAAGAAATACACAGACTAAGATGACATTTGGATCAGGTCCTATTTTAGGTTCTGTTTGCAGGAGCTTTTGGCCACGTTTAGATTCCTCTATAGATGCACCACCCAACATGGCACATGTCTTTCTGACCGTGCAGCCACCTGGGTGGGGATGGGTTGAAGAAAGTCTCAGCTGCCCACACAGAGGGTTTCATTGTCAGAGCAGCCAAAGCACACAGTGATGAAAGGAACAGTGCCTGCATTTGCCGCACAGGGTGGCTGTGTCCCTACAAGTGACCTGGCCCATTCACCCCAAAAGATTCCCTTTGACAACATTTGGATGAGGTCTTATTTTAGGTTTTGTTTGCTGGAGCAGAGATCTAGGCTGCATTGTGTGATGCCTAGATGTCCAGATAAGGGACATTTTGAAGAGCGTGGAAGTCACTGTTTGAATGCCATGAGCTGCTAAGCAGTATCTAGGAGCCACAATAAGTTACCAAGCCTCCTCAGCTCTTTTCCTTCCCTCCTTTCCCAAGTCAGGACGAACTTTGTGGAGGACTGAACTGACCTTGCACTTCCATCCCTTTGAATTCCACTCTCACTGTGCCCTTCCCTGCTTAAGGTACCAATCAACAGTGACAGCACATAATTTGAGCTAGGGGAAGGGTGACATTTCCTAAGCATTTGGACTTTCTGAGATTTGATACAGATGACAAACCTCATCAGGTTGAAGATCTGGGCTTTCTTGTGCATGACCCTAAAACAGTTCAGGTGGTTTTGAGAGCTACCCCACTAATGCTCCTTATTTTCTAAGCTCATCTGTGGACTGCCACATTTACACATACCTTAACAGATGGACTAACACCCTCTGGAGCCAAAAAATAGTTCCTGCTTCGGCCGCAGTAAGAGCTATACAGCTGGGAGCATAACAGACTCGCATCCTTGGCAGAGGGGACACAGCTGAAATTGTTAGCAGGCACGAAGAAGGGGTTACAGCACCTCGAGCCCTCAAATAGTGCCCACTGGTGTGACAGCCACCTCCTTGTTGAACACCAGGGTCTGCTCAGGGAGCCAAGATGCGTGAACATTTAAACAGGGAGCTGCTCAGGCACTCAGGAGGATCTCAGCTGTGCTTCATAGCAGGTGATACTGGAGAATTACATCCTTTTGACAGACATTGAGTTGGACCTGTAATCCAAAAGCTGTCACTGCTACAGAAACTGCTACAAAGGAAAAAAAGTTGTGCGGCTGTTACCCTTTAGCACTTTGGCTTTATCTTCACAGTAACTTGCCTTCCTGCTAATATAGATTAGATCAACACTGACAAGGAGCATGATGGAGTCTAACAACGTCAGACAGTCAGAGAGCTGCTCTGATGATGTTTAAACCACCCAGTCCAATGGTTTGGGGTTTTTTTTGGTTTAATGCAGAGGACCGGGCCAACCGAAAGCAAATGGCAATAAGGGAGGTACCTGGCAATTTCCAAGCATCTTCACCTATATCTGTATTTTTTCCCATGCATTTATATATGCATTTAAAGTCTGCAGCCAAAGTGGGAAATTCCTAGAAATTCCTCTTACCCATTAGCATCTTACAAATGCAATCACTAACTCCATGGTATTTTTGCCTGCACAGGGTCACATCAGCAGCTGGATTACATGGAGCTACACTTGGATCCCACTGCAGATGCAGCCCCGAGCCCTTTCAGTGGTAGAGATTGGCCTGTACAGTAAATTCACGCAGGCTGGTTACCAAAGAGGGAGGGTGGTCGTTCCTTTTGAGCATTAAAAGTGTCCTGGGCCCTTTGAGGGGATCTGTCTATTGTATATTAGGTCAAACCCTCTAATGAAGTTGAACATTTGCTGCCTTCAGAAGAGTTGACTGCAGTAACCAGCCTTGAAGACACAGCTGCCACTTCCCAGCTGGTGGAAGAGGTTATCAGAGATGACCATCTCTAAAGTGTCCATTCAGTGGAATTTGTCCAAGCTGGGCTTCCAAAAATGCTTCTGTGCTTTCTTTGGATTTTAGCCACTAAAGGGAAGATCCAGGTTGGCACTACTGTACTGCATTTAGCATTATTTTGATGTCTGGCTACAGTCTGTTTATAATAACTGTTCATGAAAGATGTGGCCCTGATCATATGTTAGAGTTATTCTGGTGTTGGCCAGTGGAAGGAGGATTAGGACTGGCCTTGGAAACGCTTCTTTTTTATCCTTCTTTGCTGTTACTGTGCCAGGCAGCCTTTGTAAACTCACCCAACATTTCTGCCCCATCCCATTCACAAGATGAAGATTGCACTAGTCCATCTTTCCAAGATGTGTCCTCTTTCAGTGCTAGGCTTTATTATTGTTGATAATTTTCCTGTATTGTCAGGTAAAATGCTAAAAGCCTACATCTTGGGGGAAGAAGGGGCAAACCTCTTGCATACTCAACAATTGGTGTAATTTAAATAAAAGATGGGGCTGAGGAGAATTCCAGCCTAATTACACATTACAATGGTGCTGTGCTGCTTCTGGGAGAGCAGCCAGGCATCTGGAAAGAGGTTCAACTCCCAGCAGGGGGGAGCTGACAGGACAAAGGAGAGAAGGCTGGGGAATAAGCGGAACAGAAAATACAACTAGAGGAGGGTGGCTCAGCTTCAGCCAGGAAATGGCAATATTACCAACACCAGGCAGCATGGACATTGCAGCCATGTGGCCAATCTCAGAGGTAAATCTGGGCCATAGCAGTTTAAATCCAGATGCCTCAGGCTGCTCCTTAACCTTGCACCAGGAGCACATGCAATTCATAGCTGAGCTTCTCAATTGCCATGGGCCACCTTGGAGGCCTTTTCAAAGAGTCATCCCAACATACTGCCTAAGAGCTCTGGTCCCTTTGGGCCACCTTGGAGGCCATTTCAAAGAGTCACCCCAACACAGTGCCTAAGAGTTCTGGTCCCTTTGGACTATCTTGGAGGTCATCTCAAAAGAGTCACCCCAACACAGTGCCTAAGAGCTCTGCTTCCTCTCCCATCAATGCAACAGCTCTACACATTCCATGGGAACAGGCCTTGTCTGCACCTCACTCACTTTCAAGACACTGTTAAAATCATCTCCCAGCTTCTCCCCCTTGGACAGATCACCACTCCTTCTTGCACAAATTCCCAGGGCAGAGGGGGGGACTACAGGACCACCTTCCCCACATTCCCCTGCATCCATGAGGCTTCCCTGGCTGAGAGCAGCAGCTGGGAATGGTTAGTAGACATTGAACTCATGTCCTTTGCAGACAAGGGGTGGTCTTCTCTTTCTTGGCATACAAAGCAGCAGAAGAGGGTGCCCTGGCAGCTGCTGTTTGAAAACACTGCTTAAGTGACTGTGAAGAGCCAGATGGACTTCAGCCCTGAAGACTCGAGTGCCCTATTTAGCCACAGAGTGGGGACTCATCGAGTGACTGCAGATTTTGCATGCAGGCTGTCTCACTATTCTCCAGCCCTGGTTTGGAGGACTCCATCCAGGCTGGATCTCCAGACCCATTCAGACCTGCCAACAAACTGCCGGAACAAGCTTGGGGAGCTGAACAGCGAGGAGCCAACCCATTTCACCAGCCTTCAGACGGTAACAACCCTTCCCAGCCCATGAGCCTGCGAGCAGGAGAGGGGAAAGGTTCCAGATTTCATTCTTAATCCTCCAAGTTATTCATACTACCCCCGTTCCCCAGCATTAGGAAGGGCAACGTTCCCTTATATGGTCAAGAAAAAGTGGAGAATATCTGCAATACATTCTCACATCTGTGCTCAGCCGAGCCTGGCCAGCATGTCCCTGCGAATGCAGAGGCCGTAACTGCCAAGAGCTGTGGAGCAAAATGCCTCCGCCCTGCTGTGAAAAGGCAGGCAAGGGGGATAAACAGATATGGGTGGAAACATTGCAAAATGGATCACATTAAGCAATGCTGCTCATGGGTTTATGGTATCTGATCTGGGATGTTTTCCCGTGCAAGCCTGGAGTCCAGTGGGAAAAGGCAACTTGCAAATGTGAAAACAGTAAGAAAATGCTGCAAGGCCAAGTGCTGGAGAAGTAACTAAAACGGGACATGTAGATCCCCAAAGGACCCAGAAGAAAACTGGTCCTGCTTACTAAGACAAAAAGGTGCAGGTTCTTCTAATCAAATTCTCCAACATCTTCTTGCCTGATATGAAGGTCAAGGTTTTAAACTGTGGAGGCTTAGAAGAAAGAAGGAGGGTTCAGACAGGCTCTTCAGGTAAAAAGGGACAAGACCATTGGGAAGATCCTTCCAACAGATAGCATTAGGGCTATAAAGAGGGAGATGTTGCCACATTTCTCTGTTGGTGAAGAAATAAATGCCATTTTCAAATTTTAAATACCAATACCTGTGCCACCTCGAGTGCAAGAGCATGACCCATCTGAAAGGTTGCCCAGGCAGTGTTTGCCTAATGATAAAGTTCTTAATCACGTTGATTTCTTTCACCTAGATGTCCTACTTTCTTTCAGAAAGGATCAGATAGGTTTAGTTTTTGCAGGACACTTATATGCACATTAAGGAGAACTAAGCATGTTTTCAAGTGTAATCCCCAAGTCTGAGAGGCCTCTGGGCTAATAAAAAGCCAGTCTGTAGTCCTGAAGACTTGGCATGTATTGCATCCATATAGTGAAACCCAGAGCAATGTGGCCACATCCAAACCAGACTCAAGCATTCCTGGGGTCATGCTACCCCAGGGCAAAACAGTGCCAGGGTGCATGCTGATGATGAAAATGTGCTTGGTTGTGACCTGCTGGTCTCGAAAAAGGGTCTTACCAGGACACAAGGTGTCCTGCTCTGCCCTCCTACCACCTTGGCCTTGGCTCTGTGGCCAAAATCCCCCAAGGCAATGGTGCAAGGAGGAGGCCATTAGGCACCAGGGCAGCAACCTGGGCTCAAAGATGTCTTGGGTTTCCTTCACGCCTCCCACCTCCAGCCCTATCAGAGGATGCTCTAGGCCCAAGGACCAGGCTGGGATCAGAGGTTGCCAAAGTTGGGCTGGGGCTGAGGAAGGGGGGTGAAGCACAGAGAGGAAGAGACAGACACAACTTCATCCTGATTGCTCCACATTTCTTTCTTCTGATGAACATTTGGATTTGACCTGGGATGAAAGAGTGGAGAAGAATCATCTGTTTAAGTCACTAGTAGCTGGCTGAAAAGGAAGCATACAGTTTCAGAGCCTGGCAATGCGGCTCACAAGCCCCCTCACCAACTCCAGCCCCAGAAGCTATGGATGCTCTGGAAATCAGAGCCTTTCTGTGTCAAGCTCCATATTTGAGAACTAAACAGAGGCACTTTGCTTTTCAAAGGGGCCAAGCACCTTTTGTTTCTTTTTCCCCTAATGACTTTTGTTGCTCCTTTAAAACTAGAACACTTGAAAAAATCCTTTAAGATGTAACTAATGTTTGGGGAGCATCTTGTTCCAGAACACAGCTTTACACAGCAGAAAATGGTCTGATTTTCAGTTAAAACCTTTCCTCCCATATAGCAGTTTCTGCAAAAAAAAGCATCTTGATACAATACACCCAGCACTCACAAAAAACCCCACTATCTCTACATCCTAGAGACTGTGCGGCCTCAGGAAAACCTAAAGCCCTACTGTCGTGATGAAAAATACCCCAGTGCTTTGATTTTCTCCTGAAGATTGTATGAAGAGACATTGCTGGCAGCATGCTCTGTGCCCTTCTCCAGGTCAGCCCTGCTCTTCTTATAAACATTTTGCCCCTTTCTGCCAGCTCTGTAGCAAAAGCATCCCTGTCCAAACACATGGAGGAAAAACTGCTTTCCCCATGGTGAAACAGAGGTGATGGGACAAAGATGCACAGGAAATGCTGGGCACTGGCTAATTGGGCTCTATTTATGAGTAGGTAATTAGGTGCAGCTGCAGTACAGCTCTCATAGCTGCAGTGAGAGACAAAACATGTTCCCATTGCACGGATGTCCCTTAACTCTGTGCTCCTCTGGGGACACAGCCTGTCTGGAAACAGCCTTACAGCATCCCTTGAAGGGGGATGGAGGAAGGAAAGCAGACTCCAACACAGGAGACTGCTTCCAGGTCCCAAGAGTGAGCTGACACGGGCAGGGAATATCAAGACTGCCTGTATACTATCACTGCTGTGCAGCTTGGACATCCAGGCCGTTGTTCAGACACCAGATATGGAGCACTTGGATATAGCAGTGAATAAAAGCACCTTTTACTGCCAGTGTCATGATGTTTCTGTGCACTGCAGGTCAGCCTGGAGGTCAGGGGTCCTGTGGTCTCTATCTCCAGAGCATGGCTGGGATACAGCCAACAGCAGGTAACAACCTTCTCATGAAAAGAACACTAGGGAGGCAATTACCCTTATTAAATGGACACAGACAGGGTGGTTTCCCAGACTCTGGCGGCTTTCTTACCTGTTCTGCCTCCTCCTTGGTGGTGGGGAGACCAGATGTTTGCTGTGCTCACTGCATCCCCTCTGCCGCTGCATCCACTGGGGCAGTGAGTACAAAATCTGTCCCCTCTGCCTTCACAGGCTCCCACCTCCTATTTTTAAACCAAATTTCCCCTGGATCCATCAATTCCATTACAGTCAGAGAGGATCCTAGCAATGCCATTTTGACATGTCTGTGTTTCTCGCAGTGAATGATCCATGACATATCTCAGAGCCAAGCTCCTCTGAGATGATACCTCTAAAAAAATCTACCACATCCTGAAGTGGAGACACCTCCTATTTTGTATAAATAAACATGATTTAATTACTCTGTGGGAGTGTCTGGAACTCCTGCAAGAATGAAGCTCCCTTCAGCTGAGTGCCTTGCAAACACATATGGAGACAAGTTCCCTGCTTTAAAGACCTTCACCCAACCTTTTCCAGCTGATGGGGTGAAGAGGCAAGAAATTCTTGCAAATGAGTAAATGCTCCCCAAAAGTAAGGTGGAAGCGCCCTCTTGTGTCCTCCTAGCAGGCCAAGGGGGTTTGTTATGGAAAAATAGATGGGTGCACGCTCCTTTTCAGACCTTTTTGCACAAGTGGGGAATACCATCGCTACCTAAAAGGTGGAAGAAGGGGGAACAGGGATTTGTCCCGGTGTGACAGTGTAGAGGGAAGGACCATGCAGAGGCAGCACGATCTGCACCACACCATCAGGAAACCCAGTACAGAGCCCACCAAGCTTCACTGACGTGTCCTCGAACAGAGAGGTGCAGGGAGGAAAGTGCCAGATGGAGGACAACAGTGAGGGGATTTGGGAAAATAAACTGCACAAAGTTAATTTTAACTGGAAGGTTTTTTTTAAAAAAAGCACATTTTTGCCTTCTAGATCCTTTCCAGAATGGGATGTGATTGAGAGACTGGCTTAGGTCATCTTCCAAGGAGCTTTTACTACCTGAACAAGCCAAAGTACTTTGGTGCTTCCCACTCCCCAGATGTTTTCCCTCTGCTTGGTATGATGCTCCTCTGAGGATGAGGACAGCGAGGAAGTGTAGGGCACCAACAGCATCCATCCATGGAAAGGGGCTCTGCCCAAGGTGCCTTGACCCTGGACACACATACCTTTGCAAGGTGGACCTTTGAGCCTCAGTAAAAGAAATACCTCTGAGGCTCTGTCCCCTTTGCTCACCCAGCTGTGGGTGAGATGCACCAGGGAAAGCAGGTGGTGGATGCAGGTCTCTACGCACGGGCAGCGGGCAGCTCTGGGCAGGTGGTTCAGGACAACCCCCACAGGAAAAAATCTATTTGGAATAGATCTATTTGGAAACAATAATTCAACAGTCCCCCAAACTCTCCATCCTCAATGGACTGCCTTCTTTGGGTGGACAAACTCCCCCAATGCACTTTGGGGGTACCCTTGGCCATTTCACAATAGATCCCCTGAAATTAGGGGAGCAGTGAACCTCAGTCCTTCAGGGCAAAGGGTTTACAACAGCCAGTATGGAGGAAAAATACTGATTATGAAAAACACATGTGAACTGCATGACAAACACCATATTTAGAGTATTTACCTTTGAAGGTGTGAAGACGAGACAGAGAACAGGGTTGTAAACAAGGAAATGAAGCTCAGGAATGGAAAGAGGTCACAAGCAAGGAAAGGGAGAACACAGTTTGAGCCTCTGCAGCTGAGGGTTTATTCACAAAACAGCTGTCCACAGGTAATCCTGAGTTTCCCGTACAGACAGCAAAAGTAACTGGTTGAGCAAACAGCAGCCAAACCTATCTCCCCCACCACCGCCGTGTGTGATCTGTGCTCGCTGACTCCTTTCCACTGAAAGCCTGCAGTTCCCACGGGGTTTTGTCTTGTCAGAGGCACGTTGAGCTCCTGAGGGCACACGCTGTACCGTGCCTGCCGACACACTCCTCCGTATGTCCCCACGTTGCTGTAGACAGACGACTTCTCTCCTGGTGGGGACATCCCTGGGGCTCCGTGCGTTTGACAGCTGCGGGATGTACACAGGCAGCCTCTGAATCCTTTAATACACCATTTCTCATGGCTGGAGACCACTTTCTGTATTTTCAGTAAATGGTGGCACCATGGGCTGGGAGGTTTCAGGCTTCACAAATCTTTCTCTTTACAGGAAAAGGGCTGGAAGAGATCTCTTATTTTTACCTTTTCTGCCTTTCAGAGACTAGCACACCACTGTTAATAATAACAATAATAATAATAATGAATAAATCTCACTCGGATCCCACTTTGGTATGCAAATGCTTCCTCCTTATTTGCATCTTTCCAAAAGACCATGGAGATATGAAGCCAGATCTATTTCTTAACAGTCACATCAAGCTGACAATGTGAAGACCTTCAAGATAAATACATAGGGCTTGGGAATACAGCTCCTCAGTGAGGATTTGCAGGCACTAAAGTGTTATAAAACTCATACCCAGCCAGTTCACCTATAGCCTGCAAGCCCTTGCAGCCTGCCGCAAAAAAAAACCAGCACATATCTGCACCTTTCAACCTACGGTTCATTCTAATATCTGATCTTGAAGTTCAGACGAGGCCTGGTGGAAAAAAAAAGCTGTTTATAAGGCTAGAAAGAGCAGTTTGGAGTCCTGACACATGCAAGACTAATGCAATTCTGCCCCAGTCCCCTGGCCCAAAACCCTTTCCCTGCTCCTAACCACGCACCAGGAGGGAACTTGGCCCGGGGACCGAGGAGGAGGCGATGACAGCTGCCAAGTGCCCCAGCCAGCTGGAAAGAGGCTGAAGATGGAGCAGGGCTGTCGGGCTGGTCCCTGGGGAAGTGCCCCACCACCCCCCCCAGCACCGCTGGGTCCTTATGCAGCCGTTATGCTCCAGATACGCTCAGGGCCAGAGCCCCCAGCTGAAAGCGATGGAGCGACACGCATTTTCCTCCGCCAAGAATCGGAGATGAGTAGACCCGGGCTTGCCGCTTGCATCCAACATGGGTTTCGGCAGCGGTGCAGTGATGCAGGACTTGAGCTGCTTCTTGGCCCCTTGCCCACAGTGCTGAGCCTGAGGCGGGGAGCATCTCCCCCTCACCTAGATTTACGCTCGCTCACGTTCCCAAGACAGATCTTAACAGATTTCCCACGCATCTGCTGCAAGGCTCGTGGTCGCGGCTGGCAGGCAGCAGTGCCATTCAGCCAGCTCCCCCTGAGCTGCTCTGCTGTGGTCTCTTTCCTCTGAGTCAACACTTTCAGGTACAAAACTTTGCAGTGCCAAGAGCCTCTAATGCAGGCATGGAGAAAAAAAAGCCTCCCTAATGGTCACCAAACTTTTGCACATCTTCCAAACAACCCACAAACATACTGCAAACAGTACACAAGGGTGCGTTTGCCACGCAGGAGAGGGCAGAGATGCAGAGGGGCTGCTGTTGCCTTTCCCCTTCCTCTAGCATTAATCAGGGTGGTGTGTATTCTCCAGCTTATTAAAAAAAGGGGGAAAGCAGAAGATTTTGCGCTGTATTATGGCTGCACCCAGCTCTGATATATGCCCACAGAGTACAACAGCACAGAATATGCATGCTGTGTAGTTTGCAGACACACACAGAGCCTCACAGTGTCTTAGAGGCAGCCAGGAAATATTTCCTCCTCACAAGAAATGTATTTTTGCTGGTTTTAATTTTCAGAGCTTCCCAGGGGGGAAAAAGATACTTTTCAATGAGAAACCGAAGCCTGAACAATCTGCGGTTTCGCATTTTTCTGGGGAGGGTGGAGGCAACATCTACCTCCAAACACTTTCATAAAACTATATCTCAGGCAGTCACCCCCTTTCACAGGGAAAAGCCTGTGAACGAAAAACATGATCAGCCCGAAGGGACACTGCAGCCCTGTATAGTCAGAATAAGACAGTTTATACACTAAAGATTGAAAAGACAAAGTCTTTCCTTGAGAAAAAGCAGTGCATGAGACAAGCAGAATGCTCAGGGTGAGGAGAGTCACACAGCTTTTAGTTGCATGGGCTTATTCGTACTCAAAAATTAAAGGTAACTCTAGTTGTCCCATTTTCTTCTTTCTTTCTTTCTTTCTTTCTTTCTTCCTTCCTTCCTTTCTTTCTCTCTTTCTTTCTTTCTCTCTTTCTCTCTCTCTTTCCACCTTTTGTCCCACTCCAGCATTCATTTTTCACTGCCACATAAATGGGCAGTTTCTTTTTTGCGATAAATAAGTGAAATGAAGAGTTAGGGGATGTGGCTTGTATCCACAGAAAGGCATAGGAGAAATCAGGGAGATTTGGGGAATGGTCATTTGCCTTCGAGAGCAGCTCAGGAAAGCCTGGGACATTGCTCCACAGGCACGGCTGCAATGGTGTATCCTGCTCTGCAGGGGAAAACCTACGTCCCCCTCCTCAGCATCAGTATGGGGGCCCCGTGGTGCAGCCGGTCACATCACTGGGTGCAAGAAGGGCAAATCTGGCTCAGGATTCACCCAGCTGGAGACAGCCATGGGGAAGGGTACAAAATCCACCTGGGAACAGGGCAAAGCAGGTTTTAAGCAGCAGCATTTTGGGGAAATGAGTCATGTCCTAAAGGGCAGAGCTCACACCCCTGCGGTTAAGCTGCACCACGAGAGGCTGTGAGCATTGAGAGGAGCCCGTCTAGGTGCAGCATCTGGCCATAGCGAAGATGACTTCAGGATGTTTCATGCATAGGGGGATGCTGCAATGTGTCCTGGGGAAGCCGTCGTCGGGCCAGGTAAGGGAACACGACCAGAAAACTTCAGTTTGTCAAAACAGAGGCCATTTCTGGGAAGGGTTGGTTGCAATAATAGTCTTGACTTGAAAATGTATTTCAACTGTCTCACACAATCAATTTGTTTCTTTGGCATCTTCAAAGCGCCATGGGACCTGAGACCTCATTCCTCTACCCGGAGTTTAAGTGACATTGCTCATCTCAAGAAATCTTGTAGCTGGAAGTTCAGGTTGTTTTCCACCCACAAACCCCATCGGGTCCTACAGGCAATGCCAGTGCTGTTCTCAAAATCAGACTCTAAAACTCTAAAATGAAGGCCATCAGAAACCGGTCCTTTTCAGTATGTTGGGACCAGTGTTTCATTTTCCTACAGCCTAGGGTGAACTTCACCTTCACACACTCTGCAGTGGTGGGTGAGCTTACTTATGGCGATGCTGATGTCCTGAGGGCCACATCTTAACTTCAGTGAAGTTCAAGGTGCCCCTAATTTGCTGCATCTCATGTCAAGGTCTCTGCAAAAGCTGAGGCCAAGCAGAAGCTGGAGTTGGCCTTGGATGTCCCCACATCCTCAACCCTGCAACCTTGGCTGTCTCTGCAACCCAGCCTCCACCTGAACCTGAGACTATGGAGTCTGAAAAACTTCAACTTTTGGATCTTTTTCTTTCCTTAAGAAAGCCAGAGGCCATCCTACTTCTTGAAGTTGGAAATCACTGAATTTCCTGCCACGGTATGTCCAGCCCTCATAAAACCCAGCCACTACAGAGGTCTCCCAAGAAAATCCAGTCTCCCAAGCTTTCCACTCTGGTTCCTAAGACAAAAAAATTGGAAAAAAAGACTAGTCAATCTGCAGCAGGAAGCATTCAAAGGGTCTGGGCAACCCTGGAGGTTCTTGTAGCAGTTTTCCCGTGCTCCCCCCGCAGACCATGCATTTGTGTTTCAGCACACTGGGGTGAAACTGGAGCCCCACGGGCACAAGGGGCACAGGCAGCCCAGGGCGAGCATGCACATGAGCTTCCTCCCCAGCACGTGCCAATGCCGTGGAAGCTCATTAAAAATGGACTGAGTGATGCGCCAGCTGTAAATGCAAAGACAGGTCTTTTCAAATAAGCCCCATTAGTTCCACATGTGCGTTTGACAGATAATTTTTTGGTTACTTAACATGAAACCAATAATTATGGAAATGACTGCGAGGATCCAGATACTCTCCACAAGAGAAAGATGGAGAGCAGAGAGAAAGCAATACCAGAGACTTTGCAGGGATTTTTCCTCCCCTAATGCACCCATCCTTAGTAAACTGCTAATGCAGAGCCCTACCCAGTAGACCAAAGGAAAGAAATTGGCTCTGCCAGCATCAGCTCCCTGGAGCTGTGCAATGCCTTCAGCTACAGGATTAAACACTCGCTATGCAGCCACACACACAACCCTGAGGCCGCGCAGGCAAACAGTTCTCCTTACCCCCCAAAAATGGGGAAAACGTGCTGGAGAGAGTGCAAAACCTGGCTCTTTCTTCCACTGCCTGTAGCTAGTTTGCTGTAAATTCCCTGACAGAGGATCAAATCTGGAGGGCACGCACATCACAACCAGTATTTTTCAGAAAACCATTTATGCATCAATCTGTTTATAACAAATAGCAGATCTCTATTCACACCCAAATTGATTTATTCCCTCTCGTGCTCGCTCGCACCCTGCGCCATCCCACCATCCCCGCACACAGCCATCTGAGAAGCAGGGCACACATGCACGCAGCAAAGCAGCACGGGCTAGGCACATGGGGGGAAAGAAAGAGGAACGCACACGTTTTTAGAGGGAATACAGCTATCAAAACAACATTACACAACTGCAAAAAAAAAAGAAGAAAAAATAGAGGTGGTTATGTAAACCACTGTCCCTGTCTGGTCAGCACAAATCTCATGTGGGCTTAGGTCAGTCCATTTGACACAGCTAGAAATAATTGTCTGTGTTAACCATTAGTAGTTCCCAGTTCAAAGTTCCCCGCTAGCTGCCTCTGCGCCCTGCCTGCACTCTGTCTGCCTGCCTCACATGCTGCCTGCCTGCTGCCTACTGCCCAGGCAAGGCACAGGCAGCGTTGCCCACTCCTGCCCATGTCCATTCTGGAGAGCTCAGCGCCTCGGCAGGGGATGCAACACTGAACTGCAGCATCCAGCCTGGATGCCCTGTTCTGCCCTGGATGGCCAAACCAAGCGCCCTCAGTGTCCCCACAGGGTGTCTGACCATAGCAAACAAAACCAAAAAGCAGACCTTATTGTTCCTAGTGTGGTGGTCAGGAGATGTCCTGGGCAGGCAATAAAGCTTTGTAGTGCCTGGAATAAAACTCCAACCCCCTACCCTGGAGACGGCCTGTGTTGCAATCGCAGGACAAGGAAGGATGGATGACTCTAACAGGTAGAGTTGTGACCCTACAGAGGAACATGCCAGTGGCATCACTTGCTGCCCAGGATCATGGAAGCATCTGGAGGACTTTCCAGCTTTGTCCTCATTTTCTGCAGTCAAATTCCCATTGCTTGAGGGAAAAGGGTGTGACTTGGTCATTTATCACAATGAGGAGAGAAAGTGCAGCCTGGCTTCTTAAAACCTCTCGGCTATCTTGTCTCCCAGGATGAGACCCTATAGAGGGTCCTTGGGATGGAGGCACACATAAGTAACATGGTTGTTTCCACCTTTCTGCAGGAAACAGAGGAGGTATTTGTGGCTGACTGCTCTTTCTAGCTTGGCATACTAGGCCACCACATTTTATTTAGAGTTAAGGACATCTGGAAAGGCCCTTGCAGGAGCAGTCAGTGCTGAACAGTTTGCTCCCCTTGGACAACAGGAGCAGAGCAGCCAAAAGAAAATCGGTGTCCCAAACAGGGCAAGGGTTGCTTGGGCTGATGACTGGAAAGAACATTTGGGGGCCACAACACAAAGGAACATGAACAGAAGGGTCCTCGCAGCACCTCTTTACCCCATCTCCTCCATCTGGGGAAACTGCTGAAACCCAAAACTCACATCCCATCAAAGCTTCCAGTTTCTACAAAAGACCTCTTCCAACTTCTCACAAGGCAAGACGCAAACGCCAAGAGTCTTCAGATTAATGATTTCCCTTCCTTTGTTGTGGGAGGAAAAAGTGTTTTGGGGACTGGTACATTCAGTCCCTCCATCCTCTAACTAGTCCCTCACTGCCGTGATTTGGTACCTGGGGGCAAGTCAACCTGATTCAGGCACCTTTCTATGCGAACCAGTGGAGCTACTTACAGCAGCATGAACATAATGCAATGAGAGGAGAAGCAGGCGATAGGACTTGGAGGATTTTGTCCTGGACATTCGGGACCAAGGGGACCAGATGGTGCAGCTCAGCAGTGGGCAGGTGTGCGCAGCTCTAACCCATTTCTCTGCCTCTGGACTGGGACTCACCTCTTCTTCTCAGCTCACAGAAACTGCTCGGCATGAACAATTAATTCCCATCTTCCCACAGATGCTTGCCAACAGAACAAACCCGGTGCACTGCTAATAGTGAAGACTAAAATCACTGTGAGCTGAGCAAGGCCCCCAGCAGAGGCAGTAGCTGAAGAAACAGCCTAAGGCACTGTAATCCTGGCAAAAACAGTTTCAAAACACACTTTATCTAGTGAGTGTGCCTTAATGCTATGCAGAGAATTGTTTCATGCAGCCTTTTTCTGGAGAGAGGAGCTGGATAGCAGTAGTCCCCGAAATAATTCACAGGTTTTTAGCAGCCTCTGTTACTCACTATTGGATGGACTGCAATGTTCATTGTTTCATTCTGTCAGCCAAATCCTTCTCCTCTAAATTAAATAACTAACAAGGATGCATCAGAGTTTCAGAGCTTTGTTTTGCCCATGCAACTAAAATCCTTCTAGCCTCCCATCAGATTTGTCTCTTGGTTAGCCCAGCAGCTACTAAAGTCACTGGTATTTTCCCATTACAGGGCAGGGCATCCTGCACAATCCTCCAAGAATTGAATCTTGTTCAGTGGGAAACATCCAACAGGTCAGGACGACCCTGGGAGCACAGGAGAAGGGCGAAGGTTTCAAGTCTGGCACAAATCTAAGTATGCACAAAGCCAGGGTTGTGCTCTAGGCTGGTCCTTAGGCACTGCTGCAACGAACACGACTGATAGCATGAGAAGAGTCTACCATATGAAATCAGACTCACTGTATCCACAGAATAGAGAATTAAAATCATTAATGCTGCTCAGTTGTTTTTAGATGCTGGAATAAAAGCTGGGTAAAGAGGTTTTGTTTCAGTAAGAAGTTAATCAGAAGACATGGAGAAGCGCAAGTTATTATTTCACAAAGTAATGACAGAGACAGTCAGTTTGTTTATTCAGATCGCTGCTTTGCCCTAACTCACTCACTCCTCGTCTCAAAGGTTTCTTGCTTAGCTTAGGCATTTCTGGGTAAATGATTTTCCAGCTTTTGATGTCAAATGCAGCCCTTCTTGTTCATTATAAACCAGCGCACTGTTATCTGCTCTTATTCGTGCACTGGCTTTGTTGCTCGATCAACTTTCTGATATGTGCAGAATAAATCCCCAGAAAGAACTCCATAGAAATCCAGTTATCTTTTGGTGCAAAAGCAGCTCTGTTTATGGCCATGATGCTTTTTGAGAGGGCTAAGAGGTTACCTTTGCCAGACTCTGACTTCAAGCAGACTTAGACGTTGCCTAAATCAGATCCCCTCAGACAGTCCTGCCCTTTCTTGCCCCCAGTAGTGAAGCATTTAGATTCATTTCACCTGGACCCTGCCTCCCTTAAGGTCTGGCCTGCCTTTCATTTTTGCCAGGAGGACCAGGGTATTCCTTAGAGCTGCTAACACCCTGGAGAGATGCTCTCTCCTGCGGCTCATGCAAAACCTCCCCAGTAAAGCCACAAGCACAGGGGACCACAAGCTGAGCTGAAAAAACTCGCTGGTTTAGAGGATGAATATATGACCTGTGCCAGAAGCACCCATTTAAAAATCCCCATACAGAGGAGCTCATTTCTGCTCCACCTGAGACAAGGTGGGGAGATGGATACCAGCAGATTTCCACCTAAATCAGAATCTAGCTTTGGGTCTAGATGGCTGTTGGTGCCCCGGCTGTGATATGAATTTACCCAGTGTTTTTATGGGGAAGAATGAGACCTCAGTAATTGGCAACAGGCTGACAGGAGCAGGGAGGAGGCTTCATCTCCTCCGCTCTTCTGTGCCAGCTCTCCAATTCACACCATCCCCGTTTGCACATCAGCTTTTAATATTTAATTGCAGCTTTGCCAAGGGACTTTGCCTCCTGTCTTGTAAAGAAGGGGGAGAGGAAGGAGCCAGAAGCGTGGTACTGAAGAGCCCCAAGGAGACTATCGAATGGCAGATCTCGGGTGGAGGAAAGCGCTCTAGCATGTAAGTGATTTTACACAAAACCCCTCCCAGATCACAGAAGATGGAATGAATTAATATCAGAAAAATCCTCTAAACCCTTAGCAACTGGGGGATGCTGTGCTGATTGTGGGAACTGTTCAGGGTGGGCTGAGAAGACTATTTCTATTGACTGCCTGTACTGTATTTAAGGAAAAGGGGGGATATAAATGGAAAATCAGGGAACACTTCCCTCCTAACAGGCTCATTCTGCCACAGAGTAAATCCCTCGAGGGCTCTTCACCTGGAATTGTTTAATGTTAGACACCACCGCAAAAATGGAAAACAATCCCTGGACTGTGGGAGGTGGGAGCCTGTGATCTAACAAATCTGTCTCTTCTCTAACATCATGGGTAATGACCTGGAAAACAAAAAAAGGAAATTTCTAAAGCAACTAGTGAGAAATACATCTCCCTTCCTCTGGTTGTGATTTCAGATGTCTTAAAGGCATGAGAGGAGAGGCAGAGATTCATAAACTGCTGAATGATGTCCCTGTCCCCCAGAAAATCTGCCCCACTTAAGTGCATCTGGAAGTGGACACCCCCCAACACAGGTGGACAGTGGCTCTGGGCACAGCCTAATATTCAGGCCAGTGCAACAGAAATCGCTTATGAAACGTATTTTGCAAACAACATGGCTTTTAAGTACTTTCAAAATCTAAATACAAATATCTAATAATCCCATAGTTCAAATGTCTGTGTCAGTAATTAAAGAGCAATTACATATAACTTGTATGTCCCTAGAGCTCTGTCTAATTCAGAAAGTGAACCCCAGATGACCTAATGTACTTGCAAGTGTCAGATCAGTCATTGCAAATCCAATGCTTGAGACTTCTGCTGCACATTTCTGATGCCTGGAAAACAAGAACATTTTTGGCAAAAGAGGCCGAGAGGTGCTTAATTCTCCAGTTACTGCCTGAATTCAGAGCTTGTTCAGGTCTGTGCAACACTGGAAACATAAGAAAATTTTAACCAATAATACATATGCAAAATTTCCATCAAATAATTTTTAAATTATTTAAAGCTAATTCTTCAGGTTCTTTCCCTCTCCCTGTCACAGAGACGAACTGGGAGATCTAAGAGAATTATAAAAGTGGTAGGCAGAGGTGGAAAAGACCCATTCCCTGCATCAGGAGTAATTTAATTTAAATCGTGTCTTCTTTAACCCTATTTTATTTTTTCAAAAGTGAATTTATGTGATGAGGTTTGCAGATGTATCAGCGAAGACAGCATTTGTTCCACAGCCCTTTACTGATGCACCGATCCCATGAGTGGAGATGGATGCACTGATTGTTGGCCTCTTTTCCCTGGATCATCACGTCCAGCACCGTAACCTTTACTCTCTCACTCCAATGCCAGCAGACAGAGAACATGGAAAAAACTGAGAAGCTGAGGCCAGCTCAGTCCTTTCCTTTCCTGTGCCATTATGCAAGGAGCAGTCCAGAGCGCAGAGCAGTTTCTCTGAGAAAATCTCTGTCCGTCTCTGAACTGGTTGCCAGGTGGGTGGTTAATCTACTGTTGTAGTTCACCTTAGATCTGGGGGATTCCAAGGTGGACTCTCCCTCTCCCACCTCCATAACAAACAAACCTCACTCAGATAAGGTCTTTCCCAAGGACAGCATCTCAGCATGTCAGGTCTTGAGCTAGAGACAAGTACTTTTCTGTCATAAGTGCTCTTACCTTTTATATATTACCAAAGTATTATTTAGTCTGGGAAGGCAAGTCCTGATTTAAAAGCCAGATCCTCTCAACAAACTTCCCCAAATACAATGACGCAGAAGAATTTGCCCTCAACCCCAATGACTGGAGCATTCCCAGATGGATAATTAAAGCTTTTAATCTTGATAGTCTCTAAGATGCCACGAGGGAAACCAGCAAATGAGGGAGAGATGAACTGAGGAGGAGACAAGAGGGGTGTGGGCATCTCATCCCCTCCCGGTTTCTCTCAGCTGTTTCTAACCAAAATGCTCCAGGGAGAGTCACATTTCAACCCAAGCCCTTTAAGGGCTAATTTCTCTTCTGGTTACAACCCATAACTGAGATCAGACCACAATTCTGCCAAGAGCGAGACAAATAAGATTAGCAACAGTACCCAAAGTGCATCTCCCTCAACATAAGAGTGACAGAGCAGCTGTCAAGACTGTCTCTTGAACTTCCCCTTGGGACAGTTTAGTTCTGAATATCCCAAACTTGATCAGTTTTCACTGTAAAAAGTCGTCTCTGACAGAATCTTTGGAGAAAGCTGAAAGTGCACTCGCCACAGCAAGGAAGAGAAGGAAGGTGGTTTCTTCTGCAAAGGTCTCACTCATCACTGGTGTTATATTAGGTCAGGTAGTGACTTGATAAATCCCTTTACATTAGGTTAAAGCTGAATAAATAAACAATGCATTGACCTTCTAGAAAGTCTGACTTCATCTGCAAGCCACATACTATGAAAGTGCAATAATACACCACTTTCAGCCAATATAAGCTGCCAGCACAGCCACCACCAGTGGGGAGAGAGGGTGCTCTAGGGACACATCTGCGTGGAGCTTGGGAGGTGAGGGCTCACACTGGATCTAGCGGCACTGCACTGAACTAACCCATTAGACCGAAAACCAATCCTCTTTGGGGCATTTTTCACCTCTCTCTCACTCTTCAATATTGCTTTTGAAGTCTACTGGGTTTGATAATTTCCAGAGGGTAGGGGAAGGCAGAAAGAGCCTGTCTGCTATATAGAAAAATACATTCAGACTAAAAAGGGATTAAGGTGCCATCTCCTGTCTTCCCTACAGGTACCAGAGCATCCTGGACTGTGAAAGCAGCATGTCAAAGCAAGAACATCCCAAGGTGAGAACCAAAGGCTCAGACAAGGTGGGACAGAGCATGTACTAACAATATAATACTCCAGTTCTTGCCAATTAGAGACCGGAAAAAAAAAAACCCACAGTTTTTTGGGGTTTTTTTTGCAGTAGCTGGTGCTGTTTTGAGGACATCTCAGGGCAGGTCAGATCCAATTTCCTTTTAGTATGTACAGATAGACCGACACATAGAAGATGTTCCAGGATGGGATGGAAGCTTCATGTATAACATTCAGATTGCTCTGGAGTGAATAAATTGTAGGGGTAGAGACTGATGGAAGACCATCAAGAGGTGTAGGACCTGGCAGAGGATTTAGTAGCAGTTAGAAGGTGAGGGAAGGATCCAGCCTGAGGGAAACGCACACAAAGTTATTAAGGCACCCAGACAGCCACACTGGGATGACAGATATGACACTGAGGCATCTCTGCCCTCCTGCACCAGCAGCTGGAGGTTTTTGAGGTTACCCTGTGTGCCTCAGATAACACTTAGCACCTACCAAAGAAGGTAGGTGCTTAGTGTCATTTCTGTCATTCTACCCTAGGGTGCAGAAATCACTTTCCTGGTGCTTTTGACTGTAATGGGACTTAGACATCAAGTTCACGAGTAGATTTTGCTCACAGCTGCATTTAGATGTCTACATTTCAGCACCTTAAACTGAATTCCCCCCTAACTAGAAGCTGTGACTAATGTTCTCACATTATGGCAAAGGTGCACCTCCCACCTACCAGTGTCCCTTATATCATAGTTTGACTGCAAACTCATTGGCATAAGGTACAGTTCTCGGCTCTGTGTTTGCATGTTGGGTCTTGCTTTGTGATAAGGGCCTCTTACAACCTGGAATAACAATGATAAAATCACACACTGGAAGCCACATGCTCTAAACTTCATCCAATTTCCCTGCTGAAGACAGGGTTGATTCCCACTGACCAGAGAAAGCTGAATTGAACCTCATTAAAAAAAAGGCAGAATCTGAAAATTTTTATTTTCAATCCAGGTTTTTAGGATGAAACTGGAGGTTTCCCATGAAATGATAGAGAGGGGGATTGACTGACTCTTTGGAAACACAATTTCCTAGAGGAAGAGGATGGAGATGGGGATAAAACAATGATCCAAGAGGGAAGACAACAAGTGGTCATATTTTTTCTACTCCAAGGCTTCCTTGCATGACCACGGACAAATCAGGAGGGTGCACTGGAAATAGGCAAGACAGAAACTTCTTCCACACTTCAAAAAGGGCTAGAATGTGTTTAGATCATGTCCCTGACATTTACTCCAGAGAACATAGAGCAGAAAGTGATGAGACACACTTTCATCCCAAAAAGCTAGAAAGTCAACAGATGTGACCTTCCTGAAGAGCAGGAAATAAAAATTTCAGAAGATTTATTACTGAAGTTAGATATGAGCCTATTTTGATGTTTGTGGTTTTTAGCTCATGGAGAGAAGATATCTGTCACAGACTAATGTCAGTACAATGGGGAAAAACCATCCCAGCGATATGTGCTCAAGCAAGTCCATGGAGCATCTTCCCATCCCTAACATCAGTGCCCCAACAAGGAATCTCAAAGGAATCCTGACCAGCTTTGACACTCCTAAAGCCACTCCACAGTGTAAGAGTTTACATTTTGCTCCACTGAAGACACCAACTCCCAACGGCATTTTGAGGAAGAAGGAGCCTGATGCTAGAATCATGACAACAATCGAACCCCTGAGCACGGAGACCAAACTCCATAAAGACCCATCCTTCCCTTCCTCTCTTCAGAGCATCCAGAAGAAGGCACAGTGGAGTCCTGCCACCATCAAATGGACAGAGTCTCCTGCAAAGGTTAGTAGGTGCTCTTCTTTGAGATCTCCTGGAAATTTATTTTCTTTGGGTATCCAGAGTCATCCTTATAAGCAGTTGGGCTTCATGGTGGTGCTTCATCATCCACTGACGCCAATCCCTGGGCCTGGGGACTGCCCTGTGGAAGTCTAACCTTCCATTGTTAGGGAAGGAGGAGCAGGTTTACAGGGGAGCCACGTTGTGACATTGGAACTACCATTAGGATAGAACTTGCTCCAAAATGTGGTGAGGGTGAGCAACACAGCCTACTGCAGAAAACCCCTTGGCACATCACCTCCCTGCAGCGTGGAGGCCACCTCTCTTTCTGTATTAAAGCTGGCAAACACCCCACCAGATCCTCAAACTTATGCTGGGTCTCCCTCAGGCCAGGTTCTGCAATGCCACAGCATCCAGTGGAAAAGGGGTACCATGTGCTGTGACAAGTGGAAGATAGACCTGACTCTACTGTTAAATACCAAAGCGCCAGAGGAGCTGGAAATGGATGTTAGTGCCAGTTCATGCAAACAGCTAACAATGGCTGGAGCCAGGCAACATCTACAAGCAAGCACAAATTCATAATCACCTACGGCTTAAAATTCCTTCCAGCCCTGTTACTCTGCCCAGACACAACAACATATCTCCTTGGCCCAGTCCTCTCAGTCCAGACACCAATCTTTCGTTCTGTGCTCGCACATAGTTTATCTCTAGTCCCATCCAGCTCTGGGTGATTTAATGGTACCAGGGGCACAGGTCGTATGTTCAACAAACTATTCCTTGCCATGATCCTTTTCCTGGAGGGAAGGAGCTGGTAGGAATGGGCAGCCTAGATTGGAGAGAGACCTACATCAAGGAAACAAGAGAGTGCCATGAAGTTGTTATCATCTGGAATATTAATTATGTATGAGATCCTGTCTGAAATGGTCATGTCCATGTCACCACTGTATGATATCACACCAGTGATTACTACTCCACAGGAGGGACTGGTCCCTTCACTGGGAGTATAGCAAAGGGCAACACCAATCATTACTGGGTTTGAGACACTAAAATCATTGTGGGAGCTGGTAAAGAAAATGGCTGGATACTCCTGACTCTGAAAGAGCAGCAACGGTTCCTCAAAAAGAAAGATGGGTATGGAAAATATCACTTAGCTCTGGAAACTGGGGAGGGGGCAGTGGGAGAGAGGCAAAAACGTATGAAGCACTGTCCTTGGAGAGAACAGAGCAAAACCAAGCCTGGGTCAGGTCTACAGGAAAAAAGTCCAAACCACACACAATATGAGGAGGCAATGTCAGGGCCACCTTTGCCTCTGGAAAGTCTCTGGTGCGGTCGCCTTCCCCACAATGGGGCTTTGTGCAGTTCCTCTCCCCTATTTATGGGTATTTACCTGTTTCCACGCTGTCGTTCCCACACAGGAAGGGAAGCTGTTCCGTGACAGGCAGGGGATCATCTCCTCGGTGCAGGATACAGCCGATGACTCAACCACGGGCAGAAGCTGTGAGTTGGATTTATTTTGGTTACCAGTCCATTGCTACTCTGCTGCCAGCTCTATAGTTGCAACTGGGAAGGGTCTGCTTGGTCCTTGCGCAAAGTTGTATTTCCCATGTAATCCCATAGCAGAGACTGACCAGGCAATTCTGGCTGGAGATGGTGTGGGTACTGCCAGGACTGGCCATGCAGGAGCGTGGCCAAGGACAGGGAGCGCAGAGAGCAGACAACCCCACGACTGCAGCCATATCCCTTCCAGCCCTGAGCGGTCCCATTGCACGGAGCTGGCAAATCCCAACACAGTTGGGATCTGGGCCAGTGATGAGTCCACGCTGACTCTCCCTATGCTGTTAACCCAGCATTTAAAAATAGCTGGTATTACCAAGGCAGAAGTACGTCCACGTTTAGTTTGGGATGAGTAATATCTCCCTGCACCTCAGCCTTGAGGATAGGAAAAGGGAGAGATTCCTCTGTACCTAGTTAAGGAGTCTTGGCTGGGCTCCTTTTTGAATTGGCAGTGATGGTGTATCAGACACAGCCATCCTTGGCTTAAGATAGGACATGTAAGTGATCCCTAACGCTATGATATCATCGGGACTAAAGCAGGTCAGGAATCTTTCAAGGCAAGAGGCATCTGTGAACAGTGAGAGATTCACGCTCAAGCTTTGCATGGAAAAGGGTTGAATTTTACCAAAACTCACTGTCAGGAAGGTTTTGTAGATTTGGAGCAGAAAGAAACTACTCTCCAACAATCCCATGAGTGGATTTGAGACTAAGGGAACCATCCTGACTGCTTTGGGCCTGGATCAGGAATCCAGGGATGCCATATCCCATCTATCTAGGATTTGTTCTCTTTTCTTTCCATTTCTTCCTTTTCTTTCACAAAAGAAGGGGGAAAAAAATCACATGCTGTCTGGATTTGAGACACTGTATTTAATTACCCAGCTGCATGGGAAAAGAAGTCTCTTACATAGAACACAGACAAATAAAGGAGCTGAAGCTTCCACAGCGTTGCTGGGATTTTTGTTTAATATCAAAGCACATGAAGTCACCATGCTATCTTGCAGAACACGATCACAGTATTAGCTGCAGTGTGCCTTTTACAGCGTGAGGAACATCTTTTCTTCTGGCTGACGTACGATGAATCATGATCTATCTTAGAGCCTTACACCACTCTCCAGCCCCTGACTCAAAGGCCTTGCAATAGCAAAGACTTCACGTTGTCTCCAGCACGGCTTCTTTGGTAGGGCTAGGGTTTATGTGGTATGGGGTCCTTCTAGGGAGGCAATTGCAGCCAGGGAGCTGGGAATATGACAGCAACCTCTGATGTAGGTGCCAGATTTGCTCAGAGACAGGAGCTGTAATGTTTCCTAAAAAGTCCAGGAACCAGCTGTCCCTTATCTCTTCTGGGACATGAAGATGTGTCTGGGACTATACCTGTGCTGTGCTTGGTCATTCCCATTGAGTGAGAGGGACATCAGTGCTCCACGAGCCCCAGCAGTGACCAGGGCAGGTCTTCTACAGGAGCCTCCTCACCATCACCCAGGGACTGCCCCACAGCCCTTCCCCAGGGCTGAGGAGGGGACACCCAGCCGATGCAGTGACCTGGGATGGGGAAGGCAATGTTGAATAGTTTGAAGCCACACAATGTTGTAAGGTTCTCAGGTCTGGGACACTGCGATCTGGAGGACAACAGCTTGGCAGTTTTCAAGACAGCTCTGACAACTGGCATTTGGCTTATGAGCAAGCACATGCCCATGCAACAGGTCAGAGCTGAATAACTAGACATGAAGTCAAAGCACTGGTTGCTGTACCTTCTTCCAGACACAGCATAGTCACCTCTGAGACACTGCTGGAGTCCTGAGCATTGCTGAAAGGGGAAGGCCGCTACACCCCTTAGAAAAGCCCCTTTCCAGGCAGCTAAACCAGCTGGGCTACATCCCCAGCCATGCTGACGATATCAGATGATCTGGAGGAAGGTGCCACCAAAGATGTCACCAAGATACTAATTAAAGAGGTCCAAGCAGCTGTAGTTAGCAGTAATGAGATTAAACTGAGCAGTGGAAGACTTACACGATAGAACAAAACACTTCCTGGGGAGGAAGACTGTAAATCAAGGAACCATTTTCCCCAAAGGGGAATGGTTGAAAGCTTGAGTCCTTTAATATTAAAAAGGAGAAGGCATCAGCTAATTTGCTGCAGGTAGAGTCTCCTGAGTACTCTGGGTTTAAAAATTAACAACTTCTAGATGAATTTTGGCAATGAGAGAGAGGACAATCACGGCCAAGAATGAGAAAAGAGGGGCATGCATGTGGGCGTGCCGGTCCCTCAGCTCACACACATACATATATGCTTGTGCATGTATGTATTAATATAGCTCCATTATTCAGTGCTTTCAGCTGAAGGGCACACGAGGATGTTACCTCAGTGCAGTGCAAAGACAAAACGGGAGCCTGACATGACTGCAAATTACAGAGCATCCAGACAGCCTCCAAAATGCATTTAATTCCCTGCTCCCCCTCCCCTTTCTATTCTGTACTTGTTTCGACCTCCACTCATGGGGAATTTTCAAAAGCAAGGAGAGGAGGTGAAGGAGAGGGCAGAAAACAGTGGGTTCCCCCATCTTGCATGCAGGGAGACCCAGGCTTGGTCGCAACGCTTGCTTGGCAGGGGATGGTTTTTCCCCTGCTCTCTGTAGCACCCACACTTTCTTCTGCAAGGGGTGCGGTGCCATCTAGCGACAATGAAACCATCCCACTTAGAGCCCAAAATTGGTCACCGCAAGGATGCTGCTGCACAGCTGCCACCCAACACCGTGCCTCAGCCTCAGCGGTGGAGGGAGGCTGTCACCCTCCATCTCTCCATGACCTGGGGCCTTGCAGCCAGCATTCCCTCTTCTGCAGCACACTGTTCAGCAGACGGGTTTGGGTGAACGTCACTAGTGAACTGGAAAGATCTGAAAGGCGGAGGAAAAATGCTGATTTAAGATAAAAGGCTGTGCTTGTACTCACAGATGGCTCTGAGTTCAAGGCAACTCTGGCACCGGCAATGAAAGAGGCTTCTGCAGTCAAAATATTCCTTAAAGGCTCATTTTTCTTTCAACAGTTGCTTTTCATGAGCATGACAAGCGGGAGTTGAATGTTGGGACTCCTGTAAGTGGCCAGTCTGTCCGGTTCTAAGTGCTTTGTGCCTCTGTGACTCAGCCAGGAGGGAAACTTGGGGTGTTTAAGCATGAGATCTCTCTGCCCCCCGACTAGAGCACCCCACATCACAGAAAGAAGGGGCAGAAGCAAGAGTCATTCATCCCCTTTCACCTCTCCAGCCCCTGTGACAGCCAGTCAGGGATGCTGGGATCACAGGCACCATTTTTGGGGGCTGCCAGGGGAGCATGCAGTGGTTCCAAGGCAGCTGTGGAGGGCAGGGGAGCCGGCCAAAACCAGGACACCCTATCACACTCTCAGTAAGGCCCAGTGCCCCATTAATTAGAGGGGTTTTTTTCATGTCCTGCTTTCTAATTAGTTGCTGTCTTCCAGACGGGAGGAGAAAAACCCTTCCCCAGGAGCTGTGCAGAGCCGTCGGGTAGCTCAGATTGTGCAAGCTTGCAGGAAGGTGCTCACAGGAGCAGTTTGCAGGGACACTGATGGGGGGGGACATGCGTGAAAGTCACAACCCGTACAGACCAGGTCCTCCACCTAGGGATGGACAGAGAGACAGCAGGAGAATGAACAGCCAGCCATGCGTGCAGTCAGACCACCCCCCGCATACGTATGTATGTTGTATGTTGCAGTTAGACAGGCAAATGCATGTTGCAGATGAAGAAAGAGCTCCACATAAATACGTGCCTGCACCCTGTGTGTTCCTGCTGGGCATATGCATGCCACAAGGACACACACGTGCACACACACACACACACACACGCCCGTCGTGAGCTGCTGACTGAGCCGATATGCTCTGCCCTTCACCTCCTGCCTTTATGTCCCTCCACCCATATGGAATAAGTAAGATACTGCTGTTCCCAGCCTGCCGCTGTGTTTGCTGACACCCCTGCCACCCAGTTCATGCCACCTGAGCAGGTGGGTGTTTGCTGACAGCCCCTGCCACCCCCAGCCCTCTGCCTCACAGCCTGGCTGGTGACCAAAGACCTGTCTATCACCCTCCTAACAACATCCCTCGCTTTCCTGCTTCGCATCATTGGATATACTCAGCGCGGACCACTTCGGTCTGCACCTCCTCGGCTGCTTAGTACTGTCTCGCTCGCAGCCGTCACTCACAACGTACGGTATTCCCCTCAGCACGCAGCAGTAACAAGGGTGGCTGTATTTCCCCCCCACCCCCAGAATGTTAAATTTCAGCCCATTCTAATTTAGCTCTTTTCTCTGATCCTCATTTATTGAAGGAAGCAACAAAGAACATGCAGACCACTTCCAAAGGAGGGGTGATGATCTTCCTGGGCATCAGATTTAACACTTCGTAGCCTTGCAGGATGTTTAAAGAAACTGGGCTATGGTAGGGAGGAGCCAGGCCCTTCCAGGAGCCTTGGTGAAAGCAGATGGTCATTTGGAGCTGGACGTGATGTAATGTGATGTGATGTGATGTGATGTGATGTGATGTGATGTGATGTGATGCGATGCGATGCTGGCAAGGAAACCTCGTCACATGCTGAACTGCAACCTGGTTAAAGTGTAGCATCTTCTCCAGGGACTGATACCTGCTGACCCACAGGAAAAAGAGAGAGGCAGCAGCCCTTCCAAACACCCCTGTGAAACTCCAGCAAAGGTGTTCAGGAGGAGGAAACCAAAAAACTTAGCATCTCAGACTGGAAAATCAGCAGCAGTGAGTTGTTTGGCCCTTTGGAGCAAAGAGGATGGAGCCCCTTTGGGGACCGGGGTCATGCTTCACCTACTCAGCACAATGTTGCTGAGATCTTTATGTGACCAGTGAGCCCGGCTGAAATGGAGATGTGCCTGTGCTACACACTGTACAAACACATTGCAGAGGGGCTAAAAGACCTTGGGGAAGTACCCCTACCCTGTATTTGTGATGGCGCATTGGGGAACAGGAAGGCTAAGACAGCTTCTGTGCTGGCAGATAACATAGATAAGATTTTTGCCCCAGGACCATCTGGTCCAGCACAGCTCACATCTGTGCATCTCTCTCTCTCCCCCATCGCTGCAGTCCCATGTTGTCTGGCATTGGGTGCTGTGGGCCATGGGCATGGCCTGGAAGGTTACAAGCAGGGTGGGACAGAACATCGGTCTCTTGTGGCCCTCTCCCTGTGTTTTGTGACCCTAAGTACCTCTGAGTGAATGTTTTATCTCAGGTGATGGTGACTTCTGGTACTGGCATAGCCAACCCACATCTCCTTTCATTGCCACATGGTGATTTAGTCAAGCATATGCTCTCTAAAGGTGTCAGAGAAGTAAACCAGAGAGAAAACAGCTGGACCTGATTCAAACATTACTGGGTATCTCAGCCGTATCGCTATCCCAGACTGGTAAAGGTGGACTGTTAAAATAAGTCCCAGAGCTGTTGGTTATGTTTGCATTTGTAAATCAGCATGCCCAGGCCAGGGTCCCCAGCTCTGGCACACAGCTGTACCCACCATTAATGTGCTAAAAATAGCACCCATTGCCCAGCTAAGCTTTGAGGGCATTTAGAGCCCTCTGGGGCTGAGTGCTTTATTGTTATCCTTCTCCAAACACCGTCCAGAGCAGCTACCTGCAACACCGCATTGCTAGTAGAGGGACTGCAAGGATGGGAGTGATTCCCAGCTGACCATAAAGCAGGTAGCTTGATCATCCTTCTTGGCATACATGCTTCCCCTCACTTTCCTAAAATATTTTTTTCTTTCTTTCTTGGTTCTAAAATATTGGAACTGATGAGGAAATAGGGAACTAGAAAGTGTAGCTAATACCTGTCACCCTCCCAGCTTTTCCCTTAAAACTTTGGCTGTAGCCAGAGGCAAAGGGGGCCTGGCCGTGCAGATCACAGCCCGAGGACATGACAGTGAGTCAGGGAAATGCCGGTTCCCCATTGCACCACAGCCTGGAAGCATCCCCCATCCCGTACTGGGTTACACCAGGGGTATTTTGAATGAATAAGTTCTGAAAATAAGTCAGGCCCCCAGACTTCCTCAGGCTCCGTGGGATTGCTAAAACTCATGATTGACTCAGCCTGGTGGAAGCGCAATATCATATCACTCTTCCCTAAAAATAGACCGAGTGGTTCATCCTCTCAACATAGCCCAGCGCTCGGTGATAAAACCAGCTGCCAGAGACCACTGGGAGGCAGTGAACAGGACCGAGGGTGTGGGGAGTGGAGCAGGGCTCCTCATAGGATACACTAAGGGCTGCCCAGCTGTGAGTTTCACATAGATTTTCCACTGGGGCTGTCTACGGCGTGACACAGCTGTTGGGACTACCGAGACCTCCCTGTAAGTAATTTGGGGGGTAGATTAGAGAGGGGTGAAGTGTTGCATGAATATGAACTTCAGAGTGATGCTCGAATGCAGGGCAAATGAGGATGCTTAGCACTTCATGCTATGAAAACGGTGTTGCAGCTCATGGAAAGCCATGGATTTTATTTTGTTGGCCCAGAGTTTGGTAAATCCCACCCGCTGCTGCAGAAGGTGCTGTCTCTGTGTTCCACGGATGGTGGCTTTGGTCTGATTCAGCACCATCTTCTAGGGTGCTTGGGCATGTTTAAGGCAGAAACAGAGCATTGTACGTGTATGCTTTTCCCTTGTCCTGAAATATTGAAGTTCCTAGCTTTGAGGCTTAAAGTCACGGGGCCAGATCTGTGTCTACTCTCTCCCCCCAAAATACTGTTATTTACCATGACTCTGGTCACTGTGACCAGCAACAGGGGAAAGAATCTGTACGGGATTCGGTTGAGCCGGATGGATGCTGGGGGTAGAGGGGACATCTTCCAGATCTAAACCGTGTTCAGGACTGGTAGGCAGTGGGCAGCAAAACATGGACTGTTCAGGGGAAATGAGCTTTGCTTCATCTTACATCCCTAGGGAAGAGGAGGCACAGTAGGACGAGTTAAGGAGGGAATTTCTTTCCCTCCCTCTTCTCTCCTGGTCTCCAGGGAGGGCTGAGAAATGTGTTCGTGACCCTGAGCCAAAGAAAGGGCTTCAGGAGCCTGTTAGGTCAGCAGCATTAATACGGCGATACCATTCCCTATTTGTGCTCACGTATGGAAAGTAACTCCAAAAAAACAGCACGACTGTAAGATGGAGCAGAAATCTCCTCCTGTGTGTGCGTCTCATACCTGATTATCCATTTGCTGAAGCCTTTTAGCTCTAAGGTCTGTGTCGTGGCCAGTAGAAGAGAGCCAGGACTCCAGGTCCAGGTCTCGGTGCTGCCCCTCAGTCACTGTGTGATGGGCCTGACCCCAACAGCCTGAGCTGACAGCAGTATTTTCCTGCTCATGCATTTGGCGGTGGTTAATGTTTCCTTCTGAGATACACGTCCTTCTGATTGCTGCGAGAATGACAGA
Organism: Harpia harpyja; assembly: GCF_026419915.1. NCBI lineage: Eukaryota > Metazoa > Chordata > Aves > Accipitriformes > Accipitridae > Harpia > Harpia harpyja. The sequence continues at coordinate 103,453,549 of NC_068940.1, forward strand.
AATTCTTTAGCTTTCCCCAATTCCCTCCAGGTCTCCAGTTTTCACCCAAATCTTTGCTGGAAAATATCTGAAGTAGCTTCAGGTTTTTATTAGAAAACAGGGATTTGGGGAAAGAGACATGAAGCTGATGCATCAGGTACAGATAACACTTGATGAGAAGAGGCAAAATATGAAAACCCATGTTCTTGTCCAGGCAAAGTGGTAGATAATCCGCCAGTGGCAATTAAGAGATCCAGCATAGGTGGAAATTCATAGGAACATCCTACAAAGGCCATTTTCAGTTCTTGAATAGATGCAGTATTTTGCAGGATACAAAAGGTTCCTTTTGGGGGGAAACCAGGTGAGGATGCCCTAACCCTGTTGCTAGGGAATGAAAATCCTTCTTCAGCATTGGCAAAAACTCCAGGTCTGGGTCTGAACATGGTAGCAGGAATCTCTGCATTAAGTACTGTACAGTCTGGTATTTTACTCTTTTAAAGCCAACCATTTCTCTCCTCCCCCATATTATTACTGGCAATTTGCCTCATTCAGAAACAAATGGAAATGCCGGGGAAACTTAATAGCTACAAGTGGGTTGGGTTTTTCTCTTTAAAGCATACTGCTAAATTTTTTTTGGCTGTGGCTGTTTCTTCCAAAACAGTATTAAGTTTTCTTGGTTGTCAGTGATAAAGAGCTGACAGCAGCATGGAAACACCATGATAAGAATAGAAAGCAAAGGCAGGGTCTCAACAGCTCCTCAGAGCCGCATGGTATCCGTGCAATGCCCGTGCGTAAACACCATGGCATGGCGAAAAAAACCGCTTAAAAATGCATGCCACAGCCCTGAGCCCGGCTGTGCTCTGCATCCCAGGCGGGATGTGGAGCCGGTGATGCTCTCAGGGCTCATGCCTGCCCAGACATTCCCAAGGTATCTCTTCACGGTGGTTAGCGAGGGCTTCCCTTAAAAGGTCTGGTATTCAAGGCATGCCGAGAAGCCCTCTCCCCAGGCAGAGGTTATTCCAGTGGGTAGCTTGGTGTTGCTTTCCCTGGGAAAGGGGATTTTAGAGGGAGAGAAGCTGCTGTCATGAATGGTCATCCTGCATTGAAGCCTGCAAGCACTGAGATACTGCTCTATGGGAGAAGGTAGAGCACACAGAGGACATGGAGCCTGGCAGAGGGACAAAAATAGTCCTGCTGCCGGCCAGCATTCAGGGACAGGTGAAATAGAGAAACAGGGAAATAAAAACAGCTCTCGTTGGATGCCAAGCAGGGGAGTTTATCACCATTTCAGTGAAAAAACCCTGTATAAATAACAGATAAATAGTTACTGGAGGGTACGAGAACAGTGCCGGCATGAGCGGGGCATGATACACCATCCCCAGCATGTCAGAGGGCAGTGCTGGATGCCGAGATGCCAGCGATACACAGCCTGGGGCAGCGATTTATTAAACATCTGCTCGCCCTTTATTAACCCTTTGCAAATAGCAGAGGAACATGGAGAACGAGGCAATGCTGAACGGATAGTCGGGGCTGCATCCACCTTGTCTAGGCACTTTGTAGCCCAAAAGCAGGGGGGCCAACTCGGGTGATGTTGAAGACCCTCTCTAAGGAAAGACAACCCCACAGCAGTTGGCCCACTCGGGAAGGCCACGTCCCCAACCAGCAATGCCACTCGCAGCTGTCCCTCAGCAGAACTTCTTGGCATTTTTTGGTACCAGGAATAGAGTCCTCCACATTCCTGGATTTTTGCAAAGCCCAGAAATAGCCCCGAGCTGCCTTGGGGCAGATACTCAGCTTCGCCTGAAGCTAAATTTTCCCAACTCTTCTCTGGAGCTGTTTAAATTACCTGGGGGTTGTGGTATTGCTCCAGCAAAGGAAAGTCCAGCTGACACTGAGGAGCCAAAAACATTTGCAGAAGTGACTAAAGATCATGAACCTTCAGTTTAGAGGTGCTGGAAATTGTAGAGATCTGATTTTGAAACTCAAGTGCAGGATACAAGACACTCTTCAGTAGCTGTTTTTTCCTTCATCCCCTCCCACTCCCTCAGATCTGCAAATGCAACTTTATACACATGCAAAACGTTAATTGACTATAATTTAGTAGACAATTCCTAAAGCATGAAATGATATTTTAAATCTTATTTCCTCTTCAACACAGCTGCTTTTTAATTACATTATTTTATTTTACTTATTTGTTTAGCACCTTCCTCTGGTTCTGGCGCTTTTCTTTTCAGCCTATTTCCCACGCCAGAATTCATATATTAGCTCTATGCACCAGAGCTGCTCAAGTGATTGCAACATATGGCTTGCAGACGGCGCAAAATCTTTCTTAAAGCTTTTCAAAAGAGAATGATTTATATTTTTTGATATGCGTTAGTCATTACATCTATGATCTATACCAGAGATGCCCCCCACCTCCAAATCAGGGATCCATTGTACGTGATGCTGTACAAACTTATTTGAAAGGACAAGTTCTATTCATGAAAGTTTGGAAGCAGAAAAAAAGTGTTGTTAATTTGTATGATTTTTGTTAGTTATCTAACTGTAATCAGTGGTGTGCTTACATCTGAGTTGGTTAGGCGAGCCTGTGAAAATCTCAGTTTCCACTTTAAAAGACTGATTCCTAGCCTATGTACTTACAACAAAAAGGTAACTTGGACCAAAACAGTCAAAAACCAGATGACTTCTTTTAAAAAAAAAAACATGTTTACAATCGCCACTCTCTCAAATAATTGGCCAATCAGTGGCAAAAAGAAAAAGCTTGAATTTCAAATCCTCACTGTCCTTTGTAGAACTGAAAATGAGAGAAAACACTGCAGTTTGCAAACAGAGCAAAGTGTGATCCGGGAGTCAGGAGGGAGTACCCGTAAGGATAAACAGGATGTTTTAGAGCATCACTGGTCCTCACTCTTTACTAGAGGCTGCCTAAAATCCTGTTGAAGCTCTCTGCTGTAGCCTTCTCCGATCTTTTTTCCCCTTCCTTTGGAAAAAATAGCACATGACATTTTAAAATGCGCTAAAAGCCTCAAGGGTGGGTCAAGAGGCCAATGAGAAATAGCTAGAGATGCTCTCCCCTCCCCAAACCCTCACCCTCTCAGGACTACCCTTCCCCACACACCCTTCACTGCAGCATCCCGGGACCACTCACCCTTTCGGCAGCCTTCAAACTGGGGCAGCAAGGAGCCGGCCCCGCTTCCCACACCACCTTCAGCGTGCGTCTCCTCTGGCAGAGCTTCCCCATGGACCAGGACCGCCAGTGCAGGGGCTGGGGGCAGAGATTTAAACCTTTCCCCGCTGACCGAGCACCCCCAATGGGCTGCCAGGCTCCCGGATTAAGCAGCAGCACTGGTTTCCCGGCCAGCTTTTATGGGTGCTTACCCATCCGCACAAATTCCCCCAGCCCAGCCATGGAGCGGTGCCGGTATTTAGGAGCCCCTTTTGTCAGGGGACTGATTCTCCAGGGTGTAAAGCTGGGAGGAGGATGGGGTAGGTGTGATTCAGCGCATGCAGCTCCTACATCCAGGGACAGAGGCTCTTAGAAATGAGGTCCCCATCCGCAGGGACAGGTTTCCAGCTTCGTGAGGGGGACGGTGAGTTGCTGAGTTGTCGCCGACATGCACGCTAGGGACAAGCAGGTGGGAATGGGGACACACATCCAGCCACACAGCCTGAGTCAGGGGACTGAACTGGTAGTAACCGGCTAATTGGGAGTAACCCACGACCTTCCCAAGCAGGGAGGAATAGCAGAAATGGCCCCAAATTCCCAGGAAACAGCCAGCCCAGAGCAGCACAAACCCAGGAGCATTTCCATGTCAGTTCACCTCCATCCCCTTGGAGAACAGAGTCCCTTTCACAATGTGAAGAATTGCTCTTTTCCTGCCCTGATTCCCCCGGTGCTAAGAAGCTCCAGGACACGGGTCCCTTTGCTCCCACTAGCCTTTGAGTATTGGGATTCGGGTCCTGCACCGTGGGATGCTCCGAACATCTTGCAGCGCCCAAGCCGTGGCACAGCCAAGGGGTGAGACACGTCTGTGGTCCATGGCATAGGACGTGCCAGGTCCAGCAGCTGTCGTGACAAACCCGAAGCTGATCTGCAAAGGAGCAACGTCAGGCAGCCACTGAGCAGGTGATGGAGGATGCCGAATTCGGCTGGCTGGGATGGGATGCTCTCCGGAGCACCGCTCCCTTCGGCGAGCGATGGAGAGGGACGGGACCCTAGCACAATTTGCACCACTGGGCTATCCCTTTCCCTCCGGCTCGTGCAAGCCCTGTGCAAGCCCCCGGCTGATCTCAGGCCCCGTTACACAACCTCCAGTTCACGGACTGCCGTGGGGCACCCACGGCGACACAAAGGGCTTTGCTTAGCAGCTGTGTTTGCTCAGGGCGGCTGATTTTGGGAGCAAAGCCGATGACATGTGGTTGGCCAGGCGACCCGGGAGACTGGTGCTGAGCTTGCAGCTTCCTTTTTTAATAGGTGACTCAGGCAGTCGGTAGCTCACTGGGGTTGGTGGTGGGAGCCAGGCTGCGAAGGAGTGCCAGCGGCAGAGGTGGTGGACACCAACAGGTGGGTAGCGTTGTTTCTTTATAGGATAAAGTGGTTTAAACAGAAAGCCGAGCAAGCCGGAGCTGCTGTGTTACTGGTGAGATGGGGTTTTCTCAGGAGAAGGAGGGGGAAGGGGTTTTGTTAGTGATTTGTTTTCCACTTGTTGGGAGCTGGCTGTCAGATGTAACATGATTACAGTTCAAGAGACCTGTAATATTGTCTTCAGCAGGAGGCACAGCAGTTGAGTGATTTATGGGCTATAACTGAAGAGGAAGTGAGTGAATTTTTACATGAATATTTAAGAGCCTTTTCCCCCCTGTTCCCTTGCCTTTTCCCCTTGTGTCTAGAAAGATCAGTGAGTACAAATGAATATGAGGAATGATATTTCCCCCATTGCAAGTTTCCAGGTCCCACAGCCCTCCCTGCCCACCTGGGGTGCAGCTTATGGGGCAGAGAGGCTGTAAAGTGAGCCTGAGCTGCACATATGTGGAGCAAGGGAAGAGCTAAAGAAACCCCGACAGCTGCTCCCTATGGACAGTCCTAACATTGCAGCCCCTCACAAGAAATGTGCAGATTCATCCGGCGCCAGACGCTGGCACGAAGGACATTTTGCCGACAAATCCCAGCGGGGAGGAACATTCCCCGTATCCTTCACTTAGACAGCAGCGCTGTCGGCCGCGGTGCCAGCCGCTGGGTGGGACGGGAGGAGGGGGTCCTCAGGAGATCTTTCCTTCTATTTTAGCTCACAGGGGATGCTTTAATGCTTGAAGTATCAGGTTTAAAATCCCTGGGGCCGCAGTCAGTGCTAGTCAATCAGCGCCCCGCACGGGATGCATCATTCAGCGCTGGAACGGATGCCGAACGTACCAGCAGAGCCCTTTTGCTCAGCGAGGCAGAAATGTGGAGCACAGCACAGCTCTTGAACTGGACTTCCATGCCCTCCATCTCATACACAACAAATAACACCCTAAGTCCAGTCTGTATAACATCCTTTGGCTTTGCTTTAGCATCCCCAGCTGGGAAGTTTCCCCCTCCCTCCCAAGGGATGCTGCGCAGCAACACCGTGCTCACAACTCTTCAGATGTCCTAGGTGCCGCTTGGATGCTGTTAGCAGCGCACGTGTGACAGCTCGGCTTTCTCGTTAGTGGAATGAACTGTTGTTCTTTTGCTCTTATCTATAATTAGCAATTTAGAGGGTGGCAGCAGCCTGTTTCGTCAGGCAGAGCTGCGTGGTAGGACCAGACTTTCCGCAAGCGCAGAGCCAGCCGCCTGCCCGGAGGGTTTGAGCAGCCCCCATCTAAGGCAGGCAGTTTTGTGAGAAGCGATAAGCAAACAGAGGGCTGTGCATAGCCTGTGCACTGCAAAAATGTCAAAAAGGGGAAGAAAAAAAAATTAAAACAAAGGCAGCAATAAGGGGAAGGCTTTAACAAAAACCTTACATCTAATTATACCCATCATTAAAACAGAAACCCTGTGGCCTTTCATCCATCCAAGCTAACAGATGAAGGACTAGGCAGCACTAAGGCTGTGCTATTTTCCACTGCATGGACTGGAAATCTTCCTTCAGCTGCATTATTCGTTCTTGGCTGGAGGGGCTCATTGCACTTCTTTGTGCAGCATCTCAACCCATGGGCCCATGGGCCAATGCAAATTATATCAGCTCAGCGGTAATACCCACAGCCTGCAGTGGGAGGAGACCATTAAACGTTACCAGCCCAGCTCTAGGACATGGGGATGCTTTTGCTAAACACTTAGCACCGAAATGGTTAAGCACAGCAGTGCTTGTGTCAGCCCTCGGCAGGGTCCCTGCCTTGCTGTGAAGTGCTCCCATCTCCTAGAGGTAGTTTTTAAGGGAGTTTTTTCAGTGTGGCCATGCCCTTGCCAAGGGCTTGTGTTCATTCACCCAACCAGAAGAAAGGCTGCAAATCTGTGCTTGGTTTTCTTTCTGCTTTAAAACTATCAAGGCTGACTCTCCCAAGATCTCCCCATTGCTGTTACTGGTAGGCTTAGCCAAACCTCATTACCTTGCAAGGAAGAAAGCTTCTGTTTTCCAGACTGATTGGACCCCTTTTGCCTTTCCAGTAGGTAATTCAGCAATGTAGGAGAAAAGAAAGAGATTCCCAGACGAGATTTTTCAAAGCCCTCTTCAAAGCTTTCTGCAGATAATTCAGCACATGCTGCAATGCTCTTCTCACAGGGTACAGCCATAATACGGAAAGACCATGAGATCTGAGGTACCTTTGCTGGCAATTACTTCGCTTTCCATTTTTACAGAGTAGGCCCCTTCAAATGTGTGCCTTGAGCCTCCAAATGAAGGGAGAAGCCCACTGCAGCAGATAGAGGGGTTTGTGTTAGCAGATATTGGCACCAGCTCCTGTAAAAACAGTGTTTCAGCCATGCCTTGACCCTCTCCTCCCCATTTCCAGGGTGCTGTTCATCTCAAAAAGCCAGGGACCTAGTCAAAGTTTGGGATCTCTTGAGCAGAGTGGGGAAAAACAGATGCAATCAGAACATGGTTGCAACCTCGCAGCCTATCTTAAGATGCAGCAAATCTGCCCCAGCAGTGCCACTGTCTCCACTGGCTGTAGATGGATAATTCCTTTTGACTCAGTGTTCAAGCTGTGGACAGCAGAAATCAAGGAGAGAGGTCCCATATTTACACGGTGACTTAGCAAAAGAAGCATTAAGGAAATATCTTCTGTTTCCTCCCCTGGTGTCCTAGTGACCTCTGGCAGAACTGGGCAGCTAAATCTTTATTGCATCCCACTGCTTCCTCATGTATCCAGCCTCAGTTCTGCATCAAAATGCCTGTACATCTGCAGGAGCAGCTGGAACCAAGGACAAAAGAAACCTTGGGGTTTGGCACCTTCCAGCAGCACACTGGCCAGTATCTGACAAGCTCACTGGGGTCCCTCTGCTTCTATCTTCATGGCTTTTTGGTGCCTGCTTGTCCCTGTAGGAACTGGTATTTCATTTGAAGCACCAGCTCCCGGAATCCTGTTAGTATATAACATTAGCTGTTGTCACTTTAAAATAAAAACAGAGTAAATCTCCTTCGGTATTTCAGAGGAAAAACTTGAAAATCTGAACTCAAAATGCAGAAAACAAAGAAAAAGAGTCATTAGGTTTGTTATTTACAAAATCTCATGATTTAGGGGCTGAGATTTGAGGACAAAAATGCTAGAATTGCTGCAGTGCTTCTAATGTGCACGTATTAAAAAGTACATCAGCCCTTTCCTGGCTGTGCAATAGCTGGATTTGTGGAGAGAGAGCCCATTGTTCAAACAGAAAGCATTGCAAATACCGCACTAAATCCAAATGCAGCAGTGCAAGTCTGCAGATAAAAGGAGAACCTTCTCGTGTTTTTACAGCGGTAACAGAGAAATTACAGCTCTGACTAACCTGGAGGACTAAGATGCACCATATAGGTGTAAAGCTCTATATAGGTCTGTGTTGGGAGGTGGAGATGGTCATCCTGCTCACACCTAGCAGAGTAATGCAAAAAAAGAAATTCCTTAGCTAGAATTTGGAGTTGCCTCTTTCTTTGAAAACTGAACCCATCTGCATTAGAGCCATTAATTTTGACACGAACCTCTCTCGGGGGATGGACACAGCTCTCATCCTCAGAGGGAGGGGAAGTCCCCGCTGTTTAGGGGGATGAGGACCAATGGGGAGGGAGTACAATAGATGGGAATGAGGGAGCATGGCCCGAGCATCATCCGAAAGTACACGACCGCTCCAACCATCCAGCCCCTCTGTGTACACCTCAGGAGGTCTGGCTAATAGATCCCCTCCTCCCAGAGTAGCCATTTCTCCATGAACCAGATAGGGACATCCTCAGCTGTAGTCATCTCCATGGGAGGCATCTGAACAAAGGTAGGAGGAATGCTGAGTATCTTGAATATCTCAGCAATGCCATGATGGGTCCCGGTGGGGGCCCCGTGGAAGCTGGTGCAGCTCAAAATGTCAGATCTCTAAACTAAGAGCAGGGTTTGGTCCTCTGGCTCTGCCAAAGACTCCCTGCTACATCCTTGGGGAAGTCTCGTAGCCTCTTCATCTCTCCGTTCCCTGAAACAGGCTCCCAGGGCAGAGGTAAAGACAAATAGATGTAACTGCTTGTGAGGCACAGGGATAGGAGAGTGGTGCAGCCACGGAGCAAAAAAAGTGGGAATTGGTTCAAGCTGAACATGCGTAGCTCCTTCACGTCCTCCGACTCGCTCATGTTTGGCAATGGCCTTGCCCAAGGATGCAGGAATGGGTGCAGGCTCTGTGCCCCACCGGCAGGATGGTGGCATCAGGTCACTGCCCGATGTGTTACTCTCATCCAGGCTCAAAGTCCGTTTCAGCCATGAAAGAGGTGGAAATGTCCATGTTTTCTCCCTGAACCAAAAGGGCATGATGTTAAGTTTTGGGGGACCAGGGCGGGGGCTGCCAGGGCAATCGGTGTGCAGATGGCGGAGGCGCCTGGCAGAGCCCTCGGTAAGCGATGCTCACACTCCAGGCTGGCCGTGCCCTCGCGTCTTTGGCGCATAGCTCACCACACACGTCTGTCCCTGTTTCAGATGAGAGGACGTGGTCATTTTTAGACATATTGGACGACGCTAGCCACATACCTTACCAAGGACGAGGGAGGTCCTCTGCGCCCTCCGTGAAGGAGCTGTCGGCTCTCTATCTCTCCCAGACAGCTGCTGCTGCTGCTCACCCCGGCAGCCCCGCACAGCCGGTAAGCATCGCGCCGCCGTCCTCCCCCTCGCAAATCACCAGCGGCATCCAAACAATGTCCTGTCCCAGCAAGTGGCTATAAAAGGGTGAGAGAGAACATGTCTGGTTTCATAAATCTGGAGAAACACAACATTTGGTTTTCCAAAAATGACCAGTTTCCCCTTGTCATTTGCAAATATTGAATAAATGTTATCAGAGGTGCTGATATGTATGTGTATGATGTATAAGCTGCATATACATACACACACACATATACACATTATATTCACACATGCACACACATACCAAACATACACACACGTCTACATCCACTAGCTCATAGAAATTTTTATTCATACGTAAGATTTCCACCTTATTTGCACATACATATTTACACACTCACATCCATGGAAGAAATATTCGGCACACAGCAACACATACATCTCCATGCTATACCCGTTCCAACACATGCACATATATATATATATGTCCATATATATCACACACAGGCATAACTTTACAGTGCAGCCTCCCTCTGTTCCTCTGTTTATAGCCCTTGGTCTGGGATCCAGGGATTTAATCACCCACTCCGGGCTGATCATCAGGTCATAGGATAATTCAGGTTATAAGGTTTATGAAGCACTGAGCTATATTCTTCCCATTTCCCCAGCTCCACTGGTGATCCAGGAGTAACACGGGATGTGATTTCACATCTGGACCTTTCCTGCAGGCACGTTCATGCTCCCTCCCACTCTCAGTCTTTTGCAGGGTCCCTGTCCAGAGATGCAGTCTCTCAAGCGTGTGTCAGGGATCTGTACTGGTGGAGTCCAAACTAAAGCAGTCCCAGTTGAAAATAAATGAGTGGAGACTGTAATTGGAAAATTACAACTGGTTAGAAGTCTAAGGAAAAAAAAAAAAAAGCCATTTCAGAACAATGCATTACACAATCTGTAATGCAATTACAAACGTAGATCAGTTTTATTTTTAAAATATTGAAGTAGAAACAAAAATATAGGCTAAATCAAACTTTGGAGAAATCAATGCTCGTTTTGGTTTTCCCTCAACTCTAAACAAATGTGTTTAGGGTTTTGTTTGTTGACTGAGACTTTTAGAAACAAATATTTTTGATCAACCTGGAATAAGATTGTTTTTCCCAGCTGTACAGAACTGCCAGTGAACCAAAAAAACCCCTCGCTTGTAATGGTTTTCAGGTCTCTGTAGTTGATATACATATATATATACACACAGATAATGTGTCTTCCTATGCAGTTTGATGTCATTTCTTCTCGTGTCTTTTCCAGAGTACTGTGAAGGACAACTCCACTCACTTTCCCCACAGACAGAAAAAAAGCAAGGTAAGAAATGTTAAAGATAAGCACCGTTATCTAACCAAATATTTGTGGACTGTGGTGGAGTGTGATTTAAATACCCTTACAAGGCAGCAAGGAGCGCTTTCATACTGAATATAGCTATCAGCTGCTTGGTTGCCCTTCCCCATGTTCAGAAGTTCTTCACAGATCCAAAAAAAAACTTATTTTAAAAAGTGCATTCAAAGTACATTGGCTCATGTGAAAGATTTGCATGTTACACTTGCTGTAAAATATGCTGATTTTGGTATTCTTGTGTTTTGGGTTTTTTTACTAATGTTCAATACTTATTTTTAGCCAGAACAATCTGTGTGTAACAGAGTGAAATAACACCGCGCGCCATTGCTTTGAGCAACAACTAATAATATTCCAGGCATAACTCTACAGACGTAACTCCACAGGCATGCCAAGGGTCAGCAGATCTGTTTACTGAAAGGAAAGCCACCAGGATTACAGTCTCTTTTAGATAATGATTACAGGCCTCAGCTACCTTCCCTTTGGATAAATGCCAAGCTAGTGCAGGTTGCAGGTATTCAGTTCAGCATTCAGCACCCAGGCTTCCCAAGCTAAGGAAAAAAAATGTAGCAAGTGATGCTCAAAGGTAGGCTAAACAACAACAGTCCACCCTGTCACGACTGACCCTCTGCTCGCTTCTGTACCAACGCTGCTGCCAATTTTGAGTTGAGCTCAGGCTGACTGAGTCTACACAGGTCTAACTTTTGCTGGCCCCCAGCTATGGGTATTACCCCAACCTCTGGTCCCTCAGCCTTGTTTTTTCCTCCTAACAGAGCACAGAATTTGGCCTGCTGATTCCAGCAGTTTGTAAAACTTAGTTAGTCTCATGTCTGTACAAGTCTGCAAGTCAAAAGAGCTTTATTTAAGTCTCTAATTGTGTAACTGTGCATCTATTCTTATGCAAATAATGACGTGGGGTACTCTGCTGAGTCCAACAGAAGAAATCATTAATCAGACAAAAGCCCTTCCCCAAGCCCTCACTCCTGTGCAGTGGGCAGCCCATGGTGCTACCAAAAGCCCATCGTGCTAGCTCACTGCCCAAAAATAGGCTGTCCTCATCAGCTCAGTTAGACACTTTGGTTCCCTCTCCCCATTTTCTTCTTGGGCCCTCTTCACCAATAGCTCTTTGGCTTTCTCCTGCACCCATAGCCTATGTTCCCAGACTCTCTGCAGGTCCTCACACTGCCCTAGACACTTGGGAGCAGGGAGGGAAGTTAACTTTTAGCTCACTACTCTAAGACAGCCTTCTTCATCTTATTCTCATGATCACTGTCTCTTGCTGACAGCCCAAATCAGGTATCTCTGTCGAGCTGTAGCTGAACTTAATCCTGGAGACTGTAGACTAACCACCACACATGCCTGGATTAGAGACCTTGCTTTAGAGTGCGTTGCTGTGGCACTGGAGCTAACACCGAGCCTGGAGCGTGTGCAGTGGTGTGATGCTTTGGAGTGCTGTGTGCTACTGAACCAAAGGTATGGAGCTTAGTAGGTGCATGGATTTCCCTTGTTGGCTGGCTTTTTCCTTTGCCGTTCTCACTATTAACGGCCATGGGGTTGGAGGGTAAGAGATGACGCTGACGTTTAAAACTGTTTCCCTAAAGATGTCAGAAGCTCAGCTATCATCTAAAGTTGCCATCAAGAAAATGGAAGACGACTTACCTCCCCCTCCCGCCCTTGGCTCAGTCCAGGTCATCGCTCCAGGGAGCCAGGATCTCAACCCACTCCCTGTGCCTCCTCCAAAGCAAGCGTTCTCCAAGTTCTACCAGCAGCGTCAAGTGAACGAGCTAAAGAGGCTCTACAGACACATGCATCCTGAGCTCAGGAAGAACTTGGAAGAAGCTGTGACGGAGGACCTGGCAGAAATGCTTAATACTGAAGATCCCAATGCACAGGCATCTGTGAACCTGGACAAAGTTCTTCCAGGGGAGGTTCAGTCCATGCGCTGGATTTTTGAGAACTGGGCACTTGACTCCATTGGGGACCATCAAGCCACAAAGAAGCTGGCAGAAGAAGAGATCATTCCCGGTGGGGATGTGAAAAGTACTTCCCTGAAGTTTGAAAGCCAGTCAATCAACGGGGACAATCTGTCAACATCAGCCAAGGTATCAGAAACAGACCTTGCCAGAGGGGATGTGCACACTGCCCGATGGCTGTTCGAAACGCAACCACTAGACTCATTAAACAAACTGTATTCGGATGAAACTGAAGTGCAGGAGGCGGTTCTCAAGGAGCCTGTCCAGGGAGGTGATGTGAAAGGTGCCAGACAGCTCTTTGAAGCGCAGTCCCTGGATGCTATAGGACGCTGCTGTTCAGTGGAGGAGAAAAGCATCCTACAACTCAAGTCAGAAATCCAGGAGCTAAAAGGCGATGTTAAAAAGACTGTCAGGCTCTTCCAAACAGAGCCCCTCTGTGCCATCAGAGACAAAACTGGGAACATCCATGAAATCAAGTCTGTCTGCCGAGAAGAAATTCAGAGCAATGCAGTCAGAACGGCTCGCTGGCTGTTTGAGACTCAGCCCCTGGATACCATCAACAAGGACACCTCCAAAGTGCAAATAATCCGTGGGATTTCGCTGGAAGAAATTGGAAGGCCAGATGTCAGTGGAGCAAGGTGGATATTTGAAACTCAGCCTCTGGATGCCATCAGAGAAATCACAGTTGAAGAACAGGATTTCAAGGCTTCAACGGATTTTGTCACAGGGGCAGATGTCAGTAAGCAGCGAATGCTCTTTGAGACCCAGACTCTTGACTCTCTGAAAGGAGAAGCATCAGAAAGTGTTGTAGCCAAAGAACAAGTCATTGGAGGTGATGTGAAATCTACACTCTGGCTATTCGAAACCCAGCCAATGGAAACCCTGAAAGACAATTTTGAGGTGGGACGTTTAAAGAAAGTAGAGCTTTCAGCAGAGGAGAAGGGCGATGTGAAGCAAAGAAAACACGTCTTTGAGACCTGCCCCCTTGGCAGCATCTCCAAGGCATTTGAGGAAGAAATTCCAGCCACCAACATGGAAGAGGTAGTGAAAGGAGATGTGAAGTCTTTCAAGACCCTGTTTGAGACTCTCCCCTTAGACAGCATTAAGCAGGCTGATGCTGAGCCCATTACCAAAGAAGAGGAGAAGATTCCAGCCGGCAACGTCAAAGCCAACCAAATCCTGTTTGAGACAACACCTCTGTATGCCATCAAGGACAGCTTTGGCAATTTCCATGAAGTCACCTCTGTAAGCAGAGAGCAAATCATCAGTGGTGATGTCAAGAACTACAAATGGATGTTTGAAACCAGGCCCCTGGACCAGTTTGATGAAAGCACCAAGAAAGTGGATATAATACGGGGGATCACAAAACAAGAGGTGGTGGCCGGTGATGTCAGAACAGCCAAGTGGCTCTTTGAAACTCAGCCCATGGATGTCATTCATCACCGAGCCATGCAAGGTGAGGAGCATCCCTCGGTGAAGCGGGAGATCTCCCAGCGGGGGGATGTGAAGACCTGCAGGTGGCTTTTTGAGACCCAGCCCATCCACACCCTGTACGAGAAGGCTGAAAAGAAGCAGGAGGAAGATGGTGGTGTGCCCCAAGCTGATGTGAAGTCATACACATGGATGTTTGAGACTCAGCCCCTGGACTCCCTGAAAGGCCAGGAGGAGCAGTATTTACAAATCAGTAAGGCGTACAGTCAGGAGGAATTACAGGGAGTTGACGTCAAAACTGTCCGGCACCTATTTGAGACTGAACCCTTGGGTAGCAGTGTTGTCGGTGAAGCTGACCGCAAAAAAAACATGCGGTACTCCAGTCGTGTGGAGATACAGTCTGGGGAAGTGTCCAGAGTGAAGGAGTTCTTTGAAGCTAAGCCCTTGGATACAGCCACCAAACCAACATCCCAGAAGGATGATGGGACAATTGAAGCCGGATCTGTGCACAAGTTCACTTGGCTCTTTGAGAACTACCCCATGGACTCCCTGAAGGATAGCTCTGAGGGCATCCAGGAAATCCCTCCAGAGAAGGATATCAAGGGGGGAGAAGTTGGAGGCAAAAGGTTTGTATTTGAGACCTATTCCCTTGACCAAATCCATGACATAGTGGATGAGACAGAGCTCCAGAAGATCCAGAAAGACACCATGAGCAAAGCTAATGTCAAGTCCTGCACAATGCTCTTTGAAAGCCAACCCTTATATGCTATCCAGGACAAAGAGGGGGGATACCATGAGGTCACCTCAGTGCAGAAAGAAGAAATCATGAAAGGTGATGTGAAAGGTGCCCGGTGGTTGTTTGAAACTAAGCCTCTGGATCAGATCAAGAAGGAAGAAGAGGTGTTTGTGATTAGGGCTGTCACCCAAGAGGACATCAAGAAAGGAGATGTCCAGGCTGCCCGGTGGAGGTTTGAGACAGAGCCTCTTGACTCCTTCTCAGGGGGAAAGGCGTCTGTGCCCAGAACAGTAGATGATGTGCAGAAGGGAGATGTTCAGTCCAACAAGCAGCTCTTTGAGTCCCAGCAAGTGGGCCAGAAGAAGTACGTGAGGATGGTCAGTGTCAGTGATGTTCAGCGGGGTGATGTGAGGACATCCACTTGGCTTTTTGAAAACCAGCCTGTGGACTCCCTGTACGGGGATGCAGAGAGAGGATCATCTATCAGTACAGTGCAGAGAGAGGACAGCCAGAAAGGGGATGTAAAACGCTGCACCTGGTTGTTTGAAACCCAGCCAATGGACACCCTTAAGGACCCAGAGACGATGACCAGTGTTGGGGCCCAAGAAGCGATCCCTCGCGCAGATGTGAAAAGTACAACGTGGCTCTTCGAGAGCACACCCTTGGATAAATTGAGTGCTTCTGAAGGTAGTATAGAAACGGAACTGAAAGAAAGGACCATGAAGGAGACTTTAGAGACGCTCTGCACTTGCCAGGCTATTCAGCACGATGGGATTCTCATCGAAGCCAATGATATGGAGAGTGTGAAGATGGTGAAGTACCAGCTCAGCAGCCCAGGTGCTCCAGAGATCCTGAAAGAGGAGATTGTGGGAGGCCATTTGCAAAGGATCATGCTGCAGCTTCTGCACAGAACCAATGTGGAAGCACAGAGTGTGCTGGTGGAGGAGGACAGAGAGGGCAAGATCAAAGTAAGCCCATTGCAGCTACTGGACCAGCGTGAAGCTGTAAAAGGCAAAGAGGACTTCAGCGGAAATGTAGCTAAGGCTTTACAGGGTCTCCTCAGTCAAGACTCTTCCATCAAAAAGGGGATGGTCTTACAAGAGACAAAGTCAGGATCAGTGAAGATGACTCTCTACTCCCTCCTGTTCCATTCTGTCCAGCAGAAAGTTGTCAAGGGGGATGTGAAGTCAACGATAGGGAGCCTGTTGGCTTCTTCTCAGGAGCAGAAAGCAACAGCAACCGTTAAGCGTGAGGACAATGAGAAGGGAAATGTCCAGCTTTTTGCGAGCTGCATTGAGAAGGGAGATCTAGACTATCTGAAGAATCTCCAGCAGGAGTCGGAAATACAATCCCTCATCTCTTCCCAAGCAGAGCAGGGAGCAGATGAGAGTGCCCCACAGGTTGTGCAGGGGGCTAAGATGCATATCTTAGCAAATAAAGAACAAATAGAGAAAGTAATTGCAGAGCCAGGGGCTATGGAGGGAGCAAAAAAGGTATTTGCATGTGAAAGCATGGGCAAAGAGGGTGCATTAGAGAGAGAGGCTGTGCGTGCAGCAGGTGTGACAGGCACAACTGTGCAATGTCTTGGGAAGCCCCTGCCCACAGTCATGGGAAAGGAAGAAATTCTGTCGGGAGGGCTTAAAGTGACTACAAAGTCAATCCAAAGGGTTGCAGATGTCAGCAAGAAGGCAGAGAAAGAAGAAGCCACCACTGCCAGTTTGAAGGAACCCAAAGCTATGATGCAAGGTAAATTTCAAACCCAAGTGACGGCTCAGAGGGAAGTGGCTGGGAAACAGCAGAGTTTGGTGACTGGGGAAGCCAGCCAGATGCAGCCAGAAGAAAAGGCCCTTGGGAGCGATCTTCAGGCTGCAATGCAAAGCCTGAGGCTAGCAACAGCAGAAGCAAAAAACATTCAACACCACGTCCAGAGCAAGCTACAGAGGAACAGGGAGGAGGTCCACACGGCCTGCAGGCAGCAGGCAGCCAGCACACAGGGGACAGTGACCCTTCAATCAACCGTACGCCAACAAGACTCTGCATCCACCACACAGGAGAGCACCAGCACTGCCATCAGGACCACCACCACTAGAGTCCAGGAGGCATCCAAGACCCACACAAGCGTGTCTCAGAAGAGCATAGCATCACACAAAAAGGTCAGTGCTTCAGAGGAAGTACAGGGAGGACAACTATTGAGCCAGGAAAGCCAAGTCATGCCTAGTAGAGATTTTAGCATTAAGGATGGCCTTTATACTGCCACACCCGTGAAAACCTATATAAACCCTTTTGTTGAGTCTGATTACAAAGAGCAATCAGTGCAAGAAGAAAGAGATGTTATTATCAGAGGGGATGTACAGACAGCTATCAGAGCACTGCAAAGTGCCGCCACAGAACAGCGCCTGGTAGAAAAGGAGGATGTTGTCCGAGGTAATTTAAAAGCCACACTTCAGTCGCTGGAAAAGTCTAACGTTAATGTCTCCAGAGGGGATTTTAAAGCCGCTATGATATACAGAAATGCAGGGCAGTCCTATTCTGTGTGTAAAAAGAAAAATGAGACTCCAGTCGTTAGTAACCAGACTGCTGTAGTGGCTTCAGGGTCTCAGGCTGATAATGACTTTCCTCCTCCTCCCTCAGTTGCTGTGATGAAAGCAGAGCATTGCCCACCCTCAACTAAAGCAACAAGAGAAGGTGCCCTTCCACTACCAACCAGCAAAGATGAAGCCCCAGGATGTTCTGCACCACTCCAGACCCCTCTTCTTGCCCTCCCTTCTCTGTCCTGCAAAGCCAGTGATCAGAGTCCTGCAGAGAAGCCCAGGACGCCTCCAAAACCAGAAATTACTGCCCCACCCCGGAAAAAACCTGTTCCCCCTCCAAAACCTGAGCACCTCTTCCACGAGGCACATTCTGCCTCTGCAAATAACGGCACAAGCAGATCAACCAAACCCATCCCTCCACCCATCCCTCCAAAACCTTCGGGCCTGAGGGAGATCAGCAAGCCAAAGCTTCCCCCCACAGAGCTGGGATTAAACTGCGTGGAAGTACGTGAACAATCAGGCCATGGGGAGGTTCAGGCAAAATGCTGCACTTCGGAGACATCTGTGAACAAGCCTGTCACAGTTCAGGGTATAAGCCCTGAGAGAAAGCTGCCAAAAAAGGCTGCCAAAACCCCTCTTCAAATGGCAGAGGAACGGTATAAGGCTAGCAAATTAGGACAAGGAAAGGTGGAACCAGAGAGTGCTAAGACTTCAAAGCCAATAAAAAATGGAGTGGTTAGTTTTGAAGTCGAGCATGCAATGATGAACGGGAAAGCAGTAGCTCCAAGGCGATGCCCAGGTGAGGTGGTTCAGAGGCATATAGAGCTGTGCCAAGAGGAGAACGGGTGCTCTTCAGTATCACATCCAACCTGCCCTGCTAGAGCTCAGACACTTTATGTGTCAGGACAGACTGAGCCAAGCACCTCCCCTGTGGGCCACACCGCTCCTCCAAAGAGAGGAGATGACATTGCACAAAATGCCTCATCCAAGGTGGAAAGGGAAAGTGTGTCTAATTCTTATGGATCGTGGGACAGTCAGAGGGTCGTGCAGCAGGTGAATGAGAGGAGGCAAATGTGTCATTCAATGTCCTTTCATCAGCAGCCAATGAACTCCTTTGAGGAGCAACAGCAGGGGAGTAGTGGGCAATTGAAATGTCCTGATGGGGAGGCAGACACACCTGCCCAGGAGAAGCCAGCAGTTGTTATGAGAGAAAAAAACAAGAGAGAAACAGAAGATGAGCGTCGGAAGAGGCTTTCAGTACACAAAGAGGAGATCATGAAAGGCAATGTCAAGGAGGCTATGGAGATCTTTGAGAACCTCAGGAGACAGGAGGAGCTGCAAGAGATCTTGACTCGAGTGAGGGAGTTTGAGGAGGAGACAAGCAAAGTGGACGTGAAAGCTCTGAAGAGCTTTTTTGAGAAGGTCCCTGACTGGGTTGTTCGTCAGAAGGCCCACCAGGCCAAGCAACAGGACAGGGCTGAGACACTGGCAAAGGAGGACACCGACAGTGTCTCCTCAGTGGAGCTGGTTTTTGGGGACCTGGAACGAGCAAGTGCTGAGATTATCCACCTGAAGGAGCAGACACTTGCCCGGCTCCTGGACATCGAGGAGGCCATCAAGAAAGCTCTTTATTCTGTCTCTAGTCTCAAGTCCGAGTCAGACATCGATGGGCTCTCAGGGCTGTTCAAGGAGTCTCTGGGGAACACCCAAAGCTCTGTGAGCAGCAGCAACATCCGTAAAATCAGTATTGTCTCAAGCAAAGCCAAGCAGGAAGGAATCACACTGGAGACAGGGGAAGCAGCATCTGTGGAAGGTACAAAGGTGGCAGAAAAGACCGAGGTAACGAAGGCAGAGCTAGAGGTCCCTCACCTCATTCAGTCTCGTGTCAGCTCTCCCTCCTCACCTTCTTATATCTCCATCGAGTCTGCTGCCAGAAAACCAGCAGAATCACCCAGGACAGCACATTCCCCCTGGGACATCCCTTCACCAGACTGTCCTGACACTGCAGGAAAAAGGGATGCTTTTGCGAAGGACAGCTTTAGCTCCTTTAACCATCCATCAGCAGGGTCTACTGGGCATGACATGACCCCCTTTGAGAAGAGACCAGAGCCCGTCCAAACAAAAGTTGGCCTGAGCTCAATGAAACAGCACACCCTTGGCAATGCCAACCACCCGATCAGTGAGAAAGAGAGGTGCTCTTTGGACACCTCCAAAGGCAGCTGCCACTGTGGGATGAAAGGCGGCTTTTCGGACTACTGCTCCCTGAATGTCCCCAGCCCGCAAAATCCACGGAGGCAGAAAAGCATCTTGGAGCTGCAGACAGGGCCCGATGGGTCCAAGCTCTATGGAGCCACCCGGACTGTCATGGAGCAGTACGAGGAAATGGACCAGTTTGGAAACAAAATCATCACTTCGTCCACCACAGTCACCAAGCAATCTGAGACACAAACATCTTCCACGTGCAATGTGGCCTCTCATCCCCAATATGAGGTATCTGCCTCACCTGTGTTTCGGAGGTATTTGAAGAGCCCAGGCGAAGACTTCCACACCAACGGCAGTTTTCAGGAGCCGGGAGTGGTCTTTGTCACCTTTGGCAACTCCAAGCCAAAGAAATAGGAGATTCTGGAGAGCAAGAGAGAACTGTATAAGACAAAAAAGAAAGTCCACAACAAAAAAATCTCCTGGTTTATCCACGTTACATACAGGGATTCGCCTACACCCCTAAGGACTTCTCAGGGTCATCGTCTTGGTGTTTGCGTACAGACAGGACAAATGCAGTCTGCCTTGACACTGGAGGAGAACAGCCCTCACCTGGCCAACCCAACAGACTTGGTGCTGCACCACAATGCAGAGCCCTGACACTGTTAGAAGCACAAGGGAAAAATCCATCCATGGGCAACTTAGGGTAGCTTCTTCCCTCTAGAGTGTCGGGGAAGTGGCGGGGGGCGGTTGTATCAGGCTTCTCTGAACTAATACAGAAGAAAGGATAGGTAGGATCAATTAAAGAACCAACCAATCTGGTCATTGACGAACACCTTTATGCTAGCTTCTTTTTCTAATTTTAATATAGATTTCCAAGAAGGGCATCCTAAACACACATATACACACATGCTCATATTGATGGGTGAGTTGGATAGGTTTTCTCTTAGCAATTAACAAAAGAAAAGGAAAAAAAAAAATCTCAAATTGCTATCACTGTTGGGGTTGGGGGAGGTATTTATCAGTTTATTTTTCAGTTCCTGGAAAGTACTCGATGCTACTGAAAATTGTCAAGCCAAGACCTACAGCGATTATCAGTGCCATTCCCCCAAAGAAAGATGCTATGAAAGATTCTCTACTTGAGTCAGAATGGTTACTGCTTTCCTTTCTTTATTTTTCAAATTGTAATTTATTATTCAATACATACAAAAGCCTTATTTTAGATTTTCCATGCTTTCATACATGTTTACTGTTTAAATTCATTTTGAGACTTTGTAAAGCAATTTTCTTTTTATTATGACTTTGTTTTGTACATTCTCAACTCAAGATTTTAGATATTTTGTGGCTTTTTTTTTTTTTTTTAACTTCTATTGCTGCGTTCTGAAGGTAAACATTACCTCTAAAAATACTTTCGTGTGGTTGAGTTTCTTTTGTTAAGTGCTTGGTTCCTTTCAAAGTACCTAGAAAGCATCCCTCAATGAATTAGTTGAATCACATATTGAGAGCATTCTAAATCACTGGAGGGATTTTAGTCTACATCTTCTTTACAACGTGGGCAGATTAACGGCCCTGCGGCAATCAGCATTCATACTCTTGTCTGAAAACTGAGTGGAGTTCAGGATGATATGCACCACCCTATCCAGGACCCTGTGCAGGTGTGTGGAGACTGAGTAGGATGTATACACCAAGAAAGGTCTGAACACTTGCCTGTACCCATTTCCTCCATGTGAGAAGGCAGCAGAGGTTTTGTGCCTCCATAAGCCTTACAAGGAGGGGCAGTTGATGAACCAGCCATTGCTCAGTGCTGTGCCTCAACCTCACATCAGAGGTTGGCCTCAGTTTGGGAATGAGGCGAGCAAGCACAGAGTTTGCTCCAGATGTGGGAGAAGGCGAGGAGCCTACAGAGCGACTGGATGGTTTCTCAGGGAGCTGTGTCCTACTGCCTGGCTACTCACCCCTGAGTCTGACTGTAGACCTTCTGGCTGGTCTATGGCAAGCCACTTCATCTCTCAGTGCATCAGTTTACTCTTCTGCAGAAGGGGACAGTAACCCTATTCAAAAAACCACCATGTTTCAGTAAGATATTGTGGTTAATGTTTTGGTTTTTTTCCTCTGAGGGAAAAGAGCTCACACTGACGACTGAAGAGCAGGACACTGGGGAGGAAGGGACTGTTTCAGCATCTACCACTTCACATCCCCGAGTCCATAGCTACATTTTGAAATAGCAAATAACATCTCACATCATGCATTACCTTGTTCAAGGTGTTGCAGACCAAGTAGAAGTTCTGTTTCAACCCCCAGAAAAGCAGGCACATACCCAGAGCTCTTTGGTTTGCCTCTAGGACCCCATAAATTTGCAAGTTAGGTATGCCAAAAGAATATAATTATCAGTTCCACCAAAGAGTATGCCGAAGGTTGAGGTAGAAGAACAGATCATCATAAACTGAGTGTATGGTTCTCTGGTTTCACAGAAATAACTGCTTAGACTTTCCCAATTGTTTTAGTAGGACTAATTATAGAAACAGGGGAGAATTAGTAATTTGGAGCTGCTCTTCAAAATTTTTCCAACACTGCTTTCTTATCCTTGATTGTTTCTCATCTTAACTTGTTTCAGGATGCCCGTAACACATGTTTGTTTCATTTCTTTTTAAGGACAGTTGCAGAGCAGTTTTAGTAAGTTGCAAACAGGTTGCTTGGGCAATGAAAATTATTCCACAGGAACTCAAATAAACCCAAATATCCTGCACTGCCAGTGCTTAAAAATACTGATCTTATTGTTTGTGTTTCTGGTTTTACAGGATTTCTAAATGTCTCAATGAGCCATTTATGAGGCTAAGATCATTTGAGTTGTGTTTCTTTCATGGTATTTCCATCAGCCAGGAACTGAAATATCATGACGGGACAGATGCTGCATTATTTCAGGACCATACATGGCTCCTTGAAACACTGAAAGAGCTGGAGAAAAAAACAAATGCAAAGATCTGAAACTCAAATACAAGCTGATGGATCAGCTCATATTCTCAGACTTTGCAATAATAAACCAGCAGAGCATATACAAACTTTCAAATCCCAAATGAGTTGTCATAGTTTTTCTGTGATCTTTGGATACAAGGCATGACATTGTTCACCATTCTTTGCCCTAGTGGGTCGCTACATTCTTACACGGTGCTAGGTAGATATTTTCAAGAGCAAAATGGCTGGGAGAATTACCTGGGCCGGTGGCCAGAGGACAGATGGCCTTGTCTTAACTGTACCTCCTTGAGTGGTCAAAGGAAAAATTCAGCTACAGATCTGGTTCTCTTGCAGCAGTAGACATGAAATATGCCACATTTGAAGTGCCTACATCAAGTACTACCCTTCCCAGCTCCATTTCAGCCACTGGTCTCCCTGAGGATACTCAGTCTTAGGTTAGAAAGCTTTGTGGTCACCATCTTCTCCACCTGTCAATAACACAGGCATGTTCAGGCTGACCCCTCTTATTTTTAGGATTTTATAAAGATTTTAATTCACCTACGGAAAAAAAGGCAACAACTGATAAGCCAGCTGCAACTTTCAGCATGGCAGTAATCAGCAGTGTGCTAGAAGAGCCTTCTAGGAACACTCTGTAACTGCTTTTCACAGAAGACTTAAGATAATTTCCTTGCCCACAGTGCCATTCAATTGCTGCTAATCACCTCTCTATCTTCCAAACCATTAGGAAGGCTTATTCCTGGGGCTGATAAAAATACCTCTGAAGAGCAAGAGTATTTGCCATGCATCAGACCGTGAGCACTTAAAATAAATCCCCTGGTGAAAGAGACCTATAAAAGATTATCCCACTTTGGAAACACACTCCAGGAGTACATGCACTCATTCCCATCTAAGAGTAGAGAGATCTTGTTTGTTTGCTAAACAGCTCTGCTTCCTTCCTTGGTATGAATAAAGGAAAGTATTTTTTTCTTATGCAACAGAGACATGTCAACCGTTACTCTTTTCTCTGCCAGGACACACACCTTCGTGCTGTATGAGAGCTTGTCACTGTCAGAGGAAATGCCTGGTGGAGTATCTAGAAGTAACTGAGATCTGTACTGCCAAATACAGCAAAGTTGATCCATTGACTGAGATTTATTATCGCCAGGACTGGCACTTTGCTCCATCGTCACAGATGATGCTGTGTTCCTGCAGCTGCCCATCACCACTCACTGTTCTTTGCCAAATAGCCTGTTCATTTCCTCCAGTGAAATGACATCCATGCCAAAGGTGCAGAGCTTCGATTTCTCTTGGAGAGACCCACTAACACAGCATCACTTTTCACCTGGTTTCTGCTACCATTTTCCGCTTGAAGGATCTACCTTATCTTTGCACAAAAACATATTTCTGCTTCACCTTCACCAGCACTGCCCTCCCATTGGCATTAGCACAGTTCTGTAGTCACATTGGTGAAATTCATCTTGCCTAACTGACTGATTTCATCCAACCACATGGGCCTGTTTTAGGATAGATGCATCACCTTCTAGATTCCCTTAACCGGACCTCCACTGAGTACACTGGGAGTTTAGACACTCATTACATATGTAGACACTTACAGAACTACGGTCTTCTCTCTGTAGAGGACTGGAATAGCAGAGGTGTGCTGAGATCATTGGAGACTGAAGGAAAGACAGGGGGTTTGCTTGTATACTTCCCCCTAGAGAGAGGGAAGAAACCCAAAGATGTTAAACTCTTCTTCTAAGTGTTGTCATAGCAAAACAAAGATGACCTAACCCTACTGGTATGTTCAGCCAAAATGAAGGTAATTAAAAAAAAATTGGTGTCTGTTGCAAATAAAAGACAGGGTTCTTGTTCCCTTGTTAACTCATCTCTTGAGATACAGAAACACCTTTCATGTTTCATAGAATCAGAATCATAGAATGGTTTGGGTTGGAAGGGACCTTAAAGATCACATAATCCCAACCCCCCTGCCATGGGCAGGGACACCTTCCACTAGACCAGGTTGCCCAAAGCCCCATCCAGCCTGGCCTTGAACACTGCCAGGGATGGGGCGTCCAAAACTTCTCTGGGCAACCTGTTTCCTCTGGTTAAAGCTAAAAATCTGGCCATCAGGCCACTCCACATAAGAGCAGAAAGTAAAGTTGCCTTTACTCTGAGCTGACAACACTGCAAACCAGGGTGACCACATATTGAACGGGATCAGAGAGCACCAGCAAAACTCTATCGAATCAAACTGTGGCAAATTACCCCTAAACAAAGAGGCAGAGATGCCCTCATGTGAGGGAGTATCAGTACTCAGAGCACTGACCTGGTCAGTCAGAGTTAGGTTAGGCTCAGCTGTGCTCCTTTGGGAGCTTTGGACAGACCTGACTTGCAGATGGACTCACCAGGGAAGCTGAGCCTCTGCTTTGCACCACAGTGAAAAGGAGTGCACAGAGATATCTGAATTGCCACCAGCATCCTCTGGATTACTTGACCGTGAAGACAACCTGGAGCTATTTCAGCAGCTAGGCTCATGTCCAAGATTCTTTATTCCCATCCTCTCTCCACTAATAAAATAGCTGGTCTTGGCAATGCTTTCCAGAGAGATTCTCTGGGCTCTTCACATTGTGATGGGTTAACCCTGGCTGGATGCCAGGTGCCCACCAGAGCTGTTCTATCACTCCCCCTCCTTCTCAACTGGACAGGGGAGAGAAAATATAACAAAGAGCTTGTGGGTCGAGATAAGGATAGGAGAGATCACTCACCAATTACCGTCACGGGCAAAACAGACTCAGTTTGGGGAAAAATTAACTTGATTTATTACAAATCAACCGGAGTAGGGTAATGAGAAATAAAACCAAATCTCAGAACACCTTCCCTCCACCCCTCCCTTCTTCCCGGGCACAACTTCACTCCCGGATTCTCTACCAACCCCCCCCAGTGGCACAGGGGGACGGGGATGGGGTTTACGG
The DNA here is from genome assembly GCF_026419915.1 of Harpia harpyja. NCBI lineage: Eukaryota > Metazoa > Chordata > Aves > Accipitriformes > Accipitridae > Harpia > Harpia harpyja. The sequence goes on from NC_068940.1 coordinate 103,478,948, forward strand.
TCAGTTCATCACACGTTATTTTCTGCCGCTTCATCCTCCTCAGGGGGAGGACTCATCACACTCTTCCCCTGCTCCAGCGTGGGGTCCCACCCACGGGAGACAGTCCTCCACGAACTTCTCCAACGTGGGTCCTTCCCACGGGCTGCAGTTCTTCACGAACTGCTCCAGCATGGGTCCTTTCCACGGTGTGCAGTCCTTCAGGCACAGACTGCTCCAGCGTGAGCCCCCCACGGGGTCACAAGTCCTGCCAGAAAACCTGCTCCGTGGGCTCCTCTCTCCACAGATCCGCAGGTCCTGCCAGGAGCCTGCTCCAGCGCGGGGTTCCCACGGGGTCACAGCCTCCTTCGGGAACCCACCTGCTCCGGCGTGGGGTCCTCCACGGGCTGCAGGTGGATATCTGCTCCCCCGTGGACCTCCATGGACTGCAGGGGGACAGCCTGCCTCACCATGGTCTTCCCCACGGGCTGCAGGGGAATCTCTGCTCCGGCGCCTGGAGCATCTCCTCCCCCTCCTTCTTCACTGACCTTGGTGTCCGCAGGGTTGTTTCTCTTACATGTTCTCACTCCTCTCTCCGGCTGCCGAAATACCGCCGTCCCAACTTTTTTCCTTCTTAAAAATGTTATCACAGAGGCGTTACCACTATCGCTGATTGGCTCGGCCTTGGCCGGCGGCGGGTCTGTCTTAGAGCCGGCTGGTATGGGCTCTGTCGAACACAGGGGAAGCTTCCAGCAGCTTCTTACAGAAGCCACCCCTGTAACCCCACCCGCTACCAAAACCTTGCCACACAAAACCAATACACACATAAAGTGGTGTTTGGGGAATCAGGTCACGGCATAAAATACAGTCCACAGAGTAAACCACCAGGTTTATGGAGCTGTGGAAGCTTTAATGCTGCAATGTGTTTCCTTTTTAGGGTTTGGACTATGTGATCTGTGTGAGCAGCCATATGATATCAGTGATTTCAGGAGCTGCCCGACCAGAGTTTTTGAGTCAGAGCCTCTGAACAATGTTTCTTACCTCACTCAAGGCTTTTAAATGATTCAACTGAGTGAATCATTTGCTCTAATCAAATAAATAAATTCTCTCATCAGGGGTTCAAAGGTGTCTTGTCATTCTGTCCTGACTGAAAATTAATGCTGACCTATCCAAGATGACAAGTAAATTGAGTCAGACAGGAATCTGAATTCTCACAACAGATCTCCAAAAGAACATCAACAAGAAAATCCAACACAAGCAGAAGATCCAGCAAATTAGCTTACAGCTGCATTTCCAGGTGGTCATGATTCAGAGTTATTTAACTTCAGTTTCTCCTTCTTCTTCAGCCCATGTTGAAAGAAGTGTGTGCCTCATGCCTGCAGCCTGTCTACGCCATGGAGCGGGTGGTCACTGACAAAGTCTGTGTGCACCGCTCGTGTTTCTGCTGCCAGGTCTGTGGAAAGAAGCTGAGGTGAGTGGTAGGACCCAGGTGCATTTATTTTTAAGGGGTGTCCAAGTAGTTTCCATCACAATAGTCCAAGGGTAATTCCAACAGGGCAGGCATCAGGAAATGAGAAAGGGTAGACATATTCCCTGATGCAATCTGCCTCTCCATCACTAGAGTCTGAAGACTGCTCACCTCAAGCTTGTAGACATCTGTGGGTCAAGAATCTGCATGGTGGTGCAAGCGTGAGCTGAAAATACAAGAAATATTTAGAATTTGGGAATGATGATATAGAATTTAATTGGAGGAATCATTTGAGTGCCTCATGTTCATGGAGTCAGGTAGGTTGGAAGGTACCTCTGGAAGTCTCCACCCAGCCTCCTGCGGGTCCAAGGAGGGCAGGTAGCTCAGGAACATGTCCAGGAGAGGTTTGAATGACTCTAAGGATGGAGATTCCACAGCCTCATGGGTGGGACCCCTCTTTCAAGATTTGACCACCAGCGAAAAGGTTTTTACTTATATCTCATCACAAATTCCCATGTTACAACTTGTTCCCATTGCCTCTCATCTTGTCACTGCCCACCTCCAAGCGCACTCCAGCCCTGTCTTCTCTATAACCTCCCATAAAATAGACACACACAGCTATAAGTTCCTCCCTCTTAACCTTCTCCTTATAAGACCTAGCTAACTCAGCTCTCAGCTTCTCCTCAGATGACACGTGTTCCAGGCCCCTGCCCTTTGCTGGACTCTTTCCAGTATGTCAATGGCTTTCTTGCACTGAGGAGCCCAAAACTGGACAAAGTACTCCACATGTGGTCCTACAAGTGCCAAATGCAGAGGAACAGTCACTTCTCTTGACCAGTTGGCTGGGCTTTTGCTAATGCAACCTAGGATGTAGTTGGCTTCTCTATCACAAGGGCACACTGCTGGCTTGTTTTCAGCTTGTCAGTCACCAAGACACCCCGGTCTTTTTCTGCGAGGCTGCTTGCCATCCTCTTGGCCCCCCAGCTGTACAGAGACTTTCTCCCACTATGCAGTTGTTGTATTATGGGAGTCCTGTGCAGTTTTACCCATATGGTCCATGCTGCGCATACAGGGGGAGAGATGAAGTGCTGGTATGAAGCCCGGCCCATAAATGAGGAAGGGATTGCACATAACCTGGACTACAGCTCCCAGAGGTACTGCAAGGAAATGTTTAATTTTTCACGTTTTGGTTTTTGAAAGAAATATCAAACATATCCTCAAAAAAACGACACTACTTTTGAAAGGTTTCATTCTTCAAACCCCCTCCCTTCCCCAACAGTTTCCACTGAAGAACAATTTTGCTGAAAACTTGTCCATCAGTGCTACTGTTAATCCTTCCCTCCCACACAGCTACTAACAGCTATGCTAATGTGTGTTTTCCAGCTTGCAAAACTATGCTGCCCTCCATGGGGTGTTTTACTGCCAAGTCCACTACAAGCAGATGGCTGGAGCTAAAAGCAGAAGTGAGACAGAAAGACTTGAGCACTGGCTAGGAGACCAGCAGGTTCAGCAAGTCATGATGGTAGGCAAAGGACCACAACCCCAGGACTGGTCTAACAGGGCCAAAAAGAAGACTGAAACAAGAGAGAAACTCACACCCTTCGATGCACGGTGCAGCTTGCGGCTGACTGAGCACAGGCAAGAGCTGAACAACAGGTCTGTCCTCTTAGGGAACAAGCTCAGAATGAGCTGGCCGCCTTCAGAAACAGCCTTGTTGGCTGTAGATGGAAAAGCTGGAAAGGGATCGTGTTCCTGGGAAAAGCCCACACTGAGCCTGCAAACCTACCAGGCTGCGGGCAGCAGGGCAGGCAGGAGGATGCTCAGGGGTCAGGAGGGAAAATCAGCAGAGGAGGCAGCAGTGGAGAAGGGAAGCTTCTTAGCTGGTGTCACCTATACCAAGGAAAGAAAGCAAGCGTGTTCCTGGCCCAAGACCGGAGAACAGAAAGACAGTGAAAAGACTGGGGGTGGGGACGTGTCCAAAGGGAAGCGAGGGGGCAAGGTGTCCCAGCGAGTGGCTGCAATCCAGCAGGGCAAAGCCCAGTTGAAGAAAGGACGTGCCTCTGCCTCCTCCCCTCTAGTCCTGGAGCCTGTGAAAGCCCTGCCTCGTGGCTCACTTGTTGTCTACCACACCACACGTCAAAGCACTAAACCCACCAACTGGAGGTATCTGGGGGGCACAGGGGACTGCATCCTCTCTGCTGCAGAGCTCCCAGTGAAGGAAAATGAGGTCTGTGGGTCTATAAGCACATCCAACGAAGGACGCATAATGCCTGCAATGACAGATGACGAGCCTGAACTGACCACAGCCGCTCCAGCTACTGCAGGAGACAAGCGTCATCTTGGAGAGAGAATGAACAGCCCACAGCCCATCTGTGTGCCAGGAGAGCCCGAAAACAGAAACACTACAAGCGTAGAGCTAAAATGTGGAGCTGAGGGGGTTGATCCCCCTGAAAATGAAGCTGAAGAAGCCCATTGCCTCTCCGGTGTGTCAGGGATCCCTTATGTACCTCCTGGCTCCCTGGAGCCAGGAGGGCTGAGTGTATCACCTGAGATCGCTGAGCTGGTGAATAAGAAATCAGAGGCAAACACTGATGAGTTCCCTGGGAAAGAGATACCAGTAACTTTGGGGGAAAACATGCAGCCATCCAGCAGAAGTCATTTGCGTGGAATTGAGAGCAAAGGGGCAGCATTTGAGAAGACAAAGGAAGTGATACCAGTAAGTACGTCAGGGTTTCTGGAAGAGCCTAGTCCTGAGCATACATCTCAGGAAAACAAAGCAGAAAAGAGCAGAGTCTCTTCACCTGGTTTGCCAGATAAGACAGATGACCACAATGTGTCCTGTCTACAAGAAACAGAACCTCAGGGCACAAGTGGCCCACTGATAACTAAGTCTCATGAGGATATTTTGAGACATGATATAAAATCACCTGGCAAGGATTTTCCAGTATCAGCAGACACACCTCTGAAAGGAATCTGTGCCACTTGGCCCTCACATGATGAAGTCAACAACTCCAAGTCAAAGGATCCCAGAGAAGTTCTTGGTGGAAACTTCTTTCACATTTCTGAGCAACCAGCCAAGACATTAGACTCTTCCAAACCAAATTTATCCTTAGACAAATCTGGAGGTCATCCAGTGGATGAAGAAAAAATTGGTCTGAAACTCCCAGGGGAAAGCACTGTGCATACCTCAAGGCCTGGTGCCCAGAGCAAAGAGACCAGAAGCAGTCAAGCCTGCAGAGAGATGCTAGGTAAAGGTTTCAGGCTTCGGAAAAAACCCTTCACTACGCTTTTTGGTTCTGAAGACAAAGGCAGCACTCCCAAGAAGGAAACAACAACCCAGAGGAAACCCACTAAGCCCCAGTCAGCCCTTGTCACTTTGTTTGGTTACTCCTCAGAGAAGAAGCAGAGTCAACAAGAAAAAACTACAATGTCCTCAGAAAAAACAAATATTGACGACAGGTCAGAAAAGCCCCAGGTCCTCCTCAGCCCCTCCAGCCAAGCAAAACAAAAGGCCTCCAAGAATGATCAGCTGCCACAGCCAGGAAAGATGGAGGTCTTCCCTAAACATATCCAGGAGAGCTCTGGAGGCTTCTCAGACTCTTCTGAGGGCAAGGAGACTGACACCCTGTTGTTAGCTCCTGGCACAATCATTTCAGGTGATGATAAACGTGAGAGAACTGAACTTGACATTCATGATCAACTGGATTTAAATAGTCAGGTTCAGCAGCAACAGGACAGCTGTTGGCCCTCTCTCATGCCAGCACAGGAAAATCAGAAAGAAGCTGCAGTAACCTCGGAAAGTGGAACTAACCCTCTACATCCTCGTCCAGAGCTTATGCCTGCAGCTGATAACAGCAAAAATCTCATCAGGGAAGGAAATCATCATGATGATCATCTACTAGAAATTCAGAACCTAGTGAGTTTGGATGTCCAGGACGCAGTGATAGAGGATGGGATATTTTTTTCACCAGGCAATTCAGAAAAGTTACCCAAGGAAACTGAGCTTCAGTTAGACAACGTGGATTTTCTGGAGGACAATAACTTGTTCTTTTCTGGAGGACAAGATTTTCCCAGCATAGCAAGTAAAACCCCAAATTCAGCCTTGCAAAATTCAGAGGCAGAAACTCCACCTTGCTTTGATCCAAATCCTTCAGAATTATGCCAGGAAATCCCAGCAGAAACAAATGTCCCACTAGTGTTGTGGGATACCTCCAGTCTCTCGCTTCTTCCTGCACAGGATGAGACTAATATTAGAGACCCAGAAGGGATTCAGAGCTGTGCACTGCTGCAGCAGTTGGATCCACAATGCCGGGCTCCAAAGACTGCAGAAGATACATTTGGATTGGGTCTCAGTGCTGAAGGCTCAACAAACAAGCACCTCTCTACGCAGGAAGACAATTTCCCCCCAATGCACATGTTCCCCAGCCATGCTTCTGAAACCTTTAATCAGGGTGTCTTTGATCCTTTCAATGTTGATTCAACCAAAATGGGCCAGGAGGCTCCTGAAAAAATGAACACGAGCAGAAAAACATCAGGAGTTGAAGATTACAAAAGTCTGTCTTCTGCAGACCTGAATGTGTTAAATGATGGCCTTTTAGACCAGGAGTTCTTTATATAGTTGAAAAAAAAACATTTAAAAAAGCACCCACCCCTGCAGCACAAGTTAGCTGATATGGGACAAAAATTGATTCATTAAATCAGTTTAGAAATCCCTCACTCCTCTGGCACGAAACAAATTCAGTTGTGCGTAGGCTGGTTTATTAATGGCTTAAGGAGCTAAATTTAAGATCTCTATCCTGGTCATAGTGGGTCAGTGCTCAGTGCCCAAAAAAGAACACTGCAAGAACTGGCTTCACTGTGAGGAACCTCCAAGGAGACACCAACCAGCACCCCCTTCTCTGCACCCAGGGTCTTCTGCAGAGGGGATCTTCTGCAAAATCTACTGCTGAGGTCCCTCAGAAGATGTCTGCATGGCCACTGTCTGCATGGCAGAGGGGAGACAGACCTCCAGCCAGCAAGCAGCCATGAGCAACAAGCTAATCAAATACTAGAAGCTCAAATGAGAAGAGAATGCCATTATCAGGAAGGAACCAAATCCTTGGCCACAAGGAGCAAAGGCAAAGCTGAGGGGGGGGCAGGGTGAAGGTTTGTCTCAAAATTAGGTTTAGGTGTCTACAATATTAGTGTTTTAATGTAAACCAGATGCTTAAGCCCTCATCAGAGTCAATGGAGAATTGGTAAGTACAGTCTGGGGAGTGATTCAGCCCACCCTAAAACAGACAAGTGCATTCAAAAAGCTAACAGCTCTCTGGACTCTATTAACTGTGTCGATCAATCTTCACTAACTACAGTGCAACCTTAAGTATCTATATTTCACATATAGACAACTACATTTAGACATCCAGAGATTAATCCAACCCAAAACTTCATACACCTTTTCACCATATGGCTTGCCTACACTTAATAATAATGATATCTCACTCCCCCCATTATATTTTTTCCTTCAGTACAGTAGACTGCAAAATCGCTTCACATAGGAGGTCGCCATCATTAGCCTCATTGTAGGATGATAAGCAAAGATAAGTGAAATGACCTTGCCAAGGTCACACGGTCAGAAGGGCAGAGGAGGAAAGGGAACCGAGGTCTCCTGAAGTCTTGGGGTGTGGGCACATCACTACATCTGCTCTCCCTGTGCGGTTGCACTCTGACCCTCCCTGACTGCCCTTTGCTGTCATAACATAAATGTTATAGGAGTTAACAATTATACTAATAATAACCAAGCTCACCAGAAACCTCAGAGAGTCAAAGAAAGAACACATGTATTATGAAAAGGATTGTGTAGCATATCACTTCACCTGTTTTAATCAGCTGTCTGTAAAAAAAAAAAAAAAAAAGATGTTAAAATAATTAATTTTTAAAATAAAAGTTAAAAAAAACCCAAACCTTCCTGCCTTTCCAGTGCTGAAATAACCCTGGCTCTGTCAGATCTGCTGGAGGAATAAAGCTGCTTAATGACTGCCTCTGTTGCAAAGCAGTGTGTCAGTGTTCTGTGCAGGGAGACTGTTCAATCAACAGGAATCAGGGAAAAGAGAGATGTCCTTGAAAGTTACATGACTCATTAGATGCTGAAGTCGGTCTCAGCTTGGGATGGGGCAAGAGACTTGGGACAGAGATGCCATCTCACCAACCTGCCTGAAACTTGGTGAAGCTGTGTTTAGAGATGGAGAAATGAGACCTAAAGGCTTGCAGGGATCAAGCACCTTTCGCTGAAGCAGTGGGGAGGGGGTGGCCTGTTACAGGGGTGCCAAAGACACTCTGAGTGACACCCCAGACCAAGTTGTCACTAGCACATGACACTCATAAACCTGACCTCTCCCTGCCAGCACTAAGAGGAAGAGGGAAAATACAGGAGCACCACAGCTGGTGGGTACGAATCCATTCTGGCCGCGATTCACCCCAACATGTAGGTGTCCAAGTCGGTCTCCAACCACAGTCACTCCTGATGTTCAGAGCTGTGTAAGAGAAAAGCCAAGTCCTTGAATTCATGCATCAGTGCCCTACTGCCCTCACCAGCCTTCCTCCCCAGGCAATGGTTTCTTTTTCTGAACAACTATCTTGGGTGCACCCTCTCCTTTCCCCTAGTCCTTGACATTTGTATGTGGATGTACAGGCTTTCCAGTTGTCCATCCCAGGTCTTCCCTGAGACCTGCTGATTTCTCAAGCCCTCTGATAGAGGCTTTTCCATTTTCAAGAGGCTTTGGTGCATTAGTAATCCACCTGGGCAAAACTGTTGGCCAGAGAAAAATAAGCACAGAAACTCTAGCAGCGGGGCTCCAGGAAACAGAGGTTTGCAGGGCTGACCCAGCCTTTGTCCCTGAGAGATCTCCACCATGCAGGATTGACCCACTCAGCCCCAAATGATGAAGACAGTCATAAGAACAATGTCTTTCAATGAGAAATGTCATTTTAGGGTGACAGAGTTTACAAGGGACTGAAGCTTTTCCAGGGCTTCAGAAGAGCCAGTCTGGTGACGTTAGGAAGAACAGCCTCAAGAAGTCACATCTGCATTAGCGCATGAGACTGCAGTCATGTCTGGGTTACCCCCAAGGAGTTTTTTAGTCAAAATCTGAACTCTTTGCCACAGGAGATGCTGGTGGCTGAGGAGTGGGAGGGAAGACCATGAACCACGCACAACAGGGTAAGCTTGAAGACTCCAGCTTGTTGCACACTGATGGAAAAGGCACCTACTCCCTGTTCAGCAGAACAGGGTCAAAATTCCTCTGCCAGGGTGGATCTCCTTGGCCAAGTCATCCCATGACCTGGCCAGTGATGGATTTAGGGTAAAAGGAACCTCTGGAGGTTGCTTAGCTCGATCTCCTGTTCGAGGCATGTCTCTGAATAATAGCAGGTCTTCTCATCCAAGGACGTAGATCCAGAGCCCAGTGATATGCTTGGGTGTGTGGAGCGTGCACATGATACAGGCGCATCGTTGGTGCAAATTTACACAAATCTAAGTAACATTTACTCCTCTCTTCCTTTACTCCCAATAGCATCAACCAGTCTGACGTGTCTCCCCCACGCCAGCTTAGGGGGTGATGTTTTAAGAACCTATCTTCTACCCCTCTTCCCACTTCCATAAGCATGCCAGTGCCATACCCACGCATGAAACACCAGCCCAGACTTGCGTGAGCCGTCAGTGACTTTGTTGGGGGCTCAGACATACTATCTGGATTGAGACTGAAGGACAAAGAATTTGAGAGGAGACATGAAGTGAGCAGGTCAGAGTCTAGTGACGCGTCCTTATCGCTCTGGTGAAAGCGGCCAGGAGACCTTTGCCAAATTCCACACTGAATTGCATACACCGAGGGCAATCCAGCTTTGCCGTTTCCACGAATAGAGATACAAAACACTCAGGGAGTCTGTCCAGGAAGCAGCTCAGACATGCAGCAGAAATCAGGTCAATCTGCTTTTCAAGTGACATCAGAACCTCGGGTAAAGCCAAGCTGGTGTCATTTCTTATCCCCTAATCCTGTGTGCTCTGTATGTCTGTGTGCATAAGGTGCTATGTTTTTCTTAAGGGTACTCTCTAAACCAAATCTATTTTAGGATTCTCTCCAAGACACTGCAGTTTAGATCTAGTTTTATGACTAAACAAGGTTTCTACATGGGGCAAATGAAACCAACAGCTTGGGGGACAGTTGTCAAAACCAAGTCTACTCGATAGGAGAGGGTAGAGCTGAGCCCGGCAGGCCAGCTGTTAGCGGAGTCGTCCTCTGGGAAAATTGACGCGTGGGGCGGTGAGACGAGGGATGCCAAGTGCACCGGAGCTGCTCCTGGGCCCGCGTTCGGGCACCGTTCAGAGGCGACGGCTCGTTGCCGAGCGTCCCCAGCCTCCATCCCCGAGCGGTGCCGGGTCCTCCCTCGTCCCACAGCGCTGGCGTCTCCTCCTCCCCTCAGACCAGCCCGTGACCACCACCGTCCTGGCCGTCCTCGGCAAGTTCGCTGCCTCGGCCTCCTTCTCCACCTCCTACGTCTACTCGGCAGAGCTCTTCCCCACGGTCGTCAGGTGAGGTCTCCCCCCGCCTCGGAGCTTCCCTCCGCCGCGGCCGGCGGCAGCCGCGGAGCGAGAGCCCGGCTGGCGCCCACGGCCGCGCTGGGGCCCGCGGCGGCCCAGGGGACGCCGAGCCCTGCCCGCGCCTCCCGCCGCCCCTCGCTCCCCCAGGCAGACCGGCGTGGGACTGTGCTCCATGTCGGCGCGGCTGGCGGGGATCGTGGCCCCGCTGACCCGCCTCCTGGGCCGGTACCACCGCGCCGTCCCCATGGCCATCTTCGGGAGCGCCCCCGTGGTGGGGGGGCTGCTCTGCCTCCTCTTGCCCGAGACCCGCGGCACCGACCTGGCGGACGACACGGGGGATGGCTGCTCCCCGACGGAGGTGGGGACCCGGAGCTCTGAATTTAAGGCAAAAAAAATCCAAAGCTGAAAATTTAAGGCAAAAAAAATCCAAAGCTGAAAATTTAAGGCAAAGAGAAATATGTCAGAAACCAGAATGGATACACTATCATCTCTTCCTCTCTCCTTCTTGTCTTCAGCAGCAAGAGACTGGAAATTTTGTCCAAGAGAGTCACCAGAGAGGATGGAGTAGACTTGGAGAGGGATGTCTACAGATGCTCAGAGAGCAAGTGATGAATGGACAGGCATATACTAAAGTTTCAGTCTCACCCAATCTTTCTTTAAGCAGACCGGTGAGGCGTTGCTGTCTGGAAACTGGTCTTTCAGATGATCAACAAAATATTTGTGGTCAGAGGGAGAGGAGATCTGTGTCACTCTGCGTTTGGAAAAGATGCACTTCAAACTGTTCCTGAAACCCGGTCTGTTATGCCTGGCTGCGCGAGTCCTCCTCCCGACGTGTTTCCCAGTCCTTTGCAAACTGGTACCCGTGGAACCATCCCTGTCGTGTTTTACAGCAATAAAGAATCGCCAGTAGAGTGGTAGTACTGGGCAAGCGAGCACCGGGCTGTGTCCCTCCTGCACTAATCGCTTGGGTCATCAGCCTTCTCGTCGGTCCAAGCCTCGACATTTGATCAGGATGTCACTGAAACCCTGTCACACACGTATTTAGCTTTTATTTCTGTGTGGTGTTGAATTTGAGGTTCTACATGAATAATATAAATTATACTCTGCGTTTGATAAGAGACACTTGTAATGCAATATGTGAATAATAAATGGTGTTGATTTTTTTTTTTCCTACTGTTTCACAGTTGGCCTTTGTAACTGCTATTGGCTCTGGAGTGTTTTCTACACAGAAATTGTAAGCCTGTAATTTAACACACAGATGGAAACGTGTTTGGTTTCCATCAGCCACAAACAATGCAGAAACAGAGTGTTAAAGCAGAATGACTGGGTTCAATTAGGACTTTTTTTTTATTTCCAAGTCTTCAGATGAACGATCTATATTTATTTGCTCTAGTAGCAGCTGTGGAAGCTTCCTGAACTGTGTAGTGTACACTACAATTCAATGTCAGTTAAACTGAGTGGGCACCTGGACAGCATTCCCCAGTCATGGCCAGTCTTTAACAGTGTCTTTGGTTGGCTGCTGCCAGCTCAGCCGCAACATTTTAGTGTCATCTAGTGCCACGCAAAAGAAAGAGAAGTTTGGCCTCTTCTCCTGCGCTACTTGTTTGCAAGCAGAGAATGTATTTGGTGTCCTTTCATGAAGCTATCTCCTCAAACCACAGCACTGCTCTTGGTCAAAGAAGAAGGCTGGTCAGTTAGCCTTGCAGCAACATCCTTTTGTTTCCAATTGCTTTGTGCTGTACTAAATGGTGTTTTGAAGGCTGCGGTGTCCCAAGTCCGGGCTGGACATGCCTGGAGGTGATATTCATTTTCTGCTTTGGCTTTGGTGCACAAAATCTCCCCAGTGTCACATGGGACCTGACCATGGCTGGAGACGGGGCAGGGCATTTGCAGGATCTGGGCTTTGGCACTGACCCATCGCACAACGTCATGACAGCAGCAAGAATGCTGCTTCTCCTCGCCTCCTCAGCCATTCCCTGCTGGGTCCCTTTCTGCAAGCTTTGCTCTAGTCATGGACCTGGGGCCTTCCCAGTACGGGGTCAGGAGGAAGGAGAGGACAATGTCCTCTAGAAAAAGGGCAAGGTCCAGGATCCTGACACCTCTGCCCCACAGCCAGGAATCAGGGTTGCAGCATCGTTTGTTGGTGTCACTGACACCGAGGATGCGCTGATTGTCTCTGCTTTTCCCAGCTAAACCTCGCTATCCCATTTTGTTCTCACCTTCTCTTCAGCCGTTTGGCTCCCTCCCCTTGGCTATGGGGTCATCCTCTTCCCTTAAGTTATCCCTTCAGGTCACCTGGGGCACTTTTTACGTTTGGCCCATAGCCTCATCATGATGAGAGCCCAAAACATCCAATTTTATGTATGAAAAAGTGTGTTTGCATTCTCACATGCTATTCCACCACACCTAGCTCGACTCCGTACTGTGAGCTCTATTTGTTACAGTGCAAGACGATGCATGGACCAGGTAGCAGTGACATTAAGGCACAGCAAAACTTTTGGACATCCTCCCATTTCTGCTGAGCTGGGCAAAACACCATGAGTCAAGCTATACAGGTGCTCTTCAGCCAAAAGTGCACCGTCCAGTGGTCTTCAAACTAACCAGGTGCAGTGATCTAGAGAAGAGCAGATGAAATGGACCTTCAACCTACTGGACGCATGAATGAGATGGAAGCAGAAGTACATCAGATGTGCCTGGACACCTTTATTTTTGAGGCAACCTGAAACAGAGCGTCTCAGAGCAGAATTCCCAAAAGGAGCCATGGTTCACTCCTTTTGCTCCAAGCTCTTCCCTCAGCCTTTACCCTCAACGCTTTGTTTTCCATAAAAGCCCAAAGGAGCCAGCCCTCAGCCTTTGCCAAGGAAAAAGTGCCCTTGGGCAAAGGACTGAGCTCCTCTATACTCAGGGCCACTGAACAGGAGCACCACAGCAAATCCTTTGAAAAGCAGTGCCAGAGAGAAGATGGCACCACAGGCAGCCCCTCCTGGTGGGGCATTGTCGCATGTCACTGACTTTATCCAAAACTCTGTCTTCATCAAACTGCATATCTGTGAGGTACTTTGATCCATGGAAAACATGCAGGCATGACAACAGGGAGAAGAAATAAAGTCTGCTTGAAAAGCTTCTTGACACTACCAGAAAATAGCCTTTGAGCTGTATACAGACAAAGCTGGAACACCACCACTGCCTAACTTCTGGGCTTCATCTGTACCAAGCCAGTGGTAAAAGAAAGTCATCTTGAGGGACAGGAGATAAGAGGAGGGGAAGCACAGGAAAAGCACATGTTTTTTCATCACAGTATAAGACAAAAGTGGTCCTAAACCATTTAAAGACAGAAATGGGTACAGCAAGAAGCAATAGACTAGAACAGAGTAGGACAGACCTGATATAGTTCCCAGAAAGATTTGCACTTTCTTCTGAGACCAACTACCACAACATCTCTCAGTTTCCTGGAACAGACAAATTAATGCTGTCCTACACCACAGCCCGACAGCACAATTTTCCGTGCACAAAGCATCATGACATGCTTTAATTCAAAGCCACCAGCACTAAGGTGAAAATTCTGCTGCCTGTTAGACATCCTTGCTCACTGCTTGTTGTTTCTTCCAAAGCATCTCTTTTTCCTCAGCTGAGTGTCTGAAATTTTTAAAAAAAAATAAAAAGGAGTGTTTTTAAGAGAAGGTGAGAAGATCATGCTAGACAGTCAAGAGAAATCACTCCTTCTTGCAAGTGTGAGATTGTTTTCCATGCTGCATCTGCTCTGGCTTTCTCTTTAGTGAGCACAGTATTCTGTTGCAAGTCTATTCAATGCTCTAGCAGGTGTCTCGCTTGGGCAAAGTTTACAGACTCAAAAGGAAGATAAAATGTTGCCTCCACCCTGGTTTCTGATTTCTTTCTTTTTTCCCTTAAATGAAAAGCATTAGATTTTCTCCAGCGAGAGCACTGTTGAACACCAGAGTCAGCATGCAGTGCCTGAGGACAAGCTATAGAGGGAGATACAGGAAGGCAAAAAAGAAAAGGAAAACTAAGAATTGGCAGTGACCGCTTGAGAGGTGGTGGTGTCCTGCAAACGGAGACCTGCCTGTCCTCAGTGCCAGCACAGCACTAGGTTGCCTTTAGCTATGGCTGCTTGCAGGCCCAGCTAGAAGTGAGTGGTCTTTGTGCGCTCATTGTCTCGGCCACCTCCTTTTCCTTTTATGCGTCCATTTTCAGAGCTGCTGTTGGCATTTTCACAGACCTAATGAAAGGGAAAAGGGTTTAAAAGCAAAGGCAGACCCATTATGAGCTGATGGCAGCCTTCTCTGACACACGCAGCCTTTAGCAACCTGGCTTGCCGTTCACCACTCGCTCTCTGGGCCCCTGCGGACACCCTTCTCCCAGCACGACAACAAAAGTATCGGGGTGCAATTCCACCCGGTCCCGCAGGGAACGGGAGCTGGGAGCGACTAGAAGCCAAAAGCCAGAGGACATGGCTCCGAGCACCGGCCCTTCCCTGGGGAGGGCAGGGGGAGGCAAGCGAAGCACCGGCCGTTCCTGGATTCCCTGCATCCCAAAGGGATGACCACCATGGGCATGGTTCCGGGGCCTCCTCCTCTCCCTCCGCAGTGGGGCAGCCCCTCTCCCTGCCCTCCCACCGCTGTCAGCCCTCCAAGAAACCCCCAACCCACGCAGCGCTGATGGCCGCCCGCGGCGCTGGCACCCCACGTCCCTGCCCAAGAGGCGGCACGGGCACCGCCGGGTCCCCACCTCCGTCGGGGAGCAGCCATCCCCCGTGTCGTCCGCCAGGTCGGTGCCGCGGGTCTCGGGCAAGAGGAGGCAGAGCAGCCCCCCCACCACGGGGGCGCTCCCGAAGATGGCCATGGGGACGGCGCGGTGGTACCGGCCCAGGAGGCGGGTCAGCGGGGCCACGATCCCCGCCAGCCGCGCCGACATGGAGCACAGTCCCACGCCGGTCTGCCTGGGGGAGCGAGGGGCGGCGGGAGGCGCGGGCAGGGCTCGGCGTCCCCTGGGCCGCCGCGGGCCCCAGCGCGGCCGTGGGCGCCAGCCGGGCTCTCGCTCCGCGGCTGCCGGCGGAAGGAAGCTCCGAGGCGGGGGGAGACCTCACCTGACGACCGTGGGGAAGAGCTCTGCCGAGTAGACGTAGGAGGTGGAGAAGGAGGCCGAGGCGGCGAACTTGCCGAGGACGGCCAGGACGGTGGTGGTCACGGGCTGGTCTGAGGGGAGGAGGAGACGCCAGCGCTGTGGGACGAGGGAGGACCCGGCACCGCTCGGGGATGGAGGCTGGGGACGCACGGCAACGAGCCGTCGCCTCTGAACGGTGCCCGAACGTGGGACCAGGAGCAGCTCCGGTGCACTTGGCATCCGTCGTCTCACCGCCCCACATGTCAATTTTCCCAGAGGACGACTCTGCTAACAGCTGGCCTGCCGGGCTCAGCTCTACCCTCTCCTATCACATCGGCAAGCAATAGCTTGCTGATCGGAACGGGCCTTGGGGAGTTAACCAAGTCACCTGTGGCCATGGCACCAGGGTCAGCTCGAGCCCTGAGAGCAGCGAGCCGGCCTGGTTGGGAGGACAGGAGCTGCACCAGCAAGGGAAGGGTTGGGGCTCTGTGCCTCCCTGTCCCAGAGGTTGTCCTCTCGGCATGGGAAGAGGTTGTTCACCTTCAGGGATGCCAGTGATGATCAGGCACACCAGGCCACTCAGCAGCAGGAGAACAGCCTGGCTTTTCTTCCTCCCGAACCACTGCAGAATGAAGATACAACCAATACGGGCTGGGATTTCCACTGCTCCGAACGCAAGCTGTGTCAGGTAGATGTCCAGACCAAAATTTGTCACGTTCAGACTCAGCCCGTAGTAGACAAGGCTGTTCACAAACCTGAAAGATGGGCACAGTGGCACTGAGCATGCATATCTATTGGCCATGTGCAAGCATATCTATTGGCCGTGAGCAAATACAATGTTAATCTCCAATGACATTTTGACCAAGCCACGGCATTTCCAAGGGGACATAAAGCCAGACAAACACCACAGGACTGCCAAAGCTGGAATGGCTCTAACCTTTTGCACAAACTGCATAGGATCTTGAATAGCCAGAAGCAGAAACACCCATCAATAACACCCAAAAACCACAAGGTGAATTTACAGTTATGGCTAACCATCAATCCCTTCTTTTCTTCACCTAAAAGTTTGGAAAGAGGGGACCAGGGGATGTCTTACCAGGCGCACGACATGATTAAAGTCACCTTCCGGAGGTGTTTCTTCCGAAAGAGATCCAGAGGACTTCCAGACTTGGTCTGTTTCTCAGGCTTCAACTTCAAAATGCAGAAAGTCAAAGAGTCAAACCAGGCAAAGGAAACCCATGGCTAGCTCCTTTTCCATCTGCCGTCCAAGGAAAGCCTCAGCAGGACAGCCTTGTGACCCCAAGCTGCTCCGGGAGGGAGGGCAGCCCAGTGGGACTGGGCTCCTGCATCTGCGCTCTGGGTGCCCAATGCACTGGTTTGATGACTAAGAGGTTCCTAGGGAAGAATATTTCCCCAATGTAGGGACTTTGAGGTGAGCAAGAAGGTAAGCCCCTTTCAGGCATTTATGCATGGAAAACCACAAACTAAACAGAGACCTCGTGCTCATCTTCAACACTCCTGCAATCCTGACAGAAGGAAAGCCAGGGAAGCATTTGAGTCCTTTCCGTTTCCCAAGGTGGACTCCAGAAAGCTCCAGGCTCAGCCTCAGCAGAAGCTGTGCCTCTACCCTGACCTTGTCTCTGTACAACGCAGCTGAAGATGGAGCTGCCTACAGTCCATCCCCAAATCATCCCCAGCAGGCATGGGAAGAATTTTATCGGATGACCTCAGCTCCAGGGGTTGCTACAAACCCAAGCGCAGAGGAAAGTCTCTGACGACAACAAGCAGTTCCCCATGCCATTACAGGTACCTGCTCAAGGAGTCCTGGTGAGATGGTGCGCTTGTTGATGGATGCCGCCTTCTGAAGGACCTTCTTAGCTTCTTCTATTCTGCCTTTTGTCGCCAGCCACCGAGCTGATTCTGGCAGCACCCTGCCAAGGAGGTGAAATCAGGAGATGCTGCTGTGACCTGCTGAGTTTCCCCACAGCCCATCTCCCTGCAACCACGTCCAGCAAGCAATGGGCATCACATGTGATGGATGGATCTAAATACCTCCTCAGGTCAGGTTTTCCAGGCCTACATTTAGGCTTCAAAGGCCACATTTGAAGACCTGAAGCAAAGCAGCTGCTGCTCTCAGAGGTCCAGTGCCCCAGGGAGATGTGCTGAGCTCCGCAGAAGCCCCTCCAGCATCTGCACTCTGATGGGAAAGACCCAACCTGCTCCTGAACTGCTGCCTTCTCACTGCCATCCCTCATGCTTGCTGCTGTTGTGTCTGCAAAGAGCTCTGCCCACGTCCAACTTACCAGATGTAGAAGAATAAGGCAAATATAGGAGCAGATCCCGCAATCTGCAGCAGCCTCCAGTTGCGAATACCATAACTCAAGCCAGCCAAAATCATCTGTCCGATGGCGAAACAGCAGTGAGAAATAAGCACTGCCTTTGGCCGGGAGGAGACACCAACCCATTCTGTGGCTGAAAAGAAGAATGGAAGTTCAGAGTCATCCATGCAAATGATTTCCCCTGTTGCAAACAGGGCGTTTCCCCTGCAGAAGAGCTCTCCTGGAGGTGAGGAGAGGAGATGGGTAGTCAGAGCTCTGGCATCAGTCACACATGCAAGTCACCAGTGTTTCATGAGATGCTCACCTCTCCGTATCGTCAGGGTGTCCTGGTCCTCTGCAAGAGGACATGAAGCTCAGGTATGTCACCTCTTTGCTCTCAGTGTCCACAGAGCCCCTCACTGGGGCAGAGCTGGGGCCCAAATCGATCGTGTCCCAGAGCCACTGGGCTCTCTCCCTGCACTGACCTCCTGAGCGGGGAGGCTGTCCCCTTGCCCTCCTCTGAGCACTGGCATGGGAGAGATTCTCCCTTGGGGCTCTCACTTAGGGTTGAGGAGATGCCAAAGTGCCAACAGACAGCGCAGAGCAAGACCTGTCCTCACCGTGGTGTTTTTCAAGTCACACATGATGATTTTTATTTCTTTACAGACCTTTCCTGTCGCATCTTGAGAGGCCACATCTGTCTGCCTCAGGGCATGGGCATCCTACTCACCTAAAGCCAGTATCGTCATGGTGATCCCTGACACAGAAGCCCCCACGACACATCTGAAGGCCATGTACACATAGAAATGGGGCACAAAGGCAATTCCTACACCAAACAAGCCCTGGAGGAAGATGGAGATCAGAATGACTGGCCGGCGGCCGATCCTGTGAAGGAAGAGGGAGGACACAGTCAGTATCTGGAGAGACCCTGTGGAGATGGGGACGAGCTCCGCGGGTTACTCAGTGACTGTATCCCCCGCTCTTGAGGGTGGTAAGGTTCAGACTAGACTCTGGGTTGACTTGTGAAGCACCCTGCATGCACGCTGTGCCCTTCTCCCTTCCACCCCCTGTGTTGCCACATCCTCACGGGACCTGAGGACTTTGGTCAGGGTCCCTGTTAGTGAGGAGCGGTGACAAAATGCACAGAGTGCAGTGCCCAGGCAGGCTCGGAGCAGCGTGCCGCTCTGTGCACCGCCGGCTTTGCACAGACCCCGGACGGGTGGTTGCGTCTCCTTACCTGTCACTTAGTGGCCCAAAAATCATGGATCCCAAGAACAGCCCCATCATGTAGATGGACTGGGAGATGTCGTTCAGGTCCTTCCTGTCACACACCAGGTCAAACTGGAGGAAGGAAACACAGATGCTTTTGTTCTTGACAGGCTCCAGATGCTTTCTGATACCACCTCCAAGGATGCAAGTCTCCATGGTATGCACATAGCCCAGAAGTCAGAGGTGGGACAAGCCCATGGGGCAGTCAGTGGTGACCTTCTCCCAAGCACTGGGACCCGCAGAACTACCCCCCAGCCCAGGCACCGCCAGGGGAGCCTCCTGGTTGGAAAATTTTGCTTAAAGTGGGACTTGGGACAGAAGTCCCGGCAGGTTGCTTCATCCTGGACTGCCTGCCCTCGCAGAGGAAAAAGGATGAGTGCAACACTGATTCCTGGGCCAAGCAGTTTCTGTTAAAGAGATGTTCTGCAACTGCCAGCCTCCAGAGGGCATCTATAGAAACAGTCACATGTATGGGAAATAGAGAGGTCAGAATGCACTGAAACAAGTTTAGCGTTGCTCACTGGAGCACTGTTGCTGTTGCTGAGGCTCCTGTTGACCTGTTAGATGTGTGGCTTTGCAAGCTTTCCTCTCCTCGTCAAACCTGGTGGCTCCGCACAGAGCGAGGAGCAGTGAGGAACTCAGGCTGTTTGCGACAACCCTGAGCTGGAGTCGCAACACCGAGACCCCGAGGCAGACACCCCACAGCTGCTCACCCTGAGAGTTCCCCAGCATGCGTGGGAGCAGAAACCAAGTGCTGAGCTCTGCCTCCTCCCCCTGGCCAGGGTGTCCAAAGCACAAAGCTGGGCACAGGGACAAGATGGAAGGTTACCCCCTGTCTGCAGAGGGGCAGCTGGGGCAGGGAGACCCAAAACATCCCACCAGAAGCGAATAATCTCTCCACTGGCTCTGCCTGTGGCATCGCTGACATCTATATTGCAGCCTGCTTGCATGCAACCCCTCCACAACCACACCTGGGGGCTGGGTGGTGGAGCCAAGGTCCCCAAAATACACCTGATCTAAATCTCAGCCCAACCCAGCTGCACCATGGCCGGCACCAGCTTTGACTGAACTCCAGGACAGGGCGGCCGTTTGGGTGTCCCATCCCTTCCACATCCCCAGCGTGTCAAAAGGCGAATACGGACCTCGGTCAGCAGGGACGGCGGCTGTGCTGAGGGGTACACCCAGCCATTGCTGCACTTCTCCGTGGCGTTCAGGCCATACAGCATGATGGAGCCAAGGTCCCAGTCCACCGGCGAGTACATGGAGCACTGCTCGTACGCCCCGTCTGCGTCCCGGGGCAGGGTGAGGTTCAGCTGCTCTTCCTCCGTCAGGTTGGGGCCGATGGCACGGATCCAGCTGGTGTCGCAGCGGTGCGGCACATGTTGAACCATAAAAAGTTGGCAAAACTGGTGGAAAGCCACACTGAGGCAGGGAAACAAGGTGAGCAGCACCAGCCATTTCTGAAATGGCCCAAAATCACCAACCGCTTTCCAAATTTCCCCGACGCCTGACATTGGCAGCTGCATCTGAAGCGGGACAGCGCTTGGACAGACTTTCCACAGGGCTTCAATTAATGTTTAAACCTAAGATAAGCTCTGCAGTCATAGGCAGCCACCACAGATATGTAAAGTCAGGATAGACTTGATGTTTTACCTGTCCTAAGTACACTGTGTAATATATTAATCATCTCTGTGCAACTCACAAACATACGGTGCTGGCTGGAACAGAAAGACCCCTGTTTCAGGCAACCTGGGTCATCGCTTCTGCCGGGGCCAGGTGGCATTGACGGGAAGAGACTATTCTCCAAAGCAGCTGCAGAAGCTGTATTTGCTGAACCGCTGAGACGGTCCCCAGCGGTTCCGCTCGGGCAAGCAAGGTTCAGAGAGGCCGAGACAGCTCAGCAAGATGCAGAGCTGGGAAAAGTCCAGGGGAATAAAGGGAGTGATGCTAATGGATGGGCAGAGCCAGAGACAAGGAAAGGTGGCCAGTTGGTTGTGGTCCCAGGTGACAGGGGACTCCATTTCCTTCATCTTTTGCAGCTTCCCTGTGCAACCACGAGCAAGTCATGGACGGGACATCCACCTTTCCCACCAGTTCTGGGCCACCCCACAAGCTGGTGGGGGCTAGATGCAGGGAAGACTTGGGGAAGACATACAGGGGTGGGAGAAATCTGACATAGGGCTCATCCACTCTTCTCTGACATGGTTTAAATGGGGAAGCCCAGGAGGGTCAGTCAGACACCAGCCATGGGGCTCATGGATCGGGAGAAGCAGGAGCCAGAGGACTGGCACAAAACGCTGCCAGAACTTATGAGAGAGAAAATGGGGTCTGTTCTGCTCTGACCGGCATTGGAGAGCCTGAGCTGGGCATCACACTTACAGGAGGCTGGAGGATACTGAGGACCAAAGGAGTAGGAACCCCATTGCTGGAGGTTTCCAACAACAGGTGAGGAAGCAGCAATGGTTGATAGGAGCCAAGTCACACCTCTGGGCTGAGATGGCCTCCTCAGGACCCGATCAGGGCATGTGTCCAGGACACACCTTTCCATGGCTTTTGGTAAAGATCAGGAGGACTCGATCGATCTGCTGCAGTTCTGGAAGATCTTGTACACCAAAGCCAAAGCACAGAATGAGAATTGCCTCCAGGCATGCCCTGCTTGAGCTCAGCACACCCCAGCCTTCAAAACACTATTTACCACAGCACAAAGCAATCGGAAACAAAAGGATGCTACAAATCTGAGGGGTACACCCAGCCATTGCTATGTTTCTCCGTGGCGTTCAGGCCGTACACCATGTCCCAGTCCACCAGCGAGTACATGGAGCACTGCTCATACGCACCATCCGCATCCCGGGGCAGGGTGAGGTTCAGCTGCTCTTCCTCCATCAGGTTGGGGCCGATGGCACGGATCCAGCCGGTGTCACAGTGATGCGGCACGTGTTGAACCATAAAAAGTTGGCAAAACTGGTGGAAAGCCACACTGAGGCAGGGAAACAAGGTGAGCAGCACCAGCCATTTCTGAAATGGCCCAAAATCACCAACCGCTTTCCAAATTTCCCCGATGCCTGACACTGGTAGCAGCATCTGCAGAGGCAGACTTTGCCGAGGGTTGGAACTGGTACTTAAGCCCAAGATAAGCCCTGCAGCTCTAGGCAGTCACGAGTATGCAGATTTGAAGAAAAAGCAATGTTCTGGGTTGGGATTTGTACCCACGCTGCATTCCCATTAAGTGAAACAGAAATTTCAGGAGGTGTGGACCGTCCAGGGGAGGTCACTTCCCATCTGGAAACTCATCAGCTGGGAGGAGAGACTTTGAGAAGGTGATTGGGATGTGGTAAGAAGAGCAGGGAAGCCCACAAGCATGGGCAGTGTGAGACACCTCGAGGTGAGCACCCACAAAGGGAATCATCCAAGGATGATGGTAACTGGAGTGAACTATTCAGTCACAGGAGGACTGTGAGGCACTGGACTAAGGCAGCATGGAAAGCCTTTAGGAGAGTCCATAAAGGAATTTCCTACAGAGGCAGGAATGGGAGACAAAACTGGGATATAATTCTCTGGGGCTTTTTAAGCAGGGTTTGGCCAAATACTGGAAAGATTGCAAAGAAGTTGGCTTAGATGCAGAAGATGGGGTTCTGGAACCCAGAACGTCCCTTACCATCCCATGTCTTAAACTTGGAAGTTATATTCACCCAAGATAAAAGTTTTCTGGGTCTGGGAGTAAAGAGGAACACCTTAAGAAAAATAAAGAGCCAGAAAATAGCAAACTAAGCCCAAGAGCCTTAGAAAGGTGAATGGAAGAGTCAGCTTAGAAAGTGCCACCGTCCAAGACCACAACTTTTTTTTTTTGTTTTGGTGGGGGTTTTTGTTTGTTTTTAAGCAAGAACATGCATATGGGTGCATCCCAGCCAAAATGCCTGGGGAACATGCCTAGAACTGGACAGTCCCTATCCCCTCACAAAGGACTCACACCTTGCCCTTGACAGTTCCTGAAGCTTTAGAGAAACTTCTCTATTCCCACACTCTGAGCAGGAAGACCCCTTCTGCTTCTGTTAATGGAGACACCATGACCTCGCTCAAACAAAACCCCACTAAGCTCTGGGTAAATGATTACAACAAAGCTGTCAGAGTTTGAATGAACAGCGCACCTTCGGAACAGAAGCCATATATTAAGAGAAAAGTTTCCAAGAAGGACCTCCAGTGAGAAATACTAGGGTTTTTTACTTCTGTGTTAACATTTCCCTTCATTTCTGAAAACTTACTTCCTTTGTGGAAGATGGGCAAGAAATATTGAAGGATGTGAAGGAAAACTCTAGGGTTTCTCCAGTGCAGTGCTTCAGGGAATTGGCTTTCTAAGAGGGAGTCAGGCAGTCTGCTTGCAACCAGGTACTTCTCTTTTGCACAACATCAGATGACACTAAAAGGTTGTGGCCAAGGTTGCTGTTAAAGGATGACCACAACTGGGGAAAGCTGTCCAGATGCCCACTCAGTTTAACAGACATCGAATTGCAGCATTCACAGTGACAAATCTATTGCCGCAACCATGGCAGTGGCTCAGTGCCAGGTCACAGAAGTGTTTTCAATCTCATTGCAAGAGGTTTACTGACAGTCTGCCAACAGCCTTGTCACCTGCACGCTTGGACAAGACCTTTCACTTCAGGCACCTCCTTGCTCTCTTGCAGCTGAAAGCATGATCACTGGCACACAAGCATGCTGCAGCAAGGGATACTGGTGCTTCCAGAGAGGAACAGCTTAGCTACAGCTAAGAGCTGTCAGGATGACGAGATGGCGACATGCCTGTGTTCTACCTCTCACCATCAGTGCATCTTCTTGAAGTCCTGGCTCCACTACAAATGTAAAGGGAGAGATCTCAGAGGCACCTCTGGATCACAACTGCCCTGAAGCCTCAAATTCAGAACGAAAAAGTATTGTGGACATGGAGAGGAGGGAGTGCAGTTCATGCTCCAAATGCTTCTCAGGGTATAAATCATCCCACTTTAACACCAGCCTGTGCCACCCTGAGGTGTTCCTGGATGGGGGAAGCTCATGCCCAGCTGCACAGGGCACGCAGAGCTTCGAGCAAACTTTTCAACCTGAGACAAGCCCTCAGGGTACAATCCTAATTGCTATCCTGGCTCCATTTCTGCACACAACTCCTGCAGAGCAACCTCACCCCTTCCCCACCGAGTCTTCCTGGGGTTTGTCAAACCTCCCACCTCCCCAGACAGAAATGCCCCAGGGGCTGCAGACACCACACAGACAAACCCCTTCCCCAAGATACACCATCCAACCCAATGACACGTAAACCACACACCAAACACGTGGCAATGGACAATTTGTTCTTTATTGATTAAAAATTAGAGACATGCAGTAAAATACAAAGTCCAAAAAAGGAAAAAAGCCTGAATATTTTACATCTTTCATTATAATCTACAATACACCAAAGTTGTGAAGAGGATCCGTTTTCATTAACAGAGCATTGTCCTTAGAAGTAGGAACTAAAAATTACCACCTGCTTCCAGGTTCAAATCAGAAATTTGCACAAAACCCAAATTCTTAATGACACTGGAAAACAATTATGAACAGCATTGGCACTTACTGAACAACATCAGAAAAGACAGTTGTCTAAAACTGTAATAGCCCAGGTAAATATTCTGGATCCCTACCCAAAACATCTGGAGCTCTACTGAACAAAAAACATCAGTTTCTTCCTTACTTATTTTCTCCAGTAAAGAACTACGGAGCCTTGGGTTAGTTTGAGCTCAAGCTCTCTAAGTCCTGGCTTTGGGAAGGTGGGGAATAACTTAATAAATAGATGCTGCATTGTTCCATTTGAGCAGTTCAAGTCCTACCTTTCTCAGCACCAGTACACAAATGAACAAGGAGGTCCCCATGGCATGCGGGCAGAAGGGAAAATAATACTGTACCAACACTACTTTGTCTCTGTATCCTAAGGGTTTCCAAGACATCCATATCGACCATAGGGTGACATGAAAATCGAGATGCCAGCCTGCTCTTCCCAAGCCAAGAAGCTTGATGGGGGACACCGTAGGGAGCGCTTTGTGTCAGACAACAGGAGAAAGTACCAGAGGTGTCACACACACGTGTATGCACACACTTGGCCAAACCCAGCCACCACCAACTCCCCGGTATCCGGCACCTACTTCCTGGGCTCTTGAGAGCTTCTGCTCAGCACCCTGGGATGCTCTCGCTCCAAAACCCTCTTTCTCCTCTCCCTCCCCTTCAAACTCAGCAGCCATGGGGCTGCAAATAGCCCATGGGGACATACCCAATATCCACCTATAGGCTAAAAGCAACAAGGGCGGTATAAAAAGAACATGCACAATTCAGGAAGCTTCCACAGCTGCTCATAGAGAACAATATATAAATACAGATTGTTCATCTGAAGACTTGGAAATAAAAAAAAGAGTCCTAATTGAACCCAGTCATTCTGCTTTAACACTCTGTTTCTGCATTGTTTGTGGCTGATGGAAACCAAACACGTTTCCATCTGTGTGTTAAATTACAGGCTTACAATTTCTGTGTAGAAAACACTCCAGAGCCAATAGCAGTTACAAAGGCCAACTGTGAAACAGTAGGAAAAAAAAAAAAATCAACACCATTTATTATTCACATATTGCATTACAAGTGTCTCTTATCAAACGCAGAGTATAATTTATATTATTCATGTAGAACCTCAAATTCAACACCACACAGAAATAAAAGCTAAATACGTGTGTGACAGGGTTTTGGTGACATCCTGATCAAATGTCGAGGCTTGGACCGACGAGAAGGCTGACGACCCAAGCGATTAGTGCAGGAGGGACACAGCCCGGTGCTCGCTTGCCCAGTACTACCACTCTACTGGCGATTCTTTATTGCTGTAAAACACGACAGGGATGGTTCCACGGGTACCAGTTTGCAAAGGACTGGGAAACACGTCGGGAGGAGGACTCGCGCAGCCAGGCATAACAGACCGGGTTTCAGGAACAGTTTGAAGTGCATCTTTTCCAAACGCAGAGTGACACAGATCTCCTCTCCCTCTGACCACAAATATTTTGTTGATCATCTGAAAGACCAGTTTCCAGACAGCAACGCCTCACCGGTCTGCTTAAAGAACAGACTACATCTAAGATGCAGAAGTGAAAGACGTTTTGAGGAAGGACTGCTTAACGTAAATTAAAAGGTTCAGCCCTCATGCCACGCCTGGCACTCATGTGGAGAGAACCAAAATGGTAAAAAATAAAATAAAATAAAATAAAATTAAGGCAGTTTACAAAGGGAAGCTGACTTCTAACACCTCAAATTCAAGGAATTTCTCAAAAACACAAACATAAGGGAAGGCAGCTCTCCCTCCCGTGGGTTAAGACTTGGCTTGCTTTCTCAGGTGCAAGCATTCAAACCAGCAGTTTTTAAAAAACACAGAGGAAGAGAAGCAGATTTCTCAGCACTCCAGGTGACCCAAACAACATGTACATTGGTATTTCAGATAGAAGGAGAAGCAGGTAAAGAACAAAAAAGATCCGTTCAGTATTAAAACTTGTGCAAAAATAGCAAGTGAAAAAAAATGAAACCACATGTAAGCAAACATTTAGGCAAGATCATCAGAGCAGTGGAACCCCCTGCTTCGTACTCAGTAGTATTTTTCTTTAAAGTAAGGCAATAATAAAATGAACATGCAGGCAATGACATGTTGGAACTGCATGTTTGAGATGACAGATACAAAAACATGAGAGTTGTTTACAAAAGGTGTAAACACCATCGGTAATTTCAGGAAGGTTTGTGATCCTAGTAAGGAAAATGTTAAAGCTTCTAGGAAGGGGGCTGTAGTTCAATTCTTTGGCAGTAGTGGTTTTTTTTAGGCTAACAGAAGCATTACGAATATGCACATGTGGGTTCTCAGTTGGGAAACATCTCCTGGGACCATGGTTTAGCTGATGCTGAGTTGTGCAAATCCTATAAGTTTGCCATCATCAGGAATATCTGAGCCTTCCACACCAGATGCCTGAAACACAAGGAACAGAGATCCAAATAGCAACACGCATGCTCTACCCTCAGATACATACCATGCTACATAACACAAAAAGGTGTACCAGATACAGTCTGGGGAGGGAGCAGCCACAGGACAGCTTTGCACTGTATTCAGCAGCTTGCACTACCCGAAGTTAAAATTGAGCGTGGGTTTTTTGTTGGTTTTTTTTTTTTTTCTTTTTTTGAAGCTAGGAAGGGCTGGGACTGAAGTTTTGCCAATGTGTGCCCTGACTAGGGCTATGTGCACTAACTGGGGCAAAGCAAGTGAAAACTCCTTCAGAAAGAATCAAAAATAATGGCACTCACTGCTTCACTACTAATAAACTGGCTACACCTTCGTTTTGCCACTATAACTTCCTCTGAATTTCACCACCTCTGAAGGATTCATCTGCCTTTCTTTCTCTTCTCCTAGCCTATCTTCTCTTAATTTTTGCTCTCTTCTTTTGCCCCCCCCACCTCCTCCCCAATCCCCTCTTCATTTCCTCATTTCCTCCTCAGAGACAACGTATCTGGACCCTCCCCATTCTCCTCTATGAAAGGAGTCCATGGCATTTCTTAGGCCACTTACCTGACCTGAAGTATTCCTGCCCTTTCTGGGCAAGTGTACATTCCAAGCCCAGAAAATACCCTTTTGTAACATTTTGATATGCTTATTAGCCAGGATAATGGAATGTTTGTATTAGCACATCATCTCACACTTTTTTAACCCAGGTGCTGCTCAGAAGACACAAGCAAGGAGCCTGCATTGCCTACTGTTAGACAACCAGTAGGAAGCTTTGGGAAAAAGGGAGGATTTAGAGTGCCTACATTAGATGCCTACAGTAGACATCACAGGCATCTATATGCAATGCCTTCTCTTTGCAAGTGACAACTTGTTCAATTAGGGAACAGGAATAAATACCAGTTTGAAAGTGACGGATCTGTTTGCTTGGGGCTCTTCCACAATTTTCTGCAAATTAGCTGCAACTGAAATCACACACACACACAAAGAAAATGGGCAAATATTAGGACAGGCTAGAGAAAAACATCCCAAACTCATTAGGCCTCTTTCTATTACTCAGCAAACTTAGAACTTTTTAAAATGATAAAAAAGTTTAGGTCTCAATGAGACTCAAATCTACTTAAATCTAAAGCTTTACACTGTGAAAATGCTGTCACTTGTTACTATGCTTCTTTTTCAGAGGCAGATATTTTTTCCTGGATGTGGTGGAATTAGTGATACTAAACTGCCCAACTGCACCTGGAAATTCAGTTAATTTTGCACTAGCAGCCTTTCAAGATGTTGCAGCCTGTGTACAAGGAACGGTTTTGCTTGCTGTAGTTGAAATATGTAGGGAGTGCTGACAGTTTAAGTCTCACCTGCTGCACAGAAGGACACATTTATTTAGCAAACTGTTGCTAGAGGTAGCTGTTCATACTCATACGACACGTGTACTTCACGCTTCCTTCCCCAGCCCTACTTAAAACAAAAAAGCCTGGCTGATTCCAGTCCCAGACCTCTCTTGCGCAGGACCTGTGAGCAGTACAGGCTTGTGCAGCAATTTAGCAATGCATATATGTCAGATGATAATGATTTAGCTAATGCATCGATTAGCCTTCATTTTGCATTACAAGGAACATTTGCTTCATAATGTTTCCAACTAGATCATATTCTTGTGGACTGAGGGTTGCCTAAATGTACTGGTACAGAACTGTCACCAGAATTAACAGCAGTTTTGTAGAGCCACCGGGGTAGAGAACCAAGGCCACAGCAAACTCTCCTAATACCCACTAATCAGGTCATTTTAAACATGCAAAAAATGACTGAAATGGTTAGAGCAGAAAAAATAATATGTAATTACCTATTACCAGATCTCTGCCATCAACAAGACCTGCTGAAATGAGTTCTTGAGACACACCATCAGCAGTATCTGTTGGGGATAAAGCCAAGAGCCAGTCACCACATAACAGAAATTGCCAACTGATGAAGGCATCACATAGAAACCTAAAGGAGCTTATACAAACCAAACAGCAAAAGCATTGTTTACACAAGACAGATATTAGGGTGTACACCAGGTGCAGTCAGACAGTTCTGAGCTATGCTGTCAAACCTGGAGTTGGAATTCATCAAAGGGCTGCACTTTGGTCATATCCACAAACAGTTTTACAAGAAAGGTCTTCTCAACAGCAGTGCTCCAAGCCCAACCATAAGGCAAGCCCTTTAGGAAGGCACTGTGGCCACACTCATACAGGGTTTCCATACACACAACTGCACAACACTGAACACAAAACATCCCCTTTACCAAAACCACCTTCACACACTGGAATTTCCCACCAGCTCACCTCTCCCCGGGGTAAATTCAAATCGAATATCATTGAGCTCTTTTTTTGAATTCCTGTGGAAAGAAGAGAATTTTATATAGAAGAGACCATTTCATTGCACTGATATGTGCCCCCAAAAAAGTGCTGTCATTAACAAATCAGTCTGTGAAGTGAATTCATTGCACCCTTCCCCTCAAAGGGCAGAAACTAATCATTTGGGTGTGCATCTGGAAGCAGGGCTCTTGGCACAGTCTGCCTCTCAACTTGACAGAGCCCAAGTGGGCTGAAGTCCAGGATAAGCGAGTACCACCTCTCTGGTATAAGGCCACACTGTTTCAATGTCTCAGCAACTCATATCTGTCAGCAGATATATCCTTGGAGCACATCTTTCAGAGGAAGGAAACACTCACTGACAGCAAATATACACACATTATGCAGTGTCCAGGTACGACTGGGAGGTGATGCTCAGAAGTCCCCGTCCAATGCCTATCAACAACCAAGATGCCTACAGAGCTGAGAGGCAGGTTCCTTATACGAGAAATGCCAATATGTGTAATGATAGTAGAATGCGCTAACAATCCTTTTTCTACCTATTTCTAGGGACATAGACCAGAATCCGTGCCTAAAAGCTCTTCACTCTCAGAACTGGCTTAAGTCTGAAGTTGTGCCTGAATAGTAAGATGGTCCATCCCAAGGCCAGAACCTCTGGATCCCTGATCCCCTTTAGGGAACCCAGCTAATTTCTCCTTCCCACCCCGTTAGAGTTTAGGAATACTTATACAAATATCAAAATGTCTTTGAATCTACAGCTCTTGCCAAACCAAAGAAGTGGATGAGATAAGCTGTGTTTCTGAGTCCCAGTTTCAGAAGAGCAGTTGAAATCCAAGCTGACAAACAACATATAACCACGACCCTTTTAACTAAAAGGCAGATGGCAAGATGCACTACAGCAGTCTTCCAGTGTCCCTCTCTACAAAGGCTTGCTTTCACAGAACAGGTCAGTTTTGTGTCCTTACCTTAACCTTAGTACAAGGCTGATAGGGACTTTCGTATCTTCCTGTACCGGAGCTGCAGCAGGGGCAGGTGGGGCCTGCAATAGGATTACATCATTTTAAAGCAGATTAGCACTTCCTTTCTCCGGTTTTAAAATTAGAGATAACCTTGATCAACTATAAATACAAAGTTTAACTCATCACTGGAATCATGACACTACAGTGAAAAAGACGACAGACTAATGAAACAGGAGAACTTCACGCTTAAATAGTAACCCAGGAGGTTCTCTCTGCAATTGTCTTGAAAAGAGTAAACGCTACACAACTTTAAGAAATGTCAAAATGTCAGGAGACTTCAGAAGTGCTAAATGTAAAAAGACTGCTTGCTTTGCATCAAAACTTAAAGGTTTTGGGGCATTCATGACAGTCTCAAGACCTCCTGTGTTTTAATCCCTGCCCCAAACATCTGATTGAAAAACCTGATACAATTGTAAAGAGTAGCTAGGAAATAATTTAATTGGCAGATTAGCATATACTCTCAGTTACTTTTTTGTGAAATCAAAGGCAAAAAGCATCTAGCAGCAATTTTATAGCTGCCTATTTTCACTTCTAAATTACTTCTGAGTAATTACTGGAACATGTAATCAAAGCATCTTATATTGGTCAGCAGCAGATTTCCAGTAGGAAAGATCCAGGAGGTGTCCATCTTTATAGTACTTGTGATACTTCCAGTAAAGGGCTAATTGTTAATCAATCTCCACCAAAAAACCCCCAAACAAAACAGAGAAAGGTCGGTCACTCTTTCACTGCGCAAGTCATCTGTACTGCACATGTTGAGGCAGGGATTTTAAATCTGCAGTAACAAGACAGACACAACGCTAGGCTGATAATTTAAGCCTAGAAGTCTTGACCAAGTTTTTTCATCTAGATCACTTGCTTTTTCATGAGAGAAAAAAAAATAACCCTTTGTTTAAGACTAGTATTTTACTCCATCTGTTGGTGCTCTTGTGCCAGCAATGCAGCTCAGGCCTTCTGATCACAATCTTGTTTCTGCTGAAGCTGAAAGCTTTACCAGGTCAGTGAAAACAAACAAGGGTTCATAGAGAAGCCCAGAGGTCTGCAAAACAGTAACCAACGAGCTACAAGAGCCAGAGGGGAGCTACAAAGAATAACACACTGATACAAATAGCTGTAAAGAAGAACATACTGACACAAAGAGCTATAAAGAACAACACACTGACACAAAGGCATGAAGTTCACCTTAGGACAAGCTACCAACAAATAAGCTATTGGGCACTAGTGGCAGGGAGCAAGACACTCTGCTAGTGCAAATCAAAACACTTTCACTGAGACCAACACTGCTACATCATTTTACCAAACTGAGAGTCCTGGCCTTCACTGCTGCTGGTGTTTCAACTGCTGCATAAAATTCAGGGATTAAACACTGGCCCTTTTTCAAGAGATTTGAAGGGCTTTGATTTAAGCATTAAAGCTACTTTTAATGTAGCCAAGAATATGTCAGACCCCAACTCCACTATTTTTCTTTAATGACTAATGCACTGTCTTTAACGGTTTTGTAAACAGGAACATGAGCTGTCTGCAGTGAAGTGATATACGTATCTTTCTACGTTCTTTACAATAAAAATAATGAAACATTTCTAGGAAGCAGTAAGTCTAAGAGCTATTTTTCTGACCAACACTGCCAAGCCTCTTCCCCTTGGATCTGCCAAAGGGTGATGGTAGCTTGGCCCCCTCCAATAGTGACAACCTCTCCCCACCAATGAACATGAACATTATTGTCTGTTTTTTAAAAGAGGTACCATCATTCAGGAGTCTGGCAAACTCTGCAATGCTTTACTCCAGCAAACCACAAGACATGTTCCAAGTGTCTGAGTAATGATTTGGGTTGGCCATTTTTCTCTTTTTAACACAAGTCAGAGCTTTTTCTTGACTTTGCTATGCCTGCCTATCTGATGTGTATCCTACACTTTGGGGTGATGCAGCTAAGAATTAAACACAAACTTGTCAAGTTTTCGCATTCCCTGTACTTCCCCTCAAAGGTCCATTTTCCCCCTCTCTGCTTGAAATGGAAGTGTTTGAAAGCACCACAAAGTTCAGAGCTTCCCAAAGATGGAGTTTCTCCGCAATTTTTGACTGCTACGAGGACCATTTTAACCTAGGCTTCATGTCTCTCTTCTGAAGTCTGGAGAAGTTGCACGTTCTAGTTTCTTCCTCTGACTTTTCTCTCCACTCTTATCCCAGAGATGCCAGTGATGCTGAGACACACAATCAGAGCCTGTTCATGCTGCATCTTAAATACCAGGAACAAGCAGCTGCCAATTGAATGAGACTCTCCTTTTTTCTTACATTTAACCTTGCCTCAAGCCAGAGCCCACTCTCTAAACAGCATAAAAAGTCACTGCTCACCCACAGAGTAAGAATGAAAAACTATCACACCCACATTGACTGTCTTCCTTTTACAAGCCACCAGGCCAGCTGTCACTTCTGCATAAGCAGCAGCACTAAATCAATTCCAGACAATTTCATGGCTTTAGATCATTTTAGCATGTCTGGAATAGAACAGCTAAGTGCAAAGCTGAAAGCTGGTATGAAGGGTTCCTGATCTTACCTGGGCTGCTGCTGGGGCTGCTGGAGGAGCCTGACTAGGTGGAGGTACAGCAGTTTGAGGTTGTGCAGGTACTTGTCCTGCAGCCTGAGGTAGTTGAGTAGGTGCCTGTGCTGGAGCATTGAGTGAAGGACCTGGAGGCTCAGCTGATGGGAATAGCTGCAAGCAAAAAAAGCATTTTAATGAGAAAAGGAACTCAAGAGTTATGACTCAAGCACCAGCTTTCCAAAAAGGGCTTGTTTGCCACATAAATCACTTCGAGAACTTCAATGCCAAGGGCATTCCCAGGCCTCCAGGACACTAACACTGATCCTAAGTTGGTGTTCAAGGGGTTTAATGTTTTCTTTTGCCCAGGGAGCCCTTCTGCCCTGACATTTGCAAGTTCTACTCACCAGTAAAGAAGGATAAGAAACCAAGATAGCAGCATGACTGTGGATGTTGGACAAAATTACACTCTACAGCTAGCAAGGCTGGATGCATACAGATCATATCCTAGCTGGACGAGAGAGCCCTATCCTTTATTTTCCCCCCTTCCCGGAATCCGAGTCCTACTTATATTTCCAAACAGCCATGCAGCCACAGCAGAACAACTCTGCTTTGACTTAGGCTGTGTTCTCTGAAAGGAACCACATCAAAGCATTAAGATAACTATCAACAATTTCTCCATTTGTAAAACAAGCGTCAGAGTCAGAGCTATCTGGATATTCAACTTAAAAGTGAATTCAGATCTTAAGTTCTTCAAAACACACAAGACAAGACTGTTTAGGATTGGACTTAAAGTTAGACCCTTGCAAAAAAAAAATCATATGCAATTAATTTGAGGGTGAGGGAAAATAGCTAAATGAAAGTTTAACCTTTTTTACCTCTTGTATTATTCAGAACAAAGAAACTGATTTTGGCATGGTAGCCAAAGAACTGTAAGCTTGATGGCACTTCTTCAATGTGCCCTCCAACTTACTCCACTAAGTTGTAGGAAATATAAATCACCTTGAATATTGAAAACCTGGGCAGAAGACCTCCAGATCACAATATATATTAAGGGATGTATCACAGTGGGGAAATTAATCCCAAAGGGATTCTGGTTTTCAGCTTTTTCTTTGAATTTAGAGTTTATGTCAAATTACAGTGCCAGAACTGCAGTCTTTCTTAAGATCTTGCTTTCTAATCAATCCTTGGAAACAGATGAAGGAAGAACAGGACAGCCTAACCCAAGACTAATTTCTAGGAGACAGCTCTGTTTATCTTTCCACACAGATAGGGAAAACAAAGACATAACACAGTCTTTAGAAGATAAGAAGTCTCTATCACTGAAAGATAAGATATACTAATATTCCTAATGTAAGAAACACAGGACAGAACTGAAGGCAGATTATAAATTACAACTGAAGTTTTGTTTGCTATCAAATACTACTACAGATTTATTTCACAATTCTGAGCATAGGTTCCAAAACAGTGAATTAGACTATGCAAAACACACATCTTAAAGCTGTGTTTTGTTGGGTGTTTTTTTTAAAGAGGAAATCAGAACACCATTGTTTTGCTTAGAATATTTTTGCGACTATTTCATTATCTTACAACATACAGACTTTTACCATAGCAAGTAAAGCTGAAAAGATATACACCAAACTTACCTCAGGAAGACCTCCTGGCATTACACAGTGATTCCTTTTATAGGGAGGTTTTCAAAACGAGCACAGCTAGATACTAGTTTCTACTTCACACAATATTCTTTTCAAAGGCTAATAAAAACTTGTTCCTTGAAACAACAGCAATAACTAGGAGTCATCATTTTGGCAATTATAACTTACCTCAGAATTCTGTACAGGTTCTTTCACTCTGGGAGACTGAAAAACAGAGAAAAAGCTGTCATTGCCTAGACAAAAGTGAAACTTATTGACTAGAAGGACTTGTCAGAACCATACTGAACATATGAAATCTACATAATTGCTTTTAAGTTACATATATGTATTAAGATGCATAATAAAAGGGACATCACACAATTTGTTGGCAACCTAATCATATCATACCACTCAGAAACACACAGTCGTGTTTCAGAACTTGCAGTTGATATTTACACAGTGGCATACAATACCCTAAGCTTCTATCATTGTTAACCATTAGCAAAAGCCAGTACTCTTGAAGATCATTCGGACTGGATCAAATTACTTGCACACCAAGACGGCAGAACCCATTTTAAGCTACTGAAGTCTTGCAGAAAAAGATAAGCCACACAAATCTGCCTTGCAGAATTCTACTAGGAAACAAATCTCCTTTGTATACTTAGGGTACTAGTTTGCAAACCAACTTGCTTAAACCACGCAAAACTTTGGGGGCGCGGGGTGGGGTGAAATCAGCCTTGCTTGTGCTGCTTTATAGAAAGAAATCTCTCGCCGGCTCTCCTTGCCCTTGGACTCTGCATTATGCTATGCTCTCTGTGAGAGAATGCAGAAAACTGACATCTGTACACAAGTTCAGCAGTGAAACAAAGAGATCAGTGGAATGGAGGGGAAAGTGCAGTCAAAGTAATGCAACCAATCTTTGCTTATCAGTAAAACGAAGATAACATGCATTAGCTATTTCACATGAGCAGGAAGGAATTGCAAAGTACTCCTGGAAAGCCCTGCAATTAAGAGAGCCTGCAGCTCTGACTTCTAAACAGGTCCAATTACTATGTGGAGATAGACAGGTGGGATGGCTTGGTCCATGCTGGGATTAATAAAATAGATGTTCCTTCTCCATATAATGGTCTAAAAGACAGGTTGCAATTACGACAGTATAAGTCTCATCATGCCACTACCCTGAGCCAGCTTATGCACTAACCAATGCCACTACCTTAACAAATGCAGATCAGAGCATTTTGTAACATGTGACCCAGAGGCTTCTCATGAGAGAAGGTTAAAGAGTCTTACTCTCAGAACTGCAAGTTGCAATAAGCCCTCTGGACAGGAGGAGAAGGAACAGTTCCTTCACAATGACTATGTGCAGACAGTGTCAGGAAAAAAGTCATGCAGCTGGAAAGGTAAAGCCTGAAATCCATCTCAACATGCTGAACCTTCCCTTGACAGTTACCAGCCAAGATGAAAAATGTGGTATTGCTCCCAGAGATAAACAGCCATGCTCCACATCTGCAGGCCACAGCTGCAGCACTGTTCTTTCAGGCACAAAGCTCATATCCAAGAGTACCTGGATGCTTCAAGGAATAACTCAAAAGGAACTTGTCTGAAAGATCACAGTGTGCTAGACACTGTACAGACAAGTATGGAAACACTGGCCCTGCCCCACAGCTAACAACTAACCCAGATAAATGGCAAACAGAGGTAAACTAAGGAAAAACATAGACAGAAAGGAAACAGGACAAACATTAAAAAACATTTACCTAATTAAGGCATGAATAGGATGACTCTGGGTATGTGCTGAAATATATTAGTTCTAACTTATTTTTGCTTGTGTAATCAGAGATGAAGTGAGTAACCAGTGAAATGTGACCACACGGCGTGCCACTGCATGGATTTATTGAGTAACGGAAGGTGATTGATTTAAGAACCCACATAGCACAATCGCTTTAATTTGAATTCCAGGTTTTAAATGCAGAGACGAAAGTAGTTCAGTGAATCTTTATATCCAAAAGGCAATGTTGAGCCAGCAAGTCACCATATTCAATGAATTGAACAGATATTTCTGGCTCTGTTTATAATAAATATTTGTCTGCTTCCAAGTGCAGTCCTAGCAAGAGACTCGTATAATACACATTTGTACACATTAAATTCACCCTATTTTTTCTGTAAAGTGGAGACAAGCAAAAAATACAAACTTTTCATTTATGTAGATGCTTTTATGCAGGTTAATACTTAAGCATTTTAGCAAATTAAGTCAATCTGCAAGGCATACTTTTACTTTAAGGCTGACAGCAATAAAATGCAGATACAAACAAATCATAGAATCACAGAATGGTTTGGGTTGGAAAGAACCTTTAAAGATCATCTACTCCACCCCCACTGCAA
The DNA here is from genome assembly GCF_026419915.1 of Harpia harpyja. Taxonomy (NCBI): domain Eukaryota; kingdom Metazoa; phylum Chordata; class Aves; order Accipitriformes; family Accipitridae; genus Harpia; species Harpia harpyja. The sequence continues at coordinate 103,515,623 of NC_068940.1, forward strand.
CGGGCAAGAATAAAAAGTGACACTTAGTTAACGTAAGTTATCCTATCCTACAGCTTGGTTAAAATCGCAGAGGGATTACAAACAGGTGGGATTTACACCCTGTATTTGAAATATGGCCAAAACCACAGGGTAAACACTACTCCTCGATAACACCACCATATTCGTGCCAAACACTGGCAGTCTGGATACCTTTTCAGGTAGTCTTAAGATGTGTATCAAACACAAGAGGTGCACAGTCGTTCCTATCCTTTTATCTTTGGGTTGAAGAAAATGACTCAAAAGCTGTGCGGAGGAAAGCCACCCAGGGCAGGATTCAAGTACCTAGGCAGACATGTAGCAAGGTCTAAGATGCCATGGTGCCCTTCCATGGTCTCCCAAAGTTCTGTGTTGTATCTACACAGGGTGCCTCCAAAACAGCAATATACATCTACCTTTAGGTAACTGAATTGAGACCTACTGCTTGAACACCCATCCTAAAGGTTTCTTGAATGGGAGACCTAGAAGTAAAGGCCAAGCACAGCCCAAATTAGACCGATCACAACACAGACAGCAGTACAAGGAAATATGCCGAAGATCCAAGAAAAAAAAGAAAACTGGTTTGAAAAGGAGCTTGTAAACATATGCAGAAAAAAGCAGATTGACACACAAGAGGAATGAAACAAGTTAGTACTGTTCAAAACACAGTAAACACCATTAAGTCATAGTACGCTGAGCTTAGAGACAAGGTAGAACAAGTTCTAAGTAATCTCTGAAATAGAGTTAGGGTCTTTTACAATATTGCCACCTAAAATTTGATTGTATTTTAACCTACAAAAGGAATTTAGAAGATTTCAGCTCATAAAGCATCAAGAATTTCAGTAGTAGCCACCTGGTACCAATAGATCCTCCCTGACCATGTAATATGAAGCTGGATATAGTAAGCTCTTTAAAAAGTCACAACAGTTGTTGCCACAAAGTATGGAATTACTATATCAATAGTTGCCTTTAAAATCCCAAGCATTTGAAAGGAAGCTAAAAAGATGCAAAATCTTGCATTTAACATTTAAGTGTCTATACAGAACACCAGTAGAAGGAAGACCAATGAAAGAGAAATGAGAAAAGTTAAAGCTGTAAAGTGATAAATGCTTCAAACCAATACTGCTTTTTCTCCCTTTCATACTGAAAAGCTTCCTCTAAAAATCCTTCACTGCCTCATTAATTCAATTACAGAATGATTAAAACACATAGTCCGCTTCAAGCTACCTGCTGTAGTGAAAAGGGAACAGGTAAGCCATTACAGTCAAAATCCACACTGCTGACTACCAGGGGAAGACAATCTGGAAATTTATTGTAATCTTTTAGCTGATCATTATGCATTACTCCTCTGTGTTTCTGGGGGTTAGTCTGGGTTTGGGGTTTTTGTGTATGTTGGGAGAGGGGGAAGCATTGGTTTTTGGAGCGTTTTTCAAGGGCTAGACCAATCACTCCTTGTGACTTCAGGGATGCCGTAACATTTTCTACTAGACTAATCGATTTCAGTGTAACTGAGGGGACAGAACCAGGCCCTGTGTGTTTCAGATGTCAGCCATAAGCACAGGCCCTATTGATTTCAGCTCCATCCTGGAGAGGGCAGTAGGACAAAACCTCTCCTGACATTTCCAGAAGAAAGCATCTCAAACAGTCAGCACCCTTAAAAACAAAGAGAATATCCTAGCTCAAGTGAATTAGTATGCTGAACTGGGAGCAGACCATCTGAATTCATGTCCCCAATTATGCTCAACATCCCTGAATGAGACCAGCTGTGCCCCAGAATGACGACAGAAGAGAGATCAATACAATTTCTTCAACCTTCAGTCTGCTTTCTCTGGTTTGGCTACAAACTCGAGGGCAGGGATTATAACTTACTGTGTATCACACTTAAAAAACAAGGCCACATGCTTCCCAGGGATATTTAGATACACCACAGTTAGAAAACAAAACAGAGACAGTAGAGCTACCGGAGTTTGAGGACCCACCCTGAGCTGTGAAATTGCTGCTCTGCCTTCCTCACTTTCTTCATCTAGTTCATCATCACTCCATTCCCAGCCACCATCTTCAGTCTTATGAAGACGTCCGCTGGAACCTGGAACTCTCCGGACCTGCTCAGCACAAAGAGAACTAGTATGTCAAGCAGACAGTTTCTACGGTTGATCTTTTTTAGGAGAAACAGCACAAGAGCATCTTCAGGTTGCATCACCTACCAGGGTGCTTGAGTATTTTATTGAAACGTCTAGCTCTGTATCCAGAAAATGCCATACTACAGTAATTATCATTAAAAATGTGAACACAAGCATAAAAAACCTAGTACAACTAACAGCAAGAGCCCATGAGGTTTTCAGTACCTTTTTGGATCTTTCAGTGATTGTTGGTGCTCTCTGCAACATCTTCTCTTGTAAAAACTCTTTATTCTGCAAAAGAAGAAATACCAAACATTCACATTGCTGAAAATACCCTTTGATTCCTTCAGTGTCTCTGATAAAGAAACTGTTAAGCTATTTCTAGCAGAAAGTGTTTTACATGTTTCATCCCCATTCTCCCAAAGATATTAACCACTTTCTTCCTTTGCACTACAGTATATGATGTTTCATCCTAAATACCTTTTCAGTTAGTGGTGGCACTTTCCCTGTGCAAAGTGATATGGAATTAACGATCGAAGAATTGTATACTGTTCTGTCTGATTTACTGGGGAATGTACTTATTATATTGCAGCATCTGACACCCTGCTGAGACATCTGGCATTCTTCCATTCGCAGATACTACACCACCTGGATCCAGCCCCTTTGCTTTATCTTACCCCTAAATTTATGCCTGTCCAACTGTCAAAGGCAAACCTCAAATGTCAGGCAGGCCAGGATGCAGGAACTCCTCTATGCTGGAGTAACAAGACCAAGGAATTGGGGCAGCAGGATTTAAAGGGACTGAAAAAACATACAGCATGTATGATGTTTAGAGAGAAAGTAAATGCAGTGATCACAACAGATTAAATACCGGGAAACTGCTGTGACGCATTACGGTATCAAATTTCCTCTTCAGCAAGCTACTCTGGACTGGCTAACATGCGTGCTCCTGAGCATACAATTTTCCAACCGCTTGACTGCAGAGCCAAACTGCTGGCTGCAGGGGAAGCAGACCAGGCAAGCACCCTGGCATAAGCACTGGGATCTAGCTGGGTATTTCACACCACACAAGCGAGGTTGGATAGCCCTGCCACCTCTGCCCATGAAGTGCTCCCAGAACTTCCCTGTGATGGTTTCTTGCATGCAGGATGGAGAGCCTCAAGACACACGCTGTCCCTTCCTGTTAAGTGGCTCTCAGCATTATCAAAACATACTTTTACATAATACAGACTGTATTTAAGTATAAAGTTCAATATAGACATATAGAAGTTGGACTCTTCTGTCCTCAAGTTACAGCTGTCAGTTTGGCAGTGGCTGATGTAGGAAAAGTAATTTAACACTGAGTGTTAACTGGCACATTTTCACTTTGGGTGTCGGTTTAAGTATTGCCTCACTTACAATAATGTTAATTTTCTATCACCACATATGCTAATATTTTACTCTGCGGAAGCTTAATGAAAGCATGAAGGAGATTTTACACACAATGAAGTATAACATGAACCAGAACTCGCACAACCAAACGGAGAAAGGTCAGCAATGTGTAAACCATCTTGTCACTTTGGACACCAAGTGTGCATCCAGTATACAGATGCAGAGTATTCAGCTGCCTAAAATCCCATCATGGACAACGAAAACCTAGTTAATACTGTCAAGAGCCCAGACATCAGTTAAACTTGCCCTAAAGCAAACACCTACATTTCATAAACTGGATCTCTCTCTAGACTTCCTCAGTTGCACTTGTTAGATTTCTGTCAACTTTAATAGGACATCCAGCTCCTGCACAAATACCTAGATGTGGCCACTTCCATTTAAGCATCTTAATCTGGGAGCTGAAAACTACTTTGATTAACTGGTGATGCTGCTGTGCTATCCCAGGTATCAGACATGTTTTTGACAGTTTAATCTGTGTTGTGCTATAAAACCCATGTATTTTGATCACAAACATGCCACAGAAGAAATAAGCAAACAGAAAACATCTTCTTATTCCCATGGAAATATAAATTCTCCCTTGTATTATTTCTGTTTCCCTCAATAAGACCTTGCACATTGCATATGCACTAATCTCCAGGAAGTAATTACATAAATGCTCACTGGCAGCTCACTTCAAGGCTAGAAATGGGAGTTTCCTACTATTTTGTATCACAGGATCTTCACTTTCCATAAGGCAACACAGGGTGAAATAGTTTTACGTAGCCCTCTGCACAGTGGGCCTCATTCACTGCTTTGGATACAGACCAATTACAGAGTTTACTAAAATATAAGTTACATTTACTGCCACAGAGACCTTTATGGTTGGACAGGCAGCCAGAATGGCACCATTACAAGAGAAGAAAAAAAAAAAAAAAAAACCAAAAGCCACTGAAAGACATTTAAATGCTCAAGAATTTCTAGGTAATTTCTTTTAATAGCAGCATACACAAGGAGGTACAGAAGAGGGGTTTCATTCTGTTCGTTCACAATGACCCATTCAACTCACTCAGCTATGCTGGCCCTAAGTGAAACAGCCCACACTCATGCCAATAAAGCTGTCACCATACTTATCGTACTTCTGAAAAGTCCTCTCCAGAGCCTCTGCACAGATCAGTTTAGGAAGCATTTTCTTACCTTTGCTTTCGTGAAAAATTTGTGTCTTAAGAGTTCTGCTGCTGTCGGTCTGTCAATAAAAAAAGATGTAGAAAAGACAATTAAAAATGCTCCCTTTCAACACAACCATATTCCAGGTTGCTGCAGCTTGTTGTAACATTGCATAAGGGCATCGGCTTCTCCTGCACAATTCCCCTAAAAATCAATCAATGTATTCCAAGTAAATTTTACATCACCAGTCTTTTAAATACTCAGTGTATTCTGATCAAAGCCTATTCTGTTCAAAAGCAGTGAATAACTTGGGGGTGGGGGGGAGAAGCTGCTCTCATTTTGATGCTGAACTTGAGCCTCTCAGAGCCAGTTTGATAGGATCACAGAAACAATTTGCTCAAAATTGAAATGAAGGATCATCACCTACAGCAGGAGTGCAGTACTCGCCATGTGCAAGTAAACAAAGTTATTTCAGAGATACTCGATTATATGTGTGTAATTAGTTCTATTAAACACAAGTGAGACAATCAACCTTTCTCTAATAGAAAAGTAACAAATACAAACTATTCTCCCCTTTAAGTTAGGCTTTAGGATAAATACTGGAAAGTAAAAGACATCCCTTGGTCATTTTAGAAGGAGCTTTCTAAAGACTCAGGCCTACATGAGAAAGTATCAGCTTAGAGCATTTCCACACTGCAAACTGTGCTTAAATAGTAACAGAGTTTAATCAGTGACTTGCAAAGGCTATTCGTAACAGGGTTTATTTCACCTCAGACTACTCTAACAAAAATCATCCACCTGCAAGGCAGCCCCCAAAATAATTAAAAAGCAATTGCACTAAATTCTCCTCTTTGAGAACCTGTACAATATGCATAAGCATTATCTGATTCTGCTGGTTGCTCCTTATGGGCCGACCTCCTGCTCCCATAGTCAGGATGATGACAGTGGCTGTTAGTGGTGCTTGAGAAGAGAGAAGGGGTATGTCACAATTCAAAGTGATTATGTTTAATTCTGATCAGCACACATTCTAACCTCCAGGGATAGGATATGCTTTAGAAAGGAGAAAAAACATCATGCTGGGAAAAAAAACACCCTGCTATCAGCATTTATCAAGCACTCCACTGGATTCATTAAGCATTTCAAGTGTAAAGCTTGTTAGAAGAGAGAGATCCCATCTCACAATGCATGAGAAGCCTTTGTTGCTGGATCTGTCACAAGAGGGAACTGAAAAATGTCTTCATTATTATTATTTTATGAAGGGACTTCTTCCTTTCCAGAATTAGTTTGCTTACTGAGTAAAAAAGAAAACTAAGAGGTATAAAAACTGATCTGTGGGAATGCTTGTTTCTTTACCTTTGCATTTTAAGGAACACTATTTTTAATGCAAGGTGAACATTCCTTTAAACAGCTTCACAGACTGGCAAATGCTATGACTGTCCTCCACAGAAATATGTCTGAGCCATCCTATGTGACAGGCTGTGGATTTTAAACAGTGCCATAGACAGCCAGACCCTCGTGCAGCTTTGAACAGTGCCATAACATAATGATACAATGCTGTCCTGGGAACAACAACATATGCACCACCCCCTTGGTAGTATTTCTAACATCACTGAGTAGTCAAGCTACCATTACAAGGAAGACTGAAAATGTCATCAGGTCACTTAAGCAATCTGTATTGATGAAAACATGTTGGTAAAATTCACCAGTGTTTTTCCTTATTTCCCCCCCAAACCAAATATTACTTATAATTAAGCAAGTCAAAACTACACTGAAAGCCTTCTTTGCACTGGCAAATTTTAAAAAGTTTATTTATGAAGCTTTGCAAGTAAACACATATTGCCCAACATGTAATTTCTGATTTATAAACACAGAGCAGTTTTGACTGGGAACAAAACATGAACTGCAGTCACCTGCTGGAGGTGGCAAGGGGGAGAATAGCACTACACACACAGTGGACTGGGATGCACTCTCATTAACCCAAATGGTAGATGTGTGCCCCAGCCAGGCACAACGCCAGACATTTATCCTTAAAAATAAGGACAGCCAAGAGAATTTGCTGCCACACAGCAAGATTGCTGTGTTCATTGTGACTGAAAGGCTGGATGGGCAGAGAGTGTACCAGCTTAAAAAAATATGGAATACAATGAGGTTTGTGGTTTTGTTTGGGGGGGGGGGGTGGGTATTTATTTATTTTGGTGTTACCTGTTCTTACCTTTTTTCAGGGTCTTTTTGTAGGCACGATGAAATCATCTTCCTAAATGATTTCCCATACTTCTTCAGCATCTCCTTATCTTGCACACCAGTTTCCAAAGATGGAGGATCATTTTGTAGTGTCAGCATTAAAACCTGAAAGAATTATGTCTATTGGCAATGAGATTTTTCTTGACCTTTGTTAGAGGCAGATCTTGGGAACACTGTATTTTAGACAAGCATTTTCCTCAAGCATCTGAGTCAACACGGACTGTTTCATTACAACAGCTCTCTGAGGGTAGCCTGAGCTCAGAGTGAAGTTTCTCACAATTTAGACTGTCTCCTCGCATTCACCGGACAGCAAAAACTCACCTACCTTTTCCTCAGGGCAATTACAGGGTCTCTCCTCTTCCCTCTGCTTCCCACATTCACTAACTTTATAGAAACAATTACTTTCAAAACCTTTACACTTCTGCAAATTCTGCCTGTCAGCAGAGAGGTTCAAGACTCGTACAACAGGATCTAGAGAGCGCTACCTCCACCAGCTTTCCTTGGGAAGCCAGGCTAATTTATACCCAACAATTTAAGCTACTGTTTTCCATCACATCTCCTGGCCCACAGTGCAGTCCACGGGCCAAACACAAGGTTGGAATGCACTTTCAGGCCTGTCTGGTGTGATTAAAGGTGTAAGCATAGCAGAACTTCTACCAGCCTTCCTCATTTGAGACAAGGAGTTATGCAAGGCATTTGATTCAAAGGCTCTGTTTAGATCACCCTGCAGGTATTTCTTAGCTAAAAATGAAATTAATGTACAAGCAGAAGGGCAACATAAAAAAAAAAATATGAGGGTTCACTTCCATGCACCAATGCAACAGCAGGTGAAGACATTTCTCACACAAACAGCCATCAAGCCAAACTGATTATTTCTTTCACATCACTCAGATATTCTGAAGGAAAGGAAGAAAATTACTCATTTCCATTTTCACTTGTCACCTACATACAGATGAATATCTATTTTTAGAAAAGTAAGCAGCACATAGCACATTTAAATAGCTTTCCACAGCTATATCGCTTAGGGCAGCAAGAGCCCAGCAATCTAGCTGAAATTATACAGTCCATGACAGAATTCCCTGCTTTTTTTCCCCCCTCTCCTTGGAGGTTCACTTAATGCATGGGTCATTTTGCTGCGTAACAAAACTAATTTGCAATGAAATACAGTTACATTCAATAGATAAAACACAGAAGTCCTCTTGCAGGCTGCATGACTGGAACCCATACCTAATAGAATTGGAGACTCAGAATTATATCTACCATATGACAACACACAATACTAAATAGGCGATCTTTGTATTCAAAGCTACAACCCATACATTCAAAACACAATAAACAGAAGTACAGCTTGCAGAAGCTACTGCAAAATGCTACCAATAGTCACAGCACAGAAGGAAGTATCAATGAAAACAGCAACAGCTAAACCAGCAACACATTTCCCTGAGCTCCTCGCTGCTCTGCCACAACCACTGATACAGTACGAACTTTAACGGCATTTCTAAACCACTCAGTTATTCAACAGTCCCTGCACAGAGATGACACAAATCTTAAAATTAATTGTGTTCTACAGGAGTTAAACTAGTGCAAAGTCCTGGCATTTAAAGCAACACACGGATGAGCCCGTTCTAATGAGTTAGGAGCTACTGGATTCCCAAATGCTACTGTAATTGCAGGGTAGGAGGGGATGGACCCAGGTCCTAAAGAGGTGACACGCAACTTGCATAGCACTCCAGCAGTTAAAAGACTCAGAAAAGGAAAGCTTGCCCCATGGTATGCCTAAAATTGAGGGACTTGGCACCCATAGGCCTCATATCCCCTGTAACTAGTCTAACCATAAGCTATGGGATTACTGAAAGGGCTCTCCACCCCCTCCTGTTTGATCTGAGGGAGCATGCATCCCAGGAGTAGAGGCAAAGTGGCCTTCAAGAGGGTGGGCCAAAGAGGCTCAAAGTTTTGTGACTGAGACAGGACCCCATCAGATCTCACAAAGGGGCTAAGGAAGAAGATCTCAAAGCTCAGCAGAAGGGCAGGATGCTTCAGACCTTAACTGACAGGGTCAACTCAGTTAACTTTAAGATGTGGACTCCCTGAGAGAGCTGCATGCTGGAAGTAGCTCCTGGTTCAAAAGTCAGGAAATAGGGAAAGTTAGCCAAACTATAAGGCAATCTGAAGTTCAAGATACTTAAACAAGATTTTTGAAGTTTTGTCAGTCAGTGTTTAAACAAGAACATTTCCTCCACCTCAACTTCAATAAAATATTTATGTTGCCAATACCACACCATTTCATACTGATGCGGTACTTTCCACTGGTTCAGTAATTGACAGGACTGTTGGCACTAAACAAAGACAGACATTGTTTTGGATAACTGGTAACGGGATTTCTGGGAGGTATCAAGAAGGATTATCAGTGCAGGAGAAGGAATGGCTCACCATCCCAGTGTCACTGGATGCCAGGTAGCATGCTCTGAATCATTACTTATAGCCTTAAAAACATCTGCTGCCTTCAGAGGCTCCACGATTAAAACACACAGCACTTTCCTCAAGAATGGCGACCCTGGCAAGACTCAGGATCTAAATAAGAACTGCACAGTTTCAGACAATGCTGATTAAGTTGCATATTTTTAAAAGGTGACTTCAGATAAATCCAAGAACATTGTGATCCACAAGTGCAATTTGAGAGGACAAACTCTTCAACTAAGCATGCTGGCCAAATTCTTGGAAACACCCAGAGAACACACTGATCCTTTATCTTGCACAAGTATCTGGAGACCTGCTCACCTTCATGGGCGGGTATTTATGGTAAGGAGCTGCCCCTGTAGCCAGTTCAATAGCAGTGATCCCAAAGCTCCAGATGTCTGCCTTGAAATCGTATCCTCTGACCTGAAAAATATTAGAGGATGTTAGCATGTGCCTCTTGCTATCCTACACTACAATCCCTTTCTTTAGCCTATTACACATCCTTTTGCCCTTTCCTTCCTTGCCCCTCGAAATTGGAAAGAGCAGCACTATAGCGTTAAAGAGATGGAAAGAACTTTTTCTCCCTCCTCTCCGCCCAGCTCCTTATACCTTCGAGAAGGTGTTTCTGAAGTCATAGTCTGATGAAAATTATGATTGTGGACTGTGCAACTAGGACTGCTCTGCCATAAACCTCTCCATGTGTAGAACATAAAGGGGCACTGGGTTAACCCCGGCCCCGACTTCTACACAAAGACACAGAGAGTCATTAAACAGTATAATGAAACTCTCATAGTTAATAGATGGACTGTTATCCCCTTGGGACATATGCCTCACTACACTTTTAGTCAACCGCTTAATCAATCTGACTGCAAACATGCTCAATCCTGAAACTTCAGTACACACCAGCTCAGTAAAAATCCCCTCACTCCTGTCTACAGACTAGTATTTCCTTCCACTAATTAATAGTAGCTTCTGTACTTGACATTAAACACAGACTTGTTCAGGAAAATTTATAGCATTTACTTCCCCTCATGCACAGGAAAAAATATTTCATATGCCAAAGCATTTACTTCCTCATTATCATTAGGTAATATTTTGGCACTTGTTCTCTCTACTGCAGGAGAGAAACATTATGTACTAACTTCAAGAGCAGCTACAAAAAAATCAAAGCATTTTGGCTGCTTAGAACGGTTTGTATTTCTTCTCGCTAGACTCTGGAAAAATGAATATTGAATCAGAGCAAGGCTAATAGGGATATTGTGTTCAGCTAACCTAACAAGCTTTAGAAAAGAGATTCATTGTGATGAAGCAAAAAACGTTCCCCAAACTACCTTTAAGATGATCTTTAATTTTGACAAACAAAAAACCCTCTTGCACTGTTTTTTATATAACACTTTAGTTGAACTGAAACTTATTACAGCAACAGGAGTTTTTATCTTGCACTAATTTCTTCAACTCTGTAGACATCATTTTCATGAGCCTTAAAGGTCTGAAAGGTTTCTTGAAGTGCCTCAGGTTATGGATCCAATGATTATGAACAGATTTCAAGTCATTTAACTGAAAAAGCACAGATATCTAGTATAATTTAAAAGAACATAGTGAAGAAAGAAATATGCTGTAAGGGTGGCATTTTTTTCCCCCCTCACACTATTTTTAGGTTTTGAGTATAACTTTGGGACATTACTTAGCTTTATCTTTCAGTTAGTCTTGCAGCACATCTATATATACTGTACAACTCCCCATTCCCCACCAGGATTTTAACTGTTCAGTGGTTTGGGGTTTTTTTTTTTAATTATATCATATAATCCTACTTGCAAATGAAAGCTATGAAGTTCAAAACTGTCTACAGCAGTTCATCTTGACATCTGTCCGATCCATATTAGTCACCACCCTGCAGTTAGTTTATATCAACATTTATTTTTCTCCTCAGCTTTTTTTTTTTTGCCATAAATCTGTCAAGTGAACGAATGTACATTAAAAGACAATGCCAGGCTATCATGTATTAACATGTTAAAGGAACTTAATGATGCTGAAGTAAACCAAATGGAATTGGGTCGATAATATCTACATAGTGAAGGCTAACCTACAGCAACCCCTTCGTCCTTTTTCCCGGGTTGGATATAGTGGCTCAGAGTGACACCTGCTGGAAGACAGCAAGATGATACAAACGGACATTGAAGGATTTCACATCAGCATCCAAAATACCTCCTTACCATCTAATATTTGCAACAAGTTAGATGTGCACAGCCCTCATGGAAGTATTGGACTCCCTAGAAAATATACCTCCTTTGGAAACACATCTGTTGCATCAAGAACCCCCGCTTTGTCACCAAAACCTTCATTTCCCCTTTTTAGCACCCTCCTTAAGATCTTTTTTTCCCTGTTGTCCTGCAGACTGCAGCCACCCTAACTGCAATGAGCCTGGAGCAGCACCATTAGGTCCTGGCCAGCCTGCTGTGCCCTGTTCACCAGGACAGGACACAAAGGACAGAAAAGCAAGGGACAACTCTGATCTGGTTTTGGAAACACTGAACACTCTATTTTTTTATTCATTTTTAAATCAACATAACAAAAAAAAAATCCAGAAGTACATGACAGTGAAGCAGTTCAGAAGCAGGTTTGCAAAGACAGCTCCTGACTTGGGGAGTGTGTCTTGTACTCTGTGGTGTTACGACTTGTACTCTGAGCAGGTTGCAGGAGTGCTTTAACACACCAGCCCCTCAGTGCCACCACGGGGAGCCACTGAAAAGGCCAGACATTGAAAAAGCCTTTCAGCAATAGTATATTTAAGCTACTCCAAAATTATCTCAATCCCTGAAGAAGTTTTAGATACAGGAAAAAATGCATTAAAGTTCTACCACTGTTTTAGCTGCATTTCATTTTAGAGATACATATATTTGTTGGAGTCCTACTCAAGCTCCTCCTAAGCTTCAAAATATTTTATTGTGAACAGCAAGGAGAAAAGTAACAAGGCGGGTTTACTTGAATAAAAACAATGTTTTCCCAAAATATTCTTGTTAAAAAGATTTTTTGGAAGGAAAAAAGGAAAAACAGAAAAACATTTATAGTCAGTTTTATTTCTGCTTGGCACACCTGCCAAAAATCAAACCCTGACTCCAGCCCTCTGTCAAACTGTTTTTAAGGGGATGAGGGATAATTTTCAGAATGCTTATGGCAATGAACATCAATGCAATAGACAGCTACTGCAAATGCCCTGTCAGGACTGTGGCATAATTTTGTTTGTGGATCTTGCTCAGAAATGGGCAAAGATATTTTACATTAAACAAAGTTTCCAGGTGGCCTTTATCAGAAGCCATGCAGACAAAGCTTCTGTAGTTTAGTCTAGAAGTAGTGGAGGACAAAAAGTGACATATCTCCACCCAACGGGAAGAAATATGACATCTTTTAACTAGCCAAAAGAGCAGAGTAGGAAGGGGGAAGAGACAAGCATTCCTCAGCATTTACAATCCGGATTCTCACAAGCCAAGAGAAACTAAACACCCAAATAAAGTCAACTGCATGTTATTTTACTGTAATAACTCCCCGCTCTGACATCTTGCAATTAGCTACCCCAAATTCTTCTATTTAGAAATGCAGAAGAGCACATTACCAACCCATATATGTGCATATTTACCATGTGTGAAACTATTTATATTCTACCTCACGTTTATGCAAGAGGGAGGGGCAGGTTAATCTTTATGCAACAGCTGAGCTGTCTCATCCTCACCTTAGGTAGGAGCCTGAAGAGAAGCAACAGGGCAAAAATCTACTGAACACTTAATATTCCCCAATACAAGCCTGGCTGCAATAGGCAAATCGAAGAAAATCCTGTAGTTTTAAGAAAGCCTGACAGGATGCCAAATTATCATCTTAGCTTCAAGTAAATGTAGCCCTTGCTGACAACAAGGAATTCCAGGTGCAGATCAGCTAAGAGGACACTAGGAAAAACAATTCACCTGTTCCATAACTTCTGGTGCCATCCAGCAAGGTGTGCCCACAAAAGTTTTCCTGACTTTATTTCTGGTAATGTCACCACCAGTGGCCAGAAACGCGCTAACACCAAAGTCTGAAAAGAAAACAAAACCAGATTGTATTAAGAACACATCCCAAGCAAACTGAAGGGTTGTCCCCTCTTTCCCCTCATATTCCCAGCCATCTATTAAGTACTAGACCATACAGTTACGCATGAGGAGTTTCCTAATAAATGAAGAATGATAAAACAGTTAGCTAGGAGTGCTGGTACACGAACAGTGTGTAGTCCACCATTCAATTACTGGGGACAGCAGAGCTTTCAGTGCTGGCCGGCAGAGAGGAAAATTCCACTTTCCATTATGGCCCACTGGTCACATTACAGCATGCCTGCACTCCCCCCCAGCAGACCTGCTACTGTACAAACCTGCCTCTGACAGCCAGTCCTTTATTTACATTTGTATACATGCACAACAAGTAAGAACTGAACTTCTATTAGCATCCTGTTAGTATCTGCAGCAATGAAGTCTGGTACATAAAATGTTACTAGACTTTATAACATTTAACTATCCTAACTGCATCCTGCAGACTGGAGGTATCAGCCCCTTATTCTGAATGGTTTATTATCAGAATACGCTTTGCTTGGTAATATTCCATCGCTGAGATGCTCAGTGCTTTAACAGGAACTTGGACTGGCTCCCAGTGATACAGCAGCGTTACTGAATCGAGCAGCACATGCCACTAACCAGCCCGACCATCCCAGAGGGAGCCTTGCAGAGAGGTATTCACACCCTGCACAGCATTATCCCCACTTGAATCATCTTTCACAAGCTGAAGGACGCTCAAGGATGCCCCAGGCACTTGCTGGTAATTGTCTTAAAGTAAATCATTCTTTTACATGAAAACTATGCTTTCAAAGATAACACTGATGTTTTATGCAATTAAGAATGACATGGAAAACAGGATCTGTGAACAGCAGCAGTAGTGTGCAGGGATCGCAATGGGGTACAGTATGTTTGTTCAAAGAGCATTAAAAAAAGATTCGGCAACCAAGTCATTCAAGAGAGGATGACAGACTTTCCTTGGAGAAAGAAAAAGAAATAAATCGGGTGACAGGGAAACTGTAAACACAAAACTGTAGAAGTATTTCTTCCTAGTTTGCTCCAAACTACACTGCTTATGTATTGCAGAATTATAGACCTGCAATGGGTCATTCTCCATAACTCAACTTTATCCACACACACACCTGCCTTTTTTTGAACACAGTACAAGCAATCAAAATCTTGAATGCCATTTTTGAGATTGGCAACAGGCTTGGAGGATAAGTCTCTGAAATTCAAGGGCTATTTCACATAAAACCAGAACATTATTGACCACAATAGGTTTGAAAATTTTTGAAACTCAGCTGACATGGTTAACTGTAAACGCAAAGTCTTACTCAGAGGAGCCATGGAGTTACTCCACGGCTTAAGAGTGTTATCCTAACTGAGGAATCAACTGCAACAAAAGATCCCTCTTTACAATTTTCAGGCAATGGCATCCAAGTGAGGACAGTCCCAAGCTTCCTTCTGTATCATGCCAGCAGTGCAATGAGCCCCTTCTCACCAGTCTTTCCATATTTGAGAAACACCACTGAAATTATCACTCAGAAGAATAAGATGCTGAAAGCTTCCAGCTCACTTAGGTTAGAGGCTTCCAAGTACAGGAACTTAACACTCACTAAAATACAAGACATGGATTAGTGAAAGTTGACATCGAAGAAAGTTGCATAGAAGTCACAGGGCTAAAACAAGCACTAGCAAATGCCTATCATTATGGTTCAGCTTCTCCCTGATGCACTGTCCTGTTCTCTTCCCTGTTCCCAGAGGCACCCTGTCTTCCTGCTAGCCTTGAAGTTTTAGCACTTTTAGATGGATCGCTATCCCCATCAGCACTGCAATCTGTATTTTTCTGGAAACCCACTTTTTGCAACAGTGATTTTGCTTTGAGATCTTCCATGTGTGTATCCACCATTCTTGCTTTTCTCAGAAAACTGCATGAGCTTCCTAAAAAGTTCAGAGTAAAATTACTTGCATTTTACCGCTCATTACAGGAAGTCTTGCAAGATCCATTGTTCTAAAGACAAAAGCAATTAGAAGTTCTTTTAAATAAGATAATACTAATAGAAACTTGTCCAAGTGCCATCAGCATATTGTTGTGATGTGCTGTATTTGAACTTGTGTATATTATCTTACCTCAAGTTTCCATGCAGTCATTTTGAGGGTAAAGGAAAAGCCATTCAAAGCAAAAGCATCCCAGCAGTAAAAACACAAGTCCTTTACACAGCACACACAGCATTCACCACATTTCACATCAAACGTGGGTTTATAAATTCCAGTTGGAAATTGTGCCCCTACATCTGCTATCTGAGGTCAGCAGAAAGCTTAAACAGAATTAAATTGTATTCAGTTACATGGTTGATTTATTCAATGTTTTCCCAATTTCCCTCATTTACAGTGGGCTAAAATAGGCACAACCAGTCTGTGCTACTCTGCTGCAAGGAATGACTTTGAAACCGTCTTCTCAAATGTCATCTTACTAACTTTATCCAAGTCCCAGCTATTAAGATAAGAATGTGCGTGCTCTCAAGAAATATCTGTAAAGCAATAAAATAAAATCCTAACCACAAGTTAGGGTTCAATTCTTACTTCTGAGCAGTTGGTACGACCTGTGTCTCATTCTCTCTCCCACTGCTAACTACCCTCAAAAAGGCTAAAATGGCACTAGGTTAATTGCAAATTAATTTAAATCTAGAAAATAGGAAAATTAACAAAATTCAAGAGGTATGATAGCTCAGAAGTGTTTACATTTGTACTCTTCTTTGGCAGCTTGTACTTTATATTGGCTCACTATGGTGATAACTGGAAAGGACTGAATCACCAGAAACAGGGAGGAATTGGAAATGTTTGGACTTGTCTTGCAATACCAGTAACCACCACTGCTGGGAATCCAACGACTGTCACATTCTAAAGGAGCCCAAAAATTGAAGACTTCCAGCAGTCTGCTAGCAAATAATAGTCTGCAGGAAGTCTTGATACAAGTCGTAGGATCATTTTTTTAGTAACTTTTCTGAAGCAATGTACAAAAGATTCATCTGCTGGACCTGTTTCAGTGATATAAAACAAAGACTTCTTTAAAAATATATATCTCTCCAGACTCTTGTATCACAGCAAAACCAATCCAGAATGGAAATGACAATTCTGCTGATGCAGGCTCTGCAGAAAATATGGCCAACTTGTCTTTTTCAGTAGAAAGATCATGTGTTGCAAACCACATACCCTACAAAACACTCTAGTGGCAACGAAGTTGCAGGCTAGTGTTTGAAAAAGCATGGTATTAGCCAACAAGTCCTGCTATTAAGGTATGCAAGTTGTCAAACCTGAAAACTATTCTAGCCACTCAGGAAATGCAAAAGCTGAAAGGAAAATTTCCTCTTACTATTCTGCGTTGCAGAAACAAAGACCCAGTCTAAACAACTCACCAGTGCAAGAACGCTTTGGCAGGACCACATCAGAACAGGCACCATTACTGCTATGTATGTCAGAAGATACATTTCTGTAGTATCATAAGTTAGATTATTTTATCCAAATCCAGGAAGTCAGCCATTAAAAATCATCTCTCCTTGGCCGTCTCATACTGTAACATTACCTTAATCCTAAAAAGCCTAAGTACCTGCTACCTTAGGTAGCTACCTACAAGGTAGGAACAAGAGAAAGAAGACTGTGCACTAACTAGGACCCAGGACCAAAGCCTACTGACATCGGAAAGGCTCCTACAGAGTTTGGTGGGTTTGGATCAGACCCTAAGGCAGTTCCCAACTTCAGTGAGACAGAACAACAGAATAAACCAATCTTGACTTCAAACCACTCAGAGTTGTTTTTAAACTCGTGTAGCCAAAATATTATCCCTCCTCAAGCAAAAATAAAAGTCCTTCAGAAGACAGCACTAAGTGTTTTTTTCACTGGTCACCTTCCTTCTTGTTCAGTTGTTCACCATCAGAAAATATCCGCAGTTGTCCTTAGTGTTTTTCTGCAAACCCTACAGCTTTTAGAGCACTGAAGATGAATAAAGCCCGGCAGCAAGAGGACAAAGGCAGAAGTAAATAGCAATTTTGTGCTGACAATGCAGTGGGTGGTAAAACACCAGAGAAAAGGAAGATTAGTGAAGTACAAGAATCAAAAGCTTCTTTCCTTTCAAAGATTATTTGGTTATACAGTAGGTCTGCATCTATAAATACACACTTGTTCTCCCAAATTCTCATTTGGAAAGGTAGTTCTCTACAGTCACATATATTTCTAATCAATTCACATGCAGAACAGCAGCTTTATTGTATCACAAGTTCAGCCTTTTTGCAATAATGTCAAGGCACATAAAAGGTGTATGAAATCCCTTTGCCGACTAAACGTAAAGATCAAATCTGAAACCGAGCCCCAACAGTATGTTAATAAAGATACACTAATACTGCACAAAATAACTTAAGGATGACAAAGCCCAGGCCAGGTAAAGCCACCGCCCTTGGAGAAGTTCACAAGTGGTTTCAACAACGAAATAGCACAACATCTCTTCAGGAAACACGGATATGACAAGTGACACACAAAAAGTTACTTCACATCATGCTGCTGCAGTGGAGGCACCAAAACTCTCCACCAGCCACAGAGAAAAATACTTTAGCCCCTTTTTCGAAAGAGAGAAGAGGCTCAGAGGTGTCTGTGATACAACACCAAGTGCTCAAGTCAGCCCTGCAATCGGCACTCCTCTCCCTGAGTTGGATTCGTGTCTTGTCCTTTGTTAAGTCAATTTAATCTCCCAAAGTTAGTTTCCTAAGGGAAAGTGGGGGAATGACACTGCCTGCATCATAGCTCGATGTTTATGTAGAGCGCTATTTTAGTACAATGAATTAAGAGCAGTCAGGAACACAGCGAACCGGTGACAAGCTGGCATGGATTTGTGGAAAGTTACACAAATTCAGTTACACAAGTTTTGCCTGGCCTTAACTATCCCCATTTTATAAATAGATAAAACAAGAGGGGTTAGGCAGTTTGCCCGGTATCAATTAGCAAGTCCTGAACGACTTCGTGAAATCTTAATCTACTTCAACCGCTTGGCAACACGGCCTGCCTGGGACACGGCAGGCACACTGAGCGCCTCTTGGAGTACATGTTAATAATCCCAACTGGTTTTAAAACCTGAAGATATCATGTTATAGTCCCTACAACAGAAATATCCCACAGATGGAAGGATGTGTGCCTTTCAACCTTCAGTAGACCCTTGCTTCTTCAGATTCAATCACGGAGGGGGGGTGACAGCATTATTTAATATCCCAGTGGATAAAATCAGGGAAAAAAAGATTTAGTGGGCACCCAGTCTCAGTAGGATGCTAATATTATGCCATGGTTGGAGAATGGTTCATACCGAGCAAGTCTCGTGCACCTTGGGGAGAGTTTCCCCTCAACCTCTCCCACCCCTTCCCAGCCTATCAAGACTCTCACTTCATTTCACAATAATTTATAGGGCCTGCACAGTTAAATAAACTGAAGAATATTAAGCCTCGCTTACTGTGAGAAGTCTCCTGGTTTATGCAGCAATATTGGTGCCGATGCAGTTTATATTGACAAAGAATGTTTTTACGCATGCAGGTCTCAGACTCCAGGGAGCCAATAAATGCTAGGGCAAAGAGGTTTTATGCTCTGATTTAAAAAAAAAAAAAAAAAAAAAATTACAATAATTGCCATGGAGAGGCTGGAACACAAAAGAACACTGCTATCTCAATTTACATTGCAACCACCGTCAGCACGGCCCAGAACAATGGTATCTGGGAAAGAGTCCTGCTCTCTCCAGAAGATAGATTAATTCAATGTGCAGGAAAACACTTCAAACTGAGAAAGCAATACTCTCTGAATTGTAACAGGCTCTGAAAGCTTGGTGCCAAGCCACAAACCCAAGCCAGTGCCCTTGGGGGGGGGGGGGGGGGGGGGGGGTGGTAAATAAATAAATAAATAAATAAATAAAAAGATGTTAAGATAGAAGCAAATAGCCTCAGTTTAGGTCTCCCTGGTCAGCTGGATCTGTTAAAGGCAATTTTATGCCTTGTTCAGTGGATGCACATTTTGAAAGCAAAAGGAGCTACATAGTTAAAAATAGACAGAGCCGTGAGTAAAAATACCAAGGCCCAGGACTTGGGGAAGAGTTTGAAGCTGAGAGTTTGTACAGGCCTTTAGAGGAATTTTTAGAATTCCTACTTCCAGCAAATGCCCCTGAGCTCACAGATTTCTCCTCCATCACTTTACCTGTGCCCACCTCAGCTCGCAGTGCTCCCACAGCGGCTTTCAAGTCCGACGCACAGCCACCGATTCAGAGTTACAAACAGAACCTGAGGAACGTCGGACACACATCCATCAAGCTGCTTTTTCTGGTCAGCCTTAACAGAACTGTACAGCCCAAATTAACAAAAGAGGCTTTAGTTTTCACTGCTTGGAACTTATAATCCTGCAGCAAAATTACTACCATGAATTCTATACACTGAAAGTTTCCCAAGTGATTAAATTCACTGACATGTTGTGAAGGTATAGCCTGGCAGTGGGGTTTCCTCCACTACAGGGTCGAGCATTTTTTTCTAAACCTTGAAAGCAGCTTTGTTTTTTTTCCTCAAAGGATTTCCAGTTTGAGATTTACATTCCTCACATTTACATTTAAGATTTACATTTCTTCTGAGACAAGAAACATGAATTGTGTCAAGTAGTAGGAAACACGCAGGAACACAAGGTTGCAAAGGCCAAATATTGAATAAGGCCTTCTTAAACAACTGTTCACAGGCAGTTCTGATAGAGGGATGGCAAAAGAGAAAGGAGTTATAAAAGAATTGAACTCATTCTTTCCTGCTACATTATTTGCATTTTTTTATGTACACCAAACCAGCACCTTCAAGGGAGGTGCCCCATTCACCCTCAGGCTTCATTCCACAGCTGATCAATCTTTTTTTTTTTTCCTCATGGCATCACTTTGCAGTGAAACTTAAACACATTTGTTTCATGGGAACGCAGTGATGTCATCCAGCTGATAACTGAAGCACTTAATGATCAACAGAATTATCCAAAATATGCATTAATATTATTGTCAAAGCCAAGTGCTTTGATCTCGCTGAAACAAAACTCACTTTATTGGGATTGGTCTGCTTCCAGCATTTTTTCCTCCTCAAAAAATTCACAAGAAATTCTGCTATTTCATCCTGGGTCAGTAGGAAAGGAAGCTGAAGTGTCAGAAATTCCCACAGAAACAGAATCTCATGTTATGACCAGGTCAGGCTCTTCTCTAGTATTCAGTCATTTATTTTTGTTTCTTTCAAGTCATCGGCTGCCTTTGCAGAAATGAAAAGTGCTTCCTGCCACAGTGGTGAACTTGGTGACCTTGGTTGAGTTTAGTCGCTCTGCTGCGTCTCATGAAAGGTTACAGCGTTAGTTGTTTTGCACGTTCAAAGAAAAAATTTGTAAAGAGGGAACTTTGCACATCTCGCAATGTTGCTTTCGCAGGATATGCAGAGAGGTGGATTTCATCATTTAGATATTGCACATATAAACCACTAGTAGACATTTCAGTCCAGAGGAACGTGTACAAATCACAGACAAAATAAATCCTCTGAAATTCGTACAAGTAAGACTAGTCAACTTTAAAACTGCTTATCAACTAAAAATTACCCAGCAGAAAAAAAAAGAAAAAATATGTGAACAGGTACCTATTACCAGTGAGCCTTAATAAAAAAAAAGCCAAGACCTGGCACCCTTGTGGAGAAGAAACACAAGTAGTCTTCTGCTAGCCTGGCAGAAACACTTGAAATAACATACCTGTGTTGAAGCAGCTCGTGACAGCAGTGACTACAACAGACATTTTCTGCAGGCACATCTGTATTAGCTAAAGCAACTGCCTTTAGCAGTTTTCCCTACCCTGTCCCTCAGCTTGCACAACTGCTTCCAAGACTTTTAGTTCATCCCAGTTTGGGCTGGGTTAGGGCGGTCAGTTAAACATGCACCCTGCCACTCATTCAACTGAAGCGGACTAGGGAGCATCCACATGAGCAGTCTGACCAGCAGATCTTTGGTTAAGGCAAAGTTGCAAGTGACTTTTACCATCAGACATACCAGTTTCCTTCTGATGAATCTATTCACTGATCACCACAGTCCTTTTGAAAACCACCTTACACATCGATGATAAATCAGTGAGGTCTGTGCAGTCCACTTCCAAGCCTATGAACTTGCTGTTTTAAAAAACTGACCAGCTTATGCCAAGAATTTTATCTATTCTATTGATTCTGAGGATTTAACAGTCAAAGGATTTATTCATGCTGACTGCCATAATTCCAAAGAACAGTAATTTAAGATAACAAGATGTAATAAACTCTGGGTTGGGGTTTTTTTTTGTTTTGGTTTGTGGTTTGTTTATTGTTGGGTTTTTTGGTGGTGTTGGTTTTAGTTTGTTTGTTTTAAGAACTGTGGAGCTTCTTGAAGCTAACATTTTTATGTAGGCTTGTTCTTGATCATTAAACTGTCTCCTTGGATACACAGTTACACCTAAAGTTTATTCAAAGCTACCAGGAAAGTTACCTGCAATTTGCACTGAGCCATCTTCTCCAAGAAGAATATTTCCTGCTTTCACATCCCTGCAGAAAGATAAAGCAACAATAAGTGGAAGTCATTAAATCTTTCCTTCAACCAACAAAAATACATTATAAGGTTATTATGTCTTGTATTTCATTTCTGGCATTAGCACCTCCTGCTTCCAATCATGCAGAAACAGTAGGGACTTAACAGCAATTGTAACTTGAGTACACAGACACTAAGTGTTATTTGTATGATTTATAGCTGGTAGCATTTTAAGTACTATACACAGAAAAAAAAAAAAAACGAAAAACTTGACAGAAGGTACCCTCAAAAATACAAGGAAAGTGGTTTGTCCCAGGTTCTTAAATTAGCTAAAAATGTGAAAACAGAACCTAGCACTGATCTCATGCTATGTACCCTTTGGGGGGGGGCGGGGGGGGGAGGGACAGGACACTTGAAGAGACAGTGAGTTGATCCAGTCTCACTACCACTGAATGCATCCTATTCTTCCCCAGCCCCATGTCTTGCTACTCCCCAGCCCTGGAGAAGTTCACATACTTCCTCAGGAAGTCAGTTTAGCCCCATACACTGGTGAAAATCCAGGCAGAAGAAAAACATTGTTTGCTTGTGGCTTAGTGAACTGAACCACATTACCAAGGGTCAGGTGAGCAGAGCTGGTACAACAGAGATGGTGAGAATGGGAAAATAGGGCCACTCAACTGTCCTGTGAAGTCTCAACTTTAGTAAAAAAAGTCTCCCTGATTTTTTTTTTCAACCAAAGTCCACAAACACACAAGAACACCCAGCCTGAAAGTTACTGTACTATCCCCTTTCTACCCCCAAAAAAAGCCCTGGTTTGTTAGGTTAACAGCAACACTTCTCCATCCTCAAGGGGAATGCTACTTTCACTCCAAACACGCTTTGAAGTTTTACAGCTTATTTCCACAGGCTGCTCCCCATGCAAAGCCAAGAGAAGCACCTTTGTAGTTGACACCCACATTCATCAGCATGGCTGCTAAGCTTGCACTGGCTAGGAAACCATGCAGACCCAGAGCACATGCAGGTGCTGCCTCAAGAAAGGCTGCAAGCAAAGCAGCTGCCTGGGGAATGGATGCCAGTGAATAGATAGCAATTCACAATGCACCTCAGCTTAATGGCAACTACCTGCATGGAAGAGAAAAGAAAAAAAGAAGGAAAAAAAACCAAGCAGACTCGCCCTCCACTGCCTTCTGCAAATATTCCAAATCCTTTCACACACAGACAAAAAAAAAAAAAAAAAAAGTCAAAAGCTATTTTTTCTCTCCTCCCTCGTGCATCATGAGAACAGAACTGGCGTGATGGCCTGGCCAAAGAGCCCTGGTCAAGCCCTGGAAATCTCCTCCTTCCTGGCTTTGCTCTTCTGAAGAAGAGCCTGGGCCACTGCCAGTTCCAGGCCAGGATAATTTTAAACACATGCTCTCCAGCATTAGCATTTGTTAGATTCTTCCCAATACCCAGTCTAGGACATTGGCATAGCAAGGCTTTCCGCCAGCATATAGCAGAAAAGTGAACAAAGACTGTCGATAAGACAGTCCCACTAAAGATTACTTTAACAGCAAACCCTGGCTGACAGCAGCCTTTAGCCTTCAAAAAAGTATTTCAAGTCCTGCCAAGTGTACACCTCTTGCTAGCAGTGACCACCTTGGAGCCTAATCCCTGTTTAAAGCAGAAGTGTAAGAACAAGTACAGGAAAATACTAATTTGCCTTAATGATCAAGAACACTTGGATAGATCTATATGGAAACACCAAAGTTGTATGGCGAGATAGCCTTGAGAAGCTGACTTAATAGCAGAAAAGGATTCAAAGCAGTACGGAGCTCTGACCGTGAAGCCAGAATAAGTAGACAAACGTAAAACAATTGCTGCCAGTCAGCTCCAGTCCTGCTCATTTTACATTGGCCAAATACATGAACATCGGTTTAGGGGCAAGTTGGCTTTCCCTCCAAGAAGCATTATTCTGTTTGCATCCTGCAATTAACAGCTACAGCTGTTGCAGACAAGAAAGCATCAGCACTGCAGTGGATGGAGACTCTTAAGTAGACAGAGGAACCTGAAGGGATTAAATACAACATTAAGCACATAGCTACACTACCCCCGCTTAGCATCCATTGGCCAAATCCAACACAACTGGAGTTGTAGAGAGTTAATCGCCATGAGGGATACAAACTTGGCTAACCCCTGCACTCCCACAAAGCGTTCACAGTCCGTAACAATGAGGGAGTGGAAAAGCTCCTTGCCAATATTTAGGTAAAAGATGCCTTTAGGATCCAACCCCATGACCACGTGGAGCCATGAGAGCACAGCGCCCAGGTCTGCTGCTTCCTAGGTAAGGAGCTGGCTCACATGGTATGAAATGTGCTTGGCACAGGCACAGCCATCTCCCGGAATCCCCCCTCACACCAGCACTAATTCAGAGGGAACAGAGGGTGTTCAGGAAACTCTTCAATCCTACTGGAAATGTTTATCCAGACAGTTGGTTCTCCTGCGACAGCCAGGACACACGAGGCCCTTTCAAAGCTGCCTGCCAGCTCCAGGTTATGGGGAAAGGAATAGCATGCACCAAGGTTGCCTGTTGAAGTTATTGTTCCTCTTACTGAAGACGGATGCAAGTAACAGTAATTTCCTCTTCCATCTGTATTCCAAGGAAGCCCAGGATGCTGGCGCGTTGCCCCAGTAAGCTGGGCCGTGCAGTATTGTACAGCCTTTCCAAACTTCCCCTGCCGGCACGACGGCGTGTGCAGCTCACCGAGCCCCCTTCAGCAGTGAAGGAAGTGCCAGGGAAGTTTTTAAGTAGAACTAAGGATGAAGTCTCAATCATCATGCATTTCAGAGTCCAAAAAAACTCAGGCAGGTTTCACTGACGCAGCAACAGCAGCCAGAAAGCAGCACGCATTCAATACCACCAGAGAATCCTACCGTAACAGAGCAAGCTGGACAAACTTGAAGTGCAGAAAGCAGTAAAACAAGCACTCAGATTGAATCCCATAGAAAAAAAGAGCCAAAGGACTCCAGTCCCTTAACCCCCTCCAATGCAGAGGCTTGTTTTCTTTTTAACTTCAGCTTGGATTAATTAAAATTTACGTATTTTCTCATTGGAAACAAAAGTCAGTAAATATGGTGCTTCAAGTTGTTTCAAAAAATTAAAACAAGTCGTTGCTACAATAAGAAATCCAGGAGGCCAACAACAGCCACTGCCAAATATCCAAGTCAAACTGCAGAATTAAATCACCACTTGATGTGGCATTTCCTCCCAGTGACCAACCCTCTGAAAAGGCCATTACTCACCCCAGCCTGGTACACTCCACCCCAGAGCAGCAAAATGGATAGGCAGCAAGCTGTTTGGGGACACTGACTCTGTTTAGGAGTTGCTGTACCAGAGAGGCAACTTCCAGCTTTCCCATTCCTCACCCCAGTGTACTGGCATCGCATCACCCATGGCAACAGCTCCAGGTGAACATCGAGCAGCAATAACACTGGGTGAACACAGATCCCTTCCTTTAGCATATGCTGGTGTCAGCAGTAGTATCTTCAAATTAGGTCCTCCTTTAAAACCATCTTTAGGATTAATTAATTGCATTTAAAGCAATGGGGTAGGGGAGAGAAGAACAGTGCTTTCCTGTTTATTCTCATCAGGAGATGCTTATAAACTTGCAAGCTGAATGGCAAAAGTTTGTTACTCCAGGATATAGTTATTGCCAAGTCTAACAATTTGAAGGTACTTCCTATTAATGTGGTAAAGACCATATCCTGGGCTGATACACTCGCAATAAATGGTGTGCCTCTGGCATAATTACTACACTGGAAACAGGAAGCAGCTTTAGGCTGTAGTGTAAACGGCAATTATATCACATTTAAAATGAAGTTACAGAAGGCTGGAGTAAACTCTTTCTTGCCAGTAGCTCAACAAATGCTATCGTAGTTCTGGACATTGCCGCACTGTAGCTGTCATCTTCCTCTCTTCTAAAGCCTCCAAAAGCCCTTCCGCAAAATAACAATTATGTTTTTATTTACCTCATACTTCACAACCAGAGTGGGAAGAGGGGTTTGGACTGGCTCCAGTACAAAGCTGGATTCTCCACATCAGTCTTGAAAGGTTTTGCAGCATGGCAGAAATCCCTCCTCATCTGCATTTCAAACTGGTTTAGCTTCCCAGTGCGATCAAACACTAATGTACCAGTTACATCACATTAATGCCTCGAGGTTAGGGCTAGGCCATAGGCATTAGAAGCTATATAACCAAAACTGATCGCGATCTAACAAAATTACAATCAAGCATCCAGCTACAGGAGACCTGGGAGCACAGGAAGGCAATAAGAAGATGCTCCCCAGTTTTGAGTGCAGTGTTCCCACACCTCCACAATTAATTTTTCAACGGGGCAGGTGGGGAACTAAGGAACTGTATCTTAATGGCTTGTTCCCACTATAAAAAGCCTACACGAGCCCTTAAAATCCTGCTAAATTTATCAGATTTACCTCACCCATAGCCCTCAATCCTTGGCACTACCATATAATGGCTGTCGTTGCAGTGACAACACTAAGGGAAAAAGAAAGACTTGCTGGTCCATAATGGAAAGCAGCGTTATCAATAACCAGCTGCAACTTTGCAATCCTGGCATATGCAATAAAACTTCATATTACAGACTTAAAAGAACTAGAGTTTGCAAGGACCAATGAAGCATGTTAAGTTACTGCTTTTTAACAAGCCTCTTAATATTGTTTGGAAATCAAAAAGGATTCACTTGGCTTGTGTTCAGAAGTCTACATTGGAAGTAATAGCTAGGACAATTTGTTAAGGGCACTGCAACCGTGATACAAGTGACCTGAGCAAAGAGTGGCATCCCAGGACTTCTGTAGCCTAGCACTGAGAAGAAAACTGTCACATGAAGGCGGAAATGGAAGATAAGCCCTGTTTATTGTGCCTTTGCTTCTAACCTGCTCATATGTGCCTTTAGGATGCAATGCTGGCTGTCAGCACAGCCATGAGTCATCTGCCCATTAGATGCAATTTACATCAACTATAACAATAAATTTTCATGGACTGAACTCTATAGTGCGTAATCTGGCATGAAGAAAGAGTGGTTGGTCCTGCCAAGTTCCATTTGAAAAAAAGAAAAGGTGCAAGATACAAGAATTACTATTTTCTGTTAATGGTAATGAATAACTCAAAATATTTATACTGAATGCAACCAATTGCTGGAGTTGACATTGTTCCCAGTAATTTGCAAAGTACTTCCAGGACAATATCTCTACCTACAGTTAAATATGAAGCAATTTGTGACATTATACACCAAATGAGCACTATTCTCTCTACTATCAAACATTACTCTCCCTTCAATGATATGCTGTTACCTATGTCACCTCTTCCCTTTGCCTTATAAGCCAAGATACAAAAAGCTGGCTATATTCAAGAGCTTTAAGATTTGAGACAGAGCTGCAAAACAGAAACTAAGCTTGGAGAGTGCAAGCAGAGTAGTATTTTTACACCCTCAAAAGTCAGCACGTTCAGTACAACATAGGAGAAGGTATTCAAGACAACTGTATTCGAAGTGCTGTACATTAGCATGCTCCCTGTTCCTGCTCAGAAAAGCTGTGTGTACTAACATTTTCATGCCACAGGGTTGAGCCTTAAGTCCCAAACTCCTGGGTGAGATGCAATTACTGTTTGTTACAGTGCTGTACTTAACTCTGCAGAGCTGGACCCGGGAACATCTCCCAAAGCTTGAAGGTCTTCCAATGGCAGAGAGCTGGCAAAGCAGCTTCCATACCCCTCTCTCCAGCCTCCCTGCTGAGGCAGGCATAAGCAGGGGGAAGAGAGAGCCAAGTCCACAGCTTGCTTCATCCCTGCTCATCCACAGCCCTCTCAGCAGGCCCTTGCGGCCACTGGCAGCCAGGACCAGCAGCGGCAGCCAGGCTGCTATAAATTACAGTGGGGGACCAGCCCAGCGACACGCTTTATTGCTCAGGATCAGGGAAGCACAGCAACTGCTTCTACCCTCCTCTGAGCTGCTCTGCCAGCTGCTGGGCCATGGTGAAAGATGAGGGCCTCAACGCAGGAGCTAAATGCCAGCAGCACGAGGCAACTCATTATTTACTCCGAGTCTCATAAACAGTAGATGCATTTTTAAAGCCCCAACTTCATAGGGGCTAGGTAGGCAGGAATATTTAAGGGCTTTTTAACTGTCATTTTAATGTCTGGAGAAGGTTAGACGAATAATCCAGTGTTATCAGCAATTTTTAAAAGTTCTTTTTGGTTCTTTTAAGCAGCGTGAAGCAAGGCTTTGAAAGGCAGAAGTGACTGACAGACTGGCTTTGCAAACAGAGGGGTGTGTAGGCAAAGCCTACTGGAAAGGATTGTCAGCTTCCAACAAGACAAGCTATACAAGTACATCGAGTACTTGTTTTCTCCATACCCTACCCTTAACTTCCAGGCAGATCACACTCAGCGCAGTGAAGAGACCTCTTGGGAGAGATAACTGCACCCGGTCTCCTGGCATAGGCAAACAGAAACCCCAGTAAGGGCCACATGAGAAATGAATCTCCCATTGTACTTTACTTTAGCTAAAACATAAAACACGTTTCAGAGGATCCACAATGCACTTGATAGGTACAATTCCTCCTGATCGTTTGCCCTCCAACGCTGCAGAAGTAGACTGCTGCTTTAAGTAGAGGGTTTGGGGCCCAAAAAACCATGACTCAGAAATTTGATTCATTTTAGGTTAAGTCGCTATGTCAGCTCAGACAAGGAAGGGCACACCAAAGAAAGCTGCAGGACATCCTCCCGAAATTCACTCTGTCATCTTAGTTATCTGAATAGCTCCAGGGGCTGGTAAGATGCTGAGGCAGTGAAGAAAGAGTTGCAGACCTTAGGCTAACTTGGTGCGAGTCTCCAACATGAAGACAGACAGCAAGCAGTGTGTCACATCACTTACTGCATTCCTGTCTGTCACACAGTCGCTGTTATCACAGCGCCTACAACTTTCCTTTATCTCAGCAAATTATGTCCAGCTTACACTTTTTGTTCCTGTGCCAACTTCATCTTTGATGGTTTCGTGCTCTCATTAATTCCTTCTCTTCCCACGTGTTTACAAGCCTAACGATGGTTAAAGGGAGGCATGGTTCAATGACAGATCCTGTCTGCCTTGGACTTTACCTCCCATCCAACATCATGCCTCCAGCCCAGTGCTCAGGTAACCTCAACTACACACCAGTGTGGGGGAAGTTGCTCCAGTTAAAACCACAACCTTAAAAAACAGCTTTCAGACAGATCAGCTCCTTCAGCCAGATAATAAAGTACTACAAACACTAGACCTAGCCCTATCTCCCAACGTGGAGACTACCTAATCATACCAACCCTCATGGCCTCACTTCTTCCTCCTACAAAAGAGGCTGTTGCTTCACGTATTCACCCCAATGCACATCATTGTTGTAACATCAGCTTATGGCAAGGTGGATTTGCCAAGCAGCTAGGGCTTCTGACAAGCTTCAGCCCTTCGACAGTCAATGCAAGAGAGAAGCTACATCTCTAATTTCATACACCACTTTTTAAAGTTTCCCCTATTCAGTCAGAACTTCATTTTTTTTTTTCTCTTGAATCCCCATTCAGGAAAGGGCCCTACCCAGCAGGCTTTAAAATCAAGTTTTCATACCATTGAACAGCAGCTAAAAATGTACTAGGATTTCTTCCACAAATTCACCTATTCAGCCCTTCCTTTTCCTGATCCTACTTCCTAAGGACTGCAGTGGGGACGAGGCACAAAGCTCCTTTAACAGCTGCTGCATGAAAAGCAACACACACAGCAAGCTCTGGAGTCACCCCTGGAGGCGCAGATATTTTTGGGAAGCCCTGACTTAGTCATTGGTAACAGAGGAAAATAGTCAAGTTATAACATGGCCTTATTTCAATGTTTCATGTCAAATTATTTAACATGCAAAGAGGTGGGCATGCTTCACGTGGCAATACTAGTGATGCATGCCACCATGCTGCAGTATCTCCTGCATGCTAAAACATGTTCCTAGTGTGCTCAGAAATAGGAATTTCCCCAAAACTACCACATGCAGATCACCCCAGTTTGAGTACAAGATGGATCAGGGAGCAGATGAAACAGGAAAGCCAGTGATTCACTCATCTCCCTGCCTTCACCCTGCCATGATGGAGAAATGAAAGTTCATTCCAGTAAACGCAATTAATTTGGATCAAATAAGGCCCCAAAACTCTGATATAGGGCAGCTCAAAAAGGTGTTCATTTCCAAGAGGCAATAAGCACCCCTGTTCTGGAGAAGCAGTATGTATATCTATACACACACAAGGTCCAAGGCATTCCACTACACAGCCAAGAGCCGTCCATATCTACAAAGCCACCCACAGCTCTTGCTCAGAAACGTTTGCAACATGACACAGAAGGAGAAATTCAAGACAACCAGGGCTTGCGAGAGACTTGCCAGCTCAACTTCCTTCTCCAAAATCTAGAAGATGACAGTTTTAAGTATGGCCAGCACAGGAAGAGGAAAGAAGATATCCTTATTTCATCCAGCTATTCCTATAAAATGGAGAAAGCAGTTATAAAATTAGGTATCTGTACAATGGAAACAGTCCTCCTGGCACTTGCAGTCTAATTTGGTTGATGCTTTCCAGGCTGCCATGATATGATAGATTTCTCTGTGGCAGTTCCCTATTTGTTGTCCTAAATGTGTGCGGGTTTTGTCTCGCTTTTGTTTTTGGAAGTATTAAGTTTTACTTTTCAAAGTTTTATAAGAACCCTGCAAGACAGGATATAATTTGATTTAGTAAACATGAAAAAATAATTTCTGATGCAGCCTCACAAAGTTTTCAGGAGTGCTTAATATGTTACCACGCAAACTTAGCAAGTGACCTTTTTCTCATGCTTTAGCATAAGACATGAATGAAAAGACTGCAGTGGTCTGAATAAATGCTTAAGGCATCTCCACATATGCAGCTTTTAGGATCTACAAAGGCCAGAAAATCTGCTGCATTACAACAGGGGACAATATTCAAAGCCATCTTTTTGCATTGGGTTATTCACTTGATGCATCACGGTAGAAAGGATGAACACCAGTGATTTAAACAATTACTCTACTGCTGGAAAGATGCTGCAAGAGCCTATACTGGGTGATCTAGTCCCAGTAATCGACACCAGGTAAAAGCAGTGACATGAGAAGGATGTCACAAACAGAGCGGTTGTTTGTACGTCCAAATGGCACTTGGTCTCTTCAAAGTCGAAAGCTAAGAGAGTCTGTTATATTTTCACCTGATACAATTAATGCTGCAGTGAATGAAGATTATTCCCCTGGAAACACATCAAATCCAAATACTCTTGACAACTTGGCAATTGCTAGAAACCGTACTACTTGAGTGCGCAACTCAGTCATGGATCACTGACCAAAACCTGTCATTGCTCTTGAACCTTTCAGAGATCACCCTGACCTCTATCTCCTGCTCTTCATGATATTTTTCCTGCTTCTCATCTCCACAAAACAAAGTGGGGAGAAAAACCTAAAAACTCATCTCCTTTTTAATGTGGTACATAGTAGTTGTACCAAAAAGTTGTTTTTCCCTTGGACTAAATTGAAATTACTTTGAGTAACTGCAGGACATCCAGTGACAAAGTCCAGAGACAGCACCTGGGTCCAAGGAGAATGACATGGGGACAGACACCTGAATGCAACAGTCATACAGCAACTGCTCAGCTTCAGGCATCACTCTGCAAGCCGCTACATGGACCCTCGTAACACACGGAGCCCCTGAGAATTGGAGTACTGACATTAGCCTGGAGCCACTGCAGGGCTCCCAGCACTCCTGTGCTTTCATCAGCAGTGATATTTACCATCAGAGTTTTAATTGCCAGGTTTTTAGCCTTTAGAGCAGACACTGTCTTTATCCACTTCGAGGAAAACTGTCTCCACAGGAGCTATTGTTTCTGGCTGTCTGCAGATTTGGGATTTACATCTGGTTCATATTTTCTCTCTGTAACCACAAGGAAACTTTTTTTTTTGTTAAACAATGAGTTTCTGGATGATGCAGTGGAAGAAACAGCCACCAGGAGAACATGCTGGTTCACTAAGCCACCACAACATGCCCCAGTCTGACTGCTGCGTACAGAGTGGAGATTCATTGGTCCTTGTGCCCTTGGCGCTGCACAGCAAGGTGTTTATTTGGGGGAACAAATTGCCCAGTACCATCTAGAGCAGCATCTTTTCTTCCTTCCCACCAAGACATCCAAGAGTAACATTTCTATTGTTCTGGCTACTGTTTACAAGTGAAAGCTTTAAAATTTATACTACCTACCTCTAAAGGTTACTTGTGCCCATGCTGTACTACGAGGGAGAAGAGACCAAAGTACACTTCTCTTGAGTATAAAATTCCACTTCCCACAGCTGAGCAATAGCTAGCTTTCAAATTACTAGTCTCCTGTCTTAAAATCAAACTGGCAATTAGAGATGAAAGGGTCCACATCCCATTACCCATTCCTCAATCCTCCCCTACTAAACTTCAGTTCCAAAATGCACTCCCCAAAACAAGATTATAGCCCTGTGGAGAGGAGGGCTGTGAAGTTCTCCTACAGTATTGCTACAGAAACAAAAAAGTACAGTATTTCAGTCATCAAAATAATCAGAGGCATACTGGAATCCAGTTTAACCACAATAGCTGCCAGCACAGCTATCGATACATTAATCAGCTACATGAAAATTAAGCTTGAATCCTGTAGGACAGCTGAGTTCTGCCAAAATATATCTATCAGCTCCTTCATCCGAAATCCGAAACTCGCTACTGGAGGAGCGCTCCTGCAACCCCCCCCAAGTGTTGGTGATGTGTATGTGCTCACAGAGGCATCCTTTTTTCAGAAATTATTTTCTCTTAATATAGGTAGAAGAGGCAGACAATTAAACTTTGATCCTGTGTCAAAAGCATCCTAAGGTCCAAAAAAATAAGCTAATATATGTAGCATAAAAACACAGCAAGCATATTGTTTCCAGGGTGTCTTCAAAGCAACGTTCAAACAGCTGCCACAGCACCCTGCTGCCCCACACTCAGAAAACTGATTTTGAAAAGACACCAAAAAACCCCTGAAACATTCTGTATGGGGGCACAAGCTGATCTAACTCAGCATATCAAACATGCTATTGCACCTCCCACCCCCTAAGTAGAGCAGCAAACAAATTAACAGGTGGATCACTGCCACACCAATATTTCAAGTGCACGCAACCCTAAACCACTTCCTAAGCTTTTTTGTTTTTTACAAAAAAGCATACGAGTATCACATTTATTATCCTGCAATAGGAGAATCTGATTATATTTGAGCAGCATATCATTTCACCTGGACTAACCGAAATATTCAGTTACACAACAGCTAATCATGAACAGAAGATAAGCTCAGAGATAAAAATAGGGAGAAAGACAGAGAGACCTTGCAACAGTTAATCAGCATGATTCATTTGTCAGACTGCCATAAAGAGCACCACCTGAAAAAGCCTTGAACTTCCCTCCAACAAGTCTTTTTAAGCAATAAAACCCCTTGGGTTGGTTTTACTTTAGTTTTATTTTCAAGTCATTCATCAAACTCCTGCTAATCCCCAAATACACAGAGAAATCAGAGTCCAAATGGGAAAGAGGTGCAACATACCCTGTGTGTCACCCAGACAAGATTAGCCCAGGAGCAACCCCTCGCAGCACGTCAGTCTTGCTTGACTTCCATAAAAAAAAATGTGTCCGAGCAGATTCCTGCAGGACAGCTTCATCCGAAGGTTTCTGAGGCTGGCCCTCTGTCCTCAGCACACTGGCTGGTGCCCAGGTATTTAACTCACTTAACATGAGCCGGATCACTAGGATTTCAAATTGTCATTGGGATCACCATGCTACACAGAAAACCGCAATGGGGACAGTGGCAGCTGCCACAGGAGAGACGGCCAGGGACAGGCACATGGCAAGAAGGCAGAGAGCTGCCAACTCCGAGATACAGGAGGCAGTGGTGATTTTGGAGGAAGACAGAAATCATTTGTAATCATTACCTTGGTATAGAGTGTTTCATGAAAATAAAACTGATTCTGCCTTCTCCTTTGTCTTTTCCATAAGGCCTCAGACTCTGTCCCCAACAGCCCTTGCAAGACAAATGCAAAAAAATATCGCTTTGGACGTTGCGGAAGACCTAAGCATTTGCGGCTGAACAATGGCATCTATTCAAGTCTCAGCCTTGCTCTGGCTGTTAATTAGGAAAGTAAACAAAAAAAAAAATTATAATTTAAGCCTCCACTAGATATTTGGCTTTCTAATCTCCTCTAGAGAATACTGTCAAGCTACTCTCCTGTCCAAAGCAGGGATTTACACTTCCACACGAAGCCAGCTCCCCAAACCTTAATTGGAAGTGGCATTAAGTTCAAGGCAGGCTTACGCAGAGTAAGATTCAGCAGCAGCAGAATTTCATTAAGGCAGTCTTCCACGTGTTAACTTAATTTACCCATTTAAGATGATGCATAATTTAAAAGTATCGAGCAGCGCCACTGTCAGACATATATTCTCTGAACTCACTGATGATTTACAGCAGTAGCAAGCTGTCTCTGCTTCAGGTCAACAGCACCCACAAAATTACATCTGGGTCCAGATATTCATCCTTCAGGCTTTGCCATCAGCCTGGTTGTCCAACTTCAGATGTGCTAATTACATTCATTCACCCATACTGTGTCTCCAACTTCATTGTTTTCTCCTAGGTGTAATACAAATGGAGTTGGGATATTTTGTGTAACCAGCTTAACACTTTGCTCTGCTGGATGGCTGCTTGCTTTGGGTTGGCTGTTCCAGGTCTAACCCAAGCCCTTCAATTTTGACCCTTTACAGCTGATCTTGCTTTGGCCTGAAGTTCACCCCAACCGCAGCTGCCCCACATTGCAGACATTATATTCAGCAGTTCAGCCATCACCTGATGCGGTTTCCTTTAGAGCCAGATACTTTAAGATGACCCAGGGGACCAAAGTTTAGTTATTTTAAACACTTCCTCTCAGAGCATCTCTGGCACAACTGCAAGATTTCCACCTGCCTTTCCCATTAGGCATGACCAATAATACGACCCTTAGCGTTAAGCAAAATGGGAAAACCATACAGATATTCCTATGTATGAGGAAAGGTCCCATCTGCACTACAACTTTAAACTGTGTATTTCTCAGTGTACACACATCTGGATAAAATATGCAAGACAGCACGATTAACTCCATCAAGGAAACATGTTTCATCCCTCAAAGGCATGTAAGCTTCCTTTCTGCCAACAGCTAAAAACCCATCCTTTGCATCACAGGTAGGAAACTACACAACTTTCTGTATCGTGAATATTACCACTTCTCCAAATTTCCCAGACCACCATGCCCCAATACAATGAGGTAATCCAAACGCATTTTTCTGATAAATCATTACACAATTGTCAGAGCAGCCCCAAAATTTAGGGATGCAACAAATGCAAAGTAGCTGACACACAACCACAACATTAAGCTGCAGCGATGACACAGCTTTGATCTCTTTGCTGAAGTTCCCTAAATATGGGCAAAATGCTTCAACGAGCAGGACAAGAATGGTCACAGCAGGTTTGGTTCAGTCCGCTTCCGAATGATTCAATATGAATCACATTTTCTTCAGACCAAGCAGTTTGAACTTTCTGTGAACATCATATTTTTGCTGAGTGCAGTAAAAAAGCCACACCCCACACATGAATATATCCTCTATAATCTTTACCACAATTACCAGTTTTGCTTTTTCACTACAGCAAGTCAAATGGAGAACCACCTCTCTTTCAATACAGAAATCACTGTGACATCTTCAGAAAAACTGAAATGTTAACAGGTTACTGCTGCTTTAACATACATATTTTGATTTCATTAGACCAGAAGATGAACCAAATCAGCCAAGCAAATCAACTGCAAGTCATAGATGAACATGGTTTTGTCAATTACTTATGGCAAGGGTGAAAAATTACCACATGCTCAGCAAGTTAAGTTGGTCTATTACTTTACTCTAAATTCCCAGAGCTGCCTGAAGTCTTATCTTTAAAAAACAAAGTTAAGCAACTAGCAATGAAATCAAAACTGTCTTCAATGAAGACAACCATTCTTGTTAAATCAGAATTTTAATGGAGACTGGAAACCGAAATCTGAGACTTCTTTCAGGGAAAAGAATTCCACCAGAACTGTTTCCAACTATTTTTTTCTTTTTAACCCAAAATAACCTATCAAAGCCAGTCAGTTTGACTAAAAATATGAAATAAATATTTCTTGGATTTTCTAATTAAAATAACATTTTGGCAAAAAGAGTTACCTCTTCTTCTGCAGCTGTCATAAGAGGACAGAAACTTACTCCAGCACAGCAGCAGCAATGCTTTTAATGGCATTGTACCAGAAGACAGCCGAGCTCACAAAATTCCCAAGAAAGAAGAGGCTGTTGTTCCCAGCAGCAGTCTGTGGCTGGGATGATGTATATTACCCGCAAGTAGTATACTCTATTTTCAGCACATATTTAGGATTACAAATCTCATTCTTTTTAACAGCAGAACATACTGACTTAGTATCCTCTCTTTCTGAACTACACCACACCTTGACAACAGGGGAGAGGAAAACATGATTTAAAAATATCTCCCAAACGACACAGCAGCACAGAAACCCACACATTTCAGTGATCCATCAAATCACAGGCCATTAGTTAACTGGGTTTTGCCTACAGAGGTTTTTCCACTAATTTTGTTTCCATCTTTTTTTTTTTTTAATTAAACTACCCAAATTCAAATTTCATGATGTTGATCTTGCAGCTAGCCTTAAAAAAAAAAAAAAAAGGGCAAGAATGGCTTGAAGGGTTCCTTATTAAATTGCTCAACACTTCCTATGCAGTGCTCTTGGTCATTTATAGCTCTGCAAGAAACAAAACCAGCTGAAGTTTTCCAGCTCCAACAACTATACTTCACAGCTGGATGTTGACATTTGGGAAGAGGTTCTCTATATCAGAACTTTCAATACCCCAAAGTTTACCCAAACTTGACCTAGTCATAGTATTTCCTAAAGCAGCAGCAACTATATAGACATTTAAATTCTGAGTTTTGATTAAGGTCCCACCTTTACTTTCCTCCTTCCATGCCCTCAGAGCTCGTTGTGGGATGAGACTGCATGTGCTCAGCTACTCTGTTTCAGTGACACACATTTCAGGACAAAGATGAGAAAAATGAAAAATACCTGTGGATTTGTCCGTTTTTATGCAGGTAGTCCAGCCCCTCCAGCACCTCCTTAAGGATTGTGGCTATACAGGCTTCATCCAGGACACCAGTCTTGTGTTCTCCTTTGGCCACAATGTGCTTTATAATATCCAAAACAGAGCCTAGAGAGAAAAGAGTTAAACACATTAGTTTAAACTAGAAGAACTGATCCACAGCTAAGTGTACTTTATAATCACTTAATACACAAGTCCAAGGAATTCATTGGGAGGTGAAGCAACGATGGTCACGATCAAAGTCAGCACCTGAAGTCTTTGCTGCAGGAAAGCAGAGGCAACGATGCATGCCTCACACATGAGTCTTACAGGGGTGCAGATCTTCAAGGTAGGCTGTAAAATCCCTGTGCTCACAAGTAACCGAGAAGTTATTTGAACAAGCCAAAATGTAAGGTATACATACACAGGACTCTTGGAAGGTTAAGTAGATACCGATGCTACAGCTGTTTTAGTACTGAGTAGTGGAGAAGCAGGAGGGGGAAATGGAAAAAGCAGGGCGCTGCCAGGACTCACAAGCCGAAGGCAACAAGCTTGATAAAATTAGACTCTCTTTTTTAGCTCTTACAAACTCTGTGCAGAGGAATAGCAGGAAAAATCTAATATGTTAACAGATGACACAGCCCTAACAGAAAAAAAGTGGAAATAATTAAATAGAGAACAAATGAGGCTGAATTCTGACAGCAAGTCACTTCTTCACTGTGTACAAAACTGGAACAGCTTAGATCCTTCCCTAGAAACATCAAGCTTAGTCTCTCTCCCAACCATGGTGTGAATTACATCATCTTGCATGACCAACCACACTTTATAGAGCAAACCACCTTTGAATTGCGCTCAGGAATAAACAGAATCAATGACTAGTAACACGCCTCCCATGCAAGGTCCTGTTTTCATGATATATTGGGTACTGTATTCTTGATATTTGCATCTGGACTGAAGACAGTCTTCTCAGAACTGTATTTTTATTGCTCCGGCATGGGATGTCTAAGCCTGTTTCCAGGCCTGTGCTATTTAGCCCCTTCGAACTTGGGTTTCTATGGTTTAATGACTGGATAGTCAGCTAGTAGGATTTTTACAGCTATGGGCACAAAGCAATGTCACCAGTACTGGGAAGTTCTTAAGGAATGAGAAAAGCAGGCACGACTGCAAAACAAATTCCAGCTTTGATTGTCTTTGAACAGTAAGCTTCCAGGAAAAGAATAATTCAGTACTAACTCAGCTAGTTTAGAAAAGCTGAGTTAAAAGTTTTAGAAAAGTTTGGAAAAGTTCATTCTTCCTAACTCGCAATCAAAAAAACTGTAAGAGAAAACATTTTTTTGTACATGAAGAACAGCAAAAGCTGAGAAACTTACTCTCATGAGTTTGGTCAATGGGGAAATTACAAGTTCCACCTTGTAAATTTTTGAAGCAAACAGAAAAATACAGTGGACATTTTTGGGTTAGGTTTTTTCTTCTTTTCATCCTTCAGGTTCAGGTAGACAAAAAACCCTTCCCCCTTTAAAATTTATTTTATTAGCTATCCTATTTGAATTTCTAGGCCAAAACAATTGCGCGGATAGGTTTTTGCTTAGCAAAGTATTTTATTTTTGGATTCTCACGTGAAAGCAAAAAGGCTTGCAAGGTTTGAATACGAACACTATGTGGAAAGGCTTGTTTTGCACAATTCAAACTGCACAGGAAACAATTACATGGGTGCATGGTGTCCCTTGGTTTGTGGGAAACGGTATGTGCTGAGTTCATCTAACAGCTTGCTGCAGTCAGGAGAGCCACTATTCCCCACTCTGCCGAGCTGCACACTTTCCATCTTCTCTGGCCCACCAGCACCAGTCCTCACACTGTACACCAAGCCACCCCCTAAATCCACCAAAAAAAATAAACGGGGGCAGGGAGAGGCAGGCTATGTTTGGTTGGTAGGGAGCATAACCTCTGAACAGATGCGTTTCAGAGCCAATGAAGAGGAAAAGGAGGGTAAGAAGGAGGGAGAACACATTTGTGAATGGGGGAGGAAACCCCTTTTGTCAGCAGCAAGTGATTAGACCAGCTCCCTGGCTGCCCTGAAGGGCACCTCCAGCTTCCTCTTACCTTCCTCTTCCCAAAAAACCTTTGCCTGGTTAAAGGTATTTGCAGAAGACACAATCTTAACACACAGACAGTAACAAAATAGAAAAAAACCAAGGAAAATTAAGAAATATAGAAATGAAGTTGCATAACATCCCCCCAACATTTTATACAAGAATACTCTTAGCAGTGTTCAGCCTTCCTTTACCCTATCCAAGCACAGAAACACACTCATCTTCAGTGAGTTTTGACACACATCTTAGCTACTTAGCCAAAGGTTTCACCCAGTCGTAACTCAGGTTGTTTTGACATACGCTGGACTTCCTGCATGGGACCAAGATTACCTCTACCGAATGAGACTGTAAAACCCCAGACATCAGAGTATGGTCCTCTTCACTGAAATCTTGCCTTTAGGTTCTAGAGTCTGAGAAAAGGATCCTCTGTTTTGTGTCATGAGGACTCACCTGGGATTCAGCCTGTCACGCATTCATATTTGAAAAGTACGTGCTTACAAGCCTCAATGCTTCTTATTTTGGACAAGAATTTTTGTGACACCTAAGAAAAAACCCACTCTACTTTCACTGTTCAGGTTTTTCCTCTCAAATGTGCCTTTATCTGAAGAACAAACTGTCATTTGTTTTAGAAGTCCAGTGAAAATATGTGGTTCTCCACGTACTCGTTTTGTCCTCTTTCCACCCACAACTCTGTTAGCAGACTTTGTTCACAAACATTTCCCTTCTCCTGCAAAGGGCTCAGGGAACATGAGGAGGCAGATCATATGGTGCTCAAATTCATTCAGTCAAAAAATCCTGTATTTAGCCATGTTAGAGGTTGTATTTAACCCAGAAAAGGGGGTGGGGGTTAGACAGACAAGAGGTTAAGCACAGAGCCAGCCTTCGTCGTGAAAAGGCTGATTCACACCCATACTATATCTGCTCCCAGTCTAGCCTAGCACTTTTTAAGCACATTTTTTAAAAACCACTTTCACATTGAGATGTTCAAAGAAGTGGAGGAATTTGCCAGTCTTCTACAGAAAGGAGAACAGCAAAAAGGCTATCAGCAAAATGCTTAGTTCAGGAAACAGCAGAAAAGCAACCCAAGAGACACCTTCCTGTTGAAGAATGTGTTATTTGGATCATCCCCACTTAGTTTGCGCGGGGGGGGGAGGGGGGAGTTTTGCTACTGGCACCGCAACACAATAAAGTCGTGATTTTTTCCACCTCACAAATCAGTAAGTTTGGGAGTTGGTACTGACTCCCAACTCAATTGCAACTTCATAAAGCACAGCACCACGGAATACAAAGAACGAAGCCAAGCTGCATTTCCACACACTGCTTCGTGCTGCATTCAAAGTCTTCTGGGATTCTGGCTCAGAAAGCCTGACATGGAACAACCCATGTCAGATCCCCAGATCCAATACCCAGACCCCCAAAGAGAAACCCACAGCTAAGCACAAAGCTACTTTGAAAGCAGAAGTCACGGGAATTTAGCTATTGAGGAAAACACTTTCTGCTAGAAGATAGAGATTGGATTTCAGCATCAGCCTGATAAATTCAATGCAGAGTTGTTCCCAAGGTTCTCAGTTAAGCATGTGACACACTTACTAGGGTAAGACCTCTACTGCCTTAGGATGTAGAAAAATTTTCTCACTTACAACAACTGTGTTACACTCAAATAATAGATTAGCAGATCAGAGCCCTATCCTTTGCCTAAGGGGAAAAACGACCATTCTGCACAAAGTGGCCTGTTCCTGACCCAGCAATACATTAACTGCTAGAAATTAACTGGAAACGAATTCAGCTGAACTGGAACCAAGATCCCATCTACACAAGAGCATGTGCTTTACAGACTGATCATACTGTTTCAAAACATTATGATTCCAGATACAGTCAGTTTCTGAGCCAGCTTCCAAACCAGTTTAAGAATAACTGTGGAAGTGAGAGTACATCTGAACATAGTTAGATCTCTGCTTAAATGCAGTTTCGATATGATATGGATTTGTGCTCCATGTGCAAACTGTTCAATCTCATTGTGTAAGACAAAAAGTCTTCCATAATCTAGTGGCCAGAAGATGAGGTTCACACTGAAAATAAGGCACCCAACTCCATATTAGAGAACAGTTACAAGATTTTCAAGAGGAAAAAAAAATCCATTACAATGTCTTTAAAAAAAATTTTTAAAAAAAACATTTGACTCCTCCCTAGAATACAACTTCCATTTTAGGTAACGCTGTGAAGTACTCTGGTGTGTATTATATATGGCACTAGGTTTGATTACAACAGTTCCCTCCTGATTTTTCTCATTAGAAATGCATGAGTAGAAGCTACAGATACACAGAACAGGAGGGTCTGCCTAAGTGAGAGAGAAAAAGAAATTAAGTTTGGCTGAGGCTGACTGCAAAGCTCTTCTAAGCCCAGAAGGGGAAGCATATCAGGAAAAGACAAGACAGAGAGAAGAGTCATAACTGGAGCCTAAATGTAAATATAAATAATGCTGTCATTAATAAGGATGTTTAAAGAAGTCTGGTCATGAGCAACTGATCTCAAAGCCAAACAGAAGACAAAAGAAAGGAGAGGACATTTAGAGATTGATGCGGAAAAAATGTGGCTATAAACAAATTCCTGCCCATCAAATATACACTGTACAGCACACCAACAGGAAGCCTACAAGATATTATGCAATCTGATAAAGCATTTAGCATTATTTATCATTCATCATTAATTAAAGTGTCTCAGTATATTCTGACACCAATCACAAACTGTATTACATCTACTTAGTAAAGCACAATCTCTCAGTTCCAACTGTTCAGCAATTGGAAGTGGTTTTCTGCTCAAACTCACCAGCTTCCTAGACTGCTCTGAAAGCTGCTAATGTAATAGCTCCTCGTGACAGCAGAAATCACCAGGATCTAGCTGTACATAGACTTACCGTCACCTGATAAAACCCAGCCTGTAACTACTGCAGGTCAAAGACAAACATGCAGCGAGCAACTTTTTCTCGAGTCCTTACTGCTCACACCAGTTCTGCAGCCAACAGACTGATGTCTGTCTGGCTTCACAAATGGAACAGACATCCCATTGCTCCTTCCACTGCACCCCAGCAGTGAAGAGCAGGAAGCCCCACAGTTCCCCTTTCCCATTTTTACATGGCTAGAGAATATCCGATTAGGCCTGACTCAATCCACAGAAGCCAGTTCCAACTTTCCAGAAGCAAGTAGTTGATTTCCACCCACGATGGCAGTATCTGAGCAATGAAGACACAAGAAACCTACGGGCAGGCCAATATTCTGAATTTGTAAGAACGGGATATTCAGGGTTTGTATATTGACATCAGGCAGACCATTTGCAATGGACTGTCTTGAAACCTAGTAAATATAGTCCTGTCTTGCACTCCACACATGTACCCAGTAAAACTGTCTCCTTCAAAACCCTGTACTATGAGCTACTCCAGTGTTTTCTTCAACAGCAAATGAGATTAAAAGGAGTTCCATGGTTCACCACCTCCCTGCTGTGCCAATGCATCTGCTTACGAAGCCACACTGTAAATGAGATCACTGCAGTAATTGGTAATCCAGTTTTCCAGGCAGGGTGGAGACCAAGCAGCCAGCAACTTCTTAAACCAGCTTTGCTGCTGGAGAAAATTTTTGTGTAATCACACCCTC
Source organism: Harpia harpyja (assembly GCF_026419915.1). Classification (NCBI taxonomy): domain Eukaryota; kingdom Metazoa; phylum Chordata; class Aves; order Accipitriformes; family Accipitridae; genus Harpia; species Harpia harpyja. The sequence goes on from NC_068940.1 coordinate 103,558,634, forward strand.
GGGGCAAGAAGTCCTAATTGTTCCACTGATTCAGTTTCAACAGCAAGCCACTGCAAACATCGATGCTTCCTGTTCCAAATCCAGAGCTCGTTTCTTTGACCTCACCTACATCAACAAGCACATGTAATGGCATTTAGGAAGCCTGCTTCTGATGTTCCTCCTCAGGAGAGGAAGAAAGTATCCACGTGACAGTCATCAGCCATGCTGCTTAATGCTTCAGAGCATGGGGCTGACATGGAGAAGGGTATGAAAACCCAAGCAAAAAGGAAAGCTTGTTTAGAACAAGATCACAGATAAATGCAGGGCTATTATGGCTGGAATTTTACATGCCCCCAGAGGCAAAAGAAATGTACAGCAGAGCTAGTTGCTGTGGGAACCGCATCTTTCATGTTATACTATAACCTAAGTGACAGGACAAAGATACAGGATAAGTTAAATGCAAAGAAAACTCCTCCTTTAAATTTCTCTGGCAAGCAGAACAAGAAAGTTTAATACTCTAAATTTCCAACAAAAAAAGCAGGTAACAGTACCCACATTGATTTGCCATTTAGAGGCCTGGCATAAATAGGCTGGAAAACAGTACTGGGGATCACTACACAATTTTGTGAGAATCAAGATCTGCCCCAAACCTGATGGACACTGATGCTGAACATGCTGCATCTTTGAGAACTGGGAGTTGGCAGGATTCATTGCTGCTTCTTTTAAGAGATTTCAGCAGAAGCCAGCAGTTCGGTGAGCCTGATTTGCCATCAGAGCCAAGAATTAAATCTGCATCTTGTCAGCCTCTGACAAACAGAGGAAGAAAACGCAAAAGAAGGAACAGCTGCTTGGATTCAGTACTTCTGGGGCTGAGGAATACAGATACAGCAAAAGAGCACTGAAGTAAAGGAAAGAACAAGTTATACAAAACAGAGGAAAAGACATCTAAGCAGATTGCTGGGGTTTCTGCTTTTAAAGTTTCTTAACCCTGGATAAACCACCTCAGTACAGAGGGAGAGTTAAGGAAACTTCCGTTTCTTGCCTCCTTCCCTCTAGAGGGCTTGCATGGATGCATAAGAAATATGACAAGATAAAGGCAGGAAGAAAGATGATACAATAAAGGGGGCAAAACAGCTTATTGCAGTTGAGACTGAGACATTTATAGGAGAAAATCTGAAGACAAACTATTTTTTCCATGCTTTTCCTATTATAGCTGGGAGTTGCAATGTATCTACACACTCCGCATTCTGCAATCATGTACAGTCCCTAGCATCTCCTGCTTCTGACTTAGCCCATCTTTAACTGTTTGAAATTGTGTCTCTACAAATAAAATTAAAACCACTCCAGATGTACTCAAATAGCATAGTGTTCTCCTAAAAAATAATTCAACATAAACACGAGGATTTCTATGAACCTGTGGCTTACGCTTTGATCATAACTCATTGCTGAATTAGGAGTGGCCAGATCACAGATTAACATGGTGGAAGTAGAACAAGATGTCCTATCTCCCTGGTGGAGACCTAAGACTTGCCACACCTCCCTTTTGGTCTGACTGAACTGCTGGCCAAGCACTTCATCAGATAATCAAGATCAAAGGTTGAAGTAAAGAGCTTGATTACATAACCTGAAAAAATTTTGGAAAGTAAAAGGTTTAACTATTTCAATACAGTAATCTCCTTAGATTTAATTAGGAGTCTTCGAGAAGGCAGAAGATCCAAGAGCCCTATCTGGAAATGTTTCAATATTTAAAAGATTTACAGAGTTTAAAAATATTTTGGAGGTCTCAACTGCTGTAGGCTAGGACAGTAAAAATTGTTGTGTGGTGTAGCAAGCCACCACAGACAGCTGTTTCATACAAGCAACTGTTTTCTAGAGTTAGCCACGGCCTTGGGTCACCTGTGAAATGAGAGCTCTTGTTAAAACCAGTGAGAATTTAGAGGAGCAAACAGGTCACAAGCAAAAAAAGCACAAGAACAAAAGGACAGCTGCTCCTCTTCCTACTAAAAAGCCACAGGAGTTAGAAAGTGGGACTGGGCTTCAGATGGCTTTAAAAAGGCATGAGTAAAATTCACGACAAGGAAATGCCAGCAGGACAAAGAGCAGGTCAGCAGTTGTCTAGAAATAGCCATTGGGAGTTTAGTTTGGAGTAACACTGGACCAAAAGGCTGGGGTGCCAAGTTGACATTGTTAAGCTTAGATCCCTACAAAGCGGTTTCGTTATTGGAGGAAAGGGTCTCAAATTTCTACCAAAGGGAACAGAAACAGCAGATACTTCACAAACCTGACTCAGACACATCACCAGATCTGAATGAGGGTGCCAGAGTAACTGGACACACCAGCACCTCTCATCACTACCAGCTGGACATCATCACAGCCACATTTCTGCCATCAGCAACAACTACGCTCTACATCTGCTTCAGTGTCAAATCTGCCAGTTCAAACTGCTTTCGGCAGTGACTTCAACCAGCCTGTCTGACTTGGCTCTGATGCAGATTAGCATTTTATGTGTTACTCCCCAACAGCTCACCAGTACATTACCTCCTTGCTGCTGACGGCTTTCAAAGGTGGAAAACAGTTATCTTCCACCAAGACAGTACTTGCAAAGCAGAGACAAATAGTTCAGTTTCAACAACAATGCCGGTCAGGCAAGTAAGCTACCTTTGAGCGTACTAGCTGGCTGCTCAGAGGAGCAAGGCACTGTTATCAGACAATAACGCTTCATGGATTTAGAGTATTTTCCCTTAGAGACATTTCTAAAATACTTGCCTATATGACTAGGTTAAGATTTCAACAAAATGACTGCAAACAGAAAATAGATTAAATTGCACTTACAACAATAACAACAACAACAACAACAAAAAGGCTTGCATTACAGACCAGTCTGTCTTGTGGGCTGTTTATCAAAGTAACAAGGTCAGTGTTAAGTAGGCTGAAATTAAAACTAGTTTCAGCCTGAAAACACATGCCAGCATAGACTGACACTGATGGAAGAGAAGCAGAAAGATCCTGAACTTTTACCCAGAAGAAATTCTCAAGTACAAGAGCCACAATCAACATGCAAATGGACATCAAAAAAGTTTTCATATGTGCTTACTGGGATATACAAGTCTCAGTCCATGCTCCCTGAATAGTTAGATGGAATGGAAGAGCTAGGCTGCAGCCTGTTAATTTTTTTTCCTTTCCGGTTTATAAAAACAGCTCAAAGGTTTTTCCTGTTGAGAAACTCAGATCATTATTTTTCCCACTGGATGACAGATGGCCACAAAACTAGCCACTTTATTACTGATAAGTAAGCTGAAAGAAATGAGAAGCAGTTTTAAAAGTGTCTCTTGTTACATAAATCACTCAGCCTAAAAACAACTGGAAATAGCCTCATTAAAAATGAATGAAAAAGCTCTTCAGTCAGAAAGCTCCAATAGACAAGTTTCTTCACCCATCTTCAAGATTGTCTTGTAGAATTTGCCTATGAAATCTAAAATGAGATTTCTGAAGCATAGCCATGAAAAAAGTATAAAGTGAAAACAGCTCAAAAATACCTCTCAAGGTATCCTCCTGCATAAAAAGTAGTGACAGGTCATTCTCAAAGTCCTTCCGTCTATTTTAGCAATTCCCCCAGACCCCAAATGATTCACTTTAAGTGAGAAAATTTAACACTGGCTCACAGAAATGTTAGGGGGGGGCAGGTGGGGTTACACTGCTACTAGTCCATCTTTTATTGTATGACCCTAGTCTTCAGCATATACAACAGAGTAAGCAGCAGTGAGATTTCATAGCACTACTTTACTGAAAGTACCCTACTTCATGCCAGAGCTGCACAAGGGTCAATTATCAGTCTGTATAACATAGAAGCCCATTCAGAGTGAATATTAAATGAAAAGCAGGTCATCATTCACATCACCAAGAGGCTGGTTCTGAAACAATGATTATTTTTCCAGAAATATTCCAGTGTGGTCTTTACATTTATGGTACATTGATAATGAAAAGATGGTCCATAGTTTGATTTTTTTCCCAGTGTACATACAAAAAAACAACACAAAAATGAGGACAAACAGAAACAACATTTGGAGGCTCAAGGATGAGCCTAATCCTGACTTGGTTCTGACAGAAAACCACTGTGAAAATACTAGCTAAGGCAGCTGTGCATTTTCTTCAAAGAGGTTGTGTACTCTCCTGAAAAAGGCGAAGAACATTGCTGCTGCCTCTCCTGCACCCCTGAAATGCTATTTCCTCATGTTGTGGAAACCTTCCCATAGATACACTTTTTATACACACAGCAAAACTACTTGCACTAAGCTGGCAAGGGATTCTTTTCTACACACAAACAGCCATTGTATCTTTAATGACCTGTTATATATCCCTCCAAGAAGAGAGAGGCTATTGCTTAATGACACATGAGCACATGAGACATTAAAAAACCTTTAAGACAGACTTAAGCTGGCATGAAATTTCATTGTCCCCAAGAGAACTGCTAAAATTCTCTGAAGAATTTCAAAGACACATGTTTTACGGTCATTGTCAAGCTCTTGTGGAAAAAGCCAACAGGTTTAGCCAGATTTTTCCACATCATCTTCTGGCATTTTACAGTCCTCAGTATTAAGCCAAGAACAGAGAATCCAAGAAGGTTTTTTTAAAAAGCAAGAAAAAAGGGTTTGGTTTTTTTCAGCTTTCAATTCGTTTTCACTAGGGTGCCAGGAAAATCAAGTCTTCCTAAAGACAGGCCTAAGATTTAGCAACAGTCCTCTGTGTTATCATCCAGAACTTAATTCCATTTCTTGTCTCGACTGTAACTCAAGCAGGGATCCTGGAAAATATTATGACATCAAATAAAGCATTACTGATAAGTTTTCAAACTCTCTCTCTCTCAAAAAAAAAAAAAAGTGTTTCTCCAGTGTCAGAGAATAAATCCAGAAAGGGGAAGTTTCCCTAGCTCTGTGTTAACTAGGCAGTAATTTGGAATTGCCCCAAGTATTCCCAGTTATTTTGTCAACTAGAACAAGTGTGCAAAGTAATCCAAGCTCTGAGGATTGACACTATACAAATCAAGCTGCACCCACACTGATGTTCTCCTCCCTTTTTAAGGCCATATACTGACATTATAGGAGTAGCTCTGCCCAAAATACAGGTGATTTAAAGTTCCTCATAAGGGCAGCCAACATGTAAATAAGTTAAAATCAATAGAATGGCTGCTTACCAACAAACCATCAGCACCATGCAGGCCTCCAAGCTGGAAGTGAGAAAAAGGTCAAGGAACCAGCCTTGCAAGAGGAGTTGCAATTCTCACAATAAAGCTAATGGAAATGGTTGGGCTCAGTGGAGTTAGTTGCACACTTCTCTAGTTCAAAAGCGTATCCTAGGCTTACAGAGCAAGATGAAGAAACTTTTGCTAACATGACCTGAGAAGCACTGTTTCAGATCCATCATTTGAGAAGATGATAGTGAGATTTATTTTCTAGAAGCTTAGGATGGTTTCAACTACTACACCTGCACTGAAGTTTCTCTAGTCAATGTCTGAAGTCATACACTCCAGTTTTTCAAATATTCAAGTGAGTCATTCAGCAAAAAAATACAAAATAACTCTACGAAATACTGTCAAATATACAAAATAGGAGGGGGAAAAAAGCTAGCACCAACATGTAGTTAGGTGATACTACTAATGTACATAACATGAGAAGCTATTTCTGAGCTGAATGGGTTGAAGTTAAATATTTGTATTCAAATATTTATTTGAAACATTTTATTAATATTTACCCATCTCCCTGAGCTGGAAGACAGGGAACAGAAAGAAGCCCCCATAATCCAACGGGAAATGGTTACAACCTGCTACACCACTTTGACACACACAAGTCCATGGGGCCAGATGGGATCCACCCAAGGGTACTAAGGGAGCTGGCAGAAGTGCTCACCTAGCCACCCTCTTTCCATGATTTATCAGCAGTCCTGGCTAACTGGGGAGGTCCCAGTTGACTGGAAGTTAGCAGATGTGACACCCGTCTGCAAGAAGGGCTAGAAGGAGGATCCAGGGAACTACATGCCTGTCAGTCTGACCTTGGTGCCAGGGAAGGTTATGGAGCAGACCATCTTGAGACCATCACATGGGACATTCAGGACAACCAAGTGACCAGGCCCAGTCAGCATGGGTTTATGAAAGGCAGGTCCTGCTTGACTAACCTGATCTCCTTCTGTGACAAGATGACCCACTTAATGGATGAGGGAAAGGCTGTGGATGTTGTCTACCTAGACTTTAGTAAAGCTTTTGTCACCATTTCCTGCAGCATTCTCCTGGAGAAACTGGCTGCTCGAGGTGTGGATGGGTGTACTCTTCACTGGGTAAAAAACTGGCTGGATGGCCAGGCCCAAAGAGCTGCAGTGAATGGAGTTAAATCCAGCTGACAGCCAGTCACAAGTGGTGTTCCCCAGGGCTCAGTATCTTTATCAATGATCTGGACAAGGGGACTGAGCACACCCTCAGTAAGTCTCCCAATGACACAAAGCTGGGCAGAAGTCTTGATCTGCTCGAGGGTAGGAAGGCTCTACAGAGGGATCTGGACAGGCTGGATCGATGGGCTGAGGCCAACTGTATGAGGTTCAACAAGGCCAAGTACCAGGTCCTGCACTTGGGTCACAACAACCCCATGCAGCGCTATGGGCTTGGGGAAGAGCGGCTGGAAAGCTGCCTGGAAGAAAAGAACCTGGGGGTATTGGTCGACAGGGAGCTGAACATGACCAGCAGTGTGCCCAGGTGGCCAAGGCGGCCAACGGCATCCTGGCTTGTATCAGAAATGGTGTGGCCAGAAGGACTAGGGAAGTGGTTGTCCCCCTGTATTCGGCACTGGTGAGGCCGCACCTCGAGTACTGTGTTCAGTTTTGGGCCCCTCGCTACAGGAAAGACATTGAAGAGCTGGAGCGTGTCCAGAGAAGGGCAACAAAGCTGGGGAAGAGTCTAGAGCACAAGTCTTGTGAGGAGCGGCTGAGGGAACTGGGGTTGTTCAGCCTGGAGAAAAGGAGGCTGAGGGGAGACCTTATCGCTCTCTAGAACTACCTGAAAGGAGGGTGTAGTGAGGTGGGGGTCAGTCTCTTCTCCCAAATAACAAGCGATAGGACAAGAGAAGATGGCCTTAAGTTGCGCCAGGGGAGGTTTGGATTGAATATTAGAAAAATTTCTTCACAGAAAAGATTGTCAAGCATTGGAACAGGCTGCCCAGGGAAGTGGTAGAGTCACCATCCCTGGAGGTATTTAGAAGACATGTAGATGTGGCGCTTAGGGACGTGGTTTAGTGGTGGACTTGGCAGTACTAGGTTAACAGCTGGACTTGATGATCTTAAAGGTCTTTTCCAACAATTCTATGAAATGCCTTAATTCACAAGTGGGAAGCTTAGGAGGTAAACAAGGGAAAGGGTATTACAGGAAGACAGCATTTTACATTGTCTTCTAGGGTAAAGAAATTCGATCACTCACCTCCACTAAGTAACTTCATCACCAGCCAAAGCTCATCTTTCACCACGAACGATGTGTAGTAAGATACAATGTTGGGGTGATGGCACTGACTCATGGCTTGAATTTCTTTCTGTAGAGACAAATAAAGCATTAGCAGTTGGACCCAGTCATTACTATTCCTTGGGCACAGAAGTCATCTTCCTCAAGATACAGCGTTCAAAGAAGGTACAAAGAAAAATTATACCTAGAACCTATACGTAGAAAATCCAGAAATATTCTTAACACTCAGCCTGCATTGTACTAGGGCCCAAAGGTATTTTAGGGTACTCTTCCCATCTGTCTAGAAGAAAGAAAAAGTTGACCAAAAACCCCTTGGCAAGGGCAACAAAGTGGTCGTAACCAAAACACCTGCATGGAGCTACAGCAGAATATTCCCAAAAATTCACACCAGTTTGTTACCTAAGAAGTTCATGATGACTCCTTTCAGTGAGACATTACACAACAGATGCTTAATCTGTTGAAGTCTATCATTTGGATGAGAAAGGGAAATATTTGCCTCTGGGAAAAAAAGAGGCCTCTTGTTCCTAATGTTTCTTCCCAGCAGGAAAGCAGATGGCTTAGCTCAATCAGGTTGAAGGCACAAAGGACAGCTATATCTTTTGTCATACTGGAAAAGAGAAATCAGTTCAAGATTAGAAAGTTGTTAGCTACTACAGATGGCATACAATATGAAATATGCTCAGATGTTAAATTGTTTGAGTTTTGACTGTGCTTATTCTTAGATTTGGTTATGGGTTAAGGGTTGAGGTTTTCCAAGTTATGGGCAGAACAACACCACAGAAAGCATTGACTGATTTTTCATTATGCAAGCACAAATCACCAGTTTGGACAGAAAGCCTCGCAGTTCCTTGACTGTCCATAGACAAAAGCCATCTATTAAGCGCAAGCCTGGCACCCTGCACTACACCCAGCTGGGTCTCTGTGTGTCAGCCAAGCTGGTAGCTTCAGCCAAGCCCCCCAACCTGTCAAGTTGTACCCTCCAGCATCACCCACACCAGACACTCATCCCCTGATATCCTGAACTTCTGCTCTCAACTAAGGCATTCCTTCACTGCACACATGGATGCCACTTTTCACTGTTAGCCCCCTTCCCATGACACAGACTCAGCCAAGCGCCATAATCCCAAACACACAGGGAAGGAGGAGAGCAAGGGCCCTTCACACCCTGATCCTTTCCTCCCTCTAAGCACAAGACCTCCCTGGTACCAAAGTATGACAGAAAGCTCTGAGAAGGATTCACCCATGTCTAGGACACCCCACAGATACAGCATATACTTCTCCTGCTCATATGCAAAGCTCTGCTTGTGACTAAGTATAGTGTAAAGGCACATTGCTTCCCCCTCGGCAAGGGTTTAGCTGGGAATCACAGCTACAAAGAAACATGCTAATGTTGAATTATCCACTTTAATACTGCTTTTCAGGGAGTAGGTACATTTGAGGAATCAAACACAATTAGTTCCTCTTTCTGCTTTCCCCAGAAGCACCAACTTTCCAGGAAACTCCAATAAGCAGATTAAAGAAGAGCCCTTCCAAACAGGAACGGATATTTGAAGAGTAGGGAGTAGGCTATTCACCTCAGTGTAGCATACTCGCTGACTAAAAACCACTCCGTGAAAATAAATACAGCCTGAAACAATATCCTTTGCATGCTGACAGCTCCAGCTCCCTTCCTTGCAAGCACTCACTTGTATCAAGCTATTTTTCTAAAAGGAAATAAATCAGCACCTTTGGAGTTTTCTAATGCCTTCTAGTTAGGGGTTTTCCTGCATTGTGAAGAAACCTCGACAGACAAAGCTGGCAACAAAGACGTTCTTTTTACTTCCCTGCTTCAAACTTCTATAACAGGGGATGGATGAGAAGTGGGGCCATGGATAACACAGGTCAGACTCAGTGATTGGTTTGTGCCCTGTCATACTCCTTGCACAAAACCCAGCTGGTTGGGAAGCTCTGGGCTGCTGTCTGTAAACAACAACACTTTTGGTTCACACAACCTTTCAAAACTCATTAGGCTCAGAGTTTTGAACTCATGCGCTTACCCTAGGATCATTTTGGACTTGCTCAGAGCACTGGACTGAGTCCCTAGTTAAAGGATCCATAAGCCTGACACAATCTTGGTCCCTGAGCCTGAAATTCGCATTCAGCCTAAAGTTTTAAATTAATTTTAAAGATTTTTTTTTCCCTTTTAAACATGCAAGCAAATCCAGGTGCCTAACTTTTCTCTGACAATTAAAAAAAAAAAAAAACAAACCACACATGCATAAGTGGCACCAGAGTTGAAAGAAGCAAGCAGGACACCGACGGGTTAATCATCCCATCAGCCAGACCTGCCCCAAACCCACCACTCAGAAATGATCTAGAAGAGCTGTTTTTATCTTTTCTTAGCTGGACCACTCACAATATTTTGAACCAGCTCCCCGGGAGATCAAGAGAGTAGTACAAGAAATATACACAAACATTGCATATTTTATATATATTAGTGTATCCCACCGGAATTCAGGAGTCAGTGAGACAAAGTCTGGACCAACTTTAGTTAAGAGCGTAGACCTGGATCAGATCTTTGCCATTCGAGCAGCTCTGTACTACAGCATTTTGCAGGCTTTCTGTGATGCTTAGTTAGTATTTTATTGTTTTCCAAGAACTTCCTCTCTCATTCATTACCATAGTCTGCTCCCCCAGCTGCCAAGCACAGTTTAAAAAAAAAAAAAAAAAAAAGCTCAAGTCCATCATATGCTTTGGTGCACAAAGAGGGAAAATAAATAATCACAAACTTGATCTATGCAATTAAACACCTCCATCAGCTAGTGGATGTGTAACACAGGCAGATTAAACCATTTCTCACACAGTGTAGCACAGCTCTGAATAATTAATTGCATCACAATTCCAGTGTTTTTACATTATTACCAGTAAGAAAGAGCAGCAGTCAGGCAGACTTTCCCCTCTCACCCACAGACCCCCACCCCATTTTCAATAGTTTTCTAGGCTAATCTCACACCAGGCTACATCAAAGCTTCATTCCTCTTCACCCCCATAGAGGGTACCAACATCCTGGAAGCTCAACACATACAATTGTTTTAACTGATCGTGGCAAATCACAGTGGGCTTTGTGGTTAAAATGCTTCCTCGCATAATTGAAACCAAGCCAATTCTGTCATACATACAACAGTCTGTGCTACAGCAGTACAAATGCAAGGTCTGAAGAGCTATAGTTAAGGCAGGAATCCCAGTCAAGGATCACCAGGGAGCTCTGCTCAAAAGCACACTTACAGAAAAAGGGAGCAGGAAGGGATAAAATGCAGCAACAGCCCTTCTGTGTGTAGTAAGCACAGCTTTAATACTATTTCCAAAGTTTTTCAGGGAGTTGGCTGCTCTTCAAACATGACAAAGTCATAGCAGGCAAAGATTTCCTCTCCCTACCTCCTCCCTAACAAGACTGCTATCCCCAAATTACACAAAGAAGAAATAACCAAGTTACATCTGTGCTCCCCTCATTTTGACTAGCATCAAGACCACACTGGAAGACTCCTAATAAAAATCTCAACAATTTCTACACCTCTGTAATAATGTCAGGCTATCATCAGAATTTATTTGGGCTGCTATATACAGGTTTTAAGCTGGAAATGTTGCTTTATTCCTGCTCTGCCAACAGTCATCGGTTTCTTGATAAAGAGCCCTCAAACTATCCACAGATCCAGTAGATGGTAGACAGCTTTTCCATCCAGTTGCTTACACACCAACACCCCTCACACTAGATGGCCTCAGTTATGAGCCTTACTGCCAATTCCCCATTTCAGGATCCATAAATTACACTGCCTTCTGCTCAGCTATGGAGAATGAATTACTGATAAAAACATGTCTAGACAAAGGCAATGGTTTGGAGATGGTTACATGCTCACCCTGGGCTAGATATTAAAAATATCTGCACTGTCAAATACCAAAAGCAAATAGACTGGGATTAGCTATAAAGGCCTCCATGTCTTCCATTAAGGGTTCTGATGAATGCTTTCAGTACTTCTTCAGGCAATAAAAGAAGCATTTCAAGGCTTCTGAAACACTAATAAAACTGCTGTGAAGTATAATTTAGAATCATAAGAAACCTATTAGTCTCCTGTAAGTCAGACATACTTCTGGAGATCTGCTATTTTGGAAGTGCATTTATTTGCCCGCTGACATACAACTGAAGTTGAGTTAATAGGAGCAGAGATACAAAGCAGGCAAGGCTGCGTTTAAGTGACTGGCTGAACTTTCTTACTGGTATTTTCTGTTCACATCATCACCTTCTACTCTTCATGTTTATCTGCCCCTGAGGCATGTTTCAAAGACACTTGCTCTCAAATACAAGGATGAAAATCATGCTTTATTTAGTTTTACTTCCTACATGTTGACGTGAACTCAAGAGATACAACACAGCAGCAGTCTGCTTTTATGTGGCTACCTGCAAGTTCAGAGGAATCCAGAAAGCTGTCAACTTGGCTACCCTATTTGAAGACAATCATGACCGTAAGAGAACTGGGGAGGGAAAGCATGCCTGGGGGAAAATAAAAGCAGGTCAGATGTGATCTCCCCCTTGAATACACCAATGCTCCAACTATGGCTGGCAAAGAACTTAACTCGTAGCTGAAATCTCGAGGTATAAGGCATTAAAACTCTTCTTCATCCTTTTAAAGTAGGATTTAGAGCTCTGTTCCTACAGGCAGCCATAACTTCAGATTTTGCTCCAAGTGAAATTCTAAGGGTTTAACTAAAAGGCTGTAAAACTGAGAATATTAATTCATTAGCCTTTCTAAACATCAGCAGAAAAAGCACCCATGTTCCCCTACTACAATCAACTTGAGAGGCATTTTTTGAAGGAGATGGGGAAAAGCACAGAGCTCAAAATCAGACATTCTGATCCAAATTCCATGTCTAGATTATCCAGTTCAACTCCTTACCTCAAAATGTGGCTACAGGAGATAGACTGCCAGAATTAAAAAGGCGTTAGATTAGCCAACCCAGAGCAACAGTGGAAAAGACACAATTCTGAAAGGGATATAAAGTTTTCATCCATAAATTAATCTTCAGTGATGGGAACAAACCACCCTCGTGGCAAGTCACTCAGCAGTTGCCCATTTCAATGGCTATTCTTCAGCATCGTTCAGTGGTCATCCCCTCTTTCAAAGTCTGCAGTATTAGTGACAAGGTACTGAAGGAAGCAGATGTTTCAAACTGCCATGGTGTAGCAATGCATAGGTGCCCATTTTTTATTGGTTTTAGCCACAAAGTGACGGGGCAAGTGACTGACTCATCTCAGACACAAGCAAAGCCAGCTTTACCCGCTTAGCCAACTAACATATCACTGGCCCTTATAGTTGTTCAGATCAATACCCAGTGTTTACAGTTTTGACAATGCTTCAAATTTGTGATTAGTACACACAGTCAGTTGCAAACTCTGTAAAATTATTTACATGCACCATCTCATAACTCATCCACTCCAAGTGAAGAAAGACATTCTATGTTCAGGATTTCACCCACCTTTACCTTAATGTTCATACTTAACTTTACCCTCCAAAAAAATCCCCACCTTCAACCAGCACAGTAATTAAGATTTCTGTTGTTGCTGCTTTGAGAAACAGTACAATCAAGCCATACACAGCTTAGGTTTAAGTCTTCTGTAAAGCTGCAATCCCATCATGCAAGAAAACACTTTACATGGCATATCAAATAACCATGCAGAAGCCACACATTATACATTGGACTCTCTGGCATTGACACTTACGGACTTTTTCCCCTGGAGCAAGTGTGAAGGTCCTCAAGACTGGAAATGGATTTATAATGGCAGTTCCCATAAAATGACAGGCATGGATGAAATGTCTGTACTACTTCTATAGCAGCCTGCTGCTTTGTTCCCAACAACCTTACAGTCTGCTTAATCCACTTGTAGGAACTACTCTGACAGATCAAAGCCAGTTCAATATCCTGTCCAAGTCTTCAAAAGAAGGTGTAAAACCCTATAACAAGCAGTTACACAATTATCTGCCCAGAGGGAAGACTTCTGACTAAGCTAGGGCAGTTAACAGTTGGCTTATGCTTTAAACCAGGGAAGTTCATAAACCTTTTTTTAAATCCTATCTAATTTAACCTTCTCAGCTATAGGTTGATTTATTTAATCTCATGCAATGTTTGATGTCCATATTATTGGCAGCAAGCTCCCCAGGTTAATCCCGTGAAATTCAAAACAATATTTCTTTTTATTGCAATTAAACTTGTTCCCTTGGCTTCCTTAACTGCTCTCTGACCATAGCAGTGGAAGAGTAGTACCTTCACTTCACTCCTCATGTGTAGACCTGTCAGGTCCAGTCCTATCAGTCTCTGGACTAGGAAGAGTTTGGAGTATCTTCCTAGGAGCAGCAACGCCACACCTCCCATGCTCCTTCCTGAACCCATCTCCTGTTGAATCACCCTAGGAACTAAACCGGCAGCAGTTCCCCCCCAGCTGGGAAAGCCCAATGTGAAATACCCCATAGTTTATGTTCCCATCTCTGCCATTCAACATTCCTCCTAACTGCTAAGCTGACAACCCACATCATCTGCTACTCAAAGCATGGAGGAAAAAAAACCCATGTGATGAAAGAAAGCTAACTCAGCTTTAATTGCATGAAAATGAAGCAGAGTTTGCTGGACAGAAGGGACATTCAAAGCGTTTTAGACCAATAGCTCTTTAAAACAAGAAAACACTTGAAAAAAGCTTGAAGCGTGGTTATTTTGACACAGATGTTACACCACTGTGTTTCAAAGATCAGCAACAGCAGCAACACAACCAGCATCCCACAAAGAAAAAGAGAGGTAAGAGCAAAACACAGCAGTGAACAGTGTACAGCTGTGAAACACCACATGAGCAGACTGTTTTCAAACAAACACCAAATGCTGCATAAGTTTGTTTACTGTGGGTTGCAATACAAGTAAGAAGTGCAACTTCAGTAACAAATCAAACAGTCCAAGACCAATTGTACACAACACTGTATTTGACCACCTCTCCTTACACTCCACTCCCAGTCACACCAGTGAGTAAGAATCATTATAAGCTATGTTGTACTTCCCTTCCAGCTTCCCCACATGCAGTCTAGGAAAGATCTGGGAGCATTCAAAAAATGTTCAGGGAAAAATATAAAAATCAAGCAGTGAAATAAATTTCTCACTAACATCACCGAATTTAGCAGCTGGGCTAGAAAGAGCCACGCCTCTGCATTGCATTACTCCTGCCTATGTTCTTTACAGCAATTAGCACTTCTGCTGAAGAGCTGAATGCCCTTGGACTTGGTTTGCTCACGAAGCAACAAAATCGGTCCTTCCTATGTTTCTGTACCCTGTAGCAGCAATAAATTAATCCATTGCATTAACCTAGAATGTCATGCAGTGTTTGCAAAGCATGCAGGTTATCCCTGACCACCCACACGGCTCAAGTGTATGTTGAGATACAAGGATCAAGATCAATATACCACTTAATCACCCTAAGCATGGCACCTCCACAAGCTAAGAGGTGGTCCCAGATTCCCCGGCCTCTGGGCACCTGTGAGAGACTGAAAGAGTTAATGTCTCAAACATTGTGGTGGGGCAAGTTCTGCTTAAAGACAAACCCTGCACAGCAAGGAACCAAGGTGAAAAGCCCATCAGCTCACACATCAGCAACAGGAGGAGGAGGGCGTGCTGGAGGGTGCGCAGCTCCCTGTTCTGATAAGCTGTTCTGATACAAAGATCAAACAATGGCCGTGGCTGCAGGGAAGGAGAAGTTACTCCACAAACGACCCCCAAGCCCAAAGGCTCACAAACTGCTCATTAACCTGACGAGTTCGGGTGCCCGCCCAGAGGGGCAAGGATGATAAAAGGACACAAACTGAAGCCCCGGGCACGCAAGCCCACTGGGACTGGACCCCTCGGCTGACCGAACCAACCCCGGACCCAGGACTGGTGAAATCTTTCTCTCTTCCTTTTTCTCTCTCTTTCTTCTTCTCTCTTTCCTTTTCCTTTTCCACAATCCCCACAGCTCATCCATTTCACGATATAAACCGTTGACCAAGTCTGAGACTAAGAGCAGATCCAGCCGCCCCTAGACCCTTCTCTGAGGAGGAGTCTGGAAAGCAAGGGGGTCTGCTCTGAACCTCATGACTCAACGGGAGGGATCTCCTTATTCCCTGAATTGATGTATATGGTTACATGGTTTACAGAAGTAGTCCTATGCCAATTCCTGTTGTGAGAAACCCTGCCACCTACTACCACGCCTCCCCAGTTCAGTTTGCTTTTGTCATGAATAAAATCTTGTAACTGATCTTTTGGTGTTGTTTCACCTTAATTTAGCCCGAGGGAATTTCGAATTAAACAGGACTCCCTGGTCTGTCCAGTCTGGGTCATGACAGCACCTGCTCCTATAGAAGCTCAAAGGAAGCTCAAGGCCACTCAATCATTCAGCTAGCAGTAGAGCCACTTACTGCACATTTCCAAACCCCATTCCAAACTAACCTTCCTCCTCTTCTTCATCCCAAGAAATACAAGCGCCAGCCATTAAGTGGCATGGACACTGAAAGAGTCATAGAAGAAACAAGTCATCCTTACTGATGGCAGAACTGTTTGCCGATCTCCCTACCCTCTCCCATCACGCTGTTTTACCCTCTTTAGTAGGCAGATTCTGGGAATAAACAAGTTTGCTTCAACAGAGAAGTCTATGGGTCTGAAGCACTGTATAAAAAAAAAAAGTTTAAAAAAGAGTTTAAGCACAATTTTCCCTTTTCTATCCCATTGCCTGATGACTGGGCAGTGCTGTAACACAAGAGCATTGTCTTGACCCCAGGCAGTACATCAAAGTTTACCATAAGCTGACTATTGTGCTCAGATACCTTCAGCGCAATAGAAGGATAATGGATCTAATAAAAGCCCAAGTTCATGCTTTTAACTGCATTGGGGAAGAGGAGAAAGCAAGGAAGGGGCATAACATACCCCAGCATGAACTCATCGTATTTCTCTTTGCACTTGCTTCTTAAAACCACCGTATCTGCAGGGACTTACATTTATGTTTTTTGGAAGAAAAAAAAACCCTGATCCTGCAATAACAAGTAGTTGCTCAAAAAAGGTAATTAAACTGATTGGGGAAACTGCCATGAAGGGAGACCTCAAGCTTTTCAGCCTTGTAAATATTTACTCTGGGGAAGCAGCAAATATGGAGACAAGATATAAAGTAGGGAAGGTAAGAGCAGAGAGCAGGGAAATCTGCAGTTTCCATCCTTTTGGCGCTCTCACTGGGAAACAACATCCAATAAACTGAAAAATTCAGAACAAACCCAGGAAAAACACTTTTTCACCCAACACATCTACCTTGGCAACCACTGCCCCAGGAAGCTACTACAGCTGAGAACCATCCTCTTCCCCCCTCCACCTCTCCGTGATTTTAAGTTCAAGAATATCTAGTTCCATACACAAGCCTGCACAAGGACCCACACTAGATCTGGTCACAAAACTGGAAGCTTAAGAGAGCTGACAACAGCAATTCATTGCAGTCCTACCCATAACAAGAAAAATCATTGTCAGGAACGGGTCAGCCAGAGATTTAAAATACGCAATTAGAAGTACTTATCTAAAATTACATGCCAAGTCTCCGCAGCATATCTTTCTGAACCTAACCCTTTTAGCTGAAATTGGCAGTTACTCAAAGACTAACAATCTCAATTACTACGTCACAACAATACAGTTTGGAATACAGCTGAGGCAGAACAGTACGGACAAACCACATAAAAGACTTGAAAAGAATACCAAGGCTTGGTATCAGGACAAAAAGACCAACTGTGAAGAGGGAAGAGATCTCAAACTCCCACACTAGCATGAGCCATAAGAGGATCTGAACGCAGGTCATCGTAAGAGTCCTACACACAACCCTTCACAGGCACACTAAAATGTGACAGCTTGGATAGAGCCTTTCCTCTTTACAAGAGCAGATTTGCAGATACCTATAATGAAAAAATAGCATTAGTCACTAGATGGAAACTGGAACTGTGCTTCAAGTGACTTGCTGAGGATTGTACAAGCGTAGAGCTAGCCAGGACTCCTGAATTCTGTCTCTGTTCTACTTTTTAATTGCAATCACCAAAACAAGTGCCTGAGGTAACACTACAGAAGCTGTCAAGATGCAAGTGGAAAGTCAGACAGGTAGGATTAAAAAAAAAAAATCCTAGAGAGTTGCTTTAAAAGGAAAGGTGGTACAAGGCCTCATCTCCCTGCCTTTCCTCAACCCCTGCCAGAAAGAGATTAGTAACAAGAGCTAATTCATCCAGTTTTTCTCTTTACAGGTGAAGGGAAAAAAAAAATGTAAAGAACTGTAGGAAAGGTAAAGAAACCATTCCCTTGAATTTCAAAGGTTCTGGAAGCATGTAGCTCTGGATCCCCCTCAAACTGCAGAGCTCTTGTGCAAGTGTGAAGCTCAGCTCTACCCACATTAACTCTGTTCAAAACAAAGGGATTATACAAAGTGCTTAGCTCTAAACAAATAGTCTGAAGTTCTCCAACAGTTGATCTTCTTAACATTTTAAGTACTGTGTCCCACAGCCAGGACAACTGAAGTGCCTCTAGTGAAATCAGTCAAGTCTCCTCACGCTCACCCCACCTCAAGAAATCACAGAAACGTAGAATGGTTTGGGTTGGAAGGGACCTTAAAGATCATCTAGTCCCAACCCCACCTGCCATGGGCAGGGACACCTTCCACTAGACCAGGTTGCTCAAAGCCCCATCCAACTGGGCCTTGAAAGAAAGGTTGTTTAAGGCACTTAGCAAACACAGAGATTATGCTAACTGAAATACAACTCTCCAGACAATTTTGATTGCATACCAGGAGTTCATCCATGCTCGTCTGACACTTCTCAAGATTGATCCGTTTAATTGCCACCTTCTCCTTCTTTGGAGTGCAGAAGGCTGCCTGCACCACTGCAGTTGCTCCACTCCCTGTGGATGAAAAAGACAGACAGTTAGCATCATCTTACAGGACTTCAACAGAAAGGAAGGGAGGGCAGACAACAAAATTACAAGTGCCAGTTAGTAAAGACAGCAGAGCCAGGTGAAAACCCAGTGAAGGCAACCCCACACGCACTCTCCACTCCAGGTCTGTGCAACTCAGCAGGTCAGCTCAGCTGCAACACTGAAGTGCTGGGCTAACCAACGAAAACAAGTGGATCTTTATGATCCCTTGCAGGGATCATTACAGCTCTGCAGACAAAAAAACCCTCCAGATTCCAGCTTACTTATAACAGAGGAGTGATTCTTCTCATGTGCTTTTTAAAAGAAAGGCCACTGAGGTCACACAGACTTTTAACCTGATGTGTTCACCCAAAGTGTCGAAACAAGCCACGCTCTTTGCTACCAACACTAATGAGATTTTTCAAATATTTTTATGTACTAATTGCTGTTCTCCTCTCTCCTCATTTTATGCAAAGACACGAGGTAGGCTTCATTCAAGCCTGTTCAGCTCCAGTTCTCACATAGTAGCACACTGCCTCAGTGTCTGGGTTGAAAACCACAGCCAGAGAACATTTAAATTCCAATAGGGCAAAAATATCACATTTTAATGTACAGTTGTTCAAACTGCTAGAAGTAGGGATGAGAGTTCTGGATTTAAAGTGCTCAGAAATATCATATCCTTTGATATCAAAAGAGGTTTGCAACAGTGAGACTTAAAATCTAGTTGGTGTTAAGCCTGCATTTGTTGGCCTCCAGAAATAGTTGCAACATTCACATCTCATCAATAGGACACCTTGTTGCTTCACCTTCTACCTTCATCTTGGTTCCCCGCATTTACACACTTCACTAGAAAGGAATAAATTCAAATTAATAAAAAAGGGGGCGGGATAGGTGGAAAATAGCTCAAGAACTTCTTATTGCCAATACCTAAAAAAAGGCTATTAAAAATAAACCACAGCTATTTTGTTCATTATCTCAGGCATAACTCTTGAGCCCGTTTGGGCTGATGAAGGAGACGAGAACAGCTATTCTGCATTTTGGAGTAACACTCCTATTTTACCAGATTCTCCTATTCTCAACCCTATAAAAACTACTTGCAGATTCTGCAATAGAGGTCAAGCACATTTTTGCAAACTATTTTTTTCTAGTACATTCAGATAAAGTGGGGGCAAAAGCTTTCAATTTCATCTTCAAACAAAGGCTACTGAAGCTCCCTACAAGCACCATCCATAGTCTTCTTGCAGCAAGTTGCACCAAGTAACAGTCAGACTCGAATAAAGTGCCAGGTCAGGGAAAGAGCTTGAAATCCAGCCCTGAAAGATACAGGAAAAACCTCCATCCAGAGTCACACTGAAGTAAATTACAAAGCCCTGAACTGTGGGACTCTGCTTCTCTAACTTTCAACCAGTACCTGCTACAGTGGAGCTACAGGAATTTCACTTCACTTTATATGGTATTGCAAGTGTACCCCGGACAATAGCATCGGCTTGCCAGTTGATTCCCTGCACTTAAAGAGTTTACATTTTAATGGCAGAAGTCAGCTACGTGCAGAGCACAAAACAGCAAGGTTGCGAAAGCTGTACTATTTCATGAAGTAAATGGGTTTTTAAGAATGTCAAGAGTGAGGCCATTTATTACTTGCACGCATATTAATTTTCAGAGACTATTCATAGCACAGGGCAAAACAAAGCTACCAGGAGAAGCTTGGGTAGAAGAAAAGGATAGCAATAGGGGCAAGAATATTTACAAGGGACTTTGAAAACAAAGTTTGAGTGCCATAAGCACAGTCTTGAGCAAAGGATGAGATGATGGAATAGTCTAGGCAGGCATTTAACAAAAAGCACTCAGAAAAAGCAAGGGGAGGAGGTTTTGACAGCCAAGTTCAGCTAGACTGCCAGAAGCAGGGCTGAAATACACAACATTAAGCACGGGACAAACATCCCAAAAACAAGCCTCCACATACACTCCCTGTGATCACTTTGCCCAGCAGGTAGCAGGTACAGGACTCCAACACAAAAGCAGCAGCCCCAGCACAGAGATATTCCCACCCACTGGGAATCCTGCGTTGCGCTGACCTGCTCCTCTCCACCCAGTACCTGATTCTCCCAATTTTTCTGCTGCTTCTTTGGGGGGAAAAAAAAAGTGAAAACACACAAAGTGACTCAAGATAAAGGCAGCAGAGCATACAGAAGTAGTGACGAAAGGCAGAAGTGAGTTTGCATTTCCTAGCACTGCTGGTCTCCCCCTACAGCAACAGCCTTTTGGAAGTCAGAACAACAAAAAAAAAAAAAAACAAAAACAAACACTTGTGCCTACATCATTCCTTTGGAAAGAGTTAGAACCTGGGAGAAATGTTGCTGCTGACACGTTCAAAGCACCACTACTGTGATTTCTTTCTTCAGATGTCTTGGTGCACAGTAATGGAAGGAGACTGAAAAAACAAGCCAGATGCTGTAAGGATATATCCCTGTGCACCTCAGAGGACTGTTTTGTCCTTTTCACTCTTCATTTAGTTTTGTGGTGCATATTTTCATCTCCAAAGCTACCTGCATGATCTTTATCAACATAAGAGCATCTGTGCTCAAAGACTGGATATCTCAGACACTCAGTAGTTTCAGCATGTATCTGGTTCCCCCCACAACATGACACACCAGGATTTCTGTGCCAGTTAAACCCAGCTGGTGTAAGCATGACTGTCAGAGATGGTTCTTACAGTCCAGACATGATACGATAACACTACTGTAGACCAAATCTTTCACAAGATGACAGTGAAGTCCAGAGTTTTATAGAAGTGACTACACAAAGAATGGCTTTATGGGTTTTTTTTGTTTTAAGATGTTACTGCCAGAAACAATAGATGCAGACTAATTAAAAGCAGGACGATGCATGCTACAGCTCCTTCCCAGTTCTCAAGCCTGTCCGATCGATGCTTGCTAGGACTTCAGGGCAAAAACTGCTTCTCACTAAGTGTTTGGACAATGCCCCAGCCTACAGGGACCTGATCGGTTATCAGTGTATGGCATTATTTGAACAGTAATGAAATCCCAAGCTAAATCCTTCTGGGCACATGGCAGGGAATCATCCGAACTCGAGACTCCTCCCGTTTAATTCCCTGCTGCTCCTACTTTTCTGGCAGCTCTCTTCAGTTCGATCACCACCTGCTCTCCCCACTCCCCCCTCTCCCACTAATTCGTCATTTCTTTCAGCTCCTCTGTAGCACTTAATTATAGAGAAACAATGAAATCTCAAAAGCGTATCAAGCAAGGATTAAGCCAAGCTGCAGCACGATGTGCCACAAGCAAGCTGCTCTTTGGTAGCAGCAGCGTGCCGTGCTTCTGGGACCAAACAAAGACGGGTTTCCATGCTTCTTTGAAGAGCACAGAAAACATAGCAACACGGCCACTTCAGGCTTTGCAGCCATACAATTGGTTTATGGAATTCCAAGGTGGCAAGAGAAGGAAAAGGATAGAAGCTGCAGCAAGGATGCTTAATGCATTGCTAAGTGAAAACAAGCATAGATAGAGGTGACGACACCAATGGAGAGAAAAAGAAAAAGCCTAGCAAGGAACTTTTTTAAAGTTTAGGAGCGGGTAAAAAATACATGGGGAAAGGTGGGGAGAGAAGTGATTTCCCTAGCTGCCATGAAGCACGTTCAACGAGCAGAAAAACACAAGGGTAGCTTGTGCTATGGTAGCACAACTTAAACCAACTCTCCCAGCAGACACAGATCTGCTGCGATCAGAGCCAACTGCAGTCCCACACACTGCTCAACTGCAACACTGTGGGCAGCACCTGGTTAATGTTCCTGTGCTCAGCTCATGCTTGCTCCCCACCTCAAGACACTTTGATCAAGGTCAGTGCTGCGGCTCTTCCCTCCACCTCCCTCAAGATCAGCTTTTGGAGAAAATTCACTCCCTAGTTAATCTCTTCCAGCATAACAGCTTAGCAAAACAATGAAAACTGGGCACAGCCAAATGCTTGCTGCTTTATTCCTGAAAAGCAGGAGATCATTTTGTTGAGGGCTGGGGGGGAGGAAAGAGACCCCCAAGTGGGTATTAGGATCTGTCTAATACCCCCTGCTTTCCCTCTGTAGGCTCTCAGATACAGTTCCAACCCTTAGGATAGCAGCTGCAAAATTCCTGCATAAGAGGGTCACGACCTGCTTTAGGAAACACTGCCTAAGGAGGAAAACATACCCTTTCTAACCCTTGCTTCTTTCATGTTTCTATGATTAAATGGTTCTTTCTGAAATAAAACCAACCTCTGAAAGGATGAAAACAACCCAAACCAAAAACTCCCCAAGCACTCAGTTACTGAAGCCTGATTTTCCACGTTAACTCCTCTGGTCCCCTGGATCCATGCTCCCTGTACATTCAGCACCCAGAGCTCCAGCCTGAACTTCTCCTTAAGTTCAGATGAACTCCCCACAGAAGTCCACCGCCAGCCTTCAAGTGAGACTGGATGCCACCTCTTCTGCAGTCACTTGCTGTCGCATAACTTATATGAAGCTTCCTTTAAAAAAACAAACAAACACCTCTGAGATTTCTGTTAAAGTTAATGGAAACCAATGATTTCAAGGCTACTTGGAGGAACAGAAACACAGGGGACTGACCTGAAGACACAGCACATTCATACACACTTTGTTTCCAAAGATAACTGAATCTTTGCAGCCACAAAAGGACATTGCAGCTCTCCCAGTAAGACTGGGATGAATTGAACTGATGCCTCCTCCCAGGCAAATGCAATTGAAGCCAGAGGTCCTTTTGGCAGAGATAACTGCTTAAGCAATGGGAACAGTCATGCCAAATGGTCACAAGACAAACATCAAATCCTGGCTCTAGAACAGTATTCCCCCACCACGTGCAATGGCAATTTAAAGTAGTGACATAGAAACAGTGCTCACAAAACAGTGTTGCCCAAGCTTTAAATCCATCCCAGTACTGGAAACTGAGTCTCAGGTACGCTGGGAGATGTGAAAATTTCCCCTCAAGGTAACTCAGCTGCCCACAAAGCTGTTTCAATCAACAGAGGACATCTTCCACAACAGTCTTGGAGCATCAGCCTTTATCTTAATGCGGTATCAAATGCCCCCTGTTAGAGAAAATACGCTCTTCCAGGGTCAAGCGAATGTTACAAGCAATTTAGGTCAGAAGGAACCTCTGGAGGCCTCTAGTCCACTCTCCTGCTGAAAGCAGGGCCAAATCCTAAGTTAGATCAGGTTCCTCAGCATAAAATTCAGTCTAATTTTGAATATCTTTAACAATAGATATTTCTACAATCTTTTTGGCTGGTCCTGTGTTTGACCACCCACATGGTAAAGCTTTTTTCCACTGCACTATCTAATCAGATTTCCCAACATCACTCACAACTATGGCCTTTCACCGTGCACCTCTGTAGAGTCCAGCTTCATCTATTCTGTAACTTCCCACTAGATAGCTGAGGACAGCAACAACATCCCCCCTTTAGCTCACTCTTCTAAGGCTGAAGAAACCCAGCTCTCCCAGCCTGCCCCCATAAGTCATATTCTCAAGTCTCCTTTAGCATTAGGCCATGCTCAGCTGAACACCTCTGCACAACCCTGCCCTCTCCTTTCACCATTCTCCAGCACACACACAAGCTCTCTATTTTTAAGCAAGATCTGGAATCCATCCTCCACTATCTGGAGTGCAGTGCCAGAAAGCCACTCGTGACGCAGGCTCTGTTTATAATTGTGCCCCCCGGGTTTTCCTCTTATGAACAATGCACACAAAACACTTCCCTGCAAGGCTGCTCTGGACCAAGCAATGGCTCTCAGGCTCCAGGTATCCAGTTTCAGGTAAAAAAAGATAAAAATTCAGAACCATGTCCTGTGGGCTCTGGCATGATCTCTCAAAGGGTTTGTCTTACACCCTGCTGGCTACACCAACCAAAGAAATCACCCTGTTGTGATTAGCTGCAGAAGCAGCAAGAGAAGTAGACACGTTTGCTTCACTCCACATCTTTTTATGGGATTACACGTCTGTAACAACGAGCAGAAGATGCAGTCATGGAATCACACACACACGCTAAGGTCTCTCCTCACTCCAGATCACACAAACAGGACACCCAAAGCCCAGGAGACCTTTAATGCTTTAAAACACAGACTCAGTATTCACGCCTGCCACTGCAGGCACAGGGACAGTAACCTCCATCTCTGGATGCTTCAACTCTTTGACAGCCTCATGCCAAAGAGCTGCGGGGGCCCTGCTCTGTGGTTACTTGTTCCAGGGACAATACAGCAATAAAACAAGAAGCTACAAGACTAGGAATAGAATTTCTTAAGCGCTCTTGCAGAGCACAGGGCAGATACAGATCTAATTAAACCAGACATTAAACACCAGATTGCAAACTCAGACTGATCTTGCATTGTTTGGTCCATTTGCTGTGAAGGCAAAGTTATGCCTCTATTTTCTCCACCTCATCTGAGGTTTCTGGTGAGAAGGGAGCCCTCTCACAAAGAATGAGCCTCTTCTAAAAACAAGCTAGCAAAAAAGCCTACTCTTAAATTTGTAGCCAGCTCAGTACAGGATGGGAATACCTGTTTCCCCAAGCAGGACTTGGTAAGAAGAGTCCACTGGATGTCAAAAGTCTTCTGGCGCAAGCCGCAGGATTCAGGAAGAATAAAGTAATGCAATGTTGATGGTCGTTGAATACAGTCATAGTTCTTCAAGCCATCTCCCCACTACTTGTCAAATTCCTTCTACAAAATGGAAGATGCAATCCACACTGACAATTACAAATACCAGCAATAAAACCAAAGGGAATTTGTAATGGGACTCAGACATATTCCTAGTACTGCCACAGAGGGGATGAAAAAAAAAAATCTGCTAACCCATAGTGAGGGGAAAGCTTTCACAGGAAAGTGTCATCTACTCAGCCCAGTACTGCAGGAAGAGCATTGCAAATATTAACGATGCTAGAAGTGAAGTTACAGCCCTGAATCAGCAGAAGACCACTCTGGTGCTTCTAGCACTCCTCAGAGCGAACCCAAACAGCAAGCCGACTCTGAATGCTGCTGTTAGAAAGACTGCAAGCAACAGCGAAACCAGTAAGGGAGAATTCAGTCGGTTTTGTTCTGTGCCTGGTTGGAAAACCTGTGGGAAACTAAAGCAGCAGCAGAACAATCCATGGCCAAGACGACAAAAAAGCTACAAAATGACAAGTGTGAGCAGAGCTCCCCGCGCCCCAGTAACATGGGGAGTACAGACACACACCTACCCCCAGGAAGCTCCAAGAACTGCACCAACACAGCCACGCTCACTCCCAGACACCTTTCCACCACTCATTCCTGATACGGAGTTATTCCATTATAGCCACAGCTCAAGTAGTTTGCAATTCTGTGCAAGTTGTGAGGCCATTTATTTCAAATGGTACGCACACACAAGGGATTTATGTTGTTAAGACTCAATTACATGTTTTCCCCAAAGCCTTAGAATCTTTGCTCAATCATTTCATGTTAGTACCTGCAGTGTCCAACACACAACTAATATTCCAGCATTAATCCAGCATGTTCAAAGAATTTCAGAAAATAAGAAGCAGATTTCTGAAACTCAACTATTGAATTAGAAATACAGCCAAAATATTTGAACTGCACATAAAACCTGCTGATAGTGAATTATTCACCATCTTGATGAGAGCTCTCGCTGTTGACAATACCACTGAAAACCATGCAGCATGTTCAGAGGCCAGAGGTTTCTGTCCATGTAAGACAATGTCCTTCTCAGGACTCCTAATGCTTCGTGTACAGCGGAAAGCAATGGTAAGCCGGTAAAGACCACGCAGTGCTGCCAGCACTTGTTTAGACATGCTTCCTCTCCAGTGGTCCATTAATACTGAAACACTCGATGCTGCAGACTTATTGCCCAGGTCTTTAATTCAGTTCTCAAAGTCAAAAAGAGGAATACAAACCCATATCCTCTCACTTTTAAGAAGTCCAATATCATTTTCAGAGCCATCAGCAACTGATAGGCAATAGCCATGGCTGGGTACATCTCCCCATGGCCCCATCAAACTCTACGTTATAAATAAATTGCTCTTATTTCTAAGCTGTAGAGAGATCTAGCTACTGTAAACTGCACGACTCAATGCCAAGATTTCTGAGGAAAGGAAGGGGAGCCTTATGGAAATTTTCACCCCACCCCATGCCGCATTGTTCTCTCAAAACTCTTTCGATATCTCTTAGGCTCTGAACACAGAAAAACATCATCTGTTTTCCCATGTTCGGCAAACATTCAGGTTGGGAATCCTTACAGACTAAGCACCAAAGTGACAGGTTTTGAGAGAAAACGGTCAGCCTGTCAATATAACACAGGCCAGGACTGGAACAGAGGGTGAGGAATAGGGTTGGCCATGCAAAGCACATCAGCAAGATATCTGACAAAATTGTCACCGGGTCACTTTGCTGTTTCATTTCGCCAATGAACTGCTTCACCTACAGCCACCGGTTTATGGTGCGTGCAGCTGAGCCTGGCTTTCAGCTGCCTCCCTACCACCAAGCAGCGCTGAATACAGCAAAGAGCTGCAGCTGCCCAGCCATCAGACTCTATGCTAGAACAAGAGACACAAGAAAAAAAAAAAAGACGAGAAAAAGCCACTGGTCACAGATGGTATTAGTGAAGAGAAGGATTAACAGGGACAAGTACCAGCCCATCTGATATTCTCCCCAACCTTTCCACTGCAAACACCAAAGCATGGAAGAGAGGGTGCTAGATGGTGCTGCTGCCTGACCGTATACCTAGCCTCCTGCAGCCCCTAGGATATCCCAAATTAGTTCAAACTAGCATACACCCCCATCATACCTTTAAGCAGGTATGATTTAACCTGAAGCCCACCTCAAGAAAAGGACAGACACACTACTGACACACTGGCTGTCTGCAGGGAAGTGATCAGAACCTCACCAGAAAATACAAACACCCTCCAGTTGCACAAGGTGCCCTGGTGATTTGGGGAACACCTTTGAGACCATTTTCCCCACGGCAGTAACTACAGTAAGCTCCAAGGGCCAGTTACACAAGTCCTGCGTGACCTGCCACATTTACTTAAGATGCTATTAGCATGCCTAAATTAGATTTTCAGTTTGAAACCAATTATATTTATTTGATTTCGTGCCAACATCTCTGGCTAATTTAAAGGGCACTGCAGCTATGCAGTGTTAATTCTACATGATGGAAAGCAGGCCTCAAACATCTCATTTCCAAACACAGCAATATTACTGGAGAAGGTTTATCCTTCCCTTTTAATCACTGTCAGTTGTCTTTATGGTATATGCAGCAATGTAAATATCATGCTGGCTGTCATCAGGTATTACCAAGGTTCAAAACACAGCCCTGGTACAGTAGCCAAGCCAGCATTCTCCTTTCTTCCCTCCCAACCTTTATCTCTGAACTCTGTCTCAAATGTAATTGTCAACTGTAGAGGATATTTTATTTGGCCGGGATTCCACTAAACAGAACAATCTGTCTGCATACAGTGCAGATGTTTGATAGTACAGAGGTTATTTTAGGTAAATAAGCTTTTAAGTATCTGATATGTCCTCTCTTCAAGGCTATTATCCTTTCTTTTCAGGGAATAGCTTGATCTAGTAAGTCTTTTCTGCATCTATTAGTGTGTTCAGCACACAAGATTAGCCCACTGGTTAAAAATTACATTCTTTAACCAGATGAGTAATGAGAACCATCCTGAGCCTTAGGAACTAGACAAATAACTATGCTCAGGCTGCTAGTCCATCAGCCACTCAGCTGTTCAAATAGAGATTTGCATCGGTGAGTTGTTCAACAGGAAAAGAGTTCATGCTCAAGACACTTTTTCCAGTGAAGTACAGTCTGCTGGAAGTCAATACCAAGGTATTTCTTAGCTGTTAATACCAAGTTATTTATTAGACAGCACTTGGCATCCTCAATGACAATTTTTACTTTAGTGAAGGGATGGAACTTAACACCCTCAGCTTTCAACTTGCTTGGTGCCCTACCTCACAAGGTAAGAGACAGAAAGAGGTTCACAAAGAAGAGGCCTAGGAGGTGAAGTTCTTACTGGCGAGGACATATAACACATCAAGTTTCCAAAGGACTCAATTTCCACTTGCAGGTCTTAAGGAATCACAAATCAGAGACGTTTGTAGTCAACACGTTTAAGGTTAGGAGACAGCACAAATGCCAATCTGCAGCTCTCCCATGCCTTTGCTGGGAAGCGTCCTTGCAGATACAGCCTGAATGTAAAGCAAGCAGCATAAGAAAAACACCGAGCTATAGACACATGCTATAGAAGAGAAGGCATTGTTACTTCCTACTGTCATAGGGAATCCATTAAGCAGCTGTTTCATACAGCGATGACAGGGTCACACAGAGGTTTGAGTGTTTAACAGAACGTGTGCCTGTAATTCCCCCATGCACCATTTCAAACACAAGCATTCATTAATTTGGTGTAGGGATTATACAATTTGGCATCAGCTATAGCAGGGAACTGGACTCCACGACCCTGGGAGTCCTTTCTGGCTCCGCATCTCAGCAAGTTAAGTGACAGTAGCTTTCCATTTTTGTTCTGAAAATTGACATAACGAAATCTGTCCCTGGGGATTTTGCAGGAAAGGTGTTTACCCCATGACAAGAAGCACTGTTTTTAATTTATGAGTTTTTAAGCCATCAAGATAACCTAATATTGTGTTGCCTGCCTGAAGCTAGAGATGGCCTGAAATGCCTGACTGCTATTTCAGCTGCCCCACTTACCTTAACAGGTATCAGTTCTGAGCAGGGCCACCTAATTTTCTTAAGAAAAAATATTCTGTAAATGCTTCCATCCCACAGCCATTAGCTTGCTCTCTCACTTTCCAAATGCCATCATTTTCCACTACACTCCGCACTGTTTTCAAAGCTTCCTTTTCAGAAGAGGTGGAACAAACCCTGGAACCCAAGAAAATGGACTTACAATCTCCTGAAGACCAAAAATGAGCAAGAGCCTAACTTAGGCCAAATCAAAAATGAAAACGCACAACCTGTCCAACAGTAATTATGGAGCTTTCATCCAATGTTTAGGAAAACTTCAGTTTTACAAAATATATGTTGAATTGCCACAATATACAATAACGACACACCCTGACCACAAGCACGTCAATACAGTTCCATGTTCACAACTAGTTTTTTAGAACATTTTCCTACTTGACAACACTCTCCCCTCTAAAGAACTGCAAAATTTGTCAATTAACTCTGCTCTAAGACGAAAGGC
This sequence comes from Harpia harpyja, assembly GCF_026419915.1. NCBI lineage: Eukaryota > Metazoa > Chordata > Aves > Accipitriformes > Accipitridae > Harpia > Harpia harpyja. Next base: position 103,588,311 of record NC_068940.1, read on the forward strand.
AACCTAAATTCTTCCACCCAATAAGCTAGCAGAGGATACCACAGGACAAGCCACATGCTCAGTCAAATCTCACCAGAAGCAAGGTGGGGTACTCAAGGTCAAAATTTCACTCTGCAGTTTTAAGTTAATTAACAATTCTGTGGATGGATGAAAAAGAAACAGAGCATCCTCCCACACAGCTTTATTAATAGCAAGGTGCTAGCAGTAAAGAGAGTAAAGTTTATGCTTAAATTACCATTCATGATTATAAAGAGGTAAAATTTTGGCAAAACCCAAGGAGAATTTACTACAGTAAGAGACGATCACTGAAGTATTTCAACTCACACTATTCTTCTTTAACAGCTGCTTATACCTTTTCTCTCCAGGATGAATTTACACAGGCTCGTTTCCTGTCTGAAGGAAATATCCATTTGGGAGAATGCTATAAAGTCAGTTTAACATGAAACAGTGAAATGAAACAAAACAAGAAATTTTTCTCTCCCCCGCCCCCAACTCAGTAGCTCTCAAGACAAAACGGGTGGAGCAGAAAATTGAAATTTGGCTAGAAATTAAAACTTCATTCGGAAGAGCTTTTCCATATTCCCTCAAAAATGCATTTTAATTCAACTGAGTTATAAGAGTTTGAAAGTGTTGTTTCACAAGCATGCAGTACAAGCTGTATAAAACTTTAATGGATGGGAGGTAGAAGGAAGATTCAGCTAATTTGGCGATTTGGTGAGAAAGTGAATCAGTGCTCTGAATTTACTCTGTACTTCTTTCATGGATGGCATCTATGAAGCCTTTAAGACTTGAAGACAGCTGTGTCCCCTGCAGAATTCTCAGCGTGCAGAACCAAAGAGGTCTAAGAAATCCTTGCAAGGCATGTTACAACTCTAGTTTGGTGGAGGTTGCTACATAACCAAAATTTTTTTTTCCAGGGTGGAATTTCTCTTAAGTGCAAGAAAAATCTGTGTTAAGCAAAAATTCTATGTGCAGTGACGCACATCAGGAAACAACAATCTTTAAGAACCTTGAGGAGTGGTGAAAGAAAGGACTCGGGGAAAAAAAAAGTTGCTGGATGTTGTAGCTATTGAGTGGGGTTGAAAAGAAATACTGGATTTTTCCTTTTTGCACTTGGATCACCACAAATCCCTACCTGCTTGTACTATGCGATGGGACCACATAATATGGTTAAAAACAAGGAATATGCCGGCTGTGATGATTAATATGAGAACCCCACGCATGAGCAGTCTTTCAAAGCAAACTACACACCCAGATAACCTAAGGGACCAAACTTAAGGTTGACAGAATCCCACACTAAGGTCAGTCTCTTCGTTTGTATTCATGCACAAGAGGAACATGAGAAATACTGAAGCTGTATTATGGACCTAGTCAGGTACCTGTATCCCTGTTGTCATTTAGCTGTATTTACACCATTTGTTACAGTGATCTTGTCTTACTCAAGTCAGACAAGTTTGATTTTGTTCTTAGATGGCTCCCTTCATTAGCATATGCATTATTTTGCACATAGGAGGTACCACATCTCTCCTCTCATACACCAGGAGAGATGACCTTCTGGTAAAGAGCCTGGACTGCCTGTCAGGCAGGGACCTAACCCTGCCTCCAAGTTTCCCATATGACTGCCAGAAAGATAGACAGAGTTTAATGTTTTTTTTTAATAAATGTCAAGGCTAACTCCCTTAGGTGAAGTCACAGGAAACTGGAGCAACTTTGAGAGCCAAGTTCTTCATATCTGCATCTCTGTTGTTTGATTCTAAAGGGAGTGCAGGGTAATAGGCTAAACTCATCTATAAAGTCCCAGGATCCTGATATTTCAAAGATTTTGCAATGCCAAATTCCACTACTCCAACAGCTATTCTTCCACACCCACAAAGCTCTCAAGTCTGTCTCTCCCTATTAAGAAAGTTTAATAACACCGATTTTACAAGCACTCCATTAGCATGTCCACAGCTAAATTTACTGCTACAGAGATTTATGACGGATATCATGCATTTTAGAGGAAATCTTCCAAGAAAGTTTGACCAAAAAGCCGTTTTTCGCAATTCGTTAACACAATTAGCAATAAGAACCAGTGTTATTGCCCATCATTTTAAATAGTTCCAACTTTTAGTAGAAGATTACATCTCCAGACATGGACTTGGTGGGCAAGCTGCTAACACTCAGAAATAAAATAGATGCTGCCAAGTTTAAATAGACAAATGTCCTGGGGAAGAGCTGATTCTCTCCAAGATTTCATCAGTTGCAGAAGGAAGATGCCTCCCAGACGTGCATTTGTCAGCCAGCATATGCACCCTCAGGTGTACTCAGGAGCACAGTACATCCAAGTTTCCCAGCACTAGCCAACATATTTGCATTAAATTGAAACTATTTAAATAGTATTCTTGAGAAATGAAAGTGTTAAACATTAATCAGTCCAGGAACCTAGCAGTACTGGAAGCAACTGCCACATAGAAACCAAACATGGGAAAGTGTGAACTACTTCCACATGAAACACCCCATATGGTTTGGTTTTTTTTTTTTTTAATATCCCAGAATAGCTGAAAGCAGTGGGAACCCTCTCTGCCCTCCCCTCAAATCAGCAGGAAAAGCAGCCACACCACTTCGATAACAACAGTGTATTCTTCCCAGCCAGCCTCTTTCACCACCACTTGGCTTTGTGTGTCCTAAGTCTGCTTCCTTGTGCATTTCATCCTCCTTCCTACCAGATAGTAAACAACAGAAACACTAAACAAAGACACACACACAACTAAACACCTTTTGCTTTCACTTCCCAAGAGGTAAAGATCGACTTAATTTAGCCCTATCCTAGTAGAGCAATGGTATCAAAGGTCTTGCAGAAATGAGATGTGCCAAGTATTCAAAGGAAAGCTAGCCTGGATGCAGGAGTAACCTGGCTATTCAGTCTCACTAAGGAATACACAAGATATATTTGTGTATGTTCAAGCAGCTGAGAAACTGTGGTACTGAGCATTACTCACTTCAGTGCTCAAGCAGACCAAGTACTATGAATGACTGCTGACTTTTTTTTTTTTTTTTAACAGATCTACATTTGCCCAAAGTTAATTTTATATAAGCTTTAGCATAATATAAAACAACAAAAAGGCTTTTCTACCAACTTCAAGTGGAAAAAGTCTACAAATGAGCACAAAAAGCAACTCTTCAAATGAATTAACCAGCCTGAATACTGGGAATACGCTGTAGGAATCAATTTTGTTTAGCTAGGCTGGCGGAGAGGAGTGGGAATCCGCGAGGAAATGCTAAAACAAAACATATGGCACAAAGACTGAAGTCTAAACGCTCAATTTAGTTCTCAAGCAGTTATATTTTATAGAGTGTAACATTTTTCTTGAATGGGTTTTAAATAGTTAGGCGTATGAAACTGGCTGCAGCTAGCACATAAGACTCGGAGGTAAAAATCAACACCACGCTTCAAAAAAGAAACCTAAAAAGTAATCATTGGACAAGAGCCTCCCATTCCAGCCTGGTTTTTACATCCAAAGATTTCAATCGCACCTGGTGAGTACTTACAGGCTGCTCTTTTCCAATGGCCATGCTTTTTCAGTATATGCGATTACTACCAAACACAAGATGGGTGACCACAAATGTTTTGATAAAGTTTGGGGAAGCAGAAATCTTAATTCTAAGAGGTTCCCCTATGCCTGCAAAAGAAAGTTTCTGCCACACAGGCATGCATACACTCATATGATGAGCTTGGGAAGAACGTGGCTAGGAATCTAAATATTCAACTGCAAAAGATCAGCGTGTTCACAGGCAAAGCCCAACTCAAAAGCTACACAAACTGCAGTCATTAAAAACCCTAATCATTCAGTAAATGGTGACTTCAATTTTCAATTTAAGCTTGATTTCTGGGGGGAGAAGAAACTCCCACCACATCTGTTCGCACAGCCTGCACCGTCTTCCTCGCTACGAAGGAATCTGTCAGGGGAGAAAGGGCACAGGAACAGAGCAAGGGAGCACTCCCACCGCTAATTTATCTTCTGTTTCTGGCACAGACTGTTCACAGCAAAGAGGATGCTCCTAAATCAAACAGCCACAGCCAGCACAGCTCTCATCTTTCCAAAAAAGTAGCAAAATGAGAATGACCCAGTTCCAATCATCTTCACTACCGCTACCAGCATTTCCAACAGGAATTGTGAGATCCAAGGGAACCTGCATGTGCAAGTATCTGATCAGCACAAGCAGTATGAGGTCGAATTTTTTTTTCGGGCTTCAAAAAGACGACTGCCATGATTTATATGCAATCCACGCTTAGACCACCACCTTCACAACCACCAGCACAGACTACACTTTTCTTTTTAGATGAAAATTTAGATGTTTCCAGAGGCGGTATTCACCTGCAAAGACAATTGCTACTCTGGGGGTACATTTCACAGAAATGCTTTATAAATTGCTTCTTCTACCCCACCTCCATTTTATCCTTTTTTGAAATGAAAGTCAGGTTCTGATCCTGAGCAAGGTTCCTTGACTCAGTGGAACAGAAGTTATCTCACCTAAGGAGGCTACTCAGCAGTTACTAACACTAACCAAGCATAATAAATGCAGGCATTAATCCATACCTTTATAATGGCATGAGTCATTCCCAGTGCTGAGTAATCCTTTTTTTAGCATTAGCCAGAATCAGGAGGGCAGTTTTACAGGAGTTCCCTTTGCAGGTAGAAAACTTGCTCTTCCAATTCCTGCACCAGAACGGTATGGAGCCATCCACATCAAATGAAAGCCACATATGGCTACTTCCAGGCAAAACCAGCACAAATTAATGAATTGGTCTACACATCGATTTCCTTTATTCTGATGTGGAAAAATAGCTGAGCTGGTAATCTACTGAATGTTGGACTCTAAATGTAAAGAGCAATATTTTTCATCAGGAAACAAGTTAAATCCTTTAAAAGCACCGGTGCAAGGTTCAACTCTTTCCACACCAGGACATCTCTTTGTTCCCTGCTGAAAGACTTTTACAGCTCTAGAGAAGTAAAGAGAGCTCAAAAAAAAAAAAAAAAAAAAAACAACCAACCCTTGAGGTTTACAGGAGACATGAAGCAGGAGGCATTGCAGTCCAGCTCAGTTAACACAGTGACATTTTGTCCCACAAATCATATACGTGCTAGGAAACTTGAGTCACATCTCCATCCAGGACACTAGCAGACACACCAATGTTTGAAATGAGTAAGGGGAGGGCGGGGGATGGGAAAGTTAAAAAGAGAAACCATATGTTTGCAATATACACATTTCAGTGTACACTCCATCACACACCAGAATGCCAACACAATCATTCAGTGAGCAGGCAACATCCAGAAACACGGTTTACAGAGGGACAGGGAAACTATACGGAAGAAATTAAATACTTATTTCCTGATTTCTCTCCAAGCTCTGTCAGTTAGCGTGAAACAATGACACATCTCTGTGCTGCTCGTAATACTTTGAGGCTGTAGGATGTGCGTCTCCAGCAGCAAGTTCTCCTAAGAGCAGAAGTGCATTTACATTCCCTTTTGTTCCCATCCCACCCTGTTCCCCAGCTACAAAGAGGCAGATTGTCCTGTTCGCTCCTGTCGTTGGATGCTCAAGCTCAAATCCTTGCTTTGTGCTACCAGAGCACCCCTTTGCAGGCTCCCAAAGGAAAAAAGCATTTCTTACGCACATGGATCCAGTTTCCTTCCCCCGGGAAATGGGTGGCATGTTCTCCCCCTTCCTCCCTGCACCTTTATCACCTGCTCCTCAAAGAGGCTGAACATCATCCTCCCCAGGGTGCATTTTGCAAAGGAGGTTTAAAGGGTTGATCTGTACGATTACACCTTCCCCATCTTTACAGGGAGTTTGTCTCCTGCCTAAAGCACGGCTGCTCCCACTGAGCAAAGGGAGAGGACAAAGCCTGATCCCACAGAGCAACAGGGATTTCCAGAAGGATTTCCCCCCCCCCCTCCACAACTTTAGTTCCTTCCTACTTTTAAACAATGCCAAGAATTTAATCTCTTAAAACAGCATTTTCACAAACTCTCCCACCCTCCTTAACAGAAAACAAGTCTCCCCATGAGGCAGAGATGGAAGGCCTGGGAATGATAGCGCTATGTCATTTATAAACTTCAAATAAAAGCACTCCACAAAGATTACTCTAAAAATTAACCTCCTTCCTAAAAGCCTTTGGCCAGGAGCCTGCCCTGCTGCCTCCTGCTTTATTTCATGCCTCCGGAGAGCGAGACAGCAGGCACTGACCTTAGAGTCACCTGTGGCACCACCTCAGATGTGTCACATACTCGCCCTAGAGCAATATATCCCTAAAACACACACCCCAACAAAATGGTTGAGACAGCCAATAAATCAGCACAGCGGGAGGTCTTTGGTAACTGTGCAGTTTAAAGTCAAGAGAGAGTGGCGGAGGGGGGGAATCATTTAATGGAAAGAGCAAGGGCTGGGGCCTCGAGCTGTGAGGACAATGAATGAAAATTCACAGCAGCAGCAAAAACCCAGGATAAAAGGCTTGTTCAGCGGCACTAAACCCCCCCCCCGTCCCCGTCCCCTGCACGGACCAAAGCAACGTGGGGCTCCAAAACTGCTAAGTGAGGAGTCATTCCCCCCAGAATGAACGGGGGAGCCCTAGAAGGACAGATCCCACCTATGCTGTGGAGTTTGCTCCTGCAGACCGCCTCATGCCCAGCGCATCCAGATTCACACGGTGACGGGTGGACAGAAGAGCCCCCACAGCGTGGATGGACCCTGTCCTGCTCCGTGCCTGCTCACCCCACCATGAGGATACGCACACCCCCGTGCAGAAGAGGGAAGCAGAGGCTGGAGATGAGCCCCCCCCCCCGATTACCCCATGTCTCTGCTGCGGGTGAGGCAGACCCACGCCCCCCCTCTGTGGGTCCTGCACACGCGTGAGGAGGGGGAGCAGCCCCCCCCCCCCCGCACCCCACGGAGAGGCTGCAGAAGTGGAGCCCCAGGCTGGCCCCCACCCAGCCCCTCCCTGAACACGGACACCCCACGGCGGGGGGACCCGGACCCACAGACACCCCCTTGGAGGTGGGGGGGGGTAGGGCGGGGCAGACCCCACCCCCCATCTCCGTTGCGAGTGGGGGCAGACCCCCCCTTCAAGTGAAGGGGTCTCCCAGACCCACACACCCCTCGGGGTGGAGGGGCAGACCCCCTTCACACCCTCCCCACACACACATCGCTGGGGGGTGCGGGCACACACTCCCACTCCCTGACGGCGGAGGGTGTGACAGGACAGCCCCCCCCCCCCCCCTCAGCCGAGGGGTGACAGGACACCCCCCCCCTCCCTCAGCCGAGGGGTGACAGGACACCCCCCCCCTCTCCCTCAGCCGAGGGGTGACAGGACACCCCCCCCCTTTCCCTCAGCCGAGGGGTGACAGGACACCCCTCTTTCCCTCAGCCGAGACACACACACACACAGACACACATACCCCCCCCCAGCGAGGGGACACCCCCCCTGCGGTGCGCACAGACGCCGGGGGAAGGGGCCGAGGGTCCCCGTCCCGCCCGGCCGCCGCTCACCGATGACCTCCTGCAGCTCGTAGTCATCCTTGTTGATGGACCAGGGCAGCGCGCTGGGGTCCTCGGCCATGGCCGCGCCGCGCCCGCCCGCCCTCCGCGCCGCGAGGGGGAGCGCCACGCAGGGAAGCGAAGGAACGGAGAGGCGCTGCGCTGCCCCGAGCGGCCCGGCTGCCCCGACCCCCAGCCGAGCTCCCGCCGGCAGCGGCACCCGCAACCCGGCCGCCTCCGCCGCCGCCCGCCGCTACCGCCGGCCAAACTTTGCCTGCTCCCTCCACCTGCCCATGCCCAGAGCGCCCTGACGTCACCCGCGCACGCCGCCGCTCGCACGCCCCGCCCCGCCCACCGCAGGCGGGGGGCGCCGCCCGCCGCCATCTTGAGCGTGGCGCCCGCTCCGCCTCCGCCACACCACGGCTTAGTCGGTTGCCGCCACCGGCCTCGGGGGACGGGCCGGTACGGCGGGCTGCCGAAAGCGGACGGCGGAGGGGGGGGTCCGTAAGGAGGAGAAAGGGAAGGGCGGGGATGCCACACACAAGATGGCGGCTGCCCACATCTTCCCCTCCCTCAGCCAAGAGGCGGGAGGGGCTGCTGGCTTGAGACCCACCGCGGGCTGCGATTGGCTGCCAACTGCCCGATCCGCAGCTCCTATTGGAGGGGAAGCTGTCAGTCGCGCCTTGTCCTGCTGAGGGGTCCCTCCGGCTGAGGGGCCTCTGGTCGGGGCTGGGAGCGAAGGCCGGCGAGCGGCGGGAAGGGGCGGCCGGGCCTGGGCCTGGACCTCCCGTGAGGGGGATTCGGAGCCTGGCGGGTGGGAGGTGGCCCCGGGCGCAGCGTGCCAGCAGCCCTGTGGTGTCTCGCTGGTGAGCTGGAGACATGGGAACCCACCGGGCGGGAGGGTGGAAAGCGATGGCGTGGCCTTGCCCGGGTTTGGTCCGGGAGGGACGTTCTAATCCCGAGGCAAAGAGGGCCAAGCCACTGCCTCCAGTCTCCCATTTCCCCACCAGCTGCAGCCCTGCAGTGAGCAGGTGTGGAGCCCGGCCCAGGCGCTTCAGGGATCCACATTCCACGTTTAAAAATAGGTCCCGGGGTTACGATAGGTATGGAGGGATCAGGAGGTCTGGGTTTCTCTTTGCCATCTCTGAGGAGGAGCAGTTCTCCAGTTTCCCAGCTGCTGGATGCTTCGGCTTGCTCCAGGCTGCAATGTCGACATTCATGGATATGTCCAACACGCTTATCCTATGGCTCACGGCCCACAAGTCCATAGCTGGAGCTTTGTTGATCTGGATGCGTTCAGGAGTACATCTGGTGGTCAGTGGGGAAAAAAAATACCAGATTAAAAGAGAGAGGAATATGAGGCTAACTGGTGCCATGAACCCACAGAGGCTGCTGCCTATATATTTAGGTTAAAGTGTTTGCAGTTTGGGGATCTATTTTTTTTCCAACATAAAATAGATAAAATGGCACGTCTCGCTATCACCAGGCACGATAGTAACCATCAGAATTGAGTGGGAATTTCTGCATCAGGTTTTATTCTTTGCCGGTCACTGTTCTGGTAGCTTGATGTCAGGCACTACTGTGAGTCAAAGAACGTCAGTTATACATATTTTTAGCTTATTAGGACAAATTCCTGAGATGCCTCTGATGAACCAGGCTTTGTAGAGGGCCACGGTACCCTGCCAAATGCATGGTCTGACTCCAGTATTTTCTCTTGCGCTACCTAACACAGGACACTGACTCCTTCCTTCTACTCTTTTTTTGTCCTACAGAAGCAAGAGGCCCACAGTCCCATCTCGCTGCTGTGCAGGCACTCAACAACGATGCTCTCTGTCATAAGGCAGAACTTCCAACTGAAAAGCTGTTTGTTTTTCTTACTTGTCTGTGTTAAACATTCCTCTTATGAGCGATTTTTAATATTTGCTAAATATGCTTTAATTACTGCTCGGAACTGTCTCTGTGATCTTTTAACTATGTCATAAAAGGAGTTTATATAGCAATTAAAAACAGGTTTTACCCCAGAGCATGCACCCGGGTAGGCAGTGTCATATTTCTGATAGCTAACAGCATGTTAGAAATGGATCTGAGCCAGGCATCAACAACAAAAAGAGACTTATATATGCTTAATTTTACCACAGTGTTTTTAAAGTCAGAACCATATTTTGAATTCTCTTAACTTTGGGCCAAAAATCCTCCCCCTGAAGGCAATGCTAAAACTCTATTGATTTAGATCAATGGGGCAGGATTAGGTCCACAATAAGCCTTGTTCTTTAAGAATTAGCACAGACTTTGATCGAAATTAAAATTTAAAATGTGCACTGACAAGACCACCAGTGGCCACATAAGCATACACAGAGGAATGCCGTATTTTAGTTTTTCAGCTCTGCAGTGAAAAATTAATCTCCACATTTTTAAACCAAAATCTCTCATTCACACAGAATCCAGGTCCCACAAATTTTGTGTTGTTTTTTAAATGAACTCAGCATTTTGAATCCCTCAGAAGTCAGGCATTGCTGTTGCATTCATTCATTCAACTGGTTCTTTCAATCCGAGTCCGATGAGGGATGAAAAAATGGAGCTGGCTTCCATGAAGATCTTGATCCTTAGCCCCCTTCAGATCTCCAAGCAGCACCTTCCCCTGTTTCATTGTTAATATTCTGCTCATCCTACTTTTCCTGATTTGCTTCGTCTGTCTCATGTAGGTTGTAAGCTCTTCAGGGCAGAGGCAATGCCTCTATTTATAAAAAAGCCTGTGAAGTGGTGCTGCTGAATCAAGTAGTTTGTTGTAATAACAAGAAATTTTAGTAGAAATCTGAAGTGGAAAACCTGTTTCCTGGTGTATCCACCTCTGCTCTGGACCAGGCTTTACGGGAGACTGAGAAGTGGAAAAACTCCAGACGTCTTTCAGGCAGGAAGGCTGCAGTCTGAGAAGAAGTCTCAGAGCTGGGTGTCCCGTATTTTTTGACTTCGAGTAAAACACCACGGTGATTAGAGCAGGCAGTGCCCTCCTCGCATTGATTTTGCTGCAGAGTAAAGGCTTTCTTCTGACACCTGCATTTCACTGATGTCCCCGGGGCTGGTGTTCCCCGGCAGCTGGCTGGGAGCCTTTGCACAACAGGCACACAACGCATGCATTCGCACAAAATGCTCTCATTCTTGTAAGGCACATGGTTTCCTGCCTTTGTGGGCCAATTACTTGCTGTTTCAATGAAACTTACTGGCGCTATCCAGCTCTTTGCCTTTTTTTTTTTCCATTCATGTAATACTGACTATCGTAAAACTGATGTTTAATGCATAGATTGGTGATTCTAATACTCGGCGCACATATGTTACTAGCTTTAGTACCTGTAAAGGATCCTTGATGGCTGATGTATTTTATCAAGCATGAATATAAGCTAACTTCATTTACACTTGGGTTGTAGAAAACTAGTCTAAACTCTAGTTTGCGTATCGAGGCACTGCAGATTTCATCTTTCTATTCATGTAGACTCTCAGATACATAATTTTCTTCTTGTTACAGTTAAAGCCGAAGTTGCTCTTTCAGAACAGCCATGCAGAGGCATTTGCTCTCAGTTCAGTAGTGTTGGGGGCCATGGCATTTGTTGCTGCATTTCTAGTTAAAGGCTTTTTAAGGCATCATAAACCGCTGTTTGTAAGTGCCTGTGCATTAGCTACCATGATTCTTGCAAACAATAGCAGTTAATGTGCTGATTGAACTGCTTGGTACGGGCATGGTTTGTTAAAGCGAGGGGGGAGCCCAACAATGCCTGTCTTATTGCATTCAGAATAGGGCGAGTGCGCGTCGGCAAGCAGAATGCCTGACCTTGTTTCACTACAAAATTTGCCCGCTATTCTTTCTTCATGGAAACACTTCCAGGTTTATTGAAGGGACCTTACTTACTCTGTGAAACAGCAGCTGATTATTTAACAAAGTACACTGCACTTTATCTCCAGGGATTTCTCCTGGCAGCTTTGCTTTGGGTTTTGAGAAATAAGGCAAGGACCATGCAGTGGAGGAAGGAGCAGTGATTTAAAAACCTCCAACTGGAGCAAGTTTTTAATAATAGCTGTTTTCAAACCACAAGTCAAATGTCAGTCTAAACCACAGCAGCAGGTTTTCCTAAGTGATCCTGTGTACTACCACGTATCTCCACCCCGTCATTGAGTGCCGGTGTGCTAAGTCATTCTAAATTCACCTTTGAGGTCACTTTGAAGTCAAGTAGCTGAAGGCCCGGTTTTTACAGGTGAATTCTGGTTCTCACAGTATGTTTACTGAAACCGGCTTTTGCTCTGCAAACACACTTCTTATACCATCACCACTGCCTCTCAACAGAAACGCTGTGCTGTTCTCTTACTTCCTCCACCAAAAATATCCCCCAGATTTTAAGCTCCAGGAAACAAGCGAAGGGCTCATGACTAAGACAAGTTCTTCTTACTCTTCTAAGCTCATGACTTTTTAGTATACAAATTGAAAGCCAGTTAACCCTTTCTGTAACAAATTATAGCTTTGCTGCCTCCTTCAAATCTAATATAAAATCGATGCTAGGATTAAGAAATAGTAAGATCTTGATTACCACATACCTGAACCACAGTTTAGTAATCAGCTCTTGCTCTGCTCTGGTTTACAATAATGCTTTCTTCATACTGCTTTGTCTTTACAGAAGCTCATGAAAGACACTTCACATGTCTGCACCTCTTTTTGCCCTGGGAATGTCACAGCTCCTAAGGACAGAAAGGTTTTCCCACTGGCCTTTTCTGTGGAGGGTAAATCTCCATCATAAAACATTTTCTAAGCAGCTGAGCAGGACAGGGAGGTTGAGAATGTGTTTCAGAGCTTTTTCCTTTATTGTTGAAAGTGCAGAATAAGCCTGATGCAAGCATCCAGACCCTGACGGACAAGTGGGTACACCTGGCCTGACTCCTCTTTTGCAGTTGATGAAGGGTGGCCAAGGACTGTTGGTTCTATTACGTAAAACTTTGTGTGTGTATTTAAGACTGTTTCGGACATTTTATTATTCAACAAAACTTTTTTAGAAAAATACTCAGTCCAAACACAACTGACAGAACCCAGCTTAGCAATACCAGAGAAGATCCCCTCCTTGCCGCTTGCTGTTGCGGCAGAGAAATCCCAAGTGTCCCTGGGTACTTAAATCTCCTTCTGAGGGCTGGCCATGGCAGGACTGAACACAGAAAGCAGCTTTTGGGGGAGACATTGCTGCTCTCAGGTGATACAGCATGGATAGTCTGTCAGCTGGAAGTGCTTGGACCCAATTTACAGCTGGCAAACTTTGAAGAAAAAAAATAAAACATCTTTTGTGACATTACAATGAAGCAAGATGAATTCTCTTAAAAGGCAGTGCGAAGAGAAACATTAGGAATAGAAAGATAGGATTGAATAAGATTTTGTTCCCTTCTTGCCATCTGGGAATAAGATTTGTGAGGGAATATTGCCCTTATCCTTCTAAACGGCCAGTATCTTCTCGAACCCCGGTAAGACGAGGGCAGGCAAGGTTTGTGGTTCACATTAGCAGATTCTAATGACATGAGTTTACAACAATACTCCAATAGTTCAGTGTAACACTGACTCATAGCTTATTACTATGGCAATAGGAATGTAAAAAGATCTCATTTGAAAAAAAATCTATTTGCATAGTTCACATCCTTTCCTCCCTACTCATGGATTCCTGTGTCATTGACTGCTGGCTGCTAAAAATAGGATCCTTTTTGTGTATCATCTAAAGTAAAGGAAAACCTAGAATCAGAGAGACAGTAGGAGGGAACCGAGGTCCTTACAAACAGAGCCTTCAGGAAGTATATTTGTAATGAAAGCCCTCTGAGAGTGCAGGAATGTTTCAAAAGATAGGAACAATCTAAGAAGATATTTTGCAGGAAGAAGAAGAGCACCAGCTCCCAGCTTTGATATTTTGCACCATGGGGATGGGAGGATTCATCTCTCTATTCAATAGAGGACCAAGCCACGGTTTTGTCTTGCAGAAGCTGTCCCACCTCAGCAGCAGGAGAGGAGGCTTCAGGGAACAGCCCAGGAGCAGCCCTGTGGGCTGATGAGGAGCCAGAGAGAAGCCACAGGAGAAGGACACTCACCAGGAGTCACTTGAAGGTGTACAAATCTCTTAAGGACAGCAGTAGGAAAGGGGAACTGGGAAGACGTGAGTAAGGTATCTGCAAATTAAATGGATTACCACCACCCCCCCTTTAAAAAAAAAAAAAACCAACCCGCATGTCACCTCAGAAACAAACAGCTGAAGTGTGAAATCATGCGGCAGGGAAAGCTGTCACAGAGAATCAGAAATTGATTTAATAGAGAAAAATTGACTGCTGCATAATTTGTGCAGATTGCTAGCTGAAAGAGAGATATCCACAGCTCCTAAGGGCTTAGCTGCGGGCACCGTCTGGCGAAAGGTGCGGAAAGCAAAATTTCATAGTTGGTAATTCTACGTGTACTGAATGCTTCCTCTTCAATACCTAACAATTAAAATCGATGACAGGATGCTAGGTAACAAAAGAAAATGACTGATCAATATGCATGTCTTGGAGCTGAAGAAAAACCCGTCTGCCAAGAGCAGCATGCTGATGAGGCAAGATTTCTGAGAGCTCAGATAGAAAATCTTAAAAGCTTCCATTCCCGATGCTCGATAAAACAATGTAGCTAAGCAGATGCCAGACGCAGTGCTAGGAGAGGTTAAGTCACCAAGGAGGCTAAAGAATAACTGTTAGGAAAAACAGGGAATATTCATTTTTAGACTAAATAGCTTTAGAGTGAAAAATGTGATGCTTCTCTTCTTTGCCTTTCTTTCTAAAGATCTCAAAAGCCTTTTACTGATATTGAAAAAATTATGTTCTTTGCATATCCATGTGAGGCTTTAGAGATGCTGAGACACTGACATTTTAAGGTCAATGTCCATTTTAGTCCTCAGCTCAAAGCACTTTAAATTTCATTTCCACATATATTTCAGTTGGGAGTGTCTGCCAAGTGCTGCCAAAAATCAAACACTAAATCTTCCATGATTCAGTAGTTTCAAATCAGTCACCCAGATTTCTGAACACAGTTGAAGACGTTGCTGTAAAGCAGTCCACAGGGTCCACCATGGCTCCGGCACGACAGGGAACGGCACGTGGACCTTCAGGTTCGCTTACCCAGTTTTCCCCTCCCGAATGGTATTTTTGGTTTCTGAGGCAACAGATTGTAAACTGGCACACAAGCAGTTAAGCACCTTAGGACTTGCGGCTCTTACATTTAGTTCTGCTGACACAAACAGAAGGCAAACATAGCTGAAGATTAGAGCCAGAAAAATGCTGCAAAAACTTTGTGAAAGTTCACTTCATCATAACCCCCACATTTGCCTGAACATACTTCCTGTGAGTCTGTCCTTTTTCTAACTTCAGCATCCTAAACAGTGGATAAAGACCCGTTGCATCACCTCGTGACTTTGATTTCATTAACAAAACAGACAAGATTCATAGCGTTGAGCCTGCGCGTTCTCACTGGGCTTGGAGCAAGGGTTCTCCTCCTCCTCCCACCGTCTCGCCCCTGCAGAGCCCTCTGGCTCCCTCGGTGCAGGTGAAATGAGCCGCCGTCCACCTCACAAACCACTGATCCTTTGCAGGACCCACTGATCCTTTCCCCCGCAGGCTGGCACCCAGCCTGGCACACTACTTTGCTCTTTCGCTGCATGAATGCACGGTAGGGCTGAGAGCTGTACAAAATCTGTCCAGTCTGGGGACAGTCTGGATACTTGGCTGTTGAGGAAACCCTGGCACGTTCCTCCCAGTGCCTCTGTGCTTCCAGCCATCTGCCACCTGCCTCCGCACCCTGGGGGGCTCTGCGTTTGCTGGGAAGGGGAGGCTTGAAAGCGCAGCACGGAGCAGTCGTGCTGTCGCCGGCCTCTGCCCCAGACACCGCGCTTGGCTCTCCCTGCTCCGCAGGGCAGCGGGAAGGCGGGTGTGAAACAGCAAGAGGAAAAAAGTTCCAAGCAACCTTCTGTAAAGAGATGTAGTTAAGCGTTTCACGGCCAATGCAGACTGTGTTCGTTCCCTCCCTCCAGTCCAGCCCCACCAAAATCCGACTTAAGCAAGCCTAGGAACTGGGGAAATTGGAATTGAAGCCCCTCCGCCAGCTGCCAGCCAGGAGAAACTCCACGTGCAGCTGATGAAACATTCATGCTCTGAACTGAAGGGATGCATCCCACGCAGGGCGGGACAGCAGTTCACCGTCCACAGTCCACTTTGTGGAAACCACCTTATCCAGCTGAGACAGAATAAACCGCTGTCCGGTGGGCACGGACAGCCCCAACCTCTGCCACTGCATGAGCGGCTTGATCAGTGGAAATGGGAGAAGGGAAAGGCACATTGCTAAGCCGGGCTTTGCTACAGAACAGAAAATCCATTGTTTGTAAATCGGACTTTGGAACAGCTTAAGACTTAAATACACCTTCAATTAATTAAATCTTTCCAGAGCAGCACAGCTCCAGAGTGGATACAACAATATTCATTCTCCAGACTGCAGATTTTGCTACAAAATAAACAAGTTTTCCAGGCTGGGCTTGACAGTGCTTATCAAGAAGTTGGGTTGGGTTCAAAGTCATCTCAAAATCCTAGTGGGTATCAGCTGAACCAAAAATGGTTATAACATAGCACCTAGAGAAAATTACCTTCAGAGAAATATTTGTACACAGCGCATGTCTGGTTGTCTAGTAAAACCCCAATAGGTCTGACATAGGCTTTGTTTTTTAATAAGCTCTATTAGCATGCTTTCCAGTAATGTGAACCTTGTGGGTTTTGTTTCTTTTTATTGCCTTATTAAAATACGTTTCCAGGACGCTCAAACAATTTTCCCAGCTATTTTTATGCATAATTACATTTTCTTCCCTATGCTAATTTTCTTCCTGTAAATGTGCCCTCTGGACCAAGCAGTGCCTCAATCATGATAAAGCAACTCTTTTCATGTCAGCGTAATGAAGAACGGAATTTGATCCGTCAAGGGGCAGTAATTCATCTCTCACCCTCCATCTCTGAAGCTTAGAACATTCTGCAGCGGTTACTGAATTTCACCAGGTAAATGCCATCTTCCAGTAAAGGAGGAAATGGCACCCATGTTCCTGCATCAAAATGAAATAGAGGACTGGGAATATTTCTTCTGGCACAAGAGGAATGATGGCTAGAAAAGAGCTACTGCAGCTGGACCCCCTGACCCCGAGCCTGAGCTACTGCCACATACAGGCAAAAATCATTAACTGCTCAAAAACATGCAAAGAGACGAGTGGTGCAAAGGTGCACTGAAAGTGATGGGATGCCAGCGCTTCTGGGAGTGGGACTCTCCTGGCAGGCTGCTCTTGCCAGCGATTTCTATCTGGAAATGCAGGGATGGTTTCCATATCACTGTCCATATGTTCACTCGTAGTAGCCATAGCAAAGACATTACTTCATACGCTTTATAGGGAATATTGTCGTGCAAGCAGCTTAGCATACAGCCCCTTCTGTTGTGAAGTGCAGCTCATCCTTGACCTCCAGAAATTCCTTCCAACCAACACTTCCGTGATTCAGTGATCCTTCGTCTTTTCCTGTGGCAGGTCCTTGGCCCGACAGCTGCTGGGTTCATAAGTTATTTCCCTGGCTTGGACTGCCTCCGAGCCAAAGGAAATAAAGCTGGCAAAATCCTCCAGATTGCTGCGCTGCAATATATACCTTACTGGGGCCTCTAGGAAGGATGTGGAGCAGGAGCTAACCGCCCAGCATCCCTGCTTGCTGGGGACAGGCAGCGGAAGCCCTGGCTCCATCCCCTCCAGCCTGCTGGGTACCAGGGCTGAAGCAGGTCCAGGATGGCGACAGACACAGACCGCAAAGCCAAAAAAGAGACCCGGAGAGGAACCACACGTGTCTGAAGTACAATTTCTTCTTAATTTTCCTCCAGGTGTGACACAACTCTACCTCTCCCTCTTCCAGGCACGGCCAAAAAGCTCCACTGAGGAAGCTGTTTAGGCAAAACATGAAAAAAAAAAAAAAAAAAGAACTAGTCCGTATCATTTCTCACTAACACTTCATTTTGAGACCCAGTATTTATTCTCTGAGGCCCAAGAAGGACATTCAGCCTGCTGGGTTTTAATTCTTTATTTTAAAATGTTTTCACAAGTAGGAAAAGGGGGGTTTTTTTGAGGAGGAAAAAACACACTGAATCGTTGACTATTTTCAGAATGGCTATACAACACGTATGCTTTTCCACAGATTCGTATCAGGATAGAAAGTAATATAAATATATATGTATATGTATAAAAATAAATGATTTGGTACTAACAGATTCAACCAGGACAACTTCAATGAGGGAAAGAAACAAAATGCAAAAAAAATTTAACATCACAATTTTCTAAGTCCCTTCTTTAAAGGTGTTCAAAATTTTGACCTTCCACTGGGCGTGAAAGAGGGGAGAACCACAACTGCCACTGAAATGTGTTTATCGTAACTAGATTTTATATCATTCATAGATGTCACATTTCATCAAGTCACCGTGACAAGACAGATATGAAAATGTCAGAAGTGCATAAACTCTGGTTTTTGCATAGAAGATACATATTTAAAGCACATATTTTCCGTTTTAGGGCTGTTACCCCACTTTACCCCAAAATAATTATTTTAGCCTATAAGACAAATGGTAACTGGTTGCAATGAAGCAACAGTCTGACAACAGTAATACTTGCCTGGCATCCAAGCCAGGCAGACAGAAAGGCCAGGGCACAGAGAGCAGGGTGATAACGAGATCCCGCCGAAGCACTGACATCTTTCACAATTAACTGGAATATTGCATTTATCTACTGCATGTCAGAAGATTTAGAAATTCAGCTCTTGTTTTTGTTTTCCCTTCCAGAAGCAGCACTTTCTCTGTTCGGCGATCACCAGATCATCTATTACAAACATAATTATTTTTGCTGCTATTATTTTTTCCTCATTTGCAACATCCCCAGTCGCAAACCACCCGTCAGGAGTTGCACAGAAGACACCGCATGAGGTTCAATCCGCCAAAATTCTCGCTATTTTTGGTATAGCCTCCTTAGAAGAGGTTGCAAGGGGCAGAGGAAGAAAACCCACTCCTCTCTTCTGCGGGTCATGGTGCAGCTGGTCCATCCCACCCGGCAGGCAGGATCCCTCCCAGGGTGCCAGCGTGGGCCATTGCCTCCCTCTAGCGTCTGCAGCGCAGCCTCTGGTGCCCGTGCTACCCCCTAATTAGTTACCGGAGTCCTTTCAGCTCTCCAAACGAGGAATCTGATTTGGTCCTGCGAGTAATGACCCATAATTAATGTTTATAGACGCTCCAGAGTATGAGAATTCACCGAGCCCCAGGAGCGCCTGGGGATCAAGCAGCCTCCAGAAACTCTTCTATAATTAACATTTAACGATTATGCAGAAACCCCGAGGCAAGCAGCTGTCTCTGCTTCCGCAGGAGAGGCCTGAGGGCAACAGGACATGAAGACGAACTATTTAGAAACCCCTCGTCAGGTTAACTTTTCTCCTCCCATGCCCACGGACTTCTCACTTGTTCTAGCAAGAGAGATAGAGAGGTGTAAACGTCACCTTGGCACGATGGCAGCAGTTATATTTGTAGGAGGGACTGAAAAACACCCAGCCCGTGGGCCTATCCAAAAATGGCCCCTGACGCTAATGTGATGTGGGTGAACAAGCTTCACCCCGCTCAGGTCGAGGGCCGGCTGCTCTCAGCCAGGAGGAACCAGCAGCAGCGTGCAGACAGGACAGGACTTTGCAGCACCCCCTGGTAAGGGACCCTTCATTGACAGGGTGGGTGAGGGAAAGGCAGGAGCACCCATTTCTCTCTGCACCTCAGCCCTGGTAATGCTTTAAAACAAATCCTAAATATAAAAAAAAAAAAAAATCACATCCAGATGCAACCTTAAAAATGTAAACTAGTAAAACATTAAGCAGTGAAATCAACATGAGTGAGTGGCTGAAGTAATGAACAAAGTGGCAGAGTCCAAGCAACTGCAGATACATAAGCAAGATCCCTCTCTTCCCAATTTAGAAAGTAAATATTTACTGTAAATCTGTTTAATACACCAGCGGGTCACTTTAAAACACTACTTTGGGCAGAACTCTTGCCCCCCACCCCTGAGCACTGAGAACTGATGAGATCCACTAGTCACTCTGCAGGATTCAAGGCTAAATCTAACAAGCAGAGCAGTATCAATGTTGCTCCTAGCCTTAGTCACAGAAATACAGTAATTATTGTGGCGGTTAACTAAAATATGCTCTTTCCTATTAATGTAACATTAGCCTTTATATTTTAAACAGCCCAAGTGACCATTTAATACGCTACTCAGTATTTATCGCTGTACCTTTGACCTTTGAGGCATCCCAAAAGCTGGTATGTTGGAAGGCTCTTAAAGGTGAAACAATTTTAAGATCTGGACCCACTTAGGTGCACAGCCCTGTTCCTGGTCAAGTCAATGAGCAACAGCAGCCTGCATTTTCTGTAGTAAGGACTTTCACTGAAAATATATATTTTAAGACTGAATTTCTACGAAAGGAAAGCTCTATTGCAAACATTTAATAAAATCTGGGAATGTAAAATGCTGGTGTAACGTCACTTAATCAAATATGACCTGAACAGAGACAGACATGACAAACATGGTACAAGAGTGTGTCTTTCCTTACACTTCCTGCTTTCAACAAGCAAAAAATAACCACTTAAAGCAAACCTGAGGGACTGCCTCAGAAAATACTAGTGACAAGGGATCTGCCCTGTAAATGAACACGGGACAGGAATATTGTGATATAACTCAAGGAGGAAAACATCCCCAGAGAATAAACCAAGGTCAGCAATTCTGCATTAGTCATAATTACATGGATAATTGCTCTAGTTTTGTAGATATTGCTACGAATAACAGGAGAACCATTCATTTCTTAGCAGTGCTTTAACAATTAAAATATGCTTTTGCTTTTCTCAAAAGAAGGACTGAAGGAGACTGTCTACCCTCAGAACAAGCATGGGCCAGGAGAGCCCACATGCATTCCCCCGTGCTGCCCAACAGCGGGGCTGCAGCGCAGGGCAGGGGACATCGTCCCTGGCAGGGCAGGCTGGGCCCCCGGACAGGGCTGCCAAAATCCGTCATTCTCATGGCACTGGCCGTTCACAAAGCAGGAAACAAAGTCTGAAACCTCAGTTCCTGCAGATCACCAGGCAGCCTTCCTGGTTTCTGTAATCCTCCAGATTACACGGGATTTCACTGGGGTTTTAAAGAAACACCAACCCTAGATATTACTATAGCCGCTGAACAGCTTTTATAATACTAGGAAATATTTAAGAAAGCCTGCAGTTTGAGGCTCTAAAGCCTTATTAAATGCTTACAATTGAGCCTTCTTGTATTAGACACTCCACCTTCAAGTGTCTATTTTCCATATTTTCAGTGAAAATGCTTACTACACAAAATGTTAGATGCTGTTGCTTGCTGACTTGAACAGGAACACCCACACAGTTTCTTTATTTCTCCTTCTGAGTTATAAAAAAGTGCTACAGAAAATTCTTTGCTCCCAGTCGCAGGCTCCAAACACGGACTGCAAGGATCCAGGTTCTGAAGTGGTAAAAGACCCTGCATGAACGACAACATGGTCTGAAGGCACAGCCAGGACAGATGACAAAAGAGCACCTAGCTCTCATGACTTTGCATCACGGCAGCATGAGGGATTTTGCCAGTCTCGTCCAGAACCATTTTTTGGTGCAAGGATTGGTGTAATCACAAATTGTAATGAACCGTAAGATACTTGGAAACTCATTCTTCATGGTTTTGCACTTGACTGGAATCAGCCGTTTGAGACGGGCACCTGAAAGACAAGTCACACAGGCAGAGGATTACACAGAGCCACAGTCAGATCCTATATCCATTTTCTCCCCACAGCAGCACACACATCACAAGATGCAGGTTTGCTCCTGATTTTGTGTCATCTCATTATAATGCAACTAGCTCCTACCCTGGAGAGCAAATTTCTGAATCCCTCTGCTAAGAACATTTCACTCAAATACGTAGCAGGGCCCCATCTAGCATGTGTAGGGCAGCCTGTGCTGATCCCAACTGGGAGTGATAAAGGCCTAACGAACTGCAGATATAAAACAACAGAGCACAGTTTCTTGTGGAACGCAAACAGGATTACATAGTCCTAACTACTTGCAGGTGTGTATGAGGAGAAAATTCAGAGACTAAGTTGCTTCTAGATGGTCAGCTTTACTGGGTTATCTCCATTTCTTTTTCTTCCAACCCTGACGTACTCAGATAGGCTGCAGATGTTACCCAACAAGGGGCTGCAAGGAATCACTCCGCTAACGTGACTGAGGCATGCACAACATAAGACAACTCTCCCTATGATTGCTACTGCTTGAAGGAGCAGCTCTTCTAAAGAGGAACCTCTCCTCTTATAATTCTCCACAGGGACACCCGCTACCAGCTAACCTGTGCTGCCCAGCGCGAGTGATGACGCTGAGACCTGCATGAGGTAAATAACCCAAGATTTTGTAACTGCAGCAGATGCTTAAGTAATCCGTGGAGCTCCCGGAACTTGCCACCAAACTTTCTGTGCGTTAGTTACCCCACGCAAAAAAGTACCTGTGTGATTTCTGGAAGCCTGTACTTACACGCATGTTTTCAATGGCAGAGCTCAGGTTATTACATACAGATGGACATTTCTTTTCCTGTTGTTCTAAAGAAAGGTACGATGCCAACAAATAACTGGTGAAGAACTAAAAGGACTTTGCTACAAATCTTGATGATTAGGGGCTGATGCAACGTGGTAGGGGTGTTCAGTGGATTAACAGCCATCATATGAAATTATTGTGTCAAGGAAGATGGAGCTAATTCCTAGCTCTGCCACTGGCTTCCAGTTTAACCTCTGGCAAGTCATTTATAATACCAAGTCAGATACCTCATCTAGAAAAGAGACTTTACATGCAGACACTCCTATTGATATTGCACATCCTCCATACTGTTAGGCTGTGCTGCACTTACTCCCCAGCAACATACACAAGTGCAGGATAACTAGTGGTTAGAGAAAAGCAGTCTGAACAGACTTGACAGAAGTAAATTGATGGCTTTTCAATTCAGAACAAAATATGTAACATATTTTTTCCAATCCAAGGTGAACATTCACTCCATATTTTGTTTACCTATCCACAATACTCAAGGATCTCTGCAAAAAGCTGTATGTTCATTACCTGCTACCCTATTCCCAGCATCTACTCACACCCTGAATTTATTATAATACTTTTCTCTTTATGGCATATTTCCCGTATGGATCTTGAAGCACTTCACAAGCCTGACATGCAGCTACAATGTCTCTGAAGCCGGCAGCGTTAGCCCACTTGACAGCTGGAGCACTGAAGCATAGACAGCTAAGCTTCTCGCTCGCAGTCATGCAGAAGGTCAACGGCAGGGCAAGGAACCAAGTTCAGGTCCCTGCCTGCACAACAAAATTATAAAGCCACCGTTAGTTTTAATGGCTGCTTCTAATAGCGATAAATCTCTGTTTGCCTAGTGAAGGACATTACACCCAGGGCAAGCCCTGTGCCTGGGTGGACTTTCACACACGTGAAACATAGGTCAGTGTTGAGAACCCCGGTCTGAGACCAAGTTACCAGTTCTGTAACTATCAGTTATTTTCACCTTCCTCACCAGTATTTACCTAATCTGTTTAAACACATCTGAGACTACCCTTCATTCTGCATTTGTGCAGTGCCCAATAGCACAGCACTGATCTCAGCTGGAGATGTTACTGTAATAAAAATTGAAATGTTGATATGCAATTTTAGATGGGATATTTGTGAGATCTTACCTGGAGAAAGACTAAGAGCAAATTTGGTCTGAAAATCACATTCATCGCTTTCCAGGTAATCATCTGAAATGACGACCACCATCCTCCGACACCTGAAGATGAAGCAGTCAGGGAAGAAAGAAATAAAACGTCAGCAGAGATGCTTCTCCTTCTCACTGGTAGAAGTCTGTATTCCTCTGAATTGCTCCAGTGGAGAAATGAACCTGCCAGCTGTGTTCCAGCAGGAATTAACTAGAGAGCAAGGACTACTGACAGACAGGTAGCTACGTTGCACACAAAAACCTCATTACAGATACACACTCATATACCAAAAAATTAGGAAATAGCAAAGTCCGGATTGTCTGCGCAATCTTTATTTGATCCTCTGTCTATATATTACAAACAATGCCATCTTAATTATCTGCTTACATGCCGCCTTTATTGACTGAGCATAACTGGTATTTTTTAATATTAGAATGAACTGGACAGAGCTTTATTGTACGCATATTACTGTGAATTCACCTGGTTTCATAAATTTGAGCTTTATTCTCCAATTTATTGCTTACATTCATTTGAGGTGCCTGGTTGTAAACTACATGTTAGGCTCTTTACGGAAGGCTACGCTGTACCACAGCCAGGAGAGTGAGGCCCTATGAGGGTCTCTGTTAAAGCCAAGCTACCTCCCTCTGAAAGGCTGATGCTTAAAACCCAAACAACCTGCCCTGGGATTTTTCACTCCCTGTCTGGGGAGTTGCTTTTGTCTCCCACAGCTCCCACCATGCCCGAGTCCCCATAGGCCTGAAGGATCCTTGAAGTCAACGCCAGAGCCAACACCAGTGCTGTCCTCTCAAACTCCACACTGTGGGGTGGAGCTAACTCAGCCTGGAGCTGTATTCATTTCCAGATCACCTCCAAGGATGCAACTGCAGGATATTCCAGCCAAAGAAAAGCGATCAAACGTAAGCAGCATCACTACAGTGGCATCTGCCTCGTGAACACAATGAAGCAACATGTTTGGGAATGCTTGAGTCTTCCTTCTTGAGCCAAGAGTATAAAACAAACCCCATAAAGACATCCTTGTGGATTTTTACTGCTTCACTGGCACCACACTGCAGATATCATTGTAAAATGAACAGAATGTTCCATTACACTCAGCTGTCCCAAACAGCCATGGTTCACTTACCTCCTTTCTATAAGTTCTCCGCTGATGGACCACACACACGTTCCTGGCAAGACATCCCGATCAAATACACAGAGCTTCAGTTTGAACTCTGTTTGCTCCAGCTCCCTGATCATCTCCTGGACAAACTGAAGGTCTTTCTGACAGTAGCAGATGAAGGCATCAAACATCTCTGTTCCATTCCCTGAAACCATTAAAAATTTAGTTGTCATCTTCTACTATAAATGAAGTTAACTCCTGTAGTGAACTTTCACTAACTCCCACAGAGTTTGACTCGGAGCTTTGACAGACAAGCTCTGGCCAAACTTGCAAAGGTAATTTAACATTTTACCGGCCTAGTTACCCTTCAGCCCAGCCTCCTGTCCATCATAGGCCTGGCAGGAGGTAACACACGTCTGTGCCTTGACCGCTTTGGTTCACAGGCCAGGCTATTCGCATAAACCCACATTTGCTGGCAGTGGTTAGGGAAGTGTAGCTGAGATGCAGACATGCAAAATCTGCAGAGGCAATAACATCCAGCCACAGGGAAGGGGGCGAGACAGAGTCTGGGAAGAGCCAGAGGGAGCAGAGTACCCCAGAGGACACAGCTCAGAGCCCCAGTGCTCCGGGATTTCACTGGGACCTATGCATCTAAAATATCCTTGTGGCTCTGGGAACTAGTTCTCTAGTTTAGGTCACAGAGATACAAACTCCCAACCAAAACCTTCCTACAGGCCCTTCATCTAGCAATGTCCTGGCATCCACTGTCTACTGAGCTATGAGGTAGGCCTTGAAATTAGGAAAGGGCAATTTTTATGGCTAAGATACCAAACTTGGGTACCTGAAGTCATATCCTAAGTAAATGGCCCTGTTTTCCAAAGATGTTAATGGCTGGCAGCTCTTGTTTATTTAGCACTTATCCAAATATTAAAGTACTATATTTTAAGGGCAATGTCCCTCGTAATTAAGTGCCTTAATACTGCTGGATAGTTTCCCACTGTGTTATTTTTTTTCCGTATCAAAGTCACTACATATATTTTCAAGTTTTTATGCCAGTTAAAGCCTACTGCAGTGAAAAAATAGGTCAGGCTCTAAAAGCTGCTGGGAACAGTAGGAACCCGGCAGGCAGATCCAGCTCAAGAAGCATCCAGTCAAGCAGAAGGGTAACTGTCTGCCAGGTCAATCAAACTGAGGGTACTGCTTTAGGGGCACGCGCTAACTTGGGGGTCACATCAGGCAAAGCTGCCACGTACAAACACCAGCATATTGGTCTGTGGACATTTGGGGAGGGTTAATGATGCCCCCACGTACAGCAAAGGTGGCCACCCAAAGTTGGACTAGCCAGGGGAGCATACGAAGAGGTGAGCTGACACACCTCCATTCAGCCTTGGCTGCTGCTCCATCTGTCACAGAACCTTGTAGGATGTCTGCTTCCTCAGCCCACAGCTGCGCACGCAGCCCAGCATGCACACATACAGCTGTGTGCGCAGCCCGGCACGCAGCTAGAAACACAGAAGACTGCACACACAGCCCAGCACGCAGTTGCACGCGCACATGGCTGCACATGCAGAGCTGCACATGCAGCCCAGCAAGCACACTCACAGAGACTGTGTTTCCTCTCTCCCCCCACTTCACACCCAGCCGTACTTCAAACCCTGCTTCCTTTTTATTCAAGGTGGTTAAATCTGCTGAAGACAGGGCAGCGTAGCCAAGGCAATCGGCTTTGACATCCTTCCCCCTTTACTCCAACCCACTGTGCTTTCAGCAGCTGTTGCTCTGTGCCAGGCTGTGCTAAGGGACACGTTTCTGGGAAGTCTCCTCCCATGCGCGTCCAGTGGGCTCTGCGCCAGCCTGTTTCTGGGTACGGCGTTCCCCAGGGTTGCTTTTCCTCTCTGCCCTAGGGAGCAGGAAAAATGAAAGTGGCTGCAGACTACCAGCTAAAGCATTCCGGCCTAGGCTACGAAAAGTCACGGGGAGTAATGAAAGCAAACAGGTTTTCTTTACTTCTCATGGGGATCTGCTACAGCTGAAGGCAATTCCAACATAAGGTATCAGGCAGCACTGTAATCACGGGCACTTACCGTACGGATCATCCCTGGTGGTGATGCCCATCAGTTCTGATGTCTTTGGCACGCTGCTGTCTACTGCTGGCACTTGAAGTGGCTGGTCGGCCTGCTCCTGCTTCCTTTGTAAGTATTTCTTACAGTCCTCCTCTGCAAAAACACACAACCAATGCAAGGGCCTCCTGTGATGGTGGTTTTACACTGCCAGAGTTCTTTAAAACAGGAATAGCTATTTCATAGATCAAGGATATAAGAGGGAAAACCCGTCTGGTTTTTTTGGTACCTAGAATTTCTCTCACCCCTTTCTGAACCTCTCAATGCTGTCTCGACCACCTCCTCTAGCAATTAATTCCTGAAGCTCACTCTTGCTGTTTAAAGAAGTACTTTCTTTTATTCGTTTTAAACCAACTTCCTCCTATTACCCTTAGTTCTAGTATATCCCAGTACACTTTAAACAGCATGCATCATGTGCGTAACAGGTCCCAACTCTACTGTCTGCTCTCATTGTTATGCACTTTGGAGTATTTAAAATCATCAAATAATTGAGGGGGGATTCTCAATTAGAAGTCTCCATATTGTCTTTTACTAATAAATGTAGACACACACCAGCCTTTCTCAGACAGAACTGTGGGTTACAATGAGTACATACACTCACCACGTACAGGAGCACCACATAAAATTCTAGTGAGCCCCTGAAACAGGCTTTATATTGTGCAACAGCTAGTGGAGATCCTCTTTATCTCAGGTAGAATGGGGGTGTGCCTCCCCTCTGGGATAACTAAAGGGCAAGCAGGCCTGTCACGTTCCCTGCTGTGAACCTCCCAAACAGGACAGTGATGGACACAGATCTATTATGAACAGATTTTGTTTCAAAATGAATGATAAATCTAAATGTCAAGTCTTTGTAGAAGTGACAAAAAACCCTGCAGCCTCTGCCACTCTGCAATATGCAGTTACAGAAGAACTTGAAAGTAAAAGGAGATTTGAAATGGGGAATTAACAAAAAGATGAAACCCCCTAGAGCCTTCTCCTTTACTTAAGATTTAAAAAAAAACCCGTCAAGTGTCAATCAGGAAAGTAGTGATCACTCAGAGGGTTAGGCTAGCACAGCTACAGAGATCGCTGGTACAACAGCTGTAGCAAAGGATGTCCTGAAGTGCAGGATGCAGGTGGGAGCCCAGTAAGCACTGCTGTGATACAGCCCTAGTTGGTAACGAGCGGGTCTGCAGGAAGCCCCTGAAGCCCCATCCTTGGCTTCCACCTCATAGTTTTGCATCTGGTGACTGGATTATCCCCAATCTAATAAACTGTCAGATCTGATTAAAGCTTTTCATGAAGCTGAGGCGTTCCCCATCTACCTCTCTCCTCCGCGTTCCTCCCTAGTCCTGCAGCGGAGAGAAGAATCAGCCACATTCTTGACCAGCCAGAAAGTTCAGATTTCAGGTCTTTCCTCACTACAGCACAGACTCGGGTCCCACCTCTCTGCCAGCTGCCTGTTGCCACAAGGCATGCCCATTTCGTGTCAGGTAAGTCAGTGTCTTTGAAATCATGATTAAAGGCACTCTGAATTGGCCAACAGAAGTTCAGAAGTTCCTCAGGAAGGACTAGCACGCAGGCACCACCTTACACGTGCTGTGGTCCCCTACGTACCCAGCTTCATGATCCAGAATATTGCTGAACAGGCAAGAACAGGCAATTATTTAATGGCATACTAATACTAGTGCTCAATACAGAAATGTTCATTTTAAGTGTATTTCCTCCATGTCTCGTCTCCTTGCCTCTCCCTCCTGAAAAAGTGGCATCTATGCTGCCCTGACCTGCGTTTTTCTAGATTGGTGCCCAGAGCTCATCACCACACCACTCAAGACTGACACACATTCTCATTAACGTAGAGTGTTCTCCCGATTCATCTAGTCAAGCCTAGCGCAGAGTTTTGATGGCATCATGCTGTAATCCCAGATCCCATTTATCCCTACAGGATAAACCTGAGAGCTGGGCAAGGCTTTCAAAACAAAACACCAGAGCCTCATGGTTTTATGGCAAGTGCAAACGGGGGGCCCTATCGCACTGAAACTGCCGATCGGTCCAGTGAACCTGAAGGAATGAGACATTCACGAATTTGACATGGATTAGTCCTCAGATGGAAACAGTGCCTGACTGTACAGGTTAATGAGAGCAAACGAGGGTCAAAGATGACTTTGCAGGCCCGTAAAGAAAAAGGATGCAAACCAATGCAATGAAGTAGCAAGAAACTCCTCCAAGCTAAGTTGTCCCACTCCACCCAGCACTTAACAAACACAGTGCAGGCTTTACATTCCTCCAATGGTCAAACAAAAGCCTGAGGTATTGGAGAGAAAGAATAAAAACACGAAACCTAAAGTGCGAAATGATTAGCATGATGAGAAGAGAAAGAAAACAAAGTAACTGTCAAGCAGGAAAGCAGCACTTCTATAAAGGGTCAGGCGGAAACCAAAATCATTGAGTTTCAGCGGGAAAGAGGTAGCGCAAACATACCAAAGCAAAGAGCTTCACATCCCTAAAGATGACTGTACAATGAGGTAGGCTGCTGAGAAAGATCACACTTAGGGCAGATCTGCTGGGATGGAAAAGCTGCATCCTGCAAGCATCTGTACTCCAGACAGTGCAACAGGGGAGCTGCTAAATACAGCCCCACCGTACAGAGCAGCCAAAAGTGGAACTATTCAAGGCCACAGGAGACACGAATTTTTAGCATCCTAAGCATAGCCAGGAATGGAGCACGTGACGAGAAGACAGGGAACTGGTTCTGCAGCAGAAATCACAAACCAAACATGTCCTCTGGAGCTGCACAGCACCAACAAGTTGTGTTTAAGGGGGATGCTGTGTCCCGAAGGGGCTTGGCTCATTTGCCCACACAAGGGCATCAGGTATCATTCGAGAGACCCCAGAGTGTCCGAGACACCTGTTATGGGCTAGCAGGTATGACACTGGACCTACGAATGACCCGTGTCCATCAGGAGGTAGAGGCCATGTGAGATAGCCTGACGCCTCTCAAATGACTTGAGATGCCTTTGTGTGGGCTGCTGAATCATGCCCCAGATCTGCACCTCCTATGATGAAAGCACAGACCGCAGAAACCTCAATACTGATGTTTTCAGGTTCTGAGCTGAATCCCAGTGCAGGAGTCCTAACGGCGTACACAAAGATGCCCTTGGCATCAAGAAATACCGTGCTTAAGAGTGCACGCAACTGTCCACTTCCTTTCCTCTTACGAGCGTAAACACCTCTGACTTCTGCAAGAGCTTGGAGAGCTAGCAACAGGTCACAGGGTCTAGCTGCAATCCTCAGCCAAAAATAATAAAAGATAGGAATGACCATGCTGGGTCAGGCTGAGGGTCCATCTACTCTTAGCATCCTGTCTCCAGCAGTGGTCAAAACCAGATGCCTGGGGAAGAACATAAGAATAAAATAAGCGTACAGTGATATTTTCCTAAAATAATCTATCTTTTAAGTATAATCTACAATCTGTTTTTATAATCTATCTTTTGGAGAATTTGCAGTTAAGGAATTTCCTGAGCCAGAGGCAATATTTTTGTGTTGAATAGCCCTCAGTGGGTCTTTCGTCCAAGAATTTATCCGTCTCCTCTTATCAGCATGACCTACCACCGGGCTAAACTTGTGACTTTCCTGAAGCTCAGGTTCCTCCCGCTCGTTCTGCTGTTGTCTATCCAGGCTCTGACAAAGACCGTCCACCACATTCCCTTCCAGCGGGCCAGCTCCTGAATTCAGGGCCAGAAGCAGCCTAGGTGATGCCCAGTGTTTTCAAGAAGCCCCAGCTCTCTTGCACAGCTGGAAGCTTCTGCTATTTGTTATGAACCTCTGATCGGTGGATCACGAAGCACACTGATTTTTTTTTGTCTTTCCCAATACCGAGTCTTCACAGTGCATTCTCGAGTACGAAGAACCGCAGAGTATGGGAAAGTCCTCCATCGCTCCTTGGTCAGGCTCTCTACATAGATGAATTTCTACGTCTTCACTTATCTCCATGAGTAACAGGAAATGAGATTCATTATTTCTTCATCACTAACCCAGTAAGCTATATTATACAGCACAGGCCTTCAGCGGAGTCTCTGGCTTTGCAGATCCTTCGGCAATGAACTTCCCCTTCCGATGTCAGCTAGCTTCCCTCTGAATTTCTGTGATTGTGAAGAATACGAAGAGTCTACAAAGAACAAGTTATCAAAACCGCACCAGGACCTCCACACTTCTCACTGACCTATCTCAACTGTTTTCAGTGTGCAAGGAAATTTTTTTCCCTTCCATTATCCAGTTAATTATTTTTCCCTTCCATTACCCAGTTCCACGCATCCATCATCTCTCCCTGCAAATATCTTCCTATCACACTAGACCTACGCATCATGATTTTCACACCGTCCCGTGTCTGTGCAAGCTGTCTCCTGGCTGACCTGGCCCAAAGCATGGTTTGACAAGCAGAAACTTTACTGTTGAGGGTGTGGGATAAGACGGGGCTCCAGACTGCTTTGCAGGGCTTACGGTTAGCAGAAATACAGTGCGCTTCTCCCTTCTGTCCTGGAAGCTACGTGAGGCTCCTACACCACCACCACCACCACCGAGGAGGTCACCCCACAGTCTGGGAAGGGCTTTCCTCCTTGCGTGGGATTCTTCCCTAACATCACCTCCCCTGGACACAGCAGCGAAGACCGACACAAACGGCCATCCCCTCCCGCCCAGGCATCAAGGAAGCACCGAGCTTAGCAGCGCCCTGCTGTCGCAGAGGGCGGCAAGAGCCGCAAGGCAGCGTCCGCAGGAGAACCCCCCCAGCCCTGGCGAAAGACGGGGCCCCTCCGGCCCGGCCCACAGCAGCCCCACGGAGGAAGGGAAGGGGCAGGCTCGGCCCCGCTTCCCCTACGAGCGCGGCCTGCCGACACCCCGCGCCGTGGCAGGCCCTGGCCGCCCGAGGGAGACCGCTCCGGCCTCCCCGTCCCCTCAGCGCCCTCGCCTTCCCTCACGCAAGGGCGGGAAGGGCTCGCCGCTACAGGGCCGGGGGCGCGGGTGGGCTCCCCCCCCCACCCGCCCTGAGGGAAGGGAAAGGAAGGGAAAAGGGGCGGGTGGGGATGCCGCCGCGCCTCACCCACGCTGTCGGCCAGGTCGAGGAGGACGTCGTGGCGGCCCAGGCGGCGCAGGAGGTCGAGGAGGCGGCCGACGGTGGCGCCGCCGGGGCAGCGGCACTGCCAGTCCTCCAGCAGGGCGGCCGTGGGGTCGGGCCGCGCCTCCAGCCGCCGGATCTCCAGGTACTCGCAGCCCAGCTCCTCCGCCAGCGCCGTCCAGTCGGCGGCCGCCGCCGCCCGCGGGTTGAGGTAGAGGCCGAGGCGGCGCCGCACGCCGTAGTTAAGCGCCACCATGGGCACGGCGTGGAGGTCGGGCGGCGACGGGACGCGGCCGCCATCGGGGCCCGCCGGCGCCGTGGCCATGGCCGCTCTCGCAACTTCCCCCCCCGCAGCCCCCGCCGCCTCGCCCGGCGCCCTTTCGCTTCCCGCGTCGCCCCGCCTCGCCGCCGCCTCCCGCCCTCCCCCGGCGGGCTCTGCCCGCCCTCCCCGCCGCGGGGTGCGGGGCAGCTTTCGGGGTGCACGGCGGGGAGGGGTGCGGGCTTTTGCCGCTGCCTGCGCTTGAGGCCGGGCTGCCTCTGAAGGAGGCGAACTGCGCTGGCTTACCGCCCGGTCCTCGGGCTCCGCTCCGTGCTCAGGGGAGACGTGGGGCAGACGCCGGACCCGCGGTGTGGGTCCGGGGAGACGCTTCTGCCACAGAGGGAACAGTGCTGTCCCGAACGCTGTTTTCCTCTGTTCCGCCCCCCAAATCGCCCCACGATGGCTACGTTCCTGCCCAACCCCCTCACGCGACAAACGGTGGGATTATTAACGCGGCCCTGGCAGGGCGTCCGCTCAAAATCACTCGAGTCGTCTCCTTTTGTAGAAGAACCTGCTTTTGTGTTCCTCGTCAGTTCTTTTCTCAGTCCAGTCCTGAACCGACCTACCCAAGTAAGCATTCAAAGAGATTTAACAGAATTATGGTAGTAGTCTTTACGAAAGAGGCCCAAATGGATCCCTAGTGGTAATAAATCCAGAGCCACGTCCTGTCTGCTGAGAGAGGGCTGCTTTTGGGACTGAGGAGTTCAAGCCCAGGCTGTCCATCGGGTGACAGTGCTCCACGACAGCACAAACATGGCTGTCCCCAAATTCCAAAACTCTTCCAGCGAGTGCAACATTCTGCATAAACACAAAATGCTTAAAATGGCCAGGGAACCATTTTAGACTGCTTTTTTGGTGCCAAGGACAAAATACAGTTCTCAGCTATGAACTGAATGGTTTCCAGCTTCCAGGCTGGTACCAAAAGCAGCCTGGGTGCTGCAAGGACTCCGTGGCAGTTTTCACGAGGAACTTAACTGTTTCTCCAAACTACTGTAGGAGACACAGTAAAAGAACATCCTCCGAAGCCTCACTCTGCCTGTGGATCTCTGTGGAAATGAGAAAGATAAAATATTCCAGTAGCAAAACTTTTTATTGCACAATGATCGGTAGTTTTAAAGCCTTAAAACATGAAATATGGGGATAAGAAAGTTCACTAGAAAGAGTTCTGACTGAACACCTGCCACATAAACCATCTGCTCCAGTTTGTAAAGAGGCGGAAATTTAGCTCTAACAGCTGTAAGCACCCGTGCAAAGCAAGAGGCACTGGAAAAGCAGCCACACCTCCTCCAAACAGAAAGGCCATGCCATTTTGGTTAATCAATATTAGTTAGACGGCCCCTTTCAACCACAGGACTTTACAGAGTTGAGAGTGATACACTGTCTGTGGGGGTCAGACCCTCAGCACTGAAGGGAAACCACTCCTGGAGAGCGGCAGGCGAACTGCCTAGGAGCTCACAGCACCAGCCTAAGCACCAAAGGGAAAATACCGGACCCGATCACCACAATCAGTGCTAATACACAACCTCCAAATACACGTGTCCAGCTCATGACCCTGGAAAGAATGAAGAGGCAGATCCCTACTTTCTTTGTTGTGGCCAGACTTCTATCATTGGCTTGGCTCAAGGAGATCAACCGTTATCCTGGCATCTTCGGCAGTGAAAGCTCCCACTGAGCGCTTCTCCAGCACGCACCTGGACAGCCTTCATCATACATCTTTCTTGTGAGAAAAGTAAAAATCTATCCCTCTGTCCTTGTGCTGCATTGGTGTGTGTGCAGGTCCTCTCCTGCCCCTGGGATGGGGACTTCTTCCCTGCTGCAAATGAAAGATGAACAGTGGGGTATTTGCTGATGCTGCAGAGTGAATCTGATCCCAAAGCAGCCTTGACATGCAGAAAAAAGTGCATGTGGCACTTCTACCCCCAAGTTCACTAAAAAGGCGGGGAGGCCTGACAGGCACGGCTCTAGGCTTGGACTTAGGAAGCTAGGGTTTCTAGTAAGGTGTGGGCTTGTATTTTCAAAGGTATTCTGATACTCAGTTTTGAGGGGCTAGGAGGGGAGGTTCTTCTCCAGGCCTCAGTAACACTGGGCCAACAGTCCCTCCCAGCAGTATTTTAATTTCACAAGCACAGTGTGGCAGTGCAGGTCCACAGAGCCCCAGGTGAGCTGGAAAGTTGATCGAAGTGGAACTCCTGCCTGATGGAGGGGCTTTTGGGTTCAAGTTTCATCACTGCCTCAAAGCAGTGTCTCAGCGAGGGGCTCCTTCACAGAGTCCTTTCTCTGATCTCAGATGCCCTCTTAAGCAGAAGGGTAATAAACCAGGCTCTTCAACAGCATGGCCAGAAGTGGAAGGCTTTGCTTCTGCAAAACTTTTCACTCATGCGAAGGAATCTGGCCAGAGATATTTGGTACTGCACCCTGGGATTAAAACCCAAAATGGAGACATGCTTCATTCTTCATTAAACATAGTATGACAACTAAATTTGAGCCTCCACAAAGTATCCTTACTCAGGAGGCAGGGAGGATGCATGGGGGAAGATGAAATGCTGAAAACCCCTTGAAATACACAACTGTTGGTTACATCCATTTCCTTCTTCCCTTCCAGCTCCAGCGTCACTGACCCCACCCAGACCTACAGAGCACTTCCCTTCCATACACATCTCCTCCAAGAACAGCAGCCCAGTCAGCAGATGCAAGTCGTGACATGTCGCAGGATCCACGTCTTAATCTGTTCCCATTCTAAAGGGCAGATACACCCAAAAAGCAAAGTGCAAGGGCCAGTCCCCATATTTACGGGTCTTGCTGACTCCAGTTTGGATGCACTCAAGCATGGTAGGAGTTCCACCTCATGAACAGAGCGGAAACTGAGCATCAACCTGGGCTCCCTTCTGTCCATCTGCATCGGGGGGTGGTTAGGCCAGCAGAGGCCTTCAGAGGTACCCCATCCTTCCACTCATATCTGGCACTATGTATATCCAGGAGGAAAAAACCTGAGTAAGAAGAGCTACCTATGAAATATGCATGGGTTCATTCTTCAGCCCTAAAGCCAACTGGCCTGGCACAGTTTATGTCCGTATGATGTCGGGTGGCTTTGTCAAGACTGTATTTTGTGACAGTCCTTAGCACGTGGTACCCTCAAATTGTGCTTGGACAAGGTTCTGGAAGGTGCTTGTTGGCCCTGGAAAAATAGTGCTGGGGAATACACTAACAATGTAACTGTCTGGATGACAGGAGGTGGGTACTTGGGCTTGTGCCTCAGACCTATTTAGTTCCCTGGGACAGACACAGCTAAATAAGCCTGGCTGCACAGTCCCTGTGCAGGGCTGGATCACCCTCTGCTGTGATGTAACGTGACTTTGCATTAAAGCAATTTTTTCCCTTTGTACCTGAGAAAGAAGAGCAGAATTCACAGCCAGTCCTGGAGCCCTCCCACACCATCTGAACCTTCCCAGTACTCACGGGCTTCTGGTTGATGTGTCGGCTCCACTCTGGGGCTGTCACAACTGGCTGTGGGTAGGTCTCACCTAGAGTTACTCCTGCCTGGGAGAGAGCAGCACTGTTCAGTGCCCAAGGGGTGTGGATATCTGCTCCCTTTATGCCCTGTAGTTCTGGGACCCACAGCCGGACATAATCCCCCTGCAAACAGAACCAACAGGAGACAGATCTATTCAGTAACAATCTGTAAGTGCTTCCCAGCAAGGGTCTTTCTTAACGTGAAAGGAAGAAGCCTGATTTCCATGTAAAGAAGCTGGTGTACTACAGCATCAGTTACCTCTATCCAGTCTTAGCCCCTCCTGCTAAACCCTCTACCCAGAATTAGTGCCCAAACACAGAGACCTGGGTGCTGGAGTTCTTCTCCCAGGCTTACTCTGCAGGCAGAGGAGGGAGAGAGAGGTGCTTTTTCGGTACAGTTCACCTGCCCTGTTTAGGACATAGTGTCACTCACAAGAAGTCCTTTTTTCTTTCCAGTGACTGAAGGAAACTAGCCTGACTAGCTCAGCTGCACACTCTTGTGCTTGGCAAGATGAGCCCCCCTTGCCCCTCAATCTCTCCCATTAACTTTACTGCTGTGTCCCCTCCTAGGACTAGTTTCTGATTCCTTGCAAAGTCCTGCCAGCTACAGTGCCGGAAGGCAATAGCGTAGCTTGCCATGAAGATAAGGAACAGGGTGGAAACAAGTAATCTGGTATGTGAACACTGGTTAAGCAGATGGAAAAGGCGATTTATCTGCTCCCACCACTTACAGAGGATAGCCAGAGGAGTCACAGGTTTAATCTACTCTCCAGGACCTCCCAAGGTGCCGTGTGAGCAGCAGCATCTCTCTTGTCACTTCTGAGTTCTCCAAGAAGCTGCTCTGTGCTCAGGGAAATGGCTGTGTCAGATATGGGTGGGATGTGGCTATTACCCGGAAAAAATGGTGATGAAACACTAAACAGACAGACCAACGGCAGGGCAGGGAGGGCGTACAGAGCACCGGCCTCTTTGGGGACAGCAGCAGATTGTAAACGTAAGATCTTCCTGTACAACACTGAGGAACCTGCCTGACTGTTGGCACAGAGATCACAGAACTATTTTTGCAGCAGTATCCACACAGCAGATGGATGTCCTCTGTTCCCTGAAACTATCACATAGGCTTTGCTGCACTATTCATTGTAGGGCAGCCAAACAAGACTTACATTGCCGTCGTAATCCAGGCCTTGTTTAATCATGTTAAACTTCCTGTTCTCCCGTGGGTCATTGCCAATACCAGCGCTGTATAACCAGTTGCCATAATTGCTACAAACGTCATAATCCACCTTTAGAACAGAGGAAGAAAACAATGAGGAGAGCTGGGCCTCCCCTTAAT
Organism: Harpia harpyja; assembly: GCF_026419915.1. Lineage (NCBI taxonomy): Eukaryota > Metazoa > Chordata > Aves > Accipitriformes > Accipitridae > Harpia > Harpia harpyja. The sequence goes on from NC_068940.1 coordinate 103,625,175, forward strand.
GAATCTTCTCTCCCCATCCACCCTTTATCTCAAGGGGACAATTCCTTGCATGGGAATCAGTCTGGCCACACTGGGGTGGTCAGAGCTCTCCCATGTAGGCACAGCCATCTGGCTCAGAAGAGGACCATGCTGCATGGCTGTTTTGTACAGCTGGGATCAGCTTCCCAGGCTACTTCACTTCGTGGTCTGTAGGTCAATAAGACAGGTAAAAGTCCAATCAAATTCCCTCTCTTTCTCAGTTTCCTTTTTTTTAAAAAAATCCTCTTTCTGCCATCATCTGGCAGACTTCATGACAACTAGCCCTAGCTTTTGAGTGCTCATATTCCAAGAAACAGTAGCCCGGTACATTTCAAATAGAAGAGAAAATTCTTCCTGACCAGTTACCCAGAGAACACAGACTACCAAAATCATCTCTGCAGATCCTATTAGGCAGACTGGAGAAAAGTCTAACTCAGACTGTATGGAGTGACCACACAGCATGTATGAAGATGCAATCAATACAAACACTGCAGTTTTTTCCCTGCTATACTCAACCTTCATCAGGGAATAAGCCTCAACTCACAGGGACTTGGCAGAGAGAGGTGCTTTACTAGGGGAAACACTAGAGCTCTTATGACATACTTAGTAGGCTGCACGTCGTCAAGTTATTCTACATCTGAACAAATACAAAGCTCTCAAGGATGCTTATGTAAAATGGAGCAAGGCTCCTGAAATGGGCACAAAAGAGAGCAGAACATGGTCCAGTCTGAGTGGACTCTCAGCTGGGCTGAGTCTTCAGCTGGGCAGGGTGGCTCAAATCCAATATCAGAAGCTTTCCAGTTGTACGACAATTCAAACATGGCTCAGGAGGGGAGTGGCAGTGATAGCAAAAAGGGCGTGGGATCTCTGAGCATTCCTGGGAGGGCTGTCCACATTGCGAAAGTGTAGCGCTGGCAGCTGTGGCAGAGTTTGCAAAGACACGTCACTGAGCAGGTTGAGTGCTGTTCTCTTCTCCCTTTACTGGAGCCACAGCAACAACCACTCCACACAGTGATGTTTCCAAAATCTCAGCCACTCCCTAAAGCGAGGAGCTCAATGCACCCAGACGGCAGAAGGCACAGGGGAATGGGCTCTGCCAAGTTCCCTCCCCCCTTCTCTGCAAAGCCAGCCGAGAGCTGGGGTCAGGGTGATCAATAGCGAACTATGCTCAGTGTGCACCAGGCTTCCCCTTCCCAGCAGCACTTCCTCCAGTGAGTGAGATAAGGAGGGGAAGAAAGATGCCATCGGAGGCCTGATTGTGCGATTAAAATGCAGGAAAGCGTGTGTGGGAGGTGAGGGCAAATCCAAGGGGGACTGGAGGAGGCAGGCTCATTTCCCCCTCAGCCTTGCCCCTTCCTGGCATTCTCTTCTGTTTCTTTCTCTCCCTGTCCTTGGGGCCTGACCCTGTGAATGAAATCATAGCTGAGATATTCTCTGTTCAGGACACCAGAAGTCTCTGGCCTTTCCCCTAGCTTCAGCGAGTTGCGGAGAGCTTCCCTTAGTCTCCCTGCCCATCTGGTGTGGATGACAAACACCCTCTTCTTCACAGACACGTGCAAACACTCAGTGGGCCTTTGCTGGAAGTATCAGAGATTAAATATGCATTGCTTTCCCTTTTTAGAGGCAAGCGAGACCAGTTTCAGCTCTGTACTGTCCTCTACCATTCTATAGCCATATCTCCCCCATCAAACTGATGTCTCCTGCATGTTACTCTGGGGATGCCACCAGGTTAAAGTAACAGAGCTGTCTAGCAATGTATCAGTGTGACATAAGCTGCAAGAAAGGGACAGGACACCAGGATCAGCCTGTGCCACACCAACGTACAGTGGCAGTCAGCATCTGGGGCTTCCCGAGATGACAGGGCTAGTGCAGAGTGCTAAATCCTGCTTCGAGCAAGGCAGGTAACATTCATGCCCATGTGAATAAAGGTAAGTAACCCAGGGAGCATCCTTCTAGTGTGAGACCTTCCAGGTCTTCCTCACTTGGGGAATAGGACCCGGAATCTTCCATGACCCTCTGTGTCTGACTGCAAAGTGAACCAAGCTCCTATCTGAGGTAGGCAAGGCTGCCCCCCCATCAGAGCAAAGCCTCAATTCCTGACTCCCAACTCTTAATCCACTGGTGACTTTGACTACGAGCCTTGCCTGTACATGAAGCAAGCTGCCCTCTCTGTGAAACGAAGTCACCTTTGTAACTGCTTTGAAAGCCATAGCTGATAGATGCCATCAAAAGCCAGATACTACAAAACATTCAAAACGGTCCTAGAGGCTCACTCTGCAGGACAGGCAGGCACAGATGTGTTTGTGCATTTGCGTGTGCTGTACCATTCTTCTGGAGGGCCACTGTGTGACATACTCAGGCTACAGGAGTTAGATCATCCATACTGAAAGGCAACCCCTGGTTGGCAAGTCACTGCTACGAAGCTTAGGGCACACAGGGTATCAGCTATCTTTTACAACCCACTGAAACTGCAAAAGAAATGCACTCAAGGTAAGATTTTCCATCCTAATTCCAGCTAGGATATGGAGGATAAGGCCACCGCTTTTCCGATACAAGTTCTGTGGTGCCATTTGCTGGGGGCTCTCACTGTTATCTGGAAAAGCATCACTGCATGGAGCTACCAACAGCACTTTCTGGAGGATCCTGCAGAAGTCCTGCACTGTGTTACTGTGCAGGCCCACCACTGCTCACAGCACTGGTGTGAGATGCAGCAATGGGAAGAGCACCCAGATCTTCCTGTAGATCTCTGCAGCCAAAGGCATGTCAGACCCCAGCTCCAAGGAAGCTCAAAAAAAAAATTACATTCACAAAAAAGGCTTTTTTAATTGCAGATAATGGTGAGGTGACTGGGCTTTCTCTGTACCTCCAGCCATCCTAGTGAGTAGAAAGTTTCCTGATTACTGGTAGCCTCTTACCTACCCACAGATAAGATCTTTAATGTGAGGCTGGTATTAGTATTTGGTCTTTTTCAGTCTGTACCATTCAGTCTGGTGAAGAACAAACACAGGTTCACCTCCTCAGCCTCAGTTTTCACCGCTCAGCATGGTGCTACTGACAGTCTCTCCATCAGTATTGCCGGAGATAATGGCAACCGAGCAAAGATGCACAGGGCTGAACTGGGGACTGCCAGCCTGTTCAGACCTTCCTGGAAGAAGCTATGGGGACTGAGGATGGAGAAGCAACCCAGCTATTTAACTGAGCTTGCATGGCTGCTAATTGGCATATGAGAAACGAATGGGTGCTCCAGTTGTCAGGGAGGCCCGTGACTTAACCAGAATGAAGAAGGATGCCTCCAGCCAGGGTGGAGCTCTCTGGAAGCTGATCCAGCTATTGTCCATACTTGCCTGTTCTTGACTAGATGACTTCCCTGTCCACAGCAATCAATGCAAAGATGCTGTGCCAATGCTGGCTTCAGTGGCCAGAACACATTTCTTTTTATGTTCTATTTCTGGGCTGTCCTCCTCCTCAGCCTCTGGGGTGAGCAAATCAGAGCATTGTTAACATAATTTATGTTTTGAGTTTTCTCAAGCGTGACAAATCTCTGGCTAAAACTGTACATGGAGGATCAAAACTTTCATTGCAAATTTCCTAGCTACATCTTGGTTGATGGCAGCTTCACTGTGGCAAAACTCCCTTTTCTTACGTGACCTTTGGGAAGTACATACCATGCAAGCAGTATATACATGCACTTATATCAGCCCGAAAATTACTGATCATCTTCTGTATCCTTCCTTATTAGGCAGAGCTGTCCTCCTGTCTTTCACTCAGGGCAGGGAGCACAAAGAACTCCAGATACACAAAGGGTTCAGTCTTACCAGCAGGTATTCAAACCATTCTGCCCCCATCCTCCAGTCCAGACCCAGGTCCTTGGTGAGAAAGCTGGCGACGTTCTGCCGCCCTCTGTTAGACATGAAGCCCGTTGCAGCCAGCTCTCGCATGTTGGCATCAACAAAAGGAACCCCCGTTTTGCCTTCTGCAGAGACAAAAGACGGAGCTGGGACATGATGACATTTTTGGGCACTCATAAACCAACCTGTGGTCATGCATTCACAGCCATCCAAGCAGGTAAGACATTGCCAGTGTACAGTGGCAGGGAGAGATTTCTGTGAGGTTTAGCTGGCATGCAGCCACCAAGATCCACTAGAAATTAAATGGGAAATAATACTGAAAATTAAAATGAGGAGAATTTTTGGCAAGGAAGAAAACAAGGTACAGAAAAATCGCAGACTGGAAAAACCATCAGGTGGATTGCAGGAAATTTTGCAGAGCAAAATAAATATACAGACAATAGTGAGATGGGCCAAGAACAGAAAGATTCTTGACAGGTGACTAACAGCAGAAAGGGATGTATTGGACAAGTCCCCAAGGGTTAGTACCTGAAAAGTAAAGAGCCTTGTTGATTGTTAAGGAAAAGATTTATTGTACCTGTGTGCAAATTGATACAGATGGCATTAATGTGAAGAAAGATATACAGGTGTGTATGTCATTGATTCTGATAGTTTAATCTGTTAGTCCCTCCAAGTTTTGAGATATTGTGCTTGCTATTCATGTGACAATAAAGTTATAAAAGCTAAAGAAAAGCAAGGATATTAAAAGGCTGTGGCATAACAAAAGATGTGATTTATTCTAATGCTGTTTTAACCTTCTAACCAAAACCAGTCAGAAGAACAAAATGTAGCAGGCATGGCAATCTAGCATTGATAAGAAGGGCTGGTCAGCCTCTGTGTGACTAAACAGAAGGGACCAACAGGTCATAAACACTTCCACCTGGGCAGTAAAATGTAACTGCAGCACATCTCACAAAGTGTGTACCAGCCGGACACAGCCTGGCCATTCACGATACCCTGTGGGCCTGCTCCTGTACGGCGCTCAGTCTCAAGGGAAGCTAAGTATCCTGCACTCACACTGAACCAAGGGGTTGGGTTCTTGTTTGGTGGTAACAGCTTAAATGACAGGTCCTGATCATGCTGACAGTTCCCCTGTGTAAATCTGAGTTAGCATTAGGGCACATGTTAGCATGCAGACAGGTGGAAACCAAAAGTACACTTAGCCAAACCTGTGGTTTCTACTGACCTTTCCAACAGTCAAAGAGCTGAAGGTCCTTTTTCCAGGGGACCTCTTTATTTTGAAGCCCTGTTGAGGAAAAAAAATGAACTGTTAATGAAGACAAATGCTGACACAGGCAGTTATTAATAAAACAATGACAGCAAGAGGCACCTTGGTTGACACAAGATATTAGGATGAAGCTAGCCCTCTCAGTGGTATTACAAACAAGCCACGTTCCTTCTGCAAAAGTTTAGAGATGATCCATTCCTCCTTTCAAGTGTTGCCAAGGGGTGTCTCATGCACACGGAGGATGCTTAAGCCCTAACAGATTTTGATTATTTGTTTTGTTGGTGTTTGCTCTTTTTTTTAACTAAAAATTACTCAGACCTCACAAGTGGTCGGAGATGTGCTCTGGCCCAAGCTAGTATTTTCTTGTTCACTTTTACTCCAGGACCATGTTTATGTGAAATCTGTTTCTGTAGCAGATACTAAACCCAGAATTACCAGGCAGAAGACCCTGGTAACACTGCTCCTGCAGTGGGGTAGGAGCAGATAAGGGAGATGAGTTTATGTTTGCAGGGGTCCAGTGGCAATTACAGTCCTCTGTACAGTGGAATGGAGGCAGCAGGGAGGACTCAGCTGTCAGCTCCAGACATACAAGGTTAGGCCCACCACTGGCATCCAGTGCCATCTGAGATGCTGTAGGGCATTCGAAACAGCCACATAGGCCTGACAGATGTGACACAGGCTGGATGCCAGGCAGACTGCCCTAGGGCATCTAAAACAGTGCTGGATGCTGAGGTGTGGGCAGCTACATCACATGGAGAACAGCCCACCCAGCACAGGCATCAGCTGTAGGGTTTCCTGACTATATGGACTAGATATTTGTTGTGGCACTGAGAGTCCAGACCCCCATTTCATGTGTAGACACCTGCACGTAAGTCACTGGGTCTGGAGCTGAATCTCATTCTGATTCCTATGTAGTACAAGGCAGAAGGAATATCTGGTTTCTTGGGATTCATGTTGCTGGGTTGATTCCTGCTCTGTCCCAGATTGTCTGGTAAACTTGGGCAAGCCTGAAGCCTGAATTCTCTCCAAAGGTGGAATGTCTCCGGAAACAGCATCTTTACTCTTATTGTGCTGTTGTTTCCCACTGACACATGTTAACAATACTCCCTGTATCTAATCAGATTTGGGGCAAAAGTCTCAGTGTCTACAGTGTCTAGCATCGTAGTGTTGAGGCAGTTCTGTGCCAATGGGAAGTCCCCAGCAACATCCCAGGGTGGTGACACAAGTGCTATGAGAAGAACATTTGTACAACCCAACGCTGACGGCCTCTTCTCTTTACTTTCCCTTTTGTAAGACCGTACCTTTCCTCTCCAAATATGGTGATCCATACACACCTCTTAATGAGAAAATTCTTCTGCCATACTTCAGGGCCACAAATCGAAAGTAATCCCGCCACAGCAGTTCAAACAGGACCCTAAAACACAAAGCCATGTCTGTATTGCACTGTGGGTCAGATAAAATTACTGATTCAGGATTTTGCTTCCATAGCACCCATCATTAACGCCGTGAAGTTTATTCACAGTGCGCAACTTCACATACCTTCCCCATGGTACCAGTTCTTGCCTCAAGCCTACTTATCTAGCTTGCACCTGGATGACTACAGTGAAGGCAAACTTTGCATGAATCACTTGGGAAGCTTTCCTTAACTCAAGTGCAGGAGCAGAATTTCAGGAAACCTGTTCCTCATCCATCCCTACTGGGATGTAATTCTCCAAAGAGCAGGGTGAGGACCTGATTCAGCTTCATGCTTCCGCATGAGCAAGCGTGTCAGCACATTCCTAAGAGTTTTGCAATAACCTTTATAAGGGACTTGAAGGCACCTTTCAAAACTAGGTTTACATTGGTCTAGCTCATGAGATCAGGTGCTAGGCCTGCAGAAAATAGTTTTACATAAAAACTTTCATATAAAAACAGCTTCTTATAAAATGATGGCACCTCAGCCTCTGAGACCTGCTTCAGCGATCTGGCATATTGGAAATACTCTGCTCGGCTGATGTTTTTGCTTACAAGATCTTTCTGGAAAATCTGATTACAAAACAGGACACTGTCCAAATCCTAAAAACTAGTGTCATAACACTGAGGTTCAATCAGTCCCTCATGTGCAGCCACCACAACCTATACTTCACTGTACAGTTGATTACCGTGCCTAGGAGCTTGACAGCTTCTTTTTTATAGTTATTTATCGCTTTAAAATGCTCAGATCACCATGGCACCCCAGCTGCAGGCAGGCTGGCTGACTATTAGATGGAAAAACATGAGTATGTTCATTTCTTGAAATCTTTCCTTTCTTAATTGTCTTTGAATTAAAAAAAAAAGCAGCATACATTCAACAGGCAAAAGGTCGATATTTTATCCGTCATTTGAATTTTAATGAAATTGAGTATTTTGGCCAGAATTGTTGGCAATGTTCTGCCTTTTCTTCACCAACCACTGTGCTGTTTGGCATGTTGCAAATGTAACAAACCAATACAAAAAACAGTTCTACAGTTTGCACAGTCTTTCTGGTTTGGGTTTCTTCCCATCCAGGTCTAGTGTTAGGCCAGGCTCTAACATGAACCTGCTTCTCCATAAGAGCTTCCTACGAGGCTCTAATTCACAGTGTCTGGACAGATCAGAGTGCATGAGAAGTTGAAGGCCAGCCCAGGGATTGATACACTGACTCAACTGTCCCCAGACTCCTTCAGCACAACCAGCAGGCACGTGAGCAGTCAGCGGTGAGGTAAGGAAGAGCATGGGTGACAAGGCAGGATGCATTAAGCCCACTTCTGACAAGGCAGGATGCATTAAGCCCACTTCCTAGTCCCCTCTTCCCCTTTGCTATGGTGGTGTGGTCATGGCCAGGCAGCCGAGCAAGCAGGGGGCCATTTGCTGGACTGTGGCCAGAGATGGTCCTGACACCATGCGATTTTTACAAGTCAGACAGCCACTGAGACTTTTGGGTGAAACCCTGCTCATATCCTTGGCATGAGAAACCCTTTGGCTTTTATTTGTAAATCATTCTTCTTCCTTATCATCTAGCACATAATAACAATACAGAGAGGGATGGTGCTGATTTACAGAGATCAGTTTTAAAAATCATGAACCACAATTTGCCAGCAATAATAATGACAACTAGCATTAATAATTTTTACTTATAAAGAGCCTAAAGCCTCTGGATGTCAAAGGCAGACTAATAAATCCACACTGAAACAGAACTGCAATGCAACCCAGAGGAACCAGACAGAAGGCACAGGAAAAACAAACATTCATTAAGGAGAAAGTTAACAAATCACTCTCTCCTGTGCATGAGATGCCAGTTTCCTTTTCAGAGAAAACAAGCCACAGTGATCATGCAGGGACATACCAGTATGTGCTCTGATTTGCCGTTCTCTCTTTTTCATACTTCTGGATCTGCTCATAGATGTATCGAGGTGAAATGCAGCCCAGCGCCAGCCTGAAAGCAGAAGAATGATGTCCTGAACACAATGTGGGACTGACAGCTTGATGTCTGACGGGAGGGAGTGGAGGGGCAGTTTTGTGTTTCGAGTTGTTGTCTGAAAACTTTGCTCAGTTTGCAGTTCTGCCACTGACTTCCCAAATGGCTTCCCAAAGTCAAGTTGTGTGACTTTTTTGCAACTCTGCAATCTGAGAATCAGAATCCTCCCCCCTTCCAAGTGTATGACTGTTACAGGAGTCTCCAACCTAATGAGATAGATAAATCGTTTTACAGAAGTTTGACAAGTTTCACCTAGAAGACTTTGATCAGCTGGTGACTTAGCACACCAATGACAAATCCAGAAATGGATCTCAAATGTCAACCTCTGCATCAACTGTCCTGGCTGTTCAACAGCCCTCCTTTTACTATAAACTTATTTATCCTATGCCCAGGGCTCCTCTCCCTGCAGTACCTTAGTGTCTCATTTGAGCAACCACAGAAGGCAAGTGACTTGCTGAAAATCTCAGGCAGGGTAGGAAAACTAGGGAATCAAACCCAGCTCTGGCATTCCAACCCACTGGGCTCCTTCCATTTGTTCCAAATCAGTGCTGTGCAAGACAGGAAAGAGCTTGTAGATGCCAACCCCATCACAAAGGGTGATAAAGAACAACTTTTACCTTGATTTTCCTAGAAATGTATTTTACTGTAATTTCCCACTAGGGCTTGTGGAAACATTTGATGTTCTAATGAATTCTGGAAAAGAGGAAGAAAGGGCCTGAAGAGTTTTTCCTTAATTGTTGACCAGCTCTAACACTTAGAAACGGCCAGTATGAGATGTGAATGCCTGGCTGCAATCTGACCCGTTCTGATTTTCATTATCTGACAGAGGAACACTTTGGGGCAGGCAGATCAGGACTGTCTGCTCTGGGCTAATGGCCAGCTTGGAAAAACCAGAGTGGAGGCCACAAATAAATAACTGCAGTGCCAGTAGTCCTGGGATCCCAAAGTACCACCAGGTGGAGCCATACACTGCAACCATTACAGCACAAAGCCAGTTGAAAATAAGAAATCCTGACCTGTAACAGCCTCAGCAAATTGTTTCACATTGCAATTATGTCGGGAAAACACTCCAGATGTTCTCAGCATTAGGCTGAACTAGGTTCTGCTGCTGCAGTTTCAGTCTGGAATTAACTCTCCCCCTTCCAGCACCAGAGACTAAAACCCCTGATTAGAAGTCATCATATTTACCCAAACAAGAGATCCTTTTGCAATAGGAATAATCAGAAGTGTCTCTTCACCCCACAGAAAAATGGAATGGCCGTGAGGTGAGGCAACTTGTCCCACAGTATTCAGCAAACCAGGACTGGATCGAGTTCTGCTTACAGCCCTATCAACACACTGAAGCTACCCTTCTTCCTTGGCTGCTCTCAACCACCCCAGATAAACAAAACAGCACAAAGCCAAAGACAAGTTGTGTGTCTGTCCAGTGCCCTGTCCACATCACTGCTCCCAGCACACTGGGCTCTTGGCACAGTACTGCTACACTTCAGCAATTCCTAATTGCAGGAATGTTCCCAGGGAACCGCTGCTTGGAAGCGCAATAAAGAGCAGCTCTCTGAGGCTGCTATACCCCAAGAAAAGGGCAAAGGAATCACACCTAGGCCCCTACCCATGCCCAATGAGCACTCAGCAGACACGTAACATCAGTTCGGAATGGGAGCAGAGAAGGAGCTTCCAGCCTCACAACAAAATTCTTTACCATGGTGCAAATTTAGTTGAGTAATCCATTCCCACCAGTCCATTCCGAGTCTCCTTGTAAGATGCAACCAGGTTCTGTGTGAGCAAAAGAACAAAAGGTTTTAATACTTTACGTGCAACCTGCTAAATATGTTTTCTTTCATATTGGAGCCAGGGCAATCTGGCAGGGCTGGGCTCCCTCTCATGGCTGCCTGCAAGGACTACAGAGCTGCCAAATTACTGCCTCCAGTGCACAGGAATTAATCAGGCCAGCAGTTTTCATTATAGCTCTGGGATGTGTGTCACAAGCTATGCTCCCCGCTTCAGCCTGTAGCACATTCCTTTCTACAAGCACTATGAACCTGGCTGTGCTGCTCTCTGCCCATATCCGCCTGACTCCGGGTCAATAATCCACTTAAAAGCTCCAGTAGCACTGGTGGCCGGTTCTCTTGTCCATGTGGCTGCTTGTTTGGGTTTGAAAACCACAGTGTCTGACAGCACCCAACACTAGCTGCAGGAATCCTGATCACTGTTATTTCTGGGCCACCCACATTTACAGCAGGGTGCAGACCTTCCATTTTCTGAGCACTGCACTGACAATGCAGAGGACATAGGGAAGCCTGATCTCTCCTTGATTCCCTTCACTGCACAGGTTACAACTGCTAAAGGGCTGTTCTAGCTCACCAAGGAAGACAGTATTTGTGTAACAAAAAAGAAGGAACAGGTTTTCCAGCATTGATTGTATTACTGTTTGATCAAGAGTAGAAGCTACGCATGCTTGCACTGGTTTTGGTGGGGATAGAGTTAATTTTCTTCATAGTAGCTTGTGTGGTGCTATGTTTTGAATTTGTGATGAAAACAGTGTTGATAACACAGGGATGTTTTTGTTATTGCTGAGCAGTGCTTACACAGAGTCAAGGCCTTTTCTGCTTCTCACCCCACCCCACCAGCGAGCAGGCTGGGGGGGGGCACAAGGAGTTGGGAGGGGACACAGCTGGGACAGCTGACCCCAACTGACCCAAGGGATATTCCGGACCATATGATGTCCTGCTCAGCAGCAAAAAGTGGGGAAGATGGAGGAGGGGGGGGGGGGGGGGAAATGTTCGGAGTGAGTGCGTTTGTCTTCCCAAGTAACTTAGGTGTGACGGAGCCCTGGAGATGGCTGAACACCTGCCTGCTGATGGGTAGTAAATGAACTCCTTATTTTGCTTTGCTTGTGCACGCAGCTTTTGCTTTGCTTGTGCATGCAGCTTTTGCTTTACCTATTAAACTGTCTTTATCTCAACCCACGAGTTATCTCACTTTTACCCCTCTGATTCTCTCCCCATCTCACTGGCGGGGAGTGAGGGAGCGGCTGCGTGGAGCTGAGCTGCCTAGTGGGGTTAAACCATGACAATGCTCCCCCAACAGCAAGGGAATGCAGGAACTTCTGTAGCACAGCTGAAAGAATCCCCGGGGGGCTGTCCCAGTGAGTACACTGGGCACAGCACACTTCTTAATCCGTCTCAGCTGGAGAGATGCTACCGCCTTTATCCACAAAGCTGCATAGGGTCTGATGCTGTTGGAAATCAGCACACGTGTCTTCGTCTAAATTCACACAAGGCAAATTTAAGGCAGTTCCTCAGACTAGACCAGGAAAAAGTTCAAAAACGGTCAGGATGCACACACAAAATGCAGTCAGCAGCAGCTTCGCTCCACCAAAGTGAGGGAGCAAGAAGTAGCAGTACTTACTGGCTGCAAGTTTTTAAACCGGACTACTAGGAACCTCCTACTATTTTTAACTGCAGGCAGCAGCTTGGGTCGGTTGTTCCTCACCCCACCTGCAACTGCAGCCCTTCAGGCCACTTTTCACTCCTCCAAAATGGAGGACCTACATTGCTGATGATGTGGGACAGGAGAGTAGAAAGGGCAAATCAAGGTAAAGGAGCTAAAAAATTGTCCCGATTCCCAAATGTTGATGGAAAAAAAGACTTAAGAGGGATGGCCACTAAACTAGTTCATAAGTACTTGGCTGACATTCCCAGTTCCTGGATGACTTTTTTATTTAGTTTGTCTCTCTGAAAAACTGAAATAATGCTAATTCCCTCCTTTGTAAAGTGTTATACAGGAGCTAAGGAAATATTATTAGGAACTGAAATTGCAGCCTCACCCACTTGCACAGCCATATGTACAAGTGGGAGGATGTAGATGAGGAAATATAAGAGTTACCGTGTCCCAAAAATAATACTGCAGTCTCATTAAAGCCTGTGTCTCTCCTCCACTGCAGGGGAAGGCTGTTCGTGGATCAGTCACAGGATCTGCCACAGAAAACACCATCACCTTGTTACTCCCTTGGAAAGCATCTCAAAGGTAGGGAGCTTAAAATCTACAGATGTTCAGCAGTAGGACTGTCTGCTTTGGGGACATAAAAGATTTGTGCCCTCGTCTTCCTTTAAAACAAGGGCCACATCAGACATATTAAAAAATACTGACTAAGAGGATGTTTTCTACCCAGCTGCAGGGCAGCTCCTCCATGCAGGGAATGTACCTTCATTTGCTGTATGAGTGAAGGGAGGCTTAGTTACAGTTACAGCTTAGTTACAGTTTGGGCAACCACCACTTTTGGGAGGGGTCCATGTTTTGATTGCCAGTAAGAGACATCTCTAAGTAGGATTTCATGGGAGCAACTGCCAAATTAAGTTTTCTTACCCTTCTGTCCCAAATCCTCCATTGTAGGAATACACCCTTCTTCCACACCTGGAGCCAGAGGCTTTAGCTGATCTGCCATATGCAGGGTTGGCCGGACCTTCGCCTCAGATTCCACCACTTTTCGGAAATGGGTGTAGACATCAGGCAACCTGTGCAGATTACAGCGCAGTCAGATCTCCACAGGATGGCTACCCTGGCCCCTCCACACAGCACCACATAGCAGCTTCCACAGATGGAGGGTTAGCTTTCCAGGCTGCACTCTCCAGAGGCAGAGTGCGTATTTGTGATGCATCTTTGTACACTGCCTGGCACAATAGAGGTAGATGTCCCTGGGGCTAGCAGCAAATGGGAGTTCAGTCCTTCACCCAATTTCTTTCTGTTTCTGATGCAAATGGTGCCTTTTCAATTTAAGGTGTGTCCTGATGGGGCAACCCATGAGGTTCAGATTTATCTCACCTAACTTCTGATTACCCACAAGGCTGACCTCAATGTAAAAATTTGCAACCTCCTGCTGCCTTTTCAGTCAATGGAGAGAAACAGGCATTTTTATGGCCTGACTCTTCGGCCCCATTTTATACATTTTCTATAGGATACCGTGAATCACTCAACTCCATCCACTACACCTAATGTGACTCTTGAGGGAGCTATGAAGAGCCCACACGCAAAGGGCTACTGTCATAGGCAGCTGCATTTAGGCAGATGGGGTAATGGAGCAATCCAGCCCAATGTCACAAGGACTCCAGGCACTGCAGGCTGAGTATCCAAACTGTGCTGGTGGAAGGGCAAAGAGAAATCAGTCCCTCAAGTCAATGGTCAAACAAACCCCTTGGATTTATGCATACTGAAGTGTAAATTCTACTACTAGAAAGGGATGAATGTGCCCCTTCCCCTTGATGTGTATGAGCATGACAGCACTGTTCCATAAATGCAGATGGACTAATAGGTCCCTTCCCTGTGGGATCAGATGACTAAGACCCCTCCTGAGCAGTTTACTGGTGTGAGAAACAAATAAGACAGTGGAGGAGTGAGTGACACCATGGAGCAGCCCACCTGGCAATAGGCCTGAAGGGAAGGTCATCCCGATGATACAGCGTGGATGCCCAGAATGTGTGAATCTTCACCCCGTGCTGACTACACACCTGGCACAGCTCCTTCTCCACATCCAGCTCCTCCTGCGTGGCCTAGGGAGAACAAAAGGCAGTGAGGCCATGCCTGCATGGCCTCAGCTCCCACACGCGCCCTGACCCTGGTCCCCGGTCTTGCCTTCTTCCCTCATCTCAATTAGCTTCATCTCTTTAGAGAGAGGTGCACACAGACAATCTCTGAGTATTTCCCTCTGCCAAACCCAACAAATGTTTTCACTCTCAATTAGTAGTGCCAATGCCAGAATAAGGAACCCCTTGATGTAGGATGTTGCAGATCTTTTAAGTTTGCATGGACTGGAAGGGTGACTGGACAAATATATGTAAAAGAAATCCACTGAGGGTTATTGAGTATCAGGATAGCATTCCTGTTTCAAGAAGTCCTTGAGCCACAGATTCTTGGAAGCTGGGAAAGTATTCAGGGGAAGTATCTTTACAGATTTGTCCCGCTCCTGTGGTCTCCTCTGGGTCAATAACCAATCTGTTACTGGTTGCTGTCAGGAAAAAGGTTCTGGAGTTAGAAGAAGCTTTTTGTCTGATCCTCTGTGGTTGCTTTTAGTGCTGCATGGAACAAGACACTATGAGATGTGTAGGTTGTCATTACAAGGGTCTTAGGCCTGACAGCAGGAACACCTGAAGTGCAGGTCACAGAGTGATCCTGCATTAGACAGCTCTGAGGTCCAGACTTGGCTAATACTGAGTGCATCTATGTACATACATACGTATGTGTGTGTACACAAAGCCCCCAGACCCAGTGGTTTGGATCCAGAGCCCTCCATTGAATTCAGCAGGCTCTGGATCAAACCACTTAGTTAGCTCAGTGAAAACAGGTCAGTGACACACCAAGCCCATGAACAGTCTAAGACTGGACTCATCTTTCATTCTTCAACACACTGGTGGGCAACTGCCTAAATATGGGTGCTGTCAACTCACTGGGGGCTTTTTCTACACTCGATACAATATGCCCCCTGACAGCTAGCTCCCTGTGCAAGAAAGGTGCCAGGAAGAGGCAGCTTGATGCAAACAGAAGGAGAAATGGACTCAGCTGACCTAAAAATGCCAGTTGCTGGAAACTCCTCTTCCTCAAGACACAGCACTTTCAAGTGATCGATCACAAATAGCTGCTGTCATCCAGCAAGGGCTCCCACCCAGACACCTACACCATCCCCATCCCAGGAGCTAGCCAGTTTCCCCAAGGTTAATTATACCATGGACAAGAAAGGCTCTGAACACACAGGATCTGCATGACTATTTGGTTGTGGAAGAAACCTCCACAACCTAGTTTTATCTTTTAACAATGTCACTCATTTTTTGTCACAATGTCACAAATATTTCCCTTACCTCTTCATGGAAAGCCACAGCACTGACAGAGCCCAACTGCGTAATCAGATCACGAACCACATCTTCTGGCTTCCCCTTCCTCACAACCAGGGTACTGCAAACACAAAATATTGACCTGAATTAGGCTTGATGTTATTGTTATTTATGTGTACAGGAGGCCCAAGTCCTGGCCCAGTCACCCATGTACTTGTTCTCTACGGAGCACAGAGAGCATATGGAGGCAGACAGACATGATTTGACTAGCCTACATTTTTTAGGACCCACTGAACACAGTTCGTAAGCCTCTGGGGCTGAGTTTGTGTCAAACACATTTCTACCACCTTGGATGCCTTAGAAATGATGACTGGGCAGAAAGCCAGGCTGCTACCTAAAGGTAAAACTGTCAGATCTGTTCATCCTCACACACTAAGGCTGAGATGCAAGAACTTGTTCCTCTTTCAATCCCCTTCACAGGTAGTGGTGGCCTGTGGGCAGACCCCTCTCCACTTTCATGTGGGAGTATTCAAAGAAATTCTTTCCTCTGAACATTCTGTGGTTGTAACAGTGTCAACAGAACTTCCCTCCCACCTTGCAACCTCACCAACTGCCCAGATGTGTACCCAGGGCACCAGACCAAAAGAGAAGCTGTGGTGAGAAAGTTCATCAGAGGTGGGTGCACAGTTCTGTGAGGAGCCTCATACGTGACTCTGTCCCTTTTCCTGTCTCTCACACACACGCACGTGCACATGCATGTACACACACACACCCTACTGTGTCATGTAACAGAGGCCTGTGCTGGAGAATTTCTTGAAGAGATAATACAGTGTTTTTCCCAGAACAATTTAAAGCATAACTGAAAAATTTCTTCAAAGGTGGGCTGGGTCTGAAGAAGGCAGAAGCAATGGGTGCTGCTGAGAGAGCAGTTCCCCTTACTTCCCACAGAAAAGCAGAGACCAAGCTGCCCACGGGGAACACCACAGATTGGACATGGAGGAGATTTCTGTCTACCACTACCATGAAGGTACTTCATGGTTGTGGAAATGGAGCCTTGGCTTGGCTCTTCACAACTACACGTCTATCACTGCAGAAGACCAGTCTCTTATCAGCCACTGACAACAGCACAGCAGCATTCAAGCAGCTCTGAATCTTTTCACTGTGGGGTGTGGGTGCAAATACCCAGTGATCAGTTCTTTCAGTCTCCTGTAACATTCACCATCTGCGTGGTCCACACTGCACTGCAAACCCAGAGCCATTCCTCTTGCTTCTACTACCACTGTTCTGCTGCTCTCAGAGAAGACAGGCTGGCTGACACACCTTCTGCTAAGCAGTCAGATGTTATCTGGTAATAGGATTCTTCAGCATGTAGACCTTCAGGCCCTGGTCTACTCCAGTTATGGTTTCTAAAGGCACAGTGAAGGAGGAATCCCTGAAGACTCCCTTCCCACAGTGTAGCCTACCAAAGAGATTGGGTTTAGCAGGACAGGGCATGAGCAAACTTAACTCTCCAGTCTCACAAGCCAGGATCCGTGATGGTCTGTCTCAAGCCAACTCCTAGGGCAAACTCTCTAGGAACAAGGAAGGACACATGCCACAGTAGCTAGTGTCATTGCCTAAATCTCAGAAGACTGCCGTTCATGTCGCCAGTCGTCAGGACTCCGGGCAAAGCGCTCAAGGCTGACACCCATCTGTGGTATCTGAGTTCAAGAAAGCAAAACCCCGAATGGCACGCGGGCTGCTCTTTGCTCCCTTGCAAATGGCACAGCAGGTCATCTGAACAGGGTTATGTATGGGACCCTATTGTACCTAACAGAAGGGCTGTGGCTCTCCGAAGCGAGCCATCATCAGAGCCCAGAGTATCTGACATGATTTGACTCATAGCACAGACATGTATCGATAACAAGTAGGAAAATAAAAGTAGACATGTTATTTGCACAGTGCTTTCTCAACTACCTTCCTTTTTTCTTGAGTGTTTCTCTTAGATCCTTCACACTTTCCAGCAAAAACCTGAGCCGATGGGGCCCTGTCTTCGGGAAGCCGTAGCACGGGGTGCCCACGTAGTGCCGTGGGTCGAAGCAATAGAGAGGAATAACGAAATCTGCGTTACTCTGAGCCCAGTGGAGCACCTGGAAACACAGAGAGGGCCATGGCAGCTCTCGGGGGCAGGATGCAGTGCGCACCTCTCCCCAGCCTACCCAGGAGCAGGGTTATTTCTAAAGAAATACCCGGGGGGCCGCTGGCCGAGCCCTACCTGGTTATCATGGGCGCGCAGGTCGCAGCGCAGCAGACAGATGGCCGTCCTCGCCGCCCCTGACATGGTGCCTCGACGGGGCCGGTCCCGCCTCACCCGGCCCAGCTCTGTCCTCCCTCAGCCAGGCCCGGCTCTCCTCCCTCAGCCCGGCGCCTCTCAGCCCGGCCCGGCCGCCTCAGCCCGCCCCGTTCCCGCCTCACCGCCCCGCTTCTCCCCTCAGCCCGTTCCCGCCTCGCCGCCCCGCTTCTCCCCTCAGCCCGTTCCCGCCTCGCCGCCCCGCTTCTCCCCTCAGCCCGTTCCCGCCTCGCCGCCCCGCTTCTCCCCTCAGCCCGTTCCCGCCTCGCCGCCCCGCTTCTCCCCTCAGCCCGTTCCCGCCTCGCCGCCCCGCTTCTCCCCTCAGCCCGTTCCCGCCTCGCCGCCCCGCTTCTCCCCTCAGCCCGTTCCCTCCCCACCGCCCCGCTTCTCCCCTCAGCCCGTTCCCTCCCCACCGCCCCGCTTCTCCCCTCAGCCCGCCCCGCCAGGGAGGAGCCGTCCCTCCTCCGGCTCCCTGCGGCCGCCCCCGCTGTCTCCCTGCGGGCCCGTGGGACGGGCGGGCCCCATCCCGCGTCCCGGCGTGGCGGCGGGACCGGGACGAGCCCTCAGCGGCGTCGGTCGGGGCTGCGTGGGCACGGAGGGAGGCGGCGGGGCAGGAGACCCGTTTCCCTTGGTCTGGCATCCCCGCGCCTTTCGACGGCAGCCTCTCACCAGAACCCTGCCCCGGCTGGTCACACTTACTGCTGAATTGGTGGTGGTTTTTTTAACCTCCATAATCTCTTTATCTTCCACGTAACAGCAGCTGGCAACCACCTCACAGCAGCGTGGCCCCCTTCGTTGTGCTGGGGCACAGCCATGGTGAAACCACTCGCCCAGCTCTGGCAATTAATAATGATTAGTATTTGTAAGTGCCAAGGCTGCGATATGACCGCACCCTTGCCCGCTGGCATGTGAACCAGCTTTGTGGATAGCTCCCTCACCTGCTGACAAACAAAAGGTAAACTGTAGATTAGCAATAATTGATGTCTTTGACTCCCAGCACTGACAGCAGCAGCAGAACTGAAAAGGCTTGTCTCTTCCTATAGTTTCCATAAGTCGATGTTGGATGCCAGTGATCACACATCCCTTACTCACTGAATTGTCCCTCGGGATCCTTTTTTTTTTGGTTTAACAGCTCTCATAATCAGAGGAAATGCAAAAAAACCCCTGCTTGGCTCAGAGGTCTCCAGCCACATGCTCCCCTTGTGTAACTCCACTGCTTCTCCTGGGGTGGGAGAGGATCGGGAAGGGTTTAACATGTTGCAGCAAGGAGTTGGTGATGATTGAGGATCCAGGTTTACAGAAATGAATTGCTGCAGCTCATTTAAGTACCTGAATTGCTGAAGTGGAGCTTTTGGTGGAGCCACGCGGATGCTCACCAGAGATTAAATGTGGTACCCAAACCCCAGCGGGTCCTGGGGACTCCTGGCTCTATTTCCATCTCCTTCAGGCCTGCAGGTCCGCTGCATGCAATCTGCGTTGGCTGGCTGCGGGAAGTGATGCCGATTCCCTGTGTGACCCACATGACACATCATCTCCTCATTCCTTTTCTGTGCAACAAGGGTTCCTTTTCCTGGCTCAGCAGACTGCAGGCCGCTATAAGAACCACTGACTCATTCCAGAGGGCTCATGTTTGGTGAAAGGAAAGTAAAGCCAAAACTTTGGCTCATGCCCAAGGAAAACACTGTTGTCAGCT
Source organism: Harpia harpyja (assembly GCF_026419915.1). Classification (NCBI taxonomy): domain Eukaryota; kingdom Metazoa; phylum Chordata; class Aves; order Accipitriformes; family Accipitridae; genus Harpia; species Harpia harpyja. The sequence continues at coordinate 103,644,626 of NC_068940.1, forward strand.
TACAATGTATATGCCATAGAAGCCAACACCTCTCTTCATCATATTAGAAATAAAGGGATTTTACAAATCCAGTTTATAAATCTTCCCTGTTTGCCTTTGCCTTCATTTGGACAAGGACAAACAATGCAGTTGGCTTCACTTTTGCTTGCAGTCAGGTTTCCCCCCCAATGTCTTGGTTGACATTAAGCTGGGCCAAGTCTGGCAATAATGACATCCTCTTGTAACTTACTCATAGATGCTAGACAGCCACCCACTTGCGTTGCAACTTCAAGAGGTCTTATTTAATGGGCATGCAAAAGAGAGATGCCCTACTGCCTGAAAAGGGTTTATTTCCCATTGGCAAGGAAGGCTGGTTTCCACCAAACAGAAACCTCTGCAACATAAATGAAGGGAAGAGAGAAGATTTGAAACTCTTGATATGCCAATGAGGAAACAAAAGTGGGCTTAAGAGCAAGTGACTCTCTGCCAGTTTTCTGTTTGTATAGATGTAAAGGATGCAAGTTGTCCAACGTTGCGGTAGTGGCAAGGGCACCATGACAGACTCTGCACTGACACGGCTGTTAAATGTGATGATCTAGGCAGCAAGAGCAGGCAGGAAAAACAGACGTCCATAAAGGACGAACAGTTTGCTCAGGCCCAGAACTCAGACCTCCTCACACCCAACACTGTACCCTTTCTGTCATGTGGTTGGAGGTCAGTTTTATTTCCTTTGCACTCTTGTAGGAGAGTACAAATCCTGTTGCATGCTTAAGGCAGTGCTTTCTAAAATAGTGCTGATTGCATCCACTCTGTAGTCTACCCTGATAGTAAAGGATGATAGTTTTTTACTTACACAGTTATTTCTCCTTAGATTCTGCACGTACGTCTGCTCAGTCGCTGCTTTTGTGAGACCTTATGAAATCATCCTCTGAAAATACGTGTAGTGGGGGCGTTTAGGAAAAGTGGTGGTGAGGAGTACTTTGTTCTAAAATGAGAAACCAGGAGACCTGGCATTGTGAACGGCAGGCTCTCCTGTCTCCTTGCCTGGATTTTCCATTCAGATGAACAGTCAATGAGAACAAAAGCTTTGTATTTTTTCCACTGACACCTGTCTCTTTACTCCAAGATGGTGTTCCAGCTTTCCGTTCTCCCTTTGGGAAGCAGAGAAGCATTGCCAACAGGTGCGGCAATACCAGCAGTCTCTATGCCAGCATGGAGGGGAACAAGCTTTCCACTGTCATTTTTGTTCTTTTAAGTATCCTCCAAGAAACGGCTTCCTTCCTGGAGCCCTGAAGTTGTTAGGTAATTCATGGGACACGGGGGGACGTCTGTGAACTTTGATGAAGTTCCACAGGGGACCTGTAATAAAAGAATCGGATAGCCATGGACTATCCAGACCGAAGGGAAACCTAGGTACCAGGCTAGACAGTATCTAGCAATTGCTCCTTGCAATGTGAACAGTGGCATGTGATCCCTTTGTTTCTCAGAGACAACCTCATGGGATACCAGGTCTTGGACAGACCTCAACTCCCAAGTCAATAATCATTTAGAGGTACTCTTCCCCTTGCTGCTTTGGGTGTCCTTTTTCACTCATTAAAGCCATTTATCATCTCTTGTTTATTCCTGGAATTGAATGTTACAGTCAGAAATCTCTGTTGTACCCATCTTGTATAACAGAGCCAGAGAATTGTACCTCATCGCCCCTGCAGTAAGCTCTCCTTTTATGGCTTATGCAGAACAAAACTGTTAGAAAGACAGCCATTTTTTTGACAGAGCAACTGGAGGTGGGCCAAGCTTCCTCCTCTTCCTCTCCTCTCCTCTCCTCTCCTTCCCTCTCCTCTCCTCTCTCCTCTCTCTTTCTACAGCTAGCTTGCTGTGATAGAAGTTCAACAACATATAAACACTTTTTTTTCCTAGACAGAAACAGGCTGCAATGAAGCACTGAGGCAAGAGAAGGCAGAAGTCTTCCTCAATAGTGACAGCCTCCTGTTGAACAGGAACAGTGTTTAAGACAGCAGATACAGCGGCAGCAGGTCCACCCATGCACAGAGCGGCACTGCAAACAATAAGGTAGAAGGTGACTATCACACATAGGCTGTGTGTTCTTTTGAGAAGTTTTCATTATGTTAAAGGCTCACATTTGATGACCTTCCCCCAGGTCAACAAAGCTTTTGTCTGCTGGACAGTTTGCCTCCAGCACTGCTGTGTCATTGCATCACTGATTACAGTCTTTGAGATGTCATCCATTGATGACCATGTTCATAAGCATCTGTGCCCAACTTCGTGATGCATACCACCATCTTCATTCAGATGGGTGTTTCACGTGTCTAAAGTAACAAATTGGCCTGAATAATTTCCTCTTTCATTTTGGAAGCAAATCCCAACTGTTGCTTTTTTTAAGTCTCTCTGAGAATGACGCTTTTGCATTTAGCTTGTCATGCATGAAAAGTTTGACATCATTATTTGATGTTTTACTGAGCCTCCCTCTGAGCCCTTTACAGAATCTTGAATCATGTCATCATTAGCTGTTTTCATAAAAGCATAAAACCTTCATGATCAACATGTAGTGCAGCACTGCTCAGAGACAGACTGCAGTGATTCTGTTACCAGTCCTGCTGTGTCCAAGCATATGCTGTAATGTCTCTTTGACTATGACAAGTACAATCTCATTTTCTTAGATTTGAGTAGCATACTAAATCCTGTCCACTAGCATGAAACACCTCATTCTTTTCATGCATATCTGATACTCCACCTAGATCTATCTTTCAGCTTTTTGAACCATTAGTAACAGTAGCAACCTGCTTTTCATGCCAAGACCTCCCATTCCAGAGACAATGCTTTGATGTTTTGACTGCAGAAGACTTGGCACTCTATTTTGTGGTGGAAGTAGAAGGACATAGCCCTACTCAAAGAGTTCAGTTCACTGCCTCCATAAATACAGCCACTCTTCTTACTGGTCAGAGACTTTTCCCTGGTGTCATTTGTCATGCCTTCTAGTTTGGAGGGGTCTTGCCATCAAGTACTGTGCACGGATCATCTAGCCTTGGTTCTGCCATGATTGTTCTTGTAGGAAAACATACAGACCAATTGCTCTTTGTAGTTCAGCTTGTGACCACTATTCATTAAATCTGTCATTTCCTCCTCTGCCTTTCAGCAGTATTTCCTCCATCAGGAACCTAATGACCCTCTGCAAGCTCTCATCCACCTACAATTACGGGACCTGTCTGAAGTTTGCCAAGTGGCTTAAATACTGCTTAGCATCTACTGTCAGCTACTGCTTATGGCTGTCATACAGGTTTGTAACACACTCCCACCTGACTTATGTTATGCCCTCAAACTACCAGAAAAAATATCTACCCAGGTAAAGGATCAGACATGCATAACTGCAACTGAAGTAGCTTAATATCGGTTAAGTGTACTCACATCCTTGGCTGATGTAATTCAACAAGGCTTCAATGGAGCTAACGAAGGATTTGCTTCAGCCCTCAGTTGACTAAAAATCTCAGTTCAAAAGGCTTTTAAAGCAAAAAAAAAAAAAAAAAAAAAAGAAACTTGTGGTTTTGTGGTCACAACTAGACCTGGGAACATCATGTCTTTGTTGTGTGCTGATACATGCTTCTCCCTATGTTCTTGGAATGGATCATTTCAACCCTCTATCTACAGCAGAATTTCTTCTTCTTTAAAATGGACGTAACATCACTTCCCTATCGCACAGGGCATTTTGAGTGTTGACTGCCTTCATATTAGAGACCCATCTGTAACGATGCTAATAAAAGCACAGAATATTCTAGACAATAATATTTATAGAAGGATACAGTCAAATCACCTTAGACATTTAAAAACACAGATCCAAATGTTACTGTCCGCTGGGTTAAATCAATGGTCACTAGGCCATTTCTGACATGCAGGCTGTGATCCAGGACAAGAACTGCAGCCTGGGTGAGTCTCAGTGCCTGCCCAGCTTAATAGCTTGTCTACAGCAGATACAAGCACTGTCTGGGACAGAGGTTAGAGTCCTGCCATGGCCACTGAGGAACAGCTGTCCTATACAGCATTTTCTTCTTCACATCCCCACTGGATAGAGGTTGGTTAATGTTGAGTTTTGTTTTAAGGGAGCAGTAGTTTAGTATGCAGTATTTCTGGGAATCATGTAAACATTTTTGCTGGGTAATCATCAGAAGGAAATGCCTTTATAAGGGCCCCTGTATAGGTTTCACATCTATTAGAATTTTCTCTCGGAGACAAACCCCAAGGTCATTGTGGTTCTGCAGCCACCTCCTCCTTCCTCTGCAGAAAGTAAAGTTCTTTGCTGGCGATGGGAAGAACCAATATTGACCAAGGATGTGAAGCATTGACCCGCAGGCTCATTGTAGAGAGCTTGGTACTGATCCTGCAGTTGACACTGGCATCATGGTCTGGCCACGTGTTGCCAAGGAGAATGGCAAATGAGTGGAAACCAAAAAAGAGTCAAGAAAAAAGCCTTCACTTTCTCTACTCCTCCCCAAATCATATTTACTGTAGTCCCCGCCAAATTATACCTAAAATAGCTTTTGTCTGTTGCTATTTAGCCATTCAGGTTGGATCTACCAGCTGCGTTAACTTGCCCCTATTGTACTATTGCAGTTGGATTGTTGCCATCCTCCCCCCATGGGTTTTCTACAGATCTATATTTCAAAGTTATGGCTCTTGCAAACCTCTGCTGTGTGAGTTCAGACAAGCTAAAAAAAATTAGTCATGTTTCCTCTGGTCCTGCTGCTTTACTAGGCTTCCTATTTGCAATCAAATTATTTTTAATTTTGACCGTGTTCCTATTGTTTGCCAGGAAGATAATCATCTTATCTCGCCACCGGGATATTTCTCTCCTTTCTCATGTAGTTTCAGATGGATTAAACAAATACCCCTTACACAAAGCACACCAAGCTGGGCAAAAGGGCATTTCACCATTGCTGGCTGATCTGAAATTTAGGAAATGTCTCCCTTTTGGAAAAAATAAAAGATTGGAAGTACTCAGACGTACCATAATGGCAGCTGTGCTAATTGTACACACTCAGTTAATTTTTATCCATCTCAGAGTAGCTTTATGGAACCATGTGGGTGAAGTTAGAAGTTAGCGAGTGACACTGGCTTGGCTTACCAGTGCTGAACAACGGCCACAGATGACAGTTGTCTGAGGTTTTGGTAAGGAAGAAGCCAAAAAAATGTCTGAGTGATCCTGTGAGATCCTTCTGCTCCTTCTTCCCAGGTGAAACCGTATTAGCTCCATGCAGGGAACGGGGGATCCCCCATTGTGCCATCCAACCGATGGGAAGGGTTTTCACAGGACCATCCGTGGATGCTCTTCTCCCTGTCTACGTGTCTGGAGATTGCATCAAAGGGACTTAAATGGGAGCAGGTCAGTTCACTGCATTTTGAGGTTGGATTCTGAGTCCTTTTCAAGGGAAGGATAAATGCCCAGCAAAGGTGAGCAACCAGGCTGCCAGCTCAGAGCAACCGAATGGGGAAGATCAGGCACCTCTCACACCTTTCCAGTTTCTCCAGTATCCCCTCTGTGGAGGAACTGGCTTGTTAACGCACAAACGACAGTCACGCAATGGAAAGTTGTATGGACAAGTGACACCCCTTGAAACCAAACTGCTCTGTTTTGTGTTTTGTAACCTTCACCCGTATACACTTTCCTACTGCTGGATGCTGAGTGGTTTACCTCCAGCTTCCTAATTATCGAAGTGCCGCTGCTTGCATTTTACCGCAGATGAGGAAATGAGGACATATGGCTTTTGTGATAAGAGATCTATGTGAGCTGTCTGTGCAACAGTGCTGCAACTTTCTATACAAGTCCATTTATAAAACAAAACATGTGTAAACAGTCAGGTTTTGATTGTTTCGGTGATTTCTTCCCCCTTGTGACAGATGTAAAGGAAAAACTGTAGGTTTCCACTTGATGCGTGCAGATAAGTTTATGGCCAATGGGAGAAATCCTAGTTGTGGTAAATCAGTCTCTACTTCCCTTGATTTCTGTCACCTAAAATCCAGCTCCACGTGGGTGGATGGGAGGAAATACAAAGAAACTTGGGCTCGATGGCTGCTCACACATGATTGCCTTTCAGCTGTAGGAGTACCAATATGCCTGAAGGGTTCTGGTAGGAGCTTCTTCATCAATAATACAGTAAGGAGTGCAAAATACCAATTGAAAAGGCAGCTGTAATCCAGTGATTATAATGGGTGGCTTTGACTACACACCTGCAGGTTGGTAACCTTTCAAATCAGGAGAGGGATTAGAGAAATAGGGTCATATTCTCAAGGAGCAAATTCCTATTGAATTCAGCGGTGACAAAGAACAGGGCAGGCTGGATACACATACCTAAACCCATGTCTGGACCATGCTCTTTCAGTCCTTCTCTTATCCCTTAGACTCTACTCCAGAGGAGCCAACTGCAAGGTGGAGAATCTTGGTTCTTTTCAGGAAGAGTATCAAGATTTTCTCTAAACTTTCTGGGAAAGTGGGATGGAAACGCAGGATGTCCCCTGCTGTTTTTGGCTTTCTTGCAGTTTCAGCTGTGAATGCCACAAGGACAGTATTTCTTGTGCTATTTTCCATAATATTCAGGTGCCAGATGAGCCCATAAATATTCTGGGATAGTTCTGACCTTTCCTGAGAAAGTCTAAACTGGGTCTGTTTGCAGACAGGTAGTATAACTCTCCAGGGCTTTCAGCTCCACACCTGTCACCAGTGTGATATACAGAGTCACCTTGCAAACACTGTTTGGATGACACAGGTTCCAAGCTCCATGTACACATGAAAAAGCATCACAGAGAAATGCTTTCCTACGATGTTTGCTTCACAACCTACCCAGAAATCAGATTCTCTTCACTTTCACTTTGTCCTTTTTGGAGATGTTTTTCCCTCTGTTTGGGCAGAGAAGGTGAGTCATGGAACAAAGACAGCGTGGAAACTTACATTCAGTTATGAAAGTGCATATGATGACTACCAGGAAAAAAAATCCTCTACAGAACTCAATCTCATTTTAGTCACACCCAGCTTGGAAGAAATATGAGTTAAAACCTGTTCTTTTGGTTGATCAATGCTGCTGGCTGCTGCATGCTGCTACCTTCCTCTGTGTGTCACACTTAGCCTTCAGCGTTTGTTTCTTAAGATCTGAAAAATCTCTCTGGTCAGCATACGGCTAGGTGGATGGACACAAATGCTGCCTCAGAGAGGGCTGGGGGGCACCTCTTTGCTCTGACCCCTTCACAGAGCAACTTTCTAACCCCCTGAGATTGCAATATTCCCGAGTGGTCGATGGGTGACAGCGCATGGAGAGTGCTCCTCTGCTCTTGGGTCTTCATGCTCTGAACCCTCTCCTCCAGGACAGGGCCCCTGCATTTTATCTTCAAGTGCAGGACTTACCCTTCTCTTTTAAAATACGGTTGCTGCTGCTGCCACCTACCTTTTATGCTGGAGTGGATGCTAGAAATATCCTGCACACCGAGCCTGGGAAGGAGCCCAGGATTTCCTCCCCAGTCTGAGGGGGTATAAACCCAAGCTCTAACCCATAAGGTTAACCTGTTGTGTGGGCAGGAGGAGTTATGTGCTGTTTGTGAGAAACAGTTTTCTGCCACGGCAGAGGAAAGGCTTCAAATCCTTGTTGGTCTTGCCTGGTTGTGAGGGCTTTCATACAGCAGATCTTGGCATCTGCCCCGCAAAGCATATGGTCATATCAGCCAGGGAGCATTTCATGTGACAGGAGAGGAAGAGAAAGGTAGCTGGGAAGTGTGCGGCCCCTCAGCAATAGGGATCTGAAGCTGACTCTCACCCCTCTCAACTGCTCCACAACGTGGTTCTTGTAAAATGGACGCAGAGGTAGAGATGAAGTGCCATCCCCAAATGTCTGTCCTCAGCAAACTTCTGCATACATTCAGGCATGTTCTGGGAACAGCACAAAGCCCTCAGGAATGCTGACACATGTGGTCTGTGGGTCCTGACCAGATTTATCTGTCAGGTAGTCCCCAAATTGCTCAGCTTTACAGCAGTCAGAACACATGGGAAATGTGGGAATATTTCAGCAAAATAAACGTGGCTTCTCTGCAGGAGGGACATAGGACAGCTCTAGCCCTCTTCTTCCACCTGCTTTTCCAAAGCAAACAGCAGACCTGTGATTAATCTTGGGTAAGGAGAAGCTGCAGCTAACACAGGTCTGCCAAGCCCAGGCGCTGCCATGCAGAGGTTTCTGCATCGCAGGCTTGTGTCTACGTGCTGAAATCCCACCCAAGTCCATTACCAGCTCCAGCCTTCAGCTGTGAAGCAGCACACATTTTCTGAGTAATTGGTTTCTTTCCTTTACACTGAGATGGCATCACTCCTGTACAGGAATACTAATACTAAGTATAGGAATGATTTCACCCACTGCCGATACGCAGCCATCTCGATGGGAGAGAAAGCCGTCTCACAGCACACAACAGCTTTATGCTGCTGTTTAGGACAGGAAGCAAGAAAGGATATTATATCAAACAGAAGGCATGGGAGAATTTCAGGTTAGACGGAGCATACTTAGTCACAGAAGAATTGGGTCGGTGCTCTGGGACCTGTGTTCACTTCCTGCAGGAGCCCTAACACAGCCCAAAATAGTAGCAGTTAGGTACTTTTCTCCCCTTTTCTCCCCACAGCAAATACTAATGCTTACGTCATTAAAGGAGAAGCATAAATAGAACAGCCTGGGGCTGTGATTTGCAAAGTTCTTGGTCTGTGGATGAACCATCAGCTTTTCTTATAGCTCACTATTACCCACCTGTGCCATCAAACTTTTCAGTGAAGATATTATCAGGATGATATAGTCTTTCATATCCACCCCAACATGTATACCAGTCAACTAAGAAGAATCAGAGCACACATCTATACATTTTATGCGTGGCATGGTTTTCATCTCGCCAACTAGCACATACACCAGCACGGCATGGGACAGCATGCACCATAGAATGTTTCCTAATGGCAGTTTGGACACTGTTTTTGAAAAGAAGGGAGAGTTTGTCTGTATGGGTACAAGGTATGCCGTGCCTGTTGTCCTCAGGGACAGAGAACAGCCCACGTCTATTTTATTTCCCCATATGGAGCCACTACAACCACTGTCTGCAACACACTGGTTTTAGCAGTGCTCTCCACTGTGCCCTTTCTACCAGGTTTTCACTCCTCTCCAGAAACGTGGCGAAGGCTGTCAGCCAGCACTTGTAGGAGAACACATGAAACTATGCGCAGAGCCACACACCTCTGTCCGTTCTTCTGACAGGCTTTGTAAATGTTTTGAAGAGCAACTCAAGGAGGCAGAATCCGGGGGCAGATCCTTAGCACGCCCATCAGCAGAGAGCTGTTGACATCAGTGGAAACAGCCTTTACACACATGACGAACCTTGTATTGTTCAGGAACACCCTAGAATTGAAAACCCCGTAGCGGGATTCCTGTGGCATCGAACACCTTCAGAACAGAGAAGCGGCTTGGAAGGAGTTTTCAGCAGTAATTGGTGCTTGCCTAACTGATTCCCATTAAACCCAGGAGGTTTTAAAGGAGCTGCTTGTCACTTAGTGCCTTATAATACTTGAACCTGAAGTCCTGGGGTCCTGTGCCTGGTTCCCAAGGTAAACACATGTGATTTATTTCAGAAAGGCATCTGCAGCATAAGAATTCATTACACACATCCCCGATGGGCAGCAGCCAAAACATTTCAAATGTGCCAAGTTACCAGAATTTTATTAAAAGCTGTTAAGAGTTAGAGGGAAGGTGCAGAGAAAGGCAACCTCCTTCCCAAAGCCAGGTGGCTTAGGATAGACTTACGCCGCTTCCCAAACGGATGAGGCAAGCTGGAGTCAGAGGTTCCTTCCAGCAACAGCTCAGTCCCCCTGGATGTCTCTCTGTAAGCTGCACAAATATTCTGGGGAGGGGGAGGGAGAGAGAAAAGAGTGAAACCTATTCAATTACATCAAGATCACGACTGGCCCTAGTAAAATCATTTATGGAGTGAGGGAACCCGGAGCGGTTTGGGCTGGAGCCATCTGCTGTTATTTGGTATATACAGAATTGGTTTCTATGGATTTTATTAATAGGTCACGCGATTGTATACGAGGATGTGAGATCTGAATCTCTCAGGAGAGGTCCCTGGTTGGGGTTTCTATTGCCTTTATAGGCAATGGCTCAAACTTTCTTGCAGCAGCAAGTCCTTAAAAACTTGAGGGGAATGGGTCTGGGTTTAGGATTCCGCCCATTTTTTTCTCTATTCCCCCCCCTATATCTTGAACTGACTTTGTTCCTCTTACTCTCCACAATGCATTTACTAAATGGGGAAACAGGGAAAAAATCAGAGAAATATTCTTACTTACTTTTTCCACTGTCTGCATGAATTTTCTCTTTCCCACCAGTCTGAGTGATATCTGGTACAAAACTCAAGCCCCACATCCATCCGTCTTTCAGGCACAAGGCTCTTGTTGGCCCTTTGCTCAAGGGTGAATTTTGCCTTTATGCTGTCGTTCTCTCCCCATACAGAGAGTCAAGCCCAAAGGGACTTGGACACACAAAGGAGGCTTGGGACAGGTGGGTGTAAATCGGAGCAGCCCAGAGGCTGCTCTACCTCCCACAGAGAGCTGCCCATGGAGCCCTGAGCTCTTCTGGAGAGCAAAGCTCGGGAACAGTCGAGAGCCTACCCTACCCTTTGGTCTTAACTTTGGCTCGCTTTTGATTCAATTCCCCCCCAAAGAGGCAAACCCAAACCGAGTTATCAGAGAGCAATCCCTTCTCCCCACCTTTGCGTCCCGGCCGTGTGGAAAGAACCGGGCGCTGCGGAAAGCTGCGCTGCCCCAAGGTTTCACCAGCTTCTCCAAGGCTTCAACTCATGAAGCCCCATCTCCCGGAGTCAGCAAGTTTCAACACTGTTTTTCATCATCTCCTGGTTTTTCAAGTTAACCCTAAGCGCGACAGATGGGTCCCAGCCCCCCCCCCCGTTTCAGAAGGTCCCAGAAACCCTCAGCTGGAGCGCAGGTGGTCAGATTGGTCCTCCTCGAAAGCAAACGCGGGAGATCCCACGGGGTCTAACCGGCGCTGATCCGAGCTACGGGACCGGCGGAACCCCACCGGTACCGAACGGGGCTGCGTGGACGGGAACCTCACCCCAACCACCGGGCGGCCACGCCAGTCCGTCGCGGGTCGGAGCTGCCCCGCGGGACGCGCCGCGCTCCAACCAACCCGCCGCCGCCGCGGGGGGGGGGCGGCGGCGCCCCCTAGCGGCGGGACGCGGCACCCCCCGCTCAGGACCGGCGGCTCGCTCGGTGGCGGCGGGACCAGCCCACCGCGCGCCCCCCCCCCCCCTCCGCTGTCATCCCATTGGCCGCGGCGGCGCCGCGCGTCAGCGCTTCCTCCCGCTTTTGTGCACCGCCCCGCGCCGCCCCGCGTCCCGCTGCTGCCGCCGCCGTACCGTACCGAACCGAACCGAACCGAACGGTGCCTAGCCGAGCCAGGCGTTGGGACCGCGATCCTCCGACTCACCCGGCATGGCCTTCCGCCGTTAGCCGCACCGCCGGACCGGTAAGTCTATCCGACCGCCCCCAATCCCGCGAACGGGGCGCGCCGCGGGCGGTAGATCCCTACTCCCGCTCCGGGCTGCGGGTTTGGGTCGCTCTTTTAATTTTTTTTTTTTTTTAATTGGCTTTTTCGCAGCGGTGACCGAGAGTTTTTGCAGCCGGGTCTGGCTTCGGGGGCTTTTTTTTCCTCCGCTTCTAGTCTTGCAAGCGGGAGCTTGTCCCTCCGGGCAAAGAGCTCGGCTGCGTTTGGGAAGCCGGGAGGGGGGGCCGTGTGCGTGGGTGCGGAGCACGGGGAGGACCTGCCTCCCCTTCGGGGATTTACCTTCCCCGGCACAGCCCTCGCCTTGCGTTAGCGCGCTCGGCTAACTATTTTTCCCAGGTTGTTGCCTGGTGCCGTGAGTCAGCCTGGAAGCCTCTCCGCGCTGCAGCTGCCTGACAGCGAGCGCCAGGATTAGACCCGGTCCCGTTACCGGGATGCCTTAAACTGTTGAGCCAGCGAGTGTGTTGCTGGCTGCAGTCACTTGGGTCCCGCTTCGGTGGAAAGCGTCGTGTCCCTGCCAGGGAGCTGTGGGAATGCCCCGCCGGCCCTTGAGCAAAGTCCTCCCTGCGCAGAGTCTGTCCCGAGTGGGGAGGATGGGATGAGCGGTGGGGAGGATGAAGGCTCTGCGGCTAGCACGGACCCCCGTGGGCGAGGGAAGCCGGTTACCCGTGTGGCGTACGTGACCGTGCCGGCTGGCGGAGCTGGGAAGCTGGATTTCCACCTGGACGGAGCGAGCGGCTGTCGTGGGGAGCTGTGCCACGAATCAGGCTGATGCTCCGGGAGGATTTGTTCCGCCGGCACCAAACCTCAGCCCTCGGCGGCCGGGCGGGGAGCGGAACGGAGGTGGGGAGCTGTGTGCCAACACGAGTGGGTGTGCGCCGGCAGGCTCGCCAGGTCGTGCACGGCGGCCAAGCGCGTCTCTCGCTGGCCGTGACACAGCTTGGAGAGTGGTTTCCCCCTCTGCTGCTGCTTTTATCCTCCTCTTCAATTCCTGTCGTGTAATCCGGTGGTTTTTGGAAGTAGACCCGCCCGCCCCTGGTTCGGTGCAGGGTCTGCACGCGTTGCCGATGTGGGGACTGAAAGCACGGGGCTCGCTTGGGCTTTGCAGTCTTGGGATTTGTGCAGAGTTAAAGTGATCCCAGGGATTTCCAGGGTCAAACTCTTTCACCTTTTCGGTGAGTGTGAGCGGTTTGGGGGAATTTCCTTATGTGGCGCCTTGTGAATTTATTTCCAGTCCGGCACGTGCAGCTTAATGTAGCTCTGTGCAGGATTCGTGCCTGGAGTGCAGCTCTTGGAAGCTGTTCCTCGGGCATGCCAGAGATCAGCTGCATTTGGGGGCTTTCCTGTGACTGCCTGTGTCTTGTAATACCTGTGTTGGATGGTCCAGTTTCCAGAAACCCTAAGTTGACATTAGTTATAAACAGGGGTTCAAGGTTTCCCAGGGCTCCTGCAGATTCGGAGCATACCTCCATGACTGGGCACAGCCTTTGCCCTAGGAAGGTTTTGCAGCTTGTAAAAGCTCTTCTGTTGGAGGCAGGACACAAGGCTGGATGGGCTGCCAGCCTGGTGGGATGTGGATTTAAAGGCTCTTTTATACCTTCCTTCTCTAAATGGGTTTTGGTACTGCAATTTTTTCCGTGGGTCTTAAATCTCCATCAGAAACCCACAGCTCTGCCCTGTCAACGTGTGCTGATGGGTGATATGTTTCTTTTTCTGGAGTCTGTTATAGCATATGAGGGAAGTGTGCTCATGCAGAGATGTAGTCTGGATTTTCATCCAGGATGGAGAGACTGCGTCACGAAGAGCCAGCGATTACAGCAGCTGGAGGAGCGCAGTCCTCTCTCCATCCCTTCTGAAACGTTGCTATTGCTTGATGATGCTTCATGGTGTTAGCAGGCAGCTGGGACTTGATGTGTTTTCTGAATTTTCCCATTGGGAAGATGCTGGCGAGGATCACATGGTGTGTCTGGCTCCCCGGCAGAGCAGTGATATGGAGTTTGCTGCTGCGGCATGGAAGGTGATGCGCTTCCAGCCCTGCTCTCCCCAGGTGGACATGGGAACCAGTGTAAACCTGGCAGGATCTTCTCCCAGAGGAGTCCAGAGGAGGGCCACGAAGATGATCAGAGGGCTGGAGCACCTCTCCTGTGAAGACAGGCTGAGAGAGTTGGGGTTGTTCAGCCTGGAGGAGGCTCCGGGGAGACGTTATAGCAGCTTTCCAGTACCTAAAGGGGGCCTACAGGGAAGCCAGAGAGGGACTTTTTAGAAGGGCATGTAGTGATAGGACAAGGGGTAATGGCTTTAAACTGAAAAAGGGTAGATTTAGACTAGATGTAAGGAAGAAATTCTTCACTGTGAGGGTGGTGAGGCACTGGAACAGGTTGCCCAGAGAGGTTGTGGATGCCCCATCCCTGGCAGTGTTCAAGGCCAGGTTGGATGGGGCTTTGGGCAACCTGGTCTAGTGGAAGGTGTCCCTGCCCATGGTGAGGGTGGTGGAACTAGATGATCTTTAAGGTCCCTTCCAACTCAAGGTTCGATGATTCTGTTCCGGTTGATCTGGCCCTGCTGTCGGAGACCTGCTGGTTGAGGCTAGAGGGAAGTGAGTCAGGGTTTGCTGTTAGAAGGGATATCTTTTATTAGATGCTTGGTGAATGCAGACTGGCTTTGGAGCGTACGAGCCTGTCTACACACAGAAGCTGCAAACCTCAGAGCTGAGAATTAGGAGGGAGTGATTGCTCTGAGCTTACCTTGGCTCTTCTAATTGAGGAGATCATCTGAAAGAAAAGGGGGGGGGGGGAAAGAGAGATACTCAACTACAGTTCAACCTGTACAGTTCATCTGGTCTAAAGAAACATGTTTTCTGTCTCTACAAATGTCTGGACTCTTTTAGATCCTGAGATCCAGCACAGGAGAGGGACACGCATCCCACCTGCCAGCCTTTCTCAGGAGGTGGCTGAGCCCTTTGCAGCCCAGCTCCTGCAAAGGAGAGCTGCGGGCGACAGGGCTGGGGCTGGCTGATGCCTGACAGCAGCAGGAGGCTGCTGGGCTCAGTCGCTTCCACTCCCTTCTCTGCACGTAGTACAGGCCAAGTGCAATGTGCGTAGAAATGTGCAGAATGTCAGCTGTGCACCGGGGAGATGGAAAATGCATTATGGAACCATAAGAAGAGGAATATGGAATTCAACCTTTTTTTTTTTTTTTATTTCCTCAGACACTTTTCAGAAAAGCTATAAATGGCACACTGATCCTGAACCTGGCAGGTTTGCTCTCAATCCCCAGACTTTATTTTCATATTGAAGTTCCACAAGGGGAAATGGGTGACCAGGCATTTTCGGCGGGTCCCTCCAGGGAGCAGTTCCCCATCCCCACATGTGGCTGTGTATGCTGGGTCAGGACTGTCTTTGCCTTTGCTGAGTGTGATATGAGATGCAGAGATGATGAATGTCATCTCGGTTGTGCCTGAAACATGCTGTCTCTGCGGGCTTGTCCCATACCCCGTGTGGTGTGAGCCTTCATCTGATGTGGTGAACGCTGTGGTAAGCATCAGATGGACAAGACGAGTGCTTTTCTGTCTGTGAAGGCGCGAGTAAGCACGCGTGAGCGTGGATATGTGGCATTTTTGTTTGTTTTCTGTCCGTCCCAGCAGTTCTGATCTGGTCTGGCCAAGTAATCTTCCCATTAGTCACTAAAATGGCACCAGTGTTCAACCAAATCAGTCTGTCCTAGCTCATCCGTAATGATGCAAGAAAGAAAAAGCAAAGATCTCTTTAAAAATAGTTGCTCTTCAAAGCCACTGGGAATCTATTCCCTGCAGAATACTGATTACGAGGGAAGGGAGAGCAAGAGAAGAACACTGTAGTGGGGCTAGCAGAGAGTTTTGGGGCTGCAGGCTGGGGGTACACAGCTCTCTGCTTTGTTTTAGCACTGGGGCTGTTGCTCCAGGAGCTTTCCCTGGAGCCACAGGGCTTGGGGCCAAGCTGAGCCTGGGATGGTGGAAGATGTAGCATCAGCGTGGCCCACGGTGGGGACCCGTGGAGGAGTTTGGCCCAAAGCCGGCTCACCCGGTGCCGCAGCAGTTGTGGTGGAAGGGTTCGGCGAGCTGAGGGTCTGTGTTCACAGTCGAGCCCCGTGGCTGCTCGCAGCTCTTCCCTCTGCTTCCCCATCTCTGTGGCCCAGGGTGGGGACATGCTATTGTCATCGCTGTGTTTGGTCTCAGGTGCCAGCTTGTGTTCCCAGAGCCCTTGGGACATCTGCAAAGGCTACCCAGAGGGTTTGAGCTGGGCTTTTGGAGGCTTGTAGAAGTCAAGAGTGAAAGGTATACCTGTACTCCCCTAAAAGAGGGGAATTCAGCTCCCAAATGCGTTCCCCAAACACCTTTTGCTAACCTGCAAGATCCTAATATAAATGTTAGTGGAGACCAAGGGACTCTGAATTTAATGAGAATCTGTAGTAGGCTGGAGCCTGTCCTGCTCTCCTGAGTTAAAACGCAGGTTGGCCACCATTTAATGCAGAACTAATTTTCACTTCCGTGAAAGCTCCCCTACTTTTAAGCTTTCCACTCTGCAAGATAATCTGGGGCAGCCCGGGGAGGACAAGCCACAACAGCAATGAAACCCAGGGTGGAGCTGAGCCGGGGTTTGGCTCAGCACCGTAGAAGCTGCGTGGGACAAAGTCCGGTCGGCAATGCGTGCTGCGTGCCGTGCCTGGCAGCACGGGCCAGATTCTGGAAGGAACTGGCCAAGCTACTGCATGGGCTGCTGCGTAAACAGCATGTGTGCGGGCCAGGTCCTTGAAGGGGGTGGGAGGAAGGGTTGAGTTTTCAGGTAGTGATTAAACACCACGTTGCTTGAAAAAATAGCCCTGGGTGGGTGGATTAGAGGCGCTCTGCAAACCTGCTATGGCCAGGAGCTTGCGTGCTAAATAAGAAAGTAATCTGATTGATAGCTAGATAATTCAGAGGAAAAAAAAGACTCTGTACAATTGCTTTGGGAAAATAATTTGTGAGATAGGAATATCTCAAATCCAACACTGCTGAAGGGTGTTTGTGGCCTCTGCAATACTTTGAGTGCTCCTGCACTACTAGGACTGTCCTGGAGCGATTATGTTTGTCATGTCCATGTGAAAGTTTCTGGCACAGCAGCTTCCAAGTGCCCACAAATACCCAAATTTTGAAAATTTTGCACGTAACAGTCGTTAGCCTAAACAAACATCATGTGCAAAAGTGAACCCTGTATTGTGCTACATGTTCTGCTGCTGCTGTCTCCATGCAGAGTTTTGAAGGAAGATGCTACTTCTTTGGGGAATCTGTTGAGGTCTGTTCTCGTTGAGGTTGTCCTTGTCCTTCAGTCCCGAATTGGTCAGGCAGTCGGACTAGGTGATCGTTGTAGATCCCTTCCAACTGAACTACTCTATTCTATATACTTACATGGATGTCCATTGTAATGAGGATGGTGGATTACTTGGATTGCTTGGTGCTTTTGTGCTACAACCTCTTAGGGTTTTTTGTGGTTGAGCAGAGGTCAGATCATGATAGTCTGCTCATAAACTGGAAATAGTGCAGCGCCCTCCATGATAAGAGCCTAAAAGAATCTAGCAGATATCTAATCTCTTCGTAGTGGGCTGTTTGCACCTTTTGCTCTGCAAGGTGGCAGCAGTGATTCCCTGTCCCAAGGCATGAGGACCCTGCAGAAGGGTGGTGGTCACAGGGTGATGGGAACGCCTGGCTCTTGCCAGCTCCTGAGTGCTGTGATAAGGAAGGCTTAGTTGGGGAAAATGGCTTGGGGAGAAAGTGTAGGGTGAGGTCTGTTATAGTTGGTGGTGAAGGTGAGCTGAAGGAAAGGCATGTGTGTGTGCACAGAAACCTTGTTTTAAATATCCTCTTCCTTTCAGCCTCTCACCTCCTCCTCTCTGCCACTACTCAGGGAGTGCCCTGGGTTGGGGACTGTCCCTTTTTTGCCTGCTGGGTCAGTGCAGTGCCACCACAAAGGGCAGCTGATAGTGTTACGTATGTCTGGGCAATGCTGATGGGTTGATAACTCCGATTGGTATCTACAGCAGAAGTAACACAGTTGCTGTGGAAGTGGATGGCTGGAAGGAGGTGTGCGGACTGGGACAGTGGGGCAAAGCGGTCTGGGAGTGTGTAAGCGACAAATGACCAGTACTTGGAAATCAGAGATCAGAGACTGGACCTTGCTTCTCTTGAGGCTGGTCAACGCATTGATGTAGTGTGGAGCTGTGGAGCAGGGCTGGTTTTGCTGAACTGATGAAGCATCCTTCAGTAAAGATACCAGGCTGGGCCAAGCTCCTGGAAAGCTTTTCTTGCTGATGGAGCCTCGATGTCTTCTGTTTGCCCTTCAGCACAAAAATACAGCACCGGTCCCTCTGCTGCAGTCCTGGTGGCTTCCCACTTGGAGAGTGGCTTTCGGGAAACCTGAGCACCCGGTTAACAAACTGGTGGAATGCATTTGCTGCTCCTTGGTCTTAGTGCCTCAGTGCCGGTGCTAACAGAGCAGCAAGAGTCATTAGAGAAATACACAAGATATTTCAGTTATTTCTCTTTGGATGGTGCTGGTGGCAAGTAAAAGAGATAAACAGAGACTGTACTGAGCTGTGCTTAGCTTATTGCATCATTGGTTTTACTGAAAGGTTCAAGGTCCGGCTCTGAACATTGTTGCTGCCTGGGATAAACCCAGCAGCAGGGTGCATTAGAGCTGCTCCCGAGCTGTGCTGTGTTTTGCCAGAGGGAAAAAAGTAGGGAAGGGTGCCGTTTTAGTGCTCTTGCTGTGTATTCCATCTGAACGGTAGCCACAGGGGGCCGATTGCAGTGCCTTGGATGAATCATGATGGGGCAAGTCCTGTCATGCTTCTTTCTTGAGTTTTTACTGGAAAACTCTGCACTTGGCTCCTCTTAACTCCCAGGAGCTGCTCCTCTGATGGTGGCAGTCAGGGGAAGCCCTGCTGATGTCTCCTGTTGCAGCCTTCTGGGTGTTGAAGCTGGGAGGGGACCATCAGGGCTGCCTGGATGTGGGACCACACTGCTCGGCACTCTCTGCTGCTCCCCATCCTTGGCTTGCTCTGGCTTTGCTGGCTGGGGGGATCTGCTTCACCGGTGGCCTGGGCTGATGCCTGCTTGCTCCCCCTCTTGTGCTATGGTCACTTTTGGCAGTGCTGCTCGGGGAATATAAAGTGCTCCTGGATGCTGATTTGAGTCATGGGTGGCTCTGACAAAAGGACAGCTGTGTTGTTTTCTACATATCCTGCTGATGGTATCTGTCTGAAGACTTGCATGGCTTCACCTTGCTTGGCTGAAATGATCTCTTGAGCGTGAAGGATTTGAGGAACCATGCCTGCTCTTGCCTATTTTTGTTTGGGGTGGGGATGCTTGCTGGGGCTCTCCGCGATGCTCTCCCCGAGACATGTGCATGTGCATGATGCGTGTCACTGTGTTACCTGGCTGATGGCTCAAGAAAAAGAGAGAAAACGTTTAGTCATCGGAATATTTCAGCAACTTCACCTACAGCATTACCGGTGTGACTAACAGCTGGTGCATCGCCTGTCGGCTTTCGGATGGGGCTGTAAGGGGTGAGGATGTGTTTTCTGTTTGCAGTTTGTGTTATAAGAGGTGGGACCACACAATTGGCTTTTGGACCCAGCACAAAAGGCGCTGAAGATTTCAACTGTCTTCATCTCTGGAGGGAAAGCTGGGGACGAGCTAGTTCAAGTCTTGGTCTATGTCCGGGAAATCCTGTGCAGGAGAACTTCCCTTTCAGGAAGCCTGTCGGGCTCTTCCAGGGAGGTGGTGTGGCACGCTGTGCTTTCAGCCTGGGCCACCACAGAGTCCCAAAGCTGTTGGGGACTTGGATGAGATGGAGCAAGACTTCTAGTACCCGGTTCATCATTACACGGGAAGTCGATTTGCCTTTTGTAGTGTGCGCTGCCAGAGAGGTGCAGGTTGGCATCTCACTTCTGCGGGAGCTTCTCAGGCAGTGGTGGCTGTGTGTTTGCTGTGGGAGTCATCAAGAGGTGATGAAGGGGAACCTCCCACCTCCCTGACCTGTCTTGGGCTGGATTTCCAAAACCTCAGCTTAAGTACATCTTTCATGCACCTGTGTGCATATGTGCATCGACTCCTGTATGTATGTGCTGTGCAGTCACCACAGACCCCTGCTTGGCAGGGATCTGGTGGATGAAGCATCCTGCAATTCTTATTACAAGCTTGCTTGCCCCAGCATTGGCTTTTGGGCTGGCAGGCAGCAGGTTTCCTATCTGCTCCGGCTCGTGGGAAGAGTTTGGGTAAGGAACTTGCCGCCTTCTTGCTAATCCCTGCTTCTGTTGCTTCCCCCTCCATTCACTGCCCATAGCGGGCATCTCTGCCTGCTCTGAGAGCATGGGGTGCTGAGAAACACCCCTGCTACGCAGGGATCGGGACCGTGGGGGATCCTGGCTGCTGAAGGCTTTGCCAAGTGCTTTTATAGCACATGCTTTGTGGCGTGTCTTATAAAACCTCCTGCAAGGTAAACTCTATTTTGGGGCTGTCCCTGACGTAATCTGTCAAGAAAAGGTCTGCTCTTTGACTTACTGCTGAAAGTCTGGTTGTGGATGGATGACCAGTTGCTTACCTAGCATTACC
Organism: Harpia harpyja; assembly: GCF_026419915.1. Lineage (NCBI taxonomy): Eukaryota > Metazoa > Chordata > Aves > Accipitriformes > Accipitridae > Harpia > Harpia harpyja. The sequence continues at coordinate 103,664,828 of NC_068940.1, forward strand.
AAAGCAACGAGTTGTTGCTTTCCATGACTCATGAAAATGCACTGTAGGCTCTCTTAAGAATGGCTGAGATCATTTTTTGGCTGCATTGGGGTATCTGGTTTCCTTAGCAAATAGCAGTGGGGGTGGAGGGAGGGGGATTTCCAAACTTGTTTCTTTGTATGTGTGATCTGGTTTTTTGAGCTTGCCTAATAAAATACTTCATTTGAAAAAGGGAGGGAAAAAAAAAAATGTCTGTAGCTTCCACGTCTCTGTTTAGTTTTCATAGCATGTCTCATTTAGTTGTGTTTTGCTGTAAAAAGGGGAAAGGTACTAATAACATTGCAGAGCCATATGCCGTATTTTTCCTCTTAAATAAGCAAGCACAGAAACACTATGGGTGATATTCTTCTTTTAAAGCAAATTCTTCTGGGGAAGGAGAAGGAGGTGCAGAGAAAATTCTGCAAACAAAACCATAATTCCATCAATTTTTTTTGATGTTGTTGATAATGTTTGCTCAAATAGAGGACTGATTCTATAGTGATGCAGCAAGGCAGAGTATTAGCAAGAGGTATTTTAGTGTTTGGTCAATCTTTTTTTTTTTTTTTTTTTTAAATATTTATTTATTTATTTGTAGACCCTTGATTCGCTTTCCAGTTTTGCCTGCGCAGTCTAATGGGACCAGCACTCACATCCCTGAGAACCAAGTGCAGCAAGATTAGCATTAACCGGAGGAGAATCAGAGCGGTGATAGCTTTGTGATAACTTCACATAGCAGGAGGTCCCCAAGCGTTTTGCCACCTCTGCAGCCAGGTTGCAGCAGCCTCTGCAGTATCTTTTGTGGTCTAGCTCCGCTTTGCAGGCACCTGAGAGCAGGCAGAGAGAAGGGAGGGGAAAATCCTCGGTAGGCAGAAGGTAATTGTTTGAATAGGGAGATATGTGGAGTGGTGGATTTAATGTGCCCGTGCTTTGCAGGTGGTGGAAGGGGCGAAGGTTAGGCTTGTTAAACACTGTATGCAGCAGTGTTAGCTGAGTTCAGGAATTTAATAGATGTGGACCGACCTCTGGTGCTGTGCATGTTCTCTGCCAGTGCTTGGCTGTGGTTGAATTCCGCAGCTGGGGCAGGCAGAAGCGTGTCCCGGTGTGCTGCGGGAATGGGCTAGAGCTGCCCGAGGGCTGCAGAGGGGCAGCAGATCTGTCCTGGGAACAGCAAAAACACAGAAGTGTAATGGCCCGGCCGTTGGCCAGGGGTGAGCGGGAACAATGTGACTGAACAGGTTTGTGCTCACTTCCTTGTAATCTCAAAGATGAGATAATACAGAAACCCAGAAATGTTTGCCAGTGAACAGCAAGGCTTCCTTTTTCTGCCCCTGTGCGTGTCCTGCGAGGCAGGAACAGCTGACTTGCTATGGTCTCTGGCTGCGCAGCTGGTGAAAAGCAAATCCTTCTTGCTCGAGGAATGGCACGGTTGAGCTCAAGTCAACCACGGGGCGGTGGACACTACCCCCCAGCCTTGGCTCTGGGGTTGCTGCCTGTGCAAGCACCCTGCACCAGAAACCGCTGTCTGCTCCACGATTTCTCAGGTCCTTCCTGTTCTCCTCCTCCTTCTCTGAATTTCTCTGCATCTTTGTTAGCTTTGGGCAGAGTGGGTAAAGACCACTGGTTTAATCAGAAGTGTAGCGTTTACACCCTTTTTCCATGGATATAATGTATTCAATGCACAGCATAGCACACCCCAGATGTAAGTCTTCTAGATCTTAGATCTTTCCTTCCATGCAAAAAAAGGAAATAAATGTGACCTGCAGTCTTCTCTTCTTTGTGGTGCTTGTGGATATTTGAATGCGGGGCCAAAGTTCATTACTCTGAAGTGGTGGCTAGCTGCAGCCCACGTGCCGTGGTGGCTAGCACAGTGAGCTGAAGCACAGCCCCAGGGCTCAGCAGCAGCACGCCATGAGCTCTGTAAGAGCCAACAAAGGCTTTCTCAGAAGGTCAAATCCTTATTTACAGACTAGTTATTACCATAAGGTATTTCTGCTGGGCAAGACCCACCAGTGGCTGTAAATCCGGTAGTTTTGGTGAGCAGAGGATGCCAGCAGATGAGCTGGCATAGCTGACTTCCAAAGCTTTACCCTGCTTGTGCTGGATAAAATAAGTGGAAGCAAAATTTGGAAAGCTATTCTGCTGTATTATTCTTTTATTTTATTTTTTTAAACTGCTGTCCCTTCATATCGTCCCCCAATGCATAATGCTCTTTTGACTAGGGAGGCCAGCATCAGGGTACCTCAAGGGGCTACCTAGTTTCTAGGCAGGTGTTATGAAAGCTGTATTTTCTGATCAGTAACTTACAGATGGGGATGTTGGACACCCCCTGCCCCCAGATTAAGTCATTCCCTGCCCAGTCTAAGGTTTCCAGTGTATAGTATTGGGGGAAAAGAATCCTGGATCACACTCTTTCCTCCAAAAAATGAATAATTAAGTTAAAAATAGTGATTCTTTCTTTATAATTTTTTCTGTTTCTTTTTGTTTGAGCATTTCAAGCTTCATGACTTATACTGCTTTCTTCAACTTTTGACATCTACAAGTAGTTCTTTTTAACCAAAAAAGAGGAAGTGTGGATTCTGATGTAATCATGTGACTCCAGGAAGCGGGTACTTATGAATAACACTGAATCCTATGAGAATTGGCAATGCTCAGGGTCATCCCGTGGTCCAGCAGCTGAACTAGAAAACACAGCAAAACCATCTACTCCTGACTCCCTTTCCAGTGTTGCTTCCCCATCCCTTGATGTCTGTCTGGTTGCAAGAGATCCAGATTGTGTGGCTTTTGGATTTCTTATGGTGTGTGGGGTTTTTTTTAGAATTTATGCGGGAAAAGGTTTTTTTCCTTTTGTGGTGAAATTTGCAAATCTGTGATCCTGAGGCTCTCAATTGCTCTTTGGATTATGTGTGAGGATGGTCACTTGTAGAAACCTTGCACATTGGTGCATGCTTTGCTTGAACACACTTTGGAGATGATGGAGTAATGCAGCTGCTGGACCTTTCTCTGCATGCTGTACTTCTTTTGCATTTTAAAACCAGGAGGGCCTTGCTGCTGCTAGTGGCATGAATCATTGCCAATGCAAACTGCAGTGTAAGCCATACTATCTAAGATGCACTGGATTCTCTTCTCCCCCAACCCTTTGGTTCCCTGCATTTCCCTTTCTGGGGTGGTTGGGGTTTGTTTGAGTTTTTGGGTTTGGTTTTTTTTTTTTTTTCCAGCTCTTTTCTGACAGTCTGTCACAGGAGGTTTGACCTGGCTGGTTGATGGAGGGGATGCTTGCTGTCTGTTCTCTTGCCAACCTGCTTTCTGTAAAAGTAAATTGAGTGCCTCTCCATGCTGGACAAGATCAGGCTTGAGTGCTCAGAGAAGCACAAGTGCTCTGATAATACAGAAACAAGGTTCCTGCGCTGCTTGTGGCTGCGGGGACAGGAATTAGGGGATTTGCTTGGGTGCCTCGGAGCTCACTGAAGCCGAAAGCCAGGCAAATGCGAGTCCTCCTTTGCTTAACTCTCCTTGTGTAAGTACTGTTAGTGTGAGTGAAATAACAGCCAGAAAACGAAATGTCTTCAGAGGGCAACTCTCTCCCAACATAAGCAGGCAAGCAAAGCCAGCATGTTTCTTTACAACGTGGGAGATATTTATCCTGTGACTAAGCATAAAAGTTAAGAGATGGAAAAGGTCCTATTAGATCATCTTGTCCACCTCCCTGCTGGCGTGCAGTTTTTCTCCCTGGTGTATATTTATTAATAGGCTGTTGGGCAGACAGGAGTAGTTTACTCGGGGTACTATGGAAGAGTAGCAGCCAGCCTGTGCAGGTGAGGGACTCTGCACGCGCGTGACTTGACTTGCACGTGCACAAGTTGCTTGCAGCAATAGGATTTTTTAGTAAAAGGGCCAAAAGCTCTAGACTTGACATGCTTTGCATGCTTGGAGCCTTCCCGTTGGCTTGCTAGGACTCAGTTTGTGCAGGCGTCAGCTCGTCTTTATTTAAAGTTTTAGGAATAAGCTAATTTTACTTTACATTTATGATGGAGTAGGTGGTTTGAATAATAATAATAGGGGGGAAAAAAATTAGAAGCCTTTTGCTAAGGAGAGGTCAGCCAGCTAGACATCTGCACAGCTGGCCTGGGCTCCGTTGGCCATGATCTATGACAGTGGTCTGTGAAGACTCCCAGAGGAGATGTCAGAAAGGTGCAGGTGGAAATGCTATTGCTATGACAAACAGATCAGTGCTGGAGTTTCAGGCCAGAGCTTGGGGACCATCAACACTGCTTCGTTTATTACTCCTCAGTAACCATAGCACAGCCTCGTGCACGTGTATTTTTTTTCATTTCGCACTCCCCAATTTCATTTGCAGCTCAGAGCACTTAGCATCTCCCAGATTGAAATCACTGACCGTTGAGTATAAAGGGACAGATTAACTAATTTTGTGAATTAACTAATTCAGAGATGAACTAGAGCATGTGCTCAACACAGATAGGGGATGGGAGCAGAAATTTCATATCCAAGCATGTGCTGAGGTGCCTTCTCACGTAGACTGTGTTGGCTTTTGCATTTAGGATCACTCTGCTGGGTCCAAAAGTGTCTCCTGGTCAAAAGCAGTTTGAGATCAATATTTAGGATTAGAGACCAGGACCGTTCTGTGGTGCAGGTGAGCAACCAAGCCTGCTCTGCCACCAGTGAGATGTTTTTGCTGGTGGTGGCACAGTGTTGGGCCCCTGGGGCTGTGCTGTGGGGCCTGATGATCTGTTTCCTGACACTACGGTGCATTTTGTGTGGTTTTCTGGAGGTGTTACGGGACATCTCTTGGCTGAGCAATTGCTCTGTTGAATCAGGAGAAGCTATCCCCTAGATCTATGGAGGGTAGGGGCTGGGTGTTTCATGGTACAGACTGTGTCCCTGGCACCGATGGTCTTTCTCTTGGCATGTTCTGTGGAAGTGACAGGATCGCAGATGACGTTTTCCAGGAAAACTTCCAACACTTGTAAACGAGCTCTGAGATGGGCTTTGCTTCCCTTCCTTCAACCAGACATCTTCTAAGGAGGGAGCTGGAGCAGGGCACAGTGCATGCAGGGAGCAAATCTGCCTTAGTTTTATTTAATTTAGAGAAAACTTGGTCTAAAGATGTAAAAAGCAATTGCAAATGCTGTCTGGACACCGCCTCTCCTCATCAATTAGCGGCATTAAACGCTCAGCAGGGAGGATTAATTAGAAAACTGAAATCTTTCCATCGTGTGACAGCCTTCTGGTTTCCATTGAAATGCAGCTGAAGAACTGGAAAGGCTTCTGTATTTTGTTTTGATATGCAGGCATATGTTTCTTTCCATCCTGGAAATTAATTCTGTCTGTAATGGGGCCGTGGGAATCAATATTGAGTTGAACTGTATTTCTCCAGAGCCTTCTTCTAAAAGTAGTTGACTGTTTCCCCACTGTGCCTAATAAGTGACCTGATTTTGGAGCTTTTTGGTCTTCCAGTTCAGAGGTGTTGTGCGGCTGCCTTGACAGTTCGGGGTTGGTCCACAGTCTCTCGAGGGTGATGGGCTTCTCTCTTCTGAAAGTCTTCAGGTCAGACTCCCTCCAAGGTGGCCGAAAAGGCCCACAGCTTTCTGCTGCCTGTGACTTTCCATTGCACCGCACCAGCCTGGATGCTGTAGGAGAGGAAATTACTCATCCCTGCCTCCCTTGCAGACTGCTCTTGGCCTTGGTGAGCTGTCCTGCTCTCAGCCTTGCACTCTGCAATGCCCTAAGCTGGATTTAGAGGCAAGGTCTGCCTTTTCCTCAGTTTCCTCATCTTTGCTTCCTTCCGCTGGGCTTGGGGAACGAAGGAGAGTCGGTGCAGCAGCCTTGACCTGCTGCCTTGCACTTGGGGGAGCAGGTCACCGTTACATGATGGCTGTGGGTGGCACAGTTTGGGCAACTCGAGGTTGCTTCTCCTTCTCCAGAAGAAGCTGCCTTGTGTGCGCCGGAGCAAGCAACAGCGTGTGCATGGGCCCTGCAGAGCCACAGCTATGTGAAAATTGGATGGCGAAGGGCTGGCAGGAGAGGCAAGAGGTAGGGCAGACCCGGGAGGCCCTGAGGACTTTGAGCTTCAGGCAATACATATGCTCTACAGACCTGTAAGGTTGTGTGAGCGTATGGCCGCGTGCTGCCCAGTCTGGTACCTGTGCTGCTAATGGCTCATTTTTTTTATTGTGTTCAGTCACACGTGAAGGCAAGCGTACTTGAGTTCATGTGAAACTACAAGTCAAGAGGACAAGGAGAACAAAACCTCTGTGGAAACTGACCCACGTGTTTCTGTTTCATAACCCCATCACCACCCCACCGATGGCATGCATAAGCCAGCAGCTTGTGGAGACAGCAGTGTCCTGGGGCTGTGCAGAAACATGGTCCTTCTGCCCAAAACCACAGCATGTCTTTTAATCTTCGCTTGCTACCAAGCACTTGCTGAGATCTGCTTCCTCACCTTGTTTTAATCTCAATACAGAATTGCATGGCAGAAGTGGCAAGAGCAAGAAAAGGACCTTGCAAATTCTGAGGTGGCTCTTGGGGGCCAGTCCTCAGGTCCTGGTCTCCCCATGTGCTGTGGAGCTCACGTTTATTGCCCATGCAGAAGGAGCAAAATAACCAGGTAGCTGCTGAGAAAGCAGAAAGTGGTCAATTAGTCCTCAGCCCTCGGCTTCGCAGTCGATTGGAAAGTCGTGTTGTGATCAATCAAATCTAGACAGGCTGCAGGGGTGAGGCTGCAGCTTGTTAGAGAGGAAGCTGTGCAGTGGGATGGCTGCGAGAGGGACTATCGATCGCAGCCGGTTGAGGGTAAATGGTGGTATACAAAGGCTGGTAGGACGACTCACAGGAGATACAGGCGTTATCCTGTATGCTATCAGCGGGATATTGCAAGTGAGAGAAGGCAGGTCAGCTAGAAGGTGGGATCAGCGTGGAAGGTGGCACAGTGGCTTCAAAGCCTTGATCCTGCCACGAGGTCTTGCTGCCCACCTAGGGAATGAGGTGGACCTCCCTCTTTCCCGGTCCAAAGCTTGGTCACTTAGCGTTAACCTCCCCATTAGAGCATGTTGGACCAGTCATAAAGTTTGTAATGCGTTTGATACTCGTGGAGGTCAAAGCTACAGAGGCAGGGTTGGTTCCTGCCTGCCATTATCCTCGCAGATAACTGGGTGTCCTAGTCCCGGGTGCAGATGCCAGCTCACAGGCCACGTTCTCCATTGCGCAACATTGGCTTTGCAGCTCGTTGGCGTAAAGCTTCGTTCACAGAGACTATTCATTTCTGATGCTGGATAGCAGGTCGGTGCTGCGCAGATGCTTTTCTCCCAATTGCTTTTCCCAGGAAAGATTTTGCTCTGAGACAAATGCTTTTCTGAGGGTGTATTTCATCTGGAGGTTTCAGTATGTATTCCTCCTTTTTGGTTTCTGCTCCTTCTTCCTGTTTCTTCCCAGGGACATAGAAGAAAGAGGCTTGAAGCCTCGCTTTTCCAGATATGCTTTTTTGTTTTAATTTCCCTCCCACAAAGTCTTCAGTCATTGGCCATGAAAACCTGCAGGAGGAAGAAACGACAGCACTCTTCTGTGTTGGCTTTTGTCTTACACATAGAGATACACCTTCCCCTTTGCTGTGTTCACTTAGGGGGGTATGTTTGTCGAAATCAGAGGGTTTCTGTTGGTGTAACTTGCGTCGGGGTTTCTCTCTGCTTTCTAAGTGCACAGATAACTATCCAAGGACAGGATTTTGCCCTGTCAAAGGGGAAATGATGCAGAACAGTGCTCTTCTCTAGCTGCAGACCTTCATCCTCAGCAGGCAGGGCTGTGTGTTTAAATAATCCTGACTCGGCTGGCTTCTGGGGAGATGAACATACTGGGTTGCAGGAGATGAGGATCCTTTAGACTTTGTCACTTCAGTGCCTGATTTAAAAATTTGCATTTAGGCACAGTGTATGGTGGGACTGAGCTGGGCTTTGGGATGTAATCAGGGTGTCTGCAAGTTGGTTTGGCTCCACCAGTTGCTGACGGAGGCAGTTCCTCTGTAACAAGTGTGAGTTCAGTAGGGACGCAGTTCTGCACTGTGCAGACCTTGATGCAAGTAAAAAACCAATCAGGTGGGGACCACGTGTGTTCTCTGGAAATTTGCTTTGCTTGACTTGTCTGTTATATATATCTATATGTATAACATACATAATAAATATATATATTTATATATATATTATTTTATGTTATAGATATAAAAATACATAATATATCTATATTTTATATAGATAAAAATACATTAACTCTGACCTGATAGGGCTGTGTTGTCTGATTTTTGCTGATAGAAGAGTCCTTTCTAATCCTTTTGATTTGTTTCCTTTTTTTATGGGTTTCTAGAAGTTTGAGATCTGTATGCAAAATCAAAGCTATTTTATATGCCAGTGTAAATTTCTGATTATTTCACTGAATTTGGTAAAAGGATTATTACTGTAAAGCAAGAACACTTATTGGAGCATGCTGTCTGCAACATTTCACTTATGAAGTCATTTGCGTGAAGAAGAAGTGTTGAGAGGGGAGAGGTTTTAAGAGCTCAATGACTGTTTTAAAGGGCTGTCATGGAAGTTAACAGCAGGAGTCTTGCAGGTTTTAAAGCTCTTATTCTAAGTACACGTTGTGCTGGAATCAACAGGATGGCTCAGGAGATTTTTCTTTAGAATTGGCTGTTGAATACAGCTGCATTGGCTGCATCACTGACTAAAGGTAGCCTGCATCGTGCACGATGGCTCTTAAGCACAGATCTCTTCTCCAAGCAACGTATGTTGTGAAAAAGATTCTCAAGCAGTTTTGGGGTGTCGCTCCCAAAAATGGGGAGAAGAAACCTCAACTGATGAATATTCATATTGAATTGCTTGTTGGGTTTCATGCGCTGTAGTTCTCAGAGCACTGGCTTGCTCCTTATGTGAGCTGTGCTGATGCATGGATGTCACTTCTTCCTTAGCAGCCTGATCGGTGCATGCTCAGGAAAGGTTTTTTCCTCCTCACCTTGGCTTATGAAGTTTGTTTCTTGAGCCCACTTGGGAGAGATATGTCTGCAAACCTGGCCTGGTTACACGTGTGTTTGCAAAAAGTCCATCCCAGTTGCTTGTTAATAAACATAGAATCATAGAATCATTTAGGTTGGGAAAGACCTTTAAGATCATCGAGTCCAACCGTAAACCTAACACTGCCATGACCACCACTAAACCATGACCCTAAGTGCCATATCTACATAGATGCATGGTCTTAAATGGCTACTTTTTGACTACCCCTGTGTGGTGCATCCTTTGGATAACCTGAGTGGAAAATGCCATGAGAGTAGGATCTTATGTGTCTGAAGTGTCACCAAAATTTAGCTATTCTTTTGTGTAGCCCCGCAATATGGATCCTATTTCCAGGGCAGTTCTATGTGCACAGGGTCGAATGTTCTGTAGTGTCTAGACAAAACTATAAGGATGAGGTTGAGATGATCTGAGGAAACCTGTAATATTTCAACCACTCTCTCTTTGCATTTGAATCCATCTTTGCCAAGCCTGCAGGCTGTTTGACTGAGCTATCAGCATGCATACGTTTGTATTCTCACCATTAAAACAATCTCATTTGCTTTGGTGTTGTTTTTAACACTACCCCAGCCCTGGCCTCTGAAGCTTTTTGAAAATAACATTTACAATAATATTTTTAACAGTTCCGTAGTATACAAAACTCCAGCGCCCTGGCAGGACTCCCGGAAACTTGCTGAAAGTTAATGTGGTCAACTCTTAAAAAGGAGAGATTTTTTCCGCTTGACTCTTGCTTGTTAAACTCTCTGAGCCCAACATGTTGTTCCCTGCTGCTTGAAAAAACAAGGAAAGTCCCAATTTTAGCAATGCTCGTTTGAGTAGCTTTCCAGCTGAGCCACATTTCAGGGGCAACTGTGGCTTATTATTTTTTTTATGGTGGTGTGTCCCTACACCTTCAAACCAAAGTGTTAAGTGGTGCTCAGGCAGGAATAAGTAGGTGCCGCTTTCCCTCAAAGCCTGTGGATGATAAACCACAGAGGGAGATGCCACTTGCTTGTGCTGCAGTAGTGGCAAGGTATGCCAACTTGGAGGCCATGTTATATGTTGGATGCTGAGCCTCAGTGGGGTAAGAACAGCCCTTTTGGGGGTAGATGATACTGTAAATCCCATTTCAAATCAATGATAGACTGCTGGTGACTCCAGCTCTCAATGTTGGACTGCATTCTTCCCGCTTTCCTAACACCCATCCTACGTTCTTTCTCCTAGTAAGTCTCTTCCACTCATTTTTTTTGTCTTCCCTTCCACCCAGCGAAAAATTGCTCTTCTCCATCCTCTCCTCCCCTACTTTGCTTTCCACAGCTTAGACGCACAGAGGCTGGAGTCACATCTAGCTGGACAGTACGTTGCTGTTGTCTCCCTTGGAACTCAGTCTTGCTTAATCCCTTCCCAGCCAGGAGTATGGGGAGAAAATGGAAGAACTGGGATTAATTTTTAAAGTGGATTAATAACCTTACATACAGCTCTTGCATGGATACTCATACTCTGCACTCACGTAGCAGTAATGAAGTTGAGCCACTTTGGCTGCAGAATTGAGTTCAGCTCCATCAAATCAAAGCTGCTGTTACTCTAGATGAGAGCATCTATACTGGGCTTTCCTGCAGGTTAAGTAATCTCCAGCAGTTTCCTGAGCAGACAGGAGGAGCAGCCGAAGTCTCTTGCGTGCACGACACAAACCTGGAATCCGAGTACTGCATTGCCCCAACATCCCTGGGAGCCGATGCTTTGCTGAGCTCTTACTTTCATTGCTTGGTAGGAGGTGTATGTGCATGGCGAGGTTACCAGGACAGTAGTTTGAGGACTGAGAGTGGAGATTTAAAATAGGTTTACAGCAGAGGCTGCTTCTGCTAGCTGTGGGAGCGGTGGAGTGTGAAGCGGGAGCCCCGTTTCAGACGCTCACTGGTTTGTGTTGTGAACTGCTAACACTTGAAGGCTCTGATCAGGGAGCTTAGTGGGAGGTGAAGTGGGGATTCTGCTTTGAAGTGCATCAGAGTAGAAAAAGGATTTTTCTGTTTTTTTCCTCTTATTTTTTTCCCTTTATCCACCCTGTTTTTTAAGGGAGGTAATAAAAGGACAAAATTTCTACTTAGAAACAGGAATTTGTCCTTCTGTAACAGGAAGCTGCTGGTATGTATTTTTGGGAAGCCACGGAAATCGCCAGTGTTTGCAGTCCGATTTGAAGGCTGGCTGTCCTCAGGATTGAAGAGATCTGCTAAAATAGAAAACCTTTTTTCTCTCGTGTATCCGTGGAGATTTTCTGCACCGTGTGCGGGGGCTAGTTTGCTCATGAGCTGGTCATTGGGGTCTCAGGGGCTTGCTATGGCAGAGTTGATGGAGAAGAGCGCAGGGTAGGGCTCTCTTGATGGAAAGGTCACCTGTTTTTTCCAGGGTTCATTTGCACGGTTCCTGTAGGTGCATGCTTTTGTAACTAGAGATGGATTGCAAAGGTCTGGAAGGTCTCCAGAAAGCCATTAGAAAAGTCTATTACACTGATAGGTGAGTTAACCTGGGCTATCCCAGGAATTTAGGGTTAATCCAGGCTATTTGCCAGTGGCCTCCGGTGCAAACTCTGCACGCAGCTTAATTGCTGGAAGTGTCGCATCAATTTTGAAAGCAAAAGCAGTGAAGATTTGGGCAGTTTCCTGCTCTTATTATAATCAGATGGAATTTTTACACTGCTTTCTCGGTGGTTTTCTGCTCTCTCTTGATTCAGGGTTGCGTAGACTGACCGGTTCCTTTTCAGGATAGGATTTTTAACTTTCCCAAGCCTGTTAGTTACTTGCTTGCCTCCTCCTTTGTCTCGAAAATGGACAGAGCAGAGTCTGTGGCGGCTGTGGGCTCTTAGGCTAAATGGTGCTGTCCTGAGAGGAAGTTGCAGCAGCAAAAGGAACAACGCAATTTGGGGCACATGTACGTCTCCGCCTCTGCTGCTTTCTTATCGCTTTCCCTTCCTGCTCGTCTCTCTCAAAATAGGTTGGATAAATATCCTCCTGCTTGCCAGCACCAAGGCGCCAGAGCTGCTGAAAATCGTTTTAATCCACGCTTGTGATCATTCCTGGTTCACTTCAGATTTGTTATTGTGTTTAAATTGATTTGACTGAGCTGGGAGATATTCAAAGTGCCTTTTTCTACTGCTTCTGCCCAATGCGTGGTACATAACACTCCAGAATTCGTGTCTTGTGTCCTGGCGTGCACAGCTCTCATTGACTCTGGGGCAATGTTGCCTGCAGGGACTGCAGGACGGGAATGTCTTACTCTCTCCATGTGAGTCTGATGAAGTACTTGAGATGTCTCTCCATTTACTCATGCTATCACACAGGTTGACAACCAAGAATTCTGTGTGCTTATCAGCCAGCTAAAGCGGACTGGTCTTTGCTGATCGCGTCTTATCGCACTGCTTTTTAAAAGGTGCCCATCGTTAGGTGGGTTATGCCTTTGTTCAGTCTAAAATGAGGTTTTTCGCTAGTGAGCAGGACTGACTCCAGCAGGCTCAGTTTTACACTAAGTTTCCTGGTGAAAAAAAAAACCCAACAAAACCACAGCCCCTTGCTGGGCACAGAGCTTTGGCTAAATGCAGCATGCCAGGTAACTGAACCCACTTCTGCATTGGTTTTGGGCAGATTAGCAGATAGCCATGAGCGGCACTTGGCAACACGCAGAGACTCTGGAAGGGCTGTTAGGGACATGCCTGCCATGAGGGATGTATGGGGCATACATTGCTGCCGAGAGCTGCCTAGACTCAGCTTTTTTCCCATGCGGTCAGAGGAAAGCTGGTCCAGCCTTGAGGAACCTTGGCTGGAATTTGGAAGGCCTAAATTTAGGTTTCTGCTTTGATGCAGGCTGCTTCTGGGACTGACTTTCCACATCCTGCTGTCAGTTTGGTCCCAAAGTGAGTGTTATCCCACAGGGATGCTGCAAAACGTTATGTGTTAAACGTGGTATTGCTTTAAGGTTGCTTTATATAATGTAAAAATACATTTTAAGTATAATGTATTAAAGATGGTCTGCTCTTAACAAAGGGAGACCTATGGCACAAGTATAAGTTGTTTACTCCAAGATTTTAAAACCATAAAGGTACCAGGTTTGTGGTGTGTTACCTTTGGGGTGTGTAGAGGAGGGCAAACTGCTGGTCTCAATTCCTAACTAAATGGTTCTCCTCTTTCCTCCAGCCCAGGTGGTGGTGGGGAAACACTTTGTGAAGAGTGGTCCTGTTAGTCGCTGTCCCCATTGACGTGTCAAAATTAATCTGTAACCTCTGTGTATGTTTGTTATTACAGGGTGGATGCTTGAGAGTGGAGGATAAGGTACAAGTGTCTGGGACCAGTGGAATGGAGGCCTGATGTAGATGGAAAGATGGGTAAGAACTGGATTCCCCGGAAGCAATTAACTTTCTGCAGCCCGCTAATTTTGATTGGGGCTACCAAGCATGGCAACGGAGTGGGAGACATTGCCAATATGGTCTGGCTGAATATTACATTGCTTTCTAATTTTTTTTTTTGCCTGTCAGTGGTGCCAAAATTGGACAAATTCTCTTCTTATCGTCAGTGTGATCTGGTGTGCCCAGATGTTCTAGGTGGAGCCTCTTCCCAAGTCCGCCTTGTATTTCTGGGCAGAGCATCTTCATTCCCTGTATCTCTTCTCCCCAGGAAGCTTCTGTTTCAAGCAGAGCCCGAGTATATTGCTTTTCTAATTGGTGACCTAGATTACTTGCACCTTCTCCCTCTTCCCCTGGAACAGTTGTGTATCAGATGCTCTGTGATGCTGAGGGAGATTTTTTTTTTAAAGTGGAAATTATTTATAGTTCTGAAGGTACATAAAGATCTTGATCTTATTTCTACTGCTAAAGAAAATTCATTATGTCATAAATCAAAATTCATTATGTCAGAAGTCAGGACCACTTGGAAGTGCTGGACTCTCTCAGTTTTAGCATGTGAATAATCAGGTTGGTAGTATTGTCTCACATGAGGTTGGTAGTATTGTCTCACATGAGCATGTGATAAGTGCGAGAGGCCCAGCCCCCCTTCAGCTTCTCAAGCCATTGGCCATCAAACTTATCACATTACTCTCACAAAATCATACCTTACTTGCAGGAAAATGTTCATGCTCTGTCCTGTGCTTGTAAACTGTCACACGGGTGTGACACAGCTGGAGGGATTGCTTGGTGTCTTCCCAGCCCCACTAAAGGACTTCGCAGGAGATGCATGCCTTACTGACAGCAGCACTGCTGGGTTTGGGATTCAGCCAGCATTCCATGCATTTATGAGCATGGCAAAGTATGAGAAAGCTCTTTGCAGAATGAACATTGACCACAAACCCAATTCCAAATTGGTCTACAAGCCATTCTGCCAGCCAGTAGCAGTTTGCAGCTGTAGAGTTTTGTGCTCCTTTTCTTTAATTTTGCTGAAAAGAGAAGGCTCAGCAGGTTAAAGAACACAGCCGGGTTCTACCCAATGTGGGTGTCAGTGCTTGATTAACATGTGGAGCTAATTGAGCTTAGATTGTCCTGTTTCCTTCACCAGAAGAAGCAGGTTACAGAGAAGCCTAAATTAATCTCCTGAAATGGCTACCTGACCAGGTGACCCGAGAAAGAAGAGATCTTGAAGGAGTCTTGGTTGAAGCTGAGCCCTGCACTTTCACATTTGCAGCATTTACACAAGTTCACCCAAAACTTTTCAGGGATGGTTGAAATGGTGCTGGGGGCGGGGGGAGAAGGGAGGTGGGGGGAAATACCAGTAAATTTAGGGATTGTCCTTGCAAACCTCGTATAAAAGTGATTCAGAATTTGATAGTGGTTTGAATTTAAAAAATGAAAAATGTTAAGCCACTGCCACACCTTAACTCTTTGTCCTCCCCCATGGAGAAAGGAGAAGAGCAGTGCTTACCACATTCTGACTTTACCTCTCTGATTTTTTTTGTGCTTTCTCTGTTACCTAGAAGAGAGATTTTGTGGGGAGAGGACTATTTTAAAGCCAAGTTAAAAAAAAAAAAAAAAAGGAAGGGAAGAGAAAGTCCAGACCTCCTGCTTCAATGTAAAGAATGACAAATTTTGGTTTAAAACCCCTGGTGAAAAAACCCCAAATTTTTTAGAGACATTTTCACTTTGAAGGCGAAAACCACTCCTTTGTCGATGTAATTTTTTTTTTTATTTTAAGAAGGAAAGTTCAGACTCGCTTTGAGCACCAGTAGGGAATGAGTTGCTGGCTCCAGTCCAGTTCTCAGCAGATAGTCAGTTTGATGACTTCTTTTACAGAGAGTGTGGTTGATATAAACTGCTCAAGGTGCCTTCAAACTGTCGGCTGTAAACATAATATGGATGCACTGGAGAAGCAGTAAATGTGGGAATGCTGTAGTGAAGAGAGCACCCTTTTGCAAGGCACTGTGTTTTTTGGGAAGGTGAACCGAATCGGTAGGAGTCTTGTGCCGATTTGCAGTTCTGCTTACGCTTGTACGTGGATGGAAGGTGCTGGTCACGTCCCCTTCTCCAAATGTCATTGCTTGGAGCATTGCTATAGCTCATCACTAACATAGCATCAATGCCTGTGTTAGGGACCAGTGAGGTCTGCCAGCCTGCATTCAGAAAGGATCATGGTGTGGTCCTGAGTTTGGTCTCTGACTTGACTGTTGGGGCAAGACGGATCAAGTAATGTGTATCCTGATCAGTGTTACTGAGTGGTGTTTGTTAGTTGAATCATTGCAACAGCTTTGCTGACGCACAGAAAATTAGGCTAAATTTTGAGGTTTTATTGGTTTCATTTCCCCCCTTCCTTTTATATGTGTGTTTCTTCTTGGGGGTGAGGGAGCATTTTCAAGCGAAGAGCAGGGAATTTGCAGTCATGTCATTGATTCCCTTCTGGTAGACCACAGAGGAGGTGTGTTGGATGAAGTGATCTATGAAGGTCCATTCCAAGTCTACCTTTCTTCCTAGGTTCCTATTTATAGACTGCTCAGTGTCTCAGAGTTCAGCATAGGACTGTTCACTCCTGGACATGTTCTAGGGAAGCTGCATGACCTCGTATGGAGACCACAAGGTGGGAAGTGGGGACTTCTGATGTCTCTGTGGGCTGCACCTCTGACATAGCAGTTCGGTCGTGTCATGCAGTACAGTGGTGCTTGGACTAGCCCTCTGCAACTGTGGCATCCCAGCACCGCGGGTAGGTTGCTCTGCTGTTGCAGGTCCAAGACAGAATCTCTACATGTGCCAGCTTGGGGCCAGCCTAAGCAGAGGTCCTTGGCACTGGGTCTTCTTATGATGTGTAGACATGGCCATGACCATGTCGCTTAACATTTATTCTCATAGTGCTGTTTGTGAAAGACCTGGACATGTCTCTGCAGGATAGATTAGAGGGCTTAATTTTGGACGGAAGAGCAACTGGGTACAGCATAGGATCTTGGGACAGAATTGTTCTGGTTTTGCTTCATGCTTTGGTCTTCAATAAATCTCTTGGGCTCCCATTTAGTGTTGTCCTTGGGACACTTTACTTGAGATCTGTAACAATTGTATTTGTACTGAAACATTTGACTCTTTCTTTGCATGGAAAAGGAAGGTGGTGAGACCAGTGGGATGGTTTGTAGGTGGAAATGGCGTTGGAAGGACTTAGTGATTTCTAGAGGGAGAGATGTAGCCGTGCTGTAGGTGTTTAGTCACTGCTTCAGAAGCTGACCACATGTTTCCTGAGTGGGTCAGGTCTTGGGTATGGAGGTGAAGTGGGGTAAGATGACTGAGCATGGGTCTGAGAGAGACATCTTCAGGAAAGCTAGTCCTCAACACACCTTGCTGGACACTGGTCAACCAAAACAGTGCTGGAGCCTAAAGTGGTTATCTGCTGTCAGTTTGGTACTGTAATTCCTTCTGGTTGGAAGAATAATGAACTCATTTTTAACATGGTTGTTGGGTTGCCATTATTCTCAGGCCTCAAAGAGTCCAAGTGACATATGCCTCTTACATTGGTTTTCTCAGCCTTGATAATGAGAGAAAAATTGGAGTGGAGAACATGTGTGTCCTAAAGCAGGATGTCCCACCTCTCACTCCTGGCACAGAGCAATTCCTCCAGCTTGCAGTCCATTTCCATCTGCCACCTCTCCACAAGGGTCCAAGACCTCTTTATAATTTCATCAAAATGTAGCTGTGGACCAGCAAGTGCATATGATACTTCTAAAGATGTCCACGTCTCCAATACAACACAGTGGAAGGACTGTGGTCAATAGCAGTTAAAAATTGCTGTGTTTAAACACTGCATCACAGTAAAAGTAATACTAAAAAACTGCATAAGTTGATATAAAAAGCACTAATTTTTTTCCTTTTGTTTAAAAATGACTTAAGTATTCTAATTCTGGTTATGAAATGCTGTGTGCATGCATATGTGTTTCTGATGATAAAAACTCCAGGAAAGCTTATCTATTCTGTTCAGCATATGTACGTGTAACTCAAAGGTTTAGGTCTTTAGTACTTTTCTGGAGTGAGTGTGACTTTTGCTTCAGCAGAAAGGTAATCTGAAGTGCGGGAGATGGGAGAATGATGCTTATTTACAGTATTGCCTTGACAAAGTATTGCCTTGACAGAGTGGGTGTGTTTGGAGAAGAAGACTGCAGGCTAGGCTGGCAGAAGGCAGAGCAGCTTGCTGAAGGTGGAGGGGGCCTGTTTGCACAGCCATGGTCTGGCCATTTAACCCAATTCAGTTTTTTGGGGGGGCTTTTGAGATGGAGAGAACTGCCCCAGTTGGTGGGGGGAGAACAGACCAACTCTCCCTATCCCCATGCACGCAGGCATTGATGTCTCAGCTCTCCCATGCCTCGTTTTCCTCATTCCTCAATCTAAGGCAATGGTTTTGCTCTTCACTTGCTCTTTGTATGCTGAGAGCTATTAAAAAAAAAAAAAATCAGAATGAATTGCAGCAGTTTATCTTATAATAAGGCACATCAGGCTTTCTAGCTCAGGTTTTGTTATTTTCGAGGGGTGTCCGGTTAAGAGGTGTCTGTGTCTCCTTCTGTCTTTGGGCACCTGGGGAATGCAGGACTGGACCTGCATCGCTGTATTTGGGAAGTTGCAGCCATTGCTGCAGCAACAGGTTAGGAGTTCATGGGCTCTGGGCTGTGGCTTTGAGCACTGGAAGTAGCTGGGCTGGGAGGGTGAAAGAGGTCTTTATGAGCCTGCAAATAACCTTCAAAGGTATTGGAGGCAGTCAGGGGAAATAACTTGCCAGCTATGTTTCTTGCTGGATAAACATTTTTCTCCTTTCAAGTGTGCTCAAGAGAGAGGTCCGGGTTGTGGGGAGAAGGTAATATCTTTTATTAGACCAAACTGATAGAGGTGGAAAAAAACAGGCTACCAGGGCGAATAAGCCCTTCTTCAGAAGGAGAAAATTTGAAGCTTAGCAGGAAAACAGGCTGGAAAAATTGCCCCAAGCTTAATTTAATTATGTTAATCCATTAAAGGAAAAGGTAGCTAGTGTCTGTGGAGCAAAGGGCAGAGTTATCAAAGAAGCTGTGAAAGTTTGTTGTGAGATGAGAGAGAGAAATCAGTACCTGGTACCTTTGAAGTGGTGAGGAGTTTTGTAGGCAGATGCTGTGGGAGAAGAAGCATCGTCCCATAAAAACAAAGAGCCCCCCCCCCTTTTTTTTTTTTTATGCTCAGCAGACCTACAGGCATACAAAATTTTCTTAAATGTGGTTAATTTTGCTTTTTAAGGTCTAGCCCCTGCTTGCAGCTCTCCTAGACTAACTTTAATCTGCAAAAGCAAATGAGAAACAACAGGTTTGTCCAAGAGCAGTGTTAGGTTTGTGGTTGGACTCAATGATCTTAAGGGTCTTTTCCAACCTAAATGATTCTATGATTCTAAGAGGCAGAGATTTAGCATGGCTTATCTTGCAGCACTCTGCTTTTTTTAGGAAAGCCCTGATTCTCACTGCCGTATTCCTGTCTCTGCCTCTCATCTTCCCCAGGGCTGCAGCTGGGAGCCACCCAGTGCAGGAGCCTGTTTGGGGCTGGGAAGTCTTTGGCAGCTGGAATGGTCAAGGCTGGGTTAAGTTTCTCTTTGGTGCTCCGTAGGGTAAATGCTTGCTCTTTGGCTGACAGAGACTTGCTTATTTAATCTTTGCTATGCCTTAGATCTCTTTATGAGCTTCGGTAGCAGGGGACCGAGGTGCACTCTCGTCGTTCCCTGCACGCCTCAGATGGGTTTGCAAACACACCTGCCCGCTTCACAGCCAAGTTTAGAGGCACTTAGAGGCAAAGCGGCTTACCCAGTTACACCTCCGTTAGCCAACAAAACACATCGCGGCCCATGCTTTGGCACTCCGTGTGCGGGTATGGCCGAATTCCTCCCCCGTGATGGGGCGGCCTTGTCTGCTCCCCTTGTAGGGAGCAGCCCAGGGGGTAGGGGATCTGACTGGGGGCCTGCGAGGCAGCACGGACGGCAAGCTCAGATTAGCTGTGGAGGGTCTCAGGGCAAGGCGTGGGTGCTGGTCTTGCTTAGTCGACTAAATACAAAAATAGTCTCAGGAGTGTAGAGCTCGTCAGAACTCCTCGTGTGGGTCCCAGCCCTGCGTGGTGTGCTCGGTGCTGGGGACCGATGCAGGGCTAGGCGCCATGCTGCTGCTCTTTTGGCAGCAAAATGACACCTGCTAGGGGCTGGAGAAGTATTTGAGGGGTGACTTCTTGGAGAGATGGTGGGTATGACTGGCACGCCAGGGTCCTGTCCTGTCCTGCATGGCCTGGGGACACGGCTGGGCCTGTGTACCCTGCTGCAGCCCTGGGTGCCATGGTGGCCCGGGCCCGGTGGCGGGGCCTGGGCTGAGCCCCACTGCCGTGTGGTGACGGGGTGCAGGGTCAGTCGGCAGTTGCTGGAGAAGCACTGAAATCCTTCATATCACTGAAAACTGGTGTGTTTTTTATTATTGAACCATCACGGCTTGTGCTCCAGGATCCAAGTCGCTGGCTGGGTATGCGGGGCAGCACCTGTTTTCCCCAACTCTGCCCTCTTCAGCAAATCTTCCCCCCCACACCAAATGCCACCCAGTTTTAACCCAGATGTTTGCCCCATTAGCCGAGGAGGGTTGAAGGGTGTGGGGTGCCATGGCTGGACCCCACAGGTTGTTACAGGGCCCAGCAACACTGCGCTGCTGGAAGAGGGGGGCTGTGAGAAGGAGGGAGAAGGGCCAGGTTTTGTGCCTGAGCCTTTATCTGAAAGCCACAGGATAAACACCACAAGGGCAAAGATTTTTGTCCATCTCCAAGCTGTCCAGCTCTGATACACACCACAGTGCGGCCTCCGAGCAGCTCTCCTCATCATATAACGCCGGGAAGTTTATGTGCCCTCTTCCCTGAGCTGCTTTACCCTAACCGAATCCGGCTGTCGGGATATTGCACGGGCTGTATCTGGGGGGAAAATGGCTTCTTAGCCAGGCTTTGCTACCCTCTGTGTGTGCAGGGATGTACGGGGGACACGTGGTGACGAGTGTGCACGGGGTTGGGGCCGTGGAGGAGGGCAGCGTGTTGCAGAGCATGGGAGAGCTCCGCCGGCGGCTCTGATCCCGTGGAATTTTACTGCACGTGGTGCTGTCAGAGAGATGGCTATTTTGGGAGTGGAGGGTTGTAGTGAGCTGCAGATGTAACCCCACTTTCCCTCCCTGCTGAGCTAAACCGAACACCTTTTGGATCCTTTTCCATTGCAAAGGTCCCTGGTAAATCTCTGGGATGAGGGTACGTCAGTATTGTGCCACAGCTCTTCGCGTTCATCAAGAGAAATTTCTTGTATGATTTGTGGCTTTGCCACTGAAACTTTCACATAAGTGATAAAACTTGCCAGTCAATGCTCTTGAGAACTGTTGGGTTTGGTATTTGCAAGATCACTCAGTGTTTTAAGGCATTGCTCTCGCCTTACCTAAACCGAGGTGCAGTCCCAGTAGCGTTATGTTAGCTTTTGGTTTTCCCTGGGGAAATTCAGAGGGCAGTTGAAGTTCTTCATTATCTCACACCCTGGATCTCAAATACGTTATGACATAAGATATTCATTTATTTGCCAGTTTATTCTCTTTTGCTATTTTCTCAATGCTTTTATAGACATGTTAAGAGCCTAATCACTTAATATTATATTGGAGGTGTTTGCTTATTCGTGTACATGAGTATTTTGGGGACTGGTTGGGTCCTGTCATTGTGGTGATCAGAATTAGTTACATGTGTGATATAGAGTTTTACTAATTATAATTTAAAAAATAACTGGTTTAGCTTTTTTAAACAGATTCTTGCCTTCTCCCCGAAGCCCATTCCTGAGCACTAATTTCTGTCCCCTTTTGCAAGGGGATGTAAAGGGAAGGGTTGTTTTTGATCTAAACAGGTTCTCTGACCTGTTGACTGTGCAATTTTACCAATGGTTGTATGGGTCACCTGAGTGATAGCATGGGGTAGAGGTAGAATAGGAGGCAGGAACTCTTAAAATGAGCTTTACCTTTGAGAAAAGGGTCTGTGAGATAGTATAACTGTACCCTAAACCACAGATGTTTTATTGGGCATTTGATGTGATGGACATCTGTAGATGTCAAACGCCTCTGATGGATTTGGTTTTGTTTCTTTTCACAAAGCAGTTACTGGTTGTGCTATAAAAGAAAAATTCAAAATCCAAACCAATGTCATTTATGGAGAGCAAGCGTTTACCATTGATTTGTCAGGTAAAGTATTAATGATCTTCTATACCTATTAGATGGTGCACCCTTTAGCATCATAATTCCTTGATAAGGAGAAACATGCTTTCAGGAAACCCCAGCACCCCACAGCATTAGTTACCTATGTGAATCTGTGTATCCCAAGCTTAAGACGTCAGTGAGCAAAGTCCTGCCAAGAAATCCTGCATATCAGATAGGTCTTTCCTCACTTCCTTGTGTATAATTGCTCCGTTTGACCTGCTGAGCTGTGCCCTGCCCTTGAGTTGTACACAGGGGTGACCTTGCCATCCCTTGGGTGGGGTTGCAGGAGGGTGAACGACAGCAGGATCCAGCTGCCAGTGAGCCTTTGCTGACTTGCAAAGGGAACATGCTCCACTGGTGTGTCTGCTGCAGTGCGCAGTAATCTGGACTGGGGGAGGGTAATTGGATAATTTTTCTCTTTATCACACTGATCCAGACAGTGGTAAAATGATTTGTGCATGTAGGTTTAATTTACATGGAGGTTCATCTGCATCTCTCACTAGATGGATGCATACAGCAATCTGTTTTGCCACAGGTAATTCACAGACAGCCCTTCTAAGGGGGATGAGTTGGAAAACAGTATTTGTACCTGCCTACGAGAGTGTCTGTAGTCATGTAGTTCTGTATTTCTTTTCACTAAGTTTTATTACATTTCAATATTTTTGTTACTATATGTTCAAAGTCTTGCCTTTTGAAAGGGCTTTTACCGAAGGCGACAATGTTTCTGCGAGGCTTCCCATCCTCTCTTCATCCCCTCTCAGCCTTCAGGGAACTCTTCCCTCTGCCTGGGGATATCCCCAGCAGTTGCATCACCTTCCAGAGAGGTGGATGCTAGCGATGAAGGGTGCTGCTGGAATTTACACAGGCACAATGGCTGAACTGGGCTATCAACATCATGGTTGCGAAAAGCACAGTGGGATCTTTAGTGACCACAAGTGGTCACATCTGTGGTTTTACGTTGGATCCAAGCGGAAGTGTATGTGACAACGTGCGGCCCCTTAGCTATATGCTCCAGCCTTGCTCAGTAATGACTCAGAGGACAATATTCTTCCCTTCTGCAACGCCCAGGATTTTTCCCTGACTTTTCCCAGCCCTAGCTCTGCCTGGTGTGTGCGAGAGGCCGAAATCAGAACTTGCCATGTTTTACAGGACTCTGTTTTACTTCTGTAGGCTTTTCTGTGTGCTTCATCCAGCTGGTGCTTTTTTTTGTGTTGATGGAAGCAGCTTCATGGAACTACCGTAAGCTGCCTCTTAGTAATGACCTATTAGTGAAGCCAACAATAACAGCACTGTCTAGACCATCTGAACAGAGCTAAATTATTCCTTTGTCCCTTCTTCATTTGCTTTCTCTCCTGACTGTTGAATTGTTTTGGGTGGTCCATGTTGACCTTCAGGCTTGCTATTTCTCCCTTGCTTCCCCCCTGCCGCCCCCTCATTCAGCAGTGAGCCTGCTGTAGTAAGACTGAAACTCCAGGTTCCTCTCTCCCGCACGCATGCTGGAACCAAAGCCATGTAGCAGCGCCGGAAACATGTATATGAAGGGCAGAGAGATGTGTCATCTTGTGGCTTTTTAATGTCACTTCATAGTTGATTTTGCTAAGTGCTGAATGTCCTAGATTCACATTGGTAGTGCCTGGGATCTGTGAGTCTTAACATCTTACAGAACTGAAAACTTGATGGGAGAAGGAGGTATACTGGTTTAGATATAAAATCCTGCCAAAACGGATCAGTGTACTTTAGTAAAAGTATAAAACCAACCTTCCCATGTCCACTGTAGCTCCACTGGTCATTGCTACCTGGGAATGCTCTTGGCTTACTTCTGTGTGTTCCTTTCCTCTATGTGACTGTGGATATTTACCTTTGGGAAATTAATATCTTTGAGACTGCTATTATATTTGGTTGGAAGTGGTCCTTGGTTGGATGGGCTGGCAGTGTGATCGCATGAGCTTTGTCACAGGAAGCTGATTTAAAAAGCACAAAATTGGGGTGTTGGTGGGAAGTAGGGAAGAAAGAAATGAGTTTCTTACTAAGGGAAATAGCTGAAAATGAAGTAAGAGCTGAGGATGGAAGAAGAGACACTGGGGTCAAAGGGAAAGTGCTAAACACAATTGATTTTTACATTTCATTTTTGCTGTCTGTGTAATCAGCTTTTCTTTGTCCTGCTCTTCCATCATAGAAATATTCCTCGTTACATGCTGTGCTGAGGAGAGAGCAGGCTTCGTTGTATAATTCATCCTGTCAACCTACAATGCCTTATGTGAATTTGTACAAAACGGTCCAAGAGTGAAGCTGGGCCAGAAGTTTGTTCAGGAGCAAGAACCTGCTCACGTTGCGCAAAGTCAGTGGTTTCCATAAGCCTCAGAGTCCATCTGAACTCTTGTGGATACTTCATTGGTGTTGTGCAACTTGCAGCTGTTTTGTTCTGGAGCTGCGGCAAAGCCTGGGAAGATGTTTGCTGTGTAGTCTCAATGCTGCCTTCTCAGAAGGCTGAAGCATACTTGGGTCCTGCCAGTGCTAGATCAGGAGAACCTGATCTTGCATGTCCCTTGGGCATGGGATTCCTGTTGATTCCCCCATTTTCTCCCTGGGAGAGCCGTCCATCCTGCACTCCCTGCACTCTCAAACCAAGGCAAACAGAGAGCAAGAAGCCTGTGACTCCTCTTTTGCTGGAGAAGCTTGTTAGTGGCATTTGGATTTAATTATCCAGTAAGCTTCAGTGCTTGTTTGAATTTTGACTGAACTGGCTGAGCTGGCTGCTTGTTTCCATGGAACAAAGTTCTCCACCCTTCTTGGGAGTCAGCTTGGAGACCCCAAGAGCAGTAATTAGGATGGGCAAGAGGCTTAGTCTGGAAAGCATCAGTCCCTGTGCAAAGCTGTCATGGAGAGGACTGGGAAGTGTCGGTTTTGCAACCGATGATGCAAATTGTGCTTCTGCTCTGAAGTTGCTTCAGAGCATGGTGTGGGGGTTTTTTTTCGCTTTGTCTTGAACAGTTGAGACTTTGGTCATAGTCCCTCTGAAATGGCAGTTCCCTTGGACTCAAAATGCACTGTTAAAAGTAGTTAAAAAGCTACTTAAGCACATAGAAATACATTACTTCAAGGAAATTATATACTTCTGCTTGTGCTTAAGTCATGTTCTTTCATGCTCCAGCAGCAGAAAACAACCTTTCCTGCTCATATAGGAAGAAGTTTTCTTGCCTTATTTTGTAGCAGTGATGGCATGGATGTGTATTTTGTTTTTTTGACAAGTAACACTCATGTTTCGTAATAAAAATTATCAAATGCTCTTCAGAATGCTGTTTGGCATCAGCTTTTTAGTAGATGGAGGAACAAGGATCTAAATACAAGAAATATCTTCTCTTTCTTCCCTTTTGTGGTGTTTTTTTTTTTTTTTTTCTTCTAGTACCTGATTCAGGACAGCTGCAGCCCAGTTTTACAAGACTGATTCTAGGCTGATTAAGTTGATGGTTGGATATTTCTGAAAATGGGCTAAATTTAAGCAGTTACTGAAAGTCAGTGCATGCTTCTCTTTTTGCTGTCTTGGGAGAGATGCAAAAGGACGCTTCTGGCAGAGATGTGTAGCCTGACTTTCTAAGGAAATGTGACTTCCGTAATCGTGCAGGTGGGGGTTGCAGCACCAGGAATTTTTAAACCTGTATTTGATGAACTCAGAAGACCACATTGCAAAAAGTTTTGACAAAATTGATGGGTGGGTAGAGGAGGAAGACTCCGTTACTGCTTTCAGGGCAATGTGGTATAAACCCAACCTTTCCTGGACGTTGGAAACCCCTCGGTGTTTAAGGAGATAACAGAAGTCCATGGGAAATTGGCCTTCCTTGCTTTGTCAATCAGTAAACAACTTGCTACAAGTTGGTTTGAGTACCCTGACTTGGTGACCTGCATAAGCCCCATGTGGTAGGATAGGCAGCAAGGACATCCAGGTTTTCTGTACACCCTGCAGAGGTGATTTCCAATCACAGTCTCTCTGCATTTTGCAGGGTTGCTCGCTTCCAGCTTCCTTCTAGTGATACTACATTGCAATCTCTTGTGACTACTGTCCATATGAGTGACGAAGTAATGTATCCCGTAGGAATAACACTGAAGCAGTGACCCTGAATACTCACTCGTCTCTAGTGGTAATAGTGATAGGATCCACTTCAGCTCAAAGATCTGTCTTTTTTTTTAATGTATTCAGTGATGCCATGTGCTCAGCAGACATCCTGGCAAAAGCATAGTTCATGCTATTGCTCTCAGCTGCATGGTTGATCCTCATGGGCACCCATGGGAGGTGGTGGGAGCTCTCTGGGATGTGGTCTATGGGGCGGTTGGGCCAGTTCTTGGGGGCTGCCAGGTCTTTCTCTTGGGAGGAATGGAGGGAGCAGCTTACAGTCACTCCAGAAAACTTTGAAGTTACTGTGTCCCTGTTTGTTGGTATATTATTTTTTTATTATTATTACTACTGACCTCCAGCAAACCCTGCTGTCCCTCCTTGGGACAGGCAGTGCTGAATCTTAAAAGTTCTGGAATATCCTTGGAGGGCACCAGTGTGTTAACCAGAGATGCATCTCCTAGCAGATGCTGCCAGGCATGTCCAGGGTGGTTTGGAGGTGGGAGAGCGGTGGTGAATCTGGTGGTTTTGCTAGCAAAAGCCCAGCTCTGCCACTGCCTGTTGAAGCCCTGTTTCCCCATGTCATTATGGACTGTGTTTTGTGTCAGTGAGTTCAGGAAACTTTTGTTGTCTCTCGGGTTGGAAAAAAAGAAAGGGGTGAGGGATATTTTAGAGATTATAGCTTTGGTGGAAAATTCCTGGAGGGTGGTGTGTGTGGTTTTAGGTTTTGTGTTTGGTTTTTTTTTTTTAACTTGTCCCTCCCCCCCTTTCCCTTCCCCTCCACAAAAAAGTGTTTTTTTCTTTTTTTTTTTGTGTTGTTTTTATCCTACTACAAAATCTGTCTGGAAAACTATGCTTGTCCCCAGAGGTCCCTTTTAACAACAACAACAAAAAAACCCAAACAAAAAACCCAACCCAAACCCCAAACTATGGGAACATTCTTGTTGGGGTTTTTTTGTGTTTGGTTTGTTGTTTTGTTTTGTTTGTTTTTTTTTTTTCTCCCCTTAACTAGAACTGAAAGTTACCTTTTTCTTGAGTGTTTTCTTGCAGCATTTCAGGTTATGCTCCCTGCCACCCCTCTGGAGAAACATACCTGTGTTTTTAGTGGGTAGGGGAATGTGGAAGAGAAGACGAATTGCACTTTAATGTACTTTGATGTGAATGTTATTATTTTATTAATTATATATTTAATATTGATATGTAGATATATATTTATATTATATTTTAAATATGTATATACACACACATTGCCTGCAGGAAAATGTAGGCATTTTCCTAATGCCTGATGTAGGCATTAGAGCTCATTTCTGAGCTCTAAAATAAAAGTGACACTGGATTTTAAACATTTTCCCCCATTTTTCCCCTTATTTCTTTAATGAGATGGCTCTGGGTGCACAGCACGGATGAGAATTTTTTTTCTCACATCTTTTGTTTTTTTCACAGCTTCAGTCCTGATACAACCCAGCAGGAGGAGTGGGAAAAACGAGATGATGTTGTATCTTGAGTATGAGGATCCAGGACATATACCTCTCTGGGGAAAGAACCTCAGTATTTGGGTCCAATCCTGGATGATTTCATGTAGTTTTTGTTATCTTTCACATCTTTGCGGACTTGGAGTTAAATCTCCAGGCTGGCTTGGCGTAGGGGTGGCTCTATCCCTGGAGACACTCAGTTTTGCACAAAATGTGGTAGCTGTATTTGTATTTTTACAGTAATAGCTGCATGTGCCTGATACCTGCCTGTCTTGATTGTATCATGAGCATGGAGCATGCAACGGGTTCTCACACCCTTCTAACGAGTGTGCCGTGCCCTAGGTCTTGATAGGTTTTTTTAGTGCTTGTGGTTGGTATTTTGCAATGTAATAGTTTATAGCTGCTTTAAGAGACCACAACCATAGATGTAAAATTGTTGAAAAGGAGGAGATTGGTTTCAGATCGAATGGGTCCTTCGAAGTTTTCTAGTTACTGCAGAAATTGGAAATACCACATGGACTCTCAGTGTGTCTCTCTCTTCTAGCCAGCATAGTTGAGTTTGTTACCTCTTCTAATGAGTTTTTTGCCCTCTCCTGTGGTTTCTCACTGGCTCTAGTTTTGAAAATCAGTTGTGGTTCTTGAGCATCTTTAAATGAAGAGGGTGGAAACGAGGAGATGAACAGCTGTGTTGTACTCCATCACCTGCTGTGTGAGCTTTCTGGGTCCTGAAAGGTTTCTGTCCTGTAGAGTACCACCTTATACCTCGCAAACTGGATCCAGCCCCCTGGACAGTGCATCTGGCCTATGGGTCTCTCTCCAAAGGACCCCATGGGCAGCAGACATGGGCTATGAGCTGGAGAAGTGGTCACCCACAGTCAGCTATTGACTTTTCTGAGGATCTGTCTCACCTGTGATGAAGAAAGCTGTATTTCCAAGACACGATGGGCTGGGAGGG
The DNA here is from genome assembly GCF_026419915.1 of Harpia harpyja. Taxonomy (NCBI): domain Eukaryota; kingdom Metazoa; phylum Chordata; class Aves; order Accipitriformes; family Accipitridae; genus Harpia; species Harpia harpyja. The sequence goes on from NC_068940.1 coordinate 103,693,124, forward strand.
ACTGTGGTGTAGTTTTTGAATGCCTCTCTTAATAGGAAGGCTAGACACTGTGTCTTTTGACCCATTTGGGTTGAAAGATTGTATTTGCAATGCTGTATTTTTACTCTGCAGTTCCAGGGTGAGGTTGCCTTCCACACTTCAGTTGTCTCTCCTCCTTTTGCAGATGAAGAAGAAGCTCTGAACTCTATTATGAAGGATTTGGCAGCGTTGGGCAAATGTGGGGGGCTGCTGGACAACAACAGGAATAAAAACAGCGTCCACTCCAGCAAACAGGTAAGGCGTTGCTTGAGTCCACCCTAAACTCCAGTAGACCAAAGAGGCAGGCATGGTGCTTACCATGCTGGGAGAACAGAGTTTAAATGTTAGAACTGAAGTTAGCAAGTGCTGCAGGAGCTCAGCATGTCAGAAATAACATAATTTTACTGAGGCATAAAATTTAAGACCCCTTTTTGAAGAGCTGTAAAGAAGCTACAGGCATTCCCCCTATCACAGAGGAGCAATGGAGGAGCAGAGAACAGTGATAGTCCAAATATAGCATATAGCAGTAGAGCCTGAAACTGGTTTTAAATCTCAAATCCCACCCCAAGGCACTTCTTTTTCTTGCTTAGCACTGAAAGTAGTAGAACTTGTTACAGGCTATGCAGCCTTAAGATTTGGATTAGTCAAATGTTTCCTGTTGACAACGTTGATGAAATACAGTATTTATCATGTGCACGTTTTACTTCAGATATTTGAAAGACAGACTGCTAAATTTGAGCTGTAGACACTCAGGTTCTTTTGGGAGGAATAATGTCATTCTTATATTAAAGTGTTTAAATATTAATTACTGGTGTTTATGCTCCTAAAACCAAACATTTTGGCGCTGTTGCACATTCAGAGTTGATTTGGTGAGCAAAAATGTTGTCCCTTGAGCAATGTCAGAAATTATTCGCTGACATAGCTATTAATAGCTAAAGTGGATTTAATAGCTTGTTTGTGTACGGAACAAATATTACGTGAACGCGAAAGCTGTGAAGAAAGAATTCAGTTGTCAGAAAAGGAAGAAAAAAAGACGGGGAAAAAAAATTAAGAGGACTGGAAAGCTGCTGGAGAAGCATGCGAGCAAATCCACTTGGAATTCTAGTGCTATGGATTAGAATAAGCTTGCAATCAACTTTGCAGTTGCTGAATGCCTAGCAAGGAAGAAAACAAATTGTCATTTACTGTTGTCATGCATATTTTAATGGCACTTGTGCTACTAACAAAGAACTCTGGACGCAGAGGGGAAAGATCCTTTCCTGAATCCCTCTAGACTTCCTAGACACATGCAGGCGAAAACACGTGCGCACGTAGCATGTCTGTTTTAAAGTGTGTCCTGGCGGTAGCAGCTGTCCAAGTTGAATCACTGGATTTGTGTTCAGCTCATGCTGAAATAAGTCCAAGATGTTTACAAAACTGACCGGAGAAATTCAGAGCTGGCTCTCTGCAGCTGCAGGCAAAGCAGACAATCCAGCGCAGCTTTGGATGGCTCTGAGAGTAGCATTTTCTGCAAGTTGATGGGTGGGGACCATACCAAGCCATCTTGGGTTGCTTTCAGGATAGCAAAGCTTTTTAGACTTCTCTTAAATAACATACTTGTTTTCTCACAATGGGGGAAAATCCCTGCTGTCATTTTTGAAAACTGTTGCTGTAAATGCAGCAGATGATATACAGTTAACCAGATAATTAGTCAAAAATAAGGAAAATAATAGTTTTCGTTGGCTGAATTGTTATCTACAAAACTTTCATAAAGTTGACGTCTTGCAATCAAATTCGTATCCACCGCCCATCCACTCTGTATCTTCATTTATAAGTCACCAATAGAGTTACGTTGTGGTCTGATATCAGCGTTAGAATTGTTGGCTGCCACTTGTGTTTAATTTTATTATGTTAGGAATCAAACTTTCCTTCCCAATTACAGCATTGATGCTTGGAAAAACATTGCCTCCTTTATGAATTTTCTTTTTATCCATAAGCAGACCAGCCGTAGCTGCGTGCTCGTTGTTACTTAGAGCTTTCCGATGGAGGAGATGCAAATAGTCAGCATCCTGCTCTCTTCGCGCATCCGGGGTTGAGGATTCAGACCAACAGGCCCCAGGAGATGAAGGGCGTTGGAGTATGTTGAATTGTTGCTTCACTAAATTGGACTAGCTGGAACAAGTCTGGCTTGCGGGAGGATGGGAGTCTAGTCTGCGAGGTGGGGAGTGGCCAAAGTAGGTGGAATTAGTGGGGACTTGGTTCACGTTTGTAGCTCAGAAACTTTTAATTGACTTGTTTGGGTCACTTTTACTTTTTTTTTCCCTTGTTTTTTAGCACAGAAATTGATGGGGGGGGAAAGATCGTTTTGGAAATGCTGTTGTCATGCCTGTGATTTGTTGTTCCTTTTGTACTTGGTGTTCCCTTTTTTTTTTTCTTTCTTTTTTATTTTTTTCTGTGATCACGTTGGCTGGTTGGAGTGAAGGATGCACTGCGCAGTCTTCCATCTTGGAGAGGGGGAGTGAGGCATGGGGCATTTAGATGCTAAATTTTCCTCTTGGGAATCTTACTGTAGGTGTCTCTTATGAGGCCCTGCAGCAACATGCTCACATTGAAAAATTTGGGTCTGGACGTTCAGTTGTTGGAGTAAAAAAAAAAAAATCTCTCTTTCTGTGGAAAAATGCTTTTTTGAGGCATGGGAATCCTTCAGTCAATGTTCCAAATTTCCACTGAAAAACACTTTAAATAAGAATGTGTTGACTAACTAGCCTGTCCCTTTGTGGCTTGCAGCAGTTTTTTGGTCCACAGAGAAACACAACCAAAGTGTTATCTCATCCCTGTCTCCTGGAGGGGTTCCTTTGTTCTCTCTTGACAGAAGTTGAAATTTGGAGCCTGCCAGATAGTATTCCTGGTAGGCCTGGGCCACACAAGAAAGTGGTCTGTGGTGGTATGTGCTACACAATATTTTTTCCCCAAAATATCGACAGTTTTGCTTCAGATCATCTTATGAAATTAACATCCTTTGGCAAATTGTGTAAAAATCTTTCTTTTTTTAGTTTGCTTTCCTTACAAATGAGTTGAGGACTAAGGCTGAGTTTCTGGATGTCTAACGCCTCGTGGCAGAACAAGCTGGAAATGAGAACAGCAATATCTGATGCACAGTGCGGATGAGTTTCCTCCCTTAGATTGTCCAGGCAGCTGGCAGCAGATGTGATGGCTGAGCTTGAATCTCCTGAGTCCTGGTCAGGTGCGTCAGCCACTACGTGATGCTGCCTTTCTGCCTTGTGAGAAAACAGGGTAGAGGGACAGAGATGGACACCCTTTTCCTTCTGTATGTGAGTCACAATCTAAAAGGGAGCCGTTCTTTGGGAGCAGAGGGATCATCCTGACGTTATTCCTAGTGCATCCTCTGCACTATTATTCCTCCATTATTCCTTTTATCACTCCATTATTCCTCGTGCATCCTCTGGCACGGCTGGGAGGAGTCCTTTCAGGCAGTCTCCTGGACTGAACAGACAAAGGAATTTGTTTATAGCAGTGGTTCTGAAGAGGGGAAGGAAGAGACAGCAGAATAAAGATATGCACTGTGATCACTAAGGAAAAAGATGAGTGGAATAAGAAGGGAAACCACAAAGAATTAGAAATCCCAAACAAAAGCACGGAGGAGAAAGGAGCAATTATATTAACACTTATTTTGCATCTGTCTATGTGCAAATCCATTTATTTACATAAATAGCACTTGGCAACTCGCAGCATGAAGTTGGTTGTCAGTGCTGCATTTCGGTCTAATGACAAGGCATTGGTGTGGGCCTCTATCACAGCTGATGACAGCTAGCAATTCCTCTGGCACATTAATTTTGATTGCAAGTTCCCCCATGGCAATGAAGTCCAATACTTGCAAGGAGCGTTTTCCCATGCACAACAAATGTCAGACTGACCTAAAAGTTGTTCTTTTAGTAAATTACCTCCGGATTCTCTTTTCTTTGGCAAGTTCGATGCAAGACAAAGCTTGCTCATAACTAGAATAAAATACAGCTCATGTTCTAGGGCTCTCTGTTTGTAGGTCTTCAAGCAGCCTAAAAGGAGTTTGGCTTTATCACATCTCTTTTACCATTGGGGAATATGATGAGGGTCCATAAATATCACCTTGAAGATGGGAGTCTCTGTGAGGAGATCTGCAGGGATTGCCCCATCTGGGGAGCAGAAGCGAGGGACCAAGAGGGGAGCAGCACTGGTTGGGAAAGGCTTGGCTGGAGATGGCAAACGCAGTGGAGTCACAAGGATTTGGGGAAGAGGCTTTCCCTTGTCTGTGTGTGGAGCTGACTTGGGTGCTAAGAGAGTAATACCAAGGAGAAATTCAGCTGGAAAAAAAGCTATTCCCTGCCAGGTAGGTGGTTTTGGATAAACATTTTGAAGCCTGTGATTTCTGCTGCTGTATAAACCAAAAATATCTGTAACAGGGAGCAATGAATCCTCTAGACATCATCTTTCCACTTGCCTCTGAGCTGCTCACGTGCTGGGCTTGCTTTTTCGGAGGAAAAGAGCTGTAAGGATCCAGGGGGACCAGGATATCTTGTAGCTTCCACCCACTGAGAGGAGAAGGGGGCAATCCCAGACAAACCCCTTTCTGTCTGGTTGCTGAATAACCCGAAGTGCGTGGGGGTTCTGTGCAGATAATTCCTAATGATGCGGATTAGTCATCTCCTATTGCGGTTTAGGGACGTGGTCCAGCTGTCTGGCTTGTAACGAACGTCCCGTTGCTAAAAGCAGGGGCGAGCACAGGATTAATGCAAACAACGTGCACATCGGGGAGGTACAGAAGTCCCCTCGGCCTGGCCCTGTGGTGCTGATTTCTCTTGGCCGAAGCCAGAAGTTGAGGAGAAATCCCACCGCTTTGTGGCTTTGTACAAAGGAGTAACTAGAGCACTAATGCTTGAACGCTGCACAGCTCAGCGGGGTTTTCTCATTGTTTCCTAATCCAACAAGTAGAAAATAAGAGAAGTGAATATAATCCCTCTGCTTACCCTCCAGCATGCAGAAATGGGTCTCCTTCATTGCCCCTATTTTACCCAGGGGGGAAACTGAGGCAAAGTAAGCGTCCAAGGTGTCTCGTGGGTGGGTAAGAGCAAAGCTGGAATGAGCCCCTCTTGCTGCAGCGCTGAAGGGATGGGGAGAGGCCCCTTGTGATGATTTTTCCTGCCTTTCTTCACCTCAGAAGGGTTAATGCTGGAGTTGGAGGCTTTGTCCCAGGTGGTTTGTGAGGCAACCATGGATTTGGATGGAAGGAGTGATCCAAAGGCCCTGTCCCTGTGGTGTCTCAGCATGGGCAAAACGGTCCTCTGGTTAGGTTTGACAAAAGCAGCTTTAAAAGCTAGCCACAGAGGTGGAGTCCAACCAGAACGCTGTTTCTGACGGCGGCTGAATTTGGGAGGAGGAGAGGACGTGATGGGGGTAGTCCTTGAACTGGGATTTTACAGGGTGGCAGCTTTAGGTGCTTCAGCTCTCGGTGCCACGCTAGCGCACGTCAGACGTGGAGGTGCAGGGATGTCTCCTCTGCTGGGTCCCTGCCTGCAGTCGGTGGCATTGAGGCGATGCAGCGAGGGCATCCCTGTGCCGTTGGACACCCTTCTCCGCAGGCATGGCATTGCTCAGCGTGGACCTGTATCCTGATCTGATCGACCCTCTGCGTGTTCAGCAGTGAGGGTGCTCAGCACCTTCTGTTCCTCCGAAGCTGCTTCCATTTTAGGCCTAACCGCATGTTTTCTTGCTCTCCGTGTGTGCTTTTATTACAAACAGCAGTCAGCTCTTCAGGGATCTCTGTATAAGATCATGATTCACCTCGTTTGGAAACACTTTTCCCATTTTTTTCCAACGTTTTGCTTAATCTAAACCAGCGCGCAGGGCTGCTTGCTCCAGCTCTGGGGGCCGAGCTTGGCCGAGCCTGCTGGGGTGCATGCTCCCAAGCCGAGCAGGCAGAAGCGGTTGCCCCCTTCCCCCCCCTCAGTTCCCATCAACGCTTCCTCTGAAGCTCGGCAGTTGTGGTCTTTTTCGTGAAATTAGAAGTTTTGAGGAAGGAGCTAAAAATACCTCAAGGAAAGCCTGGAAAGATGGTGATGGGTTTGTGGCCACGACGGTGGCTTTGCTTTTTCCTTTCCGAGGCGGATGGCAAGAAAGAGTAAAATACTATTTGTTAGTGGGGCTGGAGGAAATGCCGGTACAAGTATCTCGGAGAAGAAATTATTCCAGAAACGAAGGGAATTACTGTGGTATTTCCTGTCAGGGTTGTCGCTTATTTTGTTTGTGTCGCAGCAGGGCCTACAGGCGCCAGCCGAGACGTGGGCTGCTCTGTGCCCCGTGTCGTACGGAAATGCACATGAAGAGGGAAAGTTGCTCAGTACATACAACCTGGGAGATCAAACATCTAAATTTTATGCTTGGCTCTGCCACTCTGCTTCACAGAATGAATCACAGAATGGTTTGGGTTGGAAGGACCTTTAAAGATCATCTAGTTCCAACCCCCCTGCCATGGGCAGGGACACCTTCCACTAGACCAGGTTGCTCAACACCCCATCCAACCTGACCTTGAACATGTCCAGTGATGGGCGATCCACAGCTTCTCTGGGCAACCTGTTCCAGTGTCTTACCAACCTCATAAATTTTTTTTTTCCTTATATCCAATGTAAATCTAGCCTCTTGCAGTTTAAAACTGTTGCCCCCAGGCTGGGCTTTTCCTTCACACCCTTAGGAAAAGCACCTCACACCTCAGTTTCCTCTGCTTGCTCCCGTTACCTGCCTCAGCTTTCATAACATTCCATGAAACTGTCAATGAAATCCTCTGGTAGAGCTCAGTGTTGAAGGCTGGTGCCTTGTGGCATGGCCTTACCCGTCTCCTCCACCATATTTAACACACGCCATTCTTGGATGTCTCAGCTTGTTCTCCTACAGCAACTAATGACCTCTTGATTGCAGGGAGAACAAGGCTGCCATTAACCTCAGTTGACATCTGATGGCAGGGAGGGTAAATAGCATGACTTGGATTGTGCAAGGAGTCGCCGCTGTTGTCTTCATTCCTCACAAAATTGCAGAAGTGAGTAGGACCTGGCAGCTTCCACAACCTGCCCTCAAGCACTTGTACGTTGTGTTGAGGTCCTTACAGAGAAGATGCTGATCCTGCCTTCCCCTCAATCGTGCATTTGAGACGCTGGGTGCAGACTTGCGTGAGGTTTTGCTCCAGCACTTGGCAGTGCCCCAAACTCCCTGTGTAATCTCAAACCAGTTGCTCCAAACCAGATTTCCATGGGTGTAAAAAATCATAGCCTGCTCCAGCATTTAGGAAGTGCTTTGCATCCCCCTGGGGCTTCCTAGTGCTTTGGGCACTGCCCACTTCTTTTTTTTTTTTTTTTTTTTTAAAGGAAAAAAGTATTTATTGCTGATAGCAGTCATGAATTCAGCTTTACTGTGGGTCAAAACATGAGCAAGCCAAGGGAAGACTGAAAAATAAAACTGTAAGCAACTTCTCAGACTATAGATAAATATATATTCATCCCTCTTACAAATGCTTGTAAGCTTAAGGTCTTGGTTTCTTTGAGGAAGGTGAGAGGTTAATGTGTTTTATATCAGAAAAAAAAAAATCTAATTAACAAATGAAGTCGGTTTTCATTTCCCTATTGCAGCCGGTGTGTTTATTGCTCTACTCAGAAGCAGAACGGAGCAGTGTGGGGCAGCTGGCTTACTTCTGTTGGCTTCCGGCCACAGCACATCAACCCTGTTGTTGATGTAGAAGAAAAGGATGCAGGAGGGTCGTGGCTCATTTTTTTCCTTTTCTTCTCTCTCTCTGGAGCTTTATATGAGTGTTTTGACATTTTTCCAGCCACAAGCTGTTTTTCAAAACTTATTTGTCTGCGAAATTTGTGTTGCTCAGCATAAACAGGCATTGTGTGCTATGTCCCAGCTCGGTGCAGCATTTGGGTCTGCACTGAAAGTGAAACCTGTGTTTTGAAAGGTTTCCTGCAGCGAGGCTGGAGCTGCGTGAGCTTTTCCCCTTACACGTCCTGCTCCTTTGTAAGGAGAAACCTCGAAAGTTCTTTCCCCTGATTTTTTCCCTTACTTTAGAGAAGGGCTTTGTGGAGCTACATGCAGTGAACCCACATCAGCTGATTTACTGCCAGCATCCAGGAGGGGTGAATCAGCCAGGCCCTGTTCAGAGAGGCACATGCAAATAAAAATTGGCGTAAGAGAGCCCATATGTTTTTTTCCTTTTCCAACAGAGATAATCCAAGGTGGCAATCCCACCTGTATTTGCCTGTCTCTCTAGAATGATTTCGACCTTCAACACTAGGTTGGTTATGGGCATCCCTTCTCCTTTTGAATTTTGGACTGTTTTAGAGTTAGTTTGGTTTTTTTATGAGTTGGGCCTGTTCTAGAAGTGAACCTGGAGTTTGTCCAAAAGTTGTGGGTCTGGAGAACTGGCTGTGGACACTGAGGTGATGTAAGTGCCTGTTTAGCACAGGCCTGTAACACTGCTGGAGTGCCCCATTTGGTGACTGTCCTGGCACTGGTTCTTCCCAGCCTTTCTGGAAACACAGAAAATGCCACAAGTAGAACTAAAAAGGATGCGTTTTGGGTGATCCAACATGCTTACCCTGAATCTGCTGGGTTTTTTTTTTTTCAAGCTTTTCAACTGCGTTGCCTCCAGCCTTGACTTCCTGAAGTTTGGTGGGTGTTTGCAGAACTCAAGGAGTTGTCAGTTTAAAAATAAACCTAAGGACACCCGTCCAGCTCATTTTCCTCATTAGAGACAAAGCTGTTTCACTGTGGCTCTGCTTTCCCTCTGAGAGGATGGAAAGTGTGCCTTCACACATTGGCAATCCAGGGTGAGAGATAAGGCCCTTGCTCAGGAAGGGCTGTCACCCACCCATTCGGGGATTATCCCTGTGAGATGCAGGCGGCACAGGACCGAGTCCTCCCTCGTGTTACACCTTGGAGGGAGGTGGCAAGCACTTTTTTCTCCATGGGAAGAAAACTGCTGTTTGAGGAGGCTTGTGTGCACTAGCAGGGGCAGAGCCCTGGTTAACTGGGGTGACTAAACCTGGTCTGAGAAGTAAAGAGGGTTTTGATCTGCCTTGGAGACCATTGGAAAGTCCTGGCATGAGCCAAGGGGTGCTAGAGGGGTGCTTGGCTCAGGCTCGGTCTGAGAAGCTGAATGAATGAAAAGGCTCCTTGTGGTCTTGATTGCTGCGAAATATGCACAAATAGAGGATGGGAGAAGTGGCTTTTACTAGTCCCTGCACAGTTGTATGCCCAGTCTGCCTGTGACTCCATTGACTCTTCTTTGGGGAAATTTAATGATTTCTCTTGAGGTGAGCAACAAGTCAGTTCAGGGTGGGCATTTACTGTGTATAGTGTAGTGATGCCTGATACACTTTGCATTTTGTAGCTCCTAACAAAATAACAGCCAGCCTCACCACCACACTAGCACTGTTGGCTTTTAAAATCCAAGACTGTCTCTCCACTTCCATTATAGGATGCTTGCTTTTACTTCTTATTTCTTTGCCCCAAATATTCCTGTGTTCTCTATTAAACATCCTCTGAGCTTTGCTTTTGGGTTTCCAACAGAAAAGTACTGGGGTAAAACCATGGGGAGTGCTGAAGATGGACAGACATCAGACACTTAACATGTTTGCCTCTTTGATAATAGTGCCTTGTTCCCAACTGAGTTCAGAGCATTTGCAATTTTCTACTTTTATTAATGCATTTTATTAAAACTAACAGTTATACAGATGAATCAGTGTCCTCTGGTCAAAAAATAAGGTCTTCTGTAAACAAGCACATTTATCAGCAATGTGGAGTTTCCTCAAAGTCCACGAGTCCAGCAGGTAGCTTGGCCCTAAATGGACCAGATGCCCACTGGAGTTAGGGGAGTCTCCCTGAGAACTCCCATCAGCTTTGGATCTGCGAGTCAATCTGGGATGCAGTTTAGGACTTAACCATTTTCTGCTTTTTCTTTCAGCAGCGAAATGTCAGGATCAAGTTTGAATATGAAGGAGAAAAAAGGTATGTACCCAACCCACTCCCCCACATGTACAGGGGCAAATTACCTTTTTTTACCCAACATTGTTCTACTGACTTCAACCAGCTGCAGATGAGCTCACAGCAGGTTTTGTTCCCCTAAAATCAACTACAGTTTTATATGCAAAAGCCTTGCCTCGTCATCCCATTTGCCACAAGTACCTCCTGGGATTTGCACACAGGCAAAGTGGTTCGAAGCTGGAAGTCATTAAGTGCCTCTTACCAGGGATATAGGGTGCATGCTTGGATCCTTTTCTCTTTTTAATTCTTGAGCCCTGCTGAACCACAGCTGAGCTGCAACTCTACAGAAATGTGTCCTTTGATTAGCAGCCTATGACACTTACTTAAGATAACCAGATTTTGGGCATGGGTCCCATAAAAATAGAGCTGGGAGTTAAAGCTTGCCCGCCCTTCCCTGCTTGACATTTTCATGGAAGGTGTCACTGAGCTTGGTGCTCAGTGACTGTGGCAGGGCAGGACACAGGGCTGGAAACTCACAGGCTGATGGTCCAAGTTGCATGTTAAAGCCAAAGAAAATTTAAGTCGTGTTATCGTAGGGCTGGACTGTACCTGCTGATATGTACCTGTAGAGCTGCTGCATGTGATGGTGCAAGAGAGTCACAGGATGCCAAAGTGCATCATTCTCTCTTAGATCCCTCTGCTCTACTCAGAGCCACTTGCTGAAAGTGGAGATGATAAATCACTGACCAGTGCCTCATCCCGCGTCTTCTCCAGTGAAGGGCTGCTGGACTTTCTTCTTTTCCACCGGTACTTCACAGCAGGGGGAGGAGCAGAGGGGCTGCACTAGGATTTTTGGTAGATGTTCTTGCAGGGTAGGTCAAGTCCCCTCTTGGGCATAGCAGACAAGCAGCATTTCTATGAGTGTAAAAGCAAGGAACAAGCTTTATGCTTCATGATGGAGGAATATGAGTCCTTTCTTCTGAATTGTCAGTCTAATCCCAAGTTCCAGTATGCTTCTACTAAACTGAGACTATTGTTGTATTTGTTTGTGTATACAGGATTATCCAGTTTCCAAGACCAGTCAAATTCAAAGAAGTGGTGCAGAAGGTCACAGATGCTTTTGGACAGACGATGGACTTAGTCTGTGTGAACAATGAGGTACTCTTCTCCTTACTGCTAAGGGGGAGTTTTAGGGTGCTTGGTGCCCACTTCAGGATTGAGCAGTGGTTTGTTCTTAAGGCCCTAATTTAGTGTTGTACATGGATGTAAAGAAAAAAATCTTAATTTGTGGCTCCCAGCTAGTGAACGTGCAAGAGCTGTGGTCTGGACACAGCTCAGTTGGATTCTCAGACTCTAAGCCAGGCTTTTCCCTTCTCAAAACTATTTCAATTAAGGCCTATTAAATGGTGACACAGGAACATTGTCTTTCCCCCAGAAGAAAAAATCCCCCTAACTCAAACAGGGGGAGGAATCAAGTAACTGAGATGATGGAGACATTGTCAGTTCAGCCGTGCAGTCAGCAGCAGTAGATGTTTTCCCATTAACACCCTTGAGGCAATAGGGCCAACTTTCAGAGTGCATCTGGCTGGTGAGAGCACTCACAAGGCAGAGAGGAGAACGGCCGAGACCAAATGGCTTTCCTGAGAGCCACATGAAGTGTCTGTAGGCTACTGCGTGTTTGGTTTGGATATGAAGCCTTCCCATCTTGGGGGCAGTTGCAGGAGCATGAAGTCCAGAGCATGAGGGACAGTGCTGCTAACACAGCGTACTTTTATCTAGCACTGACTTTGTTTCACCCCAAAACCCCAGAACCATGTGCATGTTCTTGTGGTCAGGTCTGCAGTGAAATGTGCATCACTGAAGGTTCCTCTAGCAAGTTCTGTGGCCACATACAATCAGCCAAGAAACCCTCCTCTGTGATCCTTGCATTTCAAGGCTTGAAGACCTTTCTTCTCCAACCTTCTTCATAACATAGGCCACCGTGTTTTTCCAGCTTTTGCTTTGAGCCCAGCACTGTGTCTGAAAGGAGGGTACTGATGAGGGCCTTTACCTATGTCCTGGTTTCTGTTGGGATAGAATTAATTCTCTCCCCCATCCCACTGAGTGGGGGGGCAGTGAGCGAGCAGCTTTGTAGTGCTTAGTTGCTGGCTGGGGTTAAACCACGACAACCTAGAAGGGGGCAATCCTTGGCATCTGTTTTGGCATGCTGAGTGTTTTCTTGTGAGGCATCTTGCCATGAGCTGGGCAGGCATCTGGAGCCACTGGACTCTCAAGGTGGTTTTGGCTTTGGGAAGGAGGAGAGGGTCAGATGACAAATAGGTGGACTTTTAAAGACAAATTCTTTTGGATCTGTCCTGACAGCTTGCTTGTTAAAGTATTAATTGCAAGTGACTAAGAGCCTTTCATTAAGGTATGAATGGAGAGAGAGGTCGTGATGAGAGCTGTCTTTTTTTTTTTCTTCTTCTTTTTTCTTTTTTTCTCCCTTCTGTTTCAATGGAGATTTGATCCACAAAAAAGTTGCTATTCTTTTATAATAGGGACCTCATGATACCAAAGTGTCCACTGGGTTTTGGCTTTGAATGCAGTCCGGTTTCTAATCTTGGGCATTCTCTGACAACCCTCCTGGGAAAAGCCTGCCATTGAATTCTCCAGGAATGACTCATTTCATTCCAGGTTTCTTTCCACTGGAAGAGGAATTTTTTCCAACAGCAGCAAACAGAAGCTTAAATAATGCATTTTATCCCATGTTAGAGACTGTCTTCCTGGGCATGTGCACAGAACATAGCAGGACCATGAGCAGGCATTTGGGAACTCCTAACTTCTTATGGTTGAGGATGACTTTCAGTGTTTTGTTTTTCTATACATAAAAATTCCTCCTTGTGAGGACCCGTATCTTTGCGCAGAGGTCTGAGCAGTAGTAATTCAGGATTGTTATTGTGGAAACACTATAAACAGACAAAAGTGACCTTTGGGGAGATAGCCTACATGTCCACATGGTGACACACCGGCATCTGGCTCCTAGCGCATTCTGGGTCAGGTTTTTGTTTCATGACTGCACATCTCAGAGGTAGCCTGACCCCAGACTCGTTACAATTAAATGTTTCACCCTTTCTTCATGCTCAAAGGGAACTGTGCAGTAATTCTTTGTTGCCACCAGATGTTTCTCCTGCAGTAGCACCTTGTAGACCAAAATTACACTGAGGTCAACAGGTCCCTACAAAAGCTCACTAAATGGCAGTCCCTGTCCCGGTGAAGCAGGAGTCCTGAAGCCAGGATCAGCAAGATGAGCATGCCAGCTGGGTGGAGCAGGGGCATGCATGAATCACATCCTGGTGGGACCATGGAATCAGCGGGCTTGGGCTGGTATAGATAAGAGTGGGGCCTGGCTGTGGGTGTACCGCATGGGGCATGTCTGCATGTACTAGGCTGGGCTCACCTTTCTGATGAGTGGGACAGCAAAATCTGGCCTGGCCATGGACAGCATGGCGTGGTGTTTTTCAGACAGTCGGCTGTGTTACGCGTTGAAAGACTGGCTTATGTGGCAAATGCTCTGTCTGAATTTGATCTGTATGCACTGCTAAACAGCTGCTCCAGGTCTGACTAAGTGTTACCTTGTCATTCCATCTGCGTGACCAACTTGTGATGTGACCTTGGGCAGAACACTGAACCTCGGTGTGCCACCAGTTCCCTTCTGACCTCCCCTTGCTTGTCTCCTCTGAGGCTGTCCCTCAGCATCATTTCAGAAGGTTAGGGAGAGTTAAAGCCTGGGGAAGTGGTAGAAGCACCATTACAGGGGGAGGAGATAGAAGCATATTTAACAAACATTTGTCGAGAATTGTTGATGCCAGTTGGTCCTGCATTGGGCAGGAAGATGAACTAATTGACCTCTCGGATTTTTCCCCAACCCTGTTTCCTACTATTCTTTGGCTTTCTGCAGTGTCTTACAGAGTGAGGTCTAGCAATATTGTTGTAGTCGGTAAATACGCACCCTTTGCACTCACTTTCTTAGACTGCACTGGTTTGACTACCAAGTCCCATACTAAAACATTAGGCTCCAGGGGAGTATACTATTTAAAAGCAAGAAGAAAGTCTAATAAGCTCTATTTAGTGAAACTTCTGTGTAGGTAAACTTTTCTGTTCATCACGGCTGCTCAGTCTGTAGACAGAATAAACCTGTTTACTGGAAATGCACCCTGGCAATTACTTCCATGGTTCTGCATGAGTCTATATTTAGTTTCATGCCTAGTAGATATCTGTTCCTGATATCCATATGTGCCACAGTCTGGAAGCCAAATGGAGCAAAACCTACTTGCCAGATGTGGGTAATAGGTAAAGCCAAGCTAAATACTGGCTCCAGTCCCTTTTATAGGAGGGCAATTTCTGCCTGATGTTTTTGGCTCCTCTGAAGCAGGCATGCAAACATGTTAATGTTGTGATACTGGAGTGAGATGGAGTGACCTGCAGAACATTCTGTTCAAAGCAGCAGCTGAGGGATTGCTCTGAATGCTTGTGAGGAGCTCAGTAAAGGGATGGGTGAGCAGTGGGACTATACTTACAGTTCAAAGTCAAGTTCTGCTTGGTGGTGAAACGCGAGGGAGCGGCTCTCCACATTCTCATTTCTGTTTGGGTGAGTGTAGGAGAGAAGGCTTGTCTGCTTGATGCACCTGTGGAGTCCTTGTGAACTTCAAGAGGGTCAAACAGTGCACCAAGAGGATATCTCTTCAGCTCTACTGCTTAAGGAAACAGACTGTCTGAGAACAGCTGCACAGCATTTGGGAGACATATTCAATACCATCTTTGATATCTGCTGTGAACATGGGTGATTCATTCGGATCCCAAAGTTTAACCATGAACTGTGGTCTAACCATTTACTCCATGAACCTGCTGAGAGCCCTGAATAGTTGATATCTACCTTGTGAGTACTTTCCTTTCATTCATGTCTAAGCCCTGTCCCAGACTGGGAATCTGTTTCCAGCCTTGCTTGTGAGGCCTAGCCCAGACAAGACTGGTGTTGGTGTTCTCTGTAACCCCACCAGCTGGTTAGGTCCCTTGCTTGGGAGGTAAGGGACATCTTCCTGAACTTTTCCCCATCTGGTTTGGTTGAGAACTCTTAAGTCCCTGCAGCCTGTAGGATATCCTGGGGCAAGGCTTTCTCAAGAGTTCCTCTTGGAATCTTTTTCCTACACACAAATAACTGAATAGTTTTCAGACAAAGGGTGCACAGCCTGATCATCCCTCTTCCTGGGTGAACGTGCTAAATGCTTTGCTCTGTAGTCTCTTTTTCTGTCTTGTAGAAATTTCTCAACCATGTTTGCATACCTTACACCAGCAGAGCACTCCTAGCTCAACCTGGAGTTCATTGCTTAAATATCATTTGAGAACTGGCCTTGTCTTTCCTCAGCAGTCACCACTGCTCCCAGCAATTACACCTGGCAGCTTCCTTTTCTCACCTGTTAATCCCATTTCTGGGTATCTAACTCTCCCATGCAAGCTATAGAGGTCCTGGGTATCTAGTTTGGGACTGTGAACTCTACAGAATAGCAGGTTGCATTAAACTTAGCTATTGCAGTGCTCCTTTGCAGACCTGGATTATAGTATCTCGAAGCTGGGTGCCTAAGGTAGCTATAAGCTCAGGACCACCTGCTATCCACAGCTGCGGGAGCTTGGCTTTCTTGGTGGGATGTTTTGGGCCCCCTACTGCAAGAAGGACATCGAAGTTCTGGAGCGTGTCCAAAGAAGAGCAACAAAGCTAGTGAAGATTCTAGAGAACATGTCTTATGAGGAGTGGCTGAGGGAACTGGGGTTGTTTAGCCTGGAGAAAAGGAGACTGAGCTTATCTCTCTACAACTACCTGAAAGGAGGTTGTAGTGAGGTGGGCGTCGGTCTCTTCTCCCAAGTAACAAGTGATGGAACTAGAGGAAATGGCCTCAAGTTGCGCCAGGGGAGGTTTAGATTGGATATTAGGAAAAACTTCTTTACCAAAAGGGTTGTCAAGCACTGGAACAGGCTGCCCAGGGAAGTGGTGGAGTCACCATCCCTGGAGATGTTCAAAAAATGTGTAGATGTGGCACTTAAGGACGTGGTTTAGTGGTGGACTTGGCAGTGCTAGGTTAATGGCTGGACTCGATGATCTTAGTCTTTTCCAACCTAAAAGATTCTATAATTCTATGACAGTGATGTTAAGCCTGATATTTATCATATGAAATAGGTGGCCTGCATATGGCTCGGTTCCCTGTCTGCAAAATGGGGAAGAAAGATAACCTTCCTATCACACAGGAGAAGAGAAATTCAATCCAAACCTTGAGGTGCTCACACTGTAGAAACAGCCACCATGCGGACATCTAAGATGGAGCTTGGCGGGCTCAGGCTATGATCCTTGGGTGGAGGAGGTGACTGTAGCAGTTTCTTGAGGTGAAACCTCATCTCTGTTGGCCAGGGCCCACAGTTTTCCATTGACCTGGTCATCCCCAAAGTCCTAGCCTCAGTGCACACAGTCTGAGGTGTATTTGCCTGTGGGCCAACAGCCAAACCCTTGGCAACACCCTGGGATCAAAAAGGTAGACACAGGCGGCTTTTGAGTGTAGTCTTCTGTGGCGGTTGATCTGAGGTGCGTTTGCTGTGGCTGGTGGCATGAACCCTGATCACTCAGAGGGCTGAGCTGCCTTTCAGGAGTTCTGGGCAGCTGTAGCTCCCAGTAAGACCAGTGAGAGCTTTCTGGGAGCTGTGGCTGCTCGGTCCCTTTGGTAGGTGGAACTGCTGTGTACTTTGGCACAGGCATGAGTATAACGTGCTGTGTTGGCTGGAGTCAGTGCCAATGCCCGAGGCAACCTACAGAGGCTAAGGCCTGGTTTTTATGAGATTAGGCAGAATGGCCCTGAATGAGGGGCAAAAACTTGTGTTTTTAATCTTAGCCTAGGGCAGCAGAAGGCCACGGAGCCACTCTGAAGTGCAGATGTGTTGGGCGTTGGAAGCTTTGCAGGCTGTCTGCAGGACGTGGTACACCACACAGCAATGTCAGGAGGGTCAAATTCCAGCAGGAGATACGAGGGCAATAGTCTGCCACTTACCAGGAAAACATTAGGACCTTTAGCTGCCTGATAGACACAGTACTGTGTAGCGCTCTGTTCTATTTAGCTTATAAAGAGCAGAGGATGAATTTTCCCTGCTGGGGGTCAAAGAAGTGGTTCTTGGAGGGAGAGCGATGTACACCTTTCACATCAAAAGGGAAGAGACTCTTATTTGTGAGACGTTCCCCGATTTCACCTGATGCCCAAACACTAGGGAGACTGTGTCAGTGTGCAGGAACACAGGTTGCAGCAGTAGGGAAGGCCACTGAGGATCTACCAGAGTAAATCCTTAGGTGCAGCTCACTGCTTTCTTGTAGCACCATTGCATGACTGTCTTCCCAGGAAGAATGTGTGGGGCTGTTTTGGGGCTGCATTGCCTGCAAACTCCAAGATCAGAGCAGCCCCAGAATAGCAGGCAGCAAGCCTAAGGTTTTGTCTCAGCCCTCTCCTCTTCCCACTAGCTGAATTGGTGATGTGACCTTTAAGCTCTCTCCTTGCAGATGTTTTTTTGTTGTGATTTTTTTGTGTCTGTTCCTTGGTAGATGAGAACTTGGAAGAAAATGTTAGAGTTCGGCAAGCTGGAGGGCATGGGGGCTCTGTTTTCCATCCGCCTTCTTGGGTTCCTCCCTCATCCCCCGATTCCCAAGCAGCTCACTGCAAGGATCTGGCTTCCTCTGTTTACCCAAAAGTGTGACACTGCCGTGCTCCGGTGTTTGTTCAATCCCTTCCAGCTCCTGATCGCGCTGAAATCCCAGGAAGATTTGGACAAAGCGATGGAACAGTTGGAGCTGAGCCCTTCCCTGAAGAGCCTGCGGATCCTTGTGAGCGCTCCAAAGAAAGTGAATGTGAGTCCTTCACCTTCTCTGCTCTTTTGTGTCTGGAGCGAGATGCCTTGTTATTGTGTTGGGGAGTGGAAACGAGTCTCTTGACGGTGCAGAGCAGAGGGCAAGCTGGTCATGAGGGGGGTCAGCCCTGCTCTGGCTCAGCTGTTTAGAAATCTTCCTGTGGTGGCAGCACAGAGACTGAGCTCAGTTCCCTCTAGCTGCTCCTGCATCCTGTGAAGGGTTAAATACCACACTGATCCTCAAACAAGGTTAAACCCCAAGAGAACCCCTTGTGCTTTCTGCCTAGGGATGGTGTCACCATTCCTCTGTAGCCTCTCCTCCATATACAAGGTGATGCCCTGGCCCTTGCCATGATGGGTGGCAGCATGGGGACTGTTCCCTCCATGTGGTGCTGCAGTACTAAAGGCCAGGAAGAGCAAACTGGAGAATCCTTCAGTCTCATGCAGGACTGTCTTTTTTTCCTTATTTATGTATTTGTTTTTCCCGAGCTCAGTGGTTTTGCAGTTAAGCCTGTTAGCTTGACCTTGCCTGCACAGAGTGTCTTGCCAAAGCACATGTCGTGCTGCCCCAAGCATAGGCTGTAAAGCAAGGGATTTGCAGATGTTGCAACTCTGTTTCTTCCTTATATTTCCTAGAAGTACCGGCGAGACTGGGAGTCTTGAAACTCACAGTGCTTGTCCTCATGCTGCTGTTGGTGCTCGCAGCTCCTGGAACTTCGCTCCTTTTGAGAGGCTCTCAGAAAGTGCAGGGATCAGAGTCCCAGGGGAAACTGAGCCATCAGTTGGGGTTTCCTCAATCCTGGGCAGAAATGGGGCAGAAATGGGGCAATGCCCTAGCAGCTGTGGGAACATAGCACTATTGCAAGTCGGCTACTAAGAGCAGGGAAGCCAGGTAGATTCATGCATACCTTTGAGAGTAGGTCCATCTCTTCCTGAAGCATGTAACCATGCTCCTGCACATCAGAACATACGGTTCCAAGGTCATACATAAAATTGTCACAAAATCACAGCACACTGTAGCGTGTTATTTTGGTAAGACTCAGTCACTACCATTTAAGTTACCAGCTGGATATGCATTTCTTTGCTTTCCCCCTTATATGTCTTCCCTAGTAGAGCCTGGTCCTCCACTCTCTGTTCATCTGCTCTGTCACAGAGGAGCCTCTGCAGTGCCTAGGCTGCCACTGAAGTCTAGGGAGCATGGAAGAGAGGCTCTGATTTTGGGATTGCAAACTTAGGTTCAGGCCAGGGATCAGTATCTGTATCTATCTGGAAATAATGCAGTGCAGAAACAGTCTTTTATGTCAAATATCTGTATTTACCATTATCAACTGGACCTTATTAGATTATTTCAGTAACAGATGTGAATTGTTTGTGAACGATTTTTGGATCACTCTAGATTATGTGCATAATTTTGTTTGTTGTTGTTTTGGGGTTTTTTTAATAGTTCTTGGGTAATATGGTAATGGGGAGCCAAATACAGGGTTTCACATGGCGTGTCCACAAGGGCTCTGGCTGAGTCTGATCATTCCCTTTGTCTGATTACCAGCTACTCCAGCCAAACAACAGTAAACAGCATGAAATGAGGATCTCCAGATCCATGGGTGATATCATGGGATCCCTGTACAAAGACTCCGAGAGGACGCGGAAGTATTCAACAGGTTAGTGAAATGCAATGCTTTGTGGGGCGTTTTGTGCTATTACAAGCTGCCCACCATCCCCTTTCTCTTTTCTGTCACAACCCTGTAGTTGCTACAGTCTGGGCGGCCACCCTGATGTCTCCCACCAGTAACTCAGTGCAGTTGGTGCTTATCCTCAGCCCGAGGAAGAGAGTCTGCAAGCTGCACAGGTTGGATGAGGTTGTGATGAGCAGAGGCACGCTGGGCATGAAAGCTAAGAAGAACAGGGGATCTGACGTATAATTTGAGGGGGGAAATGCACTGATAAAAATCTCCAGTGAATTCGATGCTACTGAGCTTTATCAAAGTGAAGAATGAGGATCTACAAAAAGCCAAGGCTTTCTGAGACCTTGACATACTTATTTCTGTAACCACCTGCTGTTCTCTCGGTGTCTCTTCCCCTTTCCCAGTTAGCAGAATAATGTAGCTGGATGGGCTTGGGTTCCTTAGCTCCTGAGCTGGGACCAGCTTCACCACTGGAGGACCAAATATGTGTCTCTGTGCCACCAATCTGTTCTTGCTGGTGAAATGAAGTCTGTGGTAGCTGCTTTTGTGGTTTCTCAGGAGAGTGGATGTGCACAGTGTTTTGCAGTGGTCGCATGTCAGATGAAGGGGAGCATCCCTTTCCTTCAGAGGTGCTGGGAGTAGATACCTGCAGCCTCTGAAGCCAGGCTGGCAAATGCCTAGTGTCTTCTTGTAGCCCTGCAGGGACTGGAGTTTGTTTGTAGCCTTGTGTGGTCTTTTCTTTGGTTTTCTGTGCTTGAGTTTATGCTTTTCTTGCTTTCTAAAATACTCTGAGCTTTTTGAAATGACAAGTATTCTTGATAAACTGTCTGTAGGACCTTTTGTGTGAAGAACCGTGTAGGATTTTGTAGAGAGCAGCGTGCCTTGTGCAGAACTCGTAAAGCAACCCATAGGACTGTATAGCAGGGGTATAATTATTCGTATTACAACCTATAGGCAGGACTAACGATTTTGTCATACAGTGGATGTTCTCTGCCATGTCTGTGGGTGCTGGTCACAGGGTAATTTCCACAGATCCCTATTGTTTTCGTACAATTACTCAACTGTAGAAATGACAGCATTAGAGGCCTCAAATAAAGCGGGTCTCTCCTATACAAATATACATGAAGATACACTTCATCCTCCAAAGATCCTCTGTACTTATATGGCAGCAAACAGTTCCAAACTCTTTTCCCTGTGCAACAAAAGAGTATTTTTCTCCAAGGATTTGCCCTTTCTCTGTCTCATAGCCTGTGCTGCCTTGATAACATATCCTGTGGTTTGTTGCATCTCAGACAATGATATATAGGAAATGTTCTTCTAGGATAGGTCCATTATAGCCCCTTGTGCAGCCCTGCCCAACTCTTACTGAAGCCAGGGGTGGGTGGTACATGTATAAGAGCTCTCTTTGAGCCTTGTGTTTGGATGTACTAGGGTTGTCTTTTTCTATTGTGGTTTTTTTTCCTAGCTCACATGGCTCTTGAGAGTTTGCCCAGAGTCTGGCAGAGTCACTAGATGAGCCTGAATGAAATGCACACACAAATACATGGTAAAGCACAGAGCCTCAGCAGAAACTGTGCTTGAGCAAAACATCTCTGCTGCTCTTTTTTTGGCACTTGTTAAGCTGTTAATGTAAGCCAGCAAAGAGCTGTGGCACCGGGAGCTGTCACTGTTGTGTGAACTGAGCGTGATGGGCAGAATTGATTCCATGTGTAGCTGTGCTAGGGAAATCAGTTCTTGCAAAGTTAGACTTTCCTACTAACTTTTATGCCATGCTTTGGCCTTTCCGTACTGTTTTGGAGCTGCTGTAATACCAGGACAGTTCCTGACCAGGACTGCACCACTGACTGTGAGGTGTCACTACCTTGAAGAGCACCCTGTAGATAAGACGAGGCAGACAAAGGAAGAGATATCAGCTCTGCAAGGGTGAGAGCCTGAGGTACAGATGGATTTTGAGAGAATGCCTGAGTAGCAGGGCGGAGGAATGGGTGTAATGTGCTGGTTTAATCTAGGTAACGGAAGAGAAGGACTGGGCAGCACCAGATGTAGCATGTAGAGTGTGCTAACGTTGGGATCTTCAGGATGGTCTGCATGTTGATTGCTAACGCACCAAAACCAGTGTCCTTGGTGCTGTTAACATAGGTAGCAAAAGTAACCAATCCATGCTACAGTCATCCCCTTTTTTTTTTTTTTTCTTCTTCTTCTCCATGCAGACCCTCAGTCTTGCTCTGAGTTTGAAAAGAGGTTGCAACAAAGTCTATGCATGGTAACATGGAGTTATCTGGTGTCTGTATGAAGCTACTGCAGCTCTGCTTAGGAGGTGTTCGCAATCCAGCAGATTCATCTTTTTGACCTCCTGAGTCAGAACTGGGTAATGTAGCAGCTGGGCAGAAACTCCAGTGAGCTGAAAGGGAGAGCAGTGTTTCAAACGGAGCATAAAACTGAACATCAGGCAATAGATAGAGATGATCCTGTGTTGTGGTTCCATGAACCAGGGATTTCACTGAATTGGGTGGATAGTCAAAAGGCAGCCTAAGAGGCTGGGATTTCTGTAGGAGAAACTATTCTTCACTTGCAGTTGCAAAGTATTTCACAGTGTTTGCTTTTGCTGTCATTAAAGTGGTTGCTGTCAAAAGAGGATCTTAACTCAGTTCAGCTTTTCTCTTGAAACCACATTTAAAAGGAGATTTAAAGTGACTTTATAAAAAAAGGTGGTTCAGGGTCATGTTCTCAGTGTTTCTGGGATGTCTCATGTTTTTCTGCTGACTCTGCCATGTTAGCAGCAGCAAAAAATAATAAAACTACATGTTGTTGGCACAAGCACATTGGAAGGGGGGTAGATGTTCTGGGGAAGATTTGGCTATTTTTGCTACTGCTGGACAGAAAATGTCTTCACTCCATGTCCCTGAAAAACCTTATGCAAAGTCAATATTTTCTCCCCCCCCCCCCCCCCCTAAAATTTTTCAGTGGAAATCCCCCCCCTCGCCTTTTTTTTTGGGGGGGGGGGGGGGGGGGTAGTGGAAAATGTTCCAGTTTCTTAGCGTCCAGCATCTGCAAATGTTCAGCTGAGTGCCCGGAAACTTTGGCTAAAATCTATTTGGGTTCTGGATTTTCAGATAACTGAGGGTTGTTTTTATTTACTTGGAGGAAATACATGTTTCGGAACATTATCCACAAATTATTCAAGAGCCCCATTCCAGAATCACTGTTTCAGTGTAAACATTTGCCAAAAGCTTGCTTCCCCAAACCCCCGGTGGCAAACCAGGTTGCTGAGCCATGGCATCATGTGCCTGCCAGCCCTCTCCAGACCAGGAGCAAATGCTGGTTGAGTCCAGGCTGTCAAATATGGACTAGCCATCGGAACAGCAGGACTTTCGCCTTGGAGAATTGCCACGGTAGTGATGGTGCCCAGGTTTTCATGGGTGCCTGGACACATGTGCAGCAGCATCTAACCCCTGCTAGCACACTGGAAGGATTTGAATGCAGATCTCCAGAGAGAGATGGCGCAAAGACTTTGCTGGTGCACAGGCTCACCAGATGACTCTGAGAAACAAAGGCCTGGAGGTGATATCTGTGCCATTAAATTCACAGGGCCAGGACACGAGCACTGGTTGGCCGTTGAGGAGGTTGCTTAATCATAGCCCGTTCCCTGGCCAACCCTGTACTGTTGACTGCCATCCTAGCAGTGCCCAGGTACAAACTGGGGTAGCATGGGCTACGGACCTGTTGCAGGAGTTGGGATGGATGAGACCCCCCCTCTATTTTGAGAAGAGGAGGAGTATTTGGCTGTGTGCATCATGCCAGCTGCTTTAGGGCTTAGAAAATGGGCTCTGTCCTGCTTATTAGTATAGAAGTAACCTGAAGTTTGCCTTAAAGCAAGATCTAGGAATCCATCCTCAAAGGGTCAGCATAGAGAGGAGGGAGGCTTGTAGGGGTCCCACTGAAAAAGAAGATATCAAGGGAGATTTGGTCCATCTGCTCACACCTCCCCTCGACAATCACAGAGTGAGAAATTTCCTGCAGGTTTACCTCTTCTTGTGCTGCTGCATCCTGAGCCCTGTGTTTCTGCCAGGGCTCAGCGGAGCGGCACATCTTGATGTCATGTCCCTCGTTCAGCTCTGTGGCGACGTCATTCCAGGGCTGGGCTCTCCGTGGCTGCAGCTGTGAGCGTAGGCGGCTGCCAACAAACCCTCCCCGGCTCTGACTTTTAAGGGGCTTCTCTCCTCCATCGGGACCCCTGCTTGATGCTGATCAGTGATGGATGAAGTTTTGGGAAGGACCTGCCAGGGCAGGGAAAGGGTGAAGCCAGGGAATGTGAAGGCGGAGGGAGGCCAACCCTGGCACAGGGGA
Organism: Harpia harpyja; assembly: GCF_026419915.1. NCBI lineage: Eukaryota > Metazoa > Chordata > Aves > Accipitriformes > Accipitridae > Harpia > Harpia harpyja. The sequence continues at coordinate 103,717,087 of NC_068940.1, forward strand.
GCTGGCTGTACGTGCAGCACCACAAACTCTGCACATACTGCATGAAAGACACTTCTTAAAAATAACAGAAGGGAACATGAAAGACCCCAGTAGATGCCAGCAGTGACTGTAAGTCTCCATGCTGGCCTGGTTCACCCTGCTCAGGACATGCTGTGCCCTAGTCTCAAATATATAGCTTTACATAGTGTGTGTAACATGGAGCAGGAATCCCTTCCCAAAGCACCTTGCTTCAAAGGGTAACTGAGGTCAGATGCTCAACCGGTGCCAATCTGCAGAGTTTCTCTGAGTTCAGGAATCCTGAATAGACCTGCTGAGATCCGGCCAGCATTCGGCTTATAAAGAAGTGCCTCAGAGCCTGCCCCATCCCCACTGGGTCTGAGGACTGGAGCTGACATGTAATCCTGTCGACCCCAGGAGGACAGTCCCATGAGGATCTCCTCGCTCTGCCTGGTGCTGCTGCTGTTTCTTGAGTATTAGGTCAAGTGCGAAGACCATCCGTGATGTGTCAAACAGGCACATCTGCACTTGTCTATTTCTTCCTCTGCCTCTGGGTTGGTAAAGCACCATTATCTAATATATCCAATATGCCTTGTGTTGCTCCCACTATGAATTATGCCTGCCATCGAGTACCACAGTTGCTCTTTCTCCCTGACCCCTATTTTCCATTCCCCCCACCAGCAGCACTGAGATTGCCTGAGGTTTTGTTAACGGGGCACCATAGGGCTGGAAGCAGGGGGAATCAACCTTGGGCTCTGGGGCTCTGCTCCCACCACCTCCTCATGTTCCTCCCAGGCAGATGGGCATGCATGGTTGCAAAGCAGCAGCAATCAGTGCTGCTGGAGGTGTGAAGCTGCATAAATTACTTTGAGCAGTTCTTCTACCCAAACAGCCTGGCTGAAAGGGATCTGGTTCAATCCAGCAGTTTGCAGGTGTGCAAAAGCCTAAGCATTTTGTTTAACTTCCTTGACTGCTTGGAAATGACTAGTGTCTTATCCCCTTTTACAGTTTTTGGCAGGAAGTGTGACTCTGGAAGGTCAAACACAACTGACCTGATGACTGGGAGTAGTTGTTACAGGCAAAGGCTTGATGTGAGATCATGTGAAGTCTTTACGCTTGTGATAAATCTCATTTAACTCCCTGGGTTCAAAGTCAAACAGGGCACATGCAGCTCTTTGTAAAATCCGAGTCAAAGACTTTCTGGGCAATGAGTGGGTTGTTGCAGCAAGAGATCCCAGCACTGCATGAGCAGACCCACACCTCATCATAGCAGTAACAGAAATGCTCAACAGAGCTAAGATACAGTGGTTACACCACGCCAAATCCTCTAGCAGCTTTTTGGAGCAAGAGCCACCCAAATGCCCTTATGCTGCATTCTGGATTGACATCTGCTAAGCAAACGAGGGGATGATAATGCAGTGATTTATCCAGGGTGCCCGAACTGTTAAATGGTTAAACGTTTGTTTATTTATCTTCAAAGAGAGGATGCCGTACTTCCCAACTGGTTTTGTTTTTAGGGCTGGTGGAAAGCCAGTTCATTATGAGCGCCGCAGCACTCGAGAGATTCTCTCCCCTTGATCTTGGCATTACTTCAGTTGGACTTTTTTCACTGTGTTCTTATCCTGTAGGAAATCTGTGAAGGAGAAAATAGGAAGAAGAAAAAAAGTAACTCAAAGCCACATGACTCTTATTTTTACAATCTGAGCAAGGAGTCTGTAGGAAGATGTACCATGGGACAGAGATATCTATGTATTTGCTATAAATTCAGCAAGCCTGATTTAGTGATCTTTAATGCTGGTGTGACACTGTTAACGTTAGAAGCTCCTGATGCGTATCAGCTTAAGTGAAAGGTGGGGACTCGGATTTGCAGTGTTGATCACGCGGATGGATTTATGCCAGAGATCAATCTGGCACAGTAACTGTGATGCGGAATAGCAGCAGAAGAGGCAGAAGCATTGTGCTGATTGATCAGTGTTGACTATTCATGATGGGATAGGCCCCTTCCCAGTACTTTCTTTTGCAATATTGTGCTTAGCCTGGGCATGTTGTTACCAAATGGTAGTAATGAACCAAAGAGTTGGCAAGAGTGCTGTAAAAATGGATACAAAGTGTAAGGAAATGCATCTCCATGTGCTTTCTAACTTTTCAAGGATGGGTGCTTTCTAGAACTCTGCTTGAAAAGAAGTTTTGTTGTGTGAAGGCTCACATTGCACAATGCTGCCTGGTTAAAGCTCCAGCATGGAACAGTACAGACCTCCGTCAGCAATTCCTTGCCATGAAGCGCTGACAGCCCAGGGATGGAGGGGAGGGACTGCAGAAAGACAAGCGGAGCCAAGCCTGTGCATCTGGGCCAAGTGAGGGCAACACTCCCTAAAGCCTGAAAAGGCACAAGGAATCGGTTAGGGTGGATTTGGGTGAATAAGGGGGAGGAATGGGATGTCCACGTAAGGAAGCTGTGGAGTTCTCTTCCAGAATAGAAAACCCTCTTCTGCAAACGAGCCCTGAGGGGGAGCCTGTGAAAGCCTTGCTGTCTGTGCTGAGGTGCAAACTTAGGGGTTTCCAGGTGGCTCTGCCTAGTGTGGAGGCTCTGCCAGCTGCAAGTGTGGAGTCTCTGGGGCTACAGACGGGGGAGGCAACTCTCCCTTGGCAGGACATGGGACGAGCTGATCCCGTAGATTGTTCCCCTCCCCATGGTTCTCGGCTTTGAGGGCTGGTTTTAATTCCTCTTTACTTTCGTATAGGAAGGGGAAGAGAAGAGGGGTATTTGAGTTCAAACTGTTTTCCATATAAGAAGTGTTAAAGTGATGTTGCACTGAGTTCACCTGAGCTGCTCCCCAGATTGCTGAACAAGGCAGTGATGTGATCCAGGGAGGAAATGCCTGGAGGTCAGAGAGGGGAGGTGGGTTTGGAGTTTGTGTTTTGCTTTGAGATTGACTGATTGTATCACAACAAAACTCTGGAGCCCTTTTCTTTCTGGCATCGACAGAGCACCTGGATACAGTGCACAGCTCTTAGGATCCAGGGTAGGTTGAAGGCCAAGACTGCTAGATGTTGCGTGGCCCCACAGTAACAAACTGTCCCTGTTGTAAAAGCTTTTTAGGATGCCCATGAACAGTATCGCATCTCTAGCTCCTCCGTTTCCTTCCACACAAGTTCAAACCCAGCAGCATCTCCAGGAGGTCTGTGATCACTGGAACACTGTCTCTGGAAGGACTTGGATGTGGCAAGTCCTCTCCTTGACCTGTGCCTTTCCCATGTCCTAGGCTCTCTGCACACTGGCCGGAGTTCTCCGCCCCCAGGGAGTGTTCCTGAAGAGCAGCAGCAGATCGCTCGCCAAGGATCCTATACCAGCATCAACAGCGAGGGCGAGTTCATCCCCGAGACCATGGATCAGAATGTAAGTGGGCCAGGGCGTGTGGGTTAAACCAGGACAGTGTTAGGCATGAGGGAGGCTGCACTGTGAGTGCTGTTCCCACCATTAAATTCCCAGCGGGCCCTGTGCATGGGGCTCAGGCCAGCTTTTTCCAGGAATGGGTGCCCCCGGGCTTGACATGCTCAAGAAACAGCAGGCCCGATTTCCAAGAACCCTAAAAGCCAGCTGCAGTAGTGATAGCAACACGCTCAGGCACCCTCAGGTAGCTCTGGATTAGCATAGATCTGGGACACACATGCACGCCAGCTGTCGGGCCCTCATGGCCGCAGCCTTCCCGGATCCCGGGGACCACGAGGGAGTGTGCCAAGCAACCGATTGCCTGCGATTGCAACAGCCTGGGGATGTCAGCAGCTCTTGCTTCTTCCCATGTGCTGTTTCTGCCTGAGCTCCAGTTACAGTTCTTGGCCCTGCCCACAGCCTCTCTCTGTGGTTTTGTCTCTCTGTCCCTCCCCCATATATTTTTTTTTTTCCTTTCTTAATAAGGAGTTTGGATATTCCAGTCCCTCAGTAATAAAAGAGCAGCTAGTTCTTCAGCACTGTGATGAGCAGTACTTCTTCCTCCAGTCAATCTGGTACCCATGATGGGGGAAACTCTGCAGTGTCAAGGGACCAGAGGGGGAGCAGCTTACATCTCCCTCTCCGTTTGCATCTCTGTTCAAGCTATAGCTCCAAAGAGCTTAGTATAGGTCCTGAGAAGTCAGCTGGGTTGTCTGGGCACAAAATTCATTCTTGCAAAGCTCCTGGAAGGGCAGGACTAGGCCCACAATTTGCAGGAGGGCTGGCCATGCAGGAGGGACACGGAGGGACATCTGGAAGGCACTAAGCTCACTCCAGGAGGCTGCTATGATGGCCCCAAGGATTTTGCCTGGGGAGACGTTCATGTCCTACACTCAAGTAGCACCCACTGGTTTCCCTTTTGTGTGCAGGCTGTGCCAGTGTTTCCATGGCAAAGTTGTGTTTTCAACAGTTTATTATACAGCCATTAATAAAATAAGAAGTCACTCCGGGTGAGTCTTGGCAGCATCAGAGTGCAGATGTATTTTGTGCTCCTTGCAGCCAAAAGTTGGCTTTCTATTGTTTTCACATGCCTTCCAAACATGTTTGGTAGGATTAAGACAAAGTGTGTCTGTGTGCAGGGGGAGGGTCCCCATGAACCCTCCTGGGCGTAAATCAGCACAGCTCCACTGGCTGTTAATGGAGCTCCATTAGCGTTAGCTGAGCCCTGAGCCTGCTCCTGATGAAGGTTCCCAGATGCTCTCCTTGCTTTTCCCTAGCATCACTCTGTGGGTGGCCTGCTGCCCTTCTCTGGCAAATTAAATGCAGGAAAAAGGGGATTTGGGGATGGTTTGGGTTTTTTTTGTTTTTTTGTTTTTTTATCTCTTCTCAGTAAGCAGCCATACTTTTTCCCCATATGGGCTTTGCCCTCAGAATATTCTTGTGCCTGGTGGAAAACCACTTACAAGCTGGTGCTTGCTGCCTTTTGGGGGATGCCCCTGTGCAAGCCTGTGATGTAACTGCGGTCTTTGCCTTGACACCAGCTTGGCAGATGAACAGAGGTTGAGTATGGAGCCTGCTCAGATTCCCATTTTTATGCTTTTGAGAAATGAGTCTGTTTCAGCATTATTTTAACTGCTGGGGGAGACCTGGCATGGCTGACAGAGGTGGGGAGTGGGGTCTAGCAGGGGTCTTGCTCCTCTTTGGCTAGTGCATTTTGAAGGATAAGGCTTTGGGGTAAAAACTGGGAAGCAGAGAAAAATCGCACTTTCCAATTGGGACTGTCCTGCCAAAACAATGCGAGCTGTTATGACAACCGGTTGAGGAGGTTGAACGCAGGAACAGCGCATGGAAAGGGAGGCTGTTGCTGTACAGGAGGAAGGAGCAGCGATGTGGGTCCAGGAGCCAGCAAAGGGTGACTCCACGTGGTGTTTAACCCTCGTTGCTCAGCTTTCCTGCGAGCGAGCTAGGCTTGGGGCTGGCTTTGGAGCAGGGGTTAGCGAGTGTCCACAGTGGGTCTGCAGCCAGGAGGAAACATTGTACTGACCGCAGCATAGCGTGGCCCTGAGCAAGCACTGCTCTGCATAGAAGTGCACATAGCCCCTAGGTTTGCTACTCAATACAAAACCTCTATTGTTACTAACCAGCTATAAATAACCCCGTCCAGTACAATGTCTCATCCAGGAAGCAACACAACTTCAGCTTTTGACTCACTGAGCTAGTGAGAGCCAAGCCAGTTCCTCCAGCCAAAAGCCCTGATGATGCTTCGCTTATCACCGGAGAGGAAGGCTGGTCTTGTGTGCCAGGACACCTTGGGGAAGTCAGGAATCCAGGGCTGTGATCCTGGCTGTGGCGCACAATAGCTGCTTGGCCTTGGGCACATCATTTGTGCCCTGATATTTTTTTTAATTACTTTTTTTTTTTTTTTCTTTTAACCAAATACTTGATCACTTTGAATCTCATTGACTTCTCAGCATGGTTTCAACATCAGGGTGCTAATTATCTTTGCCTCGGCTTCCCTACTAGCAGATATCAGTTGGAAAGAACAATAATCCAAAGAGGGCATCATAAATGGATTTCCATGGGGAAGAAAACTTGTTAGATTGGATCTCATCTCTACTGGAGCTGGCATCAGCTCGTGTAAATCAGCCATCTTCAGTGGAGCCTTGTTGACCCTGCAGAGGTCTGCTAGTACTGGAGCTTGAAGAGCTATGGTGTATGGTTTCATTGTTTTCCCTTTTCTTTAACTGTCAGATGCTTGAAGCTTTTATCAGCCCTGATGAGTCACTGTCTGGGAGCTGCCAGTCACTGGACAGATCTGTGGACAGGTGAGTCGTGCACATCACCAAGTTCAGAAGCTGAAATGCAGCCTCTGCTCCGTAGTGGGAGAGGAGTGGGATTAGTGGCATCCCCTGAGGTTCCTGTTGGGATGAGGATGCACCTGAGAAAAACAAATTTCTCCTGAACGCTAAAAACCAGATCCTAGCACAGACATCTGTGCAATGGTATGATTTGAATTGCAGTAATCTGAGCTGGACAAAGTAGCTGGGGATCTGCGGACAGCCTGGCTTTGTGTGCCCCAGTTTTCTGCTTCGATCAGATCCCTTTCCTACCCCCCTGGCTTTCTGCAGTCACCAGGTCAATACTCTGTTAGCCTCTACGTGCCGCCTCCTCCCCAGGCATGCTGTCTGCTCTCCATTGACCACTTGTAAATTCGGCAGCCCCTGTACACTGCCAGCAGCCACAGGCGTGTCAGTCAAGGTGCTGAGGACACCAGACGAGCAACAACTAAGTTTAGCTTCTCAGCAGGAAGCAACTAGGACACGTTGTACTAACACAGGCTGCAATTCAATAGTTGGTGCGGCTGGTTGGTCCAAGCTCACACGTGCACAGCAACTGTATGTCTGCTGCTGTGCACAGTAGGCTGTGTATAAGACACAGTGTCCTTTTGGGAAGCAGTGTATCTTTTTTTCTATCTGCATCAAAGATTTTCTTTTTTTTTCCCCCCCGTTGTGTTTGCCATACAGCATCGAGGCTGTGTTCCAGCAGGTCTGCGTTGCGTTGATTTGATTGTGTAGTGTGCTTTGGGTTTGCAGCTCTGTGTGCTTTGGATCTGTCTCAGCATCGAGGTCCGTTTCCTTTTTGTGGCTTTTAATAATTTCCTGTGATGTATTTGCTCATTGTTGCTGCTGTATCGAAGCTGGATTCTTTGTGCTCCCAGCCTCTATGCCCCAGCTTTGCTTTTGCATAGACTTTGCTAGGAAGAACAGAAGGAGCATGGCCTGGTTGTAACACTTGATTGTGAACTGAGAGAAGAGTGTTAGGCATGGTTGCGAGAGGGTAGCGTGGATTGATTTCACATACAAAGAAGCAGGCAGCTGTTGTCAGTCATGGGGTTTGGAGCTGGAAAAGGCACGAGGAGGGCTGTGTTCTTCAAAGGCAGAAAGAGGAGTAAGTATGACTATTCCTGCAAAGATGTAGCTGAGCCCTTGCAGCCAATTGCTTGAGACAGCATTAGCCTCAAGAGGGCACAGCTAGTCACCAGGCATTGTGACAAGTCTGATGCTAAGAAATAACACAACAAATTCCTCTTTGCTGTAGCAAACCTGCTGTGATCAGCTTTGACATGAGTAGATTTCAGAGCACTTTACAAAGCAGATTTCTACTACTGTGCCCATTTTGTTAAAAGGGAGAGTGGAAAAGCAACCTGTGCAGATCACCCTGTTGGCCTTTACAGAGGCTGGGGTGAAATTAGGATTGCTGAGATCCCCTTGCAGTGCTTTATCATCCTCTCAATGTAGTTTAAAGACCTTGAGCCTTGAAGCACCAGTCCTGCATTCTCCCTCCTGGTCTTCTGCGAAGGTGCGTGTGCCCAGTTGTGGTACAGACCTTCCTGAGTGAGGAAGGTGGGGGATGATGTTGCAGAGAAGGGGAGACCCGCATGAAGGTCTCCAGCGTGTACATCTGCAGCAACTAAGCAATGTTCATAGAAAGCAGAGTTGCACAGTTGAAAGCTTGACCTTGAGGGAAGAGACATCTGCAGCCCTCCTTTTGTGCCATCTTGTGCATAGGTGCTATGGTCTTTGGCTGCTTCTTTTCAGCCTGGTGACTGTGTTTTTTGCAGCATCCCTTTTGTTTGCCACAGGAACAAGCTGTGATCCAGCAAAAAACCAATCTTCATTCTTGTGCAGGTTGAGGATGGGAGCTCAGTTGGGTAGACTGGGCTGATCAGTGATCAGTGCATCTTGTGGTGTAGCCTGTCCTTTCTGCTTATAATCACTTCCTAATTCATTCCATAGCCTTTCTGATATAATAAAGTGTATCTTTTTTTTTTTTTTTCATCTCTTTGCAGCCCTCCCTTTACCCAAACCCCTGTTCCTGGAAGGAAGACCCATCCCAAAGACAGTCTTGATTGCATGGGTAAGCACTCTTGGAGGTTTGTAGTTGCTTAAAAGTATGAAAAGCATGTAGTAAAGAGACTGGATAAAGGCTATTAGAGGGATGGTACTGCATGAAGAGTAATTAAAAACAATCAGTCAAGCAAACCAGCTCCATTTCTTAGTTTACACTTCAAAAATGACCCTGCAATGATCAAACATGAATGTTTCCTAAAATCAAAAGACCCAGAGCATGAAACACAGGCAGGGCTGATCTTATCATCATTAACCCTTCTTGGCTCTGTAGTAATAGTGGTAGCACTGAAGAACCTTTGGGCCTGGTTTGGGAATCAATTTACAGCAACAACAGTCCAAACTGGGTAGCAAGAGCCCTGAAGTAAATGGATGCAAGCAAGTAAAGCTGTTTGAAAGATCAGAGTTGAGTTCTGTGTTGGAAGAAGTTGCTGAGGGGGCCTTGCACTTGTATTTGGAGACAACTGCGAGGTTCTGCCAAGCTGAAAACAGCTTTGTGGGATCACCTTTTGTCTCTGTTAGTACCCATGAGCTGCACTTCCTGAATCCTGACTTCCTACATAGCAAAACCCAAGTCCCAAACTCTCTAGGGAGTTATACCTCTTCCACTTGCATTAATAATTATCTGTAATACTGCAAATGCTGTTAGAGAAAGTGTATTGGTAACTTGCAAGGATCTTAGGTTACTGCTTAATCACTTATAAACATCCAGCTGGTTAAATCATGGAAACTCTGTAATATTGTAATGACTTTCACTATTAAAAATGAGCAAATAGGAGTCAGCCTGTGGCATGATAGCTCATTTCTGGCCTGAGGCAGGATTTCTAGATTGAACTGTGGACATGAAGCTGCAGTCACTCCACGTCACTGAAGGTTTTAATACATCCTGAGAGGTAGGGGAGGCATTTTGCTTTGAGACATCACTCTGCATCGTTGCTCACACGTGGCTTGCCGAGAACTTTTTGACCTGTCCTTGTTGGTTTTCTTGCTGACTGTATTTCAGCCATTATGCGCTCCTCTTGCGCGCTGCTGTAATGGGGAAATCATGCTGAAGTGCAGCAGAGGCCAGGAACAGTCTCCAAGGAGCGGCTCCTGGCCCCAGGCTAAGACAAACAAACAATCAGAATGGACTGTGTCATTAGAGTTGGATGGAGGAAAAACAGGAGGTGAAAGTTGGGGGGGGGGGAAGTGACAGATATTTTAATCTCAAATTATTCAGTGCTACCAGCAATGGCTTTCTGTGCAGCATTTTTTTATTAAAAAAATATGTCCTTATCTCATATGTCCATCCATCTCTCCCATAATCTTGTGTCTAATCTAAACTCTGATGGTCTTTAATCCCTTCTGTATATTCTAACTCTATCTTTCTAGCATTTAATCAAAGTAAATATAAAAGTTTGGAGCTCTGGGGTATAAATTGGTCTCTGTCTTGCAGAGGTCAGGAGTTACATCTGAAACGAAAGAGGGGAGAGATTGTCTGGTGTTAGCCAAGTGCTGGATTTTTGCATTTCCCTGGAAATAGCTGATGTGAGAGGAGAGGTTTTGGAGTAAATGGATCTGGGCCTGACCCTGCCTGGCAGTTCTGTTTCCACGCTAATTTTTGCATTTTCCATGTGCAAATAAGAAGTTTAGTGCTCTGTCTTGGAAACCAGGTGTAGTCTACGTTAATCCCCTGCCTTGTATTTGAACAGTGTAGGCCAGGGTCCATAAAGTAAGCAGTTAAACCTCTTTGATTTAGGGGCACCAAGACTAGTGAGTCTAGCCTTTATTTTTGACTAAGGAGTATGTCACTGTGGACAGATTTCGGAGTGAGCCTTGGGAAATATATGGTCATGTAAATGAACAGCTTGTCACTTTGTTCTTGCCTGTAATTCAGCATGAAGACCTGAATGCTTTCCCATAAGAAATGCTCTGGGCATTTGATACTGAGCTGATCTCAGAAACACGTGTCTTCTTCCCTCCTGTCAGATTTTGACATCCCGTTCTGCGAGAGGTTTGGTAAAGGTGGGACCTTCCCGAGGCAGTACCACCTCTCCCAAAGTCGCAAGGACTACAGTGATGGTAAGAAAATGATGGAGGGTAAGGGGGGAGGGAGGTGCTCAGTCCAAGATCTCAATGGCTTTTGACAATGCCTAGGACTGGAGAGACTTGGGAAGGAGAGGTTTCTAATAAAGGGAGAACCACCAAGTAATTTGTGATTCACTTGTGTATTCTGAAGAGCATCCTCTGTGAGACCTTGTGGGTCTGGGGTTGGGAAGTGCTGAGCATCTACAGCATGTATGAAAGTCAGTGCTCAGCATCTCCTCTGCTTACACCTGTTTTAACTTCACCACATGGATGACTGGCATTTCTCATCCCTGGCAATATCAACCTTTCTGTTCCCCTAAATTGCTTGCTTTTGAGGATGCTTGTTGGTGACCTTTACAGCAGGTTTCTCACAGAGCTGTAGGAAATTCCCTAGCAATTTCAGGGTAGCAGTATCTGTTCACATCTCTGTTTTAAGCTGGTGAGCTCTGAGCTTCGGGGACCCCTCCATCACCTTCTTGCTCCTCCTTCTTTCATTGTATGAGACTGCAAGTGGTGGGAGGCAAAACTGAATAAGAATCAAATTCCCTTGGAAAAAAAATGCTGAGGACATGCAGACAGCATATTGAGCCTTCCAGACTGAACTTCATCTCTCACTGACACCACCCTTGTGAAAGCAGTTATCATGAGATCTGGCACTGCTTGTGTGGTCATTTGTATTGTGGACTTAGGGGATGGCAGGGATAATTTGCAGAGTAAATCCCTGCCTGGTCAGAGTTTATTTGTGATTAACAACCAACAAAACCCCTAATGTAATTAAACTGTTGCGTACCCACTGGAAACATCTGCATTAGATGTAATGCCTGCTGTTAACAACTCTTAAATTGAATTAAAAATGTTCCCAGGGCTTTGCTTTAGTTTCATTAAACTTATTTTGTTTAATTTGAAGAGGTGCATCACTGGATCTGGGAAGCAATGTAAGAAGGCGGTGATAGGTAGATCGAAGCTGGTGTGTGCATTCTTGCTATAACTCTTCCCCTTTTCTCCTGCAGGCCGGAGGACTTTCCCCAGGAGTTACTTCCCACAGGAGAACCTGTTTCAGCTTGTCCCTTCTAGCCGAACTAAGAGCTTTAATGGGGACAGCAAGCTCAGCACCTTGCAGTATGACGAGTACAGGCCCAAATGGTGGAACAATTGTGAAAAAGGTCTGCAGGTCTTCAGCACCTCCCCTACAAAAGCTAGGAACTGTAAGTGAATCAAAACCACTAGTGTCTGAGGTCTCAGTACATCCAGGTCTTGACAGAAAATTGTGTTACCATGACCTGCTGAGTTACTGGGTGTCAGCTAAGCTAGCCATGTGTGAATGCACTTTGATTCCACCCCCAACATGAGGCTCACTGTGCTTACTTATGTCTCAGTAAGGAAGATTTAATACAACACACTGTATCTTGCCTTGAGCTGAGATCGTGTGTAGGGTCAGCTGGTGTTCATCAGTTGCTGAGTGTATTGGACTGTCGGTGTGCTCGTGCAGCAGAAGCTTCCAGGAGACTTGGGATGTGGGAGCGAATGCGTACAGAGGCTCCGTTCCTTGGCTTACATTGCAACACCCAAAGGTGGTGTTGCAGGCTGCTCTGGTATTGCAAGACTGCCCATGCTATAGAATTTGGTGCATTCTGGGCCTGTTTGGTAATGGATAACAACCTAGGAATGACCAGTGAGATAAAACTCTTTACTGGTCCCTGCCTGGGTTGCTGCTCTGCCATGCTGTATCCTAACCACTCCTATAGCAGAGGAGAGAAAGTCTGACATTGGCTAAGAAAGCAGTTTTTGGAGGAAGGACTCTTAAAGAAATGTGACTTTTCTGGGACTTGTTTCTGCTTTATACTAATGCAGACTGGGAGACATCCCACACACACACCAGTAGCACTAGTGCAGTTAAAACTGGTTTGTTATGGTGCCCGTGGGGAGAGAGTGGCTCACTGCCTGCCCTTGTGAGCTCATTATGAGCCTGATCAGCATTCTGTAGGCTCAGATGGACCCTGATGCTGAAGTCTTCCTGCTGTGCTCTTCTCTCAACCCTCTCCTCTCTTGTGTAGCCCTGCAGGCACCTGTGAACTGGAGGCTGGGGAAGCTGCTTGGAAGAGGAGCTTTTGGGGAAGTGTATCTCTGCTACGATGCTGACACTGGCCGGGAGCTGTCAGTGAAGCAGGTGCCTTTCGACCCTGACAGTCAAGAGACAAGTAAAGTGAGTACGAGGGCAGGACTGCGTTCTGCAGCACGTTGGGGAATTGTGGGCTGGAGGCTGAGGGTAGAGGTGGCAGAGGGGTCCGTGTCCCTGATGGAAGACAGTGTCTGGAGACAGTATGTGTTGTTTTCCCTCTTCGGAGCGGTCCTGAATGGCTTGTGGCACCAGTCAGCATGCTCTGGTGGCTTCTCTATCTCCTAGTTCCTTGGTCATGTTGTCCCGCTCTGTCTCAAGTATCATCTCTTGCAGGTCTGTCTGTTCTTCCTTAGTTTTGGCCTTGCTCCCTTCACCTTCTTCCCACTCTGGGTGCTGCATTAGCTTTGCTGGTGTCTTCATTCACATCTTTCCAGAAAAACTTCTTGAGCACAAGTAATAATAAGTAAACCTGTCTCAAAGCCAAGCCCTTGTGTATATCCTATCTGTCTTTCTCCTTACCTTTTTCTTAGGGCAGTGCTGCTCGTTTCTCAGCCTTATGTGGATGGTGTCCTAGTGGGCAGATTCACAGGTGCTATGGAAAGATTGCTCAGCATCGAGCAATATTTGGATAATATTCCCAAAGTAACCATTCCCTTTTGTCATGAAGCATGTCTGTTCTGTTGCAGGAGGTGAATGCCTTAGAATGTGAGATTCAGCTGTTGAAGACTCTCCGTCATGACAGGATAGTGCAGTACTACGGGTGCTTGCGGGATCCTGAGGAGAAGAAACTGTCTATCTTTGTTGAATACATGCCAGGGGTAAGTGCGGTTCCTGCTAAAGATTGTCCTGAGTGACAGAGAACAGATTTAGACTGCCCTGGAGTTTGGTGAAATTTGGATCTGGAGTTAAACTGTTCAGCTGAGCTGCTCTATGAGCCAAACCAAAACAGTGGATGCATCCCTAAGGTTTGGGAAAGCTTAGGTTATGAGTCAGATGTCATGGTGAAGCCCCTGAACATGCACAGGGTAAAATCAAAAGCCTTGAAGGCAGGTTTAGGTTTGAATCTTGGAGCAGGGTGTGTTCACAGTCTGGAATCTGAACTTGGTGAATGTGGGACGTGATCCAGATCTGGCTCCAAACACTGTGGCCTGAGCCCATCCTTAAGTATTTATTGCAAATCCCTGCAGGAAAAGCTAATAGTACAACTGTCCACCCACAGCTGTCACCAATTATTTATGGCTTTCAGCACGTGTGTATTAAAAACAACGTTACTTACTTGTAAGTCTTCTCTTGTTCAGGACAGAACTTTTTCTTGGTAGCATTATCCTCTTGTGCAGGAGTGGCTTCAGTTTGTGACTTTGCTGATGTAGGATGAGATAGCCCTGGGGAAAAAGAAGATCAGAAAGCTTTGAGAGAGTCTAAGAAGGGGCTGGAGAATGTATGCAGATTAGCTGAACGTCTTTGTTTGCGAGCATGTGAATTACATCAGCTATCTAGACAAAGTCATTGGTTGGTATAAACTAGCGTAACTCTATTTACATTGCCAGAGGATCTGTTCTCCTAAATCCTGCCTGTCCAGTTGGATTCATTCCCCAGAGTGTGGGAGAATAAACCCTTGTTCATAGAAAATTTGTAAGGTCAGAAGGGACTATTAAGTCATCTGGTCGCAAATAATTTTGGTCATTAGTAAACGTGCTAGAAGCTCTCCTAATGCATCTTGCACATGAGTAATCAGGTGGACTTCCATGCATTTGAGTCCCTTCCAAGTCCTGTCCTCCCTCTCTCCCTGTAGGCAGGCATCTCACTTTCAGGCCTTACCAGGAGGCATGGACCCAGAGGAGTAAACTCCAGGAGTTTCAGCAGTCTCCTTGCTGCTTATTCTGCAGCGTGCCGATGTTTGTTAGCAGTCAGGAAACCAACATTTGATACTGGGGCAGTGTCCAGCAGGGCTGGAAGTTGAATATTTGTTTTTTTTAATGATAAACCAGAGCTCTGACCAAATACAGATTGACTTCCGTGCTGCAACAACGGCTCATTTCACAAAAGCAGCTCAGGGCTTTTGTTTCCAAGGCCAGTGGAAGTGAATGAGTTCCCAAACCTTGCAGGACAGCAGCTCTGCAATGCTGGGTCTGGCCAAGCTTCTGATTTAACACAGCCAACTTGGCAAAATCTTCATAGGGTCAAGCTTGGGTGCACCATTAGCCTGGCATTCTTATGATTGCCCCCATTAAAAGGCTGACTCTGTCTCTTCTGTGCTGCCCTGCCCATAAACTATATTTTTGAATTTATGCTTGGAAAACAGAATGGTTTATTTGACCACAGGCCTTGAAGACCCTGTTTCCCCTTCTTGTTTGGTGTCCCCCCCATCAGGGTGAGGGAGGCCAGGTTAGGAAAGGTTGTTTGGTTGTGGGTGAGGAAACATACCCTGCATACAAGTTCTGTGAGGGGGTAATTTCAGAGCATCTCAGGCTACTTCAGCAGCAGTGTGAAAGGAAATGGAGGGGCCCATCCATAGGATCACCACCAGCCTCAAAAGAAGGCCAAAGCAGTAGCTGGGCAGAGCAACAGCAGAGGTGGGTGGATGTGGAAATCTGACACAGTTTGAGTGACTGACTTGGAGCAGAACAGCCCGCTGTTTCCAGAACAGAAGGACTATGGCAATCTTGGATCAACCCCAGAGCTGCAGGACAGGCAGAAACAGGATGAGTTTCCCCTCCTGCTTTCCAGCTAATCTGAATACTGGAGGTAAAGCTGGGTGCGACCTCTCTGAACCCCAAATCTGCCTTTGGTTCATCCGTGCTAAAACCCAGCTCTTGGCGAAGTGAGGGACGTCCATTTCCAAGTGGACAGAAAATATAGCTAAAACCAAGGGGGTCAACCTCTTGCAGATGATAGATGTCTGCACCCCTGCTTCCTTTCCTCTTTGATCAATAAAATCAAACCAGTAGGAGCCTGCATGCCTGGGTCAGAAATTCAGGTACTTGCAAATTGTCTACACTGAGTCGTCTTGTTGAAGCAGTCCCATGTGGGGCTGAACATGTCCCTCAAGAGTCTGTCTGCCTCATGGCAGTGGGTGCTCCTTGCTGTGAGAAGTTGTGGGAGGAAGCTTCAGTGAAGACTGACTCATCAGCTTGGCCCTGAAGAACTAGTCGAGTTGATCCTCTCACTTGAGTTGTAACTCCTCATCAGTTTAGTCCTTCTCCATGAGCTATTGGTGACGTCCAGCCACTAGAGGGGGAAAAAGATCTGTAATGTTGGCAGAAGGTAGCACTGATACGCACCAGAGACCATACCTTTTTCTCCATGGGGATCTGGGACACTGAGGACAAGTCTTTGCTCCATTCAGCACTTAGTGGATTTTTATCTTGCTGTTTCTACAGCAGAGTGGGGGTTTTTGAGCTGGAAGGTAGAGTGGTCAGGAAAGTTTAAAAAGTCACTGTGACATGATGGTTCTGCTGGTCCTTACGGTTGGTGCGTGTTGTTTCTTTGCAACAGGGCTCAATAAAGGACCAGCTAAAAGCTTACGGTGCTCTGACCGAGAACGTCACACGGAAGTACACCAGGCAGATCCTGCAGGGAGTCTTCTACTTACACAGCAATATGATTGTCCACAGGGACATTAAAGGTGAATAGATAATACAGAGAAGCTTCTTGCTTGCTTGCATTTGTTCAACCCAACCTCCTCCCGTCCCAATATAAATTCTTGTGCAAAACATAGTGCTGGGATCTGGTATTTAAAGTATTTTTGTCCCTGGCCTTCACCAGCTTGAACCATGAGAATCTTGAACAAGCAGCTGGAACCAAAATCTTGTGCTGTTTTTCTGCTTGGGAAGCCCAGATTAAGTATTCTTGAACGGGATTATTGTTAACTGCCCTTACACATCTAAAAACCTGGTGTAACATACCCAAGAACTGAGGGACCCTGGCATTCAGAGAGATCTGAGGCTCTGTTCTGCTGTCTGGGTGGGGAGGATGATCTGTCATCTCCCATTCACTGCTCACTTTTGAAAAACCTGCTGAGTGAGGAGATGCCAGTGGGAGTCAACCCTTAGGGAGAGCAGCTGCCTTAGGAGAAAGGGATTTTACATAATGCTGAGTCCAGCCCCCACAAGGCCCTTTGGGCTCCCTCATGTCCGACTCTTTGCCCGTGCCCTTCCTGCTCTCCTTACTGTAGCCGCTTCGATTCAGGTTACTGCTTCATCTCTTGGGGTTTTTGTTTTTGCTTTTCACCCCAGGTGCCAATATTTTGAGAGATTCTGCTGGAAATGTGAAACTTGGAGATTTTGGGGCCAGCAAACGCATCCAGACCATCTGCATGTCTGGGACTGGGATTAAATCTGTCACGGGAACACCGTACTGGATGAGCCCAGAAGTTATCAGTGGAGAGGGCTACGGAAGGAAAGCTGATGTGTGGTAAGGAATACAGTAGAAACTCCACCACTGCCGCTTAAACTGAACAATCCCGTTGGGAAGTTGTAATGGGAGCAACAGCTAGTACTTGGAAGACGGAGCAGTGCAAAGGATGGAAATAGGAGCTAACTGTTAGGATCAACTATGCAGATATCCAGAGGGAGCATGTTGTAGCTGAAGGGCCCAAACCAGGAGCACTCAGAATCACAGCTTGCTTTTGGAAGCTTTTTTCATGTGTGACGGTCATGTGCAGCTCATCCCCGTAGCTGCTTTTCAGTACTGGAAAGCAGGTTGATAAAGTTTGCTAAAAGAGCTGTTGAGTTTTTGTGGCCCTGATTTTAGGTTAGCTAAACTCAGCTCAGAGGCTCAGGGGGATCTTGTGCGGCCTCTCAAAATCTGCTGCTAGATGTTTGTATATGGCTCAGGCATGAAGACAACCAAAATCATTGGCTGCTTGTGAATGTTTTGATTTGGGGAGGATGTCAGCTGGAGCCTGAAAGAGTTGAGATAACACTACTAATCCTCCCAATGAGGAGGAAGCACTGTCTTCGCAGTATGCTTTCTGTTGTGTGCCCAAGCAAGTAGGGTCAACAAAAACTAGTCCCTCCAACAGAGCCCTGCTTGGGGGGTGAACCTAGGGAGTCCTTAGCATGCAGCCATGTACCCTGCACCACTTGCTCTGGCTGATGAGAGGGAAATGTGGTTCAGTTTTTTAGAAGCAACTATGAATGGAGGTGGCAGAGAGGGTCCCTGCTGAGATGAGGACTCCTCAGCAAGCACAGGGAAACCTCTCAGGCTCTTCGCTGTTCATCTGACATGCTCCTTGTCAGATGCATGTCGGAGATGAAATTGGATGTAGGCAAATGTGGTTCAATCTGGCTCAGCTTCCTGGGGAACTACATGCTATTGCTGAAACTGTGGCGTCTAAACTTGTGCCTGAGTTTCCCTTCAGGGACCAATAAGGTCTTTCACACGCTTTCATGAAACTTAATATCTGCCAGTTAGCGTAGCCAGAAAAGCCACCAGCTTTAGGGCGAGGCTTGCAAGTTCACTCTGGCTCGTGGGAGTGGAGAGCCCAGCACCAAGGACCCGTGTGAAGAGTGAGCTTCAGGGGGCCAAACATACCAGAGACGCGCGCCCATCTCTGGTGTGGGTTTGCTCCCTGCACAGTCCGTTCAGGCAGGCGCAATCCTAGAGCCCATTAGGCTTCAAATGCACAGCCGCCACTCCAGTCCCTTACCCGCTGTCTCACCCCTGTGTGCTTGGCGTTGTTGCAGGAGCGTGGCCTGCACCGTGGTGGAGATGTTAACGGAGAAGCCACCGTGGGCAGAGTTTGAAGCCATGGCGGCTATTTTTAAAATCGCCACCCAGCCCACCAACCCCCAGCTCCCTGACGGCGTCTCAAACTCCTGTCGCAACTTCCTCAAGCAGATCTTTGTGGAGGAGAAGCGGAGGCCAACGGCCGAGGACCTGCTGAGACACCCCTTCGTCAACTGCGGGCTCTGAGCCCCTGGCAGCGGGGATGGGGAAACGCCGGCGGGAGGGGGGCGGCCACCAGACCCGCGGCCTTTTGCGCTCTGCGGTTCAGACCTCTGCCCTGGGCTGTCCTGGCAGTGGCCGCCGCAGACCCCGTCTTGCTCGTTGCTGGCTCGGCACCTGCCACATTGTTGGATTTCCCAGCTGTGCTCGGGACTGTTGGCGCAGGGAATTCGGAGCAAGGGATTTCCCGGACTGCGTGGGTGCTGGCCTCGGACCAAGTAACCTCCTTGCCGCCAGCGATACCGGGGTTGTCTCCCCTTGCCGTGTTACTTACCTCTTGGGGAAAGTGCAGCAAATGGGATCTGTCCCCCTCCAGCACAATAGTGACGCTGGCAGCATCCCCGGGACCGGCGGAGGAATAAGATGCTCAGTGGCGATCACCACCTTTCGCAGGGGAACAGACGGGGGCTTCAGCCAAGCCAGAGGAGATGATCCTCAGACCGCAGAGTTGGGGTGACCTGGGTGTCCCCGTTCACAAGGGGACTGAACCCTCCTGGAGGTCGTGGGACCAGCCAGAGTCTCCAGCCGGGCAGCGTTTAATACTGTTCTGTGCCTTAAGCGGTTACAATCAAGGAGTGATGCTCGACTCGGCACAAAACACGGAGTTGGGTGTGATGATGCAGCAGCCGTGTTGACTTTGCCTTTGTGCGTGTGTGTGTGTGTGTGTGTGCACGCGTGTGTGTGCGAGACTTGGAAGAAGGGGGTCTTTTCGGGGTGCAGGAGGTCTCTGTGGGGTACACCCACGGACGGATGCCTGGGACCTCTGCCACGGGCCGTGCAGAAGGATGTTTAAATGCTGTCGATGCCTGCGGTGGGCAGGGCTGAGCACCAGCCAGTTCGTACTGGGAACCGTCAGGGTTCAGGTGGGAACCGGAGGGGATCTTGGTGAGCGCGGCTCGCCATAGAGCCGTAGCCCCGCTAACCTGTGCCCATGCCACTACGCTGGGGATGGAGGAATGGCGACACGTCTTGGAAGCGGAGCTGCAGGAGGATCCCAGTGGGTCTCCGTAAAACCCAAGCGGGAGCCTAAAATTAGGCAGAGAGGACCGGTGCCTGTGGATGGGCTGCCGAGGGCTGGGTGCCTTCTCCTCCACGCCTCGTGGGACCAGCCCTGGGTGCAGGCAAGGGGGACATCACCTCCATGGTGGTGCCCGAGGGAGCAGCGGCAGGACCATGAAGCCTCAGACCGGGAGAGCAGAGCTGCGTCCGTCGAGGGCAGCTGGAAGCAGATTTCTTCCCACAGTATATTTGAAGTTGTAGGACAAAACGAGCCAGTTGAAAGCAGAGTTGGGCTACAGCTTCTTTGACAAGCTCTGCCCTGCTGGAAAACCTGGGCAGGGAGCACGCACAGAGTCCCTGGAAGCTTATTAATTAACCAGATGTTGGTTGTTTTGGACAAATTAATTGCCCCATCCCACCTCCCCCTTCACTGCTGCATTAGCTATTTCCACCTGGCACAGCAAAGGGTTAAATAAGCAGTTCCTGGGAGGTTGCTGTCTTCAGGCCAGTGTGTCAAACACAGGTTTATTTTAATATTGTTTTTAATTGAAAATGAAAAGTGTTGCTTGGACTGAAGAGGAAATTGAGAAATTGGTTGTTCGTGTGACTTCACACATCCTTGAATTCTTCCGCGTGAAAGAGATCAAGACTTTGCGCCGTGGGTGTGGCGGTGGGAGTGTTTCCTTGTCCACACCTCTGAAAAGAGAAGCAAAAATTAAAGTTATTTCAGTTTAAAAAAAACAACAACACTGGTAGCGTTAGGGCAAATTAGAAGAAATAGCTAAAAGGATTCCCTATAAATTTGCCTGCAAAGCTGCAGAGGCCAGTTATTACCCAGGCTGGGCTCCAGTGAAGCTGGGGGGCTGCGGCGGGATAGCACCAGGGGTTTGTGCCAGTCGACCACAGCGGTGATGGGCAGCCCTCCTCGGGGAGGGGGGTTAAAGTCGTCTCCTTTGTCCGAGGGGGGAATGAAGAATTTTATTCTGTGAATAGGACCAAATCCATCAATCTGTTCAGTAATATGGGATGGATGGAAAAAAATACAAGAAAAAAAAATGATCGGTATTGGCTGGGAAGGGTTTTGTCAGAAGAGGGTAACAAAGTGTGTTTTCACCAAAGCTAAAAAAAAACAAAACCCAAACCCATTTTTAAGCTGTTTTCTCCTATTTCATTGAATCTGTTTGGTTTTGATTTTCTCAGCCCTTCAGTGATGGGTGGGTGTTTTCCTTCTTTCCAAAGCCTTGAGAGCAAAACGGGGTTCCCGGCCACTCCAGGCCTGGGCTGCCCCGAAACGCTCCCAGGGCCCTCAAACCACCCAAATCCTCCCGTGGATGGATGCGGCTCGTGTGTGCGTGTGTGTGTGTGTGCGCACACGTGTGTGCATGTGTGTGTGCGACTCACTCCTCAGGTGCCTTTGCCTTTTTATTTTTTAAAACCCTCGCAGTGTTCTGATGTACAGAATGAAACTAGGAAAAGAGAATGTAATATTATGCCATGTAAAGTTGGTTTTTGGTTGTTTTGTTTTGTTTTGTTTTTTAATTTTATTTTATTTTGCCTGTAGCAGGCCCGGTGGCTTTCCCTGTGCGCCGCATCGTCACGTATCCATCGAGAAATGATTTTCTCTGGTGGGAGAGGCTGGAGGGGGACATCGCCTGTCCCCTGCACACCAGTATAGTCCTTTCCTAGTGGGGCTGCCTGGTGTGACTGTGACCATCCCGGGTGGCAGTGGGGCTGGGGGGGGGATGTGACAAGGCAGGGGTGGAGCTGATGGTTGGTGGGGTTTGCTCGAAATAATGAATCTGTGCAGTTCTCGGACCCTGCGGCTCTGCGTGTCCCTTTGTCCTGGCGTCCCGCTTTGTTCAAATGCTCCAAATGCACAGGTTTTTATATTCCTTTTAAATTTATTTAATTTTAATTTTTTTCATTAATTTATTTCTATTTTAAAATATTTCCTTTGTTTTTCTTCTTTATTGCTATTTCTTCTTTATTTCTCTTTTCCTTTTTTCTTTGCCTTTCCTTTCCCCCCTTTCTGCCCCCTTCCCCCCCTTTCATTATTTTTTTGTTTAAATTTTTTGTTTATTTTTCTTTATCAATGTGATTTTTTATTTATTTTAAATCCATTTATTTTAATATTCCTTTATTTATCTTTAATCAGTTGTTCCTTTTAGTGTTTTTTTTGTTTGTTTGTTTGTTTCGCGTCCTTATTTTAATTTATTATGGCCCCCCTCCATGCAGGGAGCTGAAGCCGGGGTTAAGCCTTGGGGGCGGGGCCATCGCGGGGCGGGGGCGGGACCATGCAAACGACGGGGTGAGTCCCGCCGCGTCCACGCCCACGCCCCCGGCGGCGGGGGCGGCGGCGGAGACGACAAGATGGCGGCGGCGCCGTCCGGCGGGGCGGTGCGGCGGGTGCAGCTGGTGCTGGGGCACCTCGCCGGTTCCCCCCCGCGGACCAGGACCGGGATTCGAGCCGCGCCGTGCGGAAGCCGGGCCGGGGTCTCGTCGCGGGCCGCCAGCCCCGACGACGTGGTGGTGGTGCACGGGCGGAGGACCGCCATCGGCCGCGCCAAGCGCGGCGGCTTCAAGGTACGGCCCGGGGCTGCGGGGGGGGGGGTCCTGCCCGCCTGTTCCCCCTCCCGGCGTGCTGCGGGTCCCGGCGGTACTGCGGCCTCCCTGCCCGCCTCCCCGCCTCGGGGGCTGGGGCCTCCTGAGCCCCCCCCAGGCGTTGAGGCCCCGCCACAGGCGCTGAGCCCCCTCACAGGGAGTTGGGGACCCCCCTGCTTGTCCCCCCTCTGCACACACGGGCGCTGGGCCCCCGCCTGCTCGCTGCCCCTCAGCCGCGGCCCAGGAGCGGGGCTCTGTAACCGTCTAAAAGACACCGTTTTCTCACGTTTTTAATGCCGGGAGTGGGGATGTGGCCCAGGTGCGGCAGGACCACTTGGCATCCCCCCAAAAATTCAGTCAGTGTACCAAGGAGTTTCCCGGCTCCCTTAAAGCCTGGGGTAGGTCTCTACCACGCCGCTTTTGCCTGCTGCGGTCAAGCAGAGCAACCGCTTAGAGAAGCGGCATCACCCTCGCCTGCACGGCTCGCTGGGGTACCGATGGCAGGTGGCATGGACCTGCCGCCCTTCTCCTGGAGCGGCCCTTTTCCTCACTGGGTGAGTCCTGGGGCTCTCACCGAGGCGAGAGCATGGTGCCAGGGTGGCCCCAAAGGATGCGTGTCGCTCGTCATCCTTCAAAATAGGTCTTGTCACACCGGCGGTGCTTCCCACCAGCTGAGGGGTCACCTTTGTTTCTCTCACAGAGTAAACTGAGGGGTTCTACTTGCTAAGTCTTGTCACGTAACTCACCGTAGTTGTTTGGTTTTGAAGGCCCTACAAAGCGTGCTCATATAAAACCGAGCTAGGTAAGAAAGCAGTGTGTGTGTTACAGTGCTTGAAAGATACCTGGGGTAAAAAACATGCAGAGTAGTTCTGCTTTTGTAGGAAAACAACAACCATCGTGAGCTGAGAAGTGGAGGAAAGCTGCTTAAGCTTGTCCGCTTGCCCTCTGAGGTAACCTGAGGGTGAACTGGTGACAGGGCAGTTAACAGTATTTATTGAGTAGCGCTAATCCCCTCTGCTTTTAGGATACTACACCCGATGAACTGCTGTCTGCTGTTATGACAGCTGTCCTTCAAGATGTCAGTCTTCGTCCTGAGGTCCTGGGAGACATCTGTGTGGGTGAGTGAACAACCTCTGTCCAAACTTGAAACTCCTGGTCTGGATAGCTCTCTGGGATAGGCTGCTCCTGGTGTCCCATACTTGGAAGTGTTGTGGGGTTGGAAGGGGTTAGCGCGTAGCATTAGGTTTATGAAATCAGTGCGTCCTTCATGACTGTTCTGTCAAGTGGTGGGGCTCTGATCTGGGTGCCGGACAGTACTAAGCCGCGATGATGTTAACATCGCTTCGATGCGTGCAGCAAATAGTGAGGGACATGCAACCGATTGACTGGAATCGTATCTTTGCACTCAGGAAACGTGCTGCAGCCTGGAGCTGGCGCTTTGATTGCAAGAGTTGCACAGTTTCTAAGGTAAACTCTCAACCAGATCAAGGTTCTTGCTCTTCTTCTCAGGCTTTGGCTATGGAGCAGCACTGGGTCAGAGGTTTTAATGAGGCTCATGCGCTCCTAGGAAGTTACAGCAAATCACCTTTTGCCTAGAAATTAGACTTTGATTGAGTGTTGGGAGAATCCTGATGGCAAAAGGACAGGGAGGCAGAGGTGAGGCTGTTTAATCTGTTTGTGCCGCCTGTGTTGAGCCTCTGAATGGGAGATCTTGTTTTGTGGGCTCCCAGCTGCACCTGCGGCTTCTCTGTACTGCAGGGCTGCACTTCTCTCTGCTCTGCGTGGTCCCAAAACCATCGAGTTGTCTCAAGTCTTTCTGTTCACTTCCCAGTGTTGGTGGTCGATGGCTCATATTGAGCTGGATCCCAGCTTCCAAATATTTCAGCCACTGTCTGTTGCCAAGTGATGTTTGCTTCTGTAAATCAGCGTATGACTACTACTTTGGAGACATGCAGACACAGCCCACCAGTAATTGTGGATAATGCAGAGCTTTTCAGTATTTCTGGCCCCAATCAGAGCTCGGGAAGCAGGCACACAAGAGGACCCTGCTTACAGAGGACCTTCTAAAGACAGACCTGTGGGGAAGCGCTCAGAGCCGCTCGCAGATCAAGTGTGGAAATCATCTATGAACTTTGCTTGCTTTTGGTGCAGGACCAAATAGGTCAACAAATGCATAAAGGGATCTGTCTTGAACTTGAGGGTTAAAATTTAATCAAGTGGCTTAATGCTCTCTTTAGAGGTTTGGATTGTTGCGTGGTTTTTGTCACTGAGTTTTTGCCAACATTGTCTTATTTTCTAGTGGTATTCCAGAGACAGTGCCGTGCTCAAGTGTGAACCGGCAGTGCTCTTCCGGGCTACAGGCCATTATCAATATAGCTGGTAAGTGGTATGGGCACTTGGATCGGCGTTGATGCCTGCCCCACCCTAAGTACTCATTTCTCCTGTCATCCAATCTCTCTGAGCAGTAAAAATAGCAATAATGTCTTCTGCTGTTAGGAATTTTCAGTTTGTTGTTAATTGAATACTTTTATATCCTTGAGCGGCTGAGTTTACCCCTAGAGAAGTAACTTGTTTTCTGAGGGTAAGTTCTACCATCACTTCCATATCAGGCAGCTTCTAGAAGTGTCCCTCCAGTCCTCTCTGGTTGCATGTCAGGTCATGGTTAGTCTTCAGCCCCGCCAGCTCCTTGAGCTGGCTCATGTTCTGGCAGGCGGTAGGGCAGAGGGAATGCCCCATTTGGCTGTAGTGGGTGCCTCAGGTGTTCATGAAACCACAGCTGGAATGGAAATGCTTTTGCTGCTCTTGATAGTAAGAATGTTTGTGCACTGCTGTTACAGGTGGTATCCGAAATGGATCGTATGACATTGGCTTGGCCTGTGGGTAAGAAAGTCTTTTTATGGTATTTGCTTAGGCTTCCTGAAGGTAGCACTCTGTCCCTCTGCAATAGCTCTTGTGTGAGGAATTAGAAACCCCATCCAGCCAGATCTGTCCCCCACCAAGGAAATAGATGTTGTCCTCATTTGACAAATGGGTGAATAAACTCTAAAATTAGGACCTGAATTTAAGTGGTGGCTCCAGATGCAATTTGTGTATTTCCAGAGGCTGCTGAGTACTTTCACAGAAGATTGGGTCATCTTAAAGGGTCTGAGGGAGGGTGCTTGATAATCCTTTAATTCTCCTGGAAGTTTTGGTCTTGGTGACCTGTCTGCTGGGGTTGCAATAAGAGGCTGCGTATCTCTTACAAGCATGCAAAAAGCCTGTTTTATTAGGGTCCTCTGGCCCTGCTGTAGGGTACCACTTGTGTGCAGAGCTCTGACGGTCTGAAAGAGCCTGCCATAATTAGCTTTTTAACTAATCTCCAATTAACTAGTGTCTTAGAAGGCTACCAGCTGTCTTAGATAAAGAAATTTATGTTCTACTTATGCTAATAACTGTTCTACAGACTTACAGGAGATGTTCTTCTGCAGTGGACAGGCGTGCTGTTCTTTGCTTCGGTCCTAACGTCATAAGAAGTGTTTATTTTTTAGAGGATTATGTAAACGTTAGGTTGGCTTTGGAGAAATACTAGTAACCACATACACATTCACTTCAGAAGAACGAATTAAAAAAAAGTATTGAGTAATCCTGAGGCTAAAATACTGGTTTTTTTATTTTTCTTTACCTTGGTAACTCTAAGTCTTTCTTGAATTATTACTGTACACAGTCATCCGGTAGTCCTTAGGAAAATGTTTATATTTACAACTTCTCGCCACCTGCACATACCTGGTTGACCAAAATCTGATGATGAGAACGCCCTTCCCTCCTTAGACTGCTGCGAAATAAACAGCTCAGCAAGACAGGCATGTTCCTCTGGTGTAGGCAGAGCACTTGGTGTTCACGGGGAAAGCTTGTGCTCGAACACATGATGCTTTTCACTCGTTCACTTTAACACACTCGTTTCAAGAAGTTGCTTGGCAGTGTCCACCAAAATGATATGCTTAAAAGTACTAAAAGGCTCAAAGGGTTTGGGATCCAGCCTTTGCACCTTTGGGTATGCAAGCCATCGGGGTTTCATTGTGAGAAATTTTTTGGCCTTTACCCTGCAGGGTCCTCCATGAAGACAATAAAATCAGTAAGTTACAAATAGCTTTTGTGAGTTGAGTTTATCCCAAGTCATGCTCTTCCCCTGAGTGGACTCACCCACTCTGTAGGTGGAGAGATACTGGATGACAAAACAAAATGCAGTAGCTGTGGTTTGCTCTTACTTAAAACCTGATTCTATACCTTCCTTCAGGGAGTAGATGCAGCTGAAGTCAGGTAATGCAGTGTCCCGTATTAGAGTTAGTTTAAATTCCTGATAGCACTTACGATAAGCTGCTTGGTGAAAAACCTTACTTTCTGCTTGTCTTGTGTTCTCCATGAATGGTTTGTTATTTCCTCTTCATGAGTGCATTTGTGTGGTGCAGAGTAGAATTCGAACCCTCTTCCCTTCGTAGGTTTCATCGTCTAGACCAACTTTACAAAAGCTTACTAGTCTTAAGTGATGGCTGTGTATTTCTGCGGTAAATTTGGATATCTTCAATGGGTTAACTCACTTGTAGGTCAAAGACTGCAGCCTCTGGGGTCCGTGTCTTAAATTCTTCGTGTTGCAAAATACAAATGGCATAACTCACTGAAGTCTCTTTATCATGGTTTGCTTAATACTTTTCTTATTATACTGCCAACCAGTTCTTAAGCTGTAAGTGGCATTTTTATGGCTGTTGACAATCTCGCTGGAAACTCCAGTCCTAGGACCTTAGGTTTCTTGTTATGTTTGAGGACAAAAGTGCCAGAATCATTAGCAATTCCTTCCTAGCTGTGGAAACACAAGAAGTTAACTGTTGACATTGGTATCCTGTTCTTAGTGAAACAAGAATCAATTTAATCAGCAATCTGTTTTCTTTTCATGGTAATTCTTATATTGATGATTGAAGAGCTACTGCCTCAGCCAGTTCTTAATTATTAGCTGCATTTCTGTAGGGTGATAGGAAAGCATATTGTCAAGATACTTGAGTTTTGATCAGTCTTAAGTGAGCAATTACCAGAAATATAGTATGAAAGCTCTGGTAGCAAATTCAAATTTGTCTTGTGTTTAGCGTAGAAACGATGTCCCTCAGAAGTGCAAATAACCCTGGTGATATCAGTTCCAGTATGATGGAAAACAGCAAAGCTCGAGACTGCCTTATTCCTATGGGGTAAGTGTTTCCTCTGCCCAAAGTTCAAGGGTTTTCTAGGTGGTCTGTCTCTTTGGTGACAGTACTGTTTCAAATCAATCTGAATGTGGTGAGCTTGGGTCTGTATGTGTTGGCATCCTCCTTGGTTGTGGTAGAAGATTAATTGCGTGAAATGGGGGGAGATCAGCGAGTCTGATGAAAGATTTCCTTTGTCGTATGTCTTAAGCTCAACAGCTTAATGAGCAAGGAGAATGGATTTGAACCTTGTTTTGGTCCTAGATTTGATTCAGGATTTGCTTCTGCCAAGCAGTTTTAGATTGAGAAGGCAGCAGTTAGCTTTGAGACCAAAGCTACTGCTTGTACCTTGTGTTGTCTTAGTAGAAGCTAACTGCAGCTCCATCAGCTGTGTCATTGGATTAATTCTGTGATTTTGTTTTCCCCAGAATAACCTCAGAAAACGTGGCAGAGAAGTTTGGAGTTTCCCGAAAGAAGCAAGATGCCTTTGCCTTGGCTTCCCAACAAAAGTAAATGCCTTTCTCTTTTTTTTTTTTTGTTTTTTTTTTTTGTTTTTTTAACCTTTTAGTTAAGGAATAAATACAGATGGAAAACGCATTGCTACTTCCCAAGAGTGGTTAAGTGCAGCCTTCGTGTTGCCTTCCAAACCTTAATAGTGAGTAAAGAAGCTTGAGATGATCAGAGCGAAGATCAGTGCATGTCCCGGGTTGTGTGATAATGAAACCCAAGCCCAGAGCTGTACTGGGGATTGTGTGACTAATTTTGCGAGCCTTGAGCAGTGAGTGCCCCTGTATTTTTCAGCATCCAAAGGATACAACCTCCGTGAGGTTTGTGAAACGAACATATGATGCAGTATTTTCATAGTGGCTTTGGCTCAGTATCATCTGAAACTGAACGCGGGAGTGGCAGCAGAAGGAACCTTTCCTAAGAGGGAATGTTTAAATGTAGCAGTTTCTAGAGAACTGCTGAGCTTATGAGAAGAGTGGCTTGTATTCGCTGCAGGTGTTTGGCTCCAAGTGAGTCCAATTCTACCTCTAATAACCTTCCTCTTAGGTTAAATCACTGCCAAAGTCAACTGACCCCCGGAATCCATGGGGCTGTACTGGCAGTCCAGTGGCAGGTGATATGTTAAAGTAGCTGCCATCAAAGAGTTAAACTAACTTTCAGGGCTCTGTTTAAGCATCACCCCGGTCCAATTATTTATCTAATACAGGAAGCCACTGCACAGGCCAGTTAACCTTTAAATTCTGGCTCTGCTTCTTAGGGAACTTGGCATGCCAGCCTTTCTCACTGACATTGAACTGATAACGCAAAAGGCTATGTGAACGCGATCCTCACCTCTCATATGAGGAAAGGGGTGATTTTCTGGCCTCGGTCTCAGGATGTCTGCAGAATTACTGATCTGTCCTTCAGCACTTTGCTCTAACTATCGCTTACCTGGGAGTATTAAATATTTTCATTTTATTAGTAAAAGCATAAAGTGATGAGGGGGTAAAACAAGCTTTCAGTCTCCAATTTGTATTCCCTGTAAAGGGTGCTCTGCTGCTGGAAGGGAAATCTTCTATATCAGCTTTACTGTGAAGGCTTTTAAATATCTTTTTGATATGAAAGATTAAAACTGTGTGTCCTGAGCTAATTATAATTTAGCTAATTGCATTCTGTCTACTTTTATCAGTCCAGTCATGTCAGTTGTTCCCTACTACTAATGCTGCTGTCTCAGGGACCAGACCCTATCTTTGCTGCACCTTTACTGCTAAATTAAGTGATACCCTTCTGTGAAGTCACACTGAACTATGCAACATAAATTGCAATCATTTAGGGTTGAAAGGTTACATTTGAATGCCAGAAGATTATACCTGAAGTCTGTGGTCTGAAGCTCACCTTGTCTTTAGCAAGACAAAACCGGGAATGAGTGAAACTTTAGCCATTCCCTAACTTGTCAGAAATCATTAGTGTTATGTAGAGGCTTAGCCCACTTGCCCTGTTTAAACTCAAAAATAAGAACTGATGTTTGAACATCAGGATTCATTTATTTTGTTACAATTGTGGTGTGACTGTACTACTGGACAAGTACAGCTTCATGCTGTGGGCTGCTGGTGGTCAGTCACAAAGGTGTTGATGAGAACAGAACGGGGATCTTGCTCAGAAGTGTGTGATCCTGTGACTCGGGTTTGGGGAGAATGCCCATAATGTTAGTGATTTATTTCCTGTGATGTAGAGGCAAGAAGTTTGTCTTCCCATGAATGGAAATAAGTATTCACCTGTCTTCCCATCCACTACTCAGTGATGATGTGCCTGTATACAAAGTCACACCTTAGTTCATACTCTTACTAACTGGTTTCCTTGGTGTTAGTTCCCTTGCAATTCACCTCCAGAATATTTTAACTTTTTATACTCTTCTTTAACAGAGCAGCAAAAGCTCAGCAGATGGGACTGTTTAAAACTGAGATTGTTCCAGTGAAGACCACTGTTCTAGATGATCAGGGCAACCAAAAAACAATTACCGTGCACCAAGATGAAGGGATTAGGCCCTCCACGACCCTGGAAGGTTTGGCAAAGCTGAAGCCTGCCTTCAAAGAGGATGGTAGCACTACAGCAGGTCAGCTCTGTTAAATTCGTGTTGTTCCCGTGGTTTACCTGCCTTGTAATAGAATGTGCTTAGTCAAAAAAGGTGTTAATAGATCTGTTCCAACAGGTAATGCCAGCCAAGTCAGTGATGGAGCAGCTGCTGTTCTCCTGGCAAAACGCTCAAAAGCAGCACAGCTGGGACTCCCAGTCCTGGGGGTGCTCAGGTCCTTTGCTGTGGTTGGAGTCCCACCCGATGTTATGGGTATAGGACCAGCCTACGCAATCCCTGTAGCTGTGGAGAAGGCAGGTAAGAACCCCTTGTCATTCATACAGTATTTGGCAAATCAGACTCCGTGGACTGAAATTTAAGATTATACTATTCTAGCATGTGCAGCAATCAGCCATAGGAACAGTGAACTTAAATTCAAAACCTTAAAAGAGATTCCGACTGGGATTACTGTAATACTGTTCACTTGTACTCATGTATAAATGGTCATTCACGTGCCTTTGAGAAGCTCAGGATTAAATCCCCGCATGGTCTCAACAAGCAGTTAACATGTGGCAAGTGATTTAGTGATCACGTAGTGCTGTTTTTTCTTCCTTAATATGACCAGTGTGTGGGTTTTGTGTTTGTTTTGGGGGTTTTTTTCTTTACAATTTTGGCATCTGAACAGTGGAACAGGCTTTCCTCGGGATTCTTATCATATTCATCAGGTTAATTAGCTTTTATAGCTGATGATTATTGTTGTGTCTGCATATCATTGCTATGGTTGCAAGCTCAGCTATAGTTATCTTTCAGTCTCAAAATACCCTTCAATCTTTAATCCCTCTGCAAAGAAATCACATTTAATCTAAGGAAACTTGGCAAACTCAGAGACACAATACCATGAATGTGACATTTTTGCAGTCTTTAGACATTGTTGTACATAAACACACGTACAAGTGTAGATAGCCCACATGGAGCCAAGGTTCCCCTCTTTTTGTCATTAGTGGAGTAGAACTAGGATTCATAAAGAGAGGCTGTCAGTGGATTATTCTCTTTGATATAGTCATAAGGTGAAAATATCTCCTTTTAAATCCTGACTTTTCTGAACCATAGGTCTGACTCTGAATGACATTGATATATATGAAATTAATGAAGCCTTTGCAAGCCAGGTGAGTGATCATCCTGTCTGAGTTGCTACATTGCTTGGTAGCTGAGTATATTTCAGCTTGGTCTGCAAATTAAGATTCAGACTTGTTCCACATATTACATCTTCAACCAAATGTTAATAACATGTGCAGGCTATTTTCCCTTTCCCTCAAAAAAAAAAAAAAAGCAGGGCATTGCTTATACAGCTTAATATTTAAAAAAACCAAACAAAACAAGAGAAAAATATGTCCACTGAATAAGAATGTAATCTTTACTATTGTATCCTCATACCAACTTGCAGAATCTGTTTCACAAGGGCTGTCATTTGTTATCGGGTGGTGTCAGTGTGAATGTGTTGCACTCACTAATTTGGAGGTCCTTAATGAAAGGTAGAAACTCCACTACTGTGTCTTCCACAAATCTGTGACATGCCTGTCAGGAAGTAGTGGGCTGAGTTTGAGATGGAGTTGATAGGCTTAGCTCACTTCTGTGTGCCTTGGATTAGTAATGTAGTTCCACTCCTTTCCACTGGGAAAGAGGGTCTAGCTGGAGTCAGGCCTTCGAGGGCTAACTGTTTCATACTTTAAGAGCAGCTGACAAAATGATGTGGAGTTTGTGTAATAACAAACGTAGTTTGAGCTAAATTCATTTTAAGCACAAATCTTTCGAAGCCCCTAGAGCTGCCTAGGATGGTTTGCTGTCCCTCTTTGTATGTGGATGAGACCACCAGTCGTCTTCGCAGTCCTCTTAGCTCTCTATTGCAGGAGAGCTGAGAATAAACGGAGGCGAGAGCATCTCCATGAAACCGTTCCCTCTGTCTTTCTAGGCTGTGTACTGTGTTGAAAAGCTGGGCATTCCCATGGAGAAGGTCAACCCCCTGGGAGGAGCAATAGCACTGGGGCACCCACTGGGCTGTACTGGTGCTCGTCAAGTTGTCACTTTGCTCAATGAATTGAAGCGCAGAGGGAAAAGGTGAGCACTGAGGAACAGCATTAGCCTTAATGCCTTATGTGTATGTAAGTAACTTAGGCTCAGAGGTAACCATCAGTTTGGGTTAAGCTTTTTCCATCCCTTTGATAGCTTTGCACGCGAATTCCCGGCGGCCCTCTTTAGGGAGGGCTGTGTCATGTCTCGCTGCCCGTGAACGCGGAGTCTCTCCTGGTCCGCGGTGGTGCAGGGCCCTGGGGTAGACACCTCCACCGTGCAGCGTTAGAGGAGCGAGTCGGTGGTCAGAGCTGGTGGCTCTGCAAGGCTGGGCTGCATCCAGCTTTGTGACAGTCCAGTCCCAGCTCTCTGCCCAGGGCTCAGGCTCTTCCTGACGTGTGGAATAAAGCTGGTAGGTACTGCTGGCTGGCTCTGTCACTGCTCCCTTTGGGGCTGGCACATAGAGTGTCACTGCACTTGCATCTTAGGAAGAGCTGTGCCCTGGCCTAGAGGGGAGAGTAACAGTGGTGGCGAGCTGTTAAATGCCAAGCAAATCGGGCAGTAACAATAAACCACCTCAAACCGAAGTGGAAGAACTTGCTCTGAAATCAGGCTTTCCGCTCTGTTTTTCCACAAATCCAACTGCACATCATCTGACTATCCAAATTTACCTTGAACTTCTACATAGCAAAGCCCTGTGAAGGGCAGCGGTAGGAGGCAGGAGAGGAAGTGTTTCTTCCTCAACCCACCTGAATCAAAGGAGTTCTTCTAGCTTGAGCTCGCTGCTCATGTGTCTGAGGCAGGTGGCTGAGGAGCTTGCTTCTGGCACACTGTCCAGAAAGCAGGCAGGGAAACCTCTGTCCATGTGCTCTGCAAACAACACCCTGCAAGAACTCCAGGGCACCGGGACGTGCTCTAGAGTTAGAATCTCTTGGTGACACAGGAGGGCAGTGGGTAGCTCAAATTTATTGTATTCTTTTTTCCCCAGATGATCTAAAACTGATATGTCATCTCAATTCCATGTGTTCTTCCGTTTCAGAGCATATGGTGTTGTATCAATGTGCATTGGAACTGGCATGGGCGCTGCAGCAGTATTTGAGTACCCAGGGAACTAAACTCCAGTGTACTGACGAAGCAACAGGACAGCTAATTCTCTGCCTTCTCTAGTAATAGGAAATGATTTGCACTGTGAAATCAAGTGGATTCAGGGATTCGTGACTAGATCTACAAATTTGAGGCACAAATGGCGAAGTAGAATAAATCGTACAGATCTACTAAGCAGGTGGGAAAATGCGAAACTGGCATTTGCTTCAGAGTTAAAAAGCATCGTGACATGAGAAGAGAAATTAGTTCAGCTGAAGTTCAACTCCAGGCCCTTGTGTGGTGATGATGAATGAATATTTCTAATTTAATCGATCCCTTTATCCTGTGAATATTACCAGAGAGTAGTAGTTCCTGGTACAGTATTTTTGTATGACAAATTGTCTAAAAGGGTCACTCAAAACAAAAACATCAGTGCACAGGAAAAGGCTTTTCCAGGGTTTTCTTAAAAGATTTCACCATCTTGCAAGAAGTCTAGAACAGCTTGTTGTGAAAGCAGTGCAGAGACTTAACCATCATTTCCTTTACAACTCTGTCTGTCCTATCCAAGTCATAAGTTGGCTATGTCTTAAATTGTCCCTGTGCTGGAGGATGTGCTGTAGCTTCCTGATTTTAACCAAGCTGCTCTCAAGGCTCCAGTGGGGGAAAGTGGAAGAACTAGAATGTAATATACACAGGAGGTGCCTGAATAGAAAGGTTCGGCTGAACTGCTAGAAGCCAGGAGTTTGAAAGCGGCCATTCCATCTTTTACAACACGTTTCTAATTATCAGCTTGTGTGACTCTTAACTTAGAGGACAAGCTTATGCTCAATAATATTTAATTACCTAACATAAAACAGATTTCAGCATTACTCTTAGTGCAAGCACTTACGTGAACATCAGTGACATCTCTGTACTTCAGTGCTAATACAAATGTGTATTTCATCTTGTGAAGTCTCCCTTACCTGTTCTCTCTCTCATGAGCAGAAAGATCACTGAAACTCAGAGCTAACAGTTTGAAAAAGAAATGTACTTATCGTCTTTGACATGTTAGCAAAGTTTAATTTTGTAACACAGACTGAAGTTCTTTGTCCTGGCTCTTGTTTTTGCACTTAATACAATTGGGGTTTTGCAATATACTTGTTTTCTTTTTATGATGATTATTATTTGAAGGTCATGATTAGCTAGAGAGAGATATTTTCATTCTTGTTCTATAGTCTGTCTCACTTGGCAATCACACGTGCTATATTTTAGAGCAAAACCAATTAAATTATATAGAGGGGGCAGAGGGGCATTAGCATCTTCGAGGGTCCTTTCTTCACAGTGAGGGTCCTGTGTATAAAATGAGTTCTCATTGCTAGTACAAGCCTGTTTTAAACTAGGCAGAAGGCAGCTATTGTACATCTTTTGTTCTCCTCCAGTGTGGATTGCAGCCCCCTCCTCCCCACACACACTGCCTTTAACAAAAACCTTTTATATGACGGGAGTGGAAAACTTAACAGGCTCAGAAGTGGGAATTTCAGTGACCTTTAGCTAAAGTAATACTAAAAACATTTCAAGAGAAGTGTGAGTAAATGGGAACCATGTGGGGGGAAAGAATTAAAAGGAGGAAGGGTTCCTCCCTCTGTAGCTGAAGGGGATGCTCTCTAAACCCAAGCATGATGAAACATGCAGGTTGGTAATTTTCCAAGGAGTCCAGGGAAAGTTGGCTCTTCCCCTTTTCATGTAAGGCGCTGAGAAAACAGCCTGGGGGATTCTGGCCTATTCACTAATTCTTGCCTTTGTTATGTGTCAATGTCCATTTTAATGTCAAACAAATAAACAAGGCAAAACAAAAGCTATTTTTTAAGGTACAGACAGTCTTTAATTGTCATTTGAGGCATACTGTGATATGCAGAGGGTTTTGGCCTGTTACCATAGCTGCTTTGCAATTTAAAACCGATTATTTTGCAGAGCCTGGTTCTGTGGGTAATGGTAAGCTTATCACAGCAATAAAAGCAATAGCACAGAATGAGATTATGACTGCTTTCTTTAAAGTACCATGAACTTTTTTCCCCATAACTTTAAAATTTTATTCTGCTAAAATTCTGGTCCATGTTAAAACAACTGACATAGATGGAAATACAGGCTCAACTGATGGCACATCTGCATCCAACCCCATTACCTTGACATTTGTCCCACATTGTCTTGCTTAAATTACAGGTCTTCATACTTTCCATCGTATGTTCCTTGTCCCCTGAGCTGTAGCTTGCAAGGCTTCTCTCCCAGTGTTCCAGTAATGGTCACGATAGTTTCGTATTCAATGTCGCTCCTAAAATGCAGAGCAAAAAGACAGTTCAGTTACATACAGCTAGATGCAATTCTGTGTTTAAGGATGAGATTAGTTACTTTGTGGAGGAAAAAGGGGAGAATGGTTCCCTAAGACATAAAGTGCTCCTAGTCACAAGCACTATGTCAAGTCTGCGGGTGGCAATCTCACTTTATAGTGTTACATCCCACAGCTACATATAGGGTGTTTGAGAAGAATGGTCGAGTCTGTACATGAAGTAAAGACATTGGATTAACAACTTCATGTTTGAAAGAAGAACTTGAGTATCTTCCTACTTGTGAAATTCTATTCTAGTTAAATAAATAAAATGAAGGTCTGCTGGGGGGGAGCTAGTGTTTGGGAGCAAATGCCTGCGCTGCCTTGATGTGAAAACTCATCCCTGTGACAGACAAAGTTTGAAATGGAAAAGTTTCTGTCAAACCCCTAGGAGGAGGGGCAGTCAATGGAGTCCAGGTTGTAAATCAACAGTAAAAAGCTTATGGCAAGCGTAGTTTTGCACTAGGTGGAAGTCTTACAGTATAATTTGCCTAAGGCTAACGCTACCCAACACTGCCGAGACTCATCTGAAGGACGTCTTTGCGTCTAAGAGACGGCTGTTGTAAAGGCCTGAGGCAAAAGCCTGCTCTGCCAGACAACTTTTATTTTTTCCTTCTCATACAAAATTCCCCTGTAGGAAGACCACTGATTTAGAGAGGTGAATTATTAAGATCACCTCACACCTTGCATATAATTATTTACTAATGCCATGCTGGTCCTGAGCTCTGCTGTGTTGGGAATTCTTTGTCTAGGTCTGAACAGACGAGCTGGCTGCTATACAGCAACATCTTTGCTTTCTGGTACTTGCAGACATGCTGATTAGCGTATCTGTTGTCAGACAAAAAGAAGTGCTTCAGGCATATTCAGAAGCGCTCCAGAAAAATTTAGGCAGTCGGGACCCTGGGGAGGGCTCTGGTCGACCATGCTGCTCAGAGCAGGAACAGCTTAGAGCAGCTGCTCAAGGCTTCGTCCCACTGAGGTTTCAGTACCTCCAGGGGTGGAGATCTCACAGCCCGTTCCAGGGAGATCGAAGTTACAACAGTAACTTGTGTCACCTGTAGTTTGGTTCTTGAAACTTCTCTGTCAGCAGTGTTCAGAGTTCTCTGAAATCACTGGGATAGACTTGTCTTAAACTGTCTGCCACCATGCGTAACAACTTCCAAGAAAATAATTTGTAAAGGGAAGCTGAATTTTCTTACAGGAGTTGCAGCTCCCTAATTAGAGTAAAGAAATTAAAGGCTTTAGGTCGCTACCTCAGCCATTCACAACTAATTCCTAGCCTTGACAAAATGATAAGATGTCCATAAACATAATTAGAACGATATTAGATGTTTATAGGACAAAGAAAGTAATTTTCATCTGCTCTCTTCTGTTCTTTGCTGTCATTTGCCTGCAGCTCATGTTATCTTTGTTGTGTAAAAAACCTTTGGATTAGAGGCAACAAGAATACATGGATTTTTTTTTCTTTCTTGTCAAACATCAACATGACTCCAGCACTAAACATTGCACCAGGCTAAGCAAGGGTAAAACAAATTGTATCACTGTATTAGAGCAAAATGTTGTTCTATTTGCTTCATCAGGAGTTACTCTGAATGCACGTAGGGAGGTAAAGGACTTGCAAAAGTTTCTTCTAGAGAGAAGCCACAAACTATAATGGAGGACCCCGAGACTGACTGCAAAAGACACTGCACTTTCCTGCATGACAAACATGCTTTGCTGGAATTCTGAACTACTCCAGACACATTTCTCCCTCTGTCCTAATAAAGTGCTGTAGATGCATAAAGGACTCAACTGTTGTATCAGCCTCTGCACTGAATTACAGGCCTGAGATTTGCCCTCTGTTGAAGACATTGCCCTAAAAAAGGAATTTTATCCAGTGGTATGTAGTCTGTGTGTCATGCCAACTGTTGAAACAGCATGATTTTGAGTGGGTAAATCTCAGGTCTGAAATTCTGGGTGCCAAATCCAAAAGAAATCCCATATACGGGAGCAGTGTAGGGAATACTGTTATATGGAAAAAGTACCAGCTGGAAGCCCAGGACTGGCAAGTGTTAGAAGCAAAATGAGCAGCCTGCTAACACAAGAACAGAGCAGAACTGCTCTTTGCTTTCAGTGGCTACTCGCAATAGAAGTCTGGGCTTTACAGGGAGTAACAGCAAGATTTCAGTCCTGTTAACTGTACCTTGCAGTAAAGCTGATCTGCAGAATCTCTTTGGTAGGTGGGTCCCCTTCACGTGCCTCCAAAATGCCATTAGTAGGGGAGACAGAAAAGACTTGCAGGTTGTTATGCCTTTCCTGTTCATCTGCAGTGAAAGGGGCAAATATCAAACAAAGCAATACAAGACCCTTTGTACAAGTTTGCACAGCATGTAGCACTCAAAACAGTGCGCCAGCTAGTAAATCATGTCTTGCACTATCATCAGAGGCTTTCTGTGCACGTGGCCAGTTTCTGTTGTCATCCTCTAATCAAGGGGAGCGATCAGTGGTCTCCACGTCAAAATAATAAGGCCCTGATCTTCTTTCTTTTGAAGCCCATCTGTTGTTAACATTGTTAGGCACAAGCTCAGACTGAACTCATGAGGAGCTACTGCTTCTTGTTGCCTCTTAGGACAGTGTTATAAATGAGCAAAGCATGTCCAGTACTTGTGAGGGTTGTGATTCAATCTTTTGGTTCAATCTGGAGTAACTGCTGAAATCAGTAGAGATACACTGATGTCAAAAAAAAAAAAAAAAAAAGAAAAAGCCCACATAAGGGAGAACAGAAGCTGACCTGATATGCTTGCAGCCAACATCATCATATATTGGCTATATATTGAGTGAGTGCATGCAGTCTTACTAAATAAAAACACTGAAGAGCGAAACTATGTAACAAGGAAATCCAATTGCAAAACCAGAATACCCAGCAAAGCAGCCCAGTAACTTCTACAGCCACTCCTGTTACACAAGATGACATGTTCAGTCTTGGTCTGTGCAACAAAGCAGGTCTTGAAATCAACCGTGTCACAAGAGAGCTCCAGAACTGGAACAGTGAGGTATGCAGTCACTGGGACCAGCTGCAAAACAGAGGAAAGGGAAAGGAGGAGAAAAAAAAAACAAAACCAACCCACTTACTTACTTTTATAGAGCTTTAATAATACCTGCTACAGCTGGATCATTCTTAACCCCAAGCATTGAATCAAGAGTAGTTGTTCTGTGTTCTTTTGTCAGAGTCAATTCCCCATTCTGCAGCTTTCAGTGAATTAAGTTGTTGCTTGTTTTACTGTTTTGGGATAGGTTTTCAAACTAGACACTGTGGTCTTAATGAAGTAACACAGAGCAAACATTCTGATTTGTTATGAGGGTTTTCTGAGAGATGCAGACATTACAGCATCTTGTCATCCCTTAGGACTGTATATGGCCCACTGTGAGTCATTCAATTTGTGCAGATTGCCCAAGATTATTATTAAATTGACTGTATCTTAGATATGGTGCTTGGATCTTACGCAGATCAGTCCTCAGAAATACCTGGTATGAAATAAAAAAAATGCTTGCAGTGTACTAGAACTGCTGAAGACTTGGGGGAGTTTATAGCTTTCCATCTGGAAGGGATCGGTCTTTAAATGTGTGTGGGCTGTGACCACACCACATGAATTAGACAGACTCGGGAGACGTTGAAGAAGCACTTGGGTACTGCAGGAGGCAATGCTTGGTGACTCAGTCGCTGGCACATTCGCCGAGACAGTCCTGACCCCACGTCTCAGAAGGACGTTGAGAGTCACACTGACATCGGGTGTGCTGCCCTTTGATTGAGCCGTATCATCAGGCCGTCGTGCTGTGCAGAGAGCTGGGGTACGAGCACCAGGGTGCTGACCCCAGACTGCTCTGTCCCTCTGAAAGTCACCTGCAGTCTCAATAGAGAGCTGTCTCCTTTGGCAAACCCGTGGCCATTCACTTTAACTGGATGACACAATTTACTCTAGAGGTGGGTGTATTTCAAAGCCCAGTAAATCCTAAGGCACATTGATTCTGAGTCAGAGATGCTGATAAAACACAGCCCTTTCTCAGGGCCCAGAGATCTTATTCTGATCTTACCTGGGTAGTGCAGTTACTATGTTCAATGACCAGATTTTGATTAAACTTCAGCTTTCTCTCTCCGTTCTCAAACTGGAGCACTTGGAATCCAGGAAGCAGCTGGGCATCTGGCAAATGTTGATACGTAAGTAACTCCAGAGTTGTGTGGAATGACACTTTCACCTGTGGGAAGAGGAATTCAGATGACCATCACATAAGAAGACACTGTTGTGCAGGAAATCCAAAGTAAACATTGCTGAAAGGCCCAGGCACACATTTTCCCACTGGAACCAAAAGGTGTCATGCCAGCAACCAAATTCCCACTGGAACAAAGCATTATAATTAAAGAAAAAACACGGCTATTTCCTATGAATCCAGTACACGGAGATGGAGTGTAAAGGTGAACAGCTAATCTCCGAACCACAGGGAACAAACAGTCTCTAGCAAGACAAAGGTTCTAAATTCCTGAGGTTACAAACACCATACTCCCAAAGCTGTCTTAAACATGTAAGTCTTCTTTCTTCCTGCACACGCAGAATTAAGACGTATGTGTCTGTGTCAAAATGAACACTGAAAAATGAGAAGCACACTTCAAAAATGCAACTGTTGCTCATTCTTTGCACCCTAGCAAATTCTTGACTCCAGGACTTCGTTTCCTTAAATGTCATTGTGTGCACCCAAAACGAACACAATTTTTCTCTGTTTGCACTGCCGGCATCTAATCAAAAGAAATGAGGGCCTGCAATCTTTGGAAATCTTTTAATTTGTCCAGCA
Source organism: Harpia harpyja (assembly GCF_026419915.1). Lineage (NCBI taxonomy): Eukaryota > Metazoa > Chordata > Aves > Accipitriformes > Accipitridae > Harpia > Harpia harpyja. The sequence continues at coordinate 103,757,256 of NC_068940.1, forward strand.
TATATATGGCTATTGATTTAGGTGAGCTCCAAAAACCACAGGAGCTTGTAACAGGTCAGAGTTGATGAGAAAAGCACATCAGGACCACTGCAGAAAAATACTTTGTACCCGCAACAGAGCAGGCAAAGCTGCAATAATTGGCATTTGCTAATATACCACTAATTCCCCTGAAATCGGGAGATTTCTACACTGGTTGTATTTTTCTTGTGGTTCATCTGGGCTATGCTAACACACCAATTACTGAACTATATCTATTCTGGCACAGGATTATTATTTTTGAGCCTACCAGCATGTTTTGCTGTGGATAAAGTACAAGTTGCGGATGCTGTTCTTTTTCCTCCTTCTTGCTGTGGGATGTTTTGGTGCTCTTTTGGGGATCTGTGCTGGACAGACTGAAGGGCGTAGACAGAAGGAGCCTGAAGTACAGAGGAACCTTAGTGCAATTGATGAGTTTCAAACTCTGAGTCATTACCGAATCTGTCAAAACCTGGTGGAGAAATGATTCAAAACTGGTTAGTTGTAACTCCCTTGAGAGGTTTGTGCTAGTCTGTCTGGTCATTCAGCACCACTGGGGATCTGAAGGACTTTACCCCAAAGCAACCCAGTATTTTCTACTCGTGTTTTTCAAAATTTCTTGAGTAAAAAACCAAAATGCAAATAATGTAATAAAAAGTCTTTGAATGTCAAGGGTCACAGAAACTGACCAGGCCACTCTAAGTGACTCATTCTGCTATCAGACCTTTATGTCCTGAAAATAAGTATTTATTTTTCTATTTACAAACTCCGCTACAAAGATGTATAAAATAGCCATTGTCTGAGGTCAGCTTTGCTTATTCCTAGCTGATAAGTACTTGTAGCCCTTTTGTTTTACCTGTCTTGTTATGTGCAATATAGAATTGCAACATGAGGCTACTGGGGATAAAGATGCATTTTAAAAACCATGTGCACACAGCTCTGAATTCTTACAGTAGCACAGCAGTGCAAACCAGCTGAATACATTGGTGCGTGAAATAATACTTACTCCTAACAGAGGCTGCTCTGGTACGAGATCACTTGCCATCGAATAAAACACCATTCCTCTGTCATGATCTGTGTCTACTTTTAACCTGAGTGTAAAGAATCGGAGCTGGTCAGAGCCCTGCCCTCCAGGCTGATTCATTCTGCGAGTGTACCAGCGGTCAGTGAGATGGTACTTACAGAGCATGCCTTACAAAAGCTTGCATGTCTACTCGTAACGGTGGAGCCTCATAGCCATGTCTGCGATGCACTTTGTTAGGCACTGTCTTTGCAAGCTGACAACAAAATGAGAACAGAAACAATGTGTAAAATGATAGCACTAAAACCTGAAACCCTACTTTTAGCCTGAGAGGCTGTTAGCCAAAATAGGATTCTGCTTGACAATGTATTGCCTGTTTCTAAGACATGGTGGTAACATGCAAGGAACAGCAAAAAGCTAAGCAGTAGTTGAACTCTGAATGGCTGTGGTTAATACAGGTGCAGATGTTGCTTCCTCCAGGAATCAGGAGCATTAGGGACGTTTTTATTAAATATTCTATTATCATTCATTCATTATACCTTGCACCTTTGCAATGATTCATGTCAGAGAACTGCAGAGCAATTCATAAAACACTATTCAAGCCTCACATTAGCCTGTGAGCTGCACTTGCAGTTGTTGAAGAGGAAGTTTCCCAGAGGAGAGATATGCTGTCCAAATTCACACAGGAAGGTGGATGCAGAGCCAGGAACAGAACTCAGCAGTCCTGAGTCTCAGTCCCATTGTTAACTAGTGTTATCAATAAAACCTGATGTTGTGATAGCGTTTCAAACCCTGGGCTTTTGTCTGGGGTCTACTGCACCAGACAATGTAAGAAGATGGTGACATTCCCACCCCAGAATGCTTCCAAGCTAAAAGGCAAATACAACAAATGAACCACCCTAGTTAAGGAAGGATGTACAGGGTAGCAGGAACAGGACTGTTTATACAGACTGGCCAGGTACACAGAAGATTGTACATAAATTACAGGAAGGGAAAGGATTATTTTCTAGCCATCTTTAGCCTTGCTGTGGGAGTCAGTTTACCTTGTCATCTAGGCTCATGAAACCCAGCACAAACCCTTCACACTGCACTTCAGTCACGGTCTCTGGGAGGACGCGTGGGGTGAAGGAGATGCAAACGGAGATGCTGCCACCTCCTGGAACCACCTGCAGTCGAGAGAACAGTTCAGTAGTGCAGGGAGCTGCCTGGGATTGCACAAGCATCCTCAGCACTCAGCTGCTAAAACTGAGTTGCACAAGCAGCATGAGATCTCCTGGGGATGGGCTACGCTCAGGCTTGCCCTAAAATGACAACATGTGACAACAAAACTGACAATTATTTCAGCTGCAAATACCAGTGTAGCCACTTTTTAGCATCAACAGAGTTTAAGCACAGTGACAGACCAACTCTGTAAGTACATAAATATATATACATACCTGTTTGCTTGTTTTTAAAAATACCCAGTTCTGCTCACTTACTCCATAGCTAACTAACTCAGATGATTCTCCCACAACTGACAGCACTCACAGAAGAAAGAAATATTTTTTGAAGAGTTACAAGCATGAATTAAGAGTATTTTACAGCTCACTATACTCTTGGCTATTTTTTTTTTTTATATGACAGCAGGGAATGTAATCAAATGCACTATCCAGCTACAGTGGATTTACAGGTTGAATAGATTCTGCTTTCTTTAGGTGCATTATGCATGTTACAGTTAAGTCCTGCTATTGCTGCAGAAATATATGCAGGTTATGATTAAATCCTGCTATTGCTGCAGAAAAACCTTTGCCACCTCCCTGTAGAGCCAATTCATGTCTAGCCGAGTTTGTAAGCTCAGGGGCCATGTGCCATGTACTGCTCTCAGGCTAGTGCTGTGCAGACACAAACTCTCCCATCTCACGTGATCACAGGACAAGATGTTTGGTCTTGCTGGACCTTCATTCAGTAGAAGCAAAACTAGCTCGGCTCTCCCTGCACTGTGTTCCCCTGCTCAGGGTGGTGAGGAGCATAAGAAAGTTCTGCCTAAGGTCTAGTGGGGTCAGAGCAGAGCTAGTAAGCACTGTCACATCCTGTAACACTGCAGGGTCTGTGCATTGTGGTCATAGAGATCTTAGCTGTTCAGACATGGACTTAAGCCAGGTCTGGCCGGCTGTGCTGCACACCACCTGAGCTAACAGACCTTCCTGGAGCAACAGCAGAAACACGAAGAACATTTCTGCAGAGGACTACTTAAATGACTGCATAGGCATCAACTCCATTCCACATGGGCCAAGCTCACTGCTGGCTACACCCGATAGAGGCTGCCTCCACAGTGAGGCACTTGTTTATCTGAACTATCAGAGCTTCAATCACCCCAGAGCTGACTGTAGGCTTCATTTCTTTGAGATGCCATTTCTGTAATTATTTCTTTTATGTAATCTTTAGCTCATTCTAACTTGTAACTGAAACCATTTGGCAAAAAAACTTGCTAATATTTAAGAATCAAAATTGACACACGGATGTTTTGGGCAACCCTGTCACTCACAGTTAGATCTTTCCAGTGCTGTCTTTGCTTTGTCTTATTCCTAAGGAACTCTGACACTGTAGCCCCTATTTGCACCAGTTACTTCTGAAGTACCTGGGTTACAACAGTTTATCCAAAAGAGCTGTGTACAGAGCAGCCCTTTCCCAGCAGCCTGCTTTCCAGCTCTGCCACGTCTACTTAGCAAATCTACCCTGGTTAAATACCATGCTTCCAAAGTTTCAGGCTGGATGCATCCCACCTAATGCCACACCAAGGCAACCCAAGTAAGAAGACCAGGGATGCCACTCTGGAGAGCCTAGTACAACTGAACACTTAATTCCAGTCACCAGTTAACTGCTGAAATGTAGGTAAGGCACTTTCTTTTTTCTGTTGACTTTTTGAAAACTCTTCTCATGGTCATCTTCAAGATCCCAAAGCCTCCCAGCCTACTGTTTCACTGCTTAGTACACTCTACCCCAAACCAAAGCTACCTCCTCCTGCTTCTCTGTCTCCTCTGTCCTGCAGAAAAAAGGCTAAACCTAAGCACAAAGAAAATGTAAAAGCTTACTATCTGTCTTGGGGTAATGGAGTAGGGGTTGTCTGCAGGAACCCCTTCATGAGGTCGTATAAGTACAGAGACGATTTTCTGTATTGTAGGTTCTTGAGTGATGATTTCCTTCTCTTTGTTGTCAGAGTCTGAAGACTGCAGAGACACAAGGGTGGGGAATGGTTAAAACTGTTACACTGCAAAGGAGGAATGCAAGTGAAGTGTACAGGGAACTGCTGCACTGGTCAGTAAGTAAGGCCAGCTCCAGTTTCTTTTTTTCTGGCACAAAAGCTGGACATGTGGATGTGTCCTGTGCATTAATTTTTTCACGCATAGGTTTGCTCTCCTGAAACTGCTCCTGAACTCCTTGGAAAATGTGCATGCTTGGGTCCTGTTCTACCAAGAGAAGCACTCAACTGTGACATCTCTGACCCATTATACAAACCAGCACTCCAGGGCAATAATGTTCCCTTGTTGCACAAGAAAGGTTAGACGTATATTCAAAACAACTATGACTTCTGTGCTGAAGCAGAGAAAATGTGATTTTAATACCTTTTCTGTAAAGCTTTTGCCAGAAAAATATACATATCCTGCATGATACCTTCTCCCTGTCACTCCCAGCTCTTCAAGACAGTAAATTGCCATACTATAATCAAACTTCATGTGTAATAGATGTTACCATATTCTAACAGAGTAACAGAACCAATCTAACTTTAGCACTGGGATAAACACCTCCGTATCATTAGCTGCAATTTGAACTTCGCAGGTTAGGTTCTGCTCCCTGACTATGGCACACATTGACACCATACAGGACCCATGAGAAAAGCAGACCTAAATTAAGGAGTCTTAGATATCACAACACTTTCATGTAAAAATGGCATTCGTTTTTCAATGACAGTATTTTAAAAAGTATCTCATCAGCTTCTCTAACAATTTTAAGAAAAGAAGAAGCTGAAGAGCTATTTGCCTTGAGAGGAGCTGACATTTCTTTTAACAATCTAGCTCTTAGTTACAAGTTATATCGTGTGTTATTGTTTTCAGCCTTTCATGCCAAGAAACCCATCATGTATCTCAGCAGCAGTATAAAAAACAGACTAACAGCTGACCTCATCTGTGGTTTGCGAAGCTGGATAAATGCTTCCGCAGGGAATGGCAGTTTGATCCAACTTTAACACGATCTCTGACTCTGAGGTGCTACCAATTGATGCAGTCTCATTTTCATCCATGTCCTCAGGAGGAAAAGGGTCTCCAAAGAACATCAACAGGTCCACCAGCTTTTTATCATCTTGCTCTTCGTTGTAAATTTCCCAGTCCAGGCGGATGTCTGAATTGAAAAGGAGAAAGGACAATTATTTCTGGTCATTCAGAAGACTCATAGCTTAGTTGGTACTGGAGAACCAGAATACCAAGTAACAAATGTGTGTCTAGCAACTGGATTTGTATTAAAGCATATCTTAAGCTTTCCATGTTTGTTGTAAGACTATGTGTGCTATGCTCTTATTATAGCTTGTCCATTCTCTAGGCCCTAAATTATACTTTTAATAACATTAAAGTAAATTATGAGTATTTTATTTGTTAAGCAAATGTGTTTGGTGGCATTCTGGGAAAAAAAGAAAAAAAAGGTGATTGACCTTTGCTCTGAAGAGCTTAAAATCTCACTCGAGATAAAAAGACTAAACACAGAAGAGCCAGATGATGCCACTAAGAAGCAGGTAGCACATCTGATTGACCAGGGTTAGTGCTGTGAGAGATTTAAAAAAACAGGATGGAAACCCCTGAATTCCCATCATTTCAATGAGCATAAACCCAGACACATTAGGATAGGATGTGCAGTTTCATAGTAACAACACATTGAGTCAATTACATATATTCTACTACACTCTGGCTGGAGCTTACCCGCTTTACTGTTCCAGAAAGCAAACTAATATTCACAGCAGTAATGCCATAATGATAAGTACTACTATGCATATAAAGACCTGACAACACATATTATTGTTCTGTACTAGCTAAGTTAGAAAACAGCTTAGACACTCTCTTACATACTACCATTATTTTTACAAAAACTATCTTGACTAGGAAACAAGTAGGCCTGTTAATTAACATGTTAATGGGTTCTTCTATTTTTATTATCATAAGGAGTGCAATGCAAGTGTCGATGTTTGCTGTACAAAAGTCATTCTTACCAAAGGGAGTCGGATTGTTGAGCTGGACCCTCCGAAAGACAGGAGGCCCTCCAGAGACATGAGTGCCAAACCTGAGGGGGGGAACCTTGCTGTCAGTACATGCAGAAAATAAAAGTGAATGTCTGAAATAATTAAAGATTTGTTTAACAGTGGAAACATATCTGGCTACACTGGCAATCTGTTAAGAGTGGCTATCAGGTAAAGCATGGCCTATACTGTGAAGTACAATATTGCTTTATTTAATCAGTCTCTTTTTTCCAGTTTTCTTAGTTGTCTCAGATGTTTCAGGGTAAACATGTGAAGTCAGCTTTTGTGAAACACTCTGGCAGCAGCAGCAAATGGCTACACAGCAGTGGAGTGACCTGTGTCAGACACAGATTTCCAGGTGCGTAATTTTTTTTTTTTTTATGGTGGATAGCTAAATCCATTTTCTATGACCCTTTACAGAGCTGACACTGCAAATGCTCTTGGCTGCAGTATGATGCACAATGCTAACTGTTCTCAAGTCAGAAAGAAGCAGTCATACTGTATGGCAGCTGGCTGAGTGTGTAGTGCCGTGGTCCCTGTAAATCAACCCTTACTCCTCACCAAGATGTGCAGATGCACCTTGCTGTATGAGAGGGCTTAAACCTTCCCTTGCCCCTATTTACCTTGGGGCTGCATTTCTCCTGGTCCAGGTAAAAGGACAGAGAGAAATGGACTGTGGATGATGATAACTGCCACTGTGTACCAGTTTCCATCTCCACAGAATCAGATGAGGCTGGACTGGGTGAACTTCTATGACTGTAAACCCAGAACAGTGATTGCTGGTAAACCTGAGAAGGCTTGTATGCAGATTCTCTTCTAATTATGCTGGCAGAGACAAATGTATTGGTGTTATAGAAGCAGATATTGTACTTTTGACAGTCACTTTGCTGACCTTTTCATATCACAAAAAGATGGAAACAGGTGTGTGTGTTGGCTATAGTCCAAAGGTATTTAATTCCCTGACTTCTCTGACAGTATTTTGCGCTGTACCTTATTATGGGTTGCTCTGTTTGTGGTCCTGTCATCTGTAGGAAGATTGGACAGCCTTTTACAGTCATTTGCATAGGAATTAATTTAGGCTGTAAGTCTCCCACCTATTAAAAATGAATTTTTGCTATTAAAATCAAGATCAAACTTTAGTTCTCTCCGTTACAAAAGCATGTTTTGAAAACTGATTCGATTTTCAAATATTTTTGACTGGTTTCTTTTCACGGCATCTAATTCAAATGCTAACGAAAGCTCTTCTCAGCAGGAGAATGCAATACCTCATACATTCATCAGCTTTCCTGTGGCTTTTCCATACAGCAAACTATATTGTATTGGTAGAGCAGAGTAGTGCACTGGCCAGCTACCAAACAGATTTTATATATCAAAACTGCTCCAGTCATTTTAAAGGCACATGAAAACCTCCCAAGGGATAAACATGTTACCACAAAACTAAACCACGCACTGCAAGAGCAAACAATTGTTCCTTCCATGTTGTTGGAGGCAGCAGTATAGCAATATCTACCCTGAATTTTTACAGAAGTCCTAACAAACTGAAAAAGTATTTTTAACAGAAAGGAATCTGGGAAATATAATTGGTGTAAAATCTGCTATAGCAATACTTCACTTAAAACCAAAGCCCCACCTACCTTACAGAAAAGATCATCCCGATACTCTCCCCACATGTTGTTGTAAGCTGTTATTTCTATGATTAGCTGTTGGAAGGCTTTCAGAGTTCCTGTGGAAGGTTGTATATGGAAAGCTACTCCCTTCCCATGAGACAACACTGCTGCTGCAAACTCTGAAGGAGCACAGCAAAGAAGCGTTTGATGAATTTTGAGGAAATGGAACAAATTTAGTCTTTCAAAGAATATACAGGACCATATTTTTAGCTGGTGTTAATCAGCCTAACCTCACTGGCTTCAGAAAAACCTGGGATCATTTACACAACCCACGTTTATACCACTTTACCCAAGTTCCCTTCTGCAGTGGGTCTTAATTTGTTTTTTGAGAGTTAGTTCTTGGAGGGATTATTTCATAGGAGGACTCCCTTCCAACAACCTGATCCAGGACTCTTTGGGATATGCAAGGCACTAATTGGTTACATGAAAACACACCCTCAATTTGAGAAAAATAAGCTGGAATTTGTGCTAACTGGTTATCTTTCTATTAGCAGCAGCCTGTTTACCTCTGTGTGCTCTTCAACACAAAGAATGAATTACAAAGAGCAAAGCCTTTCCGCATTCTGAGCCACCTAGCCTTCTAAATCAATATGCCTGCATGGAATCTATCAGAACAGCATTTTTCCAGTTTTAAGTACTAATTCAACAGCTGAAAAGCTCTGTCTTTCTAACAGATACCAAACACTATGGCAAGGTACCAATACGTCCAAGTTTTATTTTAGATACAGAAGACACATCCACACTTTACTTCCCCCTTCCCTGGGTCTCATGTGGCTCCAAATATTATTATTTTTCAGTACAATGCAACAGAAATGATAGACGGGCTGTGCTGTAGCTTTCCACAGTGGGGAGGGTATATAAAAGGGTTTGAGGGAAAAGAGCCTGCTGCTGCAATGGTATTGGAAGACTGCATAGGAGGGAAATAGCCAAATGTTATGCATGTCATCCATACTGTGTGCTGGGAGTGATCCTGGGAGTGAACTATCACCAGAATCACCCACCTTTGTTTCAGACTGTAGTTTTCAAGAAAAAGGAGAGAGAGAAAGAAAGGGAGGGGGAGAGAGAAGGGGGGGGGGAGAAGGGGAGGGAAGGGAGAGATTGACCTAATGCTTATGCAATGTGGGCTTTCAAACTCAAGAAAGAACTGAGGAACTAAATCATTTAACTGTGTAGACTTCGCCAGATACTCCAAGAATGAAATGAGGTGCCTGACTGGCACATTTAATGCTGAATATGGTAGTCAGTTGGCTTTTGCCTTCTCTCCACTGAGAGGATTAACAACTATTCTCATACCTGACTGGGCTCTTCTGGCTGCATGTTTTGTGACGGGCCCTCTTCTTTTCACCAGGTAGCTTGAGGAGCTTGAAAAAATTAAAAAAATCACAAAGACAATTCTGTGAAATGAGAAAGACTCTGCTAAAGTAACAGCTCTACCTTACTCCAAAATCAGCAGCCATTATAACCTAAAGAAGGACTGCCTACAAAGCATTTTTTGAAAGTAACATCCTTAAGAGTGAATCAGCTTGAGAGTTGTAAGATTCTGTGTACAGTCTAACACAACAGAGCCTTGGCCGGTGTAAACCAGCTTAAGTCCAGTGGCAACAAGAGTGTTTTGCCATTTACACCAGCTAAATCTTCCGTCCTTGCATTGCAAGCTAGCTGTTTCTGCAGGAAACTTCACCAGCAGGTTTCATTACCACAAAGTAAGAGAGCTTAAGAAAACCCCACCAGAGCACTGCAGAAAGTGTATGTCGTGACAGAGGCAATAGCACTCTGTCCCAATTTCAGATTTAATCCAGACCTAAATTAATATTTGAGTCATTATGCAGAAAAGCAAGACTTACAGGCAGATTCCTTGTTCTGGAGTAAGTGAATAGCCAGTAAAATACTCAGCTTCTAGTTTGAATGGAGCACTGATTCCAGTGTGATTGGTAAGAATTAGCTGACGCTTTACTATGTCTTTGAATGCAACTTCAGATCCAAAGTCCAAAAGAAGATTACATGGGCTTTGTAGCATTTGTCTTTCGTCACTGTCAGAAAAAATTACATTAGTGTTAAAACATCAGTCTTGTTTTGTTACGCCACAGATAATTTCAGTAGATTTAATAATGTGCAATATGCAATGTGATTGTGGTGACCAGTGCAAAAGGACCATGCAGCCTATGATTTTTGTCATCAGCATTTACTGCTTTTCATTTTTTCACTTCTATCCATATAAGGATTTATTTGGGGTAAAATTTTTATCATGTATAACATGGTGACCTACCAAATTAAAGCCATTTTTATTTATATAAAAATATATAAAGATGAGCATATTCCAAAAGACAGTAATCATGCTACATATCAGAAAAATAAAATAAAAATCAGTCAGATATACCAAGTCAAAGAGAAGTATATTCATCTTTCTTTAATATCATGTTTCACAGTGCAACAACAAAACTCAATGGTCCAAAATACAGGATCTTGGGTATAATTCTGTAATTCTAAATTCACACCTAAGAGTTGAATTTGCAAATTTTGGGCATTCCAGAAAATAGTTGTTACTCACAGACACGTGAAGGACTGCAGAGGTCCCACACTTTGGTTACCAGGAAGAAAGGTAATTTTTCATGCTTTCTATACACAAAAGCGTCAAGGCAACTGGCAGGTTGCAAGTGCCAGTAGCACAAGGGAGAACAGACACAACACATGAACATGAGTTTCACTAATGTGCAGTTGTGCAGTTAACTTCACACCAATTTATTATTCATGAATTAATGAATTCACAGTTGTTAATTTAGTTTGTTGCAGCTAAACAATGGTGGGAGTGGAGTAGTGCTCTTCTCCAGTCTTCTCTTGGGCTTATGAAGATGCTGAATTTGGCTAGGGTGTAAACCCAGTACCTTTTCTTCACACAGGCACCTTCAGTGAATTGTCCCAGCACATTTTATTATCCTTGCTGCCTACAGCAGGAAGAGGAATGAAGTTTACAGAGATACGTGTTTTTTTCCCTCTCTACTGTACTTTTGCTTTGGGAAGAAGTAATTTTTGTTCAGTTCAGGGGTAAACCCTTGATTTACCTAGCAACTCCATTGTCACAAGGTACTGAGTAGGTGACATGCAGTCCTTTCACTTCTCCAGAAATGCTCAGAAAGAGGGGTTCAATCATGTCTTCTATGCTACAGGAAAGGGCAAGGTCTTTCAGCTCACCCTGAAAGGCAAAGAGTCAAATTTCCTTGTGAATGATGCAAATATCACAGAGGAAAGGCAGCCTTAGTAGGAAATTTATTGAGAAAACGTGTATAAACTTCACTGGACTAAAACCAGAACTACAATAGAATCGTGAAAAGTTTTACTGAATTGTTTTAACTGCATTTTCTGCCAGCATCAGATTTGCTTAGAAGGCAGTACCAAGCTAAATATTTGTGGCTATTTCTTGGCTTTGTACCCACATCAGTCTATAAGCCTAAACCTGCTCCATTAGTGATTTTTGACACGCTTCCTGCAAGTGTTGAAGCTCCAAGCATTAATCACTTCTAGTCATGCTTAAATAATCTTCCAAAACCAAGGTTTTATTTCTACCTGGGTTTAAAAGCAGGATTTGTAGGATGAATTATGTGGCCCAGTCACACCAGTACTCTGGCTAATTCAACACTACTATTCTTTTTTGCCTTATCAGTACATGAATCAGTGCATCATGCATAAAATAATAGACTGGGATTCAGCTCCAGATTCAGACTTCTAAAACTAACTCCCTAAATGTGAGCCCTTGAGTTCACCTATAAAGGTAAACTCCAAATATGAGCTCTAAAACTCCACTGATTCATTAATTGTACTTAGGCATCTAGCTCACCTTTCTTGTAGGTGGCTTGGATGGCATTCAGGTCCCCAGCCATATGCAAAAGTGCCCTTTTGGATGCCCAACATGTCCTATTGAGCTTCCAGCTTTCCATGAAGAAGGCTCAAGTTTACTGCAATCCTGTGCCACATATGCCAGACATACATGGGTATCTGAGATCTGCTAGGGCATCTCTGATAGTACTGAAAACCTACTCTTAAGCAAATAAATGAAACTTAGGTCTCCAGTGACTGTAATGGGAACTAATACACAATACCTTTAGGAAGCTCCTTTATTTAGTTGCATTAAATCAGCTGTTTGAATGCCCCCATAAAGTCTATGGCTGAATTCCTGAAGCTTGTAAACTCTGCAGTCTACACCTTATTTTGCAGACTCTGAGTCCCATCAGCCCCTTTTAAGTTTTCAAATATCAAAATGTCATGAGCCCAGTTGCATTCAGAAAAGCAAAAGTATCCTATATATGCCAGTCTGCTCCATTTAATTTAGGATAATTCAAAGTGATGATCTGTATGCTCCAAGAAAAGTGATAAGCATTAAGAGTAATTGAATAGGCATTCAAGAAAGAAAGAAAACAAGAACAATTGAGAAACAAAGAGGCAGGATAGAAAATTGCACGCCGTGTGGACTGCTTTAATTCTTGCCTTCAACCATGGTACCTCTAAAGCAAAGCAATTTCAGAGATATTGTATAGAAAAAAGAGCATTATGTTTTGTATATAAAAATCCTTCCTTTTGCCAGATGGAGTTGAGATGAGAATGCTAGTGTTGCTGTTTTGACAAAAATTGCATCAGTTTTTAAACTTACCATGATGTTAGCTGACAGCTCTATGCAGAATTCTTTTTCCTCATTTGGGCCTAAGGTGCCACTGGCTGGGAAGACAGTGGCAGAGCAGAAAGCTGCCTGACTTCCAATGAGCTGCCAAACAGAAAGGACAGACATTCAGCTAACTCTGATTCTTTCAGATTTTCTCTTCAGATCAAAGAGGACTATAACGACCGAGTTATTCTCAGGTTTAGGACACTTTCAGGGAGCAACACATACAGTTTGTTGAGGCTTGCATTACAATTCCCCCCCGGTTTGTAAGATCCTCATGGCCTACATTCATTCCAAATAACTTCAGGTGCCCAACTGAGGCATCTGGGCTGGGAGCAGAGTCACTGTTGTCCCTCTCACAGTCACAGGCCTTTCCAGGGTGAAGGCAATGTGTCTGATATTGGAGCAGGATCCTAGAGGTGCCCCATCTCTCTCCTTTGACTAGAGAGGTGGTCTACAGAGACAATCCTGGTGTTGGCACCTCCCCTAAGTGACTAACTGCACATGGCATGAATCCAGGGGTTCAACTCAGTTGCTCACACACGAGCATCAGATACCATGTAAAATGCTGTGGATATTCCTCCTAGGTTCCAGCTGTTCTGAAAGGTTTTCCTATAGGTCCTACATCATCCACATGCTCTGTTAGGATCCCTTGGGCACCTGAGGACATCTTGGATGGCACTGAATGCTTTTATGTAGGCAACTGAGCTGAACCCTGGATGTCAGAGTAGATCTGAATGACCAAGGCACTGACAGTAGGTTTCAGCTTACCGGCTAAGTCACCTAATTGTATGTGTAGTGGGTGTCCACACTACCATTGTGGCCAACAGACATCCAGTTAGTATGTGTTAGAGAGCATTCGATAGACCAAAGTAGGTGTCCATTTTAGGAGGAGCTGAATACTTCCCTGGACTCCACTGACTGTATAGATGGGGTAGGATTCAGTTGCCTAAACACAGGCACAGAGGGTAGCCAAGCCATACATGCATGGCTGGCTGCTGTGACAGGACTTACAAGAGACCACACTTCTTGAGTGGCACCTGGAGGTCAGGAATAACACTCTACAGCATCCAAAATGACACTAGACATATATGTTCTTGTGACCACCTTCCTGCTCAGATTTCCATTGACTGAAAATAGAGTTCACACCATAGCTTAAATACTGACATTAAATTTAGAGGCCCTAATCTGTAAGATGAATCCCACCCAGAATGTGAAATTTAAGCAAAATTTAGACACAATTCAAAAGCACCATTGTTTCTTTGCTCTGCTAAATTAAATGCAAACCCTAAACTGCCATATTACTTTGTTTAATACTCTAGTAGCTTACATCCCATTTCCTCTCACATCTCTGCCCACCCATTCTCCCAGGGATGATCCAAAGTCAGTAAGAGCATATTGACATCAACTGGTAGTTAATATTTTCATAAAGGCTGGTCTCAAGTTGTAGTTCTGCTCATAAGCCAGTAAACAGCAATCACTACTCAAAAGATATATCAGGAAAGCTTTTAAGAGTAGTTATTATTTGTATTTTGATAGAAATTGCAATTTCCATCCCTGCTGTATGCTTCATCCGTTAGAAGCGCGTTTACCTTGCCCCAGAAGTATTTTGCTGGCAGCAGTGTCTGGTTAAAAAGTTTGCTGGTTGCTTTGGCAGGAACTCCAGTATAAATTTCAGTGAATACTAGATGACTAGATATCAGGCACACTTGGGGGGTCTGAACTTCAACAAAAACAGGAAGATGACTGGAAATAAACACACAGATGGTCTATTGTTATCGTTAATGAAATGTGCTAGACATACAACAGCATGCTGGAAAGAATGATGATCATGTTTATTTAGCAATATTAGTGATTGGATAGTTCATTGATAGGTTACACAACCCCTCTCTGAGGTCCTGCTACATATCTTTGTTTTAGGAGATAAAACTACCTAAAATGAAAATCATATGTGAATCTCAGGAAAAATAAAGCAGAATACCACTTTTCCCCCTTACCTTCCTTCTCCATTTTCTACCTCTAGTTCTAATACTGTCTGGAGACGCTGGCACAGTAATGATGTGAACTGAACTGACACACTGCATATACCCAAAGGAGGTATTTCTCCAGCAGATGGTTGAATGGTAAAGGGAGATACCTAAGAGAGGAGAGAGGAAACAGAAATTTCTTTGACATCTGCAAAGCAAGTGTAAAATGCTGAAGCCACACAATCTAATTAGGACTTGCATGTGTCTAGTTTTCCCTCAGACATGTCCTTTCTGCTCCTGGAATCCCACCTGGGTTGATTTCGGTAAGCACAATGCTAGCTTTGTGAAAACCTGGCTAGACAAGGAGACAGGACTTTGCTTCTATGGGGGCAGCTAATAAAAAGGCAATGACCTAAGAGAAGGGTAGTCAGAGCCAAGGGCATAACAGGGATGCCTGTGCATGGAGTGAGGGGGAACGTGAAGGAGAAGCAGCCAGCAGCAGTAGCAGTGTCTCCTCCCAAGTGGAGGGGCTGAGCAGCAGCTATGCAAGATGCCACAAGTTGGGGAGATTCTTGGACAGAAGGTCAAGGAAGGAGGGCTGGAGGAGTGGAAACAGAAAGAGCACCAGTGTGGGGTGGGGGCTGGAGAGGTTCGGAAAAGGAAAGGGGTAGCTCTTATGCAGGAGGAATGGAGCACTTGATCTATGATCTTCACTGGGATATGAACGGGCTCTGGGATGACAAATTGAAGAGATCAAGTTTAAAATATCTCTGGGGTTCAGGGAATTGCTGGGAATGGCAGGGGACAAAGGAATAACAGTGAGAAGTAAGGGCTTGAGGACTGTGAGGACAGGGTCTCCTCCAGGACACCCCCATCCCTAATCAGGCACTTCTGATTATAATTGTTCTGGGGGAAAAGGGATAGACACACACACACAACTGTTTTGCAAGGCTGCCATAACCACCACTCATAAATCTTTTCTTTTTGCCATCAACTTTCACCCAAAGTTGGTGAGATATCTACATGATACATAGAAAAGAAAACGAAGCTTAAGAACTCATGGGGATACAGTACAATTTCTCACAGGCTTCCATCTCCTGATGGTCAATAGAAAGTTCCCACTTAACAAGCTCCTCTTTCCTTTGCAAAACTGGCAGTCTGTCCAGAAAAACAGAACAGCTGAACAGCATTTAGACCAATTTTGCCATGAAACAAGTGAACTCGATTCCTTGCATGGGTAATTATGTAAAGAGCCCTAGAGGAAGAATTTGGCCTTTCATTACAACAAAAAGCACCTACCCCAGAGTCCAGATTTCCTCACTTCCCTTTAATGCATAACGCCAAGGAGAAATCTAGCTACAAAGCCCACTGTGTGCCACAAATAATCAAACTAAGTATTTAGCCTTCTTTTTTTTATTTTTTATTAATTTTAGGAATATGTGATGGTCTGCAGATAGCAGCTTTCACTCAATTCTTTGCCACCAGTATTGCCTCCAAGCTACTTTAGTTATTTCATATGAAATGGTGGAACGAGCTCTGAATTGAAAGACTGGAATGGACTGCATTTGACACATCACAGCCTAGATAATATTAAACAACAGTTTTAGTATTCATTGTGGTAAGAAGTTACTTTGGGACACACCTGCATGTTTCAAAGCTATTGTTTAAAGCCAAAAGGCCCAATTCAGTAGGTGCTGAGATTCTTGTCCAAGATGCTGATGTGGGTGTGTGGGAGGAGTGTTCAGCAGCCTCCGTTCTGATAAAGTCTTATGCTTATTTATATCAGCAGCAGCTGAAATCACTGTCATACAGGAAATACTCCACATGTCTTTGCATCAGGCTGGCAGGGGATTTGTAATATATGGAAACAGAGAAAAATTGCAAAGAAGCATTTAATCTCAAAAGAACTTGTGCACTTATGGAACTGTGTGGAACCAGTTCCATAGGAAGTCACAGAAATTAGAACTTTTGATACTGGAATGAATATTACAACTCCTAAGCATAAGGAAAAAATAGCTAAAGAGGGAACACAGCCAGCTATAGCAGTGACTTACCTCTTCATTCCTTTCAGCTAGACAAACCTGGCTTTCTTGCATTCTCCATTGTGCTGGCAGCTGACACAGATTTTTAATCTCAAAGGTTCTTAACACACTCTCACCCTGCTTAGTCAAACCTAACCAGAGTGATGGAACATCAATGCAAAGAAGTGGACCCTAGGACACAAGGAAACAGATGTCAGAACGGACACTTCTGCCCGAACTGCCTAATTAAGAAGCATACATTATCTAAGATTAACATTCAATTTCACAGAGAATAGCAGAAAGCAAATGCATTGCGTGTAATGCAGAAAAATTCTTATTGTCATGGGAGTAATCACATTGCCTCAATAGTTACTAGACAGCAAAAATAATTCCTGTTTGTAACTGCTTTAGATTTGCCACGCCTTTAAGAGGCAAAAAGCTTTATATGGACAATGGCCAGGCCCCACAGCTAGTCATCCCGCGACACTGACCTGTTCCTTACCTTAAAAGCAGCCTCAACATGCAGCACAACTGGCTCTAGACAGTGTTCAATTTTACATTGCAGGTTACGGCTGACGCACCCAGGTTTGCTTCCAGTAATTGCCAGTTCAAATTCACAGCAATTATTCATATCTAGAAAAGAAAAATTCAGGGTCCTGTCTCACCTTTTTGCAAAGAAACCACCTGCTGCAAGCTTGCTACTGAAGCTCCTAGAACCAAACTAAGTCTCCTCCTGGCTTCACTTGGCTAGGGATCACATCTTGCTTTGCAGCTTGCATTATAGTGCTCTGTGACTTTTCTCTTCCACTGATACCAATTTAAATATTTCTGTCATTAATTGGTGCTTGCAAGTCACAGAAACTTTACCTATGACGCCAGTATGAGGTTCAACTTCCATGATGTCACAGGGCATGATTTTCTCCCACGTGTACTTGATCAATGATCTGCTGTTATTCCACATCTAAAACAATTAAAATCAATGAGACAATTAATCCACTTTAAGCTTTCATAGCAACAAGCCAATTTGCTGAGAGTACTGATGCACTGCAAACTAGGTATTGCAAGTCTTACTTTACATACTTTGCAAACTCTAACCATATCCTGATCACCACTAAACATTACGACCTACTAATATACCTTGAATCTAGCTACAACATACTGTACTTTCACCTGAATCTTGAAATAAACTGAGCATGGTAAGAGTGGAAAGACACAGAACTTCATCTAACCTCTGACTTGAACAGTACTTACCCAGTGCCATGCACTAACTACTCTTATTTTCACGATAATGCTGCATCCTCCCTTTCCTTTCTCCTCTGTGATGTAAAACAAGGACAAGAAGAAGTGGGAATCACCTGACTGGATTTCAGGTGTCTGCAAAATAGATGCACGAGCTACATCTGACCTCATCTCCTAGGATTCTCTTTACCAAAAATAAAGCCAACTAGAGAGTGCTGGGAGCAATTCCTCCAACCTCTTTTAGCCTATAGGATGAGATTAATCACCCCCTGATGCTGCCAACGAGGTCTCCAAGGACTATAAGGAAAGCTTAGCCCAGGTAGCTCAGATGTGGAGATCTATGCTGAAAGCACTATATTCAGATTATATAAGCACTATATTTAACACAGTGGCTACCTTCACACAGGTGAAGGTGTTTTCTGAAACTTGAAGAAAATCCATTAACCATTCTTTCCAAGAACATTATCATATTTGAAGGCTTTTAAACTTTTTCCCCATTTTTCAAAAATGTAACAGACCTTCTAAATTTAAACTTCAAATCTCTCTTTTGAAAGCAGCCTTTTTTTGGCAAAGGATTTGTTTGTGAGGGAGATGATATAAGCTCTTGAAATCTTTGGCCTGCTCTTCAGATGTATTCAGACATTATTTCTTAATTACAGCAAATAACTTTGTTCTCTGAAGCACAATTATCTCTAAGCACAGTTCAAATTCTTATCTTTTTAAGACTAAAAAACCAATTGGAAACTGCGAGGAATGTCATTACATTATCAGTAAGTCACTTAATTACCTATACCACACATGTAGCTATACTGGATTATGGGAAAATATGAAATGGCTGTCTTAAATTGAAAAAGAACTTGTAGGAAGAGAAAGCATAAAACTAAACCTGATTAGCAGTATCTTTAAGAAAAAATGGGAAGACCATTAACTGGGAAATGTATTCCTGCCTGGCTCTTGCTAACAGGCCTGTTTTTCCCAAGTGAGTCTAAGATTAAAAGGATCCTGATCTATAGAGATGAGGATGCTGAGTGGACAATCGCAGCAGCAGTCTGTCCCATAATGGCCAAACAGAAACATTCAGAACCTGCAGGAAAGAATAAGGTCTAGTAAGCTGCAGCATATGTTACTTCTGTTGCTCTTCTGTGCTTGCTGTAGTCCTCTGCGTGAACAGTGCCTCTGTTATGAAGTAATTTAATCATCCATTGGCTATTCCTCCCAACTGGAAAACTTTTACACTACAGGAGTGACAAAGTGATAAGCAACAGGTTAGTGACCCAGAAAAACATTTAGAAGGGTAAAACTTTGTGGTATAAAACTTGCAAGATGAAAAAAGAATGAAGCTTGCTGCCAGAAGTGTAGGGCTAAGGAGGCTTGCTAGAGGATTTCAGTACAGACCCTCCTGGAGTCACAGCCTCCTTTAAAAATATTTAAGAAAAACTAAAATAACATGGATTGTCTGATATCTTCTAATAACACCTATGACAACTAGTGACACAAAGCACATGATAACAATGAATTCAAAAGCAAACAAACCTTAAATGTTTTCCTGACATTTACACCAATAAAGTTTTCTCCAGGGACGATAATGGCGTATGGTTCCAGAAGAAGATGAAATGGTTCTGTTGATCCTTTAACCTCTATTTCCAGTGCTATTACATCCTCTGCTTTGTATTCCGGGATGTTTTGAAGCATCTCCTCTTTTACCAAGCTTTGGGAGGAAATATGGCAGAATTATTAAGCATCGTAAACTGGTGTTTAAACTGGATTCCATCTTTTAATTGCCAGACCAAAACTGAAAATCATCAACAGTTTCTGAAGTACAGACTGCAGGTATGCAGTTAGCTCAGGCTGGGGACAATTAAAAACTGGAAAAATTACAGTAGTTCTTTAATGTACTCTAGTTGTCCCAATCTGTTCATGAACAAGTCAGTCAGTCATAGACTGCTGTGACAAACAGTAATAACAGGAAAACCTGCTGGAAATCTCAGCAGGAAGCCTGGAAAATGAACAGACAAAATGACAGTATTATCTTTTTCCAAGAAAGGTGCAGCCCTAGCTAGGGCTAAGGCATATGTTCAGACATGAGGGAAGATCACAGAGACACTCTTTGTACCACAATTAGTTGTGCAGATAAAATCATTTATAATTGTCAGTCCATCATCACCAGAAAGATGAAGAACCCCAGTAACTCAATGTAATAGCATTGCTAAAACATGGCTACACATCTTACCAGGAAATACTGTTTCTCAGCTTACCAAGGTGATTCTGGGATGTCCCTCAGTACCATCTGAATCACACTGTGATAACTCTTCAGCTACACAGATGAAGAAGGAGAGGATTTTAATGTCAAGTAATCAGTTATGTTGAGGATTAAAAAAAGACGAAAAAGTAGTTTACGTTTAAAGGATGAATGATCATCATCTGAGTACTAAGTAAGCTCCGATAAACAATATTCAAACTCTAGATTTACTAAAAGAAAACATATTTGACTGCAAAATATTAAGCCAGATTCTGATCTCATGGTGTACAGTTCCAAGAAAAATACTCATTTTTGACATGCCTGTTATTATTTCCCTAGTATATTGCATACTACACACAAGCATCTGCAAAGGCTCCCCAAATTAAGCTCAGTACTGCTGTACTAACCTAAAGTTTCTCCTAACAGCTCCAGGGTATTTAGCTTAATTGACCATCAATCTGATTTTGAGTAAGAAACACTACTTCTCCATCATGGGAAAAGAGGATGTCTTCTATATTCTAATGAGGGAAAAAAGAGGAAACACAGAAGCAGGCCTTAAATCTGAAGGGCTTTGCAAAAGATTAATTTGTTTGTAAAGAGATATTAATTTAAGTGTACCTGTTAATTCAATATCTTTTTCTATTAACTAATTAGAGTCTTTAAAAAACCCAGTTAGTTTTTCTTCCATACTTATTTGAGGTATTCCTATGTCTGTCAATCACCACAGCATGAGATATTCCCACTGCTGGGCTTACTTTGGATTGAGTTTCTTTAAATACAGTGAGCTCATGCTCCTTATTTACACAGACAGGGGAGCAGAAACTAGGACAACAGTCACTGGTACAGCTGCATTCAAGCATCATTGCACCCCTCTGCATACCCACAGCTGCATACCGTGATTTCTCTGCCAAAGGCTACTACTATCCCCTTAATTTACCACATAGCTGTTCATAGGACCCATTTCAGCCCAAAAAAGCTACAGCTGGAAACAGTTTAAATAATAACTGTTTGCTAACCAAACTTCTTTAGGTTGCAGTAGGTATGGGGTACATCCCCAAAGCAGCTCACTCAGCAGAAGGGGAAGGGTCAGGAGATTGTGAAGGAGCTGGTACTGTGGTGAGGGTGGCAACTTTAGCAGCCAGCACAGCTGCAGCTACGAGGCTGTGTCCATAGTTTCAGTGTAATATTAATTGTGTCCAGTTGGTACCAAAAATGACATGAGATCAGAAACTGTCTCATATTTTGCAGTCAAAACATGTTTTCTTTTAGTAACTTTCTACATATTGAACACTGTTTATCAGAGCATAGTACCAGCTAATTAAATTTAATTTAGAAAGCTGCACAGCAAGAACTTTATGACTTGCATAAAAATACACAGCTGGAGTTTGTAGATAGGAAGGAATCACAAGCCATACCTCCTGTGGAGTGTAAGTGAGAATAAACTCATGATCTGCATCAGGAAGCAAAACTCCCTGCTCAGGATTTAGGGAGAAGGCTGACTCTGTGTCTCGATTGTATTTGAGCTTCATGAAGTCTGCAGTTTCTTCTGGTATTGATGGTTTCAGATTAGGCTTTATTATCTGCCAGTAGAAAGGAAGTTCTACATGGCTGCAAAGAGATCAATAAACAACAAAAAAACTATGATTAAAAAAAATCAGATATTTTTGAGTAAAATATTGGGAGAAAATATTCAGTTCCTTTTTCCATGTAGGGAATTCCTCTCTTTAAAAATTACAGGGGTTAGACTTAGCAGTCTTTGCAAGCTACAAAGCTGGTGAGGTAGCACAGAGTCAGAGTATATAAATTGTACAAAGAAAATGCTAATACATGGAAGTAAATTATATAAACATGTAAGATATATTAACACTTTCTTGCCTTATTTAACTTGTCATGAAATGTAACTTTTAGGAAACTCTACAATTCTTTCAAGAATCTGAGATCAACAGGACCATTCCTGCTGGTATCAGTATGTTTGCATTGGATCACTGCTGCTGATGATCTACATAACATTCTGAATTTAATCCAAGTGCAAGATGTGGTCTTTAACATGTCAACAAACACAGTGGCTCCAGCTAAGATTATAGCAATGGCTCTGCAATACTCTTTGTAATCCAGAAAAGGTTGCTTAACTAGTTTGCTTCAGCAGAATCGTATTCCATGGAAAGTCTTCATGGGTTTTAAAACCTTGCTGACCTCAAAACCTTTGCCTTAATAAGGGGAGGAAGGACACTGGAATTTGAAAGTGAGTATCAATGACAAAACTGAACACGTATCACTTTCTATAGCAGTAGAAAGTTTTCTCTTTCCTGCTTCTGTGGACTTCAGTCTCAGCCTGTCCAGTTTTGTTTCATACAAATGCTGACACCAGATGTGCAGGGACTGCTGTCACGATTATAGCACAAAGAAAATATGGAAATTGGCATAGTCACATCCTTCATCAGTTTACAGTATTCCATTCACTGAATCACACTTTCTTCACCCAAACAGCATTCTGTTCTGGCATTATGCATGTGTGGTTTCCAGGCCACAAAACAAACTTCCAGAAATTCACTGTGGCAAGTAGCAATTTACATTAATGTTTCTAAAACCAGCACTGACCTCCTCACTGCTTTGATGGTCTGCAGCCTCTAACCACTGCAATCAGGCACATTAGTGTACTTCTATTACTGCCCAACTGATTTTAAGCAAAATCAGGATGCCACTAGTTTCAGTACAACGTAATTGTACATAGGGACATATTCCTTGACTTCAAATAAGAGTTTATATTTAAATCTGTTAGGACTCAATAGTAGAAATCATATGAAAGTTTTAATACGAGTTAGTTACATTGGGCTCCCATTTTAATCAGTGGAGATCCAGTGGCATCCAGGATGTCTTATGTCCTATGGGAGATGTCTACAGTCAGAATTGCATCCTTAGAAGTATCTATTTCCCTGCACTAGGAAAGGAAAAGAGCATAGGGTGCTTAGCTCAGTTGCACAAGTATACACTGTAGATGTGTAAAGTTAGATAAATCTCACCTGGCTGACCCTGTTAAATATTTCCTGCAACCATCTGTATTTATGAATCTTTTGGAGTTGTAGATTTAGCTATACTGAAGCAAATATATTGACCTTGGCAGTGTATGAACCAAATGGTATGGCTACTGGTTGCCATAAAGTGTGATCTATGTATAATGTTCCTGCTCTCACAAGCATATCCCTGAACCTTAATTACTAAACAATGGAGCAAAAAGAAGCAAGGCTTCTGCACAGATTTTATCAGGTGCATGAAGGTTACTCCAGCTTGAGAGAGAATGGTATCACAAGTGAGATCCCTACCAGCATGTTCAGACTGCAGAGCATTACTCTATTAATAGCAGCTACATACGTAGAGTTTCTTATAACCAATTTCTTCTCTTCGGTGGCATGTGGGTTTTGGGGGTCAAATCGTATGAGATGTTGTGCTGTTACATCAGTAACTTCACCAGGTTCATGTTTGCTTTCTCCACCCGTGACGAACAAAAGCTCCAGAGCTATCAGCTGTCCAACGCCTTGAAGAAATAAGAGGTATTACTGTTTACCATCTGGCTATTAACATTGTTCACATTACTCATTAACAGCAAATGCCAGCAATGGCCATTACTGATTATATCTGGTGTTTCCTCAAGTTTCAGAACTCCAATGTGTTAATTGTACAATATTTTCCTGATGTTCTCTGTGTATCAACATATATCAATAGAGATCTTCTCTTCATGAATTTAACAAATTTGGATTTCAGGGCCACAACCTCAGCTCACTTACATTAGCATTGTTTCACTGAAGTGAGCACGGTGTTTGCAATGGTTGATAATGTGGCTTCCAGATGTTTTGAGCAGTATATTGAAATAAAAATAAGCAGCAAATGCACTATTAAAAAATTTCCAAGGGAAATACCTGTAATAAAGTGACTAAATAGACTACAAGTCAAGCCTAATGTTATAGCACTCACAATTACATTACAGGACAAGCACTAACATTTACAAGAATTTCAACTGGTTTCATTAGCTAATCCAAAGACTGCCTATCTCTCCTGAATACCCTAATCCAAGACTTGCCCCAAATCTGCTTCACACCCAAATGTATTTCTGCCCTGCTAAAGCTGATGTTTTATAGTTCGTCATGTTATCTTATTGATATAAAAGTCTAAGAAACCAATTGCACCTGATGATTTTTTTTCTGCTACTTGGCGACATTTTACATCTGGACTTTTGGCTACAGTGGGTTAAGAGCTCAGTGTTTTCTGAATCCCATGTATTTAATGCATTGGGATGGAGCAGTAATAATAATAATAATAAAAATGCTTAGCATTTAACACCATCAGGGGACAAAGTATTTGCTTAATCCAGTGACATAAAGTGTTACCATCACTTCAAGCCATCAACCACCACTCAACATTATCTGAATATGTACAGAGTTAGAAATGTGATCTCTGAAAGGTTTTAGAAACAAACCTGTGACTGTAACATCATTGACTAGGCAATTGTCACAAACAATGGTGTATGTTTGCTGTGAGACTTCTGGAACAGAAGGGAAAAACACTACCTGAAAGAGAGAAGTGAAATAGCAATGTCTGTAACTGATTTCTCTCCAGGAAGCAATAAACTTCAATTTATAAATGTTCACAGTTCTAGTGATCAGGAATTAAATCTTATATTTGCAAGAAACAGACAGTGTCAAATTCCCTTAATAGAAACCAGAAAGAAACAGGTGTTTTCTGGGTTACTAAACTTATATGTGTGTATCTGGATGGTCACCAGAGGCTGCCTTTATAGTCACTGGAGATGTGGGCAGTCTACTGGGTTAGTTATATGAATTGCACCCTCAGAATTGTATCTGCCCGCAGTCACTTACTGAGCAACAGCATGGCTGCCTGTCAAGCTACAACAGTGTGAGCAGGGCAGCTGCTGTGTGCCCTCCCTGAGTTCCACCTCAACAAAAAAGGTTCAGGGGCCAAAACCTTTAGCTGTGCAATGTGCACCATGGTTCTTCTACCTGTTATCCATTACCACCTGCAAACCCAACCCATGCTAAATCCGTCTCCTTTTTCTCTCCCACATGTGCCTGGCCCTGCTGAAGCAATGCACCTGGGGAGACAGAAAGGAGGAGAAATGTTTCTCCTTTATCCACACCTGCCTGACCCATTCCTCTTATTAACAGCCAGCAGGCACTGGTAAAATAAAGAGCTGGAGGCTAGCCATACTTTCTACATCACTCTTCCTCTCTCCACAGTGATGCTATAATAAAATGTGGTCCACATCAGGCAAAGCAGTGGTGGCCACCAGTAATGCACACCTACTGCAGGATCTTTTTCAGGGAAGAGTACAGCATAAGTGAAGGATTTGTACCTGTTGCTCTACAATGAAAGAATTTTTTCCCCAAAATGTTCTTTTTTCCAAGGAAGCTCAGAAAGGAAAAGATTCTTGGACTTGATGCCCCAGCTGGAGTGAAATAAGCACTCCTGTGTTCTCAGATTCCTGTTTTCTCTAACAGGATTCTTTGCGTGGGGAAAATCTGACTGGTCTCTGAGTGGCTAAGCAAGTCTTCGAAGTTGCAATGAAAGACTCTCCAGTAAGACTCACAATTGCAATTCTTCCAGCATAAGTGCACAAAAGGATTTGAGCATTTTTGCTCACACAAACCCATATTTGCAAGGTCCAGCCAAGACCTTCTACAATGATCTTGCTTGCTAATGTATTTGGTGAAGTACAAATACTTTCTATAGCAGTTGGTACTAACCTCTACTGTTGTGCTCTGCCCTGGAGCTAGCTCAAAAACAGCAGGATGGATCCCAAAAGGATCTTGTATCACAAAACCTACAGTGGCAACAGACTAAGGTGTTAAAAAAAAAAGAAAAAAAGAAGAAAAAAGAAAGATTAATAAATTAAATTGATCAGGTCGTTGTTTTTAAAATACAGGGTTACCTAAAACAGGCAGTATACAACATCACTGTTTTACCCCTTTCTGTAATTTTTTTTCACACTTCTCAAAAGTAAGTGACATGTATATGGCTTAATTAGAAGAAACGCTCCACGCTTTATAATTACCTTGGTGAAATCAGGAGGGAAGGTGCTGTCTCCAAAGACAAATGATAGTGTCAGGAGCCCTAATATTTGTGTTCACAGAAGAAAAGCTATGCCTGAGCATAGGAGATCTGTCTTGTTTCTCCATGCTTATGATGCACTTTGGGTTGGAACTGTAAAACATTTCAGGAGGGACAACCTGGCACATCAGCTATCCCATCAGCCTTTTCTCCAGCACATAAAATGCCAGTCTACAAGTCACATATTATATTCTTTATCCATTTTACTTAGACCGTGGTTTGTGATGGAAAGCTAAAGACAGAGCAGTACTGGAGTGGACTGCTAGGGTCTACAGGTGCAGCAAGGTCAGTAAGTGATATCTTTGGTGGGGAGGGGGAGGAAATTAGCTCAAGTAATGCTAGAACTGATTGCATTTCTATTTGCTAAGGTCTAACGTTAAAGTTCAAGCCAGTTGTCCTTTCCCTGATCTATGCCTGAGTTTACCTCACCACTAAGCAAGACAACTTCTTCCAGAGGCAAGCCAGAGCACAAGCAGAAGGTTCGGACATCCAGGGAGATTGGTCTTGAGGATAAATGTGAATCCCTGAGCGAATGGCACAATACGGATGTCCCCAGCAAGGCCTTATGACTTCTGTGCTAATATACCATGACTAGCTCAAAAGGCCTTCATGTCAGGGCACCTACACCATACCATGTCCAGTATTTCCCTTCCAATCACTCACCCTGAAATTAGGAGGTGGCCAGGCTTTCTTTGGCATTATACAGAACTTCCCAGTGCTAATTCCCTCGTTTCTGCACAAAATCATTGTTACTTTTATTCCTCCAACAAGGCAGGAACCACAGTCTATAATGCGAGGCACTGCAATAAGTAACACAGAAAATCAGATTACACAGACAGTGGAGGGTACCAGCTGGCAAAGCCAGCTACTTCTTAAATAACTCTTTACAGACAACATTACTGCATGTGAATATGCTAGGTGCTGCAATGCTAAAAACCCTCAAATTCTTTCCATTTGAAAGTTAAACAGTATGAGGTGCATATTTCTACATTCATCTTACATTTTAATGGTGCTTCCTACTTAAAGACTCTATTGAATGATAACAAAAAGTAAGATGATTTTTTAAAAAGCTCAGTATAACAGGAAAGGTGAATTTACAAAAAATCAAAGCAAGTTTCTGCAAAAGTAATCCTGGTTGTTACAGTTGAGGCTAGATATCTGAGAGGTGAATCCTGCAGATATGTCATATCCATATATAATTAATGTAACATTCCATGAATATTAATTAACAGCATCAAATATTTATAACTAAATCATAATTCCTTAATGTTTAGGATCAGTAATTACAGTTAGGAGTTCAGGAATTGACAAGACACAAACCTAGAAAAGTAGCTCCTGCTCACTCCTCTAATACAGTGAAAAAAAATGAGCTTGATGTGGCAAGAACAAATAATTGAGGAAAAATTTGACAGGATTACATTTTAATAACTAATAAATCTATTATGAGTGAAAATTAGGTAGCTATCAAAGTGTAGAAACTGCACTGCCAAGTTTGTCCACATTTGGTCTGTGACATAAAATTGGAGACAAATGAAAAAAAAATGCAAGTCCATTTAACTTTAGAGAAACTTAAGAATTGGACATTACTGACATGTTAACACTGGAGGTGGTCTTTTAGCTTGGATCGGGATCAGAAGAGGTTCTGATACTTGGGTCTCCACTAATATACAATCTTCGTAATCTCCTAGATATTCAGGAATAAATTGGACCGTATACTGGCATGTCATCCCAGGAGCAATCATTCCTCCCTTTCCTGGAAATTTTCCTTGAAAAAAAAAAATAATGCCGGGAATTAAAAAAACATTAAAACCTCCCAAAGTTGGAATATGTATTTATGATCGCATCTCCCTCTGGAAAGATGCCTGTAAATTCTCCTCGTTTATTGCCTAAGTCAAGCTGATAAAAAGGAATGACTACAAAAGGCTTGCCAGTGTAATCTGTGTATGTGCATATCTTCCACTGAACTCAAAGAAGATTTTTTTTGTCTGAAATACACTTCTCATAACTACAGAAAACAGAGTGAGGAGAAACCTAAAAAATGTTACCCAGTTTTCTTCTGTCACAAGACAACAAGGCTTACATGGGGGCATCTAAATTTCTAAATATGCTGCAACTGAAGTATGTTATTTCTTGCCCTCTCCCCCTAATGATTTCAGTGCAAACTACGTCTGTTCCTAGATGAATTTTGGATAAGACTGAATCTAGGTATTCCATAGATACATTTCAATCTAACTTCAAACACTTTAATGTTAGTTAGTCTTCCTGAATTCCTCCTGAGACCATTTGAATCTGCTTATGAGTTGCATGCGAAAGGTCCTAGAGACATAAGTCAACCTTTAGTTTCTAACAAACTGAGCACTATGGATAGCAGAACCAAACATAACGTCTCTGAAAAATGTTTGTTCAAGCAGATGAATTAGATCTCTCAGGTGTTAACATCTTAAAGGCAGTAAAAAGAACCCTTACCTGGCCCAATGGCAAATGCTGAAGTAGAGGGGGGGATAAGTCTTACGTGATGACATGTTGAAGTGATGTTCTGCAGCTCTATAGTCATCTTCATTCAAAAAGAAAATAAAATACGCCATTGTATTTATCATCACTCATTATAATGTTTGCAGTTCCCTAGTACTCTGCTAGTAGTAACTAATTTATCATCACAACCAACCTAAAAATCTCAGTTTATTCAATAAAGGCTGAATCAGATACTACCAAAATGAAGCAGAGACTGAAAAGGGTCCCTTCTAGTTTTCACTGGTCAGTGTGTCAGTGGCCTGTGTGAAAGAGTATCTTCAAGGAAGGTAAAGGGTCATTAATTCTATATAAAGAAGAAACTCAGACTTTTGTTAAACTGCAGAAAGCCAAAAGATTGGATGAAATATGTAGATCATGGCAGGACATAATGCTCTTCAGTGGTAGAATTAACTCTCTACAAATAAGTAAGTTCTCACCTCATAAACCTGGCCAACTTCATAATCAGAAAATAAAACAGTAGGTGGATTGGCAAGAAACACAGGAACGAATGAGGTGTCACTGAAAGATAAAAAAAGGGAGACATTATCTTACTGCCTAGTTCTTTAAATACTGATAAAATGAGAAATGGCAAAATGTTTCCTTTAGCAAAACCAAAATGTCATACAGACATACTTTGTTTCCTAAGAGACTATTCAGACATTTAGCTCAAAATATCTACATGTAAATCCACAGTAATTCTATAGTGAAGCGCTCTCTGTGCTCCAGCTCAGAATCGAGAAACTGTATATACTGCATACCCTTTATTATCTTCTGCTTTTCTTCTGGCTATAGTTTGTGCCACCTTTTCTTGAGAAATGACAAGAGATTTGCCTCCATGAAGAGCATTTGGTGGGAAGAAGCGGGGGTTCTTCAAGTAGTTCTGCTTTTTCTCAAGTTTGGCAAGGTAAGCACACTCACTTTCTCCCTCTGCTTTGCACTTACTGTCTTTCCAGGCTAGCTTCTGTGAGGCACTAGTTTTCTTTGAAAAACAAAGAGATCATGGTCCAAAATTAAACACAGCAATTTTGAGGATGATGAAAAAGGTATCTGTACATGTCTAATTAAAGCTATACAGGATTGAAAATTCATATAGAAATATTGTATTTCTCTTTTCTTAACAGATCAAATAAAATAAGTCCTGAAGCCAAATCAACAATGCATTGATATTCACCCTTTGTTACAGGAACAGCAATAGGCCCTACAGTGCCGATAGACTAAAATAAATAAATCTATAAAATGTACCTTACTTGTCTTTTTAGTCTGGTGGCTAGAGTCTGGAGTTGAAGGCAGAGTTAATGTGCACAAAGACACATTTGACAGACTACCAGATATTGTCTGTAGGTGTGCAACCTCTGCAGGCATCTGGTCCCACGAGCCTGAAGAAACATGCTGTTTAAAACTAAATGTCTCTTTGATGTAGCCAGGTTCTGATTTTCCTGCAATTCAAAGAAAATTTTAATTCTATGAGAGAAAAACATTAATTATAAGCATTTATTCTAAGCATAGGTGTATGAATTTATTTTAGTCCTGTTGATGGTAAAAATACACTTTATATCCTCTAGAATTTAATTTACATTTATAGTTTATTTTGCACAAATGAAGCTTAGTGCTTTAATAAGAAAGCTTTTAAAAATATTACTTAAACAAGCTATATACAAAGAAGGTTATATTACTCTGAGAAAGCTAAGTTAATCTTACAAGTGAGTGGGACTTAGAATGTCCTGTTCAGTTTACAAAAAAATCTATATGATGGACTTATAACAATCAGAAAATTGACATAAACAGAATGTACCACCTAGTTCCATGTTCCTAAAGTTAGACAACAAAATTGTCACCTCAGAGGAAACTCTAAGATGTTAGATTTTTGGTTTTGTTTGGAATTACAATGGAAAAAAAAATCCCAAATCTTGGAATTTGTGACTAAGTTGATTAGTCTGATATGTTTGTTTTGACTTGACTGAAAAATTTCATTTTAGTGATACTAAAACCTTTCACCTTGGCTCACACATGAGTAAAAGAAGTAAAGAAGTCTTGACATTGCCCAAAAGATTTTTCTTACTGATCTTCATTTGCAAATTAAACTGATATATTTCCAGAACTGGAAAATTTTAAACCCAAAATAAAGAATACAATTTTATTTCCCTGAAAATAGTTTTTACTTTAATATAACTACTTCCATTCTCTGTATACAAGATGTAGTTGCAGCTTTGTGCTAATGAAATTGAATAGAGGCAGAGCAGTCACAATTAATACAGTTTTTGTGTCAGATGGAAAGAACTGTAAACAAATGTGCGACCACCATTAAATTTCATACTTAAGCACATTTAAACTCAATAATTTTTATCAATTTTATTTTGACAATGTCCCTGTAGTGGAATTTTATGCTTGTAATACTAGAGTCCCTTCTGCTTTGGCAGAAAACTATAAAAATATAATCAGATCTGCTACATCCTCCGATGCTTCAATTCTTATAGAGTGTTCTAAAAAGTCTAAATTATTCTCTGCTTTAAAAGTTACCTTTTGGTGCTCTAGTAACATGTAATTTATCAGTGATGTAATCATCAGGGCAGGTTAAATGATTTTTTCTGAGAAGTTCATTATCCACAATCCATCTAAAAGAGGATGCCACTGCAATGGTAAAACAAACCAACCAAACAAACAAACAAAAAGCTTAGCCCCTTAAGATACACTATCTTGATCAATCCAAAGTAGTGTTGTCTTTATAACTCATCACTGTCAGGTAATATTTTTGGATAGAGAAACAGTCTGGTATTTTAATCCCAAGACTTGGATGTGCATTTCCACAACTCTATATTCAGTTCAAGCCCAGCTATGCAGCCATCAGAGAAACATTTAATCTCTGTTTGTTGCTGCTATATATCAAGGTATGTATGCTTGTAATAAAGTTAGGTGGTAAGTCACTAATCACAAATTTAATACCTTGAAAATGATCTGGTTGTTTAGTTTCTTACAATGTTAAACAGATGTTACTCTACTTGAATCTCTGCACAAAATCCTTCAAAGTTACTCTGTTGATGTAAAGCCAACCCAAAAGCTCACCGAGCCTAGTGTCAGTCCTACCAGTGATTTAGACAAATGTTGCATTGGTCTCCAGGTACCATAAGCATGTACTGGGGAAAGACACTACTTCCAGAATCCTCACCTGGTGGCAAACTCATTTTGTCGAAATCTTTCCCCGCATCTGCCTTCAGCACATTTAGGGCCCTTTCTTCTTCAGCTTTTGCTCGATCCTGAGCCTGAATGATGTTCTCTTCTACTATGTCAGCTTCTGTCAGTCGGCACTTATACTCAGCAAGAAGCTGTCACAGGCATGGGTGAATGTAGAGAAATGAGTGTAATTTGAGCTGTTAAGATCTCCTTACAGATAAATGTTTTCTATTTGCTTTTGAGAGGTAAACAGAGATAGCTTGGTAAAACACTGTTACTTTACAAGCATAAACCGTCATTCCTATCATTTAACTTGTGCTGGGTAAGAAGCACTACCCAAGAAAAATGTGTGAAAGATGAGGAGAGCCTCCCAGGACAACAGAAATGCCTGTCTTTTACCTTCTGTGGGACCATAACTACTGTACTGTATTTTGCCTATAAGTGTTGGAATAAATTTTAAGGGAATGTTCCCTTCTAGTTACTAAGAAGGTTTCTAAAACTCCAAAATATCCCAATAGTGATACTTCACTCCTGATATATTTTTGATCACTCTGCCCAGTGTGGTAAGTGCTTTACAAGCATAACTCAAAAAGAAAAATCCTGCCTCAAAGAGGCATAAATGTAAATTAAAGAGAGAATATAGCAGAGGCACAGAGACGTACAAGACCAACACCAAGAGAAACTGATAGACATTGGTGTCAAGAGCATCTGTAGCCTAACCGAGCTTTCTGTAGAACTTTTACATAACAAGGTCTAACCTTTTGGCTCATTTAATAGAATTAAATAATTTTATTTATTTTTTTTTTAATAGAAAGGATAGGATGCATCTCAGCTAAAATGACATGCTTCTTCCTCTCCTGCTCATTTTGGGATCCCTCCACTGTCACTGGAATCCAGGATACAACTCCACCCCATGCCAAAGTTGATACCTAACATAGATCAGATGGACTGTGCCCTAAAAGTGCCTGTTTGTTTTTTTCTTTTCATTTCTTTTCTTTTTCTTTTCTTTTCTTTTTTTTTTCTGATGACAGAGAGAGCCTTGAGTCACTAGTTCAGCTGTAACATACATGTTACAAACATGTACTGTCAGTTAAAATGAATCTTATCCAAGCAGTCCATTTAGGGAATAAGTATTCATGTTTATTACTCAGAACATACTGTGTCCACCAATATATTCATAAATGACTCAAAAGAAGGAGAAAACTTCAGATTTTTCAGCTCTGCTAACTTTGAGAGGGCATGATGACACAAAATGGAAAAAATACCTGCTGCTCAAATCATCCAGCAATAGCCTCTACTTTTATACACTGACAATAGCTATCAGAGCAATGATTAATAAAAGTATTTTGCATTTCTGCTGTTGATTTCATCCAAGATTCCCAAACAGTGTTGCAAATGTTAATGGATTATGTGTCATAGTGCACCACTAAGGTAAGCATATATAAATAATATTTGCAGCATCTGGTTTCAAAATGCAGCACATGAGAATACTTCATTGCGTGATAGGAAGTCTAGTACACTGACCGGTAGTTACAGGGCGAAGTTGTCAGCCCATAGAATAGGCATTTAAAGGGCTACTGGTTTTACTCTGTGTCTGAAAAGCCGTCCAGAGCTGAGAATATCATGAAGGAGCACGTGGTGAATATTAACTTGTATGAAAGGTTCTGTGGGAAACCATGCTCAAGCAAATTTCCATTAAAATGGCAGTTCTAGGATCCCCCCCTGCCTTTTTATTTTATTTTACGGAAGATCTAGAAATTATGAAGTAGCAATGAAAGCTGAACAGAGCTCCAAACTCTGATGTGGTTTCAACTTGTACCTTCTGCAGCTCCTCTGTAAAACTCTCATGATAAACATTGTCTCCTCCTCGGGACTTGATCCAGTTTGTCTCCAAGTCCACCCCAAAGACATCTCTAGTGTACAGGTCCTCAAAGGTGCTAGCCAGCAAGTGGGAGATGTCCTGAGGAAAGAAAAGGAGGATGTTAGCGCTTAAAGCCTGAGATAGGATCGGAAGAGATCCCTGGATGCATGCAAATGGCTGGAATTAGAAAATGGAGGAGGAAAAGTGGGGGAAAAGGGCTGGGAAAGGTACCCGGGAAGGCCCCTGAAAGGGGACAAGCTGCGCGTTCGCATGTGAACACCGAGGTGTGGCGGCACGTATGTACGTGTGTGTGTGTGTGTGTACAAGGCTGTGCGTGCACACAGACAGTATGTCTGTGCATGTAGGTGATGGCGGCGGACAGGGTTCTGTGTGCGCACACCGGGTGCGCGTGTGTCATGGTTTATGGAGGAGTGTGTCTGTATAGGGCTACCTTGAGTGGGGGGTGTGTGTGTGTGTGAGGGAGAAACAAGCCCTGTACGGGGTATATGCCTGGGTGTGCCAGCCTTTGTGCAGGGCGTGTGTCCGTGTGTCCCACGGTGCGTGGGGTGTGTGTGTGTGTAGGGGTGTGCATGTGTGTGAGGCTGTTTATGGCGGGGTGTGTGTGCAGGGGGGTGCGTGTGCCCCTGCGGCCCAGCCCCGCTGCGTTACCTGCGTGCCGGGGCAGAGGCTCCGCTGAGCCATGGCCAGCAAGCCGGGCGCTGGGCTCTCCCCGGGCCGGGCCGGCTCCCTCGGCCTCCCGCCGTCCCCTCGGCCTCCGGCCGCGCCGCCGTTGCTGAGCGACCGTGTGGGCGGGAAGGGCCAGGCCGCCGGGCGGGGGAACCGGCCCGGGGGCGGAGTGGAGGCAGCCGGGGCTGGGCTCCGTCCGGGGCCACCGCGGAGGGGGACGAGGGGGGCAGCCCCATGACACCCCTTCCCGGGCTTCCTCGCCCCTCACACAACCTCCCGGGCTTCCTCGCCCCTCACACAACCCCTCGCCGCTTTCCCGCCGCCATGTTATTGTACTAGCGCTCTTGAAGGGCTGAGGGCGGCACCCACCCCGTGCCTCTGTGAGGCTCGCACCCGGTTTCTGCCCTGCAGCTGTCAAAAGAGGTACTTTTTGCGCTCTTTTAAAGCAGCGGCGCCGTATGAATTAGTAAGAAACGAAATAAAATGTTGACTCGAAACTTTTTGAGGGGATTTGGGCTTTCCGGGAGGCCTGGCTTGCACCTCCGCTGCCGTCAGGCTCCGGTGCAGGCCTCGAGTTCGGCAGCTGAGGGAAGAAGACGAATCCTCACCTTCTCCCCCAGCTGCAACACACAGCACGTAGAGGCAGGGCTCGTCCCTGCGGCTGCAGCCGGGCTGCGAGGGCTGGAGGATGGGGTAATTCCTCATCAGCCCTAGGAACCATCCATCTTCCCCCTCTGCCTGCCGGAGCGCCCTGGCTGTGTACGCCGGTTGCTAACAACAGCTGCCTGCTCCTGCTGAGGTGGGTGATATTTTCCTTAGAAACCATCCTGGTGTAGCATTTTCTGCTTGTCCTGCATCCTTTTTTTCTTTTTCTCCCCCCCCCCCCCCCCCCCCCGCGCATCTTGCTCAGAGTGAAGGAACCAGACTGTGGGCCCTGGGGCTCCTCCATCGCTAGCAGGGTTATTGGGCTCCATCAGGGTTACTGTAAAGGCGGTTCGCAGGGGTTGGAAGTGGATGTGGGCGATGTTACTGCCCTCTTATGGTACTTCACGGAAAATAACCATCGCAAAAAATAATTTTAATACACCAACAGGTGTTGTTCTCTGAGCAGATAAGCAAAAGGCCTGGGGGGGCATTGAAAAACTGGTGTTTGTAGGCATGTGGCACATGGGCTTGTGACTACATGGTGTCACAAGCTTTAGTTCATCCGCTCACCAAAGTCTGCGTTTGAAATAAGACACCAAATTAGACTTGGAGGCACTGCTGTGTTTTTAGTTTCCCTGTGATAAAGGGAAAGTTGCCCAAGGGAAAGCTCAGCAAATCTGCAATATCGTGTACCGAAGGTTAAGACAACTCAGAGAAATCGCTGACATCTGACAAGGGTAGGACCAGGTACCCATGTTTTCCAATAGAAAAGGTTCACAGCTTTGTTTCTGTGCAGGCATGTAGGTGTGTCCTTGCCTTTAAAAGTAGGTTGGAGCATCCACATTTTGACACGTTTTCATATCATAATTCCAACTTTTCTTGCCATGCGCTGTTACAATTGATTATAACATCTGTTTGCTAACTGGAATGTTAATAAAATCTAGCATTTTTTTAAAGAATTCTTTCCCAGCCTTTAAGAAAACCTTAGAGTAGTGGCAGTAAAGCAGATGTTTTTGTTTAAAATAGTATATAGATGTGTATGAAAACTGAATGTGGAAAAAACTTTCTGTACTTTCATCTTTACTGTCTTTCAGTAACTTGCCAAGCAGATCATCTCAGTTTAGAAGCTGGATTTTTTTTTCCAACTGCAGTTCAGAAACCCACCATGAAATCTGGAAGTGAAGGTGAGATCCATCTGCCCAGTAGTCAAATGCAAGATCAGAAGGGAGGGCTTAAACAGTGGTACAGAGCTATAAACAATTGTTTCCCATGAGACACTGGTATTTTTTTCATTAGATCTCCATTTTTACGCCATCATCATTTACTCATATAAACTTAAAAAATAAATGCCACTGTTCCCATTGTAAAGCTGTTTAATTCACATATGTATTCACATTTCCATATAAATACTATAAAAATTAAGAACAATTTGCATATATAGCATCTTCTTTATAACCATTCTAAGAAACTTAACTTCCAAAGGCTGAGAAGAGACTCATGCATGTAGGAAATGGTAAAAAAAAAAGCAAACCAGAAACTTTAGCCTACATTTACAGATATAACTTGTCCAAATGTAGACACTTTCTCTAACTGCCATCTGTGACTTCTACCAGACTTCCCCTCTGTATCACATAAGGTTGGATTTGATTCTGACATTTTTATTTGGTTTGGGTGTGTGGACCTGAAGAGAGTCCTGGGGCCCCACTTTGTATGCTTGTGTGTGGAGCACAACGACATTTCTCTTGGAGGAAACTAATCTGAAGCTAAGCTCTCCAGGAGCTCACCTCATGTGCTCTGTCAGCTAATGGACTCTTAATGTGCAGGACCAAGAAAAAGCTAATCTGAAATAAAACATCCCCAAATGCCTACAGAGTGAACATTGTCTCCTAAGCAGCAACTTTTTTGCACTGCAGTTCTGCTCCTAGTGCACCAAGCTACTTGCTAAGGTAGGCATAGCCTAAGTCACAGACCTTAGAGGAATCATAAATTCTGCTAAAGTCCAGATTATTCCACTCTTAAAAGTAGTCTCTGTGTCTTGTCAGGATCACATTGCTTTTCTGTATTTATTTTGTTCACAGTCCTCGCGTGATCCCCACACATCCCTTGTTATCCCATGAGGACTCTTAAAAGATCAACTGTTGTCCAAACCCATGCTTTCTTCTGGTAGTAATATGTTCAGAAAAGGTTCTTCCTGTTGTAACCTAATAAAATCACCTTACAGTCATGGGAGTGGTTTGTTCAGGCATCCAGGTACCAAATGACACTATGGATAAGGCAAGCCCAGCTCCTTCTTTCTGTTTGTCAGCTTTCTAAGACTGACAGTAACAGAATGTATTTGTATATGGAATGGCCAGATGTGATTTGAATGCAATCAGGGAGCTCAAATACTGAGTAAGAGGCGATGTGTACATAGCTACATTGCAGAGTGGAACTGTATCTTATGCTTTTTACAAAAATAGCAAGCTCCACAGCAGTGTTATTTACCTTGTTCATATTTTATCAAAAGTATAGATAGATGTTACAACCTGAGCCTGTAAGTCAGCTAGTATATTTCTTTATATATTTTAAAGCAACGGACAGCTGTGTTTGACTAACTATAATCTTAAATTATTGTCAACATGTTCTTTAAACATGTAAATATTGGACTAATAATAGCATCCTTTCACTAAATCAAAACAGTTTGCAGAAAATTTCGTACATTTATCTTCATGGCAACACCAAACTCTTCACTAATGTGAGTGGGCTTCCTTACAAAGGGAGGACTCACTAAACTGATTTAGGACAGTCTTAAAAACAAAAATCAAAGTTAAAAATTCTGCTGAATGTGCCACCCCCATTATATGAATGCAACAATATGGATGCATTTGGAAATATATATCTCTATATGTATCTCAAATGTAAATATAATTCAAATATATCTACATGTTTATAAAAAAATATAAAAAATAGTCTTGGCTTATATATTGATTTTAAAAAAAACCACAAATCCATAGAGTTCAGAATGCATCAAGACTCTAAATATGTTTTGATGTTTTTAGCATTTTCTGAAAACAGGACAAGTCATGCAGGCTTCGTGGCATTCTTTAGATGCGGGAAAGTAAGTGAAATGATATTGCAGTACTATCTTTTGCACTGGAGGAATTGCACTGGTTTGCATATTTGCATCTGGGTAGCAGAAAATTATTTCTAATTATTTCTATTTCTTTGCCTAGGTCGTTGTCTTGGGTTTGGCTTTTCACAAAACAGTTTTCCTAAAACTACGCTGATGAATGATTCACTTTGACGTTGCTGCCCTCCAGTGGTCTTATTAAGGTTTCCGTGTATTCAGGAAAGCCTTTAAAAACAAACATTGTATTAAATCTTTGTTCTGATCAGACGCCTGAGCAGGTAAAAATAGTTCCATCACAAACCAGCATATTCTTTTACTAGTGTATTAGGTGAAGTGTGTTTATTCACTACACTGGCAAAACTATATATTATCCTGTAATTATTGCAAGTGCAGCCAGACAGGTATCACAGGAATGCAGGTCTCCTTTGCATGTTACCATGTGTATCTTGAAGATGAACTAAAACCAGCATCCACAGTCTGACTTTAAAACCCAAGTAAAATTTGCAGAAGTGGAAAATGGAGAAATAACCTTTCAGTTTCAGGTGAAAAATGCCAAACAGCTCAGTTTCTGAAAGCTGGCTTCTCACATTGCACTGCTTCCTTGTCCTGCCAAAGTTGTTTTTTTCTTCAAATGTCCTATTTAGTTTATGGACTACCCATTTCTTACAGATCTTGCCTTGCTGGCTCTACTTAGATCATCTCCAGTTCTCTTGGAGACAGTTTGAAATAACCTGTGACTGGCAGTTCCACCTGGATATTCTTCGTTATTGTCTCTCTTACCATCTTGTGTGGTGTTATTTTGTAGCTGTGTCCTGATGTGAGTCAACCCTTTCACTTGCTTCCAGTTTACACTTCCTGACTTTAGGCTTTTCTTTGTTTCTCACACATCTCTCCTGTATCTACAAATCTGTCCCTCACTAAAACATGTCAGTGGGTATTACCGTACTTCTGCAGAAATACTTACACTGTAATTTCACTCAAGCCGCATGGGATCCTACAAAGCAGACACACCCAACATGTAGGAGAAGCATGTGGGAAATGCATACACAAAGGAGCCAGTCATTCCTTTCCGACAGTGTCTGGGCAGATACATTGCTCTCTAATTAAGCTGGAAACAGGCTACGCCTCCACGCAGAGATCCAGCTGGAGGGTGCAGTGCTGGTGTGACACTGGGACTTTCAAGCAGAGCAGAACAAGGGGCTCATACTCCACATTCACCAACATGTTCACAGGTCCCTGGGTCAGAGAGGGTTATTGGACTACAGAGTTTGACCTCCTTTTGTCAAAACCTATTACATTTAGCCTAAACCAGTTTACCCAGGAACATGTTTTGTTAAAATTAGTGGTTTTCATTCTGTGCTCCATGATGAGCTGGGGATCCACCAATTATTTATAAGGAATCTATGAAAGCTAACAAGGAAAGCAGCCTCTGGTTAGATTCACAACCCAGTATTTGGCTTCTGCTTCTGGATATGTCTTTGTCCCCCAGATTAAAGAATATGGTTAGCATTTTCACACTCTGGATTTTTTTTTTCCTGTGGTCATAAAGGCTCTTCTCAGTGCTATTTTTGGTAAATGAATCCATTTCTTGGCACATCATCTGCATGGTGGTGGACCACAGCTTTCATCTCTCCAGATCTTAAAGACTCTGCAGTCACAAAAAGATTTAATTGATGCTTAATAGTGTTGTTCTACCCTTCAGGGACATCCCTGGGGAGATGTCTGTCCCCCATACCTACACTGCACATTCCAGGTTTGCACAGATATATATACATGGACGAAGTTTGTGTGAGCCTCTTCTGTCCTGGAAGCAATCTAGCATGGCATGGCAGAACTCCACAATAGCTAATTTATGCTGCTGGGAATAACCCACTGATTGACTCTTTTTAGTAGGAAATACAGTTCTCTCTTCCCTTGATTCCCTTCTGGGGTTTCAGTTTCTTTTGGAAGTTCTTCTTACACAGCAGCCAAGATTCCTATAAATGCAAAGAAACCTTGGAAGAGGAGAAACTTTTGGTCTGTTCCTTCTACTTTTCTCCCTACCCTTGGGTGCTCCTGTCTGAGATCACCCTACTACTTACTTTTTCCCCCTTGTGACTGATCTGGCTGGGCTCATTCAGCCAAGCCATGGCTGTCAGAAAACCATGGCTTGGGCTTGTCTTGTGCTGTCCCAGTGCCTCAATACTTTACCAAGCTTTCCCTCCTTGTCTTGAAAGCTTTTGCACAAGAAATTAAACACCTTTTTTTCTTGCCTTTATCTGGTAAGTTTTTTCTCAGCCTCCTGTCAGCAAACTTTCAGACACAATTTGTTTGCAGCTATTCCCCTGCTCTCCTGGTTTGTACATTGGGTGAATAAGTTAAAGGGAAAATGCAAATCATTCTTCCATGCCTGTCTGTGCTCTAGATGTCTGTAATGTGAAGATGTGCTGAGCAAAGCCTTTGCCTGGTAGAGGATGGGGCGAGGCCTGAATCTTTGGAGTAGAAGGCGGAAAAGACCCACCATACACTTCCTGTATGGTGCAGTGCAATGAGGAACTGCCACCTAATTTGGAAGAAAAAGGAATCCAAACACCCCTACATTTAGGATTTTTCATCTGGATTTGTCCCCAGCTCTTGGTTCTGCTTTAATAAGAGCATGAGCAAAAATGTGTTTGAAGTAGATGGTACTCCTCACAGGCCCAGATTCAGGCAGCTTACATTTAGTGTAAACTGTTGAATCCAGTGTTCCTTCTTGGTCAGCACGCTGAGGTCTAGAGGCAGCCACTTGAGAGCACTGGGGCTGAAGCTTACAGGAATGTCAGGCCAGGTGAGAGGGAAGTTTCTAAGATGAACCTTGGGAGAAATGCTTTTTAAATTTTACCTTAGCATTGAGTTATTTCTACCTCTCTGAAAGCTGCTAATTTAGGCCAAACTCCAAACAGTATGTTTCCTGGCTACATTGGTTCAGGGTGATGAATGGGGTGGGTTTAAATGTATTTTTATCCCTTTATGCTCAGGAACGTGGGCATAGACAAATGACCCAGAAGGCCAGCTGAGTTAGGGCTTTATA
The DNA here is from genome assembly GCF_026419915.1 of Harpia harpyja. NCBI lineage: Eukaryota > Metazoa > Chordata > Aves > Accipitriformes > Accipitridae > Harpia > Harpia harpyja. The sequence continues at coordinate 103,798,486 of NC_068940.1, forward strand.
GCTGAACAAGAACATGCTTTAGTCCCAAAATATCATCTCGAGGAGACTGTTCATTCTGGGACAACATGAATATGGAGTGCTAGAGCTACTTCCAAAGCTCTTGCAGGGGTAGGATGGGACATAAGTAAATTGATCACAGGCAACACGATGTCATCTGTTGCAGAGTTGGAGTGCAAGGAGAGGACATAGGCTGTGCTGTTGGAGGGGGGGTCTCTGACTGCCATCTTCCAGAGAAACAGAGGGCTCACAGCTGCTGCAACCTAGCACTGGTGGCAGAAAGGCAAAGGAAGTGGCTTGGATTTTCTAAGGACAGCCTGGCCTCATTTTTGATTCTTGCTGCCCAAGTTAGCTCCAAACTGTGCCCTAGCTCCTGCAGACTGGGAGGAATCTGACTGGAAATAGTGTCTGTAGGAAGTATGGTCAGGGGAACTCGGTATGAAAGAAAGAATATCTGTCCCACTGGGATTGGAGAGTGCGAGAGGTGGTGGTGTCCTGAGGGCATGCAGAGTCTGTCATCAGAAAAATGTACAGCTGTGTTATCACCTCACTTTCCCAGTGTATTATTCCATTTTTGCTGGTAGGGAAAGATAAGACCGGCTCAGCCAAACCAGCAGGCTTGCATATGCTTTTCCATGTGAGCCCTGCAGTGGATCAAAGAAAGCAAGGAGGCAGCCTTGTTCACCAGCTAGATGAACTGGTACCTGCCTACAAAATCAGCATCTCCTTTTCTGCCCAGGCTAGCAGAGTACATTCAGTAGTACCCTTTACTGTGCCCAGGAAATCATGAAGCAAGGGGTGTGTTGTTTCCATTTACTTTCATTTATTGCCATCTAACTGGCCTTCACCTAAGGCACTGAGACAAGGGCAGGGAATTGCCCTAGTGGAGAGGTCCCAGAATGACTGTTTTTCTCCCCATTATGCCCTGCTGTAAACTGCACCTAGTAACTCTTCTATTAAACTTATTACTTGTGTCTGTGTTATATCTCTAGGCAGGCTATTCTGGGGGCTAGTTATGTGATCTTTTAACATTTCAGGGCTTGTTTCTAACACAGGAGCTTCCTTAGGGTTCTGAGCAAGCAAATGTCTCCCAAGGGAAGGTTTTGCTCTTAGGACAGTGTTACCTACAGTTGCCTACATTTAGGTGCCTGTTGTGTAAGATGCCCAAGGATACATAATACCTTTGCAGGGGGCTGGCAGACATTGGTGCAGGATCTATTGGGTACTGACAGCCTTCTGGAGCAGAAGCAGAAGGCCAGCTGGGACATCCTGCAGCACTTGAAATGACATGAAGATTTCTGTGTTAAGGCAGCCAAGTACTGTTTTTAAAGTTCAAGGAGCAGCACTTTTCCCCCACAGGAGCACCCAGACACTATCAGTGACAGATTAACAATCGAAGTATGGCCTCAGTGCTACAGTTTAGCATGGAATCCATTACAGTGTTAATTTTGACCTTAAAACAACAAGTTTCCTAATGCAAGAAGAAATGCTTGCATTTTGGGGGCTTCCCTGTATTTTTCATATTCAGCAGAAAGGGTGAATTATTTTTTTAATTGCTCTTGGCCTTAAAAATATGCAACCCTACATCTCCAAAGTGCAGCCCAGAATTATCCCTGATGCATTAGAAAATGAGCAAAACCCTTCAAAAGCTCATTTTAACCTGGGCTGCAGCAGGCACCTTGGAATTAAAAGCATCAGGTCTGCATCCTCATTGGGGTTGAATATAAGGCATAAACCATTGAGAACAAGTGCCATCATGTCCTACCAGTGTGTTCTTGTGCTGAAACACCACACCGTTGCAATGCTTTTAAGTGAAACTGTTCAATAAGCAGGCAAAGCTCGTTTGTTGGGTTGTCTTCTGTTTTGGCAGAGCAGTCCTTTTTACCTTTCATCTAAAGGAGATCCGCCACTGATATAAGCAGACTGTGTCAGCTATGAGCGCAGTTTCTGTAGAAAAATAGATGTCCATGGGGATTCTCACCTTCTGCTCCATCAAGCAAGTGGCTAGAGGGAGTGATGAGGGTGAAGTTTTCAGGATTCAGGGATCAAACTCAATGGCAAGGCCTAGACCACAGCTTCAGAGTTTTCTTCTCTGGTTCTTGTACAGCCCACAAGCTTGTAGCTGGGATCCCACTAGTATATATTAATAGCAATCGGGTAGCTCTGTGTTTGTTTCCAGGTATTGTTTCCACAGGCATGTCTGCATGCAGTTGCACAAACCAGGTCTCCTACAATCGGAGGGGATGCACGTCTGTGCAAAGGCTTTGCTGGTTTAGGTGCCCTACAGCAGGAGCAGGAAGGAAATGAGTCATTCAACCTTTTTGCTTTGGCTGCACCAGGTTTGCAGAACTGATGAGAAGGCACCAAAAAACAATAAAATACTTCCTCAATGGGCAACTTTTATGGTTCTTTCTGCACCCTGATATCGCTTTGGTGTTTTCTTTTCAAAAATCCAAATAACACTACAGGCCAGAGGAATATGGCTGCATTTGATTCTATCAGGAGTATAAATGCATCATTTTGGAAGCAGCACTTGCACCTTTATCTATAAACTTGAGTTCTACTTTGCACTTAAAGCAAAGTTTTATTATTCCCTTTGTAATAAAGATAAAGCACGTGATCTCAGACTTAAAACACTACCTCTCTGAAGGGTATTCACTCTGTCTATTTTGAGATACTTCAGCATCTTAATTTGGTCCTCTTCATTCTTTTCAAAGGCTCCTCTCTCTTCAGTGACAGTTTATTGAACCATGCTCCTAACTTTCATCTTATGAAATGAAACTACATACTAAAAGAAGCTAAATTAGAGTTTATGAATACTCTTTTTGAATACATTTGATGAGATTTTACCAGTTCATCCTCTTATTCATTTAGGAAATATGTTAATCTAAAAATTAATCTAGTAATAAATTGTCACCTTGTCTGATCTTTTTTTTTTTTTTTTTTTTGGCCCTAAATGATTTCAGTATGTGTCTTTCTCTTCATCTCATGTCTGGCTTTTCAAAGAGCATGGCTGATTATAAATTAACACCAAAAATGCTGGCCATTCATTAGGACTCTGGGAGACACAGGAATTCCTTGCATACTTTCTGCATAAACATCTGCTCTGGAGATGTTAGCAGTTCAAGAACATTTTTGTACTCTGCATGAATTGTTCAGATGGGAGTGGAGGGAAGTCTGATGTCACTGAGCTTGTGCAAATTGTAGTTTTAACTCTTTAGGATCAGAAATAAAAATGTCTTATTTGTAACATCACTGACTACCTGTGTTGCACGCTCTGGTATCACAAGATCCTCATGTGCAGTTTAAACTTGTGGGGCAATCTTATACATAATAGGATTTTCTAAAATGTAGGTGTAATTCAGACTTTCCGTATTTTCTGCACATTTAAAATTCCTAAGAATTTGCTACACTGAAAAAAACTGCAATTAGGTAATGATATGAACAATTGCATCTAATTATTGTGATTATCCCAGTTACAGAGAATTAAGCTGACAGATGAAGTATATTAAAAAGAACCATTATGACATTAATCATCAACCCTCCTCCATACTTAACTTGTATACCCCGGTGCTATTGGCTGTAAAGAGGCAACGGTGCAAGAAAGAAGAGATGCGTGTCAAGCATTCCTGACAGCAGATGACTTGGCCTAATGACTGTGGTCTTTTGAGGTTAGAAATGTGCTTGCTAACCTGGACATTAGTGTTTGTGAAGCTCGGTGTCTCAGTTCCATTGTAATCTAGGATATATCAGAAACAGCCATTAATGGATAAAAGTGGCAGGACCTTGGGACCAGTCTGCTACTGTTCCTCTTTCCTAACAGTGATAATCATGCCAAGTAATATTTTCATACCAGTAAGTAAGTCTAGTACATTACTAGGTTCCCCAGTTAGGTTATTATTTCTCATTCATGCAATGTTAACTTCATATTAATGATCACATTTATTAAATCATTCACACAGTTATAAATCATATGTAGTTGTCTAGCATTGTGTGGCTGATCCATGCTGTCTACTGATGCACTGAACTGTACGTGTGATATTTTCTTTGAGCTTCTCATTCACTGTTAATAGATGAGCTTTTCATAGCTTTAAAAGAAGTATCTGGGGTCCGCCCCCCCCCCCCAATCTTGCTAAAAAGTGTTTAAGACTAAATGTACTTTTCTGTACAGCTCTCTGGTAAAGACATTTTAATTATCCCAGAATCAAAATATTTAAAGTCGGGGAATTCAACATTAGAGAGCTTACTTAAATCTAAATTTGTTAAAGCATAGAAATGCACAAAAATGACTCTCAGACGCTCATAAATCTACCCTGTAGTGATTTAGGTACAGAAATTAAGTAAACAAATATGAAATAAAACTTTCAACACAAATTAAAATTAGTCTGAAGACAAAATTAGTGAGATGTCTAAATCATACCTAGTACCTGACCTTTGGACAGAGGTCAAATTCTTTAAGTGTCTCCTTTATACTGAAATTCCTAGTTATAATGAACTTTTTGGAATAACTAGAGAAACCTAGGTCTTTTATTCCCAAATCTTATGCATAATCTTGCTTTTTCCTCTATTTTCATATAATTTTTCAGTCTGAAATCAACGTGAGACTTGGTGAGCTGGTAAGTCTTTAAGTCTTTAATTGTGACCAATACATTGATAGATGACTCTTTTGATTGTTTTATTGCTTTATGTGGTGGTTAGAGCTGTGCTTGATTACTTAGTATAAGTGGAGGGAAAAAGCCTCCAAATACTTAAGATATACAGAGTCAGGTATGCGTATTTCTGGCTTAGTAAGTCAAATTTATCTTCTGCTCAAGCAGAAATACCTCATTAATTTTAATGGGACATGTACGGGATTATTCCTGCAGCAGGTTTAGCTTTACACATCCCAGCATCTGTCGCTTCTTTTTCCTGTGGCCATGTATTAGTCTCCTGAATGGGGGTAACTGTTGCAATAAATGGTTTAAATGCAGATGGATACATCAACATCATTCAGTCTGAAGATATTTTGGCACAGCTGTCCCTGGTGATAAACAAGGCATGTGGCTGCCCTACCCGTTCTCTGAACTTTATGATACTGTGTTACGTTAATTCCACTCCAGCCTAGTTTATAAACTATAGTGAATTGCTTTGTCCAGTGAGTTGTCCACAAACCCAATAATCTCACTATTCTTGGAGAGTCATAAATCCCATTCCTGAGCTTTTTCCACTTTGTCTCTTAAGGGAACCCGATTTCCAAAGGTGCTGAGCTCTGCCAGCTCCTGCCAAGCCATAAGACTGCTCTTCCCCACACTGCAACGTGCTTCTTGCAGGTGAAGGACCAGCAGCTGCCAGAAACCTGGCAGTGTTGGGAAAATTCACCAATAGGTAAATGTTGGGTGGAGCAGACTCAGTGGCAGCATCAGTCCTTTGAATCCCAGATCTTGCATAGGCAGGGAGTGCAATGTGTTATCAACAAGAACTACGTCCACCTAGTGAAAGACAGTACTGATAGCAAAACAGTAATGATGATACCTTTACAAAAGGTAAGTCATCAGGGTGACTGGAGCTGGCCTTCTGAATTCATATATAGACTGCTTCATAAGAGCCCTGTGCAGTTCCCAAAATGTAAAAGGCAATTGAGAATTTTACATTTTGCTGTCCATCTATTATTGACTTATTTACATGACAGTTGGATGTAGAGAGACCCGATGATCTGAGGATGGTAAGACACCCCATCTAAAACAGTAAACAGACTGGGAAAAGACATGAAAAAACATTTCAGTGAACAGCCAGACTATAACAGAAGTGTCTGAAAAATTCCAGTCCCGCTTCTGCATTGATGTGAACTCTATTTAATACAACATTTTCTTTTGTGCTCGTTTCAGTAATTCTCCTGCTGACAAAAAAATAACACGTGGTTACCAAAGCTCCCTGCTGGCCATATAACCCCCAAATGCTTCTTACTCCTGCTGTGTCACTGCAGCAGAAATCTTGAGTCCTTTTTCCAAAGCAAACAAAGCGCTTTGCTGTTATCTTTGGGAGAGGCGGTTGGGAACATTTTTGTGATGAGGAGGGTGTGTGTGAGAGTCTGAAAGGCAGAGGGAGCCAGGAGGCATCTTCTCCATAAGAAATACTTGGTGATCGGGCGGTGTAGCATTCCTCTGAGATGAAAAGCTACTCCTTCCACTACGTACAATTAAATCAACACTTTAGTCATGCTTTCGGAGTGGAGACAGGTAAACTGCTTTTCTTTGGGTTTGCTGTGATTTACAGTTCACTGGTGAATTGAAACCTGCAAATGTTTTTGGCTTTGAACTCTGCAGATGCTCTTTGCTGCCTGGGCTGGGCTGCGTGTACACAAACAAAGGAAGAGAATGCAAAGGGGTGTATGTGTATGAGAAAAGGGCGCTCTCCATGACTTTCCGCAACTCCAGTTCTGCTGAACATCTTGGTACCTCTGCATATGGATGGGTTGGAGGGTGTGTTACAGAGGGAGACAGGCTCCTCACCCAGCCTGGCTGACATTTAACTCCTTCCAAGCTCACTTATATGGCTAGAGAGCAAGTGGGCTGATCAAGGTGCGTCCTGGCTTTAGGACTTGTCCCTCAGTAAAATATCATGGCGCTGACCTTGTACTCTTTAGGTGGCAGCTTTGCTTTGGGAAGGCAGTGCCAACCCTGCAGCCTGTCTCCAGGCCTAGAAATGCCCTGACTCTGCTTCTTGATGAGCTCAGAAAATGATGGTATAGACAAGAAAAAAGCAGGGTGCCCAAAGCAGGCTTTGCGGTTTTCTATTCATTTGAAATGTAATTGCTTTTGTCTGATGGTGTGCACTTTGGTGTTTGAGTGTCTTTGGCTGGAAGGTGAACTGGTGCAATGAGTGCAATGAAAAGGCCTGTCTTAAACAGCCTCAGCAAAGAGCTGAGTGTGGCTCTTTCTTGCTGTCTTTGCTGGGAGGTCTTTGAGCCCAAGTCTGGGCTGTGGCTGAGCCAAATGAAAGCAGCTGTGAAGCAAAATGGGCTTTGTGAGGCCTTTGTGCCTCCTTTAATCAGGATCTGTGGGTACCAGAGTTGTCACAGACACAAGCCTGAAGCTCTGGACTGAGAAAAGGCCTTTTGTGATAGTCTGGGAGGATGATGCAAGTATTGCGATATGTCCCCTCTTCCCTTCTCCACCTCCCAGGAACCTCATCTCCTCACCCTGAGAGCAACTTGGGAGCAGCAGCTGCTTAGCTCCTGCTGCCACAGGCATGTTTGTGCAGCAAATCCATATGCACATAGTCTGAAGAGAAGCCCCAAGGATGGTCTCACAGCACCTCTGGCCTCTTGCTGTTCAGAGATTGCTGCTCAAGCAGCAATCCTCCACCCCTCACCAGTGAAACTGAGAAATGGGAGTCCTGCTCCCTCCTCTAGCCCTGAGAGCCCTCTTCTGTGGCCGAGGGGAGGGGAGAGCTGGGAGCAGGATGGAGGAGCTGTGCTTTCCCTCCCTCCTGGGTGCCAGAGCCTCAAGGGATAATTTTCCTGGGAGGAGAAAGACTGAGGAGAAAGAAACAAAAAATAACAGGTTGCTTATTTCTTGAGTCATTGCCATGTCTATGTTTCTTTCCACACTTGAGAAAATTTTGTGATGTTGACTTTGAGTCCTTTCCTATCCTCTCCCTCCTGTACTGGCATTTCTAAATATTCCCTTTAATGCATTATTCTGCATATGGGTCCCATCCTATAGCTCCTACCCATGCAAACAAGGAGAACAAACCCTGTGCATCGAGGCCAAGAAGTCCTACAACTGCCTGCTCCTCTCCTTGCTTTACATGCCCTTATCCTATCATTTTAATTTTTATTGGTATTCTACTTTCTCATCCCAACCTTGCCTTCCTTTTGGGATGGTAGTGAGGAGGAGCTTACGTTCAGGTACAGCTGTGGGCAGCCAGGATCCTGACTCCAAGGAACACCGGAATGGTGGAGAACAGGAGCTGAACAGGCTGAGACGCCACAGGGAATTCCTCACATTCCTCTTCAGCCGGGCAAGACGGTTTGGGGATTAAAATCCATGACAACAATAGCAGGGAAATAAAGCGGCTTCCTAAATCTGGGGGAGCCATTAAATGTAATAACCTGCAGCCTGCGGAAAGCTGGGAGACACCAAGCTGGGCTCAGCGGTGAAGTCACTGCTTGTGGGTGGTGCACACAGGAGTCAGAGGGAATAAATCCAGCCCTCCTTGTAATCTATAATGTATTTGTGGAATTCAGGAAAGCAGGTTTTTCTGTTAGGTTTTATCTTCATTGCTAAAAAAGGTATGTTCCTCCTGTGAAACAATCGGTGCATCTTAACTCGCCTGCTGTAAAATCCTGGAGGAGGCAATTTTATCAAGGAATAAATAGAGCTAAGTCAGCATGGGCAGAGAGTATGCAGTCACCTTGCTCAGTTACCTTCCAATAAAAGAAAAGATTTTACAGTCCTGTTGTTATCTCACTGTAGAAGTTAATTTTTAAAGCACAGAAGACAAACCTGCAGAGCCTAGAAAAGCTATTGAAATGCCATGTTATGGATGTCGGGACCGATCTGCTCAGAATAAATTGTATGCCTTCTTTGACCCATAGCAACGGTATTACTGCTGTGAGTAGAGACAACATGCACAAAGGAATGCTGTTTAATTTTAATCATACTGAACTCTCCCCTTCGAATCCTGGTTTGATCTCGAAGATCAAGAGCCACAAAACTGGTTGTGAGCATGATGGTGGGTAGAGCTTAGGAGCTGTATTCAGAACAGGGAAGAAGCAGTCAGAAATTCAGACAGCTTTTAAAAAATAAGCAAACATACAGTAACAGTCGACTGCAGCTACACATTAACTACACTTTTGGTTATAAAATTAATTGCTCTTTTAGGGCTTCCAGATGAACGCTGACTTTTTGCAGTTCTGTCACCAGTTTTAAACTTACCACTCAGCTGTGATGCTGGTTTAACTAGTTAGAGAGCAATCCCCCTTCAGACCTTGCACCTTCTGGATCTGCCAAAATCCAGACCAGGATGGAATACAATAAGTGCAGTGCTCCAAAATGGGGCTCAGAGCCTTGATTCATGTGACATTCTTAAACTGCTCTATTATTCTTAGAATACTGTTTGTTAGTAGGATTTCTGCAGCTCACAGGAACCCCGTAGCTCCTCATGTCACTTTGGTTTCATTGTTATTCTGGACATATATTGGTTTCAGCAATGCAAAGGAAGGGGAATTCAAGCGCATATGGTGTGCATGCAGAAATATAGCTGAAAGGATGGTTGCTTTCTGAAACAAGGCTCTTATGAGATCTGTGCTGTGCGATCTCAGCTTCTGGGTGTTTGCTGCAGGATATCACCGTCTCTTATGGTGACTGCTGTACTTTCTGATGAATGCAAGAAATGCAAGGCTGCCTGTGAGTACCAGACTTGCTCTGAGCACACATACAATATCAAGCCCATCAAGGATTTAGTGATGACTTAGCTTAGTGTGGCAGAAAGGTCCCACAGTGCTCAAAGCAGCCTAAATAGTGATCTTCTGGATATGTATAGAAGCAAAGAGAGTAAGTGTAATGGGGAAAAGTGAAAAGTTGGGCAAGGTTTTGGGAATCCTCCTAACACACACCATTTCTGCTACCACTTCTGCTACCACCATGGAGAAGGCAGCATGGCAAGAAGGAAGCAAAAGAAGATACAAGTGGGCTGTCATGAAGGGATAAATGCAGGTAATCATTTTCAAATCTAAAGGGATGATGGCAGAGAAACTGTCTCGCTCACTCCATGGTGCTCTGTCCAGCCTGAGGCAGGCAGTGCAATCACAGTGGTGCTCACAGCAGCGCAGGGAAGCAATGGTCACGTCTTGGTGCCATTGTGCCCTACACTGCTGTGACGGGGTTCTATCCAGAGTATGGTCCTCATCATTTCTGGGACTAAAGTAGCTCTCTTACATCTTCCCCCTTTGCCACAGAGAGCATAGGGATACTGGCTGGTGTGTCTCTAAGTGAGGGGCTTGTGTTAGGCAATGTGAGGATGCAATGGAGTGTGACATAGAGAAGAGCGAAGGAGTTACTATAATACCATTTCAGTCAACACTTTCAAACTGTCCTTCTCTACTTTTCCTCCCTTGTGAAAACTGTAATGTCCTCATCACGTCAGCTTTACTGGAGTTTCCAGTCTGGCTGACTCATCCACCAGCCTCTTGTACAGTCCCTCCAGTACTCTTCCCCATCAGCTAAAAGGGCGACAGGTTTTGGTGGTGTCCTCTGGAAATCCCCCTGCCTTGAGGCTTTTAAGGCTGTACGAGGAATCTCTTAGGTGCCTCCAGCTGCTGTCCTGCCTGGCAGCAGCCAACCTTGCAGCCAAACAGTTTGCCCCTGTCCGAGTCAATATTTCCTTGTCTGTGGGTTTGCAAAAGGGATGCTCCTTCCTGGCTCCTTTGGAAAGTGTCTAGTGGGAGATGAGCCCCCCATGCCATGCTGGTGGCTGTGAGGTAGAAGAGTAGGCTTTTGAGGAGTCACAGGGTGAAATCTCTGCTCTTTTTTTTCTCCACTTGTTTGGTTTTGTTAGTTTTGTACTAGCACAGGAGTTTTGCTATATTAGGGCAATTTTCCTTGGGTGGTGGCAGCAGCCTTATATTTGTGGACTGTAAAACTATCTAAGAGCAGCATCTGGTCTCTCAAAGGAGCAGCCCAGTTCCTGGCAGGGAGGGACAAACAGTCCTAGTCTCAAAGTATTTTTCACCATGTGTCTCCCAGATCAGTCGCCATCAGAGAGGGACTTTTCCCTTCTGTCAGTGGAGCTGCTGGGTTTACAGCTGCTGAGGAACGAGGGCTTTGAATCTGCCAACAAATCCATCAATTGTTTGCATCAAAATAAACTAAATAACCAGAAATGGAAATAAACAACAGCAAAACAAGAACTGAAAACCTCCCCCAAGCATTCAAGTAGAGGGAAACTTTATTTTCCCGCGCTGGATTCCCTTTCTTTCCCCCTCCCTGTTTGCGGCCATTGTCTTTCTACCTTTAAAAAATATCTAATTCAAGAGTAGGGGACAGAGTGGAAGAAATCAGTTCCACTCAGTAAAAGCCTCAGGACAGTGCAGTTTTTTCTGCTTTCTGTCTCGCTGTCTCAAACGCAAAGCTTGTAACTTTTCTTCTGTTTTAAGCTCATGCCTCTGCGAGAGTTTGTGGTTACAGCTTCTATTTCTACATTGGTAATTTCTGACCTGGTTTGGGTTGTTTTTTTTTTTTTTTTTTTTTCCCCTGTGGAAAGAAATATGCCCCCACCAGTGTCTAAAAGCTCTTTAGACCTAGACTCTTATCATTGGCATCTGTTTAAGGCCCTTTCCTTGATTTGGGGACCATGAACGGCAGATTTGCAGTACTCGGTGTCTTCTGGAAGCCTTGCCCGGAAAGGAGTGGAACATGAAAACGTGCCAGCAACAGGAAAAGAGGCATCGTTGTCAAGCTGCAGCGGTAGCAAAATGCAGGAGGCTGGGCCAGCGGTGAAGACGCCAATTTTCAGCTGGGAGGAGCCAGGGCCAGCACGGCGCTGGGGCTCGGGCGCTTGGCCTCAGTCGATGCGCTGGGCAGGCGGTGGCGTGCCGATGCCGGAGAGAAATAAATGAGGAGTCATAGCGAAGACGCATTTCCAGCCAAGGGGAAGGAGCAGGCCTCTCTGAAGGGAGCTGACGTTGGGGATTACTGGAGCAGAGAGCAGGGGGAGCCTCACGGGTCTGGCTTCCACCCCAGGCCAGTGCTAACATCTGGGCACAGCTGTTTCCTGGAGCCCTTTCTGCTGCTGCACATCGGCTTGTTTTGCAGCAATGGAATCAAATGGCACTTTCCTCGCTTGCAACAGTAAGTCTGTACAAATGTCCTTGCATTTCAGCTCTCTTATCTTGTCCAAGAGCTTTATTTTTCTCCTCTCTTCTTCCCCCTCTTTTGCCTCCCCATTCTCTCATTTGGAAGTAATGCAGCATTTACTCAGTGTTACAGAGAGAGATGACAGATTTTTCTCTGTTGATAGGGTTAGCTGTGTTGGTAGGAAGGGTGTCTTGGCTGGATAAGTGTCTGCAAGTCCAGAAAAGTTGATTCAAATCTCCTCCCCTTTATGGTGAAACAGAGTGGGATGGATGCTCAACTGAGTAAACTCTCTGGGCTCTGGTGAAGACAGCAGAGCAGGATAAATCACCTCAGCTCAGGGTCTGTCCCCAAGACTCTACAAATGTTAAGTACAAAATAAGGAATGTTTCTAAAAAAGAAGAAATCCTCTCTGCCCTTCCAGCAAGTGAGGTTTAAGAAGATTCAATTGGTACTGAGACTGTGAGGCTTGTCTGATAGACAGGGTAATGAAATATCCCTTATTCCCTTGTCTGACCTTAATATATTGCTTTGTTACCTCTTCATTGCGTTTTACTTACTCTGATGAGCAGAAACAACTCAGGGCTGTGATAGCTACAGATTGAAATGGGGTATTGTGATCACACAGAAATGGGAAAAGTCTACAGTGCTTATTTTTATTTCATGAGATAGGTGTTTTCTTACTATAGACGAACTATAAACAAAAATAAACTAATAGAGCAATAAGTGACTGATAATAAACATAATCAGTTTACCATTATCAGGAGAAATGTGAAAAGATTCCCCCAGGCTCAAGAAATCTTCCCTCTGATTTTCCCAGATGCTAGAAATCTGACAGGAAGGTGAAACAGAGGTTAATGTTATACTTTTTGTAGGTATCTCATTCATTATACAACCACTGGGGAAAGCAAGCTAAGAAATACATCTGGAACTATTAAAATATTTCCTATTCTGTCCTGTGGGTCATTCTTCAGTAAATATTTTTTAGTCTTCTGGGGTTAGGAACCAAGAAGAATTCAGTGGCTGTTTGATAATCTACACAAGTGTTGAATGAGCCAAGCTTTTAAAAAAATATTTACTGAAATTCCTTGACACATATCACACACAAGTGCCAAAGTGACTCTGAATGCCAGACTACTTAGACAAGAGAAGTTGCTCACATGTTCGTTTGTTAGCCGTATCACACTTGTGCTATGTAGTTTGTCAGAAATTTCTCAGATACTATGGTTTGTAGATACGTTTTGTGTATGGCTGTATGTTGAAATTAAGTTTCTTTCTTTCAATTGGTCTCTTTTTTTTTCCAACATAGATACAACAACAAACTGTATTTACCATGTCAGAATTAATCACAGGCACATGATTCAGTCTCATTAAAATATCTGACAATCAGTAGGAGACACCTGAGATACATTCTGGTAGCAGAAGCAGGTTATTACTGTAGATGAGAGTTTCTGAAAACTTTGTATAGTTTTGTTTAGTCTGCATTTGGATGGAGATCTGAGTCCTGGGAAGAAAACTGAGCACGCTCCCTTGTCCGCAGAGCCAGAGTAGCTGCTGTGATTTAGCAGTCTGTGCCTTTTATTTTGAATGTGTTTAATTTGGCTGGATGGGTTTCTCATTGCTTATTTTATAAAGGGTCATCTACATATAGTATGCAATGAATCTGCTAGACTCTGTGGGCTATTAATAATCTTTCTCTTGCCTCATGAAGTTGGTTTGTTTCTGAACTGGGAGCCCTTGTGCTCGCACAGATTATAGAATAGCTAATTTGTACTATGCCTTATTCTTATACACTGACTTTTTCATCCAAGACACTGTGTACATTGTGCGTGGAATGCCACAGCCCCGTTATGGGAATGCCCTCTGCCACAGCCCAGGATGAGAATCAGCAGGGAAGGGTTAGTAAAATCCTACAAAACAAGCCATTTCCTTATTTCTTCTGTCAGCTAGTCCTGATGATTAACTTCTAGATTTAAATTTCCAAATGAATCATCTCCACCTGCCCTTCTTAGCTGGGAGCACTGAGGAGGCTCCTTCTGGGCTTCAACCTCCGTGGGTGGAGATAATGCTACTTCAGATCAGCTGGGATGTGCTCTGAAGCAGTTGGTGACTTTGGTCTCCTTTCCTACAAACAAAATTCTCCTAGCACACCCAATCTGATACAGGTTGTGCCTGATGCGTTATGTGGGAGTTTTTTGAGCCATACTGTTTCTAGCAGTGCAGAAGAATTTGCAATACTGACATGTCTCAGTACATTAAACAGGCAACTTGTCCCTTTTTCAGACAGGACAAGTAAAACTCTTTTTTTTTTTTTTTTAATTTTGACGCAAAAGCTGCTATATTTCCAATCTGAGCAATGTCTTCTAGTAAAACTAAAGCCTGCCGTTGGTTTTGAGATTATTGCCGGTGTGCAAAGCCCAAACATCAGGCCCAAAAGCAGATGAGTCAGGGCAAGAAGATGCTTGGGGAAAAATAGATTTTAATGAGGAAATGAAAGAGGAGGAAGGAGGAAATGCAGTCGCTTGGAAAACTGCTGTAAGTAGTAGAGATGAAAGGATACAGCCAACTACAGGGAAAAGCAAGAGGGAGAGGTGTGTGGGGAAGAGATGGTTTGTGCAAGATCCAGAAACTCAGCTGACTGGATAGGCAGCTCTTGGAGCCAAAGGTGTCATGATTTGGGAGCAAAGTACAGTTACCTTTACAGGGAGATCGAAATATATAAACGTGTATTTATGAAGGAAAGCTGCAGACAAATACTTGGTGACTTGATCATCCAGGGTGGGATTCAGCTGACTAAGTGTAGGTATCTGCAAGAAATTTTAGGCTTATAGGGATCTAGACAGGTGAATTGTACCCTGTCTTCTGGCTCCTTGTTCCGTGCACTGTAGATATCTAAATACTGCAAGACTAACCCCCAGCCCATGGGTCTCCTAGGTCCTTACCATAGGTGGAGTCCTTACTTGGTGAAGCCCACCAGAATGGAAGGCTGCAGACTTTGGTCAAACACAGAGGTTTCTCTTTTTCTTTATGCAGGTAGAGAAGATTTTGCCACAGTTTCTTCCAAACTGAGATACTTCCACGCTTTAAATGAGCCAGTTTAGACAATCTGTGTGGGGAAATTGTCACACCTTGGGCTGCCCCTCACATGGGTACCTTTTAAAGCCCTGTATTGAGATACCAAACAACAAGTCTCGTTGGCTGTTTTTGGCTAAAGTTACAGGGTGCTGAAATTCCAGATAAATCACTTAAGGGAAAAAAAAGGATTTTTCCCCTAGTTTTGCATAATTCAGTTGTGCAATTTAATTATTGCACAAATTTTGCCCTGCTACAGAATGGTGAGAGTGACCTGCATTTCACCTGTAGAAGAAATTTCAGCTCCTGAAAAAAATGTTGAGAAAAGCTGTTTAAGTGGCCTTAAAAAAATGAAGCTGGGACCCACTTACAATTGACTTTGGTTTTATGAAGAGAACGTCTTCATCAGCACGTGCCCAGAAACGTGTCTTAGGAGTTAGGCAACTAAGCTGCATGAGTGATCCTGGCTGTTGGTGCTGGTCCTATCCATCAAGTTGATATCCTTCTTTTCAATTACTTTCTTCTCAGTCTTCATACCAGCTACTGGAAAAGCTGTAATTTACTGCAAGCCAGTGTTTGTTTTAGTGCCTCTCACTGCAGCCAAATCTCTACATGCATCGTGGTGGAGGGACCAGTGGAAGGACGGAACCAAACCTTCACTCTGGTTGTGAGTTCCTGAGTGCAACGAACTTTAGTTAGGTGTTTCACCTGGATTTCATCAAGAGCACAGGGCAGTAGCTTTTGATGGGTCACAGACAGTGCCGTGCATAGATCCAAGCTCCCTTCGAGTGACCCAGACTGGCAGAAAGATTTATGAAGATTTTCACAAATAAACGTCACAATTTGAACTGTCTGTGAAATGTCTAAGCAGGCAGCCTGGCTTCATCTCTACAAACCAGTGCCAGGGCTCTGCACTGTTTAACTGCCAGCACATTCCCCAGCATGGTTTTGATCCACAGCAAGCTAGCACGTAGCATGATCTGGGTGATGGCATGGGCCTGCAATCCTTCCCAGTAGGCAGTCTGGATATAGCCAGCCTGATTTGAGAAAAGATGGCTGGGCTGCATGGATTGATCAGAGCAGAGCTGGAGAAGGGACCATTGTCCTCCCAGAAACCTTGCAGACAAGGCGAGACAGCCAAAGGATACAGAGAGAAAGTGGGGCTGAGAAATATTGGGCAGGGTGACAGTGCTGATCTCAGTGCACCAGAAACCTGCCCATCATACGGCTTCTTACCAGCATGCCAGCAGAGGAAGGTTTTAGGCAGTGATTTGAAGGACAGCCACAACATGATACCTGGGGAGAACTCCGATGTGAAACTTTAAGGTCACCCTGCCCCGGCTCAGCAGGACCCCTCAAGCACCCTGGAAGGGAAGTAGAGTGGGCAAAAGCCAATGTAAGGAAGAGAATGAGGTTTGCTGATGCTGCCACGGGCTTTGTGGAGATGCCCATTCTCAGTGTCACCACAAGGTGGAACTTGGTACATACCACATGCACCGGAGATGCACCCACCGTCAACAAGCAGCATCATCTTTGGCCAGAGATGCACCGATGCTTATGGTCTCAGCACCCACTCCCTGGTCCCCACTCCCCCGGAGAGAGCAAGAAGGGGAGCACTGGTGTAGAGGAGCCGTTGTCATTTTTTGGTGGTGGTGAGAAACTGGCTGTTCTCAAGCTGTGCTGTGTCAACAGCAAGGCTGGTCCTCAGAGGATGTGAGGCATGACTGGGGAGAATAAAGCTGAGAGCAGTGAGTGATGTCCTGGAGGTAGCAAGGAAGGAGGAAGGAATGAGGTTTCTGCAGGTGGGATGTGAGAGGGCACGAATGAAGTGAAGAATGGACTCCAGAAGGAAAGGCAGGGCAGGTGGGACCCTGCAGACGTGGGAGGATCCTTGGTGTCCTGTCCTTCCCACAGGGTCTCAGCTGGAAGACAACTCGCCATTGCTGGGACCACACTGATCCCAGGGCTGCTAAAGAGCTGATATAAAAGCCATGTTGGATATAACCATGGGGTGATGGCAGATGACAAAAGGGGCCTCTGCAGATGCACTTCACAGGTAACATCAGTGATTTGCAAAAGCACTGGAGAAACCAACTAAATCCTCATCACTTGACAGGTTTTCTGTTTTTCCAAACAGCAGCCACTGCCCAGCGCTGCAGCCGCTTGTGCTCATTTCCAAGCAGCTGCTGCACTGAAAATACTCATACTGGGTGTGCAAAAGTAATCTTCAAACTTTATTTACCATGAGGAACTTCAGTTTCTGAGTGCTCCATCAACTTAACAAGTGATGGCAGATTGTCATGTTACTACAGACCAGCTGAACTACAGCTTTTCCAAACTCTCATTGATTCTGAGTTCACCTAGATTGAATGGTCTCACACTTGCTGAGGACTACGACTATGTAGGGGCAGACATTACAGTTCATTAATGACCAGCAATACTCTGATTGTTCTATTACTCTTGTTAAAAGAATTCTACTGAATTTCACTGTGAGGGAGCCTGGGAAGGAAGATGAAATTACAATGTTCAAAGAACAGCATCATGTAAAATAGACCTAATTTTTTCTTCTCAGTAACAAATACAGAGCAAGGCATAACCTTTGGCCTCTTTTGGTGGGAAAATCTCCCCTTTACGTGACATTTGTTATTTGTTATGTAACTGCCATAGGCATTACTAGTCATAATAGAGTAATTTCCATCAGGGGCGTGATGCAGTGGGGAAGTAGTGAGGTCATCACCAACACAGGTATTTTCATTCCAGTCCTAAATTATCACAAGTCTGGGCAAATCAGCAGCTGACTTCTGTCATGTCATTTGTGTCAGTGTGGTATAAAGAGACTATAATCAGTATTTGGGTTGCACCACTTTTGGTGTTGCCCAAATGTGGTAGTGATGGGAGAACAGGTCCAGCCCCAAAGAGCTCAAAACCAACCTGCTTCTTCCTCTGTGAAGTGGTAATAGTGCTTCCTTATCTCCTTTGTATAAGGATGTGATGGAGATTAATTAATTTTGGAAAATTGTCTGAAGAGCAGCCTGTGCATTAATAGTTTTCTCACATAGCCCATTTCCTACCAGAATCTACAGCCTTTCTACCTCAAGTGCCTGTTTCCTGTGCATTAAAGCACTTTGCTAACTTTGGGACCATGTTCTGACATCCTCATTCACATTGATTTCCATTTGCTCTGTGAGTAATTGAGCTGGAATCAATAGGATGATTAGTACAGCCCCAATCCTGGGCACGGGGACATGAATAACTTCACTCATGTGACTAGTGCCATTTATTTAAGTGGGATTGGTCACATGGGTAATATTGCATGCTTGAGTGTTTGCAGGCTTCGGACCGAGTCAGGTGTTACCTGCAATGAATAAGGGTTGGAGAATTTTTCCCTAAGCCATTTGCAGGAATCACTTCCTCTAGCACTGGAGTGTGATGCAGCATCATGTAACATCAATAACCAATGCCATGTAACCCACAGTGTCACACTTATCCATCAGGCTTCGTCTATGAGATGTGACATTGTCTCTGAATGACCTCAAGAACACAGTACATCCAGAACTGTTGTTTCTCAAAGCAGGGCGTTTCTGGCCCAATGATCTCATCTTCATTTTCAAAACAAACTGATTTTAACTACCTTGCATCTCTGAAGCCCTCACAACAGCAAAACTCGCACATTGCTGTTCTGGAGAAGTATCTAAACTCAGTGAATGCTGATCCTGTGCTTTGTGTATGTGCAAACTTCAGGGATAAGTACAGTAAAATGTTCTCTGAGGGCCTGGAAAGCTCTGAGCGGTGCTGTCACTGGCACTGACTATTAGGAATTAATGAGAAAATGAAGCAGAGGGGCTCTGAGTGCTCCCAGATCGATCCCAGTGGGACTCTGGCTGCTGCTGGACAGGAGAACTGGTGCACAGAAGCAAATTGTTTTGCTAAGGCAAGTATGGGAGACCACTCTCTTCCCCATTCCTGTAATTAGATCAGTCCTCTCCAGTACAATGTGAAATACGGGAAGTGCTCAGAGACTGCTAGCTAATAAATATCATCTAGCCATTACGTCATGGTGCCCACCTCCTAGCCAGGGCAAAAGCAAAGCTTCCAGCTCCCAGGGGAGCACCACAGAGATTACGGCTCTAACATCCAGCCCCTGTAGGTACAGGGGGCTCAGAAAGGGCTGGAGGTGTTTCCTCAAACACCTACTGACTGCCTGGCTAACATGTTCAGCAATGTCCCATCCAGAACATGCCTTTATTCTCCTTTGCTGTCTGTGATTTGTAGTTGCTATGTGTAAAAAAGGCGTTATTTGTACTGCTGTTCAAGCCCATGCAATGGCTCTACCTTGTCCCCAGAGAGTTTCTTACATGTGGCATATGGCAGCGATTACTGACTCTGATCCTGTCCTTGTTCTGGTCAAATAAACCAGTCCTCTGTGCTTACCTGTGAGTGTTGGTAGGGCTTCCTTCAAAATGCAGAGAAAGAAAGGGAAGATGGCTGGATTGCCAGACACCAGAAATAAAGAATAAGTTTCTAAAACCTGTGTTGAATATGACAGGGCACTGGTGATGGAAAGCCCTTGATTAGGTCTCCAGCAGAAATAGTGACATGTGGTTTGCTGTCAAGTTTCTCGAGCATGTGCTGGTTCTGCAGTAAGGGACATTCACCCCAGCTTGACTCCATCTCCCAGCAGTATCTTCACCCTTGGCTTGCCTGGCAGGGCAGCAGCTAACAAAGGCAACAAAAAAAAATAGTCTGTAACAAGGTCTATAAACTCACCTGGGATGGAACAGTTTAATAAGTATAGCTGCTGTGTTTCAACACAGAAGGGGTCATGGCTAGGGAATAGATGGATTTTAGTGCCAGCCATTGCCAGGACAATGGGCAATGGTCATGAGTTTCAGCAAAGGAAATTTATACTGGTCATAACGAACAAATTCTTCACTAAGAACATCTAAGCTCTTGCACAGGGATCTAGATTGGCTGTGGAGTCTCCGTCCTTAGAGATATCCAAAACTCACCTCGACAAGGCTGTGAGCAACCTGATCTACCTTTGAAGGTGACCCCACTTTGATTGGGTGGTTGAACTAAAGAGCCCCAGAGGTCCATTCCAACCTTAATTATTCTCTGATTCTGTGTAATCAGTGACATATTAAACCACTGTTGGGGGCTTATTCCTGTACCAGACTGCAGGATAAATTTGAATTACAAAAATAAATGCAGAGCTACGCAGAAACGCAGAGTAAGTGACTCACCCAAGTCACATAGGAAATCAGTGGCAGAGAAGATGCTCTCCAGAGTCTTGGGAAAATGCTCTTCTCTAGGTGGAAAAAGAAGAGCATTAAAACACAGTTTCCGAGCAGCTTTTGGGCTACGTCTGCCCTGGCTAGAAGGTGTTTTTAGCTTCCCGTTCATTGCAAGTCAGTGGGAACAGCACGGAGCCGCTTTGCACAGAAGAGGAAGGGTGGAGCCCGGCTCCCTCTGATCCAGGCGTTTGTGGGCAGGCTAAGCCGACAAGCCCCGGGCACTGATTAGGAGCCACAAACAACGTTTGGGACTCCTCCAGCCCCTGGAGATGATGCATAAAAACCCACTGGCGTATGACTGTAGGAAAACTTGTTCCTTCTACCTAGGCAGCTGCCGGCAGGCGCCTCGGTCTAATTTTGTGTGCTGCTGAGCAAAGCAGGAGGAGAGACTTCCCACCGTCCCACCCCCGGCCGGACTCTGCCCTCCCCTGCCGTCCTCTGCCTCCGTTCCCCCGCTGCCTCCGCTCCCTCCTCGGAGCCCGGTTTGACACCGAGCACGCCGGAGGCTCCTGGATGAGCAGGGATCCCTGCAGGGGTGGCGTAGCCCCCCCGTCCTTCCCGACGCCTTTCCCCGAGCCCCACGCTGGATGATGCAGTGCTTCCGAAAGCAGCCCAAGCGCAGCGTGTCCCAGGAAAACATCCTACGGGAGCAGAGTCGTAGAGTGGCCGCGTTGAACGGCATCAGGCTGGGTAAGGGACAAGTTGGTCAGACCCCCGGCTCTTCCACGCTCTGGCATCCGCTTGATTTCTGCCTCTTCTCCCTGCGCAGAGGCACTGCTCCACCCTAAAGGCAGCTCCAAGGTTATTTTTAAACTCCCGAGGTTTCTTTTCCTTTCCTTTGCCTGTAACCACCCGCCAGATTTGTAAACCGCTCCGTTTGAGGCATCAAAGAAAGTGGGACCTCTTCGGCAAAGGGTCGGTTTCCAGATTTCTTGCTGGGCTTTCTGAACTGTCGCTGGTTGAGGTTGTTTGGGGAAGTCAGTGCCCTTTTCCTGCCTGATTTTAGGACTTCTCAGTGGTGTATTGCCAGTTGCTATAAGAGCCTGAGGAACCACGCAGAGGTCTGCATTCACCAGATGAAAAGAAAGAGGAAACCCAGGGAGTTTCTGTGTCCAGCCATGAACTCATTGCTGGTTCCTGCTGTCTGGAAAGACAGCCCAAGTGGATGCGAGTCCCTTAATTTCTGTGGCTACAGAGGGCAGGTGGAAATGGAAAATTGCCATTTACCCACCCAAGTTCTTTGGATTTTATCAGAAAGGCCTTCTGCCCTTTTAAACCAGAAAACCTGAGTTATGTCCGGCCTTAAACCAGGTGGGAGGGGGAGAGCAGGCAGGAGGAGGCTTGTATTGTAGCAGTTGTAATTAATGTGTTTATATCAGATCAGCAAATTTGCAAGTGAGCAATGCAGAAATACGGATTATCACTGTCTTCTATAGACATCATTCTATCTCGTTAGTGAACTCAAAGCCTGACTTCTACCGTGACAGCTATCGTTTTATTGTGTTTCCTGCTTGCTGTAAACCTGAGATGGATAATACGAAGGTTAAGATTTTTGATGTCTTAGTGTCTAAACCTTCATAGTGCAGTATATTAACTTCATGGTTATTGCAGTGCTGTGTGTGCTTGAGGGACTCCTACCTTTGCCAAACATGATTTTCACTCTGAACATTACTGCACACTAAATATATCCCATTTAGAAAGTGATTGATATTTTGCAAGGAGGGGGGCCTGACCCTTGAAACACACTCTGCATTTTGCGTCCCAAGTATGTATTTGGTATTTCACAGAGGATGCTAAGAAAGACACAGTCCTGCCACATGTTTCAGGCAGGATTTGGACATCTATTTCAGTGTGGCGATTGTGCTTCTCATGCCTAGTGTTGTTATATAGTTGGAAACCAATATCCTTGTCCTGCTGCACAGTATTTTTTAATTTTTAAATGATGTATGTGTATGATGACTCTGGTTTCTTTTACACAAGTTTCCATTGCTGTGAGATGGAGCTCTGGACTGCAAACCTCCTCAGCTCCATGGGGTTGTTGGGCAGAAATGCTCAGGACCTGGTTCAGGCATAAAAGCCCAAATGAGGTTTCTGCTGGGAAAAGGTGGGGTTTTTTTCTGGAAAGCAATTCAAATGACCAGCTGAGAGTAATGTCCCACTGGCACATCAGGGGTGTGTTTGTGGTTCCTGTATCAGGAGATCAGAGCATCTTCTGCTCCACCTCTGGCCTAACAAAATGCTGGTGCTTTGTAGATAGGAATAGAGAAGCTAAGTGACTTACCCAAGGTCATTTAAAGAGTCTGTGGCGGTGCTTGGACTGGGCATAGGAGGCAGGGCCCAAAACACTGTCCCTCTTTCCTGGCCAGTTTAGCTGTCTGAGCTTGAACTGCTGCTAGACGGACACAAAGCAGGCTTGAAACAGGCTGTGCCCACCCAGCTAAGGGGATGCTCCTCCTTCCTCTGGGCCCACCGTTGGGTGCTTCAGTCAGTACTGGGGGTCACCACCGGCAGAGATCAACTCTGGGTGACTGCTCTCTATCTGAAAGGCTTCCCACGTCAAAGCAATGACAGAGCTGTTAGACACCCATGATTAGCCCTCTCGCCCTTTCCTGGCCAAACCCGCTGTCTCCTCTAGGCAAGCTTGTCCTCATCCCCTCCCTGGCTTGTCTCACTGCCCTCTGACTCATGCTCCCTGCCATCTTTGATCTTTGCCATGCTTTCACCATGCACCATCCCTCTTCATCTTTCCCTCCTGCTCTTGTGAAGGGCAGTGGCCTCCTTTGCCAAGTCATTTAACCTGGCCTGGTGCTCAGGCACAGTGGCCAAGGGTGAGTGGGAAGGCTGCTCCCAACCTGTAGTCAGACCCTCTGAAGAGGAAGGGGAATTTTGACCCACGCTAATGCACTGACTGGGCTGTGCCAGTGAGCAGGATGGAGGACTCTGAGCTCCAGCTTGTGTCTGACCTATGTGGATCAAGCCTGGAGGAGAGGAATCTGCCCCTGACCACTGCTTGTGCCCATCCAGATTTGCCTGTATTACATTGGTGCAGATCTTTGAGATGTCCAGGTAGCATGACACGTTACACATGCTGCATGCAGTGTCTGTGTAACGAAACATGCCCCAGTTAACAGGGATTTCTCATTACACACTTATGCACATAGGCATTCAAAGGATCTGATGATTTTCCTGCTTTCCTCCTCATGTCACCCTAGGATGACGTGTCTTCCTCCTAGTCCCATAACGATGCCTCGCATGGTTGGGACCTGAAGAAAGAGAAGGAATGAGGCTGGGAGCCAGAACAGAAATGTTGTGGGTGAATAGAGAGAAGAAGTTTGCTTCCTCTCCAGGAACCTTGAGGGTGCCACAGAGATGTTAGTGAGGCCTAAGTCTGTGGTATCTTCTCTGCACTTGGAAGACCTTTGCCTTGGAGGGAAAGACTTAACACCACAACTCAGGAGACCAAGGACCTGTGAAGCTCTTGTGGTGTCTATCCTTCATCTGGATGGTCTGGCCTCTTGGCAACCCCTGGGCATGCTTGAACCTCAGCAAACCCAGGAGGTTGTCCCAGATCCCATAGCTGGGATCAATCTTTCACCCTGTGCTTTGCAGGAGATGTTTTTTTTAATTCCCTTCATGAGTTTCTTTCTGAGGTTTCCAGAGGAGGAAGCATTCAAATTCTCCTCTTGGGAACCTCCAGACCAGACATGAGCCGAGAGGCCCAGGGGATGCTGTAGCATGGGAAGACACTTAATTAATGAGATAGCTAATTGAATATAGAGGAAAGAGAGAGGCCACAGCCACCTTTTCAGGATCTCCAGCTTCCACTGTGGTGCTTTCAACTCTGGATGCCTCAGCCAAGCTCAGCTCCAGGCATGCTCCTTGGCATCTGCACCAGTAAAATGATGTGAGTGGCTCACTGAGTGGACACTGGACACCCCTAATATTATCTCTGATGGATATCTCAGGCTTTCTTTGGCAAACTAAAATGCTCTCTTTAGGCCAATGTATCCTGGTTACAAACTCATGGTGCTGCTTTTTGCTGCAGCCACCATGACCCACCTTGGTGCTCTGCAGCATCTGGCACTTCAGTTTCCTTTATGAGTTGTCAGGAGTCTGGGGATTTGGCCACTTGGATCTCATCCTAGGTTTTGTTTTTCAAGCAGGCCTGAAGCGATTCTTGGTAGTTTATTGCCTTGCCCTGTTTAAAAAACAACAATTCAAGGCAGCTGTGTCTTCCAGAAAAGAACAAACCCAATGTCACAGGGTAATGTCACACTGCAATATAAACGTTATTGCATAAATCACTTTTAACTTGGATTTCTGCTTTGTGAGACCCCATGTTATGTTTATGTAGCATTGGGAAATTTCCCATGATGTGAGTGTCAGGTGGCTGCAAGTGGCCAAGTGGTTATCTGCATTGTCAAGATAAGGCTAGCAAAAATCCCACTGAGTTGGGATGTGCTTGGTCAGTACTACAGAGTTACATGCTGTTTCACCAGCTTTGAACCAGCCTTTCATGCAATGTCAGAGAGATGCAAGGTGCCTATTACCGAAAGCCCAGGATGTGTTTCTCATGTTTCATGCTCTCACCCTCCCCAGCCCACACACTCCAGATCTGTAATTAATGGTTGTTTTGAGGGACAGATTCTCCAAGGTATTTAGGTATGTGGAAATCATATACTGCTGAGACATTCAAAACCATGTAGAACACCAAATCTATGTTTTCAAAGTCTCGGTAGATGCCTGTTGCCTCTCGAGATGTCTAAGTGCCTTCCTGAATCTAGGCTAAGATGTGAAATCTGAAGTTCCTGGAATCAGAAGGTCTGGTTATCATTACTTGGCATTGTGGTGGCCTAGTAGGGTAAGAAAGATAAAGGTCCTCTCAGATACTTGCTGGGCAATGAGGAGAGCATGGTTGTTACCTTATTGCTACCTTATTGATGTGATGCTGCCTGTCACCAAACTTATCTGTGTATGTCCTAAGCTTCATGACACTGATCTTCAAAATTCCCATGTGGATGGAAGGGGACTGCTTGCCGGAGAAGGAAGAGAGATATCTTTGTGTATTCCTGTTTCCACAAAGGAAATTTGTCACAGAATAGATTTGAAATCACTTGAAAGTTCCTCACAGTACTCCAATTACAAGTTATACAACTTTCTTTCCTCTGCTTTTACTGTTATGTTGTTGGTTTTGTTGTAGTTTTTGCATCCTAACATTAGACTATATTTGCTGGGAAGAAGATATTTTATGTTTGTAAGCCACCTGAGAATTATAGTGCATAAGTCTTTGGACTCAGATCTAAGAAATCTACAAGGCTCTAGCCTCTTTTGTGAGCATAAAGTGTGGCATGGCAGATTTCTGGGTCTCTGCTCTGCTGTCCTCCCCAGACCTGGCTGTACTGCAGTGGTCTGTCTATGTCTGTCATTAGTGTCCTGTGGAAGGGAAGATCCTATGAGCATCATTTCTTGAGTTGACTCCTACGACATTACCACTACTGTTTCTCTGCAGGCCTGAAAGATGACAAGGATCTCAAGTTCCTCCTGAAAGGCAGCCAGCTGCTAAAAGTGAAGTCAGGCTCTTGGAGAAAGGAGAGGTTTTTTAAGCTCCAGGAGGACTGCAAAACCATATGGCAGGAATCGAAGAAGGTGCTGAGGTCTCCAGAGTCGCAGATCTGTAAGTAAAGTTTGCTTCATCATAGGCATGGGGCGCTGTGGGCAGAGGTGCTTGGGGTGAACCAGGACCATTATGCTTGCAGTGTGGAGGTAGGGCTTGGACCAATGAGACCAGATCCTTCATACCTCGTGTAACACACAGACTGGGTGATGCTGTCAGCTCCAGAGACAGCTGTGAGGAATCCACCATGTCAGGAATGGCCACATTTCCCAAGCGCATGAGCTACTGCTTAAAATCATTGTGGGGTGGGCCGTGCTGGTCTCGGCAGCCCTGCCTGGCTCGTTTCCTCCCCAAAGCAAGAGTTCAGGTTACTCAGGTGCCCTAGCCCTAATGCTCAGTGTGAGACATGGCTTGGGTATGTGCAGTGTGGTATGGTGCGCTTGGGCTGTTGGTCTGGGCTCTGCCAGGACACTTTTCTGCCTGCAGCCACTGGGAAAGCTGGCATTTAAGCCTCACAAGGGAACCACAGAGATGTGGAGACCCAAGGGCTGGCAGGAGATATCTCTGGGAAGGAAAGCCTGTTCTCATCCTTATCTTGGAAACTCAGAATCTGGCCCATTGTAAAACATCCAGATATGACAGTCACCTTTATATGGACACAGGGAAAACCATTCTGTGCCAGCATTGCCCAGCTTGGGGCCATAATTGGGACCAGGAGCCCAATCGTTCAGTCAAAACAGGATCGGGCAGGGTGTGTAATATCTGTTTATATCTGTTTTTTCTTCTCATTTGGTATTTTTCTGACATATTTCTCTGTCACTAATCATCACAGTCTTGTAAAGCCAGGAGGTAAATTAATAACGTGGAATATATTTTATGGCATGTTGAAATGTAGTATATGCTGCCCATGTTAGCTACACAATTTTTTTTCATAGCAATCACAATTAACTAAATGAAGGGTGGGTCTTCCAAATTAATCCCCTCCCACAAGCAGTGATAAGATTTCCAGTAGGAGGGGTAAGGTAGCAGGGCAAAGTGTGTTGGGTTTATAACCCTGATGGCCACACTCTTCTCACATGACCTTGGGCACCTCATTTAATCTCTTTGTGCATCCTTCCCCACACATTTCCTTTCTCCTCCTCTATCTAGCTATAAAAGGCCTTGGATTGGAGACTGTCCCTTACTGTGTGTTTGCATGCCCAGCATGGCAGGGTCCTGAGCTCAGCTGGGCTGTTTAGGTACCAATGCAATAACCCATGATAACAAGAACAAATGGAGAGACCTTAGTGGATGTTTGCTCCCTAGGAATGCCTGCTCTGTTGAGCTCTGTCCCATATAAAAGCAAAGTCCTTTCCCAGGTAATGTCTTGCTATAAAACAAATAAGGATGTGAGTGGAGAAGAAAGACTTTCAGAGCTTCCTCTCCTGTGCTCTGAGCCAGCAGTTTCCAAATTATGGGGGCTGAGAGCATCTCCAGCAACAGTGTAGACCCCACCTAGTCCTCTGAAGTAAATAGGTGGGCGTCCTTGTGCTGTGGCTCCAGGACCTTGATGTCTGCTTGGAGAAGCACTGGTTGAACCCATTGCCTCCATTGCTGGGGCAGTGGTGTGGAGAGCTCTTGGAACTGTAACTTTTTTTATATACTGAGCTGCAATAAGAGCCCTGCAGCAAGATTGAATCCTTTGAGCTGGGTGTTGGGCACAGGCTGGGAGTGTGTCTGCATGGGTGTGGATTTACAGCACTCAAGATAAGCTTTGCTAACTGGGCACAACCAACGTTGCCACACTGCTGGAGATGGCGGCAGGAAGGAGAACTTGCTGTGCCCTGGGAGTGTCCTCAGTGCAAAGTAAAGATGGAGTAATACTGCCTACTGACTCACACCCACATGTATGCTCCATAAGGTCTCCATGCATGCACACCTTTCCCTGGAGATTCTTTTTTTTTTGTCATCAGGATAGCAGGAAGAGAGACAAGGCAGTCAAGGCAGAGCTTGTCCTTGCTGCTCTGAAAAAGCAAGCTCTGGCAGGGCTCCAGCTGGGCTGGCTTTGCACCCGTACACCCGGCTGGCTATGGGAGCATGCCTGGTGCCAGGCTGACCTACCAAGCATGCCAGGGCAGGCTGTCCTCCACACACTCCTGGGAGGATGTGAAGCTGTGCTGGCAGTTGTGGTGCAAGCTTTTGAGATGGTTGGAGGGCCACCTTGGGGCTGCTTTCGAAAGGTGCTGTGGATGCACCTGAAGCTGGAAGTCAACCAGAGATGAGTACTGCACTGACACCCGCCCAGTCCCTAGCCATAATGCCAAGGACATCTGTTTTCCCATGCCTTTCTCCTCTGTTGGTCCTCTGAGACCTTCCATCCCCAAGTTTTCAGAGTGATTACTGGGTTTGAGTTTGTTTCTTAAGCTTTTGACTTCAGCGGGCTGCTTTGGGTTTAGGTATAGAGACGACTACCCTTGGTTAGTGCTGTGTCCTCTGGCAGGCTCTATCACTACGGCTGCCTTCTCATTTGGTTTGGTGTGTGTAGGCAATCAAAAAGCAGAGGAAGAGTGCAGGGTCATGATTTGATACTCAAAATCAGGGACTTCAAGGCGAGTCTCCCCAGAGGGTCACCCTTCCTTGTTAACAGGCAGTAACTTTGCCCTCTAGTACAAAGCCTTTCTAAAACTGCAGATAAGCTGCCTTTTTTAGGAAGGAAAAAGAACGAGCAGAATGGAAACTCGGGTCTAATCTTATCTGCAGCATTGCTGAGAGCAAGCAGATGGAGGAATCTCAGAGGAGCAAAGTCTGGGTACGGTAAGGGTTATGTTTTTGTTTGGACAGTTTCCTGTTATTCCTGTTACTGTTCTTATAATCATGCAGAAAAGCTATTTGTAAACCCTTGTATGGTGGTGTCTAGTAGATAAAACTGGGGACTGCCAAGGTTAGACAGAAGAATCTCAGATGCTTGAAGTTAAAAAACCCCAACATATCAGGGTGGTCACAGGCACAGATTTTGCCTGGATCAGGTACATGGGGTACAAGCAGTACCTTCCTTTGTTGTCTTTATTTTAAACAACTGGAAATTTAGATTGGATGCTGTCTTGATAGCTGTATTACCCACAGGGCTTTTTTGGGGGTAGGCTGCCATTCCAATATGGTTTCTATGCAGGTAGCACCTAATCCATTTTTTCCTTATTATCCATAATCCAGTGTTCAGTATTTAGGCCCAAGGGAACAGTTTTTTTCCAAAAGTCCTTGAAGTATCTTAAGTGGTCAGTTTTCCAACAAATATGTTAGGCCCTGTATGTACTCTCTTGTCGGCTCCCACAGAAACATAGGAGTGCTGGACATGAAGGGTTGCACAAAAGCACCTTTAAGAATCCTTTTTTCACCATAGCCTGCTGCATTCTGTGTCTGAGCTGCATACTGGGCCCTTAAAAACACTGCTGCTATCTGTTCTCTCTCTGTTATAGCCATGGTCAGGGTGGATGCTTCTTTGGCCCATGAGGCTTTTACACATGGGACAGCTTTCTCCCTGGGGCCGAGACAACAGGGTTCAAATGGCAGGATTAACAGTTTTGGTGCAAAGAAAAGGTTTGTGCAAGGTGGACACTTCAATCAGAGCCAATTCACTCCTGAGCATCACTATGGTGCGAGGAAGGGGAGCCAAAGGAGGCAGAGGGGCTTGTGTTCAAAGAGCAGCAGCCTGTCCATAACGCTGTCTTGTTTAGCTGTGGTCAAATATCAGGTCTAATCTACGTGAAAAAAAGAGAAAAAAGGTATGTGCTGCTTTCAGCGAAATCAATTTTTGAAAGTCTTTTCTTAAACCAGCTGAAATCCCTAGCGTGAGCTCACTTAAGCCACACTCAATCTCTTTAAAAACTCTCTGAACTTGGGGATTTGTAGGGATTGTTGAAAACTTTCCAGTGAAACATCCTTTTGAGCGTTTGGTGGAGAAAGAGAATATTCGAAGCCAGAAGGAGAAGACTGAATGAGTTGTTTAGGTTTAGGGGTGCTGCCGTGGAGCCCTGGAGAAGCTGGTGCTTTGCTACCTCCTGCACACTTTCTCTGCTGGAGGCTCAGGGAGATGACGTTTCCCGTGACAGCCATGAGTGAGCTTCACACACTGCACCAAGGATGATGACTCACTGGGGGTGCGTCATTGAGTCACGAACTGTGTAGTCAAGAAAGAAGTTTAGGAGTTTTGGCTGAAGTATTTCAATTTCTGGCCAAAAGCTTTACATAAAACCTACTATTTTTGGGGTTTTTTTCTGTATTTTGGTTAAAAGAATTAGTTTTGGGAGCAATTTACAGAGGTGAGCTAAATTCAGTTGCATAACTAAATGTTGCAAGTGATGATTGTATTATTATTTAAAGTAATGTAATTGATATTTTGATCTAATGATTAATTATCCTTACTATTAAAAATGCACACAATTTGTTCCAGTTCCTCTGACTTCTAACCCAATTATAGGATATTTTTGCATGGTTTAAACTTAGTACAAAAGCTTTATGTGTATAGCCTACTACCAGTGTTCAGCAGAAAGCTTTTTCCTTCATTTTTGAGTTCCTGTGAAATTTAGGAACACCCTTAAAATGCCATGCAATGAACATACCATGCCATTTTTGTGGAAGAATGAACGATTGTCTCTATTGAATTAATGCCCTGAACTTGCTTGCAGAAGAACAGAAAGGACGTGATATTGCTCTGTGCTTGCTGAAGTCAAAAAGTGAAAACTTTTAAATTGTTCCTAATAAGTGCCTAAAGTCAACAGAAACTCTCAGCAGCCTGTATACACACAGCAGGCATTTGACTGCACCAACACCTTCCTTCTGGAGCTGGTTAGGCAGTTTCTTTAGGAATCATTGCTTCATGGTCAGACATGTATTTGTCCCTGGAAAAATATTTGCTGATGTGAATGTGTTATGCAAGGCAGCCGTCAGCTGTGAAAACAAAACCGTCTGTCTGTTGGTCTCATTAGTTTTTATCAAAATCACTCAACCCATAAAACAAGTCATTTCAAATGCAGAGCTGCCTGTTTTTTCGATTTAATTTTGAATCAGGCCACCGCATGCATTGCTGGGACAGTTTTCATCACAAGCAGTGTGCTGACAAATATTGACCTTATTCTCCATAGTGTGTGTTAAATGCAAAGACAGAAGTGTTGAGAGCCTTAGATCCAAATTTAGCAGCACTGTAATGGCAGGAGAAGTAGGAACTAGTTGCAGAAATAGTTTGCAGGGCTCTGGTTGTGATGTGTGGAAGGAATGTAAATAGAGATCACTCTATTTACATCAGTGCTCCAAGCGTTGATGGGTAGACAGAAAGATTGGGTAAAGACCTTATATTAAAAGGTATTTCGAAACAACCTGTAAAATTACATGTGCATTATATCACTGGTTGTCAGCTGGTGATACACACCAGCAATGCGGGCAAACTGCTGTGCAGCAGTTCTCAAGTTAAAACAACGTGCTGAGCAAGTCAGTGGAGGGGGAGAGAAGAGAATGGATGAGGAATCAGCAGCTGGGACCTGCAGTAATTCACGCACAGGGAGATGAAAGAGCAATGCGGTCAGGGCTAAGAAGGCACAGCACAGTGGGGTTCATGCTAAACCCACCCTTGAATCATTATGTTAAAGCATCCCTCAGGGATGATGGTGATGGATAACCTTTGGTGTTCCCAGCCCAAGGAGTTGACAGTGCTCCAGCTCCTGCTGATTACAAAGGTCCTGATCCCAGCTGCGTTTGGCCATTAGCATCAGCCGCCTATGGTGAAACTGAAATCAACTAAACTGCTTTTTCTGGGGTGAAACCAAAGAGAGAAGCAGCACACAGTGCCAGTTTGCCCTATGTGCTCAGTGTGTTGTGAAATTCATGTAGTCTCGCTGCAGCCATCCTGGCTGGCAGGGCAGTCCTGGGGTCAGGTAGCAGCTTTCATCTGTTCTTGACAAGATGCTAAGCCAGCCTGGCTGAGCTGCAGCTGGTGAAGGTCTGATCTCTCTGCAGACGTGTGCAAATATGGTGCAAGCCATTAACAGCTGAGTACATTTCTCATCTGCATTTCCTGACAGTAAACAGAAGTGACTTATTGAGACAATTAGAGCGGGATGGAGTAATTCAGCGTGACTGAATGCCACATTGCAGAGGTCACTTGTTAATGACAGGGAGGTAGGATAAGGAAAGGAAAGGATCTGAGGAGTATTTCCCCCAGACTGAAAAAACTGCCCCCCTCCCCTCATGAGTAACTCAAGGACAGCTGTTCTGGCAGTGCCTCCAAGTGTCTGTACATTGACCCTCCTCTCCCTCTTTATCAGCAAAGGCACAAGGAAGGAGAAGCACCTTTTGGTCCTTGTCCTTCACATGCTCAGTGGTTTGCAGGAGATGCAGGTTAAATTCCTTGTTCTCTCTCTTTTCTGTAAGACTCTTGACAAAATATCTCCTCTCAAAGGGCTGCCTGTCAAACAGGAGGAATGCAAAGGATGATTGCTCTCTGCCTTCGTTCCTCCTTTCCCTGTATTCTTTAGGATTACCAAAGTGTTTTACTGTCCATGCTCCCAGCACGGTCCGGACATTTCACCTGAGGAGCAGTGATGCGAGAAGAGATGGAGAGGCCAGTGGCCAGGGCTCATCTCTCAGACAAGTGCTCTAATCATTAAGCACATTGTCAGGCTTGTCCTTCTGGCTCTTAAACACTTGTATTTTTGGCTGCCCAATGGCTCATAGTGCATGCATGTGACTCAGATGCGTGCCTGAAGGCTCTGGGGTTACAGCTTGTAGAGTGATGGGGAGATTGAATTTATGTCCCTTTCCCTACTGCTTCCTGCAGGAATGGTTCTCACACGAACATCCATCCCTGCTCCACATGTGTGTAGGGCTGAAATCCTTGCACTGCGATGTGTTTGAGGGCACCTTGTGGAGGGTGGTCAGGCCAGCCCAGGTCCTGCTGGAGAGAGGTGGGAAGCCTTTTGTGCAGGGGCCACTTGAAGGAAGGAACTAACTTCTGGGGCACAGGGGAACTTTTGGGTCAGGCAGAGGCACAGGTGAGGCTCTGCACCTGCTCAGCAAGGTTTTGTGGGTCACTGTTTTGGACTTGGGTACTTGCAGACTCTCTAAGTCTGGTTATAGGCACAGCAGTGTGAATCACAGCTTTTGTTTTCCTTTGAGAGGTGTTTCTTTTCCTTCTGCATGAGGAGATGAGCTTGCAAGTGTAACAGCAAGCTCCTTGAAAGCCACGAAGAGAGAAATCCAAGTCAAAAGATACATGTTGGTTGCTTGAAAACATCATGGCTGTCAAAACTGGCCTCCTGCATCCTGCAGACCTGACTCATACCTGCCTGCTAATGCCATGGGTGAAACAGGAGAAGGTCCGAGAATTAGCAGGGGAGGAGGACAAGGACAGTATCCAGTGGTGAAAATTGAAAGGAGGATTAAAAAGAAAGTTCTCAACATCTCCCTGAGACTAGTTCAGACAGGAGTAATTTCACCGGCTCCAGGGAATGTTGCTGTATGTCCATGTCAGTGGGGAGCCTTCAGCTGTGGCACTGGCCAAGCGTCATCCACAGCAGCCAGGAAGGCTGACCAGGATGTAACCTGTTTGACTTGATGTCTGGAGGCCAGGAAGGACACAAGCTTCCTTGTGTTGTGCTTCATGTTTTGGGCTTTACACAAACCACCTCTTCAGCAGACATAAACACTCAGGAGAACTAGATGCAAACTTTCCAGATTCTCTTCTGCTTGTGGTTACCTCCCCACGGTGGCATGATGGGGAAGGAACAGGGAGGTTGCAGGGATACGTGATTGATGGGTATTTGCTGTAAGTGTTCCTCTGCTGTGAAATGTCTCTGTCCCCCAGTTATTTCTGTTTTGTCCTTGCAGATAGCTCAGCTGAGCACACAGTTTGGGACTGCTAATACAGTATGCTCACTGGGAGCAGCTGATAATGTACTCATGCTGGGTTAAGATTTTCCAGAAAAGAGATAACATTTGCAGATGGCTTGGGCTGACTCCTTTAGCTTCAGCTTTTTTATTGATAGATGAAAGCAGTACACACGACCAAGCTATGGAAAGCTTTAAAAAGTGTCCTCCCTCACCCTGCTTTTTTAACAGTTCCTGTGTTGATAGTTTCTCTCCTTGTCTCTTGCGTGGCTACGGTAGACACCAATCCTGTTCTTCAGCCTTCTTTGTACCTTTTCTGCATTGAGGAGCTCTGTGCCCTCTATCATCCTCTTCTCAGCATACCCCAAAGAGATCAAGCCAGCCCTTCCAGACACAGGTTTTCAATCTTTTTTTCCTCCCACACAGTTCTCTTTTCCAGTGGATTCACTTTGCCAGGTAATGGGTTCCAAAGAATCCGTTCTAAATTTCCAATATTTAACATCAGATTTTCTAGTCTTGGAAACACTAGGTCGTTGCCAACCCAAAGTTTAGGGATTGATTGCACAAACAGACTAGCTAGCCATTCTGAAGGGGCAATAACTCTTATGAACCAAGGAGTAGTGAGCACCTGGCAGGTGATGAGGAACAACAGGATGATCCTTCCACTTGCATTGCCATAACCAGAAGAGACTGGGAGTGGAGGAGAATCACCTACTTATGGACCATTTGCATGGCACGCATCTGCATCTGAGATGCTCAGCCTGGACTTCCTTTCTGATCAAGGGTCCACTGTAGCTGTGGATTAAGGGTATGATTTATCTTACTCTAAAGTTTTCGTCTAAATAGGACAGAACATTTGTGTTCCAAAAGCTTCTTTTTTTCCCATTGGCTCTAAAAGGAGCCTAACTAAACTTTAGACTTTTTGACTGAACTGAATCTGTCCAGACATGATAGCATCCTTTACACTAAGGGTGTAGTTCTACTTGAGGCACAATCACTATTGTTTGCCCAATGTCCTAGTTAATGGGCAAAATCACTAGCAAGGCTCTCCATTAGCAGCCGAGCTGCAAGGGAATTGCAGCCTTTTTCTTTCAAGGATGGTTTTAGTACTCAAAACCATAAACTTTCACTCTACAGTAAATTGGCCAGATAACGTAATTCCACAGCAGCCCATCCCAACCCAACCTTTTCCTCCCCTCCCCTCCGACTGATCAACCATTGGCCTTTATGAACTGATAATAAAAGACCACACAAAGATAATTGCTCATAATTGTCAGGGAGGAGCTTTGCCAGCCCTAGGAGGGTCCTCATGGTATGCTCTTGTATAGGAACCAAACCAGCAAAGTGCTGTGGAAGATGTTTGACCACCCCAACATTTGGTGAGAATTTAAAGCAAATGTCAAATGTTGCTTTTGGAAAGCCACTGATTTTTGAAGTTCTGGGTGGGTTTTTTTTGTTGTTTTGTTTTTTTTTTTCCCCCTAGCAGCTGAGTATTATCATGACTGCTCAGGGAAAAAAGGAAAGTTTTCAAACTCTAATGAGCATCTGATGATTTTTGGATGATCCCAGGGCAGCTGTGCAAAAAACGTGCAGAGTGGATACTGAGTTGTGTTTTTCTGCAATGTTGACTTTGAATGAACTGGGCACATGGTGAAATTACACCAATTTAAATGAAGGAGTGGATAAAATGGGTGTTTAAAGGCAAGTTTTTCCTATTCAGCTAAAGAATGGGGATATTTTACACTTATGGACTACTTTTCAACAAAGCTTGTTCAAGATAAGCACAAATAAAATCGATCTAATGCATCTGTGACACAGGAAATCATTTTTACCTGTAATTTACAGTTTGAGGTAGAGGAGAAGTTAAGCTAACTTTTTTTTTTCAAATTCCTGTGATTATATCTATTTTTTGGCATGCTTGTTATAGAAGATGGCTGAATATCTCTCAGATGTGTTGCCTTTTCTATGTGTGCCCCAAGATGGTATTGGTAGATGTTTGCAAAATGTTAACTGGTCTGTCTCCCACCCAAGAAAATGCAATGAGACTTTCTCAGTTATGGACTCCAACACTGTTTTGCAAACATTTTTGCCATTTATTGTGTGTAGGTGCCATCCCTACTTGAGTGTTAAGTTCCTCAGCAGTCAAACGTGATTAAGCAGTTTCTGTCCTTTCCTCTCAGCCCTTTGAGGATGTATTAAGTGGCCCATGAAAGACAAAAAGAGGGTGTGCATGCTGCTGGGAGCTTGCCTGATTTCAGCAGTTTGAGGGCACCTGCATGCTCTCAGGGGCAATGTAGGGGTGTCTCCGTTACTTACATTTGTTTAATAACATAGTCTCTTGAATGCATCGCTCTTTCTGGATTGCCTTGTGTGTGCATTTTGCAAACTTGGTGCGACTTCAGGGCTCATTTCCACTAGCTGAGGGGCAGAGATGAAAATGGGCAAGGATGGTCTTGAAAGCAGTATTCTGCTTTCTTGCAGCAAAGAGGATCAAGTCCACCCTTGACAGGGGTGAGAATGGCATACGGGTGACACCAAACTGCTCTGAAGCTTTGGTCTTTGCCTCCCTAATTTGCACTACTGTGACTGAGAAGAATAGATGGGATTTTAAATTTTACCTTTTCACTTTTTTGCAAACTAAAGAATAACTATTTTGGTCCCTGTCCTCCTTTTACTGAAGTCACCTCTCATTTTCCTGTGAGGTGATGTTCATAGGGAGGCACAGCTCCACTCTCCCCACTCTCAGATTGGGGCAGAGATCAAGACAGGGATGCTCCAAGGACTGGAACCAAACTCTCAGCAGTGGTTTGTATCTCAAACATGATATCACAGTGTGGCATCTAGTGCATATTCTGCTTCTTTGTTAAATAAAGAACATGGGGAAAGAGTTTTTCCTTTTAAAATTTCTCGCTCTTTCTTCTCCTTTTGATTTGAGCTTTCTTTAGTACCAAAGGTTGGGGAAGGGGGGAAAGGGAAGGGAATCCTCCAGGGGTTGCAGGAAAAGGAGAAAGAGTAATTTCTTAATATTCCTCTCCAAGTAGAGATGAGACTGACTGAACCCCTGCTGACAGCAGGCTCTACTTTCTTTCCACAGTCTCCATTGAAGATATTCGGGATGTGAGGTCAGGCCATAAAACAGAAGGTATGGAAAAATACGCCAAGGATGTCCCAGAGTATCGCTGCTTTTCCATCATTTTCAAAGACCAGCGGAAAAACCTGGACCTCATTGCAAGTTCAGAGGATGATGCCAACCACTGGATCTCTGGCCTTGGGAAAATCATAGCCCACAGCAACTCCATGAACCAGAAACAGAAACTCCAACAGTATCCTTTGCCTTATAAAGTGATTAATTGCAGACAAAGAAGCACTTGTCTTTGTGGGTGGAGATAGTAGACTAACCCCCTTTTTTCCTATTGGCCCTGGGCACTGAGTTTTCTCTCACACTGATTATGCACCCCGGCAAACTCCCTGGTTTCCAATGCTTTTTTGCCCCTGTTTTACAGTGATACAAGCAAGAGTGGATTCAGGCTTCACATAGCTCCTTAAGCAAAGAATTGCCTCTTTCACGGAGCTCCAGATAAAACAATCATTATTTTTTGTATTCTTCAGGGGTCTGTTTCACTTGCATTGCAGTAAACTCCAGGACAGGCACTTCTTGGCAAAGCATGAAAAGCCCGTACTGTTTGTCATGTTTCTCAGTAATACAAGGCGAGGGGACTGATTCTCCTCTTCTGACTGCCAAATCTACTTTGGGGTAGCTCCACTGACTTTAGTGAAATTACTTCTTATTTGCCTCAGCGCGGGAGGAAGTTTTGCCCTGAAAGAATTTGCAATTGCTCTAGTGACGCTGCAGACATCAGAAGGGAAAAGTAGCAGAGCAGGAAATGAGAGTGAATTAGTTGTGAAATGGGGAGTGAGTTAGTTATTGGGTGAAATCCTGGCTCTGCTGAATTCACACAGAATTTTCCCCAGGGCTGCATTTTGCTCAATAAGTTGTGTTGTGGCCACAGGTCTCACATCCAGGTGAAAAGAGAGGATACCTGTGAGTGCAGGTTTTGATGGATTTTCTGCAGTCCCTGTGTGTCTGAGGCCCTGACTGTGACATATGAACCTGTTGGCTGATTTCACCCTGATTTGACAGAGCCACAGCAGTCATAAAATATGAAGTTCCATTAAGCCTCACAAAGATAGGCATCCAGCTATCAGCAAGGAAACCAGATAGTGCTCTCAGTGAGAGAAGGCTGCGGGAGCTTCATGCCTTGTTCAACATCAAAGCATCTGTGGAGAGGATGCAAAATCCTCAGCTGGGGAAAATCACAAAGCTGGAGTCTGAGCCTGAGCCAGCACCAGGGAGTCTTGCCCTCAGTAAAGGCTTCACTCCATGTGGGTTCCCTGCTGGGTAATAATGTACTGATGATGAAGGAGACGGCACATAAACGCTGAGCTTTCATCAGGCTTTACTCTTCTGTGGATTCTCTGAAGTCTAATAAGCACTTGCACAACCATAGTGCTGTTCATTTAAAGGAATCAGACTCCGTTAGTTCTGATGTGCATGGGATGCTGTGTTTATCTCCTGCACTATGAGTGTCTTTTTGGATGGTTTTTCAAGCTCTAGGCTATAAAGTCATTCCTCAGCAGTGTTATCAGTTGTGTGTCCATGGTGGTAGGGAGCAGTCCGTAGACAAGTTGAAATCTTGAAACTTCGGTGCTGTTGGAAATGTTGCACCCTGGCAGTTTTCCTTTTGAATGTGAAGGCTTCCCCCGCCCAACAGTGTGTGGGGAAAATCTGGGCTACAGAAAGTTGTCCCTGGAGCGTGTCAAATTGAATATATTGCTGAAAAACTTCCCCATAAGAAGAGACAAGATTGCTAAGGGGGGAAAAATAACAATGACATTTGCAAGGGAAGAAGGCTGTAAATTTCCAGCATGGAAAAGTGCCTCTCTGTCTTTGGAAAGCAGAATCGAAGCTAAATAGGGTGGGTAGGCAAGCCGTATTTCTGGAAGAGTAATTACCGTGCAGTGCTGGCTTCCAATCTGGGATTGTCTCAGGCCATTTAACGTAACCTGGAATTACAGAACAGCATGATTTCTCATTTGAAATTTGATGAAGTTTAATTAAAGCCTGGGATTTTAAATTTAGTCTGTCTTCACTGGGTTTGCTTGGCAGCGTGGGCTTACTCAGATCTCCCTTAAACCTCACAAGCGTTCTCCACATCTGTGAGCACAGAAGGGGAAGAGTCAGTAGATGAGAAGTGTTGGGTCCCCTGCCTGTCCCCCATGACTGGAGAATTGCCTTGCAGTGTATCTTTTCCAGCCTCCAAAACCTTGCAAAGCAAGTAAGGAATGTGCAAGATTTTGAAAACAAGTATTGAAAGCAAAAACCTTGCTAGTTTCAGATGGGGTTTGTTCAGTTTATAACATGACAGAGTTGCCTGTGGTAGCAAGGGACTCTATTTAATGTCTTATGTGTCCTTTCCAGTCCTATATTCCCACAAAGATAAAACTCCCACACGCTTGATGAGTACTTCTGATGTTCTTATACATACAGTACTGTTTTATTAAGCCTCAGATTCAACCCTGCAACAAGCTGGCATAGGTTATTTAGCAAATATTGCAGGTATGTGTGCAGGGAAGACTTTAGACCACAAAATACAGGGGACTTTTCATTTGAGTAGTGTGGTACCATCTGCTTTGATTCTGGGATTTATGTATGAGCTTTTCTTCTGGTGGGAAAGCTCTTACCAGAAGTTTTGCAGCATTTCTGTTCTAAGCACATTCATGGGATATCTGCCAGATAGTTTCAGTCATCCCTCTTTGGTTTCTAATAGAAAGCTGGTAGCGCTGGAGCTGGCAGATCCTTTAAAAACAAGAGGCAGGAAGCAGGCTCTCTCTGGATGTATACAGGAATGGGAGCAGCTTTTTCCTAATCCACCCAGGCCCAAATAGGTGCTTAAGGTGAAAGGAAGACCCACAACCAGGGCTGCAAAATGATGTATGTATCAGATGAGAAGAATTTCAGCTGAAGTGCTTAGTTCATCCAGCTCCTCTAAGCTCTCTCAAACCTGAGGGGATCCAGATGCATGGGGAGTTTGGGTGTTTTGGGGACTGAATGCTGCTGTTTGCTGAAACAACAGGCTGAGGCCCCGGTTGTCTGTAGTCTCCTTTTTCTCTCTTTGCTGCTCATCCTTGCAGCGAGAGTGCCCACTGTGTGCCTGTGCTCTTGGTGGGCTCTCTGATTTCTCTCCTACATTGCTCAGCCTCCCTGGAAAGGATATAACAGGAAAGCATCCTCCATTCGCAGGCAGGACCCGGGCATACTCTTTTACAGATGCATTTGCTGCCCACACGTTGCCTTCCAGAGTCGACTTTGGATATGTGCATGACCTCTAGGTGCTCATGATCAGTGGAAATGACTACAGACTTTTAAAAAAAGCTGTTTTTTTGCAGTGGTTAGAGCAAAAAGAGTAGTTTCTACACACAGTTAGTATTATCCAACCGTGCTGCTCACCTCTGGCCATGACAGACTAGATTTCCTTTTGGCTTGCTAGAGTTGCATGTTACTGCAGCCTGTTATTTTTAGGGAAGGCTATGAAGGGGAGCCGAGGTGCGGGGGACGGGTATGAATGGGTGGCACCACCATTGGCACCATCTTGACATGCTGAGCAGATGCTCTTTGGAGCACAGCTGGTGGAGGGGGTGTTCTCCACCTCGGAGTGGATGGTGTTATGCTCTCAGCAGAGCATCCTCTGTGCATGGGAGCTTCATGACTTGAACTTTGTTTTCTGGGAAGAATCAGTCCAAGCCAGACCCTGGTTCAGGGCCCTGCTGTGTCCCTGGGAGCTGGGGAAATGTAGCCTCTCTTTATTTCGGTTTCCGTGTCTAAAGAAGGGGAATATTAATATTGCCAGGCTAAGACGGATGTGGTTTGAGGTCATTGCGTAGCACCTGCCAAGATTTTTAAAGACCGAAAGTTCAACTTTCCATGAGACAAACAATACTTACAAACAGTTTACACATATCTCCATAGTTTGGAAATATTTGAATGCAGTGGTAGCTGTGGTGAATACTCTGTTTCAGGGTTACATCTACAGTCCCTAAGGCTGTCAGTTAATGCCCTTTTTGGGGGTTATTTTGAAAGGCCCAGTTAAAACGTT
This sequence comes from Harpia harpyja, assembly GCF_026419915.1. Classification (NCBI taxonomy): domain Eukaryota; kingdom Metazoa; phylum Chordata; class Aves; order Accipitriformes; family Accipitridae; genus Harpia; species Harpia harpyja. The sequence continues at coordinate 103,839,305 of NC_068940.1, forward strand.
ACGGTACTATATGCCTCAGCTGGTATTTGCTAATCCTGAGGTTTACTCTGCTTAAAGATTTTTTTAGAATGAGTTTGAAGGAATGCTTCCTATGCAAGATGTGGAAGGTTACATTCATGGAGATCAAATTGTTACTTTGATCATTTTTTTATTGAAAAATAGGAGATTTTTCTGGATGACCTTTCTTATTTGACAGTAAAGCAACGCAAAAAGCCTGTGTTTTGTTGTTTAAAACTGCAAGGTATCTCAACTGTCCAACGTTATTTTCCCAAGAGACTGAAAGATCATAAGAGACCCAGTTCAAATTATCTGGCATCACATTAAAAAGTTCATTTTTTAATGAAAAAATAATTACTCCAAAGTAATTACTCCAGATCCGTAGATATACTGAAGTTATTATAAACCAAGCTCTTATGAACCATTATCACGGTACAATACAGTAATAGACCCTGTGCATTTCATGAGGGGAAGCCAAGACCCACAAAGTTTGGTTTGATTCTGCTCACAACAAAGTTCTTAAGACATACAAGCAGAAATCCCTAAAAAAATACGGAAGCTGAAGGTGACCCCAAAATTTAATATTAGTGCTTCTTTTGGAGAATCTCTGTTGAGTGTTCACCTTGATATACTGAATATTGATCAAATCTATAACAATGGGTTTACCAAGCTCCACTTGGGAGCTCTTTTCATCCTTCCTCTATCCCATTTTAACATTCTGGAGCAGAATGCACTTTCTGTCATAAAAGAGAAATCAGACTGTTTCTGGCTGTGGCCAGAAACTCCTGCAGGGTAAAGAGAGCTGATCTGGCCTTGGCCAGATGGTGAAAAGCTTCTCCTGGGCCACGGTCGCTTGTATTACAGCACATTTTGCTTCTGCCAAAGCACCATTTTGCTCTTTCAGAGCAGAAGGTGAGATGATGTAAGCTGTTCAGTGGTAGCATGCTGATTTACAGCAGCTGGAGAGGTGGTTCAGAGTCTTTAGAAGATATTCTCCCCCCTCCCCCTCTGCCATGGGCAGCAGAAGGGTGGTATTTAGGCTAGGCACTGACCTGGAAAGATTTCCTTACATCATCCTGCAGCTGGATTCATACCTGCCTGCGGAAAGCTGATAAAAACAAAGACAACAAGATGAGCTTGAAAGAGCTCAAGAACTTCCTGAAAGAAGTGAACATTGAAGTTGATGACTATCATGCCAAGAAGATTTTCCAGGTAATGAGAGCAAGCAGATAAAGTATTTGCTGTTGGCTGAGGTCAAGGTTTCCCACAGCTTTCAGCTTTGGTTGGAGACCTAAGCTTAAAGTGAACTCCTAGCATCTTCTCTCATACCAAGGAAGGCCTCTTGGTTTTTGGTGGTCAGCAGATTCCCACTAACAACTGAGTTAGGCCAGAACAATGCTTTTAATGAAGGTATGTTAAGGTCTTTCCTTACCATTGATGCCCAATTTTGCCAGGATTCAGAGAAGATGAGATGCAAACATGGATAATGTGAGAAAAAGTGAAAAGCAAAGTTCAAGTGCACTTTGAGTCCCATATGTTTCAGGAGTTCTGTGTGCCACAACCACATGTCAATGCCTAAGTCTGGCTGAAATTGGTTTGGTTACAATTATAGACCCCGATCCTCACCTTCTCAGAGTAAGAGGGTGCCAAGTGACAGGTGTAAACAAAAAGAAAGTGCAAATTAGGAAAAAAGAACCAGATTCATGATAGATACATAACATTGCACCCAAGCCTGGAGCAGTCTGGTTGATTTAATAGCCCAAGGCATATTTAATCTGGTCAGGGACATAAACTTCTAAATTCTCAAGATTCAGCTTGCTGGCTGAGCCTATTAGAAGATAAGAAAGGGATGAAAATTTCTCAGTTGTTAAGCTTTTTCTTTCTCTCTAAAGAAGCCTTCCTGCTGAGGTGAGATAAAACATCTGGATAATTTCCAAACTTCCATCCTGTCTGAAGGAGGATTTGAATTCATGGGTGTGCAGTTTCAGAAATGCTTTTTCTGATCAGCGGTAAACATGTGGGTGGTGTTGGGCACCAGGCAGTAGTTCTCCTGCTCCTTCCTGTAAGCAGATAGCAGGGAAGGTTGGCAAGATCTCACTAGGACCTTCCCCCAAAGGAGGAACAAGTTTCCTAATCCTTGCTTTATGGAGCTCTCTCTGTCTCTCTGGTAACTGCAAGAATTGGGGGAAGGTCATCAGCAGATCTTAAAGAATTTCAGCTTCCAAAGTCTTCCAGATGTACTGCCTGCTCTGGCTGGCATATCCTATGCTTTATTCCCTGCTCAGGAAGACCCTGGAAAAATAACAATAAGGCTAGGATTCCTCTGTGTTAGATGTCTCCAGTCCAGACATCTACATTGGAAGTAGTCACCAACACTTAAACTTCCGTTGCAGTCTGTGTAGGTCAAACCAATAATGGAGGCAGGGGTGCAATTCACCTCATCCTAAAGGATACATCTCACATATGTCAGATTAATCACTCCCTACATCTTCAAACATCAAGAATCTGAAAAGACACCCTTTTTTTTAAGAGGCGCAGTCTCCTCTTCATTCAAAGAGCCTCTTTTGCTATTGCAGTAGTTACAAGGGAGCTCTAGGAGTGGAAACTTGATGAAGTTCAATTCTCTTTTTGCTTAAGGACTCCAAGTAATTACTAAACCTTGATTCAACCCATCTAAATGCAAGCAGTTAGTTGAAGTACCCTCATTAGGCATGTAATTGTTATAAGTTTCCTGTATAGCCACTGGAAAGAGAGGCTTTTCAGAGGTTAATTCAGATCTCTTGTGGGCTGAATTGCCTCCAGGAAGAGTCTGTCTTGGTCCTAAAGCAATTATATTTTCAGTTTACATATTGCCTAAACTTAGATGGACTGAGAGACTTTACAGCATATTAAAAGGGTGATCTTTTCTGTCTTAGTGAGTTTTTCTTCATTTAATCACAGGAAGGAAGGGTCATCAAGGATTCAAGAGAGAGCTACAGGGCATGTTCTCACATTATTCTTGCTTTTCATTACATAACTCTGTGTCCTCATCTAGGTTTTAGACACACCCGAGTAAGACATATGCAATGCAACCAGAAACTGTGCAAATCTTCTCTAATTGCTTACTTCATTTCAACCTGAATATTCATTCTGGTGCATCAGAAAGGTTCTGACTTTTTCTGACAGGCCAAGGTTCATTCAGGACTCACGGTTCATGATCCATACAAGTGAGGTAAAACACAGTATTTTGGGTTGAGATTCTCGTTCTAATTTGGAGCTCTTGTAGCCCAAGCAGAAGGAGCTCACTTTTATACTGTGCATCTGCTCTGTCCTCGAATATGACTATGATGCCAATGCTATTGTCCTATTTCCATCACAATCTTCAATGGCCACTAATGAACAAACCTCCCAAGGCACATCACTTATAATGCCAGTTTTCTAGAAGTAATATCATGTCATTTTCCCTGTTATGTCTTAAAGAAAAGAACATCTGTCATTCACGGCATCCCTGCAGTCTCTACCAGTTGGTTTTCCTCTTTATATTCCTTTTAAAATTGCTAAGCATCATGCTCAGCTTAGCTTGTGAGATCTGCTAAAGTCACAGCACAGGATCATAGACAAGGAAGGCAGCAAGGAAAAGACAGTTCCTGGACTGCTCAAACCTAATTTGAAGGTGTCTGTAGTACTGAGCATTTCACAGGTTGTCCCATCCCTGACTTGAGCCCATAGCTTCTACCCAGCAGATTCTGAAGTCAGGACAAGTTGAACTTTTTGCTATCGGTTCAGTTTGTGAAATGCTGTGTATCATGATAATTTTGTTTGGTTTTATATGTGCACCATAAACAGATAGTGAAGGACTCCAATGGAGGATTTTCAGGGGATGAAAGTCCCTCATTATCATCTTGCCTGGGGCACTGCCAAAGCCACCGTGGCCATCACTGAGATCATTAGCAGAGTTAGGTTGAGATTAGTATGATGACTGGTTAAACTGAGACATGCATTTTGATCATAAATCCCAGGACAATACTCTATCTGTCATAAGAAATTGAAGATGGAAAGCAATTTAATTCCTCTGATTTGACAAGTTACCGTCTGTAGGCTAAGCCATAGTAACTGATAGCAACTTGTCCATAGCAAGGGTGAAATGTAATGCACCATAACCTCCTCTGAGTGGCCTGGAGCACACTTTCTGTTCCAAGTTCAGGCCTGAAGAAGAGAAGGTTTTAGGCCAAAGGCTAAGTAAGGCAAGCCATGTCCTGCAGGGGTTTTGACATCCATGCCAAAAATGACATTTGTCAGACTTACCTGAAATATAAGATGTGAGTGGGCTGTATGAGGTTAGGACACCACTGTTAAGGGTCTATTTGCTTGCTTTAGATATTGAGAAAGAGGCAATCATCATAATAACAAGGCATTAACTAGAAGTGGGTTGATGGCTGAAATTTGCAGGGAAAAACACTTGGAAGTGGTATAATGCTCCCTGCCGTAAGTGATTCCTCTGAGATAGGCTCTTGCTTTCCATTGCAGCTTGTTTTGCTCAGCCCACATTTAATGCAGAGGTTTACATCCCAGAGATGACTGAAAAAGAGTTGTTCACCTCTCCATGAAGAATTCTGCTAGGAACAAACCACAAAATTAGTATCAGGATTTGCCACAGAAAAATTGTAATTTCTCATGAAAAATTGAACCCAGGAATATTTTAAATAAACTGGAAATATTTGATGTTGGAATAGCTGTTGTCCTTCATGGAGACACTAACTTGCATATCTTAAACTCCTAATCTTTCACAGTCAAACAAGTCCTTGACTGTGGTGATCTGTCAGACCTGCTATCTAGTAGAGAAGTTCAAACCACAGAGGAACATGGGGGCATGAAGAATTTGAATTACAGCTCCTTGAGAAGCTGATATCTGATTTGAAATTGTTACTTGGTGGGTTTTGGATGAGAATGGAAAATTTCCATGGAAAGAGGGATTTTTTCATACCTAAATGTGCACATGTTTAGCAGGATTTTTTTAAAGTTGGTTTTGATGCTGTCTTTGCAACCAGCCCTACTACTAGCCTTGACAGTCTCTTGAGGCCTGGGCTCAGACCCATTAAGGTCAAGGGGAAGGGCCTTTTCACTTTACTTACTGGATTTTAGGCCATGGTCTTTATCAGCAGTTTAAGATGCATTGAGTTAATTGTTTCCCTATATTCCTCCACCACTTGAGATCAAGAGTTACATTTCTTTTGAGCCTTGATTTGTACTTAGATTGTCTTGAGCTGTCCTTCTAACTTATGGTTCGCACAGTGCAGTGAAGCTCAAGGCCACGCCCGATGCTTTTTGGCACACTGATAATATGAGTAAATAATAATAATTGTAACTGTTATATGACTGTTGGCCTTGTCAATGAGAACCATTGTCATGGACCAAGTGCTTCTCATTCACTGGCCAGTAACCATTTCCAATTATTTTGTGTTCTGCGTTGTGTAGCCCTGGTGCAGATTACGGCTGGCATATGCCAGAAGGAAAGAAGGTTTTCACTCCTTCTCCCCTCTACGTTTACAGCACTGTGACAAGTCCAAAACAGAGGCTCTGGAGGATGATGAGATAGAGGAGTTTTACAAGATACTGACAGAGAGGAAGGAAATAGACAAGATCTTCCAAAAATACTCAGATGCAGAAGGGTTCATGTCCTGCCAGAACCTGGTGAGGTTCCTCTATGAGACACAGCAAGAAGAAGACGCTGTTGTTGCTGCCCCTGCCTTAATTCAGAGATATGAGCCAAATGAAAGAGGTAGGTTGGAAACCCTGGCTGGTGTGGTTCAAAATCTTGCTTTCTTGATGAACTATGAATTGCTTTGCTGCTGCTTTCTTCTGCAGCCATGTGTGTAATTTTCTCTTCGCAGCTGCTTCTAAAACACCAGTCTTCTAGAGGAACATTAGCAGCACTAGGAAAGGAGGGTACAGGAGAGCCTGGGAAATAGTTCCCTTCAATTTTGGCTTGGGTACGCTGAGCAGTTGGAGAGGGGTTTATATAGAGTTGGCTAGAGGGTGGTGAAATTCCTGAGGGAAAGGTTCTGACGGCTTATTCAAATGCCAAGACCTCACATGGCTGTGCAAGGTTAAGAATGTAGCAATATTTCTGTTCTCCAGAAGCAGGAATGGAGGCAGATGTTTGAAAAAAGCCATCGGGTGATGAGATCTATGTATGAGTAGAGGGCCGAGAAGGTGACAGCTGTTTAGGAGAGCAATCACAGAACTCTTTCTGCTCAGAAATTAAGTGAATCTCCAGTCTGGAGCACCTTGAAGGACATGTTCAAGAAACGGACACAGGATCATAGGCTGTTTTTACACTATCCTGGTATACCTTCAGGAGAGAAACAGTGCTTTGCAGATGTCAGACTTGGGGATTAGACTGAGATCTAGCTCAGTCCCTCAATATAGAGAGATCTCAATTTCTCCCCAAAGTTGGGTAATTTTGCATTTATTCTTTGCAAATCATGTATTCATTGGATAATCTAGACAGGATTTATCTGGCTATGTTTAGACATCTGACAAGTTCTCTGTGTTGGCATGAAGGAAGCTTGAAATGCTCAAATGGAGATTTTTATACTGTAGATCTCTAGAGACAGGTGAGGTAAGGGCTGTCTTTGACACTTTTAAGGTGTTATCAAGGACAGTAAGTGCCATAAAAAGCCATGCTTGTGAAGGGGTTTTAAAAGCATTTTCAGGCAGATGAAGCTGTCATTGTCTGAACAGCATCAATATCTTTACTTAATTAGCTGAATGCCTAGGGACCATGTTTTGCCTTTGAGATCCTCTGGAGAGCAGCAGGCATCATGGTGAAGATGATTGATGGCACAACCTGGTGGTGTCAGATTTTCAGTATGGGGTTTCTGTCTATTTATCTGGTAGCCAAGAGGGGTAATGCCATGACCAAAGACGGTTTCCTGATGTACCTGCTGTCCGATGATGGAAATATATTCAACTCCTCCCACCGTAAAGTTTACCAGGACATGACTCAACCTCTCAGTCACTACTTGGTGTCATCCTCACACAACACGTATCTTATGGAAGACCAGCTCACAGGTCCAAGCAGCACAGAAGCCTATATCAGGTAATGAATGTGTGTGTATTTATGTGTGAGAGGTTGACCTCTTTCTTATAGAAGACATAGGGTGCATCTATACCACTAGATGCAAGAGGACCAAGAAGCAATCTCCTGCCCCGAGACCAGGTAATGTGGACTGGCCCATGTTCACATCAGGGTGAGCTGTTCCTAAACCAGGCTGGCCATGCCCCACTTTTCATAGCACTTTGACCTGGGTTTCTGCTGGGCCCCATGTGGTGTCCACCTGACTGTAAGATGTGTAATTACCACATTTGGGAGTAGTTTAAAATATCTGCAATCATGTAGAGGCTGGATTGCAGCCCTCTAGCATGGTGTTTTCAAAGCATGATGCTGAGGGGATACGTTGCATTCCCCAGAATATGGCATGAGAGAGTGCAAGGAGCTTATAAGGTGCAAAGATTTCTGGGACAGAGCTGCAGGACTGTGTGGGGACTGGAAGGAGCCAAAATGATGCATACTGTTGTGAAGTTTATGATCTGTACTGCCTTTTGGGAGTAGCCCCTGGCATGGACTATCCCTAGAACCATGCTGGGGTTTATTTTGGAGAGACCTAGTTGGAGCGGTCCAAAAAAAGAGGTGGGACGTGAGCTAATGAAGCAGTGCGGGTGATCAGGACACTTATGTCTGGTCCCTCTTTAGCAGCTCAGATAATCCCACAGCGTCCCTGGACAGAACATTAGGTATTGCCTACTTCTGCCTTTAACAATGACTGCTGTCTGATGTCTCATGGCCAGATGTTTGCAGTGGCCTTTACTAACTTGCACAACCACCTTACATTACTTCTGCTATGACCTGTACTTTTTTCAAGTGAGACAGTGTTTCCTTATAAGCAAGCCAATGACTGCAATTCTGTCTTTGTTTATTACTTATCTGATCCTCAGTGAACAGTGGCTGTCTAGAGTCACAATCTCAAAAGACTAGAGAGTGAAATCTGGCACAAGTTGCTTTTCAGTAGCTGTTCGAATGTCTCTTGCAGAATGTTTTGGTAGTTAAAAAAAAATAATCCCATGATTCTTATTGCAATGAGTTAAAGGAGTTGTGTTATCTGAAATGTATAGGGAGTTACTGTAAGAGAGACAAGATCACCTCCTAGACAGATAAGTTTGTACAGGGGGAACCTACATTTGAAAGTAAATTAAAATGAGAATGTGGATATATAGAGGCAGGAGTTTCAAGTGGAAATTCAGTCTGTAGACTCAGTTTGGGAAACTGGCCCTCACTGGTCTCCCCAGCTATGCTGGAGTTCCCACAGCTGTCTCCCTGACAGCTCTGAGGATTCATCTCTCATGTCTTATCAGATCTAGATGAAGAAGTCACATCATCCAGGCTTTGTGACCTAGCTTCTAAGGCTGACTGTCTTACTGTCTTTCTTCTAATGCAGCCACTCTTGATTTTCTCTTCACCATCTTTGGGAAAAGACTTGGGGCACAGTCATGAGTGTCCTTTCTCATCTGGCACTCACTATGTCTTTTTCTTTGGATAATTCTTACCTTGGACTTTCACTGCCTCCTTTCTCAGATCCCACTGTGTTTCCCTTGCTCAACCTTGAGCTCTCTTTGCTGACCCCGAGCTCTCCTGATCCCATCCTTTCTCCATCTGCTTTCCCATTTTTCCAAGCTCCTCTTTTCTCCCTTGCACCCTAAACTTCCCATCAGCCTTCACAGGCAAATACCTGTGCCTGATCCACCCTCATTTTGAGATGGAGCAGAAGGATTAGAACCCAACCAGGTCCCTTCTTTGTTTCCAGAGCCCTCACCAAAGGCTGCCGCTGTGTGGAACTGGATTGCTGGGATGGCCCTAACTCAGAGCCCATCATTTATCATGGCTACACTCTCACCTCCAAGATCCTCTTCAGTGATGTTATTAAGGCCATCAAGAACTATGCTTTCAAAGTAAGGACAAGGGACCCTCTGAGATTTCTCATATTGCACAATCCAATACTGATAGTAGGTCTGTGCCCTCCCAGCAGAGAGCATAAACAATGAAGACTTCACCTTAGCATTTCTCATGGGTACAAGATGTGTCCTTCTGTCTGGGCATACATGTTCTGCTTTCTGCAGAGATCCATTCCTGGGAGTTGCTGGATGGGCAGAGCACTATCTGAGGATGAGTTTGAATCTATACCAGCACAGCTGCATCCTGGACCCCACTACATGAAAATAATGCCCAATATCTTGAGCACACCTGGTGGGAAATACAAACAAGCCCATGGTTTGTGTGGCTTTGATGTCTCAGGGTCTGTTCCTAGTTCAGAGGAACTCACGTGCATGTATTTTGGAGGGACTGATGCGAAGGACTGCTATTCTGCTTTAAATGGAATGAGCAGGTCTGGATTCTTGTATGGCAGTGCTGGGCCAGCAGCCTTTAAAAAACCTCGGGTCTGTTCAGGCTCACTGGACTTTCTGCTATTTTCCTTCAGTGCACTTGAGAGCTAGTACCAAGTTTCCTTTGGGCCTATAAAGCAGTGACAATGCCAATGCCTTCAGCACACAAAATGACCGGGGGGGGCGCACAGGGAACCAGATCAGGCCTGTGCATGAATGGAGGAAGGATTCATGCCACCTAAGGACTTGAGCAAACACAGTGATTTCAAAGCCTCCCTTCCCAGTCCTTCCTGTGAGGTAGGAAAGTGCTCTGACCCACAGTGCAAGTGGAGAATGGAGGCACAGGGAGCCTCAGCAAAGTGCCCCAGCAAGTCTGTGGGAGGCATCCTGACCCAGCCTGGTGCCCTGTCCATTGGATCATCATTTCTAGAAGGCATCAGCAGAGATCTGAGTAGCTACTGCACAGTTAAATTTGTCCTTTTTTAACAAATGCTCATTTTAGCAGAATACTAGACCCTATTGTTGATACACTCGTTTCCAGAGAAAACAGCACTGAGGTTTATATCAATTGCTATAGACTGGCAAAATTGCAGAATTCACTGACGATGTATGTTGCTCTCTTGTTCTAGACCTCGCCATACCCTGTCATCATCTCCCTGGAGAACCACTGCAGCGTTGACCAGCAGAAGGTCATGGCTCAGCACATGACGACGATCCTGCAGGACATGCTCTTGGTTGCCCCAGTTGATGGAAACAAATCCCAGTTCCCCTCCCCAGAGGTAAGCAAGGCCACTCTAGCACTTTCTGCCTTCTGAGGGTAGGACAAGGGAGAGGTCTATCTTCTTGCTGGGTGCCAAGTCGTGGACAATAGTCTTGAGGACTGGTGGGAGCTGCACTTACTGAGGAACAGAAATTGTCTGTGGGCAATGGTGTGTCCTGGTTTCAGCTGGGATAGAGTTAATTGTCTTCCTAGTAGCTGGTACAGTGCTATGTTTTTGAGTCAGGTGTGGGAAGAATGTTGATAATGCTGATGTTTTCAGTTGTTGCTAAGTAATGTTTAGTCTAAAGTCAAGGATTTTTCAGCTTCTGATGCCCAGCCAGCGAGAAAGCTGGAGGGACACAAGAAGTTGGGAGGGGACACAGCCAGGGCAGCTGACCCAAACTGGTCAGAGGGGTATTCCAGACCATGTGATGTCATGCCCAGTATATAAACTGGGGGGAGTGGGGGGCGGGGGGGATCACCGCTCAGGGACTTACTGGGCGTCGATCAGCGGGTGGTGAGCAATTGCACTGCGCATCATTTGTACATTCCAATCCTTTTATTATTACTGTTGTCACTTTATTAGTGTTAACATTATCATTATTAGTTTCTTCTTTTCTGTTCTATTTAACTGTTCTTATCTCAACCCATGAGTTTTACTTCTTTTCCTGATTTTCTCCCCCATCCCACTGGGTGGGGGGGGGCAGTGAGTGAGTCATGCTTAGTTGCTGGCTGGGGTTAAACCACGACAGGTGGAATGAGAAATAGGAGTATCTAGAAGTAGCCTGTGCACATCAAGCACAAAATGCCCCATTGCTCCTTGTTTTGTCTAAGGTCTCAGAGGAGACATCCCTCCATTTACCAAGGCCAGGGAATGTCCTTCATCCCATGAGGAGGTTGCTTTTCTGGCTTGTCCCAGATGAGCTGAATGCTGAGGGTCTGTCTTGTATCTGCCCCCCACACCCCAAAGCTGAATATGACCTTCTTCAGGCTAATCCTCTGAAGCACTGTTAGGTTGCTGCACATGCAGGAAAGATTAGCACCACAAGGAGTGACTACAAGGTGTCTCTGTGTTTTTAATCCAGTGAGACTGGACACTGCCTAATTTCATGGTAGGTGAGATGTTTTGCCCTGTGCTGAGGGATGTAACATACGCTCCCCTCCTCCTTTAATGCCTTGGTGCTCTACTGTGGAATCCAGATTGCTGATTAGGAAGTGATGAGGGCTGGAAGGACAACTGTGATTGTTTGCCCCTCAAAACTCAAGGGGAAAACCAGTACAGGTAGCCTAAAACTGTATCAAGCATGAAGTGTCCTCCCACTGAGAATGGCCTGGGGTGGTGGGAATGGAGATGTCTATGGAGGACAAAGGGAGGCAGGTGGCTGCATAGAGATGCCCCTTTGATTCCCATGAATCAGGGCAGCCGTGAAGCTGGGAGCTGAGCTTGGACCCTGCAGGGGGAAGGACATATACAGTCCTCAACAGCGGATCACAACTATGAAATCATTAGCTGACAATTAGAAAAAATTGGAAATGGAATCTTGGTATGAAAAAAAAATTGTTTCTAAAACAGAAGCCAAAATGGAACATTCATCTGTTTCCACCCTTTGGGTTTGAGTTTTTCTTTCTTTTCTCTTAAGCACTTTGCAGAAACAGAGTTCTGTGTGGATAGCTGCAGTTCCCTTCAAACTGCATTTCTTTGCTAAAGAAATCATTTGCCAAAAATTGGATGAGTATGCCTAGCCAGAGCTGGAAGGAGTTTGTGGGTGGGATAAAGCTGGCAGTCAGCAGGGGAGAAAGGAGAGGAAAATGATCCACCCAAAATATCTTCTACATTTGTTCTCCCTCTCCCTTTTTCTCTTTTCCCTTTCTGACTTTCCCCTTTCGTTTGGGAGTGTCATGCCTCGCTTGATAAAATGCCTAGCACAGAGGGAAGCTGATCTGGGTTGGTCCCTAGACACTAGTGCAATAAATTAGGATGAGTAATAATTTTTAATGCTGCTGCTTCAGCAGGACCTTTGCACTGGCACAGACAAGGTGCCTCCATTTAAGAAGTGACTCTCCCAGGGTGAGGATACACCCAGCATGGAGGCAGGTCTCTGCAGGCTGTTACTGAGTTGGAAAAAATCAAAGTCTTCAGTGTCACCTCCTGGCTTGCTATTTATCCCCAGTGCAGGATCAGGAAAGCTGCTGATGGCTTTTCAAAACACTGCCTTGTGACCAGGGGAATTATAAGAAGAAAGAAAGAAGAAACACCAGGGAAAGAAATGTGTGATGTGTGTGTAAGGGAATGACCCCAGCTTCCCAAAGATGGTTTTCCCATTCCTGTGCTCATCTAACCTCCTGCTAACATCCTGCCCAGATGGACACATGGCCCCAGCTGGAACAAAACAGCCCAGATCTACCTTAGTGAATGGATTTGGGCTGATTGATATGCTCCATTGGAGGGACTGATCTATTTAGTTTAAAGGGAGAAAAATTGCCAATGTAGCAAAACCTATCCTTTTCTCTGTGGTACTTTTCCTCTGCCTTCCTGCTACGTGAACTAGGAGAGTACAAAGGGCTGAACTGCTGATTTTTTTGGTGGAAAATTCATTGAAGCTGAAACATTAAAGAAAAGAAAACCAAACCAGAAACCCCTTGGATTATCCAATTCCTTGTGAAGCTGACATGGGGAAGCCCGGGACAATGTAGTGTTTTTTATATTAGAAAAAGGGTAGGATCTGTCACTGGGAAGAGGGCTGAAAGGCTGTAAATAAAACCAGGCGAAGCATTGCTGCAGACTGTGTTAGCAGGGAAATGTCAGTAATTAAAGGAAGATCGACACAGTTTGAATTCATGCTAATGATCATGCTAATACCTCAGCCCTGGGCAGGCATCTGATTTATTAGGCTCCATTCAGGAACAGTGTTGGGCTACACAGAGCATCTAAATATCTCCCTCAAGCTGCTGTCTTTGGGTCCCAATAGTAAATTAAAGGCCTGTAGGTTGAAAGGCCAAAAGCCACATAAAAGCTTCAGGCAGTGCCAGGGTTGTAGGGAAGAGCTGATCCAGTCTCTGCTGCTGATTGCTTGTTACAGGCCTTTCTGCCCCATCTCTGATCTGTACAGGGGTCTGCCAGGGCTCCTTCCCCCTGTCCCTGCATCCCAGCTAGAAATGCTGCAAAACCCCAGCCCTGGAATGAGACTAAAACAGCTGCCAACATTGCATGCAACTATTCAGCCTATTAGGCATATCTGAAACCCCTCCAACTCTGTTCCTGGACTTCCTTGTTTACAACGACAGTGGCTTTGGGCTTAACAGACCTGTCTTGGTGGGTGACCCTCAGGAACATGAGCCCCCCGAGTTGGGAGGCCCAGTGCAGTGGCAGGGGCCTCTGCCATCCCACACTGTCCCACCGGCTGTCCCATCAGTCACACCCATTGCTGTGTCCAGTGCCCCCATTCAATCACTTTGAGCCATGCAGCTCAGGAACCACTTCGAGTATAGCAGCGGCAATGCAGGGCTCAGCACAACTGATCTGAATAGCAGGGTGGCTGACGTGCTCTGCCACGTGCTCACGGCAAGGCAGCAAACACCTCTAGATTTGGCTCAGCTAAGTCCAGACCAGGTTCAGTCAAAGGTCTCTTAAGTCAGCAGTGGACCCCAGGAACCGTCTGCCCAGGAGGATTACTTTTGCTCCATATACTTAGTGTGAATGTGGCTTCAAGTCCTTCTGCCTTATGCCTAACTGCACATCTGTGTGTTTCTCCAACGTTAGCCCAGCTTGTGTCAGTCTTGTCTGCAGTGCATCTTCTTGGCTGAAGTTGTTGAGCTGAGTTTCCCTCAAATCCTTCAAAACCTCCTTTGATAATGTGTTTCTTCCCCTTTTCTGGAGACTCTCTTCGTCCTCTGGTGCCACTCATTGCTAAACTCTGCAACACTTCAGTTTACAACTAGGCTGAAAGCCATATACAGATGGAGATGTGATATCAATTAGTGCAGCTGGTCTGCACATCTCCTCATGAATGTGAACACGTTATTCCTCACAGATTCTCAGAAATCTGGGGAGATGGATATCTTCAACCTGAGAGCGGGATGTAAGGTGGCAGTGCTCAGACCCTCTATATCCATGTACATGACCACTTCACTTAGGGGTCCATTTGAGAAATAATTAATACGGTCAGGGGAGTTGGAGGTGTGGTCCACCCCCTTGTAAGTGTTTGTCTAAATAGACAAGAAGAATCACACCCTGGGAGTGTTTAGTTCTCTCTGTTGACTCTAAAGGAGGTGTCGAAGGCAGAGAAAGTTTGATGAGGTGGATTGCTTTACAAATCTTCCACTCTCACTGAGATGAAAACTGGAAATCAGACCTTGCCATGGCTTTCAGGTTGCTATTAGGGGCAGAAAAGTTTCAGGTAAGATAAACACGTGTATGCAGATCTTTTAAAATCCTCTGCTCTTTGCAGCTTTGCTCCTTCTGATAAAATCAACAGTGCTTTCATTTAAGATGGTTGCCGTGTCCCAATTCACAGACTCCCAAAGGAAGAAAAGCCCTGTGTCAGAACTATTTCATTTGCAGAGCTGAGCTTGTTCAGCATGCAGTGGAAAAGGTGGGAAAGCAGGGGAGCTCCACTTGTGGAGAACTAAGGCAATGCCATTTACAGGGCACGTGAGGAAGGGAAAGAGTTGCATGTATTCCAGCAGCCACTCCACTATATGTGCTCAGTAGTCCAGTGTCCTTGTAGCCTTTTCTTAACTTGTATTCAGCCTTGGGCTTGCCACAGGCTGTTGGAATAGCTTTATGGTCTACTTGGAGAATATTTATTGAGTGTTTCAGCTAATGCTTCTTCCTAAGACAAGGGATCTGCTCAACAGAGCTGAACTGATGAGCTGAGTGTCTTTCGCCTCAGGCTAGAAATACTTAATATCACATGAAGGGGAACCAAGAGAGATGGAACAAGTGCATTTGTGTGTTTTTGTCTGTGTGTATCAGCTTATTTAAAACCTTGTTAAAGAAGATAAGCACTCAAATTTAGGGCTTTGCTTCCTAGCACCCATATTAAATGAAGAAAGACAGTGTTTGGGACTGGCAGCTTCTGCAGGGTGGATTCAGTGCAATGCTACAATAGAATAGCACCTTCTGCAGGAAATGGAGATGAAAATGCTCTTGTTTTGGGGTGACTCTCACCCCTCATTGTGGACCAATAAGCTAATGCATCTCCCGTGGAGTTAGGCGGCACATGGGCTTCTCTCCCTTGTAGGCACAATGGAAGTTACCTGCATAGGGAGATACTAAACCTCTGCAATGCAACAGGACTCCAGAAGGGAGCCAGCCTTGTAGATTTCAAGGCCAAAGGGGACCACCATAATTGCCCTATGGAGAGTCTTGTACAACACAGTCCGGGCTGACCAGTGTCCCTGTGCCCATGGGGAGCATCTGCAGCATATCCAAGGTTTCCCAGAGTAACCACAGTCTAGACAGGATAACAGCGGCACCGAGGACCCACTGCTGGCAGCCTTGCTATGGGGTGTGATGAAGAGACAAGGTGGAGGCCATGTTGCTCTGACTTCACTGCTGATGATATTCAGCCATGTAGGATGGGTTTGTGCCAGAAATAACACCTCCCAGTTGCTGGACAGGCTGTCCTGAACTGGAGAATCTTAAAAAGGGTTAGTAGCCCTACTGGTAATTAAGAATCAAGCAATCTGCTCCAAATCCCTTATCCCTGGTTCTCTACTGTTGAGCCGTGAGATGAGGCGGTAACGTTTCTTATGGGACGTTAGAAAGCAGAGGCAGATAATATGTTATATAGCAGGTTGCTATCTGCAGCCAGTGAAGGACAAGAGGGGCTTCTATGAGCCCCTCCTCACTGTCCCCAGTGCAATCCCTCCAGGCTTGTCCATTCAAAGTGTCAACCGGAGTCTAAAAACTCACACAGAACTGGATTTCACCTGCTGCCAGTGAGGGTTGTGGAAGAACAGTGAAGAGCTGGATGTTGAGGCAGGAGGGTGGGCAGAGCCATGTGAGCAGCAGACTGAAGTGAGACTCTGAAGATGAGCCGATTCATGTCCCAGCTATGGGTGTGAAGAAGCAGGTCACAGCTCTGCCTGGAAGAAGGCTGAGGGGCTGGGAGGATGGGGGACGGTCTGAGGATGGGGAGGAGGATACTGCTGTGCTCTGACTGCTCCTTTGGGCCTGTTATTCCCAGTAACTGGTACACTCCTTCAGCTGCCTTTGTGTAGCTTTTGAGTGACAGGGAAAATGCCCCAGTGTAAACAGATCATTTGTGGTAGCTGAAGAAAAACGCTCCTGGCTGCTGCATCGGGTGCCAGTGTCAAATTTCAGCTCAAACCAAGCTTCATCCACAGCTTAGCCGGGTGATGAAGAGTTGGGCTGGTCTCTGTAAAGACGTGATGCAATTTGCTTGCACCCACAAAGGGGGAATTGTGTTCTTTGAAAATGCCTGTGTTGCTTTATAAAAGATCCTTGGTTTTCCACAGTCCTGTCATTTGAGAATGGTGGGGTTTGTTGCTTTTGCTGTTGTGGAAGAGGCAAATATAGGGTGTCACTGAGAAAGAAGGAACATGCTACGTGGATTGAGGGGTTGTATTGACTAATTCCGAGATTGCATTTTTCTGGAGTAACTAACACCCTCCAAAGGAGTACTGAACACGTCCAGGTGGCAGCAGATCTCCCACTGACCTCACTGGAAGCTGCAGGGTCTAGGGGTGCTCCTAATTTTAAGGCATAACCTGCACACTTAGAGATTGCACCCAGGCAGTAACCCTTCTCAGTACTGCTCCCTGCTGCCAGCATCGCTGCTGCCTTGTTGGTGTTCAAAGTCAGCCCTCTCCAGGCTTCAGCCTTCCTCCCACGGTCAAGAGAGATGTAAGAGAGACATCAGTGGTATGGTGGTCTGTGAGCAACCATGTGCAGTTGGTGTGTTCCTTCACCTGAGGGTTTTACGTGGACTTTGAAAGAGGCTGGAGAGAGTTGATTCAGCACAAGAAATGTGCTCCTTGGATTAGCTCAGCTGTCAGCTGTGTTACGTTGGCACATGCTTCTGGTTATGACTAGTGTTGTACCATGGTAGCAGTCCCAGAAGAAGCTCTTTTCAGAAGAGGAGGTATCTTTGGGAAGTGTCTGGGAACTCTTCCTTAGGCTGTCATCACCCTAAGGTTTCACCTGCAAGATCCCTTACATATTAAAATCCCATGTCTGCTATGCACGAGGCACCTGTCCAGAACTTAATGGACCTCTCTCCCCGTTAAAATGTCTAGAGGAGCAGAGGGCTGCACTGCTTCAGTCGCTGCATGGATCTCATGCTGTTTCCCAAGTTGTGCATGTGTTTATAACCATACATTGCAGAGACTGGGGTAGCTTAAGTAACAGGGCCACACAGAGAGGCAGAAGCAGTGCTGCGAATAGCTCCCATGAGCCCCGACCTCCAGGCTTGGCCTTGTTTGCTGAGCCACATTCAGTTTTGAAAAAAATTGTGTATTTTTATTGCGTCTAACAGCACAACAGTTTAAGTTGTCTAGCTGAGGGGTTGGTCAGCTCTGTATCAGAGGGGAATCAGTGAGCTATATGCAGTTTTCAGACTCGTGGCTTGTGGTCTCAGGGGCGGGCTAGAGGGAGGGCAAGGCCTCAGTGGAAAAAGGCTTATTTTTACCTGTATCTGTGGATAATAACCAGTGACTGATGCAACTCTAAAAGGCCCTGGTGCTGGTTGCAGCTGAGGAGCTGTTATACCCTTGCTCCTTCAGGGTGGGCCAGAACCTTTTCTAATCACCAGCTATTTTGTCCACTTTTCCATGTGCAGCAATTGAAAGGGAAGATCCTTGTGAAAGGCAAGAAGCTGAGCAGGCGGGAGGACCCCACCGGAACAAATGGGAACAACAACCTGGAAGCTGAGGATGTCTCTGATGAAGATGAAGCAGCTGAAATTGAAGATGAATCTGTAAAGACCGAGATACAGCAGAAGGGGAAAGTAAGTAAAAGAAGTAACTGAGGCCCAAAAAGGGGCAGACCTGGAGAGGCAGAAAAGCTATAAACAAGATCTTTGCCTATTGCAGAAGGCTCTGAAGTCCTGAATCAGGAAATCCTGTCCTGTTAGCCTATCCCATGACTCATGCTGGGAAACCACTTTCTAGGTGGGTTTTGTACCATGCCTAAAAAACAAGAAAAAAGAAAAGCAATTGAAATACACTTTTAATATGTTCCCAGCTAACACAGTTTTCAGTGTGGTTTCAGCTACTCAGCTGGGGATATGTGAGGGTGAATTGTTGAAACTGCTGGAGCTAAGGATCCTAGTGCTTTCTCAGCTTAATGATCTCTGTCCCAAGCATAGAGATCTTGCAGAGCCAGCCAAGCATGAAGGTCGGCTTCTTTCCGAAAATGAGGCTGGAGGACCCTGCAGCTGGGACAGACCATGTAGCATTTATGGAAGCAGTGGAAGGGCACATGTTCAATCTATCTCTGATTTCCAGAAATCTATTTGTCTGGGACCATCATGACTTCCTTTATTACCAGAGACTGGTGCTTTTCTAGTCACATTTTGTGACATACCTGCACCCTCACTGGCCAGAGGAGGGAGGGAGGGAAGAGCTAGAGATCTATGGGGAAGGGGTGGCCACTTACCAAAGCAATTGGGATGACTGTTTCTGGGAGGAAAAGGCTGGCCTTTACACCAGTGTTTTGCTCCCTCATGTGAGGACATTGATTTTTCCAGACTGCAGGTCATTGTGAAGGTCACATCCCTTACAGACCAGGTTCATAGGTGATATAAATACATTCAGTCCCACTGATGGCAAAGCTGACATTGCCTCTGGAACTGGTCTGATCTATGCTTCCCCTTGCTGATTTGCTCACTCTTTGAGAGTCTTAATTCTTTCTCTGAACTGTAGTCAATAATGTGTATAATTTTGAAGTCTGACATTTTCTTTTCTTGCCTCTGATGGGAGCTGGTGGTTCTCACTTCACCCTTGCACCAATGAATGTGGCTGTGTAGTAGGAGGCATCAAAGCATTATGACAGCTTCCTAGTTCAAGGGAAAAAAGCCCATGGAGGCCAAAACATCCTTCCCTTTTCCTTATTTCCGGGTTTGCATGCTTGGGACCAGGACAGGAAAACTCATTGCTAAGGCTCTGTTGTAAAGTTTAGCAGCTGGAGACAGCTATTGATGCTGAAATACGAGTGATCATGCAGAGAGCAGCAGAAAGGGTATCCCACCAACAAAGAGAGAATCCATTTGGAGAACATCATGTAACAAGGGTGCTGGGACAGCAAAGCATCTGTTGTGTAAAATCCTCTCTTAGCTCACCAATACAGGCTGATTGGGTTAGTTGCTACTGTGTGTGTAGCCCTAATCACTTGTGAGTTGTGATAGCCAAGCTGAAATACTCGTTCACATAATAACATGCAAATAAATGCAGAAGGAGGGATGGCCCAGATAAAATTAAATATTCTTGGTAGTAACACTTGGGAAATCAGTGATATCATTGGACAGGCCAGGATGGGCCTGAGGGGGCAGTGATGCTCTGAGAGGAGGGATTAGCACTCTCCAACCAGGGCAAGGGACATGGCAAGAGCAGCCTGCCCTTTTTCCACCTTCTCTCTGCAAAGGGGTGCCACTGAGTGTTGATAGTGTGCATCCTTTTCATGTGAAGATGGTGGAGAAGAGAAGCCCCAGGGGTCCTAGACAAAACATGATTATTACTTTTGAGTATGACTGCAGAAACTCCCCACAAACCTCTTGCTCTCCTGCTTTTAGAGTGACACCTTGAAGCTGGCCAAGGAGCTCTCAGACACAGTTGTCTACTGCAAAAGTGTCCATTTCAATGGCTTTGAGGACCCCAGCCATCCTCGGGCTTTCTACGAGATGTCATCATTCACGGAGAGCAAAGCTCTGAAACTAGCCCAGGAGTCTGGTACGTATGTTCTGCCCTGGCAAAAGGCCATCCTCTGTCCCAGCTAGTGGTGACACAGGACAGCTAGTCATGGTTAAGCACAAGGAAAAGGCATCCTGAAAGACGTGGGTTATGATCTTTTTGGTCATGCATGTCACTGAGAAACAGCGGGAATAACTTCATATCATAGAGGCTGTTACAAAGAAAGGCATTTTATACAGGTAGTTCACATTCAGCCAGACTCACTAGGCAGAGAAGCAGTATATACAGCAGCATCAAGAAGACATAAAAGTAGCTCCCATCACTGAAAGAGTCATTTTCTTCTTTTTTTTCTGTAGGAACCAGTTTTATTCATCACAACATCAGGCACCTGAGCCGGATCTACCCTGCAGGCTGGAGGACAGATTCTTCCAACTACAACCCCATCGACTTGTGGAACGTCGGCTGCCAGATCGGTGGGTGCAACTGGGAGGTCAGAGAGGGTCAACCTGGCGGGGTCACCCATGAGCTGTCTATGGAGGGTCTTCATTTGAGGTAGATGTGCGATCTCAAGCCATTTGTAGGCAGAGAGGCTCAGTGGTCACTGGGAGAGATCAGCTCTTCAGCCAATGCTCAATGAGTTTTCATAGACCATTTTCTGGCCCACCTCAAAACCATTAGGAGAGCCTTTCCTGCACATTAATGTGCGCATCCCTGCAATTTCACTGGAAGCAGAATTATTGCCATTTAACAAAGGAGGAGAGAGCCCGGAGTTACAGTCACTTACTGAAAAGTGTGCTGAAATCTCTGGCAGAGATGTAAATCAAACTCAGCTCTCTTGAGCCCTAGAGCAAGGCCATAACCATAAGGGCCAAGCCGTGGCCTGAGCTGTTAGCTGTAGTCAAAGCAGCCCATCATACCTACTCCCAGAGCGTTGAGGCCCCTGATAGTACATTGATGTCTCAGAGATTTGATGAAAACAAGGGTCCCAGACCCTGTTAAGTGAATTATGTTATAGCTCTCATCCAGGAAACCTGGTGTAGTCGTAAGTGGGCAGGCTGGTGATGACATGCTGGGCTCTCTTGGTGATGCTGGATGTTGGAGATGTCCCAGTTGTGCCTATGTGGCCCAGCCAGACAGGAGAAGCTGCAGATGCAGGGCTTCCTGGCCCCCAGCTGTGTAGACCTGCATGGGCTGGATGTGCTTGGCAACATACGAACTTGCTAGGTCCTGCAGCCCCTGTGGGGGGCACAGGTAGAACGCATTGGCCTGTCTCCCCAGCACTGAGTCTGGCCTCAGGAGAGTCTCTGGCAGGCAACATCAGGTCCCTTGGGGTACTCTAAGGCCAGACCTGCGTGCCTTATCTGATCCAAATTCAGTATCTGGGCACCCAAATTAAGATTTTTCAGAAGGCTCTAGTACTTGCAGCTCCTAGTAAAACTGGTATACTGCAGTTATTAAAGTCTTCCTTGCAAGTGGAAAAACAGGGGAGTGCCTTAAAATGCTTTTGGCCTTCCAGTATTACAGGGTATGTAGGACCCAGGATCAGGATAAATTGCCATCTGTCCTAGAGCTATCTTAGAAGTTGCTAAAGAGGTTGGCATCACCCTTGAGAAATCAGTGGAGTACTGAGGAGGTGCTGGGGTCCGTGTGCACTCCCTATGTGGTATTGGTGAGACTGTTCACAGAGACTGCTTCCAGATTTGACATTAATGCTTTTTAAAAAATGATGGCAAATTGGAAAGAATACAAGAAATCTGCCTGGTGTTAGGACACCAGTGAGGCTTGATCTATTTTGGGCAGGAGACAATAAAGAGATGATTTGATCACAGCTTCTGTGCTCCTACATGAGGATTTCAGACAGTGAGGAGCTCTCTAGTCTAACCAACAGAGGCATCAATGCCCCTCAGGATGGCAAATGAAAGTAGGCATATCTGGGCTGGAAAGGAGGTTTTATAATGAGGCTAAGTAGCCAGAGAAACGATCTGAGAAGGATTTGCTGGCTTCACTGGAGGAGATAACTCTTTCAGCATAGAAATGAATAGGTTTATCTAAAAGATGCAGTTGCTCAACCAGGTGACATAAATTCAATGCAGGACACTTTTTGATGCTGTGGAAGGCAGGAGGACAAATGAGATGGCTGTAATGGGTCCTCCTGTCTCTAACATCTCTGAATGCAAGAAATCCTCAGGGGTAGCAGGCTGTGAGGGTCAGAATTTATCACTGCTGTTTGAAGCGTGGAAAAGCCGATGTTTATGTCCATGAAGTGCAATTTCATGTGAAAAGAATTAGTATAAAAAGATACCCATTGATTTATCTGAAAGTGACTGGATTTATTTATTTATGTTGCAGTTGCCCTAAATTTCCAGACAGCAGGCACAGAAATGGATGTCTACCAGGGTCGGTTCCAGGACAATGGGTTTTCTGGGTATGTCTTAAAGCCGGAATTCCTCCGGGATGAGCAAACCAAATTCAATCCAAAATCCATCACAGAAGGAACATGGGGGACAAAGAAGAAGCTTCTGCTTAAAGTAAGAATAGAAATCAGAAAATGTCTCAGTAGCATCCACCTTCAGGGGGGGTGTGTAGGTTGTCCCTTCTCCTTCTCCTGTCCCATCTGGGCAATGTTATCCTAACCCTACTCATTTCCCACTGCTGGGGTCTCTGCTTCAGTCCTGCATGGGGTCTCATCCTCCAGGGACTTACTCACTTGTTTAAAGTTCGGCAATAGGAGAGGTTAATGACAATATTCGCTGTCGTTACAGAAACATACAGGCAGACATGCAGTCAACAGTCACCACTGTTGTTTCCAAGTATCATCTGATCACTGTGGGGACAGTTAGAAAAGTTGCCTGCCCCCTACCTAGCCAGCTGGCTGGGCTGGAGCAATGTTCATTAGGTGCTTTGGCTCATGACAACTTCCCCTGAAGGATGTCACAACACTGGCTCTGAAAGACCAGCACCAGCTTGTCACAGCAGGTCCTGCATTCCTGGAGAAGGAGAGGGAAGTTTGCCAGGGAGCCCCCTCTTCTAATGATGTCCTGACCTCTTCCTCTGTTTCCTCCACAGATCATCTCCGGTCAGCAGCTGCCCAAGGTGAACAAAAGCAAAAACTCCATCGTTGATCCTAAGGTAACAGTAGAGATCCACGGCGTCCAACAGGATAACAACAAGAAGCAGACCAAAGTCATTGAAAACAATGGTAAGGGTCTTTCTTCCATGCTGTGCTCCCATGGGGCAGTGACCCTTTCGTTTCATGTAGCAGAGTGTTCCTTGCTAGACCTGCCCAGGTGCACCCAAGCCTGCCCACACTAAGCAGATACGTGAGGTGCTGTTGGCCTACTTCAGTGCAGAGACCCTGGTTATAGACTGCTGGTGGCATGAACTAGCCCCTCAGATTGATGTCCCTATGGAGAATTACTTTCAGGGGTTCTTTCCTTTCTTCTCTCTCTAAGATGTTTGGAGACAGAAATTCCCTGCAAAATGACATCAGCCATATGAGTTGTTTTGAGGCTGGCTGCCAGATTTGCAGAGCTAGAGATTTGGAAGTGCTCTTTACCTCCATGCAGTTGGACTTGACCTGGGGTGCACGGGTCCCCACCAAGATCTTCCCAAAGAAGGCTTATTGTGAGCCTGATTTTATCCTGAAAGTGTCACAAACTCACAAAAGATTGAGGTTGCAAGGGATTTCGGAGGTGTCTGTTTCAACCCCTATCCAAAGCAGGACCATACTGAAAGTTAACTCAAGTTGCTCAGGGTATTGCCCGGATGGATTTTGAATATCTCAAAAGATGAAGATTCCCCAGACTCTCTGGGCTTTCTCAAGTGATCCAGTCATTGACTGACCTTATGATAAAGTACAGTATCCCTATTCTTAACCAGAAATTCCCCTGTTGCAGTTTGTGCCCATTATGCATCCAGCTTTTGCTGTGCACCTGCAAGAAGAACCTGGCTCTATCTTCTCATTAAGGAGGTAGTGGAGGATGGCAATAATAACCCCCTTAGCGTTCTCCAGGTTGGATAACTGGACCTCTCTCAGCCTCTTTTTATATGTAAAACATAGTCTGTGTAAAAGGAGACTGTTTCCTGTAGCTCAGAGCCTCCTCACAAGGCAGGGACACTGCATCTGCTCATCCTCTTGGCCAAAGCGGCACTGGTGCTAAATTAATGCGCACCACAGCAATGTTACAGGTGAGGGGTGAAAGCCGTAAGCCCCCGTCTCCAAAGAGCCAGGCTCAAGCCTTACCCAGCACTGACCTCAAGAGATCTCACAGACATTTCACCTTCCTGTGGGCCATTTCTCATTGGTCAAACATGGCTGTGATTTCCCTCCATGCAGTGAGGGTCTGAATATTGTGGCCTTCTGAGTTTGCAGAGGGCAAGTTCAGCCGTCTCTCCTGTGGGAGTAACGAGGCGGTAGGAATCTGAAAAATCAGTCCTCACCCTCCAGCTGACAAACACACAGGTACACACATACACATACACACTCTGCTTTTCTGTGTGGACTAAGAGCCAAGCGCTAGAAAGCCAATGCATATTTTCCTCCCTGCTAACAATGTTTCCATTCTCCTCTTTCCTGTTTGAGTAAATCTGGCCTGCCTCCTAAAGCTCACGGCCATTTCCGTCACCTACAGTAATTTTTATAATGTCTGGAGTGAAAGCTGTGTAGGGAACATTCCAGACCTGCCAGACCTGTTCCTTGGGGCTGCTCAGCGCACCCGGCCCCACGGCCAGCCCTTGGCTGGCTGGAGTGATACTGGAGTGATGCTGGAGGGAGTGTTGCCCAATGGAAAGTGAATCAAACAATGAAAACATCAATGTTGGAAAGGGGCAGCTGCAGAGAAGGGGTTGCCTTTTATGGACTGAGGTTTCAGATAGGTGACCATGCTTCAGCAGCTCACCTGGTTTGACATTTTATGGTTGGACTCAATGATCTTAAGGGTCTTTTCCAACCTAAATGATTCTATGATTCTCTGTTGGTGCATGGCGGTGCATCTGTGGAGCTCGAGAGGCTGTGGGAAGCTGCTGGCTCAGCAGCTCTGAGCATCTCACTGTGGCTCTGAGGTGGGTTGAAAATCCCCCCCCAAGATGTCAGTACAGTGAAACTTACTGTCCTAGGACTGATGACTTTCAACTTTCAACTGATGACCTCAAATTTCGTGGTTTCTGCTCCCATGGGATCAGCAACACCATTTTTTTTTTTCCCAAGGATGAAGGAGGTCAGGAGCAGATGTGTGTTATCTGAACAGCCCAGTTGATTTAATCCTATGAAAGTCCAAATAAAGCGCACCGACCCAGCACAGGTAGTTTGCTACGGCACTATCCACAGGCCCATCTCAGCACCTTCAGGGCCAGCTGAAATATCCCTGCCTCCTGCCGAATCGTCCGCAGACCCTCCATGACCAGCAGGCTTGAGCTGACGTTTTGCTGTCCTTGGGCTTCTGCTCCGCACAGGCTGGGCCGATGGCAGCAGGGTTTCAAACAGGTTGTCTTCTCCTGTTTGTTTCTGGGGAGTGGTTTATTGATACTGTGGAAAGCACCAGCCGTGACCTGGAGAGAGAGAGCACTGAGCTTGCTCTTCAGCTCTCATCTGATGTGACAATCTGGGTTTTGTTTGCTTTGTGAGTCCCGACCACGAGATCCTTACCCATAACAGAAGTAAGGCTAGTCTGGCTGTCTCAGACACTGCCCTTATGCAGGGAGACATAAAACATTTTGTCCACAGACTTGATGATGCTTTATGTAATCAGACACTCCTCATTAACCTTTCTCAAAGGTAGGGAAACTGAGGCACAGAGTGGTGACAGATGGGTGTACCTCGAGCACTCAGCGAGGCTTAAGGCCCCAGAAGGCTGTCACAACACAAAGGCACAGCTCTCCTCTCTGCTCACCCCTGGTTTAGGGCTGTAAAAATTTGCAGCTGGTCCAATGGCAACCAAAGACATCCATGTATCAGCCAGTGAGAGCCTGTGGAGCAGAGCTGAGTTCACCTCCCTCCTGCTCCTCGCTGCCTTCTGGGACCATGGTGCTGAGGTCTGCACTAAGCAGCCTAAGCTGAAGGATTTTATTAATACCAGGTAGCAAATCAGTATCAGAGCTGGGAACAATGGTCTCAGCACCTCCTAAGACCTTTGGCCTGGGTCAGATTAGGTTGGCAGTCAGGCAAAGTCTACGTCCATTTGCAAGCATCTCTGACTGCCATCCCCTATCATCTGCCAACATCTTTGACCTCCATCTTTGCTTGTGAGCATCTCTCACTTCCTTCCTTGTTTGTGAGCAGCTCTGATCTCCATCCTTGTCTATGTTGCCCAGGCTTTAACCCGAAATGGGATGAAGAGTTTACATTTGACATAGAGATCCCTGCACTTGCCCTGGTCCGGTTTGTGGTAGAAGACTTTGACATGTCGACCAAGAATGACTTCATCGGGCAGTACACCCTTCCCTTCACTAGTCTGAAGCAAGGTAAGGCCCTGCTCCCTGTTCCTCACAACCACTGAGCCCTCTGGGAAACTCCAGTGTCCTAGATGAGAGGTCCAGATCCATCATACCTCGGGTCAGAACAGGTCCTCTCTCTGGGGTATGATAATGATCAAGATGATAAATGGTTTATTGGGCAGCTGTTAATTCTGTCTCTGAAGAAGGGATCCCCTTGTCACCAGTGGCCTTGGGCACGATATGTTACCAATGCTCAAAGCCATGCCTCTCAGACCTGCCTGTTCTGTGGGGTACTGGGAGCAAAACACTCTGAGGCAGGGAGATGTTTTTGCAGGGTCTTGGCAAATGTTAGCAAATATTTTTCCAGTCGGACTAAAGGCCACTTTCCATCTGTGTCTCTGCTTCCAGGTTATCGCCACATCCATCTTTTAACCAAGAATGGAGATCCGTACTCCTCCTCCACCCTCTTTGTGTACATCAATATCCAGGACTGTGATTAGCAGCTCAGCTCTTTCATGGCACAGTGAACCTCGTTACAGACCTAGAAGGAATTGAGCATGTGAAGTCTGTCAACATCAGGGTCCCGGCAAATCCCCAGTGCCTTCTCTGGAGCAGCACACGGTGCTCCACAGGACCCCTGATGTGAAATAGCCGTTGACCTTCTCCATTCTGCGTGCTGGAAATCCTGATGCTGCTGTTGAGATTAATCCTTTTGTACCTGTTCGACCAATCCAGCTGTGTTTTTAGTTCACTTCATTTAGTGTGATTTTTTAAAATTTTGCTTTTAGCAAGAGGATAGGGACTCCTTTTTAGCAAAGTACAGCTCTTGGGTTGGGTTCGGTCAGACATCTGGACAAAACACCCAACATCTGTGCAAGAAAAAAATCCACCTCACCACTGAAATCAGTGACCAGAAGCCAGGTGACTTCTTGCAACTTCAGATGTTAGCCATCTTTCACCAAATGAAGTCTTAAATGGGGACACAATTCTGCTCTTTTCTGTTACAGATTAAAAAAGAAAGCTGCACTACAAAGGCTCATGTTATATAACTCGACTTTCCTTTTGTATTATAATAAAAAATACATGAACACTACTCTGCCTCTGTGCCTGGCTCTCAGCCAGGTCGCTTTGCATTCAAAGCCTGCCTTTCATCCTGTGAAGGAGAAAGAAGCTGCCGAACGGCAGATTTCCCTCTGACCCAAAGTGAAACCCACTCAAAGGGACCTCAGAGAATGTCTTCTGCTGATGACAGTGGAAATACGCTCAACTGACAGTAGGGCTTTTTTGTAATGCAGTAAAACTTTCTTTGTTTGTGTTTTTATAGAAAAATGTCATTTTTAACACAGAGGAAGTGGCAGTAGAAACTGTTGTAAATGTTAGTCTGGTCCCACTTGCACTGTAGAGGTAACCTAGCACAAACAGACAAGAGTGTTTTGAACAGCAACACAGTTATTTATGACAACAAGTGATTTTTCTTCAAGTACAACTACAGAGTTAAGGGAATATTGTTGAAATAAAATAATATATAATTTGAAGTGCTAACTGTGTTACTAACAATGTGTTAGACTATTGTTAGACTATTAAAAGTAAAAAAATCTGGAAAAGTCCAATTACTTGTCACTATATGCCTCTTTGTCTTACTTGAATGCAACACACATGAAGTTGGAGATAGACAGACCTGCTTAATTTCTTAAAGCTGTCAGTCTTTCTGGAGTTTTTCATGCTTGGTTGTGGAGGGGATGGGCTGATACCAAAGAGGTTAATGTCCTGTTAAACAAATTCCAGTCCACTCACTCCCCCACCTGTTTTTGACTCCAAAATAGCCTGGATTTAGTGATCCTTGGGCCCACTGCAAAACTGGGTTTCGTTTACTCCTACCTGGATTTTATTATGCTGCAGTAATCATTGCTGAACATATTGATTTTTTTTCCTCTTGACTATATTGTGTGGTGTTGTAAACCATTGCCAGATTAAATGTGAATTATATCCACAACTCAAAGGCTCACACTGAATTAACAACCAGTGGTTGAAAGAGTTCAAGAGCGGCAGAGGCCACCAAGTCAGAACAGGGTGTCCTGCAGTGACGTGGCTCTCTCTTAGCTCACCTCTGGGCTGGGACATGTTGTATCAGGAGACACATTTGAAGGCCAAGGCTGGAGCATCCTTGACTCCAACTCAGGGACATCCTGCTCCCAGGATGCTCTGAGCATTTTGTTTGAAGGAGACATGGGATAAAATCATGAACGAAGGATACGCAGGACTGCCCTGTACCACGCAGGGAGCTTGCACCAGCACGATCAGAGGCATTCCTGCCCCTCGGCTTGTGCCAGCACCAGCTCTTGTGGGGCGAGTCGGATCAGCCGGCTGAGAACAAATTATTTGCATTTTTGGTGTTGCAAGATTAGATTTCAGTTGAATTAGTGAGCTAAACCAGCCCTCACCTGTCTGCTGTGGCCAGCACTAGCGAAGAGGGGGACAGGGAGAAAGTAGCTGAGATACAGAGATGGGATAGACCAGAGCGAGATGGACAATGCTGCAAGGTCTCCTCTGTCCCCAAAGGAAGGGACATGGTCCATGCCATTATCGAGGGACCTCGTATCTGAGCAGGTTAGGAAGTGCTGGAGCCCCACTCTAGGGAAGAGCTCTGGTGAAAAGAGCAGCAGAAACAGGACATGGCCCACCAGACAGCACAGCAAAAGCGGCAAGTGGCATGAAAGGGAGGATGTGGGTGAGAATCTTTCCCTTAGAAATCAGAGGCAGAGAGTAAAACCAACTCTCCCCATGAGAAGAGGAGATCAGCAGCAGTTTCTAACAGGTCCAAATATCAGAAGGATCTGTAAAATCCCATGCTGGTTTCTGAGTCCTGGCAGGAGCGCTCCACTCGTGCGTCGGTGAGCATCGTGGCAGCAGGAATTAAAGCAATTTGTAGCAAACAACTGGCCTAATCTCCCTAATCCAACTATATTTCCACTGGTCTCTATTTCATTGCATGATGCCCATCAGGCCCACAGTCAGGGCTGATGATAGGTGGCATTGCTGCATTTTCTTGAGGAGCACATGCAATTTGTTAATTTAGGAGCTGGCAGGAGGATGCCACAGCAGGGCAGTGCAAATATTGTTGCTTCCAGCAGTGGCAGTAGAGGCTGAAACAGGGATAATGTGCACTGTTTGTATCTAGTGTGAACACAACGGGAGCAATCATGCAGGTAATTCGGCCGATTTGCGTCTCTGCTTTACTCTTACCTTATTTTGCACGGGGGGTTTAAATGGGTTTTGGGCTGGCCCCTCAAGCAGAAATGGGACGAAATGGTGGCAGGAGCGTGGAGGTAATGATGGGGTTGTGGCTTATTTGAAGTAACCACCAATTCTTAAACATAAAGATCTGTCCAGAAGACCCCATCACCTGGAGGTCCCTGCCTCCAGCCCAGCCAGATAGTGACACTTCACCACTACTGCATAGTCCTGGGTGTTGCATGAGAGCTCTTAGCTCCTCAACCAACAGCTGCCTGCAGCTTCTCAGCTCCATCCCCACATCCCTGCAGCAAGGGTGGGCAGTCAGGCCAACTGCTGAACAGCCACGTACCCACCATGGGCAATGGGGGGGTCTTCAAGAGCAGGGTACCTGGGCATAGGGAGACAAATGGTCCTGGCTATGTGGTGTTTGGGAACAGAGGGGGACCCCACCTTCTCAGTTTGTTCTTTTCTTTAAAAAAAAAAATCCTGAATCCCATTAAAGACCAGGTGTTTGAAGGACCTCTGACCCTGCAGAGCTTTTCTCTACTACCATTCTACTCCACACGCTGATCAAGGACGCTTTCAGTGCTGCTGGTTGGCTGTTTATTTGGAATCACCAATCAGGCTGGAAATGGAGTAAAGCTGCAAAACCACACCTCTGAGTTTTTAAACATACATGTTTCTTCCTTTTGTTTACAGTTATATCCCTTAATCACTGATCGCTCACATTTCCCCCTCCCCTCCCCAATCAGACTGAGCTTGCAGTGTGGAATGGGCGCTCTCAGCCCAAAGGACATCACAGGGATGAAGCCCTGACAAAACCCTCCATGGGACACACTCTGCCTCAGGTCATACCCAAATCCCTCCTGGCTTCCTCAAGCCTCTCGTCTGCAGGCAGGTGGACTCTTATGATCACCTGCACATGCCAGTTGTGCACATGGAGGCTAGGTGAGATTGGAGATGCTATATCTGAATGAGAAAAAAAGAGAGTCAAAATCAACAGCTATGTCTAGCCCTAAATCTCATAATCCTCTTGAAATAGATTGGCTAATAAATATGTTCTAAATAAGTGGGTTTTTTCCAAGCCAGGTTCTCATTTGTTTTACCTGCACTGGGCTAGCCATGTTAGTCTACAACTGATTCTTGCTGTTCTTTGGCGAGTAGTTTTTCTGCAAGGTAAGAAGGGGCAGAACTGGCTGGTGTCATATCATGGGCTACCCCATCACACATCTGGCTACTCCATTACCTTTTTCCTGAACTCAGGGCTCCCCCTCTGTCCTTCTAGGGCTTCCCCCTCCTCTCCCCACCCAGAATTTACATAGCAGCTGCAAGCAGCCTTTGTCTTGCCTAATTTTAAACTTCTACAAATGAAGGAAGATCATGACCTTGTGCACGGGGCAATTTGCAAAATGGAGAGGAAAGAAGAGGCTACAGTACAGCTGTGTGACACACGCTTGTCTTCATGGCTATCAGCAAGAAAGTGTCAAAAAGAGGCAAAAACATCCTGCAAAGTCGTTCCTGCAGAAGAAACGTTCCTGCCTCCTTAGGTTCAGGGTTTGCAGGGAGAAAGGAGCCATCCCCTGAACAGTGGCTGCTGGAATAACTGCATTGGAGCTTGGCCTGATTGAGGTGTTGGGTTGGGTTCATTGAGCAAATGTCTGTACTTCTTCCCTGCAGCTTCTAAGAGAGCGAGGGTTGGTCCCAGAGTCACTGGAAGCTGGATGGCCCCTGCGGTCTCAGAAGAGTCCACACTGCTTCTTCTCGTTCTGCTGCTTCCATTTGGGCATCTGGTAGAACTCATCCTTGGACTTCCCAAAGATATCATGGAAATCAGCATCAGAGAGATAGTACTGCAGCGGGAGGAGAGAGCAAGGAAAGGTCAGCTTTGGCTTTTGCAGAGGCCGGGACACCCCCATCGGCTGCATCCCTTCCTCTCTGTGTCAGTGCTGACCCCTGATTCCAGGCCAACAGCTCCTGTCCTACTGCCTGTCCTCATGGTGGGAAATGGAACGTCCCAGCAACTGTTCCTCATCCCGCTTCCCAAAGTACCAGGGGAATAAAAGCCCACCAGCCCAAAGGAATGCTCTGGTTTTGAGGGGTTAGCATGCTCTGGCTGGAGTTTGGTGCCTGCTAATCATATGGAGGCCAGGACAAGTCATGGTGCATCGGTGATGTTCTGCTGGCCAAAGTTTTGGGTGGTTTCTTAGGTAGTGATTCACAGTGAAAGCATCTCCCCCTCGCTCGGTTCCACCCCCCAAATATTCCACTGGAAATAGTCACTCCCACTGCTAGAAAGACAGAAGGTTTTGTAGATAATGGGCTCATCAGTGATACTGAGAAAGACCCTGTGGGAAATGGAGGTTTAGTTTTCCCCGGCATTTTGGGTAGAAGAAAGCACTCTTGTACAGCCCAGCTGAAATACAATCATTAGCACGTGGGCATTGCCGTGGGGCAGAGCCGCTGGCCCAGCTGTGGATCAGCTCTCTGGCTGTGGGTGTTGGCCTTTGCCAGGAGATCTGCTGGGACAAGACATTGGTCAAACATGGGTCGTAGAGAGGAGAGGGAATCAGTCCCCTTTGTCCCTCCCATCGGCTTGCTTGGACTCGGCTACAGACGTTGCCAAAATCCTTGGGTTGATCGGAAATCTGAGATGTGGCATTCCTCCCTGTCCCTGGATGGGATTTGCTGAAATGCAAGCTTTCTGACAAAAAAAAAAAAAAAGAGACCTCTTCTGGAAGGAGTTTCAAATGAAAACAAACACCCACAGCCCAGGCAAAATGCAACTCCTGGCTTCATTCTCAGCTGTGTCACTTTGTCTCGCAGGAGCTGTACTTTTTATTCTCTGTCCCTCCAAGGACAGAGGTTGGGTGGCAGAATTAAACAACTCTAGCAGAAGAAAATAGTTTGAAAAGTAACTATTTAAAACTCATTTTTCTCCCCCCACTCCCCTAAAAAAAAAAAAAGAAATACATCAAGTAGGGTAAAACTACTACAATTTCCTCTCATGTGAAGCTCCTGCTTTTTGATGAGACCTATGTGTCCAGCTGGTATCTCCGTGAACCTGAAGCAGGACTTAATAGTCTAAAGTACTAGTGCACTTAGCCAATGACTAAGTTCCAGGTTAAGCTACAAAGGCATCAAACCAGCAATGCTGTCACCTCTTTTTTAGTAGGATCCACGCCTTCTGGAAGTTCATCCACCGTCTTGTTCATCAGCACCTCTCGGGAGTAAATTCCTTCGCCGTTGGGCACCATGGAAGGGCTGCTGTTGTAGGTGCTGCTATTGCTGTAGCTGTTGCTGTCACTGTGGTTGAAGTGCGATTTATACTCAGGGGAAGCACTTGCCATACTTGAACCTGCCAAGTTGGTCATGCTGAGGGTATTCTTGTTCAGGCTGATGTTATTAAGGTCCTGCCAAAGGTAGGAAAATATGTCAAGACAAGAAGCTCTGGCAGAGCAAGTTGGGGTTTATCCCAGGACCTTTCTCTCTGTTGGGGCTGGGGGGACTGTTTCTGGCACAGACTATCTGTTGGTCTGTTGCTCCAAAGCAGCAAAGGGAAAGTCTGAACTAAAACATTAGTCCAGCACCTCCATCAACGTTACATCGTGATGTTAGGACTGCCAAAAGCACAGCACTGATGAGAGCCCTTAGAAATAACTGAAAATACTCACTGTAGTCTCATTCTTCTCATGGTAACAGCAGGGGAAGGTGCATGTGGGAGGACAGAAGGTGAGATTAGATATGTACCATGTCTAAAACTTCTAAATTACCTGCATACCCTCCCTGATATGCCATCTCTCCTGCTTCAAAGCCCCTGCCACTTCCTTCAAGCCTTCCTCCTGCCCCTGTCCAGGGCAGAACTGATCCCGTGTGACAATCACATTTGGGACTCTTGGGATCTGGTTTCCTCTGTGCTTTGTAGGATCTCCCACTGGGCTATGCCCTCCCTGACCAGGGGCTCCTTGTCTGGGGTCTCAGGGGCCCCACCACTGCAAACTACTCATACAACGCTTAACTGCACACTCTTATAGCTGCACACACTTTTATTTGCGTGTGTAGTTTAGAAAGCAGCTGGCCAATCTCCTGCTCACAGATGCCTCTGCACAGGACTGGAAAAGCCCCAGGAGATCTGGGTGTATTTATGAGTTATTAATCACGTCTCCCTCTGCTTTCCACGGAGGAGCACAGCTCTGATCCTGACAGCTTGAGGTCCCCATGCCTGCCCTGATCATTATGTCCTCTCCTTCATGCGAACAGGCTGGGGGACGCGGTGGGGTTTAAACCCAGGTGTTTCCCACCCGTATGGTCGAGAAGCAACTCACCACTTTGATCTCGGATATAGCCGACATCTCTCCTAAGCTGTTCTTCATCTCCTCATAAGACTTGCCATCCTAAAGGTAAAGAGAGTTGTAAGAAGCACGGGCTGCCTTTAATTAGCACATGCTCCTGTTCTCTATCGGGGTCAGGAGATCATATGAATTTTAAAGCGGAGTGGTGCCCATGCAGCTGGCAGCTGGTGCCTCCTGCAAATCCCGGCTCCTGGAATCAGAAGGCTGTGCCAGAATCTGAGCTTTCACTTGAAAACAAAGAAACAAATGGACTTTAGCCTTTGCAGTTGTACAGTAATGGGTGAAACCAGGAAATTTAAAGACTTCAGAGAGCAGAAGGCAAATGAAGAGAAATCATATTTACTACAGGATTGAAATCTCTTAAATTTTAAATGAATCTTGCAATGCATGAAAATTTGGGATAAAATAATATTCCTTTTTTCCCTCCCCTGATTCATTTAGCTAAAGCAACCAATTTTTCAAAGCCTCAATCCCTGACTTCTTGTAATTTGGTGCCATGTATTATCAGCTACCTCTTATTTCCTAAAAAAATGGAATATGCTAGATATATTAGCAAAGCTCATGACTGTGTTTTCCTAAGCAGCCAGGAGATGTCAGTTCTTAACAGAATCATTGAGCAAAGTTCCCCAACAAGAACAAACAACATAAACACATGGACTGCAGAGCAAACAAATTTAGACCCAAAACTGAGCAATGAACACACACCAGATGTTTCTGGGATGTCAACAGTTTGGATTGCTTGTCTGTAGTTGCTGGAGCTGCCTACAGGGGATATTTTTAGAGGCACATATTTTATGAGCTGTATCCTTGTTTTTCAGCGGTTGCTCAGAAAAAAACCAAGGTTTGACCTTTGTTCTAAGCATCAACATTGTTTTACAGGTCATTGCTCTGGGAGTTGCTGTCTTATCTGTCCAAACCCGGCTGTCAAGACAGGCTCTCTACCACCACACTGGTTGCAAAGAAAGGCGATGCAAACCCAGCTACAGGAAATAAAATATCTCTGTATGAGTTTTCCTGCAGTGTGAAGCCCCCTGGGGACCTTCACGCCATTGCCCTGGCTGTCCCACCTGCAGGCTCCAGCATGGGACTTCACTCACAGCCCTTTGGGCAACTAGAAGACCGGATTGCTTGCAAACTGGCTGAACGTCCATGTTCATAGAAAAAACCAGGAGCGAGAAGGGACAATCAGTGGCAGCCCACCAGGGAAAGCTCTGGGAATACACCATTTGGGAGCTGAGCTTTTCCCAACTGCCCATCATCTTCTGCCTTGGGTTTTTTTTGTTTGTTTAAGCCGTGAACACCAGTGCCATCAGCTGGCAGGAATTTAGGTGCACAGCCTGGCAGCACTGCTTCCACCTGGCTGTTTGCTATAAACCGATACTCTGGCTCTATTAATCACCAAAGCCCCTCCAGGATTGTTCTTTATTCCCAATATATTCTGTGCTGTAGCACAAAGTCCCCAGGCTGGCTGGACCGGCTGGTGCATGGTCTGCATGGAGTTAAGTGCACCTCTCCTTCCTCCGTCCAACCACGCTGTGCCCAACCAAGGTTGGAGACTGGGTCCTGACAGTGCACCATGGGGCTTTATGCGCTGGCCACAACAGCAAATCTCTGCTCCACATTATACTCCTGAAATGATTTGAAGCCCATGTGTTTGAAAGAGGAGAAAAAGGACTTCTTTCTTTCCCAGGCATCTCCTCAGGCACGTTTCCATTGCTATATAGCAAAGAACTGGTATTTGCAAATCAGCTTTTGAGAAGGGTTGTATGTAGGCACCAAGGGTGACCTTGCTCAGGAGCTCCTGGGCTCTGATGGGCAGCCTGCAAACCCGAACACGAGACCTGTCTGCTCGCATCTTTCGTTTCCCCAGAGTTTGCCCTTCAAGCTGGGCCATAAATTTTTCTCTGTGACTGCATTTTGAAAAAATGATCATTTTTTTTTCAATTTTCTTTATGATGTGGGGTGCTTCTGTTTTCACTCTGAACTTGGTTTTACTACTAGCAGTCCCAACCCATTTTTGGCTGAAATTACAAACCTGATTTGGAACCTAATCTTTTTAAAAATAAAAATGTGAATATTGTGAATTCAAGCACATTTACTTATATTTGCAAAAGCCTCAGTTTCACCAAAACCAGCTACTTTTTGCTGGCGAAGGAGTAGAAGCTGCTCAGGTAGCACCAGGAAAGCATGAAGCTCAGGGCATGTCCTAGCGAGGTTTCGCTCCATGCACCACAGAGGACATGGTCACTGACAATAACACCCTTTAAGCACCGCTGAGCACGCGTGCACACCACAGGGCTTTTCCAGCAACTTACGCTCCATTTGTAGGGGTCCCAAGCGTTGAACCATCCTGTGAAGTTGAGGGGTTCATAGCCCTGCTTCACCAGTATTATCGGAGTTGCCAAGTCTCTCCCTGCTGGATGGGTCTTGAGATACTCCTTAGCCGAAGCAATTGCTTCATTCCTCTCGTATGTGTTGGAGGCTTTGCCAACCCAAAGGAAAATCTGCAAGGAGAGAAGGTGTTGAAGATCAGCAAGTAGTTAGGACCTGTGCAGACATGGCTGTTTGTTCTCCCCTGCCAGCTGGAGCAGAGATAAGACTGGAAATATTGTTTCCCAATAGTTCCCTGGGATTTTGATCCCAGATTTACTCCCAGCCAAGACAGATTTTGCTTTTGAGACAGGGATAAAGCATAAGTATTTCAGGAAACAGTTCTTGTACGTTTCAAGGTAGCTAAACTCAGTCCTTGCATGGGCCAAAACTCCAATGGCCTCAGAAAGCAAAGCCCCCGGAGACAGTTTCTGATAGTCTAAAGCAAGTTGTCACCATTGGTGCTGGGAAATGAGGGGGAGGGTTTCTGGGTGCCACCTCCTTATAGGAGCTGGCAAAGACTGGAGCAGGTCCAGCTCTTCTCAACTTGGAGCAAGGCAGGGACCAGGTGTCTTGGTTTCCTCCTTTCTGAAACAGGGCTAGCAATACTACCTCACTCACGTGTTTCGTGAAGGACTGGACATGCGCCTGCTTGTCTGCCCAAGCATCGTGAAGGGTTTGGAGATGGGGCAGAAGGGATATTACCCTTGGTTTCACCTTGAAGGATGGATTCAAACCAATTAAGCCATAACCTGTTTGAAAATACGTCTGGGGAGAAGGGGAGTCTGTGCTGACCTCTTCCCATGTGTCTAGCAGCATGACATCATCTTCATCCAAGTCTTCCTGGCAGAAGCCCACCACCTCTGTCATGATGAATCGACCCGTCTGGTTGGAGCACTCGAAGAGGCGAGGTTGGTAGTGTGTGATCTGCTCTTGAAACCTTCCTCATGCATGGCAGGGAAAGAAAAAGCAAGAGAGATGGAAACCTTTCCCTTGTGGTTTACTGCAGGGCCCTGCCGCTACTTGTCATGACCTTGATGGAAGAGGTGGGAACATGGCAACACTCATCTGAGGGCCTGAAAGTCAGCAAAGTCAGGTCTCGGGATTCTTGGACCATTTTAACAATTTTTAAAGGTAACTTTTTCTCCACCCAAAGAGGGCAAAAGCAGAACCCTTTCATTGTGGAGATGACCCTGATGTCAGGTGAAAGCCACATCAGACCATTTGGTTGCAGAGGAACCCATCACCTGCCCAGAGGGCTGGAGAAATCCAGGTTGTTCAAAAGCAGATTTAGTTTCATGAATCTTCTGGGGCTGCCCATAAACCTAATAATGGCTGGAAATGGAGCATGTGGTTCATGTAGCCCTTATGACAAGATATGGGATGGATTTACTGTGAGAAAAGGAGGATGTAGCACACCCTTGTCTGCAGGGTTTGGATCTGCAGCTCCTACTTCACAGAAGGCCTGACCCAAAACCTAGGAAAGAGACATCTTGGTGTAGTTTCTGACCAAGCTTTTGGTGATATTCTGACCTCGTTCTCCCTTTAGTGAGGACACAGTATCAGAGTGCTTACTCACCTTCCTGCAAAGTTTTGATCCCTTGCTTAATGTTGCCTGGCCAAGCCCAGAGGAACAAGCAGGTCACTATTACCTCTTTTCACTGGCGTAAGGTGCTTTGCCTCCCAAGGCTTCCCAGAACTCTGCGGGCTCTTGTCCTTCCAAAATGGTGTGCTTGTCCCGTTTGGAAACGATGTCAGCTACCATTTTTGCCATCTCCCTCTCATCTCCGCTGCATCCCTGTGTTCAGGATGTAAGATTGAGGTGGAGTTAGGGACAGCCTGGCAAAACTTATCTGTGGGGAAAAGTTGGCTTGGTCCTACCCTCCTCTGGAGAGTTTTAGACCTGCTTGAATGCTTTTGAGGGTCTCATCTGAGCTGGTCACTCAGAATCCATTTCTAGTCCTTGAAGGGACATTCAGCGCAGCCAATGGCATCTAGCCCAAAACTCATATAATCATAGTATGGTTTAGGTTGGAAGGGACCTTAAAGATCATCTAGTCCAACCCTCCTGCCATGGGCAGGGACACCTTCCACTAGATCAGGTTGCTCAAAGCCCCATCCAACCTGGCCTTGAATACTTGAAATGATGGGGCATCTGCAACTTCTCTGGGCAACCCTTCTGCTTCGGTTTGATCTACAATCTCATCCTGAAACACACGACTAAACCAGGATAAATGAATATGCTCTAATGCTGGCTAATTTCTTACAGCTGGAGAACTTGGGGTGCTTTATTCAGCTGAAAGCTGTATGTACATCTAAAATGAGGTGAGGTGAATCCCAAGATGGGTTACTTCTGTAGAGAGAGGGCTGTGCTACTGCTGATCCTCCACAGACAGAGCCTTCTCCTGGGTGCACCTCGCTCTGTTGAAATTAATGGGCTACCTGCCCAAAGATACACCTCCACAGCTCAGTGGAGGTCGGAGGCTCGAGCCCCACATCAGCCGTTTTGGCTCCCTTCAGCTGCCTCGCCTGGACTCCCTGCAGTCTCACCTTCCCGCACCACAGGTAGCAGACTTGGCTGGTCGACAGCAGGAAGACGTCGTTGGAGTTGAGCGAGGAGGCCCGGGCTGGCACCTCTGTGGCCTTTGTGTTCATCTCGTCCGTGCCCCTCACCTGGAAGAGGCGGATCGCCGGCTCGGGCGTGATTTTCTGAGCCCGGCTCGTGCCGCCCTGCAAGGACACAGAGGGAAGGATGGTATTGGGAGGTGAGGAGGGCACGCAAACCCAGGGTGCAGCTGGTTTGAGGAAGAAGGCTCTTGGGGCCACAACCTTCCATGCTGCTGCAGCGATGGACCATGGTCCTGCACAGAGCAGGTGAGGAAATCCAAATACCTTCTGGTTCCAGGTCAGAATAAAACCCACATGTCATAACTTCCACATTTCTCCCTGGTTATTCCGAGTCTCTCCCACCTCCCATCAAGATGTTCAAGTTCAATGTGAACAGATCTCAGTGTCTGCAAAGCATTTGCCATGTAAACTGGGCAAGGCAGCTGGACTCATATTTCCAGCTGCACTCAGCTTAGCTGAACATCTGCCATAGAAGTTGTATGGTGCGACCAACACTGCGAGCTGAGGGCAAACTCCCTCTTCCCCAGCCTTTTGCAATGTCTCCACCACTGATGCTGACAGCCAAAGCAGCAAGTGAAGTGGGTTAGTAGTTAACGTGATATAATTCAGGCAGGGACAACACAAATCATGTAACTGTAGGATATTTTGGAGGACCCTTTCTGGATAGTCGTATCTGTAATTTAGAGGATGATTGTCGTATTGTAACTCTGCAAAATATTTTGGGATAGAGTTGGAAAGAACATTACACGTTAACGCTGGAGCTCAGGGGTGGACAGCTGAGTCTGGGTCAGTCCAGGACTGTGTTTACACATATGGTGTTCAGACTACTTGGGAAGTAGTAGAAATGTTCCACCACTTCCATCTGCCAGCCCATGCAGTCCTGGCAGGCTCCTTTCCTGAATACAAGCCCATTTTCCTGGACTATTTCCATCGCAACTGCCAAGCCATCGTTGGTTCTTGCACCTTCCATTGCCCATGCGCACGAAGCTACATTACCTCGTAAATGACCAGCTTGCCCTTGAAGATCGCCAAGAAGTGTGTGGGCTCCTTGCCCATTGTCACGCGCACCTGCACAGCCTCGTCCCCATGCTTTTTGTCCAGCTCGATGGCATTGAGGGCACAGGCGGTGATTTCATCCACAGAGGCATGGCGACCCTGGGGAAGAAAGAGATGCCACATGTAACGTGATGGGTATAAAGGGCATGAAGGGTATAAAGCTCTGCACGGTGTGACATCTTGCCAATCCCAAGCCCTGCATATAATATCGTGAGATCAGAGTTAAAACGACCAGATGTTTAAATTTCACTTGCGTTCTAGTTTTGGAGGCTTTAGCATCCCATTTTCAAAGCTTCTCTCTGCATTCCAGGGGAGGTAAATATACTTTAAAAAGGAAAGCAGAGATATTCATATACTCACTTGTCTCCAGGAGCTCAGGCTTTAAGGGACGATCTGAAAGACTGCAAAGTTTGACCTCAGCACTGTAAGCCACATCATCCTTCACTATTTCTGTCTGACATTGCTGGCTCTCAGTCTGATGCCAGCTTGGGCTCAGAGTGTCCATGCTGCCTACAAAGCACAGCTTGGGCTATTTGCAATGGACAACTAATGAGCAAAGGGCGTGTGAGTTCTTCTGGATGGGAAGAAGTGGATTGGGAACAGCCCCTTCTGCTTTGGCTTGACCTACCTGCCACATGTAGAGGACATAGTGAGGCCTGCCTGATCTCAGATAGGTGTACAGAACCAGGTAGCAATCACCCCCGTAGAACTGCCCATATGTCTTGGGATTCACTGGCTGCATTTGCAAGTCCTCAATCCTCCACACCTAGTGAAAGAAACATCTCGGTGAGCAGCAGTGGAGTCAACGTGAAGACGGAGTGCAGCCCCTTTGCCAGCAGACCACTGAAGTTCGGGTCTTCAGTTGGAAAGATAAACCTTCCCCTCTCCTCCAGACGCCAGCCTATGTTCCCCCAGCTTGACTAAGTGCTTGCTGGCAAAGTCCGGTCTCTCCAATGACTGCCACAATACATGTGCCATTAATGGACTTTCAGCAGTCGGTAGCCCTCAAGGAGGAGCAGCCTCCAGGTCCCTCTCAGCCCCACAGTCCCTCTCTCAACCAGCTCCATCTTCCGTGGGAGGCCACAAGAATGGGAGAGGGGCCTCTGCTCTGCACAAGTTTGGTTGATATGGACCTAACTGAGAGACAGGGTGAGAAGGGAATCGACTGTATCACCTCATGACCCATGCACACGGCAGGAGAGGGGTCAGCTTGGTGACTGCTTTGCTCCACAGGCCATGGGCTGGAGGAGAAATGCCCCCGAGCTACTGTTAGGGTTGGCAAGCAGGTTGCTCTGGTTGAAACCATGCTTTCTTGGGGAGGATAGGTGGGCACATCTCCACAGCTCCGTACAGCTGCTGCGTGTGAAAAGGCAGAGGCGTTTGGAAACGCTCTGGTAACTGCATCGTCTGTCAGCGAAAGGAGCTCTCTCACCTCTATCTCCCCAGAGGCATCATCTACCATTCTCTGCTCAGCAGCTAGCTCCGGTCTGGCGTGGAGCTGAGTGGTGTCAAACTTCACCTGCTCCACCTTGGCTGCATGCACCAGCAGAAAAAAAACCAAGAACCCAGTGAATGCACAGTTACATACAAACCCTCTGCATCACCCTCACGCACACACACAATCGTTATAGACGCGAGAAAAGCCTGGTCCGCCGTTGCAAGAAGTTAGTCTTGCCACCAGTAAGCCAATGTTGATTTTGGAATATGCAAGAGCTCACGCACTCCAGTGTTGATCTGTTACAGGCTGGCAACTGGCCATATAGCACGTTCCAGTAATGATTGGCTGGTAAAGATATTAGTTGTCTCCTGACTGAAAATTCATAATTGTTTTCCAAATCTATACATATTTACCTCCTTTTAAAATGTTGCTTTCAGAAATGAAATGGCTACATTTCTCCAGCTCATGGTAAAGAGAGAGTATTTATGGACAGCACAGAGAAAGACAGAGGTCGAGAGAAAAGGGAGAACTTGCAAAGCCGAGAGATTTGCGGCTCTCAGGGTATTATTGATGGAGACATTCAGCATCTCTGTCACCATCCCACCATTCATCAACAAGTTCTCTCTCTTCGGTATTGTTTACTCTTTGGGGTTAATGCATTGTAATATTCACTTCAGCAGCGTGATAAATTGAGGCACTGCTTACACCTGGTGTAAATACGGAATAATTCCATTGATGTCAGGAGGGTCTTGGATGGATGCCAGTGTAAATGAAAGCAGAATGTTGTTCAACACTTCCTTATCAGGTTCAGTATTAGCCCTTTATAAAGAAAATTAGGAAGTTCTGCATGTGTGAAATTTTACATACAATTTTTCAGATGAAAGTGATCTTCTGCCAACATTTACATTTGGAATAAGTGGCAGTTTAGTTCATATAAGAAGCCTCAGCAGTTCTGAATGTTGTTCAGTTCCCAAATCCTTTGCATCTACTGAAGAAGGTGGCAAATACAAGGCATGACAAGAATGTGCACTAGATTTTCAGGATACTGAAGGCAGGAAACAGTTAATGTGAATGATGTTCCCTCAGCTGTGGCTTAGCACAGGTAGGAAAGCCAAATCCAGGACAAACATGCTCACCAATTTTGCCAGTAGTGTAGACTTTGCCCAGTCCTTGCGTTTCATCCTTTTCTGTCCACCTCTGGAAGAGCTGTTTAAACATGGCTGACTCTGCTCCATCACTGATCACTTCAACGTTGGTGGATGAAGGATAGCCTTTGGCTTGGATAAAACCCTAGTGGGGTTGAAAAAGGACATTAGTGGGGACACACCGAGCTTTTTACACACATGGGAAGAGGGATGCGGACATGAAACAGCCCAGAGAGTGAACATCCTCCAGTGAACACATGACCAAGGGGCAGGATTCACCCCAGGACTTGCGTTCAGACTTACAAACAGAGATGTCTACAAGCTCTCACTGTAGTATCCATGTTTATTTCTGTGTTTAGGGGACTGAACCCTAACCCTAGAGGCTGGTCACCTGGATCACATCCTACGCTTAATCTCTACATGGCACCTTAATCTTGAAGAAAATCTCACTCAATGGGTCTAATGAAAAATCTTCCTCCTCTATCTCAGACAGCTCCATTGATGGCTTCTGGGGATGGATCTAGGACTGGAGGGAGCAGTGATGGGGTGTGCCCATGACCCAAGAGCCTAGTTCAGTTCTTTGCTTTTCTCCAACCTTTTTGTCCCTCTCTAAAACAAGTAAACTGTCCTCCCTGTAGTATGATAGAGAGCATGCATGCCAGGGTAGTGACGGGATGGAGCCAGCTAAGTACCCCAGAGCATGATGTGTGTTCTGAAGGGACTAAACACTCACAAATCTCTATTTTTTTTCTTTTTTTTTTTTTCTAAACCCACATTATTTCTTTGCAATAGAACTACTATTGAGATAAAAGACTACTACAAAAGAGGTGCTTGATACAATACGAGAGGGAAGAAAATTATCTGTGTTCTGCCACAATGCCAAAGTCATTGCTTGTTTTTTGGGAACTGCTCTCATGTTTATCTCTGCAGGTTCCAGGATGACCTGGAGGTACAGTGCTGACAGCCGTGGTTCAGGAAAGGAGCCTGACTGTGGGCTTCTGAGCATTCATCTTCTGCTGTAAATACTGCAGCCACACACTACCCCCAGGGAAAAGCAGAGCAGATGGTCTTCCCATCCCTCCCACCTGCCACACTGAAAGAAAGAGATATCTTTTGTTCTACATGTGTAGCTCAGGGCCAGAATTTGCAGAGCTGATTGATTGCCTACTAAAAAGCATCCGAGTTAAGCTTTTGAAAGGAGCATGGAGGACTGCAAGATAAGTTTTAAGGCAAAGTTTGTCTAAGATTTTCTTCTCCAAGACAATAGATACAATTGGTATTGAAGCTGGGTGTCTCCAGGTAAGACCTGGTTGAAGGTGGGGACACTGAAGTTCGGTATCTCCTAGTAAGATGAATTAAAAGCTAAGTTCCCTTGTAGCATTTACTTCAATGTGCCAACTTGTGAAAAAACCTACCAAATGCCTTACTTGCTCAGGCTCCCTTGAGGCTAATTTTTTTCTGAAAGGAAGAGTTGAGGCATGCTCTGCCAGAAAATAACTGCATGGCAGCTCATCTGGAGGAGCGGCATAGGTGCCAGGGCACTATGCTGGTGTGCTCTACCTTAATGTGAGCCCTGTGCTTGCCTCAGGTTGGCCAATCTGAATTAATAGCAGTTAATAACAGATCTTCTTCTACCCAGTGGAAGAGCCCTGTATCATCTTCAAATTCACAGGCTGTCGCGGTTTAACCCCAGTCAGCAACTAGGCACCACGCAGCCGCTCGCTCACTTCCCCCCCACCCAGTGGGATGGGGGAGAGAATCGGGAAAGAAAAGTAAAACTCATGGGTTGAGATAAAGACAGTTTAATAGGACAAAAAGGAAGAAAATAATAATGATGATAATAATAATAATAAAATTACAATAATAATAATAAAAGAATTGGAATATACAAAACAAGTGATGCACAATGCAACTGCTCACCACTCGCCGACTGGTGCCCAGTTAGTTCCCAAGCAGTGATCTCCCCCAGGCCAACTCCCCCCAGTTTATATACTGGACATGACGTCACATGGTATGGAATACCCCTTTGGCCAGTTTGGGTCAGCTGCCCTGGCTGTGTCTCCTCCCAACTTCTTGTGCCCCTCCAGCCTTCTTGCTGGCTGGGCATCAGAAGCTGAACAATCCTTGACTTTAGACTAAACACTA
The DNA here is from genome assembly GCF_026419915.1 of Harpia harpyja. Taxonomy (NCBI): domain Eukaryota; kingdom Metazoa; phylum Chordata; class Aves; order Accipitriformes; family Accipitridae; genus Harpia; species Harpia harpyja. Next base: position 103,884,152 of record NC_068940.1, read on the forward strand.
CTTAGCAACAACTGAAAACATCAGTGTGTTATCAACATTAGTCTCATATTAAATCCCAAACATAACACTATACCAGCTACTAGAAAGAAAATTAACTCTATCCCAGCCGAAACCAGGACACATGCAGAACCTGGGCCCAGATCCATTGGTGCTGTGAAAAAGACTTGTTGCCTGTAATGGACTTGCAGTTGAGGCTTGTAGCACCTACATAAAAGGTCTGGCTTTTCCAGAGACCCCAAGTAATTGAGTTCCTCACTGACTTGCACAAGGTGTTACTCTCGGTTGGGAACACAAGAGATGCCTTTCAGGGCCAGAGCAGTGGTCCGTGCTGCCTGGGACAGTGGCATTAAGAGATGCCGTTTAGTGACACATGAGCTTGGGGGCTGTTTTCCCTGTGATCCCTTCACTCTCCCCAGCATCCACAATAATGGGTCATGGATGTTAGAGAGAATGTAAGAGCCCCTTTAATATCTGTTTATGGACCTCTTGACCATGAACTTGTCTAATCCCATCTCGACCCTGCTGATACTCTCTGCCTCCACCATCTCGTGAATCATCAAATTCCAGAAATCCACCATTTACTGCGTAACAAATTATTTACTTTTATACTTTCTTTTCTTTAACAAATTTCTTCGTAGTTTTAGTGGCAGGTCTTAGTTCTAATGCAATTTGGTGACTAACAATTTTGTGTTTACGTCATCATGCCTCCGTTAGATGTTTAACTTCTCTCTCTGCTACTACACAGGCCAGCTCCTCAAGACGCACACTTAATTGTAATTAGTGGTCAGATCTAGATTAGCACTTAGTCAACCTCCCACGACATTGTTTGCACTATATTACAACTCACCACAGCTCGAGTGAAGGCTGCTTTTTTCTCTTCCAGGCTGGAGGCTTTTCCTCTCCAGACGTAAATCTTAAACCCACCTTGGTCTAAAATGTAGCAGTCCTGAGGTGAAACAGAAAAAACAGACATAAAAAACTCTGTGCAAGCAAAGGTCCTAATTTGTAGCCTACTCGGGTTGGATCCTTCTGGAAGATTTAGATTAGATATAGATCTAGCTCATTTCCTTGCCTTGCAGAGCTCTAATCCTGGTGCAATCATTAGCAGAGGCAACAGAGGATGGATTTACTGTGGTTCATAAATGGACTACAACTACCATCAACCCTACAGTGCAAGGGTTCATGAGTATGCTGACTTTGCGAGCACACCTGACCCAGGCAGCTGCCCTTTAACTGTAATGAGTTAAAATATGTGTTTTTCTTAGGCATTGCTCAAAACTGGCCATTACCATCTCATGAGAGATTTTCCCAAACCAATGGAAACACCAGCTCCAAAAGGCTCCAGGAGAAGTGTATGCTGAAATATCGTCCTCAGTCTGCTGCTGGTGGTGCTCATTTATGCCAAAACTGCTACTAAAGGAGCAGGAAAAGTCCAAATTAGACATCTTCTGCATGACTATTTTGTGTCCCCGATCTGGAGCTAAAAGTGTTGCATTATTGTGGATGCAGCAGGATCCTGAACCCAAAAGGGCTGAGATGGCGGCTGAGCAGCCTGTCTCCACTGCAGAGAGTTGGTGCTCCAAACTGACAAACCACTGCGTGACCAAAGGCTTCTCGTTTTTCAGACTGAACTTTGGCAAGAAAAGCAAAAGCTTCACATGCCTGTAGAAGGAGACTGAGATTTAACAAGGCTGACACCAGGGTGAATAAGGGAGCTGGAGCCTTGCAGCACAACACTGTTTTGGAACAGGCTGCTTTGCACTGCAGAGAATTAAGGATGAGCAATTCTCTGACAAATTCTAGCCAGAAGGATATTATTCTGTTTTCTGAAAGCCTTTGAACAGAGGGTCTGTAAGGAATCTCCTTGCAGGGTGGGTCACTGAAACCAGCCACTTGCTACAGCAGGAAAACGTATCTGCATGATTTTGTGAGCAGAGTATTTATTTGCTCTGAATTCTGCAGATGGAAGGCTATCCCTGAACATCAGGTATGGAGAAGCCTTATTTCCATCTGGAATATATTGCTGGCCCACAGCAATCCTTGACTCTGATTGCCAAGCTAATGTCATCTTTGGCTGAGAGGGTCAATTTGCCATCTCTCGTTAGAGCAGCTTCAACGCACCACCTACTTCTGGCCACTTAGTAGGGCTAAGCTGTCCTGTTTTCAGAGGACACCTGATAAACCTGAATGGTTGGAAGGGCTGATAATTTTCAGGAAACAGGGTATACCATTGAAACAGGTGCTCAGCTGAGAATATAGCAAGCCACAGCATCCTTTTCTCGCTGTAAGGACTGATGGCTTTCTCTCACCTCGTGCTGGAGCAGATCCTGCGTCAGGGGTCGGGTGGCTATCTCCTGTACCACCAGGTCGTTGTCCTTCTCGTAGACACTGAAAGACAGAGTCACCAAGCAGAGTCAGCTTCTTAGCACTCGCCGTGAGAAAGGAGTAGGGTTTGCAGCCCATCCCTGGACTTACTGGTAGAGCCGGACATTTGCTTTCTGCAGCTCATCTGCTTTCGCATCTGGGATGGCATCTCGGAGCTCCCCGTGCCTCTCACCCAGCACCATCTTCATGATCTGCATGAGGTCTGGGGAGTCTTTCTCGTTGTCAATAATGCCGATCTGAGCGCGGCCACCTCTTTCGCTGTCCCTGATGCTGCGAGCCAGCACGAGACCCTGCACAAGGATCACCAGGGGATGAGTCCTGATCCAGACAACAAATTCAGCGTGACTCAGACCTACAGCAATGACTAAGCACCAATAGTCCAAGCCAGATTACCACAGATCTCTGAAGCTTCTAGTGTCCTCCAAATTTAGCTATTAAAAAAGAGGATGCCTATAACACCTGCTTATTAACTAACTCTCAGGAAAATATTGCTTATTACAGTCGCTCCGGGAGCTTGCTCCCGCAGGGCACAGGCACACAGTAGCCACAGCAGGCGTTGCCTATGAGTGACTGTACATGAGCAGGTCCAAATATCTTCTGAGATGGTCTGGAGAGAGATGCATGCATGCTGAGGATGAGGCTGGATGCTGCAGAGCTGCAGAACCCTGGGTGCCCCGTGGTGACATTTTACATTTAAATCTTTCAAGTATTCAAAAACCGTGGATGTTTTCTGTAAAAAAAGCAGCGTGAAATGCCAAGCATCTAAGTAGACTGAAATTTCCATTTTCCATTGAATTCCTTTTTCCATGCCTCTTACCACAATAGCTTTGAAAGGGGCCCCTCTTTGTTAGACCTAGGAAACGACCTGCTTGATTGCCAGGCTTGAGATGAACCATGGCCTCTTCCTCACAGCAGCCTTCCTTCTACCTGCCCCCCCTTCTCTGTGTCCTGAGAGTTTCTTTGTCTCTTCTCCACCCTCCATTGGATCTTCTCTAGCCATTGTGTCCTGGAAAAGTGCCTTCCCTGCGAAGCTTCCCCATCTCCTAGCTCATCAGGCACTATCATGTGAAGAGCAGTCCCACCTGTCTTTTAATATGTATAATGACTGGCTACAAATTAGGCCACCAACTTTGCTGATAACCCACTAATATATCTTGCTTTATTACATCTCTGTACCTCAGTTCCTCTATCAGTAAAATAAGGATAATGACCCCTTTGCAAAGTGCCTCAAGAGCTATGGATCTGACCTATCAACACCTGGGTTATGTATTCCTGCTTGTCTCATACTGACCAAGCTGGAATTCCCCGTGATTCTGTAAAAAAAAAAAAAAAAAAAAAAAAGAAAATTCATCTACCTATGGGGTAGTTACTGCAGCTAAACCTACTGGTGTTGCTGACTTTTTAGTCCCACATCATGCAAACTACAGGGCACAGAGGGATGGAGACGGACCTCCCCAGAAGCAGAGGAGCTGGATGCCTTTCTGGAGCTGGAGCTACTGATGTGCTCATGGTCGTCCATGAAACCCAAGCAGAGGCCAGGTCTGAACTGGAGCAAAGCAGTTTGTTGGGCCTCTGATACCAGCAGATGGGCAAGTAGATGATTTACCATGATCTTCTCTGTTTATCTGCGTATCGCTGATTTTACTGAGATTTTCCCTGTGCAAACACTGAGTGTTGGTTTTTTGGTTTTTTTTGGTTTTGTTTTTTTTCCTTTTTCCCCTCCAGGCATCACAAAATACTGCTAGTAAACCAAAGGTCTGTACTCACCCTGGATTTCTCAGCAATGCTGCAGCTGGGGCCGTTCCACTGAATCAGCACTTTCCCGAGGTCCAGCAAGAAAACATCACCCTTATTGAAACTGTCCCAGGAAAGTGCTACCTGTCATGAGGAAATTAGAGAATTTGGCAAACCAGGGGGGACAACAAGAGCTGCAGGAGACAAATCACAGCCATTGCAAACTTGCCCCTGGGGATGTGAGAACTGGTCTGCAATGATATGCTCATTTTTGTAGCACTCAGCTATTCGGAGCTCAATGGCTTCTCTCGTGATAATACAAAACGCCCAAGCAAGGTCTTGAAAACAATCCTGTAGTAGGGGTTCTTGAGCAGAGATGAGCTGTCTAGAAGGCAAACCTGGTCGAAAATGGGTGTAGGAGGAGAGGCAAGGAGAAATGATCGATAAGAAGAGAGGGCTTTTCTTTTTACCTCTGTGGCGGACACATGCTTCTTCCCCTTGACATGAAGAAGACGCTTGATGTTGTACATATTGGTCTCCACATGCTTAAATCCTGAAGCCACTCCACCCTTCTTGTAGCTGTTGTGTAGCAGGGAATAAAGAGTTAGAGCTGGTTAGAAAATGCCTTTCCCTCTACCCTCTGAGAACATCTCAAGCTTGTGGTGACAATTAAAAAACTTAGAGCCAACATAATCTCAAAGTCTTAAAAATGGAATGTCAAATGCTGTATTGCCTCACGCTACTGTTTATGGTCCCTGGTCAAACCATGACTCCTCATGTTGTTCATCTGCCTGTTATGGGTGTTGTGTTGCTTTTGTGCATCTTGGGAGAAGGTGTGTAGATGAACAGGTAGGTCAGGGATGGCAATGGAAACGCAACACAACCAAACTGAAAATGCCATTAACCATGGCAGTGGCATCTCAGAATTGAAATATGCTGTAAACATTCAATTAAAAAATGAAACATATTTTGCAGAAAACAGACTTTTTGCTAAAATCTGGTTTTGTTCAAAATAGTTATCCTTTTAAAAGTAGCTTAGATAGGAAATTGTTGCCATAAGTAGAACAAAATGCTATTGTAAAAAGGTATAGGACACTGTCCTTCTCTCAAATTTAATCTACCAATTCTGTTCTTCCATCCTTGAACACACACTTTGCAATAGCTGCTGTTAGCACTGTATTGCATCACTGCATGATGCCATCCCCTCCTTTCCATGCAGCTTTGCAAGGAAGACACAATCACATCATGAGAGGACACGGTCCCCCAAGGAAGTCCCAGAGCCTTTTTACTGGGTTTTGGGCAAGGTTAACCCACTTCCACATATCCTATACCATTTTAGAAAACAGATCCAATGTTCATATTATAGTGATAATTGACAGAATGTAATTGCCATTTATGGGAAAAAGTGAGAATTACTAGGAGTCTTATAATTTTGCCACGTGGGTAACACATGTATTTTATCATAGCTTGGAAGAGATTGGCAAAGGTGGTCAGGCGTGTGAGTGATTCACAGTACTTTAGACTTGTTTGGCCCAGTTGAACATACCCACAGAAGGATGGTCTGGTGATTAGTCCACCTGCCAAGGTGTGGAAAGAGCCTGGTTTAATTTCTAATTCTGCCTCAGACTTCCTGCTTGACCTTAGGGATGTGGTTTAGACCAAGAAGTCGTCTAACTCATACTGATTTCAGAGGCAGATAGGTTTCCAAATAGACTTCTAAATCTACATGCTTTTGAAGGTCTGAAGTTTAGTCCTTCATTGCCCCTTACTCATCTTTATGATGAGGTTAAAAGCACTTTTTTGCCTCACAAAAGTCCTGAGGAAACTCATGAAAGGTTGTAGAGATGCACAATACAGAGGTATAAAAAAACAGATTGGGATACAGGGTATTAACTGAGGATGGGTTTTCATCTGAGCTTTCTTCAGCTGTTTAAAAGCAAGGCACTTAGGCTATTTATTGCCAGTGAAGGTCCTCCAGGAGGACAGTTGTTGGAGTCACCTTCCAAAGACCCCAAAGGGAGCAAAGGCCACAGAATTGGATTCAACAGTATCTTTTAGATGGCAGAAGTTCAGAGTCAAACTTTCCTTCCACTACAGGAGTATTACTCCCAGTGTGAGCCAAATCAGCACTTCTTTTCCAGGTGGATATTAGTCTGAACTGCCCTGAATGGACATATTTATCTAAAGTGTGTAGAGGAGAGGAAGGAATACCCTAAGGTGAACAAAAGGGAGGTGCAATCACAGCAAACATCTGGGAAAATGATCAGTAGAACAGAATGACATGGTTCCAGACTCAATGCTTACAACTAAAATTTTCAAAATAGGAAATTTTTCTTCTGAATTTTGACCAACTTCAGTGCTGATCCATATTTTTCAGATTTTTGGAATGTTGATGGCTCTGAGATGTGGAGAAGCAGATGAAACCTGGGGACCATAACCCACCTCGTTGCAGGGTATTTTATGCTACTCACATAATGCCATTGCGGAAATAACTTTGGAAGGTCTCAGACTCATGTCCCTGCACTTCTCGGTGCTGCACGGGATTCCCCCTGAGCGCATTGTCCAGCTGGGTGATGTACAGGGCCGCGGCCCCTTGCTCATCCTGAGATGAATCCTTGCCAATCCAGTAATGCAAATCCACAGCGGAGCCGCGAGAGGTTCTTTTGGTCTGGAAGAGTTGGGAAAGACAAGTCAGGATGAAGACACAGCCCATATGTATGTTTCAAACAATATTGCTGGCCGGTGAGACCTGCCAAACCCAAGTAACCATGGAGCCCTATCTCAGGACCTTTCCCAGTTCTGCCTTTCTCCTGGGGAAGGGGAGAAAGGACAGACCCTTAGGATAATCCCTGAGAGCTTCAGCCTGGAGCCAGGGACCTGATTTGGGAGAGCATTTATGTGGCTTAGGTACATATTGCACTGAAGCATGTTTGTCTCTTATGTGCTTTTATAACTCTTGTTATCAAGGAAAACTGAGCACATCTGCAATTACAAAAATTGATGCGTTCAACTCGTCCTACTTTTTTAGAGTTTGATATAAAAATTTAAAAGAGACTAGGGAAGTGATTGTCCTGTGTCCAGTGTACTCGGCACTGGTGAGGCCGCACCTCGAGTGCTGTGTTCAGTTTTGGGCCCCTCACTACAGGAAAAACATGGAAGTGTTGCAGCGTGTCCAGAGAAGGGCAACCAAGTTGGTGAGGGATCTGGAGCACAAGTCTTATGAGGAGCGGCTGAGGGAACTGGGGTTGTTTAGCCTGGAGAAAAGGAGGCTGAGGGGAGACCTTATCGCTCTACAACTACCTGAAAGGAGGGTGTAGTGAGGTGGGTGCTGGTCTCTTCTATCAAGTAACAAGTGATAGGACGACAGGAAATGGCCTCAAGTTGGGCCAGGGGAGGTTTAGATTGGATATTAGGAAAAATTTCTTCACTGAAAGGGTTGTCAAGCATTGGAACAGGCCGCCCAGAGAAGTGGTAGAGTCACCGTCCCTGGAGGTGTTCGTAAGATGTGTAGACGTGGTACTTAGGGACGTGGTTTAGTGGTGGACTTGGCAGTGCTAGGTCAATGGTTGGACTTGATGATCTTAAAGTCTTTTCCAACCTAAATGATTCTATGATTCATAGATCACCTTTTAAAATGTAATGTACACTGCTATTTATTTGCCCGGAGATACTATCCTTTCTTTCCCATTCTCTTTCTCATATCACACTACATAGTAACACAAACTGCCTCTGAATTCCTGCTGACTTGCAAAACAGACATAACTCCAAATGGAGCTGAGCCTGCGTGTGCATGCTGTGATTCATCTTATTACAGAAAAACCCAATAGCCTAGAAAGAGGAGGCAAGGGATCTGAGAACAGGTGCGCTTATTGTTATGTGAGTTGTGCCAGTTATTTTTCAGCACCTACTGTGTTAAACCCTATCATGGACACCTGGGAAAGGTAATAAAAGCTCATTTTATAAACTGGATTTGACACTAAGTTCTGTTTATTTGCTTTGTGCAGTGATACCACAGCGAAACACACTAGAAGAAGTTGAATAAAATACAGCTCAGTTCCTCTAGGCACAGCTAATTAATTTGTTGCAAAATTACTCAGTTTAATACCCTGTTATTGAAGATGATCAAAGTCCCATTGTCTTGTGGACTATCTTTGTTTGGAGAGGCTCCAGTCAGGATGCAGAATGCACAGATGAGCATTTTTACCCTGCCATCTGCAGGGGGAAAGGAGAGTTGTGGGCTGATTGAGGGTTTTTCTACCTGGGGAAGCTATTGCAACATAGGCTGAGCCTGTGAGCATCAAAATCTATACCGATATCTGTAGTCAGCTCCTTGCAAGAACACTCATATTCTGCTCTAAGCAAGTCTTTGCATAGCTGCTACCAAATCGATTCAGCACTCGAAAGGTAGCATAAAGGCATGTGGAGGGTGAATTAGAGCAGGAGACCCATTCTGCATCGCTATCTCAGCCTGATTTCCTAGCTTGACGTATAGTGGATGTGCCTTTGGTTCCTGTGGGATAGTGGAGGCTTTGCTGTCTCTTGACTGATGGAGATGTTTGCAGGAGGGACACTCAGACCCAGGAATTGGGAAACGCTTCTGGTTTCCACTGTACGGACATTGATAGATGCAATGGGGCCTGCATTGCTCTGTGAAGATGAAGGTTTGGAAGGAAGTTTGGGAGCTGAGTGAAACACATCATCCTCCCACAGAGCTTCAGGAACACAAGGCACTTTGTACAGCCCATATAGTCGAGTTGGTTCCCAGAAATTCCTCATGCTTCTGGCTAGCCTGGGTTCAGCTGGTTGCGAGAAGGTCTGGACCAAATTTGGGAGGAACAGATGAAGTATCCTAATGGGGACATGAGAAGGGCTGCAGAGACTCTTTGCTGCTTGTGTGACACCAAGTGGCACACCTCCATAACCCACATCATCTGCTGAAAATAAGACCCTCCAGTCAGCCAACTCTCACACCCCCAAAAGACTCCTGTAAGTCATGCAAATGTAGGCCTTTATTTAGTTTGCCAGGAATGTACTGGATATTTTGCCATGTCTGGATATGACTCAGTAAATAATTTTAATGAATTAGTAAGTTAATGGTTCCTCCGGACTTCTGATTTACTAAACACACAGTGTTGTTGCAACAGCCATGTTAAATTCAGGTGCGTGATTAGATGGTGAACATACATGTACAACCACTTTTACCCACAGTGCTGCTCTCACCAGTGAGGGTGCCTAGGATCCAAGTCAGAGCTAAACAAAAAGGGTTGAACCAGTTGCCTACCAAAAAGACCAATGTTTGCTACCCTTACTTACGTGCAGAATTATGTAGCAGTCTCCTTCAAAAAAAGTCCCATAAGCCTTTTCAGGTACAGGAACCATCTTCATATTCTGCAAGGAAATGAGTGTTTGGGTCATTGCTAGAACTTCAGAGGCAGAAGTTGATGTGTGTGAAAAAGGACAGCTGGGGTGCACGAAACACTAAGGTGACAATCGGGGTTTGGGGAAGGAAGAATCAAGGCTGTGCTTGTGAGCTGGGAAAAGCCACTTCTGGGGGATATCCCAAAAGTACTAAGGGGTGAGAAGGGGCAAAGGGTAATGCTTCTTCGACAAATTGACAAGTATTTTTTAGTTTCCTTGCCCTTCTGCAATCCTGTAGGTCTGGAGCAAGAAGACCTGGAGGTCAGGCTGAAGTGCTCCAGAGCTTGCATTTGTAGGGAGTTTCCCAGGGGACTGAGCACATCTCATCCTAGGTTTAGTTTTGGGGCATGGTTTTTACTCAGTATCCTTAAGTTCAAGGATAACTTTCAGAGCTTTGTTAGGATAACCACTTTGCCAGGGATTCATAGCAACCAGCAGTGCTGAGAAAAGACAGACTTGAGGACACTGATGTGTCCCTCACGCCTCCTGGCCCTAATGGCACACTTCATCTGGTGCAAGCGCACAATTAACCAGCCATGCCTGCCCAGTGTAGGTGCCTGGATGTGCCACCCACCAGTATACATGCAGCTTCTGGGCTTGAACTGGCTCTGTGGTTCCCTGGAATTAGAGACATGCATTCTTCTGGTGGCCTAACTGGTTTCCCGGCATACCAGCTTGACCCTTGTGAACCAACTCGTCTCTAATTACAGATTCTCTGGAAAGAAGCTTAGTACAGTGCTTCGGAGAGAAATGGAAAGGCAAAGACCCTGTGATATTTGGAACATAGCTGGGACCTGTGGAGGGCCACCACCACTTGAAGACATGTGTTGGAGCCCTGTCCCACTGCTCCCGAGCGGACTCTGCACCTCAGTCTATGCCCCCTCTCATTGCAGGGGAACGTTCTTGGTGAATTGGGTCAGAAAAAGGCAGAATTGAGCACAGCTCAGCTCCAATCCAAAATCAAATATCACCACAAGCAGAAGGTGACCTCACAGGCTGCAGTATCTCTCCTTGCAGTGACCCATTGATCAGAGTGGGAAAGACAAGGATCAAGTGCAAATAGACTGCCTTGGCTCCAAAAATGGGTGCTTTCCTCACAGCAGCTGCTGGTATAGACTAAGGTTACCTATGCATAAACCCTCTTCCTGGTGAAACAGGGAATTAATTTCTGCTGTGCTAAAGCAGCCTTGCATTGGTTCCCAAAGGGGTGAGAAAGCCTCCAGTGCTGGAGGAACAGCTTCAGTCCCACCGCATTCATGTTTCCTTAGTCAATATTATCCCTGTTTTGCAGAGCAGGAAACCAAAGCAATAACATGTTGAAAGTTGCATAGGGAGATGCTGGGTCTCCTGTTTCCCACTGTATCTTACCTGTGAGACCCTCTTTTCCCACCCAGATTACTTCAAGATATCTCTTTCTTGAAACATATATACACACACGTGCAGAAGACATATGCCATCATTGCTTCTTGTCATACCTCTATGCCCCATATCTGCAGTCCCAGCTTTCTCTCAATAGTTGGGAGATTTGTGTCACTGTCTGTCATCCTGCAGTCTGACCTAGAAGGGAAAGGAAGAAGAAAAACCAAAATATCTATATAATTGGATACAATAGTAAGTGTGCTAGTCAGCTGGGTTCCTCTTACTGTCAGTGGAGGTTTAATATAGATAATCCACACCTTGAAGTGTCTCTATCTCTCTGCTGACTATGAATAGAGCACAGCTGTACTTATCAACAGTTAGGTGGGATGAACCTGCATTCCCAGGCTATCCATGCTCATGGGGGACCAAGCAAAGTGTGGGAATCACAGCCCAGCAAAGCCTGGATAGGATACTGTTGTTCCGGTGTGGGATTATTTTTCCCCTATTTGAATAGGTGGAAAGGATTTGCCGGGGTGTTGGACCTGACATCAGTACTGCTTTGTTCCCACCATGGCATGAGGGGTGGCAGAGACAACAGTGAACCTCCAGGAGACCCATGCCCTCCTGGAGCAGCCACTGGAGGTCAGGTCAGGTACCCTGAGGCACTGGGAGCCTAAGGAATGAAGCCCTTCCACTTCAGGATGAGGTTCAGGTCTAAATTAAGACACCTGCAAGGTATCTCAGGGCAGGGCACCAGGCTCTCAGCTCCGTAAAGGTCAACGGAGACTTAGCCAGCACAGTCAGCAGAGCATATGGAGCCATCCAATTGATGACCCAGATGTCTTCTTTACACGTAGCTGAGCAGCAACCTAGGCTCTGCTGCCTGTATGGGGAAGAGGTAGGTTTCAGGTTTCAGTTGCCCACACAAAGGTGTCTGGGGACGTTTGAGATGTTTTTGGTATCTCCGGCTGCCCCTCTGTTGGGAGAACATGTCCCATCTATCATCTGTAGTATCTACCAGCCATGAAAAGAAAAAAGGACTACCCTTAGCTATGCTCCCTGTTCCTACTGCTTGGATAGCTGAGGTTTTGCTCAAGAAGCAACTTCTGAACCCAGCTTGTTTACAGGGCAACCTCCTGGTGCAAATCATACCTAAACCCGATGCATATGAAAACAGTGGGTGACATCCCAGCAGAGCTGGCGGGCCCATGGGGCATGGCCGGTGCCTCCTGAGCAGCTCAGCTCTGCTGCAGCAGCCACGGGACAGACTGTGCTTGCGTAGGAGCAAGACCCATATCAACCTTTCCCGTATGAGTCAATCCTGCTCACAAATCAAGGTCCAGCTTCGAGAGAAAACACAGCTCACTGATTTCTGCGTTTTGCATTCATTTGCTTCGCCAGCACGCTCCCCCGATTTGCATTTGCTCATGACAGACTGAACAATTGTACTACGTTAAAAACAACAACTTGATTGACTGCATTTTATTCTCTGTCTCTGGATGAAAAGGCTGCACTGATTGTAGGCCACGGCCTCTCCTGCGCTCCTCTGCTCAGCTGTAGGAAACCGCCTACGAGAAGGAATGGTGCCATGGCTGCCTCGACTCGGCACAACAGCTGAGCCACGGTAAGATGAAAAATAAAGAAGCTATTGCACAAAGCCATGGAAGAAGCTTCTGAAGAAAGGAAAGAACAAAGACAGATGATCCCCGGCCAAAAGGCGTGGGGATTTATTGCTCATGTTCTGAGAGCATGGAGAGACGTGTTGCACTTGGCACCATAAAGTCATAAGAAGCGATGGTCCTTCTCCTGAAGAGTTTGCACACTAAGTAAGAGCACAAAAATTGCTGTTCTAGGTGGGAACATTGGTCCGTCCAGATCTCCCACAGCCCAGAGCTGCCAGCCCCTGGCTCCTTGCACAGGCAGTAGAGAGATGCAGGTACCTCCAGGGGTGTTTTGAGTGCAGCCCCAACGCCGCTCGACTAACTGAGCAGGCACCCACAGTCCATCAGCACTCCGTAGCGGGAGTCAGACACACTCACACTTTCCTGAACACAGTCTGAAGGACTGTGGAAGACTGAGTCCATGTAGCCTCATGAACCTAGCAGGAGCACATTCACCAACCTTCATCTCCCTCTCAGGTCCTCCAGAGAGCTTCCAGGCAAGAAGACAAACAGTGTGGAGAAAAAAAGAAATTTTTCATCTCAGTTCCCAGAAAGGTAATTGAGACCCACACAGATTAAAAGGCAGATCCAGGAAGATATTTCAGTGTCTACAGAGGAGCTAGACATTTTCTGAATGGGGTCCTGACTCACCTACTGTGAAGTCCAGGTCTATCAGGAACTGAAGCCAAAAACATGATCCCAGTTCAGATCTTTAACCAAAAGACCTTTCCTTTCTTTTAATACAGCATTCAAAAGGTCCCTATCAAAGAAAAACCCAAATGAAGCCCCCTTCCCTCAGTTATCTTTTTAATTTATTTAGAGTTTTTCCTTCCAGCATCAAAACAGGAACAACCTGAAGACAAATCCAGTAAAGACGTTTGTATGTGAGGGAGACTTCAGGGGGAGAAATTTTTTAGCAAAACTGACACTGCTCCCTGTAGAAGGCAGCAGGCGTCTTGCTCGCCTGCTAACAGCGCAGGAAACTGGCAGCTGTGAGACACAGCTGGCTCCCTGCTTCTCCCAGCATCCCAACCTTTCCCATCAGAAAAGTTAACCCAAAGGATGCTGAGATTCCTCTGAGCGCAGACAGCCGTGTTGGACAAAACCCTCCGAAAGCCAGCAATGCTCTACCGATTCCCACCCAAAACTCTTTGACTCAAAATGGGGATCTTGGATCTCCTCTGCTCCTGGAGCTCCTTTCTCCATCTGAAACCTGCCCATTAGTGCTGGTCCCCACTTTTCTGGGAAATGCTGCCTCTCCCTTCCTCCTTAGTCATTAAGCTGGGGGGAGCGTGAAGCACAGACAAGGTTGGCTGTTTCTTTGGACTTTCCAGCGTCTTTCGGCTGTTGGCCAAGTTAGAAATAATAGGAATATGACTTATATAATCAGACAGCTCATTTCATTAATGATTTAATGTGGGTTTTTAATTAGATGATCCCATAATTCAACTCCTGCCCAGACACAAAATCCAGTATTTATGGAGTGAGAACTTCGCATCTGTGCTGAAACCAGGAAGGGCAGAAACTTTTCTAACTTCTTTTTAAAAAAAGGGGATGTTAAGAGGCTTGGGTTCATTGTGGGGTTTGAACAGAGATGTCCGGGTCAGTTCCTATCTCAGTCAAACCAGTTTTGCCCAGCGCTGGGTGAAATGCAAATTGGCAAGAAGCATGAGTCAACTGCCTCTGGGGCAGGAATTCACCGGAAAAAAAACTGGTTATGGGGATGGACATTTGCTTCCTTGTACACAGGCACAACTTTACCTCTGAAGGGGGGAGAGAGGCACTAAAGCAGCTGTAGCTCCCCTCTTTGCCTCCACATTAGTAATATGCGACTACCCATTTTCTACTTCCAGGGCCAGCAACTCTATTTCCACCATTTCGCAACCATGGAAAGAGGAGACAAGTTGAAACCATGCGTGTGGGCTGAGGCGGCCACTGCATAGCAAAGACAACTGCTGGCTTGGAGCTGCTCTGCTGGGTCATCCCACTTGGTTAAGATACTACAGATTAAACTGCAAAGAGCAAATGCTGCTGTTGGGTGAGGGCTGAGGACCTGGAAAACAAACATCGGTGGCTGGCATCTTGGCTGGATGTCACAGTGGGAACAACCTGGAGCCTCCAGAGCTAAAAACAAAGCCTTCCCTAAAGCGATCTAGGTAACAAAGCTGGTGGGTGAGGGCAGATGGGTCTCTGTTACACCCGCTCCCCTTCACGTGCTGCCAAAATCACAGCAACGCTCCTGCTTGCTAAATATGATCCCCCATCCCCTCTCTGATCAGCACAGTGTAGGGAAAAGCTTTGCCTTCAGGAAGGACTGGATGACTAATTAAGTGTCAAGGTCACTCCCAAGATTGGTTAATGAATAACAGTTGGGGTGGAAGTGCCAACAATCACTACTTCATTTTGGTCGACCCAGTACGTGTTGAGAAAGCAGACCTAGCAGGACATTTCTTCAGGCAGACTCAGGCTGTTTGGGTGGGGAGGGAAAATAAGGACTCAGAAGGGGGATAGGAGATCATTTCAAACTCCCGAAGTACGTTCTGAATTAAGCCTGATTTGGCTTGTCTGGGTTTTGGCGGCACACTTACTGGGCTGTAGTCACGGTAATAAAAAAACCCCAGTGAAATGACTAATGCTCTGTACAGCTTCGGGAAAATAGGAAGCAGCTGTGGCTCCAGCCTTTCTAGGCTGAAAGGCCTAATTATTGGGAATACTTGGACTGGCATTAGATGAGGTAAACCAGGGCTGTTGAATTGCTTTCATTGTCTCCATTATAGTTGGGCATCTGGGCCCAAGTAGGTGCCATTTTACGTTTGCAGAGAGGACAGCAGTTAACTCTTGTTTTGCCCAGAGGAATGAAATTCAACATTGAGTTACCTTGTGCGGCTCACCAGCTACTGCTCGGGACTGTTGCTTTGAACGGTGACTGTCCAGAAGTACAGCACTCAACCAACATAAGCTGTCTTTTATTTTCATGTTGCAAGAGGAGAAAAAGTGGCTTTTATCTCACATGAAAATGATAGGTAGGGAGGTCCAGCAGTGGGACTTGTCTTCTCTCTCATGCTGTCACACAATCCGTCACATAATATCTTCCTCCAATTTTTTGGCAGGAAGGCAAAGGTTGCATAGTTGAGAGCACCTGCGACGTACATAACCGTGTGTGCTGGTGACAGCTCCTATCCTCTTGCACAATCACAGGAAGGGTTGCAATCAGAGAAGCTGAATCGCATTACCCATGTTGGATGTGCTGGGACATGGTGATGAGGCAGGGAATGGGATATGTGTTTTGGGGGGGTGGCAAAAAAGGAAAAAGTACAGCTCGGCTCACCCTCCTTCTCTCAGTTCCGTGAGGTCCGGGTTCAGGAGCTCAGTGTGGCCAGCATGTCAAGGAGAAGCCTCTGCACCGACGCGGCTGGCTGACCACAGAGAGCACTTCAGCCTTCTTGGAAAGAGCTGTTGCCTGGCAGCTAAAATTACGTAAAACAGGCCTTGAAATAAGATGCTATTTCTGATCATGGTGGGCAATTAAATATTGGAACAGCTTATTAGGGAAGCTGGCAGGCTCGTCTTTACTTAATGTCTTTGAAATGAGACGGCTAAATGGCTGGGATGTGCTCTCTGGGCTCAGCTCCTCAGGGTCTGTGACCGTGAGCCCCTCTTCAGGTGCTGCACTGCCGTGGTTTAACCCCAGCCAGCAACTAAGCACCACGCAGCCGCTCACTCACTCCCCCCACCCACCCAGTGGGATGGGGGAGAAAATCAGGAAAAGAAGTAAAACTCGTGGGTTGAGATAAGAACGGTTTAATAGAACAGAAAAGAAGAAACTAATAATGGTAATGATAACACTAATAAAATGACAACAGTAATAATAAAAGGATTGGAATGTACAAATGATGCGCAGTGCAATTTCTCACCACCCGCCGATTGACACCCAGCTAGTCACCGAACGGCGATCCCCCCACCCCCACTCCCCCCAGTTTATATACTAGATGTGACGTCACATGGTATGGAATACCCCGTTGGCCAGTTTGGGTCAGCTGCCCTGGCTGTGTCCCCTCCCAACTCCTTCTGCCCCTCCAGCTTTCTCGCTGGCTGGACATGAGAAGCTGAAAAATCCTTGACTTTAGACTAAACACTACTTAGCAACAACTGAAAACATCAGCATTATCAACATTCTTCTCATACTGAACTCAAAACATAGCACCGTACCAGCTGCTAGGAAGACAATTAACTCTATCCCAGCTGAAACCAGGACATGCACTTTCAGCAAAGCTGCGCCTTTCCGTCAGTTTGACATTAAGGCAGTAACATGGATTGACCCTCGTGTCACCCACCTCCACCAGTCAGAAAAGATCCCCTATCCATGCTACCAAATCATCTGGGTGGATCATAAAAGGGGTCAAAGGGCTTTTTTAGTCTTCTCTTAAGTAGAGATGGATCAGAACTTGAGATGGGGCATTGGACAGGATGAACTAAGATTGTGAAGAAGCTTCTTGCTCACCTTCTCAGTGTCAATGGCTCTGGAACTAAGAAGGGACTTCACTGCGTTCCGATGGACAGGTTTTCCCTTTTTCCATGCATGGCTGCCAGGGATCACCAGGACCACATCTCGTCCGAACAGCTACCTGCCATCACAGGTGACTGGTCTTTTTTGTTCTTTGCTCATGGGGCAAGTGCTGGGATGCTGAGGACTGAGATGCTAAAGTCTGTTCGGGGTTAATGTGAGTGACGATTTAAGAGCCTGGGACGAAGAGGAGAACCACTGAGATGATTTTATGTTAATGATGGCCTCTCAGACTGGAAGTGCTCTATACCTCAGTAGAGGTTTGAATTCCCTGTTCACTAAATTCAAAGGATGCACAAATGTGAATCCACCTAGCCAAGTAATTGCTTAGGTTCTGCAACAGCAATAACCGGTTTGCCCTGTCTGAAAAGCTGACCAGTCTCCCCAGGACCCAGTTGCTGTGTCTCTTGAACCCTGGAAATTTACCCCATCTCCAATGACCAACCCAGGCATTACCAAGACGTAGACCTTCAGCTTAATGTGTCTTCCTATAACCTGTGCCTTCACCCCCTGTCCATTTCTGGCATCTCTGACTTAGTAGCTTATACATAGTCTCTCCCAGAAACCCACTGGTGCTGTGAGCCTTTATCTTTCAGCCCCTTGTGAGCCACATGCAGATGGGCTTCACACTAATTCTCCAATCCTACCTTTGATCCTTACTTAAAAGCAAGGAGAACAAGGAAATAGTAGGTTACGGGGAAATAACCACCTTCCCAGTTGCAACAGCCCTCAATCTCTATCTCAACTGTCTCTTCAAACTCCTCAGAGGACATCTGATTTAGAAGGGCAGGCAACTCATGATTTATCTCTTCTGACTTTGACTAGTCCCTGCAGCTGCCTCATTTCCACCTGCCATAAATTCTAGCTCAACACCTCGCTCCATCCAGAAAAACTTGCTCATCTCTCCACATCTTTCTTTATGATCTCCTTTGTCCTATTTATCTCACTGCTGGTAGCTTTCCAGCAGTCTGATCTTCAAGCAGATGGTCTTGGGAAATTGATTTGTAGGAGCAGATTTTTCCAAAACTGCTGCTATTTCTGAACCCTCCCTCTAAAATTTTAACAACTGACTCTTTGTCCTGGGAACAGTAGAGCTGTATTGTCCCAGCAAAGTTCTCAACAATATAAGAACAATGTACTGACAATTAAATCAGAAAGCCTTAACACCAGCCACAACTCCCAAGTCATGCAGTCTGAGTTTCCACATTCAACATGCTGGATGCAGAGCCTAGTGCTCAGCAGTGACTGGCACTGGAAAAGGGAGAGCAAATTGGCTGAATGTGCAGGCTGGCAGTCCTTGCCTTGGTGTCCTATAGAGAAGGTCAGAGCACCCACGCAGGTTTTGACTCACTGTTTTCCTGGGAAGTCCTTCCCCATGATGTCTTTGAAAGCAGCAGGCTCTCCCGGGCAGGTAGCATCTCTGCAGGGGGAGGGCAGCCCTATTAGACTCAAAGCTTTCAGAAGCAGCAGCAGAGTCTGAGCTGCGGTAGCTTCCCCGAGATCAGTCCCGGTGCCCGATAACAAACTCTTTCGGTGCAAACCCACCTCTCTCCGAAGATCCGTGAGAAAAAAAAAAAACCAGCGGCACAAGAAGCTGTTAAAAGCCTTCTGCGTGCAAGCGCCTTGCAGCAGCATTGCCCCTGGTATGGTGCCACGTGCATTATTTTCAAATAATAAAACGCAGCTTGGCACACACCTACTTCAGAGGTATCCGTTCCACCTCTGGCTCCTCTTTGTGAGGTTACTGAGTCAGTAATGGTACAGAGCCGTCCCAAGGGAAAGGCGAGCACGTAGCTTGCCAATTCATTACGAACAAATCTCTCCTTTCTTTCAGCTCTTTCTCCCCTAGTGAAAGGGAGAGATCACTGGCTGGGGACCAGCACTGAACCCGAAGGCAGGGCTTCGTGCCACAGTGAGGGCAGGAGATGCACGCAGGAGGAAAACAAAGCTGAAGCCATTTCAATTGCTTTTCCTGGTTTCCAGAGAAGTGGTTCAGGTTAGAAACGTTCTCACAAACTAACTTCTATTTACTCACCACCTCCAAGAAAAAAGTGACGATCGTCTCCCGCAGCAGCATTTTAACAGAGCATTATTTAACCTAATGACTGCAGGTAAGTAAAACCAGAGCTGAGACATCAAAGAGAAGAGAGTGTGTGTTTGGTCACCTGTGCAAGACCTCCCTGAGCCCTGGGAAGCAGCTGCACTTCAAAAGCTTATGGGAAGGGTGTGACAGCTGGAAGTTCAGGAGAGATCCTCAAAAGAAGGCACTTTCCCAGCTGAAACTGAGGAAAGGCTACCGCGTCCTATGCAGGGTTAAAAGAGTCTGGAGGAAGCTGAGGAGCGGGGGTTAGAGGCTGGGATTCGTCCACCCTCACTCGGATGTCTGAGTTTTGGGTGCTTAAGTCCGAGGAGAACTCTCCGTGGGTGGTTCCTCTCATCCTGACACTGGGTCTAGGGCAGCTCCAGTGAATCTTGGTCAGAAGGGACTTACTGTCCCCTTGGCCTACAGCGAAAACCCCCGAGCGGAGAGCCCAGCTGGCCACGCTGCCCTTCACCTCTCTTAGAGCGTGGGAGCTCAGTCCCATCCACTGTGCCCTGAGACTCTGCTTGCCAGATCTGTCATTGTGAACTGACCCAAATACTGCAAATAAAACCCAAGTACCAGTGCCCACCTGGCCCATCCTTCTCAAAAACCCAAGTCTAAGAGTTATGATTTTTGCTGCTGCATATAACAGCTTTATATTTATTGCAAGACTGTGCACGTGCATATATGTGCATACATGTATGTGTGCAAGATAAAGAGCAGGTTTTCCGCGGTGCACAGTTTAACTAGTGCAGTTGAATAAGCCCTTGCTATCAGCACCTTTGTTTGATGGTGGTGGAGCAGGGGTGCTGGTCTGGCTCCACTCAGACCGGCTGGAGAACTGGTTCCCAGAGCACTGGCTTCCCAGTGGAAAGCGGCAAGATTAATATTAACTATCAAAAGGAAGGGACCGGTCCAGTTTTGCTTTAGTTCAGACCTGCAAGCATCACATCAAACTTGGGAAGAGAAACCGAGGACTGTTGGGAAAAAACAGGTTTACCTTTCAGATTTCAAATGAAATGACCTGGACCTAAGCATGGTGCACCGTGGGTGACTGTGCATTTCCATCGCTTGCCCAATGAGATGCAACGGATTTACTCAGGGGAAAGGTTTGTTTCTCGAGCTGCAAAGGAAAGCTCTCCCTTTGTGTATGTTGGCTGACACACCTCTGCTGAAAAACACCTAGCTTCTGTCAAAAACAGCAGGCACCGGCCAACCCAACCCAGGCTTCCACGTTTAAGGACGGGGTGCTAAGCCAAGGTGTGAGTTAGCTTATATGAGCTTTAAAGTCTTTGAAATGGAGACAGACCTTCACGGGGTCTTCTCTCAAGGGAACACCAGCAACACCTGCCTTTTTGGTACCGGTCACCCATACTAGCATTATCCTCTAGGCTTGTGTGAAACCAGAGGGATGTTCAGAGCCACATATGTGGTGTGTTTATCACTGTTTCATCCAGCCCTTGCAACCCAGGGTGGGCTACAAGGTCACGCTTGGCCTTCCTGTGACTTTGTGGGTGCCACTCAGTCTCCACCTGCATCTCCCCGCTTTAAGCGATTGCTCCTTGAGGAGCCACCTCCCCACCATCCCACCCTCAAGAGACCCCGTGGTCGCATCTCCTTCCCGAGATGGCTTTTGGTGGCTAGTCTCTGTTGTGGTAGGAAGAGAGTCCAGGGAGACAATGGGGCAAATGGAGATGGGGTGGGTTACTGGGACCAAGAGGCAGAGGAACATGGGGCAATAAGGAGGCATAACTTTGCCCCTGTGCTATTGCATGCTGTGTGATAGATGGTGTTGGTGCCTCGTGATTTTGTGAGCTAAACCCTGCGCTGCCCAGCTCTGGGGCTCCTGCCCACCTAAGCACAGCTCTCTGCCAACACGGCACAGCAAGGAGCAAAGCCCCAGCCCACGGGGCTGTGCATCTGGCACTCGCTTGGCATAAAAAGCGAAACCCAGCCCACGCAGGAGCACGGCACGGGAGCGCGGGAGTGGTGTGCAATCCCCTCTTGGCAGAAATGAAGGCCAGCTTTGAGAGAGTAGCACATCAACTGCATAAAGCCAAATGAATAAAACATCCCTGCAAATATGGAAAACAGCTTTAGAAAGAGTCATTCATCCAGGACTGCCTTTTGCACCCAGAGCTGCCAATGGGAGTTTTGTCTGAGCACAGGGAAGGGAACTAGGCATCTGAAAGACTGGGATGGGTGGGATTTGCTCAAACCCAGGCAGCTATTTTGTAAACAGCAACAAAGTACAGTAGTTCAGGCTCTAGCACCCTCCCAAAGGGAAGGTGGGTATCTCGATAGTCTCTATCACCCAGAAAGAATATGATTTCTAGCCCTGCCTGTTTCTTATCCTGTTTTGTAAGAGCAGTTTTAAATAGAGGGCCAGCCAGAAACCTATTCTTTCATCCCCGGGCATGGCAATAGGACATTTTTAGGTAGGAGAGGTCAGCCGCTCTGAATAGCTCATTCCACAGGAACTGCCCAGGATGGAGCTTAACCATGCAATTTAGCATCCCCTATGTCTCATGTCTTTGACTTGGATATAAGGTAATAACAAGTTTCACTGTTACTCTGCCCAGCACTGCCTGAGATAAGCATGAATAGGCTCAGCTAAAGATGGATGACAAATGGTAGGATTTCTTTTTCAAGCAGAGGTCCTTGGAAATCAAGGCAACTGAAGCAAAAGCACACTATCCGATGTTAGAAATTAACATAGATCTCAGAGGACTTTTTGGACTGAAGGATGCCAAAGACTTAGCAACAATATTCACCCCTTCCTGCATTCCTTTTACACCCAGAATGAGTGGAAAGACAGTGGAAATGTATACTCATACAGGATAAATCATAATTAGGCCCATTTCCAGGGTTGTATTATGTGGAAAGGGAGAGCATGAGAAGAGAGGCTTTAATGAGTCGTAGGAGTGTGTATCCCCTTGTGACTGCATGATCTGTTCTCTGAGGGGCCAACACAAGCTGAAGAACATAGGTGAATAAACAAAGAGCTAGAGCAGAGATATTTTGGGTGTGGTGCGTCCACACTGGAGTCCTTCCTTGTGCAGTTGGACATTTCATACATAGAAAGCCCAACCTGTGGATTTGTGTCAGTCCAGACCGAATTTCGGAAGGCTGCCAAAGAGCCCATCCCCTGTGACGAAGGAGGGACCTTGAGGAGGAGCGGTGGTGGCACGTGCGTTCCCCAGGGCTGGCTAAAATGCAGCTGGGCCAGGTAGCCCAAAGGTTTTCACCGTGCCCCGAGCTCCCCTTCACTGCACAGGGCATTTCAGGGCTCTGCTTGCATGTGGGCTACCATGTATTTAGCTCCTTAAAAGTTGAGGGAAAGCTTTTGGTCCAGCAGGACGTGCCCGGCACAGAGCAGAGCCCCAGCATCTTCCAAGCACGGGGCAGGTGTCTGAGCTGGTGTCCTCCTTGGCTGGGGACAAATGACCACAGCATGGCTGGTGCTGGAGGACCGGGCTGCAGGACAGATCCAGCCTGAAGTCACAGAGTCCGTGGTGCATCTCCTCCATGTCACACATCCCACACCTCCCCAGGGGGGTCCAGAGCAGAAAAGGTAACAACCTCCATGCTCAAAGTCCAGAAAAACTTGTGCAGCTCCATGGAAAAGATCAGGAGACACCGTGAGCATCTTCAGCATCCCTGGCCATGCAAGAGCAGGGATTTATTGTCTCAACCTAACCAGGGGCCCCAAAATACAGGGGAAGGCAGGAGACCAGGTTGACACCGTTTGTGGCCATGGCACGAAACCTTTGCTCCCAGCTGGGAGACCTTGGCAACTGTTGCCACAAAGTCCTGCCTGGGAAATAACGTCATGAGACCTACGTGTCTGCCGGTGGGAAGGGAGCTGGAGGAGGAAGAGGGCAGCCTGTTCGTACAGGGAGGAGGAGAGGGGAGGCTCACCTCACTCTGCTAGGAGAAAGGCGAGGGAAGATGGTCACGGCTTTCCTCATCTGCACTGCATTGGCTAGTGCCCGTCCTCGCATTTGCTTCGACCTGGCATCTCGGCCCGCGCGGCAGGGAATGGTAAAACCCCACCGAAAAGGAAGGCCGATGCTCTGTGATTGCCTAATCTCTATTTTGCAGGCTCTAATCTGCCCATTTAGCAGCGGTGTGTGAAGAGCACCTGGATGATTCACGGTCTAAGCGCTGCTCTGGTGAGGCCACTTTGCTTCAGCTGTTATAACATTTGTTTACATCTATGCTAGGGTAGCCTTGAATGAGTGCGAACCTCCCACAGATGCTAATTCATATCGGTTCTCCTTTGTGTTAAATATTTATGTTCTTAATAGGCACGCCTAAGAAAAATACTGGCAAGTAAGCCTGCAGCTCAACTCCATTACAACTCAATTTTATCTCAGTGCAATTTGCATCTCAAATGAACAGGATGAGAAAAAACCTCTGTACTTACAGAGCAAAACAGCCCAGCAGTTCAGCCATTAGCAGATCTATCGATGAGACGACACAAGACCTATCGACGAGAACTTACAGCGACTTTTTGTCACTGCCTGGACCCGTAACCACGCTGCAAAGGCAGGCGAGCTTTAAGCAAATCCCCATAGCAGCAAAGCATAAAACAAACCAGGCCAAAACAAAAAGCCATTAATTGCTCATTGCGTGAAATCAAAGCCAGTCTGTGCAGAGAGCTAAACGAAAAGCATGTGTCCTTGGAGCTGATACGTAGCCTGGCCGGGTTCTCGGGGAGCTGAGATAGCTGCGTGTTCCAACCCCAACCAGTGCTAATCAGGATGGGCTCATTGCTTTCAGTAAAGACATCCTGGCTTACACCAGCTGAGCGATTTTTAAAAAAATATGAACTCCATTAAATTTTTTGGGGTGTTTCTTACTATCCCACAGAGCAAAAGTCATCAAACAGTTCTGGCCTTTAGAAATAGAACTAAGAGGGGTGCAGGGAAGCTGCTTACCTTGCTGGAAAGCACGCGGTGTCCTCGCAGGTCTCCCTTCTCTGCCGAAGCCAGCACTTTCTCTCCTCTTTTGCGAGCTAGTTTCGAGGCACTTTTGTTTGCTGTTCTGCTACCTTGTCAGCTCGGGAACAGCAGCGTTCAGTAATTCAATCCTCTACTTAACTGCAGAGACACTCCTACTTGGAGATCACACCCATTCCCAGGCTCACGGAGGGACAAAGAGGGAGCCGGTGTGAGAGAGTTTCAACCAACTCACTGTTTGCATCAAATATCCACCAGCCCTGCGTTCACCGACCAATAATGATTAAGCACTGCTTTAATTAGAAACCTGTTTTGTCCAGATTTAGAAGGGCAGGGGAGGACTTTCTTCCCCCTTTTCTCTGTCTCTGCTGGACAAAACAAGGTGCGGTGCTGCTCAGTGCCGCGTTAATGCTTGGGCCCAAGAGTCCCAGCTCCAGTCCCTGACTCCGCCTGTCCCAAATTTTGGCACAGTTGGTCTGAGGGGAGAGGTTCTCGGGGCAGACAGCCTGCTCCTGCGCTCCCGGCGAGGCCGAGCCGGGTCTCCCTGTGCTCGCAGGCTGGAGCCCTGGGTGCGTTGCAGCCCAGGGCGATGGTGAGCAGGGGTGAGGAGGATTGCCGTCAAGATTACTGGCTGAAATGGGGACGTAACAGAGCATTGGAGCGTGCAACCGGGCTGCCCTCCCAGCAGAAATGTAATGATAAACCAGAAAACCCCAGCGAAGCTGGTGGTGTTTGCTGTAGCCACCCTCTGCAGCAGAAAGCCGTGTCTGTGGATCATCATTGCGCTACCATTAAGAAAAAAGTACCTGTAAAGGGTGGCCATAATACGCAGCCACCCCCTCCAAAAGCTGCCCTGATGCCACTGGTTGTGGATGACCTGAAGACAAACCATCTCCTCTCATTCCCAGCTGCTCCTTCCTGGCATCTGCATGGTGCTGGTTGCTGCTGGTGGAGCGAACATCCCTCACTGGAGAGGGATGGAGGCACCACTCCGTACCCTGTTGTCAGCCAGTGGCTCTGCCTTTTGGGGAGCCAGGACTGTGCCCGGCTGTGCTTTGAATATCTCCAAGGATGGAGACTACACAACCTTTCTGGACTGGGAACCGTCCAAGTCCTTCCCTTCCTACACACCAAGCTTCTCTTGCCATTTCCTTAATTTTTTCGATTAACCCACACAAACTGAAAATAGATATGGATGAGCTCATCAGCTAAACCAGGTGTCAGAATGGGTTTAAACCAACAGTTTCCACAGATGTCATCCACTGACCGCTCTTAGACCTAAGGGACCTGTAATGGGAAGAGCACCCAAAATACCTGTGACATTAGACCGCTGTACCACTAATCACAGATAGCTGCAAATCAGGGCGCAAGCTGAACCTGCTCATTTGGCCTGGGTGTGCCCATACCCGAGAGGAACACTTCAGAGATCTTAGTTTCATGGTTGAAGATGCAAAACTGACTCTTAGCAAGCAATTTATCCCTTAATGTCAGCAGGCTACAGCTCATAAAACCCGTAACAGCCTTCGCCTTTCATTTTTCATTCTTTTCATTTCATGCTCAGTTGCAGGGAACAGAGGAACCACCTTTTGTGTCTTCCTCTGGTCCACAGAAGATGGGGACCTGCTGCAGGTTCTGCTTTTATCTTTGGAGCCAACCTCAAGCCCACTGCTGGCCCAGCGGTGAGGGTCGTACAGCGGCAGCTCTGGTGGGAGGTGTTAGAAGATGGGGTGAGGATACCTGGAGATCTCAGAGGATCGGCACCAAAGTCCGTCATGCTCCGGTTCCCCTTTTGCCACATGAAGTCATTATTCCCAGCACCACAGGTTTAATTAATAGCTGCTGTGTGTCTGGGTCCTTTTCAGTGCTGATACAGGCTGATGTAAACCAACCCGTTTCCATGGCTGCAGCTACATGAATTTGAGCTCTGGGATGAAGCATGTCATTCCTATACCCACGGCTTTGGGTAATGCACATGGGGCTCATGCACAGGTGATGTTTGGGCTGCCTGTCCCCACTCCTTTCCATTGCCACAGTGAAAAAGTAGTAAATAATCCTGTTGAGCTTTTAAGGAGCCCAAATCCATAGCAATACATGTAAAGCAGTTTAGAACAGTCAATGCGAAGAGAAAAGAAAATGTTTGTCGTAAAACATGGGCTCATTTAGTGCTGAGCTGTAGGCACTTTTGCTTCCTGCTAATTGTGGTCATGCCATGGGGTTATAGAGCAGAAAACATTATTTCCGAGCAGTTTAACTCAGTACTGGTGGAAAACAGAATAGCCTGACTTTCATAACTGAAACATGATCTGAGATGTTCCTATTCCAGCTATTTTTCTCATGTGCATGACCTGATACACTCATATTCTGGTCCTAAGCCTTGACTTGGTATTCCCAGAGCTCACAGACTTTGTGGTTTAATTTTTTTTCATGCATACAGATGGCAGATGAGGCTGTTTTCAGTGTCCCAGTGCAAGCCTAGGACACTGAGGTTATTGTCACAGGCTGATGCTAGGGTAAATCAGAAGCTGCTGGGAGGAAGACTCTCCTGAAGTGCAAAGCAAGGTTTGGCAGTGTAATGGCCCACATCTGCCTCAGCCTTGCCCATCCCACATGCCTGTGGACAAGGTTAACATTGTGCATGGGGAAACAGGCTCTGCCAAGGATGTATTTGCAAAATGACACGTTGCAAAGGTATTTCCACTCTGCTTTCGGGTATGGAGCTTGGGGAGGAAGAGGGAAGGGCCAAACCCTGCAGATGAGATAACACAGCAGGGGCCTCACGGTTTGGAAAAGCAAGGGGAGGCGGCAAAAGTCCCCGCAAACTACTCAAGACATCAGTGCAAAGACCCTTCGCTACTTACGTGAGGATAAATGTCCTGGCTTGTAGCAGCCAAAGCACTGCATGAATTTCTGAGAACATTTCAGGGAGCTTTCCTTGACCCACAACCAAAGCATGTGACGTTTTACGACACATTCCTCGCGTAGCCTCACTCAGGCACTTCTCTGCCCTACAAAATCATCATGTCCAAATGAAAATCTACATAGTGCCTCCTAGGCAGATCCCTACATATTTGATAGAGGAGGACTGGGCTATAATTTACTGCTCCCCCACCTGCTGTACTCCTGGGTATGGGGAAAAAGATGAGAAAGTAATACATATGCACGTATATCGACCGTAACAGATGCAAGGACCTCACTTGTTGGGGCTTATAACTTACCGAAGCAAAAGACCCACCGAGAAGTACATCTCAGCCAGCCATGACCCCTAAGCCGTGAGCTGGGCAGGGATGACCCGCAGCCATAAGGGACTGAGCACCAGCCTCAGGATTTGCCCCAGCTCCTGCAAGGGGAGTTTTGATGTGGGAAAATGAACACAGCTTTGCTCTTTGGCCTGGCAGGCTCGGACTGGTGGAGGTTGGGGCTTCATAGGGCAGTGCTCTGCGAGCACCAGCTGACCGAGCAGCACAGAGCTGCCTTTGACAGGTAAGAGTGTGCTGGTTAATGGTTAACGGCAGCAAATGGAAATGTCTTGGGACAAGGGAAGGTGCCCGGGCAGCGGGGTGAGGAGTGCTCCTCTGCTGCATTGCCATGGTACAAGGCTGTGCTGCACCGATGGAGACACAATCGCCTTGAGCTGTAAGGAGCCGTTGCATCCTCCTCTGATCGGCTTGTGTTGTGTGATCGGCTCTCAGCATGCAGAGAAGACTCGATCCTGCAAATGAGCCCTTTCAGCACAGCTCTTGGGCAACGCTGTGCAGGGAGCCGTGCGAATGGTGGATCCCGTGCGGGCAGGAGTAGGACGGGCCAAATCCTCTTCTCCCGATTCAGAAGAAAAGAGTGGCCTTGGCAAGCCAAGGACACAAGGGTAAATGCTGATATTAGCTGGAATAGCTTTGGTGAGAGTTCTAGAGATGCAGTTCCCCTTCCCGGAGACAACAGCTTGCAGCAGGTTAAGACAGGAGCAGTCTCTCTGGTGCAAGGGTTACAACATTGAGGCAGAAGAAACCTATACCTGTTGCTCCAATTCATTGCTTGGCAATCTCAATGCATTTTAAACCAGCTATGTTGGGCTGTGAACTGGGAATATGGGGCTCATGTTTCCTCAGGCTTGTGGGAAAAAGTACTCCCCCTCCAAGAGAAAAGGAGAGAGGGCCAGCGATTATGACATTTTGTAGCATGACAGCAAGGTCTCCCAGGGCTTCTGGCCAATCTTGAACCCCTCTTCTATGTCCTAAAATGTCTGTAACCCATCCTTGAAGGTGGGAGGCTTAAGTCTCTGCTAGCAAGGAGAAATAAGTGTGTTAACTGCACTGACTACAATGATGGGCTATAACAACACTGATGGAAATGGACATTCCACGCCAGACCTCCCTTGGTTTTTCTGCATGAGCTCTGGCTGCTACTGAAGGCTTTGCAGTGATATACTGCAGCGTGTTTTCTGTTCCAAAATTACATTTGGGGTAATGTGGAGGAAAATCCTCGGGGAGGGTGTTTCTTCCAGACTCCCACTGGCAAATGACTCCTGTCTTGGAGCAAAACAGCTACTGTCACCTTTCGGGAGGTTAATCTGCAACTTGCCCAAGCGCAGGGTCAGCCGGGGAGGTGGTAATCTCCGGGGGCGGCTGGCCGTGCCTGTGTGCACTGTGGGCGTGGGTTCCTCTGCACCTCTCTCCGTTTGCTCTCATGCCCTGCCGCCAAGAATCAGCCGGTGCGCTGAGAAAACAGGATAGCCGAGGTGGGACCGTGACGTGGCAGGGGCAAACAGCAGCCCTGGCTGCCTTCCAGCCAGAGGAGGAATGCGGCACAGGGGCTCCAGTTTGGATCCGGGTGTATTCAGATCATTGTTTTATCTGGGGAGACTTCCAGAAGGACCCGAGTCCACCAAAGCCATCACCTCAAGGTCACCATCAAACCCGACTCCTAATGCTGATGCCAGAGTTTGGGCACCCGGTGTTCTTTGGGTTATTGGCTGACTATCTGCTAGGATGAATGAGGTTTGTGCTAGAAAAGCTTAGATTTGCTACTAGTTCAGGTAATTAGCCTGCTTTTCCAGAATGCCAAAAAGCTTCAGGGAAGTACTTGGTGGCAATGAAGGCTCAGCAAGACTTAGTCCTTTAGGTAAAGAGATGGAGAGTTTAATGGGGTGAGCTTTAAGGAGACGTGGTGGACTTCACAAAATCTAACCATGGGGGAACAACTTGCAGGAAAACAAAACTATTGTGTTCCTGTTCCTGAGTGTTTTTCTCATTTTTACATAAGCCACAACCAGCTGAGCTGAGGACCCAGACTATCAGCTGCTGATTACTGTTATTAAATTACAGTCGTCTTCTAGAGATCTTAAATCCCAATTCAGCCCTTTGCAAAGCAAATATAGATGACTTACAGACTTAATCCCAGGGTAAGGCATCGTGGGAGCCTTGCACTGAGATGTTTACCTGTCTCATATCTGTCTTAATACGGTAGCAGGGATTATCAGTTGCTATTGTAGGGATGATGCCAGGGAGATGGATAAGGTTTCCCAACCAGTATCACTGCAGGAACTGGGTAGTAAAGACAAGAATAAACCCAAGCACCAGCCTGGCAGCTCAGTAATGAAGACAAACCTCCTCCTGAGCATCCTGTCACCACCCTGTCCTCAGTCCTCAGCCATGGTTTGGACCAGGTGTTTCCCCCAGGTAGAGCAGCACGTGAATCTTGAAGAGGAAGAAGACAAAGAATGAGGAGAAGACGACAAAAAGCAGAGAGGATCAGTAAAAACAAACATCCCTACAAGCGAGGCGGTTTTGCAAACTGCTGTACAGATAGTTTCGGAGTTTCACAAAACCTCAGGGGCTCGCTCTCAGCCCTAATGAAAACCTTATGAAACCCAGCAAATTCCAGCACGCTTTGGTCAGGGTCATCAAGCAGAGCCTCTGCGGTTTCCAGCATCAGCTGAATCCAGCAGAAAGGAGACATTTCGCAGCAAAGGCTGCCCAGGCAGGGGAGGCTCAGCCGCACCGGCACTGGTAAATGGGTGTATGAGCCTGGCAAAGGTTATCCGGCCGCAGCCCTTGGGCAGCAGAGGAGTAACTCACTTGTGCCATGGTGGTGACAGTCCCCTGAGGTCCAGGCTCCTTGGGATTGTCCTTTCATGAGAATCACACTGCAAGCAAGCGAGATGAAGGATTAATGTCTCGTTGTCATGTGGGAGCTGAAGTGAACAGAGGTTATTCATGCCTTTTGGACAAGATTACACGGGATGTCCGTGCAAGAACCAGAAAGTCAACTCAGGTCCCCAACAGCTCACCCCAACCCTGCAGGAGATGTGACCTGGGTTTCTCTCCTGTAGGGTACAAGGCTGGTCCTTTAGCACTCGGTGAAGCCAACTGGTCCCAATGGTTTTCATGTGCGCTAGGATCACTGGATGCTGAAAGGTGTAGTTGCAGGACATGCTGGCTTTACTGGCGAAGGCTGCTGGAGCTCTTGCCCTCACTGTTTATTTTTCTTTTTAGCATTCAGGCAGACCAGCAGCTTTCACAACTGTGGGAAACCTGATTGCTCACGGTGACCATACCTGAGTGCCCACAAAACAACTCCACCCTCCCTTGCAAACTTCATTTTTAACCCATCTCATTTCAGTGACCCAGCTGCACGTGTGACTACAGAAAGTCACTCTCTGATAAGGGCTGGTGTGGGGGATGAAATCCTGAAGCCCTGCCCTGCTGCCAATGCAGTCCAGCCTCCCCCCCTGAAATTAGTACCATAGCAGCTGCCAGTCTGTGGTGCCCAGATATGGAGAGGGTAGGGGACGTCCATGTACCGTGTCAGATGGGAACTGTGCCCTGGGAGAGGATCTGGATTTTTCTTGGGAACTTTTGAGTTTGTTCCCCAGAGTCTGTCCCCAAAATAGAGCAAAAATTTCCCCAGGACAGGTAGTCTGGTAGCTGAGCTGAGTTTACCATCTCCTGTTGCTCGCATCTGCTAAACAGAGCTAATGAATTCCAGATCTTAGGAGGCGAAGGGGTGGGAGGACAAACCACACAAGCTGCTGAGCCGAGGGATCTTCAGGCAGAGCCGAGATCTTGCCTACAGGGCTGAGGATACAGCAGGTAGCCGGGGCTGGGGCCAGCCCTGAGGCGAGCTATTGTTTGCAGGAATGCAGCCCTGCCTGTGCCAACCAGGAAGGTGCAAGAAAAATCAATCACCCTGAAGGCTGGGAAATTGTCATCCTGCTACACGTTGCCTCTCCCTGTTTTCCACGGTCCCCAACCCCCCCCACATCAGATGTCACGTCAGGCTGCTGGAAGGAGCTCCCATACTGCTGCTGTGAGGATGAGGAGGGCGCCGATACCCATCACAGCCTTGGTCCGGCTGATGAATGAAGATCAGGCACTTTGCTGGGTGCTGTATACAATTCCCCATGTGGCCTATGGCCTTCTGCATGTCGTCTCCACCTACTTCTTGTAGACCAGCCCAAGGATCACACGTAGGGGATCGCACGTAGGGTGGGCTGGAGAAGGTTGGGTTAACTAGGACCCATAGAGCTTCTCTGAGAATGGAGAGGAATGGAATGAATTTGAGGGAAACAACTTGTTTTTTGTTATTACAGATGTTTCAGTGATTGAAGAATTCATGCAGCCACTTTTTAGGCAACATCACTGTCTAGAGAGTTAAGTTGCCTTGTCAGAAATGATCTCCAGAAAGTCAAAGCCAGAGCTGAAACCCAGGTCTCTTGTTTCCCCTAAACTACCCACTGGGCCATACATCCTACCATGTTGCATTTAGATCTAAAAAGCCAGCTACGAGTTTGGGTGCCAACAAGTAATGCTGTCCCCCCAGCAGCCATCAAGCTCTGCATGAGAGGCCGGTGAGGAATGGTGGTGCTCCCTGAAACCCTCTCATTTTCAGGCAAAACCTTGCCCTGAGGCTGATACACCCAATTCCTCCTGAGAGCCTTTTGGTGGTTAGTCAGTGAAAACACCAAAGCTGCCCGCTCTTAACGGGTTGGAGCAATGACACCGGTGAGGAGCTCAAATGAGCCAAGAACCTTTTCCTGGGCAGTTCTGGTTACTGTGTTTGAACACTAAAGAAGAAACCCACGTTACTTCTGTGCGGGATGGAACTCCAAATACAAGTGAGAGGTTGTGCTCGGGGCATCCTTGTGCCACTCCTGTGTTTCTCCTTCTTATGTTTCCTGGCTTTCCTGAACAACAGCCCACATAAATAGCCCATCCTGCAAAGGGCAGTATTACCTTAGCAATTTTTGGCATGCAGGGAAAGCATCAGAAGTCACAGAATTGCCTCCCTTATGCCCAGGGCTTGGCTTATTTGGATTAAACATATTATCCAACAGAGGGAATGGACACCAGCTCTACCCGTAGGCATCCGTACAACACGAGAGATTTCACTTCTTACCAAAACTGCTTGGGGACGGACGATAACGAGATGCCAGGGACATCGCCGTGCACATGATGGCTTCAATGTGTACTCGCACATGGGCTTTCTGGCCGAGTTCGCACGTGCTTTGCCTTGCCTGGAGTGCGAAGCATCGCTCCCTTTGCAAACAGGGAGGAGGAGGAGGGTGATACTGAGGCTCACCAGCCTCGGGAGGAGGGAAGGGCAGGACACTTGCACCCCCAGCAGGAAGCGAGTCCTGGCCGTCAGGGTGGATCTGCTGCACCCGTGTTCAGTTTTAGGATGTTTTCTGTCCCTGGTGAGGATCTGGATGAGACTGGGACTCGACTCCTCTTTGCTCAAGGATTTACTGGGGAGGACTTTTCCAGACCACATTCCTTCCGCACAGAAATCCAGCTCCAGAAGAGCGTTTTGGGAGAGGACCGCAAACGATGCCTCCAGGGTTGCATTCCTGGGCTGGTGGATGAATCATTTTCCAGTCCCACAAGGGAAAAGCCCATCTCTAAGGCGCTGAAGGCCAGGAACCAGTTGAGGGAGGGGATTTGAACAGGACGGACTGGTTTCCAAGTTCCAGGCGGTGCGAGTGAAGCTGAAGGAGAGCAGTTAGCACCGAGCAATGTGCGTGTTTGCACATCTCTGCTGGTCCTGGCAGCTGCAATCTTTGCTTCCTCAGCAGGAGGCTGGGTGCAGCACAGGGATTGCTGCTCCGATAACCTGCCCGGGGAGCAAAGGACCTGCCATTTTAAAAGGACCACACTTTACACGTAGGAAGTGCATGGTCCAGAGTTGCTTTTTTGCATGAACGACTGAAAAATTAGAGATTTCTTAGGAACATTTTCTACTTTACCCAGAAAGTGGCGATTATTCAATAAAAACCCACACCCCATCTCTCAGCCATTTCAGCCAAACTCCAAAACACTTCAAATCTCCGATGACACAGGCTTGAAGCTATTTCCTTACATCCCCTTTCTCTTCTCCTAAACCAGCCTTCCCAGCTGGATTACACTTCCCAAAGTCTCCTCTAAGGCTGCTTCGCTGGGTGCTTTGCACCTCACGCTCCCCGAAAGCAAAGCAGCAGCAGGTAAGCATCCTGCCCAGCCACTGGGAGCTTTCACAACACTTACTTTTGAAGTGAGTCCAGATGCATTCATGCCAGAAAATCCCAGCTGCAGATACGTGCCTACAGAAATGAGGGTGCCTTGTGGTCCCAGAGACTCTGGGGGGGGTCAAGGGAAAGAAGCATCACCCCCAGCATGGTGATGGTGGCAGGGTGCATGCTATGTTTGTCCAGATGAGGGGTGTCCCCACTTACACAAGGGAAATATGAAATGTGAAGGATGCTGAAGAGGCCACACAGCTTGTGCCCAGTCTTGTTTGAAGCCAGCAGACTCGTACACTGCCAGAGTGTTGTGGCTGGATTTGAGGATAGGAAGAGAAAAGAAGATTAGATTAGATTTCAGCTGGAAGGGACCTACAACGTTCTAGTCCAACCGCATCATGCTCACTTATAGCTAGGATGTAGCTGTACAGTAGTCCTAATATATTGCTGAAATCTTTTGTTGTTGTTGAAAATTAAGCCATTTTCTAGATGTGACACAAATCTGACATCCTGCTGAAAACCAGGCATTTATCCTGACACAACTTCTTCTTTCTTCTAGAAAAACCTCTCTGTGTGCTGTTTTCCTATGGGCCATGCTTTCTGTACTCTCCCTTCTGTGGCTCTGCCAGCCCACTTTATCTATAATTTCTGCCTTAGAGCACACTGGCACTGACCACAGCTCCAATCGAAGTCTCTCTGGCATCCAGTAGAGCAGCAGCAATTATTTCCCAGATTTTACATAACTCTCCTTTTGAACATATTCCTCGAATGAGACTTTTTAAAATTTTTTTGGCAATGGTTTGTTATTTTAAACTTGTGGTTGTTTTTTCTTCCGAAGCACGGTGTAAGTGATCCAGACCTTGTCATCCATCACATCTCCCCGCTCACTTTCTGCAGCATGGCTCCCTACAATGCAGTCTTCTGGTCTCTATTTGTATATTTGATATGCTTGGATTTATCATGAAGGAAGAAGTCCCTGCTGACATCTCTAATTTTAATCATCACTGGGAAGGCTCACCTCTACTCCTCACAGTGTTTGAACTGCAGATCGCTTCTCCATGGCTTCAGAAACCCAGCACAAACACTGCTTCCCCGGTTTGGCTGGGAGACCATCAGTCACCTGTGACTGTATGCACAGCCCCACTGACAACAACGTAATTTTGCATGGAGCTTCCCTAAAATAACAGCGGTGTTTAAAATAGTGCCTCTCTTTTATCTTCCTCTAGCACGATAATTCGATTCATTCAAGGCAGTAACCAAAACCATGCGGGAAATGGTTCTCCCTGGGGGAAACTGCATTAAGGAATGATTTTTGGAAAGCCCCACCAAGTCCACTGAGCTTAAGAAGATGACTTTTGAGACAGGAGGGTTTAGTTCTTTCTATGGAGCTTTAGGCATGACTAAAGCAATTTTTGCTCAAATTTCCTGTAAGCAAGGCGCTTTGGATCAGGCTGGGGGAGCTGAAGGATGAGCAAAGCTATGTTACATACCCTGGACAGGCAACTGATGGAGACAAACATCACCCGGAGCAGGTAACTGCAGGGAAAACACCGACTTCAAGACGATATGACTTTTTGACTATTGCCACCCAGTGACTGGGGCTGACCTGCAATGAGGGAGACTTCTCCCACGACCATATTTCCCAGCAAAAAGCATCTGACGTTATTTTTCCCTGATCTTGCATGTTTTCCAACTCAGACAGCGAGCCTTTTGTTGAAGTGTTTTGAAGTTGCTTACAAATCTGAAGGCAGCTCCGGTACCTGACAGCTTGTGCTTCCTATCCTCCCACTTACCTTAGCCTGATAAAGTCATTCTCCTTTCCTACCTTGCCACTGTGTGTTTTTAAATAGAGCATCAGGATACGCTCTGAACAGATATTTAGGAAAACAGGACTGTGCCTTCGTACAATTTCCAGGCTTGGATTGGGACCATTTAGAAATCAGCATCTCTCTCCACTTCTTTTCCTTGAATAGTGGTTTAGGCCAGCTGCAACTTCAAATTGAGTGTTCAGAGGCCAAACAGAGCTCACCGGTACTGTAGCAGCCTTTGTTTTCCCATCTCTGTGTTTCTTTCATTACAGCAGTGCAGCTTATTTATAACAGCCCTTAGACCAGCTCTCGAGGCTGTTAGCAGATAAAAGTAATCAGGCTCTAGTTGCTGTTCATTTAAGGAAAAAATGGGAAATAAGAATCACAGAACTGTTTTGAACTTCAAAAATGCTATTAAGAAATTCAACATTTTTTCATTGCTCTACAGCTGGCCGTAAAACAGTAGAGGTGAGCAGAAGGTTTGTAGGAATGGACAAGTTTGTGGTTTGTTTTGGTAAAAGACTGGCATTTAAAAAAGCAACTCAGAGCACTTTCACAGTCATGATGGAAGAACCAGCTCTCCAGAGCATGGAGTACAGCGGTGGGAGGACACAGCACAGAAAATCCTGCTCCACGTCACACCTTTCCTGGCAGGGTTTTCTCAGCAGTGCCATGGCAGGCGGGATCTCTTCTCCTACAGTGAAATCTCTGATGTCCCAGAATGAAGTTAGAAGTCTCTGGGAGCAAACATGCATCCCCCCTCCACCAAAATGACCTGCTAGCGCTCACCACGCACTTACTAATCCTCTCCTTTTGCAGGAGAGATGCTTCCCTACAGCAAATTTCACCTTAACTATCATACTACGTCAAGACGATTTTATAAGCTATAGCTGATGCTCAACCATGACTTGAATTTACTCCAGACGTTACTCTGCTGTTCCAGATTGCCAGCTTCTGCTGAAAATAATTCGTCAAGAACAAGCTCCTACCATGAGGCAAGGGATGGGAGGTTTGTAAAGCCTGGTGGACGGGCTACCTCGAGGTGATGCGCTGCATCTGGAGTCGATACCTGTGGGGAACCAGAGACAGGAGATGGTTTGTGGTTTTATACCAGGATGAAAGCATTTATTTTGATCAGTGAACCCAAGTGGTTCTAGCACTTGGCTGTTACGTCAGCACAGCCTGGGTGACTCAGATCCAAACCAAAGCTGATGCAACGGCAGGATATAGAGACACAAGCAAGATTAGGCTTTTAAGAATGCTCTTCCCACTTCAGTCCTTCAGCTTTACCAAGGCATAGGCCACTGCATTGGATGTGGTTTCTTGTAGCCAGTCTGGCCCCCCACCACAGCAAACATCAGGGGGGCTGGAGAGATGTGCCGCAGAGCCGAGAGGGTGATGGTCTCCCATGGAGATGGGGAAGGGTTGCCTACGGTTGGAGGTGTCCTTCCTCCCCCAGCCAGGGTTAGGTGGTTTGGGCTGCAAGCCTGTATGGACCAGTAAATCAAACATGCCTCAGTCCGGTAAAGACTGACAGTATTTCATCACCAACAGCCTGTGAGTACCTGGGTGGTGAGCTTGTGGGGAGGGGACAATGTTGTGAACCACGGAGTGGGACATAGAGGACCCGGATCCAACGTCCAAGCTCTGCCACAGGTCACCTACATAGTCTGGGATGGCCTCTCCTCTTGCTGCCTACACCTCCACTTCCCATCTGTAAAATGGGTACGTTGCCCCTCAATGGAGCGCTCCCCCTTCTACTACCATGTTTCTTACAAGGCTGCTGAGGAACATGAAACGGTGACTACTTTCTTCTACTCTGAAGGCAGAGACCCATAAACCACTCTGGTTTCTTGTCCTACCGTCTGTCTTGGCAGCTAACTTGTGTTTCACTTCCCTCTGGCTTAAGTTCCATCAGATCCTGAACCGCTTCATTTGCTGGAGCGCTTCTCTACATTTATCAAACCACTCGTCTTGCTGGAGGATGAGCTGCTATTCTCTTTAATTACGGAGGTTCATAATGATCCAATTCCTGCTTCGCTAATATCACGCAATAGTTCTCGGGGTATATCTGCTCTAGAGCTGAAAAAGATATTAGGGAAGGGAACCTGCTATTACAACTAAGTAGTCGCTGTGCTTCAACAATTCTGTATCCACGATGGAGCTGCTACCCATTTTGGTTGCGAGATCCCTAAAAATGGGTGACAACATACAAAACCAGCGCCTGTGCAATCCAGCCTGTCAGAGACCACATCAGATTCATTATTTTAAAAAACATACCACAAAAGCATCAGAGCTGACAACCTGGTTACGAAGAAGAAGTTAAAGAAGAACTTGATTTTCTGTAAAGTTAAAATTTAGAAAATCTAAAGCAGCCAGAAAAAACGGTTCCCTTTGCTGCCTGTAGCTGACTCACCGCAGGCAGTTGAAAGGCGTTTCTCCCCCAGCTCCCAAAGTATGGATTTTCAGGAGAGTCAGGGTGATATAGAATCAAATGAGATGAGGCTGCAGTCTTTACAGAAGATATAAGAAAACATTATTTGTAGATTTTTTTTTTACCTCTCAGATGATGGGAACTCAGATAATTTCCTTCCTTCCATCAGTGTGGAGGTGAGGAGTGCCTGTGCCCCAACAGCATCCAAGCAATGGAAACAATTCAAGGAGAAACAGGATCTCGGGGAGATCAGAGCCACTTTTAACATCAAGTCATTAACTGGAGCTGACCTTTTCCCTGGCACAGGGTATATATCACTGTAAAGGTTGGGAGATGCCTCTCAAGGAATTTTTCTCCTTTTAATTTAAATTCTCCGTATTGGCTGGGTTACATTAACAGAGTTGCACCTTTATTCTGCATCTCGTGGGGAATGTGTATTCGCAGATAATCTGATTTTTGCAGCACAGAGAACGTCTTTGTTTTGCTAACAGAGATGCAGGCGTTCCTTGCAGTAGGGTCCCATTAGCTCCAGCACCCCCAGAGCCCCGTGCAGCTGGAGGCTGCCCACGATGGGCAAAGCTGTCACCTAGAAAAGCCAGGAATTTGGCCCAGGCATGGATCCCAGCTTGGGATTTAACTTTCAAGGCAGCCTCCCCCTCACCACAGGAAGGCAGGAAAACCTGTGGTGCTTATTTAAATCCACAAGAACGACCTTTTTCACTCTTTGCAAGGGCAGCTTATATTAATAAACATACTGATTTGAGGCTGGAGCTGTGCCTTGTTGAAATATTTGGATGGCTGTAAGAGGATGAATCAACCTTCATGTTAAACACAAGCAATTCACCCCATGGGGCATCATGTTCCCGGTGAAGCCGGATGGGGTTTGCTTCTCCCATATGTGTCTGGAAACACCCATCAGCATCTCTTGGCCCCATGTTGTCTCATTGGTGAACGCTCATCTTCCCTTCTAGTAACGCTGTTTCTCTACTCAAATGGCACTATGTGCAAAATAAAAATATTCTAACTGAATGAGAAGAGCAGTTTTGCTCCCCAGAATTAACGAGGAGCAGGATTGCAAGAGGTTTAGTGACCTCCAATCCAGATGTTTTGCAGTTGGAGAAGTAAAACAACGAACGCGCAGGGAAATCTGTTCATTCCTCTAAAAGAAGGGGCAAAAGAGGGGGGAACAACTGAGCCAGAAGTGTGTCCAAGATAAGCTGGAGGGTTCGTAGCAGAGCTGGGGGTGATACCCTGGTTGGATGAATCCTCATCGGCTGCTGGAGCGGCTGAGCCCTGCTCCTTCACCAGGACAGGTGGCCACCCCGTTCCTGGGGACAGCCTGCCAGGAGGTGGAAGAAGACACGTGGGAGTCGTAGAATCAAAGAACAGCCCAGGTTGGAAGGGATGTCGAAAGATCATCTGGTCCAAACTTTCACAGGAAGGGGAGCCTAGATGAGGTCATCTAGCACCCCGTCCAAACTCATCTTGAAAACCTCCAGCAATGGGGTCTCCACCACGTCCCTGGGGAGGTTGTTCAGTGATAGACTGTTCTCACTGTAAAAAATTTCTTTCTTTTGTCAAGATAAAATCTCTCCCGGTGCAACTTGTACCCATTGTCCCTTGTCTTCTCCATGACTTCTTGTAAAGAGAGAGCCTCCGTCCTCTTTGTAGACACCTTTTAAGTACAGGAATGCTGTGATGAGGTCCCCCCGAGTCTTCTTTTCTCCAGGGAGGAAAGACCTAACTCCTTCAGTCTTCCCTCAGAGGGCAGGTTCTCCAGGTGGGAAGCAGCACGCAAACGAACGCACAATGAGAGCAGAAAGCCAGGGAGATGGGCTGCAAGGGAGGCTTATGTGTTGCAAACCCAACCTTCTTGGAGCAAACAAGAGCATGTGCTGGGCACGTGAAACCAGACAATGTGCTAACTGCGGGCAGAAAAAGACCTGGGGGTGCTGGTGGACAGCTGGCTGAATATGAGCCAGCAGTGTGCCCAGGTGGCCAAGAAGGCCAACGGCATCCTGGCTTTTATCAGAAATAGTGTGGCCAGCAGGAGCAGGGAGGTGATCGTCCCCCTGTACTGGGCACTGGTGAGGCCGCACCTCGAGTCCTGTGTTCAGTTTTGGGCCCCTCACTATGGGAAAGACGTGGAGGTGCTGGAGCGTGTCCAGAGAAGGGCAACCAAGTTGGTGAGGGGCCTGGAGCACAAGTCTGATGAGGAGCAACTGAGGGAGCTGGGGTGGTTTAGTCTGGAGAAAAGGAGGCTGAGGGGAGACCTTATCGCTCCCTACAACTACCTGAAAGGAGGGTGTAGTGAGGTGGGGGTCGGTCTCTTCTCCCAAGTAACAAGCGATAGGACAAGAGGACATGGCCTCAAGTTGCACCAGGGGAGATTTAGATTAGATATTAGGAAAAAAATTCTTTACTGAAAGGGTTGTCAAGCATTGGAACAGGCTGCCCAGGGAAGCGGTGGAGTCACCATCCCTGGAGGTATTCAAAAAGCGCGTAGACACGGCACTTCAGGACATGGTTTAGTGGGCATGGCGGCATTGGTTTGACGGTTGGACTCGATGATCTTAGAGACCTTTTCCAAACTTAATGATTTGATCTGATTTGATTTCAGGGGGAGACGCAGCCCTGCAAGCGTGTTCTATTCCCCAGCAGACGCTGCCTTTCTGGCCCGGCCGCCGTCCCCCCTCGCCCCCGCGTGCTGGCTCCGGTCTCGGCCGCGCCGCGGGCATCGCGCACGGCTCAGCGCGCTCGCGCCGGCGGGGAAGCGGAAGGGGTGCGGGAGCGATGCCTTGTTACACACCTGCCAGCTTGGCACCCGACTTATTTCTTCTTTTTTTTTTCCCCCCCTCGCCTCCTGGAGACTTAACATTTGTCCACAGTTCTCGTGATGTACGTCAGCCAAATCCCAAACAATTTAAAATGTTGTTGCTTTAAAAAAAAAAAAAAAAAAAAAGAAAAAGGTTAGCAGCAAAGCTTTTGGAAGAAACAAGGTTTACCACACTAGGGCAAGGTGTAACAACTGAACTATTTGAGAAATACCGATTTCTCCATTTTTCATGTGCTTATCATACGATTCTGCATTTTCACGGAAGAAAAAAAAAATAATCATTAACTTAAATTATCATGAGTACTTACCTGCCCTGCATTCAGTGGTGAAGACACCCGTTCCTTTTGCAAAGGAAACTCAGCATTCACTGGGCAAATGAAGAAATTGCCTCTGAAATACTAAGAGATATTTTTAACTGAAGGAAGACGTTATCCGTGGACCTGTGGAGCACAACCCTGGCAGGAGATTCAGATAGCAAAGTTCTGGTGATGCTTTTACTCGAGATAATGTCTTTTAAATTTCCTTTACGGCGCCTTTAAAAGCCAATGCTGCACAGCTGCACCATCTCGTGGTGTGACCAAGCCCTGCATGGCCCGAGCCTTTAAAACCCTCTCCATTTTCATAAAACTTTGATCACAGATGTACAAAAGCCAAGTACACCCACTGCCAGACCATGCCACAGCTTGGCCCACCACAGTTCAGTGCCACAAAGTCACCCCAGACCTCCCCCAGCTCCCATCCTTTCTGCCCACTCATCCTCTTCTCCAGGATGCAGGAGTCCAGCCATTTTCCAACTGCAACCATCATCATCCCAAATATTTGCCTGTATCCCTCCAGTTATTATTTCAAGATCTGTTCAGCAGATTAGAGATCAGGCCAGTGAACTACTATTCATCTGAACCCGCCTTAACTGAATTACTAAGGTGTGTTACAGAGAGTTCGGACGACATCAAGGCTCCACGCACTATTTAGAGAAAACATTGAAAGGAAAATTAAGGGTCACAGAGCTACCTGGCCCCGTGATGCAGAGCCAAGGGCAGGAACCTGGACGTGCTCAGTCTTACCCCTACTCTTACACAGCACGTGGCCCCACTAAGCTAGAAATGGGCTCAGGTCTCAACAAAAATCTTCCTCTCTTCTTCTCACAAATGCATTTGCTCATGAAGGAACAAAATGGCACAAGACACCAGATATTATGCCCCAAAACTTCAGGTGCATAAAAACGCGTATGAATTTTACACATATCTACAGTTCTCAACCTCTCATAGTGTGGCACATAGTAACCAGGTGATTAGTTAGAGATTAGGAAAAAAATCTGAAAAACATTTATAAAATGATTTTCCTATTAAAAACACACAGAAAAATATGTCAGGCTTTCATATTTCTGTGGGCTAACCTGCTAGCGCGTGCTTAACTTACACCAAACTTCTTTAGCATGATACTTAGATGCTACTGCCTGAAGACCCAATTCTGAGACGTTTGTCAGTCGAAAGGCAGCTTCACATGGTCACCTTGAACCAATTCAACTCAAGTAAAAGGCAGCTCCCCCAGTTCCCTCCAGTTTGCTTAGAGTATAAATGTTGTTTGAGCATAGACTGGTCGTCACTGGTTAACCCAAGACCAGTGTCAGGTCACCTGCTCAAAATCACCACTGATGGATGTACTCACAACAGGCATTGCCAAGCGCAACAGAGACAGACGCCGCTGCAGTCTGGAAGAAAATGCAGTGACATGCCTCCTGATCCACTCTCAGGTTTCCGTTTATCCGTGCAAACCAAGGGCAGCCAGGTGGGGAATCAACTGTCTGCTTCAGGGGGTGCCTTGAACGCAATGTAAGGGATGCTGCACGCAGGAACTAAAGCAGGGTCATATAGGAAACCCACCAGTCTGCACCATCTGTTTTCTCCCACCATCTTATTGCCCTCCCAGAATCTTGCTCCTTTCTCATCTCCAGCTTGTGTACAGGCTTCAGTGGCTTTGGAAGCAGCGAGATTAATTCAAATCTCAGCAGGTTAACAGAAAAAGAGGGGGAACTGAACCTACCTGCCAAATATGCTGCTAGAGGAAGAAGCCCTTGATGCTTAGCAGTCATGGCTTTAATCTTTATTAAAGCCCAGCAAGTCCAAAGAGTTGGGACAGGAATGGAATGAGGAGAACCTTCTGGCCTGATTCTATAAAGTCTTTGCTTTTCCCCCCAGTATTTCCCCCAGGGAGAATGGCATGCAGAGGGAGAGGGCGAGTTATGGGGGCAGACCTCAACTATATGCATTATCAGACATGAAGAGGATGAAAAAAATAACACAGATAGTTTATTGTCAAACTGAATCAAAGCATGAAAAAACCCCCCCCACAAAGTTACACTGTAAAGAAATTTGGTCTTCATCACAAAAGCTCATTAAAATCCAACAAAGAAAACAACCCATTGTCAAGCCAGTAACTTCTCCAACAACCCTCAGACTCTTCCAAGTGCAACATTTACTGAAAAGCTGGGAATTCATAGGTGGTGTACATTGCATTTGTATGAACAAAACGATCAACCCTCATTATCTAGAAGAACGGTGGTTCTCAGAGGGGGTGACATGTTTCTGGCTTAACGGTGACTCCTCTGTTCGCCTTCAAGTAGCAACAGCCTTGTTGTCCTAGCTGGAGTCCAGCCCGAGACGATGGCTAAGGCTGACGGGGGCCAGCTGCGTTTCATTTCTTTGTCCAGCATTTTCCTGCAATTTACATCCCAATCAAATGTGTCTACATCACTAAATTAAAAGGCGGTTGCAAAATTAAACGATGCCAGTTGCACAGAGAAGAGTGGTGGGACATACGATTGCAGCACAGGGTCCAGCAAGGTCCAGGAGATACAGCTAAGCTGACACAGCCATCACCTCAAAAATTCAGTTTGCTGCTGATTTAAGCAATGACCAAATCTAACCTTTTTAAATTGCCGTTTGGGAAGGTGTCTAGTTGCAGATGCAGACTTACTTTACCGAATCAAATCGATCTCTATTAAGACCAAGATGTTAGTGTATGTCCTGTGCTTCAGAAAAGCTCATGAATGAGGCATTAGGCAATTACAGGACAACCTGCTCCTCAGCACAGCTCCCTTTGAAACAGCAATTGAGAAGGCTTTAAACAAAACACGCCTGGAAGCTTTTTTTCAAGTTTGAGTTTGCCAACCTGTCCAAACCAATATATCACCCAAAGATCATTTATTTTCCAGTAGCTCCAGCAGAACCAACAGAGGAGTCCAGGAGAACTTTGCCTGGTCTCCTGCCAGCAGAGCTGGGTTGGTAGGAAGTCTGGATGGCGAAGGTCGCTTGCCAGGAAAACTGCTGGAGACTGCAGGATCCCCTGGAGCTGCAGCCCACCTGGAAGAGCCCTATCCCATCTTGCAGGGAATTCCAGAGCAGTTGGCTTTCCTTCTGAGTCAGAACACAATAAAAAGGAGGAAAAAAAAATATTGGAAGGCATATACGTATAGAGACTATCGTGTATTCAGTTTTGCAGACACTTGGTTTCAATCAGTCAGGATAGAACAACAGTATCCTTCTCAACACTGTAAATGAGCTGTTTTATG
Source organism: Harpia harpyja (assembly GCF_026419915.1). NCBI lineage: Eukaryota > Metazoa > Chordata > Aves > Accipitriformes > Accipitridae > Harpia > Harpia harpyja. The sequence continues at coordinate 103,928,459 of NC_068940.1, forward strand.
AATTTGAAATACTTGTTTTACTGAGTGAAAGAAAGGCATCTTTATCCTAAGTAGCAGCTAAGGAGACTGGTAAAACTAAAAAAACCCAACAAAAACAACAACCACCAAAAAAACAGCCTTAAAAAAAAAAATCAAAAAACCCAACCCACCAGTACAAATTAAAGGCAGTCTAGGTCATTCCAACTGATCACAGGAATAACTAAAAAATATTTTTAATTGCAACTAATGTGCTATCTTGAGCCAGCTGCTTATTCTAACAGGCCTGAGGTTTTCTGCTCATAAAGCACTAATAATATGTGCCTTTTCCTAGAAAGGAAGGCTCTGCCTAAGTCTTACTGTGTCAGATAAAAAGTCCCAAAATAGACTTTCCAACCAAATAAGTGTTTTATTCAGATATTCATTTGGATATGGCAGTGATGTTAAGAACAGCTATTCAAGTAGCTGAAGTAAGCCCTTCAAAAGAAGTCACACAGCTTTGAGACTTGAACAAATTATTGTATGATCTCATCCAAGAGATCTAAATAGCTGGAACATCTGCCAGAGTCACCACCAATTTACTTAGCAGAGTTCATCAGTAGTTCATCAGCTCTGTTTGCACAAGCAGGTGCCAGGGCAGTCAATACGGAGTCCTATACATGACTTAAAAAGAGGAGATGGGGAGGAGGGTGGAACAGAGAAGGGTGATTTTACTATCTAACACGGAAGTGCATTAGCAGGAGTAAAGTCCCTGTCAAGTTAGGGCAGTGACTATTACTGAAGGAGAAGTGCAGAAATTCTTTTTCCCAGAGAAGTATTACATGCACAAGTAACTATATTGTTAAAATTTTTTATTTGTGACAGTAAAGAAACCATTCAATACCTGATTGACAACACTTCTCTCTCCTGAAAACACTCATATGGTATCTGTAGTGTTTCTCAAGTATCGCTGGATTGTTCATTGCATTAAAGTGTAAACAGCTCCATTATTAGAAAAAAAAGAAAAAAGAAAGAAACATTGCCATTGCTTACTCCTCTGTTACGAAGTTCCCAATAGATCTTTAACAAGAAAGAAAGTCAGCTGGATTTTTACAATATAATGTGAAACAGAAAACTGACAGCTGGTTTTGCATAGTTAGCCCAGAGATTTTCAAGCAATTGCCCCACGCAAGTCTCACCTGCCCTGCTCGCCCCACAAAGGCAAAACATCACAGCACCTTGGAAATCAGAGGCACAAACTTGTTTTTGTTTTACAAATAGGGCTGTGCGGTACTGTGTTTTATTAGTTTAAAAAGAATCTGTAAAACATAGGATTATGTGTTTGTAAATTATATAGCTACAGATTTTTTTACACTGAAATTTCAAAAGCTGCAACATCAGTACACACCAGTGTCATTTAGATACTTTATTGTCCCCAACCAGTCTAATCAAAATCATGCTGTGATAAAGTGATTGCATACACTGATAACCAAATCTCTTCAGGTGTTGAGTTTCTTCCATGTATAACTTTGCTGTTTAAAAAAGATTAAAGGGCAAAACAAATAGACAAATTATTCTTCCAAAGCTACCTAAATGAACACAGCAATATTGTACATTTGCTACGATCTTCCATTCAAAACCTGCCACGCTTCCTGGTGGTTAACAAGTATTCTGCGCACAGCCCTAGTTTACAAATGGCAATTTAATCGTAACACTTCAGTTGAATTTCAAGAATCTAAGGCATTCTGCCTTACAGCTTAATTTAAAAATACCTATACAGGCAAAAAACCTTTTTTAACCCGACATAAAAAGGACAACAGAACTTCAGGCCAGGCAGCATTTCTTTAGCTGAACAGAATGACCAACGGGAGAAGACTTTTTAATACTTCTATAATATCCAGAAATAGAATTGAAAACCAGGGTTTATAACAGCCCTGGTGACCTGCATGCATTAACTGCACTTCAAAATATGCAAGAGATCTAGGAAACAAGTATTTTTTCCTATTTTAACTTTTAAAATCTTGTATTTAAAATACAATCAAATACCCGTATTGCAAATTTTACAAACATTCCACTCATTATCTGACTTTATGGACAGAACTATATTGCTTTGTTAAAATCTAGAAACTCTAAATATATAGTGTATGTATATTCACACAAACTTAACACTTGAAATTTCAAGTACAATGACAGTGTCAAAATAAACAACTACGACAGTTTGATCCCTTTGGCCAAATCTGAATACCCAGGGAAGTCCAAACCTGACTGCAGAGCACTCCAAGTTTTATTTCAATGGGAATGAGTTAAAAAAATTTTTTTTCCATCAGAAGTTATAGAAAATACTCTTAAGGTACTAGCAAAGATCAAAAACGTTACTAAGTTTTTCACCTTTGTATTATCACCAAGTCTCACTTTAATGCTGTACTAAGTTAAAATAATTTTTTTTTTTTTTTTAAATTTGTGGATTTCAGGAGCCAAAATAAACAATACAGAACATGTATGGTTGTACGGAACATCATCAGAACCATTCTCCCAGAAGCTGGTGCAGAAGTTCAGTTGTCCATTATATGTGGATTTTAAAACAATACAAGACACTTTAATAATCAACATTCATTCACAGACTTAAGGCAACTGGTTCATGAAATCACTGCTTTCATAAATGCAAACTAATGACATGGTTTGTCTCACGTACAACAGGTCACAACTGTTAAATGGCAATGTCTCGGTGGGGTTACTTATTGTCTAATTGAAAGACTGTTTGGTCTAATGCTAGTGAGAAAGTCTTTGAATTTTTTCAGCCATTCCTATCATACCTGCACAACTAACTACAACCTGAATACTTCCCTGCAAACTGTATTTGAAGCCTAGAAGCTACAAACACAGTTGAAAATACTGCTCAGAGAACAACTTTTTGGCAGCTTACAGTTTCATTACTCTGAAGTCAAATACAAAATTAAACAATCTTAAACTGAAAGTAAACGTTAATGGACTAACCAGAATCCATACGTCCTTTTTTTTTTTCATTTTTTTAAACAACATAGGTTGGTTTTTTTTTTTTTTTTAAATTTGACAGTTTTGTCTTTTGTTGTGGCACAGAATTATACAGTACTAAGGTAATGCCAACTGGTAAGAAAACAAAACGGTGATGCCGTACAGACTCATGAGCGTCATGGGACTGCCTCTAACATCCCTCGCTACGAGACAGAGCAAGCAGCTGGAGCACAGCTGCACTGCAAGGGGGCAAGTCATCTTTCACTTTTATACTGCACCTACGACAATCTACTCACTGCCTGTGTAGGCTGGCCTGCCCTTCTATGAATGAATTTGTTAAGCTGCTTCACCAATGCGTTAGACAAGGATGACAATCCAAGTCCATTGCAAATTTTTTTTTTCTGAAGTCATCAAGACTTTTTGAGAAAAATAGAAAAGGCAAAGGGGATCTACTATTCAGGATTTAGCACTAGGCTGATTAGAAGCACCAACAACTCCATTTAGTTTTCTCTGATGACAGCCAAACATAGCTGTGATTTTTACGTTTGTAGACTTACGGTGCGGGTAATAATGAAAAGGTGACACTGGAAAGGGGGACCCCCCCCCCCGTGCCTTGTTCTTCAAAGGCTTAAAATATTTAAAAGTTATTTGTTTGAAAGGGCACCTATGACACTACAGAAGGTGCTAAGCAGGTTCTCAGATTCAGAGATGAGACTTACTCAACTCCAAAGCCAGAGGACCAATTTTAGTCTAGGCTAGTAACTTCTGCCCTTCCAGCAAGACTCGATAAAGGTCCCAATCTGTACATTACACCCTGGGGAAGAAGAAATACAAATCAGAGATGTGGGAAAAATACTTTTTTCATTTTTATACACCAAAGAAAGGAGAGGGCTTCATCCTAATTGAAAAAAAAAAATTAAAAAAAATAAAGTCCTTTACAGGTCACCTTTAACTGAGTTCTCTGGTATATCAAGATACCATAGGATTAATACCTAGGGGTGGGTTATGAAGCCTACATTTTATTTATTGCCCAAGTTTGCAGCTTACAGAACATGTTTCATAGCACAGGCACAGTGGCAAAAACAGTATAACAGCCGATGGTCAACTCCATTTGGTGAGTATACAGTAGCAGCAATGAAAAGAAAAAAAGTACTCCAAACAGCTCAGTACAGATCCAGCTTACCCAGATGGGTTTTTTTAAGAAAAGAATCTTAAACTAATAAATAGATCTCCTCCCCATTCTCCCAAGATAATGGTTTTCCAAAAAACAAGAGGCATGGCAGTTGTGCGTAAGCAGAGACAATAGAACTTCATCTGTCTAGAATAAAAGGTGCTTTAGATCTATTAGCTACCTTACTTTCTCAATTCCATCATTCCGTAATACTCAAACAACTGCAGATATGTTCAAAACTGTGCCCAAAATTGTATCAGTGAAACAACCATGTAATTAACCCAAGTCACCCCTCCCACAAACGCTTAAACCTTCTGAGCATGACAAAATGTAATACAACTTAATGTCATTGTGGAGACAGGAACCCAGCATCTTTGTTTCAACTTTTTCCTTTGTTATATATTACAGTGCTCTATAAAATTTTTCCTTTTTCCTTTTAAAGCATTTAGACAATACAAGACTAAAAGATGTCTGGAAATACGTCTTATACAAAAATGAATTTTTATCTTAAAATAACATTCAAAAAGGCACTTCATTCTGTAAGAAAAAATTCAGAGTCAGGTCAACTGCTCTAAGCAGGGGGGTAAAATTGTCTGCATAGTGGGAGGGGAAGAAAGGGAGAGAAATTCAACTGCTGAAATACAAGCTTCTTTTTTGGCATGTTTTAAGAAAAGCTGATCCAGTAAAAGATGTCCATTTATGAAATTCATTAAAAGAGTCCCATTTAAAATAGCTTCTTTTTTTTTTTTTTTTTTTTTCCTTTAAAAAAGTAGTCTGAACACATGACCTTAGGAGTCAGGCTTCTGAAGGCTTAATAGCATCACTCGTGATTGTCCTTCGTGTCCAATGTAACAGGAAGATCAAGAGTAGCACTTCTGACAGGGGTGACCTCCCCAAAGCTTACATTTGAAAGAGCTGAAAAAGATGGAGACAGCCTCTAGCAACTGCAATCTAGTAGCAGAAGTCAGTCAAAGTTAAGGGCTACCTGTTGCAGAGTTTATGAAGCATACTGTAAACTTCTTCCTCTTTGCTTAGTCCTTCAAAGAAAGGAATAAGATCTAGCAGCTCTGTGTCTGTCATGTCATCAAACCAGGACTGCACAGGCACCTGAAACAAAGCAACCAACAAATACTAAGACGACTTCATGATGTGAAGAACATGTGAGTTTTGCTTACGTAAATGTCATGTAATACTCTCTGCCATCACAGTAAGGCAAATTGCTAGTTGTTAGCATTCAAGCAGAGTACCAAGTTCAAGTCCACATTTTCTATTATGCAACATCAATCCCAAATCCAACTATAAAACATTTGACATGCAGCTGACCTTCTCCTACATGTCCAGGTAACCTACATGACCCAACACTGGGCAGCTCAATTTGCTCTGCCTCCTTGATATTCAGAATAGACTGGAAGAAACATACAGGTTATGAAGATGTACTGACACTTTATTTATGGGCAAGTCTTTTTTTTCCCCTCTAAGTATTATCAGTGTGAGTCACTAAACATAGGCATGCAGCAACAACCCTTTCTGGCATGAGGTTGCAGAGCAAATATTTAAACAGCGAGTACAGAACAGTTCTCTGATTAAAATATAAGACCTTGAGAGCATGTTCAGAAAATAATGCATATAATAACATAATAACACTTCTTAAATATGTGGGCTGGGTTTAGGGAAGGAGTTTTGTGTATCTTCACTATGGAAGTATACTGAGGTCTTTTAAAGACTATCTTGGATCTTGTTACAAGCTCTGGTTTCTGCAGAGACTCGAATATCAGTTAGCTAGCAGCACTTTTCTATACATGATTAAACCACTCTGACAAGGCCCTTAATTTCATCTCCCAAATTTCTACAGCTCATTATTTTCTTGGCACTGAATTCCGAGATACCAAATGATGATCTGGATCAGGTTTTTAATTTTAACCATGAACATAAATTAGAGCTACAGCTCCTGGTTATTATAAATAGCAACTTTAAACCATGTGTGGCACCAACCAGAAAAATGTTTTCACCCAATCAGTTAGAGCATTGCAGTATTAAGATGTGAATTTAAAAGCTGAATGCTGCAAGATAAATGGCTCATGTAAAAAAAAAAAAACCTAAACATGCTATTCTGGAGAGGCAGGACCATGCAAAACAGTGTCCCTAATAAAAACTTCCTACGTTAATTTTAACAGCTCACAAAAAAGGCAGCCTAAAAACATCAAAGAAAACATTGCACAGCCTGATTGTTTAAAAGTCAGTAGATCTAAGGGGAGTTCCAGCTTGCTATCCTGGCAGCTACAAAACGGATGCGAGCACCTGTACTGATTGCAGCAATGGATGGAGCAATTCCATCATAGCTACTGGAGCCAATAAGAAACACACAGTGAGAACACGCATTGCTCCTAATTATTCTCCCTTGAAGTACTGTTGCCTGGCTTTTATCCTTATTCCTAAAACCTGGTGAACTTGTTGACTAACACTTCTAATTGTGAAGTGAGTTATCACAAAAATACTTAAAAGGAGAAGCACAACAACACAATAGGATTTTGATTTTTTTCTTCCCCTTAGCCACGAATACAGAATTCAGATAGTAACCAGTAAAGCATTAATTATCTTGTCTAATAAAATATTTTCATTCACACAATGAAAAAAGATGGAGTACCAAAAACAGTTCAAGTAAACCACCCTTTCTGTAATCACCATTCCAAAGAACAGAAACTGTGCTGGAGGGCAGCTTTGCTTTTTAGAGCTAGGTTAGTTATGCAGGTTCTACACCACTCGCTATTTCTCAAAACTGATGGACTTCATGCCAAAAGCTAAAACTGAAAGCAGATGAACAGTCATGACTACGACACGTTGTCGAGATCAGTTTGCCCTAGTCCTTCAACATTTGGCAGTGAATACCCAAACCTACCTGCAGTCTAAGAAAACACAGAAACTAATGCTAGTTAGCATTCTGAAAGGCTATTTTCTGAAACAGAAAGTCTGGGCAAGGACCAGAAAAATAAAGTTACACTTGAGTACTTTGAATACTAAGAATACTTACTGCATTTTCAGGATGGAAGATGTAAGATGCAGGAGAATTATCTACTATAATAACTTTACTCAGCTCACGTCCCAGTCGACTCAGATCCTTCACATAATTTCCTCGGTGGAAAACACAGGATTCTCTAAAGAGCCTTGCCCTGAACACACCCCAGCGATCCAGTAAGTCAGCTACTGGGTCTGCGTACTTAAAAATACAAGTCAGAAACATGAAGTTAGCAATGTGCAGACAAGGCTACTTCACAGAACTATACAAAGAAGGGACCCAAAATAATTTCAGATAAAATGCCCTTTCTTCATTTTCTTCCCTGCTCCTTGTTAATTAACTTACATGCCTGCAAACCTGAAGTAATTAATAGATAACACAAAAGTAGGATGGTTATCTTTCTATGGAAGGTTAACTTGCACTCTAATGTTTTCTGTGATTTATCGATTACGTTTTATTCTTAGGGCCAACTTACAGTTACCCTAGGAGTTACCTAGAAGTTGATGGATCCAGGGATCTCACCTAACATTACCATAAAACCAGCCACTGCTAACAGAAAATCTATATGAAGCCATTTCCACAGCTGATTCATTTCCGTGTGCCTCTGAAGATAAACTGCAACAAACGCATCTGAGCTTGATGTAGCTTTTTCAAATGATGCCTTTGGAGTGACTGGGTCAGTAAGAATCTAAGATTACCAAACTGCATAATTGGGCCATAAAAGATCAGACAAAGATGTTATTAGGAAAAACACCCATGTATAATACTGGGAAATTCTTATTTTATATATAAGATGATACTTTAAGTGAGGCACAGCTTAGAATCCAACAATTGATATAAACTGTCCAAGGAAAAGTATCCAAATAAACTAGAACATGAAATAACCATGTACTTGAAAATGGTAGTTGTAACTTATTTTTGCAGGATAGGAGTTACCATTTTCCTATATTTTAAACTGAGAAATGGAACTGATGTTGAAATCAATCATCCTTTGACTATGAAAACTGCTAGACATCCAAGTGCAGTATGAAGTTGTTCCATTATTTAGGATTTTCACAATGTGACTGAACAGAACATGGTAAACAGAGCGCAGGGAAGAATCCGCTGATAAGAGGGCACTAGTGCACATCAAACAGGGTCCTGTCCCCTTCCACCGTCTCTACCCTAGGTTGGAGTAAAAGCTTACTATGCTAGAGTATTATTTAGAAATAATCAATGTAATTTTACAAACAAGACACCACAAATACAGTACATTGAAAGAAGTGAAGAATTTAAGATGTCTACTACTGTAATGTCTACCACAAAACTACCTACGAGGTACTACTGCTACTGGAGACCAGAGGGCACAAAATATTCCTGCTGATGTTTCGAGCTTTACAAAATGTCTAATTTTCTAACTCCAGATTGCAACTGCACCTTGACAGAACAAAAACAGGTTCCCAATTTTCAGATGCAGTAAATTTCTGAATCGTTGGCCGATCATGTTGATAGCGTTAAATACGGTGTATTTTATTTCATGCCCAGCTTTAATATACAGCTTTACTTGCACGCTATTTGTTCTAATTTCTCACTATAACCATGGTAACTTGTAAGCCTTTCATATTGGCATTATGAGCAATGCATGGAGGCTACATTATGAGACAAGCCCATATGTGATGGTGTTACCATGGAAACACTTACCCACACACTAGCAGACAAAGTACACACTGTCAGACAAAGAAGCAGAAAAGAAGGGGAAAAATTAAGATAGTACCAACTGTGGAAATAATTATCCATAGAAAACCCAACCAAAAGTCCACTGACCAGCACTGTAAGGGCTAACGAGATGAAGAGAGGAACAAACCTTGGCTAGACTGGCTGTGAAGAGTACACATTCAAAAAGCTCTCCCATCCTCTGAAGAAACTCATCCACATGTGGTCGTTTCAATACATAAACCTGGAATGATAATGACTATTTAGATTAAATGGTATTTAAGGTAACAGGGAAGGAAAAAAAAAAAACCCAAACAATCCTGTAATCCTAACACTTGAAGAAATAAAAGTTAACATGGAAACAGTTCAAACAAAATACTGAAGGGAGAAAAAAAAAGTATACAAGATAAAAGTAGACATCCAATAATGAGAAATTTGAATGCATGGGCTGCCAAGACCCATGCTGATTATGCAATTGCAAATACTGTGCATCATCTGGAGAGATGCTTCTTGAAAAATCTCATTAAAGGCAAAGAGAGACAGTAGGGCTTCTCAAGAAGTGAGGATTCAGATCTCTTGACCGAAATTATTTTGGTGCTGGTGTCTTCAGTCCTGAAGAGCTTCACAGAAGGAATAAATCTGATGAAACCTCTATGACGACAGGAATTGCACAACAGGGAACTGTTTTCTTCCTGTGGCTAATTCTTTCATTTTTTAAATTCTAGGCACTAAGTACCATATCTTAATATGGATAGTTATCAGTCATCTGGATCTGCAGACAGCTTTCACCAAAAATCTTCATAGCACCATGCAAAATGTCTAGCAAATGCTGCTTTCAAAATCTGGTGGCAAAGTCTACAGCATCTTCTACCGTGACCTTGCATAAAGATGGCAAATACTCAGGATCTCTCTCCTCTTGAGTAGCTTGGTTTCAGCAATGCTATATTGCCTTCTTGCACTGACAACCATACAGGCAAGCTTGGCTGCCTACTGTCAACAACCTGATTAATAGGTATTAGAGCCTCCTTGCCTCTCTTTTCAGAGCAAGGAAGATGATTTGCGTTCACAGAAAATACCAAGATAAGATAACTGCTGCTCAGAAAGCTTACAAGTAGTTCATAATATACTGTGAAGCTGAAGAGGGGAGTCTGCTTGAAAAATATTTTTCTATCTTGTTTGCACTTAGATTAAAAGTTTGAGAGTAAACACTGGCAGCACTTTATCTTCTTCATTTGGCAAATAATCCTTAATTCTGGTAAAATTCAGGTGGAACAGTCTGGCATATAACTGAATTCAGGAAGAACTGCAAGACTGATGCAATTTCAGGAATTTCTTTGATATACAGAACTAGATTAATTGCATGTATTTTTCTAGATTCATATTAATAAGGAAGTAAAAAACATAAGGCACCCAGAGAAATAGCCTGAAGGAGAAAAATACTGAAATGGCAGCTTGAACTGAAGTGTAACAATTAAAGCCTTTAGCAAAAGAAGAAAAAAAGTTGCATAATAGGGACTTGAAATTGAAAACCTAAATCTGAAAGCAAAGTTTTATTAAAAACATGTATGATGGAGCTGTACCTTAATGACCAAAGCAGAAATGTTAATGACTTTTCCACTTCAGCTCATAGCATGAATACATGATCTGCTTTAAGTTATTTCTATGAAGTTTAACTAAACTATCTCTGGCCCTTCAAATTCAAGCAATACATTCAAACTTTGATACAGGTAACAATTTGTAACCCGGATTTATTTTTTATTTTTTTTTAAACAACCACAGCAGCACTTAACCATCAATTAAATAAATGTGACATTTTATGAATTAAAGACAGTTCACAGATGTACTTCAACACCACTCTGTTTCCACAAAACTACAGCAAAGTTTCCCGTATTACACTAGGCATAAACCAAGTAATTTCCTCTCCTACAAAAATGCAGTTAGTTTTTCACTTAAATCTTACTACATGAAGTTGTTCCGTAGTATTTCCTTTCCAAATTATATCTTCAAATTTTTAAAGACACAGGTCAAAAGACAGTTGCAGTCCCTCTGCGTCTGGGTATGCAGAAAGAGACTATCCAACTTGCCAGTTATAAGAAGAAAGATAGCAGGATGCAAGTTACTCCTTAACTCTACAGTTCATAAGAAGTTTTTAATTCTTTAGCCTTAAATTATACTCCTACAGTTATTTTTGAGGGCACAAAAGGGACGCCCCAAAGTCTTAAATTCATTCTTGGATAATTACTGATGGAGTCTAGTATTAGTTTCCCTTTTAAAACCTAGTGTTTTCAGCCACAGCAAAGGAAGTCTCCTTTTCGCTCTCAATCCCTATCTACGCCTGTGTCGGTCAAGTATTTCCACTTGGAATGTAATTACAAACTCCAAGCCAAGGATATGAACTTTGCTGCTTGCAACATAACCCACCTCCTCCATAAAGAAAGCATACAGTAAATCAACCCAGTAGCTACAGACTGAGAGCTGCTTAACCACAGGCTTGCGGACAGGAGTGGGCTTATAAAAGCAAGTATTTGCAATATGTGCTCTTTTGGCAATTCATAGGTCTCCTAATACTGCAACTAGTCAGTATTAGCTGTAAGTACACAGTGTTTTAAGTTGTATTGTCTCCCTTCTGCAGTTTAGATCTCCTGATCCACCACAGAGCACCCTCAACCTCCTCTACTTGAGTTGCTCTTGCTGTTTTGCCTTAAATCTTACCTATTGGGCTCTGGCCAACAGATTTGCTTCTCACGTTAAATGCCTTATTACTAATAAATGTGATCTCTTAGGATGAGGTCTCACCATATTTTCCCCTTAATTCTCCCCCTCTCTAAAAAGCCCAAACTCCTTCACCTGTTTTTGTGGGTGGTTTTTTTTTTTTAAACAACACTTTTTTTTTTTTTTTGCAGAACAACAGATCTTAATACACTGGATGGTTATTCTCCTTGAAGTTTTTTTGAGAAGTCCTACTTAGATCCTGGAAGCAACTGCAAGTGCACTGGTATCCTGGGCTACAAAATCTCTTTGGTTTACTTCACATAAAAAGCTTTCTTCAGCTGACAGTGCAGCTCTTTTCTCCTCTTCCTCCTCATTTGGAATTTTTTCCCCTTTACTTTGTTAGCGGCTGGACTTGAATCTCAATGCTGCATGGTTATTTGTGGCTTGGCTTTTTCCTCCGTTGCCTGATGTCTTCAGTTTAAGTCTCTAGACTGACTGGCTCCTGGCATTTTTCTGAGATTTATATACAGTCTTCAGGGCATTAGAAAAAAACCCAAACCCTCCAGTTTTTCTTTATTGTATGCTTGCTAATTTCTTACTTATCACAGTAAGATTTTAGAGCAATACAGTCTTTTTTTTTTAAAAATGAACCCTACTCTTAAAATGTTATGGCACAAATCAGGCACTAGACATGTTTTCACAGGATTCTGTACTTAGAGCTGCTAATGGCAGAACCGTAGTAATTATCTTTAATTGTTTTCAAGCATTTGGTATTTCCACACACATTTTCTATACCTCATAGCAGTCTTAACCTAAAAAGACTCAGTATTTGTAAACCAAAAGAGAAACCCAGCTCAATTTTAATCAATTAAATAGGACACAAAGAATTGCCTTTCAAAATCAGCTTTACCATAACGAAATCTTCAAGGAACGACAAATAAATCTGCCCATGACAACTCAAGCTCCTGTAATCTCCTGTTTTGTGGGCTGGGTGCATCTTCTTAACAGCGAGCAGAAAATAACACATGTCCTCGAGCCTCCGTCTTTCTGGTTCACACAGTTGTGGTTGCCTCCCAGTGCAAGTAACCAAGAATAGGCCAGCTAGAATGGATACAGCCTATCCTGGATTACTTGAACCAGGCCACAGCCTTCTGTAGGAAAATCAATGAATTTTGTCCTTTATAGCAAGGAACTTTATTACTCGAACAGCGTTTTCCCCCACCAATAACAATCATTTTGTACACTGCATTCAAAGTATACATGAAAAACATTTCTTAAGCTTTCAACAACTAAAAATAAGCAATTGTTCACTGAATTAAAAAAAAAACCCACACAACAAAACACTTAAAAACCCCTAGTTTTACTCACTTAAGCAAATCACATTCAAGAATGAAATTCCAAGTAACACCAAATCAAACTTCCTGGCAGCCTTCTTTACTCTTTGACACCGACAGCAATGCACAAAGGCACTGCAAGTCTATTTGGATAAAAGACAAAGGACCACCACACTCTAAAAATCTTCACTTATTGGGGATTACAGCTATATTTAACACATGGTTTCTAATCTGGGGGTTGCGATTGCTCTGCACTTGTTAAATGGGAAGCACACTCCAAAACAGTGGACGTGTTCTTGCAGAAGTTACGTCAAGGGTACCAAACAGGTTGAACATCTTTCTCCAGCCACTACTTTCACCCTCAAAAAGCTTCCTCTAAAAAGCCCTCTCAGTTGCAACACATTTCGCTGGACTTCCCACAGTTTCTCACTTATAATTTGGTAGAGTAGGGGACCAGCTCTGATTTCCTTTTATTCAGAGAATGAGAGCGAAATGAGAGAACTGGCCAGAAGAGTGTCAGCTTGCATCAGAACTGCCCTTTTGTATCTGTGCCATCATTTCCAACACAAAGTGTGGGATTCATCTCCTGTAACTTTAGCTGCCCTGTAGACAGGCACAGTCTCTGCAGGCATTGAAAGACCCATAACAGAAAGAAAGAGAGGTACCTGCACACATGAGTTATTTCCTTGTAAAATAAAATGACGAATCCTTTCTAAAGACAAGGTAAATTAAGCTAGAGAAAGAAAGATGGGAGAGGGTCAAGGGATGTTCAGAAAAGCTATTTTTTAACCTAAGGAAGCTGGTTTATCCAAGCACCCTTTAAGATGATGATTTGAATTGTCCTCCCTATAGAAGAACAAGAGTCTTTCTGACCTTTGGATTATAAATGACATAAGGGAAAATGCAACTTCCCAAACTAAAGACAGCCTTTTTTGAATACCTCTGTTGCACAACAAAAAAATCACAACATTTACCATGAACAAAACTTGTTAGATAAGTCAGTTTTCAAACGTACAGCAATTGAATTTGCCACAATTTGTATTTTTGGTATAGGAGATCTGAAGTATCTTGTATAATTTCAAATTTCTTTCTGAATGGGCACTTCTGAAATGGCATTCTCCATTTGTTTTCCATGGGGCTCTGTCTAAGGCAGAGTTCAAGTACAAAAAGAACTTGAACAGACAATCTCCTGCTTGAGAAGATACCACGCTTATTGGTAAAGCAGGTAGGGATATGCACTACAGACAGTATGGTTCCACAATATTTCACATATCCTGTGATATTTTAAACAGGTGGAAGTATTTCCCAATGCCAATGATTAATCTTTGAGTATATAAACTGCTTAAGAAAATGGACAAACATTATACAGGTGACAAATTTTGACAGATAACAAAAATTGTTGTTATTGGTTTGTTTATGCTCTAAGTGAATAAAAAATTACAGGTGTAAAGTGGGAACTGGTTGTCAAAGCTCTACAGTCTGTGTTAATGCACATCGGACTAAGCCAGAACATCCACTTTCGTCCTTAAGATTATCACAGTTTATAAATAAAATAAATAAATAAATAAATAAATATTGCTGGATGACAGTACATTACTTTGCCTGCAGAGGTATTACAAACACAGGAATCCAAGACTTTGCCTATTCTGCATACCATATAAATTACCTTTATTTCAAGGATCACAAATTCCTTACAATTAACTTCATTTCTACCATGCAGATGGGACTGAGATATTTACCTATTTTAGAGATTAAGAACTTGAAATACAAAGGGATTAAGCAATTTCCTTGAAAATTACTGAGGAAGTCTCCAGCAAACCACAGTCAGAGACTAACTTCATTTGACCTTCTCTGTCAAAAGCATCCTTCCTCCTGTTCATGTTTAGGGTATGGACAAATCCACTCCCTTTGACCAGTTGGTTTTGGTTTTCTTTTTCCCCATATGCAGTCACCTTGAGTGCCTAACTGCATTACGTTTGGTGAAGAATCTGAAAGTTTGCAGCGGGGAACGGAAAAGCAACAGGCTTTGAAGTGCTTCAGTGTAAAGCCCAGTCTTTTATTGGGTTTTGTTTCAAAATGTAAATATATAATCTTGACAAGCTAAGTGATCACAATCCTAAGCCACTCAAAATTGTTAGGTAACCTATTTTATTCCTTTTCAAAAGCATTCTAGAAAGTTTTATGAGAGAAAATGTCTACGTTACAGCAACAAACACAACTAAAGCTCACATCAAATGAGGACCAAAAATACCGCAATACAAACCTCCCAAAGCATCACTTATGTGATGAGCATTCAGCTCTGGTGAACATTACAGGTTTAAATACCCTAGATATTGAATTTTTCTACATAAAACAGGCAGAGTATAAAAACTGTCAAAGCAACTACCACTTCAAAACACATTTAAGTCCATTGACTGATATATAGTAATTGTTTTAAGAGTAACAATTACATGGATGGTTTTCATAACAGGAAATCTAACAGAACTATGAACTAACTTTATGATCTATCAATTGTTCCAAGATCAAAATATGAACGTGTTTGTCCAAGTAAAAATAATCCATATAAAAGACAACATTTCAAAAATTGAAGTATTTAAAATCTCCATTAAATCATATCCAGGGAAGATTTGCAACTCAATAACTGCATTGTCTTTAACCTACAACATGCAACAGAAGATGTTTCAAACAATTTGCAAGATTCATACATCAGAAAGGCTCAACTTCACATTAACCAGTATAACCTGTCTCCAGCAAGAACTTTAATGTCCGTCTGAAGAGGAAAATTTACAGCACTGTAATTTATTTCATTCGATGTTTTTAGAAATGACTACTGATTAAAGACACTAAGCTAAGATACATGAAGGGGACTGATTTTCAAATTATGGGTATTTTGCGTTTACTGAAAACCATTTCACAGAGTCTTAACTGAAGTTCTTAAAGAATAAGACATAAATTAGTCTCCTTGCAATTTTGTCCAGACCTTTTGAAGATGCTGAAGTGTATTAAAAAGTCCTATCAGAGGAACTTAAACTACTTGCAGGAAGAAAAGGGGACAGAACTTAAACACAGATTGTCACAAAACCTGAAGAAATGTTCTTCCTTAATACTTTTATAAAGCTTTGTCCATACAAACTACCAACAGACATTAAAGCCAACTTATGTCCTGTTTGCCTGTGGAGGGAATAAGAAATGCAGTATTCAAGTAGTTTTTTCTGGGCCTAGCAATGTTTGAAAACATTTTAAAATTGACAGAGTCAAGTACTGAAGTCCTGAGAGAGATATTCTGGAGAACTGAAAAAGTTAAAATTGAGACTTAGTAGTTAGAAACTACATACCTGATCAAACAGGGATGCCTGTCTGGATAATATATTCCAGAGTACACAGCTTTTGTATTTTGCAGAAGGACAAGTTATTGAATAGAAAGCAGCAAATAGACAAAGATAACGCTCTGGGACACTGAGGACATTTCCACTACTAGAACAATGCTAAAGGAACAACAGTACTTACCTGATGTATGGTTCCATCAATTTCAACAGGAACAATGAAATCAGCATTGCTAATTGGCTAGAAAGAATGACAAGGATATAAATCAACATTAAAAATATGATTATTAGAGGGAATATTTCAGAGGCATAAAAGAGAAGAGTACTTACTTCTCAGGAAAAAGTTAACAAGCATTATTGACTATACAGATCCACTCTGTGTATGCGCCCTTTACACACACAAGTCAGAAGCCTTACACAGCTCTATTCACCACATACTGCACCTCCCTCTTCTCTCATGTTTTTAAGCTTCATGCAATGTAATAGGCTTTACTGCTTGAATAACCCTCACTACCACTGAGTGTGTTTACCAGGGAAAATATCTATTTGGGTAACGCTTTCATCAAGTCTGTGTGGATGATGACAAAGAAATTCAGCTATGTACTTCACATGTTCTACTCTGGGTCATCAATTAGTAATTAATGAAAAATAAAGACAGTGGTAAAAGTAATACCTAAGATTTATATTTGAATCAGGAGCTGTAACAAGCTGCAACAAGACTTAAGTCGTATAGTTAAATGATTCACAAGAGGTGATACCTTAAGATCATGCTATACCAATCAAATTAATCATGTAAAACTGCATTTAAATTCAAAAGGGAAGAGCAGGCATACTCTGTCCAAGTCCTTGAATCCATTTTTCTAGTCTGTTGAATACAACTTATTTCTTAAGACTTACTGTAAAAAAGTGTTGGTCAAGTAAAATTACTTTGGAAAGCAGGAAAGTGTCCCTGTAGACAGTTTAAGAGTACATAGTCTAATCTTGGCTAGGCAATAGTGGTAGTTGGGGAACACGCTGCTAACAGTGTTTACTAGTTCAAACGGACATCAAACTTGGCAGAATCCTTTGGTACAGTTCATGCATTACGACCGTGATAAGAAAAAAAAAAAAAAAAAAAAAATCATGTAAACATGCCTGGCTGAAGTTTGTAACTCATTCCATTATCTGCAGCTTAGAAATGGCTGAGACACAGAGCTGCCAAATACAGTTTTAACACAACTGATTAACAGACAGCATGCTTCATGGATAACAGCCTAAAACAAAGGCTGGGAGTAGTCTGGCTGGTAACTGGTATGGCATTACTAAGCTAAGGCTGGAAAACATCTTCACTCAGCTCTACTAGACTTGTACAGACTTTCCCATCTGGTTTTCTGGATCAGCCAATAGACTGATCTCAAGTACCACCAAGAAGGTGCCCCTGAAGAATCTGCGAGACTAGAAACAGTCTTCAAACCCATTTGGGGGGGGCAAGGGGTTGCCAAGAAAGCAGAGAAGCAGCCTAGGTAAAGAGACTGAGAAGCGGATCACAAACTGGTGAGCCTAAACGGGTGCTCTGTGAAAAATGGTAGGAGAAAAGAATCCTGCAGTATTAACTTGATAGCATCACTTTGATCCCATTCCCTGGAAAAACGAGATTCTAATTCCATTGTCAAATGACCGTAAGAATTTATATGGAGGGCAACACTGCCTCTCTGTAGCAAAGTTAATACGGAAGATGGTTTGATCTGACATCGGCAAGTGCTGTGTCAGAGGGAAATGAGAAGCTACACTGACTCTGTCCTGACCAACCAGTATTGACAACCAAACCTCCAGAGCAGCTGATGCTGGAAAACATCCTGTTGATGACCACTGCGCTAGTATGAGCTAAAGAATTCCTCAAATACCTGCAGATACAATCTAGATTTTTTTTTTTAGCCGACATCAAGCAATTTACAAGATACATCCTCCTTTTGGCTCCTGAAAAAGACAGAGGGGAGGGTCCCATCTGTTATCTGCATGAAGCCCCTCAGACAGAGAAGATACTCTGCAGCATCTCTAATAGCCACAGAGCAGGTACACAAAAACGTTCTGAAGCTTCACCTTAAAAGAATCCCAAAGGAACTGTCAGTAAGACTCAGCCACCAGTTTTCAAGTGGGTGCCAGCTCCCTGCATTCTTTGAAGAGACTTGCACGCACTTGAAGAATTTATATATGCATGACTCCCTTAAGCAAGATAAATAGTCTGTAGCAGCAGAAGAAGAATAGGTCATTTCAAGTTGCTAAGGTTTTGAAGCCCACTGATAAAACTACGGCTATTACTAAACTTTCTTAACAGGAGCAACACCAACCAGATGTCAGAGAAAACCATGTTCTGTTTAGACAACTTAATTTTTGCTAACAAATAAAGCTCACCATTTGTGACTTTGTAACACTAACCAAACTACTCTAAACTACACATTTGCTTCCCTCACTTATACTTTAGGTACTACGTAGCTTTCTTGTTGGCACAAGCGATAAGGAAGAGAGCATGGACTGGGGTTCTGTGCTTCATCATGATGGGAAGACAGGAGAGAAGTCTGCAACAATTTGCTGGATACAGGTTTCTAGGGTTGCACACGTGAAACACGTACGTGCCTTGAGTGGGAACCACAGCGACAGAGTGTGAAAGAAGACAATGTATTTCCACTGAAAATCTTTACTTCAGTTAGAACTGCTTCTATTTAATAAAAAGCTTCAGAGTTTTAAATGTGCTAAATGTGTTTCACAGCCCGTTTTGAATATGACTAGATTCTAGACTTGCATGTGGTTTAATTCATTTTATACAAAACCATGTTTACATCTCCTTGATTTAATAATTTAAGATTTTTGCTTCTATTATTGTTCTATGATGGGAATGATAACTATAATGTCTATCTGTTCCTTTTTTACTCTTGCCAAAGCACCCCAAATTTTATTCCTTTAATATGCACTTAACATGAAAGACTAGTACCTCCTTAAAGCTTCACAAATATGCAGGGGCATAAAAAGACAAGAATTACCCTCCTTCAGATGTTGCTGCTTTCATAAAAGAGCACTTTAAATACTTTGCCTTTCTGGTTGTGTTAAAAAAAATTATCTGCATTTGAAATATGAAGCCTATTTCATAACAGAATTATGAATTCTAAAGTATCATGTGTTTTAAATAAAGCCTTTTGTACTAAAAATCACAAATTTATGTATGCTTTTACAGCTTTTAAGTGGGGACCTGCCTGGGCAGAGCAGACATGTTTTAGTGAAAAAAAACCCCAAACAACCAAACCCCCAAAAACCCCAACTAAAAGAAACTGCAGAAGTAACGTGATTATTCAGGCGGAGCAGCGCATAGAGGTGTTAAACCCCCTGCTCTTATGGAAATCTATTGTTATTTTTGATGACCACAATGCGTTTACTTCAGCTCAAGTATTTCCCTTTGTGAAACAAAATCCAAACAGTACCACTGGACAGTGCCAGCCACTGAACAACTAAAGCCATTTCCTCCAACACTTGGTTTTCTCTTACCACATCACAGGGCTTCACATTAAGATAATGCCATCATAGCCATAAGACTCTAATACTGCAGAAACTCCAACATTTTCCTAACAATATTTACTTCACACAAAAAAGGACCAGTTTTCTTTTCCTAACAGAAAACATTATTCAGTGTTGATATTAAGTAGAATAATCTTTTGATTTTTCTTAAGTATCTGTTTAACATCATTTAAATACCCATTAAATATCATTTGAATAAGTGGGATGATTAAAATAAGCCCACTAAGAAAGCACTCTGCAATAGAGGCAAACCTCAGTCCTGCAAGGAAGGATTTATACTATGTTAACCATTAAACTTGTACTTCTTTAAAATAGTTTAAAAAAACCCCAAACCAAACACCTAAATTGAATCTCATTTTGTTTCAAAAACCAGACAAATCACAGTACAAAGTTACCCACAGCATTCAGAAAGCAAACTTTCATTTTTACATTTCAGGTAACACTAAGCCTAATACTTCATTATTTTTATGTAAACGTAGACTTTTAAATTCAGCTTTCCCTTCCTATTTTTGACTCTCATTTAATTAGGAAGGCATGGTCCCTCCCGTCCCAATCCAGCTGTGTTTCTAATCTCCCTGAAAAATTCTCAAGTACAAGTTCAGTGTGGGATAGAAGACAAGGATCTGGCACTGAGGTTAAGAGGTTCCTGTATGCCACCACAAACTGTTATATACCATTAGGCACAATAAAGACAGAGAAGAATCTCAGTTTCAGTTTGAGGCACAGGAATATTTGTTCTAGTATCTCCATATAAGGTCTTCTTTAAGTCAACAAAGACAGGCTGTTGCCAAATTCTAACCACAACATGAATTATGGTTTGCATATTTAAATGCTGGCAGCTAAATATTGCAGGATTAAAATGTTGAGTTTATGCTAGCAGTGAAAAATGGAGTGCAACCAAAACTAGAAGACTATAAAGTTGGATGGTAACTCTAGTTTGCTACTAGTAAGGAAACTTACTATTGATTTTTATAAATTCTCCAATCCAAGTATAAAACTAGCAGATGCTTTATCATGTCTGACATTTGCTAATCAGAAATGCTACCAGTACTCGGAGCCAATTTAGGTTATTTGTATTTCTGAATTCTCCTATTCTAACTTTAGCTCTACTTAAACAATAGAAAAATACCACTACTTCCACCACATGCTGAAATCTGAAGGGTTATAAAAGTTGCTTCTAGAAGATGACTGACTCATCAGCAACAGCTAAATGCTATTTGCTTTCCTGTTGTGAAAGCTAAATACTTAAAAACACTTAACTGTGATTGGGACAGCAGTCTGACATGGAAAGCAATTTTCTCAGCCACAGAGCACAGGAATCACTGGTGCCCAAAATCTACTGGTTTAAGGTACATCTACCTAGCATAAAGGTGTGCTGAGTTTTCTGTTCCCCTAGTCTAACTATGGCATCATTTAAACATCAAAAACGAAACCGTATTTTCAGAGCAACAAGTTTTATACCTGTTAAAATACAGGTCCTTGTTGGAATAGTTACCATTTAAAGCCATGAAGTCAATACTACTCCAGGCCTTGCTGCAGTCAGTATGACTTTCTCAGAATCAAAAAAAATAGCAATGTCTGTGTTACTCCCCTTACAGCTAAATTAGGACAAATAATCATAGGAGTAACAATGAGAACTACCAGGCATCCTGAGAGAGCCTGTAAGACTAGTTAATGCGTTAAAAGGCTTAACATTTCCTGTAACATTCACTGACAGATTCAAGTTGCAAGAGATTGCTTTTGAATTTACTTACCTTAAATGAACTGTGCACTAAAGTTTCATCTAAATCAATGACCACACACTTCTTCCCATAGTCTGATGCTGTCAGTTCTGGCAGGAGGTATTTAGCTGGTGGCTAAAAACAAAAAGAAAAGAGGAAGACAACAAAAAAAAGTAAAACCTCTATTGAAGGGGCACTCTTCTGCCAACATTACTATTCTAGTAATTACTGGGAACTGAAATACATGACTCGAAGTTGAATGTTTTTCTGGGCTCATTGCAAGTACATGTATGGAAATTAATGGCTCATGCAATATCCATACAGACTTTTCTTCCTTTTTTTTTTTTCTCTTATTTTTAAACGAGAGACTTGTTTGGAATGATCTCCAAAGCATTGGAAATGGAAATGGTAGAACACCACCACTAGCTAAAAAACAATAGAGAAAAATAGGACATTTGATACAATGATTTCTTTTTCCAGTGGCCCTCCTCCTAATGCCTCGGTTTTAGTTGCTGCTGTTATCCTATTTATAGTCAATGCCATTTCCAGCTATATCACACCAATGGACCTTAACACCAATTGCTTTTTCTGTTTGCCGTGAAAGATGCTAAAGTGGAGAAATCAATCCTGAAGGAAGACAGCATTACTAATTTTATCTTCCAGGACATGTCTCCACTCTCATTTTTACCACTTCTGAGGGTGCTGACCAAGAGCTTTCATGTGGATTACTTTCCCAATCAAGGTATTAAAATTGCAGTATAAAACCTAAACTAGGCTCTTCTACAGTACAGTGCCCTTACTAAAAAATGGTACCAATTACATGAATTGACAATTTTTCTGAAAGCAATGCAGACAGTCACATAGACTTCCGATGGCTCATTCCCCACTTTAACATCCCAATTTGCAATACAATTATGTTACTTTAGACTTTGGTACTGGATACTTCTGAAATAACAGAAATGGGGAAGAACGCTTCCATTTGGTGCTGAAACACTGGGTTTTTTTGATGAAGGAAAAAGACTAGCTTTATAGAAAAATATCAACAGGGACAAACTCAAGACTGAGAGGAAATTAAATTAATTAAGAATTGGATACAGAACTCTAACTTCATTCTTTTGCTATCTTTTTATCTGTTCAGACAATGCTGCTTTGGTAAGGATGCACCTATCATGCTTTTTGTTCTTTTCAATAGCTTTTTGGAGAAGTGCTTGCAGAGATCTGAGGCCATCCCTTTGCAGACAGTGGGAGACAAACAGATGAGTCAGACACCCTCTGAACACCCTACAGCAGCAAGTACAGATTATTAACCACTGATGGATTTCAGACGTCGTGTTAAGTTAATAGATACTGGCCAATGACGCCTAGTAAGTTCCTGTTTAAATGAACTACCTAACAAATGAGATTCTGGACTTAAATAAAAGTGTCTTTAGCTAAAGTATAAATTACTGGGGGATTTTTAGGAGTGCTCACTGAAATTGATCTGGTTCCTTACAATTAACATCAACAACAGTTTCTTCAGCTACCAAAATGGAAGCTGCCTTGCTTACAAGCCACTTGTCTCAGTGCTTTTTCTCTCAGCACACATCTAACAATGACCTTCAAGAAAAAACAACTTCTGCTTAATGCCTGTAAAGTACCCATCCATCACAGTAGCCTAGCGAGGCTGAAATTTATAGGACGCCCTGTCTAGGTGATAGACAGTCCCATGTATACATTACTTCAACAACTGCTTGAGCTCTACCTCCGCTTGTTAGCAACTACGACCAGATCTAAAGAATTTCGGTTTCTCACTCCTATTTCAAAATCCAAAAGGTATGCAGGCACCCCACCTCAATTTTTCTTAGTAAGAAGGATCTGGACTTGCAACCTAAACAGACTAAAAGCTTATTGAAAGAAAAATCAAACCCATTTGAAGACAATAATCTTCAGAACCCATGTTCTGATACTGATTTCTTGTCTTTGAAAACTAGAAAAAGGTAGGAACATCCCAAGAAACCTTAAGCATACTGGTTTTTTTTTTAAAGAATAGTTTCATTCATTTTTGTACTCTTAAAGACTGTTAGTATTTAGTTCGAATATTTGACTAAGTTAATCTGCACAAAGAGTTCAAAGCCAGCAATTTCTTCTGACATGTGAATTCTTTTTCAAACTGAAAATGTCTCTATATATGGAAAATATATGGAAATAGATATTCTTTCATATAAAAATATGCATATGAAAAATATGAGCACTGCCTTATCACAGATATCTTTGGTTTTTATCTGGAAATTAGTATGCCTGTCATCCAGAAAGGGATGGACACACACCAAGAACTACGAAATGTGAGAACCTTCAACTCAGTTTCTCTCCCTTTTCAGTATTGCCTTAGGAGATAATGTGTAATTATTGATCTAACTTTATCTACCAAGACTACACCTCAAGGTTTTTCCTGGGGAAAGTCTCCCACTAGGGCACACCAACCTTCCTACAAGCTTTCAGCTTTTTGAATTCAATCCGATCCTGTTTTCAAAGACACCTGGTCAACAGTTTGCACATTTGAAGATCAGAAGAAATAAATTTTGTATTTCAAAACCTGTATCTCTGTTGCCCTCAACTTTGAAAACACATTTGGCACCTGATAATCTAACAGGGATAAGGAAACTATCCTGAAGCTGAAGGCACTACAAGTTGCGAGACTGCTAAACAACTGGTGTAGGACTTTGGAGCAAGGATGACGTTTTTGAGGCTTTAGGAACTTAAAGGATTTGTACGTAGGGCATCAGTCCGTTTGTTTTGCTGTTCAAGCTTTCTGATCTAAAGCAACTTCCACATGCCAAGAGCAGCAAAACTTTTAGGCAGAAACAAGCATTACTCAATATTGTATGTTAATTTCCTCACTAATGGAGACATATCCAAGAAGAGTTGCAACTACCAGATTTCCATTGTAGTTAATAGCGAATAGTTATGGATCTTTGATAATTTTTTTAAAACATAGTAGCTTTAAAGTTATCTAAGATGATTAAGAGTACTTAATTGTGGCTAACAGCAACTCATATTTACTATGTAATACTCTCCAAAAGACTGCAGACTTCCACAGAACTCAGCAGAAAAATAACATGTGGTATCTCAGTACTGTAAGTCCTAGCTTGGTCTTCAATTCCAACAAGACATAAATTGTACACAAGTTAAAGCTTTTAAACTAGTCACTGTTTGGGATTTATGCATTCCAGCTAGGTCTCATGGCTGATCAGCTTAACAGACCTTGTAGTGAAACGACTGCTGCACTGCTTCAGTCCCGTGGAAATAGTATATTCCCTAAGAAAAAAAAAAAAAAAGGGGGTGGTGGTGGCAAGAAAACAGGACTTTTGGTTGAAGCATAAACAGCTGGTCAACATAAACCTTTCAGAAATTTACTATATAAAACAATCATAACTTTTCTTCCCTGTAGGCCCGTATTTCCCACAGAGACAAGTATCAGAATTAATAAGCCCTCTCTTTGTATACTGGAAATGTTGTCTAGCCTAAGTGCAGCACATTAATTTGCTGTTCATTTTCCCTTCAATTCACACTTTTGGTTGCACTCTACTTCTCCCAGCAGTTACGCACCAAAATACTCTAATAGAAGATAAATTATTCCCACTTAAAACACAGCTGCCAAAAAATGCTAGCTCCTGTTACGAAACAGGCAGTTCACAAAATTTCTTCTAGAAAAAGTTGTAACAAGAAGTTGTCTAAATGTAGGTAAGGACGAGTGAAAAAACAGTATCCCAGTGCTAAGATTTAACTTCTGCAGGGATTCTGAGGACTAATTTTGGTACCATTCCTTAATACTGTGATTTTAAATTGAACAAAAGAAATGGACACTCCAACTCATTTAAGAAGGTGCATGAGTATGGCTTTGTTTTTTCCATCTACCTTTTTGTTCAAAAGAATGAAAATAGGTGCTGAAGTTGCTATGGGTCTACTTTGATTTCTCTACCATACTCCTTTCCAAACAAAGCTGAGAAAAACCCATGAAAGCACAGGCATCCTGAGCTATACTTAATATATTTTTAAGTCAGGTCTATCACAATGTGTCAGCTGCTACTGTTTTGTCTGAATTTGTTTGTGTTTATTTCAGCCCTAAAAATAAATCATTTTGCAGCATTAGGGAAAAAAAAAAATCAATTACACTGCTGTTTAATCTATGCCTTATCTGGAAACAGTTTCAGAATACAAAATACAAACAGGATAAAGTTCATCTTTAAAAAAACCCCAAAGTCACACTGTTTCTATTTTCTGAAAAACCGAACTTGAAGCTGGCATGTTTCTTGCTTAGCAATTATCTCTATCAATAACCAAGTGAAAATTCATATTAATTCAAGTCTTTAAATTAAGTGCAATTAATGCAGGAAAAATCTGATTGAGCAGAAGATACACTTCACTGATTTGCACATAAATATGTACATAAAGCATCTGCACATATGTACATAAAGCAATGGAAGTTTTCAAACAGGTGACCTCAGCAGACTGCCAGATTTTATACATGCATAATAAAGCTCCCGCAAACCTAATATTTTGACTGGAGGCTTCAACTTGGAAGTTTAGTGAGTGGGGAGTGGGCTGTACTCTTTTCAGAGTCACTAAGGAATTCTCTAAACACTTGAAGTGGTTATATTTGCAATGAGCCCTATAAAAAGTTAATGTGCAACTTAATTGTG
Organism: Harpia harpyja; assembly: GCF_026419915.1. Taxonomy (NCBI): domain Eukaryota; kingdom Metazoa; phylum Chordata; class Aves; order Accipitriformes; family Accipitridae; genus Harpia; species Harpia harpyja. The sequence continues at coordinate 103,954,596 of NC_068940.1, forward strand.
ACCAAGCTCACTCTGTGTCTGTTTAGAAGATTTTTCTCCTGGCATGTATAATACATACAGTTGAAACAGCCTACTTCTCATCCATGACCCTTAGTGGGTCTTAATCACACCATTAAGGACAGGTGTCCTCCAGCACTCAGGACAAAAAGCCCTTGTAAGACTGGCAAAGAGGACCGCTTTAATTTTAGGCATTTTTCTAATATAATGTTGCATCTTCGTTCCTACCACTTTATCCATAGGCAGCTCACTTCTGTCTTTATTTAGACTATTACATACTAATGCTTGCTGGCTTCTGTTTGACAGCCAGAAGCACTCTGATACTCAGATAGTAAATGTCACACAACTGCCTGCGGGCAACGGTTGCTTGACAACACTTGCATGTCCTGCTGGAAGAAGGCATCGGATGGCACCGGAGAAGAGAAATGAGTGTGTTTAAAGTCACCTGAGAACTCTACGTCATGACTGCAAAGATAAGTTAATTTTACTGCCTTATTAAAAGTGCTGGGAATATAGGTCAGCAAAATTACAGTTGAGCTATGGAAAAAAAAAAAAAAAAAAAAAGAACAAAAAAAAGAACCCCCTTCTTGAATCATTCATTTTCCTACCGCTACCCAAATCTAACAGAGCACTGCTTTAACATTGCAAAGACAGTGTTCTAGCAAAGTATCTCATTTCATGTTTGTACCTGACAAAGCTGTACTCATTTGTCATTTCAAAATTTTGTTCTGTTTGAATGCTTATTTCATTAATACCTACACTAACTCTCAGGCAAAATTTTATTACAGGTCAGAGCACAGCCAGAACATGTTTTACATTCAAATAACTATTAGTAGAGTAACTACAGTGACCAAACAGAATCTGGCAGGTATGTAAAAGGAAAAGGAATTTAGAAATCAGTATTTTCATAAATCCGAAGTTTTCTATTCCCACACTTGCATATACAAATTACATGCATGTACATGTGTGTGTATACATACATACACACATGCACGCAAACATATGCATGAGCCAAATTAGAAGTAATTTCATATTACAAATAATAGGTAAGCAATAAAAAGTAATTACTAACAGTTCTTAAATCCAAGAAAAAGTGGTGAAGAAGGGAAGTGATCCACACGGTTATAGCAATCTCCTGACACTACTGCACTGAAGCATGGACAGGGTTCTTACAGGACAGGTCTTGTAATGTTGGACTACATGAGAAGGAAGGGAAAGAGGAAAAAAAAATGGTATCTTGGGGAATATTCAGGTCTTTAGGGGCTACCCAATATCTCAGGAAAGAGGGCTGTGTCAGTAACTACACACAACAGCACTGCTACTTCCTGGAAAACTTTGCAATAATGTAGTATGAGAAACAGCAAAGGACCTCAAAAAATGTATTTCCAGCTTTAAAAAGCCTAAGTCTTCATCCACATAAAAAACAAGTAGAAAAAGAACAGCTTTTTGACCAAAAAAGGTTAAACTTAATTAAATGAAAAGCTTCAGTTTGAAGAACTTTTTTTTTTTTCCCCTTCCTTTTATTTAGTTTTGGAAAATAATTCAGATGTCAAATGGCATTCCAAGTTTAATCCAGGGAAGATAAGCAGAAATATTAAGGCCCATAAAACAGCGGCTGATACTGAGCACATCATCTCGTATGAGTGCAGTAATGCAGCTGTGGTCAGTGTACTCTTTGTTTTCCTAAAGTGGCCTGTTTCAAAGAAATTATGCAGTTTCTAACCCTTATTTGCAACTGGAATATAGGGAAAAATTAGAGGAAAAGGTTTTTGTAACCGTGTTACACATAGTGATGGTAAGTCACCTTTTGTCTCTATTTAAGTAACTTCAACTTTCAGACTACTTCACGCATTTTCAAACTGATAAAAATTCAAAAATTTATCTGAGATGCAAGATGAAAACCATATAAAACCGAAACTCTACTTTTAGTCCCTGTATAACACGTGCAGTTCAATTCATCTCTTGAGTATACAACAGTACAGACAGAACGTAAAATCCTTTTGTTAACATGCAACGCAAACCAGACCTGTTAGACTGCAACATAAGATGAATCAAAGCAAAAGTTATGAAAATTATTAAAAGAAAAAGGGATAAAAATACATACACTTGGTATAGGCATGACCTGCATCTGGTCACCCTGGGGAAAAAGAAAAAAAATCACTGTAAGGGTAATGGCTTTTAAGGGTAGAACAAAGGTCTGAAGCAGTAAATGTAGCACTCAAACATTTTAAACCAAAAGTTCAAAGTATTCAAGAAACCAGGGTAAAAAAAACATAAAAACAGGATCTTGCATTTTAGTCACTGAAATGACCGGTTAGTGTATCGGCGTTTATGATTTTTAGGAGGCTGGACTGGTAAAACCCATGCTATGATTAATAAGAGATGATAGTAAGAAAGTACATGTATTTACTGTAACTTTTTCAGTTTTAAGACCTACTAATGGGTATATTTGTCTATTTTCACTGCAGCGACAAGAGGCTCAGCCAGACCTTGGTAGCAGGGCAGAAGCCCACTCCTTGAAGTTGACTTCACTTGAAACAAGTGTCTCAGAAAAAACAGCTTTTTCACTTAGGCAACAGTAAAATGTCCAAGAAGGACATGATGATGATAAACTAATCCAAGGAATCCCACTTTCTTCACCCAGAAAGAAGCAACAGTATCAGTGCTCTTCCCATGGTCTCACTTTCGTATTGTACTTGGGAAAAGGCAAGACAGTCTTGGCCAACTCGACCTTTTCTTCTCATGCTGGGACCTGACATATGGAGACAAAGACACTTCCATTTACAGCTTCCAAATGAGAAAGCGTGGTCACAGAGTCACCAACTCAAATATGTAAGAGTTTTTTGGGAAGTAGGAACTGTATTTTCTAATCTTTCTAATATATCAAAAACAAGTATTTGCTTTCTGGTGGCCACAGCACATAAAAAAAAGGAAGCTCACCCTTCTAGGACAGATGTTGCTTAGGTAGATGATTTTATTCTTTAATTACTTGGACAACACAGGCTCTGACTACCAGCAGACTGATTATCTATTGAAAGAGCTGTTGTCAACATTAGAACATCCTCTTCCAGCTTAAAAAGTCTTGTGCTTACTTGTTTTGGAGTCTAACATAACATTGACACATCACTGACAAATAAAATTAATTCAGTATTATTTTTAAAATCCTCTTTTTTATTGCTATAACAGCAGAACTTTTTACTGAGGTTTGACCAAAATCCAGAGAAGCTGATGAAGCAGCTAGAGAGCAGCAACTACTATGAACTATCAAGATGTTTGCTTTATTAAAAAGTACCTGATTTCTATAAAAACGAATACACACAAAACCTGGTAAGATCCAAAATCCAAATTTTCGTCAAGGTAATGGCAAAAAGAAAAGAAAAAAGTATAATTCAGCACATTAAGGTCCTGTTAGTGGAACATCATCTGAAGTTCACGGGCATTTGAGAAAGGAGTGAATCTGAGTAGGTGCCAGCTGGGTTAGCTGACCTGCGATCAAACTGTTATCAAGGATATGGCTAGGCAAGCAGAGCACAGATTGTGAACCTGTGTTTTGCTTTGTTTTTAAAGGCTTTTTTTGCCTTCACTGGTAGAGAGAATAAAACACAACTGCAGCTCCTCTTCTGTCAACAGACAAGAACAGTGTATGAGAGGTAGAGACATATCCACAGTTACGGTACAAGATCTCGTGGAGACAAATATAGCTGTGTATCACATCAGGTTTTCCCACAGACTTCAAGAGGCACTCACCGTGGTGTAACTTCCTTTCTATTTTAGCAATCTCTTGAAGAAAGAGCTGCACCCCATGGTACTACTGTTAAGCCTGACTTTCATGGGAATCCAGAATCTAAGTTGCTGAAGGACTTGCATTACTGTTTGCTTTGTTTTTCTTGCAGAATTTCTTAAATCTAAAAACAAGAAAAACAAGCAAATTTCCTAAGAGGAACCCTAAAAGTACCTATGCAAATATCAAAATGGTAATGATAACAACTGGAAAAACAAGCAGAAAGATAAATACAAGAGTCTGCTAGTAAAGCATAAGTGTTCATGAACAGGCAAATGCTTTTTAAAAACAAGCCTGCCATGGGAAACTTTTTGAAAGTGTCCTGTCTCATTTCCTGAAGCCTTGGAACAGGAAGGGAAATAGGTCATAATGGTATCGTTTGAAATAGATGACAGATGACTGCATTTGTTGAAGTCTTTCCATGAGCTCCTGATGCTGGTAACAGGACAAAGCTATTCCTAGAATGCCAAAATTTCCCCATTGTATCACTAAGATAAAGCAGGAACTGATTTGTGCAACCACTGAAATCAGTTTTTTTTCATGGGACAATATATACAGCTGAAATGATAAAGCCTACCTTTTCCCTTAGCTATGTAATTTTAGTTTGAGAGACACAACATTTTCAGTACTGCGTCCGTTCATTAATGCTGTCTGTCTACAGTCACGTACAGGATCAATGAGCACCAAGTTACAGGCCACACTATTTAGCTTTTTTGAGAACAGTCTGTATTCAAAGATAAGGAGCTGTTTCACTTTAAAGAATAACCCCTTTAGAGAAGAAGCTGATCAAAAGAACAGATTTATCACATTTGTTTCTATAACACAAAGCTTATACTAGACCATGATAGTTCTTTACAATATTTTACAAAAACAATAATATAGTTACTATTTGACTCTTTCATTGACTTGGAATATCGAGCTTTGTCTCTTAATATAGAAGACTTTTGGGGTCAGAATGAGTAAGCAGAGAGAGTGGAATCAAACATAGCTATGCAGAGGGGGTTCTTGTTTTCTAAACAGACCTGCCATACCACATGCTGATGGTGACCAACAGAACCAAACACTAAGAATTTTCTTGCTCTGACCAGCAAAGGTGAAGCAGGAGAAAGAGTACTATAATTTACATTAATCTCAATTATCTTCCTCCACACTGAAGAGTGAGACTGGTTTCCACATCTGTTTGGAAAGCATGCTGTTAATAGTCTCCCCATCAAAGACTCCATGCTCATGCTGCTCCTCTAGGTCTCTTGTATGAAGAAGATACTACTTTTGACCTCAAGAACATGCTCCCTACAAGCTGTTTTTCTCACTCTGGTGAATCATGTTCACATGGCATAGAGAAGATCCTTCTTCCTGCACTGTTATAAACAGAGATCCCTGAAGCAGACAAGAGTGTTGGAGACATGACAATAGGCCATCAAAACAGCTTTCCAGCATCACCTTGGAGATGACATTGTGCAGCAAAAAGCAGCGGGGAGAAGGAGACCTGTTGTAGTGATTAGGATGGGTGAGGTGGAAATTCAAGGACTTGACCTTTCTGGCTTCATTCCTGTTACAGGGAAGGCAGTGGGGGCAGCTGCTGCCCCCAGAATAAACCCTCTTCTAACTCTGTCTTCTTCCCTGCTGAGTGTGGATCAAGACCTTCTCCTCTAATCCAAGTAGTATAAAAAACCTTTTCCTCATTCATGCTTCACCTTGTTGAACACAAGCCATCTGCCCGATTTGGATCTAACTGTGAAACAAAAGCAAAGATGACTCTAGTGGAAGTGGGTTGTAAGTGAAATGGCCAAGTGCCAATAGTGTCAGAGCTCTCTCACCCACCACGACTGAAAGCAAAGGGAAGAAAGAGCTAGTTCGCATCTAGCTTTTCTCACCTTCCTCTATCTGGATCCTTCCTTGAAGCCTGCAGATGAAATCTGTATCTGCAAACACTTCAAAACTTGGGTAACAAACTTACCCAGAAAAAAACCCCAAAACAAAACCAAACTTACACCCAGAAGCACACCCAGAAAATACACAAAATAAGTCAAGTCGCTAATTGAAGAACAGAAATTGAGATTTTAATTTATTCAGAAGAAAACAAAAAACACTTCCTTCTCCCAACACTCTGGCCCCTAAAAAAAGAACTAGCTGGAAGGTGTTGGTGAGCTGCCTGCTGCTGAGGAGGCAGGAAAAAATTAGCAAGGATTTCTTGAGGCTGAACATTGTGTGCTCCCAATGACACATCTGGCTTGGCATCCAAGCTGCAGACAGGCTGATATACCCACTGTAATAGATATTACATCTTAGAATACATCTTTGTGCTGCACTAAAAAGCTGTTGCATTTTAAGAAAAACAAATATACAATAGTTTCAGTAAATACAAGTTATTATTGAAAAATGTTGTATTGAAACTACAGAGACAGGATGGACCATTCATTACCAGTATTAGAGTCACACTTGGACAAGCAGCTGCCCTGCGAGTAGAAGGTTTAAAAATGAACTCAATACTTTAAGGAAGTTTTTGGGCTTTTTTGCCCCCTAATGGAATAGAAGTCAGCGCTGACAGACCCTGTTTATTCAAAACCATGCTCAGTTTGGTGTTTCTTCCAATCCTATGAAGAAGTGACATGACACTTGACTTGCCAAGCATAATGAATTCACATCGTTTGGTAAAATACTAAATGAAGTACTGATTCATTTGAAGCACCAAATTAATTTTTTTCTAATACAGAAAAATAATAATAATAATAAAACCATACAATGCAATTACTCTGAACAGAATTTCAGAACTGTGTTTTCAATTACTTTATAAAATACTCTTCCCTGTTTTCCCTTCTTTACAACAGGTTAGCATTTAAAGAATCGAGACTCCTAGTTAGAAGGAAGTTAGCTTGTCACATCAACTTCACCTTCAAGAATACTCCAGAAGCAACATAGAACAAACACTGAATTCCTGTAAGACCAGCAGAAGCTTTCTCCATTACTTTCCTTCCTCTGAAGTCTTTTGTCACCAGTTTTCACGTAACAACTCTACTGAACAGTAAAGACAGAAGGAAAGTACATCCAAGTCATTTTATACTAGTTTCTAATGGGAACTATTTAACATCGTTGTGCATTTTTCTTTTTCTGTTTTTGAAGGAAAGGGTCTCAACACATGAACTGACTGGGCCACAGTCAGAGGTCACCCGTGATGTGATAAATAATTAATAAAACATACAAAAGAGATAGCAGATATAAGTAAGTGACCATTTGAAGAGCAGCTCAACATAATTTAAACTATTTTAACCTGGCAGGCAGAATAATGCCAAAAGAGCTTTAATTAAACAGAAGAGGAGTTTAAGCAGTGTGTTGTCAGGCCTTCTTTTCTTTCCTAAAACAGGTAATTTTGTCATTCCTGGACATTTGATTTCACCAATTTACAAACTGAGGCCCACTGTTGAATGTACTTTCCCCCAACTTACTTATGACTTCTGAATCTAGACAAGATGCTCAGCGTAACTCGATCAAATTCAACCAGCCTGCACAGTTCTAAAACACAGCTCTCCTGGTAAAAAGCACTAGCCTGACAGCCTAACGATATACAAATATATCCAAGTCTTCAATGTTGTTTTTCTTTTTTAAAGTAATTTCCTACTTAAACTAACAATGTTAGCACTCAAAATAAAAACAGCATATAAAAACACACACAAAACTTATTAGTCTTTAATACTGCATTTAAAATAGAAATGTCACAGACTTACTTGCACTCACTGAAGAACTACCCAAAAGCTTAACTATACTTGATTTCTTCTACAAAGATCTGTATGCATCTGAGTGCCTTTCATTCTATTTGAAGAAAATGCACTCTTTAATAATTCTTTTTAACATATTCCTTGAACTTTTTTACTCTATTAAACTGTAGTCTGGTAATTCTATGGATTCTGTGATTTGTGTCTTGGGTTCTTGTACAAGTATTGCACAACTTCAAAACTGCTCACTAAGATAGCACAGAGTGAGGATGGAAACTTGTGTGTATATACATGCAATCACTCGCTCAAGGAGTAAGACACATTTAGAAAGCAATTGTTTTACAAAATGCAATCTGAAAACTACTGACTCCAGACCATTTTAACTCACGTTTTCTATAGAAAAAACAAACTCTTCTTTTCTTTATGTTTTTCTTTCTAATGAACTCCCATTTTCTCTCAGCTAGCAGCCTCACTTTTGCCTTCTTTCCATTCCCTACCATCGTGGAAAGGGAAATTTTACTAGTTTCCCATTCCTTTTGTTTCTTAGGGGAATGTGCGCATACATGCTATAAACTACTCAGCTTTCCCTTCAGCACATCCAGGCTAGATTTCTCCCTCATTTCAGTCAAAACGTACATTGGCTAGCAAAAGAAGTCTAAAAATACACATACAATTCCTCCTCTTGGCAGAGGAATTTTCACTGCACTTTACCTCTGCGTGAGCAGTTTCAGCATGAACTGTTGCAGTTCAGACTACCTCCACACGTATTCTTAAGTCTCCATCACTTTAATTTGCTTTCCTTTCCTCTCTCCCACCAAACAGCTCTTCTAATCTTTCTCTTGAGCTTTTCAGAATTCAAACATAACCAGCAAAATTCAAAACAAAATAAAATGGACTGGACAAGGTAGGTAAGAAATCAGCTGCATCAAATACGAAAAATTAGTGTGAAGCGCAAAAGGGTGAAAAGATAGAGACATTTCCATTTCTGCTATTATTCCCCATCATGGATACACCTATGTTTGTGGTCTCTTAACATCCTGGAAAAGTACAAGGGGAATGGTGTTTCAATTAAGAGTATAGCACTAGCACTAGTGGAGTTTTGAGAGTGCTGAAAAACAACATGGTATGGAAAAGATGGTATTCTTGTGTTTGCTATATTGAACTGAAATTCTTCAGTTCATAATGCAAATGCTCTCAAGTGTTATCAGATTTAAAAAGAACATATAAAATAATTTGTGTTGTGATTTTATGAATATGGCAAAGCAATGTAATTACTAGAACTCAATACAAGTAACATGCTGCTCTTACATACAATGCTTTGAAGTGCTAAAAGTTTATATCAATTAATTTAAGTAAACAAAACTTAATAACCTGGAAAAATGGCCAAAAGCTGATACCTCTGGACTCAGTGTGCATCAAATATAGGTGAACGAGTTAGAAAAAAGGTCCAAAGAATTACAGTTCTCCCCCTCTTTGAACTGTTTTTATGTCACTGAAAACCCTTTCAACTGACATTCAAAGAGGTTCCACTACGCTCTAGTGGACAGATTTTAATCTTCCTGCAGCTGGGAAAGAGAACCAGATGCTAGAGACAACTCAGCATCTGAAGTTTTATGAGAAGTCCACATTTTTTTGGTGTGTTACTCAGGTTTTAAATGTTATTTGCTTACAAAATGTATAGTGCCAATACCCTTCATGGAAAGGTTAGTTTTAAATTGCATCTGAATAGATAGTGTTAGCAATTCGCCATCAAAACAGTAATTTCTTCTGTAACTCAATGTGTTCCCCATGTGGGAAACCTATTAAGACAAACCTTCAGAAGCACAGAGTTAAACCTTAGTTACAAAAGATCCATATGAGAGCAAAATAAGATAAAAGCCTGACCTTCTGAAGTCCTCCATTCTCCTCCACCAAAGGAGGAAGAGCACTGGTGCTATTGGTAGATGGTGGTTCGACATTGTAGTCACGAAAGCAGCAGAATAAGGTGCTAAAGATACTTCGACTCCTCTGCTTCTTCAAGCTGATATTACATTGGGACACTAGGAAAAAAAACAAACCAGCAGAAAAATAAATTCATGTAGCACAGTCCTAGTTTTCCAGACCACAATGACTGAATTTAAGATGCATGGTTATTACCTCAGAAGTCCTCTTCAAGTCTTAAGATAACCTCACAGAAATTTTCCATCATATTGAGACACGCTTCCTTCCATTTCAACACATTTTTTCCTTGCCAAACTCACACGGTGACGTTACCCTACTACTAACCAACCTAGATCTCCGCACAATCAAAGGTCTTGCCATACTAAGACACTACACAGAGTTTTCCTAGAAATATCCAAAGTAGGTACTGTAGATGACATGAAATACCTTGCTGCTAAAATACGTCTCTGGACGGAGGAAGCAAACAGGACTGATCTAAAACAGAAGAGACGCAGTAAATGCCTACTGATGCCCAGGCATATTTTCTAGCCAAATACACGACCATATGTGGAACATTTAAACTGCTGCAAGGGTCAGAAAAAGATCTGAGATGTTTCTGAGTTTCCTCTGTTACTGCTTGACAGCGTCGCTGGAGAACAAAAGACACCACACAGAGGCAGCACGGTGAGCTGCAACACTGAATGCAGGAACAAATCTGGAGAGGGTGTTGCTAAATAAAACAGGAGTCCTGGCCTTTCTTTTCAACTTGTTTATTTGTCTACCAGGATGAAAAAAACCAAAGTGGTAAAAAGTTACATACAGCTCAATGAAAACAAGTGTAGCATTTTTAAAGACTAAAAACTGTAGATAAAAGCAACAGTTTGAAGAAACCAAATGCACATAAGACATCTAGTGATTTCCCTAAGATTCAAACTCCTGAAAATTAGATCTTGAACACAGACATAAAAAAAAAAAAAAAGTTGGAAAAAAGTTTAGAATATTTTATGTAACCCTCGATTTGATCACCAAATATTTTAATGTTCTGTTGTTAGCTAGAAGTATTTGTTTCCTACGTCGGAGTGCAACACCTGACAGATTTAGCACTCTTCCAGGGCAGGGACAGACAGGTGCACCCCTTTTCATCTTGGGCCTTTCGCACAGCCCTTTTTCTTTGATGTTTATCTATACCACTGCAACATATGGTACTGAATGGTATTGATACTCAACTTGTTAACATCACACGGCAACACAATGAGAGACAACCATGTCATCTGCATCTTGTAAATAACTGCTTTACCACAACTATTATCGTGAATACTGCAAGAAACCAACCACCACACACCCCCTGCCAGAGACAGGCACTCCCCTCTGCTGTATTGCCTTACCTTAGCCAGGATCAACTTATCCTCTCCATTAAGCAGAGGAGTATCTTAGACTATAGAGATTAATGGCTTCCTTTTCAGAGTCAACAAATGATGCAATTTAAAATACATGCAAACAAGCCCGAACAAGTTATTTTTTTATTCTTTTTTCACAGCTATGCAGCAGCGCATATTAAGGTAGCAAACTTTAAAAGTTGGATTACACTGAGAAAAAAGGATGCTATGAAAGTTGTAGCACCAAGCAGATTAATAGCTATCCACGCACTACATAGTTTATTTACATTCTGCATTAGAAGGAACAAAACACTCCCGCCATCCCAAAGTTAGAGGGTAAGTGAAAATCTTCCTAAGTCCCACTACAAACATCAATATGTAATTCCCCATCTTCCCTCCTCTCTCAGATTATTAGGGAACTGCCACATACATCTACCTTCCTCCTGATATTACAAATATATCAAGTGCATCACGACAATTGGCAACAGAAATACAAATAATACAATTATTAATATATAAAGAAAATTTCAGTGAAAGAAGAGTTGTGTATGAAATGGAACACATCTCTCCTGGAAGACTTAATGGATACCACCACGCTCTGAAGTCAGAAGGTGTGCAGGTACACGCATGTGCTTTGACAAGAAAGCCTCATGGTGCAGATTTTGAGTGAACTTTCAACCACTCCCTGAAAATACAAACAAAATCCTCCAATTCTGTAGAGTCAGCATAAGCTAGACATCAATACTTTCTCCTCTCAAAGCACTTGCAAAGTGTCCAACAGTAATTTTCTGTTCTCCATATCGTATGTAATTCCACACTTACCAAAATATTTTTCCACCTTAAGGGAGTGAGCAATGCTCAGGTTCAGTTATTAGTTGCTACGAAGAGGAAAGTATACCCGTATCAAAAACTAAATGGGTTTTATAAACGTTCACCATTTACAAAGTGCTCAGATAACAGAATAAAGTCAGAATTGTGCACAGTTTTGTGCATGTCTGTGTGTTTAAGGAAGTGTTTCATTACTTTAAAGACTGAAACCAATCTAAACACTGCTTTTCAATACTCCAGTTAAACAGAAAACATATGCAAAACTCTGGCCATTGGTGGTGTAAGTTACAGTAAAAGACTCATTCTCAAAATGTCACATTCTGTTTGCAACAAATTAGAAGAAACATGCCTTTAGAAATCCCCAAAGGATACTTGTGCAGCTATGAAGGACTTTTTCAAAACAGCACTCAAAAAAGCAAGCACAAACAAGTTTGTTGCAATATCATCCAGGCAAGGAGAACTCCTTTCTGACCTTAAACACTGAAATATGATGAAATTAGAATGGGAAGCACAATTCTGTGTGCCCTGTTCCCTACAGCTAGGGCCACCGAAACCTTCCTAAGAATCTGTATTTTGTTTTCAGCTTCTACTTAAGAATATGACAGCAAATAATCACATTTGAATGCTTAAAACAGAAATGCTCTTACACAGCATTTATCATAAGCTTTTGTTTTCCTGGACGTTGTAAGGTACAAGAATGTAACATTAAACTTCATTCCGCAAACAATTTTTATGCATAAAATAGTCCTCCCAAAGCCAAGACTACAATTTATAATAAAGTCCAGTTTACATTCTAGGCTGGGTCTGAAGTAGGTCTTCAACACTGAATCCATTTCTATAAAGTTAATAAAAAGTTCGTGTTAAGCAAGAAAAACTAATTACCAAATGTTTGCATAAGAAATGTTGCAGAGTACTTCTGAGCTTAGTCTTGGGGAGGTTAATGAATACAAACAGCACGCAAAGCAAAAATTTACCTAAACCACATCATGTTCGTCCCCAAACCTCGTAACGCTGAAGATCAGACAATGGATGGTTTGGACTCGCAAAGAGCCATATTAACAGATTACAGGATAAAGTCCCAAATTTTCAAGAGAAATTCTGCCCAGTAACAACTACAGCATTTAATGGAGAGGAGTGAAAGCAGGGATGCTGCACGGGCTCCGATGGCTATGGCTTTATAAAGATGCATGTGGCCAAGAGATGCTTGAACTCCTCATCTCTAGTGATTCCTCAAATCTGTTCGCATCTTGCTGCTCTGAGCTGCTGCGGGGAGCAAGCCTTTCCATCAGGTATGAATTACAGCAGTGTTTTTAAATTCATAACTTACAGCCTCAGCTACACAGCAGATCAACAGGAACAACACAACTATTTAAGAACTAACATTTGTATCTTTTCTACCTAGAGGATAGAAAGAGGCAGTAAACAAAGTAGTCTAAATAAACATTCAAAAATCTCAGATAAAAGCTACTGATTTGTTCACATCTTTTAAGAATACTTGTTTTACTTGATAAAACTCTACATTTGAAATCTGTCCACTCACTTCCACTTTGTGAAATATTTGTTCTAGGAAAAACAATCCTTTATGTTGTTTTTCATCTTGGCAATTTTGCCATTCATAATGCAGTGGTGTTTCAAATAGGTCTTTCCACTAATTTAGATGTTATTTTAAAGAGATCCGTTTTTTTTAATGATATATTATAGAGGTTTTGCTGTGACTCAATAAATTATAATTTCGGATGCAGTAAGGAACAGAAGTTCTCAAGTGGCTTCATGTGCCATGCTGTATTAACACACACAGGTATTGCATACATAGAAAAGATATGCACCATATCTCATTTTTAGCAACTATGACAGTGTTGTGCATCACAGAAAATAGTTTCTCCTTCCTTAGTGACACAGGATCACATGCAATACGTGTGCTGTTTACTAGATTTGCTTTTCTTGAAGCAGTGACAGTACAAATGTAACAACTATAACTCTAAAGGTGTAAAGAAGCATTAATACTGAATCACTACTATAAATTTAGATATTCTGAATGCCAGCAAATTTTAAAGAGAAAGAAAAAACTGCAGAGGACAAAACTTGGCACTCCTTAAAAGCCTATAGGTAAGCCCAGGCAGTAATGAAACTGGAATGGTAAGCTGAATTATCTAAACTCCAAGTCTGAGCAGCATCCAGCATAAGGAATTGAGAGGACTTTTTGGTTTTTTTCCCCTCCATCTTTTGGGATTTACAACCTTGACTTCCTATGACATCCACAGAAGTACTAGACTCATTACCCCTATCACCACTGAATGCCAAAGACAACTTCAAGTGACCTTTTACATCTTGAACACTGCATACCGAACATATAAACACTGTGTACCAAAAAAGCCCAGGCAAAACAACTTCACAATACAAAAGCATGTTATCCATGAAAGCAGAGAAGACTGTAACCAGCAGGTATCTGCAGAAGAGTTGAAGAAAGGAACCACACAAGACCGGAGTGATGCTTTACCTTACCACCAGGTAAGGTACACTCTAACTGCACTTCAAGGACCTCCTTACCTGAAGGCATCAACTGCGTATCTAACAGTCCGCAACAAATTCCTCTTGCATGACTCTGTCCCATCACATTTTGAACCTACACCAACTTTTAGTGGCAAAAGTATCCTGTGGCGAGAAGGTCCACAGCTCGGTTAACAGTTTAGCTGTTTCATAATTCTGACCCTCCTTGTGTCTTATCTTTGTACCATCTCTAATTCACATTTTTAAGCAGGAGAGAGACTAGAACCACACACAATATCTGGTATGAAAGAAGAGCACCATGAATTTATACACCCACGTAATGCTTTGTTCTCTTACTTTTCTAATAATTCCTAATATCTTATTTGAGTTTTACAACAACTGAACGTTGGGCTAATGTAATTTTTCAGAAGATCTTATCAATAACACCAAGATCTCTTCATTAGCAGGTATTTCAGGCATCACAGCAAATATAAGCCAAGAATTCTTATCTCTTCCCATGAAGCAAACTTCACACCTATCTACACTTAATTTCATCTGCTACTTTAGAGGCCAGTCATTCAAAATCATGTTGCCTTCCTACAACTCTTCACAGTTAAGTTTTAAATCTATATACAGATGCACATATATGCACACACATTCATACACATGCACAAATACACACCCATTTCCCTTACAAATTTTGTCACCTTATTTCCTTATTCCCATTTCCATATGGTTTAATGCTACACTGAAGAGCAGACTGCACAGACCCCTGTCTAACTTCTTCCCCAGAGATCTCAGGGAGGTCTGCAAGAGCCTTCAGCAAAGCAGTTTGTCAAATTATCTGAATTTGTAAAAGATTATCTGCAGACAGGGTCAGGAATGGGAGCACAGCTCTTCCCACCTAGGAGGGAAGTCCCTTTGGTGCAGATTTCCCCCGATTTGAAAACACAGTCTCTCACCTATAATTTCCAGATGCTATTTCTAATGACAAGCCTCACTGCTCGTAACCTGTGTGCTACCCGCTGCTTGCAGGTAAGTTAATTCTTGAATTGCCTGCAAGTTTCCGGAATCCAACGATGGTCCACAAAACTGTGCTTATTGAGGTCTTCTGGTAAGTCCTAATGAACCCACAGCATTACTAAGCTGGGGGCGGGGTGTGTGTGTGTGTGTGCGCGCGCGCGCGCACGGTTAAAGATAAAGGCAAGTTTTAAAATAAATTACTGCAATCACGTAAGCTTAAATGGAAGATACGCGACCATACTGGGTGGTTATACGAATAGAACAGGAAGAAAAAAACCCCAAACAACAAACCCCAAATATTACAGACAAATGTTATAATAGAAATTTATACAAGAGCATGCTAATAGAAGTAATCTACAGCATCTTTTCAAACCGTTCACTCAAACCATCCTTTGGAGGCAGAAGGGTTGCGCTGGTGTTCTCCCACCAGGACAGTTTCAACAGGAGCACAAGTCACATAGTAAAGAAAAAGCTTTTCCCTCATGCCCTGTATTCTAGAAAAAGTTTAGTTCAGGGCTTCTCTCATCAAATTTTGCTGTAGTTGTGTGAAATTACAAAAACAGATTGTTGTGCAGCCATTGTACAATAAACCCCTTGCTGCTGCAGGAAGCCACTGTGGGACGACTGGAGGGCTCCTAATCCAGCCCATCCCTCTGCAGCGCATGAGCGAGCTAATTACCGCTGATTTTTTCCTAATTAAATGAATGCAATAGCCTGTTCTCCCAAATAACATAAACTGGGTAATGAAGAGACTTTCTGTGCGCTTACAGATGAACTTGCTAAATGCAATAAAATGAACATCTGTGTATCGTGAGCTCTCTGCTAACAAGTTTGTTTATAATACAAAATGGAAAGACGCAAGTCAGAATAAAGCAGTATTAAACAAAGCCTTTCCTCAAAAGGAAGCAGTTTTGAAATTTATACATTATTAGAGATGCACAATTTCTCAATCTTCTTAAGAGGCTGTATCTGATGTCATTAGAAAAATAAAATTTTATATCCTACACAACTCAAGCTAGAAACAGTTTATAACTTTACTTATACAGCTCCTATTTTTGTGATGTATTGACCAGGATAGAAACTATTTTACAATACTTGGTGCCAAATCTGCACGTGATGCCCATATAACTTCGGTTTTAAATGCCATTTGCAGTTTATCATCGAAAGGTTTAATCTTCCACATCTGCTTTGCAGAAAAGATAGGAATAACAGCATTGTCACATACCTGAAACAACCGCCCACAACTGATTTAAACTTCAAACATGTACAACCCAAGCAAATTGTTCTGTTTATATTCAGCATGACATACCCCAGATTATCTTCATTTCAACTGAAGCTAACAACTTCTCTCCCCCAAAAAACATAATTAAATAAACTTAAGGTTTTGTTTTTTCCACTGCATTATTTCTTCGAAGGGAGGGATCCCAGACTAGTTTAGTGAAAGAAAAATATTTCCAAAACATTTAACTCCCTGTCCCCACAAAACCCTTTCCCATACACTGCATTAGTAGTCTGCTCTGAATGGAGCTCATCACATGGCTAGGGGCCAAGAAATAAAAGCTTAAATACATAACACAGGTGTGGACATCGAGGAAAAATAACCAAGTAGCTTATTTTTACTTTTGAGATAATCTCTTCTTTATTTCACTTTAATCTGTTTATAGTAGGTCACTGCACTTGGATCTGAAAAAATGTCAATATGATTTATGAACTTCTAGGAATTTTAGGAAAAATTGAACATTACTCTTATTAACCCATTCCATGAAGTTTTGGAAAACAAGCTCAGAGGTTGCACCTGTACGCTAAGATCAAATGGTTACACAAGAACAGCTTGTCTCATTCAAAGAGAAGTTATCTAGTGGATATCAGAACACTACAGTTTGCTTTCCATACCTGTGGAAGTCCTATAAAAATATATTTTCATGTAGTACCTAGGACAAAAGGAGAAAAATCATCGGGATGAATGTTAATTCAAGACAGCTAAAGCTGTACGAAGAAAAAAAGACCTCTACCTAAACAAACAAAGCTTTGGAAACGTTTTTGTTGCGGCAGCTTAAAGCAAAAAACTTCTTTTGCCCTACATAAATTATTTATTACAGTCCTCAAATCTGGGTGGATTAAATACCTGCTGTTGGTTACTGGATGCCCATTTTCTAAGGATCAAAAGTAGTGAAATTCTGAAGTCACTTTTTTAATACATGACTGAGAACTCAGCGCCGCTCTCTGTACAAGGCTGTGATGCATCGTGAGATACAGCCAGTAAATGTTAAAAACAGCAACTGTACACAGAAGCCTCTTAACTGACAAGCAGGGATAAGAAACCATGAAAAAGCTCAAAACAGCACAAAAACCCGATGGATCCCAAGGCAAATTCCAAAACCATAAAGCAGTTGGTACACTTCAGTCTGCACACTGAGGTTTGGTTGGACATACATATAAATGGAGGTTATACCTTCATATGTGTCAGCTTCTCTCATAAGCCATGATTTAAACACCTGTGCTGTCTTGCAGTGTTGCAGTATTCAAAAAGCTAGGAGGGTTGCTACTAGGAAATACTACGTTAAAAGACATGCATCATCAGAGCCCAACTCCTTGCATTTATTCAGCTCAAAGACTGAAGGCAGATCCACTGCTTCAGGGGCATCCACATTTCCTAATGAAGCTGAAAAGTTAAAAACTGTTTTAACAACCTAATTAACCTACTGAACTACGTTCTGAGTGAAATACCTTCAAGTTCAAATTAAACAGCTCAGATTTTGGCCATCTCCTTTCCTGCTCCAGTGCTTGACAAGCTAACAGGGCTACACCGAGACGACTTCCAATTTCGAGAAGCAGCACATGTAGATCTGTATCTCCAAAGGACTGAAAAGTAGGTCTCCTTGTGATCCAGGAAGGAACTAATTAACACTTAGCTCTTTCATTTTTGTGCCTGTATCGCTTGCCACTGGAACAGCCAGGGACAGAAGATGGATGAGAACACAAAGGAGAAGTTAGGAGATGTCCATCTCCAGTGGCACTCCAGTAACTCCTCCAGCAAAATGAACCAGGGAGCTGCTGTACCTTTGCCTGGTATGTAAAGAGCTGGACATCGTTAAAACAGGAGGCGAAATGTGCCCATCCAGCCTTACCTAGGTTCTCCTCTGAGCCAGAGGAGAGCCCGAGCTGTGCTCAGTACCTGTCCTGCGCTGGCATCCATCCACCTGGTCAGCACGTGGCATCGTGGGAGAGAGCATCAAGGACCAAGGACCAAAGGCCCGTAACGGGGTGCCCTGGTCTTCAAGGCTGACCTGTGCACACTCGCTTCCTTTTCACATAGGACTAAGTAGCTGCTGAACACACTAAAAAAGGTGCTACAAGGATAGACAACCTTTTTTTTTAATGTGTATATGCACACGTATATGCATACGCATGCAGTTCACAGTTGAACCTTTTCCTAGTATTGGCTTTTTTGAGAACAGCCACAGCACTTCATACATTCCAGAGGTGCCTATGGATATAAAATCTCAAAACATACATCTGCTTAAAAAAATAAATAAAATCAGTAAATAAAATAAATAACTAGCCACACCCCACAGCCACTCTTCCATCAGCTGGTGGTCTGAAATGGTAACAGAGCTGCCCCACGTACAAAGGACCAGAACCACTTGAAAAAAAAAAGATAAGAAAATTAAAAGAAATAAACCCCCTCATCTCACTTTCACACCTCACACAAGGCAAGGTTGCGGCACTGGAGTTTAGTGTTCATTGGCAGAAGTGATCAAAGTTTTTTTCCTTTTGCTAAAACAAAGTATTTCACTTCTGAAGTAAAACTCATGCAATGCAAAAGCGATGCTTCAAAACAGCTTAAGGGCAAAATAAGATACAGCAAATAAAGCAAAAGTAGCTCCAGTACCAAAAGATTACTACCGTTTTTAACTGGATGGAAAACGAAGCTAACTGAACCCCGCAGGCAACATTATGGAGATATATTGTGCTACAAAATAAACGTAACTATTTGCAGTGACATTGTGGAGCCATCTCTCCATACCTATAGTGCTTCAGCAAGTTTAATGTTTAGTCCCAGCCACAGTAATCTATAAATAGTGTAGAAGCAATATCCATAGAATCTGATATATTTAAAGCAGTAGCACACCATGAAGATTCACTTTAAAAAATACATTTTCTGTAAAAAAAAAAAAATCAAAGCATTTCAGAAGCTGCAGCATTTCTTCATTGTTTGAGCAAGGACTGAGCTGCTCGATCTGGAGATTTTCCCAGCGCCGAGGTTTGGAGCGGCAGTTGAACAGGAAATACTGCGCAGTCTGTGCATGCATTACATTCCTGTCCCACCCCGAGCGGGCGGCCAACAAACAAACCTTTCTTCTAGTAAAAGAGGGGGGGGAAAGAAAAAAAAGAAAGAGAGAGAAAGGAAAAAAAAGGCAGACTGCACAAAGTTCACCAGCAGATGTGACCTATGAATCCAAACCGGCCTTTTCTGCTGATAAAAAGAATTCGATGCATTTGCAATGTTGGTGTAACGTCACGGTTTTTTGAAGCTGCATCAGCAAAGACCTGGAAGTTTAAAGATGCAAAATCTGCAATGCTGAGCTTCTGCAGGGTGCTGTAAGTGAGCAGTAATTGCACACATGTCAGAAGGTTTAGCCAAATATTAGTAGCAGCTTACAATCAAGCTGCAACAGTCAATCAGAACTGAATTTTGTACAGCAAAAAGACCTATTCACAAAAAGGGGGATTGTCTTATTTAATTTTATGTGCAGCACTAATGAACAAAGACTCAGCACTTAAGTTTGTCTTCAACCGTGAAGTAACAAACAGAATTAATAACCAGAACATATGTTCGTGTATCTTGACTCTTTTGAATTGCTCCCAGGTTGGCCTCCTAAATCCTGGAAGACATTTAATAATAATTTGTTAAATACTTGGGAGGGAAGGCAAAGGAGAAACAAACAAATGGAAACATGAGCAGCACATGGGGTCAAAATGGCAGTATCTCAGAGTTTGTTAGTCATGGCTGATACCCTCTGGCATTGGAAGAGGATTAGAGTCAAAACGGCAATGAAGCAAATGTAAACAAGCATGTGTTTATAGAGCAAAAATATGTACAGTATCCGATCTGCTCTGCCTTGGATTGTGCTTACATGTAACATGGTGGGAAAGGCAGAAAAGAACAACTCACCAAATGCCAAGTAGCTAAAACACAGGAAAAGCAGATACAAGCAAGCAATGCACGGGCATCTGAAGCCATCACACAACCAAAGCAGTTAACAGTTTTCCCCAAACGTTAATTTAATTCAAAGCTGGTATAATAAAAAAACCAGTCTTTGAACCAATGCTGATTACACAAAAAAGAGTGAAAAACAAACTAAAGAAAAGCACTTTTGCAGAGCGTGTTTTCTCATTACGCATGGCATGAATGTACGGACAGACGGACACTCACACGTGGCACAGACACACACACACACGGTCTCTGCAACCCCTGCCCGCAGTTTCCTTAAGGAGTTATACCACAAAATCAGTATGAAGTTACTGAAGAGCTGTAAAAGCCCCTTCTTCTGTGCTCTACAGGCACCGTGCAGCGTATAAAACACCAAGACACCCGTCTGCCGCACATATTTTCTCCAATCCATTAATTTTTCAAGTCAAAGCGTGATCCAAACCGAAAAAATATTGTCAAGCACCTTATCTACTATCGGCTCATTTCCTTTTCAATTTTGTTCTGTTTAATAAATAGATATTTGGGGTTTTTTTCCCCAATGACCAAATTCACAACCTGAGGTTGTGAAATTAATCTGAGTTTCTTTCTGCCTCCTGCCACAAACAGGTTGACAGTTTTGGTACTCTTTTTTGACTTGTAAAAAGTATGAGACAAGTGGTTCACCAACCCCTAATGTAGAAGAAATTCTTCTGCTCTCTTTCCTCTCAAAAATGCTACCATACCTCCAAACCAAAGCCTTACCAAAACCTTGCTCATCTGAGGAGAGTAAGCTTAATTTACTTTTCCTAAATATAGCTGTAAGACATTCCCATAGAGACAGCAACATTCCCAACTGTACTTTTTTCAGCAAATACTTCAGTAAGACATCAAATCTAAAGTATTAGTCTATTTTTGCAGGCTTTCTCATCTCTTTCCTAGGAACAGCTCTTCTCTAACAGATTCATCTCGCAAAAATACTGTGAAGGGGTGCTCCCTTGCAAGGAAAAGTTTTGTTTCTCCATTTTGCCTTATGAATTTTTCATTCACTCCCTAGGGATATTTTGGGACAGGCTACAATTCTCATTCCTGCCAGGGAAATTGCTCATCCAAAGTTTGCTCCCCAAAAGATACATCCCTAATAGTAAAAATCAAGCTAGGACACCTTTTTTTTTGTACCTCCTTTGATGCCTATTTCCAATTACCACTTATTTCTCTGAACCCATTGCTATTTTTTGGATATTGAGTGCAGTTCTCATAAAACATCCACTCTGCGAGAAAGTACACATTTAAAACGATGGTGTTTCTGGTAACACGTTTTATAGAACCAAAGCCAGTTAAATCATGTAATTTCTGGAAAAGACTCTGTCTTAATGGAGTAAGGAACATGCATGGCTACTTATGAAATATTTACCTTCTTTCTTTGGAAGAAAAATAGAAGTTGCGTAACTTCAAAAAGACATTGACTTTAATAAGAGATGTAGTTATTTGGACCAATTACTGTTTTTCCCCAGTCCTCACTACCCCTTCCCAAATTTCTCTGTATTATGAAACCCAGATACAAAAGAAGAAAGAGGAACCCCACTCATTTGGAAGAGGAAACTTTCTCTAAATCACTGTATCATCTGTGCTTCAGTCATTAATATAATCTAAAACTAATAGCTGTTTCTAACAACTAAAATTGCTCTTGAAATCAAGTTACAGCCAGCATACCGCTAATATCACTTTAGCAGGTTATTTGAATCCAGTGGTTCTGGGAGCAAAATTAAAACAACAGATTTTGATTATAAATTTAATTGTTGCATCTTTAGTTGCAGGCATTTCTCAAGGAGCAGTCCAGAAGACACTTGAGTGTAACTGCTGGGACAGAATCTGACTTAGAGGAATTCTTGCCAAAGTAATTTCCAGCTTTAGCTTCCATGGAGTAGATTGTACCCAACCTTAGATTACCCTTCATAAATTCATTTTTTTTAAAATACTTGCAATATTTATGGACATGTAATACAAATCCATCTTACAGAGAGAAAAATGTTTACAATTTTATTTGCTGCTTTTTTTCTTCAAGCTGTTGCACGTACCCTCACCAGTTAAGCCAGAAAGAATTTTGATGAATTTAAGTCTTCAGTAAGATCTACACATACTCAGTAACTATATTAAATCTAAACTAATTACAACATCAAGCACTGCGGGTTTCCAATTAATGGAAGTGTCACCCGCAGAACAGCAGCACTGCTAGGTATCTCTGACAAAAATTTTAAGCTGTAGTTCATCTTTCTGTAACAGAGCATCTATTGTTACACTCCTAAGAGGTAATTAAAAAAAACCCATAAGGGCATATTGCAAATTCTCATTAATAATTTGCTAAAATACCTAGCATTGCCCTGGTGAAGTATGAGCCCTCTCTCCTTGGCGTTCAAACTCCTCTTCCCTGGGGTGTATTTAAAAAGGCCAGTAGGATACAAGCTGTCATTTTTGAAAGACAAGTGTAATGTACTCATATTAAGTTTAAAACATCTAAATGTCTATCCGAATCCTGATCAACTACAAAAAAATCCCTGACTACAGAGGAAGGAACAGCCAAAACCAATATACATCTGACATTATTTTAAAATGTTTAGTAGTCTGATACGAAGATTTTTATTGCCCCAGTGGCTGGGTATGCATGTTGTACCAAAACACAAAGCTGAACTAAATAACAAAACCACCTTTAAGAAAACGTTCAGTTTCCCTCATTCAGCAAGTCCATAATTTAAATAAAAAGTAGTATTTCACATTAAGAATTAAAAGGCCTGAAATGGTAACTCAACAGTCCTTAAGGTAATTCAACCAAATATCAGCAACGAGTGTAACAGCATGGACTGCAGGTACTGCTTGATATTAAGTGTCTTTTCAACTGATCCCAAGAAGTAAAATAGGAAAATACTCATTCCTAGCTTCTTCTGTACTTTGGACTCAAGAGTATTTTACCCATTCAGCATTCCCAGACCATTAAAAGCAGCACATTCCCACCTGGAAATAGGATTTTCAGAAAGCTAAAACTAGACTAAGAATGAAACAAAATATACAGGAAACTGCAAGTTTTGTATGATAAAGTTACTACAGTTTTGACAAAAAAAGCAGCGAAACTTGCTCAACTTCCAGCAGTTCCTTTCTAGAACAAAACCACAGTTTATTGCCTGTTTAGAAATTCAGATGATAAAAAATGAAAATAAATTGATTTTTCTTATTCCATTCAGCTTAACAGGAGGGGAATTTTTAAAAAGCATTTCAGGGCCTTAGACAAGTACTTAGATGCCTCTACCAAGCTGACAGTTCAGCTGCAGGTTGGAACAGCTGCAGACATGTTTAATTGCTTCTCCAAACACCCAGAACATCAAGTACTTTTGACCTATTTGAAATATCCTAAACTTTGTACTAAAAGAAATGCACACAATTTAATAACCATGCTTTAACTTCTAACAATCCTGTAAAGCAGAAAGCTACCCACTTGCTATTTTACATATAAGTCATGAGAAAGCATGAATAACTGACCACTGTGTAATAACTGAAGATGTTAAATAACCAGTGTCTTCAGGACTGCAAGTTTGGAGAAGTTAAAAATAAATGTTTCCTTAATTCTACCAGGAAAAAAAAAAAACAAAACAACAAACCAAAAACAAACAAAAAACCAGTATAGTAACTTTTTGGTTTTTACTGGAGCAAAAATGATGACATTTGTAACTACACGGATACATTCTTGTCCTGGTTTTGGCTGGAATAGAGTTAATTTTCCTCCTAGTAGCTGGTACAGCATTGTGTTTTGGATTCAGTATGAGAAGAATGTTGATAACACACTGATGTTTTCAGTTGTTGCTAAGTAGTGTTTAGACTAAGTCAAGGATTTTTCAGCTTCTCATGCCCAGCCAGCAAGAAGGCTGGAGGGGCACAAGGAGTTGGGAGGGGACACAGCCAGGGCAGCTGACCCAAACTGGCCAGAGGGGTGTTCTAGACCATGTGACATCATGCCCAGTATATAAACTGGGGGGAGTTGGCCAGAGTGGGGCAGATCGCTGCTCGGGAGCTAACTGGGCATCGGTCAGTGAGTGGTGAGCAATTACATTGTGCATCACTTGTTTTGTATATTCCAATTCTTTTATTATTATTATTATTATTGTCATTTTATTATTGTTATTATTACCATTATTAGTTTCTTCCTTTCTGTTCTATTAAACTGTTCTTATCTCAACCCACAAGTTTTACCTTTTTTTCAATTCTCTCCCCCATCCCATTGGGTGGGGGGGGGAAGTGAGTGAGCGGCTGCATGGTGCTTAGTTGCTGGCTGGGATTAAACCACAACAATTCTACAAAAAACACTCCTTCTATCCCCAAACAAAGGCCATATATTGGTCTTATCAAAGGTAGAATGAAAGAAGGTAAAAATAGCACCTGCACCCATTAACAAAATTAAAACTCTTTCCTAGCTTGCTTCTTCAGCATGTGCCTTTGTGCTAATTGTAAGAGATAACCAAGGCATGATGCAACAGAAATTACTCTAATTTTACAGCTCACCCAGGTCCCAGCCTCTCTCCACCTACATTCTTGCCCAAGCTGTTTATGCAGAACACTTCCAGATCAGCCGGTCTCTGCCCAATCTGGCAAAAAAAAGCTGTTTTCCCTCATCACTGATGCAGTGGCGAGGGCGAGTAGTTTATTTAGTACATAATGACACAATACTATCCCCACTCCTTTGCATCCTTTTCTTTCTTCGGATAAAAGAGCCAGACTTTTACCATTTACATTAAACAGATCTTACTGTCCTGTTGTTCTTGGCACTAAAGAAAGCCAGGTCTTGCAGAGCACTTACTCTTCATCTCTTAGGGAGGTAGGATCCTTGTCTAATTACCAGCACTTCTAATAGCAGAGGTCCCAATTAGGCTCAGGGGAGAGAAGCAGCTGATGATCTCATGCAGGAGCCCAAACCAAATGACCAATCCAGTACATTTACTGCACTTAGCTTAGATGGAAAATCCCAGGCATATGGACCCATAAATGTTAAATCATATTAAGTCTATGTCTACGTATCTACTCAAGCACTTAGAAGCCCATCTTTAGGATTTGCCCCTTCTCTTCTCCCCAAAATAATAAGCTCTAACCTTACAGAGCCCCAGCCAGGACCGACACTCAGCATCGCTCCTCTTCAGTTATTTCCACGCTCTCTGTGCAGCTCTGAGTCGGACTTTGCCAGTTTGCAGTTAAGATGCCTGCACCGGCTCTGCAAGCAGGTGTTCACACAACAAACCCCCCTTCTATGTGGGTTGTAACTCAAACTGAGACGGAAGAGGGGACAGCAACAACAATTTATAACTGAAAACTGTACGGGTGCCTCTGGGATACCCGGCTGTGTGCAGCAAAACTTGCATTGAGAAAAGCATTGCCTAAGACAGTCACACCTGCCACAGCTGTGTGAACTGTTTATCCTAATAGCTTTAAAAGCCCCTTTTGGCCAGAATAATAAGTATTATGTCCTGTACTGTAACACAGCATAAGCAATTTTAAAAGCTTTCTTCTGGCCACTGGATGAGTGCTATCAGTTTGGGCAGAGCCCCTCCCTGCCCATTTAGCTCCCTCTGCCCAGCCCCAGCATATTCAATGAATTACTAAAATCTAAGCAGACTTCTGCATTTGAATTAATCTCCCGAAGCTATACAGAGCTAAAGCAGAAAAGCATTGTATGCGATTGCATGCCTGCTGCAAAACAAGATAAATATCTGGCACCTCTCCCACTCCTACATAACCAAAAGGAGGAGAACAAATAGCTGCATATTGGCTTCATTACTGCCTTTCTTATGTATGGATTCATACTTTTCTTGGGGACATAGGAAAACATGACAGGAGAAATGCGTGACCAAACACAATTTTCCCAGACCAAAATTTAACAAAGATCAACAGTACAAATCTGGAGCTAACTCTTGCAGTACTACGCAGACATTCTCCTTTATGCTGAAGAACTCTATTCCAGTAATATGTGTGCAAGAACAAAGGCACGAGTCCCCTCCCACAGTCCCAACACAAGCAAGCAACTCCAGCACTACAAAATAAACAAAGTAAGGTCCGGTGTGTTTAAGACACGCACTGCCAAAAAACTCCTGCCAAGACCCAGAGAGCTGGTAGTGGGAAATTTCTGGGTGGTAATGGGTCTCCACACTGAACAGAACTATTATTTTTTTTGTTTGTTTTAATTACATCATTATAGCTCTGAAGTAATTTCTGTGGATATTCTCCTTAACCTCCTGGTAGCTCAGTCATCAGCCCAGCTGACCACAGGCAGTATTCACATAGCCAAGCTGATAAGGACTTGCAGGGCATAATTCATCTGATTTGTCTACACTAGAACCCACCCTAAAAATGCCAATTTTTTTTTCTTCCCTCCTCTGAGAGCTGCTGATGAATAGCTCAGCTGTTTATATTGCAAATATTTACAGTTAGGGCAAAGATCACCATCCCTTACTCACACCACTGCTTTAGTCTTTCCTGTAAGTCAGTAGAGTTGGCCAAGACCAGAAACAATCCATCAAGCTTGCTTATCCTAAAAATGCTGCAAAACAGCTCCCTCATTTAATCCTTCTGCTCCTCTACCCGTATCAATGCAACTATTTCCTAATCACCCCAAACTATTAATCTGCATACCCAAAATACAAATGGAAAATGTTGTTCTTATGAAAACCAAACCGAAACACAGGACTAAGGCTTAACACGAGGTTCCTCAACAAGGCTGAATCAGGAACACAGGACACCAAATACAGCCTCCTGCCCCCACAGTTCGCTGCTGAATGTACCCCAGCTTTCAGGATTCCTGGGGACTCCACCAAGTTTCCTGTGATATGCTGCAACAAAAATGCCATGGTACAGAAAAGTCTGATGACACAACATTTCATGGAAGATTATTTGCTCAAAATATTACGTGGACCAGCTCGAAGACCACAACACAATTCGCAAGAGAAAGAGCTTACACAAACAGGGCAAAGCTTCTGGATGGACTTTCACAGCAGTTCTTTTCTCTACTTTCCCTCCCTCTTTTTGCCAAGAGGTGAAAATGGAAAGTTTTTTCATACAGAGGATGCCTTGGACACTGAGTTACACAGTACCTAAGCAAGCACATTATCCACAAAACATGGTGGGTTTTTTTTTTTCCTCCTTTGACAAAATTCGATTTTTCAAAGATCTTATCTAATCAGCTAGTGCACATTTATAGGTGAGCCCAAGCGCTGAAGAGGCCGTTTCATCCCTTCCTTTAATGAAGGACGAGCACAATTTCCAAATACCTTCTTCGACAAGCCACACGTTAAAACACGTTTCACCACCATCCGATAACAATGCAAGGTAATTACAACACTCATGTAATGTTTGTACCTGCTTTCTGGCCACAGGTTTTAAGTTTCCCACTACCTTCTTAAGTCTTCTGTTCATTTCCAAAGATAGGTGTATCTTCATCAGTAATGTTAAAAATTTGCAAGTTCTACAAATCTGCAACATTTCTCCTACTCTTCTGCTTATGGTACAAACATCTGTATCAGCCTGTGCTTTATATCACTGGAAATTTCATAGCAAACATTAAGGAATGTGTCTGGAAGTGAATATGTAAAAAAAAGAGCTAGAAATATGTAATTTCTCTTGCAACTGCAAGTTTTGGATACCCCCATTAAAAGGAAAGACAATACAAAAATCCAAGTAATACCAGAAGGTACTAACTGCTGCAAGTGACAACTGAGGACATACAGTTGAGGTTTCCTTAAAACTTTGGATCAAGTGACAAAAGACAATACTGTATCGTACTTCTTAATAGGATATATGTACTGAAAAGCAAAGAGAAAAAGGTCAACCCCACCAGTTAAGACAACCAGTTAAAGTCTAAAGAGAACTAGATTCACTTTTCTGCTCCACTCCGCATTTCCCCTTTTTTTTTTTTGATAAGTGGCTTCATATGTTTCGTGCCATAGTTCCTTGTCTATAGAACAGCTTTTTAAACCCAGAGTAGAAAACACCTACAAAACATTTCCTGCTTCATTTTTATTCTTAGGTAAGGCACACACACAGCCTTTCACTAGGAGCTTGGGGCTGAATATATATTAAAAATTGAGAGGTGCTCATATAATTTAATAGTAAGGTCTAGAGGAATACTTAGCTTGTAACATCCTGACTTTATTCCCTTATCACAGGTGGCATAAATTCCTGTAGTGCTATCACACACTGTTTTATCCAACATCTAGAAATGACTTTAACTGTATCTAGGAAATACTTCGCATTTAAGTAACAATTTAAGTTATGCCTTCCACAAAATAGAATTGTGGTGTTTGGATATTAATAATTACAGATATTTTTCCTATTAATAAACTAATTGTTGCACAAGATTCTAGTAAGGCAATAGAAAAATGTATCTTGAGAGTTCTTGTCTAAACAAGCAACTTGTTTTTTTTTTTGTCCTTGAGTCATTTCAGGCGACTTAACAAAGCATGATCTAGGAATGAGAAAGTACGCTGAAAAGTACAAATGAAAAAGATCACTAAAAATGATGTCACTTGGCTTATACTTCTTGTTTATAGTGATAGTACAGAAGAAAATAAAATTACAAACATAAGTTTGCACCAGGTTTAAAGTATTCCATATTGAAAGAATTTAGTGCATTACATAATGCTAAATAGCTTTAAATGTTTCTCCAAATTCCATTTACATGCCATAGATAGAAAAGCTAACACACATCTTGCCTGCCTTAATAAACCAACAGTATATACATATATGCATGAATACATTGCATGCATATGCACACATCTGGAAAAGCTAGCTTGAAAGTCATACAAGCAACAAAAATATGTAGCCCAGCCCTGTATCCAAACCAGAGAGGTAATAATTCTTAGACACGGAGTTTAAAGCAACCTCAATAAACAGTCACTCTGTCATTCTAAAAAGCATATGCGAACTAGATATTTTTTAGGAATTGAGTTCCAGTAATATTGTACAAATTATTCAACGATCCTATCAGCTTTTTTTCAACAAAATTCTGGTTTCTTTTCCCTGAGGAAATTCCAATAGCATTTGCACGCACAACTCCAGTATTAGCAAGAGTTAGAGTCCTTTACATTTTTTTTTTCCCCCATACAGATAATGTATTCTTCAAGTTCATTTCCACTGAGAGGAGAAAAAAAAAGCTTTCAGCTTTGCTTTCCTCATGAATAATACATTAAAAATTTAATATCAGAGAACAAATCTTCTTTTTAAGCCTCCAGAAACAGTAGTACATTTGCCCTATTACTCTGAAAAGATTCATGTCACATTTAAATAAGGGTAAACCATAAGCTCCTGTTTTCCATAATTAAGCTGTAACAAAATATTTCATCATTTATCAGACCAATTCTAAAACAATACTGTACAGCTTTATAACTGTCATCAAAAAAGATAATCACTTACCATATCCACAATAAGGAGTACAATACATTTTCGTCCATAACTCAGTGTTATAATCTGACGTGGAACAGATTTTCAGCCATTCATGAAAACTGATTTGTTTACATGAAGGAGACAAGAGAATCCTGATTTCAAGTAGGCATCTGTAGTCCACATCACTAATAGTATATATAAATAAAACCAAATCCCACAAGCAAAACCATTTACAGCAGCAAAATTTATGTAAGAGAAGAGAGGGAGCAAAATAACTGCCTGTTAAAGGGATGAGAACTTCTAGGAAGAGAAGAGTCCTTCTAAGAATGGCAGCCGCATCGATCTCATGCTACTTGTTTAAGCCTTGACTCTGCAGGCTGATGGCTCTGCTATGGCCTCAGGCTTCTTATTCCTTCTTAGGCTTGTATAAAAATAAACAACCTGTGGAGTATGAACCCAGATGTTTCAGAAATCAGAAAGCAAGAGTCCAATTATACTGCTACCATAGAAGTATTTTTAAGTATTTGCGTCTGGCAAGAGTGCGTTAGAAGGCAGTATCGCCGAGCTCAATTCCCTGGAGTCTTCAAGTATCTTTTCCAGGAAGCCACCAGCAAGTTAACGACACTGAAGGAACTGGACAAGGTGTCCTTTGAGAAAGGAGCACACACACTACAATCTGCAGAATAAAGGACAAATACAACAAACACAAACTTTGTCTTCATTTCTATGCATTATCTCTGCTGGAAGGATGAGTAGAATGTGGGAGGGCAAAAGAGTAACTTTTTTTAAGGTGATTGGAAGAAATGTTATGAACTCGACTGTAGGGCTGCAACTACAGGTTTAAGCCAATCGTCAGCCCAATTACCCTTTAAAGATAGCTTTTGATTTCTCTTCTTTGAGGTACTGCGTTCCACACGAGCTGGGATACTCTGCTCATTATCACAGCAAGAGAGTAGGAAATGGAAAGTTTTATTCTTTACCTAATTTACTACAAATCCTTTTAAAATTATCATTAAGTTATTGGCATTCAAAGATTTCACTCTGGGTTGGATTTTCAGGTGGCTCTTCACTTTCCCTACAAGTCAAATTCTAAGGTGCAAGACATGGGAAACGGAGACTCTCTAGTGCCTGGCTTGCAGAGAACTAGCTAGCAAACATTGCTTGATGATCAGTTCCCAGATCAGAGATTGTAGAAGTGAGCTGTAAACCATGTCAAAGACACACTTCTAACCGAGCTTTCAAAGGGAAGTGAGGTCCCAGCAAGCTTTTGGAATCAGCACTCCCAAGTCGCTTGGTTTTGTAGTGTTCAAGAGACAGCCTCTTACAAACCTGTGGCTCTTCAACCTAGAGATCGGTGAATTCCTCGTGTTATTTTTCCCAAGAACTATTCTGCTACTTCTCAACGTGTGCTTTGGTCTTAAATAATAAAATTCGTACGAGGAGCTCTTTTACCTAAAGCCTCTCAGCAATAAAACCCTATTGCTTTCTGAACAGTTAAAACCACGAGAAACTGCCGATCTGCCCAGCTGCCCTCATCTAGCTCCTGTGTTCAGCACAGCGAACGAGCAGCTTTGCACAGACAGTGACTGCCCCAAATGTCACTCGTGTCCCACAGCAGGAAGTCCACCCAGCAGCAGCTGGCACACAGCGCAGCAAACCGCACAGTCTATGTTTGTCCATTACCCTTTTTCCTTTTGGCTGGCGTTTCGGGTTCGTGAGCTCCTCTCCCCTTACACAGGAAGCTGGGGCCTCAAGCTTAATCCTGCACATTCAGTTCTCTTCTCTTCCAGCTACCACTACAAATGTATTCTCCCAGCAAAACAAAAAAAACAAAACAAAACAAAAAAAGCACCAAAAGCTCTCGCAATCAAATCTTTGCTAAACTTCTCCATGGTGAGATTATTTCTCCCTATTTCTGGAAGAAAACTGAAGGAAAGAAAGATTAACAAATTCCTGCAGCTGAACAAACACACTGAACATTACTAATAAAGACAGAGAACAGATAATCCAAATCCAAAGGTACAAACAAACCTTGCAACGCCACTACAACCAGATAACCACGAATGTCCTACTATCTTTATTCACGTTTCAGCACTACACTTCAGTCATGTTGTGTGAGCCAGATGCAGCTGCGCTCGAGCACTTTCACTGCCTTTTGTGCGGGGCTGGGGAAGTGGCAGCAATAGCAGAGTTGTGGGAGACGGGTAGGAAGATGGGGAAGATGCGGTTGCAAGCAGAAGAGTTTGGCTACAGCAGCCTGGGAACCCAGTGCAACAGATCGATGGGGTAAAGGGAGAAAGGAGCAGTCTACAACTCTTAATTTCTCTTCTTTTAGTCTGAAAGCAGTTTCTCTGCATTAAGGCATCTACCCGCTCTACGGCTCTGCCTGTTCGCTCCATGCCAGTCTCTGGACTCTACGATCAGCCCCTTCCATCCTTGGAACAGCTTGTTTCCTTCTCAACCTAAGAGGGCGAATCTCCTTTTCCTCTCTCTTGGCCATTACAACATTGCCAGGACCACCCCAGTACGTTCTAGGGTGGGTGGGGGGGAAACCAACCAACCAAACAAGCATCAAATTTCTGTACCTTGAAGTGTAGCATTTTGTAACGTTATTTGTGTGCCCTGCCACCCCCACCCCTCCCAGCAGCTTCCTCAAATCCTTCCTCCTGAACCTCATGGCCTAAAATAGAGTAAAAAAAATCCTTCCTGTCATCCTTTCCAATTATTTTGGCACTTCCTCAATTATTGACTCTAGGTAGAACTACTATACTATACATAAAGACATCTGCAATTTGCTTAATTGTATACATGGTACTCAAGAAGGGTAGTTTTGCCTGGTTCCCAGACTCACCATTCCTTCAGTTGCTGACCAAGATCAGCAGCCAACTCCACCACAGTTTTTACTGGATTTACTCTCAATAGTTTTATAGCATTTAAGATGTAGACAGCACGGCAGCTTAAGTTGACTTAAGCACTGACTGTTGTATTGACAACCTCATCAAAAGGAGCTGATGTATCTTCCAATGCCTGTGGTCTGCTGAATAACTCCAGCTACTCACCAAAAGTACCGCAGGATGTGCAAAAGGCACCGCAAAACGAGGATGTACTAGAGCACCCTCCCTACCATCAGTCCCTCAAGGTATTCTGCAAAAAGCATTTGATACGGCTAAGAGAAAAGGTACTTCCTCAAAAGGCAGGGAAGAAGAGCTACTGCTTAAAGTGCCAGATGAACTGATTTCTTTTAGGCCATTTGACCAGCTGATTCAAGGTGCTTCCAGTGGTATGAATAAACCTGATGCTTTTAAATGCTCATCCTTTATTTCACGTTCAACTACAGAGATCCCATAGCCATTTATATGTAATGTTTAATAATGTAATAGCAAGAAGAGGTGGGAAGAAAGGAAAAGAAGTGACTATACATGGATTAACTACACGCAGAATTAACCACACCAACACACCTTTTCTGTATTAAAAAATCTATGCCGATATCAGCACTACTGTGATTTCTGTTGGCAAACTAACTATTGAAATGTTGCAGTCACATCAGTCACAGAAACTACTGACAGATATATAAATAATTAAATAAAAATCAGGATCCCCCCCCCCCCCCAAAAAGGTTCTCGATTTGTTCAGCTTTTCAGTGCAAGTCAGCTTTTCTAGTCTGATTTCTTTCTCCCTGCTCCTTGGAAAGCTCTCAAATCCAAATCCAGTGCTTAAAGCTTAACACAGCAGTTCAGAAGAAGTCTTTCCAAAACAGGGTACAGCAGGACGACTTCACCGTTCTTACAAATCAGCTGTCACATTGGAATGCGTAAACAGGCATATATCTTTTTTTTTACTGCTGCGTGTAAAATTTGACTACTACAAATATCTCAGGATTTTCTATGGAGTAGCAACACAACTAGTTGTCCTTTCTTTTCAGTTTTTGCAGCGGATTATTCCACAAAATCTTGAAATAGTCTGATGAAGTAACATGAAAAACACAGGATATACATTTAGCTCATGCAGTCCCTTTCTATTTTAGTGGGAACACCCAGTACGTCTTTTATTTCAGTACCTGCAGATTCAGTACATTCTCCATTGCATCATCCAGGTCACTTACGACAGACCAGTGCCAGACCTAGAACAGACTGCTGCACAGTCCTACCTGACACATCCCTTCGAAGGCCCTGAACTACTGATAACACTATGCAAAGATTTCTGCACCCATTTTATACCAGCTTATATGCAGACCACATCTTTCTAGTTTAGAGTCTTAAAAGCTTCACTTCAACTCGTGGTAATCTACTAGTTTTTCCTTTCGTTGCTACCAAGGTACAGACGTAAGTTCAGTTTCTTTGACGTGGTTTATTTTTTAAAAGAAAAATCTGCTGGATATTATCAGTTTCCTTGGGTTCTTGCAATATTTCTTGTGTTTCCATGTTCCTCTCTGAAAACTGAAATTAGAAATTATGAATAAGGCAGCCTAAGTGTTATGTTCATTCTTCTGGGTTTTTTTTAGACGCTTATTTACTCCTCCCAAGGTGTCAAAGGTAACAGCTCACAGCTCTGAAGTTGCATAGTTTCACACCAGCCACTAAGCATCCAGTGATTTAATTTGCCATCTGCTCTCAATTAAAGTCTTAGCCAAAGACTGATACAAGCTTCCCTTCCCCCATTTTAATAAAATATTTTAGTGTCAGAAGTTGGTAACTTCCTCTTCCTGCTGAGCAGCAGACCAAATCCTTTGTCTTCCTTTCATTACCACAATACTTGCTAATTCTTTGTACTCCCCACAGCCACTGCTAGGTGCATGTTCTGGCAAGCACAAGTCACAGAACATAAAAAATTAATTAAAAAAATAAAAATAACAACAAAAAATATCAGAGAAGCAAAAATATTCTTTTATACTTATCCCTGCTCAAATCACCCCACTGGAAACTAGGTCAGACTTTCCGCAGGCTTCCTTCCATCTTATGCTGGAGAAATGTGTCCAGTTAGTGAGTTACTATATTTTCTATCCTTCATTTGAACTGGGACAGTCTGTGCTTGTCTCCATAATAAAAAATTCTGTTAAACTGCCACCTTATCTTAAGTCCTCTTTTTTTTCAGGTTTGCATCTATAAAAACACTCTGAGTTGTGTCTCCCACTTGTCAGAGTTTATTGAGGTTTGCCATCTTGTAGTGCACTGATTTTAATGGGTTTTTTGCTCTCTTTCCCTCCCTTCCCCCCTTGAATCCCCTGAAGAATGCCACCATTTCACAGTCACCCCTCCCAAACCACCCTCCACTTTTGTGATCTCGGTGCCTCCTCACCTATGATTTCAGAGTCATGCCTTTAAGGATCTCTCTCAGGTGCCCTTCCTACATCAAAGCCTGTTTGAACCCTAGGAAGATGTGCTGGACAATGTGTCCTGCTGTACTCCTTCCTCAAGTGTCTAGCTGCAAAAATCACTTCACCACCATCTTTTGTGGTTTGAATCACTCCGGACTCTTAGACAGCATATAAGGCACGTGCTAATTGCAAGATGCTATCAGGTACTTGAGTGAAAGCACAGTAAGGATACAAAGACGTCCAAGAAAAACTATCTACTACAATGTGACTGTACTGACATCATCATCAGTGCTCACTTTTACAACCTATTATGCTAACAAGAGACGTGTTTTCACGAAACTTGGCCACTAGAGAAGCTGTCTGGTGCTACTGTTTTACAGTAAGTTTTATTATTTCTAACATTTCACCTCAGTCTTTCTTTCATGATAACTCCATAAATGAAGTTCAAATGTTTAATTACTATGTCATAAAGACCCATCACAAGGACATTGGGTGCTTCACCACTTAACAGAGAGCACTCCTGAAGCTGACACTGTCCTGCCACACAACGATTGAGCAAGGACAGCACTGAAGGTACGTTGTTATGATGAACCATAGTAGAGTGCAGCAGTCTTCAAATAGCAAGTGCAAACATTATTTATGTGCTCTACATCACCGTCACTGGTCCTGTTCATACAAAGCGCATCTTAGTCCATCCTACAAAACGCGCAGTGTGAACGCAGACTGTAGGCTGGCTCTTCCTGCATAAAAGACAACTCCAGCATCTCCAGAGTTCATGTTTGGCTTAAAGAGGTGTCATCTGTCACAGGTGAAGGACTTGGCCAAAACTGAAATTCCTTCCTGTAACAGACCCTGCGTTTTCCTGCCCTTTGCAGATCCCCTCCTTTCACAACTCCAGCTTTTACCATGTCTGCTCCAAATAGGCGCATCGCACCGATCCTTTTTCACAAATGCACAACTCATCTCGGATATTTCTAAAAAATAATTGCTCTAACAAATCTTCATGTCTAGATGAAATATGAAAGTTATTTTGAAAGAGGTGCATATCAATCCTTAAGAGATGAATCTTACTTTCTTACTAAGAAAATTTTAGGTTGTATTTTCAGAGTCTAAGAAGTGCCAGAGAGGCACTAACACACACAAAAGTGATCTGTAATTCCGCTCAAATCCTCATATAAGTACCTCTCAACAGGACATATTTCCCCTTTTGATCAAATGAGGACCTGACTACAGCCTTTTCTGCCTGAGTGAGAAAGCTGCCCAGCTCCCTTTAAGAAAGCTGTCACCAAGACCAGTATTTCCACTGTGACTAACCACACTGAAATAGAAGTGGTTTTGTTTGGTGGGGGTTTTTTTAGTGCTTTTGTT
Organism: Harpia harpyja; assembly: GCF_026419915.1. Taxonomy (NCBI): domain Eukaryota; kingdom Metazoa; phylum Chordata; class Aves; order Accipitriformes; family Accipitridae; genus Harpia; species Harpia harpyja. Next base: position 103,991,002 of record NC_068940.1, read on the forward strand.
TGTTTGTTTTAAGCTTTTTTCTAAATTGATTCTGAACTCAAATGCCTGGGAGAGAGGATTTAAAAGAAACCAAGCAACAAACAAACAAACTTTGTGCACAATTTTGTACTGTTTCTTAATTCATCTTTGAAGACAGTGTGTAGTATTGGTACAAAAAAAAAAAAAAAAAAGTCCACAAGCTCAGCAGTCAGTGAAACACCTATGCATTTCCCTGAAGTTTTTCTTATAGGTAGAATATAAACTGACCACCAACACTTTAATCAGTATTAAGCATCCTTACAAGAACAGATAAAAATTATACTCTGGTTGTCCAAGTTGATTTTTTTTTTTTAAGCACACTACTTCCGATCAGCATTGTATAAATCCAAACGTTCAATGTAATAGGAAGCTTAAACATTAAAAAAACCAAAGAAGAACTGCAGAATTCAAGGACTCCCAATAAAAGAGGAAATAGAAGGGATGTTCAAGACCAATTACAATTACAGCTCAGATGGACACCAACAGGTTCCCATCACGTTTCAAGCAATAACCATTGTTTCCACACAACACAGCTAACAGAGGAGGTACCCAAACTTACAACAATCTCTTGTACCGATGAATGTTTCTACCACCATGCTCAATGTAGACTATCATTTGACACACAGGCATGCTTAAATCTGTTCAGCTGTTCTGCACACATATATGCATGCCAAGCAGATGAAGAGAATCGCATTTGTAGTGATGAATGAAATAATTACAGGCACATTTCTAATGTTTCACGTCAACGGTGACATGTTAACCTATCAGGTTTTCAACATGTACAACCACCTTTCCATCATGAGATGTCTTACTACAGACTCCAGCAAAAGCAACCGCAACAATTAACAATCTGTTTGGTACATCTGTCTCTACAGGTACCTCATGAAATCAGAGAGTGGGAAGAAAAGGATGAATCGTAAGAAAAACCAGTGTCATTTATGAAGACGACAATAAGAGGTCAGACTCTATATATTTCCAGAAGTGACCTAATGAGCCTTTTTTAAGGAACAGGGCTGCGATCTTGTTTTAATAAGAAGTAGGTGCACGTTAAGAACACAATTTTTCATGGACAGCAATGTAAGAAATAAACATTAATGACACTCCAAACATACCACTTGTTTTAGGAAATGAGAAGCCCATCAATTATCAGTGGCAGACCAGGATGTACAACTACCGGGACGACATCCCAAGTCTCCGTGCCAAGGGAGACCCCGTATGTTTCAAGAACTTTTGAAGCAACTTTTCTGAAATACTTCAGAGTACAGGATTTCCAAATGCATTTATGCTAAACTTTATGTGGAGCACTGCTAGCAGATAACCTAGTGTCCCATATTTTTCGGGTACTAGTCAAGATAGTAATTGAAGAGAATATGCCATTGATGAAAGGCCAGAAGAGAAACAACCATGATCTGCTCCATGTAGAATCACAGTTTAAAGGCAAAGCCCTTTGAAGCATAAAGAAAAAAAAAAAAAAGACAAAAAAAAGACAAACCCAAAATACACCACCTTTCTTCCACCGAACACAACCCCTGTTTAAACTTATGTTCGGAAAGGGAGCCAAATGCACACGAGGAAACAGAGAAGATGAGGCTGCAGCAGCTTGTCACATCGCATTGGAAAATTTTATTAATTTTTTTTTATAAATCTATTTTCCTTTTAAGTTAAGCGCTTAATTCCATGGATAAAACACACATTGATTAGCTGCTATTTTTGCTTCCACAGGGCTATCATTGACAGCAGTTTTGCTGAAAAGAGCCCCACAACAAACACTGAAAATAGCAGCAGAGCTAGTGTACAAAATGATTTTCAGTAACACGTCAAAAATATGCTATCAAAGATTAACTTCTTGCCTCCAAAAGCAAAGACACTCTTTTAACCATTAATCTACCAAACTGCAGTTATCAGAGACCTCTAGTTACCCACACCAGAGACATACAGCACAACATATTATGAAAGTATACCAAATACGGCTGGTAAATCAGAGAATACTTGCCCTCAAATTATGCAAAAACTAGCTACATGGATTATTTCAGTACTAACACTCAGTGTTTTGCAACATTTGGCAAAGATGGAAAAATAATCCAACTCCGTGAACATGAGTTTTACTGTAAAATGCTTCGCTTTTGGCCTTGCTGTCCTGTAACAGAGAGCACCAATTGGCTAATCCACTTTCAGAGATTTTTTTATTTGTATTTTTTTTACTTCTCTTGAATAAACTGCAAAACTATGACCTGCCTTCTCCTGCCATGTCACTACATGAGAATAAAGCCTGTATCTTATTATGCAGCTTGACGTTATGTTAATCTTAAAGCAAAACAATGGAGTGAAATGCTAATACTGTCACCAAAACAAACAAACAAACAAACAATCAGAAAATGTGCTATTGACTGTAACAGAGTTGTATGCCCAAATAATGTGAGAAACCAAAGCAGTAATTAACACAAATTGTTTTATGTGACAAAACAAACAGAATATAAACAACCTACTATCATGACACTGTTTAAAGAAAGAGTTGGCTTGTTATGGCCTAGTTGGTATTATGGCAATAAAACAAAGGACACTGCAAAAGGTAAAGGTGAATATAAGGAAAGGATATATCAGAATTTTATTGGGATACACAAAAGGAATTTTATATATTTTTTTCTTTGAAGACAGGATTCAGAGGAATTTTTAAAATGAGGTACAGATTTTCTAAAGGAATATCTACCCTGTAATTTTTTTGAATCTTCTGTACTGAAAATTAATGTTCACGGCATTCTGATGAAATGCTAAGATGATGATGATGATGATGATGATAATAATAATAACAACAAAGTATGTACATTCTTCCTGAGGCTGTGTGAACAGCAGGTTGTACGAAGCATTAAACTATTTCACCTCTGCAAGTTCTGTGCTAAAATTAGAAGTTAGAGCAAAAAGCAGTACCTAAAATACTGTCGTCCTACATGTCCTGGGAAAGTTAAACTCAAGCAGCAGAGTATCCTATCTGCAACAGTTTAAAAAAATTTAAAATAGAAATATAAAGAAACCCCAGCACTAGTACCACCAAAAATTCCTTAGTGTTAACAGTTGTATTTTTGTAACCTCAGAAGAGCATTCTGCAAGAGGTAAGTTGTGCCTTGTTGCAATTTTTAACCCTTGCTCTTCCTGCACCTTTGTGGAGATATGACTATCAGCAGTTCATTTTTACAGTTGAGGAAAATCAGGGAAGCACAGTCCTGAAAAGAGGGGACTTATGTCAGCTGCAAATGCTGGTAACAGTTTATTAGAGTAAAGATGAATATTTTGAAGGATACAAACTCCAGCCTGACATTCACGTCTCTTATGTGACCTGCAGAACTTCCTGGTGACATAAGATATAATTGGCACAGAAAATAAGAACAGGCAGAATGAAAGAAGGGTTGAAAAAGCACCCCAAACCACCAAGGTCATCTATGCTGCTGTTCTCTCAAAACCCAACCTGCTCTACATGAAGTCCACACATGTTACAGTACAATCTGAAAAACTATTTTAAATCATTACACATTTGGGGAAAAAATAACTAACACAAGAAAAATGTAAAAAGTTGTCAGATGGCAGTTTATTTAAAAGCAACCCATTATTTAAGCTTCTTGTTCAGGAACACTGAGCTATTTATGGATCATCATGTCATTTCTGGAGGGAGACCATAACTATCTGATACCATTAAAGTCCTCAGTCTAATGTTCAGTAGACCAGTGACACTAGTGCCCCAAGCTTCCTCACATTCATACTACACTGTATAAGAGCCATTATCAAAACTACTACTCACTAAGATTATATAGGCTCAGATTCTGTGTTTTACAGAAAATATAATAAACCACCACGCCAAATTGCTGCAGGATATTATGAACTGCCAAGTTTTAAAACAGAGAAAGTTGAATTTTAGAGGCAAAGGATCTCATCTAAATTTTAAATCCAGACAAACTTAAGTTGATTTCAAGATTGAGTATGAATATACACTGCGTAACAACAGCAAACTACTCAGGAGCAAGACCACTACGTAGTTAGGAACATGTTTGTAAAGGAGTGAAAAACACATGTAATTTAATAATAACAGCATCATCATCAACATCTCATTATTTCCCTTTCCATCTTTGAAAAGGTGAGCTGATACCACTATTACCTTCACATAAATACATATCCAGAAAAAATAGTTTGTCTACAACCATAGCTAAGCATCTCTAGGTATTCTGTAGGATGGCCTCAAACAAAGCAGATAAAAAAAAAAACAGGAAGGGTTGGTTGGCTTTTTTTTTTTTTTTTTCCTTTTCCCTTCTTCATTTTTGGGGAGTTTCGTTTGGTTTTGAAGAACGCACATGCTGTTGCTCTATTTGAAATACTAACCACTGCAACATTTTTATTAACAGCATTTCTTGAGCTTACCTGTTTCTTGTTTTCCAGAGAGACTGGTTTCTAACTGTTTTGGCTTTTACTGTAATGAACAGATATAGGCACTACAACACTGTAAAAGTGTGCTTCCTACTTACTCAGTTTTATGCTGTAGCTATAACCCCAACACACAACAGTCCCTACCCAACATGTTCAAGATGTAAACCCACAATTACACAACCTGCTAAAACTGGCAGAACTCTTTGCCACTGACCTTATGTTCCCATCTTTTCTCTTGTGAGAAAATTAACCCAATCAAAAGGTGGTGGGGCTGGAGCAGAGGGGTGTTAACTATAGCTCAGACATACAACACTGGACAACGCATAGGCATAAAAGCACTAGTGTTTGTCAGCCCGATTCTGCCTTTGTCTTCACCCTTATCCAAATATTTTTCTGGACAATTAAAAAAAGTTCATGGATTAATAGTAGGTATTTACTGAAACACTCAGTAACTTGGGTAGAGTGTCTCAAGAACCAGCAGGTCAAATCCTTAACAAGAGAGTGCTGGAAAAGAGGAGCATCCCTCTCAAATGAACTCAGCTTCCATTTTCCTAAGTGACTTAACGATGTTGATATTTTTTTGACACATAGTATGACTTTGTTGAAAGTGGGATTTTGTTTATTCTAGAAAATTTTAAAAGCTGTGCATGCACAGTAGGAGAAGTACTTTCAACAGGTGATTATGCTAAACCAAAAAATGGCTTAGATGAGTAATTAAGAGCATGACAAAATTGTATTATTTCGCAAAGTGGGGAACCTATAGATATAGTATCTTCCTGTCTTCAGGAAAAAATACAACCAAAGCAAGTAAGAGAACAGAATGAAGCACCGGCTTTAAACTGAAAATCACTACAAACATAATGGAAGAGAAAGCTCTTTGCAGACAAATGATATTTAAGTGAACAGTGAACTGCTTGAGGGAAGAGGGCAACATCTGACAAACAAGCATTTTATTATTCTTCTGTATATCTAGATTAACATTTTAAGGAGATACAGCTACCTAGGGGGAAGTTACAGAGAAGACTGAGTGAGACTCTTGGAGGTACACAAGAACAGTAGGAGAGGCAACGGATCCAAGTTGCAGCAGGATAAATTCCACCTAAATATTAGGAATTACAGTGGTTGAACAGTGGAAGAGGGCCCCAGACAGGCTGTGAAATCTCCAGCCTTGGAGATACTCAAAACTTGACTGGACAACGCTCAGAGCATCCTCAGCCCTGCTTTGAGCAAGGACCTGCAGGTGTCCCTTCCAACCTGAATTACTGTATGGTGCTAGAAGCCTGGACACCACCTACCACAATAACAAACCCTGTTACCTAAAGGTGGATAACAGGTATTTACGTATAGTTTGTGCTCCTGCATACATATGTAACAACTAACTCTCAGTTATTTAAAAAACTATACACAAGTATTTACAATGACTGAAATACCACTAATGGGTTAAAAAAAGACTTAAAAAAAAAAATCCTTTTCTAACATCAGTCTGCCAGTCTTGTACGAACAATAAACCTTTTCTTTTAAATTTTTTTATGTAGCAGAAAATTAAAGCTTAGTATTTTTATCTTGAAAAACTGTATTGCCAAATAAGAAAACCTAAAAAGGGCTTGTGTGACATCTGAAAGGTGATTTTATTTTTTTAAACTGACATTTACATCACACTGAATTCTTTAAAAGCTTTCATCCATCTTTCCTCCAGTTTTATGTTAGCTACCTTATTCTCCTTTTTCTCAGTTTTCTGTTTACCCCAGAAATATCAGCCTATCTTCTTTTTCCAGTTCCTTCCTATTTAGTCATCCTCATTCCCTTAAGTTACTTCCTAGGACATTAACAGTAGAGGTAGAGTGAGCAATATCATAGCCTGCCAGTGGAAATAAAACATCATTTCGCTAATCATTGATCATAGAAAAAGGGTGAAAAGCGTTAGCATCTCACTAATTGCTATAGGCTTTGTAAATATTTACCAAATTGCAAACTTTCATCATGAATCTTACTGTGTCAAGCTCCAGCAGTGAGCTAAATTTTATCCTTAGTATCACAGACCAGCATCATTAAAATTATAACACTAAGCATACAGCTGAGCTTACAGAATGATTTAATCTGGTCCTAAAGTAGAATTTCAGAACAGAAGTCTAAAGTTGGCTGTAAATTCAACCGCCCCAACCCAAAACGCATAGCAAGTACCTGTGTTAAAATGCCTCCCCTTGAAGTAGAGCTTAAGCTCACACAAAGTCCTGTACAGGTGCCAAGCCACACATACCTGCGGGATGAGACAAGATTCCAAAATATTACAGCTTTAAGTTCACAAAAGGAGGAAGACGGGTACTAGATGGAAGCCCTGCGAGCAGAGCACTGGTCAGATCCCCCATTCCAGGCATGGCCATGCAGCTCTCTATCGCTATTGTCTTTCCCTCCACTGATAAGAGCAACCTGAAGCTAAGACCCGAACCACTGAAAGTGTAAGTCAAATGAAATTCATAAAAAAAATACAAAGAGTCTTAGTTCTAAAGAGCTATGAAAATTTAATTTTGCTATGAGTGCAGTAAATTTATGCTTCCTGAATATAAATGTTAAAAGAGAAGTATATCAATTCTTTTAATGGAATGCACACTTTGGACTTCTTTTTTTTCCTTAGCAGTACCATGGACTACCAACAAGTATGAGATGAATCCAGTCAGAATCCCACTTAAAATACTCATGTATGTGTGATCTCTCCCCTTTCTTCCACAACAGGATCCCGTTTCCTTCAACATAGCCAGCCTTGGTGATCTCCCAGATGAATCCTCTTTCCCTTCCATAACTGAGTATTGATTTCCCTTTGATGCTACAGACTTCAGAAGAGCAGGGAACTAAAAGTTTCTTACAAAGACTTTTCATAAATAACTATGCAAAGGATCACGATCTTGCAAGTATACTTATTTAATTCAGAAACAGATAATTATAACAGATTTTGTGGAAATGCTGAAGGGTAAGCATATAAAAGTGTTGGTGGTACTCACTCAGGAAGCCAGCTGACAAAATCCATCAGAGAAGGCATTAGCAGAGGTGATTTTTTATCAAATTCAGTTGCAGCTTTTTGCAATGGGAGATTTGTTAACATCCTATAGAAACTGTGAAAACCATCAGAAAGGCCCCTGGAATAATGCAGCCTTTCCATAACCCTCTATATTGTTCTCCGGGCTGCGCAACAGACACAAGGAGAAGTTTCTCTACAGTGGCAAAACAACAAGCCCCTGCTGATGCTGAGATCAGGTTTGTCTCTATGGAGTAAAGCAATATGACTTCAGTGTGACATGAAACCTCCACAAATCGCAATTTAAATATGCTGCTGAAATTTATCGATGAGCAAACTACACAATTCTTGTCTGCAACAGGGAAAGTTTTTAAATCTCCTCCATTTTTACTGCATTACTGATTAAATTCAGACAGGTATTTTGGCTTTGGAAGCTGCAGCATAGACGGACTTCCAGGACGCTGAAGCACCACGTTACCTAACGCTGTTCAGAACAGCGGGTTTCAAAATCTGAAAAGCCTGTTTTAACAACCACCCCCAATGCTGCTAAACTTAGAGAAGCAGAACACCACCAACAACCGCTGAAATTTTTTTGCCAAGTTTTCCCTCTTCTTCTCCTCCTCCTCTGAAGAGAGGCTAAAGATAAACTGTAGGACTCTGCAAATCCGTATCCCTGGTTACATTTCAGTGCAGCCAAACACCAGTGCAGCATGTACAGCGTGCGGAGCTCATGACAAAATTGTCAAATTAGGGTTTTGAACTCCATTCCACCTATCTTTGTACACAGCCAAGCACGGAGGTCGGTGAAAAAACCGCGCATGCTTCCTTTACTGTTAATGGAGTCTCCAGTACATGATTCACGTCATCCTAAAGCAGACAACTACAACAGTGCAATCAACTGCATCCTACAAGGGCCTGCGTTTCCTCCACCAATTATTAGAACAAACCCACCTTATTTACATGCACACATGACAAAGCCACAGGTTAATTTTGATTGAGTACTGAAGATTATTTTATTAAAAAAAACAAAAACAACAAACCAAACCCCAAAATCGAAAAATATTCAAACACATTGAACAAAATGGAAGATGCCCTGACTTCTAACTTTATCAACCAAAGGAAGGAAAATTCTTCTGTTCCTGACTACCTGGTAAGGTACAGCAACATTTCCATTTTTCAGACATGAAAACACTTCCAGCATTGCTAGCAACAGCTTGAGTACTTGACTGAAAAAGTTTTACCAGATATTTAAGTACTGCATTATTTAGGACTCCTCCAAGCAAGGCAAATGACTGTACTTAAAATACTAGTGACAGCAGAAAGCCTTGTTTTTAAGAAAATACTGCCAAACTAACAGCATCAAAGATGAGCAGCACACCATCTCTTTCAGTCACGCATCCTCAGCTGAGGGACAACAGAACACCTGGCTCAGCTTTTTCTCAAAAAGGACCGAAATGCTGAAATCAATACACAGGTAGTGTATTGTGTATTGATTCACACAGCAAAAAAAAAAAACCAGCCAGCGGCGAGGGAGGTAGCGATGGGCAGTGAGTGCAGGGCCCTGGACATCTCCTGGCACCTCCTGGCTCCACACAGAGTGAGAATAATTATATGTGGTCCTCCCAGTAATCAAGAAAAGTGGCCTATTTGGCCACTTCGACCAAGAGGCGGGTCATGGTTTAGAAGCACATTGGTATTATTTCCTGTGACTGTTCCAAGGGCTGCATTTAACCTCTGGGAAGTGATATGAATAGACATGATGTTTTCCAGAGGGAAGGGTGTTAGCAGTCAGTTTTACCCAAACATTGCCAAAGAAGTATCTTCAGGTTAAGCATCTGAGTCCTCCATTCAGTTGATGTGCTTTAATTTTTTCTAGAAGAATTAAAAAGTGACTTCTCTAGTAAATACCTGATGCCACCTTTCACTAGAACACAAATCAAGAATTTAACATGTTTATATTCAACTCTCTTGCTCAATACATTTCTACTATTATTTAATATGCAAGACAACTGTTTACAGAGAAGTTAACCCATGCAGACTTTGCAAAGAAAACGTAAGAATTTATAGGTGTTTTGCCACTTGGTAAACTTGATATTTATATAAAAAAAAAGTGTTTCTGAATACTGGGTCCAAACAGTAACCTTAACATGTTTGGAAAATATGCAGTATTTATTTTGTTACAGCACAAGACCATCAAACCTCAAGAAACGTTTGGTTGCTCTGTATGATGAAAGAGAAAGCAAAACCAAAACTGCTTTCAAAGACATCTGCCTACTGGACTTGGTAGTCATTTCCAAAACTGCAACATTTTATCAGCTATTTAACTGAAAATACAGGATACAGATTCCCAGACAATCACAGTCCCTGCACACATATGGTCTTAATTAAAGCAAGAAAGCCTGTTTAATCCTGTAAAATATTTCGTAACGGCCAGCTAGCTATCACCTAATCAGCTATTAAAAACGTGGAAACTGTGAACCTGTTTTCCAGTCAGAATTATCCATTCAAAACTGTGTCATTATTATCCAAACCAGAAATCTTTACTGACCTTATTAGCGGAAGAGAAGATAAAGCCATTTGTTACTTGAAGGCTTATCATACAAAGCCCACCTACAGTGGGACTTAAGAAATCAACTTCACAATAAAAAAATTGCAGAATTTTTTTTAAAAGAGCAGCTAGTATTGGGCTGACAATTAGTTGAAAATAGTTTAAAAACACCACCATAAATTTTTGGTTTTGTTTTCCCACCTTGACTCCAACCAGTAATTTAAAGTGGTCAATAGAAACATTTTACTTCAACCTTGCACCATTAGCAAAGGAAAAAAAAAAGAATCAAGCATTCTGGTAAGTAGTAGGTGCATTACTGTTTGCTGAAAAAATAATGAATTTTTACCTATCGACTTCTAAAATTACTTAGTGAATTCCAACATCCCCCCATCCACAGCACTAAGGATAAACAAAGCCTAAACTAAACAGATATTAACTGTAACATGTTGAATTTAGGTCTATCTGAGCATATTATGCAATAAGTCAGCCCAGCCGTATTTTATCTTTCTTTAGTACCCATTGAAGACATTTCCAAAGCAAAACCAGTGTTACTTCTATGTTTTAGTACAAACACTACTCAAACAAATGCATATCCTTGTACACTAACATCCCACTTTCTCAAGGGCTTGGAGTGTGTTTTGTACAGACTGTATGCCAGGTTACCTTGCTAAAAATCATACTGCTATGCCCTTCTGGTCATCATCACAAAGTTGCCTTCTGAGATTTTCATGATTAGTTTCCTTTTCACAGCTTATACCCCTGGTAATATTACTGGAATTTTTTTGTTTACTTGGTTTTGGTTTGCTTGATTTGGAGGGGGGGGGGGGGGTAGGGAGTGTGTGTGTGTGTCATTTTTTGGTTTTCTTGGTTTTAGGAGCACAGGGGAATTATTTTTTCTGTTGCAAAGCTCCAATAAATATTTTTAGATATACAATTTAGGAAGATTGCAAGTGTTATTTAAACACAGTTTGGTGAAAGAAATACTTTTGGGTCATGGGGTGAAAAAAATCAGAACCGTGTGGTGCAACAGGAATTCACAACTGCTGTGGAAGTTGTATTGGATCAGAGCCACAATAGCGCAAGGTCAACATTAAGTTTTGCACTTCAGGCCTTAATCTAGCATATTACACAGTGCAAAATGAAATAGCATAGTTTCATTCTTTCTATTTAGGACATTTCCTGAAAGGACACTTTGAACAGAAATTATAAAGTGAAACCTCCCTCTGATCTCACCTTTTCTTGAGATGTGGTACTGCAGTTACTGAGTGCTACTCTGCATCTAATGGAAACAGTACCTTACTGATGGATCTAGGGCACCTGGTTCTTAGGAATCTATTGAAGTTGTTTCTTGCACCTGGGGCAGCTTTTGTCTGAAAGCTCATTATTCTCCTTTTAATAACATTACAGTTTTATAACATGAGATAGTAACAGTATTTAGTTATTATGTTTAAGATAAACAACTGTTTGATTTAAAGGTATTGAAAAGAATCCATCACTACCAAAACAACTGAGGTAGTGACATTTTTAAAAACACTGTGCTCTGAGAGCTCACTTGCCTGCCAGAACAATGCTAAACAGGTAATTTATTATAAAGTGCAGCAGTAGTAGCACAAGTAAATAAAGGAATGAGACCTGAACAGATTTCTGTTTCAAAACTGCCAAGTTTGATTTCCAGTTTTGTTCAAATTTTTATCCTTTCTCCTGTCATGACATATTTACAAAAGAAAAAGTGGTGGCAACTGCAGGCTAACATGTTGGGCACCAACAATCTGAAAGAATTACAGAAAAAACCACCCCAAACTATCATCATACTAACAGTGAATGCTCTTTGTAGTAATACTAATTAGTGTGTCTAAGTTGTTAGCATCCTTTCCAATATAGACAGCAAGAATTTGCTGGAGTGCTTCAAATTTCTTATGGGGCAGGAAAGAAAGGAATTTGAATTTCAGGGCACAGTTTGCATTAAACTGTCAGTTTTATCATGATAATCTGGAGCCAGAAATATTCAAGTATTCAATCCACTCTAAAATTAAGAAGGACATTTCTTGGGGTTTTTTAGGTTTCACTTTCATTCTCCATTAAACTTCACCATACTAGCTTCCTTGACATCTTTAATCTCAACACAAGAGGGAATCTTCCAGAAAGACAGGAGATTTTGAAATATGAGGAAAAAGGAGTCCCACAACTATGTACTCACGATAAACCCGATTAAACAAATCCACTTAAAATCTCATTCCTTTGTGGATAAGCACAGACCTCTACACAGATGCAAATTGTTTTACAGTTATGTTGTAAACCCCCTCCTTCTGGGACTTTTCAATTTATGTCAATGTGTAATTAGCAAATGAATTGCACTGTAGATTGCATTCAGTACTCTTTTCCTTTTCTTTTTCTAATTCCCCAACTAACATAACCTCCCGCCGCTTCCAAAGCTCTCAAATCATTTTCAACTGATTCTCAAGAAAATCAGCTTCATATCATAAAAAGTCATGAGAATTGGCAACTGGCCAACAAATGACTTGGCGGAAGGAATCATCTTCCAGCACACATAACCCATCCCAGGAAAACTGTTGGTGAGAGTTCACAATAAATATAAGTACAGATACTGGACATGTTCAGTTGGTCACTATATAAAGACATTTTTCCCCTTCCTTCCCCTAACTGATATGCTGAAATACTATCAGTATCTTCATAATATTATTTTTCAGTACCTTCAAAAGATTACTTTCATTATAATAAATGCAAATTGGTGTCAGTTAATCCTGTTTAGGAATTCCCAGATAAACTATTTTGGCAACCGTATCTTCAAAGATTATGCAGGTCACCCATACGATGCATGAGCAAACACTTCCTTTTACCCAAATGGGATATTCTGCCTTTAATTCTGAAGCCGTGCTGTACTGTGGAAAAAGCCCTGGCATACTTTATTTTATTTGTTATTTTTCATGCACCTCCTCCCTTTAACTACAGCACAACATTCACTCAAGTTTTTTAACCAATTGTTATGAAGAAGAAATAAATGTCTTGGCTTTAAGAACCAAAGCTGCTACACAGCGGTGGTGATCCTGCATCAGGCACAAGATGATAGACCTTTATCTTCCCAGATTTTAATAGGGAGTTAAGAAACACAGAGAACGTCTCTCCTTATAAGATAGCTCCTGCCATTCTGGCCAACTTGCCAGGGGCCAATCTGTCCATGCAGTATGGTCCAGGGTTCCTCACCACCGCACCATCTCACTCCCCAAACATCTACTATAGCTTCTCACACCAGAACTATCCCTGGAAGCAGCCACCCGTGCCAAACACCTCTGAGCCCCTTAAACTTCAACACAAAGCACAAAGAGGCAGCTGTTACAATCCAGAAACAAGAGAAAAAGGCGAGAAAGCAAAATACAGCAAGCGAGAGAATTAAAAAAAAAACAAAGGTCAAAGCTTCACTCAAAAAAATCCTTATAAAATACATGCTTAAACTGTTTTTCCTGAAATGCTTTGCTTTACGCTGCATTCATCAAATTGTTAACATGTATCTTTAACCAATTTTAGTTTTCATTTACAAGAAGTCCCATAAGCCTATTTTTTTAAATTTGCAAGGCTTTTGTGAAGGTTTATTGAGATCCTTTATAATCTTAAAAGTTCCTTTCTCTCCAGGTGTGCTTGGCTGAACCAAGTATAAATTATTAAGTATCTTCTAGGAATGTGTCACTATTGACCACTCCTTTGCAGAATACTTCTATCTGAAATATCACTAGGAATAATTGCCAACTTCACAGTTCAAGCAAACCTTAGACTGCAAAACAACTTCAAAACTTATGCCCACCATTTTGAACTTTACCAAAGCTTTCTGATAATTAGATCCTCAGTAACCACACGTACGTGCATGGGTAACCAATGCAAGTATGTAAATACTCAGGCACGTACATACAAAACAGCTTTTGTGGACAAAAATAAAGAAGCCCTGCATGCAAATTGTTAAATCCATGCTCCAGACAACTTTGTACAAAATTCGTACTTTTAAAAAAATTCTTTTACTAACATTACTTCAAAGAAACATGCCTGGATTCTTCTACATGCGTCCATTGTAATACCATCCGTTGTGGCAGAATTTTCTTTGACAGCTACGAAGATGGAAACTGATCCATCTACCCCAAAATGTTCTCTGAGGCTAGGACTTCATCCCCAAGTACTGCAGACGCATCTCTCCCTCTTGCTCCCTCTGACTCCCAGAGGCCAGGAGAGGAGGGAGCGCTACACACCAAGGATGACCAAGCTTTGCAAATCATCAAATAAACAAGAAAGATTAAAATTTTACTGCTGATTACAGCAGACAAGGAAACAGCAAGATTAGTTTTACTGCAAATTCTGCTGGGAATCCTGGACGACAACTCAGGAAGCAAGAGAGCTGCGGGGGTGGGGAAGAGCATGGCAGTGAATAAAAATCAATACTTCACTTTCTACCAAGAAAACAAGGAGGTCCTACAACAGTAGCAGAAAACAACTGACAGAACTGGCTGACCAGTTACTCATGAGAGATGACTTGACTTTAAACAAAACCATCAATATACAAACAGTAACTTCAAGTTGGCATTCATGAAATAAATTTGTTTCCTACAAAACTGTCCTGAATTTTTATAAACATTTTAAGAAGATACATACACAGTAGGTTTTGACAGATCAGGCATCCTCCATTTGGGGTTGCTCTTCTGTACAAAATATGTCCTTCAGTATCTTATTTGTCCCTGTCTGTCAAGCTTTAAATATACTAATAAACATTCAGAAGAGAGTAATAGTTCTTCCTTGCAAAAAGAAAGAAGAAAAAAACCTCTCATTTAAAAAACTCCAACATCCTTAGAATCCAAGTCTACCATATACTTATTCAGATGTAACTCACAATAAATTTTTTAGGTAATGGAATTCCAGTTTCTAGTACAGCCTATCACTTCTAATAATGGGGTTTTCTTTTTTTACAAATCATACTTCATTATCTTGTACAAAGAAACAAGATGTGGCACTTTTATGCAAGTGATAATTTTGATGACACACTGAATAAAGCCTACAAACTTTATGTAGGCCCAATGCCATGCACAGAACTTTCTCTGCTTATTTGTCTAAAGCTGGTATTTTTACTGCTAATATCTATGTTATGCAGTAGTAGCCGGTACTGAAAGGACTGGACTGTCTAGGATTCACTTTGATTGTTCTTGTCTTATAGCAAACGTTCTAGAAATACAAAAAAGGCCAAAATGATACCACAGTAGAACATATTTTAACTCTCATCTATTTAGATGCTACTCATGCCTTCTGTATCTGTCACATCTATGTCCATCTTACACCTTACCCTCTCCAAGTAAAAATAAAGCAAGCTCCCATCAAACTCCGGCAAAAGTAGAAGTTGTAGAAGATTAACATTTCCAACGTGAAACTCTTAAAAACGTCTCTGACTACATTACAGCACAAAAGGCACCTTTCCCCTGTGCCTGCCCACAGCCCCTTACAAAAAGCTCTGGAAGTTCAGCAAAGCATTTAACTAATACCATGTTATCCTATTTGAGCCTCCTGGCCAGGAAGATGAGCACTGAAAATACAGCTTTTATCAATATCATTCAATAGAATAGACACATAAAAACTTCAGAGAAGCTGCTGAGCATTTTTGTGAGATTTTCTAGGCAGGTCTCCACTGCTGAAAGAAATCAAACGGTATACAACCCTTTCTAGCAATCCAGATGTGGTCTTTAAACATCTAAATGCGCTTGCTCATTAGCTCTATCAGCCGTTCTCTTATTTCAGCTTTAAAGATTCCTGCCCCTTTCTGGATATACTTATGAACTGGGATACAGGAACACATACAACCACCCAAGCGGGTGGACACAGACCCACCGTCTTCATCGTGAGAGTACCCACTGCCCGGAGTGGTACGAGGATGGACGGGGCCGGAGAAGGTCAGGAGCCCGTAGTAGACACTAAACCTATTCCCTGTCCCACTATCAGTGCCCATTTGGGCTCAGCAGCCCTCAAGAGCCAGGACTTCATACCCTCCGCTCTGTCCTTCAAATAGGCTGGAGCACTTCGGCAGCCCTCTTCTCCTTCCTGGTCCTACATACATCCACATGCCCAGCTTCTCTCCCAGCAAGATATATACCCCAGCCAGGGAGGAGAAGGAGGGATGAGCCACATCTTCCCCTGCTGATCCACACAATGGGTAAAAACCCAAGGAAGAACACAGGGAGTTAGACGTATCTTTGCTTTTCCTATTTTTTTAAAAAAAGGGAAACGTTAAATCTTATGGACAGAAACACTTCCAATATAATTCAAAGTAATCCATGCAAATTCTCTGTCGGGTAGGCTTGAGTAATGGACAGAGTCACTCCCTAAGTTAACATTTCCACATCCAGGATTGCCTGAAACTGGATTTTTAATGGAAAACGTAATACTGAGCACCAACCACAGTGGTCATTGCCAACAACTCTTCCAATGCAAAATTTAGCAGAAAACAAAGGCACACTTGCTTACAGAGCGAGTATTTAAGATTCAACATATATAAAAATTGCGAGCTAGAACTAATTTGTAACCATTTTCACGTTTGAAAGATGACTTTTACAAGAGAGTAAAACTCTTAAATGAAGTGTTCCGTGATGGAAAAATAAGCTTCCCACAGTTAAACCTGTCTGCCAGGCAAACGGGAACAACATCTTTCACCAACACTGACCAAATAAGTGAGTTCATTTCTCTTAGTTTTCACTTTCTCAGCATTTTAGTTTGGTATCTCTCTAAAGAAACAAACATGGACCCATTATCCTAAGGCTTATTTGTGATGTTCAGATTAAATTCTGAAAGATGAAGTGTAGCATCGATCACACTGCATTTTACTGATTATGTCAGAAAACGCTATTTGCATTTCTGAATACTGAATTGACAAAATGTAGGTCAACTTTGGTTTTTTAAAGGCATGTTAAACTTCTGAACACTTTAGTTAAATCACTGCATTGAAACAAATATGAATTTGACATGAAATGCACTATGAAGAAATGATAATGCTGCAGCTTACAGACATGGACTGATTATTAGATATTCATGCAAATTATCATTCATGTTACTGCCAGTACACTTCAGCTTGTTAACTGCTACCCTAAATCAAACCTTGGGTTACTACAGGTTACTACAGTCTCCCTGGAACATAAAACCTACTGTATGGTTACTCTGGTTTCATATAACAACTATGTCATTAGTTAATGATTTAAAATTTTACCCTCTGCGAGAAATTCACATTCCAATGTAGTGCTGGAGTGGTTTCCACATCTGTTGGTTTTTTTTTTTTTAATACTACTTTAAAGTTAAAATTCTGAAGCTAGTATTATAAAAATTTGTTGAGACAATGTCTCAGGAACATTAACATACGTTCAAATGTTTGAGTACTCTGAATCCTGGTGATGTAATGGCAAAAAAGAATATTCAAAATATGTTCATATATTTTCAAAATGCTTTTTATTGAAGACAGAATTAAAGATAGTTATTTTGGCTTTTCACTCGAGATCTTAAGAATTTTTATTTTAAATGATAATACTGGTCTCGTCATTTTTTTTTTCTCCTCCAATATTATTTGAAAGAAAGGAAGGCAAAAAAGTTCGCCTGTTTGCAAAAACATCCTCAGAGAATTATACTGTTCATTAAAAAAAATTTAACGGTTTAGGTTCCACTGTGAACCTTTTTCAAAGAACTTATTGCAGAAAAAAATACACTTCTGTAGGGACACTAAAACATTCAGTTACCCTAAATAACTGAAAATAGATGCTCAGCTGACAGACAAATTTTATACAAGTCAGGAAAGATGCATCTGAAGAGAGAAAACACAACACCACAGCCTGAAGGTAGTACCTGAAGGAGGACTGGACTATTATTATGCTACTACTTAACTTGGCACATAGAAACAGCCAAGAATTTGCATCATTTATGAAGATCAAATTAAAGCATGTAGGTAAAAAAAGGGAATTCACTTCTTTGGACAGAATGCCTATTACCCATCCATGATCACACTCTCTACGTTACACTAAGTGCAAAGACTTGTCAGCATTGCACTGTTTTCTCTAGATTTAACTGTATAGATTTTACATTAGAGATCACTGTTGAACTAATTAATAAGTAATACTTTCCTTATAAAATAAACAGTTGATTTTATCTGTAGAACTCAGTAGAGATTTAGATTTTCAGTTTTTCTTTGTAGTTATTTATATTTTTTCTTAGTTGCTCACATTTATCACTGATGTAACAAACCCCCTTTCACATAGTTATGTCTCCATTTTAATTTCAAGTTAAAAGTCTTGTTAATGCTTCCAATTTCCAGAAGTGCCAAATGACCACAACATAAAATATTTCTGCGAAGAACTACTATTTTCGTTACTTAAAAAACTAACAGGGAATTAAATCCTCCAAGAATTTAGTGCTCAAAATATTTTTAATCACCTATGTAGCACTTCCAACTGGGAGAACGTAAGTTTCTATTTCCCAGAACTAATTTAGCGACATAGATAGGGACCAAAATCCTCCAGGACCATGACCACCACAGGCATTTCAGAACAAACATTACAATAATAATAAAATATGATTGTAACAACTTTCCATGCTTAGCCTTCATTTTGACAGACAACTAAATACAGTGCACCACCATGTGGCAACATATTAGGGAATGCTTCATGCACCAAGATCTGTTTTTTCCCACCTTTGAAATTTTTTACTATTTGTTAAAAATAAATGTTAACAATTCCATCTTAGTATTAATAAATTCCTCTTTAATGAGTTGTCACAGCTTCACTTATCTCAAAAGCTAATTTTTAATAGATCTGGACTAGCAAGAAAATATTTGCGCATTTTTATTTCTAAAGCACAGTATTTGCCTAAAAACATAACTGCCCCACAACCAGAGAACAGCTCTGTTTCTTGCCAATCGCGCTCCCTTGCACAAGAGAAATAGGGCATAAGCATATACTGCACATCAAGCTCCTTTTAAAACATGAATACATTTAAAAAAAAAATAAATCAAGCGAAATGCTGGACTCACAGCTGATTAAAAGCTTCAAAAAATCTTGGAAAAAAATCAAACACTTGAAGGTATACACATGCATTATTTAGCAGTTGCTCAGCTACTGTAAAACCGCTTCTCTCCAGCTTAACAACAGGAAAAAAAATTGGTTTTTTCCATGAGAAACACCAACAGAAGGTCCCAGAAAACCTAAGAAAACCCTGACTCCCGAAGCCACTACATGCCACTTAGTACCCTGGAACATATTTCTGCAGCCATACGCTAAACTTGGAGGAAAAAGCAGGTTTTCATTAAACTGGACAGCCTTTGCTCACACAGTATACTGCTGTTGTAATTCACTGTATTACAAAATTTCAGAAGATAGGCTCAGGTGATTCTTGTATTTGTTAAATACAGAGTTAATTCATTATGCCTTAACATATTCGTTAGCCATTTTGTACCAATACATTCAGTTCAATCTGAATTACCAGTGAAGACTCACTTTAAACATCAATCTCCCACTAAGAACCTATCTGTATTCACCATCTCAGCTTCGGGCTCTCTCGTAGCTCACCGGACCTAAAGGTTTTGCTAAAACTGTTAAGAAATCTAACAGAAAATTGGGTGACGCGATATGCAACCACGCAAGAAAGGTAGGTAGCGCAACGGGTTTTCACAAGCTCCGTACCTCCAGCAGTGGGAAAACCTGTAGTGGAAGAGGTAGGGAGCAAGCAGCAGTCTCCTTCCAGAGCCCAGGACGGACAGACCTGCAATTCTCTTTCTGCAAAAGTTGCTCTGGCGTGATTTGAGAGTCTCACCACAGAGCACATAGTCAATCCAAAGCATGCACTTTAACCACATTAAAAAAAATACAGAAAAACACATTAATCCACCTCCTATATTAAGATCATGCTGAAGTTGCCTCGTCTCGAACTCCAACTACCCTCCTTCCACCCTCCCCCAGCCCACCCTTGCTAACATGCAGCCTGAAAAGCCCCTGCTATGCAATTAAGACCATCATGATTTTCTGCCAAAGACAAACCAATAGCAAGAACACAATGCATATTATGCAAGTTACTGCATAGTTATGCAAGTTATATGCATATTTTCGCTACGCAGAGTAGCTCACTGTACCGAGGACTCTGAAGACACTTGTTTGATGTGGATGCTTACTCTTATTCTGAGCTGTCAAATTCTCCTCTACTTGTCTCAACTGGCTTTTTTACACTAAAATTTCAACCAGCTGCTAACAACATTAATGAAGCTCTTCCAGTATGTACAATAATACAGGCTAAGACCACAACAACATCTGAGCACAGTATCACGCAAGTCTGCTCCAAACCAGGTCTTAGGAGACAACGTAGGCAGAGCACCAGCACCTTATTTACTGTAGACACCCCATGCTCAACATTGACAAACCGGAGGAAAACATCATACATCTCTTGAGACAAACAAGGCCTCACGGTGGAAGTTATCACTTCACAAGCGATACGAATTTGAGAGAGTTACATGAGCACTCCCATACCAAACAGAAAAATAATTTTTCGTTCTAACACCCCACACCCTGATGGCATTTCTTTTTTTTAAAATCTACCTCCATACTTCTGCAGTCAGCACTGGTGAGAGGAGAAGACGGAGATTTCACATACAGCCTTTCATTCGAAAGTAACAGGGACCAACTTCTCCAACAACACAGGACCCCTCACTATTTAGAAGATGAGCCACACAAAAATGGAAGCTTTCTGGATACTAAAAGCATTGATTTTAGGGGCAGATATATCAATCTACGATTTTTAGCAGACCACTCTATTAGGAGGTCTATTACCATACCTGCTAGGGACCATCGCCACACACTCTATTTCCAATTTCTGTCCTTTCTCCCCTTTTTACCAGCACTGCCTGTAACAAAGCATAAACTCGACATCCAAGTAACTTCCAAAATCTGTGAGCAATCACACAGAACTCCCCAGAACTTGAACCCTGCCGCTTACCCGTACCTTTCTCATCGCCAGCTGTAAGGACACAACCACTTACAGCCCAAGACCCCTCCAAGCTTCCAAAAAGAAAGGAGGTTAAGGGCAATCGTCAATGTCCAGACTTTTGAGGAGAAGGAGCTCCTTTGGCCAGGCTGGATTCAACTTATTTTGGAGTAAAATGCAACGTAAGTGTGATGCCTTATGCAAGCAACAGCTATTTATCTGGAGAGTAAATAGAGCCCGCTTTTAAAAGTAGCCCATGTTTCTTTCCGAGACACACGAGTATCCTTCAACAACAAACCCGAAAGCTACACAAATACTTAAATGTGAGGCAGGGAGAAATACAGGAAAGCAGAGAGAAATCGGGAAACCCTTTCTCCCAAGAAATGGGGCGAAAAAAATTAAAATCTTCAGAGTTGAGATTTCAAAACCTTGCAACGCATCCAGCACAGGTATCCTTTCCCTGAAGCAGGGCACTAACTGCAAAGTGACAACCTTACAAAGTTACCTCGTGGACCCTCAAGGAACAAGAGTATTTTATTTAAATAACTGCTGATTAAATTCAGTATTTAAACACTGTAACAAGTTCTCGGCTGTATCCAGCAAGCAGTTCCAGAGACCTTCATGCAAATACCTTCATCCCACAAAAAAAAACCCCAAACCCAACAAGCCCTCCTCTATTCCCAGCAGCCTCGAGAGAGGATTATATGGTCACTGAAGAATGCAAGTTGTTACTACGTGCATTTTTAAGCAGCGATTTCCAGAAAAAAAAAAAAACTCAAACAAAAAACTAAACAAAAAAACACGGAAAAAGACCGAAGGCAGCTCACCTTTATCCTGAGTGCAGGACAGGATCTCCTCCTCTTTGGGGTTAGTCACCTGGGTGATAATGGACGGGTTGTCCATGGAAACAGAGTGAGATTCCACCTGGCTATTTCCCTCCCAGAGGCAGGCTTGTGTGCGGGGGGGGGTGTGGGGGGGTGGGATTTGTTTGTTTGTTTAAAATTCAGTATGTGGATTTGTATTTAAAAAAGAAAAAAAAAAAACAAACAACAAAAAAACCCAACTTCTCCAGGAGCGAAGCCAAGCTGAGGGGGGGGGAAGGGGGAAGGGGGGGGGGGGGAGCACCGCGCACAGGGGCCCCTCCGGTAGCGCTGCCACCGCCGCCTCCTCCAGGCGCCAATTCTCCACAGAGGAGGAGGTGGGGGGGGGGGGGAGGCAAACCAACCCCCCCCCTTAAAAATTAATAAAAAAAATAAATACAATTAATCCAATTCACCCTTCCGGGAAGCCCTCCGCAGCGCTCCCCCCGAGACCCCGCCGGAGCTGCCGCCGCCGCCTCCTCCCGAGGCGGGGGAAATGCCGCCGGCCCTCCGCGCCTCAGCCTCGCCTCGCCGCGCCTCCCCCCGCGGCGAGCCCCCGCCTCACGCCGCCGCCGCCGCCGCCCCCCGCATCCACCTGAGCCGCCCCGCGGGGCCTCCCCCGGAGCAGAGCGTTCCCCCCCCCCTCCCGCCCCGCTCCCTACATACCCACCCCCCCCCGCCACCGCCCTCCTCCGCCCTTATCTCATCCCCGCGCCCCCCACCCACCCACCCCCCTTCCCGCGGGGAGCGCTGCGGGCTCGGCGGAGCGACGCCGGGCCGCCCCCTCCTCCTCCTCCTCCTCCTCCTCCTCTTCCTCCTCCCCCCTTTCCCGGGTCACGGGCCGCCGCCGTGCGCGGGCGAGGAGGGAAGCGCGGTGCGAGGGGAGGAAGGGAGGGGAAAGGGGCCGAGCCGAGCCGCGCTACGCGCCCCGGCCGCGCTCCCCGCGCTGCGCCACAGCCCGCCGCCGCCGTCGTCGTCGTCGCTGCCGCCGCTGCCGCCGCTCTCGCAGCCTGTCAGCCCGCCCGGCGCGGCCCGCGCCCCGCCCCGCTCCACCCCCGCGCCGCGGGACGCTCCAACATGGAGGCGGGGAGCGGGCAGCGCCCGGGCCCCGCTGCGCGGTAAACAAGGGGGCGGGGCTACGGCGCGGGCGGCGGGGGCGGGGCTAGGGCGGGGCGGG
The DNA here is from genome assembly GCF_026419915.1 of Harpia harpyja. Lineage (NCBI taxonomy): Eukaryota > Metazoa > Chordata > Aves > Accipitriformes > Accipitridae > Harpia > Harpia harpyja. The sequence goes on from NC_068940.1 coordinate 104,014,014, forward strand.
GCGAGGCGCCTGAGGAGTCGGCGCGCTGGCGGCGGGGGGGGGGGGTCGGGGGGGGTGGCTATTGTTATTGCGTACAAAAGGCTTTTCTCTTCGCCGCGCGGAGGGGGCGGGGCGATGGGAGGGGGCGGGGCCAGCGCTGATTTGAGGGGGCCCTCGGAGCCGTGGGGCCTCGGGGAGGCGGGAAAGGGGGTTGTGCGCCATTTCCCCTCCTCAGGGCTGTCCCGCGTCAGCGCTGGGCCGAGCGGGGGCTGGTTTCCTTCGGGAACGGGTGTAAGTTGTCTGAGGAGGAGGTGAGGCCAGTGGGGAGTGAAATATTTTTGCAGGTGGCCGTGAAGTGTTTTTCAGAGGTGAGTGTGTGACTAGAAGGTACTGAGGGCAGTCTTGGCAGCTTCTCTCAGAGAAAATACCTTTTTTTTTTTTTTTTTTTTTTCCTCAGAGCGTCTTAAAAAGGCATGTCTGACTCTCCAGGAATTCCCAATGCTGCTGTTTACTGGTGCATCAGGAGACTGACTCCAGAGTGCGTGTCCTGCTCCTCCTGCCTTCCTCAAGTACCTGCCTTTAGCCAGGGTGGGGAAGGGAGGTGGGTGAGGCCACCCAGAATAATGGCTCCTTTTACAGTGCTGTTGGAATGTAGAATCAAGAGAAAACCTTTAAAAAAGCATGGTGGTGTATTTAATGTAAATAAAGAATAGCAACCCCTTTTCTTTCCTAGGAAAAAAAAATATTTCTAATGTATATACAAGCCTCTACTGCAGCCTTGCTACAAACAGGACAGATACCATTTTAAATTCCATTAACTAATTGGGGAAAATCCTTCTGTAGCTGGCATAGACCCAGGCAACATGAATTTAAGTAATACTGGTTGCAACTATTTTTTTTTTGCCCTAAACCAGAAAGCCACTGCCTGTGTCCATTTTTAAAATGTGTATATATACATTAAAATACATATGTAGCTCTGAACAGTTTTACTTAACAGTAGCAAAAACATGGCATTTCAGCTGCCAAGCTAGGTTGCAGAAATGACCATTGTGTTTAATTCCAGGAGCAGCACCGCAAAGGGAGACTACGGGCCCAGCCTCGAGGAATTTCTAATCTGCAGTAGTGCCACATCTAGTTTTTGGGGAAAATTACTTAAATCTCTGGGTCCTTGTTTCACTCTCAGTGAGTGTATTCCTACAGTCAACGCATTTAAACATTTTGCTGCGAGTCTTCAAATTGCTGCATTTGCTCAATGTAAAAAAAGTTGTTCAAAATCTAGCTGTGTCTTCTCTCACAAACTAACACTCCCTAAACAGCAATACATGTAGAGATACCAGTATTGCAGGTTTCTGGGACTTGTATTTTAGGTTTGCCCATCTTATGACAAACACTTGCACAGGGAATGAGTGCAGTGCTACTGCTTGCATTGCATCCAATTGTGCAAGTTTCAACCTGCTATTTAGCTTTGGCTTCTCAAGAGAAGAGTCTTGCAGTTGCAAACAGTCCCTTACAGGTTAGATCGGGCACAGATGAATAGGAGTTAGTACATGTTGGCTGATGGAATTAGTCCTGTTACCTGTAAAGGTTGAGCGCTCCTGCTCCTAAGCTATTATGAAGCTTTATCACAGCACTAGCTATGTTGTAATCCAGCAAGTGCTTGATCTTTTACCCGCCCAGGCACTGGAGGCATTTTTAATTATCTGAGGGTTAATTTGCATAGAAGCTTTTGCTGAAACAATAAATTCATACCTCTGTTATTACTGGATGTGAGTTTCTGTATCAACATTTGTATTTGGATAAAACCAAAGTAGCTTCCTGCTAGCATTAAGACAAAGGGGTTGCTTCAGAGCAAGTTCAAGAGTCATCCAGCACTAAAAACATCTTCCACTTCTTTGCAGGGAAAGGGCAATTATAACATATGGTATGAGAACGTGTGCTCTAATGCCTCTTTTCTATGCAGGGATGAGGTGATACAAACGTCTTGTCTGATGAAAAGCATGTTTTGCAAGGCTTGACAAATACAATATTCACCTTGAACCAATGTATGTTTTAAATGTTGGTAAGACTGTTTTTGCAACTTACGTTGTAAAACTCCATTTGAACAGCTAGCTGTTTATTCATCTTATTAAGGAATTTGGTACTTGCTTCAGTTTAGAGGGGGAACTGCTATTTATGGTGATATATAAAGCATAAGTAGGGTGAGGGGGTGCCAGAAGGGGATATCTGTCCCTGTGCTTGTCCCTTTGCTACTGTCATGCAGGCTCCCTTACCCCTCCAGTCTAAAGCGGAGAGCAGAAAAACAGGATACTGATGGCGCACTAGGAGCTGTAGACGGTCCATGCTTTTGCAGGGCAGTGGGAAGCAGAATGGAAGTTTAGGAAGCTCAGCTGTACTTGTACTGGCAGCACTGCTGTAACATAGGAAACAGGTCCCTTCCTCTAAGCAGCGTTGTTCAGCCTCTCCCACCCCCCTCACTCCCGTTCCTGTACTGGTTATGAGACAGGTGTAACAGAATCAAAAGCAATCCACATTGTTTCCTTTCTGCTTTTACTTTAGAGACACTCTGAAGTGTGTACAGTATCTTCTATCTCTGTTTCTTTGTATGCTGCGTAAACTAAAGCCTAAATAATCCCATGGAACAAGTGAATGGTTTCATCTCCATGTTACAGATAGGAGGTGGAGGCACAGACAAAACAATGCTTTGCAGGAAATTGCAGTACAAGCTAGTAGGAGATCCAGATTTTCGTCATGACTCCTGACGTTTGTCCTTGCTGCTAAAATGTGTCCCTGTTTCAATGCCATAGCATGTTTTATAATGGGGGAAAAAATGTTTTTTAGCAAAACTGTTCTACATTAAAAGGAAGCGTTTATTTTCATTGATACCAGCTCAGTGAAGGCTTGACCCTGGGCCCACAATGGGAGTTTTATCCTTGACTTTAATGGAAGAACAATCAAGGTCTCATGATATTACATCCTAAAGAAAGGAAAATACTGCAGTTTGTATGTATCAATAAGATAAATGTCTCATAGTGTAAGCAGCTATATTCTTGCAATAAACGGTTTATTAGATTGATTAAATGTCTTAACTTCACTTTAGCTATTAATCAGTTTTGGCAGCTGTTTATTGCTTTGTATACTTTGAAGTAATGGAGATTATTCCTTAATTATCTCATTGCAGTTCATTCATTGTTTCCTAAATAGTGCCATTACAGTGGTAAATTGCAACAGTAAACCAGTGTCAATACAAAGTTATGGAGTTCCTATTTTATGATGCATTCATAAAGTTAACGCAATCTACTTAAAATGTAGCTGTGATTTCAGCACAGTGACCTATTTGATATAGCAGAAGAGATTCTGATGAGAAAACAGTAGAGCATTAAGTGTGCTGGGACTCTGCTTTCACCAAAGTAAAACATAGCATATTCCCTGTTGGAATATATGTGCAAATCAGAATTTATTAAACTAGTACTTATCACTTTTGGTTTCACCAAATGCTGTGAGTTCCAAAGGTTTTGTGCCTTTGAATACAATGTATTTATTTCTTTTTGTCTGTGAAAAAAGAAATGAGAACTCCAAGCAATACTATCATTTAGAGGTTACTATTGTCATTCCACGGAAGGATAAGAGAGTACCAAATCAATCAGAAGAAAATGGCTGCTTTTAGTATTATTTTCGGATCTGGCAGCAATACATAAAGTAGCAGTTGCATAACAATTTCCATTCTAGGTGCCTTTTTCAGTCAACTGTAACTATACCTAACTTTAACATTATGAGTTGTCTGTTTCAGGCTGAGTTGTTTGGGAGGAATCGGTATTACTGTCAAGCTGAGAAAGATTCATGAAACCCACTTCCAAAAACTGTAACATAAATTGTCTCCCTTCTTGCTCCCCAATAAGATTTTTTTTTTTTTTTGAAAAAATAACACTGCAAATTTTGAGTTCTCATTTTTTTTATTCTCCTTGACTTTTCACTGCGCATATGATAGTGGAGAATGTGGGTCCTTAGCTCGGATTAAATTAGTGCCGAAGATAAGGTGAACGGGTTTTTACTAACACTAAGAATTTATGTTCAACCCCAGATTCGTATAGACTCCTGATCCAGAAACTTTGATTAAGGAACCCAACTGAGATGAGGCTTGATTGTGCCAGATGCTAGACACCCACATGAGAAACGATGCCTGAAAAGCGCTCAACCCACTGTGAAGTGAACATATAATTAAAATGCCGGGTTGAATTCAACTGGTGACCAACAGGTGGAAGGCTCTGTAGAGCTCATCACCTGGTGACCTACAAGTGACATATCCAGTCCTCCCTAATTGCAAATGATAGCTGCAAACCTTTGCAAGAGAGCCTGGGGTTTTTTTGAGCAAGCAACCAAATCATGTTCCAGCCTTTTCAAAGGCTGGCAAAGTCTCCCATTCACTGGGTGTGCTAGTTGCAGCTTCTGCTTCATATGGTCAAGTTTAAACAGTCTCCTGCTTCCCTAAGGTGCTCATCAGCATCTTGGAGCTGGAAGTAAGCTGCCACCAGAATTCAGCTAGCAGAGGCATTCATAAGAAAGCTCCTGCTTAGTCAAAACCAGCTGACTCAAGGCAACTATTTAAATTCTTTAGCCTAAGTAATTTGGCCTAAACCAGATTAGGGCTTACTTTGAGTCTTTCAAACTACAGAAGCAATACCACAGGGCCAGAAACAACCATGTAGGAGGCAACAGCAACTTCAAGTAGCGTAATTGCTTGTCTAGCTGAAGCCTTAGACTGTATCCATGCTATGACTTTTTGCTGTTGGTGAGAGATGAGGTGAGAATTCTGTGTCATCAAGGGACCACAGTGGAGATATGACAACAGTAGCAGGACTTCACTTTTGATTGTACTTCTGTTTCACTTGAGCAGCAGTGGAATAGGCTAAAACTTGGCTTTACCCTTATCTGGTTACCCATTGTGCACATTCTCTTCTCTAGTATCCTGCTGTAGCATTCCTACTGATACAGCTGTAGAGGCTTGGTTTCCATTTCAGTTTTACTGGTTGTCAGATAGTTTATCTGTGAAACAGATACAGTAACAACTGATCTTGTGTTATGGTTCCATGGCTGTTTATAACTCCTATTAATAGCAACTGTGGAAAGCCTGGGAGCAGATTTTATAGGGCACTGGGGTAACCAGTTAACTGCATATTCCCCTGAGGCTACATAGCATCAAGTGTATCAGCTTGTCCTTTCCAGACTAGGTCATGATCGTCTTAACTCTGGCATTCCTTATCTTTTGGGGATTTGACTTTGTGCTCTTGGTATTCTTTCTGAGACATGATAGGTAAGCAATTGATTTTGCTGCATGATTTATACTTGCAAATGTCCCAGCTGATTTCCAAGAAGAGGCTCCATAACTAAGCTCTACCTTGTGCACCAGCTTAGGTGGGTATCTTCATGGCACTTAAAAGTGATCTGCTGAATTGGCTGGACTTTCACTAGAGGGAAATAGGATAGGTACACGATGTTTCGGTAACTCGTAGAGGTTCATACTTTTAAGTACATCTAAATGAATTCTCATTTCAATTGCTGGTACCCACTCTTAAAGCTCTGTATTTTATTCCCCAAATGTGGGAAATACTAATGTAATACCTGATTCAGTGAGACATTGACCAACACAACCTTTGTCACATATAAAACTTGCGTCCTTGAAACAGGACAACAAATGCCATTCTTACTGATAGATACAGGATGGGTTTGCTAAATTAGTAAGAGCAATGGTAGATTCATGCCACGTTAGTGATGCGGTTATGCTTTCCCATTAAGCACAGTAAACATGGGAAGGTATTTGTCTACCAATTCTGGGGGAACCAGCTGATGAGCTGTGAGAAAGTCCTGGGTTTGTGGATGATGAAACGGGATAAGAAAGGCATGACAAAGGCCTGAAACAGCCCTCAGCAAGGACTTCAGGTCATCTTGGCACACCGAAGTGGTAATTTATTCTAGGAGTCACTACTGAAATCATCAGTGTGAGCTATGAAATAAAGCAATAGTATGAATAAAGGCAGTAGAATTTGGCCTAATTGAGAAACAGAAAAGGAGGACTGAGGAACACGAAAGTTCTTGTAAGTGCAATGTCCTGTCATGTGAGTCAACTGATAGTCATGGTAAGTAGCCATCTAATTTTTTTTTAAAAGGACTTCTCAGAAGAAAAACCTGCTGACTGTTGGAAAAATAAAGTCAAAACGATTAAGAATTGCAATGAGAAATTCTAGTCTGTGCCTAATTTTATGCCATTCATTTCAAATTGCATAAATGGTAACTTGGCTTCATGCCTAGAAGAGCACCTGAGAACACATCATTGCATCATCACTGAGAGTCTATTGGCCTTTTTTAATTATGGGCTGGCTTTGGAAAGTGAAGTGGCTTGATTGGTTAAGGCTGATACTAGACCTAACTAGCAGTGAATGACTACCACAAAAAATGCTAGCATGAAAACCACAAACTCTTTGAAGTCTTTGGAGCTATGCTTACTTGCCACTCTCACCATTTGTTTGACTGAGATTTTGTTCACATGGCCACTAGTGGAACATGAGAGTGTCAAGAATGTGAAAGAGCATTTCTCATGTGGTGGGGTGGTCCGTGTGGCTGGAAGTAGAGAAACTGGAGTCAAAGTGGGTAGGCTTGAGTGAGGAAAAGAGGAGAGAGTATCTGCAGATGTAGCGAAAGGGAGCCTTAGGCATTTATGTCTTCTGTACACAAGCTACGAGGGGGAAGGGTAGATGGAGGAAGTGGTAAGGCAGAGGAAAAGAAAATGAACCACAGAAAGGGTAGGAAATAGGAAATCCTTAAAGAAAAGCTCCTAACAACTCTCATCATTTCAATCCTAGTGGCTTTCCCCTAGAGAATTTCCTAGCAGGGCATTTCAAATGTGGGGTGACCTTCAGCACCTGGTTGCTGGAGAGCTGCAGAGAAAGTTGGTGGCATTTGTTGGAGAAAGGAGCTTTAGATATTGGAAAAGCAGAGGTAGTTTAAAGGAGTTCTGTGGCTGTGCTTGGGAATAGTATTGTTCTCTTCTCCAGTTGTTCCTTCTGCTGCCTGTGTAATGAAAAGGAGTCCAGTGGACACCAGGAGCTCCACATAGCTTTGCTTTCCTGAATATGCAAAGCTATGGAAGTGCTGCTGCTTGACTGTTTCCTGGCGACTCCCAGAGCAGGAGACACTGGCCATCCCCAAACAGTTTGGAGTAATATCCTACACTTTTCACTGTAGAATTTGTATTCCAGTAAAAGGGCCATGAAACAGGTTCTCTGATAAATATCTACAAGTAACAGAAGAGTCTAAGCATCAGGAAGATGCGCTTACATAGGACAACTAGGATGAAACTGAGGTTAATACAAATATTTGATGGTGAGATCGAGATAACTCAATAATCCTGTCAAAATTACTCTCACTGTGCTGGAGTCTGTACAAAAAGTAGTAGGAAGTGACCCATAGCCTAAAGATCTGCAGTTAAAGTGTAAAAGGAGATATAATTTCATGTGGGAAACCGAAGCGTAGAAAGAGTAATTCAACTGAGATTACATAGGCAATTTCTGGCAGGGTTGGGACTACCCAATCTGCTACCTCTCCAGTCTGAGACTGAAGCTGTCCTTTAAGATCTTGAAAATCAACCCGGTAAAGACACAGGAAAAAATATAGTGTGATAAGTTGCATACTACTCCTGGAAGATTGGCAAAGTCCATAATTCCTGGTCCTATCACCCACCCATCAGAAACAGAAGCACCGAGTGGCCCCCGGGATGCAGGAGCTCAGCCCTGTGAGCAAACACAAAGGACTCACAGAGCGTGTACTATTGCCTCATGCAACCGCAGTGCAATCCTTTGTTAAAAAGGTGCCAAGTGTAAAAATGTAACTGATGCTCTGTCAGTGGGTCAGTGGGAAGCCTCTGCTTGTTTATTTTTGGAGCCGCCACCCCAGCAGGGTACCGCTGAAGTGAGATTCTCACATAAGCCTTTCCCAACTTGAAGCCTGTCCCAAGCCACCAACTTAATGAGTGCCATTGCTGTCATTTACAGCTAGCAAAGACATGGAAGCAACTAGATTGTAGCTCTATTAGCTGAAGACGTGTGGGCAGGCCTGCCACAGCAACAGACTTCACACGGTTGCAAAGTGTTGAGTGCTCTGGAGACGGATATGCCATGTTAATTCAATTAATTGGTTCTTCAGCTTGGTTGAAAGATTGACCGGGGAAGTACAAATATCTTAAGCCAAACAATTTTTTTCTTGTCTGTTGTGGGTGAAGTGTTCTGCACGTGATTGTCTATCAAATGTTCAGCTGCAACACGTGCATCTTGATGTTCTTGGGTGATTTTCTCCAAGCTTCACTTGACAGCTAGTCTACATTTGACTTTCCCTTGGGTCAGTAAATGAAACATTTTCCTTGCATACTTGGCATTACATTCCGTTGGGGAGATATATATGACTGGGTACAAGCCAAAATAGTTTAGAGACTATGATAAAACTGGAAAACAGTATCGCAATGTGTTGGTCCAAGCATCATTTGCAATTCTTTGCCCCTGGCTAGTCATCCTGCAGCTCTGTGTAGCAGTAGTGTACTCTGTTCCATTTGCATGCAGAGAAGACTTTGAACTGCCTGGCATTTTATGTGAAATTTCCCCTTGGCTGAAGGCCCTGTGCAACATCCATGCACCATTTAAGTTCTTTATGCATTAGCTTTTACCAGAATAGTTAAATAATTAAGGCAGTCCGTTGGCCAATATATTGATAAATGAATTACTTGGCTTCCATTGGCTGCTATTTATGTGACTGTGTGGATTATTATTTGCACGTATTCATGCAGCTCCAACTACAAGTGGAAGTGCCTGGGTCACAGAGTGGTAGTGCTTTTTGGAAGAGTTGGGTTTTGACCTCACAGGGAACCCCCCAGCTCTCTCCCGAAGGAGGAATTTGTGGCTGAGGGGTTGGGTTGTATTTGCAGACTGCCTGCGCCTGAGACAAAACCAAAAAGCAGCGCTAGGACACCTGCTTGACCTGTACTGCTTTGATTTAGGGAAATTAAACTACTCCATAGAGAAAGAGCTGAAATCCTGCTGCCTTTAAGAATGTTATTTCAATGTACTTGTTCAGTGAGTTGGCCTGGTAGTTTACAATTCAGAAACCCTAGAGCATTTGTGAATTGTGAGGGAAGTACACTATTCATTATCTGCTGTCAGGCATTCATCATTCCAGTGTAAGCTTCAATCCTCTCATCAGGATGCAGAACATTACTTATGACCAGTCACAGGCCATGAATAATGGCTTAACGAAATGAACAGTTCTCTAACAATTCAGACTCAGGTTTGTTAATCGAAACTATTCAGAGCCAGATTCTGGCACCCCCTCACACACATTGAATAACACCTATCCCCAGTGCAGTCTCTTTGGTTTTAATTGCATTTATGGTTTAACAAACTATTTTTTGTTAATCTGGCTGCCCTCACCGAACTAGCTCACAGGAGAAGCTGGAGTTTGCCTCCACCAAAGTAGTTCTTGTCTCATTCTGCATTAGCACTTGCTATACGAAACCACTTTGGCAGTGATGACAAATCTGCATGTCTTTTCCTTAGTTCCATCAGATGGAATATCCACACTGGTCAGCAGCTAAGCACTGCTTAAAGCTGAGCAATGATTTAAACATATCTTTTATTCTTCATGTGGGAAAAGTAAGTCACACATTCTTTATGGGACCTTACGCACAGCAATAAAATACCATGACCAGACTCATCTATGTGTAGGATTATGCACTGTTCTAGTCAACCTTCCAGTTGAGGTTTCACACCAACAGCAGTTCTCTCCTGTATATTGCCAAACACACTTCAGGCTCCTGGAAAGTGGAATATATTGGTGTATTTGCAACCCAGTCCCCAAGTATTCTTCTACAAATGTTCAAAGCAGCTGGTAGCTCTAGCTCTCTTCCCCAGTCGTAGGAGGCTTCTTACATTTTTTTGCTATTCTGAAGTGTGCCAAGGAAGCTGGTACTGCATTTTTGAGAAGCAGGGATTGATTAAGTTGGAACATTTCATTTATGGAGAGCTTTCTGGGTAGTGGTGGTAAGGTAAAGCCCTGGAAATACTCAGCTGAATCTGTTATCTTCAATACTGTCTTTGCATTGTAAAGCACAGCCTTGGCTGTCATTACACATATTGGGTAAGACGTCCAAGTGTGGTTCCCCAGCACTATTTTGGGGCATGGGGACTACTAGCAGATGTGGAGGTGGTAGGATATGTCCAGGATCCTGGATGCATTCCTACTCACTCTAGTGTTCTTGGGCTGAGACTTCCAATGGAGACTCTCAGGAATGTAGTTAACCAACTTCCATTGTGGTCAGACACCTCTATGTGTTTGAACAGAACTCTGCATTTTATTTTACATATGCATTTGTAAAATCATTTTCAGTGCATAATCTTCCATAACCAGTTCTTCTTCCTTGGGATCACATTTGGGAAACAGCCACAGCAGCTTCACCCCTGGAATGTATTTCCCAATGTGATTAAATGTCAGTCCATTTGTATGGGTAAATCAGTGCGCAAAATGAGAAAAAAAAATCCCTCTAGATTCATGTCAGAGGATCTCTCGATCAGCAACGGCTGGTGCAGGGGAGTCACAGCTTGCTCTGGGTTTTTTTTCCAGCAGATTACGGTCTGAGGCACTAGCTGCAATGAGTGGGAAGGGAGGAGCAGGGAAAAGAGGGAGAAAAAAGAAAAGGCCCTGATCGAGAGAGAAGCCGGTAACGCTTATCTCTCCCTCTACCTCCTCTGCCTTGCATTCACTGCCACCAGCTCTTCATCATCTCTTTCTGCCCTCAGGGCTATAAATGTGGGCATCTGTGGGGGAATAACCTGACATATGGTTTTGTCTCCTCCTGGAAGTTTTCAGCAAATTTTCATTTTGGTCATTTCTTTTCTTCAGGCGTTGTATGTTCTTTATTAGAGAAAAGAGAGGAAAAATGCAACCCAAACAACATTGCAGCTTCTCCAGCAAAGTTTCTATTTTGATTTATTGAAAACTTGTCCAACCAGTTATTTATATTTTATCTGTGAAAGACTCAAAAAATTTCATCTGAAAGAGATATTTCCATGGAAACGTCCATCTTTGATGAGATGTCGTTCCTCAGATGTTTCAGCTGAAGAATTTTGTCAGTTCTGGCAGAAAAAAAGAGTGGGGGGCAGAACAAACAAAGACCAAGCTCAAAGGAAAACATGCAATGCTTCAAGTTAATGGGCTTGAATGTCAGATGGTAAACTGCCATAAAGCCAGAGAAGTCAAGCAGTCAACCCGAGTCAATGGAGCTATGCTAATTTACACAGAGGATCTGGCCTTAGATTTTAATAGAACCAGCCTAGCAAGCTGTTTCTCCTCTTACCCATCCTCCTCCCTTTTTAATAAGCTCTCAGTCATACTTGGCCTATCCTTTAATAATTCACCCTTCTTTCTTCACGATCCTTCTTCCTTCTCTGGAGATAATGGGATGGGATTTTCTGCTTGCAGCCCTCACAGAAATATCACAGACAGGTTAAATTCTGCACAGCTGGCTACTGGCTTCTAACGTATCCCTTGTGCCTCTTTCTGGACTCTAACATCCATCTTCTGTTTGGTCTTTACTTAGCCGGTGCCAACTGACTTCAATGCTATTTGCTATATATTATGATACAGCGTATTGTATCGTAATCTATAGATCCTGGGATATTGAAGTATTAAGCTCACAGAGCAATCAATTACGTTAATGGGAGTTGTGTGTGTCTGGCCGCAATTCTGGAAAGCAGATCTATGCGATAGCTCTAGGACACAATCCAACTTCTGGACCAAGAGACTGCTCTACCGCAGAAGTTACTATTTCTTTCTTGCTCAGGGCCAAATGGGTATTTAAACACAATTGGCAAGGTGCACATTATTGTATGCTTTTTTTTTGTTACGTGTAACTACAGTATGAATAACCATGTGTAACTGCTCAGTCCTATGTAACCTGTAGCTGTATGAAATAAACACTTGGTGATACCCAGTGTCCAGACCTGCACGTTTCTTACCCCGTTCCCTTGAAGCCAAGATCCAAAGTATTGAATTCTGCAAGACCCACCAGACCACTTTTCTTAATCTAGTTCTAGTTTCTTGTTGACCATGTGCTTCCCTCTCAGCTACTTTGATTAAACAGAACAGGGAGGTGTTGATGCAGAAAAACTCCCTTGCAGACCTTAAAAGGCTCATGCATCTTTTTTTTTTTGGAAGATCATAATTGAAAAAGGAACGACACCTGATTGTCTCCTGTAGAAGTAAATAGTTTTGAGTCCCCAGAGAATGCGAGCCCCTGTTTTCAGGGATGTATTATTTCAAATGCTTCAGTTCATTGTACCTGATCTTGTTCATGTGGAGGAGTGAAGACACCATGCAAAGTCTGAGATGTCTTCTCTGTTGGTTTCTCAGAAGCACATTGCGTGGAGCACATCTTTTGCACACCTTTTTCCTGAGTAGCTGAGATGCTGTTTGATTGCCCAGGTACAGAGCTGGTAACTGCATCTTCCAGAGAAATAAAAAGTAATGTGTGTGAATGGTTCCCTTACTGAAACCCTGTGGACTCAGTATTGATTAAATCAACCTTTTGGAACAACAGAAGTATGATTGATGTCGTCTGAATTTCAGCTCAGCATCTTGATTGGCATTCTTGTTTAATGACTTTTCCTTATTTGTTAAACTTAATTGATGGTTATTGCATTTGTTTCTAAAGAACATTGCTTTAATTAAAAAAAAATCTCTGCTCTACAGAAATTAATATTCACCATCTATATGGCACAAAAAGAGTATGTGGTGAACATAGAGAATAATTAGTAGCTGTAGGAGGAGAACTTATGAGAAGATGATTATGAATATGTAATAGAGGAAATAGACTACAAGGAAATTAAACCAAGACATTTATGAGTGAATAATTGACCTCTGAGTAAATACAAGCATTCTCTCAACAGCCACTTGACATGTTGTTAACCACTCAGTATTTCAGAACATTAACCACCCTTTTAACTAACCAGTTCTTTGCTATTGGCAACGACTCACTCTCTGGAGTTGCCTTCCTATTTTACAGGGTGATTGCTTACTGTATGCATAATGCTATAAATACACGTGGTGCCAAAGCTTTGGAGTAGGTGGGAGAAAGGTCATAATTTGTTACATATGTGTAAATCTACGCTTAGCCAAAGGAAATAGTTGCAGGGACTAACTACATCTGCTTCCAGAATTACGCTGTTTTACAAGAGAGCAAGACTTTATCACTACTTCCAGATGAATACAGATCTCTTTCCACCTTGAGGGCATCTGTCCAAAGTTGAGATTTTCAGAATTGACGGTGAAGTTTCTAAAGTCCATTTTCAAAGTTTTCCTTTAAATTTAGTGACTAATTAGGAATTGTGACTTTAAAGACTGTAGGCTAGAGATGTCAGCCTGTTCTCAAGAAAGTCCCAATATCTTCCAAATAAGAGGCCTGATAGATATGAGCAGATATGTTAGCCAGAAAAGCAAAGCTGACAGTGGTTGTATTTGAGAGGTAGATCCCAAGAAACATGAAGCATCCATGAGTAAGGGCTAGGCCTTTAACCTGAATTGTGTGGTGTAAGTGGAGTCAAAGCTCCCTGAAGGAAGACTGGGTTCATATTTTGAGGATTCAGAAATCATGATAAAAAATAAGATGAAGTTTGTTCATTGGGAAACTTTTGTATTACAATGGTCCATGGAGAATGAGGTATAATGGCTGTATATTGAGGATAAAGATTACGTTTTCGCTCTAGAGAGACGAGTTATTCCTGCTGATTATGGACCAAACACATTGCTAAATTATTGCCAGTTTTACACCAATGAAACTGATAACAAAGATACGGTATCCATGGAGCTTTGTCTTTTCTCCTCCTTCCCATCAAATGCTGGTTAGCGCACCAAACATTTTTTACATCATAGAATAGAGGGCAAGTAGTTATCTAGAAAATGTAATGATCAACTACAATACGTGACTGATTGAATCAGGTGAGTAGTGTGAAAGATGAGGTTCACTTGCTGGCCTTGGCCTCTTTGTTTGGCAAAGAGAGATAAGAAGACAAAGCTCAGTTTTATCAGAAGTTAACAAATGACTAAGTAGATGAGAATCTCAATTCAGCTCTTTATTTCATTGTGATCCGAGTAATTAATGGAGTATGCTTGGAGGTGGTAAAACACGGAACAGAATACCTTAGCTATCCTCCCCTTCATCTCTGCTGGAACATAGATTGGTGCTGTTGGGAGGTACTGTCTGTATCAGTGAAGACCAGGTAGAGCCTTTGGGTTTGAAGGGAGCTGGGCATTTAGTTCTTTAGCCTCCTTAGAGAGTCCTAATCTACATAGCTGTAGTCTACATGAGTCCATACTTACAGTCCCAAGTCACACTTTTAGCTATCTTGCTGAAAGACAGCAAGTTTGGGGAGCTAAGGTTATGAGCCATAGGAATGAAATCATATGCTTATCCCAAAGGAAAGACGTGGATGTGCTCCACTTCAGCACAGCTTTTATCAGCCGTGAACATTCTTCTTTCTGGGAAAAGGAGAACAACCCATAAGCTAAAAGCAAGTAGTCCAGAAAAAATTGATCCAGTCTTTTTTTTTGGTGGTGATGGCAAAGTTTTAATGGACACATCTACAATAGTGAAACAAACGGTGTTGACCCCTTACAATTTGCCTTCTAATTTTTTCCGGTTTTTAGAATGATCCATGGCACAATTTTTGGCCCAGGCCACCTAGCGCTGTCCCGAACAGTCTCCAGTCACTGTTTGGAAGTTCACATGGATGAGGGATGTTTCCTCATAGGCAGTTTGGATGAGGTCAGCCTTTTCTGGAGGCTGAAGGACTCTGATAGTATGGACACAGCCAGACTGTGGTAGTTGGTCTCTGGACCATAAAGTGCTCCCAGGCACAATTTACTCCACTAGAAGAGGTGTAGCTGAAACTTTTTAGGCTATATTCAGACATTCAGGGGAGATCCTTCCTCAGTTACCTTTTCAGCTAAGAATAGCCGAGATGATAAGTTGTAAGAGAAAGAGGGAATATATGAGATCTTTTACGCAAATCATCCACATTAAAAATGACAAGACTGTTTGGAGGATCCGACACCACTTGAATACCAGTTTAGTACTTTCTGGGGCATTCTGCTTTTTTGGAGGTTTTCCGTGTTTGTGGAAAATAGAGGGCATGATGAAGAATTTGGGTACAAGAATTGAGGGTATATTTTGAGCCTCTGTGGCTGTGTCCCATTTCAGAACAAAAAAAAATGCGGCAAAGAAAGACCAAATTCAAACCAGGGGCTAAGACTAAGATGCAAGAGGAGGGAGCAACAGTGCACACTCCAAGAAAGCATCCTTATGCACTTCTTCTTACAGATAAATGCTTACATATTGGTCTGAATAGGTGAACATGGGCTTATGTGCTTTCTAGAAATGAGGAGAGGGTTGCACAGAAGTAGAAATCCGATGCTGGATGAGTTTGATTCTGAAGTTCCTGCAAAGGGACTTCTGGGGAGGTGGATTTAGCTGTATGGGCAGGGAGGTTAGGAACTAGGTGGTTACAGAAATCGGAAGATGCAAAGAGATCATCCGTAGAAAGAGATCTGAAGAAGTAAAGGTTAGCCTTGTTTAATCAAAGTTAACATTTTCTAAGTGTTTAGATACTGTCTTAAATGTTCTGCATTCTAAAGCAATGTTAAACATAGTGGGTCCATTTCATTTTTACTGGCACAAATGAGAAATAAACCTCTTCACTCACTTGAGCTTCTACTGCATGCGAGATCAAAATCAGAGCCAGAGGCATTTGGAGTTTGAAAGAAATGTTTTTGTTTTTGATGTCTATTTTTGCTGCCTCTATTTAGAGCAAACGTGGCCAGGGCTGGAAGTGAATACAGTGTCTCTGAAGAGGTGAATTATTCCCAGCCAATCTGTAGTGGCAGAAGTGTGGTACCTTATGGGCTTGAAATAGACCATCCTCATTAACCACATGTTGGGCCAAACTCCATTAATTTCTACAGCCCCTCAGGGCTGAATTTAGCCCATTATAACAAAGTGATAATATCGTTGGAAGCTATTTTTGTGCCCTGTGCTGTAAGTTGGATACTATGATACAGTATAAACTAGGTAAAGCCAAGATATTTTAGGCTTTTTGGCATTAAGTAGTTTCTCAGTATTTGTCCGTGCATTTCTGAAGAGTTCCCAACAGTACTAATTAGTGTACATCAACGATGCTTGAAATTCAGGGAGAACTAATGCAGCGAGTGTGTTGGGGGTACCTGTGGTGTCTTCAGAGCCATGGCCTTCTAAAGGTGTTTGAAGAGAGCTGTGTGATGTGGTGGTAGGTTGGCCAGTGATTGGTGGGAGTTTACTAGCAGTAGTGATTGTAGGAGTGCCAGTGATATGGAGTGAAGGAAAACTAGGCAAGACTCTAGGCAAGTTTTCTACTAAAGTCCCTAGCGTGGCCCACTTAGGGCTGTTGAGTTGCACGTTGACTCATGCATATCTCCCCTTCTGGTCTAGGTTATGTGGAGACCTCTCAGACTTTGCTGTTGAGGCAGCTGTGTGATTTAGACTTTCGTTGGGGAAAGAGTGGAGGTGGCAAGGTTGCTCAGGCTGATGTCATGAGTCCATCCCAGGACTAAAACAGATGGCCAGACCCCTTCCCACAAGGGACAGTGGGGAGCTAAGAAGCAGCTGACATACCTGGTCTATGTGCTATTTCTTAAGACATCCCTGCAATTTGTCTTTCCTTTGATCACTTGTCTTGTGGCTTTTGGCCATCTTAAGATGCCGGTACATGTCTCATGAGCTCAGGAGTATCAGTCACTGCTCTGGTTTAGCAGCACAAAGAGGACTCACTGAGTTCATATGAAAACTTCTCCCAAACGTACGCAGTGTCTCCAAATCACGGTCCCCTTCTCCAGCTGAGGTGAAGCAGGTGAAGGTGGGTGCCCTGCTGACATGTGACAGTTTGCCATGATGTTACGTGATGCTGTTCTCCTGTGTTGTTATTCCCGTGGCAACAACAACAATCATTTGACACATCATCCTGCCTGACGCATGCCTGAGCTGTGCTGTACTGGCATTAGCCGGCTTTACACCTGCTGAATAATTGTGCTCTCGCTAGATTCAAGATCGGGCATGTGAGCTTCAGCCATTCTGAGAACAGCCTCACTGGAGCAAAAAATCCAGTTAAAGAGAGAAACATAGCAGGCAGCGAGCTGCTGAGTCATTACACAGCCCTCCTCGGATAGCCTTACACCAACGCAGAGGATCGAAGGTGAGGTGACCTTGTGCATCGGCGGTGAGGCAAAGTCCTCTGCATGGGCTGGAATGTGCATTAGCTCTGGAATGCAGACAGGCAAACACTGCCTCTATTAGCAGCTGTAGGCACGGGTCTAAGATCATCTGCGTCTAAGGGGAAAAAGCTCCGCATGTGTCCAAAACCCAGAGAAGTCAGTGGAAAGACTCCCATCAGTTGTGACTCAGGTGCTCAGAGAGAGTATTCTTAGATCTGTTCTTCTGACCAGAATTGTGATTAGTGTGGGTGATTTTTAGTTTTGGTCCACTCTGTTTTGAAGCTGGCTGAAGCTCCTGGAAAGCCTAGAAACCTCTCTTTAATTTGCTAAATAGGAAACTTGCATCTTATCCTGTAATTTCACAATTCTCATTATAATCTCCAAAGAAACATTAAAATGGGTTGTGTTTTAAAGATTACGATTTCTCATCCCATCTCCAGCCTACTCTTTTTATTTCAGTGGTCTAAATATCAAGATTATTATTTCTGGGTATGTGTGAATCAGTGGTTCTGTACTTGCTGATTCCTATACCACCTTCTGGCCTGGGTAATTAAACTAAGCAACCTTTTGACTACTTTTAGAGGGATTGTCTGGCAAGGCTTGTTTCACTGGCTTGTCATATGAATCGAAAGCAACAAAGAGCCCAGTGCTGTTTGCCAGATCTCCTGCATTGCTCTGAACGGTGTCGGACAGAGAACACAAAGGTGTTGCTCAAGGTGAAAGCAGGACTCTTGTTTTCTGTTTAGATCCCTTGCTCTGTTTTGGGCTCACAGGTGCTGCTACAAGGTACAGACTGGTAAGATTCATCTCTCTCAGCTTCAGACATCTGCAATGTGGACATTTACTTCTGAGTAGTCATCCTGGACCCCCTTCACAGTCCAGCAGTTTACCTCATCCTAAAGTAGGCATTTGCAAGACATGCCCTATTGGGTTATGCCCTAAAAGACACTGGTTGTCTTCATGCACTCTAATGGGGTCTAGCAAATAAGCTCAGAGATAGACATCTACAGCTGAGCTATCCAGATTTGGTTAGAGAGCCTCAGATTTACAGTCTAGTTTTCCCTGGATCTCAGGGTTTTAAAATCAAACCTCTGTTCAGCCTATTTTCACTTCAGTCAGTCATCTCCGGAGACGGATTTTCCCTCGTTCCAAGATAGGATGTGAATTTGATCCCTAAAACGTCTGCACATATGGCCCTTTGCTGAAATCATGCTTTCATGAGTTTCTTGCCCTGGGGCATACCTTTTTTTTCAAACCATCCTCTAGGAAGTATTTTGTAACAGGGGAATCTGAATGGGATGGTTGTGCTTCTTTCCATTACTACTTGGGAAACCACCACTGACCAGAACACCCACGAGCAAAAAAGCCACCAGGGCAGAAAGCCCAGACGGGCTCACCCTGGACAAAGCCCATCATGATGTCCTCGTGAGCCAATCTACTTGCAGAACAGGAGAGCTGCATCTGGATCATGCCTTAGAACACACCGTGGGATCCTTAGGATGAAGGAAGCTATATAAACATAAAATATCTCTGTTGATTATAAATGACAGTGAAAGGGAAATGCGTGATTTAAAGCAGTGCCGGCTCTGGTCTAATAGCAGATAAACAGCACTGGGGCTGTTGGTCAAATGGTGCTATCCACTCTACACCACTCATGTTCAGACAAACTGCAGGGGAAGGATATTTTTTTCTATCAACCCCATAAAAATCTGTGTGTTCCTCTTTGGCTTTCCTACAGAGATAAAGACGTAGACACTGCTGACATGTTACATTCCTCTTATCTGGGGTGATTGTGCAATCCCACTGGTGTAAATCTCCTGCTTCCTAGCGTCATGCAAGCAAGCTCTGCTGTTGCAAAGAGGGAGGGCAGTTTGGCATGGCGCTGCCCCCCCCAAAGTGAGATGTGTGACTTGTCAGCAGGAAAATCATGGAAGCGATTATGTGGAAGGTGGCAAAAGGTTGGAAGTTAATGCAGGGCTCTTCCAAGAAAGCACCATACAGTCTCCACAGCAGTTCCTCCTCTCACTGTGTCTTATGTAAGGTAGCAAGAGACTGACTTATTCAGCTGGGTAACCTCCCGAAAATCTGGGCAGGACTGTCACGCTGCAGGCTGCCGTTACGTGATCCATCTTTGGAAATACGGTCCCATCAGGAGCACTGCCAAATCGTGCATTTCCAAGTCCTGATGTCCTGAGGACTTCGGGAATGATTTTTATCTCATGCAACTTCAGGGGAATGAATCAGGCATCAAGTGCCACTTTAGGTGTCCCATGTTATCAGAGACCTCTGCATGAGGCTGGCAGATAGATGGGACCTGTGTGAGACCTGTGCTCTTCTTGAGTGGCGACTAGAAGCCAGGTGAGATACACCAGGGCATCCCAAATGGCATGAGATGCCTGTATTTAGGCACCTGCATATCTACACCCTCAGTGTCTCCATCAGAGCTGGTCACTCTGGGCTGTTATTGCAGTTGGTGTAGAGACGTATTTTCAAGGTGTGGTTTAGCCAGACTTTTAGACACATGTTTCGGGTGGAGGTGATTTTTTCCCTAGACACCATGGACTGTCATAACTAGATTTCTGTGACTGCAAAGGGAGCTCAAATATAGACATTTACATGCAAGCAGATGAACCTCATCCCGGATCTGGTCTACCTCACGTTGACATTAGCTTAATACCAAGAAAACAGCAATCCATGGACCTGATTTTACTCATAATTACAGCAGTGTTGATGAGATAAGATTCAGAACCACCATTTGGCAGTTGTCCCCCAAAGTAAGCTCTGACAGATATTCATTATGGTAATGTTTTCATGGCTCCTTGTGTAAAAACGAAAGTTTCAGTTAAGAGTTATTTGTTTGGATTCAAGCCAATTGCAAACGGCTTCAATTTTAACGGGGTGTCCCATGACGCTTTCAATTACAATGAGGTGAGTAAGAGATGTTTTGGTTTGCTGGCAATGCTGAAAGATAATTACACACATCTATATTGTTCTTGATCTAATAAAAAAGTTTCACTCAGTCCCAGAGAAAACATTTCAGTTCGTTTTTAAGCATTTTTCACATTAAGAAGAAAAACAGAGCGAAAGGAAATCTCTGAACAAAGAGACATTTCATAGTGAAATCCATCTTAAGCCACTTACGTTTTTCAATTCTAAATGAATTCATTTGGCAAAACTGACAGAAATTCACAGTGTTGCTGCTTTTTTTCAGCAGAAAGAGCATTTAGCCCCCCCAAAATACACCCACGCTGTTGCAGCTGCAGCATTCAAAAAGCTACAGGGCTTTGGACCCTTGCTGGCAGGGTGGAAGGGACCTGGGACGGTCCCTGCAGGTTGGTGACAGCAGGTTAACAAAGGGCTTTTGGAAACCTTCCCTCCACAATACTTCCAGAAGGTAAATGTTCCCGGTATTATTTGCAACACGGTAATATGTCACAGTAAATGCCAGGTACAATAAGCCCCAGACAGCAAAACTGAGTATAAATAGATGAGGGAATTCCTGGCATTAGTTCTGGAGCAGTTTGGGACTGGAACAAGTGAAAAATACAATTTCTCTAAAAGGGAAGTTTCCTGTAAGTAAAAGAAAATTTCTCCCATTTCTCCCCCCTCTTCTTTCGCCAGATTCCATTTTTTCAGCAGGGAGAATCTGACTTTTTAAAGCGAGTTCAACCAGAATTTCATTTTGCTGAACTGGCCTGATTTGAGATGCAAACTGACCTCTGAAAGGCTGAAATTTCCCATGGGAGCAGAAATTTTCTCAGTTTTGCTCATCTCTAGTTACTCCTTGCACAGAAATGGCCTAAAGCAAACAAACAGCCGCTCTCCTAGTACAGATAGGAGAGCCGCCTGGTAAGTAGGTTAATTTGGATGGAGTTCCCTGGTGGCAGCTCTTCTTCCTCTCTTCTGCCCAGGGAAACCAGTGCAGTGATCAGCTCTGCAGACAGGGCAGTGACAAGCTTCCCTTCAAGGCAAAAATAAACTTACACTTATATAAACTCAGAGATCCTTTCCTACAGGAGCCATTTACACCCCAGGACAGGCTGCCGTGGCCTGACACAGCTCCGCTGACCTCAACAGAGCATCCCAGGAAAAGGATCACCTCGTTGTATATCTGAAAATATTCAGTTTTCCAGCAAAGCTAAGGCCCTAGAGGATTTTTTTGGTAGGCTCCACAAAGCAGCTGATAGCCCAGATGGGACTTCATAGCTGTGGCTGGATGCTGAGAGGCTGCCAGCTGGTGATGTGTCCCCATTGGTGAGGTATCGGCACGTTACTGGTGAGGATCGGCACGTTACTGGTGAGGATCAGCAAACGTGCCGTAGCTGGGAGGCTAGGGGGGATGTGAGATGGACACGTATGAGTGGCTCTGGATGGAGGCAGCTCGTTCCTTCTCATTGCCTCTGGCTCCATAACATGACTGCAAGGAGACATCAGCCTCCAGAGCTGGTGAAAGCCTGGGGCAGATGGGGAGAGCTGGACCCCCAGGTGCAGAGCACTGCCCATTTTCTCTGCTGGAAAGTTGCTATCTGTATGTATAGGGCATGGGATGCAGGGTCGAGCGGTTCTGCCACCTTGCTGTAAAGACAGATGTGCCCTCTGAGCACTGCAGTCTCGGTCCTGAAGTATTCATGGCTTTCCATGCCGAGCTTCAGCCTTCCTCCAGTTATGGTATAGTGACAGTCCTTTACCTCTCATCTGAGGATAGCAAAGTGCCCTGCAAACAATTAAGTCTCACAATCCCCCAGCGAGGTGGGGAAGAATTATCTCCTCATTTTTACCTGTCTGGAAAATGACACAGAAATTAATTGACTTCTTCAAGGTCACTCAAAGAGTCAGTGGGAGATTTGAAAATGGGACCCAGGAGTCCTGACTGCTGGTCCTTTCTAACCACTAGATACCTAACATCAATTTCTAGAGAGCCTGCTCTTAGGCTTTACAATTTTGATTAAAGATTCAAAAAATATTGGAGCTTTAAAGGAAAAAATAATTCACCACAACTTTAACAAGCGCTTCATGACTGGGCACAGCCCCTCTGGGAATACAAGCCCTATTTAAGAAGAGCTGATCTGCTGTATGCTCTGCATACGCATGAGGTCTTAGGCTCGATGCCAACCGACACGGGCAGCGGGTCTGGCTCCTGCCACGGCAGGCAGCTCAGGTGGCTGGCAGGGCTTTGCGTGTCCGTGGCCAGAAGATGAGGTCCTGAACTGAAGAAGCAGCAAGCTGTGGGTTTACACCTTACACTGGGCTTGTGTTGCGTTATGTGTTCAAAAACGTGTAATTTAGCTGCTAAATACAGGCAACCCGGGCTTTGGGAATAACACCTGGAGTTTAGCGGATGCACCTCCCGCTCTGCGTGCAGAAGCAGAGCAGTAAGCTGGCTCTTTGCCCAAAATCGTCCTGTGTGGGGCAGAAAGTGCCTTCCGCCAGGCTCCTCATCCCCTTCCCTGTGCTTCCACCCCATGGCCCTGCGCTCCCGCAAAGCTCAGCGACCCATTTCTGATGCCACCTCATTTCTTCTCCCACCAGCGCACAGGGACACCCTCCCAGCACACCCGCTGCTCTCTCCTTGGTGGAACCCGGCCCCACAAGTGCCCCATAGCAAGGGCGGCGAGGGGAACGCAACCTGCCCCTCCTTTTGCTCTTGCCTGCTCTTACCTTTCTGGGATCACCACTTCCAACCCTTCCATCTCCATCAGCAAGACCTGTCCCAGCCAAGTGGTTCCAGCAGCCTGACTCACTGTTAACCCTCTAGTGCTGGACCAGCCGGGTGACAGGCACGTCCCCGGAGAAAGCAGGAGCTGCAGGCAGCGCTAGGTTGTCCTCTTCACTCCCAGCCATCCCAAATTCAAGTCCTGGCCCCAGTGACTCATCGTAGGGTGCTGAATTTCAGCCCCTGGATGGTTTGCTGAGCCACTTGCTCTGCCTCTTGCACCACAGCTGGGCAGATTTGTCACCCAGCCGTTGGTAGTGTGGAGGAGCACCTTGGTTCACTTGATTATGCGCCTGCTGCGGGTTGTTTTTTTTTTTCTTCCTTTATTCCTTTTTAGTTAAGGCTCTCCCTGTCATCTAGCGTTTTGTTCTCCAGACCTTGTTTGCTGTGGTTTTAGTGGAGGGACTGGTAGCCGGTTTGCCCATGGAGAAGCTGACGGTGAAACGCCTGCCAGGAACAATTAGGGAAAACTTGTTCTATTGGAAACTCCTATTTTTATGGGGAAAACACTGCTGGCGAGAGGGGCCAGAGTTTGCTCCCAGTCTGTACCAGTAAGGGCTTGAACACAGGAAGATGGGGAAAATGCTGAAGCCGTCTTCTGCTTTCCCCACAGTCTCTGAGAATATTGCCATTGGTTCTCCCAGCAGAGAGGGAAAGGAGGGATTGAACATCTTAAGAGCAGCCTTTATGGATAAGGCTCCCCGTGGGGCTGGGAGCAGAGTGCTGGGATCTGGCCAGGGTGGAGTGGGGAGCTTGAAAGGGGGATGGCTTTCCTGGGGAGGGTGGAGAAAGGGAATCCCTCCCGGCAGCTGAGCTCTAACCCTCCTTCTCCCCCTGCTTCCAAGGGAAGAGGGCTAGCATTTTTCCCTAGTAGGATTTGTCCGTGTTGGGCACCCAAATTAGATGCCTTCTCTCCCTAGCCTGGCCACAGCCCTGAATGCCAATGATTCAACACTGGAAACACTAGTAAAGCTACTTTGTTTTTCATGTTTTTCCATTTCTTTCTTAATGAGTGCTGCCAATTCCTTGTTTCACACATGCCAACATGGATTATAACTTGCTCGTCTGAAAAGAGTCTAATAGTCACATTGGCTATAGACTCGAAGCTATGTAATCAAGAGCTTGCTTTGGCCCCCTTACACATTTGGACCTGTTTTTCTGATAAGCTCAGCTTGTTTATGGACATTCATGAAGTGCAGCTAGTGGTTTTCTGTCCTAGTGCATCTTCTTTGACTGTATTTTAACTTCACTGAGTGTTCCCATTAATAGAATAAACATTGGTATTTATATAAATCATTTACACTTTGAGATCCTGTGATAAAGCATGGTAAAAGTGTCTTGTCTACACCAATGAACTGAGCAAAGCAAACATCCTGTAAGTTAGGTAAGGAGCATTTAGAAACTTTATGGCCAGAAACATCATTTGATCTTTGAGTCTGAGCACTTGTATACACACACCATAAAAATTCACCCACGTATTTCTGCATTGTGTCCAGCAATGCATTCTTGAGTAATGCGTCTGTTCCTGGAAAACATACAGGGCACTGTTCAGCTGCCTAAATAGAAGTGTAGGGGTTTTTTTTTGAGATTCTGTGGGAATCTGAGGCATCCACACAGGTCTGATGGGAAATGATGCAGGCATACAGGCTCCCTCCCTCTTGGAGCAGCTGCTGGAAGTTGGGCAAGATACCCCCAAGACCCTCAAGAGGTGTGAGATATCTATGTGTTGTCAACAGAGTTGAGCTCCCTGCATGATATGAAGGGTAGGGTTCAGCTCACAGATGGAGACAGCTAAATTCCAGTGTCTGCACAATGGTGTCCACGTGAGCATTGAGTGTCTGAGTTACAGTCAGTGGAGGTCTTGTCCATTCAGTCAATGGACCACAGAGAGTGATTCATTTGGTCAAATGAACAACTCTTTTGACCCCATTAGGAGGGACTCAGTTTTCTAAGCATTGGCACCTTTTGCTATGTGAGATGCAAAAGATATGAAAAAAAAAAAGTCTCACATAGACTATCCCACATGTTGATACCTAGGATACCTATGGCATCTGCAGTGGCAGACTTGACAAAGGACTTAAAGGAGACTGAAATGAAATTCCAAAGAGGTGCAGGTCTCCATAGATCTTTTATCGTATCTGCTAGCAGATATGTGTGCAGATACCTAACATACAAAGGGCGCTAGACATGTCTGTTTAGAAACTGAGCTGAGAACCAAAATTGGAGTTCTTCTTTCCTAACTAAACATTCATAATATAGATAGCTATATCTGATGTGGCCAATCCTGGCTCCCTTTACCATAGGTGGTAGGAAACGTGCACTCCAAGCGCATGATTCGTCTGCCCAATTTTAGATGTCTTCTCTAGGAAGACAAGAATAACCCTTTGGTTCTCCTGACCACAGAGACTAGATCTCTATAGGGTCTGAAAGGTGCATAGCAAGTTAGGAGTCAGCATTGGTTTTTCCCTGTAGATACAGTCATTTAATCAGAAGAATTGCATCTTCAGGAGATAGGCAGTCCACCAATTCCTTTGGTAGATTTTCCCTGTGGCTGGTAATTGTCTCATCTGAATTTGCCTGGTTTGAACTTCTGGCTTGAATTTATGTCCCGCTTCTCTTCAGTAGATTGAAGGGCCCTTTAGCACTGCAGTGAGTCACAGATTCTGATCATCCCATTGATAAAATAAAGAGCTGGAGCTACTCAAGGCCTTGCAAGATTGCTTAAAATTCTTAAGAACTGAGTTAACACATGGTTGAACACCTTGTTTCTGTCAATGAGGACAAATGGAGCAAATTATTAAGTAATTCAGTGTTACAAGATAACTGACTTGACAGCATCATCGTGATACAGCCATCTACGACAAATCAAAGCAAAGCTTTGTGCAAACCACATATGAGTGGGAAAGTTTAGCTGTATGTCAAAGTGTGTATGTCCAAAGAGAGTCAGAAAGACCAGAAAACTGGAGAGAGAATATCCAGTGGATGTAGTCACAGGAATGCTGTTAGCATTTGCTAAGAAAATGGAGAGAAGGAAAGCAATAATAGATTTGACTTTCATGTCTTGAGTTATCTGGAACATGAATTGGAGCTGTGAACTCAGAAACAGCTTTCAGTTCTTTTCCACCATTTCTAGAGAAAAAAAGACTTTCTCAATGAACAGGATTGCACTGAGGAGATCTTGATCCTACAATAATTTCTCCTGGTGGAAGCAACTCTGAATTTTGACAACTGCTTCAGCATCGCGCAGAACAGATGCCTTTCTTGAAGTGTTCTGAGCACTTTCTTCAGAATACCTTCTTTTATCTCAGATTTTGGAGCAGGATGTTGGGTCTTCTCTGCCTCCCCCTTTGAAACTGCACAACAGCTTAGAAGAGGCAATGGGAAAAGTTCAGAGGAGGGAAGGTTGAATGTAATTGTGCGGCTAGCAGGTGGTCTCATCTCCTTCAGAATGCGTCCCAACACCATGACTAACTTCACTGGTCATGATCTTGGCCTCATATCCTACGGGAGAGATGCTAAGATGGCAGGCATATAAGATACCTGAAGTCAGTAGGATTCGAAGCTGAGTGAGAGGGAAGTCCCTTAATGCTGGGTATTGCACATCAAGCAAGAGAAAAACTTGAATGACAACCCAGAAAAGAGTGCTAAGGTACCCCGTACTCACTATCACCTCGTGCCTCTGATCCAAGGTGGAGCCTCTGTGCATGGCTACCATTTCTTTCATCATTCTCACTGCAGGTAGTGTAAAAGAGGAGGTGGACGCTGTTCCAGATGATGTGAACAAGGTGAGCAGATATGTCTTATGACCTCTTGTTACGACTGCGTGCATTGGAAAGGCACATGGAGTCACTGTGCCTCAGTTTCTCCATCTGCATAGTGGAGCAGGTAGGACAAATCTACTGAGTATCTCCTGAGCTGTGTAACTCTAGCTGGTCTAACTCAGACCCTCTGATGATATAAGTCAATTCCCATGATGCTTACTGACAGGGATTCTGGCCTGGAGCTTGCAAAGCAGCCAGAGATTCACATGCAACATGTGAATCCCATCCCTGGGGCAAAACCCACTGCCAAATCTGGGAGCAGGAGAGGGATTTCCTTGCTAGAAACATCACAGTGTTACCCTGGGGAGTGAAAAAGAAAAGAAGCCCACATGCCGTCCCCTTTCCAGGCAGAGTTTAGTTGAATTTTAAACAGCCTCACTCAAACCTCCCCCCATGACAGCAAATGTCACTTGTAAAGTATGTAATTTGTGCCTGCAGGCTTGTGTCACCCAGGTCACAAGCAGACGTGTACTCCCTGCTGTTTCCTTCTCTGCTTTGAAAGGATGGGGTTTCAGCGTTGCCTGGCATCCCAATGAGGCGCCCGCAGAGTTGGGGCCTCGCCGTAACACGCGTGGGCTGGTGGGCCTTGGGGAGGTACGAACGTCCCCGCGGCCGCGGTGGCCACCTCTGTGCATGGCTCCCTGCGTACGGCTCAGGGCACTGCCGGCACCGGGTCTCTGCATCCTCCGAATCACCGGCTGTTAGAGACTGTGAGCCCGCAGGGTCTGCTGGGGGAGAGATTTCTTGCTTCTTCTTGGGCAGATTTCCCTGCTTTTGGCCTTGGGCTCGTATTCTTCCCGGCTGATAGACCGCTTCTCGCTCCCTCGGCATCGCTGCGTTTGCAACGCAGATGGTGCTTGCAGCACCCTGCTTTCCCAGCCTGACCTTGCAGCAGTCTCTTTTCTTCTAACTAGAAAGCTGACACTGCTGGTCACTCCTGCAAACCCAACCCATGCTGGAAGGGAGCTGCAAGACCCTTGGGAAGCCTTTGGCACATCCGTGCTGTGACCTATTACGCGAGACCCTTTGCAGGTCTTCAAGGCTGTGTTGGCCACACGATGATGGCGCGAGGGTGGGCGGCTGCGATGCTCACTGTGCTGCCCAGTCCTGTGCATGCCTTGATTCACCTCAGCGTTAGGCAAGTGCTTCTTCTGGTGGAATTATTTATGTTTAATTACCCAAAAAAGCCCCGATCATACTAGACCTCAACAATTTTGTCTTTTCTCACAGTGAGACCTTGGCAGGGTTAAATAACTTTGCAGCACCTTCCAACCAATTGAGTGCTAAACAAGTGCTTCATGGTTTTGGGAAGTGAAACTTGAGCTTCTCCACCGTGCCAGCCCAGCGGACGCCTTCTGAAGCTTGTTTGTAAACTAAGCGGGCGCATGGCTCTCCTGGAGGTCAGGGAGACATGGCTGTGAAAGTGCTCTGATGAATGAGAGTCAGGAACCACCTGTGGCCCTCAGCCCTGGATGATCCTATAAGGCAATTCAGTTGCTTACTATATTTCAAAGACAACAGTGGATGAAAGGCACTGTGGTAGTCTCTAGACACTCCTGCCAGGGTTAAGGCCCCGTTTACCAATCAAGAGTAACGAAATTTTACACCTTTTAGAAGGCGTTTCAAGATCTGCTTGTGATAAGTGGCTTAGAGAAGCCAAATATTGCTATTATTATTTATTCCAATGTCAGAAATGTGTCCACACCTAGCAGTAGATGGATGCCACCATAGAGACCTTACAATCCCATCAGCCAAACGATGGTAGGAGAGGAGTATCCATGCCTCCCTAGCCATACAATGTGTATCTGAGGGAGGTTAAGTGACTCACTCAAGGCTACGCAGCAATACGTGGAAGAGGTGGGACTGATTTCAGTGCCCCATCGCTTAAGGCTGCACCTTCAGTAAGGATCAGGTTAGCAGAGCAAAGCAGTCCTTGCAGAGAAGGGTCCTGGTCCCTCCTGGTCTCCATGCAGAGCTATGGTCGTGCTGGGCAGTGAGCCTGTGGTGAGTGAGCTTCCCTCTGTATTACTCATAAAAATATTTTGTTGCTTCTTCAGCCCACTCATAAGCACAGCTATTGAATCCCTGCTGGGACCCAGCACATTTGTGTAAATAACTGGGACAGAGAGAAAATTTCCCCTAAAATATTTTGGGGGGTCTGAAAACTGGGTTCTTCTATACCCTCATCTTTTAGGCGAAATGTATGCTTTGAACTTCTGTTGGAAAAGGAAGAAAACATTTCAGTTTGAAAGCCTGAAGCTAGGTGAGGGACACTGGACCTGCCCAGCCAGCTAGTGTGTGAACAGAACAAGAATCAGGTCCTCATCAGATCTAAAGCCTGTCCTTAATTAGACACGCTTAAATCTGTGGTGATTAAGTAAATTAGAGTTCAGTGAGAACAGTGAATGTGCTCAGCACCTTGGTGAGTCACCTCCTTGGTGGCTCCACTGTCAGTGCCAGCCTGAGGACGGGAGGAGCGGATTCTCCTGTGTGCAGCCCTCGGACGCAGCACCGAGGCGAGCTGACGGACCAGTCTAGAAAAGCTTGTCTTGTTGAGGGTTTGGTCAGAGATCAAGAGAGGACCTCAATTTTCAGACACGTCAACCTCATGCTTTCTATGAAGGGCAATGAAAATGAGTTTCACGTCCCAGGGCTGTGCTCTGCGGTCCCATCACTGAACTTGGGTTCACCGAACCTTACAAATTCCCTGATGGGTCTGCTCCTGCTCCCACTGAAGACCTTTGACACCAGCTCAACTAAGAACAGACCTAGATTTGTAAAGAAAAACCAAGGTGTTTTTTGGGGGGGGAGAAAGTATTTTTCCTAGAGATTTTTTTTCAAGTAATTTGCATTTTGTTATTGCATTGCTGAGGCCCTTCTTTAAAATCAGACCTATGAGCGAAGCTGGGATCCTCTTTGCAACGCTTTTTTTCTATTCCTCTTTTACCCCACTTTGTGCCACGGAACTGCTCCTCAATGGGCACCATTAATAAATAAATGCTTCCTTCGTCCCCTCCTCCTTCAAGCCAACCCAAGGGAATGAGATAGCACTTTAACAAGTCGTTACTGAAGTGATGATAAATATAAACCCTTGATGGAGAGCTGTGGTGTAGGAACAGATTGCCCAATTTTCTTAGAGCAATGGAGACGTGCGTGTCATTAATAAAACATCGTTATATGTTTTTTAATTATTTTTCTCAGTTAAGATCATTACCTCTGCTTACATGAAAAAGCAGATAACTTGATGAAGGTTCTTGTAATAAGCATTGTTGGAGCCATCATCTGCCAGAGTATCTTGGTAATTAATGGTTTGTTTAAATTGCAGTGCATAATTGTCTTTGCATTCTTGATTCTGACTGTTGCTTAGATCCTAATGGGACATTTGTAGAGACAACAGGAGGGCAGTGGGAGTTTAATTCATCACAAATGCTCATCATCCAGGTGTGCTTCAGTGGTGTCACCTCCCAGTGGTGCCACTGTGAGAATAGCTGTCATCACGCAAAAAAACAACATCTCTTTGCTGGGCATCTGGGCTAGTATTTTCTAGCAATTTACGTTGTCTAATGCTGACACGTGGGTTTATGAATAGGACTTAACACCTTACGAGCTAAAATCAGTGGGATTTTCTTCTGCTGGCTCCTCCAAGCTCTGACCACCGTCTTGTGTGATGGCACGAGGTGTCTGTACAGGAAGGACCAGGAGATCCGATACTACTAAATCTTTACTGGACCAACAGGCGTTTTACCCGTTCGGCTCTTAGTCCAGCTAGGTCTGGGCCCCAAACCTCTGCACTCTCAGGGCTCTTTCCCCTCTACAGAGTGGCACGAGTAGTCCTTTCTCCCTGTCCTTGCTGCAGCCCTGCAGCTTATTTGTGCTGCTCTCTCACCTGATTTTATTGAGAGACCTGAAATACCCGGTCCTTGTGTTCCTCACCCCCAAACTGAGTGCTGCTTCAGTGAAGTAGATAATTGCAGACATAAAAAAAGGCTTCCGAGCCTTGTAAATATGGAAGAAAGTTTGAAAACATGATCCAGGCGCAGCTCTGAAATTCTCAGAAAACATAAAAAAGAAGTATGCTGTTGAAAAAACAAAATCAAAAATTATTGTGACATATATCTCAATAGATGCAAATCCTGAGGAGATGAAAGGACCAAGGGGTCTGCTCACACTGCTATGAAGCCGGTGGGTCATGGCATTAGCTTCGTCGGGACTGTCATTTTTGCAACCAGTAAAGCATTTAGTAAAATTGCAATTTGACAAATCCTAAAGGGCAAAGCTAATTTCGGTCAATGACATCTCTCTAAGATTGGTAGATGAGTGCACATCCTCACTGAAGAGGTTAACGCTGTCAGAGCCCGTCAGTGGAACGAGGAATAAAAACATTGCTGTAAACATCACCCCCCTCCATGCCTTGAGAATAAACAGTGAGAAATTCTTCCTTGGAGGGTGTCTGTCTGTGCCACAGGAGGCAATGACTGGAGCTGGGATCTCAAACAGTAAATAGCAGGTTTTATACCTCAGTGACTTTACGACCCTTAATAGCTTTCATGGTTCTCTGCTCTAATCAGATCTCATGCTTCAGGACAGAAAGCATCCTGGCATCGGGAAGGAATCTGTCCTCCACGCACCACAGATGCCCACGGGTGACCAATGACAAGGTGCATCGTGTAAAACTCCCCTCTGAAACATCCACTATCAATGCCCGCTGGTACCATTTTTCAGCCAAAATGTTGAGTAGCTGCTAATTACAAGATGACAAGCGAGCGGCTCATAATCGTATTGTTGATTATTTTGGGGAAGCCCCCTGTTACTGTGGTGACAGCCTAGAAGGAACGAGCGTGAAATGTTAGGTGCCTTTGGGCACTTTAATTTGTGGAAATGTGCTGTGTTCCCAGCTCCCCTGGCATCAGCTGGAAGGGCTGCTGCCTTCCAGCTGCGGCACTGAGCCAGTGGAGCAGCACAAAATGATTATGAGCGACAATAGGGAGAAGGGAGAGCAGTTCCCTGAGCCTGGCTGACCGATGGGGACCGTGGGTGAACGTCTCACCTGTCAGGACAGAGGTTTGCAAAACATCCCACCTGTCTGACTTGCTTTAACCAACTTCTTGTGGATGGTGCAGGGAGATTGGAGCTCCAGGTATGTTGGGATGGTGGGAACCCGGAGAGGTTCTCTCTTCCTTTGACAGAGCATCAAGCAAGAATCCCTATGCAAGTTACCATGGGTGGGAGTCAGCTTGCGGAATAAGGCCTAAATTTAGCTGCTTTTGTGTAGATGTCTTCATGTGAGCCAGGTGCCTAAGCCTCCATCTACAGGAGGAACTCAGTTACCTGAACCTGGTGCCTATAACAGCATCATGGGTCTTGGACATTCAGCTTGGACTAGAGGGTCTGGGGAGCGGTGAAAGACACTTGGTGCAAGGCAAACCTGAGCAGCATGTCTGGAACCATGCTGGTTTCTGCCAAAATGGTGAGGAACAGCAGCATCTTTCTCCCTCTCTCTCCCTTTCAAGCACCCATGGCTTTTCTCTTGTGTTAACTGTCATCCTCCTCCTGTTTCTGCAAACGCTGTAATTCGAAAATAGAAAAAGGAGAAGGATGAAACAAAACAACTGCTTAAAAAGCCTGGTAAAAAAGGGGAACCTAAGATATAATTATGCCTCTTGGATGATATTTTCCCCTGATAATACTGGAAAAATACTAAACATGTTCATGTGATCTCCTAGTGTGCAAGTATCTGTAGCACGTCTCCCTCCTGCTCGCTCTCTCCCTCCCTCTCTCCCTTGCTCTCTGTTTCAGGAACTGCCAGCATTTAATGTAGATATACCTAGAGACAGCTCAGATGTGAACCTGCAGCACTGCCATGCTCTGCTTTAAGGATCAGTCCATAAACCCCACAGAACACACAGTCACAGCATTTGACCCCAGAAAAAAATTATATTTTGAACCCTCTTTCCACCATAATTTGGGTCTCCGGCTCATTTCTGGGTACCTGTGAAGGAACAGAGGAATTAAAGGGATCGGTGGTGTCGGGCCATCCCTGCTCCAATCCCAGCCCCGTTTCCCCATGAAATCAGGCAAGTGCTAAGAACTCGCTGAGCATGACAGGAGCAGTTCCCCCGTGGGCTGGTGGATGGATGCAAGTGGTAACAGCGATGCACCAAACCGGGGGTTAAATTCGGGGGACAGGGCATCATGGTTTAAGTGAGGTCTAAGCAAATATAAGTGCTAGAGGCTTTTGCAGCTCAGCAGTACGTGAGCCAGCAAATAATCCCCCCTTGGCTACTTTCGCTCCTGTTCTCGTTCCCTGCCCGATCAAGTCCCACTGCTAATTGCACTGTCAAAGCTCTGCAGGAAATTCCTGCTGCCTTCATATGGAGGCTTCTCCTGACACGCTCCTGGGGTTAGAGGATCCTGGGCTTAATTTATTCACTGTTTTCAGATTCAGGTCCAAATAAGGACTGCACTTTCCCTTTCACCTCTCCCCTGAGGTTTGCAGTAGCTGAAATCCAAACCCTGCAGCAGATCACCATGTTTTGCACTAATTTAACATGAAGCTTCAGGTACTTAAACATTTCTGCAGTCTTTGAGCACAAAAGTGGCCTTTTTTTTCCTTTGCCTCCATCCCCTCTGTTATTCAAACACTGTTCCACAAAATTTGAGGAGTGAGCCATGTTGCTTATTTCTTTCTGGCACATTTCATGTTTTTAAGTGCAGGATTTTTCCACCATGTTGCAGGAAGGCTCACTGCTGGACATGGTCCTTAGCAGGCTCTTGAAAAGCCAAGCTGGATTTAATGCTGGTAAGAAAACCTGAAAGCAGATCTGTGTCCCAAAGCCCAGAGTTTGAGCGTGGGATGTTTGCACATCTCGGCACTGGGGACCTGGTCACGGTTCTGATGATGCCCCGTGGTGTGAGACCTCGGCAAAGCAGGCTCAAGTCTTCCACATAAGGTGGATGACCCCATAAGCATGTAGCATGTGTATAAAGCTTTATTCTGTTAAAAACTGAAGACTCGCATCTATCACGACACATCTCAGATAGCATTTTCTTTTAGATAACTCTTAACTCGTGAGAAAGAGATAAAGAAAGAGCAGATCTTTTACCAAATAGGGTGGAATTCTGTGAAAAGTTAGAGCTGAAAAAAATGAGATGCCAATAAAAAATAGGAAAATGAATGTTTTCATCTTTTTAAAAGTATTTTTTGACCTGTGGTTTTGAAAAGGCACTTAGAATCAACCAAAGATTCTTCTTTCCAGCTGCAAAGGTGTCGTCCTAAATTCAACCTCCCATGAAAATTCAAGCTGCCTTGTCCTCATCGAGGTTTTAAATTGAATTAGTTAACTGAATTAGGAATGCTTTTTGCTTTTCTGTGTTTGGTAGTGACTGATAAGCCTGCAGCTGCAGAGAAGCATGGGTTTGATTCAAGCTGCCGCCTGGACCTGCACGTGGAATTGGTTAACCATGTGCAGGAGAGCTTTCCTGAGCCAGACCCATATTTCCTGCATAAATGATACTTGTGACAAATACCTGGTGTCATTGATATTCCATTAGTTTCCTTCACTGAAAGATCAGACAGCTTTAAAAAGCCAATAAATTCCCACAGATTGTCTCTGAAAGGGAGAAAAAAAGATTCCTTGGCAGGCCACACACCATTAAGCCCAAGAAGTGAGCAGTGTTTTATGGTTAGCAGAGCTGAGGTCACTACTTTTGGATGGGTGCAATTAAGATTCACTGAAGCTACCAAAACCCACTACTTCTTCAGGTGCTGGGGCGAAGACACCTTGTTCAGATAGTAGTCAGAGGATTGACTTTCTGCGCCGCAGCAATTCCGGGCTATGCTGGTCCTGGGAGCATACCCCAGTGTTTAAAGATACAAACTAGCATGGATTCCACTTTAAAAAAAAGCTTTATGAAGACCCAGGGAAGTGTCTTGGAAGCCAGAGCATCTGCTTGCCTTGTAGACTAGAGGCCATGTGTATTAACCCATTTTTAAAAGGGATTTGGGAGTGTTGTTAAACTTCTGCAGCTGACAACATGCCCACCTTGTGGTCAGGACATCTCTGTCACTCGAGAAAATGTCTCAAGCCACGTGGCTTTCTTTTTTTGTATACAGACGATCAGTATTTGTGGTATGAAATCACAGCAGCTTCCTCATTGCCCGGCATGCTCAGGAAATCTGGATACTGTCAGTTTTCAGGTGCTATTTCCTGACATTTGGGTGTCCTTACATCCATCTATCTGTTGAAATGATTTCCCCAGAGCTTGCTCTAGCTGTAATCCTTTGGCAAGTCCTTTGTTCCCACTGTTCTGCTTATGGCTGAAAAATTACGTTATTCATGCCCAGATATATCTTTCAGCCATTTGCACCCAGATTTTGAATTTCGAGAAGCCACAGCTTTTTTGTTGTTGTTGTTGTTGTTGTTGTTGTTGGGGGTTGGTTTGGGTTTTTTTGTTGTGTTTTTTTTTTTAAATATCATTTGGTACAGGTAAAACAGATCTTTTTAGCTAAATACAAGAATAAATGAATATGCAGAATTTTTTTTCTGAAGGTCGCGAGCATGAATGCTTGCTTTGATGAATGACTCATTCCCTTTGTTATAGTAGCATTGTTGAAGCTCTGGTGTTTTCAGGCTATGAGCAAGGCAAGGTTGGGAGGAGGAGTTACTGTCTTTTATTAGACTAGATGATACAGTTGGAAAAAATCAGGCAAGATTTCAGGCATGCGATCCTTTCCTTCAGGTTTGGAGCTGCTTTTGCTGCCTTTGAGCTGCCTACAAGTTAAGAACAGCCATTACAATATTTGACTGAGTTTAGCCAAAGTCAGAACAGTTGTCCTCAGCTTTTCATTCTGACCTGGAAAAAGAGCCCTGGAGCTCTCTGCCAGCATCACCCAAAATTCAACCTCATGCTAAAACTCCTTATCATTTAATCCATTAAAAGATAGCAGCCCCTTTGAACATACTTGCCCAAGTGTCTGTTTAGTTTTCAGTTGCTCTTTTATACCTGACAAATAGAAGCAATTGGAGATAATTAATGGCATTTTTGCCTTCTTCCTCCTGATATTCGGATGAAATCTCAACATTCAGGTAATTCCAGTCCCATACAACAAATGCACAGGAGGAAAAGGAGGGAGGGGGGAGACACTTGGTGTAATTTAAAACTTCTGTCCAAAATAACTGGTGAAAAAGAAGAAATCCCAACATTGACAAACCTCTGAATAAACTTATCAGGGAGGCTCTGTTTTCGAGCAGACCCTGGGGCCAGAAAACTTTTCCATCTGCTCCAGCCCCGACACAGGCAGGAGCTGGGGAAGGGACGGCATGACAAGGGGGGGACCCCCAGCTCAGGGGCAGGCTGTGCCGGGGCTAGTGGGAAGCCGACTGGTTTGCACATCTCTTGGCTGCGAGGAGGAAAACTTCCAGCCCCCGTTGAGATACCCCCGGTAACGCGAGGCTGTGGGTGATGCTGCCTCCAGGCAAGGCGATGCCCGTGATGGATTTTGGGGAAAAAAACCAAGTGGACCCCCAAGTCCCTAAGGGTTTGCACGGGCACTTGTGTTTATCAGGCAAGATTTCTGCTCTTGGCCAAGGCAAGTATGGCACGTTCTCCAGCCCGTTTATTTCAGCCTGGCTGGGTGCGGGAAATCTTTCCTCCTCCTCTCCCACTGCATCTGACTCGGAAAATGTTTGAAAATCCCAGGTTTCTGCCGTCTCCTGCCTCTCCCCCTCTGGGTAACGGGAGGCTAAAGGAGAAGCAAACAAAGGCATCCTTATGCTCGGGAGAGCTGACGGGTCGTGGAGCATCGACTCCTCCTCTCCTCCTGCTGCCCTCCCGGGGATCCAGCCTCCCCATTGTCTACAGCAGCTCCAGGCACGTTAAAGGCTTCCTTGGCGTGGCTTTCACATCCAAGCAAGGGCTGGGGCTGATAGAGAGGCTGTTGATATTAATTATCTGAATTGTGTCCTTTGCTGCGCCTGCGGTCTGTTGTGTTCGCTGCTGTGCGTTGATGGGCGAGGAGGTCATAAAGCCGGGGGAAAAGGCACAGCAGGTATCTTGTTACCCTGTTAATCTGCACTGGTGTGGTCTCTCCTGTCTTAAAATTATCTTGCAAGTTGGTTGGAGCCAGAGTTTCCCTTTCTTATGTTTGTGTAGCAGCGAGCACCGCAGGACCCTGCTCCGTGCCCAGGGAGCATCATTTTAACCGAAACAGTGCCATTTGACAGCTGTGAACCCGAGGGAGAGAGGATGGCACTGATTTGTTTCCGAAGTCCTTTGGAAAAGCAGGGACCAGACCTGGATAGCTCAAATCTGGATCTACCACCCTGGCTGCGGCGTCCAGCCTCGTGCAATCACCCGTCGAGAGGTAGGAAGGGAAGGGAGGTGGGCTGGTGTGGCAGAGCTGGGCTGTCTGCTAAACACCAGCCTGCAAACAGAAGCCAAGACATTCTCCAGCCGGAGCTGGTCACAGCAGCGTACAGTTGCAGGAGCGGTGACATCAAATAGTAAGGAAATAAACACCCCACCTCGATGAGGTGAGATGTAATTTAAATAAAGAGAAGGACAACTGAGGCTCTGCACAAGGCAGAGCAAATGTGGGACTCCTTTTATCTGCCTCTCAGGGCTCCTATCTGCATGCAGGGATCAACCCCTTGCTATTTTGTATTATTTTTTTAAAATGATGTCTCGGATGCATGCAGAACCACATTGGTGCTCCTACCGCAGCACTGGGGTGTCATAAGGACACAGGAAAAAAATCAGAGAGTCTCTAGGTAGAGTCACTGTGCATGCTCAGGTTGGCACCTGGGTGAGATGAGGAGAAGCATTTCCAAGAGACCTGCTGGGAAGGTTTCTGAAAACATTTTCAAACCCGTGACCTTGTCAGTTGAGCTTCCGAACCCTGGGATGGCCAACAAACCTTCATCCCTGTGTAGTGTCCTCACCTTCCTTATATAAACTCAAGCCTCAGGCAAGGGCAGTCGGCCAAGCAAATACACACAAATGCCTTCCTTCCCTCCTTCCACCCTCCGCGTTGCTCAATGCACGGGCCCGACGTGGGGCCTTGGAGAGAAAGGTCAGGACCATTTGGTGTCCTCTTACTTTGGCTAGCGAAAGGGTGTCTCTGGCTGTGCAGCCTTCTAAAAATAGCTGATGCTTGCAGAGCGGTTTAGCTCTCCACCACATACGGGAATAAAAGGATGGGAAAGGTCTCCAGCGAGGGAGATGTCCAAAAGAGGTGCCACGCGGCGCGCTGCTTCTCTAGCAAAACCGCGCATATGTTTCCTCCTCTGTGCGAGCATCCCTCGTGCTGAGAGAGGGGCTGAGAGGGAAGGAGAGACCTCAGAAAGCCTCTCTTGGCCGCCTGCACGTGTCTCAGGTTGGAATGCAGACCCCCTGGAAGGGCCGGTGGCCGGGTGAGGGGACCCCAGCTGTAAGCCCCCGGCGAGCAGGCTGGCACTGGGGACCAGGGGACGCTGGCAGAATGCTCGCGAGCGGGCGGCGTGCCACCCTGCCGGATGGCTGCGGTGTGGATCGGCAGCAGGCAGAGCACCGGCACACGGAGAGGGGCTTGGGGTTGGCCATGGTTTGGGGGAGACGGTGCCTCCTGCGAGAGGACGGTGGGCTGCTCGGAGCCATAACAGCTCCCGCGCTGTGGAGCTGCTGGGTCGGGAACACTGCTTGGGGCAGGGGGTGAAGATGTGGGAGATATAATCCTTTGGGAGATATAATCCTTTGGGAGCAGGCCTACCTGCTAGAGGCAGCCCCTAGGAGAAGGCACCGAGGGAGATTTTAGGGCTTCGTTTAACTCCTTCAGGACGCTGAGGGGCCCAGCAGCACAGAGGTAGCCTTAGCACTGACATTTTGGGCTTTGGCGGGGATCTTCCATCATCAGAGCCAGCCAATTAAGTGTTCACCCTCGTCTCTTTTTTTTTCTTTGGCTTACCAAGCAAATATGTCCTGTGACAGGACTTCTCCTGTGATTTCAAATAATGAATCCAGCTTGATTTTCTATGAAAGGCATTTCTCACTTGTCTTTTCCCAGGCAATCCTGTATTGACCAATTAATTCCTCATCTAATCATGCCCACAAAGTGTGACAAAGTCAGCAAGAGACAGCAGAAAAATGTGCCAGGAAAACCCGGAGTTACCCTGGCTTTCAAAATCAGGGCAGTGTTTCTATCATGCTTATGGAGAGCTTGGAAGATTTCATCCTGAATGCTGCATGCAGGTCCCCTGGTTACAAGGAGGGGGACTTCAACCTGAAGGAGCATGCAGAAGAGATCAGTGAGGAAGGTCAGAGGAGTGGAGAGTCATCCCTAGAAGAAGGAACTAAATCCTCCTGGTGTTTTAGATGGATTTCAGTCATTATATGAGCAGTATTATATTTTATGGCTGCCTAAAATGGCTGATTGTAGGATTTGAGAAATCACTGGCCATATATTCTGCGCTGTAATCAGGAATTAGTCTGGCCGATTGCCTATAGCTCTGTGATTGCATCTCTCGAAAGAGACAGCAGGGCCTTATAGTATTTCTTGACTGAGGTCTGGGCAGGCAAATACTGGGAACAGTCATCAATCTCTGACAAGGCAGAGCAAGTGATGGTGACGATAAATAAAGTGGAGGTCAATCTGATTTCCTTTAACGGGCCGTTTGTGAGAAGGAAGGGGTATGTGTGTGTGTGTGAACCACCTGACGATGTCCAGGCAACCATCGTATTAACCGTCCCCTCCTCTTTCAACAGGTAGGAGTCTAAAACATGCCCAGGGTCCTTCCACATCCAACAGGGATTTTACATCCCCGATGCAAGTCAAGCAGAGCACAGGAGCTGTGGAAGTGGGTGTCACGAACATGGGGCAGAGCTTGTGTGTGTGTGTGTGTCCTGCATGGTGGTGGCTCTCTGGACATGTGTACACCAAAGCCTGGGGAAGACTTCTTTTTGGGAGAGGAAACTAAGAGCTCTGCGCTCAGTTACTCCAACAAAAAGCCCTGGGCAACTGCGGTGCTGTAGATCAAAGCTATCTGCAAGAGCAGCATCAGAGGCAGCTCTGGTGCTTACACTGGAGGACAATTCATCCAGCCTGGCTGAGCTGAAAAATAATAAAGAATAAAAGTCTTGGTGGTAACCTGGGAAGGCTGTCGTTTCCCCAGAAAAAAGATTCACCTAAAAACCTTCTTGTACTCCTGATTCCTACATGAATCACAGGGAAAGGCACCGTGCTGGGAGTCGTGATTTCAGTGTTAGTCTCAGTTCTGGGCTTGTTCCACTTGTGGTCTGCCTTTCACTGTCTCCTCTCTGTAAGATGGGGATAATCATACTTAAAAACATTGAAAAGTTCTTCAACAGGCATTTGACAAACACTGAATGCTCTTATTAAACATGAGTCTTGGATTTACTTGGATGACATCCTAACCAACATCCATCTCCCAAACCAACCTGATGTGAGCAAACCATTCTTCAGGCTATGAAACGATAGCCATGGTGGGCAGGAAATAATGCGTGTAACACTTCCAATTAATTCATCGGCCATCACTTAGAAAACACCTTTGGTCACAAGCAAAGAAGGATCCCAAAGGCTGATCTGGTCCCTCTTTCATTAGCTTCTATGTGCTGTTAGAAACCCATTTGCATTGTGCTCTGCAGAGAGGGGAAAGCCAGCCAAGGGAAGCAATACAAAATCTGCATCTGGAGGTTCATTCTGCAGGGAGCTATGGGGATTTTCACACATGTATAGGAACGTATTAATAATAAACAGAGTTGTCCGGAACATTCATACATCCTGTGTAGGGGTTAGTGCTTCCAAGTCAGGGAAATTTAGCAGGTGAGCAAAGAGGGACTGCAGGGGTACACGGGAAAGTCGGTGTAGGGCTGTACCCAGAGCCGTGAATCCCAGGAGGAGGGGATGGGGAATTGCCTGCCCCTGATTCAGGAGAGCCAGCCCAGAATTCAGAGCCAACAAAGGCTGTTATTGCTGGCAACTGTAATGAAATTAAAGAGATGCTGTGCTATCCATCATCAGGTGTGTCAGTTTTCAACACTTAATAGCTGGAAGTTAAAGCCTTTCTCAGCTGCATTTCCAGTCATTGGCTTTCAGTTTTGGGCACAAGGAAGGGAATTACGTTAGAGGTATTGCAGGTGAGATTTCCTCTCTCCTGCCACACATTTCTGTGGCAATGCATCAGTAATGAGACTTTATGCATAACATCTTCCTTGCCAAAACAGAATAATTAATTCGTTTCTTTACCTAGTTACTTATCCAAAATTGCTCTGGGATAATGGGACAGAGGCTAGGCCAGTCCTTTTCTTTGGTATGTGACAGCCACATGTTACACACCACATCACATCACCACCCCTCCTTGCAGAGATGGGGTATCCGAGGAGCAAAACATCGTGCCGAGATCTCACCAGGAGTCTGGGGGTTGTGCTCAGCCTCTCCAGGTGTGGTCCCAGGGCTGCCCAGGCTTTCCTTTAGCAGCCTGGGGTGAGGAACAGATATACGGGGCACATTTCAACTCGATTCAATTCAAGCGGTGTTGGATAAAACCTACCGCACCCTTTGCTGTAGGTTCAGTCCTGGAGTGAAGAAATGAACAGAACGACACAGCGTGTGAGAGTAACAGCGTATGAAGCATGGGAGGACTGAAGAAAAGGGCCCCTTCACTTTCACAGCCACATAAATGTGTGTTAGAGATACAGACTCCTTTTTGGCATTTGTCAGACAACAGCAGTTTTTCAAGGCTGTTTCTGACAGCGTCATATGGATTTTCCTTTTATAACAATATCTCTTGTGGAAATCCCCATTGGTCCCTGCTATTCCAGCGAAGGAGACTGTCTAATTCAGCTCATTTTCCCCCGGGAAGATCCAGCTGATTATGCAATAGCAATGTGTACCAGCACGTTAATGGCGCTTGGCACCTTCCTGGGCTGCACGGGAGGCAGGGGATATTGCTGTCATTATGGAATTAGTCACGCTGGAAACACCGCAGGGTTTGTTTAATCCAAGAAGAAAAGAAAAAATTTGTTGGGGTGGGGTGGAGACCAGCAACAACTGCAGCTTTCTGAGCCAGATGGCAAGGGAGCCATGACAAGACCCCGGCACCTTCGCTGGTGAGTGGGTGTCCCACGGCCTCCCCACGCTCCGGGTGCCTGTGGATATTAATGGGTTTTAACTAGCCGCGGGCTGGAGTTTGGGGATTTTTCACCATGCAGGACCCCGGCAGCTGTTTGGCTGGATTTTAGCTGGTATAAATGGTCAGGTCCCTGCAGACCCCCATGGGAGGAGAGGTCTGGAGGGAAAGACCCTGCCTCCCCTTGGCTGCAGATGCTCACCGCGGGGACGCGTTTCTGGGGAACGGGCAGTCACGAGTTGGGGATGCTGTCCTCCTGCTGCTGAGGAGAGGACAGGTCCAGACCAATGGTGCCTGCTCTGCTGCTCTCCAGCTTTCATTGCAACACTGCACCCAAGTCGGCCACTCTGCAGGTCATCTCTACCTCCCTCAGGCCTCTGGTGCCTTTACGGGGTTAGGTCCTACTGCCACACGCTTCCTCCAGCATCCTCTCTGGAACTGAAGACCCAGCCTGAGGAACCACCAGCCAAGTGATCTGGGTCTGAGCCCTAGTGTCTGACCATCTCCTGGCTGAAAGAAGAAGTGTGTTGGTTGCAGTTGCCCCACGAGGTGTGTCCAATTCCTTTTGACCATCCTGGAGACACCTCTACAGGTGAGCTTGCAGCAGCTGAGACCCTCACTCACTCCGCTGGCTCTTCAGGCCATCAGGGCTCCGGGCACCTCTGTTTCACAGCTGCAGTTGTATGCGAGCCCTCCTCATGCCCCATGCCACCGGCTGTGTGCTCAGTGCCAAGGAACCGCTGGGATTGTGCCAGCTGGAGATCATCTGCCTCCAGTCTCCTCCTCCCAAGCCAAGACATAATGGTTTTGCAGCAAACCCTGTGGCTGCTTGTCCCCCACCTGTGCCTGCATCAATGCTGCTTAGATTTCACGTGCCGTCAAGGGGCTTCAGATGCTGCCAGCTGAGCCGGCCCTCACAGGACCAGGAGAATATTGATCTAGACTAAATTAATGCACAGACATTAACACTGCAGTGTGGTAATGCCATAGGGAACATGGCCAGAAGAGTTGGCCCAAGGAGAAGGGGTATCTGTTTCTTCTTTAACTGGCCGCTCACACCATAACCCATCTCGTGAGTTTTCCTGCTGTATGCAAGGTCTTGACAAGGGACATTTTCTACCCCACCGACCCAGTTGCTTCTGGTACCACAAAAAAAATGAGTGCAGCAAATCTGGCTGTGTGGTGGAGCATGTCCCCCTCTCCCATCAACATGGGACATGGAGGAGAGCTCCCATCAGCCATCTTCATCTCTCACTTGTGATGAGGGGAAAGAAAGCAAGACACCGTGGGGATGAGTGCTCCCCTGCTGGGTACTGCTAATTAACGTAAGAAATGGTACCAGAGGCTACGAGGCATTGAACTGGAGTGTAATTAGCTACATGGGATTTGCTAAGTGTCTTGGTCCAGACAACAAGCAGGAAACCTCAGGGGCTGCCGTATGAAAGCAGAAACCCCCCGAGGGATGCTTGATGCTGCTGTCCAAGCCCACGCAAGGCTGTACTGGGATGTACGCTACGGCCCGGTTCCTGCTCCCTGCCCCAAGGTGCCAACAGCGCAGACATCTATCTCCTCCTCGCTGCAGTTTATTTAATATTTATGCACCCAAATGCTAGGGAATATCCTAATACTTTATGTGCTCAGAGGTCCAGAGCTCTGCTGAGATATTTTGCTGCCTGGGTCTCCTTTCCCGTTGCGCTGGGCTGTCTGTAGGTGCTGTCACTGGGTTGGTCTGGTCTCCTGCATGGGGATGGGAACAAACTTCCCAGCTGGTGTCTGGATGTCTCCATGTCACCTCCATTTGCTTTTCCCAGGCACAGAGAGCGAGATGCCCTGGGTAGGCACCGGCACTGGATTTCATCATGTCATCTCCCTTTGCAGGCAACGGAGATCTAGTGAATGCCAAGAGGCAGGTGTCCAAAATATGCCAGATGAATCATACCTCCAGAAGCGCCTGGTTTTGTCCACTGAGCACCCAGTGGATCAATAGTAGGTGTCCATCGTCAGACCCAGGCAGCTTGTCACACCCCACGGGACCTGTGAGCTTTAGGGACTGTGACCCCGAGGTAGTAAATATCTTACACTGCTTCTGGTCTCCTTCCTCTTCTGCCGTGACCGGCTGCCCACAAGGTTTGCACAGGACCGTGCACAGCCGTGAGCGGAGCTGTCGGGTTCCTGGCTCTGGCCATCCTGAGTGCTTGCAGGAAGGATGGACCCTTTCTGAAACACGCCAAGACTTGGAAAGGACTCTCACGTCACACCTGGCAGGAGGAACCCGCTCCAAACATACTGTGGCTTCTGTTCAAGGCTCCCTTGGCTATTTTTGCATGTGTGGATGGTGTAAAATGTGCTTTTTTGTTTTGCTTTTAAAAAGAACCCCCCCACACAATGAAACACAAAACAAAGGGCACGGGAGGCACGCTGGCAAAGGGGTGACAGGGAAAGGGAAAACAAGGCAGCAAACGAAAATCTGTCACCTGCTGTTAATGTTAGAGGAGTTGTTTGGTCCTGTTGCTGCTGTGTGTGCTCTCCTGCTTCCAGCCTGGCAGTCCTCGCCTTCGCTCTGTAAAAAAGGAGTCAAGATGACTCATAGGAGTGATGAGGTAAAGGCTCTGGTGACCTGTTGAGCAACACCGGCGGCTTCACGGTCAGGATTTGGGGCTGTGATCAGCAGCAGACAGCTCGGGGAGGAGCAGGGACGAGTGTGACAGCCCGTGTGGCAGCTTTGGCACTGAAATAATCCTCCTTCCCAGGACTTCTCAGCTGGAAGGAGCCTTTTTTGCACTGATTTTA
Source organism: Harpia harpyja (assembly GCF_026419915.1). NCBI lineage: Eukaryota > Metazoa > Chordata > Aves > Accipitriformes > Accipitridae > Harpia > Harpia harpyja. Next base: position 104,058,770 of record NC_068940.1, read on the forward strand.
GGCATCTTCTTCCCCACCTTGATGAAAGAGGAACAGACCTGTATGGCAAGAGATCAGTAAAGCTCCAAATGAGAAAAAAAGAGAATAATCTTCTCTCAATATTTGAGGAAAGCCTGTTCTGTCTCAGCCCAGAGTGATTCAGTTTAGCTGCAGTGTGCAGGGGAGTTTTCTTACATGCATTTACAGACAGAGGCCGAGCCTCTTGGGTTATGCTGTTATCTCATAAGCAATCACTCTTGTCCATGCTAGGGTAAATGAGAAAAAATTTGGTATGAGAGGAGGGGCTCTGGGTGCAAGGGAAACTGCAGGGTTGGTTTTGAATGGCAACTGCGATCACCTGCATTAAGATTTGCCCAGAGGGTGGGACATAAATGCTCATGTCCTCTGCAAACAGGGTGGGAAATTCTTTAATCGTCCATCTTGCATCTCAAAAAAAAAAAAAAAAAAATCCTTGGACGGGAAAGCTTCATCTTTCCCCATTCCCTGTGCTTGCAGTAAATAAAAGCTGCTCCCTGCTGCTTCACTCGCCTCTCTGATCTCTGGTGTTTCTCAGCTCTGGTCTCACTAGAGGTTTGAGCTGTGTCCTGCAGCTAAAAGCAAAGAAGATGGGATGGGGCTTTCTGCAGGGCAGCTGTGTGGCTGGGGTGGGATGGCAGGGGCTGGGCTCACTCCCCCCGGCTGGAGGCACGTCCTTGAGGCCCTTGTGAGGGCTCCCATCCCTCTCTGCTTTTTCTCTTTTTGGGAGAGAGGAACTGGCACCTCCCTCTGGAGGGTGAGATCTTCTTACCTGGTCTCCCTCAGGTGACTGTCACCCAGATGTGGGTAGGACTGTGCCTTCATATTTTGGTAATTAATGGCTATTATTTCCTGAGAGAGAGCAGGAGATATTGGGGGTGGGGGTGTAATATGCCTCCTCTGGGCCCCAAAGCTTTGGCCAAGCTCTCCCTTGGCAAATCGGGTCTCCTGAATGTTAGCTGGGAAGGTGTTCCGACTCTTCTGGAAATCCCACCCACATGGCATCACATGGGGTGCTGCTACCCATGGGGCTGATATGCTGCTGCATCGCTCCGATCTTCATCCTTTGGGACCTCCGTGGTGATGCAAATGGCCTTACTCAAGCAGTGTCATTAAAGCTGATTGATAGATTCACATGCCAAATTAGGCAGGGGGTAGAGAAGCTTAAAATGTTTCCACTTGTGACTATGAGTGGCTTCTACTCATGGTTACTCCATGTCTGGAGGACTTTGCTGCTGTTTTGGTTGGATTCACCATGGGGGTAGGTCCCACCTGGGACCCTGCTTTAGAGGTTGGGTTTAGAGACAACCGTAAGATGCTGATGGGATGTATTCATCATCATGCTGGATCCAGCACTGGGTGGCCATTCGCAAAGAGAAACTCTGGGGTGGCTGCGGCAGGCACCCTAGCTCCTTTCCACTTGCAAGGCATCTACAGCAACGGGATGACGCACAAGTAACGGCACTGGCCAGTTTCTCCCAACAGCATGGGGCGAAATGGCACTGCAGCTGCACTGTCAGCTGAATTCCTCAGCTGCAAGCCTCATTTTTCCTGACATACTGCTCTGGACACAACGTGAAGTCCCACTAATGCTGTTTGCCCAGAACTAAAGGTCACTTATATCTGACACCACTGGAATCGCTTTTCTGAGGTTGGTGCCACGGGGCGAGTGGTCCAAAGAATGAAGCAGATGTTTCAGCTTTCCAAAGGGAGAACCTATCACATAGATCAAAGACAGTTAACTAAAAGATCCAGTTTCCCACCCCTGCAAACTAAAATACTGTATTTACCTACCTTCACATGCAGCTTCAAATGTGTCTTCCTCAACATGGGTCATTGGCAACTTACAGATTTAACCTCACTGTACATTTGAGGAAAGAAGGCAAAAATTAGCTTTTTGTGGTTTTTGATCAAGCTAGGTTATCCTTCTGAAAGAGGTTGTTGTACCTCAAACAAGCCATGAGCACCAGATGGAAGTTCCTGCATGGTGGCCACTTGGAAGTTAGACTGAGCGAGTGCAAATCCACTTCTAGCCTCGTGTCCTGGTTCGACTGGGATAGAGTTAATTTTCTTTCTAGTAGCTGGTATAGTGTTATGTTTTGGATTCAGTATGAGAAGAATGTTGATAACACACTGATGTTTTCAGTTGTTGCTAGGTAGTGTTTACTCTAAAGTCAAGGATTTTTCAGCTTCTCATGCCCAGCCAGCAAGAAGGCTGGAGGGGCACAAGAAGCTGGGAGGGGACACAGCCAGGGCACCTGACCCAAACTGGCCAGAGGGGTATTCCATACCATGTGACGTCACGCCCAGTATATAAACTGGGGGGAGTTGGCCTGGGGGGGATCGCTGCTTGGGGACTAACTGGGCATCAGTCGGTGGGTTGTGCATCACTTGTTTTATATATTCCAATTCTTTTATTATTATTATTGTCATTTTATTATTGTTATTATTATCATTATTAGTTTCTTCCTTTCTGTTCTATTAAACTGTTCTTATCTCAACCCGTGCGTTTTACCTTTTTCCTTCCAATTCTCTCCCCCATCCCAGTGGGTGGGGGGGAGTGAGTGAGCAGCTCCGTGGTGCTTAGCGGCAGGCTGGGGTTAAAACATGACACCTCGGCAAGGTCCACTGGTCTCTCTGCTCTGCCCCTCGGCGCTGGGAAGTGTGAAGCAGGGACTGGTCAGCAGCTACTGCTTAATTTTGCTGAGGCTGATGCTGTAGCACACCATGTTGGCCTAACACAAGGGCTTAAGTTTAAATGATAATATGGAGAAGAGTCCTGGAAGGCCCTTTTGGTGTTGGCTTTTAAAGGCTTTTGTCTCTGTCTCAAAAGCACATCAGCTATGTCTGGACTGTTAACCTAAACAAGACCAGGGCCAGAGTGTGGGCTCCTGTGGTCATCCACAGCATGATCCGTGGCATGTGCGTTGTCCCAGACCAATTAATTCTCCCGCAGACGGTACCCGGCGTCATTCCCAACATGCAGGCAGGACACTGCAGCCCTGTTTGGGGTGAGGATGTGAGCTGTGGGGTGCAGAAAGCCAGCCCTGACCCATTTTATTTTTGAGTATAGACGTAGGATGCAGATTCAGCTCTATGCGGGAAAATAACGCCCTCCCCAAAATGAGCCAAGGGCATCGTTCCCCTGCAGACCTGCCTGGGCTTTGAGGGTAGATGGATGTTTTGGGAACTATGAGCCAAGGCAGAAATAAACTAGAAAAACAGCCTGGGAGCCAAACCCAGCAGAGTTCCTCAGTGCCTCATTAGACTCCCTAACGCCTTGTCCGATCTGCTCAGAAACATGCAGAAAATTTCTCCCCTGGACTAAGGGCCATCCATGAAACTCCTGGCAGGGACCTGGCCACTGACACTGGGTTTGCATTGGGACCGGTCTCCGCCACCCATGCCCTAAGTCACGGGTGCTGAGCTCCACTCGCACGTCTCGTGGGTGACCTTTTTTTTTGGCAGCCGTAAAAACCCAAACAAGAACTGGAATAAGGTGATTAGGTCCAGGTTGGGTCGATGCAATGAGGTGGCAGTGATGGGCAGAGTGTGGCCATCTCTCTACTGGGGCATTGCGGGTGAGGGGTGCATCTCACCATCCCCTCCCATGGCTGAGGACCGGTCTCTCAGGCTGGATGAGACCCTCCACCTCACGTGCTGCTGGCCCCCAAAATCTTCTGTAAGAGAGAATTTTTGAAGAGGATGGGGGAGGAGAGTCCCCTTGTTTGTTTGTTCCTTCCATCTGTGTTTGGAGAGCGAGGATTTATGGAAGTCAATTCAACTGTCTGTCTTGCCTCGCCTGATGTATTTCTCCCCATCCTCACTTCAGCGCCATCACGGAAGAGTTCAGACAAGTGCTTGGGCCTGATGCTAAACCCTGGGACGTGGAGGGAAGCACACTGGGAACAGGAAAGCAGCGCTCGGAGCGTGCAACGCTACGTTAACGTCCACCTCTCCTGCAGCTCGTCTGTCACTGGGAGACAGCAGCACGCTTAAGTCCACCTCCACCTTACAGAGAGGGAGGTGGAGGTCCAGGCACAGCTGGTGGGAGAGGCTGGGATGGGAAGCAGGTCCAGCGCAGGGTGCAGGCACCAGCCCCGGAGATGTGCAGCCCCGGCGCGCTTGCACGCTCGCCAGCTCCGCACAGCTGCTCCCCTCATCTGCGCGCATTCAGAGCCGCTCCATTCAGCAGCACCGCTTCCTGGAGCTTGAAAGGGCTGCTGATTATTTTTAATGAGCCTTCGCCTTGCTGGAGGTTTGTTTGGCACTGATTGCGTGGGCAGTGCCGTAGCACCCTCTTGCCAGGCAGGTTTGCTCACCCTCCGCTCCCTGGCGTTGCTCAGCACCTATGGGGGAGCTGGGGGGGGGGGGGGGACCCAACAGGTTTGGGGAGCAAATGTGCAGGTTGTGGCTCGATCATTGCCATGCCCCGCTCGAGGATGGAGGACCCCTATGGGAATGCAGGGTTCTGAAATGGAGGAAGGCAGCATATCCTCCTGCCTTGCTCTTGGAGAAGGTTTGACCTCCACAATGTTTGCATAGCCTCCAGGGAACTGCATGATGCCCACTGGCTCTGCCCTCCTCCCTCCCACCTAGCAGCAAGGTTAGGATATTTGGGAGGCTCCTCCCTTGCCCTGTAGCCTTCCTGCACAGCTGCCCCAGCAGCTCATCCCAAAGCTCATCCTCATTCAGCTCATCTCAAAGCAGGGCAGATGATTCACATCCTATAAGTGCCTATATCTCTCCATCAGCTCCGATGGGATCCTGGGATGGAGAGCTGAGCTGACTGTCTTTGGATGCTGGATCAGGCCCTTTATACTGTGGAAGACTGAGTAGCATCCTGGTCTTGCAGGAATTAAAATTAATGTGATTGATAGAGGGTGATCTCACAGCGATAGCTGTGCAAGGTGCAGCGCTTGGGACTGTCGCTGGAAAACCATCAGTTCTGCTGAACATGGGGCTGCTCCATGCAGTAACTGCCTCATTCATTAGTCCATGTAATCTGCTGGGACATACCCTGTTGAAACCTGCTACCCAGCTTTATTTTTTCATGTTACTCTTGCTGCAAATTTTTTTTTTTCCCCTGAGAAATTATTTAAACAGATGGCTGAGCTTGATATTAATACACTTATTTCAACATTTGCATAGAGCATCTGTTAGGAAAAAAAAAAAAGTTTTGCAGGTTTAAAAAAATAATTTTTTTTTTTCATCTTTGACTTGAATTCCAAGAATCTCAGAAGACGACTACCTCTTCCAAGAATGTATAAAAGCTTCATTTATATACCAGCAGGATGCCACTCCACTGAAATGTCACTCACTGGCAGATGATTTGGAAGGGGAGAGGGAAGTGAATGTGTATGTTACAGAACTGATCAAGTCTAGACCAAAAAAGGGGGAAACTTTTAAAAGCAAGCTCCCAACCTAGTCTTCCTGCTGTTATTTGGGTCAGTCAAGTAATTTAGAGCCAAATTGTCTCATTTTCCTCCTTAAATAGTTCCTCATTTATCGAGCTGTTCTGCCTGCATTGTTGATTTGGTATGTGGTGGTCATCTCCTGGCCATGTCCCGGGTTCACAGCAGGCTGACTCCCCCTTCCCCTCTCCTCCTGCTCCCTTCTTTATTTTTTCATGTTACTCTTGCTGCAATTTTTTTAGGGTGGCCTAGATGAAGCTGTTGAGAAATTGCACCTTTTTCTCTTAGACAAGATCTGACAGTATGTCTGAATCCCGTATACCTCTTTCTTCCCCAGTAAAATGGTCTCCTACGATAATTTTGGATTATTAATTTTTGGACTAGCCCTCAGAGGGGCCACAATAAAAATAAAACCTCCTGAAGACCTATGTGGCTCATCACTGGACATTAACAAGGGGCCATTCCCTTCTGTCCAAACTCTCTGGGTCACCTCCTTGTTAAACCCCCAGGGCCAACGCTCTTCTTCCACCCAAGGGACTAGGCTAGTGCGAAGTTACTTTATTTCTCCCTTTTATGACTGTATTGAGCAAAGCCAAATAGTAAACATCCTTCTGATGTTTTCAGCTGGCCTCCACATCATGGAGTCTGGTCTGATGAACTTTAATAACGATGTCTGCCCATTGCTGAAAGCTGTAGGTCAGGCTAAGCTCTGAATCCATATGTGCATTTGTGTAATTGCCTCCACAACAGGATTTCTCTCTAAATACTGTATGGTTTTAAGAATGTGGCTTTTTTGCCTTCAGATTTTATTCTGTCTTCCACAGGATTGCCACTCAAGTAGCACGGAGGATGCAGTCAGACAACTAAGTCCCACTTTTTTACTTGTGATGGAGATTCTGATCTCAGCAGACCTCAGCTGTAATGGAGTCACTCAAGCTACAGCAGCGTTGATACAGAGTAGTACCTTTGATCTGGAGTCATTCTGGATTCAGGGCTTCACATTGCAAGGGCAAGAATAGACTTTTCAGCTGTATCTCAGACTGGTTTTCCCTTGTTTTTTTACATCACTGTATCCAGAGGCACTATGGTCTAGGGTATTACAGGCGAGAGGCAGGATTATAAAATATAGCATATACATGCTTTAATTATTTTGTCAAAATGATTTATAAGCTCTAACTTTCTGGAAAGTACCAGGCTGTACCCGTGGACTGATCTTTTCTGGTCCTTACCTGCGTTAACTCTGAGGACCTGCTCGTCACCTCTTCCTCCCACATTTGTGCTCGGGGGACGGTACTTTCCTGAGTCTAGCAGCCCCTTAGCTTGACAGCAACTATGGACAAATATTTTCCAGCTCCAGCCAATACATCACATGCAGCCCCTGCCATCCCCCTCGCCATCCACCAGCCACCCACCCCACATCTCCACACCAGGGTAACTCAGTTTATCCCATAACAAACTTTTCTGGCAGGGTGTCAGCTCAGCCAGAGTAATAGAAAATTTACAGCCATAGCCGAGGCAATGCCAAAAATACCTGGCATAAATGACTGCATCCCAGCACACAGGTAACGTGGTTGTGATTTGTGTCCCTTGCAGTGAGGGAGGAGGGAGAGGAAGGGGTGCTGCTTTTTGAATATTTTTCCTGTGTTTTCACTTTTTCATGACCTACTTAACCCATTGCTGAAGGGTATAAATTATGGCTCTGAAATATAAGCAGGGGGTTTGCAGCCTCCATGCTTTGGATCCGGCTGCTTTATCACTCGGTTCATTCCTCACAGTTTTACATGACAGCACAAGGGCTGAATGCGATGAATGGTATGCAGATAAAAACAGGGGAGAAAGAAAGGCTTTCCCTCAAAGGCCGAGAGCTAGTGGAAGAGCGAAGGGGAGGGAGGATGGAGGGGAACTTGCCTGGGGGAGGCTTGGAAGATGCTGTGAAATGCCTCTGGAGCAGGCGGTGGGAGACGATACACAGAAAGAGCGACGTCGGAGGCCGTGTGATGGAAACCAGGGGCTGGATGCAACCCCACAGGCACTGTGGGGTAGGAAAATCGCATCCTTTTGCACTGGGATGATGGGGTCAGAGGCAGTGATGGTCACGCAAGGGTATCCCATATTCCACCCTCTCTCTGTGCAGACCCTGGCTGCTCCAGCCTCAGACCCCAGAAAGTGAAGAGACCCTGCAGGAAAGCTGAATGCTGTGCCTGAAATGCAAGGAGGCACCCCTACAGCTTCCTTCATTGCATCAGTTTTTAAGGTGTAGAGCGAAGACGTGCCCCTTTTCCCTTGCCCTTTGGTGGAAGGAGGGTGGGAGGACCAGGGAGGAGGAACTCCTGCCTGCTCTGCTCCTCTGTGCTGAGCTGCCTTCCCTGCAGGATCCAGTGCTATATTTAGATAAGAGATAATACGAGGGAGGGTTGACACGGCAGAGGACTTGTTTCATCCTGGCTGGGTTTTCCAGTCGGGAGCAAAGCAGTGAAGCCTTGGGACCAGCTCTCTCCCTGCAGACGGACCGGGAGGAGGCTCCTGCTCGTGTCCAGAGGCTGGAGCTGGGGTCTTATGCCTCGGCGGTTTTCCAACCTGATGGGATCCAGGTTTTGTCAGCAATAGTGGGGCCAGAGCTGGGTCACAGCCCTCAGCTCTGAGCTAAAGGATGAGGTTAGAGTCCCTGCATCTCTCACCCCAGCTCCACCACAGACACAATTTAACACAGCTAGAAAATGCTGAGTTGTGGATTCTCTTTATGCCCATGCTAAAACTTTGGGGAAGGTCTGAGGCAGGTTGTGAAGAGGCATCCACACCCATTCCTGTTCCTGATCTCCATATACCCGCTCAGAAAGTAAAACCATGCAGCTTTGCCTCCTGCCTGCTTTTCATGAGAGTCTGGCTCCAGAAATGTGCTCCCTTGCTCTGGCCATTTCCATAATTAAAGCAATAAGCAGTGGATGTGATTTAAATCAAGCCTGAGCTCTTGAAAAGCCACCTGTGGTGTTAAAAGCAAGTCAATAAAGTGTGTTAATAGAAGCGTTAACATTTCAGCAGCGTACAGGAAGCGTTAATTATGACATTCCCTGTCAGGCAGGTTGTTCCAGCGTCCCTTAAGGAACAGGCAGTGGTGACGGGTTTTGGGTCTGAGCATTGGGCTCCTCAGCAGCACAGGTCATGAGGGGAACAGTATCAGGCTGGGCAGGCAGAAAGCATGGGAGAAGCAGTCTGATTTGCTAGGTAGACCCCTTAAATGCAGGCTGGTATCCCACCCTGGGTCCCAGAGCCACCGGCTATCTGCTATTCCAGCACCTTCAACTGGGATTTAAACACATCTTCTGCCCACAGACAAGGGCTGGCTTGAAATCACCCCAGGACAAGAGAGTGGACTAAAGCATCCTTCCAGGCATCAGTACCATCACCCTGGGGAGCAATCACTGCAGGCTGTTTGCAGCTTTTGCCATCTGTCCCATGGGTTGTGTGTCCTGCTGTAGGCTCCCAGGGGTCTTCTCTGGCACAACCGTGCACCTGGTCCTTTGCTCATGAGGTTGAGCCCAAGTTATTAATTCCGTTTATCTATCTCCTCCTTGGCAGTTGGAGGTCCTCTCTGGCAGGCATGAGCCATTAAAGGTCCGGGAAGAGGTATTCCAGCAGCAGAATGAACACAGGCCCCTCTACCTTCAGCCCCTGTTATCCCAGGGCTGGTGCATTGGGATATTTGGGAACAATTTGGACCCATCCTGGCTCCAGAAGCAGTGCAGCTACAGATGTATTAAGATGTGCTGGGCCCAACTCTGCCCTGGGCTATTGCAAATACCTTTGCCTGCTTATAGACTTACTTTACCCAAAGACTGGAGAGCTCAGTCCATGAGCAGTTTGATACTGATATTGTTCTAAGTGGAAAACAGAGGAAAATGGAAATGGGGGAATTTTACATCCCCAAGTGCCAAAATATTCAAACCAAACAAATTTGTCCTGAATTTACTGTCTGGAAAAAGCATTGCAAAATCTTTGCTCTTCCAGACTGTGATGTGTCTGCTCACATGTGCACAGGGACAGGCTCCAAGGAGAAACAATGACACCAGCACCTTCTCAGAAAAGCCCTGAATTAGCAAGATGCTTGGCACATGCTTAATATTAAGCATATGCTTTAATCCATCCCCCACCAGCACAGCCCTTAAACAAGGTGGGGAATCTACCCTGGAGCCAGCCAGTAGCTGATACTCCAGAGCTGTCAGGTGGGACTTAAAACATGTCCTCAAGTGCTCTGTGAGGCAGGGGCCAAAGTCCCACTGAGTCAGCTGAATGTCTGTCTCTCCATTTTTAATTAAATTCCATTTTTACAGTAGGAAAAAAGTGCTCAGGAGCATTTGATTAGAGCTTTTTCAGTTTTTTTGATCAGCATGGGACAGAGAACATGTTCAGTTTGTCATTAAACATCCTCTGACAGCTTCTACAAGTCAAATACTTGCCTTTTAAAAAGATGTTTTATATTAGATTTCTCTCTCTCCCATACTTGCTGCTTCATGATTTTGCATTCTCCAAGTGAGCCCTCAGTGTGTATGGAGGACAGAGAAGCATTTCTGCTTGCGCTGCCCCATATAGTGTGTGTCCTACACAGCATAGACCCTGTTTCTGCAAAGCTTCAGGGGAGGCGGTATCCTTACCCCCCATTATACATGGGGAAAATGAGATGAAGAATTTGAGTGAATAGACCAAGGGCATGTAACAAGTTGGCAGCACAGCTAGAAATTGGGGTACTTTGACCCTGGCTCCTTGGACTGTGCCCACTAATACAAACCGCACTTGGGATGCAGGTATTTATCTCTAAGGATGAAGCTATTCTCTTAGTGCATCAACCGCGCTTAGTGCAGCCTCCGACTTGATTTTTGTCAAATGAGTGTGTGGTTTAGAAATTCACAGACACAGGAGCCTGGGAGAGCCTGTGGGACATGGAGAGCAGCTGCCGGCAGAGTCAGAGGATAATCCTGGAAACATCCCAGCAAGATATGTCCTCTCCTTCTCCCAGACAGGGTGGATAACACAAAGGGGTGACAACCTGCTTGCAGGGCAGGGCAGCATTCGCACACCACCTAGGGCTTTAACACCCCAAGGATGTTTTGCCCGGTCTGTGTCACATGCACATCCATGCAGCATCGATTTACCGGTGCTGAGGTGGCTTACGGACATCTCCAAGGGAATAGCAGCTCAAGAGGAGCTCCCTGGGGTGGAAGTTTTGGGGACAGCAGGGTGTGCTCGTTGTGTTGTTCAGCACCGTGGGTCCTGCCAGTTGACGGGGAGAGAGCACATCTCTGTGCTAAGCTCTTTCCCAGCCCCTGTGATGAAGCAGGTCATGGGTGGATGAAAGAACCAAGGAGGGAATGAATGGAAAAAGGTAGAAAAAGGTTAGCTCTGCATCCGTCCAGGATGCTTGCACAGTGTGCCGCTCACTGTGATCACAGGAGATGCCGTCTCTTTCTTCAGGCCTCTGCCTCTTGGGGGTTCATGGCTGGTGCCAAATTCCCCTTGGTTTTCTCCTCCTCTCTCTTTATGAGAGTTGTAAGCTCCTGAATGGCTTCTCCCCTCTGTCTTTCCTACTAGCACTTTCATCTGACGTGGTCGGGTCCCTCACTGTTGCCTAAAACAACCCCTTGCTTGCAAATGTGGCCTCTCAACATATCTTGAGCTCTCAAGATTGTCCTGAATATGGAAGAAGGGGTCCAGAGAAGTGGGCCATGCCTGGGTGCCCCCAGAACTAGGGCTGAGGTCTTCCTCCCCCAGCCCACATGGGTGGCAGCTCACCCTATGTCATCTACTGAGCTCTGCAAGAGGAGGAGCAGAGTTCTGGAAGGAGAGGGTATGGTGCAGGCACGTGTCATGGTTTAACCCCAGACGGTAACTAAGCACCACGCAGCTTCTCACTCACTTCCCCCCCCCCCCAGTGGGATGGGGGAGAAAATTGGGGAAAAAAAAACAACAACTTGTAGGTTGAGATAAGAACAGTTTAATAGAACAGAAAGGATGAAACTAATAATGATAATAATAACAATAATAAAATGACAATAATAATAATAAAAGGATTGGAATATACAAAACAAGTGATGCACAATGCAATTGCTCACCACCCACCAACCGATGCCCAGTTAGTTCCAGAGCAGCGATCCCCCCCAGGCCAACTCCCCCCAGTTTATATGGATATGCCCATATGACTGGGCATGACGTCACATGGTATGGAACACCCCTTTGGCCAGTTTGGGTCAGCTGCCCTGGCTGTGTCCCCTCCCAGCTTCTTGTGCCCCTCCAGCCTTCTTGCTGGCTGGGCACGAGAAGCTGAACAATCCTTGACTTGGTATAAACGCTACCGAGCAACAACTGAAAACATCAGTGTGTTATCAATCAACATTATTCTCATACTGAACCCAAAACATAACACTATACTAGCTACTAGAAAGAAAATTAACTCTATTCCAGCCGAAACCAGGACGGTATGTCATCACAATGGACATGCTGGTCCTTCCTTCTCAGATTATCGCACAAATATCTTCCCTGCTCCCTCTCACTGTCAGGAGGAAGGAGATCTGCCCAAGCAAATCGGTTTTTGCCCTCTAAATTCCTCACCCAGGGCTTGACAGCAAAGCCCACTGCCTGCTGCAGTGCAAGAGCTGCCTGGTCCTCCCTTGTAAGACCCTGGTGTCTGCCTGTCTCCATCTCTCGCCTTTCATTCAATACCTTAAACTACCAATTTTCGGTGCAGGGAAGACCTTGCAGGATGTATACAACCTGGTATTCTGGTCTGGTATTGATTGTTTCTTTGGTACTACTTCAACATGAATGATTAAAGCCCTGTGATAAGGCATCCCCTGCCACTCACCACAAAGGCAAACTTACTGTTTCCATCCTGGCTGCTTTGTCTGTGTTCAGACTCTCCAGGCATTTCCTTACTTGGCGTTTATCACTTCCAGTATATCTACATGGACTTTATTTTTCTTACTAAGACAGATTGAAAAACCATCAGTTTCTTGACTGCTGTCCCCTTGGCCTGTCACTAAATATTCTTCATCTTAGGATATGCTCTTGAAAAACATATAGATTCAAGTTCTGCCTCTCATGACTGTCATTTAGCTAAGATATATATGTTATTATTCATCTCTCCAGTCTCTCCTTAGAAGCCAGTCCTTCTACTCACCACCGTGGCTGGATTCCCCCGTTACATATAACGTCTGCCTTTTCCCTGGATGGAGATGTTATTTATTGCCTCTTGCTCACTTGGCTACAGAGAGAATAAAACCGTCCCCGCAGTTACCACACTGCTTTGAAAGGTGCAATGGCCTCATTTCTCCGGACTCCAGTGTGAGCTATGGCTGCCAGTGAAAACTAATGTCAGCGGCCGCCGGCGGAGATGAGCTGCGAACACCAACCGTGCCAGACCTGCAGAGCTCAGCGGGTTTTCTCTGGAGATCTAGTGGTCATGGAGCGTGGTGGAGACCGTGAATCACCCCTCACCCTGAGGGTGAGGCAAGGGCTGACGGTGATGACGGGATGGGCAGAGGGAACTTCTGCCACGGCTGCTGACTGCAAAGCGGGGTGAGAGCTCACACAGCTCTCAGTTAAGCAGTTCTTTGATTTTCACTGATGCGCAGTAATAAATTCACTCAATTCAGCTCGATTAACAAACTTCTGGGACCCCTGAATGCGTGCAGCAGAACGTGCAAGCTTGGTGGACCAAGCGTGGTGGTGGCCAGAGTGGAAGATGAACCCACCTCCCTTTCTCTCCCACTTGTTCCAGTTATCTCCTTGGTACCTCCTCCTACGATGGGGGAAATGTCAGCCAAGCTGCAGGCAGTGACTGCCCTGAGGACTTTGGTCCATGGGGCACGCCGGTGGGGCAGGGACAGGCTTTTCGGTGCAGGAGGAGGATGGCAGATGGCTGAGAGCTGCAGGGTCAGCAGAGCATCCTTGTCTCAGCTGTGGGGTGAGGGCAGGTATCCAGCCTGCATACGTGGGCACGGCTGGTGGGCAGAGCAACAGCTCCTGCCACTGCACGGGGGACCTGCCTGCGCTGCTGGGCATTTAACTGGAGCATCCTTCTGTCATCTCCCCAACTTCACTAGAAGCCAATTCACAGGCCTCTTGCTGGCTTCCTTCTCCCAGAAGCTTTGAACCACCCCAAAATTGTAAGTCAGGCCCCACAGCATCTTGAGATTAACTGGGGGAAAAAACATCTCCATCAGGGTTTTTTTTTTAAAAACAAACATACGTGGGGTGCTTTTCCTGGCTGGCTATGCTACGTGGGGTTGGACTGTGTAGTGCTTTTCACTTTTTCAGGCTGTTCCTTGCAGTGATGAGAGACTCATAAAATCATCTTAAAAACCAAAGAGAGATTTTGCATACAGTTTAGAGCTCCAGGAGCCATGGGCTTTTTAAAATGAAAAACCAAATAGATTTCTGACGTGACTGGGGGAGCTGGGAAAGCAGACTCCAAATGGTACACAAGCTTGTTATCAAATGTCACCATCACCAAAACAGACCAAAAGAAGGAAAACCCTGGGAGAGTTCAGTCCCTTTGCAGAGCTGAGAAAGCCAGGGCTGCAGAGCCCGTTGTTCCGCTAGTACGTCGATTTGGGACAAATACTTAGAGATACAGTCATTTTCCTAAGCAGGACGTCAGCTGCTTGATGCTCGTTAATGCTAATGAAAATCATACAGCCTGAGTTTGTGCTGCAGCCAGCAATTCCTCCAAGCGCTGCCATTTTCACTGTCATCTCAGGGAAGAAGCTGGAGCAGAGTCCGAGATATTGAAGTTTAAACCGGTGCCAGTTTTAAACGAAGTAAAGCCATCGTAGAGTATGCAGAGGGGTTTATTAGGTTGCCCTTGAATTTTATCCAGCTGGATAGGAAGCACTTGCCTTTATAATAGTCCTAATAAAAATAAAATAAAAGTGCAGAATTCTCCACCAGACTCCTAAGATAATTTTTTTGGGATGCCTGCACGGGGAGAGCTCTGATCCTGCCACGTGCCCATGGGGTCCATGTTCCACCATCCTCTACAGGGATGGTGACACACCAGCCCCGTGCTGCTCTACGCACAGGCCAGTAAAGCTGCTTCTCCATGACATGATGGAAACTATCCCTTAAAAACCTGACTCCAACCTTTCCGCTTTCTTATCCGCTGCGGGCAAGAAGCCAGGTTAAGGTTTTGTTGGTCAGGAGTGTCCAGACCACAAGGATCACACGTTTCCTATGTGATCTTGGCCAGCCTATTCACCTCTCGGCCTTAGCTTCCTTACTTTTAAAGTCTGGGCAATAACAGCCTCTTAGAGGAAGGAAGCGTGAGGATTCATGTGTTAATATTTGTAAGACACTCAAGGGATACGTTGAGGAGGTCCATAAAAATGTCTAGCAGCAATGAGTAATTTTTTTTTCTGGGCATATCTTGAATTCAGCCCAGGCTGCTATTGTTCCCAGAGCACCTGTGGGTACTAACCCTCTGGGACACTTTCCTCAGTGCCATAAAGATGGAGAAAATGGGAGGAAAAAAGAAAATTTCACATTGCTCTGATGGGTAGAGCCTTCACTCACAACTATGTATATCAAACCTGCACTGAAATCTGGATTAATTCCCAAAGATTTTTCCATTTTTGGTCTATTTTTTCAATGTTTCCTTTGGTGACCATGCTAGTAGCTGGCTGGATCTGAAGTATTCACTCATTTGTTCCATGATTAGCAATCACTGAAGTGTGTGACTCTCTTGACAGGTCTCAGCAACAGCTTTCATTTCACACAGGCCTGGGGCTGAAAGTCCCCACTTGGTTTGATTGCTCCATTGGAAACATAGACTGAATAGCAAAGGTGTCAAGGGGGAGAAACCTAAAGTTTACATTCACATAACTGGGAAGAGAATTTACTCCAAAACATGCTGTTTTAGGCCTTATTTCTACATTGAAAGAATAAGACCACTATAAAAAAAAAGCTTTTATGGAAAAGTGGCTGTCTGATGGTGGGCAGTAGAAGGTGATCCATGACTTTACTAATGAATAAGGTGGTGTTCATGAAACGAAATTTGAAAGTGTTTTCCATTCTAGGAAAGCACTGGAAAAGCCTGGCTCTTATAATAAGACATTACTTCATTTGCTTTGCTGGTGTAATCTATTGCTTTGCAAAGCCATACAGTCTTGCCTGTGCATGCAACCACTAGCATGGTGCTGGGAGGACTTCTCTGTTTGTCCTTCAGGGTGGGTTGTCTTTTCATGCACAGATTAAATATGTAGCACTGTGGAGACCCTGATTTTCTGCATGGTAGCCTGGAAGTCTTAGGTCCAGGGAATAAGAGGAAGAGCCTTTATCAATGACATCTATTTTATCAGGACTCCAGGTTAGCTCCTGGGTGTGAATGCAAGAGTTTTGGAGAAGCTGGAGAAGTGCAGCGGGGCAAAAAGCAAAGCACATGACCTTGTGGTTTTGTCCATCTGCAACGAGAAGCCCTGCTTGAGCAGTAAGAAACGGAGAGGCTGTCGCTGCAGATGGCTTGCAACAGCACCTTTGCACTCCCTGCCTCCCGGCTGGAGACAGGGATGCCAACAACCAAACACTCATCTGTTCCCATACTGCCTGGATTGCACCCGGATGGCTTGCAAACTGGTGTAAGAGCTCAGCCCTGGCGTGGTTACAGGGGCAGTGAAGCAACGGTGACACCATCCTCAAAAGAAAAAGCTGCTGAGAACGTGGGAATTGCTATAAATAACTTCTTGTTTGGTTGTAAGCTGTGCAGCCCCCATGCAGACAGGCAGAGATGTGCTTCAGGCCAGCATCCTGAGACTCACGGTTGTTCAGGCTTACCTCTTACAAAGCCAGGAGGGAGAGGTGAGCTGGATTAGGGCAGACCGTTGATTTTTAAGGCTTGTGAAATGCGGCCGTCAAGCCTTCTGTATGCACGTTTGCACAATGCAGAAGCAAACGTAAAACTAGCGGAAGCCCAGGGCGGCCCAAACAGGAGTCCTGGAGGGTACAAGACGAGGTCTTCTTGCACTTCTGGGAGACAGCTTGTGAAAACAGATGTGCTCTGACAGAGGCTGGTTTCTGTAGCTGGGAAAAGAGTGTGAACCCCAAAGCAGAGGGGCCTTGATGAAGCACAGCTTGCTGCCAGGGATTCCTCCTCCCTCCCCCTCTCCCTCCTCCGAGACACTGACACTGGAAATGGTCCTGCTGATTAGACAGCGTCTGAGCTGACGAGCCTGATGCTGGAACACGGAGTACTGTTCTGATGCCCACGTTTTCAGAAGGAAGTTGAAAAATTGAAGAAGGTGCCAAAAACAGCCACAAAAATGATACGAGGGCTGGAAGAAATGGCTTACAAGAGACTTACAGAGCTTGTGCTGTTTAGCTTATCAGAAAGAAGATTGAGAGGACATTATAGCATATAAGTACCTTCTCTTGGAAAAAAAAAACAAAACCCCAAAACAAACCAGGTACTATAGGGGTCTTTAATCTATCAGAGCAAGGCATAGCAAGAACTGGTGCCGGAGGGCAAAGCCAAAAAAACTCCAGCCAGGAAAAAGGATTTGTGTTTTCCTCCTAACTGTGAAGGTAATAAACTGCTCCGAGGAGGGCACCACGCTCCATCTCCTTGGATCCAGGCAGATCATTTTCTGATGATGCCATCAGTTCCTGGGTGCTGGACCTCAGACAGATGTGGTCTGCCATATCCTGGAGCTTGAAGGAGAAAATGCAGTGATCCCTTCTGGCTTGAGGCTTTCTCATCATTCACAGCAAGGCAGGAAGAAAGACACCCGCTGTTAGGTAACCACAACCCAAACCACAGATTTACCACTCAGAAGCAGCCTCATGTCCTCTGGCAAAAAAACCCCAAGGTCTAATTTGCAGCTGCGGACCATCCCCTGATGTTCAAAGAAGAAATGCCCAGGGAGTCAAATGTGGTGGGACGTGACACAGGCTGGTTTTCAACTTTGTGTGCTGAGATACAGCAAATATCAGGCGAGCCTTGGTCATACCGTGGGCGAGCTCGGGTCAGACAGACCCTTGACCCATCTATGAGATCTTTCTCTGGTGGGACTTCCAAGCTGGTGCCCCCATAAGAGGCCGTGCGTGGAAAGCCCTTGCCTTTGCTCTGTGGCCAAAACTGCATTGAAAATAGCTCCAGGCTTTGCATGATGCAAACTCAGGAGCAGCCCCCAGAAATAGGCAAGAACCAGTGGTGTGGTTGCACATACCTCTACAAGGCAGGGCTGGCCTAAATTAAGGGCTGACCGGAACAAGAAAATGACCTACTGGAAATAGCCTGGCCCTGCTCTACCCCGGTGTCGTTTCCACCTGCGTAATGAGGTGTAAAACATTCCCCAGTCGAAACATTAGCTTGTTTTTATGCTGTCTCTGACTAGGTGAAAATACTTACTCGAGGCATGGACAAGAAAAAAAATAAAGCTTTAAATGCTTTAACATTCAAGAAAAGTACTCTGTGTACCAGGAGTTTTAGTGATCACTTTGGGAAAGCCAAGCGTCTGAGCAAATTAGCCTTGGATCTGAACAGCCTTGCAAACGGCTGTCTAAGAGTGAGCAAATACCATATTATTAAAGACAAATGAAAGTAGCAATTGAACTGAAGAAGACAAAGAGTTTTGCTCGTGTAGATGCTTAACAATTCTTTCCTGTGAGCGCTTCTGAGATCAAACCTGATAAGAGCCAAGCCTCTTTTATATTCATTGGCCTCCTAACGATTATTTAGTGAAGGTCTTATGCAAATTACACATGTCACAATCCCCACCGCTATTGGGAGCCAGTGGTTCATTTCAGTTTGAAGATTATGGTGCAGTGTAAGACTTGTTTGTTCAAGAAATGCTCTCACTCTAACCTCCTCGAAGGGCTCCATTAAACACAGCATTTCCACGTTCATCAGGAATGCGTCTCCTATTTCCAATAAACACAACAGCTAATTAGTTAGGGAGAGGGACCCAAAGAAAACAAACATGGCTGGAACGGAGACTGGAATTTCTGTAGCTTTTGAAATCCAGAGAAGGTTTTTGCAGCTGGGGAGCACGATACCAGGTGAGGTCCATCTTACACTGTTTGGCTGGGCACCCGTAAAATCCAAGACCACGCTGCCGTGGCAGAGCGGACATACACTCCCTGTGAGCCCAGATTGCTCCATATGTAGCCAGGAGCCCATGCAGACCTGTGCAAATGTGTTCCAAAAGGGCTTTAGCCCCCCCTGGGGTATGATATAAAATTCCTTTCATGAGATAATGAAGAGGCAACATGCTACCTACTTTCCCTTCAGTGCGCTTTCTCCCTGAACCTACTGTCAAGGGAATTATTTCCGTCCAGCTGAATCCTAAATCCTTCCCACATCAGCACGGGTAGGATCTGGCCATCATCACCCAGAGCATCACCCCTAGAGCATTTGCCCAGTGCTCAAAGAGGCCATGTATAGGCTTGCGTGAAACAGGGCATTCAAAACCCCGCATGCTCACATGAAAGCTAGTGCTGTGCAGTCCTCATTCCCTGGCAGGCTGCCCGAGCAGCCAGATGTGCCTGACACATGGCGGGACTGACGGCATCACACCATGCAAAGATCCCTGAGCAAGCCTGGAGGGCAGTACCAACAGAGAGAAATTAGCTCGATGCGTGGAGACCCAAGGGATACCAGCGGCAGCAAGGCGGTTCACTCCTCCGCTGCTGCCGCCGTCCACAGAGCAAGGGCGTTCAACACGGACTGGGCATTTCTGTGCCGTGCTCTGTAGATGTGGCCTTTGGAAAGTTCCCCAAGGCTGTTGTGCGGCCGTTCCCTCGTGGCTAACTTGGAAGGCTCCTTGCTGCCTACCTGACTTCTGCAAGGCTTAGCATCAGGGGACCAAGTCTCGCCGTGGGTTGCATGGGAACTGCAGGAATGTGGGCTGCAGACTTCACTGACACTGCAGTTTTGGTGTTGCTGCTCAGAGCCTGCCTCCTCCACGTGGATCTGGTGCTGAGTCCTCGCTCCCATCAGCCCTAAATTTCTAGCCGAAGCAATCTCTGCATTGAGCCTGCTCCGCTCTGGCTCTTTAGATAGCTAATCTTGTTTGGGACTCCTCCTAGCAACAGATATGTTTGTGCCCAACATGATAGTAAACAGGAGACGTGGAGTAAAAAACATGCAGAGCCAAGAGAGTGAAAGAGGGGGCTCCCTATCTTGAGCTGAGTAGCTGGCTTGGTTTCTCTTTTTTTTTTAAGCTTGGACTGATTTCATGAGCAGAACAAGGCATCAGATGTTTTCCCCTTCCTTGTCCACACTCTGTGTCATCCGCTCTGTAAGACTGTGTCGGCTCTGCCAGAGGCGGCAATGACTGCCATGGCCAAGTGAGGAGCGTGGTGCATTCAGCAAACACACAAAACTCCTCTCACAACTTTGCATGCTGTCAGGATCCTGCACTTGTATTTAATCTATCCTTCTTCTGCAGCTTTTTTAATGTGGTGGTCAGGATGGGCCAGAAGCTGGAATCACTCTTTTTATGCACCCCAGTCTGAATATATTGCAATATTTGTTATATATTTTACTTATTACATATATATAGGTGCAGCCTGTGAACATCTAAAATGCAAAACTGTGATTTTTGTTTTCAGTACAGCTGGATCCAAAAAGTGGAGAATGCGGCACACGCTGTCAAACCCAGGCTCCCAAAGTCCGCCCTCTGAGTCTTTGCTCTGTGCTGATGAAGTTGTATCTAATGCATGAGGATTAAAGAGGGTCAAGGTCAGATTTACACCCACCGGGCCAAATCAATACCCAGCTAAGACCATTGATTTAAATGGCTGTTCAGCATAGTGGGATCTGAGAGGCGTTGGAGCAGACAGGTTGTCTCTCACACTTACTGCACAAAGTGACTCAGAGATCCGTTCAGACCTTTGTAACAAAGGTCTCCAACTGCTTTTTTGCAGCATTCTTTAGGAATAGCATCCGAGGAAGAAGTATAAGTCAGGCTCCAATAAGCTGAACCCATGTGCTCTCTGGCATACACCTGACTCCTTCCCTCCCTGCCCTGAAATCATGCCAACAGCGAATCTCCAGGACGTTTTGTGGGCACCTGATCGTCTGCCACTGTTCACGCTGGGCAGCCCAGATCCTTCCTTCGTGGCCCAGCCATTCTTCGAGGTTTGCCTGAGCCAGTTCAACTCATGACGTTGGAAGAAAACTATTCCTGTGTTTTTTCCTGGCGCAGTTAGTTTTCTGTCTGAAGCCGCTCACAGTGGGGTTCAGCAGCCACAAGGGAAGAGGCAGGAGAGCAGAGCTGGGAGGGAGGGAGGGAGAAGCAGGAGGGATGGGAGGAGGAGCAGGACCTTTGTCTCCTCCCTGGGTCCGAGGAAAATGCAGGTGGGTTAGCACTTGCAAGTAATTTCCTTGGGCCTGTATCTGTGTTCGACACGGGAATACTCGCTCCAGGCTACTTCAGCCCTTCGGGTTGAGTGGAGAAGAGTTGTTCACGTGTCCCCTGCAGAAGAAGCTCTGTTTGGCTGCTGCTGTGATGGAGCTGCTCCCTGGGGCCAGCTGGGCTCATCCCAGTGCAGAGCTCGCCGTGACACTGGCCCAAGTCTCAGCCACCAGCCCCGTGCTTTCCCATGGGAGAGGACAGATGCCCATCACTATCTCTGCTTCTGCTTGCCATGAACCACAACGTCCTGTGTAGGTGCTGTGTGACGGTACGGAAAGAGGGGTGCAGTGCCTACAACCTGGCAGCAAAACCCCACTTACCAGCTCCAGTCTGTGCCAGGCTACCTCCCATTTCCAACTGGGAAGTCGTGTGCTTCACGCTCATCCATGAGCAAATCTATTCACTGTACCTTCTCCTCTTTGCATCATTAGACCTCGAGCTCCTATGACTTGCAACTCAGATTATGGTAATTTGCGGTCACAACTCCCCCCCACCCCACCCAAGTGCCTCCTCCCTCTGGGTGTATTGTCATTAAAAATCTTTCTAACTTTTGGCTAATTGGCACAGGTTATGTGCATGCTTCAGAAAAAGGGTAAATCATTATAACCTCATGCTTCTGTAGTCAATTATAGATTGTTTTCCCAGCTCAGCCGATTTGGCAGGCGGTGGCATTGCAGTAAAAAATGAAAGCCTTTAGCCAGCATGCCTGATGTCTCTGCTTGAGAGCAGCTCAAACCAGAACCCTGTATCTCAGTCCGCGCCCCAGCCTGGGAATAGATGAGCTTTAGATGTGAGCCTGTCCCAGGACTATGCAGATTGGGCTAGTCTCTTTCTCTTATTCATTCACTTGTTCCTTTTTGGCCAGGTCAGAGATGCTGCTTCTCAAATGCAGCCAGGCTGTGGGGTCAGCCCCTTAGGACCATCTCTGCAGGGGAGGATGCTCAGGTGGACCCTCACCACTGCTTTGATCCTATCCCTTTCCTTGGCCCTTGGTTTCCCTCCTCCAGTGCAGAGGGGAGATTCCCTCCTACCTGGGCTCCCACCTTGACCTCGGGTGCTCTTGCAGGACAACATGACGTAGTTTCCAACTGTGCGTGTACTGCAGTGCACACAGAGACACGGGCACTCGCATTTTCTCTGATGGTTCAACCTCGCCCAAGCAGCACAACCTTTGTGTCCTGGAACAAATGTTTGAGGAATGTCTGGGATTCGTGTTCACAAAGACACTCGTTATCTCGCATACTTCAAGAATTAATTTACAAGAGCACTGCAATTTCTTGTCTAGACACTACCAGGGACTGTGCAGGGGCACAAAACCCAGAGAAGCAACCGTGGACTGAAGGGTCTGAGCGTCCCTTCGGCCACTGTTGCAAAACAGAAGCTGAAGTATTTCTTTTTGCTTTAGAAACTTGAGCAAAACAAGATATTTGTACAAAAAGCAGGACTCTGGAGCATGCATCAGGGCATCACTAGGCAATGTCCAAGTGCTCTGTTTACCAGTCCACCACCTGCTAAGGCAGCGCTGATTGTGCAGCCATTCAGGGAATTACAGAGGAAAGCACTTCCCGAGGTTGCTCAAACCAAGGGCAGCCAGACAGCGCCTTCTCGACCATCTGCTACAGAGTTCAGTGCAATGCAGCACAGAAACACGGCTGCCTCCGTGGTGAGTTAGGACAAGCCAGGGTTTTCAGCCTGTTTAGCTCCATGCCTGCCTTTAAAAGTCAGTTCTTGCTTTCACGTCACGAGCATTGTTTGTGGTTGCAAACCACCCATCTTACATTTCCCTTTCACACCCCCATGGAAAGGGCTGTGTCACATTTTGGGGGTTCCTAGGTTAAGCCACGACACTAGGATGCACCACCAAGGCAGTGCTGGATCAACAGGTTGTCATGGTGCCACAGAAGATGTTTCTGGATGGTCTAGTCCTGAGCTTGCGTGGTGAAACCTGAAGAAGAACATAAATCACAGTGCATCTCAAAGGTTGCTCTACTTGGGATCTTCCAGTTAAGATGGACAAGCTGGAAAATGGCTCCTAACCTGGGATCTTCTGCTTCTTTTGCTAATCTTATAGATGAAAAACCTCAAGTTTCTGGTTGGCTGTGAAAACAAAGGCATATGTCCTTCATCCTACTTGGGGTTCAAAATCTTCATTGATGTACAAGACCCCAGGGCTCCAGCCATTTGGCAACCCATAAGAGTGCTGAATGTGCCTCTAGGCCATGGGAGAGGACCAAAACTAAGCCTCTGAGACTGTTTGTGAGCAGCCATCTGCTCCATAATAGGAGTGAAGAATTAAGTTGTTTGGTCCACTTGGCTTATCCAACAGAAAATTAAGAGGCATTTAATATCTTATTATTTAATGTCTGCCAGTATCTGTGTAAGGAACAGATTTCTGAGAACAGGTAGCTCTGTAACCTTGCTGGGGCAGTGACCAGAGGGTGAGAGCTAGCACTAGAAAAATTGGAAGCAGAAATAAGGCACAGTTTTTAACAGTGCGAGTGATTAGCTGGTGAAAGTGCTTCCTTATGACCTATGCGCGAAGCCTTTAAATCACTTCTGGATGTTTTTCTAGCTGATAGACTGTAACTCATCCAGAGGTTATGAGCTTGTTGAAGGCATTCCCAGATAAAAGGCCTGAGTGGGCAGAAGAGACGGGCTGAAAAACAGCTGCTCCATCTGCTGCTCCTGGTCCCAAACATGGAGAAGAGCAGACCAGACACCATAACCTCACCTGCAGTTTGGCTGTGGGTTTCCTCTTCCATCCCCAGACTCTTCCCTGGTGCTGACATGAGATGCTGAACAACCATTCCTTTCCTCTGACCCAGGGCTCTGTGTGTCACCTGGGGTGAAATAACCAAATATTTCTGGAAGAGCGGGACCCGATTTGTGGTTTCTTGATGGAGTCATTCCTCACGCATCAAGGGACAGCAGAAACGGGCTCTTACACTGCAGTAGCATAAATTCCCAGGAAACTCGACAAGATTAAGCAGGGTGCTGCCCGCCTGCACCGCCTGACCTGCAGAAGTGGTGGCACTGATGGTGGTGAGCACCACATCTCAGTTCCATGGAGAGCTGAAGTTGGATGAGTTATTCCCAGATGCGATCCCCGCTGAGCTCAGTGCGAGTAGTCTTGCCAGTAAAGCTGAGCACGGTCATTTCTATGCAAGAGCAAACCTGGACAGGGCCAAAGATATTAGTGTTATGAGTGGGGGTCACCCAGCCCAGTGCTGGTGTTTCCACTAAAACTGGTCACCCTAGGCTGCCTCCATGCTCAACAAGCCCAGTGGGACTTTCTTCTCCTCCTCAACCTATCGCCCAATTTAGGGCAGAAAAACCTCATCCTAAAAGTGTCTATTTTTCTTCACTGATCATAAAGGGAGCCTGGGGCGAAGGGGTCAGAGATACACGGCAGCTTGTGGATATCTGATGTTAGGTAAGGTGCACCCCATCTGTGTCGGGAACACGTGGCTCTGCTGCGGCTCTGCGGCGAGACGGGTCTCATCCTCTCCTCCCCCTCAATTCGAGCCTTTTTCTGAGGTGCTTTGAAGAAAGTCTTCCTTTGCAAAGGGGCTCAGTAAGGCCCTGAGCTCAGTTTGGGATATATTATTAGGACAGCAATGTCCTAATAATATCCTCAGCACAAAGCACGGGGAGACTTTAGGAGGAAGGAACACGAGGTTCTCCTCTCTCTTATTCAAACAAGTCTAAATTGCAGTGCTAGTTTTTTTAGCCAAATGTTTTTTTAGAAAAAAAAGGGAATTCAGCTATCCAGAAATGCCGTGCAGATTTGCGTCAGCTTTTGTTGAATTGCCCAAAAATAATAAAAAAAAAAGAGCCTGTAGGAATTATTTTCAATAAAGTCTGAGGTTTTCATTTCAGGATTATAAAAATCAAGAAAAAATAATTCACTTACAAATAATTTCTTATTTTTAACATTGCCTCAATTTTATCTTTTACAAGTGTTTAAAATCTCACAAAGTCAAAACCCCCCCCTTCGTTCCCAGCTTAAACAAATGCTTTCTTCAGCAAGTTTTTTTCCTTATTAACTGATTGATTGATTCACTTCAAATTTTAAAAGAATTGCATTTCTGGTCAGCTTAAATCTGAACTTTCAATGAACTATAGCAGTCACTGAGCGGCTTTATAAGCTTAATTAGTTAATGAAGTGCTTATTATCAGTGCCAAAGATTTCTTTGATGCAAATTAATAACACCTAGAAATGTAAATAACCCCCCAAAATCAGTTCTGAGAAAATCACATTGACTAATTTATTTTAAACACAACTAATGGGTTATATTGCTTGGCCAGTTAGTATCGATTTATTTTAAGCAGTAATTAACCATTCTGTGAGTAAGAAATGTATTATCTTTTGCCTGTAAGAACATGTAGTTATAAAGACGGATCAATACTGATCCAGCTAAAACCCCGCTGCACTGATAAATTGCTGCCGTTTGCATTTATTATTTATACTGTTTCTTAGGTATCCAAGTACATTGTATACAAGTGCATTGTTAATTAAAAAGTGATAAAACATCCTGTTAGTTTATGGGCTGTGGTGAACCCCACTGAGAGAGGCTGGCACAGGGTGCAAGGGGGAAGACCTCCCGTCCCTGCAGAGCACGTGCGCGATTATCACAGTGGTGAGCACAGTTTAACCTTCCTCCTGCCCCTGATGTTACCTGACCTGGCCTGATTTCTAGGAAAAATGCTGCTCACAAGTCTCCCAGCCCAGCTGCACATGGAGGGGCGAGCCTGCCTCTTGCATACGGCACGAACCCAAACCGCTCCGTTTTCTCCACCCCAGCACCTGCCATCAGCCTGCCCTGCCCGCTGGAGCACCCAAAAATGTGCTTTTGGGGCAGGTGGCAGGCATGGACCTGGTGTGCCACCCACGGCTGTGATTCTGCTGTTCTGGGTACCACCATCTCTGGGTGATGCTGGAGTGCAACAGCTTCGCTCCCCCCTGCACCTCTGTATAACGCAGCGGGCAAGCACCATGTATCCTTAAAAAGCCCCTATAACCTAGTGGGCAAGCACGATGTATCCTAAAAGAGCCTGTATAACTTAGCAGGAAAGCACTATATATACTAAAAAACCCTGTATAACCAAGCAGGAAAGCACCATATATACTAAAAAACCCTGTATAATCTAGTGGACAAGCACCATAAGTACTAAAAAGTCCATATAACCTAGCAGGCAAGCACCATAGAACCTAAAAGAGCCCTTCTGACGACACGAGGTGCACACCACTTTTTCACTCCCTTTTATACATCTATGAGTTTTCTGCAGAATGCAGATTGCGGTGATCGCCGCCGCTGCTGGGGAGCTTCTCTTTCCTAACAAGATCTCCAAAGCAACTCCCCCTTGCCTCCAGTGACAAAATGCTTTTTTTTTTCTTTTTCTTTTCCTTTAAATACAGCTTTTGGCTGTTCTAATCAGATGGTATCACATGGTTTAAGGTTGTAATTTTTTTAAAAAGCACATTATTTATTTATGCTGGTTTTGCTACATAGTCCAGCTAGGCAAGATTTTGCCTGAGGGTTGAGCGCGCAGGCCTGATACAATAGCCTGCGTAGTGTGTCTCACAACCAGGCAAGCACAATAAGCAGGCAGACACAAGAGTAAACCGTTGCCACATATTTTCCTCTTCATACTTTAGTGTTGTGGGATTAGAGTGTTTATGTTAGAAATTTTTTTGTTATTATCTTCTATGTGTAGAGTAGTTAGAGAGCTGCAATGTTGCTTAATCACATCCTACATAATTTACCTTCTTCTACCCATGCCCTCTTGTAGTGTCTACTCAAAAGCCCCAGCTCCTGGAGCCTGGCGATTATTCAGCAGTTTAAGAACTTTTTTCTTTCTTAAATTAAAAAAAAAAAAAAGTTTCTTTCCCTCGTGACTGGAGAAAGCTGCTTGAACAAAACTCTTCTGTGAAAACAACTAACACGCATGGTTTTTAAAACCCTGTGGTTTTTTTCCAAATCCAGTCTTATGATTTTTCGTGTTGGCTGAGCAGAGGGGAAATCTGCCTTATGATTGTTGGTTCTCGTTAGTGGCACTGTCGTGATTGTTACATGTAGGAATGCGGCTGCTGAATCTGTGCGGCTCTAATACAAAACACCAATGCATCATCCATCGCCTTCCTCTGCAGAGCTGGGATGAACGAGGAATCCCCGCGGGACACTTGGGACATCCAGGGGGATCAAGCCAAGGCACAGGGCAGCCACCTCTGGAGGACTCAAACCATGGCTCGTCGAAACTTTGGGGATAGTCAAATGACGGGTTTTTGGCACTTTGGAAGCTGTATATGCTCAGTATACCTAATTAATGCTCTTCTATTCATCTTGGATATTTATATCAATATCACAGTTAATTACAAGCAATATTTATAGTGTTACACCATGCTATGTATGCATTTATAAATTGAACAAGGTAGTTTTATATTTACCAGAAATGCAGAGCAGAAGAAAATGACAGTGATCTAATAGTTGTGAACAAAATATGTCTAAAAATATGTCAAGAAACTGGAATTGTTGTATGGAGGAAATATCAACATAATGACATTTGTCTTAAAGACAGCAGGAAAGCATCAGAATAGCAGAACTTTTTGCAAGTTAATGTGGAAGGCCTGAAGTGAGACATTGCAGAATTTGGGATTTTGCCTCAGTTTTCAGAGGTGGGGAGTGAACAGAAAAGCTGAGGAAGGGAGCAGTGAGGAACTGCTCTCAAATTCCTGAACCAAACAAAATGTTTCTGAGTGCCTAGAGCTGCATCACGGCAAGATGCCGGAAAGTTTCTCATGGATAAGTTCTGCTAAAATTGCCAAGTCCTTGCAGATGACTTGGGTGTCAGCAAAACCTCCCTGTCCTATGGCAAATTTTGTTTCCAGACGACATCCATCTCCAGCCGTAGTGTGCAAGTCTGTCAGTGCAATGGTTAGGTGGTACCCTTAGCTGATGCCAAAGTGCTCTTCTCTGTGTGTCCATCCTTGGGTGATCCTCTTGGGCTGCCCAGGGCAGAAGTGGAGCCTGCTCCCCGCAATGCCACAGCAATACCATCACGCTTCTCTCCATTTACCAACCCCGCTAGCTGCCGGCTGGACATCCCGGCCCAAGGAAAGCCTGGCTTGTTCCTGGAGAGCGGAGGAGAACTCATGGAGATGCAGCGCCCGAGCCCCACAGCCTGGGAGCAAAGGGCCAAACTCTTCCCCTGGGAGAGATTTCATGGACCAAATTGTTTAGTGGAAAAAGTTTAGGAAGTAATAGCTTTGAAGTCAGTGGGACTGATTTACACTGTTATGTGGCCTTACTTCTAACCCTAACAGCATGAAAAATAGCTGCCTAGAGTGGTTTGATTTCTTTTTTTTAAAGGCAGATCGACTGTTATTACTGGAAAAAGTGAACAAAGGTTCAGGGGCACAAGGACATCTTCAGTCTTCTAGGTGGGAAAACTTTCTTTAATTTCTCCAGTTGTTTCAGATAAATAATTCAAATGATTGAAACATTAAAATGTCCCAAATTTAGATAGTAACACCTCAGTTGTAAATAAAATTATGTACAGTATGTATTCTATTACCACAGATAAATTATAAAAACAAAATATTATTTATATTTATATTATTAGAAAACAAACCTTTTATCAAAAAAAAAAAATACCCCCAGGTAAAAGCTGCCCCTGTTTTTCTCTCTGTACCAAAGAGCTTTGAAAACTTTGGGGTCCAAACCTGAGGGGTGCCCATCAACAACCTCCTTTGAAGCTGTTGAGGACTGAGGACACTTGAATCCCCGTAGGGAAAGGCCCTGAAAGTTTCTGAGGACACTTGAATCCCCATAGGGAAAGGCCCTGAAAGTTTCTGAGGACACTTGAATCCCTGTAGGGAAAGGCCCTGAAAGTTTCTGGACCTCAGTTACAGAGGGAAACTGGAGCAACCTGGGAGTACTCAGCAGCTGTGCAACCCAGGCAGGGTCATTGGTGGAGGTTTTGGGACAAAGTCATATTCTTTGGACTTCATTGAAATGAAGAAAAAAGGAAAGAAATAAAATCAGGGGGAAGTGTTTTTATCATAAACTCCTGTCCTCAAAACGCTGTGGCAATAACAAATGCATCCTCCAGCACATAAAAGAGAAGAAATAAAGGTTAAAGCTGGGTGGAACTTCATCGTATTTTTTTTTTAAACCTTTTTACTTTAATTGCCAGTTGTGATGGCAGGGAAAAAAAAAATGTAAAAAGCAAGAATAGCTAAAAATAGGTCAGATAAAAGGCAGCATATCTAGCCATAAATTATCCAGAGCCCAATAAAAGCTCAGTGAATGAGACAGTGGAATGTGTGGGGGCATGAAGACATAATGATATTAAATTAGAGCTTGCCTTCAAAACTGAAGAGGGTTGTGAATTACTCTCATTTAAGAGCCTTGCAGTAATCGATAGCGGCTTTTGCTGCCTGTGGACAAAATCTCATAAATTCCCCTTTATTTTAGGTGTCTGTGCAGGAGGAACGCGTGCCACGGAGGCTTCAAGACAGGCGAGGGGAGCGGGTCCCCATGCGGTTGTGGTCCTGGCAGTGCCCAGACTCTTCATTTCAACTCGGATTCACTCCTCCTTCCCGCCCCCGCTCCCAAGGGGAAAGCAGGGTGCTAAATGCTGGATGTGCTAATTGCTGTGCCATCGCACTTAAGAGGTAAAACACTGTCAAGATGGGCTCCCTTTGGAGAAGTTAAATCTCCCTGAAATCCTCTGCCTACACTGTGTGCACCATCTGGCTGGACAGCATCTCCATAATGTATCGCCGGCTCTGATTGATTGTCTTCTCACCATGTTTAGACCAGTGTAACCCCAATATGTAGGAGCAACATAGTTTTCCATCACATAATTTGAAGATCTTCTAGTGAGTGCCCAAAGCATCCAAATTATTCACTTCTGCAGCCACCTGAATTTAGCAGAGCTGCCGTGTACGTCTCCTCGTAAGCCCTGTCCCTTTGTAGATGGGTACCATTAGTAGACTGGTACAATTTCCATGCTTAGAAGTTCCTCATAGTCTGAAACCTGCCAAGAATTGCTGGTGTCTTGATGTCTAGGGTGGGAGACAATGGCATGACAGATGTCTCTGGGCACAGAAGGTCTGCAGAACCCATTATCCCATAGCCAAGACTTACTATGGGCCACAAAACTCTTCCTAAGACCTTCTAACACAATTAAGACCTACAATAAAAGACCACAAGTACAATGTGCCACGGAAAGAGAGGAAGACACACAGAGGGCATCTCCCATGTCCCAAGGGGATTCATTAAAGGCCTCCCAGAGGGACCTAGAAAATGAGCGATGCCTCATACCATGGAAAAGGTAAAAAATGCCAGCAGTCCTAATAAAGTCCCAGGATGATCCAAGCTTCTTTGCCTTTCTGCGATATTTGCATTGCCTCTTGCATGTTAATAATTAACAGCAATCTGCTTCTGGGACCATTACCTTGGGAGTAACGTGCCCATCTTCCTGATGGGCTTTAGAAAACAAGCCTTCACGACAGATGGACATGTTCCTTAGAGCCACAGATGGGCATGATCCTCGGAAGAGGTGAGTAAGGACAGGTCTTAGCTTGGCAATGAGGAGGAAAAAGCCTGCTTTTGGCAATGGCACTGGCCAGAGGAGTTATCAGGAGCGTTATCAGGATCTTTGGAAGGAAATGGCCCTGCCGTGAAACCCAGCATCCCTCGTCCAGCCGGGGTTTCTCAGCTCTGCATGTGAGAAAGCAGAGGCCAGCAGTTATCTGCATTCCTCTCATTCCACCAACAAAGTCTCCCTGAGGTTCATTTCCTCTAGAAAGGTATTAAGGAATATTAAAGGGATAGGAATCTGCTCATTAAAGACACGTCCGGCAGATCCCTCGCTTGCAAAAGGAAAGACTGCAGGGCTTAATTTACCCAATTGTTGATGATTGATTAGCAAGGCCATTTTAAAATGCTTTTGATCCCCCAGTCCCCTCATTACAAGCATGGCTGGGGCTGGAGCGTTGGACTATTCCCAAGTAATCTCGGAAGCCGTGGGAGCTTTGAACAAGTTTTTATTAATATTCCAATCGATGAGCACGAGGGAGCAGATGAAGAAAAGCATTTTGCTGTATTGCATCCACTGTGCCAGGTTTTCAGCAGGCTTGGACAGCTTGCTTGGCTGCGTAGCTGAGCTGCTGGGTGCTTTCCACGGCTGCACGCTGGGTGTGCAACAGGACCTTTGCACGTGCGCTTGGCCGTGGCAGCCCGTGCAGCTGCAGCAATTGTGCAATGCGCTTTAGATCTGCTGTTGCAGTCACGGCTGCTTGCTTGTTGGAAATGGGTCTGAAATGCTGGGCTACAGGGGAAACGCACGTGTGGCAAGGCAGGCTGGGCTAGAGCTGCTTTGGAATATGTGGAGGCCCCCAGGTCATAATGTTTTTAAATGAGTCTTTTCATCTGATGTGCTAAAATTTTACCCACTGTGAGAGGGTGAAGCAGTTCAGAAACAGCAGACCAACCCAAGGAGAGCCTGTTCTCTGAGAAGAAACGTCATCTCTCCAACCTCAGTCCCCAGTGATATGATGAACATTGCAGGCAGCATTGCAGCGAAAGGAGGGTGGAGAACAGGCAGAGAAATGGCAGGACAGGTCCTGCCACTGCAGGCAGGGCAAAAGCCAGGAGTTTGGCATGGGAGAGAAACCTTGCATGAAGCAGTCCCTGGCGTGACTCTCGTGCTTCAGGCTATCCCTATGTGAACAGTCACATCCCAGTCTGGTCCCAGACCTGACTCTGAATTTGCATCCAGACGACCTGGAGATCTGACTCCATAATTATGCATTTGAAGGCTGCTCGGAGTCTGGGCTACTCAGGAGACGCATGTGGTGCCAATTTGGGCTTGGGACTCTGGAGACTCATTCAGCTGCAAAGTGATCACAGGTAACTTCTCAGACACTGATGACCACAAGAAGCACGCTGAGATCTGCTGATGAGAAGCCTTCTGTACAGAGTAGGCATTCATATTGTTATTAATCAAGGTCTCACATCTTACCATCTGGTTCCCAGCCTGGTTTCCAGGTGGCAGCAAGCTGTTCAGATGGGCTCGCTCCCACCCACGGCAGCCCTCTGGGCTCCAGTGCCTGTCAGCGTGAACATGGAGAAGATCTCTTCTGAGCTGTGCTTGCAGCCCTGCCTTTTTCATTTGCACGCGTAAGGATGGGGATGGTTCAGAAATCAGAGATGGCATCCAGCTCACCTCGCTTTAGATGGCTCCAGCACAAATGTCTCTCTCTGAACTCATTGCCGCAGGTTCCTCCTTCAGTCGGTGGACTGAAACAGGCACTTTTAAGACATGATTCATCTGTTCTGGTTTAGATGCCAACTCCAGGATGAATTGTGTGCTAGTCTCCATTGCCCAGACTGTTTAGATAGATCTGAATTGTAAAAAAAAAAATGTTCAAGCTGACAAGCTTAGAGGTAGACATCTACAAGGGAGATAAACCAAATGAGATGCTTCCTAGTACAGGCATGGGAAAATGTTTCCTGTAACTGGAGACTGGCAAGGTTTACTTCGGACCAGAGGACTTGACTCTTCTCAGCAGAGATTCCCATGAATAATACTAATAGCAGTCCCCACACTTCCCTGGGTACAGTCATCCCCTCTGCAAATTGAGAAATAACTATATGTGGAGCCCCGTGATTGCAATGCAGCGACCAAATTAAACACCTGAATTTAGGTCCTTGGGTGTGGGTTTCTCTGTGTGAGCAAGGTGTCTCAGCAGCTATGACAGTCAA
The DNA here is from genome assembly GCF_026419915.1 of Harpia harpyja. Classification (NCBI taxonomy): domain Eukaryota; kingdom Metazoa; phylum Chordata; class Aves; order Accipitriformes; family Accipitridae; genus Harpia; species Harpia harpyja. Next base: position 104,091,374 of record NC_068940.1, read on the forward strand.
TGGAGATGCAGTTGATTGATAGTTTGCATTGGTTAGGTGTGATGCAGGTGACCAGGCATTAAAGTGTGATTCTGTTGCCTAACATAAAAGACGATGGCATTTTTGATGTCATAAGATGTCACACTTGGCCTCTTGCTACAGAACCAGAAAGGCACAGGTCGCATACAAACGCAGTGTCATCCAGGTCTGGTGTCTGCCAGGTGCATGTGGATGACTTGGATACTCTGGGACATCTCAAATGGCACAAACCGTCTATATTTAGGCAACCAAATTGCTCCCCTGTGACACTGTGAGTCCACAGGCTGAATTCCAGCCCAGGTCACCACCACAGTGAGGACTTAGGCAAGCCACTGTACTCCTCTGAAAGAAAGCACTGCCCGGCTCTGGGTTGCTCTTCTGAGCCCGGTGACGGTGTTTTGCAATAACTGCATGGTCCCATGGCAAAGGTGTGCGCTCTGCTCCTGGGTGTAGCCACACTGGTTAGTTGTGCTTTCCTGTTAGCCTGTCCACTAACATCTCCCTCCTGGAACGACACGTTGAACAAATGGCAGTCAAGGAAAAAAACACGGAAGCAACAATATCTGGCAGGGATGTGGTGGCCTTAGAGAAAATTTCAGACAATCACATCAGACCTGAATTAGTTGTCATGCTTGTTTTTGTAGCCTGGCAAAGTTCTAACAGCAGACATTAGCACTATGACTTTTAATGTCAACATAATTTTAAAGGACTCAGTGTCTTAGAGCTGAACCCCATTGTGCTAGACATAAATGCAGAGCAAGGACACAAACCGCTCAAATAATTTGAAAGATCAGTTGCATGTTTTTGCAGTGTGAAGGAGTGATTGAAGCTTTTGGGGTAGCTTTAAGCCTGGGTCTTCACTGAGGTGAATCCTAAAGTCGAGATTAAACTTCATAGGCATTCATTGAAATAAGTTACATACTCCAGGGATAGTCTTGGTGGAAGATTGAGTCCTTAGTTCCCAGTCAACCAGAATTCATCCTTTTGAGGTTTTCTGAGCACTTAGTTCTGTCGAGCTAGCTGGTTTATCAAAAATACAGGACTGGAGGGTCATATATAAATTGAGGCTACATTATTTGCTGTCAGGTCTTACTGGAAGCTGGGAGTACTTTCCGTTTCCATAAGGTTTTGAAACAAGCTTAAGGAATCCTTCCCAATTTCTCCAGAGATTTGCTTGGAAATGCTGTAAAGCATCAGTATGGATATATCAAGGTAGGATTCATTTTCTTGTATCTACAGTGACTAAAGTCAACATATGACAGCCTTTATATGAGAAGAAAATAGGAAGCAGAAGAAATGCATTGCTGAAAATCATCAGAAAGTTCTTTTTACTCAGGAAGAAAGTACAGTTAAACAGAATAAGTAAAGGTCAGCACATTCAACTTTCGGGTCAATTCTCCTTCAGATTTCATCAAGAGTTGCATTTCTCTAGTGGATGTGGCATTTTAGGTACCATTGACCAGAGACAAAGCAAAACACACCTCCCAGTTCTCCTCGGTAGAACCACAATGTTTGTTGCTCTTCTTCCATTTCCCTGAAGTCAGGCAATTACCAGGCCCTTTCGGTTTTCATTTTTTTGGGGGGAAGTATGTTTCAAATTCCTATGATCATGAAGAAAAGGGTCAACACTGAAAATTTAGAAGGATCAGTTTTTATCAATGTAAACACCTAGCTTTCTTGAGAGTGCATGGGATTTGAATCATCATTTTAAATGGTGGAGTTCGTAATTCTGGACCAGCACTGCCCAAATCAGCATCCTGTCCCCCAATCACTCTGCAGGTGTATAGAGATGGCTGACTTAAGGGGAAGAAAAGGTCGGGTTTGAGCTGGGGAAATAGGGGTGAGGGCAGACCTGAGCAAGACAGAGTCACTGTGCTTTGTCTCCATGCCTGTGATGCCCTCGTAGTGAGTTGTGAGAGCAAACACATCACATACTGCCAGGTGCTCTGGAAAGCACTCGGAGAGCGAGATGAGTAGGTTGACTATCAACAGACTGACTGTCCTCTTTGACTTGCTTTTTAATGTGGTCTCTCACCAAAACACTGTTTTATCCTCCTTTCAGCTTGAAAAGCTGATTCCAGTCCCTCTTCACATGAAGCTCAGCTCTCAGTCTCAGCTGGATATCCTGATAGCTCGTATTAGGTGTTTAAGAGAGAAGTTATGCTGCAACATTTCTTCATGGCACAGACACATCTGATGCACGGATCCATCTGCCAGCTGGCCAGCAGTACAAGGATGGCCAGTAAAACTTCCAGCCTGCTTTTCTAGATCAAGGTGGTGTCCGCAAGCTATATTCATACTGGGACAAATTCTACCCTGGGAGACTCATGGGCAATTCCAATTTTCAATACACTCTCTGGCCTGCTGGAGTTTATCTCACCCTACGCATCACTGTAAAATCTATCACTCGCTGGTTGCATCCTGGGATGTCCCAGTTCACAATCAGTGTCAAAGTGCAGGAAACCTATGGCTACGTTTTCTTCCCCTCAGATATAGCATTTAGGTTAGGAAGGGAGTTGTAAAGATGACTATTACTCAAGAGAAAGAGCCCATTACCCTGTGCTGGGTGCAAATTTGTAAGGAGAAACTTCTCCTGACCCAAGGAACTCTCTGTCTGGACAAAAGGAGGGTATATGAGATGGAGGAACAAGCAACATGCAAGGCAGGACATGGCGCCTGGACTTTGGTCCTCCGAAGTTCAAATCCTCTGAAGGTCTTCCCAGGCTTTCTCCTCTGAACCTGAAATCCTGCTCTGGCTGGGACCTTGGCAAGTGTTGGGGTCCGAATATGCCTCAGTTCCCTCTCTGCGGTAACAGGGTCTCCAGTACTTGTCTGTGCCACTGAAGCTCTCCAAGTGCTTGCAAATTGTTCAGACACCGTGTATGCTCTAAACAAACTGAACTGGGGATTGTATAAACTATCTATGCACATCAAATGAGTGTTTTAAGAGGGGAAGCAGGAAGGTTTTGTTTGTGTATTTTTTATTACAGGATATAAACAGGCAAATAAATAATTTACCATGTGGTCCATGCTTTAAGGCAGCCCGAATCCTTTCCTGCTGTGTCTTTCAGAGCCCTATTCAAAGTCAGAGGCAGGCAAGGGAGCAGCTATACATTTATTTTATTGCTCTGCAAAAAGCAAACAATCTCAAATTAGTTGAAAGTGAGGATAGGAAAGAATGTGGCCATTCTCATCTCTTAGATCCTAGGAGTAGTGTCTCTGTATTTCTTGGACTAGGGTTCATCTCACCAGCCTTTAGATGTCCACATCATGGATATCTCCTAAAAGACTGACCATGGAAGGCTCCCTTTATGGAGAGGATGGGTCACTTCTACAGCATGAGTCATCCGATCTTCTCTGAACTATTTTAAACAGTCAGATAAGCATCATCCTCTGTCTTCTGGGACAAGCCCTACAGCAGGGAGATGGACTGGCAGCACTTGTGGGCTGAGACCAAGAGGTTCAGAGGAGAGGACAGGCTTCTGCTTGTTTTCAGATGGCTCCAAAATCACAGAACTGGACTCCTAGGGACTGCAGATTTAAGGGCACCATATTTCAGCACACCTGGGTGGTGCTAGATTCGTGCAAGAAGCCAACCAGAAAAAGCAAGATCTTTAAAGATGTTTTTAATGGTTGTGGGAATGGATATGCAACCTGAAAACATGCTGAACAGACTTTTGATAGATCACTTGGTCTCCTCCTTCTGGGACCAGACCTTGGATTCAGTCAGCTACATGCTGTGATCTCCATCTAGATTAGTCAACAGAGTTCCCAGTATGGGTTCAGTTCATCACCACTACAAGCTGGTGTTGCATCATTTCAGCCCCAAACCAATCGTGAGACATGGTCACACACAAGAAACATCTAATTTCCTATTCTGAACCAAATCAAGAAAGAAGGGATGCTTGGACATACACACTTGAAGTTGTTAATGCAGAGTTTGGCTTAGCCTTGATATTTGTGTAAAATTGCCCATCACCTCCCCAGGGTGTCTCAGCATCAATGTTGACAAAACCTAAGCTTTTCTTAACTATATTAAGGAAAACAAAGCCCCTTCCCTCCCACCTCTGACTTACCACCTGGACTAGGAAATTTGCTGCTCTAGAAAAGATAGAAAATTAAAGCCACAAAGTAGGTAGGAGTTTCCTCTGGAAAATCCAGGCTTATCAGGACAAACTTTTGGGCATGGAGACAACTATTGTGTTGGAAGGAAACTCAGTGAAATACAGGGAAGGGAAAAGCCTTGTTCATGTTTCAGTAGGTCACAAGGTGCAATAAATGACCATATTATTGAATGCAAATATGTACTCTGGATCAGTTGAATGGCTTTTTGAGTTTGGTTAATCAGTTACAGAATGATGTTGCTTGCTGTTGCCTTTTCAACAGACTTCAGAAAGAAGGCCTTGGGTTTTTAATTTAGACCAGATCTGTCTCTTTTTAGGAAAAAAAGCCCATAGTGTCTATGGCACTGCCAAACCTATTTTGTACAGATTCCTGCCTTCATCAGGCCCTTAGAGGAGAGGGGACCACAGCCTGGCATGATAGTGGATTGATGAGGTATCTCACAAGATCTCTGACCTAAAGGTCAAAACTCTGTAGCCTACTGCATTTTAGCAGCTCCAGAATTCAGCTTCCACCTAGATACAGCAAATGATATCATAGAACCAGAGAATCATAGAAAAAAATTGGTTGGAAGAGACCTCTGGAGATAATCCAATCCACCCCCCTGCTCAAAGCAGGGCCAACTTCAACAGTTGCTCATATCTTTACACTTCTTCAGCCTGTGTTCAGAAATAAGGTCTGTGAGTGAGTCTGCTCTTTTTTAGCAGGAACTGTGCAAAAACTGTGCTTTCCAAGACCTTTACTAGGGAGATCTTGGCAGTACAGCAGACTGGGTGACTTTTCCCTATAGATTACCTTACTAGCGCTCTAGGCATCATCTGAAGTCCAGCCCCATGACTTAGACTTCAGCAGGACCTATTTCCTTTTTCTCCATGTAAAACCCTCCAAAACGAGCCCAAAGCTCTCAGTGTCTCACCTTAAGTTACTAGGAGTTAATACACAAAAGAAGACCACGCTGCCCAGTGCGTTGCAAGAAGATAATGAAAAAGTTTTCAAAGAACACATTCCAACACTTAAAGGACAGGGCTTCTGGGAGATTGTCATGGAGGCAGGATGACACTTTCTGATGCTTTTGACATGTTTAGGCCTGTATTCATTCTCCACTTCCAGGCAAAGCTGGTACATGCTGTGGCAAGAATTATATAAGTAGTGACAGGTCGATATCCCCAGCACCTGATTTTTGCTCAGAAAGAGAAAAAAACCAACATTAGAGATTGAAAATTGCGGTTTATACTCAGGGGGACAGTAGCACGTAGTTCAGCAGACGTGGTTTCTCTTGCTGTCCCACTGAAAGTAACAACTCTGCTTCCACAACACTTCCTTTTCTTCCACACTCACTCAGATTTGAGCTAACCATTATCCCCCATGGCTGCGTCCCACGAGTGGCACTCATGGCCCGTTTCCTCCTTCTGTCCAGCCGCGAAGCGAAGATCATACGCAGGGTAACACGTGGGAGCACAGCTTGCCAGCAGACTGCAGCACAAAACATTTCCTCCAGGTATCTCCATCTTTCCAGGTAGCTAATGACATGGTGGGCAAGAATACTTGAGTTACTTTGAGGAAGCAAAGCTGGAGGGATTTGTGTTGTTAATCACTCATTTTCCTGGAGCAACTGGAAGTGAAATCCTGAAAAGTTTGAGTCAATTCCTGAAGCTTTGTTAACGTTGTCTTCTGGGTCCCATCAGCAAAGCTGGTGTCTCAGGTCAGGACTCGTCCCATACTCAGCATGGTCTGTTCAAGGTCGTGCTAGACCCGTCTGAAAGAAATCCCGCGGCTCATTCCCCTCTGCTATAATTTATCAATACAGCAACCTCACTGAGGAGAGACATCATTCCCAGTTTTAATTCAGCAACTGGTTCTGAAGATATCAGGGTATCCAGTGTTGCTGGATATAGGGCAATGCTCTGAGTGGTTTAGGAGAAACCCTTGGTAAAGGCAACACCGCAGCGGTTGGAACAAAGGATCAACAGCAAAGCTAGTAACACACCATAAATGTCCCCCACCAAACTCTGAATTAAACACCCACTCAGCTGAAACGTTTGAATGATGAATATCATCATCTGGGGGTGGGGGGGAGGGAAATCTGGGCGGCTTTATTTTTTCCAGCGTTACAGAAAGTATTTCCTTCCTCCTGCAGATGTGCAGCTAGGCACTGGAAACAGTTACCCATCAAGTTCAAGCAGCTGTACTCATGTGTCACCAGGCAACGAGACTCCAGGCTCGAGCTGTCAGCTCCTCTATTGAAATTAATAGGCCAGACTGTTTACGTTAGTGGAAATCATCCCATTTAAATATATATATATGTTATGCTGAATACATAACACAACTGTAAATTGGCAGCACGGAGAGAAGGGGAGTGGGTCTGGAGAAGGCAAGATGGAGAGGGAAATGACAGGGTGTAAAAACAGAAAATCCGGGAGAGGGAGAAAACATCCTTGGGGGAAAGATACTAATTCGATGAAAGAAGTGTAAGGAAAGCCAAGAACTGATCAGATACCACTGGAATGAGAGAGAGAAAGAAGAAGATAGTTATATGTACGGATAGATGGAGGGATAGATATATAAGATCCATGCAAAAGCAAACTTGGTGTGGGACTGTATCAGTGTCCCAAACTTCAGAGGTCACTTGGACCAAATATCTCCAAGGGTCAAAAAAGCTTTCAGTGGTAACAGCGAACTTGACACCAGAGAACAAACACAGCCCAGGAAGAGAATGTGCTTTTTTTTTTTTTTCTTCCTTACTTAGTATTCAGGAAAAGCAGCTTTTTTTCTGCAGCATTTAAAGAGAGTAAATAATCAGGAACATGCTGCTGGAAGAGCTGGGAAGGGGCCAGAGAACATGGGTGTGCGGCAGGGGAACGGCCAGACGCTGGCAAGGTTTCCCATGCGCAGAGGTGGGTGATGGGGACTTCTCCATCTGAGCCGGAGGAGAGAAGGGGGAAGAGTTTGCAGCCTGTCTGCACGTGGATCCCGTCTTGGGACAAGGTGATAGCCCAGATCCCCTCCCAGTGGTTTGCTATGATGGGAATCACTTGCTTCCATCAAAGGATCCCTGTTAATTTCTCCTTACAAGCATTTGGCTTGCCTGGGCTTCCAGTGGAGGAATCGCATCCCGCGGGGTTTCAAAGAGGCTGTTGCCATAGCTGTTTGGGACCTCCAAGGTGACACACGGCTGGGGGGACCTCCAAGGTCACTCTGGGCTAGGGGACAGTTCAAGGCTTGGCAGAAACATGTGTCACTCCACCAGGAGGGATTCTGGGGACTTCTCTCTGCCTTTAATGCATCAACAAGAATGAGGAATCATTTCTTCAGATGTCGATAAAATTCCTATTTTGATGAAAAGAAACAAAGAGAGGAGAAGAGACCTTATCCTGAGATCAGAAGCATCATCTTTGAAAAGCGAGGTTAAAACCAGAGATAACCCAGAATTTGGTGGTGACTTAATTTATAAGGGAAATGGTTTCTCTGTCAAGAAAAAAGATTGTTCCATTCAGACCCCCACACTTTTTTTTGCAATCAGAAACGTGAAGCTTCTGATCTGAAAAAGAATGTGCCTTTTTGTGTGTGTAAGGTTGCAGTTTTTAACAGCTCTTTTGCAACGGTGCTGCTGCAGTGAAATAAATCCCCTTCTCATGCCTGCACTGGTGGGGCAGCAAGGCAAGAGCAGGGTCTGGCAGACGTTGAGTTTCCCTGCATTGCCCCACAGCGCAGCCGTGCAGGGAAAGCAGAAATCATTCAGAGGTTAAATATTGCCGTGAAGAAAGCATCAGCCTTGCCTGCATGAGTAAGGTCACAACTCCAGGAGTGTGTAAATGCATTTTTGTTTCGAAGGAGTTTGTGTCACAGTGGTTGTCTCAGCTCTGGGGTGCTGCGAGAGGCGGCCGCTGGAGAGAGAAGGGTGTGATGTGAATAGATCCCGGTATTCAACTGTCAAGTATTAACGGGCCAGGAATGCTGCAGCTGTAAAATGTGGAAACAAAATAATTCTGTTTTGCAGAAGGACCTCGCCGAAGATGACTCCACCAGCACACGATGCACCAATCCATCACCTCCCAGAATCCCACATGAGAAGGTGGGATAATTACTATAATTTTAATGTACTCCAAGATGATTTAAATACACTGGGTAAACTAAAAATATCCTGCTTTTCCGTGAAGGCACTGACTTTCTGAGGTAATGCTGCCCCAGAGCTGCTGACGGTTCATGTGCCAGCCCCTTCTATTACCCCTCAGGGCTCCATAAACCATGTCACAGCTCTTTCCCCTTCGCCCGGTGGAAAGTCTTTGCCTCCTGCGTTTTGCATACCTCTCCTTTGGAAAAAAAACCCCTCTGCTGTTTCTCTTGCAGCCTGGAGATCAGGCAGAGAACTACATCTCCCATGGCTGTGGTAGAGCCGCAGAAGGGACAGAGAATGGAGAAGAGGACGTTAGCAGAAAGGGTGGGGAGCAGATGAATGCTTCAGTATGCTTGGAAGTGTCAGTGAAGCGAATAATGTGTTTCTAACACGGTCCTGAGCGTTGAAATACTGCTTAAGTTGCCTCCAGAACTGATGTGAAGTCTGAAGATTTGGAAATACCTCCTGTGATTGATTGAGTGACTGATTGATTTGATTATATATATTTTATATGTGTGCGTTAGGGCTTGATTCAGCTGTCCAAACATAGTTTCCTAGAGCCAAGTTAGATGCTATAGGGTATCCAGCCCAACTCCAGCTCTTGCTTCTGAGGAGTGCTCATCTTCCCTCGGCTCCGTGTCACTTTGCCAACACCGTGGGATGTCTCAGATATACAAGGGCATCTCAGATGGCACCAGGCTCCTGTGCGTAGGCAGCTGAATCCCACCCTCTGAGTCATTAAGGCTCGCAGAGATCATGTTTTCAAGGTTTTTCTCTGCAGTGACTGGGACCAGAACTTTACCTTAAAAATAAATAACATCCAAAGCCAAGATTCTTGGATAGTCAATTAATTTTGTGGGGGCTGGTTTGGAAATATTCTGAAATCTGATCCTCGCTGTAAAGCTGGGAATCTTGGCAGCAGTGTCAAGAAGCAAAGTGTGTATATTTTGCCTAGAATTGTTTCTTCTATACAATCAGGGAATAATAATAAAAAAAGAGCCTTTTCTCCTTTAATTTATTTTCAGGGGTTTTCATGGTTCCCTTGCTTGTCCGCCATCCTTCTGGAAGGAAGGAAACCTAAGATGAGGTTGGCTCTTGCATTTGTGCAAATGCAAAATTCTTAGATAGCCTGTCATGACTCTTGATGTTAATCGAAGTGGGTTTAGTAACACAGAAGTTCACTGGACCATTCCTATGGAGAACGCGTTTAATAAATGAGGTGAAACATGCTTCTTCCCCCGATGAGGATCAGGGTTGGGCTTTGACCAGTGCTAGGGAGGTTTCTGATTTGGAATTGCACAGTTCTTTGGTTTTCGGCAAAGAATGGAGGCAAGTGGGTCAGTCTGGACTGCCAGATTTTTGCATTCATTTGTAGGGTCTTCTGCATGAGACCTGCAGGGCAAGTTCACGCTAAAGGAAACAAAGGATTTCACAAACTCCAGCTGATATGAAACCGATGACCTTTGTTCTCCTCCTTGGCTGACCACTGTGAAATTATTATTGCAGAGATAAAGATCATAAGTTTTTGTGTCTGGCTTTTTTCCTAGATCCTGTTTAACAGTATTTCTTGGCAGTTTCTTAGTAGATACTTTTTAGCCCTGGCTCTCTTCCTGGAGTACTGGCAATTAAACACATTAACATTCATCTTTAAAAATAGCGAGGAGTGGGTATCCAGCCTCCCCAGATGAACACCCCTGAACGTGGGGACAGCCTGCGATGGAGCAGAGCCCAGAACTGAACCATGCAGACGGTGGAGAGACTACCTGGTCTCTCAACATCCTTTCTAGTCTTTGTCTCTAGGACCTCCTCACTCTTTTTTCTTCTCCCTGGTAAATTCATGCCTATCACTTCCAGACTTTCCAACCCCTGGCTGGTTTATACAGAAACTGCCATGTCGAGAGGAGGTCTTTATCTTTAAATGAGTGCTGTGGTTTAAGCTGTTTCACCCCCGGATAGAGCGACCTGCATCTGACATGTTTTCCAGGCTGCTGCAGTGTCAGTGTGCCCGTTGAGCTATGAAGGAAAAACCAACAAACAGTCCTTTTCCTCCCTCTGCTTGAGCTCTGACAGCGTGAAGTGGAAATGACCTGGCTGGTAATTTAGTTTTGAGCTTCCCTGCCTGAGCCTCTCTCAGCCTTTCTAAAATGCAGAGGAAACATATTGTTATCTCCAGATACTGATGGCTGCCCAAGAAGAAACAGACCCCTCTGGGAAGCACATTTTAATCTCTGCTTCTCTCCACACTTCTCCATCAGTGAGGACAGCTGGCAAAAAATGGTGTGGGAAAAGACTCAGCTGTTAAGTGAGCAGAGACAGAGGCGAGGGCTATATACCCATACTTACACCTCAACTTCACAGTGAGTCCTTGATGTGTTTGTTACCTGGTGAAGCTTTTCTTCCAGCTTGTTCCAGGGCAGTTTCCTGCAGTGAAGAGATGCTCTGAGCTCTCATTCCCCAGGGTTCCTCACCCAGGGGCACCGTGGTGATTCTTTGTGGACCATAAAGCTCAAATCTCTCCCTCCCAGAAGATTTGGACAAGCCTGAGAGTGAGCAGAAACCCAGGCCAGGACATGGCAAATGGAGGGCAACGCAATGACTGCGCGCCATTACCCCAAAGGGAGGTCGTGGGGCTGAACCACTGCAGGAAGAGCACTCAAGTCCATGGACAGTGAAGATGTCCAAGGACAGGGAAAGGGGGAGCCTGACCAGAGAACTGGAGGAGCAGGGGGTCTGCAGCAGATATTCACAGATAACCAGCAAGGGAAAGCAGCAGCCTTGGAGATTGCTTCCCTCCAGGAGCCTGCAAGAACCAGCTGCCAAGGACAGCCCCACAGAACCAGGACTGGCCTTTGGGAAGAGCTGGTATTTTGATTTGGGGTCCATGACAGCCAGGACACAACTGAGCTGAATTTGAATGTAAGACTAAGCTTGTAAAATACGGAGCGAGGACACTGGAAGTGATGTGCCTTGAAGGGCAAGAAAAGTCCCGCTCCTTCCTACTGAATCATCCCCCAAAACCATGGGTCCCTCACACCCTCCCAGCCTGCAGAGTTCCCAGCTACGGGGATCTCAGGGATTGTTTTGGGGAAAGGTTGAAGGCACCAGCTAGGCAGATCACTACCTGCAGGACTGGGCTTGGTGTGGGGCACAGCACAGCCGCTTCCAGCATGGGGGTGGCTTGTGCCCCTCTCCCTCTGGCCAGGCAGACTGGGATGGGGTCATCAAGCAAAACATGGAGGAAGACCCCCAAGGAGGTATTCTCATGGCTGTTGCCAAAACCTGGGCCCCAAAACTCCACATTCTCCATGTTATACAAAGGATGTCGTTCAACACGTTGGTGAGGGCAAATCTACAGAAATTCGTGGTAATAGTAATGAGTAATAGTAATAGTAATGTCTAACATAGGACTAGGAGGCAGCAGTCACGGGCAAATGTCGATAAGCTGGGTGAGTGTAAAGGAAGAGGGGTTGTTGTAGTCACCCTGTTTTGGGGAGGGGCAAGGTTCCCAGGCCCTGGGGTTGTCTTTACCCCCCCTGTGATGGGCAGTGACAATGGCTGTCCCATAATTTTTTAAAATGAATTATTTGGTCTTGAAAGCTTGACCCTTTTAGCCCTCTATTCTTTAAAATCAACAGGAAGACTATGGCACTATCTCACAATAGCCAGTCCTTGAGGCGACGCCTTCCACCAGACATTTTGAGGTTTTAATCATTTTTGGTGTTCCTCATAATTTCAGTTAATAAATCCAGGATGGTTACAGTGATGATTCATGCAGGATGCATCCTGTTTCTTCTCTCCCACATCTCTCTGGCAAAAAGCTGCTATGGATTAGGAACTTTGCCCTTCATTTTTGGAAATTGCTCTCCCACTATAGACTTCAAATGAGAACTGCTGTGGTATTTCACTGTGTGCTATTTCAGAGTGCTGGCTTTGATACAGTCATCATCTATATGGAAAAGAGGTGTGTACATGAATCAATGGTATAGTTCAGCTGCATCTGCATTCGAAAGGCATAAAAATGAATGAAATGCAGTAACTGAAATGCGCTCTCCTAGGATGCTATGCCAAATCGGCACTTCAGATATACGCCGAGACACTTTTCAGGCGCAGGCTGCAGAACAAACAGGGTCCTACAATTTCACACCACAGTTTCTACATTTCCATTTTCACCTCTGGAGACTGGAGCATGTCAAAGTTTGGGTGAGTTCCCCAAAAGTTGCATGATATGTCTTTCATCTGCTATTTAGAAAAAATAATAAAATGGTTGGTTTTCTACTTCCATGTTCTTTTTTATTGCCCAATTCTAGAAAATGCAGATGTTTTTCAGCCTAGACTCTGGTGGAAGGCTGCTCTTCGTAAAAGAGGCAACAGAGCAAACTGTGCCTAATCATCTTAATACAAAACAGTTGGTCCATGCAGCTTTAGGCAGTCTTAGGGGCATCCTTTGCAGGAGAAGGACCTGTTTTGTGCTTTGGGTTTGCCCAGCTCACCAGCTGGGATAGTAGAGCCACCCAACCCAAGACCTCTTCTGCTGCTCTCTTTGATCAATTAATAAACAAAGCAGTTAAAAGACAAAGCCAAAAATACTCAGGGGAACAAATGATCTAAGCTGCCTTCCTTGTTCTTCAGTAACAGTGAGGGAAAAAAGAAATATTCTTACTTCTGCCCAGTCTAATCCCATCACCTGTTGCACCTCACATGCCAGAAGCCTACACGTGAACACAGCCTACATCTCACTGAGAGAACGGACCGCAACACCCAAAGCAGGCATTGGTGGTGGGTTTCTGCCTCTGGGATGTTCAAGACTCTGCTTATAACAGTAGAGAGCAATAGGAACTGCTGGAACATGATTAATTTCATCCTAAAACTGACGTTTAAAATAGGTCAGACAAATCCCCCTCAGGGACTGCCATTTTCTCACCACTGGTTCTAAAGGAAGCCTGGGGCACAGCTGTAGATAACTACTGTGAAAATAATAGGTGAGATGAATCTCACCCCTTTATTGAAGGGATCTGAATATGCATTTTAGTTCCCTCTACAGACTGTGTAAAGGGGGCAAGTCCAAAGAAGAGGCCATTAGGCTTTATCATTACTCCCTCGATCTCCTAATCAACTGACGAATAATAGAGACAGCAGAGACTGGATTTGGTATCTCTTCGCTTTCCAAACCTTGCTTTAATGGCTGAGCTTCTCTTTGCCCTGGTGCTTTCAGGTATGAGTCAATGGCAACATCCTCACTCCAGTTTTAGAAGCATGAAGCATGTATTTCTGCTCGTTGTCAAAAGCACAAAAGATAGCAGGTAGAAGAGGAAATGAGCAGCCAGCTCTATTCAATATTAACAGCTCTGCAACTTGGGAGGCATGTTCAAACGAGTTTATCCCCCCCCTCCCCAAAACTGGCAGGTTGAGTAAAAGCACTTGGTAGAAGAGTGACCCCAGGGAGGATGAGATACCTTCTACATAATTATCTCCAGTCAGGGTTTGGCTCTGCTATCGTAGATGTTAATCTTTCACGCCCACTGCCGAATGGCCACATAACAGCCCTTGTGGTGAAATACGTGAATAGAAGGTAAAGGAATGCAATGTTCTTCTTGTTTTGCATGGTTCAGGATCAAATGCATCAAACACCCGTAGCACGTATCGCATCGCATAGAGCTGTGCCTTATCGCAAGGCTGTATCCTGTTGGCATCATGACACCCCCAGCCTCACAGCTGAAACTTGTATCAAGCAATCTCTGCCCTGAGGATCTTGTAACTGAAAGGTGAATGGAAAAAACAAAAGGAAAAAAAAAAAAAGAACACAGTATGCTTCGAGAGCTCTAAGCTTTGATTCAGCAAAGACTTTGAGGACGTGTTTCATTTAAATGAGCTCTGAAATTCACTCCCATCTATAAGCCTTAAGAACATTCTTATGAAAATAAGCCATGATTATTTCTTTCCTTAAAAAAAAAGAAAGACAATAAACTAGAGCCAACTCCAAAGATATGAAAATAATCACCATTAATTTATAGCCTAATCAACTGTGGGAGATACTATTGGTTTCTAAAGGATGTTTGTAAGGCTGTTATCTACTGGGATCAATAACCACCTTGTAGTAAAGCCCCAAGGTGCTGGCAGACGCAACCACAATATTCCCTGCAATTGTTGCTCATATATTTTTGGGAGTGTGGTCACAAAAGCCAGCTGCAGGAATAAATTCAGACCTGGCCTAACCTGACACACTATCTTTGGGAGAGGTACACACTCCTGCTGAACCTGAACTTTCAAGTAATAAAAACCCACTTAGGAGAACACTTTTTTTTTTTTTCCAAACTGCTGACTTACGGGCACTTGGGTGATCATGGTTTTAGTACAGGTTTGGGATTTAGTATCAATGTCATCATTGCAACTTTTATTTCTACAGGCACTAGTGACTGCACCTTATGCCGAGAGATTCCCTTTCACATGACCCTTAACTTTGGTCTTCATCCTTGGGCTGATATGGGCCTTAAAGACAAAAAGCATGGGCAACTGTAGCTGTAATGGAAAAAAATTAAGTGAATATGTTACCTTGCATTTGTGAGGAACACGTAGCATGAAAAAAGATAGTAACCATGGCACAGCTAGCACTCTGTAACTCTTTACACTGCGATAATTGTATCCTTGAACCTGAGACAGCAGGGTAAAATGGAAAGGAGAGTGGCAGTGATCCAAGCCCAAGTCTGATAAAGCATTGCCTGTTTGGAGTCTCATAAATCCAGCACGGAAGCAGAGTCCTAAAAGGCAAGAAGGTGTGGAGCAGGTAATCACAGCTCTTGAATGGATGACTGTCACTTGCAGGGTGTACATCAATGCTCGATGCCCTTCCAGATGGCAGGGTCTGGTTGAGGAGTTTGCAAGTGCAATACTAAGACCTGCAGCAAGCCTTCACCCGGATGAGGTCCCTCCCGCTCTTCGATCTGGCGACCCAACATTTTGGCTCCCCAGAGCACCGGCAATATCGGCTGTTTGGTGGTGGCCAGCGCATTTCCCTGCTCCCTGCCACATCTGCCTCTTGTTTTCAGGCTACCTGCAGGCAGAGGAGGCAGAGAGCTTTCTCTCCCCCTCCTTTCCCTTTTCCTATAATATCAGGCTCTGGCACAAAGGCGCTGGGGTGTCTCACGAGGCTCACCCCTTTCTTGCAGAGGAAGGAAAGGCCTTGCGCTGTCCTTGTGCCCTTTGGTTCTGTTTTGCTTTATGCCTCTACTAAATCTGTCCCCAGGGCTCGGCGTGGCTGTTAGCAGCTCTACGGCTTGGCACTGGGGTCTGTTTTAAGGTTGCCGCGGTGACTGTGATGGCAGCATTTAAAAATGGCACAGGCCGTTATTTAATGCCAGCTGGGTAGGGTTTGCAGGGAAGGTCGGTCAGTGACCCGGCGTGACCCGTTACGGATTGGCAGCCCTTTACAGCAGGAATGTCATGGGGGGTGACTGGGGAGGGGGATTCACATCTGCCTGTGTCTGCGGGGAGTGAGGCATTTTGGCTGAGGTTCGGAGGAGTTTCCTGCGGGTGAGAGGCACCGAAAGCTCAGACCAAGCACCACCGTAATCGAATGGTCTTGAAGAACAAGGCGCTTCATCTTATAGCAGATAAACCTGCTTTAATTACACGTGTGTAGTAAGCAGGGGAGTAGGAACTGATGATAAGAGAGACGCAACAGCCACAACAGAATTAGCTTAATTTCTCCTGTGCCCTTAATTATCTTAGAGGAGGAAGGGCTTGAGGGATATAAAATGTTTGGGGAGGTGCGGGGGAAGGGAAGGCATCACGATCAGTTTGCAAGGCTCTCCCAGGCTGCCCCAGTCCCCTGGGGCACTCACAATCCCAGCGTTCCCCAGGCACGGTGTGGACATTGCTGGGGCCACCATCCTCCGTAACACAGGACACCTACACACCACCTTTGGGATGCGCAGTGCTCAGAGCGGGTTTTGCACCTCAAAAGTAATGGGAGCTGGTCAGCAATGGACATCATTTCTGGTCATCAATGTCATCAATGACATCTGGGAGCGTGTCATCAATGCACGTCATCAATAGCACCACAACTAGCAAAGGGCAGACATTGCCCAGTGTCTAAATGAATAACAATAAGTTGGCACTTCGATAGCTTGGTGGGCTTTGCACATCCACGTATACCTGTGAATCACTCGGTGTGAGAGTGTATTAATAAGCATGACTCCCAGGCTGTGGCTGCAAGCAGATGAGAGAGGACGCAGCTGCCCCATGATGGGGAGGACGGGTTTTGCAGCTGCTTTTCTCCTGAGTCAGCCAGGCCATGCACATGGTGGTTGTGCTATTGGCCTCTTGGCCTTCTCATGAAACTGCCCTGATGTCCAGGAGTGAGGAATCTACCCCCATTTCTCAATTTAAGGTTGAGTTTAATCCCACCTGCCTGTTCCCTTACAAGTCTTCCTCTCCCCTGCAGCAGGCCCTTGGAGCTTTCCCAGGGGAGGAAAACCCCCTATTTTTTTCTGTAATTGCACTGGGGTGAGGCTATTTCTCCAGGCAGCATCTGGATGGGAGGCTCTGGGTGACACAAAGCTCAGTGTGTCCCTACCTTGGGGTCTTTGCTGACTCTTCCAGGCAGGAGGAAGACCTCATCATGCAAGTGGCCTCTTAGATACCTCTTCTAAGATCAGTCGTACTCCACTGAGCAGATGCTGAGGTGATGAGCATGCTCATAATTTTGTTCCTGGAAGCTACAGTCAACCAGCTGTAGTGTCAGTTGTGGCCCTGGTGCAGCTCTGGTCTGCATCAACGGCATCTCCCAGACAGACCTGGGCATGGTTCAGAGGTCAGCAGGTACAGGGAGCATCCCCAACGCATGTGATATTGTGAGTATTCACAGGGTTGGGTGTAAAGGCAAGAGCCATGCTGTCATTTCTGGACACAGAGTTAAAAAAAAAAAAAAAAAAAAAAAGAAAAGTCAGAAAATAACCCTTAGCATATATAGTACTCATACAGTGTGTCCTAAATTACCTGCTCGGATGTTTTTAGGCAGCTAAAATTAGGTGAAATGAATCCTGCCGTTAGCACCCATTGGTGATCATCCTGAAGTCTTTGCCAGCTAAGGTGCATTGCAAGGCTCCTATCTACCATACCTCCAGCCCACTGCGTAGTGGTCTGGCTCAACAAAGACAACTGTGATAAACAAGACACCCTGCCATCTCTTTGTCTGCATCCTCCAACCCATTGTTCATTGGTAATAAAGTCCTCCTGAGCTGGAGATGCCAGCTTTACCCTCCCAATTAACCCACGCTGTGCATCTGAGTCATTTCATAGTGACTCCAGCCCTGGCCAAGCTATGAGATCCTGAGCCCCCCAGGTTGCTCCCACCTGGTACCAACGCTAGCTGCTCTCCTCAGTGCCCCGCAGGGTGGGAATGTCCACAAAGGGAGGGGAGCATCACAACCCAATCCTCAAGACAAGAAATTCAGGACGGTTTTCTCCAAGACCACCCAGGAAGTAAGTGGCGATACAAGATCAGGATTTGGGCTCCCAGCTCCAGCTTCTAGCCCCAGGCTTAAACCATGAAACCAAAAAAAAAAAGCATCTGTGAACCACACAGTCTCCTGTTAAAATAATCTGAAGATTAGACTATGGTAAACTCTTAATCCTTCAGCCTTTTCTCAGGCCAAACTCCAGTTAAAATCAAATATGCAAAGACCTTAACATTGGGCCATAAGGCAAACAAACTTCTGCGATCATTTTTTTAGCCCACAAAACTGCAAGAACAAGTAATTACCCTAAATCTACAGCATTCACAGGAAAAGAGCTGTATATAAAATAGGTTCCTTATGACTTTTTGGGCCAGCTTTGTAATTTTCCTTTTGGAATTTCTGACACACTGAAAGGAAAAGGAATTTTTTAACTGTATCTGTGAGAAGATGGTATGACATTCTATTTCCAGAGTAGAAGTTTGAAAATAAAAACTTCCATGTGACCTGATAAAGCTTGAACTTTGAATATCTATCCTGATTCTCTCTCTGAGTACACCCATAAAATTCTTACAGCTGGAGCAAGATAGGCCTTTAAATAAAAATGCTGAAAAAAATTCATTTGGGTTGGAAGGGACCTTAAAGATCATCTAGTTACAACCCCCCCTGCCAGGGGACACCTTCCACTAGACCAGGTTGCCCAAAGCCCCATCCAACCTGGCCTTGAACACTGCCAGGGATGGGGCATCCACAACCTCTCTGGGCAACCTGTTCCAGTGCCTCACCACCCTCACAGTGAAGAATTTCTTCCTTACATCTAATCTAAATCTACCCTTTTTCAGTTTAAAGCCATTAACCCTTGTCCTAGCATTACATGCCCTTGTAAAAAGTCCCTCTCCAGCTTTCTTGTAGCCCCCCTTTAGGTACTGGAAGGCTGCTCTAAGGTCTCCCCGGAGCCTTCTCTTCTCCAGGCTGAACAACCCCAACTCTCTCAGCCTGTCTTCACAGGAGAGGGGCTCCAGCCCTCTGATCATCTTCGTGGCCCTCCTCTGGACTTGCTCCAACTGGTCCATATCCTTCTTATATTGGGGACTCCAGAGCTGAACTTAGTGAATGAAAGAATAGAGCCTCTTTAATCACTGAATATTGTTTATTGCAACAGATTATGGACTTGAGAGGAAAAAAATTTGAAAAATAATTATGGTTTTAAGATATAATAGGACAGCCATTATGAAATGCATAAAAGTTTGCTGTTTACAAAGGAAGTTGTCTTAAAATTATTATCCCCAGGTTTTCAGCTGAAGCAGAGATGGGTAACTCAGTCTTGTGAAATACAACGTAGTTCATTGCAGGAGGAGAGGCAGCCACTTCCAGTGAAGAGGAATATGTGAAACACGATGGGGCAGTTTGTTACAGGGTATTTATGGAGACAGCCTTTTTTAGGACCTTAGCCGAGGCAAGAGTCCAAGTCAATGTCCTGCAGAAGCCTTAATTCTCATGTTGAAGCAACAAAACCTGCAGGTGCTCAAGATGATGAGCCATAAAGCGTGAAGGCACGCTTCTTTACTTGTTTGCACCAGCGTAAATCAGGAGCTGCTCTGTTGATGTCCAGGATATTAGGGCTTCCTCCATACAGTGCATAGAAGCAAAGGATCAGACCCAGCCACAGATGACTGTGACGGTGCTTTAGGCTTTGTGGGAATGTTTTAAAATATGTGCTTTATTGTATTGCAGCAGAACATCCTATAAAAAGCCTTGACTGAAAAGAATTATTTTAATAATGGGGAGAAAAGGTCTGAGTTTGAGTCAACAAAAAGATGGGCTTTATTGGGACTGTCAAGGGAAAATTACTCTATTCAGCCTTATTCTTCGCTTGCATAACTAACGTAAAGAGGGAACTGCTCAGGTGAAGTAAATGAGGTGATAGCGGGACTAAATCATTGTAAGGAAGTATCAGGCCTGAGATTTCATTCCTCCCAGCCTCAAAAACCACTGCTTCCCATGGGCTAGGTTGTGCCTGTGTAAGACTTTCCTTCTTGGCTCTTTGTAGTGATTTATGTTCACTTGCAGTGTGTTATTTAGCCATAAGTTATACCTTTGTGCTATATGATCTCCAGGCAGGATGCATCCCCTGGTAAGCAATGAGACAAATCAGGAACTCAAGAGATGTATAAACCTTTTTTTGTCTGTAGTGACTGGAATAAGGGTTTTCTCCATATTTCCTGGAATTTATTTGGGGCTGGTAAGATGCAGGTTTTCAAGTCCTCATGCTCAGCTGGACACAGGAGCAGAAACTCCTGGTCCTGGGAACCAAGACTCTTCTGTACATGGATGCCACTCTCCAGGCACTAGAGTATGCTACCTACTGAGTGAACCATAACAATAAAAAAGGAAATATTCAAGGGTTTTCATTGACACATTGCACCCCGCTTCTTCACACTTGATTGTTGCACTTGTTCATCACTGAGGCCTCCAAACCAGATCCTGATCCTTCAGCATCCAAAAGCTGGCTTCAGCATACGAGGAGTAATATACCTGTATCATAAACTCATATAATGATTTGGGTTGGAGGAGATCTCTGTAGGTGACCTTGTCCAACCCCCGGTCAAACCAGGGCTATAGCAGTGGACAACTCTGAAGTTACACTGCATTGCTCAGGGCCTTAACTGTGAAACTGTTCAGCCACTGAGGAGGGTAACTGTGATTCCCATACTTTATTATTCCTTTCTTTAAAACATCTGAGGATTAAAAAAAATCTTATCTTTTAATTAAGAATCAGTTTAGCTTCAGATTGCAACATAATTTAATTTATTCAGAATGTTCCTGGAGTTAATTGACACCAACCCATATACAATGGCACTTTCTGTCTTGGTGCATTTCCCAATCTCCACCACGCTGTGGTTTGTGTAGTCCAGATAGCACAGATACATGAAAGAGGAGATCAGTCATGCCTGGAGGCTGCTTCTTGCACCCTGAAGTTACATTGACTTCAAAGGAATCAGATGGTTTGGTGCAAGCTGAGATGATACTTCACAAAAGGACACCTACTGAAGTCAATGGAGGGTGAATGACATCCACACACATTGGTCTCATGGCCCATCTAGCTCAGGTCCTGTCTCTACAAAGGGATCAAAAGTCAAGAGATCAAGAGTCAATGGTTGAAGATCAAAGGATCAAGAGCTCAGAGAAGAGTATGAAAGCAGGGCAAACATACAGTGGTATTGTCTTGAGCACTAGTCCCTAGTCTCATGTTGTGGCTCTTAGACTTCCAGAAGTGCTGTTCTTGCATTTACTAGCCCTTCAGGAATTTCTCTCCCATGAATTAGCTGAGCATTGTTTTCAACCCATGTAAACTTTTTGCATTCACTCTGTGTTAAAAAAGCGCTGCCATCTGACAGAGGCAGTATGAGTTGTAGGTGCAAAGATATTATAGCATTTTTATTGCGTGTGCAGATGTGTGAGCCTGAGCCCTGTGCTATGGTCAGTGTAGGCTGGAGAGTTAAATCTATCATCAGCACAGGGTAGCAAGCAGGTCATTCCCTTTCATGCCACTGTCTTTAAAAAGCCTGCAGTTTTCAGCCACGTCTGCCCTATCAGCCACCATGGCTTGGCATGGCATTTTGTAAAACACCGAACAGAAACTGCTACAGAAATCAATCAGTGCAGAAACCAACACTGAACAGCTCAGATAGGCAGGGACCCAGGAGTCAGCACAAGCACTCAAGAGTACAGGTGGTGTGTGATCCCCAGATTTATGCTGACAGCATGGAAATCCAGTGCTGAAGAGGTACAAACATGGGTCAGGGAGTCAGCTTTCTCTTCGGCAGGTGCCGGATGATTGACTTCTGTCTTGAGTGAACCAAGTTCCTGAGCAATGTGCAGAGAGATGGACAAAAACAGTGATAAAATGGCTGGATACATGCCCAACTGCTTCTAGTCTCTTTTGCATCTTAGTTACAGTATGTTCAAGTCAGGTTCCAGCTCGGGATTTGGACATCATGCATGGGACACTGTTGCCCGTACACACAAACAGACACATATCTCTCATTGCTGTGACGCCCTGAAGTATCTCTCCTGACCTCCCACCACAACTCCAGGATGCTGGAGATGTCCTGTAGCTCTTGCATCCTACTGACATGGATGTTGCATGGTTGGTGGCATCTCAACTGCACCTCTATGCTTAAGCAGTAGAATCAAGCCCCTAAATCTGGGGCGAGGATTAGCACAGGAGCAGCAGATAAGTCAGCAGATAAGTCAGCAGAATTTGGGTCTTCTCACCACTTTGGTGACTGCTGGTTGCTTTGGATCTGCTGCCTAACCTATTAACATGGTATGTCCTGGCTTACCCAGGTGTGAGGCAAAAATGTGCATGTTACAGGTCACTCGGTCAGTTTGACGATGGAGTGAATTCCTCTATCAACCATAACCTTGTGGAAGCATCACTGTCTGCGCAGGAGCCTGAGTGTGCCCGCTCCCCATCGGATGCTGTATTGGGTCTGGCTGTGCACCCTGAACATGTGTCCCACAACACTTTTGTCAATCTCACCTTTTTTTTTTTTCAGTTTGTATGACTACACACATCAAGACAGAGGCCTCAGTGATGAGACGATGTTGTGGTGAGTCTAAGCACAGTGGTTTTAACCCAAATAATTTCTCTGATTCTGTTCCTGGTGTGGCTAGATAAATGCCTGGGTTGGCACAAGTCAAGAGGCAGGATCAGGCCAGAAGCAAATGGACAGGCCTTGGTGGGGATGAGGACTACTTTCAGTGCTGGTAGAATTTTATATTAGCTATAAGTGCTTGTGAATCAATGGCCTGATTTAAACCATTAATATCATTAAGTATTTAATTAAGAAAGTGAATAATTAATTATATATGTTCATACAATAATAGTCACGATAATATTATTGCTAATGAACAATAATTAACAATGGATTGCATTTTGGGAGGCAGTAACTGCTGACACCACTGTGATTAGGAATATGCTCTGGGGACAGTCACAGGGGCTGATCAGTCCTGGCTGTCCCCGAGGCAGGTTGAGGCATGCTCGCAGGGAAACCTTCCCGACACCGCATCCAGCCTTTCTTTGCCTTCCTCACCTTGGCATCACCTTCAAGGACCATGGACTTGTGAGGGCTTCTGGTTTGGGCAGAGCACGTGTTGGGAGCTGGAGGTGGTATCATGGCTTAGGAGCAACAGGGGCTGGTATCTGCCAGGGTTCCTGCACCTTCTCCTGTTACGCTGCTGGGGGCTGGCTCCCTTTGCCCCATCCCTCACCGTGCCCAAACACACATCTTCTCCTGTGCTCCCCCCAGTAGAGATTAGAGAAACTTGACAACAAAAACTGGAAAACCACTCTTATCCATTGCTGTGCACCTTGTGTCGGGCACTGCAACAGCATAGAAAAAGATGCTGGTTTCTTCCCCCAAATACAGGAGTGGTGAGTCTTGCCAGGGACTTTTAACTTGCTGATTATCACCAGTCATTTATAGTTGCTCTGTGTGCGCGCTAATGCCAACTGCTCCTGTCTGAGTTGAGTCCTATAAACAAGAATTAAATAATGGTAACTGCAGTAGAGATGATGATGGCAATGTTATCGTGATATATATCCATGCTGGACCCTTTGCGAGCTGTGGGATGAAACGTGAGCTTTCTACACAGTCAGGAACAGCCCAGAGAGTGTTTGGAAAATTCAGGGGGAAAAACTGGTTTGATTTTTGGCCTTCTTAAGGGAGGAAACTTGTAGGAAATATTTTCCTGGCTGTGAGAGCAGCCGGTGTGATGGGTAACATGTTCTCCGTACATACGTTCCCGTCTCACTTTGCATACTCAGGAATGCAAGGTTAGCAGGAAAATGCAGCTGGGAATCTGCAATGAAAAATTCTGCCGACTCTTCAAAGAGCATCTCTGATTGCTTTCACAGGCACGTTCAGCTTTTAAGGCGATGCTGCTGACGTGAGGGGCTTCGGCTCTGAAAGCTGCAGGACCACCCTCCCAATGGAGGGGCAATGCTGGACTCGGGGAAAGAAGTGCTGAGGCTGTTGGGAGGGGAGAAATGTATAGCTGTGGGATGCCAATGGGAAAGTGTATTGTTGCTGCTGGGGGACTGTCACGGTATTTTGGGGTGTTGCACCCAAGTAGGTTTCTTCCCTGTCCAGCTGCGCCGTGACAGCCATCCCTGTCCCAGCCATCCCTGTCCCAGCCATCCAGCCAGCCCTGCGACCCCCAGCACCGTGCAGAAACCCCCTCCCCGTGATTGCTAAGGCTCTCAATGACTCCTGCTGTCCTTTTTAACCTCTTCAGTCCGCTCTCTTCAATTCCTCTGAGGTTTCCTCCCTCTTCCATTATTCAGTGACCAAGGCCGCTGCTCGGTGCAGGAAGCAGTAAGGACGGGAGAGGAGAAGACAGGGCCAACTGGCAAGATAAACTGTTGGCAAGAAATCCTCCTCGCTCCTGCTCCCCGTGCCGCTCAGTACTCGGACACCCACAGAAACGAATCTGCTCCCAGGTGCCAGCCGGCAGGGATGGCTCCCTCTGCAAGGGCTCAAGGTGATTAGGAGGGACGGTGATGCTGCACTTAATTTGCCAACCTCCGGACGAGCCAGCAAGGGAAAACCAAAGGGCTGGCGAGCTGGAAGGGACTCGCAGAGACATCCAGGCTCTGTGTTAAATCAGCAAAGGTTTTTTTGGCCCCTTCTCCTTTCCCAAGAGGCCGTCCCATAACATCACTGCTCTGGTAGTCAGAAACCTCCTTGTAACTATTAGGTTTCATTGACTCACTTTCGGTTCATTTGCACTTAGTTTTGCTCTGCTCAATCTTTCATGTTTACCCCTGAGATGAATGTGCAGACGGCAGCTGTATCCCATCTCAGCTCCCATTTTGGTAGACTACGCAAGCTTGGGGAACTATTCTTGTGGGGCAGAAGGTTCACGGATCAAAGGCTTTGCTTTCACTTGCCTCAAGTGATTTTCCCTAAGAGCAGATTTGTCTTGATGTTATTAACATAGCTCACGAGAGGAAAAAAATAATGGAATGTCCTTAGTCCTGGTGATGCCAAATACATGCACCTAAATAAAGGGGTTTTTTTCAAATTAATTGAAAAGGAAGATCTATCATGATATCAAGGCTTGTGGAAAAAAAACCCCATGTGTTCTTCTTTTGCATGAGAAACCCCATTTCTGGACTGGTGCTATAACAGCTGCTGGAGGATGAGTGCTTTCAAAAGTTAATTGATTAGAGTAAAATCCCACCTCCTTAATAGTTATTCAGACTCATTTCATATTTTACAGCTATTACATAGTTATAAAGTAGCTGATAGAAATGCCCCTGGATTACAGATGGGAAAACTATTTCTCATGAAAAGATCAAAGTCCCAGTTTCCATATTTGAGCACCTCTACCAATAAATCACATGCCAGGATACTAAATTTCAGCGTCAGCTTTCTTCTTTCAGACCAACAAGACTGTGCAACTACTCAAAAGCAGAGAGTTTAATTTTAATTAGATTATCAAGTGTTTTTAAAATCAGGTACATATAAAGATATTGGCAATTAATATGCTGTTCGGCTCTGTCATTTAACCAACCTTTTCAAAGAGATTACCCATGGCTTGGGATAAGCTGCGGATGGTCACTCTTAGAAGCATTTCTTTACTAAATAGTAGCTTATTTCACTGAGAAGTTACGCTCTTGTGGTGACAATACATCATTGCTCACCGGACTGGTGTTGTCAGTAAAACCTTATTTACTGCTCCTCTGACCAACTAAAAGCTTTCAAAATGGGCAAGAACACTCGTGTCTCTAGAGAAAATGTGAGACCTTCACATCTGGGAACAACTCAGCTGATCCCCTAAAAGTCTGAAAACACTTTACAGACCTGTGCTACTGCACAAAATAAATGCAACCCAGAGACCCCTAAGCTTGATCTGCCAACAGGACCAACAAAGTACCAACAAAGTCAGTGAAAACTAAGCAAGGGTGACTTTCTCTGGAAGGAGAAAATAAGGAATTTTCTTAATCTCCAAGGCTCCTAAAGGGAGAGCTTTTTTGGCTCAGCTCTGGGGCAAGGCTAGGTAAGATGCTGTGACTTGGCTCTTCCATTCTCATGATTTTGTCTAGAGTCTCAGGCTACCATAGTGGTGGGAAGTCAATGGTTGTCCCCTGGAAGGCAATGGGAATTTTACCCTTGACTTTCATGAAGGTAACTTCTTTTTTCTTTTATGTTTTTACAAATCTCCAGTCATAGGAGTCCTATGAGGATGTGAGAATCATAGGTTTCAATTTTGAGCTAAAAGGTTCTAAATGTGAATTTTAGATATGCGAGCATAGATGCTAATAAGAAGTCACAATTACTAATTTAAAATCTCAGCCTTTTTTACAGAAGGAGGTGGGGTGGGACTGAGGACTGGCCCTTGATTTTTGTTCAAGGTCAGCAAAGCTGCTGAGGGAAGTTAATTTTTAACCTCCCTGTGGAATGCTGTAATGGTCGGAAGAGGTAAGGTGGGATTCAGCTGGTTCACTTGTCACCTAGGTGTCTGGTGCCATTTGAGGTGGCCCAGGGTGTCCCATCTGGCCTCCAGCTGGGCCAGAATGGCACATGTCTTCTGCAGGTCCTATGCCAGACTTGCCAGCTCCCTGTCTTGAATGCTCTGGAACTTCTGAAAAGCAATGGCTGCTTATGTGTAGGCACTGAATCATACTCCCACGTCAAGGTCAACCTGTTCTTGACGTGCTGCCTGCAGCTAATAGGGGCAATCCTCTATCCTGTATCTTGCTGTGCCCATCCAGCCTCTCAAGGTTGAGTATGAACAACTAAGGAATCTCGGTCTTGCCTCTTTGATCAATAATTCACTGGGTGTGATCAATGAAGGACATCCCTGGCTTTCCCTGAGGGTCAGATGTGAGAAGGGAAATGAAGAGCTCAGCAGTGGCCTTGATGGGGCTCCATGAGCCAAATGATGATGGTCTCCCATGGACAACATGCATTTCATCCTAAGTGCTGTCATCCCACAGTTCAAGAGCTGCACCTTCACTCTCCTGTGCTCTCCAGGGGGGGCTTGGGGAGGTCCTCAGTACATGGGCAACCTCAGGTGGGTGGCAGCAGGGCGGCTTGAGGGAAGAGACCGCATGGCATCCAGGGCAGCGCTGGAAAGCAGATGGGACTAAGAGCTCCGACTTACCCAAAAAGCCAGCGGATCCGCAACATGCATGTCTGATACAGCTGCTGTCCTCCCAAGGTTTGGAGCACTTTATTTGGACATGCCTGCCGATCTGAGCAAAAGAGAGGTGGGGGCAAAGCCCTTTGCGGCACTCAGGCCATGAGAGAGATGTGAAGAGCTGAAAAAAGGGAGCTAAAATCTCCCTCCTTTTCAAGAGGATCTGCTCAGCCTTTTCATTTGCCTGCCAGCTGTAAAGCCTTCTCTTCCCTTCTCCATCACATTTTCCCGCTCATAATTATTTCATCAAATCAACTTCTCTCTTTTTCCTCCTGCAAGTTTCAAACTGCCCAACCCCACTCTGCAATAAATCCGTCTAAAACCACAGCTGCTACTGCATCCCTCATGCCTTGGTGCCTGTTTTTATTGAGTGCTTTCTATTAGACATATATATGTATACATAAATATATATATTTTATGTGCCTTTCTTTTCCTCCCAGTGCTATTTTCTTTCCACTGTCTTGTTTTCGCTCCCTCTCTGGCCTCATATGGCCATTTGTCACTCTTTGGATGTTTTTTCTTTTATCAAGATGTTTTCTCCGGGAATGTTTCCCACCAACGCAAGCTGCCTGGCCCATTAACTTCCTGACTTCAGCTGACAGCCTGTATTCCAAGTCCCATTGCCTTGTGATACTGAGTGCTTCTGAGATGCAGGAATTGGTTGGTAAAATAACCTAGTCACATGCATAATGGGAAGAAGAAATACTGTTTCAGAGTAAAGAAGATAATAAATTTTACAGCTGTGCTTATGTCCCTTTCTGTTTTTTTCCTCTTCCTCTTGCATGATAATCTGATAAATGATTGTGAAAGTTTGACTGTTTCTTAACTGGAGCTTTATTGAAGGATTTGCTGCTGCAGACAAATTTGTGTTAAATTTCTCACAAACACACTAAAGACCCCAATCCATTGTCGTTTGTGAAGATCGATCAGGCTTGTGTCCATATTATTGATACAGATAAATGTCTTTGACATCTTTGTTTAAGCACTCAACTGGTGCCATGAATTATCTGTATTTAAATTAGCAAGCTTGCATTTGAGGATTCATTAGGCTTCCGTGCTAATTGGGTCTTGCTAATGATGAGAGCATCATTAAACCGACGTTGTCCCCGCCATCTTGTTAGCTGACAATTTAAGGGATCATAAAAGGCAGCCAGCAGGGAGGCTGCATGACTCCAGAGGTTGTTAATGGCTCTGGTTCTCATTCAGCTCCGAGTTGGTGGTTTGGTGCCAGCCTAACATGTGTCTGTGTCACAAAAATAATTGTCATGGTAGATGCCACGCTAAAGCGCTGCCAGAGGACATGTGCGGGGCACGAGGTGATGGTTTCTCGGCCCCGTGGAGCTGAGGAACGCTGCTGCGGATGCTTGGATGTCTTTGCTAATGGTTTATATGCAGACAAAACCTGAAGCCTTCCTGGAATGAGAAGATGCAGGCTAAAAGGTCTTGGTTAAGGGGATCTTTGTCATTGTCCAGTGTCCAGCTCACCGCAAAACTTAAATCTTTAGCTCCTCTGTCTTACCCCCAGGGTAGGGGACATTGCTAGTAATGTGCACAGCGGAGGCGTGTGGAGCTTGCAAGTCCAAACCCCATGGAGAGCCCAGATGGGCGCAGCTACGTGCAGGTGATGGATGACCCCATCTCCTCTGGAAAAGCATTTTCTTACAGCTAATGCAGCCCCACGGGAATCTGTCCTTCCATTGTCCGTCTGACGACTGCTGTGGATCATTGACCGCTGCTTAGCCTCTTCTTAAGATGAAATGCTGCCTTCGTGCTTTGTTAGCAGGAGGACTGAGGGCTGGGGCGTGCACCAGCTCCGTTACTGATTGCTTTTGTAAGGGGAAAAAATAGGCTGGGTTTTTGAGCAACAGCTTTTTTAATTTTGAGCCACGGTAGTTTTACGTTAGCGCAATTAATGGCATTTGACTGTGGTTATCTCCTTTGACACCTGGTTATTTGCAGACCTGGGGCACTCCTCACGCTGTTGCACCATGCATACAGCCTCCTCCGGATGGTCGGGTCCCAACAGCTGATGTAGCGAGAGCGCCAAGGGGCAAAGAAAGTAAACAAATTAGGTAGTTAAACCTCCACCTCGATGATTTAGTGATAATTACATATTGAAAAGCAAAACGAGCAGCTGTTTGCATAGCAACAGCAATATAACTACATTCTAATTACAGTTCTGTCACAGGCGAAGCTGGCCATTTAGAAAGCTCCTGTCCTACCCCTGTGTCTTCTCTGGTGTGCATGCTCCATCCTCAGATGGTGGAGCAGGGGAAGGCGAAATGTGGCAGCAGCAAATGGATGGGCAAACCCACCTCAGGGTATAGGATGCATGATGGGGTTTTCAGAAGCACCTGAGCTGTACAAGGAGCCTGCACCAGTGCAACAGGACGCTGGAAGCACCCATGAACCCACTGCTGGAGGAGAAGACCTGAGTCATGGAAGGTCCCCCAAGATAGGGTTGGAAAAAGCAGGAGCGCCCCGGCGTAGGGCAGACCACACGCCAACTGTTCCCACCAGCCGTGAAGGTCCAGGGAATGCCATGAGGCAGGCAGTCCACGTTTAGGGCAGAAAGGCTCAGAAACAGTGTGTGTGATTGTGGGGGGGTTCTCTTTTTTTTTTTGAGTTTCAGTGTGGCTGGAAAGCCAAAGAACCAGGGCAGGAATATCATAGAATCATGGAATGGTTTGGGTTGGAAGGGACCTTTAAAGGTCATCTAGTCCAACCCTTCTGCAATGAGCAGGGACATCTTCAACTAGATCAGGTTGCTCAAAGAATATATGTGAGGATGTGACTGAAAATCCATCAGAGATGGGCCAGGGCATGCTTCAGATTCATTAGGGAGTAGGTACTTGAGCCTGAAAAAAGATGGTACCTGCCGGTTGAGCAAAACCCGTAGAATAGGCTGGGGTGGAATTGTAATTATTAATTCCCACAGAACTTCCCATGGATGAGTTTGGCTCCATGGCCCATTTAGAGCCAAATAATCATGTTATAGATTCTCCCACAAAGTGCTGCGTCTTCCTTTCCTTCTGCCAAATGATCTGATTCCAGTGTCAACCTGAAAGTGTCCCGCATATTCCTAAACTTTTCCTGGGGTCTTAATACAGAATAAAGCACCAAGGCACTTAAGCAACAGCCTCCCCTTGACCTAAAGATGGTTAAGATACAGTGGGGACAAGCAGCTGAATACCCCCCTCTATGAGTCCTGACCTGAATCTTGTCCACCTCGGAGAATTCATAACCAGCATTAGGTGATCAAGCTCAGAGATTTTAGGGATCGTAATTTTAATAAGGCAAAAATGAGAAGCCGTGCAGGCTTACAGGCATCTTGTGCCCTCTCGGACCACTTGAGGAACCAGACATGTCCCCGCCATGGGGAGGATGGTGGATCTGGGAAGCAGCCACAGGGGAGCAGAAGCTGGAGGACGGGGGGGACCCAGGACATCTCCAAGTACAGTATATTGGGGACAGTTGGCTGAGGCCTTTAATTGTGCAGGCTCTGGAGTCCTGGTTGCAATTTATCACAACCCGGCACAGATGTTGAAAATAGGGCAGATGAATCATGCCCTAAAAGTGCCTGTTTCTGCTGACTACAAAGAGAGCCTGGGGTGACCGGCTCCGCTGGAAATGTCTGCATTGTGGATATATGAAATCAGGTGAGAGAAATCCCACATCTCCCACTGCTTCATCTCTGTTTCTTACCTGGAACAGTCACTTTTCAAGATAAAAGGCTGTCCCAGGCTCCAGGGCTACTTAATCCTGTACTGAGCTGCTTAAACAAATGACAGCGGTCATCTGGGTAGAAATTCCTGCAGACTTGTTTGCAAAGTCGAAGTCGATTTTGAAGCAAGGCTGTTTTACTTTAGTGCAGTGGACAAGAATTCAGCAGAAATTTTGGAGCTAAATTAAAGGGTTTTAGTGCAGCCAACAGGAAAACGAGTGATGCAATCGGCCCACTCTTCCCCGTCTTGCTTATTCTGAGATTAAATTCAAACTATTGTATTCCACCCTGACAGCTTGCACTTCCCACAAGTTTTTGTGCTGACTACACATATTTCCCTTATGAGAATTATTGTGGGGGTAATGGGAGGAATTTGGGTTCTTATCTCTCCTCCACCCCAAACAATCAAGTCCTGTGCCTTCCCAGGAGCAAGCAACTCATGTGAAGGTTTTCCATCAAATTGAACCCGAGGCAAATTGTTGATAAAATGATATGTTTAAATGTCATCAAATTGAACCCCAGGCAAACTGTTGATAGAAATAATATGTTTAAATGTCATCGTTAGGTTTCGTTGTTATCAACCTGCTAAGAATAGCAGCATTGCTCACACTAAAATTTGCAAACTGAAGGAGACATCAATGAATTGGTTTCCTATGTCTTCTATGTGACCATAAAGCTCAGAGTTTATACTGAAATCAATTAAATTTATGGTCAATAGTGGATTGCTTTGTTTTATTCCTGGAGAAGGGAGGGGTTTGAAAAAGGAAAAAGAAGAAACTGCAAGAAAATCAGCAGCTGAGGCCGGTTTGACCACGCAGGCTTGACGACAGCATGGGTTGTGATGTATAGACTTGTGCAGTAGGAAATGGACTGGAGCCATGACGGAGCATCTGTCAGATGATAACTTGCAGTCATTTGCAATCTGTGCTGGAGGCAGACCAAAGGCCTGAGCCAATGCTTCGAGTTATCCAGGCCTTTTCTCTGGGTCTTAACTCCATCTTCTTTACATCCCATAGAATAAGACTCTTCTGCTGCTCTACTGTAGCACAGCAGTGACATCCAGGGGCCATTTCATTTGCTGTTGTGATCAGCCTACTGATATCCAAGAGCATATGTACCTAAGCCAAAACCCCACTGAAGTTGCTTGGAAAGATCCCCATCAATGTCAGCAAGCTTTTGATCCATCTGTTTTACTCCATGTTTTTTAACAGTTAGCAAAAAAAGAGCTTTCGTGCCCAATTACCTTGGTTGCTACCTTTTTGGCTGACTAATCTAAGAGAAGTCTCCCTCAGTCAGCCTTCTGTTCAACACAGAAAGTGACTTTGTGTGCTGTGATTCACCCAGTCCTACCACATCTCCCAAAACCAATGACAATTAGCATTAGCAGCAGGTCCATCCGCATCTCTTGGATCACACCAACAGTGTAGCCTCAAGCTTTTGCACCAAAAGCTACTCCTATTCACTCCTCTAAGCATGGGGTCAGCAAACTACTGAGTCAAAGGCAATCAGACATGATCTTAGCCACCTTGATGAGCAGTTGGCACTAAAACCTGCCAACCTTTAGCCATGTTGGATGATGGGTGGTCATCTGGACTTGATGGTGGAAACCTGACCTCAGCATGACTGGTTCAGATCTCTCACCTCGATTTAATCTGAATTTCTTAGACTCCATCTTGTTATAAGTTTTCTTGATGTCATTTCCCGCACTTATACCTGTGCAGATGTTGGTAACCTGGAGTAAAGTCACTTCATTTTTTCTTGGATATGTTTTTTTCACTCTAAAGCAGGTTTTCAATGCCTAAAATCGCTCTGGCAGGATTTCTCCAAATCTCTGCTGTTTCCTTAAGATCTTTTTTTGGACATGTGAACATCAGGACTAGACATAACTTTTCAGAAATGGTCTCACTAATGCTGTTTACAGAGATAATATCACTTCAGCACTCCCACTTCATATTTGCCGGCTGCGCAGCCAAGGATTACTCCAACCTTCTTGGCTGAGGCATTGCTGGGAGTTCATACAGGAGCAACTGTCTACCAGGACTGTTCAATTCAGTTCTGAGTCACTGCTTTCCGGGATGTATCCCCCCATCTCCTAGGTGTGACCCACATCCCTTGCTCCAAAACATCTGACTTTTCCTATGGCCACACTGAAATAAGTTGTTCAGTGGTTTGCTCTTCAGCCATCAGCACCTGCCTGAACAACCAGCCTGCACCCATTGCTACTTACCACCAATCCCGTTTTCATACCATCTGCAAATTTGACCAGCTCTCTGGGATTCTTTTTGCCATTCGCAAATAAGGGGCTGCTGCTTTGTGGTTATTGGATCATTCTCCAGCTATTTGCTCTTTGCATTTTTCTTCCTCCCACTTTCTCTCAGCTTACATTTCACCGCCTGTGCTTTTACTCCTTTTTGCTAACATCAGTCGGGTCTGTTTTTATTTTCTAAAGGTGGCTCGTTTGGCTCAAATCACCGTGCACGATAGCAGATGTTTGGGTTCCAGGGGAGGTGTAATGAAAGAGGATCACACTGAGAACATGCCCTGCACGTCTCTGCTCTGTGTAGACCAGATATGCACCGCGTGGCCCAACGTGACAGTCATCCTGCATTGAAAATGAGAATATGAAAATATTCCTCAAAACAGAATTGCATAAAGCTACCAGAGGTGGCTCTCCCAAAATCCCTTATTCTCAGCAAAAAAAAAAGTTTTCCCATGCTCCAGTAACCTTTTTGATAACCCTTTCCCTGGTATACCAGAATACCAATAAATAGGTAGCAAAGGAAATATTTTGCTACAGGCTTAACTACAGCAAGGTGAGCACTTTCTCCATTTTCATTTTTCTCCTTTTCTCAGCTAGCAGGCTTTTTTTGGGGGGGTTCCCCAGGTGGGACAGGGCAGGCTGGAGTGCTGGACTGAGCGCTCGTAGGAAAGAAATTAAAGAACAAGTGGAGATTTTGCACCTTAATTCCTGGTTGGGGTGTATTGGGCAGCGAGAGGATGAACTGAGGGAAAAAAAATAAGAAATTCTCTCTATAAAGAATAGGAGGTTTTTACCCAGCTTGAATGGAAATGGGCAAAAAGAAGCCTCTCACCAGAGCCTTGTTAAATGCACATGCAGAAGTTGGGGTTTAGGGTTTTCTCATGAAAAATTTATTTGTATTCCTCAATTTCAGCCATTTATAGAGCTTCTTCCCCACGGCACCAGAGAAGTTCATCATCTTTTAATGGTTGTAAAATCATAACGTCTGTGCACATTAGTCTTTTTCCCATTTTGCAGTTGGAGAGCTGAGACAGGGCAGCCCAGCATCCCACAGACAGCCGATGGCAGGGAGATGCATGATCAGAAGTTGGTGCTGTAACTGCTGCACCACCCTCCCTCTTTGCCCGACTGACCCTGCAGCAGCACGCGGCAGGGGACTCAGCTGTCACTGGGGCGAGATGCTATAGATCGTCTCTTGATTGGAGACTGAACCAAACATTTCAAAGGAGTAGTCTTCTGTTTAGAACCAGCACTTCTTTGGATCTGTTATGCAAAGGATAAAAAGCTTTTCAAAATAGCCAGCATGATTATTCATGACTACTCATTTGCGGCAGTGCTTGTTTTCCACGGCAGCGCCGATGAGCTCACCTGAATAAAGATTTGTGGGGGAGAATCGATAGCTGAAGGTTTTGCACAAGCAAAGATGTGGGCCAGCACGGTCCCTTTGCACAGGGCACTTG
This sequence comes from Harpia harpyja, assembly GCF_026419915.1. NCBI lineage: Eukaryota > Metazoa > Chordata > Aves > Accipitriformes > Accipitridae > Harpia > Harpia harpyja. The sequence goes on from NC_068940.1 coordinate 104,125,737, forward strand.
GTGCGTCCTGCTAGACCGGAGACCCCATCCCCATCCCAGTGCCGGTCCATGCCCTCATACGGCCGTACTGTGCCGGCTGGCACAGCAGAACTCATGCCTGCTTGTTTTATTTACCAGTATCCGCATAGAGAAGGGTTTAGGGGCAAACTGGGTTTCTGAAGGAAGCTCTTGATGGATGGGCGCACCTTATGGGGTGTGATGATTCCTACGAAAACAACCTGAAGAGATATGCCCAAGCCTGCATGAGGAAGATGGGGCAGTGCTGGGGAGGGAGCCCACGGAGGTCCCAGCCTAACTCAGGACCATTTCCCAGCAGGCAGCCTGTCCCGTCCCCTCCTGCCCACCACGAACTCCGACCAGCAGGCTGCAGGGACTGGAATTTCCTGACTCCCGAGACCTCGACTGCACTGCCTTAGCACCCACTGAAGTCTCCCTTGCTTCTCCCTCCCCGCTCCCCCCCCTCGATTTTGTTTGTCTGTGGTTTTGCACAGGGAAAAACCAAAGCAACCAGAGGTTTCCGGGAGACCATACTCCACGCTGCCCATCAGAGAGCAGACAATAATATTTAGCTGCTTTGATCAGTTTATTGTTACAGTATATTTAGATGGTGAGCTGCAAATTCCAGTGCAGCAGCAGCAGCTGTGAGCAATGTAGCGCGTGTGGCGCAGCCCAAAATACAGGCAGGATTTGTCAGTGCAGCCGAGAGCGCCGGTTGGGCTGTCTGCTGCGTGATGTAACCCCTCCTTTAATTTGTTTTCCAGAAAATTCATTTTGAGAAGTGCTCTGCGAATGGCTTGGCAGCAGCCGGAGGAAATGGGCTTGGGAGGACGTCAGCTGTCAGCCCACAGCCCCTGTTGCCAAGCCCTGGCCGGCGAGATGGTGTGGGGGCTTGCAGCGTTGCTTTCCCTGCCCGGGAAGAGCCTTTGGGTTGGGTCCATACTGAGTTACTCTCGGTCAACCGGTGCAGCAAGCTCCAGCGCAGAGACCGTATTTATTTGTATGCTTCCACAGTGCCCGGCACAGAACAGTATGCACCTGTGGATGTGACAGTAAAACGAGTGATAAATAATAAGCCAAGAAGGAGCCAGTGCAATTTAATTTGTGTAAGTGAATACAGTTAACTGGGGAAGGATGCTCAGGCTGGCTGAGGATGTCCTTCCTTTCCTCTGTGGGTCCAGGCTAAAGCCTTGCAGCATTTAGAGGATACAGCACAGAGAGCCTTGCCTGCTCTGTTGTGCTCCACTTGACTTTTTCAATTTATCTGGAGGAGATGGAAGGAGTATGGCCGAGAGAGGGAATCACAAGGTGTGCCACGTGCAGCGGGAGAGGTACAAAGCAGCAAGTGATCTGCTTGTCCTTGTCCCTCCCTCCTTCCTTCCTTCCTTCCTTCCTCCTTCCTTCCTTCCCTCCCACTGCTCATGTTTATTAGCACAGAAGATCCCACTGACTTGCTCTGAGGTTCAAAGCCCTGTTACACCTTCTCCTCCTTCTCTTGGAAGGCAAGGAAAGATGGGTTGTTCTCTCCCATGGACTCGGAGCTGCAGGGGACCTCCAAGACCATCCTGTCCATCTGTGGCTTCAAGCAGGATCTCACCAGGTCCAGCCCTATCAGATGTTGCTATATAAGAAGCAACATCTAGTGCTTGCTCTAAAACACCTCCACAACCTCCCTGCAATTTGTCCTGGTGACTGCTCACCCCTCTCCAGGAGGAAGCTTTGCCTGATATGTAGTCCAGATTTCCCTTGATGCAATGTACCAATGATGTCCCTTACTTGTCCTGCCCTTCAGGGACCAGGGACACAGAGAACAGACTGTCCCTTAGTGCCACCGCAGCCTTTCGGAAGCAGACCTTGGCCAGTGTGCTGTGCCCCAAACAGGATGGTGAAGTCAGTTCTGCATTTCCAGGTAGTGAATACGTGAAGAAGTCTACTTTCTTTCTAGAAAGGAGGTTCATGCATCTTTTCCTTCCTTCTGCCACCCCATAAGTCTCACTAGGGCCATAAGGGGAGATGACTACTGGGAGTAAGGCCACTGGAAATCAGCTCCCTAACTTCTACCATGACTCCTGACCCTAAGGCCAAAATTGGGTGCTGTGCAGCAAAAACGGGTACAGGTGATGGTCTTACTGGCTTCAATGGGATTAACATATGCCTAAAAATGCTTTGCTGGAGAAGGTCAGATGCATCTGTAGTGGGTCACTGCAAGATGTGATAAGAGAGCATCTGACGACTTTCCTGGGCTTTGGAGCATGGCAATTGCTGAGCGTTATGGCTTAGCACTGTAGGTGAGCAGAAGGGCAGTGCAAACTCCTCCCTACTTTGCTGCAGGTCACCTATTCCATAACTCACTGGAGTTATTTCTCCCTGCAAAGAAGGGCAAGCTGAAGAATTTGGCTGGCCAGATTGGATTTTTTTTTTTTTCTTTTGGAAAAATAACAGCATAGCGTTTCCTCTGCCTTGTCCTCTCCCATGCTGTACTGGTAGCTGCACTGAAGCTGATTGATTAGTTTAATAACAGGCAGTTGATATGCAGCCATAAAATTATGCACTTTTACTCATCAGCCTGATTGAACTCCTCTGCTGACTGTACAGGAGCAGAATGGCAGAGTTATAATAATGAGGGAAACAGCCAAGGGAAAAGCAAGCGCAGTGGTGTTATTGTTGTTGTTTTAAAGCTGAGGAAGAAAATGACTCCAGGGAGGAGCTTTTCCAAAATAAATACTAAAATACAGAGGGAAAATGTTAAGATGTAATTAGCACTGGTACAAGTGCCATTAAATGTCTACTGGGGTTGGAGGCGTCAGCAGAGCTTCTTTTACACCCACCTGGTCTATGTTGGGGTTTCAGGACGTTGGGGCTGACCCTGCAAAATACCCCCAGTCCCCATGTCCTCAGAAAGGGTGAGAAGGGCTGAGCCCTTTGCAGGATGAATCAACTCGATGGGAAAAAGAAGGGAATTCAGCTTTTTTTTTTTTTTTTTCTGATTCTGGCCAAGGAGGGAAGGATATGAGAATGGAGCTGGGAAAAATGTGTCTGGGAAGGGTTTTTCCCCTCTGACCCCATGCTAATGGCATCAGCGGAGAGTAGGTGGTGTGACGGAGGTGTGCGAACTACCAGGGCTCTTGCAGCCCAGCCTGGTGAGGACATGACTCGTGTCCGTGATGTCCCTTAGGCCCCGAGCTCTGCTCTCTGTGTTTCTGGGCACCAGAGGAGCTTAAGTCAGACTCTGTCCTGTGGGGTGTCAATCACGCTCTTCGAAGCCACCAAAGGGAGCTGAAGATTCCCGTTCAGCCATGAATCAATATGCAGGAGCAGGCAGCGGAGCTCGCTGATGAAAAGCCACACAGTCCCTGTCCATGCACGGGGAATGGCATTTAAGACTTTATTTCCCAATAAAATATTTCCCAGTGCTGCAGCATGGCTTGCTCGGTTGACAGGCTCACTGTTTGTCCTGCACACATTCATTTTATTTATAAGACTAATTTGTCTGTGAATAGGTCATCCTGCTTCTTCTGCCTGTGATCCTCATCGGTCTCACTGCTGTGAAACATTTTAATTGAACCTAGCCACGTACTGCACCCCCAGCACGGGCATCACGCAGAGGGCTGGCTGCCTTGCCACTAGATCCAGTCTCCATCCAGAAGGCCCAATACAAAACGATCAGCTTTTTTCCCTTTGGGGCAGATCTCCCTGAAGGAGGGGATGGGAACAGGGGAGGGAACAGGCACCACTTGGCATTTATTTTTCTCCCAGACAAACACTTGGCAGATGGTTGTACAACTCTTCTTGCCCTTCTCCCTGATGGCACCCTATCCAGGCTGTTCCGGGAAGCAAGGCTCTTCCTTATTTGCTCCAAAGGGCTTTGGGTCAAGCCATGCGTGGCTTCTACGATGCTGTTGGAGATTATACACAGCTGCCCTGACATATCCAAGGGTGCTGCTTCTCCAGCTACCCCCGTTTATTATGGGTGCCCGCGCCTGTGGTTCTTGGGTGGGCTTTCCTCCTGAGTTCCTCCTATGCCACCTCCTGGTTCCCATCTCCCTCTGGACAGGAGCAGCTGGATTGCTGTTGGTGTGCGTTTTCTTGTCCAGATTATGTGTCCAGGAGCCACGGGTCAGGAAACTCCTCCACAGCTCCTGACAGCCAAGTGCTGACTGGCATAGTCACCCTGCCTGGCTGAGATAAGTGTCCCCTGAGGCCAGAGGGGTACAGTTTAGAGTCACGACACAATCCCTGATGTCACCTCCAACAGATCTCAATGCCAAGGTCCCCAGTGACCATCATGGGAAGGCAGACCCTGACCTCACGTACAGCCCTTTGGACTCTGCAGGGGCAGGACTGGGCAGGATTCAGTTTCTGTCCTCATTCAGGGTTGATTCAGCCTGTGTCACTCCTGCTGGACATTTCTTCTCCTTATCCTTAGAAACCTCTGGTGATGGAGATCCATGATCTTCCCTGTAGTGACTCCAGTGCTTCACCACCCTCAGCCAGAGGTGGGGTTCAGCTGCTTCTCATAGACATCTGGTTTCACTTTGGGCACCCTGTTTTCTGTGATTCCATGAGATTCCTGTGAAACCACAGCCTCAGTAACCTCCCAGCAAGAGCACAGTTAGGATTTCAAAAGCTGGAGCCATGGTGAACTTCATGTCCCTTAAGGCAATGTCCGTAATCATTGGGCTGCTCCTGGCAGGGTTTCAGTGCCAGCTGCAGCACATCTCGCCTGGGTATTTCTCGTAGTGTGCTATGGAGCTAATCCAGAGTCTGCTGAAAGTGGTGGAAGTTTTTCGATGTACAGCACTGGGGTGGATCAGACATTGTGAAGAGCATCCTCACACGAGCCCAAGAACCAGGAGTGAGGTCCTGGGTTGACGAATTTGGAGCTGGAAGCCCTGAACTCTGTTTTCTCTCTCTACTGTTGTGGGCCTGCTTCCTTCCTGGCAGCCTGTAGTCTTCGTTAGACATAGCAAAGGAAGATGTGGAAGAGTATGCACCTGAATTCAGAGTACTGCTGGGGCTAAAGCAATACCTTGCTCCATTGCTAAGGAGCAGGCCTGCGTGTGGCTCCTTGTCCTCTGGCCTGTAGTGGAAAAGATAAGCACACTGTGTTGTAGCAAAGACTTTGCTTTTATTCGTCTTCATCTAAAGTAAAAACAGACCCCATAAATCACTAACAAGTTGTCTTTCTGCAAGTGAAAATGTTGGTAAAAGCTGTCAGGGTTTCTTTATGCAATGAAGTTGGAAAACAAAATTTAACTGCTCCTTCAGGCTTCCCTTCCCCTTCTTTTTCTGGCAAAAGCCCCATTACCAGGATGGAAAGCTTCAGTATTGAAATTTGCCATTGAAGTTTTAAAAGGCAACAACCACCACGAACCTTTCCAAATACTTTGGAGAAAAAAACGACAGTAAAACCTACCAAAGCTTTTTTCCCTCTCCTTATTTTGAGTAGTTGCAAAGAAAAGCCCTTTCCAAGGTAAAGTATGTCACAGGGAGGAAGCATAAGAGGTGGAAAGGAAGGTAACGTGGACAGAAGCTGCAACAACAAACAATATTCTGACTCAAAGGATGTTGCAAACACATTGTATATACTCGGAAATATTTTTAAACCAGCAGAAGTTGAGGAGAAGATAGCCCAGGGCAGGAGGAGAAAGACGTGGAGTTTGAGTTAGGAGTCCGGGGAGAGTGAATGATCATCAGCCCTGAGAGGGAGCTTCAGGGCAGCATGGAGGGGAGGCAGAAGCAGAGCCAGTGAGGTTGGGAAAGCTGCCAAATTGAGCAGGCTGGCATGGGATATGGCAAGTCACTAATGCAAGAATGGGTCACGATATAGTCCTGTCTTGAAGTCACCCAAGTGTGCAGAATGTTTGCAAGGTGTCAGGGCCAGAGTCTGTCTGTACAGCTCTAGGTAAGCCTGAAACAGCAGGTACAAATTGTTAATAAAAAGAATGTTCATACAGCAGTTCTTGCCAACTGAGAGGGGGAAACCTACGTAACGACGAAAGCCTAGTGATTTCCTGCTCTGGGCAGAAGGTTTGGCTAGGTGACCTCCTGAGGTTCCTTCCAATCTGATTTATTCTCTGATCCTATGAGCAGAAGTCAATGTGCTCACCAAGGTCCTCGTACATACTGCATTAAGGATGATGAAGAGGATGTGGCAAGTGAAGACCAGAATTAATTCAGTCCATGGTGAATATCTTTCTCCAGACTTTGAATATCATAGAATCATTTAGGTTAGAAAAGACCTTTAAGATCATCGAGTCCAACCACAAACCTAACACTGCCAAATCCACCACTAAAACACGTCCCTAAGCGCCACATCTACACATCTTTTAAATACCTCCAGGGGTGGTGACTCCACCACTTCCCTGGGCAGCCTGTTCCAATGCCTGACAACCCTTTCAGTGAAGAAATTTTTCCTAATATCCAATCTAAATCTCCCCTGGCGCAACTTGAGGCCATGTCCTCTCGTCCTATCGCTCGTTACTTGGGAGAAGAGACTGACCCCCACTTCACTACAACCTCCTGTCAGGTAGTTGTAGAGAGCGATAAGGTCTCCCCTCAGCCTCCTTTTCTCCAGGCTAAACAACTGCAGTTCCCTCAGCCGCTCCTCATAGGACTTGTGCTCTAGACCCTTCACCAGCTTCGTTGCTCTTCTTTGGATACGCTCCAGCACAATACACATATAACCCCGAGGATCCTGCAGCAGGGTCTTGGTCCCCCTTACAGCACTGGGGTTTTACAGATGTTTCTAGCAGAGTCTGGCTTCATTTTGGGGATGTCCCAGATCATGTCCATGGATTCTCCTTCCCTCTTCTCCCCAGAGAGTTACAATTGCTTGGGAAACGGGGACTTTACACCCAGTTGAAAGAGAGAGGCAGGTGCACAAGAGATCTCAGCCCTGTTGCGTCCCTCTCAAGCTCGTCGGTATTTTTTCTTCACTGCCCACCCCTTTCTCAGAACTGCCCCCCCCTCCTTGCTATAACACAAACACTGACTGCCATCAAACCAGAGCTGGCAGCTGCTTCCCCCTGCACTGCAGAGTCAGCCTTCCCTGCTGCTGCTCCGGCTCCTCTGTCCACAGCACAAAGCCAGGTCCACTGAGGCAGAGTCCTCATAGTCGTCATTTTTCACCTGGGAGAGAGAAAGAAGAAAGGAGAGGACTGGGGAGGAGAAAAGAAGAGAGAAAGAAAGGGAGAGAGGGAGGAGAGAGGAGAGGAGAGGAGAGGAGAGGAGAGGAGGGGAGAAGAGAAGAGAAGAGAAGAGAAGAGAAGAGAAGAGAAGAGAAGAGAAGAGAAGAGAAGAGAAGAGAAGAGAAGAGAAGAGAAGAGAAGAGAGAAGAGGAGAGAAGAGGAGAGAAGAGGAGAGAAGAGGAAAGAAGAGGAGAGAAGAGGAAAGAAGAGAAGAGAAGAGAAGAGAAGAGAAGAGAAGAGAAGAGAAGAGAAGAGAAGAGAAGAGAAGAGAAGAGAAGAGAAGAGAAAAAAGGGAAGAGAAAAAAGGGAAGGGAAGGGAAAGGAAGGGAAGGGAAGGGAAAGAGAAAATTAAAGATTTGCCAGTGATTTTAAAAAATATTTTATAGAAAGTAGAAGGAATGTGGTGTGAAGAAAAATGCATATCTTAAATGTACTGCTTGTGTTTTCCCTGCTGCAGGGGCAGCTCTGTGGCTGCCGTGCACTGCAGGACGGTCGCTGCCTTTGTTTTCTTCCATTTGAGCGACCTCCCGGTCACTCCAAATGTCACAGCAGCCTGTGGAGCGGCGCTCCCCCCAGCAGTCCCTTCCAGAGGGGGGGACACTGTCACCAGATGAGAAACTTGGCTTCAAACACCAGAGAGCAAATCGGTGTCAGAAACGTCAGAGCCACTGGGAACAAGAGGGACAGCGGGTGCAAAGCTGGGGGCTTGGTCTCAGTGATCATTATCGATCAGCATACCTGATACTAATACTCCATGGACTGCAACAGCAGCCTCAATGGGCCAAAATGCCCAAAATTCACCTTAAACACCACCTTTGGAAACAGAAGGTTTCCTCACGTTGCTTCACTGTCGGACTTTGTACCGACATACTGATAAAACCTCGAGCTACACAAGCAATGCGCGGCAGAGAGCAGGGTCTTTCCCAGGCAGTGCTGCTTTATTTTGTGGTTGACATTTAGCTATCACTGAGATGGGCACATTAAAACCATGATAAGATAAATATTTGCTCAGCATGAAGAGCTGTCGATAGGTGAATTGCCTGGCATTACCTCCAGTATGTCTCACACAGTGTGAGTGGGGATGCACGGGCTGGAGCCAGGAAAATCCCAACCTCTGACCGCTCACAAGCTATTAAAGATACCAGTTACTCCTCTGGGGAGTCTGTCTTCTGCCTTAAAGCTCAATTTGTCATGTGAGCAGCATTGATTTGAAAGTATCAGCTGCTGGATTCATCTAGCTAAATCTGTTGAAATCCTCATGGAGCAGTTGATGGAGGCCAGGACACACTTGTTCCATCTTCCAGCAGAAATCCAAAATGGACCAGATGAGTTACGGTGCTTCCAAGGTGCCTCTTTCCCTCCATGGCCTGCCAAGGTGTCTGCTAGCTGCACACAAGGTTTGGTGTGGTGGAATATATACTGCTGCCTTTAAGTGTGTCCTAATCATTTGTCACCATCCCTGTTAAAAAAACCTGCCTCCTTTCTAATGCAAATTCAGCTGGATCTCAGTTTTCCAACTCTCTGCTATTGTCACATTTTTCTCGGATAGATTAGGCAGCCCTGTATCTTGTATTCTTACCCTTCTGAGGCAATCCTTAGCTGTAATCAAGCCCATTCCCAACTTTAGCTTGTGTTTGTTAACCCTCTCCCTCTGCTAATTACCTCCAGCTCTCAGATTGTTTTGGCGACTCACCATCCCCAACTTCCCAGCATTGATTTTAATGGGAACCTGGGAACTTCGTAGTACCTGTTTCATTAACACCCTGCATGGAAGCAACCTTACCTCTTCATCCCTCTCATATTGACTCAGCCCTCCACCTCCAAGATGAAACCAGTCCCTTCTGACCCTCCTTTGGGGTGAGTTCATGGCCTGCCGCTTGTCCACCGTGATCACTTTATCTTTTTGCACTGTCACCCCCATGACCAGATGGGACCGTCCTTCCTTTGAATGTCACTATCTAGTAGACACTGGTCCCAAGGCAACCATTAATTTTTCATCCAGCGTTGAATTCATCCAGAGCCACCATGCTGAGGTCCTCAACTGAGTGATTTCATTTTCGATGCATGATACTGCGTGTTCAGAAATGACCAGCTGTGTTTTTAGAAACACTAATGCTATTCTGCTATTACAGCTTAGGTTTCTCAGACTGAAATCTCTATTAACCAAAGCCTTTTCATTTCTGCTTATTAAAGGCTGGAGCTCTTCTCCACTTGAATTCAATGGCTCATAACAGATCCCCAGCACTACCCACTCTTGGGTAACGTTAGCTCAAAGATGCAAAGGCATGAAAGACTCTCTGGCTCTGAGCTATCAATAAATCTTAAATGGAATGTGGGTTTTTTATTAATAGGTGTCCTCTGCTCCCTTTCCTCCCTTCCGTCTTCCTCCACATGTAACAGCCCATTACTGCAGCACTCCACTCGCCTGAATCCCTCATTTGTCACCCCAGACTCCGTGCAGTACTATATAAGCTGCTGAAAAAGCTCTCCTTCTCTGTCACATCACTTCAATCTGCTCTTGTCACACAAAATCTGCTTTTGTTTTGCATTTGCCTGCTTTACTCCTGCCTGTTTCGTTATCGGTTTAACACCTTTTTGCTTGCATTTTCTAGTCTCCAGTCAAAGAAAAACAGAAAAAATCTTCCCTACCCAGGAGCTGTCGGCTTGCTTTGTTATCTGCCCATCTTTGTCTTCTTCCACGAAACCAAAACTTTCAGCTGCATATCGCAGAGGAGGCTGCTCACGCCAGTATTTTTTGCTTTCTTTCTCAATCTCTGAGAATAATCTCCCAGCTGCTCCCCCTCCAAATTATTTCTTCTGCAGACTCGCACGGTCTCTGAAGTCTGTGCTGACCTGCATAACTCCATGTGATACTCCCATCTGTTGTTGACTTTTATGTGTTTACTTACTAAGGGGAAAACTGAAAACGTGACTTCAAGAGCTGGCCAGTGTCACTGTCATTCCTCAAAAATAAGATCTGCTGTGGATTCAGCTCTGATTTTGATCTGCTCAAGCCTGCTCTGGTTCAGGCCCAGGGATGCTGACCGAGGAAGGACCCATGAAATGCCTCCTGTGCAGAGCTTCATCTTGCGTGGGGCCACCTCAGCCCGTGGAGAACCAAGGGTGCGAGCCAGGAAGGGACAACAGAAGTCTAGTGTGTACAGCCACCAGCAGTGAAGTTGGAGCTCTTAGCTCAGAGCGGTCCCCAGAGTATCTGTTCTGTACCCCCTGCTCCACCATGGGGTGCAAAGCACTTCCCAGCACGGGCATCGTGGTGGTCACCCTCCCTAAGGACAGCCGCAGGAGAAGCAGCTCTCCAGAACAGACCATAACCTACAGGTTTGAGCTTGGACCAGTACATGTGAACCTGTTTTAATGGGAGTCAGACCCCGATATCTCAGCATAACCAAGACTCTGCATTCAGATGCAGACTGGATTGAAGGTATGTCTGGGTTTATATGTAGTTAATTCTCTCCCTGTTTCTGTCTCCATATAGGCATAAATGATGCCAACAGCTGGACCTCCAGTTCAAGTATATTTATACATATGCGTATACGTGCATGGCCAGTGAGGTGTATTAAAAACAGTTTATTTCAGAAATAGCATAATTTTTCCTGGCGAAGGAGAACAGCTTCTCTTATTTTCTGTGCCACTTGTATTTTTGGGCTTAGCGAGGCAAAATGCCAAGGAGCGACAGCATGTTTACCTAAGAGCAGCTAAAAGAGCTGTGTAGCAATCAAGGTATTGAGTGGGTTGGGCTGAAAATAGATCAGCTTGGAAAGACTTTGATCAAAAATGTTCAGCAGGAGACTGGATGGCCGTGAGCACTGGTAACAACCTCTTCAGGAATATATCCCCAACTTGCTGAAGCTGATTAGGTGCAATGCTTTTGTGCAGTGTGTCTGTGGTCTGCCTCGCTGACTCACTTTGCCATAGTTACCTCCAGCTGTGGGGACTGAATTGTCCTCTCCCGTCCTTTGAGGTTTAACTTTCTAGGTCAACATCGAGGTGAAGAGACACGTGGAGGATGCCCCTGCACAAACACTGAGCAAGGTGCATGCTCCTTCCTCCAGTCAATCCTGAACCTTATCGTGAAATGCGATTCAGTATTGGGAATGTGATCTTTTTTTCTGGGAAAACCTCTTTTTAAAAGGTGTTTGTGGCCTCACTGGGACATCACCGAGTCCTTCACCTCAACCTTTCCGGGGCAATTATTTTTGTTTAACCCCTTGAAGCTCTCCTGAGCTCCCACTAAAACAGGCTCCAACCCTTTTTCAAGCTGATAAAGTTTTGCCTCTTCCTTTCTCGGTGAGCAGAGGTGCTCTGCCCTCTTCCAAGCCTAACCTACCTGCGTGATTACCAAACTATTTGCCTGCAGCTTCACATATCTCACTTTATACAATACCTTGTGCCAGCTCTCCTTTCTGGGCATGTCTACATAGCTATTTTGGCCCAGGGTCTAGGTCTGGCATGTCTCTTGGCACCCTGACAGTCACGACAGATTACAGAAGAAAGTGTTCAGGCTCTTTCGGCAGCTCCAGGAAAGCTCTCACCCTGTGATAGGAGAACACGAGCACAGCCCAGGCTCTGGCTTTGAAGGTGTGGGTATACGACAGGTCTAGTCACAGGCCCTGGGCTCAGGTCCAGACAAAATTAACAATATCGTCATGTCTCTGTAGCACTTTGTTTGGAAGTGTTTCCGGTCCTTAATTGCTTTATTTTGTAGCAAATGGCTTAGGACGTCGCTTTTTTCTTTGCAGTTTTCCAGTTGCAAACATCAGGAAGAACTGGTCACTGTATAGGGCTGGGAGAAATTTGCCCACCATATGCAGCACTGTAAAACCAAGGGCTCTCCTCAAACTGCCAGCTGTGGAGTTTGTTACAGACTTCTGTACCTACTGTTATCATGAAAACCACGGTTACTTCAGGACTTTGCATTTCCAGGGCTGCCAGACCCCTAGTTCTATACATCATCAGCGTGAAGAAATAAAAGCACCATGTAAGAGTTGTTTGAATGGGGTCCTGCAGCTCCCCACCAGCTGCAGAGCACACCAGGTCCATTGCTGTTCTGGATGATACTGCTCGCACCCGTCCCCTCAGCCCCGTTGATGTTTAAGGCTTTATCAGACTGCATAGGAAGCAGTTTGAATGTGATCCAAGCAATTACCTGAGGTTTTCCAGCCTCCTACATCACATCTGGCACAACCAAGCCAAGGGTGTTGGGGTTGCTGGCTCCAGGTCTCTTCCTCCATGTCATACATCCCAGGTCTTCTAATGGCCGGGGTAGTATTTTAGCACTCCGTAAGAGGCTTAGAGACCAAATTACTATTTGAACACAATTATACTGGCCATGCAATTCTCCTTATAGGTCTTGAAAATTGCCTTGCTATCCACATCAGTCCTTTCCTGGATCAACTAACAGCACAAACCTCATTGATTCCCATACGCACTGCTGCATGCCTACAGCTCTGAAAAACTCAGGGAGAAAAAACCCCAATTGTCAGCACATTTGGGTTGAAAAAGAGGAAATCAGAGTGAAAAATTAAAAATGGCAGACCTTTGCAGTGCCACTGTTTTCATGCCGGGCTCACGAAGCTGTGCTGGTTTCCTGCCCTCTAGTAAAGCTGAATAGATTTCCAAGCACACAAGCGGTACGAGGACCAGCAGCTTGCCGGCTGACTTCTCCTCACCAGAGAAACCTGCTGATGGCAGCAAGTCCGTGACATCTCCCAAGTGAGCCCAGAGGGGCTCGCCCCTCAGCCTTGGAAAGCAGTGGGCTGCGGTTTCATGGAAAACAAATAGCAATGAAATATTTGACCTTCCAGTGTCAATCTGAAGGTCCTTCCTGCCCGATGGGGAAGGCAGTAATGGGACTTTTCTGTCCAGCAGTGGCTATAGACAGGGCTGTGTTTTCTCCCTCGCACTCTTTAGTTCAAAGTGAATGTGAAAGGAAATTTCAAGCTTGGTATGGAGACCAAGCATAGGTTTTAGCTTATGCCTGAATATTTTAGGGGCTGTCTTTTAGGATGCTCCTTATACTGCTGAATCACAGCCCAGGCACTGGGGTTGGAGAACTACTGGTTTAGGGGAGATGATTTCAGAAACTGAGGTAGAAGGTCAGGAGGCATGGTATTAATCCTACGTGAACTTGGTTAGTTACTGTGGATCAGCTGATAGTCCTCAATTTGTTAAATCAGGTAGTCTGACCTTAAATTTAAGCCCGTAGATGCAACCATGGAAAGAGCATTTCCAGGAATAGGCTATTTATCCTGTAGCTGTGCACAGAATTACAGCAAGATAATAACTCTGGGACATGGTTTAGTTCCCTCTGTTTGCTGTGCATTTTGGGTGTTTAAAAGAAGGCTTTTTTTTTCCTTTTTTTTTTTTTTTTCTCTTTTTTTAATGCTAACATTGGCGTTCCCCTACTTGCTGATTCCAAAGGTTTCAGCTTTAAAATGGAGAAAACTAATGAAACTGGAAATACGTTAGTGCTGTCTCAGTGGTAAAGGTACTGCCAACATCCCAGCCCCGGTCTGATCATAGGACCCAACTTTTAGCTTCTGTTTGCAGATGGGCTGCTGGGACTGACTGTTCATTATTATTATTACAGGCAAAAGTACTGTATACAGCGCATCAGCTACAAAAAGTAGATGCCTCTGTGGTACAGCTGACTGGCTGTACAAATGATTTATTCCAGCACGTGATAGGGACACTGAAGCAGTCCATTGCCTGTGGCTCAGGGGCTTGATTCTCCTCACAGCCAAGATCCGCAAAGACGCTCAGTGTCTGTTATCCCTAACAGTGTCATGCCACTGAAAATCCCAGGTGCCCAATAATCCCTGTACAAGCAAGAACAGACATCAGCCCACCAGCCAGCTTCTTACTTGTTTGCATTCAATGCGCATTTATAAGCAGGCAAAAAATAAAATACCATGACTGGATAATACTCTCTTGAAGACCACTTGTATTTCATATCACCTCAGCCTAATGCCACATACAAAACTTGCCTGCAAACCTGGGAAAATCATTTGCAGGGCTACCGAAGCTCAAAGAATAGCTCCAGTTGAGGGCTCTTTATTTCTTGGGTTTTCCAGGCAGGGCTTACATAGGTGACATAGGGATCGTGTTATATTTCAGGAAAGAGTTTCAGCTCTTAGGAGCCTGCACAAGTGGCCTGATGCTGAGAGGTGCTGCCATGGGCTGCCTGATGCTCCACCAGGTCACAGCTGCAGTCCCTGCGTTAGTCTCCCTGCGCTCCCCTTACAGCCACGGATGGCCCTTTTAGGGCACAGCTCATCTCACCACCCCAAAGGAGTCAGCTGGAATACGTCAAAAAATGCCTACAAACCCATCTTGTAGGCTGCTCCCTCCTCCAAGCGTATTAAATCTTCTCCAGTCACATGTGAGACCCCCTGCCTTGGTCAGGGGCTGGAGGATGAGGATGGGAGGAGAGGAGCAGGGCAGCTCTGCTCGGCCAGGCAGGAGGCATCGGGGAAGTGACCATGCCTCAGTGACCCTCTCCAAGTTTTGCCCTTAGTAATGGAAAATCCCCACGTCATGCTTTTCAGAACTACAAGTGAAATTATTGCTCCGTTTAATTCCAGCAGGGATGGAAGAGGGGATCTGTACGGCTCCTCAGGCCACCTATATCCACTATACCTTTAAGTGCAACACTTGCAGCTCTCCTGCATGTGGCCTTTTCAGTGGCCTTTTCCTCTGTGACAGGCATCTGGCTACCCTCCAGGCTGCTCCTCCTGAGTGTCTCCAGCTGATGCTGGGGGAAGGTGCCATAGCCCAGCTTTGCAACTCTCTTACGTGGATCCAGAAGCCGGGATAGGAAGACCTAGAAGAGTGTCTGGGACCATCTCTGATCTGCCTTGTTCTTGTAGCTCAGCAACCCCCTCATTATGCCCCTATTTTATTCCCAGCCCTCATACCAGGGCTTATGTCAGTCTTACATGACCCTCACACCAGGGAAAGCTTTCCTCAAAGCTCCCATATGGCCCATAGACTGTTCTATCAGGTCCACAGCAGGAAGAAATGTCCACCACCTCCTCACCTGATTTATATGTCTCCAGGTAAATTAAAGTGATGGCTTTTACTCATGCTGACTTTCTAGCTGCCTCCACGGTGCCCATGTTGGTGTAGAAGCATGGAAAACTGGGGGTTTGCCATAGACTGTTACAGGTAACATATCCAAAGAATTCATCAGCACCTTGGGAGGGTGCTGGCTTTTTAACATCCGTCCCAGTAGTCCCTGGCATTTTTGGCAGGAAATCAGGCAGATGTGATCAGGCTATTTCTGTGTGTGCCTCCTGTTCACCGCTTGTGGACCTGGTGATCATTTCCGACCTCGTTTGATGGTACCTTTGCAGTCCCGGAGAGCTGAAGCCTACAAAGTTTGTGCAAACAGGCAGCCAGGTAGAGAGGGAAAGGAAAGGGAGGGAGAAGGGAAGATCTATTATTTTTTGGGCACAAGAACCCATCCAGGGGTTCAACCTGAAGTCTTACATCCAGGGAAGAACAGGTCGCTTATGCGATCACTCATTCCTCTAAACACCAGTCATGTGGTTTCCCAAGGAGCAAGGGGGTCTGTTACCTACCCCAGTATCTCTACTCGCTGTATCACCTCAGGCTGGTTTGAACTGGGGATAAGGCCTGGAGAAGAGCCTCTCCGGCTTAAACCGAGTCCTCACCAGCATCCTTGTCCTGCAAGACAACCGAGACGTTAGGAGCCACTGGCAGTGATTTGGAGTCTGAGGACTTCAACTGTTGGAAAATGCGTGTGTGCACATGTGTAGGTGTTGGCGGGTGCACGAACTGCTTCACAGCCAGACCCTGTCCCCGGTACATCAGGCTTCAATTTGTGTTTTGTTTTCGTGTCGAGCAGTTGTCTGTACAGGCGAGAGCACAGTCAGATGCCAAGCCAGGCTGCAGGTACCGAGGGGATGGGAAAGAGCAGCCGTGGGCAAGCAGCAAGCATTCAACTCAGACCATCTGCTGCTGTTGGATTAATCTCTAACCTGTGCTCTCAGCTGGCCAAGGGGAACTTGCTAGGCTGAATTTATGTCTCTAGCTTCAGGTTACAGCCTGGCATGTTAAAATAAACCAGCACTGACTTTGGGTTAACTTAAAAAGCTGGGCTGTAGATTAGAGATGGAGAAGAAATCGTAGAAGGAGCTGTACGCGATCACCAGTGTGGGGAGGAGACAACCTCATGCTACCAACAGCTTGAGCACGGCCAAGGAAAGGAAAAGGATGGGAAAGGAAAGGATGGAGAGCCCCAAGATGAAGGGGTGGCTGAAAAGAGGCTTGGAACCATGAGCAAGGCGCTCTCCTTCTTCTCCGGGATCAAACACTGTGTGCTCTGAAGAAGCAAATTTGAACCATTGTTTCTCTTGTTACCATTGTTTGTTTTGTTTTCTCTTGCAAACCATCCTCTGCCAGAGGAGTAGTAATCCTGAAAACTTGGAAGTATTGTGGAGAAAGGAGGAGAATTTTTTTTTTTAAATTCCCTTTTTAAAAAAGGGAATTAAAAAAAAAAATCAGATGTTTTCTCTGCCAGGGAAAGGTAAGAACAGAAAGGGAGGAGAAGTGAGAAGCTTTCTCTTAGCTTTGTTGAATGCTGGAGCAGGAGCAGACGGATGAAAAGCACTAGTAAGAAAAAGTAAGTTTGAGGAGTGGACTTGAAGGCTGACTTATTGCTTATCTGATTCCTCTGCAAACCTGGCAGTCTCGCAGGATGGTTTCAGGTAGCATCTGACCGAGTCTCCCAACTCATCTGCGTGTGGGTTTTGGGTGTGTTGGAGCTAAGCTAAACCTGCCAGTCATTTAAAGTTTGCTTTTACATACACGGAGGAGAGCTGGGCTGGTTGGACTGAGCGTTACAAAGCCTCTTTCTAGGAAAGAAGCTTTGCGCAACAGAAGGGAAAATAGGTCGTTGTCAAGGTTTAGGGCATTTGCAATAGAAAGTAAACAAGTGGTGTGGCATGGCTGGGTGAGATGGGAGGTCAGCTCCGCACCGAGCAGGATCTGCCCCCTGCTCAAGACAAGCCTGTACTTGCAGGAGGGTTTGGCTGGGAGGAAAGTCAGCCTCCTGTTTATGGCAGCAGGACTCGGATCGCTACCCTGCCCTGATTCTCCGCGTGACCCTTGGCAAATCATTTAATCCCAGTGCCCTGTCTGGGCACAGGGAGGAATCGCCACCCCGTGACACCCGAGGCTTTGGGTGCCAAGCTCTGTGGGGCACAGCTTGCACCCGGGCGTGATGCACCCAGAGCAAACGGGGCCATTGGCATCGCTGCGGAGCTGCTGATAAGACTGGGAGGCTAACAGGGACGGGAGGCTGATGCCAGTGCAGTTGCACCAGCCACGGCCATGGCAAACCCAGAGCAGAACCTATCCCAGAGAGACTCAGATCCAGAAAGAAACAAAAACAAGGCAAAAAATAACAACCACCAACCAACTGCAAAAGCACCGCAAGCCCTTAAAAACGCCCTCAGGCATTCGCCAAGCAAAATCCCAGGGGAGCTCAGCCGCCTCCCTGGATGATACTGAACCACACAGCAAGTTACCTTCCCACCGTCCCCCCTTCCTGGGGCGCAGGGCTGGGGGGGGGGATGCTGGGGCACGCACCCACGTGTCGCCTGGAGCAAGAGGCAACGGACGGCTCCGTCCTTGCAGCAAGGGCTGCGGTTTCTCCCTCCCCAGGAGGGGACAGGCTGTGCCGGAGCAGGGCTGCGGCACCCGGGGGGCTGCGTGGGGGCTCTGGAGCACATCTGCCAGCCGCCTGGCCCTCGCCGCCAGCCCGCGAGTACATCTTGTTTGTGTTTTTCTGCGGAGCACACTCCCAGTGGGTTATGTCAGAGGTGAGGAATGCAGGGCCACCCTGTGTCATGAGATCAGACTTACATTTTTAGGCTGAACGCTTACCGTATTTGCTGGGAAGCAGCACGCAGGCGGCACGCGGGGCCCCGGAGGGGTGGGAGATACCCCATTGCCTCCATCCCTCTTTTCCAGCCCTCGCTCCAGCAGAGCCGGGTGGAGCGGATGGGGCCCGTCTGCTGGAACAAGCTCTCCCTCTGTTCCTCACAAGGAGCAAGAAAGGAAACGCAGTGAATTAACGCGAATGAAAAGGCAGCAGTGAAAGGCGGCCGGGCGCCATGCCAAGCGCTCGGAAAATGCTCGCGGAGAGAGGTGGTGGTGAGCTGCTCTCTGCCGCTGCTGAAGGCATCGGCACCCTGGATTGCCCCACGGGGGAAACTCATCCAAACACCAGTACCCACAAAATATCACCGTCCCAGGGGCTGAAAGCATGAGGAGAGACACGAGGCCATCCAGGGCAATCAGGGAGGCTGGGAAAGCTGGGCTGGGAGCTCTTGACTTGAAAGACGTTTGCAGGGTCTGACCCAAAGCACTGTCCAGATCAGTGACTTTCCCCCAGTTTTATTGCCGGGAGCCAACACTTACGTCCAATCTTTCTAAAATTTCTTGACTGCTTTGCAGGAGTCCTTCTGCTCGAGGAAAGCTGGTGTAAAACAACCCTGCTGATGTCTTGCAGGGTTGCTGCACTGCCCGTTCCCTGGTTTTCCCACTTAAGACTCAGAGGATCCTTTGCAGCTCTGCTTCCCACCTAGGGCAGAAAGAGGGGAGCCGCTTGGATCCCAGTGCCACCGCACAGAAAACCCACGGAGCCGGGGTCGGATGCTGGCACAGGGAAAGGCTCTCCATCTCTGCTCTAGCATGGATTTTGTTTTTCCTTTTTTTTCTTTTTTTTTTTTCTTTTCCTGAAATAGCTGCAGTAGTAGGTATCCTGAGATCGAAAAGCCAAAAAGCAAAGAGAAACCCTTCCACAGACCACGTCCAAACTGAACGCCACTGTTTGTTGGTTTTGGTTGGTTTTTTTTTTTGCTCTGTTTTGCCTTACGAAGGGTTTTGACATGGTGCTGTTTTGTTCTGTGTCAGAAGGAAAACAAACCCTGAAATACCAAATTCTTTCACACAATGGACTTTCCTTTCTCTAAACATCCCTGTGAGATGGGCCTCTTGCAGCTCTCTCTTCCCAGAACAAGAGAACAAATACTAGGAAATCTGGAGAGATGAACTGCACGGAGCTGGCTGCAGCGGAGGAGTGCGCACCAGCCCCACGTTACTCAACGTCTCCA
The DNA here is from genome assembly GCF_026419915.1 of Harpia harpyja. Taxonomy (NCBI): domain Eukaryota; kingdom Metazoa; phylum Chordata; class Aves; order Accipitriformes; family Accipitridae; genus Harpia; species Harpia harpyja. Next base: position 104,145,088 of record NC_068940.1, read on the forward strand.
CTGCCAGCTGGTTCTCACCCGGTGGGCACAGATGAACCTCCAGCAAGCGCTGATGGTCCCTGTGCCACTGGTAGTTTTCTGCTGTGCACCGCAGACTCCTTTTTGTGTCCCTGTGAGACGTGACACGGGACAATTTCAGGTCCTCGTCTCTTATCCTGGACCCTCTGTCATCTACTACCCCTGTTTGTCATGTCACCTCCATGTGCAGTTCCAGACTTCTTTGGTCACTCTACCATAGTCCCAAAAGCCTCTTAGGGAAATTCCCCCTTTTGGGGCAATGCTGGTTTTGGGGTCTTCTCTAGGCTTGTGGTCCTATGGAGGCACCAGAGAGTGTCCTGGGGAGATGAGCGAGGTGACGAGCAGGGACAGAAGGGACTAGCAGAGAGCAGGAGCTCCAGAGGGACCTTCAGACCCAGCACCCTCCCCTGGGCAAGAGGGTGGAGGTCCCACAAAACATGAAGGTGATGTGTTGATAGGAACGGCCTGGTTGCTGCCTCATAAAAATAAGGAGGGAGAAGCTATTGCGTGGGATCCTTGGGAAAATGAGGCTTGTTTCATGGTTTAGGATGTTATCTTCTCTTTCTTCCCTCTCTCTTTGTCTGCCTTCCCTTTCATAAAGTTGTGCTTTGATAAGATTTTCTGTTTTATCATTTGGGGTGGAGGAAGATGGTCTGAGATTGGGTTTCATTTTCCCTGGATTTGGAAAGAAAGGAAAAGGGGGCTTGACGCAGCATTTAGCAACAGCCCAGGACACTGAACCAGGGCCAGACAAGACCTGGAGAAGGGGCTGCAGGTCCACCTTGGCTGATCCAGAAGACTTCTGCACTATAAATGACATGAAGAAAGGATCCTGGCTTTCATTAGATCTTGCAGGTGCCCGGCATGCTTTAAGGAACAGAAGACATCATTAGCAATGATTATATATATTTAGGCTTGATATAAGTTCAGTTCAACTGCAGTGAACTCATTCACTTCTGTTACACTCCTTCAGTTTTGGGGAAATACACTGACATTGCTTAGCAACCTTTAATCATTTTGGCAGAGAACAATAATCTGGGAAGGCCGAAGTTTATATCTGTTACCCTGCCCCAGATGGTTACTTGATCTCCCAAATAATAAGTTATCTGGCCTTGCCATTTGCTTCTAATCAGCATTGTTTTCCGAATTGCAATTGAGCGTCCTGAAATCATAGAATCGTAGAATATCTCAAGTTGGAAGGGACCCATAAGGATCATCGAGTCCAACTCCCTGTGCCTTACAGGACTACTATAAATGTGTATTGCTCGACTTCAACGTTGGATTATTACTCGTTCCGCAGTGTGGCAGTGCACCATGCTATCTCGGGCAGATCCGAGAATATAAGGCAGTAATATCTCTGTCTGACCCAGGCAGGCAGTCGCTGGTTTGACTCGGCGCTGCTCAGCAGTGGGATGTGCTGTCCCTGCCAAAGCAGATACTGTAGGTTCTTTATTTCCTAATTGTCACTTTTTCTATGACTGCTTCAAACAGAAACAAGGAGCACGGAAAGAACAGTGCTTCCCCTGTCAGGGATGGGGCGGAAAAGACAGAAAAAAAGACTAAAGGAAGAATGTGGTGAAAGGCACCACCACATCCAGGGGCTTAACTCTGATCTCGCTTGAAGCAGTGTAAACAAGCAGGTTACAAAACCTAGGAGGTCTGACTGACACTGGCACCAGAAGAACAAGGAAAACATATTTTAGACCAATTATGCTGTAGAATATATGTGAGATTTTCAAAGCACCTAAAGCCATTATCATCAAACAGCGCAGCAATCTGATTTCTAGGGCCAAATCTAAACACTAGGACCACAAGAACCAGATCTTCAACCCAGTATAAAATGACTTTGTTTTATTGTTTCTAAAGATTTTGTATCGTTTGAAAGATTTCCTACCATAAGATCTCACTGCTGCTCTGCTAATGTCCCTGCTGGGACACCCTGCAGCTAGCCCAGACTCATCTCCCCCAAGCCTTCCACCTATCTTCCTGCTCTCTGTACTCCAAATCTCTAGATAACTCTGTCATTCCCTGCAAACTGGCTTGGGTTTGCCCTTTTCTGCTGGATACTCACCCAGCCTTTCCTGACCTACTGCCATATTTCCCCACTTCTTGTAACCACCAGCCGTGATAAAGCTCTCCGCTCATATTCAGGATGGGACTGCCCTTGCCTCTGTTCCTTCCTGTGAAACTCCCTGGAAGACCTTCCCACACACTGGGACTCTAGAGCAACTCAACTCACCTACACAAATGAAAATGAGGTAGAGCTGGTAAGTCTGAGAGGCCCAGGCCAGCCCCTGTGGAGCAATAGGACAGGACCTGCAGGGACATCTTGTTCCTTGATGTTCTCCAGGTTCCCATTAGGAGCCAGGCAGACCTACCTGGCTTGCGTAGATTCAGCTAGCTGTCCCTCCTGGCCACCTCTCCACTGGTCACTGGTGCAGGCTAGGAACACGGGGCTGCTGCTCCACCTCTACCCATGTCCTCCGGGGTAGACCTAGAGACTTGGAGAAGCATACAGTCATGGCTGATCTGTCTGAAGGCCAAGGACACTGGGAAATATGCTGGCACCAGTAGGGTGCCCTGTTCCTACCACAGAGAGGTCCTTTGAGCACTATGTTAGGCTAGATGTATTGCTCCAGGGTATGGCCAGTGATTCCCCGGAACATTGCTTTATTCAGGGGCATCAGGTATCCCACAGTCCCATGAGTAAGCCAATTGTCATGCCTCATGATTCATCCTTCCTGATCCCATAGAGCAGTGAGAGATCCACAAAAGCCCTTGGTGGTTTTGGTTCTCCTCAGCTACGGTTCATTCCTTTCAGTCCTTCTTGCTCTTACATCCTGGAGGGCAAAACAGAAAAGATCACAGTACAGGAGCAACGATCAATATAGTGGTCCGTCTTCCTTTACACTAACCAAGTGCACGCTCCATTGCTGTAAGCAGCTACCCAGGAGGAATGAGAAGACATCTGGGAGATGCTCAAGGGTGTTGGTGTACTGCTGCACAAGCCACTACAGAAAGGGGTATAGTAAGGGTTTCAGGCAGCAACAGCACGGTGATTTAATCAACTTCAGCAGGCTCTTTGCCAGGCATATCCTGTCCAGCTTGCGTTGAACTGACTGGCAATGAGGTGAGCCAGTGGCAGCCAACTCCAAGTGACCAAGACTAGCCTGGTTTCAGTGCTCAGTAGCTGATTCATGTTTTGGTCTTCTGCCCCACCCAGTCCAGAGTGAGTTCAGCACGTCTCCCCGAGCTTCACTTTCCTGCTTTCAAGGCTCTCCCTCCTCCGGAGATCTTCCCACATTCGCGGCCCAACCCTCTGCCATCAGTCCTCTCTGGTCTCCTGGACTGGACACCATGCAAGGCAAGAGCCAGCAGCTTGCTGGCTTTGATTCATCATCATCTAGGAAAAATGCTGGCTGATCCTGCTGGCTCTGCTTCCTCTTGCACCATCTGCCGTTCATGATAGCCATCCCCAGCACAAAGACTCGGTGTTTATCTCCACCACCCTGTCTCCTGGGGAAAGGCCACTTCTAGGGTCACTGTTCCTATATGGCACTGCTGAAGATGGCATCTGGGAAGTGGGGCTGTGGAAGTGGTGCCATGCCATGGCCTGACAATGCAATGGCATCCTGTCTCCTTGCTTTTTCCAAGGCTTTTGCTAAGGCAGTGGCTCAGAAACAACACCTTATCCTCAAAGCAATGCCCTCCACAAACCTCTCCACCATGCATGAGCACCTGTGTGTCCTGGTGTGCTGGGGAACAAGGCAGTGCTGGCCGCGGTGGCTGGTGGGATGGACAGGCTGCCAGTCACCATGAACACTGCATCACGTGCTCTGGATTTGGCAAAAAAGCATGGCCACAGGACCATGGGAACACATATCCCACCAGCTTTGCGCCACCAGGTAATGCTCAAGTTTGGTCTCAGTGACTTTCCTGTCTATGCTATGAGTTAAGAATCAAAACCTGATGATTTCCCATGGGGCTCAGACTCCTGAATGATGTAAGCATTTGTGGTCCCTTTCCTTAAATAACTACAGAGTGGAGCCAAATGGGTTTTCTCTCCAACAGATGGGCTGCTGACAGGTGCTGTTGGAGGCTGAGAGATGGAAAATCAAAGAAGATGCCCTGACGTGGTCTGTCACTAGGTTGAAGAGAGAAGAGCAGGCAAGATCTGGTTTCCTTATTCTGCCAGGCTATTCAGATGCTCTAGCAGTACAATAACACAAATAGTTATTAATTTTTCCTCTCTATTCTGGTGGGTCAGGAAACTATTATTACCTTGTCTTAAAGGCGGGAGAGTGGAACGTGTCTTAAAGATGGGAGACTGGGTTATGTCCTTCGGGACAACAAGGATCTGCTTACGTAGCACAGGTCCCAGAAGAAGCAGGGTTTTGTCAGAATGGCATTCTGTAAAATAACAGAAAACAAAAGCTTTTCTTTCTCCCTAAATAAATCAGTTCTGTGTTTCCTTTGTGGTTCACTTTTAAAGGCTTGCTGAATTCAAGGAGGATGTGGTCACACTCATTGGAAACTCCAGATGCTACAATATATGAACACAAATCTGCGTTAAACTCATATTTTTGATGAATTAAATCTCATGTGCTTTCACTCTATTTTTCTTGCGGTGTGATGGCAGGCTGCTACAGTTTCCACGTCCCTTGGAGAGCATTTGCCCAATACCTCTGATATCTCCTCCTTGATTTCTTTGACAGGATCCAGTCTTCTGTTATTTACTGATGTCACAGTAATGTTATTTACTGATGTCACTAGGCTACAGCCTAGGAGAGAAAATCAACACAGTCGTGAATTATGGGCTATGCTGGCAGGACATTTCACTCTGATTGTTTGATTTTAGTGTGAACAAACTCCAGATAATTAAAGATGAGTTCAAGCTACAACACTTCACTTTTGGCTTCTGAATTGCCCAAAGTGGTAAGGAGCGTCTGGGTTGAGTACTTTAATGTGAGTCATTAGGAAGGTGAGATCCTTCAGCAAAACATGGATCTGCATGTAGGTCTGAGTTTTGAAGCAGCCTAGTATTATAGCAATGCAGCAGTATCTCCACTCAACTTTCAGCAAAAACACTAGGATGAAAACATCATGTGGTGTTGAGTGGCTGTTCTTCAGCTTTAGGTGTGGCATCCTGCAACTGGTCCTTCACCTGCAGGACATTTCCATCCCACCCACCACCTTCTGCTGCTGAGCACCTGAGGGAGGACAGCAGCATCCTGGCCTGTGGGCGTGCATTTCTGTGATGGGAGATGCATGAGGGTACTGACCACCGGGACATAACATGTACCGTCTCTGCAAAGGTTACCACCAGCACCCTCATTTTGTGCGTAGAAACTCCAAATGTTACCTTTAAGGAAAAAAAAAAAGAAGGGAAAAAAGAGGCCAGTCTTGCTTTCTCCTTGAACAACAAAACTCTTTGAGTCCAAGCAAAAGCAAACCAAAATCACTGCATTTCAAAATCACTTTGGAAGATGATAGTGCTGTGGTACAACAGTGAGGGGGAGGGTGTCCCCCAGCACACAGCCACCCTTGGGCACGATTAGAGGAGTAACTTGAGCTTTTCCATCCGAGTGCACCATTTATTATAAATAACGACCATCTTTAATCAGAATTTACAGCCCACTGGAAGCCTCGCAGTAATGCCGTTGTCATCTGTAAGCACTGGAGCCTGGGGAGGAGAAGAGAGTAGGATGTGTTTAGTTATTTGATGGGCTCTTTCATGACGGCTACATTCAGATCTACCCATGTGCACAAAGCACCGTGATTTGGAAAGTCTGGACAGTCTTTGGCAAGGTCCTCTTTGTACACCCAAACTACAGCACCACACATGCTCCTTAAGCTGGTCAAGATGTATGTGGATGCGCTTTTGCCTACCCTTGGAGTTTATAGCTCTTACTGTTGGTTAAAAATGTGAGAGAATTAGGCCAATATGTGGACAATAGGTCTGGATGCCTCAGCTTGGGTTTTGGAGCTTTAGATCATGATTTTTAACTCCCTGACATCACAGGGGCAAACACTTGCTTTGTTGTCTGATGAACCCCATGGTTTCAAGCCAAGCTTTTGACCCAGAGAGTCAAGCCCATTACTGTGTGGCTCAGAAGGTAAAATTAACAACAACAACAAAAAGCCTTGGAAACACACCCTGACTCAATTGCCCTGTAAAATGCCACAATGGCACAATCAGATATGGAGCAGTATTTTTACCACCTGGGAAGAAAAGAGGCATGGACCCTCTTTGGATGTGAAATTAAACCACTGCTTATTTCTAGCAGATTCAGCCTAAATCGATTTGGAGCTTATCTTCAAATTTAGGGGTTCCCTGCTGCCCCACAAGGAGCTTCTCTGCCAGATCAGGTTGGGTCCATTTAGGGAGCAATGGGTTTGCATCACCTCAGGAGGGTCCCTGTGAAGAGCAGGACAGTGAAGGTTGGGGCTCATCCCAGCTGTTGTCAAGAAATTAATTTTTGGGTTGATATGAGGAGGGGCTTGCTTTGTGATGGGTGGGACAAGAAGTCACCAAAAAGCTAAAAACAGAGAAGGAACAAAACAAATATTTATGGCTCTGAAAAAAAACAAATTGCAGCACATAGCAAAATATTTTCTTTTTATATCCTTCTATGGGGTAATGATTATTCACCACCTGAATTACATTGGTGGCCATTGACTCCTCTCAGGACGTACATACGAAGCACTGCTGTACTGCATGTGTGATGGTCTGGGTGGACAACTCAGTCCCTGGGGAAGTGTCCGGTGACTGGTGGCTTTGATGAGACCTATAGAAAAGCCACTTGTGGTAGAGAGAAGCACTTTGGATCCCAGCTGGTTCACATTTTATGTGTAGTCATAAAAAATCGAATGACTATTTAGCATGCAATCAGCTGATGCGGTAAGGTTTTTTTAAACCAGAACCGTAATAGGTCGTGGCCAGTCACTAATCTCTAGCTCTCATGGTCAGAGGTCCCCTCTGATGCATGGGGGGACTCTCCTATCCTGTGCTGATGCCTGGAAATCCCTGTGGTCTCGGAGTCCCCCCCAGCTCTGGGCCCATGCATGGGCGTGGAGGCACTGATTGACATTCAATAGCCACAGACTGGATGGAAAATATTGATTTCCTTTAAGAGCTCAGGAGAGGAGGCGGATTCACAGATGCAGTTGTCTGTATTCACAAAACAGTGAGAGCGAGGAGTGTTGGGGCTCAAGCTTCCCACGTAGACATTGACCCCGGTGGGCTGAGCACCGGATCCGACATCACACCACCCGTCTGGGGCCTTGCACTTATTCTGGGCTTATCTCTCCTTGGAAGCAAAGGGAATACAAAGACAAACCCTCTTCTGTGCTGTGCTGAAAGCTCCAGTCATGGAGCAGGAGGATAACACTGAAATAAGTCTCCATAACATGAAAGATAGTCGTCTTCTACACCAAACTGCAATGCAGACTCCTGTCTCCTATGTCGGCCACCGTGGAGGCAGCAAATATTAAATAAGCTGCTGTCTTCACTGAGCTGGGCTGTATTCATCCTGGCAGCCCCAAGGTGACATCTTTTGCTGCTCCTTTTACAAAATGCCCCATCCTCTCGGGGGATGTTTTCAAGCCGAGGTGCCCTTTCAGACCTGAGCTTCAAGGCTAGGAACAAGCCACCTGGGACCAGATGCAGAAGCAGACGAAAACATGACTAAGGAGGCACGAGGTGTTCAACCTGGAGACAGCACTAATTGGCTCAGATTTGTTTGGCTCATGTATATGCATTGGTGCTGTCGGAAGCGGGACGTGAGAGCATCACCAGCGGTGAGGTGCCACCGTTTTCTGAGCGCTGCGCGTGGGTGCAGTTACTGGCCGCTGAGGGAGGTTATTAATCTTTCCCCTGTGATTGCCTTGAGTGCTGGAGAAGCGAAACGCTTGTTCTGCAGCCCCCCCTGCTCAAATCAGCAGCAGGCAGAGGGGAAGTCCAAAGAAATGGCTCCTTGGAGGACAACACACCCACTTGAAGGACAGAGACTCCTCTCCAGGAGTGTCACAGGCGCTTTGCAATTTGGGAACCTTGAGGTCGAAAGCCCCTCTGCGGTGCACACCTGAAGGGGCAATTCATCTTCTCTGGCTGAAGGAATTTGTCTTAACTAAAGCGTTTCAATTAAAAGTCAAGACTGAATCACTGCAAAGTGCCGGAGACAAGAGTCATTAATACTGGAATGCAAGTTTTAAATAATTTTTAATATGCTCTGCAAGGCATCCATAAAAGGCCCTTAATCAATATGCATTTCAATTCCTCACATCAGGGTTTGCAGAATTTAAATTCATAGCAGTGGAAGGGTCGGGAAACCAATCTGAATTTCTATCAGAGTTCTTGCACAGCCAAACCTGGGAGACCGCCTAGGTCCAAGCTGTCAGGTGGCTGTGAATGGATCAGACTTTTTTGGTGGCCTGTGCCAAAATGAACTGGTGGTCCCAGTCCCTGAAGATCGGGTGTTGGGGCACATCATTGACACGGGGGCAAGTTTTTGAATCCCTGTCAGTGACAGCAACCGGGATTTTGCTTGGCCATCTCAGCCAGTATCAAATATTCTCAGGCACTATTGGCAACTTAAGCATTACCTGACCATCCCCTGGTGAGAAGAGCAAAGAGGATGAGGATGGGCTGAGCCGTTGACGTTAGTTCTCAGGGCTGCAGGTGCTCATGCTTGGGGACCCCAGGTCTTAATGTGCAGCATTCACATGCCCTCACGGCATATGCCGTGGATTTGATAACTCTCTCCCTGCATAGGTACGGGGCTAGTTTTGTGGCTGGTGCACAGCAAAGCAAGCTGATACTCCTGCCTCCCACTGCTGGCAGTGAGAGGAGGAGACCCAACATCTCACAGCAGGAGCATGGAGAGGCCTGAGCTTTCCCAAGGCAAAAAGGGACAAGGGAACCTGTCCAAGAAGGCACTTGTGGGAGTGCAGGGGGCTAGGCGGTTTGAAGCTAAGCCTGTGCTTAAGCATTTGGCTGGATCAGGGCCAGAGGTGCAGAAAAGAAATTTCCAGCACGGAGAAACCTCTAGGAAGAACCAAACCCTAGAGGAAGCTCAGGGTGAGGTTTGCACTTCCTATTTCAGTCTAAAAAAAGCCCTGTCCCAGAAGGGGTGAGTTTCAGCAACATCCAGTGTGTCTGCCCCCCTTCTTTGTATCCAGAATGGGGCTGATGAAAGTAAAGCACGTGGAAGCCTCACGATGCAGATGCACCCTCGGAGCATCTTTTCCTGTAGTCAGCATCCTGGGGCCCAGGGGCAGAGCAGCATCACCCTTTGAACAGTTCATAGGAGGAGGGAGGCACCAAAAGGAGCAGAGATGGTTGTTGCAGCTAACTTTACACCCAGAGATGAAAACAGGGCCTGGGGACAGATTGATTCCATGGTTATTTGCATGCTCTGAGCCATGGGTTTGGAGCAGGTCAGCTATTTCTCTCCCCAGAGAACCCTCAAACATGGCTTGGGGAAAACCAGGAGCTGGGGATTGTACGCTCGAAGCAGGTTGAATGCAGCCACCCTGTTTTGGAGGTTAAAAAAATGCAGCCCTATACAGGAAAGCCAGGTTAAGCCATTTATGTGCATGCCTCAGGCCCTGCTTAGTTTACTGCTAGCCTAAAAATCCCCTGGTGCTGGGAAATCGTCTTGAACCTTGTATGCACATTGCTGCGGCTCAGCTTGTGTTCAGAGGGATGCATGTGTCTGATTTTGCTACCTTGATGCTTGAAATGAGCTTGGAAAAAGCAGGCAGCCTTTTGGAGAGGGAGAGGAAAAAAAAAAAAAGAAAAGAAAACCAGAAAGAAACCAAAAGCGGGGGCGGGAGGGAAGGAAAAGGAAGGATTTTGTCTCGGGGAAAGGCAGCCCGGACGCGTCGGAGCCTTGGAGGACCGTCCTCACCGTCGCCCCGCATTGCGAAAGACCCTTTTGCTTAGGCTCGGGTGCCCCTCGTTTTTTTTTTTTTGTTTTTTTTTTTGCAAAGCATCCCTGTACGGAAACTCTGGCCCAGGCTGCGCCTCCCAAAAACCCAGCGGGAATGCTGGAAAGCTGGGAGGCCCCGTACCGGGGCCGGGAAGGACGGCGGGGCTGCGGGGAGCGGAGCGGGCGGCCGGCGAGGGGCCGCCTGCCATCTAGCGGCACCGGGGCCGGGGTGCCCACCCTCGCAGCCCAAGCAGGGGAAAAAACACCCCAAAGCAAAGCCCAAACCCCTCCGACATTTCTCTTCCCCCTCCCTCATCCTTCTGCACGCAGGGGGATCGGTTTCTGGGTGGGGGGGGGGGGCTGCCAGCGGGGTCTTGTGCATCTGCCAGGAAAATGCACCGAGACGTAAGTGCGGTGAAGCATAAATGTATTTGCAAATTGAAGAGCCAGGCTGAACCAAAGAGCCGTGTACTCCTCTGCGTGTGTATTTTTTCACCCCCTCTCCTGCACGGCTCCTTTGCCCCTCCTCACGCCTCTGCGGAGGATTTTTTCCTCCATTCCCTCCGTTAAAAGAAATCCCCCACGGCCAGAGCAGGGTTCTCCCCTCCACACCATCCCTTCCCGTCTCCAGCAGCCTCCCTCTTGCCACCCATTTTGTGGCCTCTCCGCTCCAACCCTGCTGCTGGCCCCCATGGGGACCCAGAGGGGAGGAGCAGGGGGGGACACAGCCCCTTAACACCCCCCAGACTTTTCAGGGGGTGCTGATAGCTCTCTGATTCTGCACCCAAAAGTTTGCAAGCTGAAGGTGGGGGGAATGCCCGAACCCCCTCTTCCTTTGCCTTTTCCTGCAAATTCCCTCATGCAATAAATTCCCCCCTGTGTTGTGCTGGGGGCTCCCCTGTGCCACAGGGGTGACATCTCCCATTTCATTCCCACAACATAGCCTCGTACCCAGGGATGGAAATGGAGATGGCTTTTCAAAGGCCACCCCGGAACAGAATGGAGTAACGCGCTCCCTACAATCCCATCCTGCCCCATGGCATCCTTTTGGGGGGGGGGCTGCAGAGACCGAACATGGGCATCCTCAAACTGCCCCCCCTCCAAGTGCTTGTTGAGTGCAAAGAGGCACAGACCTGGAATCAGATTTAAAAGGGGGGGAAAAGCTGGGCTCTGGACAGCCGTGAGATGTTAACCAGTGGCGATGGTGTGCCCGCGAGCGCTGGTGGTTCACCTGCCCATGGGGGTGCCAAAAATGAAGCCAGCGCTGGGTCCTCGTTGCAAACCGTCACGAGGCATGGGACTCTCTGCAGCATCAGATCAACAGAGATCCTCTGCGCCAGAGTGGGTCTGAGCAGTTTGGCAGCACCCCGAGACCCAAGGGGGATGGTACGGGCACATACTGGGCCTGTGCCCCAGTCCTCCATCGGCAGTGGATGCACGAAGCCCTTCCACGCAGCTCCACACTGATATAAAACTTTATTTTTAGCTCCGATATTAGCTTCTTGGTGATTCCCAGAAATATTTAGCCCTTCCTACTGATATTGGCTTGGAGATGAGGTCCAGTATCTGAGTATGACCCAGTTCTGGGGGTCCGGTTTGCTCACGGTCTCTCGTTTGCAGCTACAGTTTGGTGCAAAACACTGCCTAATTCTCCTCCCTTCCTGCACACCCTAGCAAGGATCCAGCAGTGTGCCTTGTGTCCAAGGACCCTAAATCACGCTGTCAGTCTTCAGCAGTACCATTGCAAAAGGGGCAGTCGGGGTTTCCTTGTGCACTCCCCACCCACCCTCCTCTAACCTTGCTCAGGAAATGTGTCCACCCTCCTTTTTCTTCCTTTTCTTTCTTCTTTTATTGCTTTGTTCATTTACCTAAAAGAACAACACAACTTTAAAAGTTCAAGTTGACTCTACAGTCCAATCCTCGTGTGAACCCAGAGGATACCCATGGGCAATCAAATGTGTCATGAAGGATTTATTCACAAGGCCAGGTCTTACGGCTCAGTCTTGCTCCGTAGATGCTCTTGGCCAGATGCTTTTTAAAGTCCTTTGGTGGGAGAGCTGCACCCCCAGCTAGATGGGAATGGGCAGGGAGAAGGTCTTTTTGGCCTTTGTGTTGAGGTTGTCCCATACCAGCCGGCCACGGTGCTGGGAACTGGTCCCAGGTGCGTTTCACCTGCAAGGAGAGAAGTTGCTGGGGTCAGCAGCGTGTGCGGGGAAGGATTTTAGAGAGGGAAAAAGGCTCAAGGCACCAGCCGGGCCCGTCTCCATCCTCGGCTGCAGCTCCACGGTGCTGCTCTGGGGACCAAGCCTGCTTAGAAAAAGAGGAAAAAGAGGAAATCTTCTAGGAAGGGGGGGGAGAAAGGCATTTTGGAGAAGCACTGCTACCTGGTCCTCCAGGTTCGGCACAGGAGAACTGAGCTGCTCCTGGTCACTGGGGTTTCCCATCTCCCCGGGTCCTGCCCAGGTTTCCTCCATGGTCCTGGCTGGTTTGCCCTCTCCCAATTCCTCCGCATCAGCCAGTTTCTTCTGGGGCTGATTCCACTGTCTTCACATCTTAGATCGCTGTGGCAATCTAGAATAGGGCTGCAGAGTCCTTACGCACTTATCAGCGTTGGATTAATTAAAAAAAACTAATCAGGAGTAGAGAAAAGCTCGGTGTTAGCCTCATGCTAGAGCGGTTTCCAAGTAGGTATGCCAGCAAAATAAAAACAGCAATTTGCAGCTAAATAAAAATAACAATTAAGCATTTGAAATACAAATATACCATTCAGAGCAAGCAGATAAATATTCAGATGCGTTCATTACGAGGTTGAGGCTGTCTCTCAAATAAACAGACAGGTACAAAATAGCAGCCTGAATACGCCAAATTACGCCAACATCGCATCAGCGCCTGACGCTGCCGGGGCGAAGGGGAGATGGGGCGGAGGATGGGGGCAGTGGGGAAAGCATGCGTGGGAAGCGTAATTTTTTTTTTTATTTATTTTTAATTGGTCTTAAAATTTTGTTTTATGGAACCGGTGTTTGGGTTCTCCTTCGCGGAGGGCTTTAGTTCTTGGGGATGGGAAGTTCTCCTGTGGCACTTGGTGCTCCTCTTTCTGACGTGGGGCTGTCCTTCCTCCCACGGAAGCCCCCCCCCCCCCCCCCACTCGTGTCCGCAGGGGAAAGCAGGATTTGGCCTCCTGCCTGCTGCCCTCACCCCGACCCGAGGGGTCCCGGCAGCGTGGATCAGCGAAAAGCAAAACACCGCCAAGCCCTAAAACTACAAAGCCTTTGGAGCTCAAGTGCTGCAGCTGATTGAAAAAATAACATCCCCCCCCCCCCCCTCACCGCCCTCCACACACACGGCCCCCAGCGCTTCCCTACCCCACGGCGCGGGGTGGGGGGGGGAACCCGGCTGAGGGACGAGGAGACACGGCGCCGAGGCGGCCCGGGTGGGTGCTAGCGGTCCAAAGCCCCGGCGTGGGGCCGGGGGGTGGGTGATACGTGTGTGTGTGTGTGTGTCCCGGGGCGGGGGGCAGCAGGTATCGCCCCCGCTCCACACAGACCCACGGAGGGGAAGGGGGACGGCAGTCCCTCACGGGAGCACCCGCGCTGCGGGGCGGTATCTGCCGCGCAGGCGCAGCCCGGCCGAGGGAACGCGGGATGGCGGCGAGCTCCGTGGGTGTGAGGCGGCCGTCCCCGCGCTCCCTCTACCGGCCCGCCGTACGGCGCCGTGCCGAATCTGCGGCTGTGGGCGGACGCCGTTCGGCCGTGCGGAAAGTGCGGCGGCGGGGCTGGGACCGGCTTTACGCCGGGCGGGATTTCATCATGCAAGGCGGCGGGGGGGGGGGGGGGGGGTAGGGCGGCGCGCCGCACCTCTCCATGCCGCTGCCGCCCCGTAGCGCCTTGCCCGCCCTGCTACGCCGCCTGCGCCGCCTCGTCTGCCCGCCCGCCGCCCAGCTCCGCTCCCGGCCCGCCCCGGCCGCGACCCCCATGGACGGTCCGCAAGCCGAGGCGCTGCTGGCGCCCCTTCGGCAGGCGGTGCGGCAGCAGGTAACCCGCCTCGGCCCGGCTGAGGGCGGGGTGGTGGTGGTGATGGTTGGGGGGGGGGGGGGCACCCCCGGCTGAGGGGAGTCCCGCTGAGGCGGGTGGCCCCTGAGGGGGGACAGCCGCCGGGGAGGAACCGCCTGAGGCGGGGGGGGGGGGGTCCCGGCTGGGGGACGGGGATCTCGCTGAGGGGGGGTCGGGTGTGTGACAGAGCCCTGCCCGGAGCTCCGGGCCCGGTGGCGGTGTTTCCCCTGAGCCCCACAGGGCCCTCGGTTGCGACCCTCCGGTTCCGTGGTGCGGGGCACTGCGGTACCCTGCGGGCTTCGGCGGTGGGACCACAGCAGAGGGTCCCCGTGGGTTTGCTCGGGGCTTCTGGCCAGCGTCGGTTCCCTTGGGTGCGGGGTCTGCAGGTGTCTCCCCTCGGGTGGGTCTCGCTCCGGCCCAGGGAAGGGGGCTGGCAGGGAGTGCGTGGGTGGCAGCGTGGGTGGGTTTCCCGTAGCCGGCTCTTTCCCCTCCCCGTCGCGATGGTGTGTGTTGGAGCTGTCTTGCAGAACTGGATCTGTGCGTCAGTCTACCTGGCTTGCCTCTCCTGGGCTTGATGTGTCTTCTGTGCCCAGGCTAGGGCTGACTTTGTCACGCTTTTAGGGCCCCGGAGCTGGCTCTTCACGTTTTCTCTAGAAAACAGCCTGCGTAGGTTTCCTCATCCCACAGGGTCACTCGATGACTTCCCTTTAGAGCTGAGTTGGTGTTGGGTTTCGGAGGTAAATGGTATTCTTTAGAGTTGCATATTTGCCTGATGCAGTAAGGGGTATTAATGTATTTGCACATTTTCCGTTTCATCATTCTTATTTGTCTAGATACGTAGCTGTCTCCTATTAGCTGGGACTGCATGGCATTCTTTCCATCTCCCTCGCAGATGAAGCTATTATCTTTAGCTTCCTTCTTACCTGAGAAGGATTTGGTTGTCTTTTTATTTCCTAAGTGAACCTTGATCTTGGTACCCTTGCTGTGTATGCTGATGGCAGTGGAGCCTGCTCACAGCACATGGAAGTTCCCCTTCCTCCCTGCTTTAGCAGCAAGACCTGTGCTTGTGGGTTCCTCGCGTGCCTCCTGTAAGTGGCTGAATCCATAGTCTTCTGCTTAGCTGGACACATAGCTACGTGTGTGTCCCGTGTATTCATAGATTTGTGCATGTGTTTTCCCATTAAATGAGTGGATTTATGGCCCTCTAATTATACCAGCACTTCAGTGAGTTTTTATTATGAATCATTGTACAGCATAATGCCTTGGCAAGAGAGCTTCTTGTAAATAAAATTATGATCTCTAGAACTAGCCAATTTATTTATTTATTTTAAAATCCCGTATCTTGGGTGCTGTCATTTGCCTTTAACGTATCAATGCACCCCTTCTTTCTGGCTGCCTGTGGGATTGAAACAGGAGTGTGGGGTGCCAAGGAAAGGTTTGTGGGTAAATTTGTATAGCTAGGACCATGGATATTGTATCGTGCACCTGACAGTAGTAATTCACCGAGGTGTTTGCACAAGAGAGAAGGGGAGGGAGTAACGAAGATTGGGGTCGTTGATACCTTACGATGCAGGGGACCCTGTGTAACAGCTTGTGGAGAAGCGGTTTAATTAAACCTAAGGGACACTTAACCTATGGGGAGGAAAGTGAGCAGCATATCTTCCTGCAGCAGTGCCTGATGCAATAAGCTGCCGTGATCCAGGGGTGGATCCCTCTCTGCTTTACTGGTCTATGGGACAAAGCTGCAGCAAAATTTGCCACATCGAGTGCTGCTGTGCACTCCTCCTCTGGGTTGGGCTCAAGATTGTAGCTTTAATTAGATTGAGTCCTGTCAGCAAATGTAATTATTTGCTTCAGTTGTGTTTTTTTTTTTTTTTTCCTCCTTGCGTATGTCTGAGTACTCTTTTACTTATAGATGAGGACAAAGAGTTGCTGTATGCTGCTTTTAGATGCTCTGCAATGAGCAGGGTGATAGCTCTGTTGAGTCAGCAGTAGCTGCTTTGCTGCTGCCTTGATGTTTTTCCACTGCTGACCCCCTAGCTCAACAAAGGCAATTTGGACTTACTACTTTAAAAGAGAAAAAAAAAGATCAGATCCCTCCCTCTGCCACGTTTCCCAGGAATGGCAGTTTAAGTCCTCAGCCCTAGAGTGAAACTTTCACGTTTTGGTATAACGAGTTAACAGGAAGGAAACAGCAGATTTGTTCCGTTCTTGTAGCTGACGGGCTTAGGGAGCCTGTCAGGATTCTTATTTTTCTTTCTTTTCTTTGTGTGTGTTTGTTTTAATGCAGTCTTTTGAGTCTTCCTCCTTTTATTAATAAAATTAGCCTTTGAACCCCTTAGTCTCTGAGGCACTTTTTCTGATCTGTTTATTGAATGGCAGTCTCTGTATTCTCTTCTCTTTGGTTTCTCAGTTGCCTGTAATATTAATGTCAGAAAAGCTCAGAATTTATGAAAAAGCTGGTATTGTGGAAATGTTGTAATCTCTTTGGATTGTGGTTTTGTTTTTTTGTTTTTTTCCCTTTTGTTTAATGGAGAAGTGCAAGATGCAAGAAAAATGCTGAACTTGGAGCATCCCATTCTTAGAACATCCCACTTGAGAAGCCATTGACATCTCCATGCTTTTTCCTTCTGGGTCAGCTCCTTTGTCCTTCTCAGTAATTCAAGATAGACCTTGGTTTTGGCTGAAGAAGAGTGGACTGAAAGGAAGACTATTAATTAATTTATCTCCAAGAGCAAGCTGGGCATTACTGCTGAGGATCATGCAGAAAAGCATGCTGTTGGGTATTTAGGGGTTGAGAACTTCCCTGGGATGAAGGGGGAGAATCGTCCCCACAGGGCAGAGACACCTTTGTGGAACCATAGCAAGGTGATGGTGGTTTGACTCAGGTCAAGACCTCAGTGTAAGCCCATGGCAGGGTTTTGCTGCTCTGAAATATTTAGGCTTTTTTTTTTTTTGTAGGTTTTTTGATTTTTTTCTTTTAATTCTTTTTTTTTATTCTATTTCCCAAAGTTACTGGATGAGTTTTAAAAACAGTAACAGTTTTTACAGATAATGCAATGCCTTCTTTGCTTAGACATTAGGCTAAAAATGTCTGTCTTCTGTGAGACCTTCTTCTAAAAATTTGTGTACTTACTGGCCAGTTTTGAACAGATATGAGAGCAAAAGAAGTCTAAAATGGTCATAAATTTTGAAGAAAGGGGAAGGGGTAGAAGGAAAAGAAGCCTTATTACCGAGAAAGAGAGGACAAAGCCTGTATTAACTGTCTGAGAATCCACTTAGTGCATCCTCAAAGACAGATAACTAGGATTTGTGGAAATCTGCTGTGAAGTCGTACATACAGGAGTATGTTTGCACACTGAGATTTAATAACAGGTCTGGGATTTAACAGTAGTGGGGGGGGGCTGAATTTCTCTAATGATGTCTGGTTCTGCTAACTCAGATGCTTAAGTGTCTCTCACCTGCGTGGGGAGTGGGGAGGCGGGACAAACCCCTCCTTTCGGATTGCCAGGAGAGCTGAAACAAGGAGAGTTCTTGTCTATGTCGTTCAGAGAAAGAATCTGTGTCTTGTGTTTTGTCCCCTTCTTCTAGGGAGAACTGGTAAGGAAGCTGAAGGAAGAGAAAGCTCCCCAGGTGGATATAGACAAAGCTGTAGCAGAGCTCAAAGCTCGGAAGAGGGTCCTAGAAGCAAAGGTGAGTCTGGAAATTAAATTTGAGTTCCACAGTTTTATCTGAAAAGCCTTGAAATCTCTACTTAATGCTTTTTTACAGTATTGATTTGCACTAAACAGTCATAGGAGGGTAGACTGAATCACTTCTGAAATAGTTTGCAAGTTTCCAACTAGTGGCAGTTTCATTCTTTATCTTTTATGCTAATATCTGTTAGCATTAAATCACAGTGTGCGAACAAATAAATATGAGTTCAGTTTGTTCACAAAGTGGAAATTCAGTGTAGATGTCGCTAATCTTTGTCTACTGCATAGATCTTTTTTGTGTGCAGTGAGAGGACATGCTGCTCACTGTAGTGAGTTTCATCTTCAGATTCTTTGTGCAGCATTTAAATTCCAGGACTGGCATAGAACGTGTTTCTTTAGAAACCACTTTCTTTGCAACAGTTTAAACAAAGTTTTTGGAGACATTTTAAATAGTCTATGGTTTTCCTCAGCCTTAAAGAGAGGGATGTATTGAAATCGTGTCCCCTTTTTTAGATGCGATGATGCTCTAAAAAGTCTGTCTGCAAATGAAAAGATGGAGCTTCAAGACTGTTTTGTTTCTAGATCAATGAACAAGTAAAAATACACTTCCTTATCCTGCAAGCTTCCCCCTGCTTCTCGGACTGAAACAACAAAAAGAAACTCCTGAAGTATAAAAAGAGTCTAGTGTGCAAATTCACCCAGGAAACTGCGAGGTTCTTTTCTAATTTGTATTTCATATAAAAATGATTGTAGTTGTGCTTCAGTGGTACTCTTAAAAATAAATGAATAAATAAATAAATAAATACATCACTGCTTGCAACTAACTTACTGTGAGAATACCAGTGTACCTGAATTGAAACCAGTTGACCCTGTTTGTCCTACTGGGTCATGTGAGGCGAACAGTTAGTGTTCTCCGTCAGGTCTGGCATTATGGCTACCTGTTTGCATACATTTAACCCAAGTAAAAAGATGTCATTTTTATTTAGTATTCAGCACAGAACTGTGCTTTGAAACCATTGCATGAAACCTGTATTGATAGCTAGGTTGTCCTGGAGTAAATAGTTTCTAAATGTTTTCCCAATTCTGTTTCCCAGCACTTGGAAGCTTGACATAGAGTGATGTAGCAAAGCAGGTTAGGAGTCTTGGTATCCCTGTGAGCCCCACCTTTCTGTTGGAAGAGTGCCTGTAGTATGCAGTGTAGAGGCGTGTTTGCCAGTTACACAATTTGTGTGGGCTGTATCCCTGTCAGTGCAAGAATGACCTTGCAAATGCAGCATCTGCTCTTGTGAGTGCAGCACTCCAATATAGTCCTCCTCTCTTGATGGTGTTTCCAGCAATGCATCACAGTCACTTGCACCTTTTGCAGAGGGCAGCAGTGTGAATGCTCGTTAGCTTTAGCAGCTGCTGGTGCAGTTTTCAAGCCCTGTGATTCCTACTTAAAGATAGCAGAATGGCTCTGAATTTGAAGCTTTGAACAGGGCAAAGCAGTTGAGTGTTCAAAATTCCTTGGCTTTATGTCCTCAAACCATATTGTAAGTCAGTAGATGATTCTGCTCCTATACAGGGTCATTCTTCCCCTTGAAGGCTAACAACAGTCACTTTTCTGCCTTCTATTTATGAATCTATTTATGTTTATGAATGTATGCTGGATAGAGACTGTTTCTTTGGCTTCTGCGCCAGTTCATTAACTATTCTCTTTAGGTAGTAGAAGAGGGGCTCTACGGAATTCTGTACCTACTCCAGTTACTCCTGTGCTGCTGGCCATTTCTCCCTGCCAGTTCAGAATTGGGCTGTGTCACTGTTGCTCTCCTTCTGTCCATCTCTGGGCAAAAGCCATCCTTTCTGTTAAGAAACCCTGCTCATTGTGAAATGTGATTCTATGTTTTTAGGCAGAGTGCCAAATGGATTCCCTTTCCGTGCTTTAAAAGTACTGTTTTGGTGTGGGACAACACTGGTGCTTGCTGTCATGTGTGCTTTCTGTCTGCCTTTGACTCTTTTGTTCTCTCCTGCAAAGTTATTCCTTGGCTTATGCTAATTCATGGGAGCAGCAGAGGTACAGTGCTTTTAAAATTAGACCACGTGTACTTGTCTTTATAGGTGCTAAAAAAAGAAAAGTTTGACATTATTGGTCATATGATACTTTTTGTTACCAAAAGGCTGTTCAAAATGATAGTGTTGGCCTCTTAGGGGGACCTGAATTAATTTATTGAACTTCTTGGCTTAACTCTACTTTAATTATCAAAACATCTTTCTTGAAGCAAATCTTTCAAGTCTCTTGATTTCACTAATGGAGTGGTTGCAAAAATCATAGTTTTTTCAGATAAAGTAGTGAGTCTGTTTTAAAATGTTTTCACAGAATCTAGTCAGGGCATTTAGGCACTCTGTAACTAAATTTTCTGAGTGCAGGGGGCCATGTTTGGGAAAGCCTACATTTTGCGAATAGATATTCTTTGTACGAGTAGCTAAATACACACCTTTGGCAGAGCACAAGGATGATGATGTTCGTAATCTTCATAGTCAAAATTCCTTCATGTGAGGTACGCTTTATTGAAAGCTTCATATATGCCAAGAGTTAGATGTTTGTAGCCTCAGCTAGTCACTTCAAGCTTTTTTTTATAGTCAGGAGAGGGGAAATAGGTCAGAAGAATTGCTTTGGAAATTGGCATTTCTTTCCAGTGATTGTAAAGAAAGCTGAGGATAACTAGCTCAGACTTAGTTGTCTGAAAGTTAGGGCAGATGAGTCCACCTCAAGTGTGTAAAATGCAGAATTGAGACAGTCATGTTTGTAATTGAGCACTTGAATCTCAGCGTCACTATTCCTCTTTGGAAAATGAGCGTGTTGGCAGGATACCTTTGCTTCAAAATGGTCTTTACAGACTTTTGACTCATAGTGTGGTGAATGGAGAAGATTTCTCCTCCTCTCAGAAACAGGAGCTATTAACTGTTTTCAGTTTACTTGATTTACAGGAGCTGGCCTTACAGCCCAAAGATGACATTGTGGACAGAGTTAAAATGGAAGACACCCTGAAAAGGAGGTTTTTCTATGATCAAGCCTTTTCTATTTATGGAGGTACGGATTTGAAAAAATTTGCATTTTAATCCCTTTAGGCTAATGTTCTAGTCTTTCTAGCTGTGTGAAACGCTGTAGTCTTGCAATGTTATATTAATGCAACATAAAAGAATTTTTTTTAAAGTTGGCTTTAAACTTTCCTGCTTGAGTCTGTAAGCCTTTCACAAGTTCCCCCTTCCTAAAGTCTTTAGGGGGAGGGGGGGCCTCAAATTTTGTCTTTTGCTTTCTGGATGTCAGTGAGTAGACTTTAGGATGCATGTTCTGAGCATTACATTGTAGAACATGGTTTCTTTGCAGAAGGGTAAGGTGTTTTGGCATTTAAGGGGGTGATCGGCTTATTTCCTCGTAACCATTCATCTCTGTCTGAGCTTTCTTTGGAAAGATAATGCTCAAAACTACTGTGAACTTTAGAACCTGTTACCTTAGTGAATTTTGCCAGTGAACTTTATTGAACAGGCGAACAAATGTGGCTGTTGAACCTCGTCAGGTAGCTGATTTGAGGTGGCGTGGGGCAGGCGAGGGACAGCACAGTGCCTGTATGGTTACTGCTCTTTCACCTAAGATACTAAAATAAATACTCTGGGTTGTTTTATTGGCTTTTTATTTCTTTTTTCATCTTTGTGTCTAAACGGGTGATTGGCAGATACGTGTTATTACTGACAGTAAAATACTGCTTTGGCCCATGCATTATCACTTCTTCTGTATTCTGATTCCTCCTTCAGATAGATTGCTCCCACAAAACTCTCCACAAAATGTAATCCATTGGTGGAGGGAGTGTGGCTTTTGCAGTTGTTGGTTGCAGGTATTTATCAGTTTTGGCTTCTACCGCTACCTGATGCCCCAGCGTGCTCTCTAACTGAACTGCATTGGTTAGCGTATAGGGCAGTGTCTGACTAGGTGCTTCACAGAGTTTACTTTCAGCCTTTACGTCATGGGTCTTTGTGTAAAAAGCTCTCTACAGTGAGCCATGTTCCGTATTCTGTTTAGCACAGCGAAGCTGATGCTTCATGCTTAGAAAATGACATCAGACTTAAACCAACTGATGGAAGCACTGAAAAGGGAGGACATTTCCTCTAAACAATGGAGCTTCATACAATCTTGCACCTACCACATTTTTTTTTTACTTTTTTCTCTTTGCAGGTGTCAGTGGTCTGTATGACTTTGGGCCTGTTGGGTGTGCTTTGAAGAACAACATCATCCAAGCATGGAGACAGCACTTTATTCAGGAAGAGCAAATCCTGGAGATTGACTGTACCATGCTCACGCCAGAGCCGGTTCTGAAGTAAATATGGGTCTTTTTTTCTGCAGCACGTCATTTCTGGTCATAGTTGCTTTTTACAGTCTTCTGTAGAACTACCCACAGGGATCTTGAGACTGGGTCACCCCATTTCATACCTTGTTGCAGTGCAAAATAATTAGGTATCAGTGCACAGGTCAGTGTGAGAAGCTGTTGTTCCATAAATAAGGGAGAGCAGTGGGACTTGTGTCTGAAAGTCTAATGTCTTAATGTCTCCTAACAGTCCCACTAGGTAAGAAAATGCCATTATCCCTTTTTCTGAAAGATCAAGATGACAAGAAAAAGAATTAGGTGACTTGCCTATATCTGGGACACCGGGGTCATAGTTTAGGACAGTGGCCATGTTGCTTGACCATCCTTCCCGTCTCTGCAGAGGGATGACAATATGCAATGTGTTAACTGAGCTCTGAATGCAAATGATGCTTCTGTAGCCTTGGGGATTGAAACCCTCTTTTTATCCACAGACCAGGTAGAGGGACCGTCTTCCAGGGTGAGAGCATAGTTCAGACTCTGGACCGTTTCACCTCCATGTATCTCCACTAAAACTACCCACAGGTTTGCTAAATACGTCAGGAGCTTTTGGACTGAGAGCCTGAGCTGAGTCAACTGCGTTTCTTTGTATGGGTCACGGCATAACAGGCAGAAGCTTTCATGGAGCACTGGTATAAAATAGTGGGAGCCTGTCCACCTGAACTACTGGTTACTCTTCACAACTGCATCTGTGTCTTGCTTCAATCACAATGTAGTTCCTAAAGGCACTAGGTGTCATCTTAGTGACACATTTTAAGATTTGGATGGATTGATAACTTTCTCACGGATCAGATTTTCTGTGGGATGGTACTGCTTAGTGTGAATCTATAACCTGAAGCAAGAGAGAGCCTGCAGTTTGGGCACGTAGTTTGAAGGACTTCTCTTTGGTAATGGTCTGTCCACTGGGATCACACAGTACCCGGGGCCGTCTGGCAGCTTTCATGTTCCTTTTTTGTATCATCTTTTCTAGGACTTCTGGCCATGTAGACAAGTTTGCTGACTTCATGGTGAAAGATGTGAAAAATGGGGAATGTTTTCGTGCTGATCATCTCTTAAAAGGTTTGGTTTTGTTCCAAGGCTAGGTGGGCTTGGGAATTTCTTGCCGTGGTACAAATGTATGAAAAGAGTATGTTTCTCAAGGAAGGCCAGTTGGTGTAGCCAGTCTTTCATACTTGTATTCATAGTTCATTAATCATGCCATACCAAAGATCCCATAAGTTCTCAGCTCCACCCAAATGTTGTGTTAGTGTCTTAAACAAGGTACAGGATCTCTAGTAAAACTGTAGTTGGGTCCCTTTTTATAAAATCCTCTGTCATCAGGCCATAAAAGATTACTGTGTTGTCTAAGCTGAGGATTCCCTATATAACGACATTGCTGTTCTCTACCATATTCTGGTCTTAGTTTTCTTGAGTTTAGTTGCCTTTTGTTCAGAACTGAGAAATGATTTAATGACCATCTCAGGGGATAGAGCATGCTTTCGCTATGCAAAGGTCAGTTACATGGCAGCTGCTGACTTTCGTATACTTTAGAACTCGGCTGACATTTGGGAATGCTAAATAGACTTCAGGCATTTCTTAGGTTTGCAAAATTCTCACACTTCTCTCTGGTTATTGATTAAAATTTGTTTAAAAAACAACAAAAAACCCCAACCAAACAAAAAAGTCACATGAAGGAATCTTACAAATAAGAAACTTATTTGAAAACTTTTTCATGTACAGCTCCATTGTGAAAGGAAGGATTGTTCCGCTCTAGGTTTAAGCGGGTTGTGCTGTCTAGTTTTCTAGCCTTTTCCTTGGAAGTTAAGTATGTAGAACAATCTATATTGGCATTAAAGCTGTTTTCATAATATTCAGTTAGAATTTTCATTTTATTAAAAAAAAGCAAAAGAAGCCCATCTAACGTCTGCCCACTTTGCACACTGAACAGCATCATAAACAAGAGTGTCCCTGTCTCTTCTGCAGCCCATCACTGGTGAACAGCCACCTGCTGTTGCTGCCACTAAAAAGTCAGATTGCTTTTTTTCAAATGAGAGTGGGAAGTCTTGGCATCACTGTATGCCTTTGTATCTCATGGAGGATGTTGTGCTTTAAAGTGGAATGCAGTCTAACCCTACTGTACCAAGTCAGTACGTGCCTCTGAGTGCATTTGGATAAAATTAGCCTTGCTGGCTTGGGATCAGACGTTGCTTTTAATTTCCAGTCTGTGTAGAAAGAAAATAAGGAGAAAGGGACTACAAAGCCATTGCTTGGGTTTAGAGGAACAAGTATTGGAAAGAAACTAGATAAGGACCTGTTGTTTTCCCAGTGGCACACCAATACAGCAAACTGGTGTAGCGCCTCAGCTGTAGATCAGCATTACCCTGATGACGTGAGTGGAATTATCCTGATAGACCCTAGCAAGACAACTGGTGGACATACACTTACGCTTATGCTGGAGGATCCTCCTGATTTGTCAAGCTTTAGATTGGGGTCAGGGATGGGGTTGCAGTATAAACTCACTACATAATTTTCTTGCTTACAGCTCACCTGCAAAAGCTTATGTCTGACAAGAAGTGCACAGCAGAGAAAAAGGCAGAAATGGAAAATGTTCTAACGCAGGTAGGTGCCTGCATGGGCACGTGAATGCTTCAGGGATGTGTGTGTAACAGAGGAGGTGCGATGCACCAAGTCCAGAGGAAATGTGTCTTGAAACATGCTCAGAAGTCTTTACCTCAGAGATACTTGTAGGTTGTACATGCTCCTAAATACGGAAAACTTACTGGTTAACAAATACTGTAAACTTGCTGGTTAATTGCATCTCCCTCCTTCTGCTGCTTTGGAGAGTTATTGCTATTATATTAGTCTCTTAAATGTTGGATTGGTAGGGCTAAAGCTCTGTCCTTGGATCTGGTCTGCTCTGTTCCACTTCACATCCTGGCAAAAAGACTGTTTCTTCTGAGTCCCCCCTTTACCTTTGTAAATCCCTCACTGCAGGATTATGATACAAAGGAACAGAGATGGATGAGAAGTTTTGTCAGGGTTTTTCTGAATGACCTTAGCACTGAATTGGTATGTTTTAAAGCTGTCTCGGCTTTGAAGCACTTGAGATTTGTTCCTCTGTCTGTAGCACCCCGCACAGTTTTTTCCTGTGTTTACCGTGAGAAGAGTTGCTGCCCTCGGCTGACATTCCTGAGCAGCTGTACAGACACTTGCCTTTACTTTTTCATTTGTTTTTCTTGCTTTGTTTTTAATGTTTGTTCTCATGACTTCTAAGATAAATGCTTCCAGAGCCATGCATAGAATGAACGTTTCCTTCCAGAAAGACCAATTTTTTTTTTCAGTGTATTGCATCACTAAGCAGCTGTCATTAGGTTTTCCACACTACAACACTGAACTTTGACCATACTTCAGGGGAATCTCTGTATTAATAAAAGCTTTTTATCCCCTGTCTTGAGTTTTCTCTGATATATGAAGGATCATGACAATTAATGCTAGAAGCAGCTCATTTGATTTTAAACTTGAGTGTTAAACCATTGCTGTACTGTTCAGTATAGATCCTTTATGGTACTTAAGTCTAGAAACTACATTTAAATGTACGTATGCAAAACGCTAGTACATAAATGCACAAAACAATGCCAGAAGTCACAGCTCTTGTGCGGTTAAGTTGCAGTTAGATCTCTGGTTCTACTAGTGCTTGATTCCCATCTTCCAGAGAGAGGGGAAGGAAGGTGCCTGGAAGGGGCTGACATTATCCCACTTGTGAAAGTGTCCAGTCATTACCAAATTGTTTCCAGACCAAATGGAAAAATCTTTCACCAAGAAGCCCTGTGCTGCAGATTTGCTCTACTTAACTAAAATGCAGAATAGCTCTGAAAGAGAGCATCTAATGCATAGCTTGAATATTGTGTTTCATGCAGCAGAAGAAAGAGAAATGAATGCAGACAAAGCCCTGCAGAAATTTTAGCTTTCTCCTCTGTCATTGCTGTATTTTTTAGTTCCCAACACACTGCTCCCCATGTTTTTAGCTGAAACTGTTAAAAAGAAGCTACTAGTGGGTGGTGATGCAGTCCCAATGACTTTTCTTCTGCTTTACACCCACTCTTATGCTCAGTGCTTGCATTTCTATCTAGCCTTCAGACTTTCCGTGGTATGACTGAGTCGTGGATCTATATTACTAATATGGGTTTGCAGTTGTGCAGTGCATTCTTCTATCATTGGTTCAAACTTCTAGCTTGCTTGAAGATTTAGGTTAAAGGGGAGTATTTTGGGCACGTGATTCAGAGCTGTGGGTCATGCTTAGTAAAAGATGGAGAGGACATAATTCATTCCTGTTATCTTGTCTAGTAATTAAAACAATTCTCCTACGTTTTGAAATTAGTTGGACAATTATGGCCAGCAAGAACTTGCAGATCTCTTTGTGAACTACAACGTGAAATCACCTATCACTGGGAATGACCTGTCCCCTCCTGTTTCTTTCAATCTGATGTTCAAGACCTCCATTGGGCCTGGAGGAAACATGCCTGGGTAGGTGCTAATCTCATTCTGCTCACACTTTCCCTTCTTCATAGATCACTTGGAATAAAAATTAAGTCTCAACAATTTTTTCTTGAGTAGCTTTCCCCTGCTTTTCAGTTCTGGTCTTCTCTGGCAGGTTAGCATTCCTTGTACTCTTGGTGAAAGGTAGGAGAAACAAGGAGCTGTTGCAGAATTACGAAAATACTTGAAGCAGCTAGACTATGTGGATCACAGCTATGCCCTAGCATAGCTTGGAGTAGTTTCCATAAAGCCAATTAACGCTGGGTCCGCAATTGTCAGCGACTTCATGGTTATAGAGAACCCGCTTCAGCATACCTGTTTCAGGATGAAGTTACTCAGCAGGGTGATCCACTCGTAGCATCATTTGCTAGGTGTTTGTAGTTAGTGTGTGAGAATGTAGAGGCTGTTGTCTTGACTTAGGGTCTCTGAAACTAAAACTGAAACCTCTGCTGAAGAGTGGAGAATATGGTTCTTGCATATGCTCTGGGATGGGATCAGAGATACGTCGCATGTGTTCTCCAGTGTAGTAGATGAAATAGTCTGTGTAGGTGGTATTCTTTGTGGCACTCTCAAGTTGCTGTAGGGGTTGTAGAGGCCTTACACTAAAGCCACTTCACAGTTTGTGTAACAGCAGAGGTGCAGTCATGGTTTGCCTGCAAAATCCGTGTTTGTTAGCAGCCTGGTACAGCTCATGCCTACATAGGAAAGGCAAGGAGGCTGCATTCCCTGTGATCTCCTTGTTGTCACTGGCCGCTGTATTTCATTCAAACACCTTTTTCCGTTCCATGCTTGCATCTCAAAAGCAGCCAAGCCATCCAGTTTACTTTTGGGAGTAACTGTGGAGTGCTGTGTTTGGGCTGCAGCCGATGTTTGGTTTTTTTCCTCTCAGTCTATTGCTTCATTGTTTTGTGTCTGGAGTTAAAAGACTCAAGAGAAAAAGTACCACCTTTAAGTTTTGTAGTAACTGTGTTTTTCTTTTCTCACTGCTTTCCCCACCCTTTTATCTTCCTGATTTTGCCTCTCCCCCGTCTCCTTTCAGCTATCTGAGGCCAGAAACTGCACAAGGAATATTCCTCAACTTCAAACGTCTTCTGGAGTTTAACCAAGGCAAACTGCCTTTTGCTGCTGCCCAGATTGGAAATTCCTTCAGAAATGAAATCTCACCCCGCTCCGGCCTTATCAGAGTGAGGTACTGCAAATTTCCTCTTTCAACAGAAAGGGTACCTGGGAGCAGGTAGCACCTTCCTTTTGTTCCAGTGTTTGTACATGATTGTTTCACTTTAGTGCTTTCTCCCAGAGGACTCCTGATAATGTGCCTGGTGCGTCTTGGGGTTCACAGGCGAACGCAAATAGTTAAGGTTTTAACTACAGAATTCTATCTAAGCCTGGCTGGTAAGAAGTAGGATCTCTGAAATAGCTGCTTTATTAGAAACGCCTAGATTAAACTGGGTTTTACTAACAAAATGTGGCTTCCATTGTAATCTGAATGGATCATATTAAAGGTAGCTGTGTTCTCTACAGGTCGTGCAGCTTTGCTTGTTTAATTATGTTCATGCGATTTACTTGAAAACTGAAATCTGGAATCAAAATGCAATTGACTTTGCAGCAGTATTTCCTTGTCTCAGTTCTGCAGCTTACTGCAGAGAGGAAGTTGTAAGATAACGTGACTTGGGACATGTGTTTCTGTCCCAAGATCAGTCAAGGAGGAAAGCTCAGGGTTATTGAGAATTACTTTAAAAGCATTCTATCTCAGGATAAAAGTGATTATTGCATTTCATTAAGGATAATCTCTCTTTTAACTGAACTATTTTGAACAGAAGTCTCTTCTGTCTAATTTGGAACAAGAGCTGCCATGCACAGTCAGTGTGGTTCTGCCATACAACAGGCTGTCTGTGTTGTAAACTTGGTAATTGATTAGTATGGTGCCATAAATGTCACTGAGAGGCAGTGGAATCGTTAGCACTAAGGCAACTCTTTGGAATTTTCTCAGTCCTCCTGTTCTCTCTTGCACATCTGGAAATGAGAACTTTTCTCATTGAAATGCATTTTCAGTCAAATATAAATTATACGCTTGTGGCACATTTATTGGAGACTGCGTTATTATGCTATCATAGCAGATTACATCCTGACGCCTGTGATTTAAAGTTAATGATCACCTAGAGCTTTTTTTAAAGGTTCTTGGTAACAAGCTAATTCAGTGTAAAGTGATTTTAAGCAGGAAGGCTAAGAATCAATGTATGAATATAGATGTATTAAAGCCAAGTTCTTAGAATGTACACCATTGCTGAATGTAGCAGTATCATTATCTTCAAGAAATTATCATCTCACCTGGCTATTTTGAGCACTTCTGATATGAGTTAAGGCTACTGAATTAATGAGCAGATTAGTCTTCATTCACCCTGTAGGAAATGTATGCTTCTAACATGGGCATCACAGCAGTCTGGAAAAACTCCAGAGACTTCTGGAAGCATTTCCAAAGGTGGTATTCTCTGCTCTGAATCACAGTGGTGATAACCATGGCATGGAGATCTCTAGACGCATTTGTAGAAAATTTTATTAGGAATTTGAAGGTAAAACTAAACCCAGTGTCAAGACTGGTTCATGCTCTAGTCTATATGCTGTCTTGGCTCTGGGTTTGCATATGTTTTGAAACTACTGACTTGCTTGTGAGAGGCTAAAGCATAATCATTTATTAGAGGGGCTGTGGCTAACACATAAAATATTTAATACACATGCTTGCTTGTGTTTCCATTAGGGAATTCACCATGGCAGAAATCGAGCACTTTGTGGATCCCAGTGAGAAAAATCACCCCAAGTTTCAGAATGTGGCAGACCTCAACATCCTCCTGTACTCTTCCAAGGCCCAGGTCAGCGGGCAGTCCGCCCATATAATGAGGCTGGGAGATGCTGTCCAACAGGTAACGTTCCTCTTGCAAGCACGCGGAGCTTGCTCTTTCGAATATTGCTCTCATGACTAAATTACAAACTGTTCTGTTGGTGCCAGCTGGGGTTTGCTCCCAGATTTAAGTCAGTTCTCTTCAGTGAATCAGTGTGATTGAGATCCAAGCCTGGCCCTTGTTATCAGTAATGAGAGCTGCTGGTGGTGCTGGGAGAGTGGTTAGAGGTTAAGCTTCACACTTAGCTAATGGGAGAGGAACAGTTAGGAATACTAGTATCTGCCAAAAGCTCAGCAGTGACTGGGAAACTAATACTCAGCTGCCGACCCCCATCAGTATGTGGCTTGCACGTTGGGGTTTCATGACCTGATGCTCCATGCATGCAAATCACGAATGAGTAGGTTTACCAACCCCCTCCTCCCACCGCCCCAAAACACCAAATAAAACCCCACCAAAATACCAGCCCCCCAACCTACTCCCCCCTCTCCCCCCCAAACAAAAGAACAACAACAAAAAGAACACCACCCCCCTGTTGTATTGCAACTGTGAACTGTAGGGTACAGCTGTTGTGGGGTCCTGAGCCATAACTGCAATTCCCATGCACTCTTGTAATACCAGTGACTGCACTGTTGCATACAGCAGGGTATTTTCAAGTAGGTGATCTTCAGAGACAGTGATGAGTCCTAGAGTAATAATAACTTACTATTTTCTTCAGATGGAGATACTCCCAGTGGTACTAGGTGAATTTGAAAAGATGTAATAGTTTCAGGGGAGACATAGTACTTTATCACAGGCAGCTGCAAGAAGTTCTGTCTGTAATGTGTCAAGTTGTCTGCAGAAGTACCACAAATCATTACTTTGTTTCCTTAGGAATTAATGTCTATGTGGTTTGTTTTTTTTCTTTCTGCTTTTTCCCTTTCCAGGGTGTGATCAATAACTCCGTTCTCGGTTACTTCATTGGCAGAATCTACCTCTTCCTTACAAAGGTCGGTGTGTCCCCAGAGAAGCTGCGCTTCCGACAGCATATGGAGAATGAGATGGCTCATTATGCCTGTGACTGCTGGGATGCAGAGTCCAAAACATCGTATGTAAGTTGGAAAGCAAAACAGCAAATGGCACTCCTTGTCAGATCTGTTGATAGTGCAGGAAGGGGCTCCGTTTTATTTCTTGGGTTTTTAAGACCAGGGCTATGAATCTGATGTTTCTGTCCAGCCCCACGTTGGTATGAACACAGTTACTACAGTGGAAATATTCTGAATCCAGGACTAAGGGGATGGGTCAGGTCTCTCCAGTGGGCTTGCACAAAGTTTTTGAACTGTTCATGCTTGTTTGTAGGTCCATGCTTCAGACTCCTTTGCTGGAGCCTGAAGTTGCCTGGGGACTTTTTGCAGGTTGAATTTCATCTGGAATAAAAGGAAACCAAGTCCTGGTGCTTTCCAAAGACTATAACCCCTGTAACAGCAGTGGGGAAGGATTTATTTTGCTGGAGTTGTTATTCCAGGGCAGATTCCTTCCTGCTAGAATGCTTGCTTTTCCTTTCCCACTTCCAAGCTGTGAGAAATGAGAGTTCACTCCTGCCAGTTCAGACAGCTGGTGCTGGGAGAGAAATTTCCCAAGGATTTTTTGTCTTCCTGCTGAGTCACTAAGAGCTTTTCGGTTCAGGCCTCGTTGGGTGCTTTGTTTTTCTCATATATTGTTGGCTTGATTTTGAAAAATGTATCTTTTTTTCTTTCAGGTAAACCAGCAGTAGGTAGTTAGGGGCAAGGCTCTTAGACTCATTTTAGATTCTCTTGGAGAGCTTTCATCCTCTTCAGTAAGTCTCAGCCAAGTATATCAGTTGGAATGACAGTTTCAAAAGAAATCTATTAGAAAGTGTAGTAACTAGACTGTATTGATTATGAAGTCATTCCCCTCTTCAAGGGTACAGAATCTAATTTTTAGGTAGAATCTGAGTTTAAAAAAAAAAAAAAGTTATTTCATTATTTTTTCCTTGTGTGTAGTGAAGCAAATGTTCTTCTGCCCTGTTACCCTTTCCAAGAAGTCTAGAGTATGTGCAGATTCCTGAAAATATCTAGAGAACTCTGTGTGGTCTAGTTCCAATAAAGGATTGAAAGATTGAAGGGATTTTGCTGAGGTCTATGGGGCTAGCCTGTGACATTGCAGTGACCCTTATATGCGTAGACCCCATCCATGGTCCTGACCAGTTTGATAGCCAAACTGGTAGCGTGCTCAGCCCAAAGGTGTCCACACAGGGAATGGGTCAAGGCTTCAGATGGTTCAGCCAGCCTTATTTATGGGCAGGAAGAACCTCCTACAACCTAGGGGTGAGGAGGTTGTGTGTGGAGTACTGTTTGTCTGTGTGTTTTTTGTGGGCTTTTTCTCTCTTTCTTTTCTTTTAAGGAGCTGAAACAGGCTTATCACTAGTGATGTTTCATTACAGCTAGTTAGAGGAATAGCAGCCAGTAAAATTCCACCAAACTTAAGATGAGAAAAAAAATACCTGCAGCTTGGATGAGTGATTTGTCTTCATATAGAAAAGCCGTGTAGAAACGATTGAAGGAATGACTTCCTCTGAATGTAGATAGCTGAATTCCATATGTTCATAGTTTCTCTTTCCAGCCAGCCCAAAAACAGGCTGGACATGTGTGGGCCACACCATGTAAATAAGATTAATAAACTTTGCAAGCCTTGTCATGGATCAGGACAACACTCACAGAGCAGTATGTCCAACAGCCTAACCCAGAGGCGAAGACAGCAATTCCAGGAGCATGACAAAACCACCTTGTGCGCTAGACTTATGCTTCGATTTGTCACTTAACTCTGCCCAAAAATGTTTATACCAACTTGCAGCACTCAGTAGTATGAACTTAACTGCACTGAATGGTTTAAAATCCATGCTATAAAGTTATTACATAAACCTTCTGAGAAGTAGTTGTAGTACCCTAATGGTTTAATTTGTGTAAAAATTCCCCAAGATGTTCTGGAACACCATGGTTTTTCCAGCACAGGGTCCTGACACCCTGCTATATCACTGCAGACTGGAAAACCACACAGCATCTGGCTGCCTGCATGGCCATGCTGGTGTGACAGAGTGAATGAAAAGCAGCTGATGTGCCTTTTCCTATATGGGATTGTCTTTTAGAAAATCCAGGTGGTGGCTGTATTTGCTGCAACTGTTGGAAGTCTTCATCAATTCTGTATGTGTGAATGGTGTTTTGAGATTCCTCCTTGCTATACATGCTGAAATGTTGAAAGAAGTTCTTCCCTTGCATATAATCTGTATCTTAACTAGCTCGTAAGCCAGGCTTCTGGCCACTCTAGCGTGGCTGGTTGCCTACTGTCTGTTCCATACTTGCAGAGTGGTAAAGCCCCGAAGGCATGATGTCTCATGTGCCTATAGCATGTGAGTGATAAGACTGTGTGCTCTGGCCCCAGCCCCAAGCTGTTGGCACAGTGCTGTGTTCTGCCAAGCCATGTGGAAAACCTGGCCGTGAACACAGGCACTGGTTAGATAACTGATCGTTTCCTCTGGAAACAAATGGAATCATTCAAATGAAGGAGCAACTAGTGAGTGAGAGCTGCTTATTGTAACAGAGTTAATTATGTAGAAAAAACAGTCATGGGAGCAGGGAGGGCTTAAGGGCGAATAAACATATTTGATGGTTAAGTGGACAAAAAAGTGAGTTGGTGAAAGCTTCCACTTTGGTTTTTTCAGGGTTGGATTGAGATCGTTGGCTGTGCTGATCGTTCCTGCTATGACCTCTCCTGCCATGCCCGTGCCACCAAAGTTCCTCTTATAGCTGAGAAGCCTCTCAAAGAACCTATATCCTTTCACAATAAACCATATTCTCTTGAAATGAAAAGTGATTTGACAGTGAGATGTCTTGGAGAGCTGTGCAGCTCTATTTTAAGTTACAACTGTAAATTTAACAGGGAAACCTAGAGCTACAGAGCAGTGTGACTTTGGGATGTAACCTGCAAAGAATTGAGCATGTGGGTGACTACTCAGGTGGGGAAAGGGGATTTACTATTGTGCTTGGGTTCTTCTAGCTTAATGCTAGGCTCTCTTTTGACTGTGAGGCATGGTTTCAATGTGAACGTGGATTTACTATTCCAGGTTGCTCCACGTCATTCCATGGCTCTCCTGCTAGCTGTACTTGTAAAAAAAGTTGTATTCTTTCAAAATTTGTGACCTTCTGCCCTTCAGTATTTTTTATTGTTCCTTTTGTCTTGGAGGGAAGTTCCTTAATCCAGTAGCAGAGGAGATTTCTTTGTGTTGCGTAGCAACTGGCTTTGACATAGCAAAAGAACCAGGCCCTGCTTTCTGTCATCTCAGACTCCTTAACTGCCTCGTACAGAACAGTCAACATTGTTCAGTTTGAGGCAAATAAGGGAGCCATTGGCAAAGCGTATAAGAAGGATGCAAAGGTGGTGATGGAATACCTTTCCACATGTGACGAGTGTTACGTCACTGAGATGGAGCAGCTGCTCAATGACAAAGGGTGAGATGGCTGTGTGTGCATGGTATCCTTCTCTGACACCTCTGATGAGGGTTCCCAAAGTGCTGCTGGATTAATTTGAGCCACCTGAAACCAGCTTCCTCATGAGAGTAGGCTAAGTGGATGATCTGAAATGTTTTAGTGCTGTCCCTTCTGCCAACTCATTGCTGGTCATTGACAAACATATCTCTTGATATAGGCACATAAATGTGTAACCATGGTATTCAAATATTTGTTTATTTGCGTGGGAATGAGCTTCTGGCTTTAGTAGGACCATCCCATAAGAGAGACACCTCAGCGAAATGGGAAGCGTTTATCAGCTTCCCTACTGTGGTTTGAGAGTTGACCAGGGCTGGCAGATGGTTTTGAACTTAATTTTAAAATCAATCAAATAATTCTGTGAGTGATGGAACAAAATAGTTAAATGAGAACCAAAACTTGTCTGAGTATCCTCCAATGTTTGTTGATATGCTTTAGGACGTGTTGCAGCCTTTGATCTACTGGGGCAGCAATTTGTATGTTTTTCCTCGACCTGTCTGCCTGTATTCCTAACACATGCAGGAATTGAAAATGTAAGAGATCTCTATAGTTGTCAAATTTGGCTGAAGCGGGCCAACAGCTGTCTATGTTATGAGAAGGCTAATGTTGCAATAATAAAAAATAAACTTTATTTCCTGCTTGAAATGGTAGAAGGTGTAGGATCAATGACTACATTCCAGAATGGTAATGTTTACATCTTCTTTGTTTGTTTGTTTTTCTTTTTTTTTTCCCCCTGAGCTAAGATTTATTTCTTTTACATATCTATGAATGTGAAAGTGTAGAAAAACCAGTAGCACTCAAAATGGGGAGAGAAACTGTTGCAGAATATGGTGATGTGTACACGCATCCAAATCAGAAGAAAGTGAACATAGTTCATCCAGAACCCCACTGAAATGATTCAATAGATGAGTTACAAGCAGTATCCTGGGTTTGAATTGATAGTGGACTGCAAATCATGACTGTGTTTAAACTCAGCATCCAGTTGTAGCTGCATTCAGAGCAAGACCTTTATAAGCTTCAGCCCATTTGGTATTGAGTCCAAATGCAGGCGATTAGTGCACACTTCTTAAACATATTGGGTTTTATCTTATGTTGATCTGAATGCTTCAGCAAGGAGGGTACCATTGCTGAGTACATGTTGACAGTGTCAGTATGTTAGACCTGCCTTTCATATGGCCATGTTTGTGTAAATCCATGATGTGAAGTCCTCAGGTTTACAGTGACAGTTTTCTGTTAGGACACATAATAATAAAGACATTTGCTTCCCATAAGTGGGGTCGGTCAGTAGAGCCTAAGGTCTCCTCAGCAAGGAGTGTGTGCTAGTTGCAAGTTAGCAAGGAGCGAGAGGAAGTAGTTAAAGGACCGTAATATCAAAAGCTTTAGAAATAATCAATAAACTAACTGTGCTGTATCCTCCCCCTTGTTTGGTATCTGTGAAAATGCAGGGTACCTTCTGACACAAGTCAGTTTTCATGAGAAGTCCGTGCACTTGACAAGATGTACAGTCTGCAGCAAGTGCCTGTTTTGTGTGCCTCCCTCTTTTTTTCTTTTGGTGTATATGGTTCATCCTGAGATTCTTCCATTTCCTAATTGCGTTTGCTTCAGGCTGTTAACCACAACTAAGTTCACTGTGATTATGAAAATGGTTGCTTTTAATGTAGATGTAGTAATTTTATTATTAACATGAATTTCTTTTAATGGGTATGCCACATGTTTCTTTGATCTCTGGGGTTTGCCCTGGCTTCTCTTGCCCTATTCCTAAAGTCAGCCAACCGATGCAGTTAAAGAAATAAAAGCTATAGCAAGAAATAAACAAGTTGTAAGTGACTTCTTTTTCCTTTGCAGGGAATTCACTGTTGAAACTGAAGGGAAAACTTTTAAATTAACAAAGGACATGGTTACTGTGAAGAGATTTCAGAAAACGTTACATGGTAAATTTGTATCTTTGTTGTTTGATCATCAAAAATAAGAGGCAGATCAGGATACACTTTGAATGTGAACTTTATTAGTTGCATTGTCCTGTTAGTATTGTACCATGGCACAGGAAAAATGCCAAATGTTATTTCCTTGAAATTCGACAATTTGAGAGTTGGAAAGCTTTCACACAGCAGTGGGATTTCAGTGACCATTGGTGCAGGCCTGTCTGGCCGCTTCTCGCCTGGTCTGTTCAGTAACCCATTTAATAGACTTTGAGTGGTGTATTATATTCATGCTGCTTCAGTTGCATGTTCTGGGATTTGTAAGGTCCCATGTGGTGGTAAGAACCAGCTGCTGTAGTGATGGAGGAGCTGGGGAAGGTGCACCAGCTTTGGGAGCTTTAATCTTCAAGTCCGTTGCAGTGTAGCAGATGGGTTGTGGCAGTCTGTTGGTAGGGCTATGGCCACATCTCCTGTGCTCAGAGCTCCTGTTGTCACTCTGCTGCCTGGAGCCAAGTCTTCCAGCATCTGCCAGCTCACCAGGCTGCCGTCCTGACCAGACTCTTTAAGCTGACAAGTCCAGTCAGTTCCCCTGGTAGTTGATAATCACACATCAGCTTTGGTCAGTGACTGCATCTCCACAGAGCTTTTGTCCTGATATGGTAAATGGGGCTAGAAGGTAACTTTCCAAAATGCATGGATTTAGTTCCTCAAAGAAGTCTTGTCTTTCCAGCCAGCTCTGTAAGCACCTCACCCAAGGTCATTTGGGAAGTCTTTGACAGAGCTGGAGACTGAGGCAGATTTTTCCCCAGTTCATACTGTTAACTAGTGGATCATCCTGCCCTAGGTTGGGACTATGATAAATGCTCCTGGGAAGGAGTAGAATAACTTGTAGCATGCACAGAATATATTTGTTCTTGCAGCTGCTGAGCCTTTGACATGTCCAGGTGTCTTTCAGTCAGCGCGTGCTGCTGCTGTGCCAGGCTTTGCTTTGTCACAGCTTCGAAGAAGGAATCAGAGTTGTAACTGTTAGGGATTATAGTATTGCTGGGGGCCAGCAAGTAGAACCCCAGTTGCTGGTTTTAAATTTGTACATTTGGCAGTTTGGCTGCTGTCTGCAAGCAGAAGGCAAAGCTTATGGTTTCCCTCTCTCTTGTCTTGAAAACTGGTTGGTCAATGCACAAATAAAACAAGACCATCCTTTTGGGAAGGTAAAGTCCCACCCTGAGTTAGGTGCTTAATTGAGGAGGATTGGCTCTCTAGGCACATAGAGTGGGAGCAAGTCAGGGTGCAGTGCTGGAGAGCTGGATGCTACCCTTGATTTTCAAAAGCAGCTGATGCCTATAACTGTTGTTTCTTCTCCAGTAGCTGTCTGAGCTTTTTCTAAAAAGCTGCACTGTCTAAGCAGGGCAGCTGTCCACTGAGGTCCTTTCATACACAGAGGGAAGAAGGAGGAAAAAGCCTCTTTGACAGACGTGTGGCAAGGACTGAGAGAATGATGGGTGTATAATAACATAGCATATCATGTCTTCCGGGAATTTTTGCAAACAGTAACTGGTTGATCCTCGTTCTTTCCCACTCTTGTGATACATTGGAGGGGGATGGAGAAGAGGGAGGGGACGAACATTGAAGCAGGCAGCTGAACAACTCAAGAATACGGAGGGAGTCTGCTAGAATTTGAGTTGGATCTGAAGCTCCATGCTTCTCTGCTCAGTCTGCTGGATACTAAGGCTGTGTCTGTACATTAAACCAAAGTGTGCCAGGGATTGAGCATTACCCTGCCGTTATCCAGGCTGTTTAATTGCTAGCATGTTCCCTGGCGCAGTTTTGGTCTATGCCAAATAGCACTCTCCCAGACAATGCCTGGACATAGTTTGTGGCTTGGTGTGGAGTGGGGACTGTTCCCAGTGAACGGTTTGGATGAGCCTTCGCTCTTGTGAAGGAGAAGAGGGTTTATCTGCATGGATGCAAGTTGTGCTACGCTGTTTGCTCTCAGGGCTAGAGAAGCGGCCCTGACTTGTTATTTACAGCCTAAATATATTCTGTACGTGGACTAAGTCCAAATCTCTACTTCAGGTATTTGTATTTAGAGCATGTCTAACCTTTTATTTCCATGTGCTTAGCTACATGTAATCAGAACTTCTGAGCAAAAAGGCAGCTTCAGTAAACACATCTTTTTTTGTGTGTAAATTCTTTTTTAATGATGACATGGGTTCTTCTGTGTTCCAGTGGAAGAAATCATCCCAAATGTAATTGAACCGTCATTTGGTATTGGGAGGATCATGTACACAGTGTTCGAACACACATTCCACATCCGGGAAGGAGACGAGCAGAGAACGGTGAGCTTTCCTGTTGCTGGGCCTCAGCTTAAACCAGCTGCAAGCATTTGCCTTTCCCTGACATCCAGGGGAAGGGCTAAAATAAGACTGCACAATACACAGTAGAGATGGGAAAACCCAGGTGGGCTGTTGAATTGCTGTTTTTGCCAGCGTACGTGTCATTTATACATGCACACTGAGAGCATTCTGGGGCTGTGTGTGCGTGAGGCTCTTGCTATTACTGGCAAGGGGGCGAGAAATTCCTCCTTCTGGATTCACACTTTGCAATGTCCCATGGCTCAGAGAAGGGCATCTCTTCAGTGTTTTATTTCCTCTCTCTTTGCTGCTTGTCCTGGAATCATAGTTCTGTGCAGCAAGATGGACAATAGACTAATTGTGTCCTCAGTCCCCCATGAAATTCAACCTTCTCTGTTTCTGGGCACCCCTAAAATCTTGGCCTGAAACTTTGCTGTAGCAGGGGCCAGAGGGAAGTGTGTGTTACAGAACACCAGCCTGTTGCAGCCAGTGCCCAAACTGTGATGCTCTGCACCATTGCTGGTGGCCCATGGGAAGCTGGCTGTAAACTCGATGCTGGTTCCCGTTTGTTGTTTCTGGCTGCTAGACTGTGTTTATAGAAAAGAAAAATAACAGTCTCTGCTTGCCACAGGATGTGATACAGTTATGAGTGGGGGGAACAGGATTCAGGAGCCCAGAGTTAGGACACACTTGACGTTCAGTCACAAGCTGCTCATGAAGTCTAAAATATCGGACTTAGCTTCCTTCTAGTACCCATTTACTTTCTATATAGCCCGGGCTGCTTTGTATTGTGGTACGTCTCAATTGCATTACTTTTGTACCCTTACAGGCCTTGCTGATTGCCAGGAAAGATATATATTTTTTTTTTTTCCTCCTTTTCCCCCTTTTGGCACATTTTTCTTTTCTGAGGGTGTCTGTGGAGGGTTCTGAAAACCTTTGAGCTGCATATGCTCCATGTGTGTGGAGTCTGTGTGGGAATCAAATGGAGTTTGGTTTAGACTGTGCATAAGACTAAATCTCCTGGGAAGACCCCTCTATGCTTCATTTTTCTGTAATTCAGATGAGGTTCACTTTCTTCAGGGAGGGCTCTGGTAGACCTCTTTTGGTGGGAGGTAACATTTAGCCGTCAGGAGGGAAGGGGGAGTGGAGGGCAGCTGGAGAAAATCAATCTTGCTTCAGTGGTGTGAGGTGCTACTGCTGGGACCCTAAATGCTAATGTCTTACAGAAGGCCAGTGACTCCCCTGGAACAGTCACCCTGCCTCCAGCCTCAGTCAGTGCTTATTCTCACCTCCTGAGAATCTGGCCTAACCATTAAACTTGTATTTATTTGTACTTTTTCTTTTTTCCTTAGTTCTTCAGCTTCCCAGCTGTTGTAGCACCGTTCAAGTGCTCCGTTCTTCCTCTAAGCCAGAATCAGGAATTCATGCCTTTCGTCAAGGAATTATGTAAGTGTCTTAAGCACTGTGGGTCCAATGGGGATGTGGACTGGGAAGAGAGGTCCCTTCCTCAGTGCTATAGGGAGAAAATAGCAGTGGGATCACGTGGCTCTCATGTGCAAAGGGAGAGCCATCGAACTAAAACAGCTGACTTGGTTGGTATTAGTCAGCTTTGGGTATCCATCAAACTCTTCAGTCTAGCCTCAACTCCCTGCCCTTCCCCGTGCTGGTTTGCAGTGTAAAAGACTTCTTTTTTTCCTTCTATGTCAAAAAGATATCTTTCCCACTGCTTAGGAGAAGCTGTCAGGAGCAGTGGGTTTTTGTTTGGGGTTTTTTTTGTTTGTTTGTTTTTTTGAATAAAGTTCTTTTCTTCACTCTTGTTGGCCAGCTAATTTATTGAATTGGTCCCAGAGCTGCTGAGCGTCCGAGCATTTCTGTCAAAATGCCCACTGGTGCCATGTAAAAGTGAGTAAGTGAAAGATAGGAACATAGGCTGCATGTCAGACAGTGCCTTTTGCTGTTGGCATCAGTTCTGCTCGGGACAGACAGTTCTGCTCGCCTCC
Source organism: Harpia harpyja (assembly GCF_026419915.1). Lineage (NCBI taxonomy): Eukaryota > Metazoa > Chordata > Aves > Accipitriformes > Accipitridae > Harpia > Harpia harpyja. Next base: position 104,185,399 of record NC_068940.1, read on the forward strand.
CCGTGATGGACATGCCCTTGCATACATGTAAGGCTGGCGTGTTTTTGAGTTAAAGCAGAGTTGTGGGACTGTAATGACAGGTTGAAGAAGTCAGTGACTTTGCTCTTTGGGTGAGAGTCGAGTGATGCAATGTGGAGAGCTGTTACAGTAGCAGTGTACCTATGGGGTGGGTTTGAGCTTGTAGTCTTGGGAGAGACTGGACCATTGGATCTTCTGTCAAAAAAAAAAAAAAAAGGGGTCTGTGCTGCTGCTTGAAACCAGAACACATGGTGCCTCACTTGAGGTAGTGCCATGAGGATTCCGGAGGCCTTTGCTAGGATCATGTTGCCTCCTGAGTATGTAATGAGTCTTGGTGATCCCCCCTTCTCTGCTTCTTGCAGCTGAAGCACTCACCAGGAACGGCATCTCTCACAAGGTGGATGATTCCTCTGGATCCATCGGCCGGCGCTATGCCAGGACTGATGAGATTGGCGTGGCCTTCGGGATCACGATCGACTTTGACACTGTTAACCGGACGCCTCACACTGCCACCCTGAGAGACCGCGACTCGATGCGCCAGATCCGAGCCGAGGTAAAGGGCGGGCAGGCAGACAGGCTTGGCTCCTGACAGAGCCGAGTCTGTTTCTTATGGGCTAGGGGAGAGCATTAGCTGCTATTTCTGATCTAGCAATGACTCTGGTCTATTCGGGAGCTGCCTCCAGCTCTCATAGGCAATTTAGCTATTCTGAGAAATCCCCAGGGAAGAGATACTGGTCAAAGAGAAGATGCTGGCCCTGCTACTAAAGTGAGGAGAGGCTTTTGTTTTTCTTGGATGCAGAGGTGTTGATCTTAATTGAAAACCATGCCTTGTGGTGATTGCACTGCTCTTTATAGTGCTTCTTTCCAAGTAGAGGCTGCTGATTAAATGCATTTGCTGGGTTGTGTCTGGCTTTCAAAGGCAGGGCTCCTCTGAATCCACAGGCACCAAAAGGCGGAAGATCTTTGCCTGCTACAGGCTGGCTGACAAAGCGCAGCTCAGACATAACTCCTTAAAGCTTGCTTCCTGCCCGTGTTGCCTGTGCAGCACCAGAGAAACTGGTGAACCATTGCCCAAAAGCTATGCCCTAAGCTTGCTCTGCTAGTACGGCCATAATACAGAGACTGGAATAGCAAACCTCCCTATGGCGGTCTCATTGCGGGCGAGCAAAACCTGCTCGGAGCCGTGGACGTGTGGCCTTGGCACCTCTGTCGTGTCCTTCTCTCCCTGGTCCCCACCAGGAACACAGTTTGGCTCCTGGAGGAGGAGGAGTTAGCGTTCGTCTGCAAGGCTGATTAGTTCTAGCTCCGCTCTGTACAAAAGCACCTGTACTGCTCGGGGCTACTGAGCTGGCTGTGGGTTTGGTTCAGTGTAACACGCAGTGCCAGTTCCTCAGGGAACCCATCTGTCTCTGTATCACCTGGATGACCTCTCAATGCCAAGCAGCAGAGACGAGACCTTGTTATCCTTCAATTTCTGCAGATTTACTAGTTTCTCTAAGCTGATCCTTTGCACCGTGACAGTGTTCTATGAGGAGCAAAGAAAAGGCAACTAGCAGCTTCTTTTGTCCTGGTCTTACAGTAAATAGGGCCTGGCTAAATCTTGGCTTACAGCATCTTTTGGATGTGTGTATTGTTTTCTTTCCCTTCCAAAACTGTAACATAACGCTACCAGGGATGAGCCTTGCTGTGTGTCGTGGTTTAACCCCAGCCAGCAACTAAACACCACGCAGCCGCTCACTCACTCCCCCCCACCCAGTGGGATGGGGGAGAAAATAGGGAAAAGAAGCAAAACCCGTGGGTTGAGATAAGAACGGTTTAATAGAACAGAAAAGAAGAAACTAATAATGATAATGATAACACTAATAAAATGACAACAGCAATAATGAAAGGATTGGAATGTACAAATGATACGCAGTGCAATTGCTCACCACCCGCCGACCGACACCCAGCCAGTCCCCCGAGCGGCGAATCCCTGCCCCCCACTTCCCCGTTCCTATACTGGATGGGATGTCACATGGTATGGAATACACCGTTGGCCAGTTTGGGTCAGGTGCCCTGGCTGTGTCCTGTGCCAACTTCTTGTGCCCCTCCAGCTTTCTCACTGGCTGGGCATGAGAAGCTGAAAAATCCTTGACATTAGTCTAAACACTACTGAGCAACAACTGAAAACATCAGTGTTATCAACATTCTTCGCTCTGAACTCAAAACATAGCACTGTACCAGCTACTAGGAAGACAGTTAACTCTATCCCAGCTGAAACCAGGACACTGTGGTCCACCCCACTGACAGTTGCATTTCCCTCAGGGCTCACCCTGAATAACTGAGCAGTCTTTGCTGAGGTGACACAGACTGTGATTTAAGATGTCCTCCTAGTTAATGGGTTTTCTCCCCAAAAATAATCTTGCAAGAAGATATCTTGCATCTGTTCTGTTGCTGATGTAAACATTACCCATGTTCCCCAAGTATCCAACAGAGCAACTTGATTCTGATGACTTTGTGTTTCATATGTCTTTGTGATTTTGCCTGCAGATCTCTGAACTTCCTGCCATCATTCGTGACCTGGCGAACGGTTATGTGACCTGGGCTGACGTTGAGGCAAAGTATCCACAATTTGAGGGACAAGAGACTGGCAAAAAGGACACAATAGAGGAATAAAGAAAAGGACCTGAAGTAAAATCCTGTCAAATGTCCACTTTTTACTGTTCATGTTAATATGAAATAAACTTATCGTGTATTATTCAAAGCTGCATTGTTTGTGCACACAGGGACTATTTGTTTTTTTTTTTTTTCTCAATTGCTGCCTGAATTTAACTTTAAAACCTGAAATAATTGCAGTCCAAGTTAAAGGTGTTATGAATAAAAACGCCATTATATATACCTGCTTCTCTGTGTTCATGCAGCCTTGTACTTTCTTCAGAAATGTCTTTTTTTGGTCTTTTTTTTTTTTTTTTTCTTCCCTCGTGCTTATGGCTGTGGGTGTTACAGGTTTGTTACAGCCCCTCAGGAAGGCAGGCACCATATATCCTTTCATCTGGATTCGGATCACCTTGGACTCTTGTGCAAGATGGTACTCATTGCTTGGCCTCCTGTTTATGAAGGGGTGATCAAAGTGTTGGTCCTCCTTTCACCGTTGCAGAGTGCTTCAAGCAGCTACCTTAGATGGGTTCAGTGCTTTCTTTTGGCTGCAGGTGTTTAATACCTGTTTCTGCAGAATTGGGAGCTTTTGCATGCAGGAGAACAGAGAGCGGGTGGAAAATCCTGTTCCAGTTCTTGCTCTTGGCATGGTTGGTTTGCTTGGCTGAGGGAGCGAGCAGCTAGGAGCTTGGCGAGTAGGAGCGCTGGCAGGGTCGCTTTTTCATTAAATGTCTTCTGGCAGCAAGGACTGAAAGGGAGACTGCCCTAAGCAGGTGGGAAAAGAGCCAGGTACCCTTTGACTGCCCTGGGCACTGGAGAAAATTAAACCCATGTGCTGTCAGAGTGCGTTGCTGCAGCTGGAGGTGGGAATGGCACCTTGGTGTTTGGGGAGCACTAAACCCCGCCTGATCTGGACCAGTTAGGAGAGGCCTCACACCTACTTGTGTTTCAGGCTACTGAGAAGCGGAGAGGCAAGGTCTGCATGTCATTTCTTCTCAGCCTGCTCAGATGTCCTCCAGCCCTTGGAGAGGGCTCTGGTACTGCCATCACAGGGGTTTCTATCCCTGGGCTAGAAACCTCTCCTTCAGAGGGTAGGGAAGCATTCTCCTCCAAGCTTTTGCTTGGGTTTAAAACACTCGTATAAAGACAGGTTAGAAAACATGAACTCTCACACTGTGCTGGATGTAGCTGATTGGAGACCAGCAAAGATAGGTGATGTGCTGGGCTGGGAGAGCAAGCACCGTGCAGCTTCGAGGAGCCCTGGCAGCAGGCATGGCTTTCAGCTGCGACCTCTCCCTGCCATATGCCTGCAGCCGGCTCCCTGGAGTGACTCCTACAGGGATCAGTTTCTCTTTCTGCCACATGGCCGTAGGGGAAGCCGAGCTGGAAATCGTTGCACTGGCTAAGTCTTTTGCATGTTTGCGAGAGCTCTTTTTAAAATGTGACTGTAGGCAATGCTGCAGAGTGAAATCAAATGATGACCTGAGAGCTTTAGCTAAAATAAACTAATAAGAAATGCCTCTGAATCGCAGGGCCTTAGCTGTGAAATAAATTGGATGCTCTTGAGAGGCTCTGATCTGATGCCCCAAAAAATTCCCAGTGGGAAGAGGCAAAGTTGGTGTTTCAAGGGGAAGGACCTGAGCAGTGTAGCTGCAGGTTGCAATTTACCTGCCTGTCCTTGCCTGTCTGTCCCCGATAACTAAATCTGAGGACTGTATTCCAACCTTTCTTCAGCCCTGGTGTAAATAAGGCATCTGCCTCTGCTGGCTTTGTCAGCTTCAGGTAGATAAACCTCCTCTAGGAAGCTTTAGCTGTGTTAGAGCCTTGTGTAAGATCTGATGCTCAGCAAGGAAAGGCTTTAAAAAAAGGAATGCAGAAGAGGTTGCTTGAAAATACCAATTGACTCGTGTGACTAGAAGCTGCTTTCTCTGTGCTAGCAGCTGATGCCTTCTCCAGATTGGCAGACAAACAGTAATGAGTGAACGTTTCTGAGTAATTTCCTTTAGTTTTAGCTAAACTGCTCTAGAAGCAGATAGATCAGGGGCATTGAGGGGGGTGGAGCAGACACAGGGTGGGGATTTCACCATGCCCATAAATCACCGTGCTGCTGATTTTGTTTTGTTTTGCTGGGCTTGGTTGCGTGAATTCATCCTGGTGGTGACAGCCAGCATGCGGTCACCGCTTTCAACTGTTGTTTTCCTCCTTGCTTCCCCAAACTGCATCCTTGAGTTAAACTGGCAGTACTACGGGTCTGCCTTCTGCCTGAATTGGGCTAATGGAAAGAGGTGACTGACCTGGAGCAGGGCTAACGCACCGGGGTGTTTCTTTGACCTGGGGCTGCTCCATGTACCTGCAACCTGTAAGCTGTGGCGATGTGTGCCTGTAGATCCTGCTAGGAGGCTTTCTTCGTCTCAGTTTCATAGAATCTCATGGTATGGTTTGGGTTGGAAGGGACCTTAAAGATCATCTAGTTAGAACCCCCCCTGCCATGGGCAGGGACACCTTCCACTAGACCAGGTTGCTCAAAGCCCCATCCAACCTGGCCTTGAACACTGCCAGGGATGGGGCATCCACAACCTCTCTGGGCAACCTGTTCCAGTGCCTCACCACCCTCGCAGTGAATAACTTCTTCCTTACATCTGATCTAAATCTACCCTCTGTCAGTTTAAAGCCATTACCCCTTGTCCTATCACTACATGCCCTTGCAAAAAGTCCCTCTCCAGCTTTCTTGTAGCCCCCCTTTAGGTACTGGAAGGCTGCTATAAGGTCTCCCCGGAGCCTTCTCTTCTCCAGGCTGAACAACCCCAACTCTCTCACCCTGTCTTCACAGGAGAGGGGCTCCAGCCCTCTGATCATCTTCGTGGCCCTCCTCTGGACTCACTCCAACAGGTCCATGTCCTTCTAATGTTGGGGACCCCAGGGCTGAATGCAGTACTCCAGGTGGGGTCTCATGAGAGTGGAGTAGAGGGGGAGAATCACCTCCCTCGACCTGCTGGTCACGCTTCTTTTGATGCAGCCCAGGATACGGTTGGTTTTCTGGGCTGCAAACACACATTGCCGGCTCATGCTGAGCTTCTCATCAACCAACACCCCCAAGTCCTTCTCTGCAGGGCTGCTCTCAATGCACTCATTGCCCAGCCTGTATTTGTGCTTGGGATTACCTTGACCCATGTGCAGGACCTTGCACTTGGCCTTGTTGAACTTCATGAGGTTTGCACAGGCCCACCTCTCAAGCCTGTCCAGGTCCCTCTGGATGGCATCCCTTCCCTCCAGCATGTTAACTGCACAACGCAGCTTGGCGTCGTCAGCAACCTTGCTGAGGTTGCACTGAATCCCACTGTCCATGTCACCGATAAAGATGTTAAACAGCGCCGGTCCCAGTACTGACCCCCGAGGAACGCCCCTCATCACTGGTCTCCACTTGGACATCGAGCCATTGACCACAACTCTTTGAGTGCAACCACGCAGCCAATTCCTTATCCACCAAGTGGTCCATCCATCAAATCCATGTCTCTCCAATTTAGAGAAAAGGATGTCATGTGGGACAGTGTCAAATTTTTCCCCTCTGCTGGGATGAGTGAGGGTCATAATATTTGGCAAATGCTCCAAGACGCACAGAGCTAATGTAATAAATGAAGCCTGGTTATTAATTTGAGTGAAACATGGACTAGACAAGCCAAGGTGCCTGCGTGCCAGGTGCTGTATGAACCCAGCCAGCAGCCCACGGGCAGGGAGAGGAGTACAGAGGGCAGGCAGGGCCTTCCAAATCTACCAGTGCTTTGGGGTGTCCTCATTTTGGAGGATCTGAGCAGAGTCCTGACATGACTTGGGTTTTGGGCTGCATCGAGGGACCTGCCTGTCTCCAAGCAGGTGTCAGACCCAGTCTCTCCCACCGTTCCCACTGCCCACCGTTGCCTTTTGAGCAGTGGCTGGAAAGCCAGGTCAACTACTCTTCATCCATCTCCCCAGCCCCTGCTGCTGTCCATGTTTGAAAAAGGTAATTAAACACCCCCACGCTGCCAACAAATGCAGCAGCACTATATCCCTAATGTAAGAACAAATAAAAATTCACAGCCGTGAGTGGGAAACTATCACCAGGGAACTAATTAGCAAATTGTGTCTCAACTGCACCGCCTGGCCTTCAAAGCGGAGTGTTAGCCCAGGATGCAGGTAAGCCCCTCATGTGGTTTGTAGTTAAAAACCTTGTTATTTAGAATACAAAAAAGCCCTGGAACCAGCTGCACTGTGTTAAATCTGTTCAAGTGGAGACCTGACCAATGCTAGCCACGACTGAGGTGCTCCTGCTGTCGCAGAGGTCAAGGGATGAGGCTGATTTTGGAGGAGGTGGAATCTGAAGCCTGGCCAGACAGATGCTGATGGTGGCTGCCCCGGCCCTGCCTGGCGTCCCTGGGAAGCCGAGTTGCTCATCCCCTTCTTAGCTCACAGCCCGTGTCGCTGTGAGGTGTAGCCAGCTGAACGCGTGTTCTTGTCCTGATATGCACACGATTTGCAAAAAGCTGCTTGCTCGCCTGTGTTTCAAGCAAACAAATAAAACAGCTGGGACGTGTCAGAGGACATAATTAAAAATTTTAGGACAGTCCTCACCAGCACGGAGCAGAATTTACCTGCTGCTGCAGCACTGCAAAGCAGCAAGTTGCCGGGCTTTACCGGTGTCTGTGCTGATTCCTGGCTGCACCCATCAGCTAGTGGGTACCAAATAACTGGGTGCTGCGACTTTGACCAGCACTCGATCGTGCAGCGATCTTCAAAGGGAACTGCAAAAAATAGCTCAGAAGAGACTGTCTAATGCCACTCTGCTTAAATTCACCCCGGAGGGCTCTGAGGAGCCCATACGAGATGAGCAGGGTGCACCCTTCCACAAGCAGCACCCACTTCCCAGAAGAGGGTGCTGTCAGGCAAAAAATAGCAAATGCAAGAAAAGTATTTAGACACTGAAACCCTATGTTTTATTTTTAACTCTTCTGGGTGTTTCACTTGTGCTGCAAACCCTGGACCTCCAGCACTGCGTTGCTCTCATGCTCTTTGTTAACTCAGTGGCTGAAAACGCTGTTGCAGCCCGGATTTTAATGCAAGACAACGATCCTAAGAAAGTCTTAGAGATGTAGTTCATAGCAGTTCATCTTCAGGGGCGTGCATAGCTGGGATGTAAGAGCGAAGTTTGGATCCCCCTGCCGTGAGCTTATGGAGTTGGGAGGATCCCTCTGATTAAAGGCCATTATTTACAGCATGGATGGTTGTAGCCTCTGGGGCTGCCTCCATGATCAGCGGAGTCTGGGCAATGATTTGTCTCAATCTTAAGTGGGCACTGCAAACAGGCATCACGAAACCGCTGGTTTTGTTCCGCTGATGGAGGGGGATGCCGGGGAGGGGAGCACAGCCAACGCCTGAAGGTAGCGGCGTGAACCTTGCTTAGCCTGTGCATTGCAAAAATCCCTCTGATAAAAAAACAGCTGAAGGTGACAGGCTTGTCCTAACAAAGAAGGCTCCAACAGATGTATTTTGGAAATTCAGCTTATACCTTTTCGATTCCTATCTTTGCTGTGACCGGCAATTCACCTTCTGCGCCAGATAGGCAGAGTTAAGTATTTATAAGCGGGAGCTGCTGAACCTCAATCTAACTCCACATTGCTCTGCCACGCTCATTTCCATGTTCCTATCCGAGCTGATCATGTAACACTCCGCTTTCTGCTGTAATCTGCAGCTATCTCCCCTGCAAGGGGAAGGGAGAACATTGCTCATTCATTTCATAAAGCTGCAAAAAATGAAAAGCACTGGCAAAGCCCATTGGTCCTTTCTAAGTAATATCTCAGCTTGCATTGCCAGGACTCTAGCTCTGGATTTAGACAGTATTTAGGGTCATCCCCACATTCAGGAAGTGTGTGAAGAAGGGCAGTAGAAAAGAAAGGTTTATTCTCTCTTCTAGTACAAGAACTGGTGAATAATCAATAAAATTGGCAGGTGGCAGCTTCGAAATAGGTACTTGGAGGAAAAATCACTGTGTATTTGTGCGGTTCTTCCTCTCTTTCCTTTGCACCTTCTGGTGGCCGCTGTCTGGTCTGTGAAGACTTGGAGGTATGGGAAGAACCAGAGTCATAGTCAGTTGTTTTCCCAGTGGTCAGCATACGAATCAACCCAGACAAGCTAAATCCATCTATGCCAACCTTTAACTGAGATAGTGCTAAGAGCAGCATTTAAGCCATTGATCTGTAATCGGGTTAAACAGGTGCTGCTTCAGACCAGGCCTCTACGTCTTCATTTATAAATTGATGAGAAATGCAGCTGCTTTGCAGCAAGAAAAGCAAGAAACCCTCAACACCTATTCCCCAAAACCCAATGCAAAGAAAGCTTGTCAGGGACTTTCCTTTTCGGTTTTCAATTTGGGAGCAGAGCACAGCTCTGCTCTTTCTTCAAGAGCTTCATGTTAGTGAAAGGGCTATTTACATGAGATGTGTTGTTACAGCAACTGAACCAGAGCCCAAGAATAAGGATTCCTGATCCTCCTCCAGGTAAATAATTTCATATTTCTGAGCTCTGGTTTCCTCCAGTGTTAAGCAGCAATAGCAGGGGTGTCTGGAAAGTGCCTTTAGGGCTGGGTATACTGGTAGATATTTGCTACCCTCCCGCTCCCCCAGCAGGTCCTGGCTCAGGTCCCACACTGGTTCATGCTCTTCCAGCAGGCAATTCCCGATTGCATCGTTCTCAGAAGACATAAAAATGAGCAGGGGTCTCATCCCCCCTTTGCTAACTGTCCCCCCTCTGATCAGGAACCCCTCGGTAATTTTCCAAATCCTGCAACCCCATTTGCAAAAATATAATGATGAAAAGAAAAGGCCACGATTGAATTTTCTGCCTCTTGGGGGAAATCAGATATGAATAATAAACATATATTATATCCTCCAGGCAAAACCCCTGCTGGTCACTAATACCTACAGATTAATTGTACTAATCCAGTGTGATCAAGGGGAGATGGTTGGCTACTTGGCACTATTTCGGTCCCTTGCTTATGAAACTCCATCTCTGTGTTTAAAAGTCTTTACATAACCTTAATCACTTAGATAAGAAAAGGACTAAACTGTCCCCAAACATTTTATCTTCTGCACAGATGCTGCCTATGAATTTTGACTTGATTAAATAACACGGCAACATATTTTGTTCTGAATAACAAATGTTCCTCCGTAGGAGGGAAGGAGCATCTCGACCGGCTGTTTGGTGCAAACAGAAATGGGGATTGATGGAGGTTGGAGGATCCGGCAATTCACCTGGTTGGTGAGAATTGCTTGGAAAATAGCTAAGGGACACTGGAAAGAAATACCCCATTGTGTCACCGAATGGCCTGTGACAGACATCTGGCTTAGAGAGGTCCCCAAACGTGTAGCCCAGGTGCCATCACAAACCACAAAGCAAAATTAAAGTCTGGGGAAAATCCTGGGAAGGGAGTGCCTGAGGACTAGCATCTTAGCTGAGCGCACCAGCAGAGGATTTGTTAAATAAAAGTGTTTTGTATCTTTTCCACCGTGTCTACTTCCAGCTTCTTAAAAAAGGGTCTTCTCGTGTCCCGGGAAGCATGGCACTGGGCTGGCATGGAGAAGTGTGGCTTTAGGATGCTCATGACGCAAGGTGTGAAGGCGAACAAGAGAGGTCTTGTTCTCGTCTCCTGCCCTGCTGCTCATTCCCCATTGATGAGCTGCTGTTTGTAAAGCTGTGATCACCAGCAAACAGTAACGATCTTAGGAGGAGACAAGCAGGATGCCCCAGATACTGGGAGACAAGATTTCTCATCAGTCACGGTTTTCACCTGCATTTTGCCTCTGTTAATGACTGATTTTTGCAGAGTGATTTACATCAAGATGAGTGAGGACCTTGCATGTGCTTTTCCAAATGTTTATAGAGAGACTTGGAAAGTTAAAACCCTTCTCAGTGATTCCTACAGTGAAACCTCAGTCTCATGCAATCCCCTTTCAGACCTGCCATGGGATGAAGGATTGAACTGAGATGAAGACACTGGTGTCCTGGTCCCAGGTGGATGCTTCTATCCCAAGCTCTCACCTCCCCCACCTCCATCCCATTCAGGATGATCCAACACCACTGAAGCACAGCTTTGTTCAGTACAGATTTTTATTATGAAAATAGAGGCAAACCATCTGTAAATCAGAGGAAATAATACAGAAAAAATCTAGGGGAAAGAGGTGAATCCCATAGCTGGAGGATCCTGTGCAGCAAAAGTATGCTGGTACATGATACTAAAAAAAAAGGACAATTGCAAAATGTAATTTATTTTACTTTGTAGAAGAAATGTAGGGAAGAACAGCAAATAACCTTCGATCATATGTTAATATTTCAGTGGGTGTCCACAACTCCTGCTAGTTCCTCCATCTCCTGCACGGCTCCCTTCTGCCTACCAATAAATAAAAACAAAAAGTCATAAAAAATATACCTGGGAAATGATCACGTCCCTCTGTGACGTGACGTTGGATTATACCAACCTTTCCACACCCCTGTCTGCACCAGCTCGCTCCCTCGGGAAGCCACACGCAGCCGGGACCGTTTGCAGGCAGAGCTTCATCAGCGCGGCACAGCACAGCATACAAATTGTTAAGGGCTGGGATGTTTTTGCATCGGAGGTACCTGCAGTGCTGACTCCATGCGCCAATCATGTCTAATAACTGCTGACCATTGCAGCCTGTGTCCCTACAGCCCCTGCTCTTTTCCCAAATAAATTGGCTGCTCTGGGCTAAAACCACCATGAACCCATGGGGATGTCTCCCTCCGAGCCTGGCTCCCCTTTGCAGCCTGTGAAGATGTAGCCAGTAGAGTCAATGAAGTCCTGGAGTCTCATCCCAGAGTGGACAGCTAAATAGGGCAGAAAAATCACTTTCTCCATCTCCCTCTTTCTCTCCTTTGATTTTAAATAGGGGAGGACCAGCTCAGATGTTTACATCTGTGCTGTAGAGACATGAAGTCAGCCGCAGAGCATGGTGGACCCGCAACCACCGAGATAGGGAAAATTAGATATATTCCCACTTTGTTTTATTTTCTTACTTGACGTTGGGAATATTTGCAGGTGAGAGACTTTGTTAGACTAAGAATTCATCTTCATTCACCCCACAGTGGTCAAACTTTTCTAGGAAGCCAATGGAAAACTGCCCAACCACAGCTCATAAACACAGAGCTGCTCCTGTTCCCCAAAGGAGGATCCAACCAGGCCATGCTCATGCTCTACTATTTGTCCTCCTGGGTCTTATTTGAAAGATGCTTAGGCAAAGTCTTTTCTTCTTGTATCCATGCTCCAGTAACATGGTCTGTTACTCATCACTCATCATCCCCCTGATTGGAAAAGCGGTCACCTAATCAGGGCAGAAGTTTTGCCAAGTGATGTACGTAGATGCTTTCCAATCATCCCCAGCTCGAGTTTGTTTATGTGCAGTGGGATTATTAGCAAGACATAATGTGAGTTAAAGCAATCAGGATCAGTTAGAAAAGGGGAGCTGGATAATTTATTCCTTGCTGTCATTTAATTCCTGAGAGAAAATCCCCAAACAAGGGACAAGGCGGGGGCAACTGGTCAGCAAGGGCTGAGCCTACACACCAGCTCGCTGTCTCTTTAGCTTGCAGAAATAGGGCAGAGCTGTGCAAAGATTACTGGAGCAAGAACATCTTGCACAAAAAAGCAAGCTTAAAAGGATAGAAAGCTTTCAGGAAGCAGCAGTCTTCCACCATGGCCTGTTTTCCAGTGAATGATTTAATTCACTGCTTTTCATGTAATAGTTTAGTGTACTATTATCATGATCTGTTATCAGTCTACCTATTTAGGGCTGATGAATTTGCCGCCAGCAAAATAAATGCAGGAAAAAAAAAGCCAATGAAAACAACAGAAATGCTGAAGGAAATCTTCAAAATCAAACAGATCTACTGGGGGAAAAAAGGAATAAAATGAAAACAGTCCTTAATTTTGTGTAACTATCCATTTGGCTCATCTGGTGACCACATGGGGTTTGAAGACAAGCTGGCCCAATTTTTGCAAGCTAATAGTGGTGTATCGATCATTCCTTCGGCTCCTGCCATTGCTTCGTGGCATGGGAACTCTTTGCCGTAGTTAATGGCAGGATATTCATTTAATGGACAGGACATCGAGCAGCAGGGGCTGCACTGGGGCATGGAGCGCAGGGCGCACGCCAAATCCAGCAAAGGTGAGCGCTGCTAAAAGCACGGAGGGAAGGGGATCATTTCACACCGGGTGATTTTAATGGGGGGGTTGCTGCTGGAGCTCCGAAGGGATGTGCAGGTACTGAAAGTTAGCATTGTATGGACGTGGTGTTGTGCCTCTCTGCCTTCGTGCAACCTCAAAGGCAAAACCTGGCAGCTAAGGAGGGATTGGGAGGGTGGAGGGTGCTGCTCTGGGCACGGGGAGCACCCAGATTTGGGGAGGGGGTGGTGAACCCCCTTCTTACTGTTGCTGAAGCGAGCTGTGGCAGTAATGTCCGGGGTGCAAAAGCAACTGAACCCCCGCGGCAAGTCTGAAGTGGCACTTCAAGTGATTGCCCAGCAAAGCCCTTCATTCTTCTCCCCCAAAACCACTCTGAACACCAAGTTGGCTTGCCCAGGTGGCCACGGAGGTGCACCTTGGAGGTGGCCTCCATGTCACTAAGCTTTGTCAGAGGGGTCCTACGGGTCGGCACAGCCCATAGGGCCAGAGTCTCCATGCCAGATGTGGGGATGCTCATCCACACCTCTGGTGGGAACAGCTTCTGCTAACCCCCAACTCCACCCAGGTTGGTGGGGTGTGGGGCGCAAGCTAAAGGCTCCTTTTCTTGGCAGAGCAATTAAACACACCTTTTGCTGGTGCCACGCTGTGGTCACTACTGCAAGTGCGTGACACAGAGGACAGTTGTTGAGGGTTTCTCCCTACCTCAGTGAGGCTGTAGGTGGCACAGACCGGTGGTCTTCAGGTTTAGGAGCCACATCTTGGCATTGCAACTGAGCTTGTGGTGCAAGAAACAGGTCTGGCAACCTCCCAAATGCCGCTCTGAAACTGTGGCTGTGCAATGAATGCCCCTAACTCCATAACAAATATGCCCAGGGATTATCCTGCACGATCAACCCATGCATAAGGTTATTTTAAACTAGGAAAAATGTTGTCTTCATATAAACCCCGCATTAGTTCCCAGCCAGAGCTCTTAATCCAGCTCTGCAAACTAAGCCATGTGGGTGGCTGTTTGCCCTCCACAGGGAGCGTTATTGACCTCGGTGGCCCTTCCCCAGCTGTCAGCGGAGTCCCCATCCTTGAGTCCTTTGGCCATGACATCCTCCCTTATTTCTGGCTGCAATTTTTCCACAGTAGCAGACCCTGCACTGCTCCATGTGTCTGCAGGATGGCTGGAGCTGGTGTCAGCTGCTGGCAGGCTAGGGACCAATAACGGTCTGCTCCAACTCCTGCCAGGAAATTGGTGATGGCAAGCCTCATAATGTTTGGTGAGATTTTTGTTTGTTTTTTTTTTAAAGCTCCAGCTCTTGGAGTCATGTGAATATATCTGAAATCACAGATTTCATTTACTTGATTTAAAAAACCGAGCTTCTCAGCCCTCCTGTTAGCAAAAAAACCTCCACCAAACCTCTTGAAATGAGGACTCTTCTATAAGGTATAAAAAAAGAAGCCAAAATATGTTTTTATATCCCTCCCTCACCCCCAAATTTCACATTGTGTCAGCCAGTTTTGACTAAGGTTTGATTCAGGGATTGCCGCGTGCTGAAGTCCAGATCCTCACAGGTTTTCCACTCCTGGCTCACACCAAATACTGTGATGTGTTTCCAGGGGAGCAGTTCCCACAGGACCATGGATCTTGGTGGTGCGCGCAGCAACCCCATACCCAAGTGAGCAGGCATCAGCCCTTCCTTCCCTGAGTCCTTGATCCTTACCATCATGGGACCTGTAGGACCTCATAGTCATCAGCATCAGCCTCTGTCTTCACCACAATGATGGGGCTGCTGTGGCCACCCACCGGCACACGGCCAGTTGCCAGGTCCTCAGGGAGTTCCTCTCCCTCACCAGGAGGGCTTTGCTTCTTGAGGTGGTTCTTCTGATGCCTCTTGAAATGTCCAACAGTGGTGTAGCTTTGCCCACAGTCGGAGCAGATGAAGGGGCCCCGGCGGGTGTGAGTGAGCTGGTGCTTCATGAGGTTGGCCTTCTGTGAGAAGCTTTTGCTGCACTGGCGGCACTGGAAGGGTGCCTCTCCCGTGTGGACCCGCTGGTGGGTAATCAAGATCTCCTTCCTCTTGAAGTCCTTCCCGCACGTGGCACACTTGAATGGCCGGTCCTCGGCATGGGAGGGCTGGTGGAGATGGAGCTGGGCCCTGTTGGGGAAGACCTGCCCACACTTGCTGCAGCGGTTGGGCTCATACTTGGTGTGGACCCTCCGGTGGGTGATGAGGGCAATCTCCTTGCGGAAACCTCTCCCGCAGATGGCACAGGTGAAGGGCCACTCCTCACCCTGCGGTCCGAGGGGAACTGGGGCTAGTGGTGGCTGGTGCTCCCGCGTGTGGACCCGCTGGTGGGTGGTGAGGGCAACCTTCTGGGTGAAGGCTCGGCCACAGGCAGCGCAGGGGAAGGGGCGCTCACCGGTGTGGGTGCGGCGGTGGACGACGAGGCGGGACTTGTCGATGAAGGCTTTGGGGCAGTCGGCGCAGGGGAAGGGACGCTCCCCAGTGTGGATGCGGTGGTGGACTTCCAGCTGAGCCTTCTGGGCAAAGGCCTTCCCACACTCGCTGCAGGAGAAGGGTCGCTCGCCAATGGGGAGCAGCCGACGGGGGACAGCCAGGCTCTCCTCATCTTTGCCAGCCACCTTGGCATCGGCATCGGTCTTGATGCTGGCATCGGTGTTGGCGTTGGCATCGCTGTTGCCACTGGCCTCACCATCGCTGTTGGCCTCGGTGTCAGCATTGGCGTCAGTGTTGGCGCTGGTGTCTTCGCCGCCTCCCTTGTCCCTGCCACGCTCATGGACACGGCGGTGCTTGACCAAGGCGATCTTCTGGCGGAAGCCCTTGCCGCAGGTGGGGCAGGGGAAGGGCCGGTCACCGGTGTGGATGCGCCGGTGGACGGTGAGGCGGGACTTGTCGCCGAAGCGCTTGCCACAGTCACCACAGGGGTAGGGCCGCTCGCCGGTGTGGACGCGCTGGTGGGTGACCAGCTGGGTACGCTGGGCGAAGCGCTTGCTGCACTGCCCACACCCGTAGGGCTTCTCCCCGGTGTGGGTCCGCTCATGCTTGGTCAGCTCCCCCTGCTTGGTGAAGCCCTTGCCGCAAGCCCCGCAGTGGTGACCCCCACCCTCGGCATGAACCCGTTGGTGGTTGGCCAGGTTGCCCTTCTTGGTAAACGTCTTTCCACACTGCCCACAGGCGTGGGTACCACCGAGGGTGGTGGGGGGCTGCCCACCCCCTGAGGCACTGGTGGTCTCCTTTTCCCGTGCGTGGACACGGCGATGGGCTGTGAGGCCGACCTTCTGGCTGAAGCGCTTTCCACAGGTGGTGCAGATGTAAGGGGCTTGCTGGGGATGGTGGCCCTGGTGGTGCCGCAGCATCTCCCTCTTGCTGCCAAAGCGGTCCCCGCAGGTTCTGCAAACGTGGGCACCGGGCCGCTCATGGGTCCGCTGATGCCGGGCGAGGTGGATCTTCTGCTGGAAGCATCGCCCGCACGCAGGGCAGGGGTAGGGCTCCTCCCCGGTGTGAATCCTCTGGTGGGTCACCAGCACTGACTTCTTCTTGAACTCCTTCCCACAGCTGTTGCAGTGGAAGATCTTCTTCCCTGCCGGAGTGGATTCGGCCACGATGGCCCTGGCAGCGTCCCACTGGGTGCCCTTGGTGCTGTGGACCCGCTGGTGCTTGATGAGGGTGATCTTCTGGCGGAAGCCACGGCCGCATACACCGCACTTGAAGGGACGGTCACCCGTGTGGATCCGGTGGTGTGCCACCAGCTGTGACTTGTCCACGAAGCTCTTCTGGCAGCTGCTGCACTGGTAGGGCTTCTCACCTGTGTGGATCCGTTGGTGCACGATGAGCTGTGACTTCTGGGTGAAGTTCTTCCCACAGTCCAGGCACTTGTACGGCCGCTCGCCTGTGTGGATCCTGTGGTGCTCCTTGAGTTGTGATTTGGTGATGAACCTCTTGCCACAGTCGGTGCAGGGGAATGGTGTCTCGCCCGTGTGAGTCCGGAGGTGCTTGGTGAGGTCTACCTTCATCTTGAAGCTCTT
This sequence comes from Harpia harpyja, assembly GCF_026419915.1. Classification (NCBI taxonomy): domain Eukaryota; kingdom Metazoa; phylum Chordata; class Aves; order Accipitriformes; family Accipitridae; genus Harpia; species Harpia harpyja. The sequence continues at coordinate 104,202,312 of NC_068940.1, forward strand.
CCTGCACTCAGTGCAGGCATGGGGCTTCTCCCTTCTCTCAGGATCACTCTGTGTGCTGTGCTTGCTATGGTCTCTCCCATTGGCCTTCTCTCCAGCTCTGATGGCTTCTTGGTCATGCAGCTCTCCAGCCTGGTCAACACCGCCTTCCTCACAGCCTTCAGCCTCTATCTCCTCCTTATGGGATTTCTGGTGGGCTGCCAGGATGCCCTTGTGCTTAAAACTGTCCCCACAAATCATGCAAGTGTACGACTTCTCCCGAGTGTGGCTGAGAAAATTCTCTGCCTCCAAGAGCTCCAGCGTCATCGTGGCTGGCTGTTCCATCACCTGGTTCTTCAGAGGTGGGGGCCCGGGTGGTGTTCACTAGGGGAGGCATCGCTGGGAGTCCTCCTGGCCATTGCCACCAGTTTTCCCTGCCTGCCAGGGCTGCTGGGAGGTAGCGACCATGGGAAAGTGCCAGCGCTGGTTTGAGTTACTCTTCTTTAGATGAAAGCCTGTGTTTTCCTTCATGAGGGCTGAACCTGAGAAGAAACCAAGGCAGGTGTTATTGTCAAGGCCAACAGGAAAAAAAGCCAAAAACCAAACCACTTTTAGTGTGGTAAACTGTCATGTGGAAATGAAAATCATAAAAAAAAGCCCAGCCAAGCTTAGTTAATTCTAGTAAAACCAAAGGCCAAGAGACTGTAAAATCTAGGAGGGGATTGAAGGGGTTTGCTGGAACTGCCTGGCACAGGCTGGACTTTCTCCACATCTCCAGGTACTCACGACAAGAAACTGGTGGTTTGTGGGGGTGGGGGGCTCCTCCTGCTGTGCTGATCTCTGAGCAGGAACCAACATCACTTTTCCTTCAGAGGGGTGGTGAAGGTTGGTGGTCATAACCATCAGGGACCAACTCACGGTCATCAGAACCTCTAGAAGTAAATCCGTCTCGGTGAAGGGCACACCTAGACCCATTTCTGGAGGATCTCTGGGGTGGTGCAATCCCTGGTCTGAGCCAGGATGACCAGACCAAGGGCTGGGGCCAGGACCAGACACGTCCCACGTGAAGAGTGGTCACTGAGATCATCTGAGCCTCCTTCAGCGCACTGGCAGAGAGGGACCTTCTGGGACAACAAGGAAATGTTGAGGATCAGCAAACAGCTGCTCATCTCTAGAACATATCATGTTGTTCTCCCAAGCCTCCAGAGAGCACCAAAATCTCACATCTGTGAAACAAAACTGCCCGAGCATTGTCTGATGCTCATCTGGCTGTGCAAACCCCGTGGGGCTCCCGTCCCTCGGAAGGTGCCCATTTATTTCTCTAGAGATTTTGTGTCACGTCCAACTCAGTGAGGGGACAGGGACATCTGGGTCACAGCTGCAGCCAGACAGGCTGGAGGCAGAAGTGAAACTCACACTGATGTCCTCGGTTTCCTGCGCAGCACCAGGGCTCTGCAAGGCTGCTGGGGCTGGTGGCCAGGAAGACGTCTGAACGGACAGAGAGGTCGTCCTGGTGTTCAGGAGGACAGCAAGGACTCAACTCCTTCCCCTGTCCCCTTGCCCTGAGGTTAGACTGCCGAAGGTCCACCTTTGCCTTGGTGCCAGCTTCAATTTGCAGGTTTGTCATGTCTGACCCATGAAGGGTGCAGTCACACCACCACCAGCATCGACCTAACTGCATGAAAAGTCCAGGCTGAAGAAGAACCCCATTTGCCATTGACTTTCTTCATGGGAGAATCAGCACCAAACTGACCCAGGAACCTATCTGGGGCAACTCCTGGGGAGGGCTCCCTGATGGTGGTCCAGTCAGCCAAAAATCTCTCCTCCCCTGCTCCTTGACTCCCAAGTGCCCCAAAGTGATGAGGCGTCCTGAGAAGTCCCTGCCCAACCCCTCAGCTGGGCAAAGGAAGCCCTGATCCAGCCATCCCAGCATGCATCCAGGGCATTTGCACCTCTATCCTTTCTCACCAAGAGAAAGGATGGGTGTTGGGTGAGATGTTCTCTGGGGACCTTTCAGTTAGGCTGAGAAATGGAGGTTGTTTTTACTCTCTGTGGCGACCAACTTTTCCGAACCCAGAGATGACTCTGGGCAAACTTTTGTCTCTGGCTGTTCCATGCGCTGGGCTGTTTTTCCCGGAGGTGACAGCGTGTCAGCACAGCTGCCTGAATTTCGCTTGTGAAACGTGAATGGGAGCAGCTCCTCAGCTGTTGCTTTGCTCCTTTTACTGGGAATAACCCCCCCACACCAGCACACACACAGAGGCACAGCCATAGGCAGGCACAGCTTCTCCTTGCAAGGCAGAGGCTGGACCTATTAACTCATTCCCACCCTGTGCCTCCATCACTCCTGAAAACGTCGCACAGATGCCCCAGAATCATGGTTTTTAGGCAGATTTTAAAGGACGGATGCCCCTTCTTGTGTTGCGCTGCTGTTCCTGCTCCCTGGGTTTAGCCAAGCTGCCTGCTCCCATGCCAAGCAGGACCAGCCATAACTCCGACTCCACCGGTCACCTCCAGCCAGGGGAGCAAGCCAAAGCTCTCAGGGCAGGATTCAGCCTGACATGGACAAGCAAGGCGATGTATCCCAGTCAGTGCAGTTTGCTCCACCGCAGCCAACCTTGACAAACATTCCAGCTTTGTAGCGGTGACCCCGACTTCCCCAGATGTCCTGCTGCTGCCCTGGGATGCTGTGGGACACATGCAGACACCACGGAGGGGTTCAGCCCTGAGCATCCCGTCCTGGCCCCAGACATCCCAGCTCAGCCGTTTACTGACCTGTCTCCCATCTCCCTCAGCAGCACGCAGGTCGGGAAAGTATCCAAGTGTCATTGACCAAATTTTCTTATTTCTACCCACTTTGAGCTCTTCTTCGTCTTCCAGCTACTCCGTTCGTGTCTGCTGGTGCTGACTCACAGGAAGTCTGTGTCAGTGATGTAAAAACCACCGGGGGAGGAGAGACAGAAAAAGAGGAGCTGGCTCAGGGAGAGAAGGGGCTTGGGGATAGGAAACAGCAACCCTAAAACATCTCGGGCATGGCTGGGGGGATCCCCAGCCATCACTGCCTCCCTGCCGGTCCCCCTGCCTGGCTGCCCAGTGCCTGGTCCCCGCACAGGCGCTGCCTGGGCTGCAGGCTCCTGGGAGCTGTAGTCCTCGGCAGGGATGCCGCTCATCCGCTTTGGAGGATGCCTATGTTTGCTGGCTGGGGGTTGTTATAGGGAAACGCAGTGCCCACGCTGCAGCAGGCTGGAAATAGCTTTTGATTTACATTAGTTCTCTTTTTGAATTGCTATTTTTAGGTGGCTAAACTGCACTGCTTTGCATTGGAAGTCACCATTACGTACCTCCGAGACCTCATTTTCGATGCTTTCGCTCTCTCTTCATGTGGCTGACCCCCCTTGGAGTTGTGCAAGCAAGAAAAGCCATCCTCTTCTCCTCTTCTATGACCTTTTTGTCTGTGAATCTCAAAACACTTTGCAAATGGGAAAGGCAGTAGGTGACTTGAAAGGGGACATTTGGTGAGACAGTGGCAGAGCCCAGGTCTGGGAGGTCTCCACCCAGTGAGTCCAAGAAAATTGTTTCCTCCCCGTGGCTGTGAGTCTCCTTGAGAGTCTCCAGCTCCCAGGGGAGGCTGGACTGCCTGTTCCTGGTGCTCTGTAGCAGTTAGCAGGCTGCCTGCAATGGGCTGTGGTTCTAACCAGCAGCACCGATGCCTACAGAAATCCACAGTAAATCCACGGTCCTGCCAGTCTGGGTCACATAGCAGGTCCTGGAACATTTGGTGGCTGCTGGACATGTGCTAATTTGGGGTGATGGAAAACTCAATCCATAACTCTGAAACGGTGATGTTCCTGGGCACTGGAGCACAATTTTCTTAACTCTCATGTCTTTACTCGAAACTTTTAGCTTGAGTCAGAGCTGGATCCAGGGATAAGTCCCAGGGTAGAACTGGATGATGCCATTGTGAATGGAGTTTTGCTGTATGGATGCAAGTCAGCTTGGTGCCCTCAGGGCTGGAGAATTGTCCTTGCCTCAGTCGAATTACTCATACAGACATAACCACTTTGCCTAGCCATTTATCACTAGCACCTTGCAGACAGCAGCTCGGGTAGTACAGGTTAAAGTGTTGGGGGGACGCACTCTCAGAATTAGGACTTTTTTTAAAAATAGTAATTTTTAAAAAATGAAAATAATTGTACTGTAAAAAAAGTTCAGCCTGTGATGGTCATTGCATATTTTGTGGTCCTTGTGTTTTCTGATTTCAAATATGTGGTCCCTGGTATCACTTAGAAGCCAAAGCAATGTCTCCTGACAGCATGATTCAGATGAAATGACTCCACAACTGCTTCAAAGCATGACATGGGGAAACAGAAGAAAAGGATGAGGATGTGCATCTGATGTAGATTGCTCATGGGATTTTGGATTTAGATCCAAAGTTTTGCCTCAGTTTCCCCATCTCTAAAATTGGGCTGAAATACTGTAACTATTATTTCTGTCTTTTACAGGAATTTAGTACCCTCAGGAAAAAAAAATGTTATTATATCCCAGTTTTGAAACCCTGGAAAAAACAGCTCCGGTTTTCCTTGACGTTTTGGGTAGGAAGTTGTACCCTCTGGATTGCCCCTTGTCACACTCCTGGCTCACAAGTGGCTTGCCAAGTGACACAAAGAGTGACATTGGCATTCTCTTTGGTTTTCTTTTCCCAGTTACAAGATAAAGTACAAAACTCAGGAGAAACTGGATGTTTTAATGTTTCCTTTTGTTTTGTTTGGTTTGTTTTTTTTTTTTAGTTAAGGAAGTGAGGTGACACAGACAGATTAAAACACTTGGCTAGTTGAAGGGGAAGCCCCAGGCAAAGGAGAAGTGAAGTCCTCTGATATCTGTGACCTTATGCTGTTGCACCAGACACCTTTCTTGTCCTCAGTGGGGGTCATATGTGGTGACTCGGTTGACAAATTGTCCTGGTGAAGACCAGATATGGAGACACCATCTGCCCTAATGCAGGTGGATGGGGAGTAGCAACTTCATGCTGCTTCACGCTCAATTAGCAGCGAGGAGCCTTTGAAAGTGGGGGTCCTGCTCCTTTCCACCATCTGTGCCCATGCTCTCTTGGGACTGTGGGTGCATGATGACTCAATTTAGTTAGATGACTTGGGAAAGCACCCTAAAAAAAAAAAAAAAAGGAAAACTCTTTAAGAGCTTTCCACTGCTCCAGGCAGCTGAGTCTTCTTTTCTATCTCTCCCACCTCAAATTCTTAAGGTCTGCTCTAATTTCTTTTGCAAATATTATGGATCTAGGCCACGTAAAGACCTCATGGAATGGGGTGGAAGAGAAAAGGGGGATTTAAAGACTGCCTGCCACAAAACTGGGCAGCAAGGACACAGCTAACTAGCTGGGAAGAAAGACACGAGGGCTGGGGATGCTGCAGCAAAATACATCAATAATGCTTAGAAACAAAGCCTGGGCATTTGGGGCTGCACCTCGTCACTAGTGCAATCAATGTGTTATTCATGGAGAAAAAATTTAAGAGCTAGACACTTTCCAGTTTAGCAGTACACAGCAAAACCTGACCTGCTGAGAGACTAGGAGACTGCATGTCAACTTCTTGTTCGCAGTTAGTGAATTTTTGGCAAAAACTGCAAGATGATGGTAAATAGCTTCCTTCAGAGAGAACAGGAAGATGCTGCAGCCAGTTCAGCTGGGGAGAGACCCCTTTGGAGAAGCACGTCCCACCATGCCCACTCCATCACACGGGAAGGGTAAGAGACACACACAGTGGACTGAACGCCCAGTTCTTGCAACCATATTCTGGACACTTTCACAAGTGGCAGTGAAGAGCCCACAGTCCCCAAACCAAGAGGAAAACCACAGCCAAGTTATCTAAAACACAACTAGAAACAGACAGCTAAACCACCTGAGACTGAATTCACAGCCCTTCATTGATCTGGGAACAGATTCATTCCAGACTTTGCAACCATGATCACTGAAAGCAAGGTATGGATCAAGGTCCTCTTAGTTTATATTACAAGAATAAGAAAAACAAAATATAACGTAAGAATACAGATGGGCCTGACTCTGGTTCTGCTGGGTCCTGGACAAGGGCGGGATTTTTTTGTTACTCTCATCCGTGGAGTAGGAGAGACCCAGAGGTGATGACAGCCCAAGCTGCAGAGCACAGGATGAGAGCTTGGGTCCCTTCTGGGCCATGGAGAAGGACAAGTTTCTCCAGAAAGTGATTCAGGGGCAAAAATCTTAGTCAGATATTCTCAATCACCTCTCAAAGAGCTTTTCTTTCTATTTTGAAATGCGGCGGAGGTGGGAGACATGAAGAAATCTGGATGCATGGTTCAAGGTCTGAAGGGGAGCAAAGTCAATGATTTTCGCCACCCCAGGACAGTGGCTGCCAGCAGGGATCCTGTGTGACATTTACATTTGCGTTCACCCTGGCCATCCCCAACCCCCTTTGGTCATCCAGACACCGTGACCATGGAGAGGAGAAAGCATAGCCTCTTGCAGAGATGAGCAGCCTGGGCCACCTTTCATGGTGAGTATTTTAGCCTACTATATCCCTGCTCTTATCTGGGGACCGGCACCACCTGGTACACCACAGCAAAGGTCTCATAAGGCTTATCCTTGGCATGGATCTCCTTGCCCTGGGGATGGTGACTCCTTGGCCTTGCTTGTCTTGCTCCTTGCAAGGATGCTGCTTGGTCCCGGTGCATCTCCTTCCAACTCTCTAGACAACTTTGGACCTTCCTCCGGTGGGCTATGGGATTTCTCTTCTTCAAGAAGCTCTTCCCATATGTACCACACTGATAAACTTGTGTGTCTTCAGGGCTTGGTACAGGGTAACTCCTCACAACGCTTGGGTTTTTTTCTTCCCCTTCTTGTATTCCCCCCACTGGCTTTGCTGGTGGAGTGCCCTTCAGGCACCCTTGCCTTATTTTTCCCATGTGGGGTGTACAGATGTGGGTGGGGGTCTGGAGCCCACATGGCCATGTTCTTGGTATCCAGCTTTCCCCAGAAGACTGGTCTGATACGCAGAGCCAGGTGCTTTGCTGCCAGGGAATGAATGTTTACAGCTACGGAATTTCCAGCCAGCATATATTTATTCTTGTCTTTATTCAGCTTTGTTGAGATTTTGGGGGGGGCAAGCTTGCACTTCTCCTTCCTCATTTCAATTCCTGGTCTGGTTCCTATTTTTAGCATCCCTTTCATGATGCTTCTACTTTCTTCAAACCACCACACTGTAAACCTGCTGGGCAAGACATGAAATAAAGCTGCATCTCAGTGCCAAAGCTAGAGGAAAAAGCGCATCCAGAGTTGTCATTTATGAAGTAAGTACTTGAATTGCCCTAGCTACCATAAAGAGCAGGAACTGGAGCTTGATGTAGAAAGCACCAAACAGAGGTTGATATTGGGACTCCTGTGTTCAGCTCTGAGCCCTGGCATTGAGTTATCCCCTCTGCCTCTGCTTCAGTTAATTTCCAAGTCTTTGCCTATATATTTACTTTATTTGGAAGGGAGAGTGCTTGTTTTACTCCCTCTTTCATTCCTGACCACTACTCTGGTTGTAGCCAACCATGGGAATACAACAGGCTTGGTCACATCTGCTACCCTTTCTTGCTGTTGCACTCTTAGAAATATGCATCCTGTTATTTCCACCAAAAGCACTTATAACCCTTATTCATTCAACCATTTTAATTTAAGCACTTAGGAAATCTCAAGAGCTCTTTACTTAAAGTAGGCCTGGGTGACTATGTGGTAGTATCTGATCTGCTGTCAGCCAAGAGTTTGTTCCAGGTAAAGTTAAAAAAATTTTTTTCAACATTTTTTCCTGGAAAACAAACACAATCCTTTGAATATCTTTTACTTTCACCCCATAATGAAACATTTTGGTTTAGGATATGGTTGACTCCTTCTAAGGGAAAGAAAAATACCTCCAACCTACCAAAATGTAAAGATTGCATTTATTTTTGAAGTAAGAAGATATTGAAAAATTTTCAGAAGTTTTTGCTGGCTTTATAATTAGTTGTCCTACTTTCCCCTTTTCTGTCAGCTTTAAGAATTCACAAATTTGTAGTAAGGTGAAAAAACTTCCAGAGGACCAGAAACTTCCTTTCCTCCTTTACATTAAAATGCTTCTTGGTCCCTTTCCAGCTTATGGTCAAAGAGACTGCCAGGGTGAATTCAGGCCTTTGACTCCTTGGCTGGGATTCAGCTCAGAGTTAGGATGCTTAAATGAAGCACCTACATTCAAGTGTCTCCAAAATATACCGATAGAAAGAGGAGATCGTAACAGGGGGAAAACTGCTTTAACTTCAGCTTAACCCACCGTGGCTTAAGCCTTAACACTGCCGAGGAGCTGGAGCCATTTGCAGGCAGGCACGCAGAGCTGGGCTGTCAGTGATGCTCCTACGCAGCCGGAGCTCGACAGCAGTCCTTTGCCGTACCGCCTTGCACAACGTTTCTGGTGGAGCCTGACCCACTCTTTGTGGTGGTGCTTGTTTACCAGAATTCAATACTTTTATATTGCTGGATGAAAGATTCACATTGGCAGAGCTACACGCCGAAGCGTGTGGGTATAGAGGGCATATTCAGACTGCGCAGATGTATAATGCTGCTATTACATGCCTGCTGTCCAAAATTCCCCTGCAGACTGGGGCTAAACCCTGGGAATTGTCTTGCTGAGGGCAGCAGAATGCTTTTCTCCTCAAACTCAGCATCTGGCTGGCCATGCTGGCGTGCAACACTAGCACAGACCTTCACAGCCCTGTGCCACTTTCCATGCTGGGTGCTTGGCAATTAATTTGTGAAAAGCAAGCAGAGTGGAGTTAAGCAATGTTAGGTTGTGCATTAGCAGCTGAGCTGCTCTGAGCCCCCAGTATCTGCAAACAATTTGGTGAGCAGAAAGGGGCCCCCTTATGTTGAGCTAAAGATGGATCAGGCTTATTACTTGCATGGAGATGTTAAAATGAAAAGCAGGCTGCTATTTTCTTTGCTACAGACTTTGTCCTATATTTAACAAGAAAGTCCTTCGGAGTTAAAAGAAGTCCTATTCTGACAGAAAACTAATCACAGGGGCTGAAGCGTTGAGCCACAGGAAACCCATGTCAAAATTTTGCAAAAACTATCCGGGAAAAAAAGGAGAGAAAGGGGCTCAAAGGGAGGCAGAAAATGCTGCAGGAATAGGGCTCCCAGACGACATGGGCTAGGTGTATCTGTGGTCCCTGAGAGCATCCCTCATCCCAGGGACCATAAGACGGGGACATGCCAGAGGGCTGGAAAAGCAAAGAATGAACCTCTACAGGTCGTGCTTGGCACAGGAGCTCCCCACTCTCTGTCCCCCTGGGCTTTAATAGAGACAAGCAATAAGGAACAGCTATAGGGTCTGGGGTGATTTCTACCATACACCGCTTTATGGACAGGAGGAAAGTCTTGGAGACATTAGCTGTGTCCCACTTGTGCCTTTAAGATGCTGCTGCCTGTAGTGTGAGCAAAAGGATGCTGATCTGTGACTTGTTTTCCCATTACATCCATAGGACTGGTGTGTGTGTGTGTGAGCTACCTGATTTTGGGTGGTCTGTCCAAGGAAATTCATCACAAGCTCCTCAGCTTCTGGTCACACCTGAACCCTTAGCTGTGGACAGAGGCAGGCATGCAAGGAGCTGGTTAGAGGGTTTTGCAGTTAAAGATCAGCTTGTAACAATGACCCCACGTGGGCTCGTGCTCAGGAAACGAGCTCTCCTGATTTATCGTCCCTTCCTGCACTTCAGCTCTTGAGCACAGATGCAGGCAGAGAGGCTTACAGGTGCTTTTGGGAACACCGTGGTATCCGTATGCCCACGCAGCCCCTCGCTCTCCTGCTGCCTCCCTCTGACAGTCCCACACACCCTGACTCTGTATCTGGGAGCAGTGAAGGCTGACTGCTCCCCGAGGGATGGGGAGCCATGGGAAACCTCGTACAGGCACTGCCCAGGGGTTGCAGTCTCTCAGGGGCTGGACAAAGCAGGCAGAAGCTCCATTTGGGGTTGGTCAGGGCCATTAAGGCTTACTGGTGTCCTCAGGACCCTGATGCTCAGCCTAGAAAAAAACCAGCAGGTGATGCTTTGGAGAGAGGAGCAAGAACCCAGGAAGGTGCGGGAACACCCACAAGCTCGTTCCTCCTTCACCCTGCCATGAGCAGCAAATGGAGTCATCAGCTGCATCATCTAACATGGGGCTTTAATGTAGCCTGAAGTCGTTGATAATAAATTAACTTAATAGAGAGGCAAAGCTGTAAGTAAGATTTGATCTGGATCTAACACCTTCCCGCAGGGAAGCCCAGGTTTTCACGGTGTTTCCCAGGCTCTGTGTCTCTCCTTCATGTTGTTAGATCTGATGCACAACTCAGTGTTGCCATCCGGTCAGAGCCTTTACATTCACCTCTGCCATTCTTCACATTCCCTGCTCCTCTCTCTGCCCTTCAACCTACCCCAAGCTAGTTAAAGGTAGTATAAATTAACTTGATCGACGTGACACATTCTTTGTCACAAGGTTTTTTCTGCTTCTTTGCTTGTCCATTCTGATGGGGAAGTTTTGGGCCCTGCAATACTCACTGAATAAGCGTGTGCCCTTGACTATGCACAACGCACTGCAGCTCATCTGTGCAGCAAAAGGCTCTTAGTAATCTCTGCCTGCAGCCTAGGCCAACACTCTGGGCCGTGACTAGGAATAACTAGTTTTCAGGGCTGCTTAGCCTGTAGTTCACAAGATCAACATTTAGTTTCCTAAGTCCTTTCTTCCCAAAGCGAGTTCACAGCAGTGCTGTTCCCAGCTCTCCTGCAGGGACTGGTTTTCTGCTCTGCAGACAGGTCTAAGGGCGAGTGAACTTCAGCACAGGTCTAATGATGGATTATTCTTGCATGACTTCAAAACCCTGTTACTCTCCTAGCAGAAGTTGTTGTCTACATTCAGACCCTCACTCTTCAGTCTGTTTTGCTTCTCAGAGGCCGACACACATGTAGAAATGAGAACGGTCTGTATCTTATTCCACTTGCAAAGCATCTTATCCTGTTTTTCAGATGATGAAAAAGGAGAAAATCTTGTGACTTGGTAGGGAAGGATCTCCAGATCTCTGCTTCCTACTTCTGCCTTCAGTTTGCAGTGACTTGGAGGAGGTTGGTGTCCTTGAAACAGCAGCTCCTCAGGGAAGAGGCCAGACAGAAGCAGAAGAGACAGAAATCAGCTTGGGGTGGGAAAAAAGAGTGAGCAGTGGGGCTCTGCAATGCCCTTTTACAAAGGATAGCAATGGGCTGTAATCACCTCCTGTGCAATTAGCAGAGAGCCACAGGCCAGCACTGCCCACCTCACCTACCCCATTGCAGGGGCTGCTTTTGTTTTCAGGTTAACACTGACCCTAGAAAAGGAGATCACAGATTTTTCTATGACCTCACTCAGAAAATCTGTCGGTGAGGACTACTCAGAAGCTTCAGTCTTTTGATGGATATCTCTCACCTTTGCTTTGTTCCAGCACAAGAAATCACTTTCAAGGGAGGAACTGTGCTTTGGGTCAGGAGATGGAGGCAGAAGCTCCAAGTGTGCCTTGGCTACAGGCAGTTCAGCTTGATAACCTGGTCCCATGTGGTGCTACCTGGTTGCATCACTTTGGCTCTGGATGGGATGAGAGGTAGCTAAGGTGGTGGTGATAAGTAAATACTCATTCCCCATGGAGGCTGCTAGTCAAAAGTGAACAGATAAAGCGTGTGTAGATGTATGTGATACTGAGTTTCCTGTTGCTCACCCAGTTTTCACCCTGGTCTTTTTCCCTCTCCTCACTCCCCGTCTGTGGGGACACCAGGCTCCCTGCAGCCTGGGATTCTTGAAGAAGTTCTCATGGGAACTATCACGTTCTCAAAGGGCAAGTAAACATCCCAGGGCACTTACGTTGGAGCAGATGTTTGCTCTGGCCCCAAAGACCCTCTCATTCCCACCATACCAGAACATGCTGAGCGCCAATCAGCTCCACGCATCCCATTGAAGCACGAAATACACACTCTTGCGCAAGTGGTCCCCAACACAGCCTGTCTCCATGTCTCCTCCAGACAGGCCATGCTGAATGCTGGAGACAGAACTGATGCTGAGATGATATACACAGATAGTCAATGAGTCAAGGAGTTGATCAAAAAAAGTCCCACAGCCAAATTCCTCCATGCATTGATAGAAATAGGACAGCAATTGTCTCAAGACAATCCTTACCTGACCCACTGTGCAAGACCAGATTTCTTTTTAAAAGTCATCACAGCTTGGATCTCTCTTCATTAACATAACTTTTACTTTGATTTAACTCCATTGGTTTCAGCTTGACCACGCTGAATTTACTGTATAGACCTGAAGGCAAAATCCTACCTTGTAGGCATCCTTTTCACTTGGTGACCAAGACTGCTCAGTGAATGCTTACAGGTGTGGTTTTCTGCATAAAATCTGTGGAGTGGAGAATGGGGCAATGACTTGGATTTAAGCATTTTATTATTATCTGGGAGCCTTTTTAATGGGTTTCAGGAGAAAAGGATGAAGGCTATTTTGCTACTGTGAGGATTTGACTTTGTTCAGTCCCCAGATAAATTCATTTTTTCTCATGGAGCTGGGATTATTCCATGGTCCTGATCCAAACCCAACACAACCATCAGCAGCAGACACCAGACCTGGCAGCCCAAACTAACTGCAAGGCATCTCTTTGGAGGTGTCCTTGAGGAAGTCACAGTGTAATGTCCCAGGCAGATCCCAGTGGTACCCAAGGAAGACTCCCTTTGCATTTCGAGCATTTTGCTCTCACAGGTGGGACACTGAGAGTGGAATTTAGCTCATGGATGAAAACACCCATACTTAGGACACTGTTTCAGTTTCTCACACCATGGTGTCTGGTGTCATTTGAGATGCCCTTCCTGGCCTCCAGTTACTCATCCAGAAAGGTCAAGTCCTCCCATAAGGCCTGTGTCCTTCTAGCCCTATGCAGACACCTTAGGGCACTTCACATGGTACATATGTGTGGGTCACTGACTGGAGCCCCGGCATCAGTGTGTGGTGGTCTGAGCTCTCAGCATAGTCAGTGGAGAGCTGGTCAATGCAATCAGCAGAGCCCAGAGGGCTCTTCACCCGCTACACCCATTTGGTTACCACTGGTATGCATCTTGCTATGGCATTGTTCACCTGTTGCACTGTGGGTAGAATGTAGTGTGGTTCTCTCAGTGATAGCTTGTGAAAAAAAAGACAGAAGAGAGGCTCACTTTGTTTCCTTTTCTCTTTAAATAATTACTTTATTGAGGAGATATTACAAACTATCAGCCCCGATTTTCCCCAGAAGCTGGGACACCCACACTGGCCATGGTCAATGGTGGAAGATCCAGTGATATCCAGGAAAGCTACTGACATTGACTCACTGCCCTGTCTATGTGCAGGGGCACAATAATACAAATGGCAAACCTCCCATACCAGTTCCTCTTGCTGGTAAAAATCTCTACGGCCCTATGCTAGGCTAATGAAAAGGAAATAAACGCCAGCCACGCGGTGATTTCTTTCTCCTCACTGAAAGGCTCTGTTGGACCTCTGCCCCTCAGCAAGCCTAACAGAGGCTGTTTTGCTTTGCTAGCTTGGTTCAGCCCTGTTCTTCCTAAGGAACATAATTTTCCAGTCCTACAGTGAAGCATCTACCCACCATATGGCCCAGACCCATTTTTCTAACAAGGGTGTCCCTTAGATGCCCCTAGAACATCTTAAACGTGTTGTTTTCCCCTATACGTCTGCCTTTTCTGTCCCAGAAATGAACCTCCACCAGGTCAGAGGGATTTGAGGGGAAGCTTCGTATCAAGCAGTTTCACTACAGTTTATAGGTGAGCAGACAAAAGTAGGTTCCTTCAGAGGCTGTCAGAGCTTGCTTTGCTGTTTGAAATCATGTGCTGGGCCTGACTACATCAAAGGCTGAGGGAGTCTAAGCACCATAATTACTATGTGCTTTTGGGGTTTGGCAGCTGTACTCAGTGTTGTGCTTGAGTCACCACAACAAAGCACCTCAACACGATGGTGTCCAAGTAGCTAGTAAAGGCAAAGGTCAAGAACAGTTTGTCCTGTTCTTTTCCTTCTGTCCATGCCTCAGTTTCCCCACCTAGAGAGGCAGCTGCTCCAGAGTAGGCAGCGCAGACAACCAGCAGCTTGGGTCTAAAGTGTTACAGCAGGTAGTTGCCCAAAGTCACGCTGCGTGACTTTCGGATGCCTCCAAGAGGTTGCCATCTGCAATATGTCCTGGGAGAAGGAAGTGGTGTGTGCCTTGGGGATGGGGAGGGGGCTTCTTTTCCTGCACAAAACCAGAGAGGTAGAGCTACTATTTCACCATGGAACATTTTTCCACTTGCCTCTTGGACTCTATGTATCACAGCAACACAAAAAACCCTAATATGTGTCTTTGTTCTGCAGTGCCCAGGTGGCCACGTAGCAGTGCTGCAGAGAAATCTTGGCGAGTGGCTCAGGGGATTGCAGATTCCCTCCACGTCTCTGCTTCACCAAGGACTTTCAAGACAGAAAGATCCATCTGACTAGAGAACACTCAAACAAAATCATTAGCAGTGAGCAATAAAGACTGCTGAACTCTCCATGCTTCTGAGTAGCTGCACAATCTCCTTTACACCAGGGAGAGGAAGGGAAAACATCCCAACAGGGAAATAGTTTCCAGTTCTCTAGTTCATAAAGTCTGAAGACTGTTTCAACTATTCCTGCCGCTTGATTAGAATTCCCTAAATCATGCCTAATAAAGTCAAAATCCTACCAAGAGCTTCACAGTAACAGGTAGGGAAGCAGGTGGCTGAGAACCAGCACCAGTGTCGCTCAAGCTGGTGAAGTCACTGACGCCTCTGGGACTTGTGGTGGCAAAGGCACCTGCTCATCAGAGATGTAAAACTCGATGCTAAGAAAAGCCATTCTCATTTACATCCACGCAGTGGGGTTGTGGGGCCACAAACCAGAATACAGTCTGCTGGCCTCTGGGCTAGCTTTGGAAAAACAAGTCATTGATTTTGCATAACTTACTTTTAGGGACCTGGCTTAAGCCAATCTGGGAGCCTGGTTTGGGGGATTAAAGGCTTAAAACTCTGGTCTAGCTGGCAGTAGTTTCTTCCAGATCTGTACCATCCAGTTGACTAGGGTCCATCAGCCCAGTAAGATCAAGGTGTGGATCAGAGCTATATGAGGGAGCAGAGAGTTGCCCCTTGCTTTAAACACTTGCCTAGATGTGAAAGGCTCCCTTCAGCTTTCTCAGAAACACAGTAATATAATAAAAATAAATCCTGCCTGGTCCTCCTGGCTATATGTTGCCCACACAAGACAATTTTGGCATCCACAACTTTGGCATGCTTTAGAGGCACAAGCATACCGTTACGAAGGATGCCAAGCTCTTATCTCTCCATCTCCAAGTGCTCCGAGGAGGCTTGGCTCTCCAGCCCCATCTCACAGCTGTGAGCAGGTGATACCCTGAGCGTTGTACTCTGAAAACAGCAGCAGAGGACCAGTTTCCAGCAGCGCTCTGCCTCATCGACCTCACTGTCCCCTCAGGTTGACCTCCTCACCCCCAGATACCGCACACATAAGGCCGGCAGAGTTTGTCTCCATCTCTCCCCTTTCCCAAAGAACTTTCCCCCAGGAGCAGGCACCAGACCTGCTCAGCTCTCCTCTTCGCTCTTCATGGGGGCCAGAGCTGTCTGCTCAGGGTGGTGGGGTCCACCGCCGGTCCTTGTGGCCTCCCCTCGTTTTGCACAGGGAGCAGTTCCTTCCCGTGCGTGGATCTTCTGGTGCCTCCTCAGGTACTTCTTCAGCCGGTAGCGCTTCCCACAGACCCCACACTTGTAGGCCCCACCTCGGGAATGGAGCAGCTGGTGTTTAATAAGATGGCGCTTCTGAGGGAAGCATTTCCCACACTTGGTGCACTTGCAAGGCCCCATTCGGACGTGGATTGTTTGGTGGCGGAAGAGGTTGGCCTTCTGGTTGAAGGTCTTCTCGCACTCAGGGCACTGGTAGGGCTCCTCCTTGGTGTGAATCCTCTGATGCCGAACCAGATTTGACCTCTGGGTGAAGCTCTTCCCGCACTCGATGCATTTGAAGGGCTCGCTCATGTGGACTCGCTGGTGGCGGATCAGCTTGCGGTTCATGCGGAAGCTCTCCCCGCACTCGCTGCACTTATACGGCCCCTCGCTCGTGTGAATCTTCCTGTGTCTGGTCAGGTTTGATTTCTGATTGAAGCTCTTCCCGCACTCGGGACAGGGGAATATCCGTTCAACCTTGGGAGCTCCTTTTGCTGAGGGATCTTTCTTGGACATGGGTTTCTCCTGGTTCTCCATCATCCCCTCTTTGGTGGGCCGATAGCATTTCTTCTGCTTCCTCTTTGGGCTCTGGCTCTCCTGGTGGTTGGCCTCCACACCGGGTTCTTCTTTAATTTGGATTCTCTGGATAGCACTGAGGTTTGGCTTCTGCCCATAATACATCCCAAAGTCAGTGCTTTCCCGTGGTTCTTCCTTCATATGGAGGACCCGGTTACTGGCTATGGGGACTTCCCATTCATGCTGCTCATCAGCCTCTTCTTCCTTTTTAAGCTGTCTCCCCTGTAAAGCCGTCAGTGGGATCTTTGGATCAAAGAGCTTTCCATAGTCTGGGTTTTCTGGTGGCTCTTCCTTGATGTAAAGTTTCTGACAGGCTATCGCAGTAATGTTGGCTGTGTTATCAGTGGGTGGGTCTGGTTCCTCCTTCATCTGGATTTTCCAAGGAGGGCTTTTTGGATTAGATGGGTTTCTAGGTATGCTACACCCCTGAGCTGCATCTCCTTCATGGGACATATTCTCCGACATACTATCCTCTGACCTGAAGGTAAAATCAGGTTCCTCTTTAATCTGGATGACCTGGAGAGACACACCATTGACGTGTCCCTCGAGTGGCTTTTGCTTAGCATGGTTCCTCTGGTGGACGTTGAAATACCGCTTGGTGCTCAAGCTCTTCCCACACTCCGTACAAATGAAAGGGCCCCCGCGGAGGTGTATCTTCTGGTGGGCCAGCAGCGTGGCACTTTGCCCAAAGCACCTACTGCAGTCAGGGCATTTGAAGGGCTTCTCTCGCTTGTGGATCTCCTTGTGGGCGGTGAGGGTCCCCTTCTTCACAAAGCTCTTCCCGCACTCGGTGCAGGCGAATGGCCTCTTCTCCGTGTGGGTCCGCATGTGGATGTTGAAGTAGATCTTTGTGCTCAGGCTCTTGCCGCAGCGGGCGCAGAGGTAGGGACCACCCTTGGCGTGTGTCTTCTGGTGGGCGACCAGGCATATCTCCAGGCGAAAGCAGCGCCCGCACTCCCCGCAGCAGAAGGGCCTCTCTCCTGTGTGGATGCTCTGGTGGGTCGTGAGGTGGCCCCGGGTGGTGAATCGCCTCCCACACTCCCCGCAAGTGAAGAGCTCCTCTGCCGTGTGGATCCGCTGGTGTCTTTTCAGGTTTCCCTTCTTGCTGAAGGATTTGCCACACTCGTGACACGGGTGCGTCTTTAGCACCATGCGCTTAAATAAGACCTTCATGGCAGCAGTGCCCTGCACCCAGCGGTGCGTGGTGGGGCTGCCAAGCAGCCGGCAGGTACAGAAAAGCCACGACGTTATGGGGATGGTCTGTCTGGGAGGATACAAAAACCATCAGGACACACACTTCAAAGTGTACTTTAATGGATGCACTTTATTCCCCGTAGGGGAAAGGGTGCTGCTGCTGTACGCCAGCTCTGGGCCAACAAGGAGTGTGTGGTCTTCCTCATTTCTCAGCCGCCTTCCACCTCAGCTTGCAGATGCGATGTTTGTAACTCCATCTCCTGCCTCCTCTGATCTCCTGGAGAGGCTTCCCTGACATTCGTGGAGACTCAGATTGCTGGACTGAAAAAATAAAGGGAAAATTATTAAGTCGTTATTTCCTCTCCACCTCCTGTGTTCTCTGTGTAAACACAACGGGTGGCACCGTGGCTTCTCCATGGGAGACTGAACCTGAGACCTTTGAAGCCACAGGCTCATCTGGACTCCAACAGAGAGAGCAGGAACAGGCAAATTTCCCCTGGTGATGGGGGGTTCTGTGATGCACTCGCTGCTGCAATGACACTGAGGTTTCGGGTCTACTATTGCTGCACTAGTGATTTACTCTCAGCATAGGCTTCTGTCCTTTTACTAAGAAGATTTATAAGTAAATAATTAATTAATGCACTTTGCAGTAATTGTTGTAATTAGTCCCATTTTTGAGTAGTGACTGTGCAGCAACCAAAATCCCCAAAACTTAGAAGAAAACCAAACTGGGCACCATCTGCAAACTGGGATGTGCTGCTTTGTACTGGCAGACCTCCATGCACAGAGGAAAGCAGGTCAGTGGTGTCCTCAGTGGGCAGCTGGAGAAGTGAGACATGGAAACCTTAAGTCCTTTTCAAGAGGGTTCAACTGACAGCAGGGTCTGGGTCCTATGTATTTCCATGAGAAAAAAAAAAAATAATCAGGGCCAACAGAGATGTGAGCAACACGTCCTATCAAGACTCCGAATTGCAGCACAGAAAAGATCCAGAAAGACTGAGGGAAGGAAGACAGTGGTGCTGGAGATGACTGTCAACAAGACTATACATGGCTGGGAAGGCTTTTACTGATGGCACTGTTGGCTGAAGGTGCTGCTGCCAAAATCACCGGTTATGGGGCAGGCTGCCAGCAAGGACATGGGTTGTCGGTGAAATCTGTCCCTGGAGGTCTGGGTCGCTGGGGAGGCTGTGGCTGAGAAGATGGGGAGCCTGTCACCAAGGTGTAGGGGGTTGGGGAGGAGGGATGCCATTTATCAGGGGACAAGCGATGGGAGATGTGGAGTATAAACATCCGAGCACAACTGCGATGCAGAGTTTGCAGCTGCACACTCCTCAGAGGAGAGAGGTCAGAGTGGTAAATGAAGTGGGCAGCTACGTCAGATTTCAGAGGACAGTTATAACAGGGAAAGCTACTTCAGATTTGGTTGTGCCGCTTGTGTTTTCCCCTCAGCTAACCCACTGGTGCTGGTAAGAGCCACTACTGAAGCACAATGGTACTCCTGTCCAAGCTGAATTTTCCATGCTGATACAGAGGAACCACAGGAAAACAAAACCAAAAATAATAAACAACTACCTGCAAATTTATACTGAGCCAGGAGAGACAAAACACACCCGCTTGGAGCAGGATCTGGGTCTAGTGTTTGTTAGCGGAGGGGAGACTCTGGGGGGACGTGACCCTGTCCTTAGGTGGGGGAGCAGCTATGTGACACCTACAACTGGTTTAAATTCAGCAGACAAAGCCTCAGCATTGGCCAGGCTGGGAAAAGGACTCAGAAAAGTTCGATAGTGTATTTTTACTGGGGAAGGTCATCAACCCCCTGAGCGGGTTTAGCCTCCCGCCACCAAGGACCCTCCTGCCGGCTCCAGCTGATGCTGAGGGGCCGTGCAGGTGGGTGCTGGGTTTGCTGCGATGGCCACGGCCTCTCTCCTCGCCACGGATGCTCGCACCGCTCTCAGAGAGGACACAACTCACTGGCAGCAGCGTTTCAATTGCCTCTGGGTTTTGGCAAAAAGCAGCAAATCCCTGAATTCAGATCAGGGTAAAAGAAGAAATTAATGCCTACTTTCTTCCTTTTTTTTTTTTTTTTTTGGTGTTGCTTTTTTTTTCAGTATCCAGATCCTACAGCTCCAAATCCTGCCTTTACTTCCAGCTCTGCAATCCACCGGGCTCAGGGTTTGAATCAAGGGCAGAACTGGATCCCAGGGAGTTGCTTCATCTTTTATTTGAGCTACCCGGAGAAACGAAGGGCGGTTGGCCGAAAGCATCTTACCTGAGCTGGCCATCAATCTCTGGCTGGCATTTCTCTCCTCCGGGGCAGTCTCAGTGGCACACCAGTGTTTGCGACTTGGCTGCAAGTTGTGTTGCAGCCGCAGCTGGGCTGACCTAAAGGAAGTCTGTGGCCAGTGCAGTGAGAGCTACCGGAGGAAGGGTGAAGCCAAACAAAGACAAAGAGCAAAGGTTGAAGGAGCAGGGGGGGAGGAGGACAGGGGAGATGCTCTCCACTCCCGCCGCCGGGAGGGATTTTTCCACGCCGCTGCCAAGGTGTTAGCGGGAGCGTGGGGAGGGAGAGGAGAGGGATTTCTCCCTTGATGTGCTTTTCTTCTGCACCGCTATATTGGTGGGAAGCTGGAAGGGTCCCTGGCTCGCACTGCCTTCTGGGAATTGTAGTTCTCCCCAGCAGCTCTGGTCCCCCATCCTGCCCTCTCTGCCCTGGCAGCCAGTGGGTCAGGATCAGGCCATTTCTCTTTTGCCCCAGCTGAGAGTGTTTGCTTTTTTGTTGTTGTTGTGGGAAGGAAAACATCCTGCAGTGCTGCAAGCGTGCTTCTTCCCTCCCAGGCTGATTGTCCGAGACTTGCTCCAGGAAGCATCAGGAGAGGAAAGATGCATTTCACGGAGTATTTCTGTGTCCGTAGCAGCTTGCAATCCCCCTGGGGGGAGATAGCAACCGAATCCGGTGCCTAGTTACCAGCAAATGTTCCATTTTAATGCTCATTGAAAGCACAAAAGGAGTGTGCAGATTTGACAAGGGTGGACACTGAGGCATATGGACTTGATTTAGCAGAGTGATGAGCACCACCTGGGAGCCTCAGCAGGACCTCACAGAAAGCGCCCAGACCTTCCTGGATCTGCCCTGCACAATGAGGTTTAGAGACTCAGCAGGAAGCTCTAGCCCAGGTTGCTTCTCTGGGAGGGTTTTAGGAACATGTGCATCATGAAAAGCTGCTTCAGCATGACTCTTCCCTGGGGCAGCGTTTGGGGGCTGTCCCATGTCTCTGAGGCTGGACAATAACACTCAGTCTTGCATAAGCCAGCACCTCCAATCCTGTCCTAAATATGACACAAGGCTGCAAACGTGCTGTTCTCCTCCTCTTTGACTGAGGGAAACTGAGGCAGGAGATGGTAAGGTGCCTGGCTCAGATCACACAAGGAAGTCCAAGGTCACAGGGTTCCTGGAGTTCTACACACTATACCTGCCTTGGATAAAGTCTGCTGCTGTATTGCCTATCCCAGTACAAACCAGCAGTATGAGGCAGCAGCACCAGGATGAAGGTGCACTTACATTCCAGTTTGCACCCCAGTCTGGTGAAGGAAGAAGTCATAAAAATCTAACCATCTTTATACCAGTCCATGCACATCAGACAATACACAAGTCTCATTCAGTTTGCCTTACTGAAGGTCTTCTGCTTTGATGCATGAAAATGCCACAGCGGGTTCCAGACAGACAGGAGAGACCATGGTGTTAGGCCACAGTAGACCCCAGGTATGCTGAGGCAAGATTCCTCCTGTGCAGGACTCCTTAGGCACCATGCCCCTCCTTTTCCATCCTTCCTATTTCCATAATACCTTCCCACAAATCCTGCCTACCAACACTGTGGATGGTGCCAGTCAGCAGCTCCATCAACCGGCCCCGTCTTGGTGTGTGGCACCATGGAGGGAGAAAGGTTGAGACAGGACATGGGTGAGGGGCTCACCTGGAGCAGCTGGGGCGACCATTTGTGAGACTCCTTTGCTGCCAGCGAGATCTGGAGGAAGGGGCCAGGATCGTGCCGTTTCAGCTGTGTCAGGGTCCATTTGTCCACCGGGGCACAATTTACCTTATTCTAAAGTGGACGCCTCTAGTAGGGCAGATGGCTTGTGCCCTCAGAGCTCCTGTTTCTCTCCATTGATCTCTGCATTTTCCCAGGTGAGTCTCCCCACAGCTCACCCTCTCTTTCAAAAAGACCAGATCTGCCTGCTGTCCCCCCAGGCTCATACAAAGCCCCAAGAAAAGAAAGATCAAATATGCCTTGGTATGACCCCAAGGTTTTGCTCATGTGGTCAAAAGTAGAATCATAGAATCATAGAATCATTTAGGTTGGAGACTCAGAGCACCTCATGCTCACCCCCAAAAGGGCTTCATAGACAAAGTTGTCAGGGCAAGGTTAGGCTATGTCCAAAAATGCCTTTCCCTAAGCCCAGTTTGGAAGTGGTGACCTCCCAGTCTGAACAGAGTCTCCGCTACCTCAGGGAAACCCACTTTGGAAGTGAAGCTGTGCCATCAGCTGCAGCGACGCTGCTTCTGCAACGTACCACTAGATGCCAGTGAAAGCTCTTCCCTGCCTGCTCCCGCTTAGAAAATCTCACACTTTCGGCAATTTGATTTGTTTTATTGTATTTTTTAAAAGGTAATCCTTCACTTTTGATCTAATAAGGCATCCTTGCGTTTGGGTAGCATGTATAAATATATGTGCAAATGTTTTTTGTGTATCTCCTCTGTCTCTCTCTCCGTTTAGCTCTCTGTTTCTCAAACATATATATGTATATTTGCCTTTATTTGTTATTATTTAGGTAAGACCTTCTTCCCAGTGTCTCCCCAGACCAGGATCTCACCTCCAAGCACCTTTCCTTATTCCCCTTCCTATCAACCACCCTAACTCCCCAAACCCTTCACCTGCCAAATCCTCTAGCCACCTCATCATGACCTGATGGCCTGACGCGAACAGTCGGTCCAAGAAACATACAGGTGCTGGCATGGCATGTCCAAGCCCCGTCCTGCTCTGGGACATAATTCCTCATATCAGGTAACCGAGAGGCAAGACATATGTCCAGCTTATCCAGCTATGGGAATAATAGCTTGGAGGAACAGACCTGCACAGAGCTGGGGAGGTTATCACGGAGTAGAAGCAAGTTAGTGCAGTAGTGCCGATAACCAGCTTGCATATGTTTGTTGTTTAGTGGGAAGGTGAAATGAATGAAACCTGTAGACATTGCAGTACTAGGAAAGAAACCTTACGTGGGGAAAGGGTAAAAAATAAATAAAGCTCACAGTCCTGTATACCAGCAAGCTCTATGCTGCTCTTCCCTGTTGTAGAGATCAGTATAGGACTGACATGATCTCACATTTTATCTTTTAGTGCCTTGAGTTCTGCACTTCGCAGAATGTAACCTGTCCCATGTTACCCACTGACATTTTTGCAAGGTCTAAGCCTTTGAGCAGCCTCCAGGCTTTGCACACACCATTTTTTTCACCTGGTTGGTCAAGGTCCAGGTGGATTGGACTATCCCATGGGCACTCAGGGTGAACACAAAGCTCAACAGCTATCCAGGCTGCAGGAGGGATGTGTGTGTTTGTCCTTCAAGTGCTGGGCACAGCCGCCTTCTCATGTCAGAGGACCACTAGGATTAGGAATGTCTTCCCCTTGGGGCAAGCTGTGTTTTGGTGTAGTGTTCTCCTCCAGCTCCTGGTGCACCTCTTGCTCTCTGAAGTGCCTGATGCTGGTTGCCATTGGAGACAAGATGTTAGACTTGATGGAGTAAAGGTCTGATCCAGATTGGTGATTTCTGTGTTGCTTTTTCAGACAAATCCAACTCTGTGTTTGACCGGCCAGCTGTATCCGACAAGGCTGCATAGGAGAAGTGAGAACTAAATTTAAGCCGAATTGTCATATGCTCCAGTGCCTGATTAATTATACAATGAAATAAAAATGGAATTTGGCAAAATAAAAGTGGAGGGGTAAATGAAATCTTCACTCTGCTTTAGAAGGAAATATTGCCGCAGGTTTTATTAATGATGCCACAGTTAATCACATCAGGAGGCTTGAGGGCGCGAGGTGGCTTATTGTGCTGGGTACACACCATGCAGGAGAGCTGGACAATGCGACGTGGAGAGATAAGGGAGCAGGAAGCCCAGTTATTTGTTCAGGTGAGTCTGTGATTGTTCCCAAGATTTGCAAACACGATAGGTGGCAGATGAGGCTGAGAGAGCCCCTAGCTGCCTTGCTACACTATAGATTGTTTTTATTAATTTAGGAAACAGCTCTCACAGTAAAGCAAATGCGATAAAGGAGAATAAAGTGTTTAAATGACAAGTAATTTTCCATGTTATTCCAACCCCCCTGCTTTTCTTTAATTGCTTTTGAGCATCTGATTAGGAAGGAAAGCTTTTCTTTTTTCAGCCCACATCTACTGCAGCTTCATTGTGCAGCCCAAGCCCACGGTTTCCCGTCCTGCTGCCATGAAAATAATTGCTGTGTCCGAGGCCGCTTCCGTATCCACCATACTCATCTGATAAGAGCTTGAAATGAAAAACTGGTTTAAGCACAAATGGACCCGGCACTGATTTCAAGCCTGGCCAGATCACAGTGACCCGTCCGCCTGTCTGTCCTACAAGCAATGGGCTGCTTTTATGTGAAGGCTCAGTTGTTGTTTGGTTTTGTTTTCCTGGGGAAAACTGCAGTCAGGGCTGGCGACTGCAGGGCTTCTGTTGGGAGGGAGAAGGAAGGATTATGGCTGGATATGGCCCCGAATCAGAAACCCCTCCTTGCCCTGCTCACTCTGCCCCAAGTGCTGTCAGCATTGCGGGAGGGATCAAACATTTCCAGGTCTTCTACTTGGTTAGCAGGGAACTGGGATGCTGCAAGGACCTTGGAACCTAACCCTGCACCAGTCACCCTTTCATCCCCCGAGTCCCACTGTCTTCACCCTGGTTGCAACTTTTTTTCCCCAAACAACAACTCCATCATAAGAGAACTGGGAAAAAAAATTGTAAGGTCTAAATGACATGCCCAAGGTTGAACAGCACATCAGTAGCAGAGCAGAGAAGCCTCTTAGAAGCTGGTGTAAGGCAGCACAGCTCTGCTGCTTAACAGGGCAGCCTTCCCAGTGCCTTCCTAACACAACAGCTGCTATCCAATGCTCTTACTCTCCTGGCCTCCTCCTTCTTCCACAGACAAACCCTGGAGGTCCTCCCTGCCCATAATCACGTGCAATAAAGTCGTAGCTCCTTGAGTAGTGAGTGCTACTTGCCCTCTAATGTCTTTCACTTCCCACTGAGAGGGAACCAAGCATTTATTCCGAGGACTGATAGGTGTCTTCCAAGTCCAGATTATAAAAGTGGAGTCTGGGCATAAGCCTGGCCTGTGCCGGTGCCTCAGTTTCCCTGCCGGGAGGGCAGTCTGGGCAAAACCAGCTTTAGGTATTGCTGAGAAGGTGAAGCCTTTGCTTTCAAATACCTGCAGCAGAGCTAGGCTCCCTGGTAGTGAGAGGAGCTTATATTCAGTGGAAGAATTTCAAGGGCATGATTCATTTGCTCTAATTTAGACATCTGCCTTAGGCTGAGATGAATCACACCCTGGGCCTCCCTGACTTGGTTTCTGCATGCTACCTAGGAAGACAGGCTCAGGCACAGATGTGCGCATATTGCCGTATAAATCCTGCTGTCAGCTGCCTGCCCGAAGGACCGAACCCTGATGGGACATTGTCCTGACTCTTGCGCACCCCACTCCTCTCTGGGGTTAGTCGATGGAGACTAAAGGAAAGAGGCAGG
This sequence comes from Harpia harpyja, assembly GCF_026419915.1. Lineage (NCBI taxonomy): Eukaryota > Metazoa > Chordata > Aves > Accipitriformes > Accipitridae > Harpia > Harpia harpyja. The sequence continues at coordinate 104,227,684 of NC_068940.1, forward strand.
TGTGAATTTACCCACCAGGAAGCCGAGGAGGTGTTATGCCTCCTCTGATGCTGCCCATGTCACAAGATGCAGGGCTGGGGGGAATCCCAGTGCACCCTCCTGCGTACAGCCCTGAGAGCTGTGAACAGCTGTGGGAGAGCTGCTAATAAATGTGTAACTAAACCCCCTAGGCTGCCCTGCTGCACTCATCTTTCTCTTTCTTTGCCTTCTAGTGTAGAGGGTATTTCCTTCCTCCTTGCATTGCTTCCTAGATGCATCCTCCATATAGTAAGAATACATCCTCAGTGAGGAGCATCACCCAGTCCCCTGAACCAAGTTAAATAGTAACCCCATACTGAAATGCTCAGTCTGTGCTTAGAGGATGGGTTCCTTTGGCATGGGGCAGTAATTTCTTCTTTTTTCAGCTGCAGTTTGATTTCATCTCTCTGCTCCCTTCTATCACCCTCCTCAGACTCATTCACTCTCCTTCACTTGAGAAAGGACAGTCAGGATTTCTGTAGATAAAGTCTACAGGACGTAATAAGGATAATAAAGTCATTTTTAGAGGGTAGAAATACTCACAAGTTCAAAGTGGTTTTGTCTGCAGAGGACCAACTAACTGGTGAAGAGAACAACCCAAGCGAGACCTTTCATCAGCTTTTGTGACCCTCAAAGGCCTAGACAGTACTTCACAAATTGAGCTCTTTTAAATGATGTGAAAGGTGAGTGGAATTAAAGTCTTTGTCTTCATCCTTCAAAGCCTAGCTGCTCTCAGGTTTAGGGTGTGATTTTAGCCAACACAGCCAGAAAACCCTTTGGATTCAAGCCAAGGAGCCTTAAAAACCAAACTTGCAGATGAAGAAATGGGGTCTTGTGGCGTTACAGCAGGACGTGGAAGCCAATGTTTTAAGAAAAAAGTCTGGGAACCCTCCTGCTCAAGGACATTTAGGACCAGTAACTCTCATGCTCCTAGTGATTCAGCCACCACCCTGAAAGGAGTCACCCAGAGCATTATTTGTACTTCTGCGTCCCTAAGGCTTCGCATCGCTACTGGTTAGCCATGGTGAGAGATCCAGCAAGGAAGGCTTTTGACAGCTGTTTATAAATATTTAGCATCTTGCCCAGGTGAGGAGTCATGGTAAAGTGCCCATGTTTCCAGAGTGCAGGAGTTGGCAGCGTGAGCTTAGAGTAGTCACAAGGATTTATTTGGTGCCTGCTCAGGGGAGAAGAGATTTTTGACATTTAGGGGTTTGTTGTCTTGTTTTCTTACGCTTCTTTTAGAGGTGGAGAAAATGAGTGACATCCTGGTTCTTGTATTTTATATGCTACTTCAAAGGAGAGGGTGCTTTAAAGGTCAGAAAACAGGGCTGGGAATGAAAAAAGCCCTGTTTCCTTGTTAGCTGCTCTATCAGTGTGGGCTATGACATGCTGTCAGGCAGCCGTAGCTCTGCATAGCATTAGAAACACCTTCACTCATCTCTTATGTTCTCCTCATTTTCTTTGGAGCAAGCCAGATCCTTTATTTGAAGCAAAACCTTGAACAAGCACTGGTTTTCAAAGTTAACAAAATGCTGACATTCAACACCGATTCTTTGCAAGAGCAGAGTGGATGTGAAAACAACCTGAGCAGCATTGCTCTTTGAATGCGTGATTTCATTCTCTATGCAATTAATTTGAAGCTTTTGGAATCAGCTTGTTTGCAAGCATCAGAGTAGGGCAAGAGACTTGTTATCATCTAGCAACAGCAGGAGAAAGAAATGGTTTTTTTAGTACTAACCTGCAGCGTGAGGCCATATATCATAAGCCAAGGGTATGGATCCATGGCTTATTGTCCAACCAGCAGCCAGTGATACGTAGAGTGCACCAAGGGTCACCACTAAGTCCCATATTGTCCAGTAAGTTCGTGACCTTCAGTTAAGAGGAGGAACAGGGTGCCCATTGAGGTAGTGCAGTGTCCATCCCTCCAGATTTTCAAGACCCAGCTGGATAAAGCCCTGAGCAGCCTGCTCTGCCCTCATAGCTGAGCCTCCTGTGAGCAGGAGGTTGGACTACAGACCTCCTGAGATCCCTACCAGCCTGAACTATCTTGTGAGCCTAAGATCTTATGACCTAGGTAATATCAGAGTTACTCTCAGAAAATCAGCAGGTGACACAAAATTAAGGACGTGATAGAACGGCAGTTCAGAGGGACCTTGGGAAGCCCACAGAGAAGTTGAGGGACCTGAGCTTATCTAGCCAGGTGAACTGAGGCTGAAGAGTGATCTGACAGCTATCTGCAACTACTTGCAGGGGAGACACAAAGGCGTTGGAGCCACACTCTTCTCAGCAATGGCAGATGATATAACCAGCGGCGATGACCACAAATTGCAGCTTGTGAAATGTAGGTGAGGCATTAGGAAAACCTTTGCCTTAGAGAGGTCATGCACAAGACCTGTTTCCCCATGCTCGGATCTGCTCCTTTGGATATGCCAGAGCACAGCAGTGCGATTCTGCAGTGGTGAGTGGTCATCTCTCCATGATAGCAAGTACCAAGGATATTTCTTCCCCCTCATTGAAGAGAAGCCCTGTAAAGCAGTGGTGAATCTGAGCACATCATTGGTGCCTGGGTCTGTCTCGCTTCCCTGAGAATCTGGTATTGCTCTGGGATGAGGTGGGAATTCAGAGTTGTTTTTCTACCTCTTCTTTCATTTCTTTCATAGGTCATTTGTAGATTTACTTTGTGTGTGTATATATAAAACCCTGAGGTGTCCATGGTGATACCAAATTTGTTCTCCAGTAAAACTGACTGAAGTTCAACAGATAGCTTATTCCTGTACTTGGAGGGATTTCACAGAATCACAAACTGGTTGAGGTTGGAAGGGACCTCTGGAAGTCATCTGGTCCAACCCCAATGTCAAGCAGGGCCACCTAGAGATGGTTGCCCAGGACCGTGTCCAGATGGCTTTTAAGTATCTCCAATTTCAACAGTTTTAAGTCCAAAAAAATTGCTATTGCGCTCTAAGAGTTGTCCCAGCTTTAAAAATGGTGAGAATGGATGTTCTTCAGCCACTCTGTTCTGGGCTCCACAGAGGACTTCTCCAACTCTCTAACTGATACAAATGCTAATTGTGTGATAATAAGTCTCATTTAATGGGAACCCAAGCACTCATCTCCTGATCTGTGGACTGGGCTGAGTTAGCAGTTTGTGCTGCAGAACTGAAAATGCAAAGACTTTCAACACAAGCAGAATGCCTTTGTTGGAAGCTAAATCCTCTGTTGTTTCTCCCGAGCTCCTTCTGTACAGTGGGAAGCTGTCAGTCCCCTCTCCGCCTGTGTAGGCGAACTGCCATGATTATATAAACATGGGCTGTTAACAAATCAGTGGATGGCTCCCCTGTTGAAAGGAACGGATGATGCTTATTAACAGGATAAGCACCATAAAAGAAACCTTTGAAGTGCCAGAGCTTTGTTGTTCTGTTATTGAAGTCAATGAGAACTTTAATACTGGCTTCCACTGGAGTGGAAGTAGGCTCTCTCCAATGATCTTGAAGCATATACTTAGGCAGAAGATAAACTCTGATCTTCCAGTTCCCCAAATCTGCTTAGGTCAGAGCTCTTCCGTCGTGGTAATTTGTGCGGGTGTCTGTACTGTGCTTCAGGTAGCCTCTATTTGCAAAAGTGTCTGCCCTGCAAAGTGCCAACCGCGTGCTGAGTCCTGCACCCAGCACGGTGCCGGAGGCTGAAGAGGGTTATGCGTCATCCTCCTTGGGTAGGAGTCTTCTCAGCCTCCACACCCAGAAATACAGACATTTCTCTTCCTACCTGACCCAGGGACCAACCCCTGGAGTCAGCCCAGCATGAGCTGAACCTGCTTGTGGTTCTGCCATCCTTGCAAGGGGAATTGGTTCAGTACCCGTGTCTGACCTGCTTGTACAGGACAGTGGCCTGGGAGGGTGAGATCCTGCTGTCATACGAACGAGAGCGGCTGCATACGGAGGAGCCCTCAGGCATCCCAGCACTGTAGATCACTGGAGCCTGGGAAAACATTCCTATGTGCTTGCCCTCTTCTCACTTTCTTAGGGAGCTTCATAGGCAGTAGTAAAGTGGTGGTTCTACAAACCACTGCAGTCCTCAGTCAGCTTTGAGTCCTCTTTGAAGCCCTTGCAGGCATGCCCCATGCTTGCTGCTCCCTGGCAGAGGATTGGGAAATGAAAGTCAGTGCCAGTATCTCCAGTTTCACCAGTGGGGAAACCAAGGCCCAGAGCACTTTTTCTCCATGTTATAAAGCATGAATACACTGCTGGAAGTTAAACCCAAGTTTCCATCCACTTTCCTAGGTGCGTGTAGGGGGGAGGACAGGACACCTGGGCTATAGTGCTTTAATTCACTTTAAGAATGATTTTAAAAGAGTTTTTTATTGTTGCTGGTGACCAGTTCTTTCTGAAAGGCTAAACAGAAATCAGTGACTCATCCTGGCTAGGAGCATCCCTCTTTTTTGTGTTACCTTGGCATAAATCTGCACAGGAAGCGGTGCCACTACATATCTTTTGCCTCCAGGTTTTTGCATGAAGATAGCATTATACAAATGAGCCTATCTTTAAATCTTTCTTGCATGAAATGAATTGCTCACATTATTCTGGTTTGTCTAACACCTGCTTAAAAACCTCCAGCAATGGAGAAGCTCCAGCCTCCCCAGTCAATAAATCCCAGTGTTTCTTTCAGGAGGAAGCATAATTTATGTCAGTCTTTCTAACGCCACCTCAGCCTGTCCACTGAAAGAGGCTTCTTTCAGAATGAATCCTGTCCTTCTGATCCTATGGTGTGGTTAGTCATGCAGTGTAGCCCTTTTTCTATTGTTGCTCCCGATGAACCTCACCAGCCTTTATGGCATCTCACAGTGTGTGATTTTATTTGTGAGAGTGGCTGGTGTACTCACACTGAGCAGTGCTCTTCTTACGAAACAATTGGTTGCTGGCGTATCACGGGCTGGGCGATGAAAGTTAATTACAAAGCAAACAGACTAGCAATCAGGTGCCAAAGACTTTGCTTGGTAATGAGTTCCTGAAGTTTCTCTTTGCGAGGGATGCTGGGTTGTGTCTATTTATTAGAGCATATTTCAGACTGCTTTTGCAAAGTGGAAGCATGGTGTTTCTGAAAAAAATGAGGCTGTTTATGCAACAACAATCCACAGAGGTGGCACGATCCAGCCATGTGCTTGTAGGCTATTTCCAAGTTTCACCTCCGTATTTCTCCTTCTTGCTGCCTTGGCTCGTCCTTCCAGGTCTGCTGCATCTTGCTACGGAACAGATCCTGATAACTTTGCTCATGCTGAGCAGCACATTGGGATACAGATCACCTGAGCTAATTTCAGACTTTTGAAGCAGTCTTGCTCTAAGTCGTCATTAGGGTCCTGCTGTTGACAATAAAAGATATAATGACTTAGCCCACCCCAAGATAATGTGCTGAAGATAAGCGGGCTGAGGTGGCCTCTAGAGCATCCTTTTTCTCTTCATTGATTATACAGGAACCCTGGCCATCTGGCTTAGATTAGACACCTAGAGCACCAAAGGGAGGTGAGATGAAGTCCTAGCCTTGGTCTGCAAAGGGTCTTATTGATGTCTGTGAGGCTGGTGTGGAAAGATAGTGTGGCCTTGGCTCAGTGGATTAAACATAAATATTTAATGTCTTTTGAGATGCTCTGTCCCAGCAGCTTCCAACTTTTGTTCCAGGGAAGCACAAGTCTCTAAAGGCTCTGTCTCATATCTCTTTTCCCTGTGTGGGTATCTTGAATACCTCAAGGCTGCGCAAAAGGCAATAAACACCTTCATTTAGACACCCAATTTGAATCTTCTTTGATGTGAGTAAAAGCATACGCGTTGATATGGTGTGCGTATACAAAATATAGGCCTATTACTTCTGTGTGATCCAAATGTCCTCACAGATGGTTATTTTCACAGGGGCACTCAGGAGGCCTCTCTGCTCACTGATGGAGGTGCAGAAGAGAATATTTTCCTGGGGAATCACTGGATGACCAAAGTGAGGGCATTGGTTCCTGCAAGAGTCTGACGAGCTGGTTCTTTCGGTAAGTTGTAGACTTGGACCTCTTTTTCAGAAAAACATCAGTCAGGAATTAAGATACTTGTCAGGATTTAGAATTTCACAGTATATTTTTATCAGTAGATGGGGAACTTTTTTTTTTTTCCAAAGCAAAGATAACAGGACCTGTGAAATCAGTTAGACTTGAGCTCATGTCAGCTGCTGCTTAAAGATGCTGGTTGAACATGGCAAAGCTTAAGTTAAACCTCTTCCTATAATCATGAAATCTGTTAAAAAAGATTTAAAAAAGGTTTTCCATGGTTTATTTTTTTCTATCAAAGAAACTTAAGTTTCCCCACAATAACGTGATTTCAAGCAGTTTAGCAGTGACTGAAACAGAATAACTGAGGTTCTCAGGAACATCAAAACTGTTGAGTCACACTGCATAGAGGAATCAAGTGGTCAAGATAGTGAGAAGAATCAAAACTCTACTAAAATAAAGCTAATATATAGGCAACAACTGTCCATCCTAACAAAGCGTACAGCTGAGTTAATCACTGTAGACTCCTTTGTCGTCAGAAGAGAAAATAGTCACTTTCACATCATGATTCATTTGGCCTATTTTGGCTCACATCTAAACTGTGCCTCAGGACCCCCTGACCAAATTGACTAGATCTCTGCTGACTTCAGAAGGTCTGAAGGTGGCTAACTCAGATGGAGGCAGCTATTTGCCAGATATTTACTTTTGACTGAATATTCCTCCCTCCAGCTGTCCCAGCCTTTGTGCATTGGACATTTTGCACAGAAGCCCCACATGTCTCTGTTTCTGCATTTGCAAGTCACATTTAACCATGTTTGCAACAACTGCCTCCTCTTTCTTTATTTGACCCATAGTAATTGCAGGAGTGTGGGAGGAGAGCATGATCTTGCCAACTCTGCTTTTCCTGCATTGTCTTGGACTGCATTCACGTACTAACACTGTGCAACAAAAGCCATGTCCCATGGTAATGAATGTTTTTGTAAGCTGACAGGGAAAAAAATGCTGATAATTAGTAGGCTGAAAATACAGGGAGGGGTATGCAGTTCTAATCTTTTCAGAGGAGCTATTCTGGTAATCTACATTTGTTTGGTGATGACCAAGAAATGTAAAGTTTTTCGCCATTCTTTTCATTGTCTGCCAGAGGATGCGTGATCAACAAGGAGACCTTAGTAGCAAAGGGCCTTGCAAAACACATTTCCATGGTACTCAAAAAATTCAATTAAGAAGCTCCCAAGTATGTGACATCTCAGCTCTTCTGTGTTATTTCATTCCATCTGGCCTCCTTTATATACCTAGGGTGCTCTCAGAAAGAGATCCCTATTCAGCTCTGTCCTTCTCATTTCAAATGGCACGTGCCAGCCAGTTTGTATGTTAAAAGGATGTTTGTTAAACTTTGTGGGCTCGTGATCCACACTCCAAAAAAGGTGATGATCATAGCTGATGTGCTTAACATAACATAACCCATTAGGAACAATTACTTCCTAATTAGTGTTAGACAGCACATACACTGACATTTCCTCTGATCCCAGTTGGGAATAGCAGGTTGTTTTTTTCCCCCACAAGCTGATAAGACATCTGATAACTGATCCTGGAGCCAGCTGGCTCCTGAAAAGTTGGTGGCACAGCTCTCCCACCCAGAGCTACCAGCCGGAGCAAGGTGATGCCACATGGTGCTCTGCCCTGGCGAGTCAAGCCTGGGCAGTCTGAGCTGATGGTGTAGACATTATTGTTTACAGGCTCCCTGAGCTCACAGCCAACAGATCTTCAGAAGTTGCCCCGGAAAACTCCAAGGAAATTTCTCAGCACTAGGGACATAATTTCTGCGGAGAGGGGAGCTTTTTGGGGAAAACATGCCAAACTTTTGTCTCCTCCCCTCTTAAAGCCCAGACAGTGTGAGAGCTAAAGTCCGTTCGTGGAAAGCTTTGCCCATAGTAATTCCAGTTGGGAAGGGCAGCTTCTGGAGGACTCAGTCTGTGCCCTTGCACTGGGTATTGGAGATTGGATATTGGAGTCTCCTGCCAGCGTCCAGCTTTAGGGCCTGTGGGGAGCCTCTGGAACCATCTCTGAAGTATCCCAGCAGTGCCAACCCTGCCTGACTGATGCCAAGTAGGTAATGGTGTTGTGGTCCTCTTCTCAGGGGGGCCCTGCCATTGCCTGCCCCGAGGGCAGGCAGTATTGCTTACTTGAAGCTCTGCCTGTCTTTCAGAGGGGATGAAGAGGAGCCATGAAACAGCTGAATACCTGTTCCTCGGTCTAGCAGAGACCTGTTCTGCTGTGTCAGAGCCATCCTCCTGGAAGGTATTTGGATGTGGTTGTCCCGTGAGTGTCTGATGGGACTCTGAGACTTACTAAGAAAAGCGGTAGCTTTGGTCTAGGGAAAATCTGAAGTCTACCAACCCAGGAGATGACAATGTCATTGCCAGCTCTATGTTACATGTTGCAGGGAAGAAGGCATTGCCAAGATATTTTTTCCATGGCGACTAGTGATGTGGGAAGACAGAAGCGTCCTAATTGCCAGAGAGTGAGCAAGCAGTGGGAGCAGGTAAACACAAACAGGATGCTCCAGATTCAGCAGCCTTGTCTCTGAATTATGCTGTGACACTCTTCAGTCTTTGCTTTATTCAGCAATGCAGAGAAGAAAGTCATTTGATCTGTGTGGACAGCACAGTGTAGCCAGCAGGAATCCATTATTTTCTTTGCTGCTCATTGGAGATTAACATTAATTGATGGTCATTAGCTGAGAAGTGTCTCTAATCAGTCAGCTTTTTATCAAGTTTTACACCCATCCATTCTAGAAATTACAGTCATCCCGTCTGCCTTGCCATCACCCATGGCAGTTGCATAAACCAGAGAAAGACATAACCTTCAACCCCTCTCCCCAAACAACCAAACCCACATTATTAGCTATCCTTTTTTCCTAGCCATCCATTGGACTGCACAGGCTGTCTCAAGATTTCATGTAAGGACGTAACAAAATCCTGCTTCAGAATTGTCCCCTTTGAATGTCTAAGAGTGATGCTCAAATTTAACAATTTAAGCTGCAAATTTAGCAGATGCATTTATAGTTATCATGAGGAAATCACAGTATGATTTCCATACAAATACCTGAAAGCTTCCAATCCCAACTGTCCTCTGGCAAAAGCAGTTGAACCATCATGGCCTTGACATCAGCCAAGATGTGTGGCCCGTGATAGCGGGTACACCATTCACTAGATTTTTACCACTACCAAAGTTCAAAAATCAGCAAGGGAGAAGCTGGGTTCCCAAAACATGAAGTAGTTATACCATGTAATAACAGGAGGGGGAAAGCATGAAAGGCAAACCTTTGCTCTCACGAAAATCTTGTGGGATCTCGGCGTTATGATAAGACAGAAAACTGTTCACTTTGGCAGGTTCTGTCTGCAAGATCCCCAGACAGCAAACACAACAGGAGCCAATTGACAACTTCAGTAGGTTGCCAGGATGTGTCTATCCTGGCAGTGATGTTTGCAGAGAGGGTCAATCATTCCAGCTCACAAACATACAGAAAGAGTTGAAAGAGTGAGTGCACCTGAATTATGGGGATATTTACTGTTGTATGCAGGTTGTAAGAGTCTCCGGCTAAAAGCATATGTGCTGTTCTCCTCAGCAAACAGCTCAATTTATAATTAATATTAGAAGACATTTTTTAATGTGGTGATTTGTTAGGGACCTATTGCATCTGGGAAAAAAATTTCTGTGATTCAGAAAAAACCCTGTAGTGAGTATAATTTTAGAACTAGCTGCTTAAAGGGAAAGTTAACATAATACGTAGGAGGACGGCAAAACATTAACCAGCTGCTTTCAGAGAAAATTCTCATATTTTGCCTTAAAAGATCATTCACATTTCAAGGGATGGATCACTAAAGAAATTTTGCCAGGACTTAGGCGCTTAATTTAGAGGAAAGGGGCAGTGTTTCAGACATGCTTTGCCTGTGAGTTCTGGTGAGCAGTGACTCCCACGCCAGCACAGAGGGTCTTGAGGGACCCTTTTCTTGCTCAGGCTTTCTGCACCGACAGTAGTGACCTTATTTATGTCTCTGAAACACTCTCTGTTGGTATCGACCTCTCTGAATGGAGAAGGACCCTGGCTAGGCCAATATACCTTATGTGAGGATGGAGGTGTTTACGGTAGGTGCCTAAGTGAGATGTCAGGATGGGAATGAAACATTTACAGAGCACATGTATGAGTCCCCTTATAGTGACTCCCCTCAAACATTTCTAGGGCACCGTTCATCTCACCTGAAGGTAGATCTCAAAAAAAGAGCACGTGCAGTACGAATGCTCGCTTATCTCCATGGTACAGCAAAGGGGAGACTAGACAAGTCACTCACTGCTCAGACACATACCACAGATATCCAAAGTTAGACGAGATGACTTTCTTTTGGTCTCTGACTCTGAAAAAGCCTGTTCCTGTGCTGGCCAGCTGCTCTCCCACACCAGGAGAAACCAGCTATAGTTTTCTACAAAACCCTTTAGAGTAGTGGCTTGGCACTGTGTGAGAAACCATTTGGTTTGCAATGGTTTTGGAGGAAGGGAAAACTTCAAGTTTTTCGTTTTGGCAGGGTGCTGGTTCACAGGCTTTCTTCCATTTGTCAGTACTTCTTATTCTTACAGTAAACAACTGTGACAATAATAGGTGCCTGACAGCAGGAGTTAAAAATTGTTAGGATGAAAACAGAGTAAGCTTCTTTAAAAACAGTCGTACATCATTTGATATATTTTTACACACAAATGAGATCCACTGCTATAGAATTAACCCAGATGTGAGATCTGTGGTTTTAGGCAAATGGAAGGTTTTGATGAAAAACGGAGATATTAAGAAGCGATAGAGATGAAGACGGGGGTGGAGTTACTTGGGGAAGGTTTCTGCATTATCCTTTAAGGAGTCTATGTGCTCAGATGGTGTGTTAGACTTCTGTACCTTTCTAGCATGTTTTTATTATTTGTAGTGTTATAACATTTACAGGTTCCAGCTGAGAGCTGGGAGTATCATAGTAAGGGATGCAGACCTCAGTGAGAGAAAATCCCTCTCCTCCCAGGAAGCACAGCTGACCTGGGAAGGGAGGGAAGCAAATTAACGGAGAAGAGACGGCCCTACCAATATTATGCTGAAGGCCAGCCAGAGCCAAGAGGGGAGCTGATGTGTTCTCCTTCCCTTACACCTCCACTTGATGGTGGGGAGCTCCAAGTGCTTTCTAAAGCATCCTATTGAATCCCCTTTTCCGTTACCTCGATCTGGTGCTGGCATTCAGCTTACCTCTTGTTGACGCGGAAGTCACAGACACTGCACACAATCAATATGATCAAGCAGATGCCACTTTATTGCCAAGATAGCTCGGTTTATATGTTCATTCTAGTTACTGTTCACACATAAGCAAATTAGAGATTGGTTAGCATGAGCTGTCCACGCGCCTAGTTACACCTAATGATTGGTTATAACAACACTGTACACGCCCATAAACATAAGGCATAATTGGTTGTATTAACTAAAACATGCGAAACTTGTCTCAGTCTAATTGGTCAAGATAAGCTGCCGAATTGAGGTTCTTTGTGCCAAGTTCCCTTTATCATGGAATGCGCACCTGTGTTCTTCTAATTGGCATCTTTCTTTTTTTGTCTTCTTGTTTATTCTGTTCAAGGCCTTCTAAAGGCGTCTGGAATGCTCTTACTACCGTTAGCTAAATATGTGTCCACAAGCAAAGCATCCTTGAAGTCTGCTGCCTACAAAACATCCTTGGCTCACAAATTGATCAATTCCATCGAGTCTGGATTGTTCACTATGTGACCATTACTTTCCAAGTATCCCACAATCTCTGAGGCACCTACTCCATGCAGAAGAAGTATGGGTTGGAGGAAACCCTGGCTTGTGACTTATGGGTCTTCTGAGCTAAGAAATACTGAGTCCTGGATAAAAGGCACTAATGAACCCTTCCATTGGGAAGAGAAATCTCAGAAGGGTTTGCCTAAATCATTCACAATAGCTGGGAAGGGGAAGAGAATATGTAGTTTTCACGTAGCTAGAGACAATCACTCATAAGCTTATATTTTCTGGATTAGACATTAGGAAGAAGATCTCTCTCATCCAAAATCAGGCTAGATAATTCATGCTCTAGAAGAGCCCATTTCTCTGTGATGACTACAAATGGGGCCTGGAGGTGTCTGACTCAGCTGAAGCTGTCTGTATTGCACACTTGACAGCTTGTGGGAGAGAGGAAGAAATTTCAAAGGCCAAATGCAGTTTATTCATGAGTTAGGTGTCCAAGTGCCTGTGATAGTCTTTGGAGTCCAAGGGCTTGATTCAATCACCTTAATGATGGAATCTGGTGCTGCTGGAGATTACTAAGGCTGTCTGAAACATTCATACAAGGCTGGCAGAGATGACACCTGCCCCCGGGACACCTAGGACCTTCTGGATCAGCAGCCAGGCAGGATGCTCTACATCATCTCAAATAACACCCAACCCCTCTGTTCAGGGAGATGGGCCCTAGGCCTCCATGGGCTAGGAAGGTGAGGCATGGACGCTTATTCCACTGCACTGCGGTGAGATGAATCCACTTCTAAGGCAATGTTGGTTATGAGCCACTCTGTTACCCTGCTCTGTAGACAGTCACAGTCTTAAACTTAAGTCTTCCAGAGAAGGTACCATAAATGCTCCAGTGTTCTGGGGGACTTCAGTTCATTCACTGCTGTGCTGATCGAAATAGCGGTCACTAAAAGTAAGCAATAAAGGCAAAATTCACCAGGTTTCATACACGCTTCTGCAGTGAGCAAGGGCTGAATGTCCCCCAGCATACCACTTCATCTGAAGAAATAGCACCTGAGTGTTTCTTCTTTGCTCTCTCCTCAGCATCCCGCCTTTGAAATCACACTCTGTCTTGTCAGCCTGCTCCTCTCCTGGGCTTCCAAGCAGCTGGTCATGTCGGAAGAGTAAAGCTTAATTGCTTTGACTTTGACATAAGTATAAATGCACAGGAAGAAAGGGGGGAAAAAAGGAGTCATTGCTCTTCAGTTGTTAATATCAATTCATAATAGCTAAAATGAAGTAGTATGATTACATTTAAAAAGAGATTTTTTTTTTTTTTTAATAATCTCTCTCAATGGAAACCTTAATGGAATATATCTTTTTTTTTCTTTCCTTTTTTTTTTTCCCCATGGGTGGCATAGCAGAAAATCATTATTTTCTTTCCCAAACAAAAAGACTTATTGTGCAAAATCCTGACTAGTAGAAAACATCTATTGTTCTGTGTCACTGAAGGTATTATTTTATGATTAAAATTCTTTGTTTTTAAAAGATACAGCTTAAAAAATTCTTTGTTTTTAAAAGATACAGCTTACTTAAAAAAAGCATTAAGCTCCTAACTTAACTCTTTCATGAGACAAAGATCTTCCACATCTCTGATAAAAGGGATGGACATAATCTTCTTGATGCAGCCTGTTCACATACATGGTGTGGATGGATTTTTTGTTTGTATGTTTGTTTGTTTGTTTCTGTTGGTGCCCAGCCAGACCTGGCTCTGCCTAGCCAGAGGTTTGATTTCTCAAGCACTAATTCAGACTGCTGCAATAGCAGGGAATTTGCAAGAAAAGACAATGTTTGTATTGCTTCTCATTGTTCGGCATTACTGGAAATAAACAGGGATCGCTTTTCATCTGCTGCTGTCCTCTGTGGCACTACATATACTTAATGGTAAACCTTTATTCTTGGTTAGGGTTCCTGTTGAACACAATGTCCCCAGGAGTTGGATTATCTAAGAATAAAGCCCACTTCTCTAAGTGCTGAGAAAGTTACCCCATTAGCTATTTAACTTTCTAGTTCCTTAACTAACCAGTAATTCAGGGTGTACTGTTTCCTTACATCCATTCCCCAAACCTTCCCACTAGCTTCTTAACATTACCCTTTGTGGGAAGACACTGTTCTAGTCTAATCTGGCAAATGCAGAGTGCATTGTGCCCTTGGGAGAGGTCAACTACTCCCTTCTTACGGAGCTGGACAATAACACTGCAGGGTTAGTGTCCCCAAGGCTGGGCTAGCAAATAAAATGGGCAAGAGGCTGCTCCCTAGCTCTGACACCCTCTGGCATGTTCTGACATGTGTATATATAGCTAAACCCTTTTCCTCACCTGAAGAGGATGACTGTGTCCAAGCTACCTACTGGGGATGTGGCCCACCTTTGTGCTAACCTTCAAATGGTGTCTGGAAGTTGTGTGGGAAAGAGCAAGCTGACCTGACTCATGCTTGCTGCAAAGTTTGGCGAGGTGGAACTTGAAGTTTCCCAGGGTGTTTTACCCAGACATCATTCCTCTGATATGTTTCCAGCTGGTGCTGCTTCTCAGCAAAGACTACATGAGTTGTGTGTGGTTTGGTAGAGCTGAGTGAGATTACCCAAATGTGGTTGGCTATTTTTACAGAGAATATTTCTATTGAAATATTTCTGTCTCTACTATCACACTCTCAGCAATTTACTTCAGTCTGTTATTTTCTTAAAATTGTCTTTCCGCATCCAATTGTCCAATTGTAACAGCGGGGGGGGGAATCCCAGAGCTGGCATGTCTTCTCTTCCCATCGAACCCAGGCAATTTTATCCTAAATAGTGACAATGTTAGATTCATCCCTGCTTTCAGCATGGCCAGCCTGTGAAGAGCATTTCAAGGAGTAAGTTGTGTGCCATTAACGTTCTGTAAGATGACTCAGAGAAGTACATAACTTAGCAAAGAGCTGGAAACTGCTATTGCCAAGCAAGGTGCCTGCCACCTTTACCAGCACCAGCAGTGGTAGCCATGGGTCCTTGGAATAGAGTTTATTTGGTCTGTGCTGATATTTAGGTGTTCTGAGTGTATATAATATAAAACCCAATAAAATATATAAAGTTGTACATTCTGAACATATGTAATAGACTATATATATATGCATATGTGGTATATAAGAACTAGAATTGTCACTAACCAATCCATAAAACAACCAGTAATGATGAACATTTCATCATATCCTTCCTCTTGGATGAGATAAGCTACCGGAGTGTACAGGATCTGCTGTCTTCTCCTCTGAATAATCTGCCCTTTGGTATCAGAGTTTGGCCAGGTAGCTTTCCAGCAGCTCAAGCAGCTCCAGTCCCCTGATCTCTACGCTCCCAAGAGGGGAGAGTTTGTGCAAGGTGCACCCCTCACCTGCTCTGTTCTTTTGAGCATGTCCTCCCAATACGGAGAGGTGGATACCGGGCAAACTCCCTTCCACAGGAGACTAGAATTTTCCTTGAGTAACAGGGTGAAATTCTTCCCAGTTCTCTAAAGCAGTTCTGGAAATGTGGAAAGATCTTTCCTAAAAGATACTGATCCCACATCCAAAGCTCTGATGATGTGATGATCTGAGAGGCAGCGGTTACGTTGCTGACCTCCTGCAACATCATTTTTTTTTCCCTGGAGAAGTTTTATACATTCAGGTGCTGTGTCTTTATAATTTTCCCATCCCACCTCATTTATCCACCTATTGCACCTTATCAGATCCTGCCTCACGATCTCTCTGCCTCTGGGCTCTCCTTGTTCTGCTTTCCTGCATGATGCTTAGCACAGCGCAGCTCTGATCCCAGCACCTTCTGAAGGTGCAATAGAACTAAACAAAACTGTGGCATCATTTGGAGCACTCTCTAGTCCTGTGATGCTGAGGCCATGTGCATTCTTCTCAAATGCTTTCACATCAGCGATAAACACAATGTAAATGGGCAGATAGAAGAGCTTCATAGAATCATAGAATGCTTTGGGTTGGAAGGGACCTTAAAGATCATCTAGTTCCAACCCCCCCACCATGGGCAGGGACACCTTCCACTAGACCAGGTTGCCCAAAGCCCCATCCAACCTGGCCTTGAACACTTCCAGGAATGGGGCATCCACAGCTTCTATGGGCAAGCTGTTCCAGTGCCTCACCACCCTCACAGTGAAGAATTTCTTCCTTACATCTAATCTAAATCTACCCTCTGTCAGTTTAGAGCCACTACCCCTTGTCCTAGCACTACATGCCCTTGCAAAAAGTCCCTCTCCATCTTTCCTGTAGCCCCCCTTTAGGTACTGGAAAGCTGCTCTAAGGTCTCCCTGGAGCCTTCTCTTCTCCAGGCTGAACAACCCCAACTCTCTCAGCCTGTCTTCACAGGAGAGGGGCTCCAGCCCTCTGATCATCTTCGTGGCCCTCCTCTGGACTCGCTCCAACAGGTCCATGTCCTTCTAATGTTGGGGGTCCCAGAGCTGGACGCAGTACTGCAGGTGGGGTCTCATGAGAGTGGAGTAGAGGGGGAGAATCACCTCCCTCGACCTGCTGGTCATTGCAAGGTCACAGTCACAGCCATGCACACTCACAGCTCTGAAAAGCATCACGTAAACTAGTGAACACATTAGGTTGTATTGGATTCACCGGAACTGAGTCACCCGAAGCAATAAGCTTGTGAAAGGAAGTACAATTGCATTTTTAATGCAGATATCACTAATTACCATTTAGAAATTAGTTCCCTTCACTACAGACTAACCCTTATCATTCTCTGTATCCGATTAAGATGAAGCCTGGTAGATGGAAGAGGAACTGGGAGGTCTGACCCAGATAGCTGTTAAGCCTAGTTTAGCTTAATTGCAGATTATCCTGGTTTTGGCTGGGTTAGAGTTAATTTTCTTCTTAGTAGCTGGTACAGCATGGTTTAGATTTAGCATGAGAATAATGTTGATAACACACTGATGTTTTAGTTGTTGCTAAGTAGCGCTTATCCTAAGTTAAGGATTTTTCAGTTCCCCATGCTCTGCCAGCAAGCAGGTGTACAAGAAGCTGGGAGGGAGCACGGCCAGGACAGCTGATCCAGACTAGCCAAAGGGATATTCCATACCATAGAACATCATGCTCAATGTATAAACTGGGGGGACTTGGCCAGGAGGGACTGATGACTGCTCGGGGACTGGCTGGGCATCGGTCAGCTGGTGGTGAGCAATGGCATTGTGCATCACTTGTCTTTTCTTGGGTCCAATTTCTCTCTTTTTGTTATATTCCTTTTAATTGCAATTATTATTATTGTTATATTATTACTACTATTATTTTATTTAACTTATTAAACTGTTCTTATCTCAACCCACAAGTTTTATTTTTTTTCCCCTCTCCATCCCATGGGGAGGGGGGAGGAGTGAGCGAGTGGCTGCGTGGTGCTTAGTTGCTGGCTGGCGTTAAACCACAACACAAATGAAGTGATTAATTGAAGAATTACATTAGAGATTAAATTTTACCCTTGGACTTCTGCTTGCCTGCCAAGGAGATGTCTCCAGACCTTGTACAGGCAGATGAACATGGATTTCTTTTTCCCTGGGGCCTCCTGGGACTGGAAATATGTTGCAGTCTGGAAGGTGGCAGAAGAGCCCTGAAAACTTTGTATTTCCAGAAGAGAAAAGAGGGAAAGACCAGCTAGGTCTGAATAAGCAAGCCTGCGTCCTAGGGGCAATATGGACTCAGCACTTCCCAGGATGACTTATCTTCCTTCATGGCTCTGTCTTTCTGTGTCTGGAGCTGGGGTACACAGATTGTGTCTGTTTACATGGATCTCAATGTAATGAATCAAGGTCTTCTCAGGGGTCTAAAGTGGGGTCCCCCAGGTATTGATATTGGGCCAACTCTGTGTAATATCTTTGTAAGTGATCTGGATGATGGGATCAAGTGTACCCCGACTGAGTGGGGAAGTGGACACTTTGGAAGGGAGAGCCACCCTGCAGGAAGACCTGGACAGGCTGCAAGAGTAGGCTAACAAGAACCCTAAGAAGTTCAACAAAAAGACAAATGTAAGGTCCTGCACCTGGGAAAACATAACCCAGGAGTTCAGCGCAGGCTGGGATCTACCCAGCTGGGGAGCAGCTCTGTGGAAAGGGAGCTGGGGGTCCTGGTGGACAACAAGCTCAATATGAGCGAACAGCGAGCTGCTGCGACAAAGCAAGCCAACAGGATGCCGGGTTGCATCAACAAGGGCATCACCAGCAGAGATAATGAAGTCATTAAGGCACTCTACTCAGCGCTTGTCGGGCCACACCTGGAATGCTGTGCTCAGTTTTGGTCCCCGCTATACAAAAAAGATGTGGACAGGCTGGAGAGGGTCCAGAGAAGGGCCACAAAGATGATCAAAGGACAGGGAAGCCTGCCATATGAGGAAAGGCTGACAGAACGGGGTTTGTTCAGCCTTGAGAAAAGAAGGCTTAGGGGAGACCTTATCACCATGTTCCAGCATTTGAAGGGTGGCTACAAAGAAGATGGAGACTCCCTTTTTACAAGGAGTCACATGGAAAAGACCAGGGGTAATGGATACAAGTTACTCCTGGGGAGATTCCAATTGGACACAAGAGGAAGATTTTTCACAATGAGAACAATCAGCCATTGGAATAATCTCCCCAGGGAAGTGGTGGATTCCCCAACACTGGACACTTTTAAGATTCAGCTGGACAGGGTGCTGGGCCATCTTGTCTAGACCATGTTTTTGCCAAGAAAGGTTGGACCAGATGATCCTTGAGGCCCCTTCCAACCTGGTATTCTATGATTCTATGATTCTGTGATATGTAGGCTGGGATAAGCTGCCCAGTTGTGGGCTTTTTTTGGGTTTTTTTTCATCATTGGTCTGGGTGTGTCTAAGCAGTTCAGCCTTGTACAGAACTGTATGGACAGTGCTTTAAAGACCTTGTAGGGAGGCTTTTCTTTGTCTTTTCTCCTTTGGTGGCTTCAAAGCTGATGGAAGATCTTTTAAGACAGCCATTCAAGCTAAGAGCTTGTGGGAGACTTCACAGTGAAACAAAGTTCAGTCTAAAAATGTCTTCAGTCTAAGACTGAAGTATTTCATCTTGGTTTCAATGAACTTTCCTTAGGCTCTTAATTTCAAGCCTTAGGTGCTGGAATCTGTGAGTTTCCCAGCCCCATGCTGGTTTGCAGATAAGGGGCCAAGCGCATTGGGCCCTCACAACCTCTAGATGACTAATGAGACCAACGAGCATGCCAGCTTCTCTCAACACCTACAGACACAGGCAATTCCAGGCCACCAGAAACCCTGATTAATTTTTTGTTTGTTTGCCTAAGCTTCTGTTGACTTCCTTCTGAGTCAACACTGACCCCAGATAAAAATAAACATGAAACATTTTGCTTTGTCCCTGTCACTCCAACACATCACACTCACAGACATATATACTCCCTTCCCTGGCAAGCATCCTGGATTTCCTGTGAACTTGGGAAAACAAGGAAGCCCTGTTTTTCTGCCAGACTTAGCAATTGGTTACAATCTGTGCGACTGCTCAAAATCATGTTCGGTTTTGAAGGCTGAATAGCAGGTTCAAGGCATCTTCTTCAGGAAGAAGCAGCCTGTGTACCCAACAACTTGTCTGCTTTCTTTAGATGCACCAGTTAGTTTAATAAAAGATACTGTTTCTACTCACAACTCTTCTCTGGCCTATGAACTTTATTCATGACAGTACTTCTGTGGTTCCCAGTGCTAATATTAGACAATGTTTGTCTGTGAAGTACTAGCTGTCCTAAGAGAGGTTCAGCCTAGTTCAGGGACCCCTTTGCAGTATCTTAAGGCCAATGTAGGGTTTGTGGGAAGCTTATTACCTGTACTAGAAGGGCATGCAAAGCTTCAGCTTACAGTCCAGGCAATGTGACTTACACACACTTCTTAGCTCAGCACATGTTTACAAGCTTTTTTGGCCAGGGAGATTTGTTCCTTTATATTCTCACTGGTTGAAGAGCACCTATGGCTCCTGGCTTTGCAGTGGGGATAAAAAAAAGGATGAGGTGCACAGATGCTTGGCTTCACACCATGGATTTTGCTGGCTTTGTGCATTGATCCCGAGAACCAGCTCTGAACCTGTTGCTGGAGTGGGTTTGTGTAATGTAATGGATACAGAGGAAGGAAAAGCAGAGGCAGGTGGGAGTGGAAGAGGAAGGACTTTTATGTGGTTTATTACCCGATATGATGAGCAAGATGGAAATGGCTTCAGGAAGGCACTTATTTTTCCCCCCAAGCAAAAATCCTTGGGGTTTCTTACAGAGTCCGGTATTTTCAGCAATACAGATAGGATGGTAAGAGGCTGCTCAGAAGCATGAATGCTGTGCATGAACAGCGGAGGCAGAGGGGCAACAAAGCAGATGTTGGCATCGAGCTATGGAGCTCAAGTGAGGGAAAACACAGCTACTGCCCTAAATGATTGGGGTATGGGCCGCACAGCTGGCGACGGAGGCATTCTCCATGGCAGATGCACCAAATTCTGCCTCACCATAAGGATTCTGGGGTGGGATTATCTCACTGAAAGTTTTAAGAGTCTCTCCTGCGCAGATGAATGCCATGAGTTTCCTCCAGATACCAGGCAGGGAGTTCTGGGGACAGCTTTATCATTACAGGTGAGTGGGTTTTCGCCTGTCCCCAGGACACTTGGCATTTGGAAAAGACTGGGGACCTGGGTGACAGACCAGCCATTTTTTAACATCCTGCCTCAAGCCTGAGTACATTTTTCCAGGATGAAAATACAGATGGACACATGTTCTGCATTAGGCATCTTATTGTGCTGGCATTGTGCTAAATTTTGAGATATATTTAGAGAATGGAGGGATGAATACAAAGACGCTACTGAGATTTCTGAGAATTATATTTGAGAGTATTATGTCCAGGCTGTGGAATTTTGTTTTTTTCAGTGGGCTACTCTGTTATCAGAGCAACTCCAAGCCACATATCGCTTTTGATTGCACTTCTCGAGGAGATTTTACTGCTGTCTGTGGAGTCAGCATGGATCTCACATGCAACCAAGGACTGCCAGTGCAAGGATGTGCCCTCTAGGTCTTGCTCAGAAATGTGACAACAGAGAGCATCTTGGATAAGACCCAGGTTTTCTAGTGAGTGAGAAATGTGCTGGCAGCCATGAAGGTGAGACATATGGTCCCCCTTTCCTCCTTGTCTTCTCCAGCGTCAGTTGGCTTCCCTGTGTATTATGAAAGACTCATTGCAATTACAAGGTCAAAGATAGACTTATCAGCCTCCCTTCCTCTCCTGAGGCCACTTTTTTGTTCAAGGCACTCTGTGCTGAAAAGTCCAGGGAAAGACAGATACAGTTCTCAGTGGCATTTATTTTGGCATGGAGTTACTCAGTAGTACTGCTGCTGGAACAGTGCAATGGGTGAGAAAGCAATAGCCCAGCAGGAGATTATTAGTTGATTCCAGCTGTGTAGGTGTGAGGTATCACTTTGCTACCAACAGCCTTCAGGCTCTGGAGACTGGGAAGACAAGTTTAGAAATGTTGCTTCATTGCTGCTGATTGTTTAG
Organism: Harpia harpyja; assembly: GCF_026419915.1. NCBI lineage: Eukaryota > Metazoa > Chordata > Aves > Accipitriformes > Accipitridae > Harpia > Harpia harpyja. The sequence continues at coordinate 104,249,044 of NC_068940.1, forward strand.
TTTTATAGGGCAAGCTGAACTGTCAATATGCTAAAACAATCTAAAAAAACTTGCTGAAAAGAGTTATGAACAACATCAGATTCTGTAAAGCAGTGAGATATTTTTGAGCATCTTTTTCTGAGACGGTTTGACATTTTTAGTGGGGAAACTGGCTTCTGATCGGACAAGACGTGGGTGAAAGCTACTGCAAGGATGAGATAATACATTGCACAGCTTGTCAAATTCCCTGTTGATGCCTGCTTTGAGTCAGGATGGGGGAAGCATGGGGCTTAGTGTTTGGCTGGGCTTGTTTGCAAACACCTACTTGTGCACTCTGTAATGCAATGAGAAAGAGTTGAAAAAATTTTTGGGGGCTGAGAATCCACTGAGCAGCTTCGTGTCTCTTAAACAGAACGGTGGGAAATTACTCAGAGGGACACGACGGCGCCTGTGTGCTCATTCTTGGGAAAGCTGCAGATAACTGATTTACGAGTGTGTTTTGACATTGCAAACTCCTTGGAGAGCTCCTCACGAGGCCTGAGAGGATGTGAAGAAGGAAATAGGTCACTAGGAAGGGGAAAAGCTGGAGCCAGCTTGACCTGCAGAGGGTCTTAGTTTAAGAGGAGGGCTTGCAAATACAGTGGGAGTTGCCAGGGTTCAGGGGTCCTGGAGCTGGGGCAGTCAGCAGAGACATTGCAAACATGCTGGAAGTGGATCAGGGATAGCACATTGAGCTAGGGGAGAGACAGGCTGTCCCTCCCCATAACCAGCAGCAGCAGTTTCTAAACTGCACAGCAAATTTCCCAACACCGGTGCATGGGTAACGATACTCCCTCAGGAGGGCAGCAGATGGCTCGTGAAGCTATTTGGTCTGCAGAGAGGAGGACTGTCCTGGGAGCTGTGGAATTTTCTCTTTGATGGTTTCTTAGTGATCCGGACCCTTTGGTCCCTCCAAGAGTTTTTCAAAGGTGTTTTGAGGAGATGCCAACTAGGATTATCCTTAAGGAGGGCCTTGCAGCTGTCTTTTTGGACAGGCTAGAAGGAGAGATGTGGAATGGGCCAGGAAGAAGAAGACCAGTGCTTGCTTGAACTAGATTGCAGAACTTCGGTTTCCATGTCTGCAAGCAAACGGGGAGAGAACAGAAGACTCCAATCCCCACCAGTCCAATGCAGCTGATGGCCCCTCGAGTGCAGATCCTGTGGAACATTAAATTCTGCAAATCCTGCAAGGATTTCAAACTTGGTGGTAGATTGGGAGTGGCTTCTCAAAGCTTTCATGGTGTGAACTTACCTTAGGCAGGATGGGTCTTCTCTCATCTTTGCACTTCCTAGCTTCTTATAGCAGGCTACTGTCTCCCAGAAGATATAAGTGGAGGATCAGGAGGAGACAACGCTGTAGCACTTTGGGATGAAACCAGGCTGATCCTGGAATCTGTGATTATCCTACTTTGCTCTGGGGAATTCATGGGGGTGATAAACAGCTCCTGGATGGCAAGGAGTCAAGAGTGTGACAAGTCAAGCTTGGGAAAGGGATGTTTATAGAGAATGTCCTACTGCCAATGAGGCATTTCAGATGGGACAGAGGAATGCAGAGGAATGGCTGGTTTCTGTACGTATCTGTAATTAGTGTTCAGCATTTTGCAGTTTTCACTTGGTGCTTAGCAGTTTAATACATTCATTTTTGTCATTTAACCGTGATTCCTTTTAGAGACTCACCAGACTAATTTATGTTCCATTCTGATGTTTTAGTACTTGCTCCAGACAGCTAAATGGGTGATGTGTCAATTTGTCAGCTGTATAAACCAGAGAGGAGCCAGTAAGTCTTTCCCTCTTAAACTCCTGTTGTCTCTTTAGTAACTAAGCATCAGGAAAAACTCAGTCCTTTGCCTTGATGGGTGATTTCTTTGTTACCCTGATTTCTATGCGCTTTTCTTGGGATTAACTGCTGGACATCTCCAAGGAAGCTGAGTGTAAATACTGTGAATTTTCCTGCAAGTGGAACCTTGACCCATCCTTCCCTTGCAGTTTCCAGAAACATCCATGTTCTTGCTGTGGCTTCACAGTCAGGCTAGCTGGTGTCCCAACCGAGGCTGTTCAAAGGACTAAACGACAGCACAAATCCTCCATAAGCTCCTTGCACGGTCTCTGTTTCCTATACTGTCTGCATTCACATGGAAAGATAAAAAATATTTACACGATGTATTTTTATACATCAGAACAACATATTAGAACAAGCCGTTTTTTTCTGCGCTGTGTTGGAACTAGTTGCAAGCTACTCAAATGTTACTTTACTCCAAAACTGCACTCACAGCTTGGGCAGTGATGGACCACTGTGAGTGGGGAGTGAGTTTGCAGATTTTGTCAAGCTCTGGTTAGAGTCACTTGTTGAAACCAAAATGTTTCTGTTGGGATTGCCAAGGGCTTGCCCTGCAAACCGTAGGGCTGTTTGATCTCAGGACTTGTGTGCATGGGAGTGCATTGAGTTACATTTAGGCAATACTTCCACAAAGTTAGTTCTGGGCTCCTGATTGCTCCTCCACAAGGAAAAAGTCATGGAAAATGCAAACATCAAATGTTGCAATGCTGCTGGTGTCAGAAGGTGCAATGCTACCACTACTTTGTCGATCTCCCTGTACTGGATGTTGGTGGCCAATAGTTTATTTCAGACATGTTGGCTCTGGCTTCCTCAGCTACTGGAGAAACAGCTCCTTCAGTTGCATTGAATAGGATTATATTGTCAAAGCTGTTTATCTCTTGTTTTTAAAAAGTGAGTCAGGGAACAGTCTCAGAGGATGGAGGTGAGAGGGGGCTTATATTGTGGGTTTACTTTTCTCTCTGAAACACAAAGATTAGGCCAGTGTCTATCACAGAGCACAGAAACATAGATCCAAGAATAAACTCCAGCATGACCATTCCCGTTCCGCTGCCTGAAGATGGCTAGAAGACAGAAACATTGTTAAACACTGGAGTTAGGGAAATTTCTCTCACTTTGACTCAGCTAACAATGTTGTATTAAATTCAGAATGGAAATTTGAACATGGATCAAAGCATTATGACAGCTGCCAGCCTTTGTTATAAACTTTTCATTGGAAAAAGTGGTGGAGGAAGCACAGCTTATATATTGGTGGATAATGGATTTTAAATTGCACATACTGTCACACCGAAAGAGGTTGGGGATTTTGCTGAGAACTCTTGCTCTCTTTCTTTAGACAACAGTATGTTGATGCTCCAGGGAAAATGAGTTTTCAGGACCAGTTTCCTGGCTGCATTGAAGCCCCGTTGAACTGAAAATATTTAACAAGACCTTGAGCTGACAAAAAGAAGCCTTCAAGATTATTTTTCTGCCTTTACTGTAGCCTGAAGCCAGCAAAGCATTTCAAGAGAAGAAAATTGCTGCTACTCACAGTTTTCTGGCATGCGCTACTTGTGTGTTACAGCTATGCAGTTTTAGATTAGGCTGTGTTGTGGTGGTGGTTGCTGCTGTTATCACAGATTTGCTCTCCATAAGAGTCTTGGATCCTCAACTGTGTGTGGAGCAGGTTTCATGCGGACAGTGCACAACCACATCAAAAGACTGATCAGGAATGATTTATCTGACAACCTCAGCTAGATGTCTAAAGCTGGACTAGTCCCCCTTAGCTCCCTTCATTGCCAACAGAGAGAAACAGACACTTAGAGAGGCCTCAAAATCCCTTTCAGATGCTCTTTTAGGATGAGATAAGTCACGCTCTGGACTCTTGATGATGTTAACTAGCTCTCTGTTGACCACAAAAGGAGCATAGGGCAATTAACTAAAAGAGACTTTTCTACCGAAGATGAGTGCCATGAGCTGGATGCTGTGGATGCTCGTGCAGTATTTCATTGCCAAAGGTAGCTTGTGTCCAGAGTGGTAGAAATGACTGACTTTTGACAGAAGCAGGTTTTCCAGTTAAACCATCCAAGCAACACTTGATCATAAAAAATCCTTGTTGCTAGCAATTCAGTCAGCTATAGCTGTTACACATACCGTTGCAGAGCACAGCTGCCTGTTGGCTGTGATTACAGGGTTGAACATGGCAATCCAGCAGCAAGGTTCAACTGATGGATGGTAACCTTGTGCTCTTACTCTTAACCCACCTGACCTGCAAGTGAAAACCTGTGTTTGACCAGGCTGACACTTCATGGGAAAGAAAGGTGAGGTCAGCAGTGACAGCTCTGCTGATTTGTGAGTGACCAGAATGTAAGAATGCTGTGATTCCATCCTCTGCTCACCATGGTTTGGTCTGTGTTGTCTTCAGGACTGTCTTACCTCAGTGGTTTTTGGTTGTTTGGGTTTTTTTTTCTCCTTTCTTTTTCTTTTTTTCTACTTTGCTTCCAATTAGTACTGCCATGTTTTCTCCGATAATGAGCACTTTAGTGTCACCTGGCCTCTCCTGTGTTCTTCTCACACCGACAAATATTTTCTCTCTGGGAGAGCAGGGACTGGTAAGTGAAGTAGTTGCAGTGTAGCAGACACTCCTAAGTTGCTAAACCATAGTTTTAAATTGCATGGGCCAAACTATAGTGGCGTAAGTGGGGAAAAGTGACTCTGCAGAAGATCAGCATTGCTCGAATTTGTATTTCAGTGTTTCCAGATCAAATGCCCTCCATCCTCAGGGAATGCAGCCCTTTTCTAACTGGGGTGGTCATGGTCTTCATGATATATGCAGCATCTCTGGGGCTGGAGAAGGATCCTTTTGGCTAGGATGGGGTGGATCCAGTCACAGCCAGAGTAGTTCTAGCACCCTGGGTTGGATCGCTGGCATCTCCCGGGGCCAAAGGGTTTTAAGGGGGTATTGCAGCAGCTGTGCACAATGTCTTGAGCAGCGTCTCTGTTGCACACATTTCTGCAGGGCCAGCTCCGCACGGTGTCTCCCAGGACTGACCTCTCATGCAGGTGCAGGCACATTGACCAGCCTCTCTGCCATGATGATGAGGGCAGTCTCACAACCATGTGTGAGGAGGGGGCTTCCCTTGCCTTGGTGCAGGGAAGTCATCAGAAGTGGGCCTGGGCCATTCGAAATACTGAGGGACTCCCTGAGGTTACAAGAGGGAAATTTCCATTTGTCCTGAGGCAACGTGGCTTGCGGTGCTGCTCATCTGTATCTGTGCAGGTGAGAAAAAAATCATCCTAATGCAGATGTTCCTGTTCTACGAAGTTAAACCATGAGCCATAATGCTGTTCTTCATTGCCTAGGTTAGCAAAGAAAGGGGTAGCTCTGATTAGGATTTGGGAGACGTGGCTTCAGTTTGTTTCCTTGTCACAGACTTCCCACATGATTTGGAGTAAGTGACTGTGATATTCAACGGCACTGAGGTGCCTAACGCAGGCAGAAATAGGTACCTAAAATGCTCTGACCCCTTCGTGTGTCTCCACTTGACCTACAACACTTCGAAAACAGCACAACTCTGTTTCCAGGGAGAAACACATTAAAGGTGGTGAGGTGCTTGGGGACAATGCCAGGTCATGATCATAACAGATCTTGGCTCTATGGGGCTAACAGAAAAAGAAAAATGCCATGTGGAGGAGACTAAGAAGACGGTACAGTACACAGACAGGAGTCTCGATTCGGTTGCCCAGACATAGCATCTCCTACTATTGGAGATGCCCTAGGGTATCCCACCTGGGTTATCCTAGCTGGCTGTTATCTGTCATACCTTCTAGCTCCATGTGGAGGCCTCCAGTACCCTGGGGTATTTCAAATGGCAAAGAGTCCCCAGTTCCAGGTACATGAATTAAGCTCAGGATAAGACACAGTCATCTACAATATAGATGTCTCCATGCCTCTTTTACAGTCAGTGGAGATGGAGACATAGGATAGGAGCTAGGCTGCAACTCATCCTAAAGCAGATGTCTAAAACAAGGCAGATCATGCGTGTCTACAAGCATCTCTTTCTGTTCAGAGCACTCCCAGGTAACCCCTTCTGCTGTGCGCAGGACAACGCCTGCTCTGAGCCCTTGTTGCAGAAGACTCCTTCACAAAGAGATTATTCACACAAGCGCTTTAGTTCTGCTGGGATCCAGGTACCAAGCCTACACTCTGATTTCTTGGATCTGGGTATTTTACCAAGTAGCTGAGGAGGCTGGGAGACCTCAAGCCAGTAACAACATCTGGATTATTCATTAAAAAGGATGTCATCTCAGGTCTTTCCACAAAGATTGCTTCCCTCCAGCAAAACAGCAGTGACATTGGTATGCTGGGATGAGGCAGGACACACCTCTAAAATCTCAATGTACTTTCTCTTCCATGACCTCTATTCCACTGGAAGTCACTCTGAGATTAATTTGTCCAAGACATGAACTATTGGGAAATTTTATTTCTGCATTTTTTATATTTTTTTTGAACAGCCTCGAGCATTGTCTATTTATAGACAGAATAGTACCTTAGACACAAAGTACAGTCCTTAGTGGTGTTATTCAACAATAAATAACCTGCATTAATCAGAGATGAAATACAAGGTCACCTCTTTGTTCTGAATAACTTCTTTAATTTGACTTCACTCCACATGCTGTTGCTTCTTTCTTGAAAAAAACCAAAATATATAAATCTGCTTGAGTTGCTATGTTGCTCACTGTGTTATGCTTTGTATCTTGAAGTCCAGAAGAAGGTAACATGAAGAGAGGAATTTCTGCAGTGGGACCATTTTGTATTTAGTTTCAACAGTATTGCTGCAATGCTCAAAGCAGGATTACATGAGGGAAGTATTGTGTGACTTGTATACTTTGACCAGGCTTTATGCTGGTGAAGCTAGTACCACCATCTCCATACTTCCCCTGTATCCACACACAAGTGTATGCATGCACAGGTTGCCAACTAGTCAGGCCACCAGGAAAATTTACATTTTCTTATGGCAGACTCTCTCTCTGTCCATCCCCTATAGAGGATGCCTATGTACACTATGTTTCCTTGGTGCCTCAGGTAGATGGATACATAGACATGTAGATAGGGAGGAGGCACCTCATCAAAACAGTACAATATTGCTTTGTATTACTGAAGTGTGAGGTTGAAGTACAGAAAAAGGGCAGAGGGAGCATTATTTGTGCTAGATCTTACTCTAGTCCCATATATTCTTTAAATTAGAGCTAATTCCACAACCAAATTCACCTGTGATTAACACCAGTATGATTTGGAAATAATCCTATGGGTGTTCAGGAGATGTTTTGGGTGTACACTGATATAAATCAGAGCAGGATGATTCATTGGGATTATAATGGAGTAAAACTGTAGAAGAGAAGAGTAAAATACGAGCGTGACATTTGCCTCTAGTGGGGACTTCCAACTCCCATTGTAGTCCATGCAGATCTATTTCACACTGTGAATGGTACCAAGAACTGTTCAAATGGAAGGGCTTCATTCACTTACCAGCACGTAGGCATTCCCTGCCATTTAAGACCTCCTGAAATATTCCTCATGGCCTCTGGCTGCTTCCCCTGAAAGTCCACATACAAGTCCCATGTCATATCGGTTAGCCAGGAGTATGTCTCATGCTCTTGCGCATCTCTTATGGCAGGAGACACCCATATTTTGGCAAGAAGAGACAGAGGGAACTAGGTATTTACAGGAAAAAACAGCACTCCTGCCGTCAGCTTTTGTAGAAATGGAATGAAAAAGAGACAGTAAATAATGAGGTTTTTGAGTATCTGAGATTTTTTTTTTTTTTAGTTAGAGGTTGTTTTACCCCTACTGTTTCCTTTGAGGATAGATATTTTCAATATTTTTTTCTTCTGTGTACTTTTGTCTGTGTAAAATTTCAGTAATACAGTTGGTAGCATAAAATAAATATTTCAATGTTCAGCTTTGCAAAATAAATTTGTAGTGACAGTCTGATTCAGGAGATGTTTTCCTCTAGAAGGATAATGATATCATCAGTAGTTTTCTCCTCCCACTTATGCCACTCTGGATCAAAAGGAGCTCCATAGAAAACAATAGACATGATTCATCCTTACATTATGCTAATATAAAAGCGAAGTGGTACACCAATGAAATAATCCCAGTGGATTTAATCAGGTTCAGAATATGGGTCATTTCAATTCACTAGTCACTGAGGCTCCCTTTACAGTAAACAGAGAAGCTGATGGTATAGTAAATGGAGTCCACTGTGCCTTGGGAAGGTGTCTGTAAACTGAAAGGTGAGCCATGGCCTCAGAGTGCCCATTCCTCTCCATTGTGTTGAGTGAGCACCTCAAAGGTAGATTTCTACATCGTGGACATCCCGCATGAGCTGAGATGAATCCTTCTATCCACCACCTTTGCCTCCAGTATCTGTAGGATACATGTCCTCATTGTATCTGCAGTAAATGTTGGAGTTTGGCATCCACAGGGCACGACCACATCCTAAAACAACACAAAATTGGGTTAAACTTACTGATTTTAGTTTATCCTATCACTAGGGGCCAAAAAGAAAGAGGAAATCAGGGCACTGGGCCCTTGCAGGGCACTAAGACTTTTTGCATGAAGACTGCAAAATCTGCAGCATGATTTCAAGATTTCAAGGTTTCAAGATTTCTCCTGGATTTTCTTCCTGGGCTCCGGGAAGATGTCACCATGCTTTGTTTCATTGCTGTGCATTTACCTTGAAACTCGCTACTTATCCGCAGAAAGCACAAGGCATTTTCTGCCTGCCAAATCTTTAGGAAAGTGTTTCATGAGACAGCAGCAATTGCTGGAAGAATATTTGAGGGAGGTTTAATAAGGGTGAACTTACTGTGCAGCCTTTGCTTTAGCTGAGATACAAGTAAGGATGCACTCCTCCCGACTTGGATACCCAGATAGAGACACATACCCCCAAAGAGGTCCTTCCACTGAAAACCAACCAACCAACTAAATTTAGAAAAAAAAAAAAAAATCCACACCAAGAAAACCCAAGCTGTAGTGGGATTGTTGACTGATGATTAAATCTTAAGGAGCCCAGCAACTTGGTGGCAGCAGAACATAGAGACTGAACTGAGTTTGGGGTTAGAGAGGGTCTGCTTTTTACGTTATTTCAGCCCTCATATTAGTGTGCATTAATTGCCATTTCTTATCCCAGAACAGTAGTAAGAGCTGAATATTTAAGGCATTTGATATGCAATGGGGAAGATGGGGAAGAGTGTGTGGTACAGCCTCAGGAAAGCACTTGTTGCCATCTTCCACTCTTTCTTTGTTTCCTTATTGCTGTTCATGCAAAAAGAAAGAAGGTGACAAGAAGAATGGGCTCAGGAGAGGTGAATCGAGGGAAGTGCTATGCGTGTACATATTGCTCTTGACAGGGTTAGGACCACAGATGAGAGCATTTGTAGGAGGCACATGCTCACCTCTGTATGGACCCTTGTTTGACCCAGTACGGCACTCACTTCTTTTTTGTCCTCTCTTTCCTTACAGCCACGGGGTCCTGCAACAATGGAAAATTATTTTAGTGTGTGCATTTACAAATGTACTGTGGTCACATCTCTGCCTCCGGCTTCCCAGACTCCTCCTGTTCCCTGAAGCCTCCCCCACAAAAACATTTCAGAGCACCAAAGATGGGCTTGTGCCGTGGATTGTCTCCTGAAATAGCCATCTTTAACTACTTAAGGATCATAACAAATACTCATGTATCTCAGGTTGAGTGAGTAATATAAATTTATTTAGGGTTTTATTTCAATGTTAACCAGATTCTTCTGGCAAAAGCTTAAATTAAGAAAGGGCTAAATTGCACAGCGAGACACATCAAACTCCTTTTCCCACGTAAGAACGGTGGGATCTATTACGAAGGGTCACCCAAGAAGAAATGTCCGTGATGCCCTTGCTGATTTCCCCAAAGGAGGCTCTATGCAAGTTCTGCCGGTTTCCCAGGCTGGGCAGATGGGAGCAATGTCCCACCTGCATGCTGCTTGAACCCACAGGGGTGACTTGTCCTGGGACTGCTGGAGACGAGACCATTGGCTTCTCTCATTGCCATCTTCACAGGAGATGCTACCTTCTAACTTACTGTCATCGTTTAACTGCAGCCACCAGCTAAGCATCACGCAGCTGCTCGCTCACTCCTCCCCCCTCCCACTGGGATGGGGAGGAGAATTGGGAAAAAAAGTAAAACTTGTGGGTTGAGATAAGAACGGTTTAATAACTAAATTAAATAAAATATAATAATAATGATAATAATAATAAAAATATAACAACAATAATAAATGTGATGAAAAGGAATATAACAAAAAGAGAGAAATTAGACCCAAGAAAAGACAAGTGATGCACAATGCCGTTGCTCACCACCCTCTGAACCAATGTACGAGCAGCAATCAGTCCCTCCTGGCCAACTCCCCCCAGTTTATACACTGAGCATGACATCCTATGGTATGGAATATCCCTTTGTCTAGTTCAGGTCAGCTGTCTTGGCTGTGCTCCCTCCCAGCTTCTTGTACACCTGCTTGCTGGCAGAGCATGGGAAACTGAAAAATCCTTAACTTAGGATTGCTACTTAGCAACAACTAAAACATCAGTGTGTTATCAACATTATTCTCACACTAAATCTAAAACACACTGTACCAGCTACTAGGAAGAAAATTAACTCTATCCCAGCCGAAACCAGGACACTTGCTGACCAGGCATGTGTCTGCTCCAGAGGTTATGACACATCCTAGCCCAAAAGCTGAGTCAGAAAAGGCTCAGAGTTGCTTTTGATGGAGTTTTCTTTCTTCAGCCTCCAACCAAAGCCAGTGGTTTTACAATGGAAAACTGCACTGTAACTTTGGAATGTTTTCCTTGGCATTGTGTATGAGTTACAACCATTTTATAGCTTTTATTCTCATTTTTCCCCCCCCTTTCTGCTTAATGATACTAGAGAAGCAGGGGGCATAGAAAACAAACCGCAAAAAAAGCCCAAACTCAACTCCTCACCACCCTCTGCCTCTCTCTAAAGAAATATACATATTATTTTCCATTCCTGAGAAGTAATTTGATGATGGTGAACCCCAGCCAGTGCCATTTTCTATTATCCCTGCAATCACTCCTTAGGGCTGAGATCCCAGCATGTGACACCTGCTTGTACCACAGAAAAAACCAGCGAGCTCCTCTTTGTCCATCCCTTCATTACCTCACGATCATTGCTCTTTGCTGCTGTCTCCTCTCCTTACACTACCAGCTTGTGAGACGAAGCTCAAGCCGGCTTGTCTTGTTACAGCAGCGAGCCTACATCCATCTCGGTTTGCAAGTGTGCTGGTCTCTGCTTGCTGCGCTGTGCCGATAGTCATCGCAGCAGAAAGAGGCATAACCTCGTGGGTTTGCTCTCTCTTTTTCCTAGTGCTGTCCAGTGCTGTGGTAAAAGGATAAAATAAATAAATGTCTTTATTTAGGAAATGACAAAGAGAAGAAAACTGGGTGACTAATGCGGGATAATCAGGGCAGTTCAACTGCAAATGAAGAGCAGGAGGTACAGGAAAGGCTAAGTAAATACAAAGTGGTTTTCTTTGGCTTGATATGATAATGTGACATGGTACTTGTGATACAGAAGAGCCCACACAAGTGATTCACCTGCTGGTGTCTAGCACCTTTGGAGCCCTGCATGGCCTCTGGTTTCTCCCCCTGCCACCCCATGCGGACGTCTCAGACACCCTAGGCCATCTCAGGTGGCACTTAGCAGGTATGGTTAGACGAGTCAGTCAACCAGCTTCTGAGATTTAGCTCAGGAGATACCTGCTTTTAACCCACAGGTGTGTCTGAGTCAACCTCTGAGCTCCTCTTATAACCAGTGGGAATATTAATAGAGCCCATGGGGTGCAGGGAGCTGCTGGGGTCACCCAAAGGCAAACCCCTGCATGTGGACAGGAGCAACAACTCTCTGGACCGTGCTCACCGCATGGATGAGACCTCCACCGCCTACCGTGAAGCTGAAGACACCAGCTCCTCGGAGACACCTGCATACTGACACCCGAACTTAGGTGTCCTTCTCAGCCAGGAGAATCCTGATGGAGAGGTGTGAGTTTGACCTGCCCTTGGAGAGGGGTAGAAACTGGGATGCTCGGTACGCTGCTCCTGCAGCAGATTTGAGATGTCTCTTAGGCTGGGACACAGGCGAGCCAGGAAACCTCCTGCATTGTCATACAGCAACAAGACACTTGGGAAACCTCCACCCTTTTGAAAGCCCATTTGGAATCCCATGCAGCGAACGCCCTCTCTATGGTAACAGCTACGCACATTCGGCATGATCTCTGCAGAGTTTAAGGTGAGTCTTTCACATGATTCTGGATGCAGATGTTCATCTGGCCCAGGCAAACAAAAGATTCTCCCTTCAGCATGGGCACAGATGGGATGTATACAGCATACTAGAGGGTTATACAGACACTGTCATGCCAACAAAATTGTCTGTGTTTTACTGTAAAGTGTAAAATAACTGAGCTGAGACAGTTCGGTTGTTTGGGTTCTTGATTCAGATAGGAACAACTAATAAATAACACCATTCAAAATGATGCTGATGAGTAATTGATAGGGAAAAGCATGTGATCCTTCGTTGCTGAAACAGGGACCAGTAGGTCTGATGTATTTGTTTTTTAATTGACTTTGACTGCACAGGCTTTTGGTTTTATGCTGCAGATGGGGCTGCTTGCAATCATTTCGCAAGGAGCCTGTCCCATATGAATCATAAATGTCTTGTGGCTAGAAGCTGATATAATTTCAGAGTGTGTGGGAAGGGCTGATTTATTGAAGGAGTCACGTGATGAGTTTTAGGTCTGCAGCAGTTTGAGGCTTTCCTTTCAATCCTTAGGCACGCAGTGAGTTGGCAGGGGTGGCAGATTGGATCTGTTTCATTTTACATCTCTGCCTTTATGAGTTCAGCAGGAGGGGAACTGGATGCTTCCTAGAAGATTTATGATGTTGGCAACTTTGATAAAAGATTTTTATGCAACTTTTTCTCTTTATTGCTTTGCAAGCAACTTCCCAATACTTGTCAATGCTGACCAAAGCAAAAACGTTTTGAAAGCCTGTGTACACCAAGTGGGAGAAAAGAATGAGGATGAGCAAGCCAGCTGTTGTTAACAAGGTGAAGGTTAGCCTGGAGAACAGCACAAATGTGGAGATATATTGCTAGTCACAGATTTTTACCAGTGAGCGTGTAAAACATGCAAAGTGAGTAACTCTAATAAAATGAGAAAATGCAAATTGGCAAAGCTGAAACAAAACCTTCAAGCAACCTTATCGATTACAGCATTGGATGCTTGTGTCGTTGTCGTGTGCTACTTCTCCCAGGCAATGAAATTTGCAGGCACAGGATGGACCTCAGGACCAGTGCAAGAACATCACTTTCCTACTCCAACCCCAGGACTGACTATTTTCTGTGCAAACTCCTATTCCTTCAAACCGTTTAGTCTTTGCAGCATGTACTGATGGTAGCAGGCCATATACACTGTTTCTACACCCAGCCCTTGTTCTGCTCTCAACAAGCCTTTCCTTAGATCAACCATCTCTCCCCTCCTCTGGTCAGGTTGTTCACTAAATCATCTTGCCCAGTAGGTTGGTCCTTGTTGCTCCAGCCTGTGAATTGACTCCTTCTCTACAAGTCAATCACTGTTTCTCTGCATATCACTCTCTCTGGCCCATAGTCTCTTCACATCCCTGAAGAGCATGCTGCTGGCAGGATCATATCCAGTTGGGTTCATATTCTTTGCAGTCCCAATAAAAACTCATGCCCTTGTGAAACCAGCTGGAGGAGGCATCTCAGAGATGCTGGAGGCTTGGCAAAGGAAGACTTAGCTGTCTCTGTTCCGGAGCTAGCCATGTGAGAAATGAAGAGTACGATGCCAAGCAAGAATCAACAAATAAGCATAAAGTTTCTGGAAGAATAGAAACCATGGATAAAGTGAGCGGATGCTGAATTGGCTGGAATTCAGAGGCTTCTAGCTGAACTCATGGCAGTATTATCACCACACGCAAGGCAGAAAATGCTTCCAAGTTTCTCCCAAGGACTCACCTATAACCTCAAGGCAAACTGAGGCCAAAAGCAGCCACAAAAACACGTGGAGATAACTTGTAGGGTAAAACACCAAAATGCATTAGGATTGTAAGGGCTGTAAGTGATGCTTTTGGAAGGAAGAGAGTTTTAGAGCAGTTCAATGGAATAAGCAGCTGCTAAATGGACACCATCCATTTAGCCAATCCTTCCAGTTCTCTGGACATTCCCTTGCTTTTGATGGTCATTTTGGCTTTCAAAGTTTCAATGAACACCAGTGTAATGTGGTTTGGGGAGGACGTGCTCTTAGCAGGCTCCTCATTTTCTGATGGGGGAAGCTATCATCAGTTCTTCAGATGACAACTGGCTGCAAAATCCAGGAGAAAGTACCTTGAATGTTTTAAAGGGAAAGTGTGCTGCATACCACCTGGCAGGAGAGAGGAGGAGAAAGATTTTTTAAAAAGCTAAATTCCATTTTTTCTAAAGAAATCTACTCGTCAGCCAAATAAAACTTTGCTTTATTGTATGTGAAGAAGAGGGACTTATGTACCCAAAGCTCATTTACCTTTTCCAGTGGCGTGAATGAATCTAATAAAAGATACTGTCCTTAGTACGAAGCTGTACAAGCCAGGCAAGCATCTTTATGCCAATATGTCCAAAGCTGATGCAAATTTTAGAGCTTGAAATAAGTCTGTGTTTTGTCACATGCTGGCTGGGCAAGTTGGAGGGGAAACATAAGAATCATGGTCACTGAAGTGACAGATAGACAATTGCTCCATGGGCTGTCAGTGTCACGTAAGGAAAGTCACCCAGAAGAGTCCTGTTGGGAACTGGCAGTGTGTGGCACGCAGATAGACCGGGAGATGTGTTAAGCAGCTTTCATCTGTGATGTCTAAGGGAGAAAAGAAGAACCAGTAAGAATCATCTCCCATTTTTACAAGGTGTTCATCATAGGGCTAGAGTCTGTAGATATTTGCAGAAGTAATCTCAGTCTCCTCTGCTGATCCACAAATGCTGGAGAAATTGGGAAAACTAGAAGGAGGCACCAGGTAAAGGTCTTCCTGTGATTTGACATAGGAGTTATTTTTAAAATCCTTTTTTTTTAAGAATTTGGTCAATTTTAAAATAAAAAAGATAATTTTTAAAAATGTGAAATGCAGTTCTTAGTCATCAGTAACAGCATTTTGAACAACGTGTTTTCCTTCAGTCAAAATTATTGCCTCACTTAACCCAGTTTTGCAAATAGCTTCAGTTCCTGTGAAATTCCCTTTTGGGAAAGAAACATGAATTTGCTATCTATTGGAAAAATGTCATGTTGTTCTGGTTCAACAACCTAAACGGATTTGGTGATGGAGCTGGATATATAAATGGTATCACTTGCACATACTTACTTACCTCTGCAAAATGGAAACACTGCCTACAAAAAAATCTGAAGAAAGAAAAAAAAAAAAAGCCCACTCACGTAAATTAAAAAGAGCAAGTGAAAAATAACAGAGATTTTTTCCTCTATGTATTTTCATATACACCACCAGCAAAGAAATCCAAAATGGCTTCAGGAAAAAGAGCAGTGCTGTTCCTCCCACTTGCTCTTTTCCCAAGGTATACGGTATTGTGTTCAGAAGCTTGATCTGTGTCTTCAAAGCTCTCAGTAGGTCAGATTTAAATTATCAAAACAGAAAAGAAACCAATTGGTGCCTGTGATGATTAATTCTTTTGCATCGATGAAGGCATGGAGCTTTCTGCAGCGCATGGGGGACTTGGCACCAGCGGTTGCACTCAGCAGCTGGGCACTGCCGGCCGTCATGGCTGGTTTTGTTCACTGGGACACAGATGTGTCCAGCCAAAGCATGCTGAGGTCCAGGAGAGCCTTCCCATCCAGTTCAAGGGATATTTGCAGTAGACCAGTCAGACGTTTCAAAAAAAGCATGTATACACTGAAAAATACACAAGCACCTGTAAAGGTATTTACAAAGTCAATTAACCCTGATATGTACTCAACTCCACAAGAAGTCAATGGGAATTAAGTACTCAGCCTATATGGGAATGTTTGCAAATCCCATTAGGTGCCTATGTGCATGCTTAGAAGCCAAAACACATTTGGCCAGTAGCATGGAAAAATGTACATTACTTTGGGATGACAGTGTGTTTGTTAGCCAGCCACCTCTAACAGGGGCTTGTTGTTAGCACAATGTATACAACTCACACCTCTGATGGCTGTGCTAAATCACAGATGGACAATATTGACCCAGTATTTTACGGTAGGTTTCAGATGCCGATTGAGCTGTACACCTCTCAGATCATTACGTTTTTTTGTATTTTGGTATTGCACATCGAAAAAAGAGCCCACACTGTGTTAGTTGCTAGATGCTGTATGGAAAGCCACTGAGAGATGTCTGTACCCCAAAGGGCTTCCAGTCCAAGTGCTCAAGCTAGACAAATGCAGGGAGAAACTAATACAAGCAGATATGGAAAGAAACTTCCTTGAAGTGACATGAGAAGTCTACAGGAGAGGTGGGAAGAGTGCATAGGGGTCCGATTCCCAATCCAGCACTTGTTTTGGTTGCCAAGTGTTTCTTGGTCGGTGAGTTGCTCTTTAGCCATAAGACATCTTAAGTAAACAGAAGGACCAAAACCCCATGCATGCTCATATACATACATGCAAACAAATTGAAGGCTAATAAAAACCATCACTAGATATTCAAAGTGAACTCCAGCTTTCACTTGAGTGTTGTTATTGTGGCAAAACAGCATAGGGTGACGTGATTTGTGTTTGTTTTGTTTTGTTTTTTTTTCCCCAAAAGGTTATGCAATCCTTTTGTTAAAGAAAGGCTGCTCTTGGGATCCCTGGGAGCTACGAAACCATGGCAATCACCAGATCTCACAAACAAGCAGTTGGACTGGCCTTGTGGCCTGCATTACTTTGGTTGCATACTGCTCCTGAGTTGCCTCACCCTTGTGCTAGGAAGAAGCAATCTCTGTTTCAGACATCGGAGGTGATCAGTTAATGTGTCAGGACCCACCGGTTGGCAGGGCAGCTGATCGGTTAGCCTCTGGCTGAACCGCTGAGCTGTAAGTCAGCAATCAGTGAGCATCCCCAAGATCAAAATGAGTCAACTACTAAATCACAGGCAAGCCAGCTGAAGGACATTCGGAATTTCTACTGTCTAAATGTGCTTTCAGGCTGGATGTGGCTGGCCAGGATTGGGATGACCCAAGTTAACCACTATTCCCTGCGCAGCCTGGATGGGGCAGCTCATTAGCCACCGTGCCAATAATCAACACAGTACTGCTGGACCCTGAGGAAAGCATCCCTGCAGGGTGCTGGTGCTGTTTCTTATGACCTTGCCAGCAGCTTTATAATTTGTCATTTTTCCACCTCGGAAGACTGAATCACTCATTTGACATATGCCAATATCCAGAGTGCAATTAATTGGTTCAGCCTTTGACATGACCCCTTGCAGCCTGGGAGCGCAGAGGAAAGATGTGTCAAAAGGGTCAGAGGGTTCATTTCAGAGCCTTTGGAGACTGCTGAGCACAGATAGCCTTCATGGAAGCTGGCTTGCTCGTTAGCACCTGGGAAACTCATTAAAGTTTTATGAGCTCTTTTTTAAAGGTTTGGCTTCTCATAGCTTAGGGTCACTATAGCACTGCTCTATGGTAATTATACTAATCAGAAATATTTTCTTTCTACTACACTAATTAGCAAGTGGAGAAACTTAAGAAACCAATGCAGAATCCAACAGGACTATCCAGATGATGCAGGTTTTTGTTTTAACTACATATTTTGCCATCAGTCCATAATTTATAGATATGCTCTATTTATTTTCCAAAAGTTTCTCCTGAGATGCTTGTTATCTTCCAGCTCTATGGCATTAAATGAGAAAGGGAATAAAGTGAACTAGTCTATGAAAATTTGAAGGATTTATGTGAATCCTTCACACTCATGAACCGACAATATCCTTTCCACATAGGGAAATACCATTTTCTGGCTGGCAAACTCAGAGGACTGTAATCCCCAAAGTGCTTTGTTTCTCTCCATAGATTAAAAAGAAAGCCTTGTGGTGGCCCTCTGCAGAAGTAGGTACAAACACGGCAGAAAACAGTGAGGCTGACCAAAGACCAGAGTGGCCAGAAGCTGGCTACATCCCTTCACAACTCCTCTCTGCCCAGCCTCCTGCTCCACACTGTCCTGAGTGACTCAGCCCCAGCATCGAAACACATTTTCTACCCAAGACCCAT
Organism: Harpia harpyja; assembly: GCF_026419915.1. NCBI lineage: Eukaryota > Metazoa > Chordata > Aves > Accipitriformes > Accipitridae > Harpia > Harpia harpyja. The sequence continues at coordinate 104,267,179 of NC_068940.1, forward strand.
TCACTTGCGTACATCACCTTCTCTCATTGCAGAGCACATTACCAACGGTGTAATACGTAGCCAAGGTGATGAGTACTGCTGGAAGTCATAGCTATGTACCACGTACCATGGGTTAAGGGCTGTGCTATTCCTGCTCTCCAGCCAGCTCAGAGCTCATGCCATGCAAACTCCTCTTTCGTTCAAGGTGCCGTGAACATATCCATCTCTGCGCACACTGCAGTCAAATGCTCGGTGTTGGGGACAGCAAAGTTGTCTTAACGCGCCGTAAGGAAATCTTTCTGCAAGTCAAGGGGCAGCCAGGAAAACAGCACCATTTGCCTCAGCACAAACCTACCGATGATCCATCCCCCAAACAGCCTGCTGCAAGACTTCTTTATCTATTAAACAGGTGACACTTAGAAAATCATCCAAGGCATCACCCTGTTAGTCAGTGCCAAGATGTTCATAGTGGAAAAGGGGTTGAGGGACTTGCTTCCAGCCCCTCCAGACCTGGCAGGAAAGGAGAAGTTCTTCTAGAGATGTGGGAGCTTCACTGAGTTGAGTTTCTGTTCAAGTGTGAGGCTTTAAAAGGATGTCCAAAATCTTCTTTCTCATACTTGCTCATCTCAGGATGCTGCATTGAAGAGAGTTAGCAAGTGACCTTACTCTGAGGAGAAGCCTTGGCATCCCTGGCATCCCTTGAGCTTTTCCCCACACTGGGAAGAGTTGTCCAGGGGACACTGCCTATTTGCTGTGTTCATCCTTGTGACCCTCACCTGAAATTGGACCTCCACCTGACCACGGAGTGAGATTCCTTTTTTCTCTTTCTGGTCCTTAAGCCATACTGAGCTCTATGCCCTGGAGGCACATCCTTCCTTCTTCCAGCATGTAGGTGGTCTTGGTCTCGTGTCTCTCTCTTCCTCATCCTCCAGCAGACTGCTGCCAGGTTTTCCAGGTGACTGCTAAGAATGGCAAATCTTCATTATGTTCGTTCCTTGTGCTTTGACATTTTAGCCTTGAAACCTGTGCTACTGTGGTCTGATGGCCAGTACTGTCCATGTGTGCTCCACCAGAATGCTTGATACTAATGCTTAATGACCCTCTGTGCCAGATGCAGGGGATTCTTACTGGTATCTCCTAGGGGTCGGAGCTCAGTCTGGAAGCACAAGATGACAGAGGAGGCTAGGAAACCATGCATTTAAAATGAAATTTGCCATCTGATACAAGCCTCCATAGTGATTCCTCTGTATCAAACCCAATCCCTAAGCTGACATCCCTACATCCAAGGAACTGCAGTGCAGCATCACTGACTCCCTCAGGGAATAGTCAGGAGGAATCAATGTGGCGTCTCCACTGCAAGCTGGGACTGGAGATTTATTGCAAAGGAGGAGGGTGAAAAGATTTAAATAGTGTCAGAAGGAAGCAATTAGTCCAGATCCAAAGTAAGCTTACACTTGCTCTCAGATGCCAGTTGGCACATGCACTGGCTGCAACACTTAGCACTGCAAGCATTTTCCTGGAAGTGCTCTTATGAATTCTGTTTCAAGTACTTAAGTGTTTCTGGATGTTCATTTCCATAATGATTCACTGAAAACAAGAAGCCTTGTTTTCTTCGTACATAATATGTTATAAATCAAGAGTAACTTGAACCAGTTTTCTTCACATGGACACACACACTTGCAATTAGACATGTACGTACATGTGCGTACACTGGAACATAAACACACACACAGAGAGTTTGTCAGTCCATCATAGCCACAATCATTTTCCTGGCATAGCTGCGACTTTTCCTGCTGATCCAAAACCCACATCTGAATCATCCCAGATCTGTGCTGTGAATGATTATTTTGTTGAAAGAGACATGGGGCTTTAAAAGGCATCCCGATGTAAAGGAGATAGTTTTGCTTAAAGAGATGACTTCATTCATCTTTGCACCCTTGCCAGGAGAAAGCGAAAGAAGACGCTTCTTTTGAAGACAGGGAGTATCAGCATATTTCCAAGACACCTGAGGTGCACTTGAAAAAAATACAGCAGCCAAAACACTCATATTCATTCTTTTGTAGTGTTAGTGGAATGACTGACTATATTACTACTAGGATGACAGGATAATTCAGGTTGTAAAGGACCTCAGGAGGTCTCTGGTCCAATGCCCTGACCACAGCAGGCTCAGCTATGATTGCAGACCAGGTTGCTCAGGGCTTTATCCAGTTGGGTCTTGGAAAATCTCCAGAGATGGAGATTGCACATCCTCAGTCCCGTTGCTTGACTGTTGTCTTGAGGAAAAACTTTCTCCTTATAGCTGATCTGACCCTTCCTTGTTTCAACTCCTGTCTGTTGTCTCTAGCCCTCCTGCCACGCACCGTTGTGAAAGGCCTGGGTCTGTGGTCTCAGTAACCTCCTTGTAGGTACCAGCAGGCTGTTATTAGGTCCCTCAAAGCCTCCTCTTCCCCATGCTGAACCAGCTCCCCTCGCCTCTCTGCACATGGCAAGTGCTCCAGAGCTGGGCGTCTTCGTGGCCCGCGGCTGACCTTGCTCTAGTTTATCAACGTCTTCTTGTACTGTGGGGGCCCAAACTGTCGTCTAATGAGTGCAAAGTAGAGGGGAATAATCAATTCCTTTAAGTCCAGGCTGCTGTTAGCTGCCTTTGCTGCCAGGGCACACAGCTGGCTTGGCTTCACTTCATCATCCACCGAGATCCCTGGGTGCTTTTCCACAGGGTTGCTCCTCAGCCACTTGGTCCTCACCTTCCTGAGGGGACACATGAGGCCAAGGGACTCCCCTGGATCATCTCAGTAGCTCTGCTCACAGGTATCCTGAATAGTCATCAAATCATTAAGTCACTCTTCAAAGACAGCATGAAAATCCCTCACAGCCCCCTGGACCTTGGAAATGGACAGTGCCATTGGAGGCCAAACACCGCTGGGGGACATGGCTGGTGCGGAAGGCAGGGAGGAGACAAGTCTCTCGGAGACATGGCTCCAGCCTGTGAAGGTGTAGTTGAAAATGAGGTAAGAAGCCGGGTTTGACTGGCAAATTTGTCATCAGAGACGGGAGCTCCTCCCTGTAGAAACCCAGGAACCTTGGCCCAGAAGTGCACCTAGGCCAGCGCTTCCCCACCTGCTCCTGTTCCTGCCCTCTTGTCCAGCCAAGGTTTTGGTCTCTAAGCTGGGGTGATCCCTGAAGGGTGCCTTAGGCAGCCATAGGCTTACTTGGATGTGCCAATGCAAATTTGGAAATGCTTGCTTTCTTGAGATGAGGGTGTGTGGCTCACCTCTGGCTCAGCCAGCATTTTTATCAAAGGTTACCTAGGGAAAATGGAAGCTCTTGCTTATCTGTTTTGCTCCCAGGTATTTTTCTCCTGGGATGATTTCCAAACAGTTTACTTCAAATGAATTCAGTTCTCAGCAGCCCCATGACTTGATCCCACACCATGCCTTTGGATGGCATCAGCAGCTACCTTGGCTGGTGTTTCGAGGAATGGTGAGCATTCTGTCATCCCAGCTTGGATGTGCCAAATGTTGTTGATGACAGAAGTCAGCTCTCCACCAGTGGGACTATACAGTACGGCAGAGACAAGAGTATCACCATTGCTATCAGTTAAGTGAACTGGGAACTTCCTCCAAACTCCTATGGGTGAGAACTTGCAGAGTCAAAAAGGTTATTTTTATCTTCTTCAAATTGTTTGTGCTAGTAAAATAAAAAGTATCATATTTTTACCCTCGAACCATGCCTAATAGCAGACAAAGGAGAGAGCCCCTTGTAGCCTCATTTCTTTAGGCAGTGCAGATCTTACTGGCTTCAGCACACTTTGCATCGAACTCATGGCTGGAAGAAAAACCACCATAGTCCCTCCTAGTTTCCTTGGCTAACTAGGTCTCCCTACACTCTGTCTGTAGCTGAGAGAGGCTTATTTGCAGGATCCTGGATTAGCTGACTTGACCCTGTCCAATTTGATTTCTCCCTAGGGGAAGATCAGAGAAGTAGCTGAGGAAGTGGACAAGTGTACAAGACATCCCTAAGCGTCTATTTCCATCTGAAAGAGCTTAGAGAAAGTGGGACATCTGCACAGGCCATACAGCTGCTTTTCTGGTCTGACAACTAGAAGGCAGCTGGGATTCCTGGGGCATGTGAAATGATACTAGAAGCCTATATTTAGGCAACTGAATCAAGCTATCAGCAAGGCCAAGAGTTGTGTTCCATCCAGCGAGGCCAAGAGCTCCTCCTGAAGCAGAGGCCTCCTGAATGCCAGCTAAGCAGCTCTGCAGAATTCACTGCACAATTTGCTTAGGTATGCACCAAGTGTAATGGGAGATCAGACACCTGACCTACTGAGACAGAGACCACATTTAGGTGTATATATCTATTTATTGATCTTAAATGTTTAGTGAATATTTATTGTGAGGGAAAACAGGGCATCCCAGAAACAGCCCTGAAAACACTGGTACAACGCTGGTGCCCTGGCATCCATATATTCCAGTGGTTTACTGTGAGGTCAATGACTCTAAGCTCTAAAGGACCTTGTGAAAGCAAACCCTGCGGTTGAACGTCTGTTGTCAGAGACATTAGTTCACTTCTTCAGCTGCCAAATTTCTTTTCTACTCAGACCTGCTAGATGTCTGGATTTGATCTGGACAATATAGATTTGAGGTCAGGTATATGGATTACACCACAGTCCTTCAAAAGTTTGGTTGTCCACTTCACAGGGTCTAGATAAGACTAACTTCTTTCTGTAGCCACACCACGGGACTAGAAAGACACATGGCTAACAGCATCTAGATCAGGGCTAGACAGATCTGGCAATTCTTCAGTTCCAGTGCTGGTACCTGGACTCTGTAGTTCTTGTGAAGAGCACAAAAAGGACTCGTTACCACCCCCTTATTTCTTACTGGCTACAATATCCCAGTCCGTGTCACTGGTGTGGGATGCATGCTACCAAATTTTGCACCGTGTCTGTCTCTACAAAAGCCAGTAACTCAGGTGGCCTTTAAGGTCAAGGGACAAAATAGGTGCTGGGTGCAATTCCCATAGCCATCTACTTGAGGATCAGATGATTCATACCTTGGACTCCATTGACTGTATCGAGCAGTTCTCCAATGATCACGGAAGGAACTAGCTCCAGCTGAGACTTGTGAAGAGCTACATAAAGTCAAGTGAGTCCCTCTAGAACGGTCTTTGGAAGAATAGTATCTTGTGCCTAGATTGTACTTTTGCTGCATTTACAGGACAATTCCCCCCTTCCAATGACAGTCACCCTGGTTACTTATACTGCTCCTGAGATTCCAGCTGGGGCTGTGAACTATATGGTGCTAGGCGTCATGGAGACACACATGACTAAGATGATCCCTTCCCTACAGTACTAGGAAGTCTCTTCTGAGAAAAGGTAGGCTTCACAGCACAAGGATAATAGTCAGTCACTGGCTAAGCACTCCAAGGGCAGATGCAGTTGTGCCCACAAAGTTGTCTTCTGTGTCTATTAAGAAAAAGAATATACCCCACTATAGGGGGAAGAAACCAGTGCAGGGAAAGTTTTGCTGTGTTGCTGGATTGCACGTGTACTCCAGAGCTGGGTGCATGTCCACAGCAGTGAGGAAAACGCAGGATGAATCCTAGCTCTTCAACCCTGAAATGTGAAGGGCAGGTTGATTTCACAGCTAACATGGGCTATACTGACTCATAGTTATGGTATTGAGCAGGATCTTAACTGCACCTACTAAAACCAAATGAAGGATACAGGCAGACAGGTGAACTTAAGGATAAGATGATATTGACCAGTTGATAGCTTGGGGGAAAGAGAACCAGCCTTCAAAGCACTATTTCCATGGAGACTACTTACCACTCCCTGTTTCTATGGCAGCTTTCATCAGGAGGTCTTGATTGCCCTATGGTCTGCCTGGTCCATGATGTGGAGGAGAGAAAGGGAAAGAAAGGCAATTTTTAAATTGCCTCTTTATTGGGAACCAGAAAGGAATACTGAGAAGGCAAATGTGAGCCTGACACCAATTCTACAGACACCAGTAAGAGTCCTTCCAGAAGCTTGAAACTTGTGCCTAGAAAATAGACTGATGGTGACCACCTTGCAAATGCAGAGGGCCCACAAATTGTGTGCCTTAGCTTGTGGCTCCAGAGGAACCAGAACATGAGCTCCAGGACACAGATATTCCACTTCTTGTTGCCAACCGGGAGGGTTTGGTGCCCACTGACAGGTTAGGCAGCCTACAAACTAGTCACACGTTGCCTGCAGGGCAGCCACGTGCAGAAAAGCTAGAGCTCACTGTATATAATGTGAAGAGATTTGGATTGAGCCCCATGTATCCAGTCTCAGCTGGTGTAAATGATATTCCTTCCACTAGCTGCCACAAAGCAGTCACCCCCTAGGACTGCCTGGTAATAACCAATACCCTGCCTTTTTTTCTCAAATTCTGGCCTTTATGACCCCCCCCAAATATGCTGTGTTCAGAGTTACACACCTATCTATGGCCATCATTCTCCCCTGCTCTGCGCTCTCTGCTAAGACAAAAAAAAGCCACCCTGAAAATAATTTTTTTTTGCCGTTCTGGGGATGGCCTGAAATCTTGCTCTTACAAGGCTGATGGTAGAAATTCAAGCTGGTTTTTCATCACAGTGCTCTAGAGAAAATGGGTCGTGGCTCTCAGTACCTCAGGCATGACAGACTTCAGAAAGCTTCCATGGCAAAACAAGTAGAGATAGTGTATGTGTTAGCATGACAATCACTTCAGAATTAACATAAGCGGTATCCCATTAATACTGTATGTCCACCAGGCTGGCTTGAAGCAGGGCCCAGTGCTGGAAGGACTGAAAATCTCTGCTTTGGGCCAATACTAATTGGAAAAAGGATTTTATTTTTTGTGAAAATACACTCCTGGTAGCAACAATAACCTGCAATTTCTGACAGTATCTGCTGCATTGCAAATCCCTTTTTCTTCCCAGACTGGCCTAGAGACAAAGCAAACACAGTGGTACTCAATCCACGTATTTCTAACCTGTAGGTATATCTGTCCCTTCAAATGCGAAATGCCAGGAGGCTGTGCATCGCTATTGTGATGCATGCAATGAATAAAAGCACTGACGCAGTCCTCTCTCATCAGACACTTTTGTTTCCCAGCCACCATGAAGACGGTCTGGATCACTCTGCAGAACTCAGGGCATTGACAGCAGTGAGTGGCATAGGCAGGCACATTTCCAATCTTATCTGTATCTCTGCCACGCTGGGATCTATCCTACTAGTTGGCATGCCACATGGAAGGCTATGTGAAGACTCTTCCCCGCTCCTCCTCTTTGGCAGAGATGATAGCTCTAACTAGACAGAATCTCAAATCTCCCTTCTCTCTCCTCCCTCAGTTATCTCACTGAGGCACATGAATCCAAATAAGAGTTAGGAGAGGGAAAAGTTACAAAATTTGAATTCGTTAATTTAAATTTGCTGTGCATTGCCAATCAGCTCAAAGTTGAATGTGATCGAGCTGTTAGGACAGGATGCCTCCAAAAGCAGAGGATTAACATGAGTGTCTTCCAAGATATTTTCCAGCCATGTGGAGTCCTGAAAACTAGAGAGAGACCAATTTAAAACCGGAGATTTAAATCCAGCTTGTGCTGGAAAGCCCTCTAAAACATGTGAAGAAAATTCAGAATAAGCATGCTAGAGTGGAAAGAGCAAATTACTCCAGCACTGGTGAGATATGATAGAGGTGATGGAGAATATATTACAGAACTTGCTTTTTAATTTCTGCTGTTGCAAAGCCCAATGGGGGGAAGGGGAGTGCAGAGGGACAGAGATCCAGCGTAACACCATGAGCTGAGAAGGGAGACAATTCATCTTGCATTTAAACGTCCTCTTGCTCAGATTTTATCATGAGGTTGTTCTTCTTACTGGCTCATTATCAAACGGGATTTCTTTCCCTGATCTTAGATACAAAAACACTCTCAAGATAGGTGTCCTCTTCCTTTCCAGAGTAAAGAAAATGATGCCCGGTTTTATTGAAACCAACCCAGAATAGTGTTTATTATTGAAAATATACAGAATTTTTTAACATCACATAAAAAGCCCAGTAGATACATCTGCTCTAGTTCAAAATGCTCGATAATCTTTGTGCAGCATGTAGCACTATCCTCATAATGCAAACATCCTCTTCTCATTATTATTTTTACAGTGCTTCCCTTTTATATGTTTTAAACCCAGAAAACATGTTCTGTTGTCCTTCCCCAACCCAATCCTCTTAGCTGAAAAAAACCAAAGACTTTCCAAAGGCTACTTACATTGTGTTGAAAGCGTGGGGCTAAGAGGAATAAGGATATTTTGTAGAGCTATCTAGAGACATTGCTATCCTTTACAAAATTTCGTGTATGAAGAGGACATGGTTCTTGCAAGGCAACGTGCCCTGTGTTAAACAGTCCAGCGATGCCCTGGCCAACTCCCAGCCTATCAAAGGGAGAAATGGGGAAGGTAGATAAATTTGGATTTTTCACACCAACTTTCAATGCTCTTTTTCTTGCTGCCACGTGTTCTTAAATGACAGTTCTGCAGGGAAGAAATTTTTACAAAGAAACAAGAGATGGGCTATCTATACACCAAACTGTTGAAATCATTGGGAATCAATGTACAGGGTGAGATGGGCAGTATGTTAAAAACAGTCTTTGTTCACCACAATACGGAAGGGAAAAACAAAAAAAAGAAAGGAGAAAAAAATTGATTGTTCCTGCCAGTGTGCTGTTTTAGACTTTGTGTTGTCAACTTCCACAAGGTGTAGTCCGTGTTGAATCTCTTTCTTCTTTGAATCTGTTTTGCCACCACCTACTCCAATAGGCTTTTGCCTGGTTGCCTTAAAGCAGCGTCACAAATATGGGAGATGAGAGTCCACAAAAATATGATGGGCACCTCAATGTGAAAGAGAGCAGTGCAGAATAAAGGAAGAAAGTTTGAAGAAAGGGGCTTGGGGAGAGTGAAGAAAGAAGAACCCTGAAGGCCACCAGGTGCTGCGTGTTTGTGCGGGGCATATCACACAGCTGCGGTCTGTTTGATGCTATGGAAGCTGATTCGTGTTGGAGAGGTGGGGATAGACATGGCACGTGCCACACGCACTCGGAGGGAGTGATGGTCTTGCCAGCGGTGCCATCTTTTCCTGGCAGCAGAACGGACCTGGTGAAAAAAAAAGGAAAGAATATGAACACTTAGAATACTCAGGTGTCCTCTGTAAAGGGACACTAGACAGCACTGAGACAAATCATGATAGGTGTCAAGCCACTGGAACATGCAGGACTTGATTCAGCTGCCTAACCATGGGCATCTAGTTCACTTGGTATTCTCTTGGGTACTGCACTCTGGGAAAAGCATGGGTTTCACGTATCTCATGTCTCATATCTGATCTTTTAAATACCCCAGAGCATTTCAAATGGCAATAAATGCCTATGCAACTGAATCAAGCACCTGATGGAGGTCTTAGAGAGACCTATCGCAGGGGCTATAGTTGCTCCTGCTTCCCTTGTATATGAAGAATCACAGATGATCTAACTAAACATTTATGTCTACAACACAGACACACATGACCCTGTGAGAACCTGGTATAGGCAGTGGAGAGCTACTCTACAGTCAACAGAAGGGCATCCTCAAGCGGGTGCTTACAAACAGGCCAGATGAATCTTGAGCTTTAAGTGTATATTTTTTTGCATGGACCATAGAGAGAGCCCAGGAACTCTATCTCAGATATGTATATAAGCAAGAGAAAGACAAGTGACAGGAATCCTAGCCTCAAACGCAATGGGAGGGAAGGCTTGAGATACTGCTAACATAGACTGTAGCCAATTGCTGCCAAATCACTGGCAGAGAAGTCTCAAAGTCAGAACCTGGAATGAAACATTTAGACCAATTTCTGGATATTCTTGTTGATCTCTGCTTCCTGTAGAGATGAGAGCAATTCAGACCCCTAACCTAGGCAGCTAGGTAAGCCTACAAAATCAGGTGAGATGAATCTGGGCTCAGCTTCTTGGACAGTCAATACGTAATTGTACTCATGACACTTGGTAAGGATGTTGGCATTCTGCTGCCAACCTGAAATCAAGTCAACTTGGAAAAAAGAGCATTTTTTTACATACAACCTCTATATCAGTCCAGAGCCTCCTTTGCCAAAACCACATTTGTTTAGAAGGTGGGGTTATAAATAACCTAATGTAGATATTACACCTATAGCTCTCTGACCCATAGCTCTCTTCCTGACCAAGAGAGAGCCAGTCAGTATGGTCAAAGGGTATGATTTACCTCCTCCTAAAGCAGATGTCCTCAGTAGGCCAGATACTGTGGTCAGATGAAAAATACCTATTTCCTTTCATCAGTTATAAAGTGAGTCTAGACAACTAGCTCTGTTTTAGATGTCTGGATTATAAATTTAGCTAAATTTAGACAATATTGATATCTTACCCTGAATGTTTTTCAATCTTTAATGTACTTATCTTCACTGCATCCCTCAAAAGTAAAGGAGTGCTCTTATGCCCATTTTACCCTGGCAGGCTAAAGCTTGGGTATTAATAGCAGTGATGTTGTTGTAGAGTAGACCTCAACATGGATCAGCTACCATGGCAACTGTACAAGTGCTGGGATGAGCTTGCACAGGTTGTATGAAAACCATGCTGACACAGCTTCTCAGCTATCAGCACCTGAGTGAGGTAGGTCAAAGCCATCCTGGGTGTATCTATAATCACCATTGGGACTGCAGGGAAGATGGTGTTGGAACAAATTGTCCAAAGGTGCACAGCCACTCACTCCACTGCTTTTCTCCATTCCTTTTAAAGCCTGGGGCTTGTCTTCAGGTACAACGTGATGTCTACTCAAAACATGAGGAACACACACTCCCCAATACCACTTCAGACAAGCTCCAACATGCTATCTAACGGGCGCTCAAATGAGTTGATAAGCTCTAGTAGCAGAGGTATTTCTCACCCAAACCACAAATTGTCAGTATTAGGTGTCCTAGATGAACAGGAATTATGGCCTGAGGGTTAAAACATACAACAGTTCATAAAGAAGATATGGGAAGGGGGTATCTGCACTCTTTCTCTCAGATGGTTTCAATCCTCCCATTTCTTTGTGGGCCTTCAGGGACTTAGACAGACCCATAGTCTGTAGAACTACTACTTAGGAATTCTGCAGTGCTGTGGTCTGGCACCAAAAAAATCCCCTCCCATCACTAGCTTTGTCCATGAAATACACTCCATTTCAGGTTTGTGAGTATCAACCTGGAAAACAGTTTTGCAATTGCCCTCTTTGGTGCCTTGTCAGGGGAATCCTGAACCTGGAAATGTGGCTTTTCTATCAGAGCCCTTCTAGAAGGCACAGATTGGGCAAATCGGACCTGAGGATCTCTTTCTTTAGTTATTTTCTCAGCTATGTGTGATCTGACTTTCAAGACAAGTAGATGCAGATGTTTATAGTAAGGTGAGGAGAGTGCCAAACTGGGTTTCTTTCTTTTGATTTTGAATCAATGACTTTCTTCAATATAAAATAATGTTTTTTACCTTAATGGGGGGTGGGGGGACACAGGGACAGACCCTAGAAAAATAAAGACTATGAGGGAATAGGACTGCTTGCATGGAGAAGGGGAAGAGTGAACATCCAATGAAAGAAGAATTGAAATTAAAAAACAGCACTGCCAGGAGGAGTATGATCATCATGAATGAATTTGAGATGAGAATGAGAATAATGTGGTTAAACAACAGTGCAGGGGATTTCTGAAAGAGCCTATCATTATGTAGTAGTAGGTACAACATGCCTCAACTAGTTTCAAGATGGGGTTTGGTCAGTTGAAATGAGATAGTTACATGAGATAGCCAGAGTCAGGATGGGCTGACTCAGTCATATACTACTACAGTAGAAGCCAGCCTGGACTGCTGACTTTCACTGTCTCATCAAACTGACCTCACTGGCTCACTGAACCCTCCTGTTGAAACATGAGAAACAGTGGAAAGATGTGTCATGGTGTTGCACTTTCCTGGATGCCCACTATTTGCAAACCTATCATGGCTCTACCTGGAGTGGCAAAGGGATATATATTTCTGATTCTGAATTTAGGGGAGATATAATATACACCCAAAGGCAAATACATATGCCAGAGTACATACAAGGGGAGATGCATCTCATCTGAAAGCTTGATACTGAGTCTTGGCCAATTATTTATGCTTTCAATACACAATGGAGAGAGAGAGATGATTCCCCTAAGGAGGTGACTTGGATATGTGGAATGAATAAGTCCTTATTCCATCTTGCTCCTGAGTACAAAACCAGTTTAGCTAAATGTTGGGCACCTAAGGCAAATGGTATAAGCAACATGTCAAGTGTCAGAGGGGTAACCACTGCCGTGGGAAATTGTCCCATGAAGAACATGGGACTTGATCTGCAGAGGGATGTTGCCTCTCGAATGCTCATTTCTGCCCAGATGTCACCAAATGCTGAGATATTGTTAGAAAAAGTTTTACCCCCTTTCTGCTGGAGTGAAATTCACCCTTGTACAGAGAGCCTGTGATCCACTTAAGTCCTTCAAAGAGGTGAATTTCTTCATTTCTGGTGCAAAAGCAGAAAGTAAATCTCTGTGTACAGCACAGTCTTTGCCAAAGACGTTAATAGCAGACTGGCAGTCCTGTGAGTTCTTATATCCCAGGTTCTCCTAGAGCAGCATTTCACTGGGTCATGAAAAGCGGGAGTCACCCGGTGGGCTTTTTGTGTTTCTGAGCAACTTGTGTGAGCAGATACTTACTCAGCCAGTGAAGCCAGATTAGATTTATCATTTGTGCTTCAAACCAATCAAGTCAAAAAGAGTCACCTGGAGATAAAGATGTGAGTCTAAACAAGCAGTTGTCCAAATGGCTTTTATGATATGGTTTGCTTACAAGCTTTGAGAAAGGATAAAAAATAGTAACAAAAATGCTGTCTTCTTGTACAGCTGGAGCCATTCCTAATGGACTGGGCACATGGAATAGACTCTGCACTTATAGGGGTGACTGAAAGCATTTCTTAATGACAGAATAATTCACTGCAATTAGGGTGGGACAAAAGCGCAAGCAGAAAAGGTTAAGCTCAAATTTATCTCTTACAATTGAACTCAGAAACAAAATGCTAGCTTAGCTTTAAGTCAGAAAAGAAAAAAGAAAACCAGCTGTGACTGCTATAACATGTTAAAAAAGACACCAAAAAAAGGTATTACACAGCAAAAGAGTAATAGAAAAAGATAAAGCAAAATAGCAACTTCAAACCTGGTTTTTATTCTCCGTAAGAGCAACTACCTCTATCCATTAAACATTTGTAGAGTCAGTACCATGTCCTAGAGTCAGCATTAGCACATCTATGACCTGAAATTAACAGCACGTGCCTGTAATAGCCCAAAGATGTGTACAGGCTATCATCAGTGGTTAAAGCTTAACAAAGAGCCCCGGGAATACAAATTATCAGCTTCACCTCTATGTAACTTTAGTTGCTTGAGATGACAAAGTTCATCCCTGCTGCTGAGCAGAGAGCTCAGTTCTCTGTGTTGACCCTTGGTCTGTCTTTTTCTTGCAAACAGTTACTCTCCGAGAATTACCCTTTTCAGTTCTTTGCACTTTGTGTACTGTGAATAATCACAGTTTCTGAACATGTGCTCAAATCAGATTTACCAACACAGTTGTGCCTACAGAGTGTGGGCGCTGCTCTCAGCAGGATTGCTTTAGAACAGTCAAGAGAAAGAATTCAAGTGATGGGATGGAGAGAAGTCAGTGGGTGATAGTTTTTCTTTCCTGATTGGATCACCTAACCAAGGAATTCTCAAACTTTCAGATCACATCTAAAAATCACTAAAACCCACATCTGATCATAAAACTAGTTAAAAACCTCTCCTCCTCAGAAGAAGAACAACAACAGAAAGAATGAAAGAGATGGAGAGAAGGATGAAAACATGCAGAAAAGGTTTGCTTTTGATGAAATAGACATCAATTTTGTATTGCTATTACTTACGCTAGACACTGGCTGCTGGCTAATTTCTTGCAGCCATCAATTAGAAATGAGCTGAGGAAAGAGCCTTTAGCGACATTAAAAATCAGTTTTTGGAAGAAATGTCATGTCTTATTAGCAGAGAGGAAGAAAGCTTGATCCATTTACACAGTGCTTAGAACAAAGGGGCGCATTCATGTGGGGCTTCTTGATGTAATACTGAACTATAATAGTAGTAATGTAGGTAAAAAGGACGGGTCTGATAAGATGAATAGGATTAAATGAGCTGTCATGGTAATGGAAGCTGGAAGTAAGACTATTGGGATGCTGCCATACTCTGTCCCCAGAGAACATCTCTCACATGAAAGTGTTAACAAGTGAGGAGCAGAGGGACAACAGGTATAGAATACCTAACGCTGACTATAGAATAATCATGGTGTTCAGTAGTCTGTGACTACATAATCCTAATTAAGTTCTTGCTTTGCTCATATGCAACTTTCTACTCCCAGAAAACCTCATCCAAAGACAAACGAAATAAATGAAAAAGGTTTATATAGATCTCAATGGCCTTTGAAACAGACTGATTTTTGCTCTATAAAAATAGGTTTCAGTGATGAATTCATCAAGTTCCACCTACACTTTAAGCACCTTTGTGCCATGTTTCAGATCTTTGTGCTGCAGTTGGAGGTAACTGGAGAATAACTTTGGACTTTAAACATCTTTGGTTATGAACAGCAGTACAAATTGTGGAAAAGTTCATGAAGAGTTACTCAATCTTATTGTAAGCTACAGAGGAGCAAGAGGGACTTTCAAGCAATGTCCAGATTAGCAAAAGGGAACTGGCTATGCAGACTTTAAATTTCAAGACACTGGTCTCGCTGTGTCTCACTCTGCAGTGTAGTCCACCTTCATGTAGTTTCTGAAGCCCTGGCCTCTCTCTCTCTCTATCCAGTAGAGACATAGGAAAGGCCATAAGGTATTGGCAACAGTTCATCAAAAAGAGACAACTAAAACAGGTCAGTTGAAATCTACCCTCATTTGGGTGAATCATTGCCTGTAAATGAAGTTGAGGGTGATCAGCTCAACTGCATATGTGTATGTATTAGATGTCTAATATTAGGGGCAAAAATCCTGTCCATTCCATAATAGAACTTAAACTAATGTAAGGTGATGCTTTACATGATACCTTGAAAGTTTTCAAAGGGTTAGGGTGTCCCTCAAGGGTGGAGGGACAGTAAATGCTGGATTTAATAGTAAATGCTGTGAAGAAGCCTATGGGTCAAGCCTCTCCAGATCCTTGGAAGGATTAAGTGCAGTCGTGAATGGAAGCAAAGAAACAGAACAGCCTAAGCACAGAGACCACTGGACTGACAGACCTGGGGATCTGCAGATGAGGAATGCTAACACTCTCAGAGAGATAGGAGTGAGTCTTTATCTATTTTTTGTAAATAAAGTACATCACTGAGCAACTATATGTATGTCCTAGAGCCACCTCTCGCCCTACTGGTATGGCTTTACAAGGCTCCCGGTAGAGCCAACCTCTCAGGCCAAAGATGGTCACGTTACCATTAGATAAAAAAATCGAACCAAACATCTCTATAAAGATGCCACTATCAGTGTTTACTCCTCCTAAGGTAGGGAAGGGATGTAGTCAAAACAATCTGCAAGGCTCAAAGGAAACAAAAATGAAGCTCAGGTGGAACTTTTTTTTCCCAAATAGCCTATATCACACCACTATTTTATGTAACATTGTTAAGTTTCTTTTTCTCCCTAAAAAAATTAGCCTGCTTAACTGGTCTGCAATTAATTTTTTTGCTGGAGTCTTTGGCAGCAATTACATACAACCTGGTAACAGGTGGATAGTTTTGCAGCACCTGCCAGGCTGGGATGTTGAAGTTTTGTTTCTAAGATCACAACAGTGCAATTTTTTTATCTTATATAACTCTTTGAGAAGCTAGAACAGTTCTGACTAGTTATAAAGATTTGGCACACATTTTGGGGTGGAAGCAAATGCTGCTTCTTTCTTCTGGGCCACAAAGGACCAGAACTAACCACTAGAGAGGGACGCCATGAATGCAATCAGCCCACCTCAAGCCTCTGTGATTTTGTTGTGGAGCGCTTTGGAGTCACGCTCACAACAGCAGAGGTGTAGTGAAAAGGAAGGTGGGGTGGGGAAGGACCCTCAGACCAGTTGCTACCTTTCACCATGCCTGGACTTCTCATTTTTTTCTCTCTGGCAGGACCTCAGTCTGAAGAGACCTACTGGAGTCACAGCAATGAAGGTGACTTTCTACCAGAACACATCTGGGTGTGGGAGATGGGTACTGAGAGAAGACTGCAGTCCTGTAATGAACTGCTGCCTGGTGGTCCCAAAGGGAAGGTTTGATCCCTTCAGTTGACTCTGTACTGACCAGGCATCCTCAGGGGCATTTAGGAGTAGTACTCATACTAGCACTTTTGGGCACCTTTGCTCAGAAAGCAATCATTGTGGGAGATGGAATTAAACTTTAGCCCTCTAGTTCACCCCCATATTCATATTTATTCAGTGGTTTGAAGGAACGCTTAATGCATGTCCTTTGGGTTCAGAATGATTAATGTGACGTCTGCTTAGATTGATGGGCAGGTGGATGACTAACCATTTAGGTGGTGATTCATAGCTGGCAATTACAATGAATAGCCTTGCAAGATGATCAGATCAAAGTAAGCCACTTTGAGCTTAACAGATTTTGAAAGACAGATGGTGCCTGGGTAAAGGGTCAACACAGAAAAACCCCCAACATATTTATCCTTGCCTTGCACCTTGTTGTGAGAATAATTTACAGTGCCGTCTAATGAAGTAACCTGTTCTATTCCTCTCTGGTTATGGTTTCTCTCCAAGTCAGCTAATTGCTTTCTATTTTAAATGTTAATTCATAGCTGATTATCGCTATTGACCAGATAATACTAGAATCTGAGGCCTGCTTGAGCTAAGAATTCATGCTTTGCAGGATGATTCAGACACAGGCCTTGCTACTTATGTATCCCTCCAGGACATGGTTAGAAATGAAGGACAGCCACCTTATTATGGACACAGGATTCATGAATTATAGAATAATTAAGGTTGGAAGGGACGTCAGAAGGCCTCTGGTCCAATGCCATGATCAAAGCAAGTCCAGCATAGAAATTTTATCCAGTTTTGAAATTATGTCAGGGCCTTATCCAGTCATTTTGAGTACGTCCAAGGATGGAGATCTCAAACCACTTCTGGGCCTCTCTTCTAGTGCCTAAACATCCTCACTATGATTTTTTTTCACCATGTTTAATCAGGATTTCCCTTGTTCCCTTCATTCAGTTTGATAGTGGAGACTGCTCTTCTCTGTCTAGCCCTTCACCAAGCACTATCACTTTATAAATTTGGGTCATTCTCACACACAGTCACCTTCATTCAGAAGCACCTTGTTATGGTGCAGCGGTGTTATTATCTCCCGTTATGGTTGCTAAGGTTTCCAAGGATCACAGAACTCTCTGAGGGATCAGCACTGGTGGCTGTAGGAAATGACATGAAGCACCTAATAACAAGGATAGGTGTTCCCTGGAGGCAGGGATCCTTCCTCCATTATCCTCTTGTTTCCATCATGTCTTTGTTGAGGTAGCAGGAGAAGAGCCAGCCCTATCAGTGAAGTTCTCGTTCCTCCGGAGGTTTACTAGTGGCTGGCCAGAAATATTTTATTTCCTTTTCTGGGAGATGCTGCAGCATCTGAGATCTGACCTCCGCCCCTCCAGACTCCAGCAAACAGCAGCCATAA
Organism: Harpia harpyja; assembly: GCF_026419915.1. NCBI lineage: Eukaryota > Metazoa > Chordata > Aves > Accipitriformes > Accipitridae > Harpia > Harpia harpyja. The sequence goes on from NC_068940.1 coordinate 104,284,909, forward strand.
GACCAAAGCTAACACAACCATACTGGAAGATATATTTGGAATATGAAACACTATAAACGCACTTTTCCCCTCTCTCCGAAATACTTTTATTTTCTCTCAGGAGAAAGCCATCATTAGCAATGAGATCTGGCTGAGAAGGTACATACCACACTAGAAAGGGAACTGGAGGGAAGATCCATCTTCCTTTAAAGATGTTTTATCTGGAATCAGTCAAAGAGAGAACAGAAATGCTGGGAGTGCTGTACCCATTTGCCTGTGAGCAGAAGGTGCATACTAAAGAACTGAAAGAAGACCCTAGAGACAAAAGTATGAAGAAGCCCCAAGTGAGCTGTGAGCCTAGAGATCAACAAAGAGCAATTATAGTTCTAGTGAGTGTCACTATTGCCTTTTCTGTTGTCTTTCCTTGAGGCTCTCCTATGAAAAGCCAAAGGTGACAACTGTCTTCATTGGCCTAGTAACAGTGAGCCTCTTTTGGTACTGAAACTATAATGAATATTTTTCCTGGGTTTCATATCATGCAAACAATTATAAGGCTATTCTACATATGCCTAAAGGCTATAACCTTCACCGAGCCTTTTTTCAGTTTCAGGTCTGGCTGTGACCTGGATAGGATAGTGATGTTTTTATCCAACATTCAGTTCTCAAGATCATTGAGAATCAGAGGTACCATTGAAAAATCAGAGGTACCATGTGAGATGAATCCCACACCAGATGATACCCTTTCAAAGGACAGGCTTTAAACACATGCTATCAAGCTCAGTTACTGGATTGAATTAATTGGCTTGTACTACAGTGGCTGAAGAGATGATTTAGTAGTTTCTATGGATCTATACTCTCATGCAAACTTACATAAGGATGAGATACCATGAAAGCATATCCCTGATTAAACATTATTATCTTGTTATAAGCAAACTGATCCAGGTAGAATGAATTTCATCAACTAAAGAAACCTAAACATTTTTTAGTGAACTGCAATAAAAATTGTCCAACAGGAGTTTTGTGGAAATGCTTTCTCTTCAGCACAGTTTCAAGCAACTGTAACTATCCTTGTTCCAAAAAACTCCATCTTAAACTTTTTTTTTAGTCCACTGTTATGTGAAATTAAATTCAGACTTGTGATCTGTGAGTTGATAGAAAAAATTTTGAGGAGCATCTTGATTTTTGCAGTCATTGAAAAAGAAGTTCACAACCTACATTCATTCTTTTTAAGTGGCATTTAACGTAAATGCATACATATTTTTCATTATGCCATTTTTCATAACAAATTGTCAGAAGCCTTTCATCCTCAATTTTCTTGCAAGACCAGAGATGCTCTTTACTGCTCAGATTAAATGAAATTTGCATATTTTTGCCCCCTAGTGCTAGTAGATTTTCTCTGTGTCCAAAAAATACACCTTTTTTTCCATAAAGTCTCTAGACAAATTAATATGAGTCAAGTGCCAACGGCGTCTCATGCCCATCCATGGCACACACAGTTTGTTCAAAACAGCTTGAAAACCTTTCAGAAGGAATAAAACATAAAAAAACGGTCAACTTGGGATCTAAACTGCTTCTTCTCCTTAGGTTCACTGGAATAACTTGTGTATAATGTGTTGGCTTGGAAAGACATTCATATTCAAAATCTGAAGGATCATACCTCCAGTAGAGGGGCCCGAATGATAAATACTCTCTCAAGACCTGTCCCATAGGCTTAATTCTCACTGCAGCCAACAAAGCTAGTCCAAGATCTGTGTGAAACATTGTGTGTTGTGGAAATGAGGGAAAGGGAGATGTTTGTATTCCCAGGTCAAATGCCCGCTCCAAAGCATAAGGAAATAAACTCGTCCCATTTGAAATTCTTTGCAAGGACTGCAATTTAATAGCTTCACTTTTTCCTTTCAGTGATCCCACTGCTGAACTGTCAGACCAAATCACTGCAAAATCAGGACCAAGACCTTTTATGGTGATATCTTGTATTACCAAGGTGCCATCTTCAGTTTGAGTGCTGGAGGCGCTGCCTTCTCCACTAGAACATCAGATCTATTCAAGCAGCACAGCTGTGTAACTCCTGTGATTTGGGGCAAAATAGCTCATAGGAAGAGAAACACTCTAAGTCATAAGGACATGTTTGTTTAAATCAAGGGAGGCTACAAGATGTTACAGAGAAAACACTCTTTTCTGTTTCATTTGCCAAACTTCACAGATAGAACACTGACAGAAAGATAGAAACTTTGATAACTTTCTACTGCAATCCATGTTGCTTGAGCTCTACTACAGACAGTTATTGGGAGTTTGCAAGTACCTAGTGGCATCTGTATCAAATACGAAGTGGTGGAGATACAGCTGAGATCAGACCATCATTAAAGCTTTAAATTAATAGATTTTCTAGCCTTTTTGTTTGTGTCATCATTCAGAGCAGGCCTGGCACTGTGTGGGATGAATAACCTGTTAAAGACTATTACATGCATTTAAAGAACCCAATTCCGTCATAACCGGAAAACCTGAAGTATTTAAAACCTTCTGAGATAACAAGTCATCAGCCCCTCTATCACAGAGACAGGAATATTGGACTCACTGAAGAGATAATAATTCAACAAGGCTTCAGTGATATTTATAAAGATTTCAGGCTACTGAAAGGCTACTACTTACAGGCTATTTTCCTCTTTTAGAGCAAAATCTGCTGTGGATCTCACCAAGAGTGCCAGTACCTCATGTGGATTGAGTGGCATTATCTTCATCACCACTTCTATCAGGGATGCCTCTCTGAGAGCAACTGATGTCAAGAGAATGCAAATGGTATTTTGGTACTTCTGTACTTCTGATGTGATGCTGTTTACATGCACTAAAGAAATAAATACAGGCTGTTTCATAGCAGATAATTGAGGAAAACAATGTACTGCAAATCCAACTGAGCAGTAAATCAGTATGGCTTTCACTGCTTAGACATGGAAGTTTACAATAAGAAAACACACTTTTGCTATGCTAACAACTGAGGCCTTCATGTATGCCTCAGTTGGCAACATAGCCTGTACAGGCCTCTCACTTCACAAGGAGGCAAAACAAAGCATTACTGCAAGCTTCTGCAATGTGCTGTGATGTAGCCTTCAGGATGTGATCTGGGAAACACAAGCTCTTTTTAGAATGCGTTATGAGTATGTGGAGATCTACGGAGGATAGGCACTATCACAAGGCAGAGCTTTTATAATAGTATACTGTAAGATGCAATTGTTTTTTCTGGACAATATGATTACAAACCCAGAAAGCTCTGAAAATTCCCTGAATTTGCTACTTGTTTCTAAGCTGTGCAAAGCTGAAGCTAGAGCAGAGCAGGAAATGTCACCCTTTAAAACCTCTATGATACTTCAAAAACATTCCCACAGTACATTGAGTCCGAAGTTCTTTCACAGTTTTGAAACAGAAAACACTGCAATATTTGGGGGGTTTAGACCTATGTCATACCTCAAAGAAGTAATTAGGGAGTTGCCATGGTTTAGCTAGTCAAGTGGAAGTTGCACGTTAGATGCAAACATATGGCTACAGGGAAGATTTTGCTCACAAATTCAGCTATTTGTAGGTGTCTACATGTGAGCAGAGTGTCTAGGCATGCATAATAGTCAGTGGAGAGCTAGTCCATACTGTCAGTGAAGACTAGAGCTGTTCAGGAGAGCAAATAGAGGTGTCTGAGATAAGAAAATGATTGTATGGACTGGCTTGAATTAGTGACAGAGAGCCATTTGAGAAGCCCCATTGTAGCCCACTTGGCTTCCCACTTCCCAGTAGAAGGTGTGAATCTTCTACAGATCCTGTATCATATCTGGTAGACCCACATGGATGCCTCAGATACTCTATAGCCTCTCAAGTGACAGTAGAAATCTTTGTTTAGGGAAATGAATCAAGATCACCTACATCACCAAGTTGGGTATCTTAACCTTGAACTGACTCCCCCAGAAATGCCCATTCCAACTGTAATAGTAGTGTGATACAGCTGGGAAAATAAGTTATGGAAATCATTCCAGATCTGCCAATAGACTGTCATCAAGGCATAGAAGTACACGAGGTGAATCATCCTGCCTTTCAACAAGCTTGATTAAGTCTGAACTCATTTAAGTTACAGGAGACGGGAAGTTGGCTCATGACCTTGGACAGAGAACTTCAGACTGCTGTAGTGAAGAGGATATTTCTCCCACACTACAAGACAGCTGAAAGAATCCCAGAACAGCCAAAAGAGTGAAAGCCTGGTATGAACAGCCAACTGGTCCTAGCCCAAGTACACAAAATAGAAGTGCACTAGGGTGGTACAACGTCCTGACTGACTATGAAATCATGTGGCCTGGGTTCCAGCCCCTGATGTTCACTGTGACACCAGTGAAAAAAAAAGAAGAAAAAAAAAGAAAAAAAGCCTGCTGTCTACATGGAAGATTCGCCTTCTGCATTAACAGTGTAAACATGATGAATATGACAAGTAGTACTGAAGGGACATGCCAGACTTCTGGTGCCTTTAACCTCATCAGATTGTGCAGCACAGCGGCTCACAAAAACAAAGTATCGTCACGAGCAACTCAGATATATGGCAAGGTTTTGAGGTAACTGTATTCCCACAGTTAAGGTGCTTGTATTTCTGGGGAAGATTTCACCTCCCTATTTATTGAGGCAAATGGAGTTGTCAGAATCTATTGAAGGAAAGTTGCAAAGAGAACTGAGAACACTCTGCTGCCAGTATATAAAAGTGGCATGTGCCTAACCTGAGAAAGCAGTGTTGCTTCTTGTTAACATCACCTCAGAATTAGTGGGGAAGAGGCGAAATGAAGAAAAGAAAAAAAAAACCAACAAAAACTGGTGCTTCATTGGCTGAAGTATAGAAAATATTGCAGAGCAGCTGGGTGAGAAGACATGCCCGTTCTTTCTTATAGCCCACAATGAAATTAAGAAGCAGCACAAACAAAATATATACCAATACAGCAGGAATAATTAAGACATGGAATTAATTTCTGCAGAGACACAAATTCTAACTGGACAAAGATGACACACTTAAATGCAGGTAAATGAGACAGTGGCAGTGTAAGTAGGGGAAAAGATATAAATCTCTCACACTTTGGGGTGTAAGTCAAACACTGAGGGATATTAGTGAAACATTTCTTGCTTGAGTAGCAGTACCTAAAATTAATTCTGTGAAACACCACCGATCCTGCCCCCAACCTTCTTTTCTAAATACAACAGGCATTGATCACTCAGAGATAGATATCCACACAGAAAAACTAACTCACTCAACTCAGCATGGCAATCCCATTATAAAAATGGGTCACCTGCAGCATATCCTTAACAAGAGGCCAGCTCAGAAGTAATGCTCGCGTATGCCCAGAAATCATATTTGTAATTAATGAGAAACTTCAAAGAAGTCTTAAAATGAAGAACAAAAACTTTTATAATCTGAGAAGACTTCTTTTCCTCTGCCCTGACCTCCCAGGTAATAACCTGAATTTGATAAATCTTTGTGAACAAAGGACACCTACAGAGAGGACTGGGAAATTCAGACGCACATTAACAGAAACTTCTGCAAGAGCAACAGATTGATGGGCCTATGACACCATGTGAAAACATCTCATCTCTATAATCAGGCATTCAAGTAAGTTCTACCTCCCGAGAACTAATTACACTGACAGCAGGGGACACTACTTACCTCACCATTCAAGAAGCAGTAAAATACTGACACAAAGAAACCCTGGAAAGAACAGAAAGCAGTCAAATATTAGGTAAGTATTTTAACACACAGAATCAGGGACTGAGTTTTATCCTGGGATCATCCTGAGCAAAACCATCATCTTGTTGAGATCATCCACTTCTAGACAGATGAAATCTTTACCCTACAACATCATGAGAAAATACTAAGTGTCTTGCAGCTCACAGGTGAGACATGAGAGCTAGAATCTAGACAACTCTTCCACTGATAGAGGGGATTGCCACTTCAGCTGTGCTAAAGTGTAACTACAGCTTCCAGCTGCCTCCCCAAAATGGCACAGAACCCTCAGAGGTACTATGTGATGCCTGTCAGCTCTATGTGGATGTCTCAGACATTTACAGGGGGGTGTCAAATGGCTTTAGATGGTCTGGTGTGGGCAAGTGTATCATCAGGTTGCTTACATTCATCTGAGCTGAATTGCTCTGTGGAATCTATTGACAGCAGTGACTAGACCCCTGTAATGACTGCAAAGATTGTAATGACTATAATGGAAGCTCAGATGACAGCAGGATGACACTTTCATCTGAGTGGAATGCTACCCATTTTGCTTTCAGCAATGGACTGTAATTATTGTCACCATAAAGGAGAGACTCACTGTGCTTTCTTTCTTACATATCTCTTCGTAATGCTAACAATAAAATAAGCAGTGTAGAATTTTTTTGAGATATTGAGCATCAGCAAATAAGAAATACAATTAATTTTAGGGAATGAAAAGTGTGGATTGGTTCACCGGTAAAGGCTAAAGTTCTTTCGTTCATAGATTAAAAGGGACATTTTTCATTTTGGATGTTCAGTTGCGATTTCTGGTGGGATGCTCTGTGTTTCAAAGCTAAACATGCAATCGGTAAAAACAGTAATCCAAAGCTCAAAACTTTTGTAACCCATAACCCTAGATTTGGCTTGACAGCGTGTGTGCTGTATATTTGTATTGATATCCTGGGTATCAGAGTGCTTGTTCCTGCAGATATCAGAGGTAAAACATTAATGTCAAACATAGTTCCACCCTACTTCAAGAAGGTCTTTAAGCAGAGGTAAAGCTGTAGGACACACCTAAGCAGAAATGTGTGGCTAAACACCATTCCAGGTCTTCAGTCACTTTTGGGTTTGTGCCAAATCCAGAAAGCTGGGGCAATTACTCCTGTTCCACTGCCTTTTACATCCTGGCAGAACTTCTGTTAAATTCAGGGGAGGGAGGAGATAGGGTATGAGTTCTCAGCTGGTACAGTCTGATGGCTGAGTGCATGCACCATTGCAGGACAGCTGGAGCGAGAGGCTGGGCAATATAGCTAATATCTTAATCAAATGAGCCCAACAGGTAGGAATTGTTTCCCTTTGTTTTAGCAACATCTAGTCTAAGTCTCAGCTCACTGTGTGCTCTGTGAAGAGAGAGGTACCTCGGGAGGGTGATTCATCATCCTCTCTCAGGCAGTTTAGGATAGAATGAAACATCTCTCTCTCCATTGACTTTAGATGGAGCCCAGGTGAGGAGCTGTAGCTATAGACTGAACATAGTGCTGATGTTAAGGGAGATGAATCCCTCCAGTACACACCTGAGAGGAGACCACCACTCCATATGACATGCTTATGTATCTATTACATAAACATAAACAAAGCTGAGCTATTTTCAACTAACATTTCTCTCATGGACTTCATTGCCGTAAGTTTCATGCCTGAAAAGCACTGAGAATCGTTTCAGCAGTAGCTGATACCAGCTGTAAACTTGCTCTCTTACCTGAAAGGACTGCAGGAAGGAATTGAAATAGATGAAGACAATCTGGGAGATGTCGTCTTCACCAGGGTTGACAAAGAAAAGCATGTAGGTGATGCCTAGCAGAGGCAGAAGAACTAATGTTGCCTTGACTGCCTTCCTGTGGGCAGGAAACAAAAACCACAAGTGAACACAAGAAAGAACAATGGTGTTATCTGAACCACTGTAGATTGGCCCAATCCAAACAAATCACTCCTTTAGTGGAGAGAGAGGATGAGTCTCAGAGCAATTCAGAGGGAAGTGAAGTACCTACATCAGCTAGAGAGGGAACTTAGGTGCCTCCTTAAGGCAGTTCAGCACCTGCACATGTCAAACAGAAAACAAAGGATGGCCTAAGACATGTTTGCTCAGGGCTGTCCAGTATGTACAGTCACTGAAGGAAAAGCATTTTAAGAGAGAAATTCACATGTCAACTTCTGTCCAGTGCCTAACATGAGTGAATGGAGTTAGGGAACACAGGTGCTCCCTGTGGCTACCTCCATCTCTTGAGGCATGCTGCTAGAGCAGTGATAGCAGTGCAAGCCTGTATTTGCACAATGGCCAAATAATTTGAGCTTTTTCCTGGGAGGCCATCCAAGTTTTAGACACTTCTCAGCCTGCCTGCACAGGAACAGTCCCAAGGTTTGTGACCAGCTTATTGCGTAACCCCAGATGGAGGCTCCTAGCGTCCTCAGGCAGTGAAGAACACAAGTTTCTTAGGGCTTGGGAGAGGATATTTAAGAGGGACCCCAAGGGATCCCATGTCCGAAAGGCTGGATAGAGTTTAGCAGAGGAGCATGGAAAGAGTGACAGCCTCCACTTTGGGCTGTGAAGCCACAGGTGAGTTTGCTAGTTAACACTTTCTAACCAGTGCCTGATCACTTGGAGAAATCTGTTCTGGGAAAGCATTTGCCTTTGAATCCTGCTGTTTGTCCCCACACCCTGAACTCCAGGGGACAAATGGAAACCTTTTTTATATCCCTCCCTTTCTCACTTGTCTTCCTCCAGACAGTTTCTGTCCTGTCAATGAGGCTTGCATTAGGCTGAAGCCTTGAGATTCTCTGCAGCCCCAATGAGTGATTTCTTACACCTCAGGGTAATGTGGTAAGTACACAATCTAGCTGCTGACCAGGGCAGGAATGCTGTGCCTGTGAGACCTGATCTACTCCTATCTTTTGATTCTGTCTGGAGTATAAATGCTCGCTGTCTCTCTGCAACACCTGCACACCCAACACAATTGTTTAGGGCTGTCTTATAAATAATAAACAAGCACAATGCACACAATGCACACAAGTGCACAATGAAGCATAAGGAATTATTAACAGAATTATTAGGGGCTAACCTTTATTACTGGTCCTATAATAGTGTCCTGGGATGTCAGCTGCAGAACAGCACTTGTGCTAGATACTTTACAAACACAGAAGACTGCAATTTTGCTAAGTCTGTATAAATCTCTGTATAATGCTGTAACAGGTAGATTAAAGAGAGGCAGGTAGGCAGGCAGGGGAGCAGAAAAACATTGCCAGTGTCAGGATAGCACAACAGTCTTAACAAAGTAGCTGCCATATCGTTTAACACTTGCTTAACAAATGTTTGCACTACTCAGCTTTAGAGTAGCAAGGCTTGCTCCAGGCTTTCCTGGCATGATTAGGGTTTCTATTTAGGCTGTGAAAAAGAAGATTCCCTCACAGAGCTTGTAGCGAGGATAAGATCACTGTCATCTCTTCAGGGATGAAGGCAGTTACTTTAGATTGCCTCAGAATATAGTATCTCTAATGCTCCCTGCTAACTGCGGCAGGGAGAAAAATGTACTGAGATTTGAATCAGTGTTTTTTCATTGTAGTTTTAGTTTTATGGCATGAAGTTTGAGCATGAAAAAGGGGTATTCATTTCTCAGGAAATGCGCAGAGAAGAGTCTGAACAAGAAGGTCAGACCACTGCATTAACTTCACATTTGTCCCCAAACCCGAGACTGGAGTAAAAGGAAGGAATCAGGCAAAATAACAAAACCCCATTACTGCAGCAAAACTGCCTCCAAAGTCAAGAGCAGGCTCATTTGAGGACATCAAGATTCAAGCCTTGGCTTGATACACTGAGATTTTATCTACAAATGATTTATAGGATTGTGACTGAACCTTAGTCCACAAAACCTGTGCTATTTCCCAGTGTAAGGACCTGTCTGTCCATAAATGCTCCAAACATCTTGCAAGATACTGCAAATTATGAGAGGAAGGGCATGCAGCATCTCCCGATCTCTAAGAATTTGCTTTTAGACTGTTTAGGCTGATCTAAGCCCATGTTGCTGCCAGAAGGGGCCAGGCTGCCTTCCTTCTGCTGCCCTGGGCTAAACATTCCTGTCTTCTCCTTTCTGCCATGCTAGTGCCTGTGGGGTTGCAGAGTCAGCCAGGTCGGGGAACTGATCTACCTGAGAAGCCACCCCATATAACGGTAATGATTAGTTGAGGATCAGTTCCACGATGCAACCCCCCGAGTGGTTACACTAATGTTAGTACCAGCTGAAGGGAAAGGCCACAATTGCCCTTCGTTCCCATACCCTTCGCTTTAAAAAGAACATTAAACCCTACTGTAAATACCTGTATGCACCCAGTAATCATCAGTAATGATACTGCTATTGATTACAGAGATGATATGAGAGTTTTGGCCCGGGCTCTGCTCTTCTTTTACTTCTGGCTCTGCTAGGATATTAGTATGAACAGGGATCTTAATATGCATATGCACATGATTTATTGGGAAGTCTTGATAATATAGTGTTCTGCACTGACAAAGCTAGGGACTGGGACAGAGGAGCAAACTAGTAGGGAATGAACGGTTTTTCACTGATTCTCCAGATTAGCTGAATGAATGGTCTAGTCATCAGTGAAAGGAGTTATGATATATTTACATAAAATAATACATATGCTTGTGTACATACAGAAATTGATAAAGTTCCTATCCTCACTTGAAATTGAATCCTTCAGATTTCATTGGAAGGGAGAAATTTCATGTGTGTGTTGGGGCATGTGCAAGCCTGAAGGAGGTCAAGAGGCTGGTGGCTGCAGCAGTGCATGTGTCTCTGTGCCTGTAAACCTAGGCTGTTTGCATTGTTTGGACATTGAAATGGAGTGGACAGAAAAAAATGCAGGCACGCTTTTACGGATAGCCTGCAAAAATATATACTGTGTACCTAACTGTATGAGCTCAAGGGGCAAGAAAGACACCCTCTGAGATCAACAGTGACATCTGGAAAGACAAAGGTGGGACAAGGACAGGGCAGGCAAGGCAGTTCTTTATTAACACCAGAAATAGCAAGAAGCATCAGCTGACTTACCTGTACTGTATTGTTTCTGAAGTGGTTGAAGCTCTCAGCTTTGTCATTAAAATCCTAACTATGTTAAATAGAAATACAAAATTTATCTGGAAAAGAAGGAAGAGAGAGGGAAAAATAAGACCAGTGAGTCAAATAATGGCTTAAAGGATGTGATACGCCTTAAAAGGCACATTTTGCCGTTCCAGTCTGATTGAAAACAATCTCTTGGTTTTAGCATTGATTGCAACAGACTCAGAAGTTTACTAGAAATATCAGAGTATGCAGCAAATTTCCAACAGCTATTAATGTTTTTGAAACTGCAATGAAGATGGAGTACAAAAATAATGGTCCCAGCAAGGAACTTATTTTTACTCCCTTTTACTCCTTTCCTCGGTGTCAGAAGGAACTAAGGGTGGGATTTGTTCACCTATTTGCATCTGTCTGTGGCTGAGCTCATCCAAGGCTCCCTGCACAGAGTATTTGGCAGCACTGTGCTGTGTTGATATGGCAGGCGTTTGAAACCTTTCTCCCATTCCACAGCAGGCTGTAATGATTAGGCAGGGCCCTCCAGACCCAAAGTACAAGGCTGCATTGCAGAGATCTGAATGTGAGCTAGTCACACCGGACTCCCTTTATATTCAGTGGAGGCTATACATTGCACTCCAAAAGAGACGTTTAAAACAAAGCAGATGAATCATACCTGAAAAATGCCTATTTTTTGCACTGTCTTAAAGGTGAGATGATGGATTTACCCCTTCCCCTTTTAATCTGCTGAGCTAGGTAATTATTATTTCTGTTACAATCTCACCACTGAGAATTGAGATTTGCTCTAATTACTGTTGTTGTAGCATCTGCTAGCGAGTTTCTTACATAAGTTTCCTCTCAGTGTAAACAGGAAAGAAAAAAACTGACTCTGATTTGTAGACTGTGATCAGCAGAAGGATTTGGCACCTAGGAGCAAGTTTTGGGTTGCTTCCAACACATAAAGTAGGGTAGCTTACAACGTACTGATCTGTCTCAAAATTGTCGGTGATGCACACTTGTCAGAACTACAGAACTGTTATCTCAGGAAATTTGAGGTCACAACCTAAGCTTGTGGGAAGATATTTCTCTCACATGCATTTCCAGAGTCCCAGGGCTCCTGGCACTTTGCAGTTTATAAATGCAACAATTCTGTGATTGACTTCCAACTATTTATGAACGCTGTAGCAGAGCTGCCAATTTAAAGGTGTTCTTAAAATATACTCATTTTTTTCCAATGCACTGTGGTATATTTCCATGATTACAGTATCTTGGCATCCATCATATCATTCCCTGCGGTTACTGCAACATTGTTTATAACAAATGGTGCAATAAGCACCTGAATAGACACTGGGAGACTGGCACTGTTGGGAATCATAGAATCATTTAGGTTGGAAAAGACCTTTAAGATCATTGAGTCCAACCGTTAACCTAACACTGCCAAGTCCACCACTAAACCGTGTCCCTAAGCACCACACTCTACATGTCTTTTAAATACCTCATGTACATTAAACACTTATTACATGAGATGCAAAAATGCTGCTCTAGGAGTTAACGTGACATTTTTTGAAATTATTTTCTTAGCAGAGTAGAGCCTTAAGGGAGTATAAGAAATAAATAAAACAGTGCAGTTTGTATATTTGTTCTTGCTAGAATTGTCTTTGTCATATTTAAGAGCTTGAAGTCAACTGGTTCTCACTTTATTTATCAGAGACAAAACCAGCTTCATATCACTGGTTTGACTTGAATCTTAAACTCCTCACATTGGTGACTGCACCATTCCTCATTAACAGAAAGAGAAATGTTCAGGCAGTCTCTACTGAGGGAGAGGTGAATGGGGGTGTCCTTCACCCACAGAAACAAAACTTCTGCCTCTGAAATTCTGCTATGAAATCTTGAGGTTCTTCATCAGCTCAGAGCCAGGTTTGGGTTACTTCTATCAAGGATGCAAAAAAGGCACCAATCCAAAACCTGCCACTTTTGCAATTGTAATGGAGGGTGCCAGGTGGAATTATAGACTCTTAGGCAAGGGCAAGCTCCACATATAAGTAGGACTAATCACATGGGATTAACATGATGAAATGGACTGGAGAAAGCATTTCAAGTTTCATGAGTCCTACTTTGATGTGACAGCAGGGAACTGGAAATTCAAATTGCCACAGGCTGCAACAGAAAAATTAGGGATTTTGATCTTCTCTGAAATTAAATTGCAGAAGTGTGATTCATAAGTCCAGAAGGAGAATTGCTAGCTGAAAAGTTTGGGAGTTACTTCACTAGAAATACTCTTATTTTATATAAATCAATTTTTCATTCTCCCACTCTTTCCCCTAAGCTCCCCCTATCCAAGGGTTGCAGAAAGAAACCAATGATGACATACAGAAAGGATGTATTAATACTTCTCACCTAGATATGTTTGCACTGATCCCCAGTGACAGCTGGCTTGTTCATCTCGTTGGCAGCAGTAATACTGGCTGTCTCAGCTGAAGATCACTGTGTGCTGGGTACCACCAAAAGCTGAGCATCCCCATGGAGGCCACATTCAGGGAGACAATTCAGCTACCCAAGCACAGACCACAGGAGCATTTGAGGTACTCTTGCATAGCTAAGGCCTATGAGTGGCACTGGTACATGTGACACAGGGCTGATAAGAGACCACAACTGTCTACAGCAGCAACAGGAAGGTAGATACATTGGTGCTTACTTTAACAAGCTGCCCAGGTGTCAGAGGTGTCAGTCCCTAAATCCTGTTAGGGACATTTCTATAATATTTTCTAGGAGAGAGGAACACTGAGGCCAGAATAGGGGCATCGGCCACTCACCCTGAGTCCTCTTCCTAGTTCTTGCATTGAATATGCTGCATATCCTTAGTCACCTGGGCAGTTTTCGAGCCTGTGGGTCTTAAGACAGACACTAAAATCCACCTGAGGACGTACTCAGTAATCTCAAGTCTGCATTTCAGAGTGACCGTCACCCTGCCTCTTCCATTAATGTTTGTAGTCATGTACTTGTCAACAAGGTGGATGGTCTTGCAAACATCTTATTGTTACACTGGTTTCCTTCTGTCTTTCTCCCAGAGTTCTCCTTTGCTGTGCAATCTTTCAAACGCTGGAGAGGATGCTTTAGGTCTCATGCCTGCAATAAAACTGAGTAGTTTTGTAGATGGCCCAAAGGTAGATATCTACCCCGAGCTAGTTACCACAAGCTCCTTAAATAACCGATAGAGAAAAATAGCTACTTCTACGTTATAGTTCCTCCTGTCTGTTTGAGATGTTTATTTCAGCATGAGATGACTCTCCCTGCTTTGAAGTGCCTCTTTATGTAACTTGCACAGGCAGACCTGTTGGGAAGGCGTATATTATAGGGCTGTATTACAGGGTTGCATTTAGTTGCCTAAACACAGTCACTGAGAGCCATTTTTGGTGCCATGGTGTATCCTGCCTCACCTCAAACTACTACTTCCGAACTGCATGGGCTTTCTAGAGGATCTGTATCCTCTCTGCCAGACCCATGTGGGGCTGATAGAGCATCTGAAAAGGTACTATGCATCTGTTTAGCCAAAAAGATCTCTCCTCTGAGTTAGATTAAATAAATCCTATCTTGATAGCCTTAACATTTCCCAGTGGAACAGCTGTGAATACAAAGTCACACTGATTTTTTGGAAAAGCATGAAGGAACAGAATAAGACTTCTTTGGCTAATGCTTGGCTGCCTTAACCCATTTGGCACTTTGGTGCTATAGTAATAACAGAAAATCTGTCCCACTGCTCACCCAAGGCTCCAGAAACATTGATCTCAAATTCCACCTTACCTAACTGCAGAAACAAACTCAGACCTGGGAGTTTTATTTCCTGTTCTGATCCTCATAAATGGCTGTTCTGTAAATAGCAAACCTGTATCCATCCAAACTCCTCTGGATTCTTAGAGACGGTCCCAAGTTTAAACTGGTCTGAACTCCAGATCTGACATTTGCTCACACAATTACACTTTGCTAACATTTAATAAATGAATTTAAAATGCCTGTCAAAGCCCTGATAGTCACCTAAGGACAAATGTCAGACCTGACACCCAGTCATCTCATCACCATGCATACCCTGACGTGTAAAGAAAGAGTGCGAAGACAAATACTCAATGACACTGCCCAAGTACACAGTCCTAGCTTTCAGCAACAGGCAACTCTGAGGACTTTTTGAAACAGGCATTAGAGACTCATCTCTGCCTCAGTGAGCTTTTCCTCCCTGAATGGGTCTAATCCATTAATTCAATTTCCTCTTGTTTTCATCTTTACGACACCCATTGGGAGTGAGTACTATACTTTAGCAGTTCATGAGGAGGAAGGAGGAAAATTTGAAAAGAAAATAAATTTGCTTGAAAAGCAAAGAGAAACCTGTTCCAAGAGAAGGAGGGCAGGAAAAAAGTAACATCAAAATTTGGTCCATCTTTCCCTGCAAACCAGAGTCTTGTTTTTTTAAAAGGGCTGATAAATGGGACAAGGGGAAGTAGAGCATCCTGGGCTGGCTGGAAGGTACAGGAAAAATGTGTCATATATATCAGTCCAAGAGATGATGGCTGGGATGCAAAGACGATCATCAGGTCAGGAGAATCCTATGGCCTTTTCTATGCATAAAGTAAGGTTAGAAAAATCATTCACATCTCCTTCTGGTTTTAGAATCTATGAATAATGTATGCAGCTCTTTCAAGGCTTGGTTTTCCACTTTTGCACAGAGCTACTTTCCACAGCTGTCATCGCACCATGACAGGACATGAGTTCAGCTTTTGGTTTGTTATGCACAAAGCTCCTGTTACTGGCTTCATCCCACAGGCTTCTTCAGGAAAAAGAATAACTAATTCTTCCCCATCCTAGGTTAGCTACATAAGACAGAAAAGTGAAGTGACTTGGCCTTGCCTATGCAGTGATTCCATCACACAGTGAGTATAAGAAGAGTAAAAGCATAAGGAGCTGAGATTGGCATAATTTCATTTTAGATTAATTCTAGGCAGCTGGTTATCCCAGGCTCTATTTATATTCAGTAGAGAGAGGCACTTTTTAATGGTGGTTCATTTGACATATTTTAAATGAGTGGTTTTGGATAAATAGTGCTTGGACTTGAACCAGTTTCCCACACAAATCATCCAGTGATCTTCAGATTGTCCTTGGGTATCCCACCTGAGCTTCAACTGAATGAATGTGGCTGTATCTACTGAGAATCTGTGACATTGTATTATATGAAAGCTTAAAAAATGTTCTGAGGCACCGACATCATGGGTTCCCTTTTGTCTCCATTAAGGTTTCTCTGAAAGATCTTTAAGACCTGAATAGGATAACTTCTCAAAGGCAGAGCTTAGCAAGCAAAAAATTCCAAGGCAAAAATGCAAATATGGTAACAACAAAATACTTGTTTCTGGTTTTGCCTACTAGAAACACATTTCAGTGTGTTCAATATTAAAGATTTCTTTTAAAAGAACATTCCTTCATTTCAGAAAGACATTTGGCTCAGTAGGACCTTTTAGTAGCACTCAAAGAGGTCTAACGTGAAGATCAATTTTCACTGCATAATCAGATGGATTTTTATTGTTCGTTTGTCCACACTGGGTCTGATACCACAGCTCATAGGGATGGTAGCTTGAGTTCATTCAGGACAGAAGACACAATCTGGGAGTCAAACAGGGAACAGGCTGCTGCACACAGCCTGCAAAAGCTGAAGTCTTTGAAATGAAAATGGAGCTATTTTTCTCAGCTGGAGAGAATCCATACGGTTCTAGTGACTACCAGATTGATTCTGATTTACAAGCAAAGAAGATGAAGTGTCTGGTGTCTATTCCTTATATATATATATATATAGTAGCGTTTCAAAGGAAGAAAGATCTTACTACTGCAAAGTGAGTTTTCCTAGAAAAGAGCCTCTGTACCATATCTAGCAAAGTACATAATTATTTGTCAAGGCCCTTCTTGTTATTATTGGAGCTCTGTGTCAACAAATTAATTTCTCTCAGAATTGGACAGCTCTAACAAAACCCACACATCAGTTCCATATATGGAGACTGACGAATGGACATTTAAGAGAATGATGACAGGCAGTGCATCCTTTTTATTTATTTTTAATCTCACTTGATATTTTTATTAATTTCTTTTTATACATGTTTTCTGCTTCATAATGGAAAATAGTACCAAGGATTTTTCCCTTGATATTTATTGATAGATAAAATCAGTCCAAAGGTGAGGTCTTGAAGACAGAATAAACCAGCTTGTTATTCTCTTACTTTTATTTATGATGTGCTAAGAATATCCTTATTGCTGGAATAAGACCCTCTCCAACTACAGATGGGAAAGAAGTAGTTTTCATACCTTGCCAGGGCTTTGGAAGTTTAGTGTTTCCATTTCCAAATAGAAATGAAAATTCAGAGCCCCCAAATGGAGTTATAAGCCAGTGATCCAAAAAGCATTTGGACCATCTGTTTTGGCACTGATCAATTATGATCTGAACATCCAAACCCAGAAGCTCTTTTGAACCAAAAGAAACTTTTCAGTGAAAGATTTCAGTCATAAAAATTTTCTGTCATAAAAAACCAAACTCCATTTGAGAGGAAATTTATCTCCCTTAGTGAGATGAAATAGCCAAAGCATTCCAAGATGTACAAAAGAGGGAACGCTGACTCTGAAGGCTTCTTTGCAGTTTTCCTTAAGCTCAGGAGTTTAAATGGGAAGTCATTAAGATCTTCTCCTTCTCTTTTGAGAGTTTAATGGGCAACTAGCATTTATTTTGCTCATTTCTGCTGGGCTTCTTATTTTGTGCTTCACAAAAAGCTTTTACTTCTGTGCTTCCTAGAATGTTCCCTCCTCTTCACTCCCAGGAAATGTAAATATTATTCTATTTAGACTTTGCATTTTCATGCAATGTGGTAAAATTGACCCCAGGATTAAGTAACCCATATTAGCATCAGAGCAGTCATTTTAGCTGGAGCATTATATACTGTCATCCTGACCTCGAACAGTCTGCCAGTTTATTAATGTCTTGTTTTAATTGTTCTATCATACTTCCTGACATGATTCTCAGAAAGGGCCTTTATATGGGATAAAGCCCTGGAGGGAAGAGGGGCCTGAGAAAGCTGGTAAATATTCAAGGGTTGCCTCCTCCAAGCTCCAGAGCGATGCATCCCAACAAAGAGGAAGTCAGGCAAAAATGCCAGGAGGCCTGCATGGAGGAACAAGGAGCTCCTGGACAAACTCAGACACAAAAAGGCAGCCTGCAGAGGGTGGAAGCAAGGACGGGTAGCCTGGGAGGAACACAGAGAAATTGTCCAAGCAGCCAGGGATCAGGTTAGGAAAGCCAAAGCCTTGAGAGAATTAAATCTGACCAGAGACGTCAAGGGCAACAAGAAAAGCTTCAATAGGTACGTCGGTGATAAAAGGAAGACTGGGGAGAATGTGGGCCCTCTCCGGAAGGAAACAGCAGACCTGGTTACGCGGGACATGGAGAAGGCTGAGGTAGTCAATGACTTTTTTTCCTCAGTCTTCACCAGCAAGTGCTCCAGCCACACCACCCCAGACGCAGAAGGCAAAGCCAGGGACTGGGAGAATGAAGAACTGCCCACTGTAGGAGAAAATCAGGTTTGAGACCATCTAAGGAACATGAAGGTGCACAAGTGCATGGGACCTCCTGAGGGAACTGGTGGATGAAGTGGCTAAGCCACTACCCATCATATTTGAGAAGTTGTGGCAGTCCAGGGAAGTTTGCACTGACTGGAAAAGGGGAAACATAACCCCCATTTTTAAAAAGGGAAAAAAGAAAGACCTGGGGAACTGCAGGCCAGTCAGTCTCACCTCTGTACCCGGCAAGATCATGGAGTGGAACCTCCTGGAAACTATGCTAAGGCCCATGGAAAATAAAGAAGTGATTGGTGACAGCCAACATGGCTTCACTAAGGGCAAATTGTGCCTGACAAATTTAGTGGCCTTTTATGATGGGGTTATACTGTTGGTGGATAAGAGAAGAGCAGTGGATGTCATCTACCTGGACTTGTGCAAAGTGTCTGACACTGTCCTGCATGACATCCTCATCTCTAAATTGAAGAGACATGGATTTGACGGATGGACCACTTGGTGGATAAGGAATTGGCTGGACGGTCGCACTCAAAGAGTTCTGGTCAATGGCTCGATGTCCGAATGGAGACCAGTGACAAACGGTGTTCTTCAGGGGTTGGTATTGTGACCAGCGCTGTTTAACGTCTTTGTCAGTGACATGGACAGTGGGATTCAGTGCACCCTCAGCAAGGTTGCTGACGACACCAAGCTGCGTTGTGCAGTTAACATGCTGGAGGGAAGGGATGCCATCCAGAGGAACCTGGACAGGCTTGAGAGGTGGGCCCATGCGAACCTCATGAAGTTCAAGAAGGCCAAGTGCAAGGTCCTGCACATGGGTTGGGGCAATCCCAAGCACAAACACAGGCTGGGCGATGAGTGGATTGAGAGCAGCCCTGCAGAGAAGGACTTGGGGGTATTAGTAGGTGAAAAACTGAATATGAGCCAGCAATGTGTGCTCACAGCCCCGAAAGCCAATCATATTCTGGGCTGCATCAAAAGAAGTGTGGCCAGCAGGTCAAGGGAGGTGATCCTGCCCCTCCACTCCACTCTCATGAGACCCCATCTGCAGTACTGCAGTCAGCCTTGGGGACCCCAACATAAGAAAGACATAGACCTGCTTGAGTGGGTCCAGAAGAGGGCCACAAAGATGATCAGAGGGCTGGAGCACCTCTCCTGTGAAGGCAGGCTGAGAGGGTTGCGGTTGTTCAGCCTGGAGAAGAGAAGGCTCCGGGGAGACCTTATAGCAGCCTTCCAGTAGCTAAAGGGCGCCTACAGGAAAGATGGGGAGGGACTCTTTAACAGGGAGTGTAGTGATAGGATGAGGGGTAATGGTTTTAAACTGAAAGAGGGTAGATTTAGATTAGATATTAGGAAAAAATTCTTTACTGTGAGGGTGGTGAGGCACTGCACCAGGTTGCCTGGAGAGGTTGTGGATGCCCTATCCCTGGCAGTGTTCAAGGCCAGGTTGGAAGGGGCTTTGAGCAACCTGGTCTAGTGGAAGGTGTCCCTGCCCATGGCAGGGGGTTGGAACTAGATGATCTTTAAGGTCCCTTCCAACCCAAACCGTTCTATGATCACAAAAGTTTCCCTTTCAAAGGTCACAGGCACCACAATGACTCCTTTTGGTATACGGCAAAGTGCTGGAAAATGCTATCTGATCAGGGACAATGAGATGTGATTAAGAAGAGTGAGGCATAATGTGGTGGATGGTCATGATCAGGGACACTGTGGAAGAGACTCCCTAGAGCAGCAGTGAAAGACCAACTCTTCAGGCAAGCAGAGCAGGACTATACACATCCTGAAGATTGTATGGGATGGAGTTGTATTTTGGTGGGGAAGGGAGAGAATGGTAAATGAACAGACACCTTCGTCACCTAATGTCTGTGTTACACATCAGCACACAGACCCTTGCCTTTGCTCACACTGTCACCTAAACACAAGTCCAAACACAACTCCAGTTCTAGTTGGGATCACACTGTTTCCTCACTAGAGCCCTGCATCATGCATGAACATGTCCACAGACTCTTTTGCAATCTTATAACCCCATCTGTGATCCTCTTACTATTGTGCTGGTCCTTCTGGCTCTCCTGAAACATCTTGTATTCAAAAAGCTCTGTTAAAGGAAGACGCTGCAGGTCACTCCCCAGTCAAGTCAACTACCATAGGGTCTCTAGTCACATGTGACTCAACAGGGTTTCTCTCCAACTATTTCACCTGACAAGTCAGGAACACACTTAATGTTGCAACACCAGTAAACACATACCCTTGCAAAAATAACACTGGCACACAGAGAGTTCTTGCCGGGAGGGAGTGGTAGCCCCTTGGCAACCAACTCATCACGTCAGCACAGTGAAAATGACCAAGATGACACGACAGTCTAAACCATGGGCATACTGCTGTGAATAGTCCACCTGGCAGTTCCCCAGGCGTGGCAAGTTCAAGTTGCCATGTGTTGACAGTAAGAACCACAAGACTCAAGAGATAGTCTTCCTCCAAAGAGGAACTGTCCAGCAACTCACTGATGGAATGTCATTTCCTCTCTGGAAAGTATTCCGAGTGACTTGACAGGATGAATTTTGGAGAAAGTTTTCTGGGCAACTGCTGCTGGTTATATGAGTTTCTTATTGGCTGTGGAACATCTCACAAACAGAATTAGAAATTATAGAAAGAAAGAGACATTGTAGGAAGCTACATGGTATTGGATACCTTGTCTGACAGTATTGACTCCACAGCTACAAAATGTAAACAACAGGAAGACAGTAACAGGAATGATGGCAGAACTGGAGATAAATTCTGGATGGACTGTAATCAAATTAGCATATTATCTTTATCCTATGTGTAGCTATGACAGCATGCTTGCAAATCAGTGAAAATTATGATAAATGTCTTGCAAGAAAAACTCAGGGATGTCAACAGTTTGCAGGCCATGAACTACAACCTTGGTAGCAGTGCAAGAACTGGGAATCTGTAAAGAGAAAGAAATTTAAAAAAATCAATAGGAAAACTAAATTAATCAGCAATCCAGTGGTTGAGAAAAAACATAAGCCAGTCAGACAGGAAGGAGAAGGGAAAATGAAAAAGTTATATCAATAAGAATAAAAATAAAATTCTCAGTCTCTGAACAGAGCAATGCAGAACTGGAAGAATAAGTGTGAAGAGTCAGCAGAAAGTAAGAAAATATTCAGAGAAGCAATTATATCAGCAAGGAAGATGCTTGCACAGAACTAGGGAATGCTTTTCAGAAAAAACAAATATGAAATGCATATAGATACATACATAGGTGCAATGCTTCCATATATAAAATGGCAAGTGAACAAACCTTTCTGACTTTTTTAGATCAAAAGAAAGGAACTTTAGCAATGTGGACTGCAACATTTTGAGTGGAGTGTTACAGTCAAGCAAAAGGAAGTGAAGATAAAGATTAAGATTCACTACAAATTTTATCTATTGGACAATATCAGAAAGGAATGGAATCCATAAATATTGGTTAACTTGCTTAATAAACCTATTTCCCCTACCTGCAATACTTTTAAAGACATATTGGAAAAAGATGTATGTAACAGGATGGCAGAAAGACAGCTCTGCTCTTCAGAAGTGTAAATGCATATATGGGGTTAGGATAATCATGCAAAAGCAGAAAGCAGCACATTTCAAGAAAAAAAATTAATGTGTGAACACTGTACAGTATCATTACACTGATAAACTAGGACACGGGATGGGAAGAATTATTGAGTCAAGTCCTATAGCTAGCGTAAACAGTTGTATTGAAACATCCTTTGCACAAGTGGGCAACGTTAAATAGCTACTATTCCTTTACTTCTATTGGAAGACAGCTAATGAAGCCTACTTCTATGAATGCCAGAAGTTTTCTTAATTTAGTTTAAACATATTAATGGTCGCTTATGACAATTTCCTGTTTGTCAATAATACTAATAAGCTTAAGTACCTCCACTCTCCTCTGTGACATACTTATAAAAAACCACCATATCGTTCCACAGTCTTGGTTTTGAAAAACTAAACAAACTCAGATATTTACTGAAAGTTTCTCCATGACATGGTCTTCCACAACATCAGCCAGTGATTGCTATATATAAGATATTGCTATATCCCATAATCTGAAACTGAGCTGGAGCTGGACAAATTCTTTGCAAGCACTGTAAAGAAAAGCATTTGTAGAAATGAGGTGTAAAGGGGAAGAATTACATGGTTTGTGAAGTCCTCTGAAAGAGTCAGCATGGGGACAAGGGAGGTCCAGCAGACAGTCTACTCAGGTTTTTGGAAGGAATTCAAATTTGTTTCTCCAAAGGCTCCTATAGAAACTTGGCTGTTAGAGGTTTGAAGGGAAGAGCATTATACATGGAAATATAAGAAAGAAAGGGTAGGAATATATATATATACACACACACACACACACACATAGTCTGTTTTCTCAATGGAGAGAGGCTACCGGTAGATCTGTGCTGTTTTACACAGACCTCAGTGATCTATAAAAGGGAATGAAGAGCAGGCTGACAGATTTTTAGTGACATTAAGCTACTCAGGATAGCAAAAATAAAGGCTGATTGCAAAGAGCTGTATAGGGACTCACAATACTAAGTAACCAGGCAATAACATGGCACATGAAATCATATGATATGAAGGTAACACAATGGGGAAGTAAAGCAATCATCTTAACTTTACATGAAGAGTTATGAGCTCTGGGTATTTTCATTCACAAAAGAAATGTTGGAATTACACTAGCTCCCTGAAAACTTCATCTCAGTTCCCAGTGGTACTCAAAAAAGGAAACAAAAAATATTTGGAATTACTGAGAAAGAAAAAGGAAATAGAACAGAGAACAGGATGCTGCTACAAAAAATCCATTAGTGTGGTCACACCTTGAATACTGGGGCAAGCTTTGATCTTGCCCCCACAAAAACGCTATGTCGTTAATGATTAGCACATCACAAAGACCACTTCAGCACATGTGTCAGCTGTCTCCTGAGCAAAATTCCACATTGCAGTAAGGACAAGCTCATCTTCTTAAGGACACTTAACTCTTCTACAGTACTTGTCATCCAGGGATCTCAAAGCCTTTTACAAAGATAAGTATCATTAAGCTTGCTTTATAGCTGGGGAAACTGAGACCTAGAGCAGCAAATCTAACTTGTTTAAAAGTAAATAGCTGATGAAGGCAGAGACAGAAGTGAACTCCAGGTCTTCATATCAGCTCATGTACCCACTTACGCCAGCAGTTAATTGATTGTAGTGAATTATTTTCAATGAGACCCAAAAAGCAGAGGTTACAAAACTGTTCGGTTCTTAAGCACAAGGGAAAAAATCTATTAAAGCTGAATGTAAGGTCTGACAAAAACTAAATATTTGATCTGCCTGTTCGAAAAACTGAAAATTTAATACAATTTTAGCTCTGAGAAATATTGCAGAGCAGTTCATACCTGGGGTCAGTTCACAACAGTAGTTACTGAGAAAAAAACAGATCAGTTAACTGCCTCTGGTGCCTATTTTCTGACGTTTGTCCTCTGATCTTGGTGTGTTTTCATGGTTTACCAGTTCTTTGACAGGGATTACATTTAAAATTGCACATAAGAAATTTATTTTTCTTATTAAAATCAGGCTGAAATTCAGGTCCCTGGCATGTATTTCCAACCCTTTGCCCCTTCTTTACCTTCAGAGAGGGATGTGTGATTAAAACTTGGCTATACCACTCTGAGGAAAGATACCAGAATTTTAAAAAAACCACTAATTTGAAGAGAAAATACCTAATAGAGTGTATTTTTCTAGTGCTATCAGAAATTGAATTTCAAAGCATCCAATGTACTGAATGGTTAGATCTCTCCTGCGAGATGTTCAAGCCAAAATCCATTCAGGAATGAAACAAAGAAGGATGAATACCTACATTTTCTGCCTCGCATTTCTTGTCAATAAAAATACAGGTTTCTCGCCAATATGCAGGATCAGCATTTATACCCAGTTTCCTTTGCCTCTGAAATTCTCTCTGAAATTGTCTCTGAAATTGTTTCCCTGTTTTTTCAGCCCAAGTCAGTGTTCAAGTTTCTTCTAAAGACAAGTTGGAAAGCAATCAGACAAATCTCTCTATGGCATTGTTCAAAGTTTTTGTACCCTGAGATATAACAGAGAATAATATGGTTTAAAGATGGACTTGAGGACTGCTGCCATGATCAAAGGGCTTTATTTTTGGCCAATCTTTATTTCCAGTGAGGCTTAGAACTCCTGCATGACCTGTTTCTTGGTGTTATGCTCTCTTATGATGCAGCAGTTCAATGCATAGAGGCAAGAAAATGAGAAATCAAAACCAGTGGAAATAATATTTGACAGACAAAAACCTCCTATCTTTTAAAGAGACTCGGCATCTTTAGAGGCAGGTTTTATCCCTCTGGAACTAAGAATATTTACCAACAAAAGCACTCTAATCAGATTGCCATTGGCTGGTATAATGGTGCTTCTTGAACACATAATGATGCTACCTTTGTCCAACAGGTAACCAAACCTCAGCCGAGTTGTACACTGGGCACTTGGCTCTTAACTAAGTAAAGTGGGTGAAACCATTTTTAACTGCCACAGGCTAAGTGCTTGCATGTAGTCAGGAACTGTAATTTGATGGAGTTTTTAGACTTTTAGCTTTTAGTGTGAGCACTCTTTAGGAAATAACCTTAATTTCTTCTAGTAACATTCATGTGTCTCTATCTTTCCAGCAGTACACTGGGATGGTTGTCTCACAGAATTGTATGTTCTTTCATTAAACATGAACTTCAGTTGAACATTTCAATTCTTCATTAGTTCAAATCCAACTCATTAGCTGTGACTGAAGGAAGTCACAGAGTTGTACTATTTTTGAAATCTTTGTGTCTTCCATTTCGGGTGACCATTGTTCACTGGAGGGAAGAGGAAAGCAGCACTTCGTCCCCATTTATGTTAAGGCAGAGGCATACTGACATACTGGGAGGGGTGATGTTTGACTGTGTTGCCCTGAGTACATGGCGGATGTCAAACTTCAGTGCTCTTGATCCAGCATTTCTCATGGCAGCCTTGAAAGGGTCAGTAACTCCAATAATAATAAGTGATGCTTGAGTCATTATATACAATTTGATTTTATTCGCATAAGGATCAAAAAGCAGCCTGTCAAGCTGCTTTAACACACTGTGGAGTTGTGTATTTTAATTATAAACACAAGACTCAACTGTCAGTTTAAAAAAAAAAAAAGGAGAGGGCACATTTTAGCAATCAGGAGTGCATTGCAACAGGAGTTTTCAGATTTGCCTTTTAGATTTTATTTCCAGAGAGCTCTTTTCCTCACCCAGAAGTGCTTTCTCATGGGAGTAACAATAAGGAGAGGGAAGGAAGGGCTTGCCCTTACGTTACTTCTCTAAATTGTATCAGCTGCTTTCCACCCCACAGTGCAATTACTGTTATCTCATCTGTGTTTTAATTAGAGCTCAAGTGCAGGCCAATGTAGAAAGGTTCAATACACATTGTCAGTTCAGGGCAGTATAGTTATTGGCTCAGTTTAGAGGGGTCTCAAGGCTGCTCTAAATTAGAGGCAGATATAATGACCTGTATATAAAGAGGCAGCCTTCAACTGTACCTCCATTTTCTGTGTGCCTCTTTGGGGTCTTTGAATAGAAAGTGCTGTTCTGGGGAGAACAGTTATTTTCATGACTCTAAGCTACCTATGGTATCTGCCAGAAATGCCATCCAAGGGTTTTCCAGATCTTGTTGACTAAAGGGGTTATGGTAGATTCACAGATTCACAGACTCCTAGGCAATGATGTGGAAACTAAATTCTCTGAGTATTGCAAACCTGCTGCCTTGTGTTGTCTAAATAGGATTTGTTTGTGAGTTAGTCTGTGTATCAGTGAGTCAATTTACTGTGAGGCTGTTTGTGTTTTTGGGATGTCTCCCTTGGTGACACACTATTATATTGCGTGTATCGCACTGATTGTATTTCTCTCCTTAGAACATAAAGAAAAGAATTTTTACATAAAAGCAGACTCCTATTATGTTTTTTCTCTTTTCAGCTACGCACAATGTGATCTGTTTGCTGCATCTTAACAATTAACACAGAAATTAACTCTCCTGATTTCAGGTTAGGAAACATTCAGATTAGTAGCTGGCTTCCTAGGCAACAGAGATGCTTTTTTCCTGCTGAATCACACGAATGGCACAGCACTGACAAGGTGAGAGGACAAGGCTTCTTAGCCGTGAAAAAGCTGTCAGCGGCTGCCTATTCTGGAGCATTTGCACCTTCTCCAAGGGTGTTGGAGTGGCACAAGGGACAGCTATACCAGGTCTTGGTTCCCTAAGAGAGGGAACCCCACTGAGCCCTGTGAATTCTGTGTTAGGACATCTGCCTTCTTCCTAGGTGGCTTTTACTGCAAGGGAGTGGAAGAGTAGGATCGGGTTTTTCATCATTGTCCTTTTTAATAGCATTGATCTTTTCCATTTACACCCAGTATTTTCTGGGAAAGCATCACTGCACTTTTGTCGATGGTTCAAAATGGTTTATGAATGAGCTTCCCTGTTCCTCTGCCTACTGTTCCTTGGCACAGGACACAGAGCGTTGGGTAAACAGATAAACAGCTTGTTAACTGTGGGCGGCACTGAGAAGGAAACTTAACAACAGGAAAGCTAACAAACAAATACACAGCAATGATGGGAATGTAGAAGATGTAGATGACTGTACAAGGAGATGCAATTCCTTAACATGATTCCTATATTTTTCTAATCAATGTGCATGATGGAATTGCTCTAGTTCTCAAGACCCTCAAGTGGATGAGCAGATATTGTAACATACCTCCTGTTTTTGAAATTTTCTTTCTCACACCTCAAAACATTGTACAAAGGAAGGCAAACAGCATTACAGAGGGAGGAGGAAAGAATGGTCTAAGGTCAAGAAAACAGCTGGAAACAGACCACTGCGATTATTTTACATAAAAGTAGATGTGGAACATCACAGATGCCTATGAAATTATCCCTCAATGGGAGATGGCAGTGTCCTTCCACTCACATACATGCTTACCAGAAGAACAAGAATCACTGGCCCTTGATATATGTAGTCGATATATTTCCCTGGCTCTTTTCCAAACCAGCATCTGTAAGAAACAAAATAAATAAGAAAATCATTTATAAAGGGGAATGCACTTTTAGATTGTAATATCAAGGACACCATAGAGAGATGTTCCTTTATTCCCTGAGTTGTTTAAACATATGCATAATTGGCAAGTGATTGAGTTTTCTGCGACAAAGTCGCACCTTTTCTTTGGACACAGATCTGAGCCCCATTTTCCCCTCCCATTAGACCAATCATGTTCTCACTATGTTTTTGGCTATTGCCCATGTAAATATTTCCAAGAAATGTGAGAATGTGCTATAAGAAGGATGCAGAAGTTGTGTCCTGCTGGGTCTGAAAAAGGGATGAAAGAAATATTCTGTGTAAAGAAAAAAAATCTGTTATCTATTGCAGTGCCCAGAGACACTTAAATTCCATAAAGTAAGGGCTGTTACTTACATCAAATATGTCTCAAGTTGCATAGAAATGCTGTCTAAGTAAGGTACTGGATGAATAAGGAGTTCCTCCCATTGGCTTTGAACCAAGCTGGTGACCACCAAATCCAGCATACAGGACAGAGACATCATTTGAAGCTAGCAAATACCTGATCCAACATTACCAAAGGGAAATCGACTCAGGTTAGGTGAAACCACAGGTAAACTGAAGGGCCTCAAACTAGCAGAGAGCCTGGCTGTGTCATGTGTGACTGAGTGCTGGCTTGACTTTAATTTCCACTAATAACGTGTTTTTCACCTTGCTGTGTTATACAACAGACTAAGCCTCTGATTTCACAGGAACCCATACTGACATTCACTTTATTCTCTTAACTGAGAGTAATAAATCAGTTATATTTATGTCAGTAAATGAATCAGAAACTGGGCTCAGGTCTGGACTCAATCATTTACACCATTACATTTTCCTTGGTGCAGTTTTGGCCCAGGCCAAACAATAGCCAACTCTGAAACTATTCCTGGGGAACAAATCTGGAGCTAGAATTAGCCAGAGGACATTCCCAATAGTCTGCAAACTGCAGCTACTCTGATTTGGAGGCCAAGAGGGTTTAATAATATGGATGTGAACTACTCCATGCTATTTGGACTCCAGCCCCAGGAATGATTCCAGGCCCTGCTAATTTAATATTGCAGATACAGCCACATGGTCTGGATGCTGGTTCCACCAAGCAGAGACAACTTTGCTATCATAATGCCTTAAGGTTTAGGTCACTGGAGCTCCAGATCCCTTAGGAAGTAGATTTTGGAGTTCAAGGATCTGAGAGTGTTCTTCCCATTTGTGGCTACCACATACCAAGTCTACACAGCAAAAGTTATGCCTTCCTGTGTTTGCCTTGTGACAAAAGATAAGCTTAGTGCCACTGGAGACATAAAACCAAGGGTAATTCCTGAGCCAAGGAGACCATGGAGACAGATGTAGATTTGCACTTTTACAAGTATTCAAGAAATAATGCTTGTTGCTTCAAAGAGATTGCAGTCTGTAAGACATGACTTCATGAGTTCAAGGCAAATAAACTGAGATAAGGAAAGCTATGGTTCAGATGGAATTCTTTTGAATCACATAATGCCCCCAAAGCCTTTGTCCGAAATGTGTTGCTTGCTAAAACAGAAGGAGCTGTTTGTCCATTGCAAAATGCTCTTACTGAGCTGACTGTACAGAAATGTTGAGATACACAGCAAGTATCTAGAAACACAATTCAGTATCACACAATTGTTTGCCTTTTCTTGATTCAATTTCTACATCTTTTAGGTTCCAAATGAATGAGAGTTTTGAATATTTTATAAATATAAAACATGTCTGTTATTCCCTGGTCCACTGACTGCAAATTGTTGTAAATCAATTATTTTGCAACTTATCTTCCAAAATTTGGTGATGAGAGCAAGACTTGGAATAAGGTACTTCCTCCACCCAATTTATCATCCAAGAAGAATCCCCAGGGCAGCCTTAAATTAACGAAACTGATTTTGTTTTTGTTTTTCGTTAAGGAGATGGAAAGATATGAAGAAAAATGAATTACAAGATATGCCAAGGCAGGAAACACAGCGCTCCAGAACTTGCAAGACCTACATTTAAGAGAGGTTTTTGAAGGGCATTATTGCCTGAAACTCAGAGAACCAAGAGCTATTAGAACAGGATTTTCTGGGAAGCTGGCTGTTCTAGCAGAGGAATCTAGCAGACGGACTAATAAGAAGCAGACTGAGGCATGTGGCAGAACTTACTGGGCTATAAAAAGCCAGCAGAGAATTTAGAGCAGAGCTGGTAGAGCACAAATGAGGTTCCAGGACAAGGGCTGTTCATTGCTCTTTGGAATTTAAATATTGCTTAACTGTAAGCCCATACTGAAGAGCAAAATGCTGACATTTATTATCTGAAGCCTAGTATTAGACCAAAGTTGCATTGAGCGAAGCATCATGTGTATATACATACTTTCACACAATTTGAGGAAACAAGGTTGTAGCCAAAGGTAGACTTCTACAACACAGGCATCTACAAGTGAGCTTGATGCTACAGGTTCCTTTTGTACTTAGTGGGGGAAAAAAAGCAGCTTTTCTAGCATGGTGTTCATCTCATTAGGCTATAAAACAGATCTGTTATATTGTAATCTAAACATTTCTAATATACCCATTAAATCAGGCAAGTAGGGGTGAGAGGACAGATATTTGCCAGTGACATTACATATGTCTGTATTTGATTAGCTGTATTTCATATTTACAGTCTAACTGTAACCTTTGCTGAGATATTGCAAACTTTTCTGCCTGTCATCTTAACTCTTACTTTAAATCCAACATAAGCCATTATTTCTGCAATAAGATCAGCACTGCACATTTCTTTAAAACTAAAAAGAGAAACCTAAACCACTGAAAATTACTTGGTGCTTCATAATTTTAATTCCATGTGTGTGAAATAAAAGCCATTTTCTTTTTTACCTCTGAAAGAATAAACAAACACTCCCTGAATATTGAAGAGGACAATTTAGGAAGACAGTTCTGATTAGACTCAGATATGTAAACACACTTCTATTGAATAGCACTAATTAATATTCTTCATGGTTCTCTGATAGTTCTTTATATAACAAAAGCCACCACTGGTTTTATCATTATTGTTAATTAGATCTTACTAATGTTCTTCCCCTTACCAACTGTCCATCAATGAAATGACTACAATAATTCTTAAGCATTTGTTTCGGGTTTTTTGTTGAGACTTAAGAGTACTTTTTTCAGCATTGTCAGATTTTGCTAAAGAACTGCTAAACCCTAGACAGGATATTTGCCACAGTACCAATTATATTTGTCTCACTATGCAGAACACGGTCTCTACTAAGTACAAAAATGAAAAAATGAAAAAGTTGGTTGAAGCATTTTCTTAACATTCTTCCTGTGTGCTAGTTTGAGCTTTTAAACTATTATAAGCTACATAACTTGAACTCCAGTTCAACCTCCAAAAAACTTAAGTTACAGTTGAAATGCATACTCAGGTGAAGAAGAGGAGTTTCGCATTTTGTCCTGAATTTTGGGCTGTCCACTGGGATACCCAAACAGTCTTGGAAGCTGCAGGAGAGTACATGTTTTCTGCATGTGTCCAGTTTGCTAGGTCTAACCACATGGGGGAATAACACATGATTTCCCCAGTGGTCAATATGAATGGAGCATAACAGCTAGGCTGACTGGGGAGAGCAGCCTGTTTTCACAGAATAACTGAGGTTGGCAAGGACCTCTGGAGATTGTCTAGTCCACCCCCTGCTCAAAGCAGAGTCAGCTGAAGCAGGTTGCTCAGAGCTGTGCCCAGTTGGCTTTTGAGTAGCTCCAAGGATAAAGACTCCACAACTTCCTTGGGTAACTTCTTCCAGTATTCTACCACCCTCACAGTGAAATCGTGTTTCCTGATGCTCAGATGGAATTTCATGTGTTTCAGTTTATGCCACTGCCTCTTGTCCTGTCACTGGGCACCACTGAGAGGTGTCTGGCTCCACCTTCTTCATAACCTCCTATAAGATATTTATAAGCATTGATAAGATCCCCCTGAGCTTTCTCCTCTCCAGGCTAAACGCTCCCAACCCTCTCAGCCTCTCCTCACATGAGAGATACTCCACTATCCAGACAGCAATTATTTCTCAAAGCCAGGGATTAGTTTTATCTCATCTGTTTATATTTGCACACACTTACAGAATTCAAATTAAAGGCATGATTTCTATATCATCCCAGTACAGAGAAAGGATTTTGTAAATGCCACAAAGTTTAGTCTGAACTGTCCCAGTGGCTGATGGGCTGGAAAGGAGAATAGACCATAAGTAAGTTAAATACACACATGTGCACATCTCACACACAGGTACTGGAGGTACATTCCTACATGTGCTTCAGTTTGACTGTTTAGCAGAATCTCCTCCTTCCCTCAGGCCAGGAGGCAGTGAGCAGGCACTATCTGAAGTTTCACATACTTTAATGCTTGAGAAGATGACTGAATATTTATGACAATTGACAGGCCCTCAGCAAGTTATTCATCTCTTGTTTTGCTTCGGTTTGTTTACTGAGTGTCCTCTGCATATGCCATTACTACAAATGCAAAAAGCAGATTTCACTTCGTAGCCTTTGCTTTACAGCTTAATGCCCTTATCAGCTCTTCATTTACAACAGCTCTGCCTGCCTGCCTGGGTGCATGTGCTAGATCAAAGGAATGGCACTATTGAAGCATCCAGTCTCGATTTCTCGAGCAAAGTACATGAATCTTGGCCCCACCACTGACAATAAGCAAGCACAACACTGAGGCTCCAGGCCGTTACTATGGTGGGCAGAAGCCAAATTCTGCACTTTCTCAATGCACAACACATTTGGATTGGCTATGATGTGCAGTGAGGATGTATGTGAATGTTTCACTCCAAGGCAAACACCAGCATTAAAGACAGAAAGGTGAAGACATCCCAAGACATTAGGTTTAATTGTCTGGGTTGACCAAGAGTAACCTGGTGTCTCCCTTATCAGTAAGCATGTGAGGTAAATTATGCATATAAGTTAGAGTGTATGGGTTTGTCCATGACATGGATTTAAAAGCAGAAGCTCCATTTGATAATCCACCCAAGGCAGAGAGCTTGAGCCTAGAGACTCAACAGGAACAGCCTGGATATTCTGCATCTCAAATAGGATCACTTTGTCTTTCTTGCCCTGCTGACTGTATTTTGTGTCCCCCTTTCTTTTGTTGTGCAGGATCTGGGCCAGTTACACCTTCGCTGGTGAAAGGTGGCACACATATCTATGTAAACATGTCATGTCTTTCTTCATATCCATGATACATCAAAGAGAGATTCTTTCACATTCACTTTGTGGGTATACAATGATGGTGAAAGTATGCAGTGGTTTCTCCATCTATCCACTTTGTGCAGTGCAATACCAGTTGTTGTGGCACGTTTCTATGAGGGGTCCTACTTTCCATTATTTCTTCTGGGAGTGATGAGCAGTCTTCCAAAGTGAGGTGTTCAAACCTTGGTGTTGAACTCAATCACAACAGGAATGTTTAATGTGCATCACCATTATTAAAGCATGTGGTGTTTTGCCTCTCCAGGTTTCAAGACACAAGTTTTGGTTATTTTGTTTTGTGCTGTTTAAGCTGACTAGTTCCTTCAGCTCTATTTCTAGAGCTGAAAGTCCTACTTCAGCACAATGGGACAGCTGCCATGCTGCCCTGGCTTGTGCAAGGTAAGGGCTACAAGGAACCTGACCATGAAGCAGACCCTGAATGTTGTGATCCTTGACTCAGCTAGAAACAAGAAGGTCTGTGAACATAGAAATTAGGGAAATCTGGTAATGTGAGGTTATCTTCCAGGCCTGATTGACTTGGACACCCAAGGAACAGGTTCCAACTGAAGTTTTTCTTGCCATTTTGAGACTACAGTATTAATTCTCCTGTATGATTATTGTGGGCAAGGATGGAATCACACAAAATCACACATCTCTCAGTGAAAGGGTGTCTGTCTGATTGCCAATATGTGTAACTCCTGGGAATTAGATTATCACCATTAAAGCTACAGAAGAGAGATTGGTCAAGGGTTCAAAAGTTTATGGGGAGCAGAGAAGAGGAACTTAGTAGTGCACGACAAAATTCCTCCCAAGCCTACAGCATGGATGCCCAAAGCTCAGCCAGTCATCCTATCCATCTCCCTTATAGTCAGGAGAAATAGTGCATGTAAGTCTAATTCATCCAACCTACCTTGGACATCTCCTTCCAGATGAGATGAAATGCACCCCTGACTGCATTTACTGTTTTGACTGATCACCGCTGATCATAAGAGACCACAGATTAGTGCAGATGCAGACACCTACAAGGTAGGCACTTACATTTAATCAGATGCACTACAGACAGACAAACAGTGTGGTCATATGAAAAACAGATTCATGGAGAAAATAATTTTTTTAAGGTTAGGAAAGGGAGCTGTAACAGATAATAGCCATTGATCCAAACACTAGTTGAAAACTACAAGCTGAGCTATACCTGACCAGTATTGATGTTTGGGGGAAAAATTCCCAAAACACAGATGCCTCTTTATCTCCCATGTTTTTCAATTTCATGTACTAACTGCTTCCAATTGGAAAAGCCAGAAACAGAAATGCAAAAATTCCAGCCATAAGACTATTCTTGGCAGACTGTCAAATGAATTCTGCACACTGAGAAGGCTAAATCCTTTAGCACTCAACTGTAGTTTTTACCAAGGTCTTACTCAAGCAAAACTCCCATTGAAGGAGATTACCCTGACTGTAAACCATGTAAAGAGATATCAAATGAGAGCTTCAGAGCTTGGCCAAGGATATTTGGGAAAGGTATTTTCAGGAGTTGACTCAAGTAGTGCTCTGAAAATTGAGATGATCTGGATTTGGATGGAGGTGATGTGACCTTTCCTCTTTCCTATCAATCAATCAGCCTTATTTCTAAATTACCAATTCAACCTGCAGGCATTTCTTAATTTATTTAGAGAGCCACATAAACATAAATGTTAACATCACTTACTGTTCATTTTCATAATATAGCTTGCCAATGGCCCAGGCAATGATGATTGGGCAAGGAATACCTGCAACAGCAAAAAATCAGGAGTTAATCACAACCCATATATGTACAGATGATACAGATGTAGATTCAGATTTGAGTAAGGAGACTCTTGGTTAATGAGCTGGAAGACTCTAAATACAAGTGGTCCTATCTTGGTACACTGGAGACGTCACAATTTCTAAGACCCCTCTATGTATATAAAAAAAAAGATCATCTCAAAAAGCGAAAACTCTAGTACCAGTAACAAAAGTTAAAAAAATTATTAACAAACACATGTGTATACCTATATGTCTATATAAGTGATCAGATCAGTTTTGGCTGGCTTAAAGGCAATTTCGGTCCCTTTTAATTTTCCTGCAGTTGATATGGCATAACCGTAGAGACATCACTTGGAGGTGGGTGTTTAGATTTTTATTTCCCAGGCTGGAAGAAGCTCGTAAACTTATTGGGCTCTTTGGATGAAGCCCATTTTCAAAATTTTCAGCATTTTTGTTGACTCTTCCCTGTGAAACAGGATTATGAGAAAGAATCTTCTGATATCTTGCGATGTCAGAATTCATTCATTGTTTGCCCTTTCTAAAGGATCCAGCTAGTCTTAACTTTGTATGTAACATTCTACCTACGATATGCAGTGTGCTCTGTGTCTGCATGTGAGTTCTCATCAAGGCCATGCATTTTGCTTTACAGGGCTTGCTTTCTCAATTATCCCAAGAAGGTGCTCCGGTAGTGCTCCTTGGGCGTGCAACTTCATTGCAGCAGATGAGGTGTATTTGTACACTTAATATCCCTGCAGTGCCATATCCTCTCCTTTCCAATTCAATTGTTATACCTGTCCCATGTCCAGAGCCTTGCTCTTGTGCTTTTTTTGTGTCAGGCCTTCAGAGTCCAGCCGGTTTCAGGGGGATTTGCTGGAGCAGGGAACTGGAAATGAGGACGAGTAAGTGGAGCTGACCTTTTGACACAGACCTTCTGGGGGAAACAGGAACTTTTTCACCCAGGCATTCTTCAACCAAACACTGTATTGATGTCAAAATTGGAGGAGGAGTGTTTCCCCTCTCTGTTTCCCCTTTACCTTTAACCTGTCAACTCAGGCAAAACCAAACAAGACAAGCCTTTCCAGCTCCATCCCTCATTCCAACCTCCAGGTTCACATTCCTCTGAAATCACTGCTACTCTAAGGTGAATTCAAGATTCAACATGACCTAATCCCTCATGTAGGAGTCAGCACATCCTCATATCTAACACTGCCTTTTAATCTCCCATTTGTTGCTGTTTCTGTGGGAAATTAAGCCTTTAAAGAGATGAAGCAGAGTGGAAAGAACCACAACACCATAGGGAAGGGACCGAACTGCTTAATGGTCATCTTTAACCTCAGCAAGAAGTATAGTGCAGCTCTGATCTCCTGCACCACCACCCCTCGTGGCTTTTGTACCTTGCAAGTGATTGTGCTGTCTTCCAGCTTGTTCACCATTGACTCACAGGGTCTGGTGCACTTGTTTCCCCCATGTTCTTGCTAGGTATGAACAGACAAAATGTGCCATGTCCTTTCTCCTAGAGCAAAACATCTTTCTTTTTCTTGTGAAGAAAAGGGATTTGAGAATGAGGCTGGTAAAAGATCATGTATGGGAAGGCAAAGCAGAGCCAGAAAGCACCCAAAAGGGTGAGAGGAAAGGTATATTTGGCTCACACCACTCCTACATTAGTAATCAGAGACCCAGAAGGCTCTGAGAGAGGTAGGGAGGGAAAATATTAGGGACCAAACCAGTCGCGGTGTCTGTGAGAGCTGTGTGAGCAGCTGATTTTCCAGTTTGGTGACAGAACTGAAAAATATTGAAAAAAAATTGAATCAATTCCCCACATAAATATTTTCTTTCTATTACAACTCCTCTTTCCTCCCATTTGATTTTGGATTGAATTACATATTTTGTTTTAAAGGCTGTTTCTGCCTTCAGAACTGCAATTCAATTACTTCTGCTCAGTTCTGAGAGGAAGAGGCAATTCTGAACAAAATGTCATTCTACTTTCAGAAAAGAGAATATTTGCGACTTTTTTCCACCTTTTTTTCTTTTAACAGAAAAGAACTGCTAAATTCACTAGTTCTGTTTGACCTCAGATTTTGCATTCAAGCGAACAAGCTGTCCGCATGGGGTTTGTCTTGCCAAACCTCTCCTGGCCAAATTCAAATCATGGATATATTGGTTGGAAAGGGCCTCTGAAGGTATCTGGTCCAATCTCCTGCTCAAAGCAGAACTACCAAGACTAGCTCATCTCAGGCAGGGCTTAGCCTTGCTGAATTTTCAATACCTCCAGGGTCAGAGATTCTACAGCTTCTAAGTCATGTGTTCCAGTGTTGCACTACCTTTTTGTTAAGTTTTCTGTTTTCTTAATGTCCAACTGGAACCTCCCAGTCTGCAATTTGTGGCCATTGTCCCCTTCTTATAACATCTGCTATTACCAAGAAGAATTTGGCTCTGTCATCTTTGTAATTATCCTTTGTATCATTCATGGTACCTAACAAATCCCTCCTTAGCTTCCTCTTTGCCAGATTAAACAAGCTCAGCTCCTTCAGCCTCACTTTACAGGTCACGTCCTCTAGATCCCTAATCATATTGACAGCCTTCTACTGGATAATCTCCAGTTTTTCCACATCCCTTTTGACCCAAAAGACCCCAAACTGACCACAGTATTCCAAAGCCAACCTTACCACAGCTAAGTAGAAAGTATTAGTAACTTCCCTCAATCTTCTGGCCACACTCCTAGTGCAGCCCAGTATGTGTTTTACCTTATTCATGATGAGAAGGCACTGATGGCTTCTACTCAGCCTGCATCCATTACAAGCCCTACATCCTCTTCAGCAGGACTGCTACTCTAACAGTCAGTTCTCAGTCGGTATTGATGGACCAGCTTATGTTGACGTAGCTACGGAAAAGGAGCAGCCTTTGCTCTGGCCCGGGCTGACACAGTAGAAATGAGGTAAAGGGCATGCAATGACCTATTTTTCTGTCTTTGAGTAGCCACAAGGATATTACAAAGATGACATGTGACTCTGTTAAAGGCTGTTTTCTAGGAACAAATCCCTCAGCAGTCCAAAAGACGGCTGTAAAGTTGGACTGGCAGATAATTAGGCTTCTCTTCTAGTCAGTTCCTCACTTAGAAGTGTCTCTTGAGACTGAGGGGTCCATAGGGCATGGACAGTGCCTCTTCTGTTTCATGCTGTGTTGAGCAGCAGCGTATAAGGGGTTGTGATCACTGCTTTGCCCATCAAAGTCAAAGGGATGTGGTATGAACTGCTGCATTCCCAAAATGCTGAGCCTGGGACTTCTCTTTCTTTCCTTAACAACAGGTGCCTGAGGATCTAAATGAAGAAGGTAAATCCAGCAATAACCTATTAGCTTTATGGCATCACCACAGTGAACAACTAAACCTGATTTCATGTTGTTCTGACAAAGTTAGGTTTGAATGTCAGATTTCACCACAGTGGTATTTTTAAAGTTTATTCTTGCTACTCTTGTCTTTATCACTTTAATGCCAGATACCACGTAAAACCATTTTAAACACACAAATCACTTACACCATCCTATGAAGAGAAAGACCCATTTCCGCAGCTTATCTGTGGAATAAGTCATTACTATAGCAGTGTGTAAGTAGCAGCCTTCCACAAACATCCAGAAGAAGTTGGTCACCACAAAATAATTGTAGACAGTGGTAATACATCGACACCAGGGCTGGAAAGAAAACAGAAAAGAATATTTTAAAATCATGGTGAGAACATTTAAAAGATTCTGTATGTTGTTATTCCCTTAAAAATCAATGGTAGAATTCATTCATGGGATGCAGATTTATACATGTGACTTGGAATCACAATATGTTAGGTGCTGTCAGGAACCCAGAGCTATGTCTGTGACTTTCTGCCGGGGCTTGGCTTTGATCACAACATGCAGGATCTCCTGTACCTAAGCATGTCTGGAAAGTTAACAGGCCATAAGGCACGTCCACACCAGCAGTTTGCAAGCAGTTTAAGAAGCAGCTGTGTGGAAAGAAGACAAGAGGAGGCAAGTCATTTGACTACAGATGATCTTTCAGAGAGGTACAGCCATAGCCTAGGGTCATATCCAAAGGTGACATAAGAGTCTAAACATATCCTAGGCAGTATAACCCACCTGCTGAGCAATGCAAAGAAAATATAAGATAAAAGTTAATGTCACAGTCTTACTTCATTTCCACTGAAGGGAAGGAGCACTGCTGACATTTAGAAAAAAGATATTTTACTTTAAAGATATGCTTTTATCAGCTACTTCATCCCCTCTATTCCTGCCATTACTGCTTCAGTCTGTAAGTCACATCACTGCACACATCACCTCTGAATTTTGCCATAGCTTCCACAGGAATTTTTGGTCAGGCTTAACGTATCAGTAAAGGCATCTTCTCCTAACGGCAGTGCAGTGAAAGCACAGCTATGGAATACACAATTAGCTGTAGAGGGGCAGATGGTAACATCACATCAATAAATCACAAGTAAGTGCTGATGGTAATTTCCATAGTGCTACACACAGAAGTCTGGGAAAATTTCTTTCTGACCCAGCAGGCATTCAGTGTATTCCCTGAAGCTTGACATTAATTACCTATGTTAGCTGGGTTCATTGATGTCATTTTGGTCTCACCATTCTCCAGCCTTTTAATTAACTCTACTACAGTATTTGAAACTTTTGACCCTCAGTTAATTTTATTTCAGACTTCATATGTATGAGGTATTGATGATCTCTAGGCAGTCAACAGACCAGCAGATGCACTATCAAATCCAACAAAATTCTGTGGACTAAGAATTTATTAGAGAAGAAACACAGTTACAAAATGATTGCCCATTCACAAGTTGTGATCACTTCTGTTTATTGAGCTGTAATAAACAGAAGAAATCTTTTGGATGTGTTAAAGCTTTCATTTCTGTATTATTTCATTAAGATTTGAAATTTAGATTGGCTTCATCTTTAAAATAAGATTAAAAAACAAAACAACTCAGAAGAAGATGAAATATTTTGTTTTCAAAGTTTTGTTTAAACGAAATTAAAGTTTCTTTTTTTCCTCCTTTTGGCCTAAGCAAAGGAAAATAAAGCCACAAACCAAAAAAAACCCCTATTTTTGGCTAACACCAAACAAATATTTTGGCTCCATTCCTGATTGACCCCCAAAGCAGTAAGACTAGATTTCCAAAGACTCTTAGTCTCACATTCAATTTTTCAAAGGTATAACCATGAATTAAATCTTTCCCTGTGGCCTCAATCTCATGTAAATTCTCTGATATAATGTCTAGACTCTTCTTCCCCTCTCTCCCTCAGCTGCAACACTTAGACAGTTTTTATCCTCTCCACAGCTGCTCATTTTCACAAGAACTGTAAAAATTAGTTATACCTGAGCCTGTTGTTCCTGTGTCAGAACTGAGTGGAATTGGCTGGTGGATTGGGAAGATACTGGGACAGATACAGACACATACACATAATGGTGGTGAGATCTCCCTCTGCATCGTTTCCATAGGAAACCAGAATAAAATGAATTTTGAGCAATTCCTTTTGGAATTGTGGATTTATTATTATTGAATAATAAACCCAATTAGCAGAACTCATTAATTTATACCTTTTCATTTATTTGACCGAGGATTCTTAATCCCCACATGTATCCACCATTAGGCTCCAGATATCTTCAGCAATTCCTCTTCTTGATTTATTAACATAAGCACTATAACTTCATGCAAAATGTTTCCGTGTTGAGTCCTTGATGCTTCTGTAACCACATTAAATGTTCTCCACTGATCAGCACAGAAGAGATCACATCCTAGCATAAATGATGTTGCTCCCATTGATTTTGGTGGTGTTATTTTGACTCTGACTTATACCACAATAAGAACGTAACAAAGTTATCACTAACTTTGCATAAAGCACATTCCCAAAAAGACTGTAATGTTCTGCAGAGAAAGGATGAGTTAATGAAAACTGAGGCATGTAAGGATCTGTCCTTATATTTGCAGGTTTATATTTTCCTTGGCACTTTGTGGTCACATTTTAAAAGGCATTTGAGTGCCTGACTCCAACTGATTTTTCCTAAATAACTGTAAAAATCTGTATTAAGATTTGCAGTATTGTCATGAGAGTAAATCACACAGCATAAAACTGTCAACAATAAAGCTCATATACCACCATCTTCCGTAGTCTGAAAATGTCAGAAACACAGACAAAGCAAGCAGTGAATTAATAGAAGCTACATCTTCTCAAAGGAGCATCTGGTTGAATAATAATACAGAGTTATGCATAGACTTCTTTATCTAGGTACTAATGACTTTTCTATTTGTTTTCCCAAAGTGTGAGATTAAAGTTCAGATGTCAAATTTTACATTTGAAAAGTTAACCAAGGATGGTGAGTGCGCAGCTGACATTAAAATGAATGGATGTCCAGGCTCCTGGGGTGGTTTTCAATTTCTACAGGACCAGTTCCTACATGAGTGGAGCCACATTGACTGATACCAGCTATGGATCCAACTCATAACCTACAGGCACTTTAGTCCACCTGCTTTCCAAAGAAAGAGAGTATGAAGGGGGATGTGTTTGTGTATGTATTTGAATGTGTGTCTGTAGCACACTTTTTTCTTGATTGTGGAGGTAGATATCAGGGGACGGACCTCAAAGGAGAATACTCCACTATAAGAATATTACAAGAGAAAGAAAACAGTAAAAAACCCTGCCAAGGGACTATCAAAAAGGACTACTTGACAAGGAAATGCAGAATTATTGCTGAAGAAAATAAAGAAAAATGCTTTTTCTTTTGGAGTGGATGCTTTTAATCCACTCCAAAATCCTTGTATTATTGGGGCTGCTGGGTGACTAAACAGGGGGAGGCACTACAGTGCTTACATAGGGACTGATTCAATGTCCTCACTTAGACAAGCATCTGCAGCTGGGAGTTACTTGAGTGAACAAGAAATAACACGGAGAGTAAAAGAAATGGGAGCATGGTGACATGCTGTATTCCTCAAGAGTGCTCAATGCCATGCAAAAAAGACGCCCCACTTCTTGCCCTCTTCAGCCTTCGCATTTTTTATTGTGTGGATCTGTCTGGTCCCTTGAACTGTCTCTGACTCCCAATCACCCATCAGAAAGCTGACTTAGGTAGCTATGCCAGCAGAAAACTCCTCCTTGCCTTTTCGTTGGCTAGGTTAATTCTCCACCACTTTAGTGAGTTCAGTCTCCAAGGGTTCAGTCCTCTCCAGGGGATCAAGAAAAGGAACAGAGCTAGTGCAAAAGAAGCAACAGGAGGTGGAGTGAAGTGTTTGGGTCCCTGGAGGAATGAGCCATCCCTTTCAGTGACAGGGAGTTGCTGCTGGATGCAGCCCAGATCAAAGAACTTCATGCTCAAGGCCAGCACGGTGAAGAAGGGCTTGGCATAAAAATGGAATTTTGTAAAAAAACCCCACAAAGATAGCAACAAGCAAAAATTGTACTGTTTCAGGCCCTATTTCTTATTTTCTTGTAAGTCCCACTGGCTCTAGGCAGCAAGGTGCCCACTGTCATCAGACAAAGTAGCTGACTCAGAGCCTCAACAGCTAAATCAATTATTTCTGTACCCATCTCTTGATGGAGATGTTGCCCTCTGGAATTAATGTTTTCCCTATCCAGGTGCACATCACTGCAAGATGCTCTGACAAAAATGTTCAAGAACGACCACATTTAGTGTGTTGCACAATACTGTGTCTCACAGTGTATAAATTTGGAAAGTATTTATGGTCAATGAAGATATGAGAGAAGCTTTTGGGTGGGATTTTTACTTTAAAAAACCCCTTTGATATTCAGTAATGAGGAAATAAATGAAAATTTAGCAAATCTAAGCTCATTTTCTTCATCTTTTTGAAATGATATGAAAGTCACTCTGAGCATGTGAATGAATAGGTGTCATTTGTAATATTTCTACCAGATGAACAAATTCAGCATCCCTGCCCGCCCCCAAACTACATGGCAGAGACATGCTACCTCCAAGCACGCACTTACTTCATTGCTTTCATGTATGTTGTGATCTATCATTTGAAGCAGAAACCACATCACATTCCTCAGGATGAATGTGGTGATCAAGTTCCAGTGGATAATATTCCGTAGGCATCTGATACTCCTAAACAGGGAAATACATTTAAATCATCATATATCGTGAATATATACACATACATGTTAATGACTATATAAAACAAACAAGCTAATTCTGTTCACTTGCAAAATTCCTCATGGTTTATCCCTCTCTGTCCTGGTTTCAGATGGGATAGAGTTAACTTTCTTCCTAGTAGCTGGTACAGTTTGTTTTGGATTTAGTGTGAGAATAATGTTGATAACACACTAATGTTTTAGTTGTTGCTAAGCAGCGCTTATCCTAAGTTAAGGATTTTTCAGTTTCCCATGCTCTGCCAGCAAGCAGGTGTACAAGAAGCTGGGATAGAGCACGGCCAGGACAGCTGACCTGAACTAGCCAAAGGGATATTCCATACCATAGGATGTCATGCTCAATCTATAAACTGGGGGGAGTAAGCGAGCGGCTTTGTGGTGCCCAGTTCCTGTCTGGGCTTAAACCTCAAAACCCTCCATTACCCCTCTTACTATGAAACAGGAGGTTCATCTGTCCAATGGGTCAGC
This sequence comes from Harpia harpyja, assembly GCF_026419915.1. Lineage (NCBI taxonomy): Eukaryota > Metazoa > Chordata > Aves > Accipitriformes > Accipitridae > Harpia > Harpia harpyja. The sequence goes on from NC_068940.1 coordinate 104,328,049, forward strand.
AATAAGAGTCTATGAGGCTGTCTGTAGCTTAATTCTTTACCAGCAAGCATATCTGGGTCTGGTCCCATTCTCTGGCTCTCAGGGTAAATTGCACAGCCAGTGCCAAAGCAAAACTTTGATTTTGCAGTGTAGTCACAACACAAATAAATGACATAAATAGAAAACAGCAACAGGAGGATGGCAAAATCTGTGCTTCAAAAAGAAACCACAGCATAACCTTTCTTCCAGAAACCACAGCATAACTTTTGCAAAGCCATGTACAGCAATTTGTCTTGATGACATGAGGAGCTCCCTTTGACAAGAATCAGTTCAAGCAAGTGAAACAGGATCTACTGGAAAGACTCAAATATTCAAGTGGTCATTTCATCCTTGGTTATAATTTTTGCTCCCTTCCACTCCATCCCTAGAACAACTAGAATTGATAAGCCCCTAAACACTGGAGTCTGTGGCATTCTTCATAGAAGATTTGGTGACAAATATCTGTGCTGGAGTGGCAAAACTGGAATAGTTTACATTTGGTTAATCTCTTGAACAGGCTCACCTGTGTGAAGTTCAAAGTTTTCAGACCCATGAATGCAATAGGAGAGCATGGACTGCCTGGTTTTCAGTCCTGGGCTTAGCTGGCTGTACCAAGCTTTCTTAAACAAGGTAGAGTTGCATATTCTCCTTCACCAGAAAATATTTGTGTCTGTTTTTCATCCTTCCCCAGCCGCCATTCAGATGCAATGTAAAGTATGAGCACAATGTGAAATACGAGCTACAATAAGTTGGAACCCAGTGCCATAAAAAAAGAGAGGATATCTTAAATAGTGCTTGCTGCTGAAAAAGGCTCCAGGAGACATGTTGCATGATGTTGCATCCAGTGCATGATGCTGATGCCAGAACCAAACTATCACCGAAGGTAGACAGAAAGTTACTCATTACAGATTCAGTCACCTAAGACAAGATCATTTGTCTTCTCATTCTTTGTGAAATGGTAAAGGAAGGCAAGTGCCAAGTTGCAGTTTTGCAGTTACAGACTCTTCAATTAAATGTTCTTTTCTCAGCTAAATGAAAACCACTCCAGTTATTAAAATCACTTCTACAGGGGTTCAAACAGCCAGTGTGCTTCCCAGGATCATCACGTTAGGATTCTGCATTTGCTGTACCAGTCTCCCTGCTTGCAAAGAAAGCTGTCAAATAACATGGGGCAAACACAGAAAGTGATATTCTCAAACCTGCTCAACTGTAACTGACTGTAGCTCATCCCAATGACAGTAAAAAGAGAAGGCACAATCCAACTTTACTGTTGCCTCAGGTCTTTTGCATGACAAACAAGCCAGACTTCTTAATAACAAACACTATTTTGCTATCATAAAACACTTATTGCACTTTTCCTAGGACTCAATTAGTCAGTCTTAGGGCCAGCAGCAATTCTGTTATGTCCTTCAGCCTCACAAATCTCTTGAAGATTTCACAGCAATCCAGCAAAAAACCAAATAGAAGACCTCCCACACATGAGATCCTGCAACTTACAGAAAGATGCTCAGAGGTATAACCCTACTAAGTCAATGTTAAAATAGCTTCTGAGTTTAACAACTCAGGCTCCAGGTAAGATATTGGTATTTGGTTTTGAGAGCCTCAGTGACTCATGACTGGAGTCAATTTGGAAAACAAATCTCCAGCTGCTCAGATCCATTCACTTTTATTTAGGCTACAAAATCCCAAAGCATTGCTCTCAGTGTAACCTGTGCTACCAGAGAACATTTCAGAGACATGCCTCACTTTGAAAATTTCACTTCTAACAAAAGGCAAAGGTTCATGGTTAGGCTTTCAAAGAAACTAGGCAAGCAACACCTACTGCCTTTCATGCTGAACCTCAGGAACCTATCTGGCTCTGGACAGACTTTGAAACACGCTATTAAGGTCTGTTCCCTGTTGATCATTCTGCACATAAATGTCCTGCAGCTGCTGTTCATCTAGATGTTTTATTCACTCCCTTCAGGTTAAGGATTAGCAGATTAAGGAAGGAGTTTGAAACACTGCTTCTAGGGGGAGAGGGAGGCAGGGGACTAGAAACTGAGGAAATTCAGGTCAAACTGTAGAGTTACTGACAAAAAATTAATTGCTTTTGAGAGCTCTAACAACAAAACAGATCCAACACACTTGCCACCCAAATGTATTTCTTGTCAAAGAGAAAATAAAGGAGTGGAAAAAAAAATCCTTGCTGCACGCCTCCATTTAGATGTAGTTTAATCATCCCATATGCTGCAAAATCACTAAATCTGGCTGGAAGAAACCTTATTCCCACAAGACTTACAGCAGGACATTGGACTGGCCACAGAGGCAAATAGGATCAAATAAATAGTTGTAGACTTTTTGGTTCAGTTCATAAAAAAACCTTTCCCCCCCCAGAAGGATCCTAGTCATCAAAACAACATTATTTTCTGCCATTGGCTTTTGTTTGGACTGCAAGATGCTTGGGACAGAGGCAAACTTTCAGTGACGTCTGTTCAGGACCCAGAGCAAGAGGGGCTGGTCCATGTTGGGAACTCCCAAATTCTACAGATAATTATGATCAAAACTCTCCTTGTTTTCAAAAAGCCACATGTGCTGAGCAAACATGTGTTCCTGGTGTAAAATTAGTAAAGTATAAATGTGGCCAGCAGCTGGAATTTATCAACATAAAGCCCGAAGCCTTGTCAAATAATGCATTGGACGTGAAACAGTCAGTGAACAGTTGGTTCCCATGTACCAGTACCTTTAGCAAAAGCCATACTTTGGGTAACAGCAACCTTGTATCATGGCCTCATTCCCTTTCTGAGACACTCTGTGTGTGGCACAGATGGTAAAGTAGATGCTTTCACCTGCTAAAAAGCTTCATGTCTGGGGCTAACAGAGCACTGAACAAGAAGAGGCTGTAGAGCAAGCATTTTGCTTCTCTGGCTGCAGTCTCTCCCCAGTTATTTTCCCCACATTGCTGTCTTGGCAAAGCAGCACAAAAAGGTGAGGGGCAGGATTTGCTTTTGTGATGTCTGGGTCACTACTCTGCTGGTGTTAATAGCAGTTAGGGTTTTAATGGAAACACCAGTATAGTCAGGCTGAGAAACCCACGTCTGAAAGTGCTGCAAGAGTTTCTCAATGGCCCAGGCAGTGATGTGACCCCAGGCACAGAATGGTTTTAACCTTTTCCCTTTTTTTTTGTTTTTCCCTTTCCTTTTCTTTTAGTAAGAGCCCAACTGGAGACTCAAAGTTTGTTTTTGTTTGTAGAGAGCCCAGAGCACATGGTTTCTGTTTGCTTCTGTCTCCTAACTACTACTAGCGCAGAAATCACAGTGGCAATAATGCAATTCATAGCCAAGGGCAGGAAAAGCTTAAGAAATAAATGTGTCAGGTTCATACTGGGGAGGGAGAAACAGCAGGGTTAATATAGTGTGTGGAGGCTGCAGGGCACAGCAGTGAAGGACTGCAGCTAAGTCAATTGATGTAACAAGGGAAAGATTTCTTGCCAGCCACCTGAGAAAGCTGCTCTCATTTACAAGCACTGCTGGTGAATGTTATTATCATAATTTAGTGTGGGTAAAGCATCTAGAGGGATACTGACTGAGATGAGGGGCCCCTCATTTCAGACACTATTCACATGAGACTGTTCTGCTGGGCTCAGGAGCTTACCCTGTGCATAAAGTTTATCTGTGTTAGCCAGACTGGAGTCTGAGGTGGACAGTGAATGAAGGACATGTCCCAAATTGGGCAACAAAGCTAGTGAGTAACAGGAGCCCTGAAGCACAGCTAATGTTTGGTGAAAGGACAAAGCTGACCTTGTCATACTCACTCATCTCTAGGCCTGAGGAAGAAATGCATAATACTCACAGGTGTAATTTGTCCTCCACAGGTCTCTTCCTGGCTCTTGGTAGATGGAAGCTTGCTTAAATTTATAAGTCTTAATTTAAATCTAAATACACCCGTTATTCATGAAAATGACCTGTCCCTTTCTGAAAACTTGTTAAACAGTCGTAACAGTCTTCTGTGACAATGAGCTCCACAGTTCCTTTCTCCTTGATTAATTATTGCCTTCACTCTGTGGAGCGACAAAGCAAGCAAGTCTGTGCTCCAGAAAGAGCAATAACTGTCCTCACAGGCAGCACTGAAAAGGAGTTCACATCACATTGTAACTGGCGGGAGGTGGGATTTGAAACACACTGAGCTGTATTAAAAGTTAGTGAATTGAGCTTTCCTAGAGTCAAAGTGATTGGCATGAATGCATTCCCTCACAACTCAGAAGCTAAGAAATTTGGGGTTATTCTTACCTCCGTAGGGACATACCACAGTTTGGAGAGTGTGGCAGTGACAACATCAGGAAAATGAGAGCACAGACAGCAGAGAGCTACTTTCTCAAGAGGGCAAAGGGTCACGTGAGAGAGGAGAGAAATGGGAGATGAGGGGACTGTGTGCTGAACTGCTGCTTCAGACACCATTACAGCATCGCTAGGAAGAAGTTGTGAGTTACAGAGCCATTTAAAGTCACCTAGCCTAAAAGATCAGATGATAGAAAGTTTCATATTCATCTCCATGTCAGGTAACATTGTTTATGCCATTTCCACTTGTTTTACAACCCTTGATGTGGATTGAATGGTGCAAGTGTAGCCCAGCTGCCAAGAACAACACCACAACTCACCATCCCACAGAGCCTGAAGGCTGGCACATCACAAGACACCATGAACTGAGGCTACGGCCTTCCATTAAAGAGCCTTTTTCTGTATTTGTTTCCTGCCCTGATCCTTTTCAGACAAAAAGTGTTGGTCAAGGTCTTGGCTGGACTCTTCTACTAACTCTTCCCTGGTGCATGGGTCCATGGACGGAAGGAATAAAAAAAGAGGTTGCAGCAATTCAGTCAGAACAGACTTAAAGATTGAGGCCACAGCATAAAGACATAAGAACTTCTATATTCAGTCAGACCAATGAGCCATGTAGGCTGTGACTCAGTTCCCAGAGGTGATCAGTAAAAGACAGTTTGGGAAACAGTATGGGAAACAGGGGAGGTAGACTGTTAGTTGTTCCTTGCTCTTACCTCCTTGCTTTTGGCAGTCAGAGGTTTTAAGATATTCCTGATACAGAGACCACATTTAATCACATTAAATCACCCTGTTGGTGGCCCCAACTCCTCACAGGAGTCACTGGACTCCTTTTGTGGTTTATGTTCACTGGGGTCAGGCCATGGCTTACTCTACTAACACTATGGAAGGAAGAGCTCATAAGCTGTTATTCACCGTAAAATACATTTGTCTATGTTGGTTCCTTTTCTCTGATTGCTTGTCCCCTCTCAAGGGCTGGATGAGGAGCCTTTTCTTCAAAACTACATTCCCTCCTGTCCTTTGGGAGTTGCAGGGAGGAGGGATAGGAATAGCCTGGAACTGGACAGCAGGAAATTGCTAGTCCCATGGGCTGTGGGAGCAAGCTGGGAGGAGTGGTTGGTAGTGTATCTCTAACATGTGCTCCTGAAGTAGCACAGTTCATGCAGCAATTTCACTTCTGGCTGTGCCTGACAGCAGATTTTGGGCCTGAAATATCCCCCTGAAATACAGCAAGTAGTGGCAGATAGGCACATGCAGACGGTCTATGTTACACTGAGTGAAGGGGCGGGCAGAAGGAAAAGGATTTCCTTGAAAAGGAGAGAAAAGCAGGGCTTACAGTTTCTGACTTGGAGGGAGAAAAGATACTGCCACTGGAATCATCTTGGTTCTGTAAATGAAAGGGTTTATTGGCTCCTCATGATTTCTTAAGAACCAGTGCTTTGCCTGCTATTGAGTCACCTCCAGACGACTGCTTCTGACAAGGCAAGTTTCCGCTGAGGGCCAGCCGCACAAGAGTCCTGCTGCTGTGCCACTCCTCCTGCTGGTTTGGGCAGAGGTGTCCTCATGTCAGGCAGGCAGGACTTTTTGCCAGGAGTCATTGTTCAGAGTACAGCCACTTGCCTGAAGGCTAATGATGTGAGGCTTTGGATAGAAGAGTGTAGCAAGTGACAGCATATTTTCACAGGAGACTGAGTTATGAAGTACCTTGCTTTAGATTTATATATTATATATAAGTACATGTAAATATTTATGTATTTATATATTATAGGACTTGGGGGTACTGGTGGCTGAAAGGCTGGACATGAGCCAGCAATGTGCACTTGCAGCCCAGAAAGCCAACCGTATCCTGGGCTGCATCACAAGAAGCATGACCAGCAGGTTGAGGGAGGTGATTCCCCCCCTCTATTCCACTCTGGTGAGACGCCACCTGGAGTACTGTGTTCAGCTCTGGGGCCCCCAGCATAAGAAGGACATGGACCAGTTGGAGCGAGTCCAGAGGAGGGCCACAAAAATGGTCAGAGGGATGGCACACCTCTCCTATGAGAAAAGGCTGAGAGAGTTGGGGTTGTTCAGCCTGGAGAAGAGAAGGCTCTGGGAGACCTTATAGCAGCCTTCCAGTACTTAAAGCAGGCCTACAAGAAAGCTGGAAAGGGACTTTTTGCAGGGCCATATAGTGATAGGACAAGGGGCAATGTTTTTTAAGCTAAAAGAGGGTAGATTCAGACTAGATATAAGGAGGAAATTTTCTACAATGAGGGTGGTGAAGCATTGGAACAGGTTGCCCAGAGAGGTGGTCCCATCCCTGGAAGTGTTCAAGGTCAGGTTGGATGGGGTTCTGAGCAACCTGATCTAGTTGAAAATGTCCCTGCTCATTGCAGGGGGGTTGGACTAGATGACCTGTAAAGGTCCTTTCCAACCCAAACTATTCTATGATTCTGTATTTACAGGAATTTGGGGACAATGGTACAGGAAAATGTGTGTGTTCCAGTGAGTTGAGAGTCCCAGAGTATGTCTCTGGTTGTGCTGGCCAGAACCAGATAAGATGATTTGGGAGCACATGCCTCCCACTCACTGCACACACAGAGAGCCCCATAAAATCATTAGCTTCAGCTCTGCAGCAGGAGGTTAGACACAAAGAAGCAATTAAGGTGAAAGCAAACATACTTCTCTTTGGCCTTCCTAATTAGTAAATCAAAAGCCAGGTGTATGGTGGGAAATTACACGTAATGACCTCTATATTTGATTTGAGAACAGACCATGTTTCAAGCCCAAATGTCATTCCCTGACTTGGTATCACACCACTGGCATCCTGAACTGCTTGGTGTGCAGGGTGTCATAACCAGGCTTCCGCGTTAGGAACAATAGGAGCAAATGAAAAAAAAAACAAAATTCACCAGCAGTTGACTGCAGCCTATGGCAGAGGTGGGCAGAAAGAGCTCATTGTTGGTAAAGAAAGCACACTCTGCTAATTATTTCTGTCAAATGGCCTTAATTGTGTGGTTGGATACAGAAAGCAGAGAATTAGAAAATCCATTCTTTTGACTTGGGAAATGCTGAGATTTGAAAAGGCAGAAAATCTTATCAACTCTTTCTGTACAGGTGGCCTCACTGATTCAGAAATGGAGCACTATAAAAGGGTTTCTAAAATAGCACTGGTAAAACTCAAAGTAGCCTTTCTGTTGATTTATGTTTTTTCTTCTTGCTTTATCCATAAAAAGGTATTTTTCCTCTGGGATGTGCAGAGCTACTATTTTCTGATTCAAAGCATGACACAAGCAATTAACATTAGCAATCATCATAATGTGCCAGCATGGTTGAAAGCTAGCTGAATTAGTTGAATCATCTGCATGGAAATAATTGCAAATAACTTTATTAAAGAAGCTTGGAAACCTTCTATTAATTCATGTAGTATTCCATTAATAATGATGTTCAATTAAGACTGCTGTCCCAAATTCTGTCTGAAAACAGTCTGCAGGAGAAATCTGAGCACACTTTGCTGGAGTCCTTCCCATTCCATAACTGTTGAACAAGCAGGAAGGAGAATCACAGACAATACTTAAAAAAATATTTTTCCCCTTTAGTCTTTTCTAGGGCAGCCAAAGCCCATGGACAAGCCATAAATGGCATCGAGTGGGAAGAATACCTAACAGCAAGTTATTTCCCAGGCTCTGTGCCTGTCATGGCCTATTTGCTTTCATCCACATGGAGGCCTCCCCTGAGGTCCTCATGGTTTGCCCCGCATGCTCATGTTCAATCAGTGCATATATTCTGGTACTCCTAATGCTTACAGATGGGAAAAGCAGCTGGAGATGTTGGCAGTGAAAATGAGCTTCTTGGTGGCAGCTGCCTGGGGGAATATAAATATTCCCACAGGAAATGCAAGGGGCAGTTGCAAGGGAAGAGCGAAAGCCTGGAAGAGAATAACAACTTTATTACGAGGACAGGGGTGAAATGCTCAGGTGAAGAGGAGAAGCAGCAGCTTCCATTAGTGCTTAGGGTGTGCATAGACCCTAAAAATAAACTCATTGTGGAACCATCTGTGCTCCACTAAGCCTTTTCCAAAGCTTCTTTCTTCTGCCTTCAAGCCAATTTTTAATCACAGGACAGGGGGCATTCTGCCTGCTTTAGACACAAAGGCTTAAAGCACTGATATTCCTAGGGTTGGAAGGATGCAGCCAACACAGCACAGAACAGGACCACAGCCCCAGGACAGGACCAGACTGACGGTGTTCACTGTCAGTGTTTGTGCCCAGCACTGCCTGGCCGCATAGGATGTTGAACAGGGGTAAAGATGGCCCTCTGCAACCACCCATGAACACGCTAACGATGAACAGTATGGATAACTATAGGACACGACATCAGCCTGTGCTTTGTTCCTAGTCAGTGTACAAAGAGAAATGTTGCCCCGGAGAACTACATGGTTAAATATGGGGTAATTGAAACCCAGTCACTGGATACTGCAGTCTAAGAATATAGCTCCAATCTTGACTGTGCAATCGGCTCTTCCACTGGAGAAAATTCCTCCCTTATTTTCACAGGAATGACAGAGTCTGATACAGCTGACTTCATTTAGTACAGCACGTGCTTGTGGTTTAGCTGGTTGAAAAAAGATTTAGGAATCTGCTCTAATTTGCTTTGCTAAATGGAGGTCAGATGTCACGTCATTTTTGAACCAAACAGGAAACGGGACTGTAAAGTATCTTTGTAGCAGAAGCTACCTTCCAGCTCAGGTTTTAGAACACCATAACAAACTAGCTTTAGAGTAGCAGGGGCACAGTACGTAGCTACAGCTCTCTGGGGTTTATCTAAGACATTGCCCTGTTGACACAGGTTGTAGTTATCATCCAGACTGTAGAAGGGTGAATGTTTTCTGTGAAGAGTGACCATTGCAGCTGGATTGCACAAATTAGAGTTAGGACTTCAGAAGCCGGACACGGAGAGTTGATAGTGGTTAATCTGGCTTACAGCTACTGTTCGGGAAATATAAGAGTGCACAGCATGTCCTCATTCATAATCCCCTTGTGGGATTATAAAAAAAAATCTAAAAGAAAATTAATTTAAATGACCAGCTAGGGAATTCAGGGGTTATGTTTTTCTTGCTTTTAATACAATTATACAATTCACAATGTTTATTAAATTATCTACCTTTGCAGATACTGTGTAGATAAACCAAAGAAGAAAGTCTGAGGCACTGATGCTGCTGTTCACACTCTCCTTGGCCTCATTTCCACCAAAACATGTGTGAAATATTTCATTATTTTTGAGTATTTGGCCAGGAATTCAGGAAAGACCATATAGGATCATTCATAGCCTGCTCCTTCCAAATATTCATCCTTGTACTGGGTCTAAATATTAGCCTCATGGTTCTCACTGTGCGTGCGGAAATGTTTCCAATGGTTCAACCTCGGCACCTCCCCAAGGAAGCTGCTGTTTCCGTAACATGCAGAGGCAGTCTGCATTTAGCAGGAGTGCACATGGCCCATTTAGGGGTGACACAAATCAGGGATTTTCCACCTCTCTCTGTTTTACTTGACAGACTAATGTGAAGCAGCAGTATTCATCTTTTAGATTAGACAGAAGAGAAGGTGGCTGGGTGCTGAACAGCTACAGTGGAGTTAGTGAGGGATGTGGATGTGCAATTCCTTGGATGAAAACTGAAACTGGAACATTTAGTACTTGAACACCCGCAGGTGCATATGTAGTGGGCAACTCTAAACATCTAGTCTTGAAAACATCTTCTCAGATTTTCCTTCTCAGACATGACTCAGGACATGTTCTTTTTTGAAGTAAATTGCACTCCTGAGCATGATTCATATCTAAACTGTAAAGACCAAACTTTGTTTTCTTCCTTCCTCTGAAACCTTGGAAAAGTTGCAAGGCTTGCTCCACCGTTCCCAAACCCATTCCATCACCATCAAAAGGAGAACAGAGCACAGACTGACAAGCTAGTCAGTCAACATAGACCTAATCTTGCACGGAGCAGTTCTATTACCAGAATTTAAACAAGTTAGCATCCGTCTCCAGAAACACTGCCTCACGACTAAAATGTTGGCATCGACAGAAATATACCACTAGGAACATATTCAAGCACAGGATAGGAAGTGGCCTCCTGACCTTCCAAACCTCAGGTCAAGAAAGTCATTGAGTGAAAGTCCCTCATAAATCCCTGAAACTCTAGTTTAACTCCAAGTTAAATTTTTCCTCCATTACATTGCTCCTGGACCCCTCCACTCTGTGCGCTGGGAATCATCCTCTAATATCCACTCACAAGTCTATCTGTAGACTGTCTATACCCATTTCTTCTTGCACTGACATTGTCCTTGATTGTAAGTAGCAATTCAGTTTCTAATGTTTATCCAACAGTGATGTATTTATAGGCAGCAATAACACTCCTTGCCAGCCTTCACATTGCTAGGCTACAATACCACTATTTCAGATACAGCTTATGAAACCTTCCACATTTTAAGAATATAGCTCTTTGGGCACACTTTTAATTACTGGTATTATTCCAGGACTTCATGAGGGCTCTGCTCTCTGTGGTTTTTGCGCTAGGTAGGCTCCATACAAAGAGTCTAAAGAACAAGTCATACAAATATGAGAAGGAGGTGTGTAAAGGCAGTGGAAAGCAAAGACATTGGCCTAAGGTTAATCAATGGGAAATGAGTTTCTGTCCTTTATCTGAGTTTGTGAGATGAAACACTTCACATGGTTTCAGGCAGTACAGGTACTTCAGATGTTTTGTATTCAAAGAAGACCATCTCATTGCACATGTGCTTATTTACAGAGCTCCATCACTTCCATTCCTGCCTTGCTTTGAGAACTTTACTATGGACTACTACAGGGTGGGACAGGGTGCCGTCTCCAAACCTACAGCCATTGCACCCATGGAACACATGCTCTGCAATTACCGGTGATGAAGTTTAAAAAATGTCATGTGCCTGAATCATTATTTAAGGCTCTGCTATTCTAAGTGGCAGATGGAATAGACTTAATTAGGCTAGGTGGCAAGCCAGGACATGAAGGGGGAAATAGAGCACTGACATGAACTCATGAATTCAGTTAGTTGATGCCCTGTCCTGGGACTTGCTCTTTTTCCCCTTGCTCCACGACAGAAAGGTATGTATGGGAGGACTGTGCCTTAGATCCGGAGTCCGCTCTGCTCTAATCACATTAGATACCACATGACTTTTAAGTGCAAACCAGTACTAATTGTGCAGATCACCTACCCACTTGATATATCCTCACTATCTAGGCTCTGATAGGTGTCAGATCACTTTGCTCTGTGAAACCTGCTGTACATGTCTTCTGACAGGTTTCTACAAATCGTTTAATCAAACTCTTCTGTTCTTACTGACAGAGGCCTGCAGCAGCAGTCTCACCAACTGCACGCCAGACTGAAGATCAAGAGGCAGTTCAAAGGATCTTGGAAGAGGGGAGGATAAAGGAAAGCAGATCTTCCTCTCCTAAACCCTGGGAGATAGTTAGGGGGAAAAAAGAAAAAAAGGGAAAAAAGTGACTTCGCTGTTTCAAGAAAAAAATGTTTCAGTCTTTTCGGAGAAACAGTATGTGAGATTTAGGAAATCTGGCTGTAATCATGAGAAAGAAAGGAGACTCTGCCTCAGGCCTATGAGAAAAAAAAAATCAGATGCTTTAAAAGGGAAATACAAAGAGGTAAATTTAGGAGCAACAAGAAAGCAAAGTTTCCCTCAAAACCTCCATTTGTTTTCATTTCCACCATACTAGTGACAAAAGATGTTATTCCAATATTTGTGGGTTTGGTTTTATTTAGAACTGCCTTTATCCAGCAACCTGTGCAGAAGGACATGTCATTTTTAATCTTCAGCCTACCTTCCTTTCAGCACCATCCTTCTTTATTGGATTAAAAAATCAGCAGGGACTTACATCTTTCCAAGAACAAATACCTGTCTTCTCACACTCCTCCTTCGGTCACTACTGCACAAATAAAACATCTGATTGAATCCAGTCAGGTCACTGCTGGCCATTGCCAGCACATTGTTTAATAACAAGTCAGGAGTTTTACAAAGGACTCTTATTCCACCTCAGAGGCTGGTATAACAGCACAATAACAAGGAAAAAGCCAGGACAATGTAATTTGCATTTCTGCATTATCAGAAACAGTAAAGAAAAAATACGATTCAAAAGAACAAAAGAAGTGTTTTAATCCTTTTGCCTTCCCCCCCCCCCCCCCTTCAGCTTGATTGATATCGTACTGATAGCAGGATTCCTCCTATGGAAAATTTCTACTTTACTAGTGTGAGAATGTGATTATGTGAGATGATGAGAACCATGTCAGCGGGAACTGCCTGTGTGCACCTGAGGGACAGATCAAACCTTTACTATTAATGAGAACACAGAGATTATGAGATTCACGGTAGTGCAGATACATTTAACAATGCCCTGTGAAGTGCCCTGAGCAAATCTCTCCAGATCCTGCGTTGGAGGTCAATGCAGCTCTACGGCACATATTTATTTTTGTTTGTGTGCTTGTTTTGTTTTGCATTGTAAAGACAGCATGGCTCTCACACTTTTAAGACCACCTACATTCGGACCTTGAGGAACTGTCCTTGACTTAGACCTTTAGGAGCTATCTCAATGACTCATTACCATTCAGTCAGCATGCCAACAAAAATCAAGCCCTCTCCCGTAGGTTGGGCTTCACTTTTTATTATTTAGGTGCTAAATGAAATGTTTACTGGCTTATTTTTCATTGCACAGCCAAGAAAGAAGGATTGGCTCATATGTGACAGAACTGGAGAAAACAAGGCTGGAATAGGTCTTCACAGTAAAAGGGAGTCCCTGGTTGAGTTCTCCTCCCTTCCCAGTTGTGTCAGGGTCTCCTGGCAGCACACACACAGATGGCCAATGATTTTATTAGTCGCTGCTACATCTGAGATTCTGACCCTCAGGATATCTTTTGGCGTATGGTTCCTTAGAGTTTAGGACAGCAGAATGTTTCCACTGGCGTGGAGGGTGGGTTGTGAATGGAGGACAGAGGGTTGCATAAGGAACTGAGGAAGACAGGAGCTGGGGACAAGATGACATAGGACAGATTTGGAAGAATATGGACTAGTTCCAGTTCTTCCCCCTTCCCACTTCAGCACAACTGAGGACTAAGCTTCCCAACAATGCAGCAGCTACCTGGGCTGGGGCAGCAACAGTAACAGCGAAGCTCATCTCCAAAAGCAGAACACCCGTCTCACTAGTTGATTACCAAAGCCATACTCTTTGCCATGCCAACCAGATATTTAACCTGCTCTGAAAACCTCCAGTGTCAAAGATCCCACAGCCTTCCTAGAAGTTATATTCCAATACAGCAGGTGTGCTCCAGTCTCTTCCTTCAGATAGGACTGCTTTTGGGACTCCATCTACACTGGCAGAGCAAAGGAAAATCAAGCAGGTGACGGGTGAGAAGCTTAAAAATATGGAGCAGTTGTAGAACTTGAGCCTTCCCGGAGGTCTTCTCTATCTTCATCCTCAGCAGGCACTCAGAGAGTGAGGTAGATGGGTGGAGTGGGGCAGGAATAAGGAACTGACAGATTTCTAATTTGGGCCAAGATGCGGGACTATCAGATCTAACCTTCAGGGTCTTCTAGTGTTTTTTTAGCCAGGAATTATCTAATTCTCTCATTTCACCCAATTAGTAGATGCCATCTTCCATCCAAAATAAAACAGGAAAAAAAGCCCCAAATAATAGGACTCAATTATCAAAACTGATTTGTTCTTGGGACACTTTGAAGAGGCAAGTGTGATGAAGATGTGCATAACCTAGAATTCGCGTAGGGGAAATCTGTAATGCAACATGAATCCGGACTGCCTTCACTGGAGCATCTTTAGAACTTCTGAAAACCGGTGTAACTCTGCGGACACTGAGGTAGCTCATGCTGGTTAATGCTGGCTGGACACTAGGTATTTTTTGCATGATACAGTGGGAATTTGAAAAGATGGACTATCTTAATTCACAGTATGTACAGGGAAGTACTTAGCTGCTGCAGTTGTTTTCAATGCTGAAGCTAAGTGCAAAATTTAAATCTTAAAGTCAAATCTTAAATACCAGAAGAACAATTTGAAAGAAATCAGCTAGGCCACTTCTGTGTTAGAAGCTGGATACATTTATACCATATTATCTAATTGTTTTTGCATTATTTACTCAAGCATTTATAAAAGATTCAGCTTCAAAGCAGGGAATATAGTTACAATGAATAATTTGCTTTCTTTATTCGGTGTAACTTAATTCAGGTCTCCAAGCACTATGGGAATTAGCATTATAAGCACAGTAAAAAAGGTTGAAATGGAAGTTTAAACTGATGAACCATATAAGTTCCCATTGAACATTTTAAGCTTTTTTTTTCTTCCCATTAGCACGGATTATTCTGTTTATAGATGCTGGGGTGAAAGAAGATTCCTGTTGTTAATAATAAAGACCCTCTTGTTAGGAATGGTCAAGAGGAAGGCTTAGCATAAGACTTTGTAGGGATGCTCCACTCTAGGAAAGCGTTAATTCTTTCATTTAGGTCAGTGTCTATCATCATGTTGTAATCCTGGCGGGGGGGTCCTCCACCTGTTTCTCCTTTGCTACTCAAGGATTATCATTGCATAGCACTTAGTGCAGCTGGTTCTAAGCTCAGGCTGAACGCTCCTAGACAAGACAGCACAAATAGCACAGAAATACCAGTCAGGTAATCCAACAAATAATACAGAAATATCCAACCAGACCACACCTATTAAAATATATTCCTGTGACTCAGGCTGTGTACATACAATACTGATGCACATCTGCTTATTACTTTCCACTAAGTTTCCTTCCCTCCTGTCCTTTCTCTTCTCCCTGTACCCCTAACTCTTCTTCATAGACTTTCTTTCACTGACACATCCATTTGACCTGACAAACTCCCTTCTGTACCACTGAACCAGGGAAGGGAAGTGTTTCTATGCAGTTTCATTGATTTGCATTCATTGTTTCATGAGCACTGATGGGGATAAAGCTCCTCTAAAGATGTTTCTCTTGTTATTTAAGAAAACTTTGAAGTTCTTTAATGGAATAAAAATTGAAATTAACCCAAAGCAAAACGGAAAGATTTCATTCTATCTCCTTTGGTCTAGATCTGGTCATTACGTGTCAGGGAATGAAAAATGCCTTATGTTACTATGCACTGCCTTATAAAAAAAGAAAACTTGCCCCCAAAACTTGCAACTTGACACACTCAAATCCCGGTTTCCCTTAATGAAGCACTCTCTGCTCACTGAATTTTTTACTGCATCAATAAATCACATACAGTTCTCTTCCTGAACACAAGTAGGCTTTAGGTCCTACACACAGACGCCACCATTACAGCTCATCCAATGCATCAGTCAATGAAACCACGTGCATGCTTGGGAGTATAAAAGCCATGACCATTTTTCAAGACCATACACGACCTGGACAGTGTTATTAGAGGGCTTGAGTAACCCGGTAAGTGTTACACACCCAACCAAGTTAGAAGCATGCAAACAGATTACTCACCTCAAGCACAAGAAAAGCATAAAGGCAACTATAAGGGCCCCTACTGATATACAGTGCCCCAGGTAGTTTATGATGAGAGCAATCTTGTAATGGAGCGCATACTTCCTCTGGAGGTAAAGAGATAACATGATTAAATCAGCATGACTCTCTAAGCACTGACATTAAGGAACAGTTAATCAGTTTAGGAAACAGTAATTACTTTTCTTGACTTTAAAATGATATAATAGCCACAGGGCTGATGCCTATGTATAAACCAAACATGCTGCCCAGGCAGAGAAGTACAGGCTTTGTTTCATTTCAGTTTGGGATTTGTCCACAGTTTCTTACAAATCTCAGCAAAACCATTTCCCCCCCCCCTTTTTTTCTGCAATTTCCTCAGGATTTCTTACTTTCATTATTACACTATTTTAAAACTTTGTCATTTTAGGGTGACAAAGCTTCCAAAGGCACATCTTGTCACAGTTTCAAAAATTATAAAACATTATTTTCTCAGGAAACTGCATGATCTTAATATGCCGGGTTATGCTACTTCCTACTCAAATGGTTTGTTTTTCATACAAAAATAAATCAGTTGTCAGTAAGAATAAATAATAAGCCCTTTCCATATGGGCCGATTTTTCTCTGAGGTACATTTCTTGCAAGCTACGATCCTTATCTCTCAAATTGAGGCAGAACCAATGCAGACTGAAAGAGCTGGAATCTGGTGGTGTCCCTTCAGTTTTGAGAGAGCCTGACGAACCAGAGATTCTGTTGTTTTTAGCAGCGACTCAAGTGTGGTGAAACTTAATGTATTAGTGTCTATTTCCTAGGATGCTGGGGAGATTACTGGTAGGTTCTTGATCCTATAACCAAAAAATTAAGTACAAAAGTGCTCCCACCTAAATCAGTGAATTTAGTGATGTGACCAAAATTTGACCTTGAAGTAACTGGAACATTCTTTATTGGTGGGCTGCTGGCTTCAGAGAAAAGAGAAGCATGTCCTCTCTTTGCCTGATGGATAGGAAGAAGTAGAAAACCACTGTTCAGATAAATACTGAAGCTGGTTAAAAATTGACAGAGGTTTGCTACTTAAAGAATAAATCCCCCTGAAAAAAGATACTTATTTATTTATTTATTAGTTTTGGCATTTGTTTCTTTTCAGCTTAAGCAGATCTTTCCCCACTTAGGGACGCTGTCCTCCTTCAGGAGGAGACCTCTGAAAATGAACCACCTAAATTTCCTCCCTTGTGATAAAAATATAAAAGCAAAATCCTACAAATGGCATCAGTTTTCTAATTTTGGTTGGACTTCCTTTGTTTCATTTTTTCTAATAATTTCCCTTAACATTTTATTCCAGTCAAAGGAATTTGTCAGTGAATGGATGTTTGGATGAAACTACAACAACCAGCTGTAGTTAATCTGTTCCATTGTTCTGTGAAGATAGCATCTTCCAGCACTTTGCCAGAGATCGAGCAAGCGCTCTTGGAATCATTTTTGTGATGAAACCTGCCTATATCTTCAGCACATGGAGTAATGTGCTGTTTCTGGATAGAACTCAACCATGTAAGGTATTTTTAAGTCTATTATAAAATCCCCTAAAATAAACTTCCCCATGTGCAGGCCCATTTTCTGAATAGCCTTGAGGAGAAAAAAAACCAAACCCCAAACCTACAAGATCTGAATTCCACACTGAGTTTTATTTATTCTTAAGTCAGAGGGACACCTAAAGGGGAAGAAAACACACTTGACCTGATGTGCCTACCTGAAATGCAATGTTGTACTGTTCAGCTAGTGCCCTGGCAAACTGCCTTCCTTATTTACTTTCCTGCTTAATTCATAGAATCACAGAATATCTCAAGTTGGAAGGGAGCCACAAGGACCATCGAATCCAACTCCCTGCTCCTCACAGGACTACCTAAACCTAAACCATATGACTAAGAGCATTGTCCAGAATTGCTCATGTAGTGCTAGAAATCTTCTGGAAGATGACAATGTTTCTCCCAGGCCAAGGATCCTGCTCTTTGAATCTGACCCTTCAGCTCCCTCCTTTGGCTCCTAACCACTACTTCAACTTCACTCGAGTTTTAAGAAGGTTCAAAACATGAGAAAATTAATTGGAAAAAAGTATTAATTAAGCTCCTCATTGATGCACTGATGCTGAAGGAAAAACAGGCACGACACATATTTTTTCTGTTGCTGACACTAACAAGGTTTCCTGAAGGCAAATTCAAATATCATAGAAACAAGAACTGCCTCAGTGCCTATGAAAAACTAAGCTGACAAGGTGGCAACATCACTTTCCACCAGCCTACATGCAATCTGCATCTCTGGTAGAATTGGAGACACCACCTTCGGGGCGAAAAACACGTGCCCAGAATCAGTCATGTGTTGGCCAAAGCTCAGTTCATGTTAAATACTTGCATAACTGTTTTCTGTCTCACCCTCTTGAAGACTGAAACATTTAAAATGGTAACAACCTTATACTGTTACCCAATATTTCTCTGCTTCCAGGAAGATGTTTCACTTCACTAAAATGCAGATTTAAATCGTATTCAGGCTTAGGAGGAGGGTCATTAGATTAGAAAGAAGAAAAGGAGGTGGTCTGGACACTCTGTGCTCTCTGGACCACAGCAGGTCTCATCATTGGAGTCCTCTTCCATGTACCTTATGCATGACAATCATGTTACATCAGACAGTGCAGAGTTATCTTCCAGCCAGCTTCTACCAGGTAGACTGAGGAAGCACAGCTTTATGTCTTTACTTGCACCGGCTTTGCAAATCTAAGGCACACTGGGCTCCCTGTAGCCAGATTTCAGGCTAATGATGGAGACATACTGTCTAGAGGACTTTTTCCTTTGCTTTAGCTAGGACGTGACTGCTAACCTATCCAAACCAAATCAGCTAATGATTTGAACTAATAACCACCTAACGACAGCACTCGTAGCAATCCAGATGACAAGGATCTTTCTCCCTCCAGCAGAAATTCCTGACAGGTCCTGCCAGTGTCTACAGCACATGTCTTCTTTTGAGGCTCTGAACTCCATTCCCAGTTCAGTCACTTTAGATTTCTTCCTGTTGCCAGGATGATCTCATCACCAGTACAGCTTAAAGACACTACATCTCCTCTCCAAAGACTTTCAGAAGCAACTGGGAAGTATCTTTGTCATCCAAGATGCCTCTGAGTTCATTGCTTTCCTGTTCTGAGCCAGCTGGAAGATGGGTAGCTGTGGCTAATGTGACTGCGCTCCTAAGCAGGATACATTAACTTAAGCCCAGCATGGTGCTAACTCAGCTACACAGCTTGAAGCCACCTCAAAACATTAGCAGAACCAAATTCATATCCAGCTGCCACAGGCCACATAGACAAGACCAAAGTTCCTAATTTATAGTGCTATTTGGAGACTAAGATATATTTTTTGCTGCCTGAGACTCTCATTTGTCTTCTAAGAGCACAGATTTGTGCCAGACGCAGCAAAGGTCTCTTTGACACAGGAGCTTGCAGGCTGAGTAGAAGCTTTCCATTTGTCACACATTATGCCATCAAACAGCCAGTTGGATCAAAATGATTTCTGTACCTGATTCCTGTGCCTGGAGAAGGAGCTAACTGATTGTTCAGAGGATGGGATTCAGTCTGACGTTAGGACACCTACATGTGGGTATCTACCCAACATCTAAACCAATATCTGAAGCAAGGGCTGGAAAGTTATGCACACACAGGCATCTAGTGCCCCTTGAGGTGCACTCAGGACACGCTATGCTTCCTAGTTGGTCCCGATGACTGACCTCCAATTGCTCCTGCTGAAGGACACAGGTATTCCAGAAGGCCTATGTCACACCTGACATGCATGGAGATACACTGGGGCGTTTTAAACTACACCATGTAACTACATGCAGGCAACTAGATCCCAGCCAAAGTGGGAATCTAGGAGCAAAGCAGTCCCAGAGCACAGTTTTATCAGCTACTGCCACAGGTCTTGGCCGCAAGTAAAGCAGTGATGTATTAATGTAATCCAGTGAATGTGTGTTACAGGAGCTTATGCCCCCTAAGACTGACCCTCAGCTGAAAAAAACTAAAATTTCCCTTGCTACATTACCAACAGCACTCTGTCATAAAGCATGTAGCACTGGTCACAGGGTTGATCTTGAAAAGTCCTGCTTTCCTGTCCCATGTATCTATCACTGCATTTGAAGTCAAACCATGTAAGTCTCTAGCATTCTGGCTGTGAGTGGCCAAGCTTGAAAGTAGTGTTGTTTTCTGTATTAAAAATAAACACAGAACACAGGGCATACCTCCTGGCTGATGCTTAGCATCTGCTAGGATCAGTCAATAAATAACAATAGACCCACATGTATGCTTGCATCTCACCTTTAATCAAAACGGAGGATTAGGGAAATCTGTAGGGATTCTTTTTTTTTTCTGAGATCACAAAGCAACTCAAGTATTCATCTGTAACACTGAGCATTATGTAGAGATTTCAAAAATATTCACAAATATTAATATTTGCAAAGCTTGTCGCAAATCTTTAAAGATCTAATAAATGAGTTTTTAAGCTTTTGCAAACAAGGGTGGGGGAACATCTGCACTTTCATCTGTTTAAGGAACATGCTATTTAAGAAGTTTTAAGCTATCACCATAGCTGCAAAGTTTTTAAAAGCAAAAACAGAGTAAAGGAAATAATCATGTCCTCTAGTCACAACACTTCTCCAGCCTCTTCAAACAAAACTCCTCGGTATCTGCTTGTGCAGAGATAGCAACTGTTCAAGTCATGCAGACAAACACACAAAGAGTGTCATTAAAATGCAGCAGCATTTTCCTGAGCTGGTACAGCAGACTGCTACTATCAGCTCAGGTTTCCCATACCAGCTAAACCCCATCAAAGATTTGAAGTCTTCGCCCAGCTCTATTCCCCGTTCTCTAAGTCAGCACTGGCTGCTACACACCCCCCCTCTTGTTCATTTTTAAGACGGTAGTTTCACAGAAGTGCAGATCCATTTCAGTCAGAGATGGTCTTCTGTCCCCCTCAACCCCAGCCACACTTTCAGTCCCCTTGCTTGTGCTGGCCCCAGCACACCTGCAATAATGCAATAAGATGTTTTAGGGAACTAATTAATCCAAAAGATGACCCAGCAAAAAGTTAGTTTTTCATTTTCAGTGGGAAAGAAATGAAAGGAACGGCTGCACTGGGGTGGTCCCGACTTAGATCAGCTTAAATTGCCATGGGAGCCTCTCCACTATGCTAGACCACTTTGAACGTGTATCAGTCCCTCCGGATGGCAGTCCTGTACTGGTACATTTTTTCTTACTTTCTAAAAGCCTCTAGCAAATGGAGGTGTGTGGGGGTGAGTTACCACCAAATTACCTAGCTAGCGGGTAAGAGCAGGCACTCCTCAGCAGCTGGTGTGTAGTTATCTGTTTTCTGATTCATTTGTCAAAGCCCACATTCAGCAACAACATGGATCTTACAAGATGGATGCTGGGCCACAGCCAAAGCACATCATGACTGTTTTGGGTACTGCACTAGTCCAGATAGTTCCCAAGTACTAAATCTGGATTAGCTCTGCAAGCAGCCCTCAGTAGGTGAGACCTTGTCTTCCTCCTCTCTGTTCACAACTGGCATGGCACAACTCCAATGACAGAATGAGCAGAAAGAACCCCAAAACACAAAGAGGCCTGAGCTGCTGGGCTCCACCCTGGTTTTTAGAGGGGAAAGTCACCCCTGGCAGAGAGACAGCACAAAGCTTATGTGTGCTTGTGTCCCAGCATAGCACTCAAAACAGGAGGAAGAGAAAGAGAACATGGCACGAAAGGCTTGAAGGTTTAAACTGTGTGAGGATGACTGTCTATGACACCTTCAAGAAAAGCTGAGACATTTGACAAGAAAAGGACTTGGCATAATAGCTTGCCTTTCTGAAGGAGCTTAACCCTATATACTAACTTCATTCTGTAAACTCCTATATAATGCAAGACTGGCTCAATCTTTTAAAGACAGCTGGGACCTGAGTCTGCTTTTTATGTATTTGTCTGTTGCTGCCCCTTTACATATTTGCTGAAGGAAAAATGACACTGAGATCTGGAAAGGCCAGTTGTTGATGAGACCTCAGAACTGACAGGTACAGGGTGGAATCAGCTGGTGAAAGCTTATTTTTCAATGCCAAAGAAGCTTTTGGTCTTATTGTTATTATTACTAATATTTACTGTAGCAGCTGTAGGCTCTGAACAAAGCTAGGAAGGATCTGCATAAACATATAGCATCAGGGACAGAGCGTAATAAAGCATCCTTTTTTAAAAAACATGTGAGTAGGGAATATGGAGAGAGGATAAGTGATTTGCCTGAATTCACAGGGAGGATTTGTTGCAGAGACAGAAACAGAATCTGTGTCAGAAGTCCCAAATTAGTATGTTAAACTTAAGCTTAGCTTTGCATTCACGTATGCTGAGAAATGTCATTGAAAAGAATGAAGGGAAAAATACAGACCTTGTCATCCAGAATAGGCTCGCACTGAGAGTAGTTTATCTTGGAAGCCCATGTCCCATTGCCCAGGCATTCTCTGTAGGCATTTCCTGGTATGGACCAAAATAAAAGAGAGATGAACACTCTGTACTGGACTTTAAACAGCCTAGCAATTTCACAGATTTAAGAAAAGGTTAACGAAACAGATTATTTACAAGGCAAATCAATTTATCCCACCTCTGTGAGGACTAGAACAGCTTGCTGAGGAGAGAAGAGGAGAAATAAAGGACATAAATGCATCTAGAGACAACAAATATTTAAAGATACTTATTGATAATGTTTTCTTATAGCATACAGGTTCAGAAGACAGCAAAGGTATAACAGTGCTGCAAGAGAAAGCTCAATGTTAGTATAGTCTTTTAAAAAGCAGTTAAATGATGTATTCAAAAATGGGCAGAAAGGTTTAGGTCTTTAGTGCTCCACCTGGGAAAATGGTATGTGTATGGTAAACTTATTGATGTTCTCCCATTTATCCCACTGTAAACTAGAAGAAACATTCCTGGAGATACTGATTTTCTAGAGTCTTCCTGTGCAACAACATCATTGGTAAAACTTCTGCAAAGAACCTGGAAAAGGAGCAAGATAACCACATCTCCCAACCCTGGGGCAGGCAGGCTGAGGAGACCACACAAGAATGTCTCTGAACAGATTTCAGAAATGAATACACCTAGGTTAGGATGTGTTCACCCATCCTCTATGAAAAAGAAACCACTTCTGATCTTTTTCCAAGGTGCCAGTTCTCCCAGAATGTAAGTGAAAATCATGAATTACTTTATTGAAGCAGACAGATTTCATGTCCAATTGCAATGTCACTCTGAGGAGCAATGGGCACTGCGCATAGTAATATTGGGGGCAAGGAGGGGAGTTCCATTTCTGGCAAGCACTCCTATTCATCCCAAGGAATTCAGAGAGAAAACTGCGCAGTTTTGCTGTACAAGCTACCTTCCTCCACCCATCAAAAGCACATCCAATCCCAAGCAATAGGTTTTTTCCATACTTATTTTGAACTGTGTCTTAGAAACAAGGGAATTAAAATAAAATGGGAAATTCAGAAAGATCCCCAAAGGACACATACAGACATCTTCTTAATGAACTCTTCATGATGCTCTTGCTGCCCTTTACGCAATTTCTTCTTGGGCCTTTGCCATGGTCATTCAGTGCTAGTTCAGCACCCAGCCATCAAGAAAATAAGATGTCAAATAAAAGCATCAGACTGAATGTTTCTAAAAGTGCTGCTGACAACAGCCATTGAAAAAAAAGTAGAAAGACTTTTGAAAAGGTGCTTTTTCCTATAGAGAAGGGAAGTCCACACAGAAAGCAACAAGGAACAGTTCACCTAGATGCTCCAGATTACACCACATCCATACAGATCACTGAATTTCATATTGCTGTTGTCTATTTGCACTTTTTCACTGCTTCTTCTTGGAGTGACATAGCCAAAATAAAATAAAATAACTGGTAACATTTGGGTCAACTACAGAAACTTGTGCTAAAGGTTAAGGACCTCAGTTTTGGTTTCTGTAACTAGTTTACAAACAAATTCACACACTTCCCTCTCTTTCTTACTGGAGAATCAGGTATAGACTGCCATTTCCTGTGCAATTTTCCCCTGGAGGCTACACAGGTGATTAGACTTCTTTCCTCACTGCTCTCTTTATTATTATTCAACATCCCACGCTAAATATATCTCGGGGCATCTTTTACCCCCTTCCTCTGAGACCAGGTCTGAACGGGATTCAGGTGGTTGGATCCAAGTTAACATCCCTGAAAACCCTTGTATTTGGCCCCTCCTTTTGGCCGGTGCTGAAGCTCTCTGTGCAGAATGGTTGCTGATTTTGAGTCTCTGCAAAAAATGTCTGACTCTCCAGACACTGAGTGGGAAGATTTGATGCTTAGTCAGATGTTGAATCCCACTTCCAATATAGTGCTCATATGAAACCCTTGTTTTATTCATTCTGACTCTTCCTTTCCCTTGCCATATCTTTCCAGCTCAGGCATGGGGACCACAAACACAATCAACAATATGAGACCCTTAGAATGTCCAACTGGCTCTACATAAGTACCTGAGAGGGAAAGGTGCACTTGAATCAAGGAGTTATTTATCCATGCAAAAGGAAAACCACTTTTCTTTTTCTGACTTCCCTCTAGATGAGAAATTGACAGAAAACAAGAATAGCTTGAAGTTGGGTGAAAGAGAGGGGGAGTGTCAAAACTAGGGAAAGAAGACCCCTTTGACGCCAAGGCTCCCTTCAAACATTGCTCTTAGTTGAAAAAGAAAGCAAATATTAGGAGTGCTCCCCCCATCCACACTAACTTCTTCCTCTGCTCTTCTCATTGTTATTTCCATTTCACAGGTACAGAAACAGAAGCAAGACGTGTGTATGTGACTTCCTGAAAATGACCTGGCAGGACCGTGGCAGAGCTGTGAACCATCACAAACCATGTATTCTACCTTATCAGGCCATGATGCCTCTGCCTCCTGCCCTGCATCTTCCTTGCTCATTAAAACCTTCTTTTCAGAAGGATAAATGTGTCTCATATTTCTTGTCCAAAAAATTATTACAGAACAGATCATGATCAGAAAAGCAAGATCAAGTGTAACAAATGCCATCCCTTTCCACCTCCATTTTGCTGTGTAACCCCTCCACTTAGAATATTAGGAGCCACAAAATGTGCCTCTCAGCTCTCTTTCAGTGCAAATGCAGGAATCCTATACAACACCCACATCAAAGCAGTTCTTTGCGAAACAGTGATCTGGGTGTATGAGTTGTCACACCGGACTCTTACATGGTGAGTATCTGAACGAGAGGAGGATAAAATCAAACTCTGAATTTCTCTAGTCCAGAATCTCCTCCAGTATCAGCCACTTCTCGGAAACAAAAGCGGCTAGTAGATCTGACTTCTGGGAATGTCTCATTCCAAACTCTAGTAGTCATAAGTAATTTATACCCCAAAGCAAAGGTCTTTTTTCTTTTTTCCAAATGTATTACAGCATTAGTTCTAATAGCCACATGGAAACAAGTTTCCGATCATACTGAATGTATTTTCATATATCTATTTTACTAACATAATGCAGATCTTCTACCCAGTGCTTTAAAGGAGAAATATCTGATTTAGTGAGTGAGGTAATATTAGAGAGTAAGAGCCTCACTGCAGGCATCTGGAAGATGCAGCTCTTGTTCATGCACTGATGAATCCCATGGCATATAGTGAGTCTAGCATTTCTTGGCAACAGTGGACCAATTGCATATGCACCAGACAGAGGCTTACTGCATTCACAGACAGTAACATCTGGCATGTGCTGAACTTCTTGTGTGCGTTTATGTACCTCTGCACAGAAGACCCTGGATAAAATAATGGCAACTTCAAATAATCGTCTTAGGCTTTTTCACAGCAGCAAACAGCTGCTTCACAGCATCCCTACTTACTGTCAAAAACAGCACAGAGAAGATGAAACAATAACAGACACTGGACTCAACGACAGACTGAGACACTGGGACATGCGGAGTTGTAGCACTAATCAAAGCAGGAAAGAGATGCCAAAAAGATGACAGATACATTGGTTCTATGAAAGACAGCAATGGAAGATACGTGTCCCCCAGCTTCAGGGTATGTAAAGAAAGAGAAGAGGGAAACCAACAGTCAGTGATCTTACCAAGAGACTTCTATGACCTCTTTGGTGATTGAGCATGCTAAAGAATATTCCTTCTCACCTGGTTTTCCAGTGAGAACTGGGATTAATGTGCTTTGTGCTAGAAGCATTCTTGCCCTTTGCTTTAAAACACTGTGTACAGAAAGAGACTGGATTAAGTTCAGTTTTTCTTAACGACTGTCTTGAAAAAATACAGAGAAAATGGAAGAGTCACGATGGAGAACTCCATTGTAGAAACAGACAATGAACACCCAGAAAGAAAAGAACCGTTACATGATCTTTCTAGGGCAACAATAGCTAATGAGAGCTATTAGCACTATTTCTTTTCTTCCTAGTTAAAAAAAAAAAAAAGTGCCAATTTTCATTTTCTTAGACAAATGGCATACTGAAGAACTCAGTATACTTTCTCTTATAATTTCTCCTTCCTTAGTGACTTTATTCTAAAGAACAGATACACAAAATAAAGACATTTTTGGTAGTTATAACTTGTGGTTATTTGTGCTCTGTGTGCCCTTGCACCCATATAATACAACTGGACAAGCAGATTTAATCTTCGTGCAAATGAATACTGAGCAGTGGATGACTCATGATGACACAGGAAACACACAGCCATTTTACACATAGCTTTTGACACATCATCCAATATTCATTTCTGTGCTTCAGTCTATGGCCTCTTCTTTGACTTTGAAAATGTTGATTTCCTTTTGTTGTAGATTATTAGCAACGTTTGTGGCACTTGGTTGCTTCTGCTTCACCATCAGTTCAGGGGACGGGCAAGGAGGTAAAAGGGAACTCCCTGAATAGAAAGAAATATCCAGTAGGGCTCAGACTGTCACTCAGGTTGCTAGCTTCCATTAAATGTATTTCATCCCCTCCAGGCCAGCCAGCGTAACATGTGCATTTTCATATTTCCTCTAAGGACTGATTCAGTCATGCTGATCATAGTCATATTCTATCAATAAAGCCGATGACAGCAATGGCAGTGTTCCCAGAGTCAAAAGCAGTGATTAGAGCCCCTCAGACAGCGTACTGCAATACTTTCCACTACTGTTCCTTGTCTGCAGTGGTGGCTGCTGTTTTGACAGCTCAATGCCAGACCTTGATTCTACACACCAGCCAACATTTCAGCTCCATACACAATATAGATGCACATACACAAAGACAGTGGAAGTACCAACATTTGCAGTTCTCATGGGCTCTAAGGTGATGTGAAAGGGATCTCCATTTCTGGAAAACTTTGTATCACATCACAAAGAGGTAGGTAAAAGATTTGAGCATGACTATAACAAAGCATTGGCAGGAATAGAACTGGGAAACCCTATTCCCTACAACCAGCCACCCATAGCAGGAACAGGGACTCTTCAATGTACGAAGCTATCGTAAAAGCAATGCTTGCTGAAAAGTCCTAGCAAACAAAATTGTTCCAACCCACTTCATAAAGTCTTTGTTAGCAATGTGTCATTGTTCACTCTTAGCTTAAATAGTCCTTAAGAGTCCCTTCAGCAAGCAGGGAACTTTTACCACTGCAGATTTCACAGGGTCTTCAGAAATGACCTCCTGTTGCTAAGCGTTCAGGAATGAGCAGTGTGGTGAGGATACCATAGGAAGCAGTATGGTGCCAAATCTCCACGAGTCCAGCTTTTGGGAAAGGCGTGCCCAGCTCAGTCTGATTTTTTATGGTTCTTCTCTGAATAAAGTCCGAGAAACAATCAAATAACTACACTCATATATGCTTGTACATACATACCCACATACACACACACACACTACTATATAGAACTTGATCTTTTCTTAGTGGAGTATAATCATTTAAGAGCAAGAGAGAAATTCCAAGCTGGAGATCAAAAGCTCCTTGAATGGAGAAGAAAAATACAGTGTTGCATTTATCCAAAAACTGATCACGGTAATCACAACTCAGCCTGGTCTTGAGGTAAACAAGATTTTTAAGAAACCCCAGCATATCTGTTGTTTAAATAAAAAGAAGCTGATCAACCCAGATTTGAGCAATGTATCCCCAAACAGCCCATACACCACTAATAACGGATAATGATTTTGATCTGACATGGAAGGACATGAGAGAAGCTGGCAGACTTTATTTATTCATTTTGAAGGACTCCTCACACTCAGGATAGCTGGTGTTTCATGAGGGGGGAGACATCCAAACTCTGTTTACAGCTTTGCCCATAACCCTATTCAGCATCCCTGCCACTCAGTACTGGTATGACAAGACTAGTTCTCGGAAAACTGGCATGGGATGTGAGCAGTTTTTCACAATTAAGCTCAGGGACCTTTATCCCAGAACAGTAGCGTGACTTTTAGCTACCTGAACTCATGCAAAATGAATTCCTTCCAAACATGTTACACTTCTTTATTAACAGCACTGCTAGAGACTCATCTAAAAAGACCTCAGTGTCTAACCAGCAAATGGAACAGCAACAGTCAATATTTGTGATCCCAACTGCGATTTTGCTGCTACTTAGAAACCACTGAATTTGGATGACTGTGATAAGTCTTAGTATTCAGTATGACTGACTGCTTCAAAACTGCAAGCACTTACATGAAGATTATATTTAAAATACTGATAACCAGTAACACCAGGCGACAAAAGTAAACACACACACACAGAGTAGCTGCAAAAGCTATACCAATAGGTGGATTGAAAACTGGCTGAATGGCCAGGCCCAGAGGACGGTGATCAGTGGCACAAAGTCTAATTGGAGGCCAGTGACTAGCAGTGTACCCCAGGGATCAATATTGGGTCCAGTCCTGTTTAACATCTTCATTAATGATTTGGATGATAGGGAAGAGTGGACACTCAGCAAGTCTGCAGACGACACCAAACTGGGAGAAGTGCCTGATAAAGTCAGAGTGTCATGCTGCCATCCAGAGGGACCTTGACAGGCTGGAGAAATGGCCTGACAGGAACCTCATGAAGTTCAACAAGGGGAAGTGCAAAGTCCCGCACCTGGGGAAGAACAACCCCGTGCACCAGTATACGCTGGGGGCTACCCAGCTGGAAAGAAGGCAAATGGTATCCTGGGCTGCATTAGGTAAAGTATTGCCAGCAGGTCAAGGGACATGATCCTTCCCCTCCACCCAGCACTGCTGAGGCTGCCTCCAGAGTACTGTGACCAGTTTGGGGTTCTTCAGTACAAGAGACACATGGACATACTGGAGAGAGCTCAATGGAGGGCCACATGATGATTAAGGGACTGAAGCACCTCACATGTGAGAAAAGGCTGAGAGAGCTGGGACAGTTCAGCCCAGAAAAGAGAAGGCTCCGGGGGCATCTTTTTAATGTATATAAATACCTGAAGGGAGGATGCAAAGAGGACAGAGCCAGGCTCTTTTCAGCAGTGCCCAGTGACAGGACCAGAGGCAATGGGCACAAACAGAAACACAGGAGGGTCCATCTGAACATTAGGAAAAACTCTTCTACTGCGAGGGTGACTGAGCACTGGCACAGGTTGCCCAGGGAGGCTGCGGAGTCTCCATCCTTGGAGATACTTAAAAGCTATGTGGACGTGGTTCTGGGCAACTGGCTCTAGGTGGCCCTGCTTGAGCAGAGGGGTTGGACCAGGTGACCTCCAGTGGTTCCTTCCAACCTCAACCATCTTGTGATTCTGTGATTAACAGGACACTATTATCCTCTGGAACAACATTAAAACACAGCTTAGGGTCACTGTTTTACATCAGTTTAAGAGGTAAAACCTTGACCTTAATTTTATTTCTAACAGCAGATGATGTTGCGTTTCCAAATGGAATATGCAAAGAGGAGTATTTGATAAGTGACTTTATTTTTTTTTTTTTTTTAATTGACCCTGTTGAAGAACATAAAGCCTTTTAGGTAGCGGTAACTCAATCTGTATAGATTGGCCTGGTGGCAGGCTTGTATTTAGTCAGTAAAAGGCCATTAAAAGATGAAACAAACAAGAGACAGGAGCACAAGGTAAAGGTAAGTGGATGTAATTCCCAGCAGGAAGTAACCACATCCTTCCAGTCATTAGTGGGTGAAAGACAATTCCAGACACGGCAGGCAAGCACTACTGTAATGGATCTTGTCCTTGACAACTGGAACTAAGTTGGTTTTGAAAAAGATTTTAGTCATCTTGCTGTGTCTCATGTAGATGACTTTCTGACAAGGTTTAAATTTCCAGTCAACTTTAAAATGGAAATCTGCCTTCTCTAACTATTTATGCCTCTGGTCCTGGATCCCACACACACAGAGTGGCCCTATAATCTTGAGACAAGTTCATCTGCTACTGGAGTGAAGGGAATAAATAGGTAAATGAATAAATAAATAAAACACAGTCTGTTAAGTTCTGAGCTGTGCACAGCTAAGGGTATTTGACTGCTTTGACAGCTTGCTGATCCATGTTAGCTGTCAGCCAAGCTGAAATGAAGGGTCCATCAACCAGAAAACCAGAACCCCCACTGAACAAACTCCCTAGAAAATACAAAGTTTTGGAAAGTGGAGTTAGCAGTAACTATGGCAATCTCAGAGAATCACAGATGCAGTAACCAACTGAAAGAGCACAGTGGGTCATGTCATCCATCTCCCTACCAACAGGATTTGTTCAGTTCAGATTAAAAAATGTAAGCCCCAAGAATATCTAGTAATTGCTTTGTAAAACTATTTCAGACAGTCTGTTAAATCTCTCCACTGGGAATTTTTTTGCTGATATCCTAAATAACTTTTTTTTTTTCCTCCTTTTTAAGACAACTATTAAACTCTTTTTGCCTCTGCATTGCCCTCTGACCAAGTTGAATAACTTGCCTTCCTTTTCTGGGTAGGTTAAACCTGCATATTTACCACAAGCCAGAGTTCAACCTTGTAATTTCAGAATACTTGCAACTAGCCTTGTTCAGCACATCTTACCAGTCCTTTGCTACACTGGCTTCAGGCCACAGCAAAGCAGGCTGTTGAGCAGCCAGTTAATGGTGCTCCCAACACAATGCAAAGTTTGCCAATGGAAAGCAAGCACAAGTAAGTGAGGTTTTTCCTTACATTTGCAACATTAAAATAGGTTCTGTGAAATGTTGGCCTTTAAAATTAGAAGGGACAGTGGAGAAAACCTGTCTTGTCTCAGTGCCAGGCTTAAAGCTGGATGACATTTTCTGAGCTGAATAAATTATTTTTGAAATACAGTTTTGGGGCGAATCACTTGTTAAGTCTGGTAAATTGGACCCAGGTTTTACCCTCCAAAAAGAAAAATTTTAGAAAAATTCAGAGAACACAGAAGTAAAACAAAATGAAACATTCCAGTGTTGAACATTGTAGCCCCTAAGTTACTTACAACATGGAGTACTTCGACTTTGGTCCTTCCACTGTTGGACTTCAAGAGGAACTTGAACACAGTTCAATGGATTCCTTCCTTTCAGAGTGTCCTAATCACTGGGATATTGCGAGATTTTCCCAATGTCTCCTCCAAATAATTTTTATTCATTTAATGTTCAAAATAAGACACTTTGCTTGGTATTAAGCAAAAATTTTTCTCTTGGGTACTCATCCACCATGATCCCCAGTAAATCCACCAGGAACTGCATGATATAAATTCCTTAGATTGGCTGCTCAGATTTCATAGGATTCAGATCAAATGAGACAGAAAAAAACCTGTGTTGCATAAAGGATACATCACTTTATGTGTATACTATTCTTAGCCCTTTTTCAAAGTCTCAGGAAAACAGCAAGCCTCTAAAAATAGGGGCTGAATCATGGGGCTATAAATTATTTATTCATTTGCCATCTTTCCTCTTTGGTGGGCTTCTTCTGATTGTTGCAGTGACAAGCTAGAGCCAGGTAGGATTCACAATGCACCAGTACACTGCTTGCTATTTCTAGAAATCATAAGTGACAGTGGTATAATTGTAACAGCAGTCAGACGTCCATGAGATTGAAAAGAAAAATCTCTCTCCACATACTTTATTTGTGAATGAGGGATATTCAGACAAAAATAAGGAGAGGAAAGAACAGTTATCCAACCAATGCTTATTACTTTGTACATCAGCCAACATCATCCTGAAAGCCAAGCATTGTGCAAAGAGAGAGGTCTTCTTAGATGTCATGGTTGGGTTTTTTTTGACATTCATGTAGAATTATAATGCACTTATGGAAGAGTCTTGGAAGGCAGATAAATAATACTTTAGGCAAAAAATATTCCCCTAGAAAAATATTTCTGACCTCAACTCTGTCTAGCTCACCAACCTGATGTTTCTTCAGGCTTTCAAGCACGTAAGAAACTTTGCTCAGCTTTCTATTGTTTTATTTTGCCAAGAAGTCTTAAAATGCTTTATGAGAAGCTCAAGCAGTCTAATTATGCTCACTTTCTGTATCGATCTCCTGTCTGCTAAAAAGCTCAAGTGATTCACCCAGGTCATATAACATGTCAAAAGCAAAGGCAGGAACAGAACCT
This sequence comes from Harpia harpyja, assembly GCF_026419915.1. Classification (NCBI taxonomy): domain Eukaryota; kingdom Metazoa; phylum Chordata; class Aves; order Accipitriformes; family Accipitridae; genus Harpia; species Harpia harpyja. The sequence continues at coordinate 104,360,457 of NC_068940.1, forward strand.
TTTAGAAGTCCTCCAGACTTCTTCAGTTTAGAAAAACATTTCTCTGGATTTCTACCCCAAGGCATACTCCATTAGCCATACTGATAAAGATTATAGTCTTGCCCACACCTTTGCTCCCACTCTTACACAGACCCTCTCAGTTATGTATACAGCACTTCTGAATGCAACTTTCCTTAGACAAGTTGAGCAGGTTTAATGCTTGCTAGACTGTAGGAGTATAAAAGGGCATCCAAGGTATACAGTTCTGTTTCTCTGTATGTCTTTCTCCATCTCCTATTTTTCACCTAAGTGAAGGTCCAAGAATCAACATTTATTAAATCTTCTCCAGGCAACGCCTGGCTGCCTCCTAGACAGATTGGCTAGGAACCTACTTGGTGTGTTGCCCTGTTCACTGCAAAACAAACTGAGACCTGGATCACACATGTATCTCCTTCCTGGGCCAGCCAGCTGTTCCCTTGCTTCTCATTTCTGAGATGTGCCTCACTGTTGAGCTGTGGCTAGATCTTGGGCTATGCTTTCACCTTCTTAACAACAGCTATTTCCAGGACCCACAGCCTGGCCTCTGTGCCCCTACCTCTTTTCTCCGAACTCCCGTGACTGACCTAAGTAGGTTCCAGTCCAGAGTTTCTGATTCTGATGTATCTCCACTGTGCTCAGCAGGTCACTCTTGTCCTCAGCTGGGGCTGCCTGGCAGCAAGCATTGCCATTTTAGCACCTTAAGAAAGATCCCGTAGATTGAATTGTGCAAAGCTGTTAGAAAAGTGGCTCTTTTCAACTTTGCTCAGTGAAATATCTGTTAATATAAAACTACACACAAAGGAAAGTACACATTCTTTTTGACTTTCCAACCCCTTGCAAGTCAATGCCACAGAGTTCACCTCAGGAAATGCAAACACAACTTCTTGCAATGTTTTTTACTCTTTTCATTCCTCCAGGGTTACCAAAAACTGTTCCATAAAATACATCTCTTTGATAGTGCGTATTCTGTTTCTTTCGAGCTTTGTTTTGAACTGTTTCAGGATTGAGGTGTGGACAATGGCAGGCAACCCCCAAATGGTTGCCCTTTCCCAAAACAATCACTCCTCAGAAGGATGATTGGGGAATTATCCTGGAAGCTGCTTTCTTCGTCACATGTCCTTACAGCTCCTGTTAATCATTCAACAAAATAGAATTATTTTTCATTTCTCTAATTATTATCCCCATATACTGTTAATTTTCTTAGGAAATTATTTATTTCATGTCTTGTAATCGAGAAAACTCTTGTTCTGAAATGCCAGGACCATGCTGTTACAGAAACAGCTGAGGGAACACCAAGAAGATGGGGAGAGAGAGAGAGAGAAAACTGAACAGGCTCACTACCATTTGATAAATGCTCAGTTATCAGAAAGCAATCCTGCTTTCACAAACATGCAAGTGCACAGTTTTTTCCTCATACTGATTGACATGACAGAGTTTGGGCCACATGTGTCAAAAGCACTAAGGAAGGGTAAAAAAGGAAAATAATCCCTTCTTTCTAGTGTCTGTCAAAAAGTGCTGCAGTGCCTGAAATTAAAAGTATACCCTGTAATACTGTGCAAAGTTCATAATTTTGAAACAAATGGAGGTTACTTTCTTCTGTATTGTGTTACTGTGCTGAAGTTGAGATGAAGATGCAGGGTGAGTCTGCAAACTCTCAAGGCTATTGGCACTTTGCAGCTAACTCCCTGAGACAGCACATATGCAAATATGAATGCACATAGAACCCAATGGTTTTCAGCTCAGGCCTGCATGTATTTTTAAGCAGAAAGATAAAAGAGGGAGATTATGAAGCAATCTGTATTGAACTATTCCTCAGGTTACCACCTTTTCCCTTCACCAGCTTGCTGGCACAAAAAAAAAAAAAAAAAAAAAAAAGAAAAAATAATACCAAACCTCTTTATTCTAGCTGAACAGAAACCACAATTTATTTGACTTCCCAAAAAACTGTTGCAAAATAAAAGTCTGAAATTCATGCTGGGCTTAACATTTCCACACACACCTATTCAAATTAATCTTTGCTGAAAGGCCAGGTATCACACACAAGAAAGATTAAACATTTGTCACTCATTTAGCATGCACAGATATCACTTCTAGTTCAGCAAAGTCACAGAAACTTGGATTTCTGGAAACTAAAACAGCACCCTAGAGCAGTCTTTCTTCATGCTTGTCCTATTCTTATACTCCTCTCTACATATGAAAATGAGCTCAAGATTAAGACATATAAATTCTGATGTCATGATGCAGATGCTCACATGTAAGTAAAGGTTATAATGTACATGCTGCTAGATAGACATCCAGCACTATTTGAGATGGCCCATGGTGTCCCTGACATCCACTCAATCCAGACCATCCAAATAGTGCTAAATTCTTAAGTTTAAGCAAGTGAATTGACCCCTAGTTATTGCAGCCAGCACAGTCTAGACAGATTCAGCTGATCAGTGGCCATTTACTTTACGGAGCTGAATTTTTCTTCTATTGACTACATCTATATTTGCAATAGGGGGAACTTAATCACCTAGAGCACATATAAGCACCTTCATACAGACAACTAAATTTAGGTGTCTGGGCTAAACAAAATATTGGCCTGGATCGGCCTGTAATTTGATGTGGAACAATCACTCCTATGTCTGTTTTAAAGACTTCCCTCACTCGAGTCTGGATGATGTAATTGTTTTAAGAAACATAGGCTATCATCCAACTAGTGTTCATATGGATCATGCACAAATTACTAGGAAAAATTCTATGGCCCAGAACACGTGGGAACTTCCACCCACATAGATACCTAAAAAAACCCCCATGAGTGAGAAAGTAGCCTAAGAAAAGGTTCTCCCTGCTGGTTAGTTCAACAGGTCATTAATTCTCCCATTGTTCTGTAGTGGTAGCGAGTTTCTGTGAAGCACCGAGTCTGGAGGAGGAAAGTCATTACCCAAGGCTGAAGCACAATTTGTTTCTCAGCCTGATAGACTAGGAGAGCACAGAGCTATGAAACTCCCTGCCTAACCCCCTTCTGGAAGGCTGTCAGGGCACAGGCTGATAATGATGTTTGATCTTTATAGTAATTGCCTCTTAGTTGAAATTTAGAATTCAATTAGTCACTTGCCATAATTACTGAACACACAGAGAGATGGCAATGACAATGAGAGGTGTAACTGTACTTTATTACCAGTAGTAAAACACTGTGGAATTGAGAAGCACTATGATCTGATTAACACAATAGTGGGAGAGAGGGCAAAGGAGCCCAAGGCTGGAGTTCTCCTACGACAAATGACTCGAGAAGACAATTTGTATAGCCTGTTGAGGTAAATGAGTCCCAGTGTGCAGCCTCCCTCTAGTTTAATTTCTGCTGAGGTAAGTGGGAATGTGGGGAGAAATGTTCTTGTCACAGAGACTTCACTGCCTGGAATTTATTCAGGAATTTGGTGACCTTATGAAATCTGAGTTGCAATCACATAAGCAAAGCACAGCAGCTGTACGAATGGTTCATGATGGACCATAGAGTCAATGTTCACCAGGAATCCTGACCTGGTCCCAGAGCTCTGCAAAAATAAAGAGCAACGTGGCTGACAAAAGAAGGAGATGATGGCTAGGGATGGGACTGGCTTCCAAAATGAGCCCATTCATGTGATATTTGCCTGGTAAAGTTCAAATAGCTTTTGACATGGGATTCAGATGAAACCTTCAGTCCAACAGCAGAGGCTGCAAGAGGAAAGCACCACACAGGAGAGGCAAGGGCCCTCAGAAAATAAGAGCAACCCAGGAACACAAGGAAAGATACCACACACAACACAGGGAATGAGTCTTGCTAAAAGGTCAAGAGGATCTACAAAACCTGATTATCACAGAGTCAGCACTGGGGTTTTGTCTATACCACAGTAACATCCATCGGGAATCAGAACAGTTGTTCGGATTTACAGGGATTTCTCTGATGGTTGTTTTTTCATGTCAAACTCTTGTGCAGATCATAGATCCAGCATTTTATAAGAATCATTGCCTTTTAGAAAATTACAGTCTTACAGGATGATTCAGACAGATTCTGTCACACTTGCGTGTCTTAGGATGTCTGGACAAAAACGCAACATACGCTACTGTCGGCTTATGCTGTGTTTGGTTGCCAGAAAGCACCATGTCTTCCTCAAGCCTAAATATCCAGCAGGGGAGTGCAGGGAAGCAACAGACTGTCTACAAGAAAAAAAAAAAAAAAAAAAAAAAAAAAGACTCCAAGCACGAGACGGATGACCATTTGCCAAAGTCATGCTTGCCAGCTTTCATAACTAAACCTGATATAAGAGCATAAAAATTCCAGATGCTTCTTGGCAGATATAAGCCCATTTGGCTGAGCCACAATTCTCCTTCTAAAAATGTAACTCCAAAAAGGGGATAAGAATGGGCAAGTTCTCCCAATTTCTGTGAAGTCAGCTTGATTCTTCTTAACACCAAAATCCCCCATAATCATACTATCTTATAGGATGAGCAAAATATTCAGCAACACCAAGAGCCTGAATTTTGATTGTGGACATGACTGCTATTCTGACAGGTTATCACAGATTAGGTTTGCTTGAGATGGGAAAGTCCCTGCAGATACAGGGAAATACAACAGTACTTCTAAGTATAAAGTCCTATTACAGCTACTAATAGCGCTACACTTTCTGTTGATTGTCTCTCCCTATAAATACCCTTCTCCCACTGGGGAGCAGAATAAGGTTTAAAAACAACTGCATGAAAACACTTACCAGGAGAAAAGCAATACCAAGCTCAGATCTTTCTTACATGGTCACAATGAGGAACAGGAAATTTTCATTAAAGAAATTACCTTAAAGAGCACTGGGCTTGAGCTCCAGTTTTGCCTCCCTGTTTATCAGTTTTGCTCTTCCCATCCTTGAAACTAGTGCAAAAACGTTTATTGAATAAATAACATAAACTGAGCAAAGCACTGCAATGGAGAACACTGTGTCCAAAGAGATGTGTTATCTGGTAAGGAGGGTGGCAGGCATTAGCTGACTTTGTAGTTATACCATGTGCTACATTGATAATGTACCTACTTATTAGAGCATGAATTTGAAAATCCACCAGCTGCTTAAACCATGCTTCCTACACTTTATATTACTGCTTCCATTGCTGTAAACACTGCTGCATTTGCATGCTTTCCCAAAATGTAGCATGAAACATGAATCGTGCCAATCCTCTCTTCTAGGACAGCATGCGTCAAAAATTTAAGTGAGATCAGAAACCTGAGAGAAATAATATTTCATCTAATGTATGCTAGTACTGGACAGATACCAGGAAATTTGTTTTGCAAGTGATATCAAAAAGGAAGCGGAAAAGTACGAGATTAATTTTGAGAGGGAACTGTGAAGGACCATATTGTTCTGTAAGGGTTGTTTCCATGCACACACCACCTTATGAATCAGAAAAGGCAGATCAAAGATACGCATTTGGCACTCTGAGTGCAAGATGGGACTGTCTGCAGTGCTTCTAGGTCTCTGTTTCAGTCCAGTTTCCCCAAGACATCTCCCACCCCACACAGAAGTGATCTTTCTCCTCAGAAGAAACCCCCCTGTGCATGAGGAGCTGAGCGATCACGTGTTGGCCAGGAAGACCATGAATAATCTGCAAAAGCTTAGGCAGGTAGAAAAGAGGAAAAGAGGCTGTTCCCCTGGCATAACCTTATTAATGCAATGCATTGCTCATTTGGAAAACCTGCTGTTATGTGGGAAGGTGCTTTATCATCACCTGATAATTATCATCTCTTTGGGGTTTGAAATGGCATGGGAGGGAGAAAAAAGATTTTAAAGTCTATTCTAATTTTATAGCATATAATGGGTGCTGTCAGCGCATGCTGTGACAATCTAAGAAAAGCATTTCACCAGCTTCATTTCTTGGCTAAGCTCTCTGATGAATCTTAAGAGCCTGAGCTCATTTCAACTAGGAAAGGCCATCTCTGAGCCATTCCACATGGTTTTGGGTTCACTGTAGCCTGGCAAATGCATTGTGGCAGCTTCAACATCATCACACGCATCTTTTTAAGACCCATATACATGCAATCTTGTTGCTGTCTGTAACACTCTTCACCATGAAAAGGATCAGGATTTCAAACCAGGCCAAGAACCATCCTTACAATGGTACAGCGCATTCAATCCCCTGAATGCAAACTACCTTCTGGTGGAAGCCTGCCTCAGGGAAAGACCATGGCTACCCTGTAGAGAAGATGTCCTTGTATTTCTCTTCCAGCACCAGAGTCAAGGTAATAGAGAAGCATCTAGGCAGCCTTTTAGAGCCAAAAGGCAACAGAGACTCCATGGCAATAGAAATTTTGGGAACTGCTGCAGTAAACAGGGGTATGGATTTGTGTACAGCGAGAACAGAAATTGTGCTCCCAAACCTGCAGTGGAAGAGAAGATGCTCTCTAAACATGCACTGCTGTGGGTCCTTGATCAAGTTTGGAATTAACTCAATCACCCACCAGAGGAGAGCTATATAATAGGTACCACTACGCAAACTTCCCAGAGCCAGTTATGTGTCACCTACAGGTACTGAGGTGTCTGAAAACTGAAGGTTGGTGATACTCTGTGTCCAAAATTGGTACTACCAAAGTTGGCAAAGAACACTATTCCCTTCGATTAATTCACCACACAGTTCCATGACTGCAAGGAAGTGGATGGAAAGACTAAGTCATTTCATGCTGGCACAAAACATTGCACACCTTGCAAATGCTGCACACCCAGTTAACAGTTACATGCACGGCTTTACATACAGGACATTAATCTTATGCTGGTGACATAAATCTCCTCCCAGTACAAAAAAGGACAGAACAGCCCCCATAATATTCTAGACACTTCTCAGAGTACTAAAAATGACACTTCTCATTGTTTTGACTTAGGTCAGGTTTTTCCTCTATATTCATTAATTTCCAAGCAAGTTCCTCTCACTCTGTACCAATCTAGAAGGACATTATTTAGTTTGCTTTAAAGTCATACTGTTGATACCTTTAATTCTTCACTTTCAGGCCACCTTTGTAAATTTTATTTCTAGTTATAATTATTATGCTTTAATTTCTCCAGTCCTGCAAGAGACTGGAGGATGTATACTGTAAGTGAATATTACAGCCCAGGTTTGTCTGTGCTGGTTTCTAAGCCATCAGTCCCTTGCCCCAGAAAGCTAAAATTCCCCTTCCACTTCCGTGATTGTTAGGAAGGAACTTGTTCTAACCAAGAAAGGAAGATGACTATATTAATGATAAAGAAAACCTTCTTTCCCTATATTTCACTTTTTTTTTTTTTTCCTGAAGCTGACTATGAAAGTCTTCTCTTTTGTTCTAGAATTGAGGCCTTCAGAACCCAAATTTGTTGGTTTTATCAGCCACAGGTTTATGTACCACCTTCCTGGAGAAAACACTGGCTCCAGGAATTCTGAAGAGGCACCATAATTTGGATCCAGACTGAAAATAACCAACAAAAATGGGGCATGTGTAGGCTTTGGGTTTGGTTCTTTGTTTGTTTGTTTATTTTTGTTTTTTTTTTTTAATCCAGATCAGTCTGCAGAGCCTACTGTGGTTACCAAAGGACAATATAAGCCTGAATGAGGCACCAGGGAAACAAAAGATGGAAAGAAAGAGGTGAGAGGAAAGCAAGACAGTCTTCTTACCCCAGCACCATCCCTAAACAAATGATGCATCCAGCAAGGACATCAGCCAAGAACTCGAGGTGGAGGAAGATGTTCTAGGTGTTTCAAAGAGGATAAAAGACTTGGTGATGCTTCAGCACACATCAGATTTACAGTTTAATACAGATAACTGCACAAAGGACCATAACGCAGGATGCCATAGAAAGCTCTCATCATTCAGTAGCTGAATTTGCTTGCTCTTTCAATAGTTGCAGGTTTCCTGTCACACTTACATGGAAGATGGGCACTAAGACTGGTTTTTTACAGTGAGAATGCAAGAAGATTTTTTAGAAAATAGAAGCAAAAAAGGTGTCTTTAAAAAGATTTACCACTTCCTTTCAACAAAGATAACAAAAAGATCAAGTAAAATATGTTTGAAAGCGCTCATTTACCTTGGAGAAGTGTTCAGTGCTCATCATTCACTTCCATTTAGATGAGAATCTCTCCCATTTAGATTAGACTCTCTCCCATTTAGATACTACCTTCTCTGGTAATAGATTTTCTCTTATGAAAAGAAAAACATTACTGAAAATGCATACATTACATTTCTTGCACTGGGGCAGATTTATCCACAAGGCCATTTCCATTTCAACCACAAAATTAACCCCCCGAAAGCAAATTGAGTGTGCACTATTTAACCATTGGGTATTCAAGTAAGGACTGCTTAATTCATGTTCTGCTTGGTACCAAATCATAAAATCTTAAATCCCAAGTTTGCCATGAAGAACTGTGTTGTAGAAGGAAAAAAAAAAAAAAAAACACAAAACCCAAAACCCCCCAGAAACAAACCCTCCCAAAAAAGAGAGGTATGAATGGGCAGACAAACTGCACTGGACTTTAAAGAACCCAAAGTACATGAAAAAGTGTCTTAAATTTATAACACTTTTCAAAGCAACACAGCTTTGACTTCATCTGCCAAATAACAAGGAGCTACTGGCTTATATAGCAAATGTGGAAGAGGTGATATTAGGCTTGTTTTCTTTGATAGACAAATTAAAAGGTAACTGATACTTTTTTTTTTTTAAGTAGGGTGAAACTTTGATTGCCTTTAGAGAACAGTGAATTACGTTTTATGGCAATACAACCTTCAGGTGCACGTTATGTTCGGAGTACAGAAAAGCTACATAACATTGTTAAAAAGTATGTTAACTTGACAGTTTGGACCTACTTTTAATTTCATGTGAACACGAAAAAATGTGCAGTGCAACATAAAACTTCTGCACAAATGAGCATCCAAATCCTGAAGCCTCTTCTGTAAGAAAAATAAGCAGTCACTTACAGTTTCCATTGGAAATGTTCATTTTGGCCCAGTGCCTCAAGAGACTAAGTGCTGTTCTATTAAACTCTAACACTGTTTGTTTCCATTTTTACTCTATGAATTTTATTTTAAAACACTGCAACAGGGAGACCCAGTCTACCTCCAACTGCTCTATCATCTCCCTTTCACAGAGTAATGCAAAATGACAAAGACCTTCTGGAAGACCTGCAGTTTTTCCTTCAGTAATACATTTGCCACCCCTGAAGACATATAATTCCATATATGGGTCAGACCTTATCTCTAGACAAGATAGAAGGAGAGGAATAAAGAAAAGGAACAAAGTTTTTTAAAAAGTAACAAAATGTGGTACAAAGATCCATAGTACTAAGTTCTAAGTTCCAGCATCTCAGCCAGTCTGGCAAGGCGGTCTAATTAGCTGTCGCAAACTACGTCTAAAGAATTCTACGAGGCCCCTCTTTTGCTTGCACTGCAATGATGGCTCTCAAAGTCCATTCAAGCAGCCTATCCCATTGTCAAGCCAAGGTAAAATAGGCTTTCCTCACATACTTGCTTTTAATCATAGAAGCAGTACAGATGTGGAACCTTCTTGAGTTATTACTAAAGATGGGCATGTCCAAAGGGTGATTTGGTCTATGCATCTTTCTATGTTGACCAGAAATAGAATTCAGAAGACAGGCTTAGATTAATCATCATTCAGAGATGGCTAAAATTCAGTGAGATAAATCCCACTTCATGTATATAGTCCAAACAAGAATTTACTTTGGATCTGGAGGTTCAGCAAGTACAATGCTACAGTTTTCTAGCATTGACCCTAGAAGAATTCTAGAGTAATAAAATCTAAATGGAATTGTACATTCTTTCAGGAAGGGTGTGATGTGGCAGGGTCACCTTAGGGGGTGACCATGCAGCAAGCCATAGATACAGAAGAGAAGTTAATACTTCCTGAATCTGGACTTTGATCCCTCTGTGGTTTTAGCAGGAGTAGTGATGGATTAATATCTACAAAAGAACATTTTGAGTCTTCCAAATTAGATTCTTTCTTCTGAAGTGGCATCTGGAGGTTTTGTATAGCACTGACTTCAGTTAGAGTAGCAGAAGCCTCAGAAACCCAGGCCCTCCTTGTGCTGTAAAATGTACTCACATGAAATTGAAAACAGGACCTTTCCTAAGTTTCTAGGAGCTAATGTTATGAAGACAGAGTAAAAGAAGAAAAAACTGGAGGTAGGGTGCAGGCTCCAAGCCAGACAGTGAGAAGACTGCAAATAGCATTACAAAGAAAACCAGTCACAGATGACAGCTGATAACGAACACAGTTGTTCCAGGACAGAGTTGCCATTAGCCTCCATCAAACCCACACAGCATGGAACAAACCTGCATTCCCAAAGAAGCGATGATCACAGCGAGCACACCAAGGGAAGGATGGCTTTTACATAAGTGCTCTTGACACTTATATAACAGCCAGGCTCAACCTATCCATAACAAAAACGTAGATTAGGGAGTTCACAGCTGAACCTTCATTTCACCTGCTGTAACTTAAAAAGAGAGATTTGCTGCATAACGCTTCCCAAATGAAATGTTGGTGAGTGAAAGACAACTTTACTGTCACTTACTTACACAGTTACAACATCCTGGAGTAGTTCCCATTAAAGAATCTTTAAAGGAAATCATTACCAAGAATTTTTTTCTTCTCAATAACCTGATCTTAATTATATCATGTAAAATGAGATCATTTGATGCACTACCCTTTAACTCTTCTCCTCTTAAAATAGAATCTAAATCTTTATATAGATAGAAGATTCTTTTTTGTAATTACACATGAAGTGTTTAGGATAAAATGTCTTTTCCTTTCCCCCGCACAAGAATTTATCTTTGGATCAATCAACAGAAGAAGGTTAGCAGACTTTCTAATAAGAGTACAATGTTAACTAAAATTTGTTCTCGTTATTTTTGAAACATGAAGGGGATGCAATATACATCATGTAACAGTTTCTTCTGGTCATCATCTGTGAAATTAAGTTAATCACTATAATTAGCTGTTAAATGATTGTACATCCTTCATCCAGAATACGATAGGAAGAAACATTTAGCTTCAGAGAATTACTTAGGATTTAGTTCAGTCTAAGAGAATATAGCTCATTATCTCTGTTTAAATACATTTACAATGCAGTGCACATATACCAATTACTTCAAATGCCTGTTATCTTAGTACTGAAAATCATTTATGAGAACTACTCACAAGATGCTTCAGACTGCAGAGAATGCTATTTGATTACATGTGACCACAGCAAGTTTACAAATCCTCCTTTAAATCCTTCTACCTACTCTCTTTTTACCACTTGCTTTCCACTTACTTACACATTTTTCCCATCCTGAAATACTGTTGCTCATGATCCAACAAAGTAACTGATCTCAAAACTTAAAGACCGAGTTACACATAATACATTTGTAGAAGGATTTTGTGGGCCGTATAGTAGCACTAACACATCCTTAACTGTTGCAGCTTTCAAAACACTTCATTCTATAGCCAGATGAAACATCTGGATCAACAGAAGCAAGCAGTTAGTTCATGCAGTTGTATGTCAGTGCTAGTTCCTTTAGCGACATTCACAGTGTCGTGAGGAGAGTCCTACTTGGTTAAAGGGAAAAAAAATCCTGAACAGCCAGAGCTTCGCTACCTGCCCTTTCCAATAGCCTGTGGAAACAGCAGTGTAAAAAGACAACTTCCCTTCTGATAACTGTGAGGGAAATGGATTCACAAATACTGCTGAAACAGTGGAAACTGAAGTTCCTCAAGATCTGTTGACTGGAGAGCAGTTAGTGAAGGAAAGCCTGGAGGCATCATGGTACAGTCCCTTGACAATCAGCTGATGGCACCAGACTGACTGAAAACTAAAAGCCTCATCTTTGGAGCTAAGTTAGAGAAGGTAGAAACATACACTCAGCATTCACAGCCCTGTGGAATTTTAAGGACCACGTTAAATAGGACATGATACCAGAAACTCCAGGAAAGTTTAAAAATATTTGTAGCAAATGAAGATAATTACTACAGATCAGTGAGTTTGTTTCAATGAAAGATCAATTTTGAAAACATTTGAAGTATGACAACCAACCTAGAATTTCAGGTAAAAATAACAAATCAATTTAGTCTGGTGTCTCTATTTTGGGAAAGGATATGTGCTGCAGGAAGAGAGAATTTCTCCATATTGCTTCACTAAGCTGTTAAGAGATAAAAATATCTTTGAGTCAGCATACTGAATCCCAATTGTTTTCTGAGACTAGAAACCAGTTAGTGTGTTTAGCTATAGATCATGTGTTGAATTTAAAACATTTACATGTGGCTTAAAATACAGCCAGAGATCACTACCGAAACAGCTATATGAGAATCATGACTGCAGGGAGTATTTACAGAGAAGTGATGGGAACATAACCAAGCCAAACTGGGCAGTGAGACTGCAGTAGCATACCCAAGCATTGACATCTCTGCCTTTTAGTCCTAGCTGGGCTAGAGCATCAGAAACTGATGGTTGAGCCTACCAAAAAAAGATCTGATCCCTAGGCACCACAACAATGCAAGCAAAATGAAGGCAACTTTTACTATCAATAATCATCAATAATCTGGTCCATACAGGAAGAAGCAAACAATAATGCAACAAATAAACAACACCATGACAACAAAACACAATAACACAACAAACAAACAAAAAAAATCTCTTGCCTGATCTTGAAAACAAATGAAATAAATTATTCTAAAACTGCAAAGCATCATTTACATTTGCATGCATTCATGAGATTCATCTAAGCATTCAGGACATGGCTAATACTGAGGCTGAAACCTACTTATTAAAAAACATTTGTGTGGATATATTAGCACTTCCAGAAGAACACAGAAATGTCTTGAGATCTTTTTCCCTATCAGTGATCTGACTCTTGTTTAACTCTTTTATGCAAAGTTTCTCTTGCAAAGCTTCCTGCCAGATCATTGTAGTCAAAGGCAGGTTTATATGAACTGTTCCTACATAGCACTACTCCTTCATTACAAAATTATATGTATTATGTACAGCAAAACTGCATAATCTGTGTAATTAGCTCATCTCAGTCATTGCTGGCAATGGAAATAGCTGTGAAGGTTGAACAGAGGGGCAAGTTAATGACATCCATTCATGGATAAGGACTGCAACTGTAAAACTGACTGGCTCTAGCTGTCTGTCTTGTCCCAGAGCGCAGAAAGCTAAGATGATCATTAACTAGAGGCACTCAAAAGACACTGATTTATAGCAAATACCTGCTGTAAACTGAAGCAAATCAGAAGCTGACTCATAAACAGATTAGTGTCTGTGAGCTGGGGTGTGGGATGAACAGCTAGAGACAGTCCTCAGCTTCTGTATGAGGCTATGCCAGACCCACTGATGCATCAGAGCCCCACAATGCACAGTAAAAAACTAATCCTTCCCCATTCCTAGTTTTCTTTACTTTTTTTTCTTCTTTCCCCCCTCGTCCTGACAATAGCTCTGTTTCTCCTTCTACTACTTACTCACTTAAGCATAAGCCCTGATTCTGCACTTTCTTTAACCTAGAGTTAAGCTACTGGTTTCACTACCACTTCATTTCTTACGCTTGTGGGCTGCCCAGACCCTTGTGACCCTCTATCACACACCTGCGCTGCTCACAGACAGACAATTTCCGACTGCATTCATGGGGCTGATATCAAACAGGCAATAAGCCTTCAGAGAATCCATATACCGTTACTTTGGTTATAGCATGAAAAGGCAATGCAGAGCCTGATCAAAGGCTGTTTTCTTCTAACACACTTTCTCACACCATTGCCTGAGAGTTTGAATTCCTCTTCTTCCTTTGTGCTACAATGTTGCATGATGTATTTGAAGTGTATTTTGAGAAAAAAATATTTGAAAAACTAAACTCAGCTTATGGAAAATGAAGACAATCTCCACCGATAAAGCAGGAGGGTTCAATAATTTATCTTCACCGGATCAAGGTATGAGGCAAAATCCACTGGATGGGATATCTGACAACAGAATATGTATTATACTAGCAAATGTAGCCTAGGAAACAAGTCTGCATTGCAGAGAAGAGCACTGAATAGCTGAATAAACATGATTTTGATAACTAAGCATTTCCTCTGGCACACAGAAAAATCGCAGGTGCTACAGACCAGCAGATCTGCACCAAGACAATAAGGCATGAAAATAAAGAGATACAGGTGAGCTGTGAAAACATATGGTTAAACACAGAAATATATTGGTAACTGTAGCGATCACTTACACAGATTAAATACCCAAGCTCATGGATATTTTTGCAACTCTGAAGACGTTAATTACAATAACCTGTTTTCCCAGACCACATAAAGGGATGCTTTCCATTCAGTTCACATTTTTGGGTTGAGAATAGAAGATTTTTATTGCTGAAAGAGAGTGCTGGAGACAACAATATTAAGATACTGAAATCCAACTGCCTGCTTAGCACTTTGTATGTCTGAAAGTCTTCGTATGAAAACTCTTATAAAGGACTGCAAAACACAGATTCTGTCCTCAAAACTGTCCTTCTCAGCCCCAAAGAAATTAATGACACTGAGGAATAGATGTACCATATTAACAGGGAACTTCTTGCACTCTAAACCAAAAAAGCAGCAGAGAAGTCTTTATAGAATTGAAAGGCTTCAGAGTTCCTGATTTACTGGAGTTACTTTACAAAGGGCAAGACCAAAGGACAGTAGACAGAAGCAGCTTGCCTGTGGTCAGTTGCAGAGTATGAAATAGGTCTCATTTACTGTCTGTTTTGACAGTTACAAGCTGCATTCGGCCTGAAACCACCCTAGTCCTATCCCTTTCAAACTGGCACAACCACAAACGCTGTCTCTTGACTGCAGCAGGGTACGAGAACAACCCCACGTGTTAGTGATGTCCCAGATGGATCAATGCAAGCCATAGTCAGGCAAGTCTTTGCATTCACACTAAAAGCTGCTCTTTCAAGGCAACATAGTAAGAACCTAAGTAGTTCTAATGTGAGGTTGCAGTCCTGTCACATGCCTGCCCACTGACTCCGGGAACAAGAAAGCCAGAGGAGAGACAGCAAGAAAAGATCATGAAGGAAACTAGTCTGTGAACATCTCTTCCCATAGGAGCATGGAAAGAGAGAAAGTGCTGAGGCCAAACGTGCTAAAAAAATCAAGCCGCACATCACCTTTTCATTTACAAGACATACGCTGGCTCTAACATTTTCTTCTGTTGAGTTTTAATTTGCTCAGAGACTCTGGTGGCACTGTTGTTGGTAATTGTGTCTGTTATTCTATGCTGCCTGCCTTCGATGCAGTACAGCATGTATCACTAATTCTTTATATCTGGTACTTAACCAACAATTCCCTTCTCTCACCTGCTGTTCTTTGGGATGGCAGCTCAGATTTTTGCCTGCTGGCAGCCAGCTTGGATGGCACTCCAGTTCTTCCCCACAAATGCTTTCTGCATGTCTCCTGATGTTTGCCCCATCCCTCTGTCAGGGTTCATGCACTGCATTTTTGACAGCACTAACTTCTGAGCAATTCCCCACCTGTATTCTATTATGCCATCTTTCCATGTAACCTCACAACAATTTGTCCTTAATTGTCTAGGAGCTGGTTGCTGCTTCTCACCTCTGCATAACTTTCCATGCTACACTGCCAGGTCTTGCTCCTGCACAATGGCATTTCTACATTTTAAATCACTTAACCTGTTCACTAAAGTCTTCTGTAGGAACTCCACCCTCACCCATTCCCACAGCGACTCTTAACTTACGCTCTTCTCCAGGCACAAGGTCTCTGTCTCTCTGCTCACTTTCACCTCAACCAGTAACCTCCCTTTTCATTCTCAGTCTGCTTGGTTGATGCTCTGCTCTTCCTCTATCCTTTTTTCCTCATACTTCCACTCTTCCTGCAACCTTCGTGATTGCAGAAGAGAAATAAATTAGCAGTGGAAGCCAGTCAGTCCCAGTGAGATGAAAAATCTTTTAATTCTGAGAACTGTTCTACACATTTCCCAGATGGTCTCAGAAAGTGCCATCTTTCAGGTGTGGCAGGGCTCCTGCATCAGGCATTAAGCTCACTGCTTGGATGCATCTCCAGGCTTGTCAGAGGTACATCTGAAGCAAGTCATTGGTGCTCTCTTCTGCGAGTTGAGCAGCAGGTTTATTTCTCTTACCCCGAGGTAGAAGAGGATGTAGATACCAAAGTCAGAATTCAAGTTTCCAGCAAGCAGTATGTAACACTCAGGGCCTAGACATTTGAAGCTTCTAGCACTTAAACTGCTTAAATTCATCTCAAGGAAGCTATTTTTATCTAGTCCTTCTACCTTGAGCAGATAGCTTTTAGGCATCAATGAGTCATTGACTTTTCAGGATTAAATCAAAGCAATTAGCCCTGCCTTTTCCAGCTGATTTTCATTAAAGTAACATGGCAACTGTACAAAGGTCAGTGCCCTGTGGTTCTCACTTGATTCCCCTAAAAGCAAGCAAAGGATGAAGCAAAACAAGTAAAATGGTGGAGAAAAATTGCATATTACACATCAATAGGTATATGGAATCAAAACAAGAGACTGAGACTATTCTCACTCTGTTGTACATCATGTAATACCAATTCTTCATATTCTGCTTATAGCTCAAGTGTCCTAGAAACTAAAAACCACCACCACTAAGTGCCATGTCACAGGTGTCCATGAAGAACAAAAGATTGGTGATAGAGATGACTGAAGGATCCATTTGAAATCTGTAGGGCTAACATAAAACCACAGAAATGCTGGTTAGAAGGAGCAGTAGAGTTCATCTAGTCCAACTTGCAATATATCATGTTGCCACACCATGTTCATTTTCACCGAGCAAAGCCAGGACTTCTTCAGCTCAGTGCTCAAAATCAGTAGAAACACTTTGTTTCCAGAAGGTATTGGTAAAATCAGAGTAAAGTTTTCAAAGCTACTCCTGAGCCTACGGACTTGGACACATAACTGACTTACCACAGTGAAATCAATTTCTTTCCCTGAGATTTCAGAAGGTGAATTTTAGCTCAGGTTTACCAGAAGCTGAGTGAACACACAGTCGATTTCCATATGGTCCCAGAGCATCAGTGACTCATTCATGTGTCTACCCCATTCATGGTACTTTCTGTGCCTAGTCAGGTTATTGCAGGGAATGAGAAAATGGCGCTGGGGCTTTGACAGAGAGCCTAGAAGAGGTAACGCATTGAAGGCAAACAGGAGGCATGCAGTCATCTAACCAGTTGAAGAAGTGATGAAAAAATAACAACACAAATTCTCTTGAGGCTCTGTAATTGGAACGAGTGTGGTTAGGTGTTACACCTCTGCTTGTCTGTGTGCTAGTGTAATCACAGTAACTCAGTCATGGATCTGCAGCTGAGATCTAACAGGGAATCAGTAAAATAGGAATCTTTAGGAAATACTTTATACCCATGTGCTGAAAAATCCAACTATTATTTATCATATTTCTAGTTACAGGAGAGCATTTTACATACTCCCATGCCATTATAAACTGAAACACACCACTATGACGCCTGTGCTTTTCTGACACACTCACATCTCCGGTTCAGCTCAGAGACCCTTCTATTGCCCTCAGCATTCACTGAAGGAATAAAACAAAGTGCTTATGTAAGAATAAAACTACTAATATTATTGTTGCTGGAATTTATTTTACATGAGAAACGTGCAATGAATACAGGAGAGATGAAGGGGTTAAGAACAGATTAGGATGAAAAAGACAAGGCCAGGCTGAGAATGGGTTTGTAGATGGATAAGGATGACTTCGTTACAAGATAAGACCTTTGTGGTGACCTTTTAGCTCTTCCCCAAGAAAGAATAAGAACAGCAGCAAAACTCAGTATTCATACTGCTACAGCCTCTCTCCCTGGGACTGGGCAATGCAATGCACTGCCATAGCTGCATTTGGATTCATCCCTGTCCTTTTTGAGCCTTAGGCTTTGAAACAGAAAGCAGATCCAAATAGAACTTTGTTCCCTCACTTCTCAAACAAAACAAACTGAAAGCCTTCTTATTTTAGTGCTGCAAAGAAGGCTTCCTTAGTCACAGTCAGCTTTGGCGCAGTGCTGCCAGCTGACAGGTGGAAATGTTCATTTTTAGAGAGGCCTAATGAAAGGGAGACATTTGTTAACTATTGGCATAGTAATGGGGCAAGTGGTTGAGTTTATATATGAGGTTTATGTGAAGTGGGAAATTCAGATCAGATTAGATGGCCAAAATGAACCAAAAGCGGATCTATGGGATCCTGGCTTTCATTAGTACAAAGAGCTGGTAAGGAAGAATGAAAGGAGTTCACCCTACAGAGGTTTTGTGAGCAGGTAGCAGAGTTACCTGGCTCCCACGCCACTCAGAGGACAACTGTGCAAATCCCTGCAACTTCCCACCAAAGATGTCACCATCCACATCCTGAGGCAAGGAGCTCTCAGAACAGGAACATAAGCCCTTGAAGAAAAGGGCTTCCCAAGTCAGGGCGTCTCTCTCTCTCTTTCCCCTCATAGCTCCTGGGACAGAAGAAACTCCTACCAGGAGCAGCAACCTGCTAGGTGCTTTCTCTATGGAAGCCTAACACTGGGAGGTCGCTCTGAAGTGCCCCTGCTTCTCATCACCCCCACCATCCCCTGCCTTTTACTCTATTGTCTTGGAAAGGAATAGGGTGTCCCCAGTTTACGATACCTAGAAATCCATTTCCAGCAACTAAACACCTACTGTCCCCACTGGTTTCCAAGAAGAGCTCAGAGCATTCGGTTGGTCAAGTGTATTAAGATCAACACAGAAACTAGTATCCTTGAAAATACTCTGTGCTTCCAAACTCTGCATTAGCTGCTCTAGTTGAAAATCAAAGCTGCAATCAATGTGGCAAGCCTGGAGATTCTGCAAGTAGTAATGACTGCTCATCATGTACCCTGAAACACACAAATGCTGATGTATCAGGTATTACTGGAATAATTCAGCAATAATTAAGTTAACTTAAAATTCTTAGCAGTGAGAAAAAGAATCACTAGGAGTTCACATCTAAGTTTAGTTAAAAGGGTGATGATGCACTAGCAAAATAATTTCCTATTTTCTTTGTTTGCCTCATTTCCATAACACATTTTCTGTTTTCCAAATCTCTGTTTGCTCCCTGGCTGACTCAGGAGGATAAGGAACTGCATTAATTCTTATGTCACTGTATGGTCAGTGCTTTCCAACCACGAGGGGTTTTGGACAATGCAACTGCATTGGGAATGGTCCTTTCTTCTTCCATTTTCCCAGGGAAAACTCTTCATGAGATCTGGAGGGTTTTTCTGCTTTTTTTTAAAATACTGAGCTTCTCTTCCTATCGTTTGCTTCAGTGTATTGCTTCTCATTGCACAAGTCTCATACAGAGCAGCATCTGGCCCGCTGTTATTTCCAGCACTGCAGACAAAGAAGTCAGTATAAAGCAATCCGAGTTTTACTGATTTTATGAATTTGTCCCAAGAGCTACCAATTACAAACTCCATGAATAACATCTGAGGGGAATGAAACTGCACTGAAAAAGGAAAATATATACTAAAAATGCATTCTCCTCCAATTTCCATGGGAAACCATATTTCTCCTCACCTTCTCAAGCTACTAAGAATGGCTATTCTAATCTGGATGTCAAGTCATAAGCAATGTTGGGGTCCAAAACTAAGTAAAAGTTTCCCTTTCACAGGACAGCAGACTGTGAGCAAAGCCTTGCGTGACTTTTGGAGTCTGAGAACTTTACTCAGACCAGGACACAGCTTAAAGTGCTAGTCTTCCAAGCCACAGAAGTCGTAAAGATTCACCATTACATAAACAGCAAAGATACTTCCATGTCACTGAAGAACACAGATGAAAATACGAAGAATCTAAAACTGGTCAATGGACTTACTGATGTGCAGAACACCCTTCCCATGTGCAACAGGCAAGTTCAGCAGTCACGGCTGTCCCACTGTTAATATACCTATTTGTTATTCTTGTTAAGTGGGAGCACCTAGAGCATCTGTCAAGTACCTGAGGGTCCACAGGGAGAATTTAACAGTCTCTGCCAGGGGACAGCACTCAGGCATGAGAGATCATGTTGATGCAATAGGAAGCAGTATAACAACGAACATGGTGTGTACAGCAAGGAGGAATCCCTGTATCATCCAAATGCAGGTTCTTGTTGACTGCTTAAGCTTCTTTGATAGAGTTGTTTCACCCCTGAATGGCTACATTATGCTTCCTATAGCTTCCACATCTTCTAACATAACACACACCTGCTTCGGAACAAAACTTAGCACTTCCCTTCCTTTAGCCTTTCAGAGCAGCCCTAGTGAAACCACCACCAACCACCTACCTTGAGCCATTGACCTGCTCCCAAGCAAGCGCTCTGCAAAGGCAGGGACAGTAGGGTTCCTTGTGGAACACCCTCCACCTTCTCCTCCCCTGTGTCTGTCCCTACTTCACTTTGGTAAGTCTCTGTGCTGGTTTTGACTGGGATAGAGTTAATTTTCTTCATAGTAGCTGGTACGGGGCTATGGTTTGGATTTGTGCTGGAAACAGTGTTGATAACACAGGGATGTTTTCTTTATTGCTGAGCAGTGCTTACACAGAGCCAAGGCCTTTTCTGCTTCCCCCCCCACCCCACCAGCGAGCAGGCTGGGGGGGGGGCACAAGGAGTTGGGAGGGGACACAGCTGGGACAGCTGACCCCAACTGACCAAAGGGAGATTCCAGATCATAGGACGTCATGATCAGCATATAAAGCTGGGGGGAAGGAGTAGGAAGGGGGAGACGTTTGGAGTGATGGCGTTTGTCTTCCCAAGTAACTGTTACGCGTGATGGAGCCCAGCTTTCCTGGAGATGGCTGGACACCTGCCTGCCGATGGGAAGTGGTGAATTAATTCCTTGGTTTGCTTTGCTTGTGTGTGCGGCTTTTGCTTTACCTATTAAACTGTCTTTACCTCAGCCCACGAGTTTTCTCACTTTTACCCTTCTGATTCTCTCTCCCATCCCACCAGGAGGGAGTGAGCAAGCAGTTGCGCGGTGCTCAGTTGCCGGCTGGGGTTAAACCACAACAGTCTCTTTTACCACCCAGCAGGATGGCAAAGCTGCAGAGGCAGCACTGTCGGTAATTAGAGCAGGACAAAGTCCAGGACCACTATTCACACCAGTTTTCTTTTACCTCATCCATCATTTCCACCCCCAAGTGACTCAGTGCAGATGCCTGTGGACACTTACTTTACTTGCACTTTAAGTGACACCCTGTGGCTGAGAGGAGGAATTACGGGTGACCATTCCTTCAGTGACACTCTCCCTAAGGTTTTGCGACAATAAACACAGAGGCTGAAACCCAGTGAATCGCAGATAGTCTCAGGTGTTCAGCGACTGGAGAGAACAGCCTCATTCCACTTTCCCCGGCAGGGTTTCAGACCTCCCACAGCCTGGCTGGACGGAAAATGGGTCATAAAGCAGAATAAAACAAGAAATCCCACATCCACAAGGAAGTCCCCACACTAGATGTAGCTGGGTGGGATTTTTTCCTTTCATTTTGATATTGTGAGATGAGGATTTCCTGCTTTGTCTCCCTTTGTAATATATTTAATTCTTTCTCTTCCCCGTATGTTCCTGAGCCATACCCTCTTCCACTCCTCCCCTGGCCCCAGAAGCACATGATTTTGCAAGTATCGTCTAATTTCTAACTTGTGGGAAGAAACTGAACCTCAGTCCATCTGTTTGCCAGCTGGTAGTTGCTCTCAGCTTAGACAACAGCTCACTATCTCATGCAAGTGACAGAGAGGTGGATGGGGCAGCTTCCTTAGAGAAAGGGTCATGGAAGCCTCCAAAAACAATGTGGGCAACCCTGTGTTTGCTGAAGCCCACAAGGTTCAGAGACCCTCTTAGAGACCCGTCATTGCTCTCTTGCTGCAACAAGCCACTTTTTCCAGCAATCCTGGGTGATGACCCCTCTGCCACAAGTTCAGGTTTGCCCCCGCTGAAGGGCAAAGCAAGGGACTGGGCCTCCTGCTACTGCTCTCAGGTCTGATTGACTTCAGCGGAGGATCAGATGGGCTTGGTGCAGAACAGCAGCAGGAATTCCTGGCTCTGGGAAATGTGTGGTCTCCCTCAAAAGTCAAGCCTAAACTTAGGAGAATCCCAATCAGACACAAAGGATCATAGCAAAGCCACCTCATAACTTACTAGTGAAGAACAAAAATACTAATTAGTGTTTAATTAGCTGGAGAAAAGGTCCCTGAACATGACCGAAGTAACATTAACAATCTTCTTATTTTAATACATGCAATTAACTCCTATTCTGTGCTCAATGAAGAAATCACACTTCACAGGATGATAGTAGTGGGAGAAAGAAAGATGGGTTATTTTCATTCCTCCTTTTAAATATTTTTTTCAACACTCTTCTTCCAAACTGCAAAATCAGAGTGATCTCTTACCACAAATTATGCTTCACAATAGAAAGAAAAAAGAAATAAAAACTTGAGGAAAAAAAGTAAAGCCTCTCCCATCTGTGCATGCACTGAAATAAAAAGAACCTCCCACTGCTGTATCTGTGGAAGAATTCAACCTAAACTAGCAAGAGAAAATGAACAAAGATGGTTGAAATCTTAATCTGGATACAATGCTTTGGAGTCAAGCTGGCCTAATCAACTGCAGATTTGGTCTTCTCGGAGAGAAGCTTTATGAGCTTAAACATTATGTTTTATTCCCTCTCCCAGGCTTCCAATTCCAGCCTTGTTTTTCCTCTGCCTTACTTGTTTGGTTTCTCGTCTGTCTCCTTTCTTTAACTTTCATGTACTCTTAACTCTCTAGCTGACAAATATTGAGTTGGTCACCCCAGGATGGCTAAAACATGGCTTCTGCAAGAAAACTCTTTTTTTTTAACAGATTTTTTGCAGTGAGTCCATAATTAAAATTGGCTACAAAACATCTGTTCTTACCCCAAATGTCCTTCTGTCATTAAACAGTCCAGTGCAATAAAAGCCTTCTGGACATCTAACAAGGTTGCAGAAGAGGGATGAGGTGGGATTAGTTCTAGGGCTTCGTAGTACTTTTCTGAGTCTGAAAACACGCATGCATTGCCTAACAAAAAGAGCAAGTCATGTATTTGATCTTGAAACTCTTCTTTCAGAAATGTGTTTTAAATATATAGAGCCCTTGAATCCAAATGGCAGTGCACCAGAATTTCTTAGCGTCTGCTGCCCCTCAGACCGGGATGCTTCCTCTCACCTTGTCCGTTTCCCCAGCCCACACCTCAGCTGCATCTCCTCGCTGCATCCAGCTGTACATCTAGGAATCACCACTCATGCTGACAAGGCTGTGTTGATGGGCATTTTATCTCTCTCTCTCCGGTAAAGATGAAAGGCCACTAGACCATGAAGGGTCTCTGTCTTTTACAAAGAGACTTAGCTTTCAAAAATGCGCCCTTTAGAAATCAAGCCAGAATAACCTCTGAGGAAAAAGTAAGTCATGTGAATGGGATCAACAGAAGTGCTCAAGACACTAAAATACATGAGATAAAAACACAAGTGAAAATGTTAATTGAGCCTCTAAGCTAGCCACTCATAAAAGTGCACATTTCTGTAATTATCAGGACACGTATTACCCATATTGTATGAACAAGACTCTGTGACCAACGGTTTCCAAGCAAGGCTCAGGTTTTATATGCAAGCTGAAGTCATCACTCCAGAAGAACTTTGAACAATAATTAATGAGAAAGAAAAGCAGCAGAGGTTAGATCTTGATAAAAGAATGGCTGTTCGACCTATGAAAATTAGCTCTTTTGCTCTTTTAAAACTTAAATAATCTCTTTAACCCCTTTCAAAAGAGGGGGGATGCAAAACAGAAGAGCTATCAATTCACTTCTTCACCCTTCCCTCAGCATACAAAAGATTATTTGCCCATGTTCAAGATGAGACAATAAAGAACTGCAGGGATTTTTCTTTCAGAGTGGAGTAAGCCATATGAATAGGTACAACTGTGATACTTTTGCCAGTGGCTCTTTCTCCTATGTCCATCCGTATGAACAACAGCCCAGTTGCTAAGTCACCAACCCTCTCCAAATCATTCTCGACAGGGCAGCTGGTTACACGGCCATCAAGGAAAAGATGGTGTACACACCCTCAGAACAAGAAGTAGGCAAGGAGGCACCAAATCCCCATCAATGCAAGGTTAGCAGTGTTTATGTGCCTGTTTTCAGCAGTCTAGTCCCTGGAGAAGATGAGGATGCTTTTTGCAGTACCCAAAACACTCATCTGAAGTAGCTATCTATCTCAGTCAAAGAGCTCTCCTATACCTGGGGGGGGCAGGTTGCGTAAGATTTGCAGAGAGGGAGTTAGAGCTATAGAGACCTTTTTTCCTGTTGATCACAAAGCAGTCTGACCTCAGTCTCCAGGTGTGGATTCAGTTCAGCTCGACAGATACCCAAGGATTAATTCAGCTGCTTAAACACAGGCATCGTATCATTTGCCTTGGAGTATCTGCAACACCTATGTGGCCTGGAAGATTAACACAAACCTGCACAAGGCCTGGGCCCTCTGAAACAGGAACTAGACACCTGGCAAAATATGCCTGGACATATCAAATGGCACTAGCACTTTTGCATGGGCTACTGAACTGATCTGTACGTTGAGGTTGAGCTGAGTAACTCTCTAGGCTTCATCCCCTGTATCAATCAGAGCTCCACTAACTTGTACTACAGCTTAAATTAGCTGTTGATACCTACCTAGAAATATGTAGATTTGCGTGTCTTAATCTGCAAGATGGAGACCTTCCAATGCTTCCACCTCCTGCCTGCAACCAGCACAAACCAAGCTGAGCAGCCCCTGATATACAAGTCTCACCATAGAATATCCCTCTGCTGCACTAGCTGTTGTAGACAAACTCAAATCATTGAGCTAAGGCTACAGAAGTCAACACTTATCGTCCATCAGATGAACACCTAATCTTGGATTTCCCCATTGCACAGGGCAATTTGTAGGGAAAGGAAAGAGTTAAAGTAGACAAACTTTAGCCTGTAACATGCTGTAAGTACTTGCATGTACCACCACTTTTTTGCAAGCAGCAAAAAGAGTTTCATTACTGCCCATTTGCTGAATTAAGCAAGCTTCAGGATATCCTAATAAGTGAACTAATCTGTTTCCTAAAACAAGAATAAAAGCTTCACACTGCCAAAGCATAAACACATCTAGAGGGCAGCAATGATATTGTCATCTTTAGCTAAATATAGAACCTGAGCAGAGACAAGTGCACAGCCACGCACTGCACCAATACATACATTTTTCCTTTTTTTTTTTTCTTCTTTGAGAATAATACATAAGCTTTGCTGCAAAATTGCAAAGTTGTAAGTGGATGGCATCATTTTCAGATCCTTGGTCAAAGAATATTTTGCCTATATTCACAAATCATACTGCAGGGTAACCAGGTCTTGATTTGTCAGCACAACTTTATTTCTCAAATAAAGAGAGAGAAAAAAAAACACCAAAACAACGAAGTGTCAGAGATGAAAAATACTCACAGACTGACAGACTTTGTTTTACGAATCCAGCTGAAACTTCTCTGAGTCACTCAGCAGTTCCCAAGAGACATACAGATACACAGACACAGGCACAAAATCACCACGGGAATTTTTTGCAGTTAGAATAGAAATGTTTTACGCAAACAGTTTATTCTGTAGTGGCAAAAAGGAGGGGATTTTTTACATACCAGTTCTTGTTCTTAAGCTTTTTGACTCAAATATTCTTTCATTAAACTTTGCTGGCATATTGCGGGGTTTGATAGCATTCCCCATCCAAGCACAGGGGTTCTGCGTTAGAGCGACAATCAAAGCATGACAGTTGACAAGATGGATACCAAGCCAGGGTAGGTCCATCCAAAGCCTTTGATGAGCTCATCTGTGGTGATGCGAACTACTTGTCGCATTTTGTCTTGAATTCCATACACTACGTGCATAGAGACTACAAGAAGGCACAGAAACAGCCCCATGAGTACCAGAACCTGGGCTGCCTGATTTGTCATGGATCAGCGTCTTGTGCTTGACTGAGTCTGGTATAAGTTTTTCATATAGTTTGGGTACTTCCAAGTCTGGATTTTCTAGTGTCTACAATGCAAAAGCTTTCATTTATGGGGAATGCTACTGGGTTCATTCCCTCCAGCTGATGAACTACTTTTATGAAACTGGTAGGAACTTGGAATCTTTGAAAGCTTTATTTCTAAAACAAAAAAAAAAATCACTGAAATTGATCCAAAAATTTTATATGCATTAGAATGAGTAATATAGTCACAGCCATAGAGAACCAAAGTAAAGATGCACTATAGTTCCTAAAAGATGGCAGCTCACAAACACAGGATGAATGACAGTATAATAAATGGCTGAGTTACAACCTAGAACTGGATAAGCCCTTAGTAGAAGAAAGGCATTGCACAGTGCTTTTTCTAAACTTGTCTGATTTCAGTACAGTTCAGTAGAATATTACACACCATCATTTCTCCCTTTGCCTCACCAAAGTGCAAAATGAAACAGAACAAAACTACACTACAGATCCTAGGCAGAAATCTTTCGTTGATCCAAGCCATCTCCTGATCAAACCTTCACTTTGTAGCTGGATTATTCACCTCTGAAATTTGCAAGAACCATTTCCCATTTTTTATCAGTTTCCTGTCCTTATTTTATTATCTGCACAAGGTGCACAGTCTAGGTTTTAAGCACATTGAGTCTCATTACAAATGGCCCTCTAGTCAGCCCACAAACTAACTTGGTGAAACCATGCAAGTAAAAGTAGTCAGACCACATCAGTATTTGGCCTTCCCAAAATTTGGACAAGTTCTGCATGTACTAATTGCCACATCTTTCAAATCACAAAAGACGTTGCACCTCTGTATTCGAATCTTAACCTGCTGTCCTACCGCTTTCCCAAGCCTTAATCACCAACTACTATTGCCCAAGAAGCTACTGATTTTACAAGTTGATTCGAATCTCGGTATAGTCCTTCCCTTCCTTTTCTGCGCCACAACTTGGAGGAGCTACATGGAAGAGTACAGAATCAACTGAAAGCCGCTTACAGTGGCTTCAGTGTACTTTAGTTCTCTATTGCAAGCTAGGTATGCTACCACATCTGCGCACCAGTATGCACTACCAATCAGTCTTGCAGACATACATTGTCTCAATGTGACTACTCACATTTTATGTTGAAAGGAGAAAAATGTCCACTTCCCCAGACTACGACAAAATAATTCTTCAGTTTTTCAATAATATATTTTCATCAGTCTTTAATTTAATTAACATGCCATTGTTTTAAGAGCAATGAATTTAAGAAAATTTATTAGCACTGTAATACAAGCAGTAGCCACCATTGAGGAGAGGATCAGGGAAGAACTTTAAATCAGGTCACTGATGAACTACTAAAAGCATTAACAGAGTTTATCAAAATAAAATGAGGTATTCAAGATTTTTTTTCTTCCATGCACAGGAAAAGCATTTAAATTCTCTCCACTGTGTTTATGATATAAATAAGGAATCATCGATAATGCATTTCTTTTTTTTTTTTTTTTTTTTCCTTCTCACTTTCCTTTTGGAGAAACAAAAATAAGGCAGTGGAAATACTGACATCCCCCACCAAAAAAAGGAAATGGGAAAAAAAAAAGGCCATACTTCTTTGAGGTACCTTTTATATGGCTGCTCTTTTAGGGTCTATTCTGATACACTTGCTCTTGTCTGAGCTGTCCTTAATTCTCAGAAATTTTCTTCTGATCTCAGCCGAGACTGTAAAGGTAGTGGACTACCTGCTATAATCAAAGACAGCATAACCCAGCCCTTTGCATGTTCCCACCTATTTTATTGCAAAGAGCACAGGTCAGAGAATATAGGGTTTGAGGATGATCTTGCAGTTCTCTGAGGTAACTTCCTTACTCTGCTCAAAGTCAAGGATGACAGAAGCTGGTCCCTAAGAACAAATCTGGAAGAGGGCTTTGTTTTGCATAGCAAATACACAGACCTTTTGTCTAGTTATCTGACCCTTGACACCTAGAGCTGGGGAAAGAATAAATTCACTTTCAACAAGCTAAAAAACAAGGTCTAAGATGACAGGGTCATTCTTTTATGGGACTTAATAAGAATGCTAGCCCCACAAAATTAACACTACCTAAAAATTAGACTACTAACACCTGAGCAACAGTTCAGAGTGATACACGGAATGAAATGTCCCCGCAGTCAAAAGCACACTGAGTAGTCTGAAAAAATGAGTGACAAACAAGTGGGTACACATACCTGGAACTAATATGTTAAAAACTCTTAATGAAAGGTCCAAACAGTATTGACAGATAAGGAAAAGGAAATGAGTGCCTGGGTCCAACAGCCTGAATAATAAATTTTTAGTGAGTCATCATGATTGTTTACCTCTAAGAATAAAACATCAGTTCCAAGAGATTTCTAAGGAGCCCCCATGCTCCCTTGCTTTGATTATTACTTGCCTTATAATATCCTCTACTGTCTCCCTTGCAGTAATGATGCAGCCACTCCAGCCTCATAAGCCAACTGCTGATGAAGTTGCTAAACAGATTTCAGACCTCAGCCTTCTGTTTGTTAGATACAACTTCCAGCCCAGTTTGTCCCCTTGTTCACACAAACAGCCTCTCAAAGTGAGAGTCCTTTCAAAATACAGTTCTTAGGCGTTAAGACTAAGTACTTCACAAGCCAAAGGATCTTTAATTATCCAAATGGCTGAAGCACTGCTACAAATATATTCAGCTACACATATCTACACATGAACAAGCATACAAAGCACAGTATACTCTCCTTAGACTGCAGAGGATATTTTTGCCCAGATCTACTTAAATACGCTTAAGTAAAGAAGAATCGGTGTGCAAAACTCTGTGCTTTTGAGAAATCTGCATCATTCCAGGCAGGAATTCTGAATATACAGGCTGGAATGTGGAGGAAATGTTGATTCCCAGGCAAACACTTTTTTCTTTTTTTTTTTTTTTTAAATGGAAAATATATTTTGGATCTCCCCATGCGCCTTCTCAACACCAGATCTGTGGGAGAAAGAAAGGAGTTTGTACTTACTCGTGGTGTTGTATTTGATCCCATTGAAGAACTCCGGGCAGGGTCTCTCTACTAGTTCCCCCGCAGAGGTTCTGGGCCAGCAGGTCCCAATCTGATCAGTGGTGGCATTGCAGTACGGACCTTTTGCATTAAAAAAGGAGACAGAAAGGGAAAAAGAAGCAGTTGAGAAAATACAAAAGTGACACACTTTGCATCACAAAGCAAACTGAATCCTAACACTTATAAAGCTTTTCTGAGCCCTGCGCTAGGTAACATTTCCTACCATCAAAGCCCAGGAAAGGGATAGAGGAACTCTCTAAAAAAGTCTCTTGTAAACGATCCAGGAGGCTGCAGTTGACATCAAATTCTTCTAAGATGAACTGAGATATGGTCACATCCATTATTTGCCCCAGGACTGCTGGACTGGATCAGGCTCCTTTCCCCTTTTCTGGTTTTTTTTTTTTCTCCCCTCTCTTTTCTTCCTTTCTGGAAACAAATGAACATCAAGCTGCGGACACCCTGCAATCTTGTGTGTGCGAGCCTCTCTTCCTCCCAGCGTGCTGACAACTTGGCTGAGAGTCTGCGTCTGGCTGTGCAGTTCAATCCTCCAGGCTCTTCTTTGCTTTAAAACAGCAGCTCAGGAACCAATGGGATCACGCTGAGCCCAGAGTAAGGGGTTTGCGTCTCTTAGCCAGCTTCCCTGGTCTAGCAGCTCTCCAATGCCGCCTCACATTGCCAGACTGTTGTATTGCTTTCTCTCCCTCCCTCTTCTCATTCCCTCTCCCTCTCTCACACGCACACATGCGCGCGGACACACGCGCACACACAGAGTTTTATTGCTGGCTTCGGGGATGAGCACTTTTGCAAAAATACTCACTGCAAATTAGAGCCAGGGAGAAAAGGAAAAGCCACCAGATGAAAAACTCCTCTTGCTTTTTGTGAAGCAAAGCAATTCCTGCCTTTACTGTGTGGAACTGAGGATAAGCAGAGATGCTTAGACAGGGAGGGGGAAGAAGGGACCCAGTCCAGTAGCTGCAGTACTGGATGCTGAGCAGGCCTTGAGAAAGAAAAGAAATAAAAGCTGGGATGAGGGAGATGGTCTGATAGAAGGGAGGCATCAGAACAAAGGAATCTGAAGTAATGACCCACAGGAGAGGCAGAGTGGGGAGAGTGAGAGAAGGGTTGGGAACCCAGCCTGGGAGAGGCAAGGCACAGAGGCAACACATCTTTTAGCCACTCGTGCAGATGGGATGGGGTGAACAGTAAGTAGGGCAAGGCACAGAGAGCAGAGGAGAGCTTTGGAATGGACCTAAACAGCCTTTCTGACTTTCTGCATCAGGATATGAGATTAATGCAGAAACAGAAGGCAAGGACAATAAAGAAGCTTTGACAGAAAGAAAGTGATCCAGAAATGAACTCCTGTTTGCAGTCTGTGTTCACAGCTTTAGACCGGACATGGTGCTTACACTGAGTTCAAAGCAGCGGTATAGAACTTCCTATAACATCTACCTCCCACCCTGCAATGGGCTGGACTTTCCCTTTATTTATATGTAAGATTGAAGGGCTTTATTTTTTAGTCTTCAAGGACCAAAAGAGTTTTGTTATCCAAAGAAAGGAAAAAGAAAAAATCACTGGGTTAGAATGGCAAATAAATTAACAACATGTGCTGATGAGAGAACTAGCCAGGACACTATATTGCCATCTGGAAATCTGGAGATTTTTTAACTTTTTCACATTGCAATGGGGGAAGAAGGGAGGAGTGCCATCATGAGTTTGGGATGAGTATTTTTGTTTTAAATATGTAAAACCCCACAAAGATAACAAGTGTCCTAACTCTCTAGGCAGCATGATATTCTGAGGCAAGTGAATGCATCTCTCTGTTTCTCTCTCTGGAGCCATGATCTCTTTCCCAAGTGAATGTTCCCAAAATTGCAACCCCTTCTTGAGAAATCTGCATTTCAACAAATTAACCCTTGTCAACACCACCAGATCTCTTTGTTCCATGCATCTCTATAATCCCCAAAAGCAGGAGAGAAAATTTCTTTAGCATCATTCACACAACATGACCACCACCAACATACTGGTTGTCTTTAACCAGGGCTTTGAGGAAAAAAACCTTTTTCTTGAACTTTAAAGTGAGGGAGATAAAGGATGCTCTAAACCTCTAAACAATCCACAGACATCTATCCCTCAAAGTATCTTCAACTCTACACTTTAAGTTTCTTTCTTCTTTCTGACAGTGCAGTTGAGTTCAGAAAATTTATTTTTGTTCCTCAAGCAGAGCATCTCAGTGATGGCTATGAGATCTTCTCAGAAGACAGCATTTGTCAGTGCCCAATGGCATCACTGAGCCCAGCAGCCATTTCAACTGAGGCAGAACTGATCAGTGAGTAGGGCACTTGTCCAGGATGCTGATAAGATAATCTTTTTCTACTTCTGCTGCCTCTCTGCAGGGGACAAATCACATAGTCAGGCCAAAAGTCTTCATTTCTCACCTACTGTCTGCCTTGTCTATTTTATCACATTATTTGTGCAGCACCTACCACACTGGAATCAAAAACTTGGCTGGAGGCTTTGGGCACTAGAGTTTCCTGAATTTTTGGAGGAATCCATCACTTAATAAATTACAAAAAGAAAGACTGTTTCAAAAATCAACTACTTTTAAATTTGGTAATTGTTTCATGTTCCTAAATGCTGCCCTGTATTTTCCAGCATAAACACTTGAAGATTTTTCAAATGGTTCAGATATTACAGAGTCGAACACTAAGCTGGATTTCATTTCAAAACTGTTCTTTATAGTGGTTAACACCTGAAACAACAGCCCTGGATTAAACTAAATATTTTTTCAGGATTAAGAGAATGATTTCTTCATTTAAGTGAGAAGAGGTAGAAAATCTTCAGTCTAAACTAATTCTTCCTGCCATCTTTTCAGTTCAGCTAACTTTAGAAAATCAGAAGCAGTAAATATCACACAGATAATACTATTGTATTCCATATATTTAACAACCAAAAAAACCCACCTCAGAAATAAATATAGAGGTGACGAACAAATTGTGTAGGAGTAAGTCTGAATGAAGAAAATAATTTATTGTTCCTCAGTCAACAAATCAGCACCATTCTTTAATAATCCCTTCCCAGTTCTACTGTAGCCTCTTCATGAAAAGCTACTTCTGCAACTTTCCCTGGGTACAATCAACTACTTAGTGAAAGTTTCTCTCCGGCTGGATTTAGTCAAATCCTGACCATGTCAATTTGACTTATTTGATGTGAAAATGTTGCTCTTTATAAAAGAAGCAAATGCAATGAAATGAAAGATTGACAGAAATATTGTAGCTGCTGACACTGCTGATTCTCTGCTGGTGCAGTATGCCTCCATGATGCATCTGATGCATGTAACTACTAGATCTTGCCAGGCAGTAGGTAGCAGAGGTCTACCTTAAAAATTACTGAGTAACCCAAGAAAGCTAGTAATTGCACTTGGCAGGCAGAAAAACTTTGTCAACTTAAAAGTAGGCTTGTTTCTATGTGGTGGTATTCATTGGTTTGTTTGGGTGCATATGCAAGACATAAGCACAACCAATCAGTATAAGAGCATCTGAATATGCAAGGCTATGGAAGTGAACAAGACAGACAAATAAACATGTAAACACACACACAGCTCAGTAAACCTCTTTTACAGAAGAGGTATTGGAAAGTGATCTACAGCTCTTCTAGTAAAGGAAGGAGCTCTGCTCATAAATGGGACACAATATTCCCTGGTAAAGGAAATTTTTATATACCAGCCCTTGCACCACTGCTACACAGCTGGTTTCTTAATCTCCAACCCAACCCACAGTTGGTAGAATTAGCCAGAGGATGGCTTTTAGTTTGCCCCACTAACAGTGACTAACAAGGATGACCTTGTGCTGTTTAACCAGCAACACCAAAACTCGGCTCTATGCCAACTCAGGCAGCCAACGTATGTGTTTGTGTGGGGTGACAGTACCTCCAGAACCAGCTGACTGATCCTTGGTCATGTCTGCTAGAGGGACCTCTTCTCCCCAGACACTCAACCTCCACAAAATCAAGAGATCACTATATATTTCAATATCCAAGATGGGTATTGAAAAAAAAGAAAAAAAAAAAAGGAAAAAGGAAAGAAGAAAGAAGAAAAAAAAGCACCATTTCTCTCCTCATTTCCCTTTGTCAGAGAAAGAAAAGCCCACTGTACCTCATCCAGCCTTCTTTTCCCACTACAGTAATGGTTTTATCGCCCATTTCCCTATCCATTGATGTGAAAAGCTCATGGTTTCTAGGCACAAGTCACCATCTCTTCTGGTATGCAACACAAGCTTAGGACAAGAAATGCACATCACTCATCAAACAACCTGGTTACACCAATACCCTTTTTACTTCAGTTCTATTGGCTTTCAGGGATTTACCTCACCAATATGGAAGTAACAAATGGAGTCACGGTCTGAGTATTGGCTCTTTGGGTCTCTTTAATCCAAGTAATTTCACATCCATACTCATCATCTAACACTATAAATTGGTCTGTTAACACAGTCATGGATCTGTGTTTGGAGCGTGAGATAAGCAAGAGAGCTACATAGCCAAATAACTGATTCAAAAGTGTGTTATGGTCTGCAGGCCAAGTACAACACCTTCTGGTTGAATTCTGTCCGGCCCTTATGGTGTTAATACAGGTTCATGTGAAATGCCATGAGCACTTTATGATGTTTATCACATCCTCAGCAAGGGAAAGAAAAGTGAGGTGAATTTCAAAGAAAGGATTCCCTACCCTGGTTTTGATGGAAAAATGGCAGACAGAGAGATAGATGAAGGAGAAGGAAGAGGAGGAGAAAGAAACATCTGTCTTATTTGTAGAAATGAAGTCTTTAAATCCCCAGAGGACAATCAAGAGGCAGAATTAAGGTTGATGGCAGAAAGACAGGGTCATCAACTAATTGATTGTACAGCCCAGCTGATCTAGTTTGGAGTTTAGTGTCTACCTCTGCATTTGCCTACCTCTACATTTTTGTTACCTTTAAATATGAGGCAGGAGGGTTTCAAATGGCACAGTAAGTGTTTTCTCATCTCTCCTTTTTCTGTTTGAAAAATGTCCCCCAGTAATCCTTAATTATTGCAATGATCTTTCAGCATCTGAATTTAAAGTTAGTAGGACTATTCAGCTAGGTAAGGAATGCAAGACCATACACTTTAAGGAAGGTACTAATTTACCAGAGTGGCTTCTGAACCATAAACCTGAAGGCCCTCCTTCTCAACATGCACTGCAAAACTGATCTGACTGCACTTTCAAATGCAGTGACAACATGATCATTACCTGGTAAATACTTATCTTCCCTTCTCATTCAAGGTATGCCAGCAATGAATGTAAACGCAATTTTCAGAGTGGGAACAAGACAGCCTCATACCATATGGAGCAAGACAGTTCAAGCAGCAAGAGATTGACAACAGCTTAAAGATCTTCCCAGACAGTACACCTCTAGAACTACCATAGGAATGTCATATACAGCTATCTTTGCCACATCACGCTATGGCTTCTCACAATGAATTATACTCTGCTACATGAGTAGATTGTTAAAGAAAACCACTTCTCAAATTGAGTACTACCCTTCTAATCAAAATCTAGTCCTTACTGTATGTACTTGAAATTTACACAGAATGTGCAGAGTTGCAAATTGTTGTATGTGGAGAGGAATATGAGACATAGATAAATACAGATCTTTGTTTCTGTTGGTCAACTCATTTGTTAGAAATGGGAGACATCCTTTATGATGCTAGAAATGAAGTATGACTGTAGTGAGCAGAGATAAAATTAAAAAATGCAGGTCTGTGGTGATGAATCTTTGCATCTTTACTGATGTTAGAAAATATTTACTGTGGGTGTAAAAAGAATCAACAGCATAAATAATAAATGGCTTGTAGCTACACATTAATATATGTCTTTCAGCACATTAATACACTTGTTATTCTCTACAGCTATAAAACCTGTACGAGTGAATCACGTTACATGAGACAAATGATGAGACATTGCAGGGAGATTATAAGAACACACAAAAGAACCAACCTTGACACCCTCATAAACTGCCAATGTTTTTTTTTTTGAAGTGAAGTGTTTTGGGTGAATGTGCAGAACATCATCTACCATATGAGAGCACAGAAATATGCATTCCAGAATAACTGTGATTTTATACATGGTCAAATTCAGGGTCAGCACTTCACAGACATACAAGAACACAAAGGACCCATTTTATACATCTATTTATGCCTGGCAATGGCCCGGTCCTCTGTTTACAGCATAAGCAAATAAAATAAAATAAATAAAAAGAGGGGTTAGGTCACATCTGAACAAATGATGACCATGATGATGTGTCTCATTGGTCCCACTTCCTTTCTGTTACGTACAATGGGACCATTGCCAAATAAGATGTATAGAATCAGGGGTCTTGCCCTGCTCTCCTCCTTACAATACATTAGGCAACAAGGTTTCTTGTGCCAGACAAGCTTTTGCTCTCTCTGCCTCCCACTCTGCTTCACTGTGCTGACTTTCAGTGCATGCTGGGAAGATCTGAGTAGTCATCCCATATGGTCTTAAGCTAGGAGGAAGCAGAGAAAGAAAAGGTAGAGGGTAATAAAATGTTCAGAGGTCAATCCCCCATTTCCTCTGAAAACACACAGACACTCTGCATGATAACTGACTTTGAAACATCATATAGCTCAGAAAGCAGACAAGGTAGAAATAACATAGGATCATGTTGCCCAGTATCCCATCTCTGACAATGACCAAAATCAGATGCTTCAGAAAATTATTTAGTCCACCAACAAAAGCAGCATGCTCCAAATTGCCATGATCTAATTACTGGGGCATCCTAAACAACCTTAACATATGCAGTAAGATAATTAATTCTTTGGGTTATGGGTCTTGCCTTTATTGCCCAGCATACAGCATTGTAGCTACAGTATTGTAACTCATAGTTTTAAACCACCCAACTCATATTTGCTTGTTTTTCTGAGAAGCATCAGCAGTCTGGCTTTGAGACCCTGGGCTAGTGGCTTATGTACTCCTTTGGGCATCTCTGCCCAACCCAGGTGCAAAATCTGGGAATCGTAACAAATTTAAACACTGCAGAGTAGCCAGCTCTCAGATTCAGATTGCTTTGACACTCTGCTTTTCATGAGCTATCTAAGCTGCCATTATAGCCAAGGAGGATCTAGATTTTGATTCAACTGCCCAAAAATACATATCCAGCACCATCGGAGATACTCTAGCATATCTGAGATAGCCACATGAGGCTGGCAGATAAACACAGGACCTAGGGAAGACCCACCCCTTCTGAAGCAGCAGCTGGAGGCCAGGGATTTTGTCCTCAAGCATCTCAAATGTTCTGGGACACCCGTATCTAAGCAACCAAACAGAGCCTCAGATATCCATTGATTATAAGGGCTGATCAGATCTCACTCAAAGATATGTATGCATGGGCACATAATCTTGAAGACTTAATCCGAATTCCAGCTAGCAGGACAGTATCAGTGCACACTGCTCCTCTAAATCCCCACAAGCACCTCACCATTGTCAAACTCAACAAGGAGCAACAATAACAAATTTTCTTATAAGCATTTCATCTTCTAATATGTAACTCACTCCACTCAGGCTACTGGATATTAGACTGAGCAAAAACTGGACCTTCCACAGAAGGGAAGAAGCCCACCACCAGCATGTTACTAGGGAGAGTATTTCACTATTATTACTTAGGCTTTACCCTATGTAATAGATTTTTATTCCTTATGTTACCAAACTTGAATCCTTCATAAATGTGGGAAACCTCCTAAAACACAAACAAAGAGTAGCACAAGTAGCAGCCTTGTAGAGCAAATGAAGCTTTCCTGACAATTTTCTTCTCTTGGTTGAACTGTTATGCTTATAACATCCTCTCAGAGAGGAAAGAAATTCTAGATATGTTACATCTCTCACAGTATCTCCAGTGCAGATGCCTCCAGAGGTGCCAATCAACCTAGGTTTCCTTTGCAGCTAGTGGAAAGAAATAGGAACTTTTAAAATGCAATTCACCAGATCTATTGTAATCACCTATGTTAGGATGAGATTGATTTTGCCCTCAGTTCCATCCAATACCCTGAGTAGATCTCTGTCTGTAAGAGGAACATATAACAACTTAGACTGATGTAAATGTCTGCATTTAGTCAAGTGAATCCCATTCCAGATGCTTAGAACAAAGATTGAATTGTTCACTGAGGTCTTCCCCACTGGCCCACAGTACCTTGTCTCCCTGGAGCATTTGGCAACTGTAATCCCATGAGTTTGGGCCTATCATTTCATGGGAGATCAAACAGAAATATTTTAATTTAAACATATTGAGAATAAAAATGTCTTGTTATGATAGGACTAGCACAATGCTAGCAACATATCATTATGCTTAGAGATTCCATGTCTTAAATTTAACGTAATTATTTACAAGAGGAAACCAATACAATACAAACACTGTATAATAGATTTGGAACTCTCTGCTAGCCAGCTGATTATTATAAGGACTCCAGGACAGTCAGCAACCACCAGAGAAAATGCCTGGAAATTAAATGGAAGAAATCATGAGCAGTCATGCCAACTTCAAGAAGTGAGACAGTAGTCCTCAAGAGCATCATTCTGTAACAGATAGTGAGACAGGGTCCAGTCACACTAGACAGAAGCTGGAATGATTAGGCATGAAAATGGATTATCATAATATTATTAGGACAATTATAACTGAGGAAAAATAACTTAACGACCCCCTGATTTGTGATTTGCAAAGCGCTTTCAAACAGCTACCATATGAGGTTGCAGCCCCAAGAGAATAGAATGGATGGAAGGACATTATCTCTGTAGCATTAATTTGTGCCTCTGTCTAGAATCACTGACCCTTGCTATCTATGTCATTTTGGCTACCTCCTGGGATAACAAATCCATCTACCTCCCTTCAGATCTCTTCCCTAGCTTGACTCACTACCCTTTGACCTTTTTATTACCAGGGCCAATATTTCTGATTCTGTACCACAGGGTACCTCAGGTCTTGCACAGGTATAGGCTGGATATTTGAGAAGTCCATAGCAGCAGAGGGATTCATCTCACCTAATTTCAGCCATCTAAAATTTGGGTGTCTAGACTAAGCCAGGTATCCAGGCTCTCTAACAGTCTCCAGGGAAATGGCCACTTTCAGAGAATGATGATTCATTTAATTTGGAGATTAGTAACTCTTAGATATCCTATTTAGTAGGATGCAATTCAGCCGAAGAGATGGTTAGATACACTTGTACTTTAGACAGAGCTCTCTCCTGCCAACACACCACATATCTGAGATGGATATTGGAGCTGTAGATATAAGTTAGGCATAAATTGAAGAGGACAAATCATGCAGTGCAGCACAGTTTCAAAGTTGAAACAAAAATGCCTACATTAAGCTATCGTCACAAGATAAATTATATTAACTACTGTTCGTAGAGGTAGTTTGATGGGGAAGAATTCCACTGAAGGCAGAGAAACACCTCCATTTCATTCAGCCTTGTGTACTATGAATTGTGTTGGGGAACTACTGTACACACACACACTCATGCTCACATACAGCAGTTTCTGAAAAAAAGTAGCCCGTGTGATCATATTCACTTGTTGCACCGTATGTAATAGAAAAATGTTTTAAGATCATTCAGATCACACAGCTTAAAATTTTGTGTAATAAAAATGCCCTGTTCACATTATAGTGACACACTGTAAAATACTGAAACATATGCATTAGGCTTATCATTAGTTTTGTTGGGTTTTATTCTAAGCATGCCCATCATTGGGGGATATGCTCTTTGGTAAAGGCTGTTTTCTTGTTCAAAGTCAGTTTCATTGATGGGCTCTTTGGTGCTTAAACACTGCTTAAATTTAAACCCGCACCTAACTTTTGCTGACTTCAGGAATTAAGGAGGAGTTTGAGTGGCTTGGTAAGTAGAGGTAATTTGTTAAACCAGGACTTAAATGCTGCTTTGTTGAAAGGCACACTTATTTGTGCATATATTATGTTTTCCCTTGAATTTTACTGGTCTTGTATAAAGCTTATAGAATCTTTCATTCTGAAACATACATTTTGAGCCACCTGTAAACTAACTGCGTCCATTTTATGGATGAGAACTTTCAGAGTAAGAATAAACCTTGGAAAACAGTTAAAAGCCTCAAAAACAATGTTTTTCTGTTCTTATCAAGTGTTTAGATAGGGAGAGCTCAATCTATAACTGGTTACATCAGCATTGATTACAGTGGATTTTTACAGAAGCCAAGGATCAGTCCCTAAGAATTCAATGCAAAACAGTTGAAGACTGAAATAAGCACTAACATTAAAATAGATTTATTTCAGCATAGATGTAAAATACATGTAACTGTCATCAATTAAAATAAAATAGCTGATATTGAGATAGATATTTTAATAACGGGTGCAGCAAAAAATTAATCCTGGGAAGTGTGGCACTTCCAATCTACTTGACAGCACAGCTGGATTTCTTTTCCCATGACATGTTAATCTGTTTTGTATTTGGTAAACCGCACATCTCATCCCAATGAATATTAAAGAAAGAGTTTTGGGAAAACATGTAACATTCTGATTAAACATTTTGTCATTCATATGCTCTCACACTCAATTGCAAAGAGAAGATAACTTATCATCTTATTGCTAAGCAAGTGCTGCTTCTCTTATGGACTCATTGAATCTCCTCATTAACCTTTCAAAATCTCCTACCTCCAGCCACAGTAGCCATTTATGATGTTGCTAATTGGCAGTTTTCATAAGTAGATGTCAAACTCTGCAGACTGATGCCTGGAAAAGATATTCTTTTTCAGCACTTCTTCCCTTCCCCAGCTAATAAAATCATCAGAATCATCATTTACAGCAATACTACATGCAACAAGCACCTGGTCATCACAACTTTGCCTTTGGGGGCTATTTAATGAAGAAATAATTATTTTTTGTGAAAAGATTTTTCTGCAGTTATTGCAGACTGAATACTAAGAATTACTTCAGTGAGGCCCAAATTATCTTCATGTTCATTTCCTGTACAGTTATTAAATATAAAACCTATTAGTTTATCCCTAAAGTATTTTCCCCTGCATGCAAATAGCCCTTCCTAGACAGAAATGATGAATGAATAAATACATACTATTTCATTCAGGGATAGACAGAGAGTTTGTCAAGTGCTATGGAATTCTTCTGGATCAAAGGACCAATGTAAGCAGGATATAAGTCATTCTTAACAGGACTGGAAGTTACTACCTTTGAAATATGCAGCACATGTTTCTCCCCCTAGTTTCTAGACTTGTTTGGCTCACTGCCAGAGTAATGTTGGTTTCTTTTGCTTGGCCACTGGAGGGCTCTCCTAATTCTCCATTACTGCAAAAGAAACATTTGATTGAGTTTTAAAACATAATAAAAGAAAACCTGTTTATAGTTACTTGAACACAAAAAAACCAAACAACCAAAACAGGAGAGTTAACTAGTTCATACAAGGATCTGCATGTGGACAAAGTGCGTATTACTGCCCCTTCTTCTTCAACAGCAAAAATGTCGCTACAGTAAGAGATTAATTTCACTGAACAGAAAATTTCCTTTTACACACAAGATTATCAACTGCACAAGAGATTACAGGTTTGAGATGGAAAATAAGGTCTGTCCTCATCACCACATCGTTTCACTCTGAAATCACTGCACAATTCAATTCATTTTTCAAGTAAGTGTGCTTTCAGACCTCTGTCATCTGATTTCCAACTTATTTCCCCACCTCGAGACCAACTTCCCTGGCTGTTTCAATTTGCTCCTGATGGAAACACTGATGGATCGATCATCCTTTTCACATTAATGCTGCTCCCGTGGAAAGAGGAGATCATGTAAGGCTTTCCATTCCCCTCTGGGCAGAGGCACACTATGTCCACACTGCCATGAGTACTTACAGACTATTGCCAATTAAGAATCTCTGATAAAGTGTTTCTATTTTCCTGTTTGGGGGTTGGGGGTTTTTTTTGTGATCAAAAGGACTGAGTTAGTTAAAGCTAAATTGTCTTGTGTATGGAACAGTTTGTTAAATCTTTTCTTAGGGCAGTATTTCCAGTGTCAAAATAAAAGACAAGTAGCTTTGACCATCCCAAGGGTGGACTTTCCTTTGTCATGAGGAAAACCAGCTGTAGGGACCTGTTTCACTCAGTTTTGCCCCATACCTTTGTCACTCACTGCTCAGCCAAACTCTTAGGTATATCCTAAATCAAAATCTCTTTTCTCTTTTCCCTGACCCCACCAAAGTGAACTTTATTTACATGCAGAGAGCACAGCAGCTTGCACAGGCCTCATGGGAAGATGTCCACCTCCAGAAGGACACCAGCTTGAATAAACAGTCCTGACTATGACCATTTTATCCCAGATCCTTTGAGATACGCTAACACAGACAGAAAAGCTACCTACGATAATGGACAAATGGATTTTCTTGGCCTCTGTAACTCTGCTTCTGTCTTTGAATATGAGATTAGCTAGTTGGGCTGGAACACCCTAGGGGTCATTTAAATTACACTTCAATAACTTGGTCTGAATTCCATGGGATTTTTAGTTTGCCAGGTGACAGAAAATGTAGATGGGAGAAGAACAAATGTGTAAAATCTGGAGCAGGAGTTTACATGAGTTTCCTAGACTTTTTTGAAATCTGCAGTTTCCTGAACGAAATAAATAGTTGGGATTCTTAAATTTTAGGTGTTGATTAGCTTATCCTAAAGGCCTTTATGATATCATTGGTGTATTACAGTTAATAATAAAATTTCTGTGCTTTGACCTGTAGTAGGTCATCTGCAAACACGACTGGAAGCTCCAGGTGAGAAGACTCATATCACGTGGATGTGCAAGCAGTCTCTGCCGGCAAGATTAACTGCCTGGACTCCCTTAACAGCCTATGAAAGAACTGGGCACATCTCATTATAATGTGTACATTTAAATCAGATGAATGTATAAATGCTACAGCAGTAGCAATTGCTCATAAGAGGAGCCTGAGGTGTCTGACTTAATTGCAGCTGTCTACACTATGCATATCTGAAGTTAGGTGAGATGAATTCTTTTTCCACCTCTGATTACGAGCGAAGGTAATTCCTCCAATACAGTCCTGTGTGTTTAACGTTAAAATTCCAGTCCCCACTGAAATCAACAGCTGAGTGTTCCTCCACACCAAGAAAGCCATGGTTTCATTTGAAATAACCTTACTTGATGGAGATGAATCACAGAATCATTTAGGTTGGAACAGACCTTTAAGATCATTGAGTCCAACCATCAGAAAGAACAGCCCATGTTACCCGCTTCAGATAAAAATTAATAACCTCCTTACAAGAAACTTCTGAGAATAAGAAGCAATTTGTATTTTTTAGAAGAAAACAACACTCTTCTTCAGAAGAATTGTACTTGTTTTTATGGATTATGTTCCCTAAAAGTCTTTGCTGGAGGCAAAATCTGCAGAAAATATAAACCAAGTAGTCCATAAAAGAACTGATAGATGGGCATTGCTCAGGCCAGTTCTCCTCTGAGTTACAGATGATGCAGATGGGATCATTTGTCTTAGTTTAATAGTCTATAGAGTAGCTGTCAGTGGCAGAGAAATCTCTAGGCTCCGCTAAAAGTCAAGAGGGATCTAGTCAGTGCAGTCAGTGGACTCTACGGGATGATTTCTGTCACCATAAAGAAGATACTTAAATTGGGTCAGATAAATTGTCTTCTAAAAGTTTCTC
Source organism: Harpia harpyja (assembly GCF_026419915.1). Lineage (NCBI taxonomy): Eukaryota > Metazoa > Chordata > Aves > Accipitriformes > Accipitridae > Harpia > Harpia harpyja. Next base: position 104,403,244 of record NC_068940.1, read on the forward strand.
TTTCCTACCATTAACTATAAAGGCAACCTGGGCTGACCTGCTCACTGGGACATGTCTGCACTATAAACGTCTAAACATAGGGACAGGAATCCCATCTGTAGGGAATATAAAAGAAAAATCAGGCCTAGAAAATCTTTCCTGTAAAAATAGCCTCAATTTGTGGAGAGCTGAACACTTCCACTGGGGCCTTCTTTGCTTTTGCTTTCATTTTTGTACAATTTTCCATGACGATCTTTATTATGGCTACATAAGAATCCTGTTCCTAATCACAGTGTCTTTATTTAACAAATGTTTGGTTTTCACCAACCAATAGCACCAACTAAGAGAAAAGTGAACAATGAGTTAGAAATAACTTCCACAGTTTTACTCACACATAACTCAAACAGCATGACTTTGGGTTTTTAATCTCTAATACTAGCCATCATTTGGGGCCTTCTGATGGATAGGCCTTGACAAACCAGACAACAGAACCAGCATTGCCCCGTGAGATCAAATGCACTTTTTCATTTCATTGGTATGTGTAGCTGTGTCCTGCTCCCCAAAATAACCACCAGGGTCTTTGAAGTAGGAAGTACTCATGCAGGTAATTATCTATATTGCAGAAGAATTGGTGTTCTTCATAGGAGTTTGCAGAGATCAAACTAAAATGATTTAACCCAGCTGACAACTGCTCATGCCCAACTGTGGGCACAGGCAGAATGAAAAGGTGTCTTGAATGCGCCTTTAATGTGTTCAGTACCCGTAGCACTGAGTTAGAGTAGGCTGTACACCCTTCATGTGAGACTGACCTTTCTGTGATTTGCTTTAAGCCTAAGATTAATTGAATTTGGAAACAACACTGTCTCATGCTACAGCCCAGCCCAGTAAAACACACTGTGGAAAAGCTGAAGCAATAGCTGTCTTCATATACAGTATGTTATATATACATATATACAGTATACATATACGTATATACTGTAAATGGCCATAACGGCACTTGCTGACTTCACAAATTAATGGTCTGTGATCAAGCATGTGGGAGGCTGTAAGAAACTAACCAGCTAAACAAAAGCACCAAAACAACCCATTTTGCCCCATTTTCTGGACCCAGTAGGAGTTGAACTGCTCAGGACTAAAAACTCGGCATTGCTGGAGAAAATGCCAGATTCATACAAAGCACTCAAAAAATATCCAGCTACTGCAATGTGCTGAGTTTGCAGATTTTCTGCTGAATAGATTCCATTTGCATAGAAAATAGATTTTTATTTTTCAGAGCTTACACTTCTACTGTTAATACAGCCCATCAGTTTGGGACTTAGGTAATTTTAAGAGCATTAGTTAAGAACAGAAAATCTCATTGAAGCCCATGCTTTCCAGAATAAATACAAAGGGAAGGAAGGAAGCAAACATGCAACTATAAACTCTTACTATTTAAAGGATAAAAACCTCTTCCTTTCTGAGGATGTTGAGATCTGCCCAGTGTTTATCCCAAGAGACATGCTGATCTGATTTAGCTTCTAGATACTATCATAATAAGAAAATTAATAATAACAATAACAATATGATTTATAACCACAAGACAGACTTTGAGTTTTCATTTCTGAGATTAGAAGTGCCCCAGAAAATGAGAACTCATTGGTCTCCTAAAAGCTTTCATTAATGGGCTGAAACAATAAAAAGAAAGGAAAAACTATTATTCTAGAAAGCAGCTGGGAATCTACGTACACAGAGTGTACATGGATTTGCAGAGAGTGAGGTATAGAAAATTAAGGTTTCCAAGACAAAGCTGGTAACCTTCCATTTATGTCCAGCAGAGGAATAAAATGCCTCCATGGATCAATTCATTTTATCCTATGATTTGCTCATAATGGGAACTACCCCTCTGGAGGTGCCTGTTTCTGCATACTGACTGCACCACTGGTCTGTAAAGACTAGTGACTAGTTGAGAGGTAGACACACACTTGGGTGAACTGTGCTGCTCCAGGAAGGCAAAGTGTTTCGTGCAAGGCCCCAACAAGAGAGAAACAGACCCTACATCTTTCCTGTCCTTGTTCAATTACCTACAAGCTATTCTCTTGCTTCAGATATCATGCATCCTCCTCTCCCAGCTGCAGCAACATAACCAGCCCTCCTTGTGTTTATACTGTCAAATTGTCCTTTTCCCTACTGCTAAAAGAGGCATTTTGTAATGTTTTCAAAGAAGCCTATCTGCACTTTAACAACCATTTCAATTCTCAGAAGCCAAAAGCATGAACAGCCCCTACCTTCGTGACCCCAAGAGGAAGTAAATGTTTCTGAACTACATAATCTACACCACAGTGTGCTGATGATAAAAAAATGGTATCTCTTCACCATTAGATTCCTTCATTATGAATCATTGAAAATGATCCTTAGTGGTACACAAATTGTGGAAGCAGGACAGAAGCCCATAGCAATGGAAAAGAAACGTTACATACCAAGTAGCAAGTGATAGAATGAGAGGAAACAGCCTCAAGTTGCACCAGGGGAGGTTTAGATTGGATATTAGAAAAAATTTCTTCACTAAAAGGGTTGTCAAGCACTGGAACAGGCTGTCCAGGGAAGCAGTTGAGTCACCATCCCTAGAGATATTTAAAAGATGTGTAGATGTGGCACTTAGGGACATGGTTTAGTGGTGGACTTGGCAGTGTTAGGTTTACAGTTAGACTTGATGATCTTAAAGGTCTTTTCCAACCCAAGTGATTCTAGGATTCTATGATCATTCTTAGAAATGCGTTTGCTGCTTTCCCTAATTGAACCCCATAGTTCTTCAGAACAGAATTTTCCTTGGATAATTACTATTCCGTTTATGAGATAAACCCCAAAAATGCAGGCCAAAGGCTACAAAAAGAAAATGTCAATGATACCTTAATAGCACTGAAATCAATGTAAGCAGAGAAAAGGCCTCATTATACAAACAAGTGGGGTAGAATTAATCCCACCTAATTTCAGGCATCCACAGTGGAGAGTGATTTTTACCCTACTTATTTTAAAGTGTGGAAATGTCTGAATTTACTTAGACAAGCCTCTCCATTTTCTGATTAGGCATAACTTAAAGAAATTGATTTGAAGAAGGTTTGTTTCATTTATGGATTTAATGTGATTTTTTAATACATGGATTTTCCAAACATGTCAAAGTTTTTACTTTGTCAAAAGAAAACATTTACATTTATGTAAAACCAGGTATTTTTTTTTTCCTCTGGCAGTAATCATTGAAATTAAACACATTCCTAAAGTCAAAATCTGTATGATTTGGAGTTGAAAGGAATATTAAAGGAAAACATTCACCCTGTTCTAAATGGTGTTGGGAGTCAGCAGGTTTCTCCTCTGGGATGAGTCTAGAATGGAACTGGTGAGCTCGAGAGGGAGCTCCACCACCGACCAATGCCCAATGGATGCCTGGAAATGAAGAGGCTATAAGATTATTATTGATCCCCCTGAGGGTTATTTGGTCTTCACTGCATATATTTTATACTCTTATTGGAGTCGGCTGTCAACTGATGAGACAACTACTGGAAAATATATGTGGTCAGTCATGATAAGAGTAGCACACACTGAGAAGTTTCCGTCTTTTCTGAGACCTAACTGTCTTTGCCTGAATCAGTTTCAGCATGTAAGAAGGAGAGGGAAGAAATGCCTTCTTAAAAATCGGCTGTGATAACAAGTACTTATCTGACTGTACCACTGTACCCTAAATAAAACATCCTTCTGCTTTTCTTCCAGGCTAACATTCTTTTTTTTTTTTTTAATAAAAAAATTAGCCAGTTAAGTGAGGTCTGTTTTATCTTTTCTGAAAGTTTTAATGCTCTTGAAAGTAGTTTCCAAAATATTTTCAATATCTTATAAAGTAAAAATCTTCCTAAAGGTAAAATTTGTTTTATTCTCACTTAAACATCTATTAGCAAAAAGAATTATTATGAATTTAAGTGTTGGGTTTTTTTTTTAAGTTTGCTTTTGCCTATGGGAAATTTTATATTATCATTGCCTTAAGAATTTGTGTTGGAAATTCCTAAACAGACAGGAACAGCAAACACTCTAACTGTAATTATATTTAGTGTTTGGGAACCCCTCAGTACATTAGGGGAACTGAAAGAAAAGGCACTGAAATTAGGTGCATACTCTCACTACTACCTTTATATTGCTTTTCTGCTACTATGTGTTGTTATTTTTAATCTAGGTCATATTTAATTTACTAAGAAGTTCATGTTTAAGTGCTTCTTGACACTTTTTAAGAGTGTCTGTTGTTAAATACTCTGGCATGCTAACAAGTACTGAAAATACCGCTTTTCTAGATGTATCAAAAGATTTCAGATTTAAACTGACCTTGACATAGCATCCAATTAATACAAATATAAGTTTTAAAAGCACTTTTTTTTTTTAATCTTGTTTGGAATATCTCATGACAATTGCTTCTCCATTAAGTCTTAAACCAATAAGCTTGTGCAGAAATGGCACCAGAAGAAAACCTTAACATCTCTCAGTTATCTATCCCAGCCCTGATCTTAAGAGCAAAGCCCAGTTCTAGATCCTGCTCTATCTCATCTCCATCACCCCCATCTTTCAAAGAGCTTGACAGGGTCAGAAGGATGAATAAGGACTGGTGGGGATTTCTAGACACCTGCAACAAGGAGGATGTAGAGGAGGATCTGTGGGTCCAAAGAGGAGGTTGGAGTGAGAGATAGGATATCCTATCTCAGGAGTCTGTGAAGGAGCAGGAAGAAAGAGGAGAGAAAGTAGAGGAAAAGCCTAGAGAAGAAAGATACATAGTCCATCCATCCTCCAACTTCTCAGCCCCTTCCTACGCAGTGAAATTTCCAAATTAGCAGACTCTTAACCCTCTCTGCTCTCTATCAGGAACCAGCTCAGCCTAATCTCTTCACTTGCAAGGAACAGCAGATTTATTTCACCACAGGCAATCACAATCACACAATCCAGAGTAATAAAGTACAGCTATGCAACACATGCAGCAGCTGCAGAGTTGTGAGGGACAAGGACACCTATCTGCAAGCAGACACTCTCTCACAACTACTCCTGATTTCAAAAAATAAATAAAGAGGAAAGCACTGGGAAGAAGGAATTGAAACAACACTGACTTGAAATTACTCAACATGATAATACAGCCTGGGAAAGAAAAACATTGCTTCCCCAAACAAAGTCTTTGGTAGCACTTAGCTAATGGGGCCACATCTCCTCCACCCTCTGGTAGCTCAGCTGGAGAGGGCAAAGGGTAGTAATTACAAAGCAGAACTGTTATTTGCAAGGTATAATGCAATCATGGGACAAAGGTCAAATAAAAAAATAACAATTGAAAACAAGAGATGTTTTAAATTTGGCCTTGAAAATAATAAAGAAAGTATAGGAGAAAAAAAGCATGTGGAGAGGTATTCCACTACCCGAAGCCAGAGGTGATGGCACTCCAAGATGGAGCCTGCTGGCAGCCACAGAAGTACAAGAAACACTAATGAGAAAAGAGTGTTTGGCCCACACTGTTGTTTATGAGGGAGCAGAATTGAGCCTCCATGTTTGCACAGAACACTTGGCCCAACAACAAATGAGCTACCAAGAACAGAGTATAGACGGTGAAGGAAACCACTGATTCAGACTGCATTGACAGGAAGAGAAATAAAAAAAGAGCTTAAGATTGTAGCACTTCTGATGCTTATTAACAGACACTCTGAGAGATTCCAGGAAGAAAAGTGCTTTATATACCCAAGGCTGTCATGGTAACAAGGCTAGAAGCATTTTTGTCTCTTATTAAAATCTATAATCGCATGTGCTGAGGTGTTTGGCCACATCTCTCTCTGAGGTAAATCCTGCAGTTGACCCTCTCTTAGGTTTTGTGCCAGAATATCCTGAAACAGTTCACTGGGGTCCTTCAGGACCAGAATGACTCAACAGCTTTCTTTAACTCAGGTCACTTGGCCTGTGTTTCTGTTTTCTCCTGTCAGGAGTTTTTCAGGTGTTTGAGAATTTCCAGCTACTGTTCAAAGCCAACTTTATATATCAAATGAAGGCTGGACATGATTAGGTGAGACTTCTGTAGTTGTTGGCTTGCCCACATTATTACTCTCTCCACAACAGTTTTGTCTACGTTGACCATTATTTACTTAAGCTAATATATTTATCCAATGAACACACCAACAACCATGACAATTCAGAACAACCATCAGTAGCATTTACATATGCATCAAGAGCTGTATACATGGAACAGATAAAGAGGACAGGCATGGTCTTTTGTGGGCTAGTATGGCATAAAGGTGTTTCTACAGCATATAACGTGCCAGCCACTGTCTGTCATGCTAACATGTGTATACCCTGTTTTCTCTACATTAAAATATGCAAGTACCACATTTCATAAGGGAAGAGAGCAGTTATTAGAGCATGGAGCAGAGAGACAGGAATTTCAAATCTACTTCTAGCTAACGCTGTGATCTTGGGCAAGTTATCTCACTTGCCCTACGTGTGTTTCCAATAGGCATTGAATAATTATTCATTGTGAACACCTCAGCACTCCCTTCCCTAAAATCATTACTTCTATTCCCTGGAACTTCACACCAGCCACCGAAACCCAAATTTAATCCCTTATTTTTCCATGGAGTTATAAGTGTCAGTTTCACCTTTGGGCCTCCAAGATCTCTGAAGAAGATCAAATGAAAATATCAACACATAAGAGCTCCAGCTAAAAGCAAGAACAGTTATATCCATCAATTAGAAAGTTCTCATGTTGCATGTGGGCTTGCAAGGCTACCATAGGATATTTAAAACTTTTGCAATGCAAAAATGTCAGCTGCTTACTTTTAATTGCTATGTTTTTAGTACCAACCAAGTACTGCAGTTAGGCTGCAGAGTGAGAACGTCTCAAGTTCTAATATTCCTCCAGTGATTGGCTTTGAATTCTTGGCAAACCATTTAACTTTTCACCATATATAAAACAGAGATAAAAATATCTACTCCTCAATTTCCATGGATTCTGTAAGAATGTTTTCGTTATTATTTTTTTAAACTTTAAATTATGGAAAGCTAAACAGAACAAAATATTCCTATTTGTTGTAACACTGGAAACAAGAAGTAACTGAAAATGGTGGACTTAAAGTAAAATAATCCATAACAGTCAGGCCTCCTGAAATTAGATGAAGAGCTAGAAAGTGCTCCGAAATCTGCAATGCAGATCAAAAATCAAGTATTCTTTGCTTGTTTCATCTGTGGACTATGGGATTGCAGAAAAACAAAGTAACAGATACTGTGTAATGCTGCATACATTTTTGCTCAACTGTGTGTTTTCTCAAATAAAATGGACACATTTATTTCATTTTCTTCTGGATATTGATGAAAATCTAATGATTATAACACAAAAATAGAAGGCATAATAATTACTACTGTGCATGTTTCCACTGAAGCCCCTGGACTCTCTGTCTCCCTGTTGAAAATGGTCATATAATCTTATCCTCCAGGTTAGGGAAATAGTAGCCAAAGTCTAATAACATATATAGCTATATTAACTTTGATTGTCATCTCATAAAAAAATCATTGCTTTTTTTAAAAGTACATATACTGGGTGAAATTCTGTATCACTTATCTCAGAGATTTGTATCCTAACTAGCATAACAAGCTGTTTTATATCAACTTGAAAAACTGTATCTTTTCTGCTAAGAAGAATTTTACATTTGGATCTGAGAAGGCTTCATAAGAAATTAAGTAAAAGAAGAACAGTAATCAATCAAAGCAACATGAGAGAACACCAGCCTGGTCTGAGTGAATTGGGCAGTCTCTCCCAAGCAGAAATGACAGCACTTTAGGGGGCAACTGTGGCATTTAAAATAGCATTTCACCCCTCTGAAACTCAAGAATTTAAAACCTCTAGGAGAAACAGGGGGGAAAAATTGGTGAGCACCCTGCATAAATCATTGAGTTTATTTATCCATGAAGAAAATGGAGATTTGTGCAAAGTTTTAAATTAACTCAAGCAAGAGAACAGGATCTATTTTTCTGGAGAGATAACAGCAAAAAACACCCATCATACTCCAAAATCCTAGAACTCAAATGTTTCAAAGTTCACCCAGTGGCTACTGGAAGAAGAACAATTTCAGCACAGTGACTTTTCATTCTTAAAATAATCAGATATTTATATATATTTATACATATATAAGTATATATTTTTATACGTATATAAGTATATATTTTTATACATATATGTATATTAAAAACCCCACAGTGAATTGCTCAGATAAGAAGCCACCCACCTTAGCCAGAAATCTTGGGTTCAGCTTGCTAATACAAATTTCAAAGACCTGATGCCCACTGAAGTGTGGCTACACATAGAGGATTCATTTAAAGATTTCATACCCACATTCACAGTGATAAACTCACAAGCAGTCTCTCTGAGCAGGTTAATAATGAAATTGCAACTATAACTCCCTTCTGGTATTAACTCTTTCCCCTTTATTTACACAGAAGGCAGAAAGTAATAGTATTCCACATACTGCTAAATTACCTCAGGGATACTTTCAAAGAGAAGGTTCTTAGGAGTATGATTAATTTCCTGTAACTCTAGATATTGCAAAGTAGACATGTGCAGCTCAGTGGGCCTTAGGCTGCCTCTATACTCAATAAAAAAATAGGCTTGTTTAAAAATACCAGAACAGCCCTATTGGTTCTGACTAAAGATCCACCTACTACATCTTCCTGTCTCCAGCTGTAAGTGGATGCTTAGGGAAGAACACAGGAACAGGAGACACATAAGCACTCTCCCAGCCTTCATATTCATCTCAGAGGATTTCATGAGCAAGACAAGGTTTCTCTGGTATGGTAAACCTCCGTGCATTTAACAGTGTTAGCAGTCAAGAGATCAGCTTCTAAATGCTTGGCCTTATGTACCAAGGGCATCTGCACAAGATGGAGTTTCAACAGGATGAAGACAGAGCCTTGCAATGGTACGGTTCCCTGTGGTGTTCTTTAGAGGGTTTTAGGGAGGACAAACAAATCCACAGGTAGGCTAGTAGGTTTTTTACAGCTGTGCTATTTAGAGTCACGACATCCAGTTCCTGTAGCACATTAACGGAGTTGAGATACCACATAGTATTTACACCTTTAGGAATCTGTTTCTCATTTGTCTGTGTTAGCTATGGGTATGTGCACTTGAAATATTTGCATCCATAAACAAACTTTTTGTCTAACAAACATGTTTATGCACACGAGTAACGTTGCTCAGTGGAGTGTATCACTGTAGTGTATGAGTCTTCTCATACAAGATATACACAGGGTGAAGTGCTTGAACAGTTCAGGTCCTAGTGGCTTACATAAACCGTGTTAACATTTTCCATTATCTTTTTCTTACACAGCCAGCTTCCACACTTTGACAGTTTAATGAGTAAGATGAATGCCTGGAGGAAAAAAAAAATCAAACAGTTCTTATTTTGTAATGGAATGAGAAAGCTGAACAATACAGAGCTGGAACTTTACAGGTCAGCTTTGCATTTTGACTAGCTTTAGTGCTTAACTATTTTTTCATACAGGGGACTATACAATAAGATGTCCCCACCTCAGGGTTGGAGGCCAAGGCAAATCAATTCCATGCATAAGAGTTTATTCAGAAAAGGTTGACCAAGTGATGCAATTGAGAGCTCAACAAGCAGGGATGAGCTGCCAGCTGCAACTTTACAATAGGTGGTTTATGCAAGCTGAACTTCTGATCCATTGTCTTATGTTCTCATTCAAGTCCATGCATCTGCAAGTATGAAGCATCCTACCACCTTCTCTTCCTCAGACCATCCACTGGATTCTCAAATAGCTTTGAGCATGTACTAATAATAGATGGTAGAAGGTCACCCACTTTTTTTGCTTTCAGTAGACACTAGTGAAGTAAGAAAGACAGTGCTGGCAGGTATGATTTTATACACAGGGGCCTAAGACATACAGAGTTTACAATTATAGCTTCACAAAGAAATGGATGGAGCCCAGTCTCACCTTGGTCTGTCTATATGGTGAATCTGGCTCTGAGTGTGGCTCAGGGACACTCCTCCAAAAGAAGCATGGAAACAGCCATTTTGTCAAAAGCAGGGAGACAAAGGCAAGAAAACTACTGCATGTCAACAAGAGCACATCTAGAGGCTCATTCCTAAACTGGATAGCCAACTCAGTCATGCGGTCATAAGGTCTTGAGCATTTTATTGAAATCGGAAACAACAACAAAAATTTCCCATTCTAGCCTGTCTCTCCCATTCCTAATAATAGTTATCCTCCAGCACTATGTATTTTAGACATTCTCTTGAACCACCCATCCTTCCAAACAGTGCACTTTGTAGTAACACTATTGTTATGTGGGTTTACTCTCTACATTGGCCACAGCATTATTTCACTGCTCGAAGGGCTCATCAACCCACAAACCTAGAGAGAAATGTTGATTTAAAGGACAGGAGGTGTTTTCATTTAAGACCAGATTCACTGACGTGATTCCATGTGAACAGAAAAGGCACTCCATCTGTTTAGTAGAACTTGACAAAATGAGAGGTTCTACAGAGTATATTTTTATCTGCCAAGTGTACAAAAAATTATATCTAATTTAGAAACCACATTCAGCAAATGGTATTTATTGTACCAACCGTATAAATTCAAAGATTTAAGTGTATTTGATGAAGTATGGCATTGTAACAGTCATTACCGAGAGTCTGCTGAGAACATATCATGCAGAAGTGACAGATCCAGGATTGAGGTGTGCCACTCTTCTGAAATATGAAACGAAATTCAATGGCATGTTCCCACTGTAACGTATTTTTTTAATGAGGTATGCCTGTCTTATTTGCATTCCTCCAAAATTTTACACTGTTCACTTTTCTCTTCCCTTACTCTTCACAGCGTCCCAGGCTGGCAGCATGGAACCACCATGACAATGCCATCAGGTTGATCACTGTAAATGCTTCTAGTATCTAACAGGATCATGGGATCTGCCCTGACTTCACACCATCAGCAATCCTGTTCTCCAGTCCTTCCTCAGACCCATATACCCAAAATCTTAGTGACTCCAGACAGACGGGCTACAGATTTTCAATAAGTTCAGAGCTGATGCCATTGAAAGACCATTTTGATGAAGATGTTTAGAGGGTTGTTATCTTCCTGTATAATGTAAAGTCTGAGGAAAGTGATTACTGGTATCAGGGGAGTTGATATTTCATCCTAAATCACTAGCACCACTTCTGGTGTAGTTGGTCCCTCTTCTAAGCCAAGGTTACTTCATTTGATAGTTTCCTGAGGTTCTGCAAAAGCATCCATTCATGGGAGCAAGCCACTGCAGCAACTTCTTACTGAAACGTTTCACTTGCAGAATCACAACACATGGCCAGATGAGAAACAATAGCTACTTGTGAAAAAAAACCTACCACCCCCCCAAAAAACCAAAACTCCCTGTGTGGCTCTTGTCACTATAATAGCTGAGCACTTTACAGCCTTGTTTACAAAGCTTAGAGATTTTTTGCTGTAAATTTTGGAAGAACTTGTCAACCTCTGGACACCTAGGGTAAATGTGGGGACCTCTAGATACGTTTATATATCTCATCCATAAACTATATAAACAAACAAACAAAAACAACCAACAAACAAACAAACAAAAAAACCCAACCCAAACCATCACAAATATTTTCTTTGTACAGCAAATGTACAAAGTAGACATGGTGCTTAGGGACGTGGTTTAGTGGTGGACTTGGTAGTGTTAGGTTAATGGTTGAGCTCGATGATCTTAAGGGTCTTTTCCAACCTAAATGATTCTATGATTCTAAATAATCCTCTCTAGTGGACCACAGAACTTGTTGTCCAACAAGTTTACAAAGTTTCTTAATACATGAGAGTTTTTCCATATCCTCAGCTTGGAACTGCACCAGACTTAAGAAATGCAACTTTTTAAATTATAAGAACCCGTGGCAGTAATATATATTGTGCAACAACATACAACACAGTCAGCTTTATTTTGGGAAGTACAAGCAAGCAATGCTAGACTGCCTGGTATGTCATTTGAGGCATTGGGAAAGTAAACCAACATCATCACCTCTATTTAAATAGTGTTATTGCAACATCTGAAAATAGGAAGTGCTAGGAAGATTGCTTGTGTCTAGCCTGAGCTTTGATCATGCAAATGCTGATGCTCAAGGTTAACTTTAAGCCTGTGAGCAGTAACTGGGTTGTGTGAATGTGATGAAAGGACATTCCTAAGTGCCCCACAGGCAGCTGCAGGAGCAGTGTATGTAGCTTCAGCCAGCAGGCTGACGCCAAGAAAGTGCAAAGCATACGTTAAAATGAATAGCTCATCCAAGTATCATTATAAATGGAAGTGCTCATTGATGTGACCTGCTGGGAAAATCAAAAGGGAAACAGTGAGAATTGCCGCCATGCCATTACTGTGGAGGGATATTTAGAGATGTAATGAGGCCAAATCTTCCGTTTCCAAGAAACAGAATAGTGCAATGTACAGAAATAAATAACCCCTAGAGCAGTGAGTGCCTCACCTTTGCAGTTCTGGATAGAAAGCAAGTTATCAGATATGCTTGTCTGTCATGAAACTTTCAACTACTGAAAGAATGATTGATTGAAATTGACTACTAAAAACTAACAACAGTCAGCCAAGCAAAATCTACAGCCTGTGTGCACTCAGCAGCAGGGGCAGCAAGGCAAAACACTCATAACTTTTTTTGGTGGCCTAAGCATCTGTGATTAAATCACCTTGTCAGAGAAGATTTCAGATATGCATTTGAGCTACAAATGTGGATTTAACTCCCATCTTGCAGACTACATGCTATATGGTGTTCAATTTGAAGATTTCTATGAAACTCCTGTGTGGAAGTGCCTGTATAGGGACATCTAGATTGAGTTGAACATCTAGTTCAACTCATCTAGTTCATCTAGTGCAGTCATTGGAGATCTAAGGAAGGATTCAGATGGCCACACATAGGCACCTATTGCCACTACTGCCCTGAGATATCCCTCTAGCCAGCACCGGCTATTCTAGAGGGCACAGGTCTCTTGTAGATTCTGTGTCATATCTGTCAGCCCTGCAGGTCTTGGTTACCCTAAAGCATCTTAAAGAGCACTGGGCACTGATGTAAGGGCAACTAAATCCCGTTCCACTGACAATAACAGAAGCTCAGACTTACATGTAAACACAAACATTCAGATGTGCAATTTGTGAGATGAGTCCCAGCCTATAAATCCACGAGACCTCCAGCAACAGTGCAGTGGCTCCTAAGCACTTCTAATTTCAGCTATTAGCTTTTGCTCTGAAACTCCAGGTTCAGTCCCACCTGCCTGGTTCACAGAGGTGACCTCTATACATGCATTAAACAGAAATTACCCAATATCAAGCCTGTATTAACAGCAAATCAGGATGGTGGTATTATAACCAGCACATAAAGCCATACTAAAATATCTGCAAGCCCAAGGTGGTCACACCTGTCTGATCTGCAGAGATTCATGATCACTACAAGTTCCAATCAGATATAAAGAGTGAACCAAGGGAAAAATCTAACCAGGTAGTCAAGTTAATTGCTGTTTACCAAGTTTTGAACTGAACAACTTAACACTGAATATCTTTCCCCCACACAAACAGGCCATACATAGGATCACTACCCTTACAATAGGCATGAATATTGCCTTGAGAAAAGACCTGTGTTGCTTCTGGGTTAGAAATGAACACAGTACAAACAATATGGATGAAAAAGAAAGTCTTCTAGCCACAGATGAGAAAACCCTTTCCAGTAAAGTAGCACAGATAAATCCTCCATAAACAAACCTAGAAAGCTACATTTTATTTGAATAAAGTTCCAGGAAGACAGGAATCATTTAAAAATTAAATTGTTCACAGAGTCTGCAAGGTCCATTATCTCACAACTGTTATAAAACCTTGTTTAAAGACACTTGCCCTTGTGCCATGTTCACACAGGCAGATCTGTATGGGGACAACATCAAAACAAAAAATGATGGAAACAAAAGCATTGTAATGAATGGTCAGCTTCAAGGTGGCAGAAACACTGCACAAACATAGCATCAAGCTTTCAAACTCTTTCGTATCAAAATCATGGAGAATAATTTTCTGAAAAATGAACTTGACGGTTTTTAACATTTGAAAGGAAGTTTTACAATATTTTACTTTTTTTGTGCATGAGTATTTCAAATTAATGTTAAGATAAATGCAATCTATGAAATAGTGATAAAATTAAGTTATGTATTTAATTGGTTCTCCAAAGAAATTTTTCAAATTTTCATTTCAACAAGAAATCCACATTTTAGAATGCTAGTTTCCCCCAATGTGGTTTTGCCACCATTATACAAAAACACAAACACATCCATATACTCCCCCCAAGACACACACATACACACATATTTACTTTGTACATATGTACTTCTCATAGCTGGAAACAGAACCAGATCCATAATATTGAAGCAGTGTTCAAAGGTCTGAAATAACCCTTCTGTATGTAGTTGGGGGTTTTTTTGTCATGGCAGGAGCCCTTTTGCATCTTAATCTCATTAATTTAGGCTTGAATGACAAAGACTATGCAGCAAACACACACTATCAGCTACTGTCATTCAATATACACTTAAAATAACATGCAAAGACATGTGAGTACACATGCTCTCTCTCCCTCTCCTAAGTTGCTTTTATTGTTGTCTAGCATACTTGTGAACAGTTTCCTCTGAAAAGTGGTAATAACTTATTCCACAGCAGTTGAGCATAAGGCTATCTGTAGCTGGTTTACATGAGACCTCTAGGCGAGATGTCGTCTTTGGTAGCTCAACACCGATAGCCATGTTAAGAAGTTATCTGAAGTGTGACAGCGACCAGAGAGAAGTTTGATTCATGCTTCACAATGGCATGAGATTTCATAAATCCTTCTCTAGAATGAACCTTGCTTTGGCCAGTTGTGACTGACCAATAAACCCCCACAATGGAAGAAAGCTCGGAGGAGATAGATAGGCAGGGGTGATGTGCCTGTGAAGCTCAGGGAATAATGTAAGGTGTGACTGACCACAACCATTGCAAAGAAGCTGACTTTATTTCAACACAAAGGGGATGGAGGGTGGCCTTTGTTTTAGATAAACACCTATCAACAGTTGAGTGGATCAGCTGGTGGTGTAAATATTTCTCCCTGAGTTCTTTAAAAGAGTGTGAGTGTCTCCCTGAAAGGCAGACCAGCATGGGGGGAATGTATATATGGCTCAGCCCAACAGAGAGTATAAAAACTAAACAACTAACAAAAGAATTTTGAAGAGTGCAACGGTCTTGAGCTGGCTTCAACCTACATATTCCTCCCCAGTGACTGGGGACACCCAGTGTCACAATGGTGAGCATATTAGAGAGAGCAGTAATGAGGATCACACTGGATTGAACTGTGTATTGCAATTGCTATATTTTCCTAAGTGTAACTTACATTTGTATTGTCTTTTCAGTATATTTTGTATCACTCTTCTAAATCAGAACATCAAATATCTTCAAATAACTAAATCTGTCATTAAATATCATACCCTCCACATGTGGAATATCTAAAAGAACCTGGTCAGAATGTACTGGACTCTGACACCAATCAAAGCCTGTCCAGGAGAAATAGTGCAAACTTACATCAGATGTGTTGGATAAGATTCGGTGTAGGGTCTAAAAGAGTGCACTGGTTTTGGCTGGGATAGATAGAGTTAATTTTCTTCATAGTAGCTAGTATGGAGTTATGGTTTGGATTTGTGCTGGAAACAGTGTTGATAACACAGGGATGTTTTCATTCCTGCTGATCAGCACTTACCCAGAGCCAAGGCCTTTTCTGCTTCTCCCCCCACCCCACCAGCGAGCAGGCTGGGGGGGCACAAGGAGTTGGGATAGGTGACCCCAACTGACCAAAGCGATATCCCACACCATATGATGTCATGCTCAGCCTATAAAGCTGGGGGAAAAAGAAGGAAGGGGGGATGTTCGGAGTGATGGAGTTTGTCTTCCCATGTCACTGTTAGGCACGATGGAACCCTGCTGTCCTGGAGATGGCTGAACACCTGCCTCCCAATGGGAAGTAGTGAATTAATTCCTTGGTTTGCTTTGCTTGCATGCATGGCTTTTGCTTTACCTATTGAAATGTCTTTATCTCAACCCACAAGTTTCCTTACTTTTACCTTTCTGTTTCTCTCCCCCATCCCACCGGGGGCAGGGAGCGAGTGAGTGGCTTTGTGGTGCTTAGCTGCCTACCAGGGTTATATTATGACAAAAAGAGGTTCAACAAAGATTAAGAAAAGACCATTTTTCATACGTTCCCAGTTTTGTGGTATTGTAAATGTTGGAGAAGCCTCTAGTATAAAACAGTGTCCCAGCAAGAGGGGAAATTACGGCAATCTCCAAGTGATGTCAGGTTAGTTGGAGACTTGATGAGCATCTTTGAGGATTTGTGTGTTGGAATCCACTCCTGGATACATTCCTTCCACCCCCACCAACACATTCCTTAAACCAGAGCTTCCCCCAGAGACTTGAGAAAACAATATCAGAGTAGTGCAAGCCAGAATTTGTACAAGTGGAATCCTGCACCACTCAGAATCAAGGGGTTTACACCATTTCCGTGAGACAACAGTCTTTCACCGGACCACAAAGTGACCAGAATAAGGGCAAGGAACCAACCCCCACCTCAAGAGGATCCAGTCACCAGGGAGAACAAACCATTTTTCCTTTCAGTGTATCCCAGGACTTCATGAAATGAAATGCATGACATCTAATCTACTGTCTCTCCTTTACTGGGTTGTCTGAATAGCCTTCAACACCATAAATGCAAATTACAACCTTCAAAGTGACTGAAGAGTAAGAAAGAGAAGGAAAACACAGAATGTAATTCTTATACTGATACAATCAGCACAGTAGCACTGGCCGTCCACATTCTGGTTTATTTTTTGGACAAAAGTTCTGTTTTCAGGTAAATCATCTTTTGACAAGTTCTTAAAGATTGTGTGGCCAAAAATGCCAATGGACTAAAAAGTGGGATCAAAAGATTTCAATGGAGGTCAAAATTGAGTAGGATCAGATGTAAGTCAAGACTTGTAGTCTCTAGTGGAAACACATAAGATGGGAAACTCAAAGGATGTGAAGGGAAGCATGACAAAGCCCATGGAATATCAGTGTGAACTGAGGACCCACTTCCTCTAAGTTCCTATAAAAATTCAAGCTATAACTCAGTGCATGTATCATACAGATATATACAATTACAGTCATCTGGTCATCCTGGATATTACTGTAATTCTAGCCAAACCGTATCAGGAGATTACAACATCAGAATCATCTTCATCTTAGTCACTGTAGAAAAATCCTGCCATTTCAACCTTATATGTTCCTCTCATATATGAAAGCAAAATAATAATTAAATAAAATTCTTCTTCAGGTCCACAAATACAAACACGTATTCCCATCAAGCTCAAAAGCTGCACCCAAGCAATCATGAAGATGTCATCCAGGGATTTTTTCAAGGAAAGAATGCCCTAAAGACAGAGTGAGTTATATTGCCTTCCAACTCTGAAAAAGCATTGCTTGGTTTAAATCACTTCAGACTGAATTTTCAATGTCATTCACTCAGCAATTCAGTGAAATTGCACATACATGAAATTCTCAAAAGCATTTTATGCCATCTGTTTGGGATACTTAGTGTGAACATATTTGGGAGGTGAAGTTAGTAATTATAGGGGGAGGAAATTAACATATTGGACTAATTAACAGCATCTTCTGGAAAAGAGACAGGGAAGATAACCAATTACAAAACTTCAATGTTTACTGTTCTCCCAGCTATAAATAAAGATCATTCAATATGGGTCTCCTTGGGTTTTGCTGGTTTTTTCCCTTCTAAAATATGATTTCTGCACTGTGCCAAAAGACGTGGGCCAGAAAGAAAAGACTCAGACATTGCAGACTCTATGGTCTGGTTCTATACATCCATGCAGCTGAATGGAGCACACCAATGTTTCAATGTGATACATCCTTACTGCTATGAGGGTTCAAAATGAAGGATGCACATAGCTCATCTAATTTTGGACATCAACACATTAGAGCAGACTTAGTCACAGGAGCTTGTTATCCGTGGATCCCTTTAAAGAAAAAGCATTTCATTTCTGCTCTGTTTTAGATCCTAGTTTAGGATGCAATCATGGTTTGGAATTTAACTGTATCAACTAGAACTTTACTGACTATGAAGAGGAGATCACTGTATTGCAGACCTCTATTTTTAATGAGAAGACTTAGAGCTGAGGAGTCCAGACCATTCTGAAGATCCTACAATTGTCATAGAAGACAAAAAGAACATGTAGTGGTGGTTAGAAGCACCATGTTGATGATCCACCACACTGAGAAAAGTACATCAGCCCATGCTAAGCAAAAAAGTGAACTTTTGTCCCTAGTATGTCCCAAAGTTCACTTCATGCTTATGCCTGAGTCTGCACTTATGTCCAACTGGTCTGAACATGAAGCAGCTTTGGGGTTTACTATATGTATAAGCCTGTGCTCAAAGCAGAATACTGGTTCACAGGATTTTGAAGCATGCTGCAGAAAGGGCTATGGTCACAAGCATCATGAGAAGGTATGTTCTAGAAAAGCTGCACGTTGGATTGTCTCTATATAACAATCACGTTTCATTAATTTTAGAGCAGTGCTTTACCTTTTTGATCAGTGATACCTTACAATGATAATGCAATAGAAGAGAGGCTTCTGTGACTTCTCTCTTTCCTTTTGATATAAAAATGCTATTATAGTAGTTGCACTCAGCCTGAGAAGATGCCCTGTGTTCATGCAGCATGTAAATAGCCCAGAAAATTATTTTTTTGTCAACAATTGACAAGTAAATTGTTTGCCAATTTCTAAGACAGCCTGGTGTGAAATTTGGTTTTTTGCAATAGAAGCTCTGGACAAGAAAAAATACATTATGAATTAATGACAAGTTTTACAATAATATTTACAAAAATATTCAAAAGGCGAAGAACACCTGAAGGAAAGGTCCAAAATTATGGAAGGTTTCACAGAACCTCATCTACCTTTCCTTTGGTTCCAGCTACAGAATGGAATAGATGGTCATTAAAATTTATACAAGCAAATACGCCACATGAGGCAGAGTTGCTCCCTGGAACACAATGGCACAAGTCACAGAGCTCAGGCTAGATTCATAACACAGGTCAACACACCCATTTATATGCAAATTAAGAGGCAGTTAAGGCAACACAACTTTCAGACCTCAGTCTGATCAGCTTACCGACATCAGCTTACTGTCCTTAAGGAACTGATACAGTCAGAGTAAAACACAATTGATCTGTTATATTATACAGAAAGATTTTTTATTCCTTGAGCCTCATTTCCTTTGTCATTTCTCAGGGCTGGAGAACTGGCTGAATGATAATATCTACATTATTATAAGATATTTTAAACTCCTCCCTCCATGAAGATTTACCAGGGGGAAAGAGAAGTGAAGGGGAAAGAAACAAACTTACTTTTTCCCCCAGTAGCATCACTCATTGCAGCACACCCTCCCAGTCACACCGCAGAGGAGTGGCTCCAAGTGTGCTTCTCCCACTTCTGAAGCAAAGCTGGATCCAGTTTCACATCTCTTACAGTGTCATGTTTGTGCTGGTGCATTTTAGCCAAGAATCAAGCACAATAATCAGTGCTTTGCCCTGCTTTCAAAAACTGGTATGAGGAAAGCAAAGGCGCCATATTCCGCCCACTCCTTCCTGCTGTCTGCCTTAGCCTTCTAGAGAGTATGTAATATTTCCTTTACTCCACCGTCAGTGCCCTTAAGTGCCTCTGCCCTACCTCTGTGTCAGAAAAGCCTTCTGTCCTAACCTAAAAAGTTAGAGTCAGGTGTTGGAGACTTGATGGTGGGATCAGGAAACAGAAATGGTAAAGGTTTGTGGTTAAATATATGTACTGTGTTTTGATTTGAAGAACTGGTGTTTTTCATGGTAAATACTCCATTGATCTGGCTGAAATGATCCAAGGTTCATCCCCAGCTTATATGAGCTGTCAGTCCGGTCAGAGCATCACAGTTTCTACAGTGAATGCCACACAAGGGATGGATTTTATTAGCACATCCACCTACCTTCACCTACTCATCCTGGATGTCCCATGCTGCACTTGAAGAAATGCAAACAGCATTTGGCAACAAGTCTGGACCAGTCTGGATACAGACACTCTAACTGTACTAACCTTCAACTATCATGTCAGTCAGTAAGTATAGTCAGCTTAACAGATTAAATTATGAAAAAGGGCTGTCATTATTAGTTCACCTGAAGCTCTCTTCAGGTGTGCAAAATTCAAAGTTTTCTTTCCATGTCACACCACTGTACGCTGTCACCAATGAAAATCCAAGGCTGGAGGCACTATGTTTATCTCAGCAGGAAAAGATGTTCCTGAGGCAAGGACACATTGAAAATGGAAGTCAACAAAAAATGGAGAAATAAATACCTGTGACATTGGTGCGGGCTGACAAAGCTTCACAGTACTTTTCCAGCAGAACAGACAAGGGCAGGTTCACAGAAGATTCACAGTGGAGAACTATCTGGATGAACAGACAGAAACAAAACAAAACAGTAAAGTAGCAGCACAGAATAGATTTTCTCATTCATGAGTACAATAATCCCCAGCACTTTCATAGCAGTTTCCATTCATAACTGGTTCAGGTACAGACATCGCCTCATGACAGAGAAGATCTACGGTTATACTTGCTTAGCTCCATGACATCAAATGGCATTCATCTGACTAAATGTAGGCAACTACAAATGAACCACCTATTCTGGACCTCTTCTTGTGGGAGCTAGTCAATAGCATTAACAAAACCAGGACACAATTTATCTCACCTAAAAGTAGATGCCTAAAATAGAGAAGATGAATCACACCCCATTAAAGATCACATGTGGAATTTTTTCAACTAACTTTTAATAGTTACATAGGTGCTAAAGATCCTTACACATTCAAGAGAGACAGCAGTTGGCAAAGGGCAATTCAGAAGGCTTGAGGAAAGTGCTTCCATTGACTGCATAGGAAAAGCAGGCATCCCCATAAGGGGATCCTTGGCTCTTTTCAGCCAGTAAAAAAAGACATGAGTTTCTGACCCTCAGAATTCAGAGTGCTGAGCCCTCCACCGAGGGCAAATGCTAGTGAGAAAGAGAGCAATAATATCAACATGGGCACTTCAAGAAAGCTGCAAGTTCAGTACAGGACAATAGTACATCTCCAAGTAAATTTTAGGATAAGTATATTTAGTTGAAACCAAGGAATATGTTGTCACTTTCACACTCAAAAATGAAAATACTGAAATGCCCACTGCAGACAGAGGAGAGAAGCCCACAGAACTGTACATCTCAACATACAGCTGAGTTCAGATACTGCTTGGAGCAAGAGAAGCTCTTGAAAAGTCCTTTAAGAAAGGCAGAACTAAACGTGGTGAGAAAATTCAGGAGTGACACATCAATGACAGAAACTTCCATTTTCAACCTATGAAACAAAATCTTCCTAACTATTTCTGAGGGGATATAAAGCTGCAGTAAGACACAAAATGCCTTTGCTTTTCTATTTATGCAGAATGACTCTAACATAATACAGGCAGCTTTTACTTAGGGAAATGACCATACTCCTTGAATGCTGACATTACATTTCGGTGCTTTAAGATGTGTTAAGTGATTGCAGAACCCTTTTTATGTCACTGAATTCCTTGTCACTTAATAAGAAGTGGAGTAAATGATAATGACAATAGAATTCATCAGCAATGTTGGTCTCTAAAGAACAACCGTTCTTTGTACAACAACATTTCTATCTATTTCTCACTTTGCTGTTATTTTACAAAATAGGAAGTCTTGAGATACAAAAAGCCTTTCTCAGTCTTCATTCTTTTCAAATAAACACCATGAAGCTGCTGTTTCTCCTCCAGGAAGACTCAAACTCCTGCCTGCCACAGCAAGGCCTTCCAGGGTACTCACCATGCATGGTCAGGTCAAGGAGACAGAGAAAGGCAATGGTTCTGTTCTGCAGTCAGGGGAAATGCCATCTTACAAGGCACAGAACTCCAGCCGAGCCTGCCAGAAAGCAAACTCTGTAGTGGTCATGTCTCATGTCAGACCCAGTCACGTGAGTTGACATAGCAAAGGCATTTCTTCCCTTCTATCCCTCTGCCCCTCTGCTACCTCACAGGCCAAATCACTGTCTCACTTCAAAGAAGAAACTTGAGACATCTCCATGTACTGTAAATACACTGCATGTTCAGCTGTCTGCTTCGTAAGATGATGGGAAAGAACAGACAGAGGTCAAGCCTAGCGCAGCATGTGTAGGAACAAGAAAGGTTAAATGTCACACTTGCTTTAGGGTCAACTTAGGTTCATTTGGCTAGAGGGAAAAGCGCCTTCCACATATTATGTTACTTTTGCTTTCATTTTCTCTCCGCTAACCTCAGTGAACAGTTTGTGTGTGATACTTTTTAAAAATTGTATTTAAAGCAGATAAGTGCCAAAAGCCTAAAAAAACCCTCTTAAAAATAATAAAGAACAGCAAAAAAAGAAACATTTAAGTAATGTAGAATTTTAAAGATAAATAATTGGGCCTGTGACTGTATATATATTTTGAAATATTAGTTGCTTTGAGTAACTAATGCACTACTTCACTCAAACTGCATTTCTCTTAAGACAGCTACTATTCCGTGACCTCTTGCCACCAAATCAGTTCTACGTTGCCTTGCACATTTACCTGAAACATGCACAGAAATATCTATCTTAATTTCTCTGAGCCACTGAGGACATTTATGAACAAATAAAAATAATGCACTGAGCCAGAGATTAAGGTAAAAAGGAGTCCTTTACTTCCTAAAGCAGGGGCAACAACTAATAGTCTGCAGGCCAGTTCTGACTCTTCAGAACAATATATGGAGCCTTTGGTCAACTTCCTGTTCACATCTGAGAGGACTTTCAGAAAAGGAGTGGATGAATTGCTCTAGTGTGTCACCGTCTGTGTCTCTTGTGGTCATTTCATTAGACCTTTCCCCTTGGCCATGGTCACTGCTCTTCATTAATCCATGAAAGGTCTTCATCTCTGTCAGAGGGCATGCAACTACAAGACACAATCAGAGGAACTCACCATAAGATCACCTCTAGATATGGGAAGAGCAGATGAAAAGGGCAACAACCTAAGAGAGAGTAACATATTGCTACCTTACATTGTTCGAAGTTGCAAGACACTAATAGTAGTGTGTGCTCCTCTGCAAACAGAAGGGCTCCAATCTTGCAAACATTTATTTATGCAGAATTTGTTCTTTGTCACACAAGTACTCTCATAAATTCCTAACATGAAGTCATAAAAATACATATGCAACATTATATGATATATGTAACATGCCTCAATGGATCTATATGGAGAGCTCTGGGCATAGAAGAATATCTGACCCATCATAGTGTTGCCTCCTCTCAGTTCCTACCAGAATTTATGGTTGCTTCATGCAGATTGGAGAGGACTTGTAACTTAACTTTAAAAACAATAAACACAGAGTCCTGGTTTGAAAGATTATTGAGTTCTACTAAGCAGTGAGAGAGAGAGAGAGAGAGAGAGATAAAAAACAAATGAACACTGGTACTGTAATTCACCTGCACTGGAGAGGTTTTCTTCTCTCAAACATGTAAGAAATGGCTACAGTAATATAAAAAAGCCCCCAAAGCTACGAATAGGATCCAAAACTGTCAATATAGGCATGGGGCTACCACAGAGATACAATGGACAGCATCTTGTGAGTTTAAATATCTAGCAATAAGAAGCACCAGAGTGGATGAAGTCAGCATGACTGAAAACTAAAGGAAAGAGCTGAAGTGGAACAGGATGACACAAGACAGTGCAACATTTGTTGCCACGATGGAGAAGGTAAGCTGGAGGCAGCAAATGCTGCCAAACATGGACAGATGCATACGCTCTTCTTTCCTATTCTCACATATTAGAATTCCCAGATGCCATATCCTAGTTGTCTAATAAAAGCCACCTTTTTAGAAAAAGCTGTTATGCCTCCCTGTAAAACACCTGCTGGTGGCATGCTGAACAAAAGCAGAGGTGCTGACATCTGAGACATAGTCTCAAAGTAACAGAGCAAAACCTTTCCCTTTTAAAAAAATGTAGTATCTAATACTTACAAGGTCCTAGAGAAATCCATGCAGTGGAACCGTAACACCATCTCATCAGAAAGCCACTCACAGAAAAGCAGTGGGATTTATCTCAACTAGCTCAGACTTCAAAATAGAGAGAGCAACAGCTGAGCTGATCACCCAGGGACTGCTTTGTAATTCAGGAAGAGAAGTAGGAATTTTTCAGGTGCAGTTCATCTGCCATATTTTAAATCTTTAAGTTGAAATGAATTAGTCGCTGACCTCTACTGACTGCATTAGCTGGGTCTCACCCACTATAAGGACAGAGTAACTTAGATGGAACCTTTCTAAATTTTCTTTAGACATTAAATACAAAAGGAGAGGTAAAAACATTTTTAGAGGTGATGGCTACAGAAGACAGGACCATATAACCATCTTATAAAATTATCTGGAGTACTACTATTTTCTTTCTTTTACTGAGCATGACGAAGTGACCTTCCAACACCAAACAATTTTGTAGTTGTCAACCACAAAACATGTCCTCAGTCCACACATGACAAGAGAAGGATCCATCTCATGTCTCCATTGCCACATAAAAATGAAGTCTCAGTCTAAACTAGAGACTAAACTAGCCATCTGTGCTCCTGATAAAGGCAAAGCACTCTCCCCTCCTGAGTAGACATCTATGGTAACGGCATGGATGATGTTAGGAGGATGCTTATGCCTACCCTTCATTTCTGTGAAGTTGCACTGCTGTTAAGACTCCAGCTGCACCTCCTCCCAGGGTTTTCGGTAAAACATCTGGGAGTGCTGAGGCCTTAAGTTCTACCTTGTTTCAACATCAACAGTGCAGTGAAATTGCCTTCAGCACACAGAAAGCTGCCGCTTCGTAGTTTTGCCCCAGAACTAAAAAGAAAGGAAAAAAAAAAAGAAAACCTGTATTTAATTTTTAGTTCTTTAATTAGACATTTCCAATAAATTAATTTGAGAAATACTCCTCACTCAAAGGTAATCTTATCAAGTTAAGCTTTCCAAATGCACCATTTCTACCATGAGATCAAGTGTTCACCTAAACATTTGGGAAGGACTGTCTCAGAGCAGCAGTCCAATCAAATGCAAAACCACACTGTTTTGTGTCCACAGAAGCTCAGTTTAGGGAAACACATGCATCTAACTTAACCATGAAAATATAATTAGTGAAAGAGCTCAATGCAGCAAAATCAAAGCAAATCCCACACCTCCTTGACAAAACCCATACTCTGTTCAAATACAGCTAGGGAGTTTCCAGGGCAGGGGGGCATCTGGCAAGTGATGGCAGGGGTTCCTGCCATCATCAGTACTTGTGTGTGAAAACAGATGCTTTGGGAAAAACACCAGGTATTCAGTGGAATGAACTTATAACAAATGCCAACATTCATCTGAGAAACTCTTTCTCTCTAACAAGAGATGGCAATACATGGGAGAGAATAAGGAGAGCCAGAATATTTGCTGACTACAAATCACCTGAAGGAATATGCACAACCAGGAGAGCGAAGAATGCTACTTAAGAAGGAAAACAAGAGAACAGCCTAGGAGAGGAAGAGAAGGTAGTCTTTTCTGTGGCCAGGATGGATTTATATTCACTGTCATGCGGTTACTTTGTACACAAGATGTATGCACAAGAGATGCTTATTAAAGGACAGTGCTAAGAGGGCCAGCACAGTGGAAATACTTTGCTGGTTGAAGAACCAAAAAGGTCAGTCCTCTGCTTCAAGATATCTTTGGCCTTTCTCAACTCAGTAACTTAACTTTGCTAGTGCAGTGGCATTTGGCAGTATACAATCATTTGGCTCTGGTTCACCAGAAAAATAATTTCCATTTGTCATAGAAGGTCTAAATACAAGTTTTCACAGGAACCTGCAACCTGAAACCTGAGCCAGCTAAGGTTACAGTAAAAGGAAAGACTGCTAGCGCAGTTCAAGAAAAACAGTCTCCTTTTCGAATCATCCTTCAGCTCTTTCAACTCCCTGTCATTACTTGTCTCTAAGTTAATCCAAGCGGCTAGATAAAACAGTGCTACTAGCTAGTGAACCCCAAATGATCCAGGAGACATTGCTCTATAATCTTAGAGGCCAGCATGTATTCTGCAGCTCTTCCAGGAAGTCTGGAGAAAGAGAACATAATTCTGCATGGAATGGGAAGTAGGACCTCAGTTCAATAAAGCAACTAAACACAGGCAGTTCTAAGCATGAAATTAAATTCATCTTTATTCAGAAATAAGTTTAAAAAACTCAAACATCTGCTACACTAAGCTCACCACTGAACTTCACTGTTGTCTTTGAAACTTGGAGATCTGCCTTCATTAAGCATCTGCCTACATGCTCTGCTGAATAAGGGTGTAGAGGGGAGGTTCTTCATCCACTGAAAACCGTGCATGTGCTAAGTGGTTTTCTGAGTCACAGCATACAAAGAAAAACCGTTTAAGGCCACCCATGAGCTGAAGTTGTCCAACCAAGCCTCCATGTCCTTCCAGAGCAACATAAGATATTAAAAAGGAGCAAAATAACATTTGAATCACAGGCTACAGCTTACTTCAAATAGAATTGTTTAATGGAATGACTTTTGAATTTCACATCCTTAAAGAGTTTTGCTCTTCATTCCCCATATCTCTGTACACCATATTCAGAATCTGGAAGGGGAGCAAGCCCTTCACAGCACTCCTGCCTTCATGTCTACCCTTTTCCTAGGTCTTCACACCAAACCCGTGACTAATTCTTCCCCACTCTTTCCAACCAATTCACATTACTATGAAGCCCCTCAGCAGCTCAAATGTGATTCACCTCACTCACTCACTTCAGAAGGCATTGCTTTAGGCTCCTATTAGGGAGGAAGGAAGAAGGAAGCACTATCAAGGAACAATCCATCACTTCTGCTTTAAAGATGCACTTTAGGATGAGATGACTTATACACTGGAGACAAAACACGCAGGGAATCCAGAGTAGCTCAAGTTTAAAAGTCACATTTGCCCAAATGAATGCCAATAGCTCAGCTACCTCTCCCAGGCAAACTCTTACCTACCTGAATAGTCTCTGCAAAGATCATTCACCCATCCATCATTACCACACTGACACTACACTTCAAGACCTCCCTTCACAGGTTCTGCTAATTCTAGCTCATCAAATGTGAGCTCCTAATCTTTGTTTTTCAGGTCTCTGCCAGCATGCTCCCACCTAAAAAATGTAAAAACCCATCTCCCATTCTAGATCGAGACTTTAATCAGCTAGTGATAGCTGCTCTCACTATCCATTGAATGTCAACAATGGTACCTCTATATCCTCCATAAAATGTTCCTTTGACCCAAGACTTCATGATAGTTCACTGCTGATTACCAGTGCCACCTCACTGGCTTATTCTTAATTTTCTTTCTCTCCATCCATTGCTTCTTCCTTAAACTGCTAACTTTTGTCTGAAGCTCACCTTTAGTATGTGAAAAGCACATATCACAGTGAAATTTAACCCCAAGACTGGAACAAGAGAAGGTCTACCAACAGTCTGTCACTACCTGAAGGGGAATTATAGGGGAGTCAGACTCTTCTCAGAAGCTGACAGCAAAAGGACAAGAGGCAGGCATCATTCTGAAGTTGCAGCAAGGGAAAATCTCACAGGACATAAAGAAAAAATTATGCACCATGACAACAGCTAAGCATTGGAAAAGAGGTTCAGAGACGTTGTGAAGAGAGGTTCAGAGATGTTGTGAAATCTCCATCTTTGCAGATTTTCACGGCTGAACTGGAAGAGGCCCTGAGTAACATGATCTGGTTTTGGAATTAGCCCTGCCTAGAGAAGGAGGCTGGACAAAACACCTCTAGCAGTCCCTTCCAGCATAAATTCTTTTTTAGTTCCTTGATTCTAGGACATATAGCCCTATGGTAAAAAGAATAATAGATCACATTTACTCCCAAACCCTTTCTATTGGCAATGCTGTAATTAACAGTTTACAGACTGTATCTTGAACAATAATCAGCAATCTAGAGGCTTTGAGGGTTTTTTTCACTCATGTTTCTAATATTTTGGACTCTGTTCACATAATCAGAATTAAAATATTATACCAAATACTATGAAAAGGTATTTTAAAATTATTTTTTTATTTAAAGATAGAATTTTCTTTTTAACTTTTTTTTTTCTGTCCAAAAGAGAGAAATACTTTAAGTCTGGCAAGAAAATTTTCATAAAAAGACACTTGTTTTAGGAAAGTAGGGGTTTGTTACACCTAGGAAGGTCTCTCAAGTTCAAGGTGGACTAAATAGCTGATCTCCCAGCAGACAGGGCATGAGGCAGGATGAGGAAAGATCCTTACTCCATCTGACTTGGAGCTCACCTAGCCAAAATCCTGTTATGTGCTCTGAGACATCATTCTTGCCAGCCAGAGGGATAACGCTGGCCTTCCTCTCTGCTTTGAAAGAATCAATCAACAACAGAAGGAGCAGACTGGTCCCTGGACATCTTCGCCCCCAGAACAAGGAAACAGCAGGAGCACAGCGCTCCTCTAAGTAGCCCTGGGGACTGGAACCGAGCAAGCAGAAAGGTTACGCCTGTAATGGTCACACTGCAAAGTACAGCCACTGGTGCTGGCTCACAGGCCACCTCTCTGCTTCTGCTGGCATGAGTCTCCTGAAACCCAAGCTATGTCTGGGCTGTGGGAGTCTGCTACTGCCACTCAAAGGGAATTGATACTTTAGTCCATGTACCGAGACGCCTGCTAGCAGAGCCTGCCTGGCAGCCCTGCAGGCAACCTGTTCGGACTCTTCAGCACACTTCCTTTTATTCACTTTCACCTTCTTTCCTCCTTCTTTTCCACTTGGAAAAGCCACCCCTGCTAGAGCACAGCACTCCAAAACCTAAGGCAGCGCAGAGATAACAGCACTCAGAAAGCCTCCCACATCCCAGGAACCTGGGTAACAGCAAGAGAGATTATCCCATAGCCCTCGGAGGCAGGTGGCTCCTTTCCAGTTCTCTGGCACTTCAGCTACTATTACCAGGGCAAGGGTTTAGCATTGCAGTGAGGACAGCTAATGTATTTTAATCTCCATCTGCATTGCTCACTATTTACTTTCCCGGCATGGCATACACAACCCAGAGTGGATAGTTATTCAGCCAGGATTACACAAAAGTTTACAGAGCTTTAATTAGTTTCACTTTCTTACAGCTCTTTTGAAGAAGTACTTTTCAGCTCTTGAAATACCAAATGGATTTTCTTTCTTATTTAGTGAAAACAAGCTGCATTTCTGTATAAACACATGCCATTTAATTGATCATTCCCAGAGAAGGACAGCTTCCAAGTTCTCCACCCATTTAGCTCCACAATAGAGCTGTCAATCTGGGGAACAAGACATGCATGGGCAGGAGCAGCACGCTCCCAGCACCTGACTCTCAACGTGGGCTCACTTGCACAGCAATGAGGTACTCAAGAGCCAGAGGTCAGGATAGAATGTCGAAACCCACCTCTGCGAACTGGCTTTCTCAGAATGCCCCTGTCACCACCACAGCACTTCCCAAACAGCACAGCCTTTGTCAAGATGATGCAGAGCCGGCAGAACTTCTGCTTGTGAGAGCCAATCCAAATGATCCCAGACACAGAGAACTGATCAGTACTTACAAAAGCATGACACGCTATATGTCAGAGCATTGCAGGAAGCATCTAACAATTATCCCCACACTGGCACCAGAAACTGGAACTGAAATTTTCATACATTTGGATATGATTGATGAAATTCAAGCAGCTGTTTATCTGAAGGACGGTACTTGTTAGCTGACTGATCACAATGGTAAATTACTAGTTTCTGTTTGTCTTCTCTTGTGATAAGGGCCACAGCAAAATTTATCAAACTTTTCAGAGACAAAAAATAGAATGCATGAAGCTTGCTACCCAACACTTACCAGCTCAAATCAAATACAGCTATTTTCAAATCTATTAAGATTAAAAAAAGGGTGAGCAGTAAAAGAAAGTAATTCTGTATAAAGAAATAGTTTGTTAAAGCAAGCCAGCAGGAAGTGTTTAGTTGTCAAAGCTGGTTGTTACGAATAGAAAGATAAGGAGGCAAAGACAATATTTATGCAGTACTTTGATACATGTCATTGCATATCTACAGGAGGCAAGGAGGTGCCTTGTGGCTCGCTGGACAGCTCCAGCTTTACATCCAAGAATTAATGTTTGCACTTTAAGAGAGAACAGACTACATTTGGGATTAAAACTGGTGTAGGTTAAAAGAAAGAAGGATATGTACATTATCAAGATTTGATCTATCTGTTTCAATTTATAGACACAGACTGGAAAAGTAAATTCCTGCAAAAATGTAATTTACTGGATAAAATTTTAATCTAAAGTAAACCAGCTTTTCCCCAAAGCCTCCTTGTTGGATTTGCAAGTGCTGCAAACTTGAAAGTAACATCAACTAAAAAGGATCAGATTCAGCAGCACGCATAGCCTGTTTTTACTACCCCTATTTGCTCACCTCCCCCCCTTCCCAAAAAATAAAATCTGCAGAACTATTAAAAAAATCCAGAAATGTGCAAATGTTTGTTCTAATATAGTATTTTTAAAATATTTGGTTTAATAATATATAGGGCAAAATGAAAATTAAAAAAAAGCAGAAACACACTTCCTTAAAAAGTTGGTATCATTCACTACCCTGGTTTTCTCATTGTGAATCTCTCAGATCATCACACCACCAGCAGGATCCCACAGTAATCTCTAACACAAAGAAAGCTGATCGCTCAATTCAAAGCAATGAAGAGTTTGCCTTAGAGGAAAATGCCTCCCTCAGGCACTCATTGAGAGCCCTAAGCAATGCGAGTACAGCATACCCCATCTAAGCTAATAAATCAAACAGTGCAAAAGTCTGGTTTAAGTACTTAATCATTTATACTGTTAAATTTTTAGAATGGTTCCTGGCCACATTTTTGCCCCAGGCAATCTCGCGGTATCTCAAACACTTCCCTCCCGGGAATGATCTGGGAGTTAGGCTGCACCATGGACCATTCTCAATGGGCAGTTTGCACACAGTCTCCCCATTTTAGAAGCTGAAGGAGCTTAACAGCAGGGGCACAAGCCACTCTCTGGCATTTGGCCTGAAGGCTGAAGAGCTGTCCTGGCAATCTTAATGTACTAGTAGAGATATAACCTGTGAGACTGAAACGAAGCAAGCATGCACCTGATAGTGCACACTCTGCAATGAGATCCCTGCACTGTCCTCCTCCACCAGCTTCAGCAGAGGCATGCGAGAAGCAGGGCAGGCACCATTGCTCTGCTTTGCAGTACGAAGGCCACAGAATTTAGAGGACTTAATCATTATTTCTCCTCCGCTCTTCACAGAACAATATGTAAGCAGATGCCTTATATGAACAAAAGCTAAAGACAGCTTTCTTTCTAGCTAAGGGCAGCTATGAGTATCACTGAAATGTTTTGTGGCAAAACTACCAGTTAGCCAACGTCAGCCGTTCTTCCTTGCATACAACTACCTCCTTCAAATATCCAGTAATTACCACAAGATGGCTACAGATTTAAACCCTGCCAACATACTACACCGGGAAAGGCTTCTCATGATGAAATGTTTATGCTGCATTAATTCACAGTAGGACTGAATTTTGGCAGTCTCAGACCAGGAATATTATTTAACTTGTCACCACTGGCTGATATATTCAAACTGCTCTGGCTGTTTTAACAGCTTCAGGAGAGCATATGAATTATAGCAAGCTTTGCTTTTGTTTTTGATGAATAATCCTCCCTCCTCCAAATTACGTGAACTCAGCAAGAACTGTATATCAAAATGTCAAAAGATTCATATGCCTTTGTTTTATCATTTGTTTTTCACATGCAAGTAAATGTATTTTCTAGTGTATTATATGTACAGAAACCCTCTAAGAGAACATAAATCTCAGAGCCTGCTGTGCAAGTCTTCACCCTTTTGCTGACCAGCCCTGTGAAATCTGACAGGTCATCTGCACCAGCATTTTCACATGGCAGATCTAATTCTGTACTAGAAAGTTGCCTCATTTCATAAGTGTTGCAAACCTGCAGCTCCCATAAGACACAATTGCTCAGCTGCTGGGAAAACTTAAGCTTCCTCAATCACGTAAAGGCCTGCTCCCATAAGCAGCTATGCCTTTTCTCAAATCCACTAATGTGAACAGAGCCATTGACTTCGAGTCAACTTTCAAGTACTTTCAAGTTAAACAGGAACTTAAGAGCTTTGGATTTGAGCCAAAGTTTTAAAACATTGCTCTTGAGTTTCTTGGTGCAAAGTTTCATCCAGCTGTAAAGCAGAGATACAGATTTACCAACAACATTCACAGATGAAAACACACCCCAAAAGAACAGTAAAAGCTCTGGTTTTGCTACAACTGGAGCAACAAGAGCTGTTCTATATACGAGGCTGAAGATTGTCTTCCAAAGCGTTACTTCCACATACCGCACAGGCATACACATAAGTCTCTATCAGATGCAAGCATGCGACATCCAAACAAGCTCTTCTATATAAGCACAGTCAGAATACACTCAAAGTACACATTTCTCTCAGACTCAATGCATTTTATGGAAACTTGACACTTTGATTCTTAATCTGTGCTACTTTTTTTTTCTTTTTTTTTAATTTCAATGCAGCTGTTTTGTTTTTACAGCAGCAATGTAACTACCAGAATTTACATAAATAATTCAAATGCAAAGTTACAGGGGAATGGGAAAACTGTCCATAGATTACATATACACAGGAAGCACATGACATTTTTTGATCAATTGAAAAAGAATTGGGTAGCTCTCAGTACCTGGGTACTTTTGATAACCTCACTGGCAAGAAGTCCCCCTCTCTAAACGTAAGATGAAATATTTTTATGGACCAAAAGAAATCAATAAGGGAAAACAGAGCCTGGAAGAGAAGAAGGACTAAGAAACAAAGATTAGGAAGAACGGGTTTGGAGTTGAAAACAGCAAGTGTGTAGACCCATGGCACCCTGATCCCATGTGCACTGATCTCTGACTGGGGAAAAAAGACATTGGCGGAGCTGAGAAAATATTGTCTCTCTTCTAAGAAAGCTACTGCAAAGCTTTTAAGATTAAATTGTTGCTTGCCTTTGGAGCCTGTTGCTTTTCCTGACCTGGCTTCCCTCTATCTTTCTTTGTAAATTAGACAGAGAGAAAAAAAAAAAAAGACAGAACATATGGAAATAGATTTTCTTTCTTTATCTAAGGAAATGTTAAAGGTGGGCCAATTACACTACAGTCCAGAAGGATCACTGCCATGTTTTAATTTTGCGGGAAGAGCCTTTACAAATTCTGCACAAGATCGACGTACCTCCTGCTTAACCTGTCACATTAGTTTTGCAAATATCACTTACCACACTTAAAACTATCGCTTAAAACAAACAAGCCACCAAAGAAGTCAGCCTGACTTAGGCGTGTGGGCTGGGAAAGCTGTTTTAACTCCAGTCTGACACAGGCCGAGCTTATCTCCACCTCATCCCAGCATCACCCAGCAGGAAGCCTGTGATGAAGAAGGACCACGAGGAAAAGCCTCCCTTACATTTGACTCCAGAGAAACTCAGAGCAAACACTTGGATGGACGCACGAGCTGAGCCCTGCCCTTCGCCACCCCTGTTTGCCGATCCCTGCGGTGAAAGAGCGACCGATGCTGAGCGCATGCTGCGAGGAGAGGCACCAGGGCGAGATGGTGGGGACCACGGGCACCAGCCAGGGCCACCCACTGGCAGGAAAACCCCTTTCCTCTGGGGCAGGCAGCTGCGACCCCGGTGGGGTCCCTGTGCTGGGCCTTTTCTGGCAAGGAAAGGGGTCAGGGACGTGACTTTCACAGAGAAGGGGGCAGCAAGAAGGGCCATGGTTCAGCCCAGGGACTCTGAGGGGACCCTGAGGCGAGCGGCCACGGGGAGAGGGTGCTTCAGCGCCTGGAGACGGGCGGGACCTGTGAGGGAGCGGGTAACGGTCCCCAAAAGGGGTCTCTCAGTGCCCGGGGACAGGCGGGACCTGTGAGGGAGCGGGTAATGGTCCCCAAACGGGGTCTCTCAGTGCCCGGGGACAGGCGGGACCTGCGAGGGAGCCGTCAAGCACCGCCCGGACGGGGTCTCCCAGAGCCCGGGAAAGGGGCGGCATCTGTGAGGGAGCGGGTAACGGCCACCGGGACGGATCCCTCAACACCCCCGGAGGCGGGCGGGACCTGTGAGGGACGGGGCACAGCCCCCGCTTTCCCTCACAGACCGAGTGGGTTCCCCGCGGTGGCGGGGCGTCCCCCGCCCTCCCTCCCTGCCCCCGCGCCATCCCTTTCCCCGGCCTCGGCACTTACGGGCAAGAGCAGGAGCGCGGCGGCCGCCGCCGCCGGGAGGCTGTGCTGCGGAGCCCGCCCCGCCATGTGGCCGGCGGGGCCGGGGTGGAGGTGGGGGGTGAGGGGGGTCTCCCCGGGGCTGGCGCTGCCCGCTCAGCCGGAGCCCCTGCGCTGCCCCGGCGCTGGCATCTCCCCCCGGTTGCTGCCCTTGACCCCTGCCCGCCCGCCGCCGAGGAGCCAGCCCCAGCGCCGCCGGCGCGTCCCAGGGCAAACCCCCGGGAGGGAGGGCGGGAGGGAGCCGGGCGGGGGAGCCAAGCCCGCCCTCCGCCCAGGATGCCTCGGGGATGGAGGCGGCTGGGGGCTCCCCGGGGGACCGCGACCCTCAAAGCCTCCAGGAGCAAGGGGGACCTTCCTCTCCCCCTCCACGGAACGCAAGAGGGGTTCCCCCCTCCACCAGGCACTGGGTGCAATAGGGATTTCACTGCCCACAGCCCTCCAGAAGCAATGGGGTAACCTACTCCCCGAGCACTAAGTGCAATGGAGATCCCTTTCCCCCAAGCACTGGGTGCAAGGGGGACGCTTTCCGCACAAGCCTCCAGAAATAACGGGGATCCTCCTCCGCTCCCCCCCCCCCCCCCAGATATATGGGGAATTTCTCTACCTCAGAGTTTCCAGGAACAAGAGGATTCTCCCTGCCCAGGCCCTAGGTGCAATGTGTACCCCTTTCCAAAATTAGGTGCAATGCAGACACCCCCCCCCCCAATCCTTCAGGAGCAATAAGAATCCCTTCACCACCACCCTCTCCCACCAGGCATTAGGTGCAATGTTAACGCCATTACCCATAAATATTCAGGAGCAATGGGTTTCCCCCACTGCCCAAGCACAAAGTGTATTGTGGACCCCCTACAAGCCTTGAGAAGGGAGGGGGAATCCTCCCTGACACCGTGTGTGCAGTGAGAACCACCTGCCAATTCTTCAGGAGTAAGGGGACATCCACCCAGCCCTAGATGCAATGTTACTAGATGCAATGAGGACCTCCACCTCCAAGATAATGAGGAGCAATTCTCCAGGCTTGCTGGGTACCCCAGGGGCAAAAGAGTTCCAGCCTATTGGTCACCAAATTCACCAGCGCACCTTCCCCCAAATCTGCAAGCCTGTGGAGCATCCCCTGTGCTATTCCCCAGCTGCAATGGGAAGCCTTTTCTTCCCCAGCACCAAGCCTTGTAAGACTCCCCAACGGCATGTCTCAGCTGGGAATGTACATCCTCCTAGCCAGGCAGCCCAAAAGCAGCCTGTGTGGCTGTTTCTTGTGCACTTGGTCTCTGAAACAAGAGACATTTGTCCTGCTCTTCCCATCTACGGATACTTGCCAGACTGGACCCCTATGCAAGCAAAGGCAAAACAAGGTCACCCCATATCTTCATGCCATATGCACACTGACACACTTGCCCAGGGGGCTCCTGGCCCTCTGCTCTATTGCCCTAGGGTGGCTGTTGGTGCTAAAGGAATTGGAGTCTTACAGATTTGGAAGCCCAATCCTTTTGGGGCCCATAAGTTCCTGGGCCTAACAGAGACTAATTACTCCCTGCCTTCTGCATCCAGCTAGGCCTCTCCATACAATGGATGCATTTGTGGTATTGTTAGAGTGTGGGCATCAGGCCAAGCCCTGGTCTTCCCAGTGCCAGCAATGAGCCTAATAAGATTTTTTTCTCCTCTGCACCATTCCATCTTTCCAGAGAACAGCCAGCTGTGTTGTGAATCACAGTCAGTACCTGCCCACAGCTGCAGCTGGCACTGTCCCCAAAAGCCCAGCCGTGTCCTGAGGCACACAAGCCTCAGTCACAATTCTGGAGTAGGAGCAGATATGACCTGCTCCTTTCCAGCCCAGCTGCTGGATTTCCGCATGGAGCAGTGTCATACACTGCCCATCACCTCTGATGGGCAAAGCCTGCCCTAGTCACCTGTTGCAATGGTCTCCTTTCAGGGAGATGGTGCCTTTTCCTCCCTGAGACACTGCCTTTCGACCACCCTCCTCGGCTTTTTTTTAAATCAAAATCAATTGGCATAAAGGTCATGGTGGCACAGAGGAAAGAGTCCCAACAAATTCTCAGAGTTTGCAAAAGCTTAGCAAGCCTTACTTAGAAGCAGACCTACTTGAACGTCTTTCTTTGGGGCCTTGCTGAATTATTTTGCCTTTTGTCATTTGCTCAGAAAGCCGTAAAACAACAGCTTCCCACCCTCTCTAAAACACATACAAGGAGGTTTACAACCCTAATCCCACGCAGGAATCCCACTTAATACAGCGTGAATATCACAGCAAGGAGACGGGCACTTATATACACTAGTAGACCTGGAATCTTCCTAACACACCAGCAAAAGTTTTCAAAAAGCAGCATTATTTTCTCTTTTCCTCCAGTTATTCAACAGTTTGAATGCATTTAAATATTTAAGCTTGCCTAGTTTTTCCTCCCCTGTCAGTTGCACACCAACATTTGTTTCCTTTCATTATTAAAAGAAAACAAAACCATAACCCAAAGTTGCATTCTTCCAATTAATATGAATGCTTTCATGAAAATGCAAAAGGAGGAATAAATCCAGCACCATTTTTTATTGCATTTAAACATCCACCTCCAGGACTGGAAACTCACGCAACAGGATTACGTGAACTTATGAGAATTGGTAAAGGAAGCCTGAAGCTGCATGTGCACAGACATAGGTCAACTGCCCTGAAACCAGAAAGGTTTTCCAGCATGCCTCTCCATGGCTTTCTGTTATGATTGATCTGTGTTTATTGCGCTGTCCAGAGCCAGAGCCTCATAATGTTAAATGCTGTATTGAAACAGAACAAAACATCCCCAAATTGTGACTATCTAAGGATTAAACAAATCATTCCCTTGGTCTCGTTTCCAGGGCTTTTCCTCTTATAGCTGATTGCAAAGTCCAACCAAAGCTTTTCGTTGACTGCGTTGCTTATAAGGTCACTCCCCTTCAGATCCCCTTGTGTTCTTTAAAGGGCTGAGCTCATGTTGCAGCTTTTTCTTCAGTCATGGTGCGCCTGGGGACTCTTCTCTCAGTCTTCTCCTTTTACAAAACTTTAAGGATTATTCATCATACTGTCTGGCTTTATGGGTGAAATTGGTCAGAGTTAAAATGGAGACAGAGACACATACACAGAAATACATACACACTCATGCATGTGGATATGGCATATGAAACATAAACCTTGTTCTTTTAGGAAACAAAGACCCATGAGATCAATATGCAGAGATTCAGGAATGCAGGAGAAGAACGTGACAATTCTGATCAGCTGAATGGAGAGAGTCTCCATATGGGATCATGGCATGGATCCAATTGTTCAGTTCTTGCCCAAATGACTTTCAGATATTGCTTGCAACCATGCCCATACAAGGATGATTCCCCCTTGCTTGTTTGGTGGTGGTTTTTTTTTTTTTCTTTTTAAAGCTCCTGAAACAACTTAGTCATATCTTCAACTCTAAGCCTGCAAGTATTCCGACTTCTCTCAGTGGTGAAACCGTACAGAAGGCATCCTCACTGGAGGAAGGGCATGGCCAGCTCTTGGTGTAACATCTAACACAGTAAGGACCTTGCCGTGTCTGGAACCTTGAGGAGTTTCTACAATACAACTAAGTAACTTGATAAAGAGTTTTAATAATAAGCACAAACATCACACAAGACATAAGTACACAAAGGGTGGAATCGGACAGAAACAGGTGCCAACTTTGTCTCTCTGAAATACTGGATGACCTTTCAGAGGGATGCGATGTGTTTCAGAGTAAAAGGAACCAACAGAAAGTATCAAATATGTCCTTCCAGGTGAGATACAGAGCCCTCTTATGGATATGTTACCAGCAGAGCGATGGCAGGGATGACACGATTGGAGTGCTTATCTGAGAAGTGGGACACTGTGGGTCTTAAGCAATAGGTCAGTTTATTGGGGCTGAGCTCCAGCTGCTGCATCTGTCCTATGAGTATCTTGAATGAGCACACTCTGTATCTCCTCTTGAAGTTGAGCCTGGACTGAAAAAGCTCTGGCATCAAGAAGAGATGAGTATGTGGTGATCACAGACATCTGGTTGGATGCAGAGTGGTGCTTGCACTTTTTGCTAGACCTTCAGTGGATCAAAACATCCCAAGAGCCTGGGTTCAGCTGCTGACCCTAGCCTCAACCTCTATCTAGGTTCTCTCTATACTCAGTGCAAAATGCAGGTTTTACTCCTATTGTCAGCAATCAAATGATGCAATCATTTGCAATAAGGCTTTTGGGGACGGTGGACAGACTGGGTCCCCATTCAGGACCTCAGATAGGTTTTAGGTCTCTTGTGCAGGATCTGAGTGGATCCATTTTTAAGTACGTATTGGATGTTTTATTCATCCCCTAAATTAATAAAGTTAAACTCCTTCCAGAGATGTTGTGACAGCTCAGAACAGCTACAAATCTCTGAAAGTGTTGTACTGCCCTGTCTCCTTTTGACTGCATCAGTTTCAGCTCTGTTTCAAAGAGGCAAGTGAATTGATCTAGGTATGCCAGATCTGAAAAAGGTCAGGCTGGGAAAAAGAATGGGAGGAGTCTCCCCTGCTTCTTACAAAATGAGTGAATGCCATAGGGAAAAGAGCACATGATGACATTTGAAACCAGAATAATGTCTGCAAGGTTGGAAAGTTAGCTGGAGGGCTCTTATTAATAATGAATGTAATGATTTCCTGAAATAATGGTGGGCAGAGTTGGTAACGAGCACAGCTCAGTGTAACAGAATTCACTCTGACAAAGTAAAGGCATTTAGTTTCTTCCCCTTCAGCAAGCTAGTACTTGCAATTACACTTGAGTGAGGAATCTAAGTAGGATGGAGGAGAAAATGGTGATATTTAAAGAAAGTTCCATTGTTTGAAATGGCTCCTAATAGTGAGTCTCTGGGGTGTAGTATAAACCTTGGGACTGGGGGGAGAGGAGGAAAATGAGGTGGAAGCATCATCACCCCTTTGGCATAAAATAGATTTTTCTGACTTTCTGTACCGTGGAACTCATGTGGACACAGTATTCTCATGGAATAACACAGGGCTTTTCCTTGTGGCAGTACCCCCAGCTTAGTGTTTTGCACATCTTATTGCCAAGGCAATGCAATCAGCTCATCGCTTCCCTAGAGTCCCACAAACCTAAGGTAGCACCAAGCCCATATGGGCTGGGCGAATTGTTCTGGTGGCTGCAGGCACTGCCAGATGCTCCTCTTTCCCGAGCTGGCTGGGGGAGAGCAAAGCTGCCACATCAGGAGATGCCGATCTGGGTGCCTTGCAGTCAGACTTTCAGGTGCCTTGCTCCAGCTGACAGGCAGGCTGTGAAGAACAACTGGCAGCCTGGACACCATTGCTCTGAGGGGGTCCCGAAGTTCCCTGACAAAGCAGTTTCAGAGACAAATTTCCTGTTCAAACCAGCAGGCATGGAGCCTCCTCTCAGCCCAGGACCCTCTCCAAGGGAAAACAAAGGCAATACATCCCAGCAACTCAAGTATCTCACCCTGGGGCAAGGGGAGGGAGAAGATCCTATCACAAACCACAGTTGTCATTAAATCATTGCTGTTACTAGTGCTGTTCTGTCCTTGTCCTCTGGAAGGGGCTGTAGACATCAGTGCCTGGCAGACATCTCATGCAAAAATCTAGGGGTATTGACTGCAGGACAACACTTTTTCCTTCACCTTTCTCTAGGTGAAAAAGTACCTAGGTCAATGCACTCCCAGCTGGTCCATATCATATGTGATGGGAAGGTAGTTTGACCTGTCAGGAAGGGCTTAAAAAGATAGTCAGACCAGTATCTACTGCAGAGAGATGATTACAAGGACAGGGCAAACATGGAGTGATACTACCATCATCCAGAGATCTGTGACATGTACTTATTGATACAGCTATCTTTGTATTTCATATCTCAAGGTGTCTTCCTTCCATGGTTTCCTTGGTTATCCAGGAAATTATTCCTGTGCTTCACTGGAAGGATAAGCTACTCCTTTTTGCATGGATCACATGAAGGAGAAAGAGGAACTACTGATTACACAAATGACAATACAGATCCCAGTTGAGGAAATCCTTACTTGCACTTACTTTGACCCATCCATACTTATCTAAGCACTGAGACCTCTATAAACCTGTGCCACGGTTGGAATTACTTCAGTGGGACTTTAAAGTGTGGTTAAATGGATTATCAGGAAATGTTTCCCTTTACAAAAAGGGCGGGGAGGAAAATGTGTCATGAGAGTAAGTACCTAATTTGGCTTCAGAAGTTCAAGCCATGCTGATACCCTCTAAGTAGATCTGACATTTTGGTGGGTCGTCGGCACAACTTGATTATTTCCAAATAACTTTCAAGTTACTTCTGTGGAAGTAAATCTTGGATTTTCAAATAATAGACAGGAACGTCTTATTCAGCCTCTCTCTTTCACTACTTTATCAGACATATATTCTGCATTTTGCATTTAGATTGCAGTGTTAACCTATATTTTACCACACTGATGCTGAAAGTGATCTGGCATTAGACAATCAAATGAAGATTGACACCCACACTTTCTGCATCCAACTTTAATCCATTGATTATGCTTAAATCTGACTCATCTTTTTTCTGTTGTAGTCCTTTCTGCGGGATGTAGTTTTCAGTGCTGTTTCCTAAATTTTATGTTTGTTTTCCCACTTCACAGGCAATGTCTTCAAACAATGCCCATTCTCCAAGGTGTGATATTTTTATATCAGCAGTCTTAAAGAAAAATAAATAACAAAGCTTGAGGTCCAAATCCCCAATCCTTTTAACTTGAAATAATGTTATAGTTTACTGTTCAGGCCTCAATAGGAAGAGCTCTTATTACAATACTTTTGGGAACATACAGCATATAAGTGAGAGACTTACTGGTTTGCAAAGAGATTCATAAAACTCTTACTCCTCTCCTCATTTTTTCCTTTCTCTTTGAATCCTTCTGATTCAATTAATCTGTCTAGATTTTTGTTTTCTGCAACATATGTAATTGGCTCAAATAACTTGTTCATCTCTAGCTTTCAATATCACCTTTCATGCTATAGTAACTTTCATTCTGAACTGAGGCTCGGACAGCCAATCAGGTCCTGCAGTTTAAATGGGTTACTATGGTCAGGACTTCCCTCATGGACTGAGAAAAATAAATGCAGGTGTCTCCATATTTTAATGCTGAGCTCATATCATAGTCAGTGGAGATCTAGTGAACCCAATGAAACCTAAGAAGTACTTTTCTGTCTAACAGAGATAGCTCTTTGGGGCTCACTGTCTATGCTCCACTGGCTGGATGGAGTAGATCTATAATGGGTGAGGCACCTAGCTCTCATGGAGACATCTAAATACAGCGTGTCTTATTTGTACTGAATCCTGCACTGCATGTCAGCTGAACCATGTTTTCACAGTTTGCATATTCCCAGCCCATCACAAGTCTCAGGGAAACAGAGAAGTTAAGATGCTTAGCCTCTGCTGTGGATTGAGTGTATGCACATGGCAGGTGACTGCAGCCAGAACATGGTAATTCAATTAGGTCTTCACTGATTTCCCTACATTTCAGTCTGTCATTTCTCAAAAGCTTCATCATTGCCTTTGAAAGCTTCCTTGCTGAAGTGCAGTTTCACCAGATGAAGTTTTGAGAGGATCCTTCCCTTGAGCAGGCTGCTCTGAATTCTTTGAGGTTTCAATTATTTTAGTAGCTGAGTTGTCAGCAATTTCTGGCCCCAGAACTGCCAAGTCACTTTGGGATTTCCTTGTGGGGGGTTATCACATCACTACACTCAGCATGTCAGGAATTTCCTTGGAAAAACCTTTTGCCAATGCAATGTCTGTTTTATTTCTTGCCATCATCTGACAACACTGCTCATTTAGCTTTTGTAGTGAAATATTTGAAAATCACTTCTTTTTTTCTTTTTCCCCAAGAATTGTTGCAAGCTCTCTGGGAGTTCACAGCACAGCAAACAAACAAACAAGCAAAAAATGTTCATGATATTTCTTCAAATAGTTGCCTGACACTGTCAGCTTTAGTGGAGGAACCTCTAAAATTTGACTCAGCAGTTGGCAGGTAAATGAATCAGAAGCAGTTTTACAAATATTTGTCTGTCAGCCACAGCAATAATACTCCAATTTTACACTTTGTAGCCATGTGGATTTCAGTGAAGTAATACTGGGGGTACACATGGGAGAACCAGGCTTAGAGAGTGGAAGAAGGCATAAAATGGGGATTTTCTACATCCACTTGCCTAGAATTCAGCTGTCAACATAATTTATTTCTTTTCATCTCTATCCTAATAGTGCTGTGTCATCCCTGAAGAAAAGCATCGCTCTTTTCCCAGGAATAACTGCCTTCTATTTTAGATTGTGCTTGCTGCATTTTTTCCTTTCTGGGTGCCTAAAGTTAGCCACTTGAAGCCATATTGGTCACGTAAGCATATGTATCCATGCAGAAAAAATTAGAATTGGGAATCCCTGTGTGTTAGGACTCTTAGATTGGACACATAGGTATAAAACTTATCCTGAAGTTATTGAATACGACCGTCGAGTTTGCTTTCACAAGATTTGCATTGGTATATAAATTGCTTGCAAAAATCTTACTGCCAAGCAACTGATAGTCAAACAAATTATTTATCTTCTGTTAGGAAAGAGAAACAAGGGACTTGCACATAATGTTTTTTTCCTTTTACTTCTTGCCCTTCAATCACCTCAGTTTTGCTAGTTACTAGAGTCAGCAGCGGTACAATACTCCATTTGGTAAGCAATAGGTCTAGAAATTATGCTGATAAATAGAAATAAATGCAAGCAGACAGACTGCATACTAAGCAGAGTTTCCTGTTAATATTTCAGTCTCTGAGCAAGACATTCATAAAATGTCCAGTGTAGGACACTGAAATTTTAAAAAAGTGCGTAGGAAATGAGACATCGGTTCCTAGGAAATTTTCTGGCTTGACAAACTGCCATTATAGGTAGGACTGGGCCGAATAAAAGTTGTTATTTATAATGTACCTACAGATGATCTGGTTTATCCACTCTCCATTTATAGTCAGTGGATATCTAATCAATACAGTCACAGAAGTCCAGCCTCAGTTCACAACACCCTAAATGCAATGTCTACAGTCAGGCTGTTGACTCACATCCCAGTTCTGACCGTTTCTTCCCTTGACTACGAAAGGAGCTGAGAGCAGTGAGTTCAGATGGGAACAGCTGCATTGTAGATAGCTGAAGTCAGATGAGATGAATCCCATCCAATCTTTCATGAGAGAAGAAATTACACTGCAAATTTTATTACTTGCCATATACTTAGCTGTTCTTCCTTGCCACAGTTTTATGACAGTTTACAGTGACTGAAGATCTGGTCCAACATGCTTAAATCCTTACTGAGGAGCATCATCTTCAGGCATGAGAGCATTTGATTTCTGACACCCATCCTGTTCACAGCAATTAATTAGTGCCACCTTTGGCAATACTTGCGTATAATGAACATCTGTCTCCCAGAATCTGAATAAAAGCTGCATGCGTTGCCTTATTGTATATGAGAGCTCTTACAGGCAGGAGAGCTGTAGGACCTTTTAGTCATTCATGTTAATTTGGTCCTAAGTATTGCAGCAATCAGCTACAGCAGTTTCAAACTTGATAGCTTGGGGTATGAAATTTTACAGAGTAATGCTTCATGCACTCAGTCAGTATCTAATTAAAATACATGCTGGCAGGCTTACTGTGGCTCAGCCAAGATTGCTTGTGCTCATTTCCTTTAGCCCTTCTGACGATCAGTCGTAATCCCTTTCCACAGGAGTTCTTTGCATCAGATGTCTTTAGATCCAACAGTCTTCATTTTCACTAAGAGTCATTTTGGGAGGTTCACAACTTATTTTATAAAGAAATAATGGCCTTACTTATGCTACCTTAGATTAGGATGGTTGAACTTTTTTCAGGCTAGA
Source organism: Harpia harpyja (assembly GCF_026419915.1). Classification (NCBI taxonomy): domain Eukaryota; kingdom Metazoa; phylum Chordata; class Aves; order Accipitriformes; family Accipitridae; genus Harpia; species Harpia harpyja. Next base: position 104,447,589 of record NC_068940.1, read on the forward strand.
TAACATATGTCAGTATTGAAACCACTGACCTGAAGGGTTAGATGAAGTTAGCAGTGGATCCTCCATAGTCCTCCAAAGGATAAAGCTGTGTACATTATCAATAAAAAAGATTTGGCTTTTGGGGTCCACATACTTCGTTACTAGCTCTACCCTGATGTTTCCATGCACAGTGCAGAAAAGGTGACAAAGTGGGTGGATGCAGCCTGTAGATTACCAAGGGAAACATCTCATAAAAATGCAAAGGCATTCCTGTAAAATTCCACCACTTTATTCATCTCAGCAGAGATGAAGCTATCCAAGCACTTCCAGAAATGTCCTTCCAGCTCTTTAAGGGAAAGATTTTTATGCTGGTTGCTCACTACTTTGTATTTCTTAACCATCTTTTCATCCATCTAGTCTCCTAATTCTCTAATCCAGCCAGTATTGAGCTGCTGTCTCAACTGAAAACTATCCTTTGCACAGCAGTGTTTTTTTCTAGACAATTTGTAGGGAAAAACTGAGCCATCCAAGCCCTAGCTTCCTCTAGCATGTCTGGGCTCTGCAGATGTCAAGCTGAAAAGCTGTGGAACATAAGCAAATGGTGATCACTCTCTCCACAACCACTTTTTACCTTCCCTGATCCTCTTACCTGTCCTCTGTAAAGTTACCAATGGGCTCAGATTTGGGTCCTTGGGCTTTCAGCATCACATCCCAGACCTCCATCACAGGAGCTAAAGGGGCTGCCATGTTGGTAAGTAATAACAAAAAGCAGTTGTCTCACCAGATGCCTGAAACTAGGATTACAAACACAATTGGAAAATGTGTTGTCTATAAGAAAAAGGGCATAGCATTCAATGATTACGAGCAAATGATACATCAGAGCACAACACCACACTGGTTGGTACTGGAAATCATTCAGCAGGACTTGTTGCTTGCCCAGAGACCCATCCATTTCCCTTTGCGCTGCCTTTACTTTCACCTTTTCCAGAACTGTCATTCTCTACCACTTTCTTACTGTAAGAAAGACAATGATCTTCTCAAAGTGGAGTACTGAGTTGTAACATGTTCCTATCAATGACATTCTCCAGCCGTTTTTTGAAAAAAAAAAAAAAAAAGAAACCAAACAAACCTGGAAGAACATAATGTACCACACTATCTGGCAATGGAAAGGGAACCCTGGCCTTGTTTATTCTAAGAGGAGAATTAAATGTATTCAGGTTTTCATCTTCCCACCGTGAAGTATGAGGGTAAAGAGCTAGCTCTACTGCCAAAACCTTCATAAAAGGAAGGGTTTCCTTTAAAGTCATGCTGAAGTATCTGTGAAAGTAGCTAATTCTACTATTAAGATATGAAAGAATGAGTTATGAGAGCAGAAAAGGGATGCATCATTTCATGCTTATTTATCAGAGAATTGGTAATAATGAATTTCTTTTTGCTCAGAAATTGAGTTCCTTGGGTATTGGCTGTTTGTCAATAAATGCTGCATTACACACTGAGGTATGAAAAGGAAAGGAAAAGATTATTGTCAGGGCTAATGCAATTTACACTCTAATGAAAACAGAGGGAGAGAGATTGAGCTAAAGGCACCTGCAGTTGAAATGCTTAAGGGTGTGTAATTTCTGTCTTGTTTTCTTCTTTTTTAGGTGGAAAGCAAGCAAGACACTCTTTTTCCAGATAAGCTGATGAGAGCAATTGACTGAATCTAGAGCTTCTTCTCAGAAAAAATAAGTTCTAGTCTGTGAAAGACTGAAATTTTATGTATAAAATAGTTCAACTTCTCTTTGACTGCAGGGACAGATACAGAAGGTGTTTGACAGACTTAACAAAGGCTTTATTCATTCTCATTTGAAATCTTTGAAACAGCTGGGTGAAGCATGCAAGGACTGACAGAGTAATATTCTCCAAGTACCTGTGACTGTCAATAATACTGGCCGAATGACAGGCAGACCTCACAGACCTTTCTTTCAATCCACATGAAAAAATGCAGGATGATGGTGATACATACAAATACAAACATGTCCTGAAAACAGTGGTTCCTGCATACCATCCTGTGAATCAGTGACAGGTATGACGATAAAATGCAGCTGGACTGCAAAATCACATCATCCTTGTAAGGCTTGACTTAAAATTTAGATATAAGTGCATGTGCTCCACAAGTTTTGCAGTGACCTACTGAACATCAAAATATTTCATAAAAATTAAAAATCTAGAAATTTCCATATATGGAGGCAGAAAGCAAGCAGCAGTAATGAATGAAACCAACATTGTCTTGTACCATGCCAGCACATCTCTTCTGATCCAAATTGGAAAGAACTCCAATGTATTCTACTTTATTTAAGAAAAAGGGATTGAAAGAGTTCCTGTCAGTGCCACAGGGAACTAATCTATTTAAAAACTAAGCTTGGGGATTTTCTTTACCTCACTGGACAAGTCCCTGAGCCTGACTTTGAAGTCAGCCCTGCTTTGAGCAGCAGTTAGTCTAGACATCTCCAGAGACTTCTTCCAACTCACGTTTTTCTACGATTCTGTATTTCATTGCCATTTATTTTACATGTAGAGGCAACATTTTTCCTTTGGGAAAAATCTTTGCAGAACTCCTGAGGGGGCTTAGTTTAGTTATCAGTAGATTGTGGTCATTGTCAGCTTATGCTCTACCTATGTGATTTACACTAGGAGCCAGATGTTGTTCACATCCTGCTCCTCAAATACCTGGACTTGATTTCTACATACTTCCCTGCCAAGGGTGTTATCAACCAAATGGAGTCAGGAGAAAGCTGAGTGAGTCAACAGTCTGATCTGGCTCATGAGTAAAATTGTGGAGAAGATAAACAAAGCTCACAGGACCACAGAGTGAAACACAGACAAAAATAGCTTTACTAAAGGAAAGGAAAAGGCATTTATGGCACAGGGAGTTTCCCACAGCTGAGTGACTCTCCACAGAGCACTGCCTGCTTTAGAGGATTTATCCCCTTTTCTGGCAAGAGGACCATACTTGCCATATAAATAATTTCTGCAGCAGAGGGAAACAAAACCCAACTGATCCCTTGACCCCTCTATCCAGAGGAATCACGTTCCTCTACCTTAAGCAGCAATCAGGATTAAAACAAAGACAGCAGGCTTTAGTCTAGTGAGCCCAGTGGGGAAGTCCTTTACAGAATAAGACTCTAGGTTACAGAAGTAAAGTTTAAAAACAAGAAAAGGCAACTGTAATATGCCTGACATCTGCCTCTTGTTAATCTGCCATCATCAGCAGATGAGCCATCTCAGCAGTACCTCTCCCCTGTGGTGCTGTCTTCAAGAAGGGCTCATTTTTGACAGCATGTCTCCTCAGTGATATCCAAGGGGACTCAGAGCAAGATTTGGGAATGCCCATTTCTCCTTCCTCTGTTCAGTAAAGGAGACTCACCATGCTAAGCCTATGACGGGCGATTGTCAGAATGCAAACAGCAGATTGTCTCAAATTTGCCAAGCATTAGGATATAATACTCTGCATTCTCACACTATGCCAGTCTTTCTGTGTAGGAAGCCCATTGATTTTCAGCCTCCTCTAACCTCTCTCTTTCCATACTGCAAGACTTACACCATGAGGCTTTCCAGGCTGTGTAGTTCCCACAATATTCAGAAACTAACCAAGTATCAGATATCTTGATTCTCAGATTCAGGAAAAAAAAACCAAAACATAAAATGGAGGAAAGACTGCCCTGGTCTACTGGCTAGCATAAGGGCATGAGAGCTAGGAATTCAAATCACAGGTTTCACTGTTGACATGTTGTGTTTTAAATCAAGTCATCTCTTCTTTGCTTTCCCTACCTGTAAAGTTGGAAAGACCCAGGATGTTTTTGTGGTTACCATAAAATGCAGCATCAGTATGCAAAACATGGAGCACATTGTGTTTATATCAACAAGAAATATTTTTGTGGTTGGATGGCAGGCAGAAACCTCCCCTCCACTGCATGGTGGGTGCACTGATTACTGAGCTTATTGGAAGTGAACTAAAGGCAACTCTTTATGTGTCTCAACTACGTAATAATTTAATGCTGAAAGCACAGGATGCTGGCTCCTAACTTCATCTGACCTGTGGATAGCACTATGAAACAAGAAGAGCCGTAGGGACAGCTTCTTGCTTTTCTCTTTCTTTCAGCCTCGGTTTTGAATTTGCCGTTTCCTGTACTCTTATCGCCAATATGTTACAATAACCAGTATGAGTCAGGACCACTGGCGTAAGGCTGCCAGGATTAATATAACCAAGTAATCCAATCTTAATGAGGTTTAAAAAGGAGCTTGACAGTAGTTCAAAAGCACTTATTAGATGTATGGCTTGTCTGTGATTACTGAAGCATGCAAAGAATGTTATTAATAGGTCTGCAGTCAGGTGAATAGGCTGCAGTCTTTGGATTAATTTCGTGTAGCAACAGGCAGTGGTGTTTTAAGTAAGTGGAAACTTCAATGACAAACATGTTGATAAACTTTCCAAGAGCTTGAGGAAACACAGCAATGGAAAATGGATAAGGATAAATGTGTTGAGTAAACATTTGTATCTCAGATTCATCCTTCAAGCACATCTGCTCCACTTACTTCAATTTCACAAACCTTCACAGGTAAACACACGCTCTCTTTCCAGAACTGAAGTCTGAAATTATGTACCTGGCTCCTCAACTGTGAGAAGGCATAAATGATTATGAAAAAAAATTGACTACAATGAACAGAAAATGCAGATGCCACTGACTCCTGGACAGGTCTGTGTGAGCACAGCAGTGATCCCCAGGTTAAAGGAGGAGTAGCCTCCTTGAAATTGCAGTGTTGTAAAAGCACCATAGGCTATATAACTGCATAACGATAGCTGTGCCTAGTCAAAACAAAGGACTGTCTAGCTCCATTTCATGGGCTAGGACTGTATGACTACCATGAAAATGGGACAGGCAGATAATACTTTCCTGGAGTATTTACCCAGCCTCTTGCAATTTCTGTCCCAGCAATTTCCTAGGTCAGGGGTATGTCTTTACATTTAAAAACTATTAACAGCTTTTTTAAAAATAACTTTTCTATGAATTGTCTATTCCACATACATTCCATTTTCCATATTTTTTTTTATATATGTCCATTATTTTGCACCCATGTATACTCTTACCTTTCACAACATGCTGTGTCAAGGAGTTTCACAGTTCATGTAGTGTGAAGAATCATTTTCTACCATTGGTTTTGAGATTGACCCGTGGTAGTTTTGTTTTACAACTCTTAGTTCTTGAATTGAAAGAAACAGTAAACAAATGTCCTCTGATCACCTTCTGCAGGCTCCAAATCTTTCAGAAACCATGGTGTTTGCAACAGAATACTATTGTGAAACGAAAATAAGATAACATAGCAAATAACCACTTTTTTTGTATTTACCATGCACATTTGTAGTCCACTGGCTAACAATCTCTCCTGTCCTTCTTTGATAGTTCAAGGTCCAAGATCAATAATTTTACTAGTTTCAGAATTGAGGACATAATGATTCCCAGGCTCATGCATTTAAGTAAAAAGTTCAATGTCTAAAGACAGGTTGTCAGTACAAGCAATAGTGCAAACAAGCAGTCATTTTATAGAGGACAAAAAAGTACACGAGTGGGGTTTTTTTTAAATAATGAAAAAATACAGACCTTTGTGAGAACATCATCTGAAGCAGAAAAGAAATAATGTGCTATGGCTGGAGCAAGTCAGCTTTGCTGAAATTATTCTAGTTTCATACTAGTGCCAGTGAGATTACAGCTTCATAGTTTTAAAATGGCCTAAGTACTGAGCCAGGTCTTGCCATCGTTACATGGAAAAGGCGGTAATTCTCATCAGTCTCAGTTTAAAAGCTGAGTCCCTATCATCTCACTCATTTGTTTTCAAGAAATAAACGCCTTTAAGTAAGTGTACTTTTCACTAAGAGTAAATTCAGTCTGCTGAGCTTCTGAGCAGCTATTTAAATCTGGGGACTTAAGAGATTAGTAGGGGAATGCTTATTAAGAATCAAGACATTAAGTCTCACATTAAGGATTTTCTACAGTGGCTGTGTTCTCATGATAAAGAGGCATCAGGTCACCTGCTTCATTAAGCCCTAGTATTTGTTTATGTGATTCATTAAAGCAGAACACAAAATGCAGTGATTTGTCTGCTTCCAACCTCCCCCCCTCCAACCCATGGAATTATTATAAATCTTTTCAGCATCCCACAAGTTGTGCCTTTACTTTAAGAACTGCAGATCATCTGAAACAACCCATCAGAAACATTCCTAGGGAATGTTTTCCCACTGGGAAATGTCAATCTGTCAAAAGAAAAATGTATCATGGAAATACGTCAAGTTTGTTAAAACACTGTATTGAAAAATCAGAATAGAACACATCCATAGAAATATTCTCTTGTCAGTCTTTCGGGAGCAGCAGGGTTTGTTTTCCATTTTAAAAGAGCTTTTTGTTTTACTTTATTCCCCATGAAACAAAGACAGCAGAAATCATAATGAAACATTTTTAATGCCCCCAAACAAACAGCATTCAAGTGCTGTTTCATTTCGTGGGGAAATATGTTTTTCTATTATCCATTTAAAACTGAATTTTGTTTTCACTTGTCCAAATTTCAAGTGAAAAAGAAAATCTATTTCCTTCTCTAGTTTTAATTAAGCCATGTGTTTCCCAAAGATTTAAACACAATTGGAATGTTTAAAGTCCTGCAAGCATTATTAAATTGGGTAGAAACAGGTACTATGAAGTTGTGGTAGGAATATGGGGCCAGAAAGAAAGAGGAGAAAAAAAAAGAAAAATAGTTTAAATGAGGATGACAGCATTCCCTCCATAAACTGTGCCTTTGGGTCCACATCCCTCCAAATCATTTTCCCACATGTATTTTATCCATAAGTACACCACTGTGTAATTGCCATGGATTTTCACTTTTACTGTGCATCGCTATGTTTGGCTGTGTAGTTTGCTGAAGGCAGGAACTGCTTACACTATGCTGAGTTCCCTGGATGAGACAACTCCTTACCTGCAACTCAATAGCTACAGTTAAGGTCAAAAATAAGACTGATTTAGAAGTAGCATGTTTGTGCTCAGGAACCACATGACATTATCACACCCTAAAATTCCAGGTCTTTTCCTGCTCCCACTCAGGGAGGTGTTGAGGACTCAGTGTGTAGCTGTGGCAAGAGATTCTTATCTAAGGAAAGGGGCAGACAAATCAGATTTTCCTTCCCCTTTAAACTGGGGAGAACAGGTAGAAGTATATTTTCCCTGTAATTATACACTCCCAGAAAGAGAAAGGAAAATATAGAAAACACAGAAATACATAGAATTAATAAGGAATACCGGAATATGTATTGAAATAGAAGGGGCAAATGCATAGAAGAAAAGGTTATTAAGGGTTTTTAAATGCAAAGACATACCATCTGACCTTGGGAATCTGGCTGACGGCACAAAAATCTTCACGGACATGAACACCTTCATCTTAGCAGATATGGACTGCTATCAGGGCTCACTCCAGTGCAATAATCAGCATAAACTTAGGTTGATTCTAGCAATGAAGCAAGAAGCCACGACTAGTCTTTGTGTAATTTGGCATATTTTACTTCTTCTGAGACTAGTTCGTTTTACCCATGGGTCTGCCATTGTTGTCTCCTAAAGTAATGTGTGCTGTCCTTTCTGTGGAAAGCTCTGGATGACAGTCATGGAAACTCGTTGTTTCACAGGCCATATCCCTCTCAAAATGGAGCTATGATGGGTCAACGAGAAAGGCTAATTTATCTGAGTGGAACATCCTACTAACAAAACTATATTGTTTCCATGTCCAGAATTAGCTTGGTTGAGACTAGACTGAATATCTCAGCCTTGGCAGCACATTGCAGAGCGTAGATATTTCCCGGGAGACGTATCCATAATCTATCTGCTTTGGAGACAGATGCTGTCAGCTATCACAATAATATGTTATTGCTTTCCATATACGATCAAGAGCAACAGCAGTATTGTACAGATTTTCTGGCATTTCTCCTTCTTAGATTCAGAATGTATTTAAGGCTACAATGTTTTTTGGCTCAGTTATTTTGTTTTGTGGTGGTGAGAGAAAGTGTGGGAGAATTTCAAAATGGAAGAGATCTTCTCCAAGAGTGAGAAGTTGAAATCTTTCCTGGAGAAAACCAGGAAACGGCACTGCTTGAACTTCTTGAGCAGATTGTCCCATAGACAGATAGCAGAGGCATGCAGGAGTTTGTCCTAGGCTTTTACATACCTTGGTGTGAGAACCACTGAACTGACAGAGCCATGGGGATACAAATCCTCATGTCCTGTACTAGCTGGTGTCCAGGTAACAATGAGTCACCCATAGCCTGAAGGTGATAGATGCATGGATTACAGAGGCTTACCAGGAGAAAAATATGGCAATCATCAGTAAGAACGAAGTACCACAATAAGGAAATCTGGATCATCTGAGACTGAGCAGTCGAACTGTTCTAGAAGACTTCATACCACCTTCATAAATAAGGCCTGTTATACTTTCCAGGGAGACAGTTTCTTATTTGAGTCTTTGGTTCTAGCATTTCAGCAGCATCAAGCTGGATTTTTTTGGGCCTCCATTTGCTTCACACCCTTCAGGCAAGAGCAAACTGATCTTAAGAGATCTTAAGGAGGCACTACCTAATTCAGTTACTCTCTTCTGCATACAGAAAACAGTATATCCCTCTGATGGAAACTAAATAGTACTGAATAATTTAAATTCCAGTTTTCAAAAGTGCCCTGCTTCTAACTGGGATGAAAAGTTTCCTCTGAAGCAGGGCTTCATTTTAGGCTGTGCTCCACCAGAAATCAAGACAGACTCAGGAAAACACTGATGTTAGATCCGATGTGAGATTCATCTGATCAGCTGCAGGTGTCTGAGCTTATTGTCTCTGTTCCCTTTATAATCAGTGGACAGAAACAGGCTGCCAGGGTCTTGAGAGCACTAATGGGCCTTATCAACCCTGACCAACCTCTCCTGAGGCCTCTGTGAACATCCCATGCTCATGGGCTCCATTTAAGTTCAGTCCTGGTCCTTCAGCCTTGGCCTGAGTTATGTTGTAGGAATATTTGTCTTGTGCTCAGTCATAGCTGTGTTTGGACATGGACGCCATTGATCTAGATGCTGACACAGAGGCTGACTTCCCAGCTTGACCTTGGACCTACCTTGTCACCGCGGACCTGCATGGCAATCACAGGACTGTGTCTGACTCTGGTTATTACTGCTAGACCTGATCCAAACCTTGACTTCCTGGCTTAACCTTGGACTTGCCCCATCAGCGTGAACTTGACTGATGATTTCGACTTTTGGCTGAACCTCGGTGCCGTCTCTGGATTTGCCTCACTTTGGGGTGCTGTGAAGCAGGATCTTGGCCAGGGAGGTCCTAGTCCTGCTGGCTGGTTTATCACTCTTAGTTCCTGGCTCTCTGCACCGCAGGGAGCAGCTGGCCATTGCTGCTCCCTGACAAAGGCATTTTATAGCTCGTGCTGTTGCATGACAGCTGTCTACTACAACCTGGAACAGCACCAACGCTTTACAAAGACTGCCAAACCCCCACAAAGTGGTGAGCAATTTTTCAGTAGTCGAGATGTGGCTTAATCAGCAGCCATGTTGAACAGCTCATAGCACCAAAGTCCTAAGGCCACCAATCCCACTGCAGAGAAAACCTCATCTGTGAAGGGAGAGAGAGAGAGAGACTTTTATAAATGAAGGAAACAAAAATTATCTTGTGCCACTGGAGAGCAGTGAAAACAGAATTGTGGAACAAGTTGAAGAGAAGCATATATTCAAATGAGTAATTGGAACTTCCCCTGTGAAGTACTTACATGTATAGACTTATAAGTGATACTGATAAGCTTTTGATGTTTAAGCCAAGCATTACTCTACCAGCAGGTTAAAATAGAAGTTTAATAAATAGCTATACATTAACAGGTATTTTTTTCCCCCATATCTTGCTTCAGCCAGGAGACATTAACTGAATGAATCCAGGCTGATCAGGTTTGGATATCCTTATATATCCAGCAAATGCAAGAAAGTGAGCTTGACAGGGGACTGTAATTCCTTTATTCCAATATGCAGCTCTTTTTAGTTCTGTAACAAGACAAATGAAGCTTGGATTGCTTAGCACTTACTGGAAGAAGAACTTATGGTCTCTAACTTCATGTTTTTTTCCTTCAAAGGCTGAGCTGATGATGGAGCTGAAGAATATTTGCCAAATCAGCCTGAACCACGGCAATAGTATTTTCCACATTAAATTCCAGAGAACTTAGAGTTTATGGTCAAACAAAGACATTTATATGATCCTCCTGAAAGACAGCACACCTGAGGAGCTTTTAGGTGGTATTTTTGAAATGCAAAGTGGTAGAAATAGTCAGTAAAAGGGTTTACCTGTGTTTGGTGCTTTTTTTCTTACCCCAATTGATTTAGTGATCTGGCTTGCAGTTTGACTCACAAAGAGTTATAACAGCTTAATGAGGGTGCAAGTGAACTGACATAAACATGGAAGTGAAAAGTGAAGGAGCGTGAACCGTCTTTGCTGCTGCAGAAAATGCCATATGGAACCATGATTTCTGCTTAGATAACTATCACACTTCTGAAATACTGGTCACAGTGAAGGTTGCTGGATACCCAGCAGGTAGTGAATCAACTCCAAAAAAGAAAAGATGATAGGTTGGGTTTTTTTCCTCCTTCTTCCATTGTGCATCATAAATCAGGGTTTGCATTCATTGCTGAAATGCCTTGGAAAGACTTTTTAAAAACAAAACAAAACCAAACCCAAATCCCAAACAAACAAAAAAACCTCAGTGCCAAATCTTAATTATTAGAGTTAGCTAATCTTGACTGTAATTACTAAGATCTGATGAAAAGTTATCCAAGAACTGTTATTATTAGAAACAGCAAGCTAAGCCAGTACCATGCTTTAACACACTCTCATCTGACCTGCTTCTCGGGCAGTTTCTGCTAAGTACACAGATCGGAAGCAATTTTAAAAATTGGTGTTGCCAATGCTAAATTTCTGGAAATCATAAGAAGTCCTTTGAAAGGGGAGTTTTGAAGATGCTTATTTACAAGTCTTTTCCTATATTTATAGGGATTATCTGGTTTCTTTGCATCGAGTGTTCGGGAATCTCCATAACCAGTCAGGGCAGAAGAAATTTGGAGGGCTCTGTAGGTTTTCTTCACTAAGTTTCTTTCCAATGGCTTTCCTGCAGAAGCTGGAGAAATAAGTGAAGTGTGAACTAGTAGGATACTCACAGTGAAGGGTGTGAGTTGGCAGCACTGAATCGTGGAGTGGCATGAAATTAATGTTCTCTTCCATATTGGTGGGTAGCACAGAGTTATCAAAGAATTTATGTAACAAATCGTGAGTCACTGATTGCTTTCTGCAGTGTGCCAGCAAGGAAGAGTCAGAAAGCTTGTTTGATCAGGTTTTCAGAGTTTATAGTGGAAATACAATAGCTATGAAAATTTGAGGAGTCTTAGGGACATTTTTTTCATTCAGGATATCCGTGCATTGACTTGATGCTGCTCTTCTTTCCCAACAACCCTTTCTAGCCTGGTGTACTCTGTCCACTCCACTGTCTCTCCATTTCAAACATTCACAAATACAGTAATTAATGCAATCTTTCTACTTACCCAGTTAAAAGAACACACATACATGTTTCCTGTTTAAGACTGCAGCATAAAGTCATATGTTTCATAAGACAACTCTCCTTTAAAAATAGCAGTGTGTGTTTGGGAACACTGCCTGCCTGTCCGTGCCATAGGATACTCACTTACCATTGCATTTCCCTATTGTGTCAGCATGGGGCTTTTGACCCTGAAGGTGGAGCCAGACTTTCAAATTCTTCACTGAAATCCCAGCAGCTGCAGGACCCTCATGGTGAGTGTTTTAGTAGATTTATTTTTAGAAAGACTGCTTTAAAGAGTCTAAGTCTGTCCTCCTTTGCCCAGCAGTAACTCGAGGTAAAGGAAGCTGAAGATACTGAACTAGTCTGTGCAACAGCAGATCCAGGCATCACAATTCTTTTCCAGCTCAAGTCAAAGTCAGATTTTACCATTGCTGTTGATTTTATACAGAGGATGTTTCACTGCTGTGGTGACAGACAGTAGCACAAAATAAAACCAGGCAGACAAATTACACCCCATTGAAAATGGAGGTCACTTGGACAGAAAATTTGGGGAAAAGAGAAGGATTGGATATACATGATTCCTCAAAAGCAATTTGTCTAACACATTAGCATAGTCTAAAACAATGATCGTGTGTAATGACCTCCAGGGAGTGCTAAACAAGGCTGTGGGCTAGTTGAATGTGATATGGCAGGTAAGCAAGCAGCTCTCTGCCACTCATCTGGTGCCATTTGTTTGGGGATACCTGTGGTCCTGGTTTCAAAACTGCATTGCATCAGTACAACAGAGTCCAAGCAGGCATATATATCCATAAGTTAAATGCATTCCCTGGCCCTGGGGATCAACCAGCATAGAACACCCCATGTCTGTTGAATTAAACAGGGGGCCCACAACCAAAGGGCCTTTTGGGAACAGATGCTGGCCTGTTAATTCCTGACCTGTCCAGGAGATGCTTGTTGGCTCAGGCCTCAGCTGTGCCCAGCAGCACACTCTGCATTGATAGGAGAGACCATTATATTTCAGAAACTGTTCCTGGCATGCTTTAATTTCTCAGTGTCGGAGAAACTAAAGGGGGTAAGGATACAGCACTGAAGGTCAGCCCTTTTGCATTGGCTTCGCCAGGAGTAAAGTCAGGTTGTTTTCATCTGAGCATGAGGAAAGATCTCAAAGAGAAGGGATGTGTTCTGTGAGAAACTGAAGCAAAGCAGGGAACAGTCAGGATGGTTCAGGCAAGCAGTTTTGCCCCAGATGTTGCTTAAATTGCCTTACAAGTCAACCACTGTGCAGTGCTTGGGGTGGAAACCTTGACAGACCTGGAATTCAGTGCATTTTTTCCCCCTCAATATTTAATGCAAATCCTAGAAACAATCCAAGAATATATTCCTCTGCCTCCCCTTGCCGTGTGAGATTTAGACATCTATCCCCAGGGATCCTCTGGGCTCTGAACCCCATTTTTGTGGCAGCACTTAACTACAGCCAGAAGTGCTTCAATCAAGAGGAGAAAGTGTTTCTGATGTCAGATTCATCTCTTCAGCATTTCCTACTGGTCAGCGACTGGTGCCCAAGTCAGCATGGGAAGTTTGAATAATCTCAATATCCCAACACTTGTCCCAACCTTGGATCTGTCCCCTTGGTCACTAAATTATGCTGTGTACCACTAGACTGATCTTTTTAACTAAATAATCTTCACAATCCTATGGATTAAAAACCATGTGGTATCTTTCTAGTTTTTTTCATATTTTCATAACAATCCTTCAGCTCTAAACTAAGGCAGATTAAATCTGCATATTTGTTTATATTTGCTAAACCACAAATCTTTCTGTCAGTTCTGAATGCTCAGTTTAAAAGTCTAATCAAGCTTGATGTATTCACATGACACTTCACACAAGATTCTTGGAAAGGTGCTCCTCAATCCAGTGGATTATTGAATTAATTGCCAGTAGTAATGCCATTGCTGTGTATATATGGGAAAAGGAAATCAAAACAGCTCACTGACTTGGAATCGAGACAGTCCCCTGAGGATATTAATGTCACCAAGTCCATAAAGGGATTATATAGTTCAATAAAAATAGAAACAAAGTCAATGCCTTGTTTAAAAAGACAAAGAAGGTCAACCATAACTTGATCAGGGCAATTCAGGGAAAGAGAGCACAAAGGGAATTGTAACACATTAATCAAGAATGAACAAATAACCTTAAATGAATGATTTATTCTCCTGTTTCTGTTTGTAAATTGCCCTTGTCCAACAGTTATTATTCCTTTGCCTTTCTCTCTCCCTGAAATTCCTATCAAAACAGTTCAGGAAGTAACCCATGCTCTCTAGACTGCTCACAAGCAGTTTATTGCCAGAATGCAATGTATGACATTGAAGAATCAGCTTGTTTGGACAGGTTGTGGTAGGTTTCTGTGTCCTCCTTGGAAGAGAATAACTCTTCAGATGACTTATCCTTGTACTGCAAAGAGCCATGTTTACAAATCTGAAAGGAGCAATTAGCAGTAAATAGTCTCTTCTGGGTAATGAGCTTTTATGCTCCTAAAAACTAGGCTTAATTGAAGAACAAGCAGTTGTTTTGTCCTCCAAGCCACTGGAGCCTGCTGAAGAGGGAGGAGGTTTTTTGTGTAATGTTTTATGTCAGTTGTTGTGTAAAGTCTCCTGTCAGCTGTATTTACTTGGCTAATACTAATCATGAGGGATTTTTTTCGTTGGGATTGTTTTGCAATATTCATTAAAAATGAGCTGTTGCACACCTTCTTATCTTTAGTAACGCTGCTATGGACATCAGTGGGGTTAAAAATAGACTTGTTCAGCACCTATAGATAGCTCTGCTCTGCTACAGCACTGGGTTACAAGGACCCCAGAGATGCCAGTAGAGTGATGTGTCTAAGGTGGCCTCCAGACTTGCTGTAGCATCCAGAGGGTAACCAGCAACTACTGGGGGGACCCCATGAGTGCTGAGCTGCGCTGGGTGAAGGATTTGAAACAGCAGTGACTGCAAGCTGTCGACACCAGACGTGGGATTTTGCTCTGCTGTAGGCAATCCTGCTGCCCCACATGCTTTTATGGAGGGTAAATGCTTGCTCACAGCACTCCGCTGAGCAGCTGCAGCTCCCCTCCTGCTGTGGTTTTCCTCACATTCAGAAAGGCAGGAACTCTATGCAATTTATAGAACTAGCAATTTTGGCCTTGTTGGACAGGTCAGAGTGACTGGTAACCAAACCTGACCATTATTCAAGCAGTATTATTGCAGCATACCTCCTGACAAATTTCCCTCCAGGGTACTGACAGGGTCCTACAGTGATAATACTAACAACAGCAGCTAGCTAGTTCATATGTAACTGCTGGTGGCAGTCCGATTCTGCTCCCTCCAGAGAGCTTTCTTATATTGTGCATGTGTTTATGAAACCAGGATGTTGTTTTCTGTGTATTGAGTCTTTAAATTTCTAAGAACTGTGACTGACTGGGAGAAGAGCTGTCATTTCTCTATTACTGCAAGCCTGTTCAGACACACACATACCCACACAACGCTCTCTCTTGGGCAATGGTACAGCTGTCCTTTTATTTCTGATAATTGTTTTATTATTGTTATTCAGCTAACATGAAAACTGGGTGGTTGAAAATAAGCAGAAAGCTAAAGCAGATAGTGTCCAGAGTACAGTGAATGGATTGGATTAAAAAAGAATTATTACACTAAAGTGCTCTTAGATGGTACTGACTGATTAAAGACTAAATGTTACACCCAGCACCAGCACCCCTCAGTGATAGAAGAGTCTGAGTGCAAGTCCCTGGTCTAAATCTGACAGGAGAGATTTGAATTGCAGTCCCAAAGCTCCTGGAATAAACAGTGAACTATTGCTCCTTTAGTCAGACCCTTCCTTGACCACACATTACAGCCCTGTTGAAATGCTATGCTCATTTCCATAAAAAAGCTGATACTTTTGCAGGGTTAAAAAAAAAAAAATGCCAGGAATTTCTTGATCAAACCTTCTTAGGATCCCATTAGCCTCTATCAGAGTAATCTCTTCTATAGGCCCTTTCTTGATCTAATTTATTTGCTGGTGTTAGTTAACAAATGAGAAGGGTTCTGATATGATTTGGTCCCATATGTAAGCATTAGCAAAGCTGCAGCACAAACGAGAGTTCTGCAAATAGATATGTAAATGTACCAGAAATTGCTTGTTTCCTGCAGTCAAGAGATAATTTACATACACAGTCCATCACTCTCTCCTCACTGAACTTTCTACTGACAGGTTAACGAAACTTCTGGGACACCGAGAAATCCAGGATGAAGATAGTAATATGTATACATGAGGTTGTTGGTGTCTGGGATGGCACTAGCACAGAGAGGTATGTGGTGTGATGCCAGGGTACTAGGCACTACCAAGGAACCCATTTACTCACCCATAACAAAAGTACACAAGAAAAAATCTAATCTAAGTGAAGTTACAGTTCCTGGTCATCTAACTGTTGTGTGTGCAGCCAATGAACTATAGCATGAAAGGATATAACCTTGTACTTAAATCTGGGGGCTCTTCTGTTTATCAAATTACAATGTTTCTGGCAGTGCTCAAAGGTAAGGATACTCAAAATTCTCTTCCATAATCCAGTGCTGACATCTGAAAACAAGGCTTGCAACAAAGCCCCCATATCAACACAGCCCAATGTCCTGTGTACTCATTCACTGGGTGCAGAGCTGCAGAAAGGGTCCACCTCACACGCTCCAAATCATGCTGAGCAGGAGTAATTGTACGGATCTGTAGGTTCTCCAAACCTGTCAAGGCTGTTTTTCTCCCTGTTCATCATTTTAAAAAGTGGATGTAGGAGACAGCTGGCTCAAATTCCACACCCACCCACAACAGTAGCATTTTGCTGCCTCAGTGTCAACAGTTGACAAGCCTAAATTGTGAAGTGCTTCAGGAATAGTGAAAAAGTTGAGACTGCTATGCTGAGAAAACCTTTATTCCCCTGCATGAATGATGCATAAGCCAAAGGTTAGAACTATTTTGTTTCGGGGTGTGTATAGCTATGGATGTGACTGACTGTAATCTAAATCAAGTTTTTTAAGCAATACCAAAAATACAGTAGATATTTGTTAATATGAAGAATCTTTAAACAGCAGAGCAGACTGAGTATGTATACTTCTTATTTTCAGTCATTTAAAGTACGAATATTCAAGAGATGTCCAGCAAATATTTGCTTCTGGTTTTAAATAAACCGTGTCTTATCCTGGTATTCCTACCATGTTTGCTTTGCGCAACAGTCCAGAGAAAGAATATATTTTTCAGATCACATCTGTGAGTGATTCTTGGTCTGTACTTTCTTTACGAGCATTCATTACCCAGTTTGAACACAGGAATTTGAAGTTCAAGACGTGTTGGGTAGCTGCTGTGCATTTTGGTTCCTTGCATAGGGAACAGAGCTATTAGAATTGCATTTCCTTAGGGAATATTTCTGTTTACAAATTTCAAATATGCTCTGTGCAAATACGCTTGAGTACTAACCTAAATTGTTTTGTTCCCACAAGTGCAGCAGATGATTTTATCTTCCTCTTTGACATTGGACTGCCCAATTAGCCCCTCCTTTTTCACAGCTACACTACATTACTTCACAACCTTCTTGTAGGAGCTAGTTACAGAAGCAAGAAATAGTTTATTACCTGGCATCTTCCCTAAAAGACAGACCATAGAAAATATTTCAGGTCAGTAATTCAGACTGTTCAGCTTAAGGTCAATCAAATTCCAATTTATCCCACATAGAAAACTTGCCAGAAACTTCAGCGCAAGCTAGGTCTCCCACTCTCCAGGCACTCCACACTTCAAAGAAGGCCTCATCACAGCTTCTTTTTCCCTCTGTACACCACTGCCACTACGGCCAATTGGATATTTAAATCAGCTTCACTTGGAAAAAACTAGAGCTGGACTCCAAAAAAAAAAAGTTACTGCTAGAAGGCATTGGGACATTTCTCTACTCACTGGCAGAATGATCGGCAAGATCCTTTTGAAGATTTCAATTCGCTAAGGGTACTAGGGCAGGCATAGGAACAAGTTTTGAAGAACTGACATAAATCTCAGCTTTTTCTAAGTTTTGTGGACATGAGGCAGTAGGATGGACTAGGTAAGAGGGTCCCTCAACTCAATGCCAGAGAGAAGACAGTATATTTTGGGTGTTAAAATTTAATTGTCAACATTTATTACCAAAGAAACAGTTTAATGGGTCACTGGAAAAACCACGATCTTTCCTTGAGCAGAAGAGTGGAGGAGAAAGCCCCATGATGCAAAATTGTCTCTTGTTACAACCCTGCCAAGAAACCAGCACTGCTAGACCAGATATTGGCTGTTCCCACCAGGGAAGCCAGCCTGCACTCCGTGCCGCTCTAGAAAGGGTCCTACTTTGCTTGGTCTGCAATCATGGGATCCACTTTTGTGAAAGGCTGAAGGAAATGATCCAAATATCTTCTCCATTTCCCCACCTCAGATGGACAGAGCTGTCGTACAAGGCCAGTGTGCCTGAGATTTGGTGGTAGAGGACAGGCCCGGGGATGAAAAGGAAGATGACCTTCTCTAACAAGCATCAAAAGGACAAGTCTGGCCACTGTTGCCCTGTCTTCATCTTTCTTTATTGTCAGACATCATTTTATCTATACCCAGAAAATGGCAGGAAATATTCAACAGTATCAGGACCAACATGAATGCCTGAAAAACTCTACAAATATCCTATAAATAATAGTGATTCTTTACTAACAGACACTTCCAAGTTCTGACATTAAACTTATTCTTCATTTGTGAGATGTGTCCTCTGGATACTGTACAATGCCATTTTGTTCAATCAGAATATCATGTAGTATCAGCCCAGCACTCTGAAATATATGTCGATTATACCACATAGCGGTATTATAAACCAAACTCGGAATAGTAAGTTGATAATGAAACCATCCGGATTGTCTACCCAGTCCTTGCTGGGGTATTAACTCTTAGCACAGGCAGTGTACGGTAGAGGTGTTACCTCTTTTTCCCCTCTTTCTTCCCAGGCTTAGATGTCAGGCACACAATTAAGATGACTTAAAAGTGACAGTGAGTGGGATTCACAAAGCCAGATACAGATGACCACAGTGCCACATTTGAGCTTTTGCCTAGATTCTCTGCGCAGATAATGGGAAGGAATAGGTGCTTGCTGGGTATTATTCATCTTATGCTAAACAGACTTTTAAAACTTGACAGGTGACCTGTGCCCTAAAATTTCCCATTTCTCTGCATTGACAAATGAAGTACCAGGTAATGTGCTCAGCTATAGGTATCTACAACCTTGCCCGTTTTAGCTGGGTGGTAATGGTGCATGCTTAAACCCCGTGGGAAGTAGGAAGTAATTTATTTTAGTGCACAGCTGTCAATGAAGGGAGTCCAGAATAATTTGTATTGCCTGTCATTTGCACTGGGATACGAACAAGTGCACAGACAACTCAGCTGAGTTTGGTAACCAGTTAGGCCTTGGTAACTTGATTGCATTTTTAAGTCCTCAGGATAGTCATAAGAAAGGAATACGAACAAAGATGACGTGTTCTGTATTCTCTTCAACAAGACTCACACCTCTATATGAGTTGTGTGGAGGGAAAGACAACAGAAATACAGTGTCAGTGAGCAAGATAAAAGAACACATCAGAAGCTGATTTTGCTTGTCTAAAATCACACCAACTGAAGAAGACATTTGGCCTTTCTCCAGAAAAAAATAACATCCCTCCCCAATAATTCGTGACTAAGGAGATATATTAATGCATACTAGAGAGAAAACATAGTCATAGCAACAGCTCTG
This sequence comes from Harpia harpyja, assembly GCF_026419915.1. Classification (NCBI taxonomy): domain Eukaryota; kingdom Metazoa; phylum Chordata; class Aves; order Accipitriformes; family Accipitridae; genus Harpia; species Harpia harpyja. The sequence goes on from NC_068940.1 coordinate 104,467,003, forward strand.
TGGGCTGTAATGCTGCCATGTGAGATTTCATGAGCTGAGAACTGGGCTCCATTGCTGAAGTTGTTGGTTCTGCAGGAGGTATGTGGCAGGCAGCGAGGAATCTGCTAATGTCTCTGTTCTGTTCTCCAGGTTCTCAGGAAACTATGTTTGCAAGGTTTCCCAGGAGTTTCTTGCAACACATCTTGATGTGCTGAACACTGCTTTTCCAATAATATCTTAGTATGATTGGTCTACAAACAAAAAGATAAGCAATAAACAAGAGGAGAAAAGATTTGGAGAACTCTGTAAGGATCTTGGAGTGTGAAGATGGAACTATGGTCAGAGAAATTTATAAAATTTCATGAATATTCTGTTGCCTTAAGTCTGTCCTTCTTCGTTGGAAAGAGACTCTGTATGCCTTCAGTCTGACCTCCTGCTTGAAGCAGGACTATCACAAACACTAGATTAACTCAGATGTGGTTTTGTCTAGGTGAGTCTTGGATGGTGAGTCAAGGATGGAAATCTGACAACTTCTCTGAGCAACTTATTCCACTGCTACCCTTCCCTGCTAATGGAAACGTCACACTCAGAGTCCAGCCTGAACTGCCCAAGTTGCAATTTGTGGTTGTTGCCCTTCATTATCTCCACTGCCAGCGCTGAGAAGAGTTTCATTCCCATATGTCCACATCTCACTTTCAGCGTCCGATCTCTCCTCCTCTTTTTTTTGTTGCCAGCCACAGTATCTAAAGTTTCTTCCATACTCCTCCATCAAGGATATCTGGCAGGCTGTGATGCTACTGAAGTGGGTGATCCTGTGCCGACAGCAAACCTACATATGGGTATGAAGCTAATGAATCTCACCACACCCTGCACTCCATCTCTAGTACTGGTTTTTAGCAAACTGCTGCATGTGAAAGGAAGAAAAGAGACATTCCTTAACAACCCTCTGAATGACAGCATCCTTGCTGCAGTGATAGGTTTCCTTCATGTCTGACTTCTCTGCTAAATGTGAGGCTTGGCACAGAGAATACATTAAATGGAAAGAACTTCTACCTAAGTTTTAATGTACATTAACATGATCTTCTCTTTCTGGTCAGCCAAGTCTTTCATGTTTCATCTAGATCTGGCCTTGGTGTTCTGATAAGAGGACCCATTTTTACTGCTGGACCATCTCACCTGGAGTGACCACAGACTTTCAGTGCATACTTCCCAGGCCTCACAGTCATTGACTGAGAATGACTGGTAGATAGGTTTGACCTGAAACCCATAGCACTATTTAATCTGAATCTGACTCTTCTGGTCCGTAAGTTTACAGAATGACTCCATGATCCAGATGTTCCTACTCCTTCCTTCCCAGGAGTCACTGAGCAGGATCAGACCTTCTGCAAATGCCATTGCAGCGGTTTGTTTTACTCTGCTAGTTGCAGCTGCCAACTGACTTCAGCAGGAAGATTAGAGGCTTGTTTGCCAGGTTAAACAGCAGCTATGACATTTGGTTTCCTTGACTGACCCCAACCTTGATGTTAATCAGTTCTGTGTACTCCTGCCACAGTTCCGTATGAATGCTGACATTTCTGTACAGGTCTTTAATGTGACCAGTTTTGTATTTGTTGAGGCCTTTCTCCCTGAGGACCCAAGCGTCACGTAGGCTGCAAGCCAAGCTGCAGGATCTGCGGGTTTTCTGATCAGTTGGGGACTGTGACAACTCTGTCCTGTGTTGGTCAGGAACACCTTTGTCAACTTGGCTGTAACTGTTCCCAAAGTGTCACAGCACAATTGACCTGACAGTCACTGGGCTCCAACCATTGATGTCCTTTAGCTGCTCTGGGTCCATCCTATTTTGGCTTTAGATGTAATAAAACTCCTTTCTGCTGCTTCCCATCAGTCAGGGTTTGAACACCAGTGCTGACAATGTGCCACCAGAGAGACACGGTCAGAATGAAGCAGATCTATCAAGCTGACTCTGTTTGGACCCATTTGGCGTTTTTAACTTCTATCATGTCTTTATACACGCCCTTTGCTGAGATCAGTATTTCAAGGTCTAGCCCAGCCTAGCCCAGCAAATGGCATCGTGTTTCTCTCCTTCTCCATGTGTGCTTTACAAGCCTCCACTGATGGGAGCTTGTACTGGAGTGACTTGTGGTTAAGACTGAGGGTTATAAGTTTTTCTCTGTCTGCTCTGAAGATGGGCTGATAGTGAAGAAACACATCTTTTCCTGCCCGCCTGCTAAGCCAGGACTAAGTTTTTCTGAGTGAGTTCTGGTGCTGTGCCAATGATATTTCTGCTTCTTTTGAGAGGTGACCTCTTGATGGAAGTTGGAGAGGATGTTAATTCCTTCCCTATCCTATGTACAGAATTTCTAAGCAAGCTTTAAAGCAACTTTTAATACTGGATATATTTCTGAAGTGAGCATATATTTTTAAATGCTGGCAACTCCACATGGCTGAGTTTATGGAGCATGTAACATTACACTCAAAATGGAATTGACTTAATTGAATTATCCACACTCTTATAAAGCCACTTATCACCACAAGCTGCATGACACACAAACACAGGTGCATGAATTCTCACAATTCCTCCTGCAACATGGAAAATTATCATCTGTAGCTGCAGATGAAGGGATAGAAGATAGCATTTCCCAAAGTCTTTAAGTGATTTTTAGGATCCACTTAGAAAACTTCCTGTGATTTATCCCGGATATTAAAGGAAAAGATCTTAAAGCCACTGGCTAAGCCAACAGCTTAACTTCTATGTCCAATAGCAGGTGCAGAGGTAATGCTTAGCTAAAGAGAAGGCTGCTAGGCAGCATGAGGCAGTGTTGGGGTATGAACTGCTACAGGTAGGCCTCAAGATCACCATTAAATACATCCATTAAACCCAAATCCTTGAAACTTCTGGGTTTTTTCATGCAAATTGCAGAAAAGGTCACCAGCTATCTGGGAAAAAAAAATTCCTGTTCTGTTTTAAAAAGGTGTTATGAAAGCCTTGAGAAAAATAGCCAACAAGCTATTATTATAGAATCACAGAATAATTTATGTTGGAAGAGATGTCTGGACATCTCTGACCTGGCTGCTCAGAGCAGGAATAGTTTTGAAGTTATGGCAGGTTGCCCATGGCTTTGTCCAGTCAAGCTCTGAAAACTTGCAAGAAACCTGTTCCAATGTCTGGCCACAACACTGTGAAAAAATGTTTTCTGTTCCTATAATGATTTGACTTGAGGTAGGCAAATCCCTTTTTGTGGGTAATTCTTGGAGCCATTCCAGGTAGAACAGGAGGTTTTAAACCCATGCATCATTCCAATACATACGGAAAAGGATTCTTTCTGAAGTCTCAAAAAATGGGTAAATATGACCATCTATTCACCCATCCTCCATTATACGTCCGTCTGTGTCCCCCCCCCCCCCCCCCCTTCTGAACATGTACCTAGGACAGAGAGACATTCGTTGTAGTTACATGGTAATTTTAACACAGCGTAAATCCACTTTGTCTTTCCTGTTTATTTCTGTTCATTTTCTGCCCGTCAGCATGCGGATCATTTTCTGTGTTCCCACTGTGCCTCATTCAGAGCAGGAAATCAACCTCAGTTCTCCTGTCCTGGGCTGTTAGGTACGGCAGAGTCTCTGACAACCGTCCTCCATCCCTGCCACCTACCCTCTGAAAATTGAGTTCACCTTTGTGTATAATGTAACTAACTACCACTCAAATGTCAACAATTCTCACAAAGCACATCATCTTCAGAAACATAGATTTAGACAGGTATGTCTTGTATCAGCCTTTGCTTATTACTTAGATCCCTTTCATGCTTTTGGTGGCCTTTCTCCACTTTGTGTCTTGTGTGGAAGCCTCTCTGCTACGCCTAGTGGAACCACTGATCTCCAAAAGTCAAGATCCCTGCGCGTACAACCACGGGAATGCCCTGGTGCACTCCACAAAGGGTTTGTTCTTGATCGGGAACCAGCTCTGCTCCAGACACCAGACAGAATCTGGTGCTTTTATGGCGTCTGCAGTACACATACATCCTTGCTTCAAATTGTCTGGAGGAGTTCGTAGCCTATTTGTTCCTTCTCTTCTTACAAAATAAATAAGCTAAATGAACACTAGGGAGTTCACATACACTTCACCTCCAGCCACTGAAATCCATATTAACAGGTCCATCAAAAGTTCAGCTTCTCATTAGATGTGACCAGACAAGACAATCTTCATATATCTTGCATATAGCAGAAATAAAAATGAAAGATAAATGAATATTGAAGAAAACTGGTCTGCAACAAGGGAAGGAGACAGACCCAAACCATTCCTTACCATTATAGAGATTTACACTGATGTGCAGCGACAAGCCAACTGCTAAAGGTAAAATAAAAATAAAATTAATAAAACAAGATTCTCTAAACTTGAACTATATCAGTTATTGTTTGATTCTGTGCAGCTATCTGGACCAGGCTGAATTTCTTGGAGGGGAGACTGCTCAGTCTCTGAGAACAACAAAACATTCCCAGGTAGTTCTTAGAGGGTTAATTGCAGTGGACAGAAATAGTGGGAGCCCAGGAAGCCTGTTGCCTGCAGCTGGACAATGACTGGGAAAAGCTGGGAGGAGACACATAGTCAGGTCTTGGAAATGTCAAGGCTTTTTGTTGCAACCCAGAAATGCTGACCGAGAAAGAGCATGAATGACAGATACCACCCCAAAACATACAGTGGAGTAAGGAAGACTTTTCTTTTAACACTTTATATTAATGTCTCATCTGAGGTCTCTGTTTTCTCTGTTTAAAAGGTTGCTTTTACCAGTTTCTGCTTCATGATATAAATATAAAAAAAAGGAGAATTCAAAATGTTTTTGGTGTTTGTATTAGGCTCTCTTTAGAGGAAAAGTACAGGCAGGACCACTTAAAATTACAATGAAAATGTATCAAAGAGAAAACAACCTCTTTTTTTAAAATACTCTTAGCTTGGTCAAATGGGATGACAAAGCCAGAATCAACGTTTTGCTATACTATTTTTCTGCTAATAATGTCTTAGTAAATTAAAAATGTGTAGAAATATTTTAAAATAATTAATTAATTGTTTTCTCTCTTATGTTCACCTTAGGTTATACTTGCAATGGTGCCAGAGGTGCCTGAGTCTGCTAATTCAGGTCTTAGAAAGAGTCTTTCTGCAGTGGTTTGAAGTCTTGGGTTGCTAGTTTTATCTTCTTCTCAGCAGGTACAAATGCAAACAGATATTCCTCAAATTTGAGCAATACATGCCCATTCGGTGCCTCGGTTTTCTTTCAGCTTCAAGTTCTGGAGAATAACAAATTTATAAACAATTAAAAATAACTAAGCTGCCATTCAGCTTGACAAAACCCTGTTGTCAGAGAAACTTTGCATTGTGAAAATAACTTGGACATGCTGTACAGCAGCTTTTCAGCAAGAGACCACAATCAAGTTCTAAATTGAAGTTTATGAGAAGAAACCTATTCCCACTGGATTAATTTAAATAGCAGACCTTTCAAAAAACTATGCTGGTGCTGTTCTCTCTGTACTCTTGCAATTGTAAATAACCTTTACTGAAAGTCATGTCAGGTGCGGGAGCTCATATAACTCAATCTCCCGATTCTACCCTGTTCTTGCAGGAATATCCCAGCTAAGACTTTATTTCCTTGTACTTGCACCATGTGTACTGTATATTCCATCAACAAAAAAGTTATCTCTGTTGCATGTCTTGGGCTCAGTTTCTGTCTCAGATGAGAGGACACCTACTATATTTTTCAGTCTCCTGATGGAATCTCTACTTTTGTACATCTTTCTCTCTAGATTTACTCTATTATAATGAAGCCTAATGGGTCCAAAGATAATCAGATTCCATGTGCTGATCACATCCACCTAGCTGAAGTCCCTGCTGTTCTACTTTGCAGGATTTATGTCCCTCTCTGCTTCTTACCACTTAATTTCTTAATTCCTTTTTAAGACAGGGACACCTGCCAGGAACAAGGAGGTGATATGCCATTAGATTCTCAGAATGCCCTCTGCTGATAAAATAGGTTACTCAGTAATTAACCTAGCTGAAATTTCCACAAAGCAAGCCACATGGACAACTTGATTGTGGTTTTTTGTGTAGGTTTTTTTCTCCCTGTTGCTGCTATACCAATACGAACTCATGGAAACTTTCCTGACAAATCAGATTTTTCAACCCGGCAACTATTAAGTTTTCAACACCACACTTAGGAGTGGGAAACAACCCACTCACACAAACCACTTTCAGTCTGCAGACTTTCACAATGACATTTCTGTGCAAACTGTGCTCTGTCTGTCTCAGCGAAAGCTAGGAAGGGCAACCTCCCTGCTCATGAACAACATGTGTTTTTTCTAAGACCCATAGGTGGGAAAAGGTGATCAGAGACAGCTGTTGGCTTTGGCATGGTTTCCTTGGAGCCATTCACGTTACACTCACCTGAGCCCTGCAGCCAACAACAGCCTGCTTGGCTCCAGCTTCTGTATCCAGCTTAGGGCGTGGAGCTGGTATGGACTAAAAAACATATTGAGATTTGGTCCTGATTAACCATCTTCAGGGTCAGGAACGCTCCTTGGGGGCTCGGGTAGAAAATCAAGCACTTGCTCTAAGCAAGCAGAATGAAACAGTCTATTTATTTTTCCTCAAGTCTGCTGTACCGAACGAAACCTCTACTTGCTAAATTTTTTGTTCTCTGGTAGACTGTCCCCTCTGCTGTAAGAGTGAAAGCCATCAGTTTCTCCTAGACCATGCAGCTTTGCTCTCCCTGAGCACCAGTCAGCAGCTCTCAATGAAGAACTTTGCTAAGTCCTGTTCCCTGACACACTGCACTGCTTTTCTCCAGATTTCCACACCTTGTAAAAACCACCTAGTCAGTCACCTTTGATGCACAACAGAATATTTCAGAGAACATCTCCATTTAATCCCCAAAGTCAGGGCAACCTGTTAACATAACGCACTGGATTGATGCAGGGCTAGAGAGGCATCATCTGCTCTCAACAGATACTCCAGGAATGACCAAGAGGTGCAAAGTGTTCTCTGGAGTTGAGCGTTAAACAGAGGCTGGTGAAGACAAGAGAGTCAGCTGGAAGATTATGGTGTCTCTAACATAAATACTGTTGGACGGAATACTTTCTCCCTAAGCAAAGACAGATCTGTGGCATAAGTCTCTTCTGCCCCTCCCCATGTGAGAACAGGAGGTTACTGAATGCTAAACACTTGCAAACTCGTCTGCAATTTAATGCTGATAAGCAGAGTGATGCCGTTCACTTGAAAACCCAGGTCTTTTCATTGAACATGCAAGATGAACTCATTGCTTGCTGTAAGGTAATTACTAGGGACATAAAGCACTTTTCTCATTAAAGCTCAATTTGCAGGTATATTTATCTGCTGGCTTCTGACTCCAGAGTTTTGTTTCTCCTCTGAAGCACTGACGCTGTCACCTGGACAAGCTAGGAAACCAGAATCTTTTTGCTCTTGGTTTTACTGCCTAATGAGACTACCTGCAAAATGCGCTTAGCACTGAACTTCAGTGAAAGAAGAATAGCCCTTTAAAATCTCAGATCTTTGCTTGTGACTGAGAAACACACTAATACCAATTAAAGGAGTAGTAGGAAAGAAGGAAAAAACCACTTGTTGTTGCTTTTTTGCAGCTGCATCTTGATTTGGCTTCACAGACTTCATGGATATTTTCTTCTAGCAAGTAAGTTAAGAGATCAGGAAACCTGGTCCATTTTTAACCCTCCTCTGTATTCAAAAAAGCATCACAAACATACACAACATTCATCTCTACCACTGTCATGAGGCGAGAGTCCAGCCCAGAACTCACCAATTGCAACAATTTACTTGAATATTACCTGACCCAAGCCCTTAAATACCTATCTGCAGTCTTTAGACAAAATCCTTTCAAACCTTTAAACCCACAGCAGATTCTTCCACAGCATTAAAAACAAAACCCAAGGATAAAAAGTGCATTATAGTGAAGACTTGCTTCCTGGACGTTGGCATTCCTTACCTCATTGCTATTTGTACGTCAGGAGGGCTGAGGGGCTGTGATGGGGCACTGGAGCTTTTCTCAAGAGCACTGCATGAATTTTTAGAAAGAGCCAGGACGTGCTTACAGTTCTGACACAAGACAGGCAAAGCATATGGCAAAGTAGGCATGCAAGGGGTAAGGAAACATTCCTAGTGAATAAGAGACTTCTTCAGCTCCCGCACTTAGGACTGGCGGCCTAAGTTTCTAAAGCAGTTTTCCTCCAGAAGTGCTACCTCACATGGACCTATGGCCCTCTCCTCATTCCTAGTGTTTTCATGTTTATCTTTAGGCAAAAGCAGGTATTTATAAAGGGAAGAGAAATTAAAAGAAATCATTCCTGGAGAGTTTTGCAGCCCAGTGTGAAAGAATTTTAACAGCATATACTACACTTGTAGATGGGGATCTAGAGCAGCAGCGACAGGTTACATGTTCTCACATCTAGGACTGAGCTCAAACTTCTCCTTGAGTGCAGGACCAACTTAAATTTCTCCTAGTTGTGACGCTGATTTGAAAATAACTGCATGAAACAACAAACTGCATAAGCATTTTTCAGGAAAGCTCCTATCTGTTCTGAGCGATTAAAGATCATGGAATTTGCCGTCAGCTGATCTTGGTTTCAAATATACGTGGAGGAAAAACACACTTTGCCTTTGGATCTGAGTCTTCACCTTTACGTGGCTTACCAGAGAACTGGGGTGAAGATGACAAGTTTGTGGCACGGGAACAACTTATTCTGCTCAGTTTGGGTTGTTGGAAGACAGCTGGGCCCATCACACTCATTAAAGCACCATCAGTAGATCAGATCTTTTTTAAACTGATGAATGTTCCATAAAAATACACTGTTTGAAAAAACTTGAAACTTTTGAGAAGCTAGGTTGATTTACCAAAAATCTTGGGTTTTTTTCAGAAGAAAACAGATAGCAGAAAAGCTGGAACACTTTAACACTTTTAACACTGTAGAAGCATCCTGTTCTAGCATTTTTTGAATGAAATGTTTTGCTAATTTTGGTTTGTATTTATTTACATTCTCATATATATATATATATTTGCCAAATCCAACTTACAGGGATCACTTTAAAGCACCCATCCACACTTTCACTGAGAAACCTCGGAAAAATTATGTAAACTGCCAGGATGTTGCTCAGTGACTGACACTTTCTTGTTTATTAAAGCAATGAATTAAATAGCTTCAGAAAATAGTACTTTATGAAGGAAGAAAAGAAAATGAGGAGGAGAAGATGAAATAAATTCAAGATGTCCCCCATTTCCAAATGTATTGGGTCTGGCTGGGATGGAGCTAACTTTCTCCATAGCAGCACATATAGTGCTGTGCTTTGTATTTGCGGGTAGAATGGTGTCGGTAACTCACCAGTGTTTCGGCTATTGCTAGGTAGTGCTCGCACAGCATCAAACCTGTCTCACCACACATACCCCCAAAGGCCAATAGACTGGGGATGGGCAACAGGTTGGGAGGGGACATAGCTGACTCAAACTGACCAAAAGGATATTCCATACCATATGTCATCATGCTCAGCAATAAAAACTAAGAGAAAGGAGGAGGGGAGGGGAGGGCAGTCATTATTAAGGTGTTCGTCTTCTGAAGCATACTGAGGATCTACTTCCCAGGAAGTGGCTGGACATCACTTGCTAATGGGAAGCAGAGAATAAATCTTTCTTTTTTTTTTTTTTTTTTATTAAACTGCCTTTATCTTGACCCATGAGTTTTTCATCTTATTTTCTCCCCCTGTCCTGCTGAGGAGGGGGAGTGAGAGAGCAGCTTGGTGGGCACCTGGCAGCCAACCAAGGTCAACCCACCACACCAAAGTTCTTCCATCACAATTTGCAAGCCTGCCTCTTGATTTCTGGAGGGGAACAGGTATCTACATCATCTCTTCTGTTGTTCCATAACACTCATAATTTTTTGTATCAAGTTTTGGGCCTTCATTAACTCTTACAGCTAGCAGGTAAACTTCATCCAAACTTCATTTGACCCAACAATATCAGTGTCTTCACTCTTCAGACCTAGCAGGCACTCCTGTTCCTTATATTTGTTCTCCCCTGAGGAGGCACCATGATTTTCAAGACCACATGCAGCCTTTGCTGGCCAAGAGAGACAACTTAGAGAGAAGCTCTTCTTTTTCATCTAGATCTTTTTGCACCCAGGGCTATAGGCTATGGCATTAGATTACAGAGATATTACCCATCACAAACACAGATCAATATTGTGGGTGTACTCCAGTTTAATGGATTATTAAAATTACACAATTTCCTAAATTTCATTATAAGACAAGAAAAATATCAGAAATATCACAAAATGTAATAAAGTATAAAAGAAAAATTGACCAGAGACTAATAATAATTTAGAATGGTTTAGGTTGGAAAGGACCTCTGGAGGTCTCTAGTGCGACCTCCCAGTGAAAGCAGGGTTAGGTTCAAATTTAGGTCAGGTTGTCCAGAACATTATCTAGCTGAGTTTTGAATATCTCCAAGGATGGTGATTTCATGTTTCAGGCTAGATTAGTGATCATTTCCAAGTGGCTCCCTTTCTCCCCAGCAGATACCTGATACTCCTGACTTCCAAGCTAGGAATTTTCAATGTCTTGTTTGAACTAGGCAATAGAAACATTGGGCACTCAGGTGTAGACAAACCTTTGTCTCAGAACTGAAACCATTCACACACCCTGAATGTTACTGAACTTCTGTTATATGTTCTTCACCAAAGGTCTCCACTCAACTAATATGTAGACTATAAATACAGATAGCTGTCTAATGAGCCATAGCTTTCCTTGGAAAGCATTTCCATTTTCTTACCTGTTTCCATGACAGGAATCAGAAGAAAGGAAGACAGAAGTCATCTACAGCAATTCACCAGAAGTTGCCCTGACCCTTAGATGACCCATCTAGCAGTTTTGACTCTTGGGTTGCTGTCCCAATCTCCAGGCAGCATTTCCCATATAAAAGATGCATAACCATCATAAATCCAATGTAGTAAAGCCCTTAAAGAAGTGCTCAAAACCTTTGTTGAATAAGAAGGGATAACCTGAAACTATACATACAACAGTCTGCCTACACTGGTGTAATAAAGAAATAGATCCTGCCTCTTTGTATGGAATTTGGACTTACCCACCAGTCAGTTAAGCTTAATTTATTATAAGAAACTGAAAAATATGACAGAAAAGCTCAGTAATGCACTGTGAAATAATAACTGGTTTGGCTTCATAAAATAAAAGGAAAAGAAGAGCAAACCATAGCAATATGAAATTCTTTATTTAAAAGACCCATACCCAGAAAACAAAAAGCATTAGCTTTCAGGAATGAAATTAGACAGAGACAGCCAGATAAATATCTGCCTGTCTAATTCCTTCTTAAACTGTGCCTGCTCCAAATCTGAAAACAATCCTTAAAAATTGCAAATGGATATTCAGAGATCAGAAACAGTAATTTTACTTTTAGATGGATGGCTGTAGGGAGTTATTTTGAGTTTGTTGTTTATTACTTTCTTTGGATCAAACAAGCCGTGGCAAACAGTTTTTGGAGGATCAGGATAAGCCAACAACTAGGAAATAATCCAGTGGTACCTGGTGTCACTGGTATGATATTTCTGAATGGGCTCTCACTACGGGGTGGGGGCCAGCAGCAGAAGACCAGGCATTAGTTGTTAAGATGGTTCTAGGAAATTGAAAGATGATGGATTTTAGTCTGAAAGAAGACCATCGGGTGATGGCAGTGGGAGAATGTGATACTGGAGAAGAAAATCATGAAAAAAGCAGTCACTCCGGTGCATGAAAGAGATTTCCAAGAGCAAGATGACTCCTACAGTGACACATATATACAATACGGATCCCTCCAATAACTGGCCTTAGACACTGCCCGCCCAGCAGCTGGCCCTTGGATCCAGCCATCTCCCGTTGCCTCATGCACAGACACATAAGCACACAAACGTGTCTCTCAGCAGACCCCCAGACCCCATGGTCTCTCTGGGAGCTGGCTTAGACCCTTTTGTCCCTCCAGTAGCCAACTCACCAGTCTCATGCCTCTCCAGTACCTGACCCAGACTTACGGCTACCCCGATACCTGGCTCCCAAGCCTCGTATCCCTCTCACCAGCCTGTCTGACTTGTGTTCACTCGTGATTGCACACCGACACACACACGCTCACGCAACATGCACACGCTCTGGTCTCCGTAGTTGTTGGTACCACAGACACGCGGGTCCTCCGACCCGTGGTGTGCCTCCAGTGACTCCGGACCCCCATGCATACATGCGAGCACAGAACAGGGACCCCCGCACCCAGGGCAGTAGTTGGAAATGGGGTTTCATGAGGAGATGGGACAGTCTGCACTGATCTGGAGCAGGCCATGGCCAGACAACCATGGCCAGGCCAGCAAACTGTTTACACGTGACTTTATCCCTTTATCCCACTATTTTCCCACGCTTGTTCCCCCCCAAGCCAGCCAGATTCCTCCCTTTCCCCTCCTTTAATCCCTTCTCTAAATACCCCATAAGTAGTCTCTTGTCCTCATTAGCTCATGGGGTGGGTGTCACCCGTGGCCCATGGTGTTGAGGCTCTCCTGGGGCAGCCCTGGCACCAGTGGGGTCCAGGGATTGTTTCTCTGCCTGGGTTATTGGGGTCTGTCACCTCCCAATGTTTCTCTGTGCTCCTTTGTGTGCAGGGTAAAAGCCATTAATCGCATAACCTAACAAGGTTCCTTAAAATTGATGGTCTCCTCATCTGCCCTCAGTTACTTAAAATGACAGTCCTGGCTCTTCAGCTTTGTGAGGTTTTTCAACATCACAATTTCTCTGTGTCTCTCCCTGCCATTTTATCGACGGCTAGAGAAACACATTAAACCCAGTTCAATTTTACATGAAGACTTACATTCTTGAGATACCTGTATTGCAAACTTCTCTGAATGAATTGCCTGAAAGCTGCTTCAAAAAACAAAAACAAACCTGACCCCCCCCCCAACTACCAAACACCTCAGACTTCCTGCTCTCAGAAACAATATTATTTTCCACATATTCTCCTCGGTCTGCAGACAAACACCACACAGCTATTAAATTCTTTCATGTTGTCCTCCATGTTTAGAGAAAGCTTCATTTCTGATGAGGCTTTAAATTAGTTCAGCACATGCATATTTGTTGACTTGTCTTTTACATGCATCAGAAATTCCCCCGATCACTCCCTGGAGAAACAGACATCTTCTGGTTGTCATCATAACGATTCCATCTAACGATGCAACAGCCCCAAACTCACATCCACCTTGGCCCTAAATAACCACTTGTTCTTGCACATGCTGTTGCCAGTGGGGAGAAGCTGGGAAATGTATAATTAATGCCGCTATCTCACTTCCCACATAGAAAGCCAAGATGGTGTTGTTGCTTCCTACAAGGCTTTCTGGTAGAGTCTGGGACTGTGGGAACACGCAAATAAAGCGGATGGCCAAGGCCACACGCAGAAGTGGCTGGGGGTGACCATGACACAGTACCAAAGCTTTGAGGGTCGGACACAATCAAGGCCAAATTTCCAAGGAAATCCTTGACCCTTTCTTCCTGAAAGAAGGCAGCTTTTGAAATGGTCTTGGAAAAAAAGAGCATTTACAACTTGCAGGATTTGGGACTGATTATAAGCTTTGGGTAAATTAACTTCTGACCAAGCTTTAAACACTGTTGTATGTTCTGGCTTGCTTTTTTTTTTTTTTTCTCCTTTTTTTTTTTAACCCTTTACCTACTGACTAGCAACCTGGTGACATATTTTTAAAAGTTCAGCCAGTGTAGGATAACTTACGGCATTTCAAGAACAGAAGAGACACAGCTAGATAAGCATCCATTTAGCTAAATCCTCATTAGATGCTTTCTGCCCCTAAGCCTCAAAGCAATTCTAAAATAACCCAAGCAGGAATCAGTAGATTAGGGAACAAAAACCAATTCTATTTTTAAATTGATAATTGAAATAAGACACCTCAGGTAGTTTGAAGTGGTTTGACAAGGTTTGGTATAAACCCCTTCCTCACGCTGCTTACCCACAGCTCCATAGTCCCACCAGGCACCGAAGAGATGAACGTGGGGCAACACAGTATAATCCCCAGGCTGTCTTTGCATCAAACAGCTGCACTGTTAAGGGGAGTTACAAATAAAAATAAACCGACTGCTAGGACTTACAGTGATTCTGCTTAAGCTTTTGAACCTTTTCTCACGTGGTTCCTGCCAAATTCTTTGTTAAAAATTGGGACTCGGCACCTGCCACCAAAGACAAGTCCTTATTGTAGCTGAAGGGAAGCTAAAGTCGAGTGAGGCAGGTGGATGGAGGGAAGGAGGAGGGTATGTATCCCCTCTCTGTTAGGCTACTTGCTGGTGGACAAGAACTGTGTCTGTTTTAAACCGGAATGTCCCAACGGAGGTCCAACAGCACTACCGAGGCTAACTGAGGGATGGAGCTGCCTCCCCCTACACAGAGTCATCTACCCTACCAGAATTTGCAGCAGGACAAAATGCTGACACAGTGTTCTGGTTTTGCTCTTTTCAAGACTGGAGTTAAAAAAAGCTACTTCTTGCCCATCAAATGCAACCAAAACCCAAATGTCTCTGATTCCACGGAATGCAAATAGCCAGGAGTTACTGTGTTTGCATTAAGTAGCCAGCAGATCCCCATTGCCCTTGATTTGCCCTCCTTTCTGGACTTCTCTCCTTGTGCACCCTGCTGTCAACCCTGTGCTAGGCTAATGCAAATATGATTTGAATTTATTACTTCTAAAAAGTACCAGACCAGCCTGACCCAGCACTGAAACCCATCTGGGCTCAGCTCACGGCTCTACTCCTGACTTGCTGTGCAAGCCTGGCATATCACTCAGCTTTTCTGTGACACTTTCCCTTTATCAGCTCTGTCGGCTACAATTCCAAGCCCTGCGAGACAGAAGCCGTCTCTCACTGCATTTCAGCAGCACATGGGACCATGACCCCTGATGAGAAACTTGACCAACTCCTGTAGCGCACAAAATAAATTTTCTACACCAGTGTGAGCTGGTGGCTGGTAGCCTAAGGGTGCAGATGGTCTCCTCAGGTTGAATAACTCAAGCCCTTTTCTTTGGGTTGTTTATCTCTTTTGGAGATAACATTACACAGGTCAGGAAGGGAAAAGTCATTTTGGATTTCCCCTGACACAGAGGAGGATTTCGAAGGGATATTGGACCTTTTTCCTAACACTTTCTCAGAGGAAAATATGAGGGCTGCCCATTTTCCATGGGACCACAGATGCCCTGAGATTAGGATTGTCAAAAGAGTCTATAGGAGTTATGTACTCACTGAATTTCTAGTATTATTAGCTCTTTTGATGCTCAGGAAGTGACTCAACTGGGTTTGAAAGACTGTGGTTTGAAAGTGAGAGCTGACACTACTCACAAGAGAGGACATCAACCTCCCCCCACGAGACGGGACTCTTTAGTTTTTGTTGGCTAGACCACTGAATCTAATTAAAACCTGATTTTAGATTCCATAATTTAGGAGGTTTGTCTCCTTCAATTAGTGACACATGAAACCTTAGGATGAAGACTGGGTGAAGTCATGAAGCAGAGAAGAGTGCAACCTAGGATATAGCAGTTCTTCTTTTACTATAGATGCAACTAAGCCAAAGATAAATCATAATGTACAAGTAATGAGGCAATACCAAGTTGCAAATCTTAGCAAGCATGCACATTTTTACAGCTTCATTGAACTGCAGATGGGCACTAGCCTAAGGTAAGTTGCTCTTCTCCATTAAAATACTGTCTATGCTTTACATCCCTCTATTTTGCCTTCCTCTCTTTGTTACAAAGTCAAATTAGCATTTTCTTTACCATTCTATGTTACATTCACCACTGCACATTCAAGATATATGGGATCACTGTGCATTGAATATGTCTCTATGCATACAGGCATATATTATTCTGGTAGATTTGTATTTTTCAGCTTTATTATTTTGCAAGCATTAAAATCAGATGTACATTCCTCATTCCTTAATTTGCATGATTACTTGCAGTCTTACATTTTTTATTAAAATTTACTGCCAGATCGTAGAACATTGGCTAATCACCAAGCTGCTTGTACTTTATAAATCACCTCAACCTATAACCAGAGACGTGGCTTTTAAAGCAGGCTTTAGACTCAGTGCTGAAGTTTGCCAAATTATCTAACCTCCTGTGTTCGTTAAGAGCAACAGAATGGAGAGGCTTTAAGTTTGCACGTATCCCAGTTTTCCATACCTCAAGAATCTTGTCTGCCTGGACACAGGAGGAGAGAAGTCCCTCATCAGGACCACGCAGACAAGCTCTGTACGGGATGCTCTGCAAGGCAGTGCTCAAAGAAAGTCAGCGTCGGGCAGACCTGACCATTTTTATGCCAGAGACTGCTTTTTAGGGGTGGCACTGAGGTCACCAAAGACAAACTCTTTCCCCTACACATGCATGTATATGAGGCCTGATCCTACACACAGGTAAGCTGTTTGCTGTGACTCTGGCGGGCTGAGTACGCATTTTTTTCAGGGATCTGTAAATTAACTTCTGTAGCGTGCTGCTGGAGATTAATAGGCTTATTGTAAATCTTCCCTGCCTTCTCCTCCAACAGCTAATAATCCTCTTTCACTATGGATGGAAGCTTGACATCAGGGAGCTATAAAAGATGAATTCTAATTTTTAAAACTAATCCACCTCTGATCTGGTGTGAGGCTGGCATATGTCTTTCTTACACTCTTGGTGCAGAAGTTACCATTCAGACCACTACCCTGAAGTTCCCTCATATTTAGACTTGCTTTTGCCCCTGTATTTTTTTTAACATGCCTGTTCTCCTGCCTTTCAGTTTCAGGACACATGTTGACCTAAGAAGACAATGCAAGCAAGAAAACAGTCATTTAAGAGAATACCATATCCCAGAGCTTACATGAAAGGACACCCTACTGCAGAAATAATTTTGTGCTAAGCAGATGCAGTTTAGCAATATGGCCTTATTATAAGGGACCACAGTTATTACTTGCACAGTTTAACAGCCGCATTTGTCTTGACCCTATATTTTGCATTTAATCCACACAGTGCTGGGTATTCACAAAAAGAGTGAGAGGGGGAGAAATCCCTGTACATTTTCACAGTTCATTATACATTCAAACTTCCTTTGAAAGTCTCTTTCACTGAATAATAAGTTGCCAAGCTTTCCCAGTGCTCCCTGTCTCTGAGGCCAGAGTACAAATAGTTTCCCAGTAATTATGAAAAAAAAAAAAAAAAAAAGAAACTATAGCAACTTGAAAACTCCAGAATGACATTGGAAAAAAAGCTCAAGGTCATCCAGGATGGTCTCCTTGTTGTCCTCGACTACATCCCACCCTTGTTATTCCTAACAGGAACAGCCCAGTGTTTTCCTGGTTATTTCTTATGTACATGGAGCTGAAGCACACTAGTTACTTGGATTCAGCACATACTAAATAGAATTTACAGGCTGTAATGTGAGCATCAGGTCTCTGATTAAAGCCTTTACTGTTCATGATATCCCAGTGTCAAACAGAAATGTAGGCACCTGTTCTTCAGGGACACAGTCACGGAGCTGTAAAAGAAAAAAAAGAAAGAAAAAGGTTAGTTAGAGTGGGGATATTCCTTATGCATCACTTGCCATTTTTTATTTCCTGGTCATAGGGCTTTCGTCATTCTGTCAAAAAGCAGGGACAACGTGGTAAAATTAAGGCACAAGTTCCTATCCGATGTTTCGGTGCTGTTTGCTGAATTTTCTCAGACCACAGGCACCTGCTGTTACAGAGAACTTGCTTAGTGTCAGGCAGGTGTCTCAAACTAGGCTTAGCTGGCCTGCATGAGAAACGTGCATCTGAAGAGCTGATTTTCAGGATTTGCTGTTGCCCCATTCAGGCAGAGCAGTAGGATTCTCCTCCGGTTCTGGGGCTCTACAACAGAGGAGGGGTTGAATTCACCTGTGATCACCCAAATAATTACGTAGTTTTAAGAAAGAAGTTTTACTTTGTTTCCTGGGTGTTATTCAAGGCAGGAGGACTCTTTGCTCCAGCCCCAGAAATGGACATATGGTGTTTTCACACAAAAGGGGCCATCTCCTTAATGGATCCCTAGTGATTTCAGTAGATCTCCATTGCCAGACATGAACTGTCAAATGTAAAATATGAGTATTGGCCAGCATGAAACTGTGTTTATACAGGGAGAAAGGAAATATATCTCAGACATGTCACTTCTCTCTTGCTGTGGAGGAGTGAACAAGACCTGTGCAAAAAAATAAAATTCAGAAATGAGAGAAAAAAACAATTTTCCAGTTGATGAACATGCAGATGAAGGAAACCAGTTGCAACAGGATAGACTCAGGCCAGGAATAAAGGAAGATTCAAGGAGGTACAAAGATAACATGGCTATCCTGCAGTATTATAGCTATTGAAATCTTTTTTTAAGCCAATACAGCAAATTTGAGGCGAGGGGTAATGAGGATGTGGGCAGATTATCTGACACCTGCTTAGCCCAGGACAACCCTTGGGCCCTACTCATAAAACAACTGGTGATAGTCTTTGAGAGAGGCTTCTGGAGTTGGGGATAACAGCTCACAGCCCAAACTACTCAATTCCCCCATTTTCTCTTACCCATAAGCATGGAGTAGCCAAGGCAGAGCTTGCCCCCTCCCTTCCATGCTCACCTTCGTGGTGCCAGGGGTCTTCGCATAGCTGGGTAGAAGTAGAAAGTCTTCAAGCATGCCCAATATTTGAGAGGGGTCTTTGAATCCCATAGCAATTCTGGGATTCATCTGCTTGGGCTACAGTACTAACTGAATCCTAAGGATTCACTCGGACGCTAATCAGTCATTTAGCTTGCAGGATCATATCTCAGCAAGAACCTGAAATTGCTCATTTAGGTTCAAAATTAAACTGTCAGTCACAGGAGATGATTCAGAGGGAGGAAAATGCTAAACTGCAAACTGTATCTTCCAGGGTGCCAGGTGCCTTGCAAAGCAGAGCAGGAGATGCCGAGAGAGCACGTGGGGCAAAGCAGTGAGTCCATTGTGGCAGGAGGTGCCGAGTCTGACAGTACCAGAGCAGAAATTCCTACACCAGCCCTGAATTCATCAATAAACCTTTGTGCTCCCTCTGCCCATCGTGCCCATTGTCACATGGTGGTAAAGAACGAAACTCAAGGCAGAGCTTGTGTCAAACCACGGGCTAACTGACAGCAAAGAGAGTGTCTGGCATGAAGCAAGGTGCAGCGGTGTGACTCAGTACCCTCCTGTTTTTTCAGGCAACTCGCACTTCTAATATTCCACCTTCTCTGTTTCCCCCACCATCTCTTTTTGAGCTTTTATGTATGACATCCTTTCTGATGATTGATTTGAGCTATTCTTATTTTATCAAATTAAAGAAGACAGAAAATACAACGAGAATTAACCATCAGTCCTTGCGGAAGGCTAAAAGTAACTTCCTCTAGAATCTGTGAAAAATAAGTGTATTAAGTCACTAAAATGGGGCATCCAGGCGTAAGACGTGTTGATTGACAAAGGGCTTTGGTTCTCTTTAGCACAACAAAGCATTGAAGTTTTTTGAGCATAGAATAGTCAAATATCTCACAAACGTCAGCAATGCTAAATTAATCTTTTGTTACTTCCTTTCTTTTTGTAGCTGATGCTTTTTCAGGTAGTGTCCTGGGCATTTATTTTCACCTCCCCAGAGACACCGTTCTGTCAGGAGCTAAGGAACAACAGAGATGGTCCAATGCTGCCAAAGTCAATCAGAGATTGCATGGATGACTAAGAAGCCCTCCACCAAAAATTTCTGGAAGACCCACAACCCCTAAAATCAAAAAAGCTACACAGTATTTGGTGAAGAGGGATTTCTCCTGCCACCAAACAAGTCACTGTACAGCAACATGTGCAAAAATGTAGATTAAAGAATCAGGCAAACAAACCCACGATTGTCATCTATTGAGGAAGGCCCTGAGCCAGAGGAGGATGAATCAGATGCATCTGTGTTCAATATTAGGCAGACAGCAATTTATAAAAGCCAGCAACACAAGGGGCAGAGTCAAAAAGCCCAAGGTAAGAACACTCCATGTGGGAAGTCAGACCTTCCTCCTTTCCTAACAGCAGGACGATAAGCACAGATAGCTCTTCCTTTTCCGAGCTTTTAGAGCGAACAGATTAAGAATTAATATGGATGAGGCCACCACTTTGGAGAGAAGGTGCAGAGCAGAGTTTAGTTTACAGACAAAAGCCATGCCACACCATTTGTCTTCGAGGAGAAAGAACAACCCTTGGCTCTGCTTAACTTACTAACAAGTCACAGTCTTGTGAGACACAAGGTGCAGTTTGACTGGGCACCCCAGTTTCAGTCAGACTGGAAATGGTCCTTAGAGCTTCCCGTGACCAAGCTCGTGGCAGTCTCTGGGGATGTTTTTCTCTAATGACTGCAAGGGGACCCACATTTCTCATTTTGACGATCAGTTTTCAAGCCTTGTGACACCTTTCAAGCACATAAAGGAGAAAGTTTTGAACTTTTCAACATTTTTTACATCGGGGTTGGGAGGTGGAGGGGGACTAGATGTTGCTATGTGGCAGGAGAACAACCCATGACCTTCATACTCATTTGATAGCACCAATTACTTTATTGTTTTCCCCTTTGGAATGGTCCTATATTATACAGCAAATTGCTTCAGAATACCTGGCTAATACATATTTTCTGGAAATCTTCTGAGTAAGTCTCATTTTTTAAAAGTCAGACAGGCATTTAAGAATCTGAGTTCCACTGAATATCAAAAAGATACGAGACTCCCGAACCACTTCAGCATACTTTAATGCCTAAGTTTAAAGCCATACTTTATGGCTTTAATTCTACCACTTACATTCTTGGGAGTTACATCTTACTCTGGCAGCATTCGCAGCAAGACCCAGTTGTTACAGAGGCAGCGAAGAATTATTCTGTATGGATAAATGCTACAGAACTGGGCTGCATGTGTTCAGATTCCTGTGCTTTTTAAAAAGTACGAGTTGATTACTGACATCAAAGTATTACAACAATGATGAAGCATAGCAGGAAATACAAAAATCACAGCTTGAGTACAAAAAAACCCGTGAACAGCAAACTATGTACAAATAATATTATGACATTATTTAAACAATGTAATACCAGAGTGAAAAACTATAGCAACTGCATTTTGACCTTCGTCATATACTGATCAATGCAAAAGGAAATGTTTCAGTAGGTGTTTATGTGTTAAATTTCACTTTTCCCTGGTGAGGGAAATCAAAATGCTGGCCAATAACTCAATAAAGTATACTTCCAGAGAGTTGTTTTAATAGAATAGAATAATTCCATGGAATTAATTTTTCAAAGTAAAAGGAACTTCAGCTGTAGGAAAACCACCTGTATTAGTTCTTATTTACTGATGAACAAGCTGCTTGCTTTGCTGTCACGTTGCATCCCCAAGGCACTGAGTGCCAATCAACAGCACTTGATGCTTAAGTTATCTGAATTTTAGTCTGCATTTGGCTCAGTAAAAAAAAATCAGATATCCCGTAATGACTAGCTGACAGGTGAGACCCGAGCAGAGCTAACAATAATTCTGTAAAGACCTACACTTTCTAAGTTTAAATTCAGGGAGTTGTATGAGGCTGTAGACAAGCATAAAGCAACCAGAAAGGATGAGCTCTCCCCACAGCTATCGTGAGCCATCTAAACGTCATGCATCTACTTGTCCACTGTCCTGGTTTTGGCTGGGATAGAGTTAATTTTTTTCCTAGTAGCTAGTATAGTGCTGTGTTTTGGGTTCAGTATGAGAAGAATGTTGATAACACACTGATGTTTTCAGTTGTTGCTAAGTAGTGTTTAGACTAAGTCAAGGATTTTTCAGCTTCTCATGCCCAGCCAGCAAGAAGGCTGGAGGGGTACAAGGAGTTGGGAGGGGACACAGCCAGGACAGCTGACCCAAACTGGCCAGAGGGGTGTTCCAGACCATGTGACATCATGCCCAGTATATAAACTGGGGGAAGTTGGCCAGGGCGGGGCACGGATCGCTGCTCGGGAACTAACTGGGCATCAGTCGGCGAGTGGTGAGGAATTGCATTACGCATCACTTGTTTTGTATAGTCCAATCCTTTTATTATTATTATTATTAGTGTAATTTTATTAGTATTATTGTCATTTATTAGTATTATTATCATTATTATCATTATTCTTTTCTTCCTTTCTGTCCTATTAAACTGTCTTTATCTCAACTCACAAGTTTGACTTTTTTCCTGATTCTCTCCGCCATCCCACTGCGGGGGGAGGAGTGAGCAAGCGGCTGCGTGGTGCTTAGTTGCTGGCTGGAGTTAAACCACAACATCCACCTACTCATTCCCTCTGCAGCATCTTACCCCAAGTGAGGGCTAAGCCATGTGAGATGCCTTCAGGAGGTCAATCTGTCTTTCTCTAGTTGGCCACAGAGAGCCTAGACTGGCAAATCAGACCACGGCCCTGGAATTACAGGATATTAGTCCAGTTTATATCCACAATATCCTACTGTAAATTCATAATTGTTTCTACTGTTGCAAGCTGTCAACTCTTTCCACTGATGCTATGGGCCAGATCCTATACTGCTGTTCATACTATCCCAGGGCAACCAGACTGATTACATGTGGAACACTCTAATGCACAGGAGTTTATGCAGAGCTGGCAGGAGTGTGGATGTTTCAGCTCAGGGGCTGAGCACAGGGAGAGAGGATTTTTTTTTTTTTTTTTCCCAACCGGCTGAAATGAAGAAGAAAAGGACAGGAAGAAAGAATCATTTGAGCTCGTTTTGAATCATTTTTTTTGAACTGAAATTAAATGTTCCATGAATTTAAGGGAATTAAAACAATTATTTTTAAGGCCAGTTTTCAATTCAAAGCACCGTTCTCAAAATGAAATAGAAAAATATTTTGTTTAGCAAATCTGAGTGCAGCACTTTGCTATTCATGTTTTTTCAACATTTTTCAAGCCAAAGATATTTGCCAAATTTGACCAAGAGCCAGACATAGCTTTACTCTCTCTAAACTTTATTTTCCAATAAATTTACTGCATAGTTTACTGAAATATTTGCAAGACCTAAAGCCATGGGTCTCTTTCCTGATGCTTGCAATAATTACAGTTTGTACAGAGGGCTACAAAAGCACTAAAAAATTGTTTATGAAGACATAAATCAGCTGTAATTTCACTGAAGCCAATGGCTTGGGATAAGTGAAAGAAAAAAACCAAAACAGCTCTATGTTAATGCTCAGCATTCACTGATGAATGTTAACTTACAAGCAATATGCTGTATCTCAGTGTTTCTTCAGGCGGAAAGTGTGAGGAGACCTTTTTGTTCCTACACTTCACTTTCTTGAGGGCTATAAAAATGCAATTTATCTCCAGAATAAACCTAACCTCTGAAAAAAAAAAAAAAAAAGATTCCTTATTCACTTCTTTATACAAGGTATTAATACTTCTTACTAGCTGTCATCTTCAGCCTGCTGAGCAATCAATAATTATGGCTGTCTTTACACATTCAACAAAAAGCATCTATAATGAATGGCAGTAGCAAAGGTTGCTATCATTTGAGAACTCCCCATAGAATTGGTTTTAAATATCATAATTCCATCTGCTCCCTCTCCTTCTTATGCATCACAAAGGAGCTTTTCTGTGGCTCATGGTGATGTGCTGGAATCCAAGCAATGTCTTTCTTGTTATTGATGAGAACAATCATGGAGAGGTAAAATATATTTCAATTCCTTTCTGAAATGCTTTAATGAACAGAAGTGCAGGCAATAGGAAGAGGCTGCCCCAGTGTTTTCATAAAGGCATGAGAGGAAATAGAAATGGTGTCTAAATTAGACAATTGCCCATGGAGGTTTTCCTAATTAATATCAGTGATTTGCTCCGTATCAGCTAACACAGTAATTGCTGCCAAGTCTGTAAAGCCAGAGGGATTACTGACAGCTGAACAATACATAGGTGGTTTTAAAAGCTCAGTGAGATTTGAGTCATTCCTCCTCTCACTGAAATCACAGCTTTCCACAGAAAGAAGAGCGGACATTTGAAGTTCAGGGGCTGCAGAAGACACTGGGATGCCTGGATTAATGACATCCGTCCGTTCAGCTTATCAGAGAGGACTGACTGCATGGACTTGCTCTGAAGAAGGTGACAGTGAATGGCATTTTATGCCAGCACAGATCTCCTGATGCCAGCAAGTGAAAACAGAAAACTTCAATCATTAAATATAAAATCAGTTCACAACTATAGGGTAATTAATGGTGCTGCCTGAAGTCACATTGTAATGGCTTTTCCTAAGTAGGAAATGTGTTTTGTTCTCAGTGACATTTGCACTGATTATTTTTCAGGAAAAATGTGTATCTCACTTTATTTTCTGCTTTGTTCAGTACTACTTGTTTCCTACTTTGCTCCAAGATGGACCTTCAGACACATCGTGTGGGGTTTGACCAACGAAAAGCATGCAGGGCTTCCTCCAAACCATATCAGAAACGTTTGTGCTTTTGCCTTAAAAGCACCACGTAGCTCTATTTTTCATGTCAGATGAAGCTGATTCTAAATTAAACTGAAGATTTCTATTCTGAGGGAGGGGAGGAAGAAGCTTGTCTGTGTCCTCAGAGAGCAGTGCAGACAAATGTAACTGTCTGGTTTGGCCTTAGAAATGGTGAAGCTGTATTGAAATTCATCTGCTCCTGTATAAATGCTAACCAGGTTGAAACCATGCCTACCTGCAGGGAGACCATGGTCTTGGGAGAGACACAATGGAAGAAGCAACATTCTTTGCAGACAAGCCCTAGGTAAAGCGGTAAAAAACTCATTAAAAACATCTAGCAAATGACGTAATGGTGGAAACTGGCATTTTCTCTCTGAACAAAGCAACTTTTCCATGGAAATAGGATAATGACTTTCTTACACATTTTAAGAATGTGTGTGGAGTAAGGCACCCAGCAGGTAGGGGCCCTGTTATGATCTATTAAAGTAATATATTAGGATAATAAAATGAATCCAAAGAGCAACAAGATAAGGATCAAAATAAGAGCTCTTCCAAGGAGCTCTTCCACCTGAATCACTGGCACGTTACTTGGCATTTCAAACAGCATCATTGCCATGGAGTCAACAGTAGCACCTGTAGAGTAACACCAGCATAGGAACAGGGTGGTGGGGACAGAACATTTGACTGGCAGAAGGATGACTACATTGGGTCCTGCGGGTCAGGCAAGCCTCAGCCAAATGATTCAGTAAGAGCTGAAACCCTCAGTATTGTCTTCTTGTAACAGTTAAAACCCCTATATTCAGACGTACCTACCACTTTTAACTGTGGCTGCAATAAAATAAGACAGGGTAAGAAATTTAAAAGACATATTTTGCTCACACAGTTAAAGTTGAATACATTTACACTTTCAGAATTAAACACTTCTAATTTCTCGCCTAAGTTTTAGCATGTTTTCTGTAGTGAATTTATGGCTGTGAGATTGCCTTAGCTAAGAATTACTGGGAGTGAAAAGTAAAGCGCTCTATCCAGCTAGTGCCATGAATAATGTGTGCATGTACTCTCACATATACCCATGTGTGCTGTTGTCATTTTTGGACATTTCGAGATTTATGAAATGTAAAATGCAATCCCCAAATGCTGGCAATTCTCACTAAGAATAAAATTCAAGAGTGAAAAATGTATGTGAATGTCAAAGAACAGAAAGATCTTTATCGGGGAACATGTTCAGGAAACAAGTTATTCACCTCCTAGTCCATTTTAGGAACCTAGCATCTTTACTCATTTAGCACCCTTATAAGTTGTCTCTTTTTTCCTGATAAGAATGGAGAACACAGACAATCACAAGACTTCTGTAAGGGAGAATGTCACGACCTGGGCTGGACAGACCAGGGAGTCGTGTTGAGTTCGGAATTCCTGCAGGCTAAATTAAGGTGAAATGACACCTAATGATCAGTTAAACATTTTATTCATGGCAGAAGCAGCCTGAACTTGGAAGACTTTAACAATAGGTGGCTGGATTTCCCTCAACAGGAATTGGCATGGCACTACCTCAGTAAACCATGTAACCCATGGTAACCATCTACATCAATTCAGGGAAGGACATCCCTCCCGTCGAGTCAGGAGGTTCAGAGCAGACCCCCTTGCTTTCTAGGCTCCTTCTCAGAGAAGAGCCTGGGGGAAGCTGGATCCACTCCTAGTCCCAGACTTGGCCAACGGTTTCATGTCTTAAAGGGATGAGGTGTGGGGATTATGGAAAAGGAGAGAGAGAGAGAGACAGAGGAAAAGAAAAGAGAAAGATTTCCCCAGTCCTGTGTCCAGCATTGATCGAGCCAGCCTAAGGGTCCAGTTCTGGTGGGCAAAGTGCGTGGGGCTTCAGTTCGTGCCCTTTTATCATCTCCTTGCCCCTCCTGCAGGAGAGAACTTGAAGTCATTCGGCTAATTAGGTGTCATGCTCGGTTTGTGCTTCCAGAACCTTTGGGAAATGGGTTGGTGGGCTTGGGGGTCGTTTAGGGAGTAACTTCCCCTTCCCTGCAGACGTGACCATTGTTTGATCTCCGGCCATGCATGGTGAGCTGCCCTGCTCAGCGTATCAGACCAGCATTATCAGGCCTCCCCATCCTGTTGCTGATCTGTGGTGACTGGCTTCTTTTCACCTGGGGTTCCTTGCTGTGCAGGGTTCGTTGTTATGCAGAGTTCGTCCTTAAGCAGAACTTGCCCCACCACAATGTTTGAGACATTAACTCTTCCAGACTCTTACAGAGAATTTCTAAAAAACACCATCGAAGGAGATTTTTTTCCAACTTCCGTGCTACCCAGTTGTTTTGGATTTGTGTGGTGGAATTTTGGTAGCGGGGAAGGCTCTGCAGGGCCGGCTCCTGTGAGAAGCTGCTAGAAGCTTCCCTGGCTCCAAGCCAGACCCGCCGCTGGCCCAGGCCGAGCCTGTCAGCGATGGTGGTAGCGCCTCTGGGAGAACGTGTTTAAGAAGGAGAACCCCCAGTGGAGTTTGGGAAGTAGAATGTGAGAGGAACCCCTCTGCAGATCCCGAGGTCAGTGTGGAAGGCGGGGGAGGAGGGGATGCCCCCACAGCCCGCGGTGAGGCGGCAGGCTGTCCCCCCCCAGCCCATGGAGGGGAGCAGGGGAGCAGATGCCCACCTGCAGCCCGGGGAGAGAGGAGCCCACGCCGGAGCAGGGGGATGGGATGGATGCCCCCCAAGATGGCCGGCACTCCATGGGAAAGCCCGCGCTGGAGCAGGTTGTGCCTGAAGGACTGCAGCCCGTGGGAAGGACTCATATTGGAGAAGTTTGTGGAGGACTGTCTTCCGTGGGAGGGACCCCACGCTGGAGCAGGGGACGAGTGAGGATTCCTCCCCTTGAGGAGGAAGGAGCAGCAGAGACAACGTGTGATGAACTGACCCCAACCCCTGTTCCCCGTCCCCCTGCGCTGCTGGAGGGGGTAGGTAGAGAATTCGGGAGTGAAGCTGTGTCCGGTAAGAAGGGAGGGGTGGCAGGAAGGTGTTCTAAGATTTGCGTTTACTTCCCATTATCCTGTTTTGATTTGATTGGTAGTATATTAAATTGATTTTTTTTTTTCCCAGGTTGAGTCTGGTTTTTGCCTGTGACCATAAGTGGTGAGTGATCCCTCCCTGTCCTTGTCTCAACCCATGAGCTTTTCTTCATATTTTCTCTTTCGCATCCCACCGGGGGGGGGAGTGAGCGAGTGGCCTCGTGGTGTTTTGTTGCTGGCTGGACTTAAACCACGACACCAGTAACTACCCATTACTTCATAATCCTTTGGGGAGCTGAAGCAATACCACATGCCTAATCATGCGTGCTGCAAATGGCTTGTATGCCACAATTCTTGTTCTTAATATAGAAAATGTTGCATAACTACAAATAACAGGTATATCAAAATGAAATATAGCTTTAGTGGGAGCTAAGATGCGGTATTCACTGAAAGGTGGTTTAAAAAAGCAGGTCAAAAAGCTTACTTGGGAGAAGGAAGTACAGAACAGATAGAGACATCCAGTTAAACTGTTGGCATCAGAGTCAGTCCAAAGCATGGCTCTTCCACATACATAATTTGTAACCTCAGACAAAAAATTGAATTTTATGTATGTTACAGCCAGATCATTTTTTAACCCCACTGCTGTCTGTCTAGACATTTATGAACACAGTTGTTTTCAAACTGTGAAACAGAGATAGGGACCATTCCTATCTTTCACCCAGTCTGTCCTGGACACACAAAAAAACCCCCCAAAAAGCATTCGGGGTCTCAGTTCCTGGTTAGGACCTCTAAGTATCTGCAAGGCTGAGGTTTGAGGCTTCGGTCATCTAAGGCATAATGTGGCTGTTATATATATATACTTAGGATCAAGCTCTCGGCCAAGGACACTACCAGAATATGAATAAACCACAACAGGAAGGGATTTGCTTCTTTCCTAGATTTTGTTCATCTGTGCTAGTACATAACACCATTGCATAAAGAGAACATGACTCAGTCTTTAGAGACTGGATGCTATGGGAAAATCAGATGGGAAATACCAAGGATGATAGCCAAGGAGAAGGCATGCTGGGCTAAATCAAAGCTACACATCTCAGCTATTCTTGGTCAAATCACAGTGTCTGACAGGAGACATCTAATACAACCATTTTTGTCTCTTTAAACCAACAACTTTCAAACTTCTTCTTACAAAAGCTTTCAAATTTCCTTGGAGAAACAACCAAGAGCAGTAAACATAATGTATTTTCAGCAATTTTTGGTGAGAACATCAATTAAGGCAGGACAGTGTTATTATAATATTTAACTATAAAGCCTAACACAAACATAATTCCAGTCAATCACAGTTTACTTTCAAATACATATGCTTGCTGGTAAATAGATATCTGTTTTCTTCAAAGTTCTGTCTCATATATGTCCCATGCATAGCACCAGGTATTAGACTAACTTCAGGCCAAATGTTCAATCTTTGGGTTCCTGAAGTTGAATGGATGAAGTAAAAACTAAGTATTTGAGCAGCTACTTAAGCTCATGGGCGCTTGAGGTACCCAGTCTTTCACATTCAGCAGAAGCTGGAGCATGGTGGTTTTTGCAAGTGGGAGAAAGTTAAATATCAAAATGGAAACAAATGCTTTAAGTGATGCTCCTCCTCCCATCTGCTGTCTCGCAGCCCTCCATTCTGAGTACAATCTCAGATCCTCCAGCACTGGCCCCTCCTCACCTCCTCCTCAAATCCCTGATCTTACAATATCATTGATTTCCCATCTAGCCAACATCTTTAATCAGCCCTCTGAAATTACCATCAAGACTTCTTCTAAAATAGGAAGAAGCTAAATGCTAATATCTAATACTAGATAACTTATTCCTAATAGGTCAAGACTTCCTGAAATAGCTGCACCTTCCAAGGAAAACAAGTGATTGGCCAGATATAGCCATAAACAGAATTTTACACTGCCTCTCCAACTCCTGGCCTGTGAGCTCTCTAAATCAATGATGCTTGCTAATCTGGCCATATCAATGTTTCATATTCCTAGTAAAACCTATCACCCTTTAAGCCTCAAAATAGCTTGACCCAGTTAAGCGGAACAATTCTAAAGAGGATTTCAATGTTTCTTTAAATTTGCTGGATTTTTTTCCTTTAACTGGCCCAGTATTTTATGGGAGAGGGGCAGGATACTTGTTTATTAGCAAGTAGATGCTCATGTTAGTCTTTTTTTGTGAATAAAGGATCTCTCTTTGGAGCTATTCATATTTTGTATTTGCCCAGACATACTTTCTACTGTGTTGAACAAAACCTTTGAGAAGAGTGCTTTTTTTTTAAAGTAAGGGAAGCCTTACTCTACAGATTCATTTGTGAGCTGCTAATTTGTGTTTAAACTGTACTTTTCGTAATGGACAGGAACTTCTAGTGGCAGATAAATTGTGAACTGCTTCATATATGGGACATCCTTTGTATTTACTGATTAGAAACACTACTATTTTAATTTCTTCAAAAGAACGAAAATAGTCAGAAACACTCCAAACTAAAAATAAAAAGATTGTTTTACTACCAGACCCTCAAGGGCAGTATAAGAAACTCTAGGAAAATCATATAGGTGACTGGAGGACATTCTCCACAGGTTTGAGCTCCAGCACTTGGAGATTGCTTCCTCAATCCAAAATAAATAAATAAATAAATAAATAATCATTCCTAGTTCATGCTTAGGGGATGAGTGAGCAGCAGGTCTGGTCCTGCACCAAGACCTCCTTCGCAAACAGGGCAGAGCCCCAGAGGAACAGCTAACATGAGTGCCAGGGTCAAGTGTTGGGCAAGCATTGGGCTTGCAATGAAAGAAGAAGTTTTTTACTAGAAATTGAGGTAAGAGAGCACTCGGGGACTGTGGGCAGTCTCAGTCGTGTAACACTTGGTAAAAGGAGAGCGGCACACACTGCAGAGCTGAGCTCAGCCCAGCAACTTCCTTTGCCCCAGTATAATCAGGTGGAGGAGGATGAAAAACCCATGCTTTTTTAAGTATTGTCCAAAAGTCACGTTGTTTTGCCAGCAAACTTTCCAACCAGCCTTAGGCAGGTTACATAGGAAGATTTAGAACCTTGTAAATTTAGCAGAGAGGCAATCTTTAATCATATGAGTGGTGGTGGTAGGGAACACAATGGTGGCTAGGCTGGGCACACTGCTCTGTGTGAGCAAATCTATATGTCCAATTAATTTAGTGCCAGCCTTGCCTGCATACACAGTCCAGAATTTTTACCTGAGATGGAAATAAATGATTCCACGCTCCCTGTTTAACACTAACGCTCAATTTCTTGTGCTGCCAGTGGACTTAATTTGTAAGAACACAAGGTCAAAATGAAGGGTGTAGGTGTATTGCTCTGAGCAAGCATCAAACACACTAACCTCCAGAGTATAGAAATGAGAAGCCTTGACAAAAGAGATTGAAATAGAAGGAGCAGATTACAGATAAATTCCACTTTACCTCTACAAATGCAATGAAATTTCTCTACTGTTCCTATAAAACAAAGAAAATAATACCCAAGTGAGGATCTATATATTTCTTACCTAACAGACAATTTTTTTTTAATGGTTTTTTTTTTTTTTTTACTCTTAATAGTCCCCTTATGCCTGACCTCAATTAATGTAAAATATTATGCTGGCAGATGTAGGTGCAGAGCAAAAAGGGCCTGGGTTCAATTCTCAGATCCCACTAACAAATACTATCTTGGGGTCCCACCCTGAGCCATCTGGATGCTGGTTGAGGTGCAGTTCCTACTTGCAAACAGTAAATCAAATGACTGAACAAAACAATGCTTTACCGAGGGAAGACGAGGCCAACAGGAAGACAAGCAGGCAAATACGTGACAACCACCAAGCATTTTCTGGAGTACGATAGTACTTCTTTAAAGCCCTCCTCTCATTTTTAGGTAAGGCAACTGCCAGCCCACTGGCCACTGCCCTCCTCTTGTAGTAACACAGAGATCCCAGTTGGCAAGTCCCTGTCCCTGATCCAATCAACCTGCTGGATATGAGACCTTCAGTAAAGACACAGCTGACATAATAGCATGGGGTGCTCATGGTCAATACCATTGAGCCCCTCCACTAGCTCATTCCACTGTTTCCTGGCTTCTCTGCTAAAAAGGCCACACAGAGAGAAGACACAGCCCACGCTACCCAGTGAGGACCATGTTTTTCAAGTACCTTTTACCCTAAAGTAGCAAACTTCAGCCTTCTCTTAGGTAGCCCACACCCTGATCTCACTTCTGCATAGTCAGTTCTCCAAACTTCTACATGTTGCTTTACTACATCTGTCTTGTGATTCAGCTTGTCGCCTTTTTTTAAGAAGGAATGCTTCCCAAATATGATAAAAGATAACCCACAAACGGAGTATGACCTGGGGTCTTTCCTTCAGGTCCTTCTCTCTGAAAAGTCAAAATCGTCCTGCTCAGGAGCTCTCTTTTAAGGTCTGGTCTCATCACTCAGGACTACAATGGACCACTGTGTTCTGGTTCAGGGATGCTGCACAGTTTGTGCTCTAAAAGCTCCTCTTCCCCTCTCTTCCAGCTGTAATTTCTCATCTATAGTTTATTGACATTGCAAACCTGACTTTTAATTACTGATTAAAATGCTTTTCATAATTTGATGACCTTTGCCAGCTCCTCCCTTAAAAAATTCATTGAAATCTTCATTGTTTTCTGTCCCCTGAGAGCTGCTTTCATGCTGCTTAATATGAAATCATCTTCCAGTCAGACCACAGGGGCTCTTTGCTTCCCATCAGACTCAATGAAGGGACTCTGAACCTGAAACCTTGTCCATCCCCCCCCGCAAAAGTCCAGTAAAAGATAGCCTCTTTCCCTTGCTTACCTCAGACTACTTTGGCCAAACAGTGACATGTATAATCCAGGCAGTGCTGGGGCTCTGAGGTCACTTGGAGAGGTGGCTGTTTGGGCAGAGAAACATTTGTAGGGTTCTTTTTAGTCTCCGACACAAGCCAGGTTGGCTGGAGTAGAAAGACAGCTTCATTGCCCTGCTCCACCCACGAGGGTCTCCTGCAGATCTTTAGAAAATACTCCAGATGCATTTTGTCTCTGGGGATATTCAGTCATATTGAGGCATACTAGTCAATGATTTAGAAATGCACAGATTTCTTTTCAAAACAACCCCCAAAATGACCTTTGCTTTTAATGTTTCAGTTTGTCATGTGCATTAGCAGGAAATTATTTCCTCTCACTGCACAACAGTCCTTCACTCTCTTAACTATCCTTTATGCCTTCTCTTACCTCACTCTGGCAATGCAGAAGGACGTGCTGACACAAGACAGCCTGACAAGCTGTCAGATTTTTAATTCATGCTTAAAAGTGGTAAGTGGAGGCTGGAAGTATTATTTCCACAGGCAGAAAGAACGGAACTGAAATAAACCCGTGCTGATAAACCCTCCACCAGAAATGATCCGAAAAGGGATTATTTTCAACCAAATATCAGGCTTGACCTTCATCTTGGCAAACTGCATAAGCCTTTCCCCTCCAGCATCAGTTTGTCTGTATCACATGCCCAAGGATGAGCACTTCACAGTGTTCAAAGTACTCTCACATCACTGTTGGGGAAGCCTGCCAAACCTCTGCCCACTGTCTTCTCAGAAACATGAGTAGTCCCAGGGTACGAAAGGAGCTGTTTCTGCCTCCTGAAATCAGCAGAATTATTTCCAAATGTTGCTTTTCAAAGCAGATTTTTTCCTCTGGCAGCCACATGCCTTTCTGATGGGCAGATGTCCTGAGAATGAAAATGAAGAAGTGGTATCTGTGAAGCCCAAGTTCCTCCAGATTTGCAGCCTGTTTCTCTTACACCATCCCACCACAACCCACCACAACCGAGTCAGCTGCCTCAGTCCTCCTCACCAGCCCCAAGACTGCAAGTACCCTGGTTAATCTGGAGTTACACACATGCCAACTGGAAAGCCACAGTCACTGAAAATAAAGTATAAAGCTGAGCACCTCATGCTTTTTTCTTTGTGACTATTCATTTGGGTTTCTCACCCTCATCCAGGTGCTGATTTTCACAATGCTTGAAAGAAATTCTCTGTTAAACTTCAAAACGCTCTCTCGAACTTGGTTTCTTTATATTCAAAAATTATTGGAAAGAAGACTGACAGACACGTGGACAGATGGACACACAACCTTAAGAGGCTGAGTTTGCTTAGGGACTCAGCTGAAATGAGTCACTCACTTTCACTCTGACAATGATGACAAAGACGAAATGATGATGACAAAGTCTGAAATTTCAACATATTTGAACAAGTCTGAGTGGAACCCAACTACATTTCGGCTTGCGTGTTTGGCATTTTTCTGACCCATGTGTCAATGTGAAACCCTTTGCTACAGAAGAGAGGGGGAAGGCAAATTCACTGAACTAAAAAAATGGAAGGAAAATGTCATGTGAACATTTAGATTGGACTCAGAGGAAAGCTTTCAAGTAATAAATGGCACCAAGGAGGCCTGGAGTTCCTTCACGGTTGGGCAAACATATCAGGGATGCTCTTGATGTATTTGGTCCAGCCTCTGTATGCAGGGGCGGATGACAGGACAGAGAGTGGTCACTGCCATCCCTACGTTTCACTGATTCCAGATTTCAAATGCTGCTGCTAAGCTTCTCTTTCCCCAGTCCTGTGTTTCTATCAGCTCTTCTCTGTTAGATTTTTCTCTGTTGCTGTATCTATGTCATCCTTGGATATCAAAAAACGTGTCCTGTCCTCATTTTCGTGCTTCTCTGTTGCATATCCTTAATCTGTTAATACTGTTTTCTGCTGCACCCTGATACTGGACACATCCACTCTTCTTCCCTATAAGACATAGCTACTCTTTTGGTGTGTTTTTCCCCATGTTTATTATCAAAAGATTAGTCACCTGGTGGGATAACCTGGGCCTGTCGTTTAATCTCTCCTCTTCAGACCCATCTGTACTGAAGTCTTTCTTCTTGTCATGTACTACACAAATAATGTCTGTCTCCTGGGGACTGAAATGTTTCAGTTTTACCCTTGGTGCTGGGCTTAGAGGACACACAACATGACATCCAGCAGATCGGTCTGTATGACCTAGTGCACCCTTTCTTAGCAATCTAGGAAATCAGAAACATTAACATCTTCATGCAGACCCTAAAGCTTTTTTTTGCCATAAGTATAGTGGACCGCCCGTTTTAAGTTTATGTCCCAAGCAAGAGCCTGCTTCTTGAAATATAACATCTCCGATGTAATTAAAGTGACCATAGTGTGAACAAAACCACAGAAAGATTGATCTCACTGATGGAAAACTGGGAAAGTGTCTTTGGCTTCAATAGAAGCAGAACTGAACTCTACCTGTACAGCACACAGCTCAGGAGAAAACATTAGCTTATATCCCACAAAAAAGACTGACTACTAAATCTTATATCGCTTTCATTTGTGGACCACTAGAGTAGCAATATGGGGAGAATACGTCAAATCCAAGAGAAAAGTAGCCATGCTGTAAAACGATCTCTGAACTAACTAAGCACCAGAAATGTGTGTGCAGGAATGCAAGGCAAAGCAGAGATCGGCATGTTACAGTGAGATTGGTCACTTCATTCTTGCACTGGAGAAGTTACATCTGCACTGACCATCTTTGCCTCCAAACACCAGTTCAGAAAACACCCTTCCAAAGCCAGACAAATTCATAAAGTATGTGCTATTCTGCTTCAACCACTGGTTTCTACTGCTTGGATCGAATGAAGAGGATTCGTGTTTCATCTTATTCCTATTTTGGTTCAGGTTTTGTTCCTCCCAATTTTAGCTCTGCTAAGCACAGTCAGCTGGGAAGAGCTTATGTTGCTACAGAAGTGCCTAACACCTAGGAGTGCCTGAGGTGCAATGGTAATTACTTCTTCTGGCATTGTTGTCTTGAATAAAGCTTTTCTTTTTTTTTTTTCTCCCCCTCCAGTGGTTTATTGTATTCTGTGTACTGCTGCAATTACTGAGCTGTTCAGCCTTGAATGGTACACTATTAGATCCAAATCTTACTTACAGATGATTTAAATCACAGGGTTTTAAAGTTGCAGTTTGTTCTCATGATTAAGTTGTCATCATAACTTGTAAGTCAATTTGGTTTTGAGTTTATGCAATTTGGTATGAGTAACATGTGCAATTAAGCGCAGGCTGTCCACCTTTATATCAAAACTAGCAGTTATCAGTGCCAACTTAGATCCCTCTAACTCTGGTAGGCAGAAAACGCTATGGGAAAAGACCCTGAGAATTGATTTTCCCTGCATAACAGCCCAGTGGGATTTGTCTGGAAGAACGAGAAGGGAACTGGGTCTAATCATCCCTCGTGCACAAAGTGACACTGCAAGGCAAATACCACAGGGATGGGAGGAAGAAAGCAAGAAAGAGAAGAGCTATCTAAATAAAAGATAATAACCAAACAAAAAGCCATTCTGCAGAGACCAGCCTGTATGTGAAGTTTTCAGGAAGACACGAGTTGCTGTGCTGATTGCTGGGAGCTGCCAAATCCAGTAGCCTGCCAGAGGCGAGGCTGCCACAGCTTCATGTCCCCAGGTCCAGCCCTTAGTGAGGCTGAGTATGTATTCCCCACAGGTACACACACAAACACGTGTATACTACATCTATACATACATATATATACACACGGCTGGTCACGCAGGTCAGTGCAGACAGAAAACACAGCACTCACACACACCCTGCAAGCACCAGCGGTCTCACCTTATTCCTCTTCTTGCTAATCAGGATGGAAGTCTGTTAGTGCAATATGTATACACACATATATAAATATATATAAATAGTGGAATATATATATATTCATATATATAGTTAGTTAGTGGAATACATACACATAACGCGGATTCCTCCAGTAACTGGGCTCAGACACTATGTCTGCCCAGCAGCTGGTCCCTGGATCCCAGTCTCCCCTGTTGCTGGCACCCAGACCTGTAAGCCCCCAAGGTCTGCAGCCTCAGTCCAGCTGCTGGTACTCAGATCTACACAGTCCCTCCAGTAGCCGACTCGCAGACCCTCTGGTCTCTCCAGTATTTGGCCCCTGGGCCATGGTGTCTCCTATACCCAGCTCCTGGATCTGTCATCCTACTCGCCAGCTAGTCTGTCTCCTTATGGGGCCTTTGTGTTTATGGTGATTAACCCTTGATCACACAGCCTAACACTAAAGTCCTGCTGTGGCCCAACACAAAATGGTTTGGCTGTATGGCTTCCAACCCACAGTCAGGAGAAGTCTGGTTAAATCAGGTTCAACACTAGGTTAACCCAGGTTCAACACCAAGGTCCTGACTACATATGCACAGTTCACTCCTGCCTGCAAAATGCTACAGAAAGAACATCCCAGAACATGCTTAGCTGCTCCACAAGGAAGTGGACATCCATTAGCCTACGCTTGTTGAAGGAAGGCTCCTTTGCTTTGTCTTTTCACAGCACAGGGCAGTCTTGATCTGAACCCAACTAATAAAGTGTTATGGCCATGACCATAAGATCACGCTGGTACCAGATGTAGCCAAAATAGAAAGGTGCTTCCTTCTCTTTTCCTAGGAGCTCCTTCTCCTTTGAGACACACGGATCGAAAAGTGTCCTGAGGCACCTATTTATACAACATGGAAGCAGGAATTTATCCCCAATCCTCCCAAAGCTGGCTGTCAGCATGCATGACTTTTTCATTGCAATCAGTGCGTGCCTCAGCTTTAGCTGTGTCATGATGGAATGGGAGAATCAAAAAGTTTTTTATTTGTTCATGTCACCAAAACTTTTAGTATGGGTATAGGCATATCCAGGCTTAGGCTTAGGCATCTGCTGATGGTTAGCTGTACATGTTGCCACATCCTCAGGTGTGTAAAATTAGGTGGGGTTTTGGCTAGTCTGTTGGTGTGTTGAGCTCTGTTAGGTGGTAGGCAGCTGGGACCTAAGCCAGTGAAGTATGTGTTCCTTCCGCTCAGACTGGAAGAGGTGCTTCCACCTGCCCAGCTGCTGGTGGTGTCAGTGAGGATTGGCTTTGGAGACAGTGCGGGACAGAGTTGCCTCTCTGGGTGTTCTGAAGGGCCAAGTCTTTTTCATGCAACCTTGTGTGAGTCCCATCAGCAATGTATGGATTTTTCTGCTCTCTTGCAAATTAGACAGTTATTAATCCCTAGAGATGTCCTGGGCTGAGACTGTTATTGCTCTGAAAAGGTGAATGTTTGGCATTTATCTGGATGACACAGCGGACTCCCCAGGGGCACTGGAAGATCTTTCTTGACATGAGTCTGAAAAGCCAGTAAAATTGATGCAGACACCAGCTATGTCACTGACCTGCAGCCTGTCCTAGACATACAACAAGGCTGAACTCCTTCCACTCCTCATGCTGGCAGGGCTCTGAGTATCTTGCAGGATGGAGACCTTAAATTTGTAGTCCTGCATATATTGCTGTAGAAAGGCTCTGCAGATCAATGCTTATGCAACAAGACAGACTGTCATTTGCCCACCATTTACTTCCACGAAAGGGGAAAAAGAATTACCATAAGGGCCAGCAGCAAGGTACTGTATATATTCTCCAGGCATTTGTCAGTTGTAAGGTTGCCAGAAACACCTCCACCGCTCCATCTGTCACTACCAGCGTTTTAAGAATATGACTGTATCCCTGAGGCTATCAGAGGATATCATCACCGTATGACTGAGGATATCAGAGGGGTAAATGGCCTCTGAGGTAGAAAGGTTTTGAAAGCTGTATTTTAAACAAACACAAAAAGTACAGCCAGCTCAGTATTTCATGCTTGGCTTTGTGCTTGAAAGCAGCCCACCCTCATATTGACTCTATTTCATATTGCCTATTCCTGATGTTTGATGTTTAGCAGAGTTCTTCAAATCAGCCTGTTCACCAGGTTTTTATTAATCCTCGATTTGCTTGCTGTGCCAAATGCTGACAGTTCATTAAAAATAACTGGCCCATGGAGAGGACAGGGCATTTCAAGAAGCCATGAAGGTACCTTTTATAATAAACCCACAGCATGGGAGATGCAAATTTCTTGCCCAGACAGCACGTGCTTGTAGAGCCCCTATCACCGTGTTATATTAGAGTTCCTCAACATCTTCTGCATGTCTCTTCTTGCAACATAACTTGGGAACAGTGAAAAAGTGCTTAAATTACGTGTCAGCAGTCACACAGATGGTCTCTGTCAGACCACAAGCTGCCCGCAGTGTGTTTCCCTCTTCACCTGCTACATGGCAGCGAGACAGCGATGATATAGCTATAAGGAGGCTCTTGCTTTTAATTCAGCGTAACATATGAGCTCAGCCTCCTCACTGAACACAGTACAGATGGAAAAGGCTGTACAGCATTCCTGTTCAAAAGAGCGTTTCCAGCCTAAGGACAACATCCTAAACACAAATAACCCGATACAAATTCCCTGTGAGAAATGAACAGATTTCATAAAGTCAACAAAGAAAAATAAACGGCATACCAAGAAGACTGGCCCAGATCATGTAAAGCATCTCCACCAAAGACCTCGGGATCCTCCCATCACTGTTCAGTACATGTGGATGCTGTTTAGGTGCAAGCAGCAAAAGGATACACAGGTCTAAGCCAGAAACTGAGAGACTTTAGCTAAATTTCCAGCACATAGACAGGACACTAACCTGCTCGCTGGGGTTCCCAGACAGAAACCATCTATCATGGTTGTGTCCATCCAGGTCATAACATGAGGCAGATTTTCTTCCAGTGTTTCCTCTTGCCACATGGTTTTACTGCTGGTCGCAGCAAATATTCTTCATTACTTGCCCACTTTAACTCTTCCAGACAGTCTGTAGAGACAGAGCAAACCAAGGACAGCCAAACCCAAGATATGCTGTGTGGGGGTCAGAAACCCATGACAGCACATTTGATTACAGCCCTGCTGCTGTCACAGCTCGAATCTTTCCCATCTACAAATATAGTTCTGAATATGGGAATAATTAGGGTAATTGCACAACTTTTTTGCAATTCTTTTTGAATGTGGGTCCCAACATCTGTCTCACTATGACTCTTCTCCATGATATTCTGTCAGCTCTAGAGCCTCCCTATTCTCCCCTTGTGCCAACCGATGTATGATGAATAAGTATACGCTTTATATACAATATATATGTGTGGAGATACATGTACCAAAGCCCTCTCACAAAGATGCAGAGATTTCTCATGTGAGGGGAACTGAACCAATGTAACCTCAGAGCTAGCAGTCTGATCCCTTTGCAGGCTGAAGTTGGGGTCCTTTAACCACTAGGTGTTTTTATCTCAACGATAAGGTAGGGAAAAAACCAAAACCCACTGAGTGTGGATGGGAGCATGCAGAAGACACACGGGCCACAGGCCCATAAGCTGAAAGGCAAAGTGTGAGCCATGGCATATCTGGAGCGAAGCACGAGGCAGTGGTCAGAGCCCTAAACTCTGGGCTTTGAGATCTGAGAGACCACATAGTCAATAAACCCAAGAGGGAAAGGAGCAAAGAGCTCCAGAAAGAGTGAGCAAAGCAGACAGGATTGGGAGGACATAGAGTCTGTCTGGGTTTTGTGCAAAATTAGGGGCTGAGTAAGGGATGACACACCACCAACTGCTAACTTCAGGGAAGCACACAGATAGATCTAGATCTGAGTCCGGCATTAGCACCAGCCCTATACAAATGAGCAATCTAAGCAGGCTGCTGAAAGCGCAGCGCTCTGTGGTATTTTATTCCCTGCCTCTGCTAACAGCCAGTCTTGCCTCTGGCTATAAACGTGTAAGACTCTAGGGACTAGGTAACACACGCGAAATAAACTGTTACAGTACTGAGACAGAGATATCAGTCATTGCTATTTTCACCACTCTTTGGTGTTAAGTGGTCCCAAAGGACTTCATGCTCCTTGCATGAATCCCTCCGGTCCCACTGA
Source organism: Harpia harpyja (assembly GCF_026419915.1). NCBI lineage: Eukaryota > Metazoa > Chordata > Aves > Accipitriformes > Accipitridae > Harpia > Harpia harpyja. The sequence goes on from NC_068940.1 coordinate 104,507,386, forward strand.
AACGGCCAGCCCTCGGGAGGAACAGCGCCAGGGATTTCACAGACCTCAGCGCACGTGAAGCAGGGAATAAGCCGCGTTCGTTGGGAACAATATGTCATGAGAACAATGGTGTGATGTCAGCCTTGACAGTCACTTCTCCTCCTGCATCACTGGCGTGTGCCATTCCCGGCCCCACCGCAGCTGTAAGGATGCGTTACACAGAGTCATCCCTCGCTGGAACAGGGAGAAGGAAAACGCCGGGAGGGAGGCGAGCACGCTGCTGATGTAAGTAAGTGAGCTGGGGCAGCAATTAGCTCTATTTTGACATCAACAGCCTGTTGCTCAGTGACAACACATTTTGCTGAGGTAATTTTCCATTGCCGTGCAGATGCACGCACCATCCAAAGGCAGATCCTCACTCGAGTCTCCTTCAGAGCTGCTTGAATCTGCAATTACGGTGAGCCTGAAATGACATTGAGAAAACACCAGTGTCCTCAAGAATATAATCCAGTCTAACCCATTCAAGGTAATGCATCATGCTGTCTTCCTTCCTTACTTCTTAGACATGCGTGTACTCTCATAATTTCACATTTATTATCTTTTCAAGAAAAGAGGTGCCCGCTGAGAAAGCTGGACCTAAAATCAGCAGGCTATGGGAAAAACACATCGCCCAAGCTGTCAGCACCTAAAATAGTCTGGATTGGATTTTATGTAATGGCATCAACAGCTTAAAAATTTGTATGTCTAGTCACACACAGCATATGCACATTCACCACACACAGCATGGCAGCCTGAGGATAAATGTATATTTATAAAGTATTTGGAAAGCCTGTTCAGTTTGGGGTTTCTTACATTTCTGACACACAAATGGAGCCACGGGAGGCAGTGTCCTTCTAAAAGTTGAGAAAGTGCATGTCAGCTCCAGATGTTGTTGTAAATCTGATATATAACCTGGACTTACAGGATACACTGCAATACTGAAAATAAGTAGTAGAGAGCAGAGCTGCAAGCTAGATTCTGTATCATTTGGTGTCATGGGTTTAATAAGGGAGGTCCATCTCAGCGGATAACATGCCAGGTACACCTAGACCAGCTGGGTGCCCTGCCCCAGATGCCTCTCTACAATCCCAGTGAAGCACATTGAAACCTACAAACAAGAAATGTCCTGTGAGTGGGGTTTTCTTGGGGTGGCTTGGGAACTATTATGACTGCTCCATGGTTTATTTTTTTCTTTACTCAGATTTGGGAAGTAAAATTGCAAATTCCCCTCTGAAATGAAGCAGTGATTCTAAAAAGATGTGCCTTTACGCCACTGAAAAAATTGCCATTGAAATGCACTTTGTTGCATCTCTTCCATCATGCTAAATCTCTACTGCAGTCTGTGTTTGGTATTCAATGTTTAAGACCCAAGACTCCTCTCCCCAGACTCCCTGAAGGGCCGGTGAAGGACGAGGAGTTCCCCAACAGGTAGTTCAGAGCTGGTGTCCCACAGAAGCTGCCTCCTTCTCCCCTGACTATGGAGGCAGGTTAAGGAGACAGACTTTCCAGACTACATGATAAGCTACCACCTACCCAACGCATGTTACTATCTCACACTGTGATATTTGCATCGGAATATCACAAGTGGAGTTAAACAGTTCAGCTCTATGGCTGCTGCACATCTGAATTTAAGGACAGATGCATTTTTGCCAGAAAACTCTTTTTTTAGAACATGTGTGTTCTAATTATTTTTTATTTCATCATATCTCACTAAGCTTTAGTTTAATTGACTTCGGGGACTGATATTTTGCAAAAATATTTTGGAAGTAGATAAATCTCTTGCAATTGGTTCTGAGACTGAAAGAAACAAGCAATAACTTCAATTCAACTTCAGATTTGGACAACTTTAAAAATGAGTGATCACTACAAATAAGACTTTTATTGTGAAGGACAGTATTTGTGAACTCAGAAGGTACTTACTGTATCTTCTTTGAATATATATAAACTTCAATGACATTTTTATGACTTGATATTTGCTGAAAGACAATCAACTGACACAGTTACATGTATTCCAAAGGGTCTCGTTAGAACCCATTCATTCTCTACGCAATTTTAATGAGGCTATAACCACGGTATCTATCTGCTATATCCATGCAATCCGGATTAGTAACAGGATTTTCTGACATCAGGAAGTCCACTGGGGACTTTTTATTGAAATCACTCCTGCTTAATGGGATGGGCAGCAAGAGAAAGCTGACGGAGACAGAGAGACTGGAAGCAACGAAACTTTTTGAGAGAAGTTATCAATGTTGTATGTGGGGCAGGATATTGGTTGTCTCCATCCCCTCCCAACAAGACTACTGTCCGTGGCTGACCCCACAGCCACTCTCAGTGCTGCAAAATAGGAGTTGATCACGAAAAGAAATTTTCTTGCAAAAACCCTGTTCACGTTATCCTAAATGGGCACATGCTGATGGAACAGGAGGGCAAAAACCCCCGTGCACACACAACACACTTGGCTTTTATCATCTCATTGAAGTATACCAAATACTACAGGTTCCCTGTCTAGAGCACAGGGAAGATGTAATGACAAGCTGTCCTCAAGCAATCAGGTCCAGTGTCAACCATAAGCAACTTTCATCTACACACAGATATGACAGAGCAAAAGACAGATATGACTTTTTAGCAAATAAGATGTCTGTGGCTCTTCCACTAACAATTCATGCATGATTTTTTCCAAGAGACTAGGGTCTATGTAAGAAAACTGGCTCTTCCTTGGATGAAGACATGTTGTATACCAACAGACAGGATCTGAGATAGCTTCCCCCAGTTCCCCAAGTGAAGAAAGTTGTACTGGCTCTTATTTGCTGCTGTAATTGTTTATATAAGGGCACTTGTTGGCATAAGGGAGATGTGGCCGCTGCTGTTCAAATTATTGGCAATTGTTTCAGAGACATCGCTACAACTGAAATACCAGACTGTTAAGATAAAATTCACCTTTGGGTAATCAAAATACTCCTCTCCTCCTGTCATACACCCACACATTAAAATAGAAACAGCTTATGTGGAAATACCTCGCACAGGGACAACTTCTCCCTGTTTTGAGAATGGAAGAGGCACACGGGCACTCTGCTAGCTATCCACATGGGCAAATGTCCCCTGTAGAGCTCTGCCCAGATAGTACACAAACACTGTGCCTTTTTCTTCCACAATATATGGAAATCCATGCCAGATACACAGGAGCAAGACTTAACACATCACTCCTAGAAGGTGGGATGCGGACAACGGTCTGGGACTGGTGTGATCACTGCCACAGCCTGACACTTCATGGAAGTGCCAAGAGCAGGCACATTGCCCAAAACACTATTAATTTTACAGCCAATCAGTTTTCAATATAATTCTTTCCTGCTGAACTGTAATTTATTTGTGATAACAACAACTTCATTTCACTGAATGGCTTTTTAATACCTCTAACTATAAAAAAATTAATTTTACGACATGTCACCCCTCATTGTCAGCTCAGCAGTGGATTATCCTAATTTGGGTTTAAGCCTCCAGGGCCTAAGTGTTCATATGTGATAATGAGCAGATGGTTTACCTGAACAATAGAGATTTACTGGAATAAAGGAAGAGAATTACGTTTCTGTATCCTTTCAGTTATCTGCAGGATTGAGGACTTTTTGGTCACAGTATCCATCACTGACAAGCACTAGAGAGCTGGAAATTAAGCATATGGTAATAGTAATCATAGTGTAATGGCCTCCTGGCTGGGCTGAGCATCTGTTTTGCTTTCAGCTCAGCTGGTGACAACTGTCTGCTCTTAAGCAGAAATTCATCTGACTAAATATAGGAATCTCTAAGGGAGCAGTGCCTCTGAGCTAGTCCTCCTGGGCTTCCAAACCAGTGGAGTCCAGGGGCTGGTCACAAATCTGCGTGTCCAGGGACGCTTGCTGCCTCTCGCTTGGCATTTTCCCGGGTCTCCCAGAGCTCCCCCTTGGTGAGGCAGCTCCTGGCCTGGCCCCAGGCAGGGTAATCAGGGGGTCCCCTGGACTCCCACCCCAATCCAGATGTTGCAGTGACGTGACTGCGCTCTCTGGAGTCACTCGTGTGCCCATGGGCAAATCTTTATACCAGAGCCCACGCTGTGGTCGGATAAACCCAGAACAGGCAGGGTATATCTGGAAATTGCGGGTAAGAGGACTAACCCCAAAGCCCTAGGAAGCCCTGCTCAGCCTTGCTGCAGATGATAGTCTGCTCTTTCCCCAACCAACTCATGCTGTATTTATTGTGCTCTTTCCCAGACCAACCCACCCATCCATGCCTTTTTACCCTAGTTCCTCCCTCAAAATTTCTCTTTATTCATTGCTGTCCTCATCTCAGGTAGATGGTGTCCCAGGAGCAGTCTTCCCATGGTTTCCAGTCCCATCAATGGAGAAAAGGCATTGTCCATTGCTTCTTCTTACCCATTCCCAGTTGGTAGTGGAATACTCATGTTTGAGGGACCTCAAGTCTGGGCTGGACGAGCCTCCCCAGCAGTCTCCTCTATGGTGAGATGGCTCACTCGATGGCTGACGGGAAATTGCAATGAGCATAAACACAGCTACATGCTCTCCCTTTGGCCGCAAGTATAGCTCAGCTTATATTAAAGTAGATGTCTAAACCAGGTCAGCTAAATATTGCTCCAAAGATTTCTTCTGCTCACTTACTCTAAAAGAAGCATAAGGAGATTGGTTTAGGTGTCTAAAGCTACTTGGATCTTTTTTTTTCCAGAGGGACAGTGGCTTTCCTGCAAACCTCAACATCGGAGAGCCCTTGGCTCATGTCCGTGGTTAGTAAGCATTAAGACTGCAAGTTGCTTACAAGGATGGCACGAGTCCTGCTCACGGGGACCACTGCTCCTCTCTCTGGGCAATGTTGGAAGGGGGAACAAGTTTTCACTGAAACAAAACATCCAAACAGCTGTTTTGCATGGGGCCAAGTGATTAAATACAACAGCAATCCATCACAGCAACGCTGGGCTGAGTTTTGAACATTGTTAGTTAAATTGCTCAGCACACCAGGCCATTTCTTCTGGGAGCTTTATGACTCAAATATATGCCATGAATAAACACTGAAAAAAGTAAAAGACTGTTTAAAATCAATTTGTAAGTAGCAACTTGTTTAAGTTACTTATTGCCATCATGAAAAATAAGATGTTTCATTATTTTCAGGAAGGTTTTTATATATTTTACCTTTTTGATTACACTGAAATGCCATGCATGCAGGGTGTTCTGAGGCACATAATGAAGGAGAGTAAAGCCTGTCAGGGAGGTTTCTTAAATGCAGACCCATTTAAAAATGCAATTACTTTTCAATATAGCACAATGAGATGAATACTTGAAGAAAGTGAAGCAGGTCTGAAGTACAAGCGCTTCAGCAGAGTATTTGTGATCCGCATAATGGAGTCCTGCACACAACTTGTATTCAGATTGGCCTAATCTCAATCTTACACTGTGGTCTGAAAAACCCAGCTGAAGGGTTGTATGGAAAGCACTGGCAACAGATTTAGGTGGTTTGGAGATTTAGGTGGTGTCATGGGACTACATAACCACTGCACAGTAACTAGATGTCTCTGCCAGGTGCAAGGTGACAAGCAAAATCACAAAGAATGTCAGCAGTAGAAAAATTAACTGGGATTTACCACCACATAGGCAGATTACATCCCAAATGCACAAGGTGCTTCTAAAGGACTGTCTACCAAAGAGGCTTCAGTGTGCTACAAAGCTGGTGGCTATTCCACTGGAGGGGCAGAAAAAGCGAAGGACAGCCTTGTGTTACCTTTGACTGATCGGCATGTGTGTCGGTGTGCCTGACTGCTGCTGCTGTTGAGACTCCGTGGCGCATTAATGGAGGTCACAGCCTGGGAGGATGGAAGTTCTTGGTCAATAGGCTGAGTGAACAAGTTGAAGCCCCAAAATTTTGGAAGGCCAAGGACATCTGAAATGCTCCTCCAAGAAGGTAGAGGAAGACTGTACTGACAGTAGCCTTTGGGTCTCTGGCACAAGCTATCATAGAGAAGAGTCCGCAGAGAGGGAAGCAACAGCACCAGTGCAACCTACCATAACTTCCATGGGTTTAATAAAGAGTAGGTAATAAAACCTTGTGCATTCACTTCCCCTCACTTTAACAATTGTCTCCCACTGCTTTATACCTCAGTTCGATTAAATCAACTCTTGGTCTTGGAGAAGCTGCTTTTGGGTTGCATCAGCATGTTGGCAAATGGGATCCCACAGAGGAAAAGTCTAACTGATGAGCTATGTAAGGGGACTATGTGAGATGGATAGAAGTGGTCTCTGAGTGAAGATCTAGCAGTGTCTGGACTCCAGGTTTCTTCCTGGAAGATGTGCAAGAAGCTGTCAGAATGGTCTGTGGGAGAGTTTGCTCCCTGTGACAAGTGGCCTTCCCCCAGTCCCAGATTCTGACTGTTGGAATAGGCTGGGAGTCATATCCCCTGGCATGATACCCCCTGAAAGACAGAAGGAAATTGGGGAAGGTATTGTAAATGGGACATAATAAAGGCAGTGTGAGAGTAGCTACAGCTACCATCTGATAGACATGGCCCCTGTTAGAACATTTAGAGTAATTTTGGGTAGATGTGTCACTAAAGTGAGGAAAATGGGATTTTCCTTAGGGAAACCCAAACTGATGTCTGCACAAAAAGCAGATCTGAAGGGAGATGGTGAGAGGAAACAAAAAGAGATCTCAGGACTGGTAATGCTAGAAGAGAACTGGGAGTGTAGGCGAGAGCAGAACAGATGGTTACCAAACCCACCGTGAACGTAAAGACATCTCAACACATGAAGCCAGCGCCTGTTCTCTGTCTGACTCTCCTTATACCATGCTTTATCCTGAGCACTCAGCTCCATGCATGGTGGGATGCCCGAACTGAGAGCACCAAAGTCAGAAACTCACAAGGCACAGGCAAGAAGACCTAAATAGGCACAGCTTGGCTGTGCCACTGCTGCCATTGAAGCGTGACATTAGCCTGGACACAGCAGGAATGTTTAACCCAAAGGCAGGGGAAGGAATTAGTCTGAGGGTCTCACATCATAGAATAAAACTCAGAAAGGTGATTCAATGCTGAATATCAAGAAACACAGTACGGGACTTTATTGCAGCAGCCATGTGTAAGCCTGGTGGACGAGACTAGAATGAGTGTAAAGTCCCCAAGCTCCAGCCCCAAAAGCAGGAGAGCAGAGAGCCCTTTTGGTATCTGGTGGAGCAAAGGTGAACTAGATGGAAGGGACTAATTGGCAGGTCTGAGACTTGTTTTTTGTGTGTATTGTGTGAAAAGAAATTCTGTTAAAAAGCAGTTAAAAATGGAGAAAAGTTTGAGGGATAGCAAGATACAGCAATCTGGAGTCCTAACCACAGGCAGTGAGTTCCCACCCTGGAATGTCAAATTAAGGGCATGGGAGAGAAATGGGAAAGGAAAGCAAAAGATTTCAAACCGGAGTTTGAAAAGGTTCTTGTGAGAACTGGGTGAAGGTGTTAGGAGACTTTCTGTGAGTTAAAAGGAAGATCCCTGGAAGACAGGAATATCAGAAGGTCATAAGGAGAGCTCCATGAAGACCTTCTTGCAGTTGTCCCTAGATGGTTTGGAGAAAGTACCATCATGGTTCAGACAGGAGGAGATGCCCATGTTGCTGTGTGAATGCAAGCAGATGTAAAGCCTGTGCAGGTCCCCTGGGATAAGAGCTCATCTTCATTTGTCAGTCTAAGTGTGGTTTGTTAATGGAAGTGACCAGTTTCGCAGAAGACAGGAAAGACTGTGGGTAGGAGGTTTATTGGCACAATGAGCCCTGGCCCCGTTTCTGGCTGCATCACTTCTTGTGTGGGCTTACCTATGGGCAAGGCGTTCAACAAAGAAATGTAGCCCTCCTCTGAGCCAGCTCCCTAAAAAGGTTATGAGTAGTAGTCTCGTGGGGAGGGAGAACTGTTTAATGACCCATGCGAACTTGAGTTTGAAAATACTTTGGATAATGGCAACAGAGCAGCTGTCAAAAAAAAAAACAAAACAGCTTCTTAGACTCTGATAGAGGACCTAAACTGGACACAACGTCATTGTGAAGTTAAACAACTTGGAGATGAGTACAAGTGGAAGGTAGTGAGGACTCTTGACTTCAGAGTCTGCTACAACCTGTAGGAAGGAGGAAAATATTCTGCCTACATCCAAATGCCAAAAGAGCCATTACCGAGAGGTATAGGTAGAAGAGCAGCAGATGCCTATGGGCTACATGAGACTGGCACAAGCCTGAAGAGGAATCCTCTACAGTGGAGTAGTGAGCTAATTAAAGGTTAATTAAAGAAAGATGAGGGAGGTTAGACAGGACCTCAACAGCTTGCAGACAAAATCTTACACAGCTTCCACTAGGGAAGACCATGTACGCTCAGGTGATCTCAACCACTGCAGATCTAACCCCAAAAGCCCAGTTCTTCTCCTTCTTCTAATAGGAAGGCTATTCTGTCTCCCTCACACACTTTTTGCAGATACCCTTGTCTGAGACGTGTACTATTAAAACCATAGTCACAAACAAAAATATCTGCTTCAGTATTGCCCTTAGCAGCAAAGCATTACGTGTAATTAAAAATTAATTCCTTTCTCATATATTCCTCTACATAAAAATAATTTACTTAACAGGATGATTACAAGCTTCAATAAAGAAGGGGTTGTTATTAGTCCTGATTCCTGTCTTTCCCTTATCTTCTCTTTACACAGCAGATGAAAATGGCTGAAAATTAACCTTGCAAGGCTTGTCTGGTTCTTCCCAGTCCAACAGATAGCCTTTCATTTTGGTTCCAGGCATGGAGCCAGAGTATGATCATTTTTGAAGGCTGTTAAGCTGAGATAAGTTATGCTTCCAAGTGGCAACATTTTCAAAAGAAGTTGTAAGACCTGAAATCAAATTTTCATTGTGACTTACGAACGTGGGCCTGGAATATCAATCGCATAAATGTCCCAGGTCCCAAAACCCCAGTGCTATCAGAAGGAGTCAAGTCCCTTTGAAGATCTGGGTCCTGCAAGTACTGATATTCCAAGGCTTTGACCCACCAGCAAGATACTGCACATTAGCTGCTTTATGGTAGTTTTTTATGTTCTTGGGCACAGCATCGGCTGGGAAATAGAAGGCAGTTTATCCCTTAAGAAAAGAGAGATTCAATTTACCTCCTATTTACTACTACTGTCTTCTGAAAGGTAAAAGCAAACACACAGACAGTTACTGAGCAGTAGATGAAGAAATGCATTTACATAGGAGCCTTCAGGCTCCTAAGTGACAGTGTCATAATTAAAACCAAGATGCTTGCTGTTCCTCAAAATTATTTATCCAAGGGTTAAATGCATTTATCATACTGATTTAGTGTGAATGGTCTTAAAATGCTCCACAAATACTAGAGGTTAACTGTGGGCCAGATTCATTTCTGTGCTATGCCAATTTATGTTGGGGAAACTTTCTCAGCAAACTTTGCTGCATCACCTTTTGTATCAATATTGTTTCTTTTTTGCCTGTTTGAGGAAATTAAATCACATCTTTAAAAAAACTGTAGGTGAGAAATGTATACCACGATTCATTTGAGGAGACAAATTAGTTCATTTAAGTATTTGTGGTTGGTTTGAGAGTCCAGAGATGTGGTTCTGGATATCACAGAAGAGAACAGACCTACGACTTGGCTCACAGTCTCAGGCCTGAGTAGGCAATTGTAAATCCTGGGCAGGTGACAGGCACCTGGGCGCTGTGACTACAGCACAGAAAGACAACATGACCAAGAAAAGGACCTAGTTGTAGGATTTACCTCAGAAGACTTGGAGAAAAAAGTATCAGCTTCAAGGAGTTTTTTCAGTAGTTTGCCATTTTGATTATTCCTGGGCGGAAAATCCCCAGCTCTGGATTGAGTTTGCTTCAGCTAGAAATGGCTACTCAGCTTTTGCGGTGAACAGGAAAGGCAGCCACGCGCTGTGCTAACAATATTGCTTCCTTTTCTTACCTCGCACTCCAGGAATGGTGTCTTTTGACCACGAGGCCAGTGGGCTTGGGTGGTTCTTCGGGTTCATTGGGAATAATCGTTACTGAATGTCTGAGCTGATCTGTGGGAGTTGTAACTTCTAGAGCCGGATGCATAGACACTTGACCACAACTTGGAGTCACCAATCAGCAAGAATAGGGACCTACCACTGCACCTATCACCTATCAGTGAATCAGGAAGGAGTAGGTAATTCAACTTTGTGGCCCAGGTCTTCCGTGATGGGTCCTAAACATTAGTGCTGCTCTGCGCAATCTCTGGCCCCTTTTTTCTTTACTTAGATGGCAGGACTTGGAGTATAAAGTCACAAATTGCCCCTGCTGATGTGAATAAATATGTCCCTTCATACTTAATAATTAAGCCAGTGGGTGGAAATCCTCAACAGACTATTGAGAATACAGGGATGCTGTATTAGCAATACAGTAATGCCAAATTATAAGGAGGATATATTGACATCAGATGAATTATGCCAGGATACTTCTTCATACTCCTCTGCGGGGATCCTGGGCTAATTGAGTATGTAATTAGCCCAGATGTGAAAAACTGCAGTAGTTTAGTGCTTCACATTCTTGTTTTAACTCCAGAAATATGAGGCAGAACACGTTCCAACTTATTAACTGGTGGAGATGTTGGAAGGAACATGTGTTTAGTAGGGAATGAGCTTCGATAATGCAGTACCAGAAGACTCAACAGCAGCTCTTCATCCTACTGCTAGGGATGCAAAGCCCCTTGCAAGATTGAGCACAAAGGCCCACTCTCTCTCAGCTGTTTGGGGTATTAATCTGCAGAGTTGTACATAATAGCATAATTCAGTTGCTTAAACAGCCACTTAGTGTCATCAGTGATAAGCTGGGGTGCCCTGACAACAGTTTCTACAGATGGGTTCTAGTCTTCTATAGGTCCTGTTTCACATCTGCTAGCTCAATGCAAATGTTTCAGATGTCTCAAATATTAGGTGTGTTTTCCAATCTTCATCTAGAACCCTGGTTTCATGTCCATGGAAGACAATGGTGGAAGCCTCTCCATTTTGTTTCTGAAAAAAATTAACATGAATATTAAAGACGTGGGACACTCCAACACATTACTGATGTGAGCCTCGGAGGCAATAACAGAGAGACAGACCATGAGAACAGTGTGTACTGCCTTTCTCTGCAGAACAACAGGAACAATCCAGTTCCCCTTTTATACCTTTCTTGGATGTTTTGCATTTATTCTTATAAACTAAGACACAGCCTTTAAAAAGTTTCTCTGTTGTCATGCCAGTACTTGCAAAACAGAGATCAGTTCTACACTAGGAATTGCCATTTTGGACCTACTGGATGACAAATAAAGACATGTCCTCCTGTACACCTTCTTTCACATACCTATCAGATACAGTGGTTGAAAGATTAGCACTTTTTAATACTTTTTTTTTGGTCTTGCCTCAAATCACAAGCACTTTGGGGAAAGCAAATGAAGCATAGTTTTCGAGGCAGGGACTGGAAAAAAAACCCCACCCCCATTCCTCTTCAAAACCACAAAGAAATCATGCAGGCAAAGCTGAATATTTTGTTTGTTTGTTTGTTTTTACCTAAAAAGGAAAAGCCAGAGTGTCTCTGAGGTCCAGTAAGGACTTTCATACGGAGCAGATGAAAGCTGGCGTGCAGTGATGCAATGGAAGCTAGAAAGATTAGATCAGCAGCTGGTAGCACACTAACACCTCTGGTGACTGGCAAGACAAATGCAAATCTGATCGCTCTGACCCTTGACGTTCTAAGAGATGACCAGGCAGTGCAACCCAGGAGACTTTCTGTATTAACTGGAAGGCTCAGAGACTTGCTCTTTTCTAGATTATCACAGTTAAAGCTTAGCTCTCCCAAGGCAGTACCCACAGGCATACTGGCTTTGTGATTTACTGCTCGAGATGACACTTGCCAGGTTGAGAAAAAAGCTTTTTCCAAATCTCTGTGTGACTCCTAGTTTTATAGGGCTGAAGTAAAGTTGCTCCAGCTTCAGTTGCTTTGTGTTTTAGTTATCATTGGGTTTTATGAATGCAGGATGTTTTCCCATTTATTAGCTTCTCTGCCTGGAATGCAGTGTTGGGTGATTTATTACAGGCACAACACCCCCCCTGCAACTGGTGACGTGGTGTTTGTCCAGCGATGAAGGATTGTGAGTGCACCGAATGGGGTCCAGCTGTGTCCCTGGATCCAAACCAGCCCCAGTCTTTGGAGAGGTAATTCTCTTTCCTGGAGTATGCAGAACTACAGCAATTTCTATCAGAGCTGACCTATGCACTTTTTGATCTCAGATCTGAAATAAGTGCCCATTTCATTGTTCAGATCTTGGAAGACAGCTAACAGGGTGACGGCTGAACCCCATATAGTATTAAGCTCTCTGATGGCAAATCAGAAGATTCAGCTTGCGTTTCCAACTCCACATTGTGCAATGCACATCTTTAATCATCCGTGTCATGAGCTTCTCAAAGCAGCATTTTGTCATTACTTCCAAAATGCAATTAACTCAGTCTGATCCCGGGGTACATTTACCCATATGATCAAGGGATGTCTCTTCCCCAGCTGTACCCGGAGTTGACACTGGCTGGCATCAGGATCTCCAGCTGACAGATGAAACTTGGCTGGGAGCAAGGCAGAACGATTCCCCTGTCGCTTCCTCGTGCTGGTGTACGTAAACTGTAATTCTAGTGAGACCAAATTTTCCTTTCGAGAAAAGGGCATTGTTCTAAGCCAATCCCACTGCACCTATTAATTTCTAAAAATTAGAGGATGCTGAACTCCTTTTTCAAGCAACCCTTTCCCAGTTATAACAGCACACGCACAGCTTTTGCTGCTGAGTTGGGTTTTTTTCCCTTTCATTGGCCTACCTAGGGGTTGAGTAATCTAACATTTTATATTTCCCGTGTTCAAATTCTGCTGGGGGTGGCGGGCAACCATTTTACAATGCATTCTGTCTCACTGCTGGAATAGCTGCGAAGATTTTGAAGGTCCTCAAGCACACTGGGGAGCCAGCTCACCTTGCACTATGGCAAAGAAATAGCAATTCTCTCTGATTTAAGCTGCAGGCAGAAATGACAAATAAATACAGAAAACAGAAAACATGCAAAAGACTCCACAGAGCTCATGGAAAACTTTTTTTTTGAAAGGAGCAGATTGGTAAGAGAGTACCATCTCCCTCCAGTGCTAAAGAACAAGAGAGAGCACAGGTTAGGGTTTGTAATTTCTTTGGGGCAAAATCCACCTTGTAATTGGGATAACATAGCATGTTACACAATAGGCTTCTGGTCTGTGAGTGCTGCATGAGAAATGATTAAGTCACTTCCATACCTGATCCCAGCATGCCCTCTCCTTGTATGCAGATGGTGTGGAGGAACGGGAAAGACGCATTGCCTTCCTACGGGATGGAAACCTGCCTGAGCACCACTGGGAAATGACTGAGCCTGATGCAATTTTACCGACCACAACTTCAGACATGAAGGAGCAATCTGGGCTTTTCATAGCTACCAATTCACCTACTGGAAAATGAGGGCATTACTTAAGAGTAAGGACTTTTGTTATGGTATAGCTAAACACAGCTCCTAGGATGGAGGTTGTTGGTTTTTCCATGCTTTTTTTCCCAGCAGTATAAGATACCACCAACAGTCTCCCAATGCACAAATGCCCCAGAGTCCCTACAGAGCAGAAGTCTGACAGTCTCATTTCTTGGCATAGTTGCATTTCTGCTGGCAGCTCCATTGGGACCACGCTCCATTCCGGGGTGAACGGGCTCCCACTGGCCCTTCAAACATTAGGACATAAACAAAGGCCATAGCTCTAAAGAAGCTGACTGTGATATTAATACCCCTTTAGGAGGAAATTAGGACAGTTATTTCCGTTGGAAATTATATGTGTCTACAAGCATCTCCTAAGATTTTGAGGGCACATATCCAGCAAAGTTGAGTGCTAGTATATAGCTGGGACCTCAGGAACACATGGTTATACAAATAAATTGCAATGATGCCAACACAGTCTACAGAACATTTGCTGGGAGATTTCTGACCTCTCTGCCCGTGTGTTGGCTTCTTGGATGATACCTCTGGTGAGCAAAGTTTAAATGGATGATATGGACAGACTCCAGACTCCCATACACTGCAAACTTGACCTATCTTTCATCCACCAACATCTAATATAGAATCAAATCTACTGAAATGCAACACTTGCTTGCTGTCCCCAGCAGCAGCTCTGAGAAACCAGCAAGGCTGACTACATTTTCATGGTCATTTGCCACTCAGGTGAGCTCAGGGAAATATAAATTAGTCTCTACCTCTCTCATCACATACAGGTTAAACAGAATGGGTTCTGTTAGACATACATGGAAAATTCATGCGAGGTCCCAGAGACTAACTTTGATACAGGTGTTGCTGTACCTGCAGTCTCAAGGCATGCTCCGAGGGCAGCATGTAAAAGCAACAGATGAAGAATCAGGCTGACTTGGTGTCACAAGGTAGCACAGGGAAATTGCTTGCCTTTAAGCCCTGTGAAATCAGGTTTCCTGAATTAAGTTTCATACCCAGTAAAGTGCACCACAGATGGTGGGTCTGCATCTCTCAAGGCAGATATAAATTATGGCCTCCTGCCTCATTAAGATTGCCTGGTAATTCTGCTGCCCTCTTAATCCATGCCAAGGGAAACTGAAGTTAGGGATGCAACACGCTTACCCTTTCTGCAATTGCTGAGCAATAAATATTTTATCTGCTGGAGGGGAAAAAAACGTTGGAAGAAATCTGTGGAATTCTCCTGTTTTGACCAGTCAGTGCTCAGGCTTCTCATGTTCTTTGTAAGATTTCTGGATACTTACTTTGAACATGCTCTCTTCATGAGCTCAGAAGCAGAGGGGGATGAATTTGTTTGTAGGTATTTCTTATTTGACAGATGTAAAATGTCTTACACACTACCTCTGGGCAAGGTTCCCAGATAACATCAACCACCCTAACTGGGTGCCATGAAAGAAAATTAAACCTGTTAATTCACTCTGTGCTCTGAAGCAGCTGCTGGCAAAAAAATGTGTATGTACATTGCCGCATAATTATTCTGATTTAGCATCTGAGGTTCACAGTAACGGAGCAGTGAAGTGATCACTTCTCAGATAAGCAAATTTTTCATAGGCTGAAGAAATTTAGAAGCTCTTTACTGAAGAGAGAAATTTAATCATGGCCTCATTCTTTCCAGCAGCTTGAGGACCAAGTGGAAAGAGATTCCCATTGGTAAGAAGTCATGGAAGTTCACCGGCATTAAAGGAGCTCCACTGGCGGGACAGAGGATGTGGGTCTCCTATAAATAGTACAGGACGTAGGACTGAACTTGCCATTTCCTGCAGTGGAAAGAACTGTTCTTTCTCAATACACCACTGAGAACAGTTCAGCCTACTAACTTAATCAGAAGGGAAATTACAGGCAATATTAGGTCTAACATGAAATCCTGGCCCCACAGAAGTCAGTGGGAATTTTGCCACTAATTGCACAGAGATTTTGCTCCATGCCTTTGTAGAGAGATGCTGGGAAAGTGAAAAGCAGCAGAGAAACCTAGTGAAGCCTTGTTGTCCTTTATGAGAATTTAGCCTGTTAAGTGAGCCTGAGTGAGCAGGATTTGGGGACAGCTCTCAAACCAGGGAGATGAGCTCCCACAGCCCAAGCACTGGACTCGCTCTTTGCCCTTCTGCTTGACTTACCTGCTCGGGGAGGCTCTATCTATCTCAGCTAAACATAATTCTGAATCCCCTTCTAAACAAGCAGACAGCAACAGGGACAGACAGATGATAGGACTGAATTCATCAGTTCTTCCACAGTAGTGCTTCAGAAAACTAATCAAGCCTCCAGACTTGTCTGGGCCAACAACAGCCTCAACACACTCCTTCATTCCCTGAAAAATAAGATGTTTGTCCTTATCTGCAAGGAAAACCTTCTTAGCACAGAAGCAGGAGAGGGATTCAGCTAAGCATGGCTGTCCATCTTGGAAGGAGACCCCTCCTTTGTGAGTCCCATTCATGTCATGCTAAACCAGATGCCTAAACCAGATCAAATGCTTCTTTCTCTCTGTAAGTTATAGGGGCACCTAGTTTAGCTGTGCATTTTGGAAATGTCCCAAATGAAGTGTGATGAAGCCTTCCAAGCACCCTCGTTGTGTTTGGCCTTGCACAGCACTATGAGAGCCACCCTCTCCATGGTGGGACATCACTCCCAGCCTGCCTGAGCCCACCGGGCTCCTCCCTGCAAGAAAACCTCCCAGAAAACCTCTGCTCTGGCAGTTGCTATGCTGGGTAGCGCAGATCCCCTTCCCTCTCCAGCAGTGTCCCAAGAGGTGTCCTCCTTGGCAGCCTCAAACAGCCCCTGGGAACAGCAATTTCCAAGGAGGAAATTGAGGTGGCTGTGGGATCTCTACCCAACTTAAACCACAGCTACTTTAGGTGATTCAGTTCCTCTTGCCAGAATATGGATATAAGCAAGGCAGGCAGTATTTTAGACCCATACAAGGCTCATATCCAGCCCCTGTCAAGCAAATAATAGCTTCTGCCTTGAGAGCTTCAGGACCACAGGCTCATGTATCTCCCCACTCATCTCCACCAGTAGATGCTCAAGGAAGACTAAAAGAACAGGCAAACACATAACCAAATACTCTCCTTCATTTTGCAGCTTAAGGATTTTCTGGATTAGGGATGCTGTCTTAAAATTGAATAGGCCTTCATGGATTTACTTTTTCCCTCACCACAAATGTGTCAGTCCCGTTTTGAATCTATGTAAATTTTTAACATCCATCATGTCTTGCAGGAAGGTGTTCCACCACTTAAGTACAAAGGATGCATTGCTTTGCAGAGACCTCGTTTAGCACTGAACTAAGCAGATCTGCACAGAATTAGTGCCAGCGTCTCAAGTCCAAGGAACAGCACAACCTTTTTGATATGGTGCCTAGCCTAGGGCTGTCTGCAAGTAAAGATCCACGCTATGGCCACAGCTCATCCCAGTTAAAAGGGGTCCCTCTCCAAAGAGAAAACTCACCACAGAGTTGAAGGAAGTATGCACCTCCAGGAGAGGAACAGGTCTGTCTTAGCCATAGCTCAACCTTGGGAGTTGTTTTTCTTCTAAGGGTGATCCTGGTCCTACATATATTAGGAAATCAAGAGTGCACGTGGCACTCTCCTGGCAGAAATTGTTCTAGCTGGAGAAGGGAAAGGCTAAAGGTTCCCTAAGCCTTCTGCCTGCTCCTCACCATTCCTCACAAGAGAAAGGAATGTCATAAACTGGAATAGCCTTTCTTAAAATTTTAGGTCCAGGGGAAATGCTTCTAACCCCAGGTTATGGCTCCACTGATCAAACAGCTTTAATGTGTCACAATTTCAGTAATGCTCAGGGGGGCACAGAACGTCCCACGCTGCCAATGCTGTCTCTAAGGAGACAAGAAATGAGACTGTCTTTGCAAACTCTCTTCTTGTAACAGAGCAGATACGAAGATTTTATTTTTACTTCCCTGCAGGGAAGCTCTGATCTAAATAAATTATAAGTGTACCTTAAAAGAAAGAACACCCCCTCTCCTCCTGCACCTACACAAAATTTGCTTAAATAACAAATCTGCATAGAAATAGGAGATGCTGTCATGCCTGATAGATGATCATATAACAGGCCAACTGCATTACCAGGAAGACAGTAAACATTTTTGCTCTCTTTTTTAAAGTAATTTATGCCCTGTTAATACGTGCTTTGCTGCCATAATAAGGCCAACAATGAAATTACTGGTTGTGCATCAAAAACGTCAAAGCTAAATGCGCTCATTTTTCTGTTGCAGCTGTTTGGCGCACCCAGCTTTCCAAAAAACATTTCCTGGGACTTCTTGAGAGCCTCATCGCAGTGAGTCACCAAATGTAATCTTGCTTCCCTTGAGATGACTGCTAGAAAGCAGAATTTTGGGGAAGCTGCTGAGCTCAGGTAGGTTTTCACAGCTTCCTTACAGACCTACTGCTTTTATTCCCTCCAAGCTTCAAAGGATATATGCACCACAAAGACCAGGAGAAGATGCAGCCAGCAAAACTGCTGCGGCCTGTACGAGCTCAGGATTACTAGAAGTCTTGGAAAACAAAGAATAGTCACAAATTTTAAAGATGCCCTACATCAACAGCGCAGCCCAGCAACTCAAGGCTGGTGGAGTCTGGTGTTTGGACCCCCGTGCAGTGCAAAAACTCAACAGAAGCTGCTCATGTACCTGCTGCATCTGGTGACCAAAGAGGCTGTAAAGACCAATCCATTTCACAACTGTTTTAAGGCCAGTGAACAATTCTTCAGGCCCAAAATCATAGAGATATGAGTCTCTGGGATATTTGAACATCAATGCTTATCATCAGGTGATGCTACAGGAGAGAGTGGAGGTCGAAGTGCAGGTACCTAGGAAAGGCCAGAAGAAATTTGTGCGACCACAGATAACAGGTCACTTCATTAATTTTTTTCCCTTCTCATGGCAGCAGTGTGGCAGCTCAAAAATACAAGTCAGACTTCAGGGATGTAACACAGAGCATAATAAAAATACCTTGTAGTTAAAAAAAGGAACTAACCACTTGTGTGGAAGAGGCAAAGGGCTGAATAACTGGAGCTGGCACCTTTATGGTCGCCCTGGTCTTTTCTCTTTCCAGAGGGAGAGCATGCAAACAAAAGTTGGCTTCTATGACTGAAATAATCTCTGGAAAACTAGGAAGGGTTTGAAGACATTTTAACAAAATTGCAACCATTGCCAAGCCACTGTGTCACTAGGACTCATTATCTGCGATATTTGATCGCAAAGATTGCAAAGGCTCACAAACAACAACAGTCCTATGCAACAAAAAAAATACTAATCAACCCTTGAACAAAAAAAGCAATTCGAAACATATTTCTGTGATACAGTAAGAGCCTTGGATGCTCAACACTAGGAACAAAAAAAAAATAAACAAAATTCAAGATCTCTAGTCATTCTCTTCTGGCCCACTTTGAAATTGCATTACTAGCAGAGGGAGTAGGGGTGAGAGAGAATAAGGAATGCAGAATAATTATATAATCCCTCCCCAATTCTCTGAGCCACTCCGCTAAAGTGACAAAATGGAACCACTTGTGAAATTAAACCAGAAGCCATTTGGATAACGGTGCTGTGTTGCCGTGTGGCACCTCCTAATTATTATGGTCCCAGTGGTACATTAATTGTGATGGTCACCAGGTGGCATTTCACTCCTTTCAGACACCTTCAATTGCATATTGCTTCAGCATTTCCCAATCAATAGGAAATATGACTACAAGATGTCTGGTTCTTTGCCTATGCAACATTTGATTTCTTTTCAAATACATTGTAAGAGTAGGTGAGGAACTACTCACGATGCAAGCCCAGAGCAGAGGTAAGGAGAAAATGTATTGCAAGGTCATTGCAGGATTGGAGGAGCAATTTCAGGTGGATAGAGCAGTTATTTGGGTTTTTAGCTGCTCCTATGAGTTAATACTTGAAAACAATTATGGTTGCACGTGTTAGCATTTTTGCATGCAATGCACCTAGTTAAGTAAGTTGAAATCAATAAGATAAGCTGGGAAATTAAGACAGGGGTGTATCTCAGAGGCAATGGGTGTTACAGCCAATAGCTCAGATTTGCCTGAGGTGAGGCAGTTTTGCACTACAGATACCGGCGGTGGACAACTTCTGGACCTTTCTACGTAGGTTGCCTCATGATCATTAAAATATAAGGTTAATGGGAAGATATCACAAGGACAAGGGCTATGGATACAAAGAGGTCTTCTGTTATTTCTGGTTCAGCGTACTCCAACATAAAAAAAATTAATTTCCCAGGGAACCATTGGCTGTATTGTAATATCATCTCACTGGGGACACAGCTCTGTCCAGGTGTCCCACTTCATGCAGAGCACGCAGGAGTGGTGCAGCTCATTTCCTTCCCACTGAATGCTTCTGGCTGCATTTTATTGCTGTCCCTCCACCTGAAGCATTTGCAAATGCATGAGTGGTTTAGGAAACCGTCTGCCCTAAGGCAGGTGAACCCATTTCACCCAGACGTCAGGAAGCAATAAGGATGGATATCTCCACACTGCACTGTGAGACGTGCACGGGAACATATTTCTTTCAACAGAAAGGCATAACCCCCTCTAGAGAGAGATGCTTTCATTAGCTGGCTTTACTCAGCTTGACACTCAAACTCAGCTAATAGCCCAGAAAAAGCAAGCGGAACAGGGAGCTTTCAGCTACAGGGTCAGGTTTTCAGCTGGTATTTGACACTCGAAGCATGTAGGTAATAATCAAGCTGTGCTAATTTCCAGCAGCTAAAGATCTGACCTTAACAAGGTCTTTTTAGGACTTCTTGCTGTTTCTCATATGGACAGGACTCTTTACCTGATGGTGCATGAACTGCAATTAGGCTTTTCTTCTTTACAATTGGTGGGAATTTGGACTGGACATGATTTAGACCTTGGTTACAGACTGTGCAAAGCCACTTCAGATCTTCAAGTCAGAGAAAGACAGTTTGGAAAAATCTCACCAGGCACCTATAAAAGCTCAGGGCTACATCCGATAAGCAACTTCAAGACTATTTCACAGCCTCATGGGCCTGGGGAGAAATATATTCCAATAGGTATTTAAGCCTGCAGTAATATGCACGAAACAGAGCCCCTCTTTCTCCAGGGTAGTTCTTACACCGGCTCACCTCACAGTATGATTCCCAAAGCTAGTCACTGAGGAAGAAAGGGCAGTGTGCTGATCAGTTTAAAACCCACTGGGGATTGGAGGTTGGTTTCCCACAGCAGCGCTATGGCTAGAGAAATTCAATTTGCTCCACTGGAGCGACGGGTCTTGGCTGCATGACACAACTGCAACCAGAGGCACAGAAGTGCTGCACCAGATGCGGCCACACCGTTTAGCTTGTCCTACGGTGAGATGCAATGGGATATAGATCCAAATACTCTTCCCCTGGGAGGGATTTTGGCCTGGTTCCTGCATTTTTGAAACCTGGGATGGCTCTGGGAATGGTCAAAAGCAGAGGCGTGAGCACCTGGAGGCAAGCCAGGGGCTGACCCTACCAGTTGAGGTACTGGGTGATACAGACAACTGCTGGGCAGAGTTTTCAAATGTAACCCTTCATGGGACTACAATCGATTTCACCCAGCCTGCCTGCACACCTCGCAATCAACCCAGGCACGTAAATGACTTTGGAAATTGAGCCTAGAATTTTACAAGTAAAAAGGGACATCACTGGTCCCAGTATCCCAAACTTGACAAGATCTATCCATTAGAATTGAGCTGGGCTGTAGGGCCAGCCTGGGAAAAGTGCAGAAAGTAATAAAAATAATCACTTTTCCTGCCTTATAACTTTGATGAATCACCTTAATGTTGACTCTTGCTTAACCAGACATAATTAAGAATGGTGTGAATGTTACCTTTGAGGAATGAGGTGATAACTCAATGCATTTAAATTGAAAGAGTCAGCACAGTAATGAGTCTGAGTTCATGTATATATGTGTTAATCACATTATCCACAGTGTCTGACTATGACATGTGCTTTCTGAATTAGTTATGTGTTTCAGATTAACAACAGGATCCTTTACTCAATTACAGCAATAGTCCTGATGAGTTTGTTTTCATATTTGTTAATTTTCCCATGATAGTGTGGTTTGGAGAGCACACATACATTTTTAATGAACTGAAATTGCCTTGTATCTGGTAAGTTATCTTTTTCCCCAGATGTTGATATTATATAGAATCATATTCCATTCTCTGAATTGTATTCAGCCTCCCCCAGTGTTTTGCCACTGACTTGTTTCCATTATATGATCCTGGCACGTTACACAAATTAAAAAAATCCACCCTCCTCTCAGATTTTCACTCTCCAGACAAGAATTGCCATGGGAAAGATATTTCTAAGAGGCTGGTTCATGCTGTATATACAAGTTAGGCTGCTTTCAAGCAAAGTGGATGGTAAAGTGCACTGGATTGCAGGAGACGTAAGTGTCACTCCTTCCTCTGCCACTGACCTCCTGAGAAACCCTGGTCAAGTCACTTAGAGGACATTTCTCTACCCTAAGTTTAGACTCCGGTCTAAATGAGTTTCCCAGGCAATGGAAAGACTCGGCTGTCTCCAGAGACCAATTCAGTTGATGCTAAAAAGGGAGGGAAGGAATAATCACCCACTGTAAGAGTCTCTCTCCCTCTAATTAACTATCTACAACAAATAAAAGAAATAAGACAAACTGGCTGGGTGAGCTAGAATAGGTGGCAGATCTACCATCTCACTTGTTCTTAATTTCAAGAGCATTACACGAGTCACACATGAGTGAAAACCAGATTTAGTCAAGTTTTAACCAAGATATACCCTCATTCTGGGGTTTGCTTTGATCCTGATAATTTAAGAAAACAAAACAAAAAACAAACCAAAAAAACCCCTTCAGTGTAAACTTGCTCCCAAACATCTTTGTTCCCAGCCAGATCTAGCTACAGGCTATGAAAATAAATCTTACTGTTACAGGATGCATAAAGCAAAATTTGGCTGCACAAGCTCTGCCTGATTACTACATGAACAAATTAAGAGAAAAGATGAGATGGGAGGGAAAAGACCTTTTCAAAAACATTTTTAATGAACAAATGTGGCAAGAACTGAAATGTACAGCCCTATTCAACTCCCAGTTCAGCTGCCTAAATGTCTTAGCACCTATTGTAATCTCAGACACTGTGGGCGTATCTTGCCCAGCCCCTAGAGCCTCTGCTGCTTCTCATAAATCCTGTATCATCTCTGGTAGCCACCCACAGATACCTATGTAGGGTAGTGGCACCAGATGCCTGTGTTCAGGCAAGTGAATCCTGCCCCAGAGTCCCCTGGAGCTCATGGAAATCTGTTCTTTGAGTTAAACGGGGACTATTTAAGGACTATCTAAGCATTCTGGGATACTCGGTTTTCTACAAACTTTTAGCAAGTTGCAAGTATCTGTGGGAACATAGTAAGTATTTTAAGCAGTAGAAGAAAATCACGGTGCCAAAGGAAGAGGGAAGCATCTGGGCCCTGAAGCAGATTGCGAAATTTCACTCAGAGCTGAATTAAGTCCAGCATTGAGGTTGAGAGTTGTGCAAATCTCACGACATTTTGGCCCAAAATGATGGAAATAGGTATTGCAAAATTATCTTTAATTGACACTCTGATAAATTGTTAAATCTTTCCCTAAGCCCCAATGTGTATAGTGCAGTCCAGGTGGAATACACCAAATTAGGTCAAAGCTTCTAATTCTATGCATCTCTCTAGCACATTTTAGACACTGAACAGCCTAAGCATAGATAAGCCTATCAGTGCTAACAGAAGTTGGCTAGACTTCAGCATCTATCATATTCTCTACAGAGTGACTAATAAAGTCAAATTCCATTATGGCATTCAAATACATTCATATTTACCAGGTAAACAGAGATTTTGCATGTAGGGCTTGCTGCAACATACTAATTTTAATTCAAGTTGTCATTAAAAAAATATGAATAAGGTTGCTGAAAATTAGAATTTTTATCCTAAGAAAAACGCTTCCAAATTTCTTTTCAGGCTGCACTGGTGCCAAATATCTCACTCTGACAAAATTGAATGTTATTGTTTTGATTTTGCTATTACTGAGCAGGAAATGTCAATATGAGAGTCAAAGGAGAGCTGTTAATTTATTTCTCAAGTGCTTCCTCAGATAGATACATTTCTGCTGGATACCAAATTCCACTGAATCGACATGTTTAACTTAACCAATATTGTCTCAGGTTTAAGACATAAATTATTGGCTAACAAGCCACCTTCAGAAGAGCAGGCACACTCATCATCACCTCTTGACATTAGCCCATTTACTGCGGGCTTGTAAACAGTTAGGGTGCATCTAAATTGGCGATTTAAAATTGCAGCAGGCATTCTCTTAGGTGTCACTTTGCCTTGTATCCACATTTGAAGCTGCACAGCAAACATTTATGTCTGATGTGGGTGAAATTAAGTCCTTTTCTCTAAGTGGAACCAAGGCCAAAGTTGCACACCATGGCACTGCGTAGATCAGTCCTTTTGCAGTATGGGTTCATGGTACCTCCTTTAGAAGAAAACATGAGATTTTCCTCATAACCTTATTAGAGAGAGGGTTGAACATTTCTGGAAAGGCCATGCAGCAAGATGGCAATATGCAGAGATCACCTGTTAGCTGGCCAATGCCAGGTTCCCAAGAAGCAGCAATCAATGCCATATAAAATATACAAACTGGCTCTTCTTAAAAAAGTGATGTTCATTATCTTATAACGGGCAGAAACTGGGTTTCAGAAGCTGTCTGCTCATCATTACCTTTCTTTTGTCCAGCTGGCTGAAGCTTTTCAGATCAGAGGACGCACCAAGAAGTGTAGCGTGCCTTGACCTCTTCTATTTTGGACGCAGGTTTGAGACAGCTCTGAAGTACATCTGACCATTGCCAGAACAATGGATGGCCATGACAAGACCTCTGTAACAAAGACAATGTAATCCCAAAAGAATTTAGAATTTAGTAGTTTGTGTCAGTATCCATGGTAAATTCATAATTCCAACAAAACCAGATGTTGATTTCTTACCCTTCTTTCCCATTGTAATATATTTGCATTCCAAAAATAGGTGCCATGCTAGACATGGAGGAAGGGAGTTAGCTTCAAATGCTACTGAAAGCAGCACTTGCAAACACGTTCCAACATCAATATTAACAACAGCAATTTCAGTTTTGATGGACCCCTAATTTCCAGTTCTATTCAAGCTCCATCATTATGTATTTGTTGAGTGATTTCTTCCATTGCAAGCACTTTGGGGTGGTACTCACTCATTCTTTTTGTAATGTATTTGGAGTTTCTCCATTACGAGAATCAACACAAACCATTTTGTTTAAGCAATTTGATCTTGTGTTGGGTTTTGCATCTATAAAATGTAATTGTAACAAATTGAAGGAAGAATGCATGTGCAAAGCGTATAACTTCACAGAGGTCATAAAGGGATCCATATGTCATCTTTCTATGCCTATACAACGCACTGACTTCAGGCATAATGGGTGCTGGATTAAATCAGTACTTGCGTATCTCTTGGTCAGATCAGTGGAATAATAAGACGAAAAATAGCAAACAGGATCAAGTCACCTTTTGTTGCTTTGTGTCTTAATGCCCGAAAGCCATGGTGGGAGGATCAGAGTGCCTCCAGCCTCAGCTTGGATGCAGTAATCCCTCAAGACATACATTTAATTTTGAGAGCAAACACATTGTTTCTCTGGCATGCAACGTACAAGTAAATTGTATTTACCCAGGTGGGAAATTCGCTTGCCATAGGTTCCTGAAAACAACCTGCCTTTTTTCTCCCAAGTGTGTCTAGCAGGAAAATAACATTTCTACTTACAGTTTTATCTTCATGAACCTCAAAAAAATGTCCTCGTCAGGCCAAAAGTGAGTAAAAGGCTGAATTTCTTTCTGAATTTTCTTTGTTTGGCAGGACACACCAGCATCACATAGCTCTTTTGAAACTGAAGAGTGCTACAAAAACAGGCTGTTTGTTGTGAAGTTACAATTGCCCTAGCTGAAGTAGTGTTTTCTTATTCCTGAATTACCCTCTGTCCCAAAGGTGTGTTACACTGTTACACTGGGATTCCTTAAAGTCTATCAGATCTAAAAAATCCTGGGATTAGTAGAAATACCAGCTCATGGAGTATTAGTCTCTCGTCTCTCTCTCCCCATTAGCATTGCATCCATACTTGAAAAATTTCCAGTCTTTCTCTTTCCTTTCAAGGACAACAGATTTCCTCCTGGTCCTGTACACATACCTCTCTAGTACAGACTCCCAGTTTGTCAAAAGCTCTGGGTAAAAAGGTGTCCTGGTTTTGGCAGAGATAGAGTTAACTTTGTTTCCAGTAGCTGGTATAGTGCTATGTTTTGGATTTAGTGTGAGAAGAATGTTGATAACACACTGATGTTTTCAGTTGTTGCTAAGTAGTGTTTAGACTAAGTCAAGGATTTTTCAGCTTCTCATGCCCAGCCAGCAAGAAGGCTGGAGGGGTACAAGGAGTTGGGAGGGGACACAGCCAGGGCAGCTGACCCAAACTGGCCAAAGTGGTATTCCATACCATGTGACGTCATGCCCAGTATATAAACCGGGGGGAGTTGGCCAGAGTGGGGCAGATCGCTGCTCGGGAGCTAACTGGGCATAGGTCAGTGAGTGGTAAGAAATTACACTGTGCATCACTTGTTTTGTATATTCTGATTCTTTTATTATTATTATTATTATTGTCATTTTATTATTGTTATTATTATAATCATTAGTTTCTTCCTTTCTGTTCTATTAATATGTTCTTATCTCAACCCATGAGTTCTCTTTTTTTTTTTTCCCCAATTCTCTTCGCCATCCCACTGGGTGGGGGGGAAGTGAGTGAGCAGCTGCGTGGTGCTTAGTTGCAGGCTGGGGTTAAACCACGGCAAAGGGTGACTTGCATTTTGCCTTACCCTCCTTATAAGGTGCACTGTCAACTGCAATGACAAATTGAAACCAGCCTATGTGATTACATGCCACCGTTATCATATAGAAGGATACTAGAAATTATTAAATGCCACAGGAAAACATACAGTGTGTAAAAGTCACAGGGCAAGCCCTTGCAAAGGACATATATATGACAGCAAAATGCATCTCTCTCTCTGGGGAAGCTGCTGATCAAGGAGAGACCTACAGATTTCAGGACTGCACTTCTGAGACCTCACTTCTCCCAATTCTGTCTCAATTACAAGGTATTAAATTACACATTCCAGTAACATCACTACTGCTGCTGAAATGGCAAGAAACCAACTCAGTGCAAAAAGAAAAGTATGTGAGAGAGAAACAGCTTTTAGAACACGAACAAAGCACCACACAGCCCCATCACAGCCACAGTCTAGGGTAAAAACCAGCATTATAACAGATAACCATTAAACAGCACTATAAAGAATGTTATAGGGCATTGTTTAGCTCCTTTCTACTCCAATGCATTCACAGAGTTTTGGCAGACAGGGGCTAAGAAAGAGTGGAGCATCAATTTTTGTGTGCGGTGAGAAAGTGCAGGGAATTTGGGAGCGGCAGTATTGAGATGTGCAAAAAATCAGTCAAGAACTGAATGCAATTCAGCTCACTGTCACTGTTTAGATGCTTAATTTTCACCTGAATAAGCATAGAGCTGCCTCACTCACGTCCTCCTTTTCCCCCTTTAAGTGGAAGCTGATGCCATGCGAACGGCCACTTGTTTGAGAGCCGGCCCAGAAGCACTCAAGAGAATTCAGACTTAAATTTATCATGTGTTGACCATACAACTGCTAAAAGGCATTCCTGACCCTCAGGTGGTCCTTATTCACTTGTTTTAAGTCTCATCTTAAGGGGATTTTAGGCATCTAGATTAGAGAGAGGTGTTTGATGCATTTCTTCTTTGTCACCACTTCACTCCTATCTTACAGTGCAAACCAGGTTTCGCTAACTCGTATTTGGGTTCTGGTTGTATTGACTGTAATGGAATTGCACTCACTGAAACCTACAGAACTGTTTAGCTCACCCTAAGTTAGATCTTTAAATCTGCTCAGCTTAACTGCTCTCTAGGCTCCATGGACTGCATTGATTAGCTTTCTCTTGAGCACAAAACCAGCTCAGACAGTCAGATGTCCAAATCTCAAACTGAGCCTTGCCTTTAAAATCAAGAAGTATTGGTTGGGAGCTCAGATTTGCTTTGGTCTCCAAGGAGAGGGACATATGCTGAACAGTTGAACTATGCAACTATTTCTCTAACATCTGTTGGGCTTTGCAGACAGGCAACGATTCTGCATGGTTCATGGAGGCAGGGGGGAAGTGAGATGGATGGGTTAGGTATCCTCAGCCTACATTTAACTCACCTGAGTTCTCCTGAGTTACAAAGAAGGGGTGAGATTTGCCCAATTATACCCAGAGTCCACATTCTCCATCTTCCTAGATTTCTTCCTAGGTCAAGATTTCAATCAATAACTGTTATACGAAAGGTGCACGTATGTCTTCTTTTCCCACCTATGTGTTGGATGAGGCACGATCTCGTTAACTGCATCTTGGTACAGCTCTGCTCATTTCAGGATCAGTTCTTGGCATAGGCAAGAGCAGGACTGATGGCATCCAGGGAGGCAGAACTTGCAGGGTTAAACGAGAGCTCAACAACAGGATGCTGGCCTGCAATTGCAAACACTGGCACGAGTGGTTCAACTCTCTTGTCCCCATATATGTGCCTTGTGCCATTTGGCATGCTCTAGAGCATCTCTCCCAACTTCCAGAACAGGACAGATCTACCTAGCACCTCTGTCAACCCAGGAGGAAAGTAACGAGTATCTAAGGCTCATCAAGTGGCATTAGATGCTTAAATAGTATCTAATGGCACGGCACAGCTCTAAGTATCTGTCCAAATCCTGTGGTAGGCACCTGTACCCTTTTCTAGCTCTGTCTGTCAGTGTTCATCATAGGGAGTCTGTAAGTGAGTTAGGAAGGAAAGTGAAATGCACTGCCGGCCTTAGCTATAAGGGTATTCACTCCTCATGGTAGTTAATGGCATTTGGGCACTTCAGTCCCTCCTGCAGAGCCACTGCCTTATTTCACAAGCTGTGCAGAAATGACCCAGGGAGCTCTGCAAGGGGGGAAATGTGCTAAGGGTGCGATGGTCACTACAAAACCAGGTTCCTCCAGGGAGATGTTCTCTCCCTGTCCCACATCCCCAAAACTAGACCCAACCATGGCACTCAGGCAACTGTCCTTGGTGATAACAGGAAAGAGGGGACAAGCAGAGGGTCCCTTGAGAGACCTCTGGGATGGCACAATTTGCACCATGCTGCTGTTCAAAGCAGTCCTGAGACTGGTGTTCTTCCAGCCACCTCGCCAAAAATAACCATTTATACTATTGGGTAGGGGCTGATGGGTAATACAAAAGTTTGAATAGCAGATTTGACAGAGGGACCAGGGTATATTCCTGTCTGGTTTGAATGGTGCTACAGTTATTAATAATTAGCTACAAAAATAACTACTTAGTGCCTTTTATATAAACATCCATGTTATTCCTTCATTTCTTTGAAGACTGTGAGGTTCTTGGCAGAAAAACCAGGACAGGTTCAGATTGTAACCTTTCTTGATATTCCTGGGGGATGCAAGCAGAGTCCATATGAGCCGGCAATGTGCGTTCACAGCCTAGAATGCCAATCGCATCCTGGGCTACATCAAAAGAAGTGTGACCAGCAGGTTGGGGGATGGGATTCTGCCCCTCCACTCTCGTAAGACCCCACCTGCAGTACTGCATTCAGGGTCTCCCAGCATAAGAAAGACATGGACCCGCTCAAGTGAGTCCAGAGGAGGTGTCACGAAGATGATCGGAAGGCTGGAGCAACTCCCATATGAGGAGAGGCTGAAAGAGTTGAGGTTGTTTAGCCTAGAGTAAGAGCAGGCTCCGAGGAGAGATTATAGGGACTGTCCAGTACTTAAAGGGGACCTACAGGAAAGATGGGGAGGGACTCTTCATCAGGGAGTGTAGTGATAGGATGAGAGGTAATGGTTTTAAACTCAAAGAGCGTCGATTTAGGTTAGATATTGGGAAGAAATTCTATACTGTAAGGGTGGTGAGGCACTGGACCAGGTTGCCCAGAGAAGCTGTGGATGCCCCATCCCTGGAAGTGTTCAAGGCCAGGTTGGATGGGGCTTTGGGCAACCTGGTCTAGCGGAAGGTGTCCCTGCCCATGGCAGGGGGTTGGAACTACATGATCTTTAAGGTCCCTTCCAACCCAAACCGTTCTACGATTCTATGATGCTCTGACATCCTTCCCAGAGTTATTACGGACTCTGGGGATTGAGCAGAGCCCTGCCACATTGCGATGGGGAAAGGCTCTGCTGCATCAATCAGGCTGACTAGATGTGATGGGTTAACCCTGGCTGGATGCCAGGTGCCCACCAGAGCTGTTCTATCACTCCCCCTCCTTCTCAACTGGACAGGGGAGAGAAAATATAACAAAGAGCTTGTGGGTCGAGATAAGGATAGGAGAGATCACTCACCAATTACCGTCACGGGCAAAACAGACTCAGTTTGGGGAAAAATTAACTTGATTTATTACAAATCAACCGGAGTAGGGTAATGAGAAATAAAACCAAATCTCAGAACACCTTCCCTCCACCCCTCCCTTCTTCCCGGGCACAACTTCACTCCCGGATTCTCTACCACCCCCCCAGCGGCACAGGGGGACGGGGATGGGGTTTACGGTCAGTTCATCACAGGTTATTTTCTGCCGCTTCATCCTCCTCAGGGGGAGGACTCATCACACTCTTCCCCTGCTCCAGCATGGGGTCCCACCCACGGGAGACAGTCCTCCACGAACTTCTCCAACGTGGGTCCTTCCCACGGGCTGCAGTTCTTCACGAACTGCTCCAGCATGGGTCCTTTCCACGGTGTGCAGTCCTTCAGGCACAGACTGCTCCAGCGTGAGCCCCCCTACGGGGTCACAAGTCCTGCCAGAAAACCTGCTCCGTGGGCTCCTCTCTCCACAGATCCGCAGGTCCTGCCAGGAGCCTGCTCCAGCGCGGGGTTCCCACGGGGTCACAGCCTCCTTCGGGAACCCACCTGCTCCGGCGTGGGGTCCTCCACGGGCTGCAGGTGGATATCTGCTCCACCGTGGACCTCCATGGACTGCAGGGGGACAGCCTGCCTCACCATGGTCTTCACCACGGGCTGCAGGGGAATCTCTGCTCCGGCGCCTGGAGCATCTCCTCCCCCTCCTTCTTCACTGACCTTGGTGTCCGCAGGGTTGTTTCTCTTACATGTTCTCACTCCTCTCTCCGGCTGCCGAATACCGCCGTCCCAACTTTTTTTCCTTCTTAAAAAATGTTATCACAGAGGCGTTACCACTATCGCTGATTGGCTCGGCCTTGGCCGGCGGCGGGTCTGTCTTAGAGCCGGCTGGTATGGGCTCTGTCGAACACAGGGGAAGCTTCCAGCAGCTTCTTACAGAAGCCACCCCTGTAACCCCACCCGCAGCCAAAACCTTGCCACACAAAACCAATACACTAGATCACAGCGCAGCACTCCTGGAAGGGCCAGGAACAGAACAAAGCTGTGAGCAGCCGCTTGCTTTGCTTGTGTGAAGTCAAGCCCTGCGCTTTTGTTGCTGCCTGCCAATCTCTAAAATTGGCTAGTGACATGACAGAGCACTGTATGAGTAAGAGGACAAGGCTGCTGTCTTTGCCTGCGAAAGCTGAACTTCCACCTCGGAGGCAGAACGGCCAGGGCCAGGCAAAGCACTGTTTAAAAATGCAGTACAAAACCTATTAAAGAGAAGAATCCAAACCGATTGGTCCTTGAAGCATTTCAGCACTGTGAGTGCTCTGACAACTTCAAGTGCTTTGAATTGCAGCATCCGCTGGCAACGGCTGGTGACGAAGCAAGGAACAATCACAGATGAGATGCCTGAATGTGGCTAACATTGCCTCAGCAGGGATCCTGCATGACATCTTGCTACCTTTGCTTTAGCAAGCAAAGACAATCTAGGTTTGATGGGGCCATCATAAAGCCCACATTTCACTGGAGATGCCCTGCTTTTCTTCCTGGACTTTTTGACTGAGTGGAATTTGAGGTTTTATTACAGCTGTGGATTTGCTGATGCTCAGTCTGAGACTGCTGTACATCCAGAAATGTTGGATTTATCTACACCAGGTGAGAATTAAGCCTAATACTTTCTGAAAATGTCAGTCTTCCTACATTATACACAGTGACAACAGACTCACACACTGGCCTGCCTACAAGCACTCAAGCTGACAACAACCCAGTGGATTTAACACACCAGACTAGGAGTTAACTCATGTATCTAACGCAGATTTTTCTGTGAGACCCTGTGAGACGTCACTTCATCTTTGTGTGTCCTGTATCTTGACAGAGGTAACACCGTATCTGTTGCCTGAACCACCTGCAAATAGTTGACAACTCTCTGTTTTGTCCAGAATATAATTTTCTTGTAATGGATTAATAAGTAATAATATAAAATATTCAAACTTCACTGGACCCCAAAGTTAAAAGCAGGAAGTCTGGAATATATAAGTTATACTCACCTGGTTTTGGTGTTGCCACTTTCTTTGATTTTTAGCACAAAAAATTACTAGAATTTCCTTTAGAGATAGGCTTCCAAAAAGTAGTGTTAATAAGAATCATGAACTTTCTGTCGAGCTTAACTCCAGTTTCTTGCAAACCTGTTGAAGAGTCCAGGTTTGCTTCAAATCAGATGCAGATTTCTCAGGAAAGGTCATGAACCTTGATAATACCTTTATAACCATCCCAGCTTTAGAAAGATTTCTGGGAAAATTAAGTGCCTAAAGGCTAAACTGCATCCTGTTTTAGAGCTCCCATGTTAAGGTCATATTTATAGGGTATAAATTAGCTTTGTCTGACCTTTAAGCCTTCAATGTAAAATCCTGTAGTTTTTGGCTTAAAGTAAATTAAAAACACACAAGCCAGGTAGTTAAATGGATAAAATAATACAGCAGCAATGGCACACAGATGTTCCTATGTTCCTGTGAAGACTGTCCTTTGTAACCTCCAAGCTGTCTATTCTACTCATTCTCCAAAAACTGCATTATATTTAACATTAAAATGAGAGCTTGTAGTGACGGGCATCTTTGCCCATCTGTTTCTCCTCTGAAGTGCTCAGTATTTTAGGAAACCAATAAAAATAACAGAATGATAAGAGCCAAGTTTTTTCAGAAGGGACTAGTTATTTTGGATCTGTTCTAGGAGAACTGGCCTGTTCCCAACAAGGTGCGCATAAAAGTCCAGGATGTGTTGGCTTATAACGACATACAGCCTTGCCTGTGAGTCTATAGAGACAATAAAGCTGCTGGAACATACTGCAAGGAGCTTGGGGCCAAAGCTGCACTTAATGTGCACCTCCTAAATGCTCCTCTTTGAAGTCTTTGCATTTGATGCGTCTCTCAAACTGCCTTTGGGCATGATTCACTGCAATCACTCAAAGCTTTTCCCATTTTCTCCATCCTCTTTTTAAGCTGTAAACATATACCCCAGAATCTCCTTAGGGGATGGAGGGAACGATTTGGCCTTTTCTGAACTTTTGCGGTCCCCTTACCTCCACACTTGAAGGTGGCTGTGACAGACAGTTCAACTGCTAACTGAAGCTCTTGAGCGTTTCTGCTCCAGACTGCAACCTTGAATGCTCCCAGCTGTGGTCCTTCTCTCTGGTTCCTCCCTCATCTCCTGATCCTGCCTCTGCTGCTCCCCTGCCCTCTCCGTTTACCTTCTCTCCACCCAAGACCCCACCCAAGGCTGTGGTATCACCTCACTGACCTCTTCCTAACGCTGGACAGATTTGTCCTCTAAGCATCAAGAGGAGGAAAGGTGATGGAGAAGATGGAGGTGATGACAGGGCCCGTTTCTGTATCCCAGTCTCTCAGGTATCCAAGCACAGCATCTGTGGGTGGCATCAACTGGCTCCCTGGATGCCCCTGGGGAGCAACAGGCATCATCAAGCATGCCCTGCTTACTGTCCTCCTGCAATTCTCTCCAAACCCATGTTTGAGCCCTTGACCCTCAAATCCCTTCCCTTTCCTCTTCTTTGGTTGTGCCCGTAGTAATTTTTTTCTCTTGTCTCTTTTTCCCAGCACCAAAGGGCTTGATGACTAGGTCCTCCCCAACAGGAGAACAACAAAAGAATAAAATTTAGTTCTTACAGTGCGAGGGAAAGAGCAGTTGATTCAGGTGAAGTGCAATTCTTTGTGCAAGATTAATGTGTACCTACTGATTTACTAAAGTGTTGCTACTTTATTGGGATATTAATTAAAACAAACAATGTAAAAATGATCACTGAACAAGACATCCCTTCTTGTATCTGCCACCCCTGGGTACTGACTGCAACCAATTCAGTTTTGTGAGGGAAGGGAAAGGGAAAGGGAAAGGGAAAGGGAAAGGGAAAGGGAAAGGGAAAGGAAAAGGAAAAGGAAAAGGAAAAGGAAAAGGAAAAGGAAAAGGAAAAGGGAGGGAAGTAGGAGACTCTCATAAAAAATTCCAAACTTCATTAGAGGAAGATTGAAGACTTGGTCCCACTTCTTAATACTCCTCATGCTTCCAGGAGCTATGTCACGTTATCATGAGGTTTTTTTCAGGGCATTATTTGAGACCAGAAAGTTGTTTTAAAACAGGAATTCTTGTCCTTTTCTGATTAAGAGTGCCTTAGTGATCTCCCAGAGGAGATGCAATTAGAAATCCAGGACTAAGACACAAAGCACAGCCTAAACCCATGCTGTTTCAATGCAGAGAAAGTACTGGAGTGCCAGACAAAAAGCAGCAAAGATGTGGGGGAACCACTCTCTCCAAGAATGAGTAACCAGATACACCAAATAGCTTTCAGCAGGGACTTACATCTCTGTTTCCTCTCCACGGGTCACTGGGGCTTTTTTTCTGAACAAGCCCCTGTGGCCATAACAGGTTGTGTGCTAGGTCTCGCCAACCATTCAAACACCTGGAAGTTGTTCTAGCCAGTTGAACCTTCATATTGAAGTTCCAACAAACACTGTGGTATCTATTCCAGTGTAAAGGTAACTTGCTATTTCCAGCACGAAAGAGCAGAGACTTTAAGCTGCATGACCTGAAGGCGGTTACATTTGACAGAGGGAATCATTCCCAGTGGTCTCTCAGGGGAGCAGAAGTGGGCTTAAGTGGATGGCTTCAAATACATGATTTACCTACAGGAGTTTGGGACTCAACCTCAGTACAAAAAGCCTTATCCAAAACCCGCTGGAGTCACTGAAAAGACTCTGACCTCACCACTGTTGTCAGAGGTTAGGCAAAAGATGGAGTGTTGCAGCACTAAAGATGCTTGTTCTTATTTCTGACATGTTCTCATCTTGCTGCTTCCATTAACACTATTTTCTCCCCTCCTTTCCCCACTTCTTTTAGCATAAAAATGAGCCTGCTAGACAATGCATTCACAAGTTAACACAGCGCAACAGACTGCGACTACATTAAGAGCAACTAACAGGAAGGTTTTATATCTAAGCTCTAGGGAAAGAGTAATGAAATAGAAGGATAGAGCTCACCACTGCTGTGACGCTGTGCAGCTTCAGCTATAAAAAGAATCCTTTTACACAGATACATAAAATGAAATACAGTCTGAAAGCCGCTCCGCTTGGAAAGAAGCATTAAGCAGCACATAAGCACCAAGTTGATGAGAGAGTACCTGGATTGCACGTGTACAGAAGAAAGGTGTTTAAAAGCTAGGTCCACATTGTACCTCCTAAACCCAACCCTGCAGAGGGTGCATGCAGGCACCATGGAGCCTGGGTGGTTTATCTTGGCAAGTGGGGTCCCAGGTCTGGCTTGCTCTGTGTGGCCAGGTACTTCACGCATGGCTTTCCCCATCTGTAAGTCTGGAAGCTGTTTTAGGATATCACAGGATGAAATGTGATCATATAACTATTACTGCACTCCTCTCAGCAATTTTAATGAACTATGGAAGCTCTTTGTACAGGCTACAGCTACAGCAGTGGTGACATCGCCCAAAACACCCATGTTACCTTAGGATCCTGGGCCAGGACTTAAAGTAGGGCTTGAAGTGCAAAGGCTCTGTAAGCGTGAACACCAGAAAGGATTAGTCACCCATCGCCTCTGAGCATCTGTCATTTCACTGCTACCCTGGGTCAAAGCCCAGCAACTTCTGGTAACCGTATTTCTCACAGAGAGTATCTGGAGTTTGTTTTGAGACATGAAGAGTTCAGTCCTTCATCTCCTTGGCTGCAACAATAATCACTTCTGCTAAAAACAGGGGTCTTGTTGCCTGAGTTTTCCTTCGCCATCTAACATTGGTTCTTGCTATGTTGCTGTTAGTTTAAATAGCCTCTTAACTACTTTGCTCTTTCTTGTGGAGAACGTACTTCTGGGGTGCAATCAGGTCACCTCTCAATCATCTTTCTGACGAACTGAAGAGACTGAGCTCATTAAATCACTTATCAAAAGTGTTTTCCCCAGTCCTCAAATCATTTTATGTGTTGCTTCTCCCCCCTGATTAGTTTATCCATATCCTGACACCAAAAGATACCAGTGCGGGTCTGTCCGATGCTCCCAGCTAAGGTGGTTTTTAACCAACTGCTCCTCTCCCAATACACCTAAAAGGCTGATCAGACCTACCCCCAAAAAAACACACACAAAACTCCCAGTCTGTGACTACCAGCACAGATTGAACTGCTCAGACTCATACCCACAAGATTGTGTTCAGAGTCAGTGTTTTCAAAACACTATCATCTATTCTTCCAGAATTACCTGCATTCCTAGAGACAGCAGATTGCATTTGTCTGTAATAAAAAGACCATTTGCACAGGCCTAGCTGACAAGCAGTCAAAATTGCCCTCTCTAAATGTCTTGTCTTCATTATTATTTATAGGTGCTTCATCATTTTGACACCCACAAATTTTATCAGCTGTGATTGCATATTTACTTTTGGATCATTAATGACATTGTTGACTAGTACTGGGCTCAGTGCCAATCTTGTAAAATGCCCGTAAAGCATCTCAAACAGTCGTTTTGTAAGCTACAGGAATGCTGTTTCCCTTGTTCTTAATCACTTGAAAGTGTTTCTACAGAAAAGCATATCTACTCATATGATCTATTGCTTATTGTTGTCCAATATATTGCTCAATACTATTAAAAGCATTTGAGAAATGCTTTGGTATATTTATGCACAAAGCTAACAAATTTCCCTTGATCAAGTGTCTGACGAGACCTATGTTCCATA
The DNA here is from genome assembly GCF_026419915.1 of Harpia harpyja. Classification (NCBI taxonomy): domain Eukaryota; kingdom Metazoa; phylum Chordata; class Aves; order Accipitriformes; family Accipitridae; genus Harpia; species Harpia harpyja. The sequence continues at coordinate 104,544,174 of NC_068940.1, forward strand.
AAGCCATGCTGACAAACATTATAAATGCATTGCTATCCTCTGTGTCTTCACTAATCAAATCCCATATCAGCTTTTCCATAATTCTGCCCAGGGCTGGAAATCCAATAAACTGGCATGTAGTTAACTGGATTATCTGATACTTAAACATTTAAAATTAGTACCTTGCTGAGTTCTCAAAAATGCTCCAACACATCCCATTGAATCCAGAAAACATCAAATGCCTAAACATTTCCAATTGTCTGGGTTTAATCTACTTTCAAAAATGTGATGTAGGGCTCCAAAACAGGGGCTCTAGCAGATTTAGCTGCAATGAAGCTGGTGAGGTTCAATAAAAGGTGCTTTCAGCTCCTCAGCCACTCAAGCACCTTAACACAAACCTAACTTTGTTTAGCTATCTATATAATTATATAGCCTGCTCATCACCATAGTGACCAAAATACTATACTCTAAGAATAAGATTATGACTTAAGTAACTGTATTTGGAATGAGTCTTTCATCTATAAATGTCTCTGCTTAGCTCTGCATTAATCCCCACAGCTACTCACTTCACACTAGCGTTGCAAGCTCAAGTAAGCACAAATGTGTGAACTCATAATCATGAAGGAGATTTCAAGAAATATCTGAAGCTTACTGCTTGAATTTATGGATGAGTTAGCCTGCTTCTTTCACTGTGAACAGTTTTGTCTCACAGCTTTAGGGAGCTCTGCTCACAACTCAAGACTTACACACTCTCTCATGAGAGCAGAAACACTTCTTGGGCAATTAAAAGTATTCGTGACCTCCTTTCTCTGTGTTTTTTGTTTGTTTGGGTTTTTTTCTTTAAACAGAAGAAGTTTCAGATCTGTAGATAAGGTCCAGATCTAAAGACAGTCAAAACCAGAGTTATACCACTAAAACTGAATTCTGCTCTCCTTAAATCCAGGGTTTGTATTATGCTCCTCTTAGGATCCTGAACTCTACTATTTCATGGTCACTACTTCCAAGGCTGTCACAGATTGTGATAGCCCCAAGAATGCATGACTCAAAACCTAAGCACTGCATATCTTCACAAGACATTCTCCCCAAAACACAGATGAAAACGAAGAGTGGCTAAAATCCAACCACAAGGCTTAGGAAAAAGCAGGGGAATAAAAAATCTGTGGAACATATTGTTTCTAAACTCCCTAATTCAAATTGAAGCAGCACACACATCGCTGCAGTCACAGCAAGGATGAGACTCTTTATCCAGGAAAGGTTCATGGATTACTTGCATTTTGGATACTGCACTCCTCTCTATCAAATGTTAAGAAACGCACTTGCTGCTACATAAACAGGCAAACCTGAAAGTCATCCTCTCAGCTATCCTCCAGTCTAGACACAGACAGCCCACCCACATCCACCGTGAAGAGAAGAAAAATCCTTAGCTGCGCCAAAACAATGTTGTACTGTGAGTTCTCAGTCAAGGTATTTCATGGTAGAAAGAAGGTATTTGGAAATCAATTTCTGATATCTGTAAAATGTGGATAAAGAGACTTACACACTGTGTAACAAATCTCAGAGGGTTAGGCAAGCTTTGTGCCATGCCTTGAAGTCACCATGCTCTATACTCTAGAGCTTATTGTGCCTTTGATCCTGGTTTTAGTACCATTTCTGCTAGCAGTTATATAAATAAATGTCAGGCTATGTGACTGTGTAATTACACAGAGGAGGAAGAAGACAAAAAAGCCTTTAGTAAAAGGAACAGACACTTTAAATAAGTTGTATTAACTTGAGTGCAGTGAAACATTAAGCTGAAAGAAAAGGCCTCCAGAAGTTGTAATATGGCCCTGGTAAAGCCTGTAAGAAATAAGAGTTGCACTTGGTGCATAAGCAGGACCACGAGAAAGCTGATAGACATTCTGAAGTGGAAGTGGCTAGAAAACATGTAGGCATAACATGCCTTCCTTAGAGAAAGGGCTTCAGAAGGATGATGGGTCCACAAGGTCAGGGGATATAGTGAGGTCCTTAAAGACAAGCCATTCAGTTATTTCTTTCTATCAGTCCCTGTGTGTAAGGACACAGTGTACCTTGGTCTGGATTTTGACTTCTGCAAACCAGCAAACTGCTGGTTCTACAACCCATCCCAGCCCAGTGAGCTTTTCTCATAGGTGGTCTTGGAAAATCAGCAAGTCTTGGAACCAGCAAGTTTTGGAAAAGAGCAGATCTTTCTGCAGTTCAGAAATCCAGATTAACAGCTAGATTAAAGGCTTGGTTCGCATGTTCTGAACCATTGTAACTATAAACTATAGTTCTGAACACTGTAACTAGAGCCAAAATGAGCAGCATCAGCCATCCACAGTACTTTGGTCAGGATAGATAGATACTCCAGGTCCTTATTCTTGAACTTGGGAAGAGAGTTCCACAATAGCTATATTGTGACCCCATTTCTTCCAGTACATGTTTTTCCTCAACAACATTTATAATTAGTCATTGTGACAATAGGCTACTACACTAAAAAGAGCACTACAAAGGACCACAATGGTGTGGAATAATGGGAAAATAAAAGGATTATAGGGAATAAAGGATTAAAAAGAGGGCTATTGAAAGATGCAGGCATATTGCATGAACAAATCCAGACGAAATACCCATATTAAAGAGAGGGATAAGAGGAGGGCAGGAAGTCAGAGCAGCGTAGGAGAGGAGACCAACTGAAGCCACACCACGAGACTGACTGTTGACATGTGTCAGCATTAAAAACCACTTTCTAGCACAAACAAAAAAGGGCATCTATTGGGTTTTGATCTGTTCACTCCCATCAGCAGGGCACTTTTCATGTCAATGTTTCTGTCCGTAATGGAAAAAACCCTTCTGCTTAATGAGCGATACATACCAACACCATGGACAGAGCCACCTTCCCACCCCACACCAGACCGAGCTGGAATTAGAGCCCATTTCACTGGGAGCACATTTCAATACCAACACTGACACCCTCCTCCCAACACCCTTTCCACCCCCACCCACAGTCCGTCGGCTTCCTCCTGACAGTGGTAATTTTCTGATCCACCACCGCCAACCACAGGCAAAATCCTCCCAGCAGCCAAGAGGCCACTTCGCTCCCTTCCGACCGATAGCTAGTATCAGAGTAGCCGTCAGTTCAAAAATAGCACATAGCCCATTGATGACGACCTGATAAGGTTGGCACAGGACACAGTTCATGGCTGTCCTTTGAAGCTGACGTCCACTGTCCAGTCCCACAAACCTTGCTCCTCCAGACATGACACCCCAGTTCAAAATATTGCCCAGGCAGCTTGAATGCTGTCACTGACAGTGCTGTTGCGTCATGCATATTTAGGATAGTTGAGCACCTCTTCCCCCAGCCGCTCGCCGTGTAGCAACGGCAGGGTCTATTTTGCGTTTATTTCCTGCCTCAAGTCTTTCCATTTGTTACGTTTGGCTCTATTCCACGCACAGCTGAAGAGCTAAATAGCCAAGGGCAGAGGGCTGCTATTTCACCTTTGATAGATGGGAACTAAAGTTACTCTTGGCAGCTGACTTGAAGCTTCTATAAAGAAAAAAATGGGGCTCAGTCACAAAAGGGCCAGGCTCTGTGGATTCTGATAACAGGTTTAGTTAGGATTACCTGAGCTTGGCTTTAAATCAGCATGGGGAACATATTGTTTTCAGGATTATTTTGCTGAAGTGCATTTAGAAATGTCATGGTGGGTTTAAATAGATTATGGTAAGAGCAGCTACAGGCTCCATCAACAAACAAAAAGACCTCAAACAACAACAAAAACAAACTCTCATTTGGTCTCTTAAATATCATCTCAATTTTGCACTGTCAGGAAATACAGAACTGCACAAAATACAGACAGTCGGATGTGAGAAGAGAGTCTGATGAAGTCAGAGATTTTAAATCTTTTGGAGCTTTCTTAATTATAAGAGTTCTAGTCCCTAAAATTGTTCAGTCTTTTTCCAACTTTACTATAAATTTTAGAAACACAGCAAGTGTATACAGTACACTTATAATAAAGAGCAACATGAAGTTTTGTAGAAGTGCACATGGTATGGGAAATAGATTATAATGTCATTTAGCTTTTATATGCTGTCTTTTTATCAGGAGACCTCAAAGACAAATCTCAAGCAAACAGCATCATCTTTTGATTTACACAGATAAGAAACTGCAGCACAATTGCTTTGTGCAGGATCTCCCACCTTGCTCTTGGTAGAGCCATGAACAGAACAGATGATTGTAGGGTTGAATCTCCTGCTTTAACCATCAACCAACGTTGCCTCTCATACACACGTGGCCTACAAAAACTGTATCCCAGTCTATGTCAAACCTGATTCGGCTTTTAGCTGATAGAAGTGAATCCAGCTCCCCAAAACCCAATGGAGCTCTATCTAGGTTTATCAGCTGAAGATCGGGTGCACTATATTTCATATTAATATATCCCTGCAATATACTATGTCGATTCTAAGTGTTTTTTAATCTTTTATTATTTCTACATCAAGCATTGCAGAATTTGCTAGCTTTATATAATTTAGACATCTGAGAACACCATAACATTCCATTTTAATTCCTCTTTCTAACGGATAAGTACATAAAACCATTCCTAATCAGTTAGCCTTACTTTCAGGGACAATCTCTGAATAAGTAAACTCTGACAAAAATGAGGTCTGCATTACTAAGTGCCATAGATGGCTCTGGCATGATCTAGACTTAATGACAGATGAATACAGCTCCAGCCAAATTCATGGGAGCCTGTTTTCATGTTAGCAGTCAGCAGGAATGAAATCCCATTGGAATCTGGGGGTGTTTGAGACTGGAATTTTTCAGTCCTGAAGCACAAAGAGGTGAAAACTCTGGAATACTAAAGTGACTTGGGAGCTAAGGTCTACCTTCAGACAGGTATCTTTGATGATCTTTCTCTCACAAGCTCTAGGTCTAAAACTGATGTGTGAAGGTAGCAGATCCTGAAAGGAGTGTTAGGAACTTGTGCCAGTATGTAGCAGAGGTGTGGGGGGAAAATAACTGCAACTTTAGTCCTCTAGATACCTTCTTAGGTCTGAACTTCAGCTCTAATGATATAAATGTTGGAAACAGGCCAGTGACCCCAGCAGGCCCTTATGTGTTAGAATATCCTCCTGTGACCCCAAGAACCACACAGGCAGCCCTTCTGGGAACCTGCTTCCCCAGAGGTCAAGACTGTCCATAACTCAAGGGTTTTGTTTTATGTGTTATATTCTGCAACAGTATCCTAGTACATTGGCCCAGTGAGCTAATCTAACACCTCCTCCACAGCTACCCAGACAGAAGCACATTCCTGAGGGGACAGACACAGCAAAAAGGCTTATAATTGTATTTTCCTATGTTCCTTTACCTTGAGCTCTTCCCAACAGGCATGCGGTCCCCATTACCACCGTGTATGGTAAGTAATACAATATTGAATGCCACGATTTTGAAATAGCGGACCTTCTCCTCATTGCTTTGATTTCAGGAAGACAACGACAAAATTAATTTCATTCTCCATTTCCAGCTCTGGATGAGGACAACTAACTTCTTTGTCTGAGCAATGGAACCAGCAAGCCTGCAGCTACATACACTACCTGCAGATAAGGCCCCAGAATTACAGAGCAGTCTTCCTAGATGGTGAGAAGGCACAAAAATCCTCCCTAGCTAATGAAAATGTACCATGATCTGTTGGCCTTTAGCATCCTGACTTCTCTTCAGGCGGGTGCTGATCACTCAAAAGGTTCTGTGTTTAGTCAACGCACTGTGTAGCAAGTAGCTGGAGGAAGCCTGTGCTTGTTAACTCACTCCTGCAGGAGCTCAGCAGCTATTCTTTCCAGCTGGAAAAATCTGAATTGTTTCCAAATATTTTCCCTCCTGAAATACCAGAACTGATATCAAGAGCTTACTTTGTCTGGCAAGCTTGGCTTTCTCAAATCTAGCTATTTCCCCTCTGCAGGTCTTCCCTCTCTCTCCCCCCCCCCCCTCCCCTTTTGTAGCAGGACAAGAAAGCTTAACCCAGCAAGCAGATGCACCCTAGCCAAAGTGGGCTGTATGAACAACTATGAGCTGTAGTTAAAAAATGAGTGGTTCAGGCGTCCAGAGTATAAATGAACACAGTGACACAGTCGAATAAGTAGTAGTAAACATAATAAATAAATTAATAAATAACTCTTTCTTCTCCTTCAGATGTTTTACAAATGACCTTGCCTGTTACTGGAAGCAATTTCCCTCTATCTGCTAGTCCCCTTTGGTTTCTCATGCAGACATTATATCCAGGTTTTCTGGATATATCAGACTTTTTAACACCTGTCACAGGACAGTGGCAGGATTTTGCTTTCAGCTGCACACATGTGTTAGTTAAATGCTGCACATCCAGAAAGATGCCAAAGTGATTAAGGGGAAACTAGACCCAGCACAGCACCAATTATTCCTTTTGAGATGTAGATGGAGATTACGTTCACCTATCTTCAACCACCTTTGAACTTGCATCTTACACTATTGGCCCAGATTTGACAGGTATGCTGACAGCAAAATGATGTTCAGATAAAATACTGGCTGCTTTGGTTGTGGGAAGTTATTATTCCTCTCCATGTGGCACTTGTGGACACATCTGCAATACCGTGTCTGGTTCAGGGCCCCCTATACAAGCGAGATGTTGACAAACTTGAGTGAGGCCAGTGGAGGGCTATGAAGGTGATTTGGCATCTACCAAACCAGGGAACACGAGAGGAGAGCCTGAAAGAGCTTGTTCAGTCTGGAGAAGGCTAAGGGGAATCTAACTTTCTTTTAACTATCAAGTAGGAGGCAACAGAGGTGAGGAGCCAGACTGCTGAGGAGTACACTGCAGAAGGACAAGAAACAGCAGTTACAAGTTGAAGAAAAGAAAATTCCCATCTGAAAAATGAAAACTGTTTTTGCCATGACAGTGGGTGAACCACAGGAACAAGGGCTCTGAGAGGCTGTGCAATCTCACAGAATCACAGAATGGTTCAGGTTGGCAGGGACTTCTCAAGATCTTGTAGTCCAACCCCCCTTGCTTAAGCAGGATCAGTGAAAGCAGGTTGCCCAGGAACATGTCCAGCCAGGTTTTGAATATTTCCAAGGATAGAGACTCCACAACCTCTTGTGGCAACCTGTTTTAATGTTCAATCTCACAGTAAAAAACAGTTTTCTTATGTTCAGATGGAATTTCACGTTTCTGTTTGTGCCCATTGCTTCTTGCCCTCTCAGTGGCTACCACTGAGAAGAGCCTGGCTCTGTCTTCTATGCACCTTCCCATCAGTTATTTATAAACACTGATAAAAGCACCCCTGTGCCTTCTCCAGATTAAATGCTCCCAGCTCTCACAGCTTCTTCTCCTATGTCAGAAGCTACAATGCCTTTATCAACCTGTGGCCCTTTGCTGGACTTGGTCCAGTAAGTCCATATCTTTCTTGTACTGGTGAGCCCAGAACTAGACACAGCACTCCAGATGTGGCCCCATCCATCCTAAGTAGAGAAGAAAGATCACCTCCCTCAACCTGCCAGCAATGTTCTTGCTAATGCAGCCCAGGAAAACTGTTGGTCTTCTTTGCTGCAAAGTCACATTGCTGGCTCTTGTTGAACTCATTACCTTACCCACCAGGACCTCCAAGTCCTTCTCTGCAAAGCTGCTTTTCAGCTGGTCATTCCCAGCAAATACTGCTGCATGGGGATGTTCCTCCCCAGGTGCAAGACTTTGCATTTGCCTTTGTTGAGCTTCAGAAGGATCCATCGTTGGAGATTTTCAGAACTCCACTAAAACCCTGAGCAGCTCGGTCTGGGATAGAAGCTAGCACTGCTCTGAGCACGACTTGGCAACAGAGACTCTAAGGGTAACTTCCAACCTAAATAGTTTTGTGATTTTACAAATAAGCATCACAGATGTGTCAAGGCTCCAGCATACCGAGAAGCTCCAGCTTTATGAACATGAAAGTACATTAGATAAGACAGACCCAAGCTAAAAGAAAAGAAGTGCCATTTTTATTGCTATGAACAACACAGAATGCAGAGTTAGGGGGTTCCTCTACATTCATTCCTGGCAGCAATAGATCAAGAATTAGCTCAGTTTCCCAAATTTCACTTCAGCGACTTCACCATCATCATCCAGACTCTTAGCTTCCTGTTTTATTTTTTGTATCAGTTTAAGTTCAGGAACTCCAACTTTACATATGCTTTCAGCTGTAAGTGCACAGTATTATTTTTTAAAACCAGAAACGGATGAGAAACATGTGCAAAGTAAAAGAGTAATGCACAATAGACATCCGAGGTCCTATATCTGACATAAACGTCACATTGTGAGGAATCACCTGGAGGTGCACAGGGGCTTAAATTTGTGCACTTAATTAGGGTAAGGCTGAGTGAACATCTGGACATGGACTCAAGATGACAGCAAAACACTGACAACCATAGCTATGACATGTAAATGTACTCAAATACTTATAAGAAGTAGGTTTGTTCCTTCCTACCAGAGAAGAAGCATAAGCCAGGAGGATGACAAATCTCTGAAGTATAAGCAAGCTGAGCTGTTCTAGGCAGATGTCTATCAGTTCTACTCCATCCAAAGGAAAAAAAAAAAAAAAAAAAAGGCTTTTGGAGACATTGCTAAATATCACCAGCCAGCCATAAGCACTGTACAACGGGATTGCTGTGAAAGACTCTGACAAGTCTTAACCATGAGGAAGCTTAACCTCTGGTTTCTAGTCAAAAGCTGCTAATTCTGTACCTGTGGCTGGCTGCTCTTGAAAGAATGGTCCAGGTAGCCCACATCTGTCTAGTTGTTTGCTTCAGTACCAGTGCACTTCCCTACGAACACGGAGAAAACCAATCTGGCTTGGCTTTTTAATTGACTGTTTCCCTGTTGTTTTTTTTTTTCCTGGTAGGGAGTTAATTTTCTTCTGAGTAATTTTGAAATAAGGACAGGAAATTATACTGGCCCCACATGTGAACGTTAGAGCAATGAATACGTTCATTCCCAGAGAATAAGCAAATTTTTTTTAATATGTATTTGAGTGCCTACTTGGGAGAGCATAGGAATGAAATTCAGAGAAGCACAGTATCAACAAGTATTCTTGCTATGAAGGCAAAACTATACGCATCTACTGAAGACATAAAGTCAATGCATTGATTCTTATCCCAGTTTCTAGGTATTTAGCAGGTATTTAACCTTCCTTGCTGAGATGATGTTATCTGGAATTTGCATTACGTCTGTGGCTGCCCAGTACAGTTCTTGGTAAAAGGACTGTTTTAAGAGCACCAAGAGCACAGAGGTAACATTGGTCCTTCAAAAAGTGCTCCAACAAGTGCTTTTAGCGCTACTTCAAAATTTCTATGCAATAAATAGCAAATTTTCCCTGAGACACGAATACTTCCCCTTTCTGTGCTCATTCAACAAAAACCTGAAGATTTTTCATCCAAGCAGTATTGGTCCCTCAAGTAACACGGCTTGAGAAAACCTTTTTTGAAGCAAAAAATTTGGTCACAACTAAAACAAGTAACAAAAAGATATGAAAAAGGAACCACCTCTGCCATAGCCGCTGTCTGAAGGTCCCTTCCGAAGTGCCCTGCAAAAATTAAACACTTCCAGGGAAGGCTGTGATGATTCCTCATCATATCAATTATTTCTATTAATTATGTCAGCGTCAGGGGTCTCAGTGAGATGGGGCTTTGTTAGGCTACCTGCTGTAGAATCGCTTGAAGAACAGTCTGGTGCCAAAAGCTTGCAAACTAAGTAGAAAAGAGTCAGGGAGAGAAAGAAAGGGACAGTTATTCTTGTTTTATACTGGAAGACTTGAGGGGCAAAACAATTAAAGGGCTTCTGCAAAGGGTCGCAATAAAATCTATCTTCAAGCTGACAAGAGTCCAGACGTCTTTGGTCTCTTTGGAGAACAGCTGCAGGTTATTTGTCCTCGATACCAATCTGGTAAAGATTTTTAGAGTATTTTTGCTGAAGTCAGACAGAAAATTCCCTTTCTTATCGCTGCACTACAGCCTGAAGCCTTCATAGAATATGTGAAAGTGTCCAACAACAGTGCTTCAGCCACAGCACAGAGACTGCTCACCATCACAGTCACAGCAACATTATCACACCAGGCCTACTTACGCAGCAGTCACAGCCTCATCTAAAAGGCTTCTGCAGAAAGGAATGGTTACCCACCCACTGACTGACCGTCTAAGTGTTCAGGAGGTCTGGAATAGCAAAGGGAGGGTTTATGACTGATTCGGTGTTAATCCTGCCAGTAAATGCGAACTGCAATGGAATTAGTACCGGTAATTTTGTCTCCTCTTTATAGTCATTGTTCTCAGGGCAGCCAGAAATTTGATCTTCCAAATTTGATCATAAATTGGCCACCAATTCATCCTTGCAAGAATTACTAATTTTTTCCCTGTTTTTTTCTTTTAATACAACCTGGGATTTATCACATTTCACAGCTGCAAAATTTTACTGAAATTTGAGTTATAACCACCTATTTCCACAGAACCAGACTAACAATCTGATTATCTTCTCCCTTATCAGAATGCTTCGAGCAACTATACTCAGGGCTTCTACAGGAGAATTTCTAATTTGTCCCTTGATGCAAATCCAGTCATTCATTTTCTACATCTACTCAAAAGTGACATACTAGCCCTACAGCAGAATGAAGGCCCATGTGGTATGAAGAGAACTGTGCTTGACCAAACCTTAACTTCTCACTTGACCAGATCCCAACATAAACATAATTAAAGTGTCCTTTTGTTTTAAACTAATACCACAAGTAGTTCATATGTATTGTAACCCTCTCTACTCACATTAAATCAAGATACAAATGTTGTATATAAAACATTTTATATATAATAATATATATATTATAAAAATATGCAGGAAATGTATTTCACAAACAGAAATGTCACACTTGGGGATGAAACAATACTGCTCGCAGCTAAAGAGTCACTTCTCTCCCCAATGTCATTAAGTCTCCTCTACTAATGCTGCCATAACTGAATCCTGGATATGTGTTTTGCTCTACAAGAGAGTCATACCCATGGTAACAGACAGAATGCTCTGGGCTTTTAAAAACTTGTGGGTTTTTCTTTTAAGAATTATTTTTGAGCTGCAAATCCCTCCCTCACAGAATTACATTAGGAATAACCCACTAAAGTCAAGGGGGTCAAACCAGTGAGCCGGTGACAAGATAATGGAAGAGCAGAAGCAGTTGGTGTTACTTGTACTGCAAAACTGTTACTAGCCTGTCCCTGGCCTAGACTTGGCATAGCACATGATAGAAAGCATTTCCCCCAAAGCTTACATTTCAAGTGGGAGAGATGACAAAAGGATGAATGATAAAATGGAAATCCAGAGAGAGAACAGGCCAGACCAACCCAATACCACATCAGACACTTAACTAGGAACATTGCCTTCTTTCCTTCTAAGCAATGTAGAGATGCTGGCACCTCCTGAGGGCTAGTGTATCCTTCTGTTGACCACACAGACCCAATTTAGGTCTCCAACGTAGGTGCCTATGTCAACTACCAGAAAATCAGGCCAAATGACTTCCCCATATGCATAAAAAGAAGTCACTAGCAGGATGACAGGACCCTCAGTCCAGTGTATTGAAAACTGTCTGACCTGCCAAACTCAAAGGGCTGTGATAAGTGTCATGATGTCCACTTGCAGGGCACTCGATAGTGCTATATCCCAGGGGGTTGATACTGGGGCCAATACTATTTAATCTGTTCATTAGTGACTTGCATGTTGAGACAGAGTGCACCTTCAGCAGATTCATAGACAATACAGAACTGGGAGGAGAGATTGATACACCAGATTGTTTGTGCCGCCGTTCAGAGGGCCCTCCATAGGCTGGAGAAATGGGCAGAAAGGAATCTCATGAACTTCAGCCAAGGCAAATGCAAAAAGTCCTGCACCTGGGGAGGAACAACTCCATGTACCGGGATGGGCTGGGGACTCACCAGTGAGAAAGCAGCTTTGCAGAAAATTCCCTTGAGGTCCTGGGGGACACCACCTTCAACGTGTGCCCACAACATGCCCTTGCAGGAAAGAAGGCAGCCAGCATCATGGGCTGTATTAGGCAGAGCATCACTACCAGATTGAAGGAGGGGATTCTTCTCCTTTACTCAGTATTGGTGAGACACATCTGGAATGCTGTGTCCAGCTCTCCTCAGTGTCTCCTGGTGTCTACCCAGCTCCAAAAGTTCTCCACTGACAGTTGCCCTGGGTAGTTTTTTCAGTTACTTATACCTATACTCAGATTTTCACCAATGTTTTTGTTCACTGTGCTGATGAGACTATCACTTGGGACGTTACAAGAAGCCTAACCCAGAAAACATCTCCCTTTTCTAAAAAGGCCTTTCTCCCTCTCAGAAAAGGGCATACACTCTTGTGCATAAATGGTATTGGCAGAAAAACTTCACAGCCAAAGAAAATTGTTACAACTGTGATGAGGCCTGATGTTTTGAAACATTAAAAATATAATTTCAATAATTCATAAGTTCCAAGTTCTTATGTTTATGACAAAATTGGTGGTTGTTATGCCTCACAAAAGAAATAACTAATAGGATGAAATGGTTTTACTCCAAGCCGTTGCTTTCAGTGGAGTACTTGAAAATGAGATGAGATCCATCGAGGCAAAAAAATAAAATCATTACACGGTAATGAAAGTGTACCTAAGTGGTTATTTACTATTAAAAACTTCAATACTAATGACAGAATGAAAAAATTAAATTCAGAGTGACAGGCTTGCTATACTCTACAACAGCATCCCCCACCGAGGCTCCCTTTCCCAATGCATGGGTTAACATGCTGTTTTTTGCACATGTTGGTAGGCTGGGATGCACAACAGGTTTCTACAGGGAGAACAGCACTGAACAGGGATGCTGTGCCCAAAATGACAGCTACAGACTTCAAAAAAACCTCTCCCAGGACACTGTGGCAGGTCACCACCTACATCAGAGATCGCCCACCCTCTCCAAGGGCGCAGCTCAGTCTTGGCACCATGTTCAGTGTGTCACAGCCCTCCCAAGCTTACCCTCGTGGTAGGCACATCCCAAAGAAGAGATATGATATACCCAGGGAGATAATTGCTCTAGCCACAAAAACATCCAGGCCCCATACCTGCCCCATAACCACATGAGTGACAAGTGCAGTATGAAGACTATTTATTTTGAACACAAGGCACATAGAGGCCAGCTGAGGTGACCGATTCTTCTCCCCCATTTCCCCTGCATAGGGATGCATTCACACTCCAGTTAGTGTGAAAAACAACAAACTTGTTCACCCTTGCACTATCACTTGGGGTGAACAGTTATATTTCTGAAGCCTCCCCTGGCCTGCACATCCTCCCAGAGACTGTGCATGGCACAGAGCACTGATGGGTTTGGGGGAAATGGAGGCACACATCACTCAAGTGACAAAACCATCCTCAGCTTGGCTGAGAGAAGAGCAGTGTGGAAGGGGCAGATAATCCCTGTACTAGGGTGGGATGGCAACTGGGGGGAGAGAGAGACCAATGGATTGTACTTGGATAGACTGTGGTCCTTAATGCTCCTTAACAGGGCTGAGAAGCATCTTTCCGCATCCTGCCCAAGCTCCAGGGAAAGCGATGGTGCAGCATCCATTCCAGTCTGGTCCGCCAAGCTGCATGTCAGCAGAAACTTCATTTAATAGATTTTTCTTTCTACACCTGCCTTTTCCTCTTTGTTCCCACTGAAAAGTCATAGGAAGGGCAAGGGAGCATAATCAACAGTACAAGTTTCTCATGCAGGTCTGAGAACTGATCCACCAGTGAAACCTAATCTTACAATTTCTAGTCCATTGTGCCATATCACAGTTTGAGAGAGTGATAAAGAAGTGCATGTCTTAAGGAGAGAGACTTTGTATTTAAGTTAGTGCATCTGAGGCTGGTTTATTCTTGCTTTTATTTATTCTTTTCAGTTGTCTTGCTTCCACCTCCTCCAGCTCCCATTGCGCTCACTGTGCTCAGCTGTCAGCTCCATGGAGCAGGCAGCCCTGAGTCTGGACAGTTTTCACACCAAATAACAACACATTGAGAATGAGAACATGGTTCCTGAGGCAGCGACTGTTTTCTGTGTCAGGCCCTCCCAGAGCTTCTCACCAGGGCAGAGATTGGAAATTCTCTGTCATCCCAGTCCCAATTATTATAAAAAAGTGGCAGAGAGAGGAAGGCCGATTCTGATAACTGAGTCAGGCAAGCAGAAAAATTAGCTGCTCTGAGTGATTTATCATCTCAGACTACTGGTATAATCCTTTCCAAATTCAATTACAGCTAATTAAAAATAATTCTTTCTTCTGAGTTGATCACTTACAGTTCCAAGTTACAGTTAAATCCTGCTGTAACAATGACCGTAAAAACTAACACTCTAAGGAAAGTTTCAAGGTTTGCTACTGCTGTAATGCTAGGGTTATACCATAATATACTTAGTTGGTAGCCCTCTAGCACACTGGTTGGTTTTGAGTAAAGCAAGACTGGATGACAGTGCCGAGTACCCTAATCTCTCTCCTTTTGTTTTACTTGTCCTCTCAGTTGACATCGGATTGCCTGGGAGAAGCACTGCTTGAGAAACTATTGCACTTCACACACAGCTTCACTTGGAATTACATTATCTCATTTGTAAAGAAGTGGTATTCTGGCTCCTGTCCACTCAGTTTTCTGGTCGAGCACCAGCAGACATATGAATATATTATTATTAGCACACACTTAGTCTGAGGTCAAGTTCTGGTGACCAGCTCCAGCATTTGGTCTGGATAAAAATGCTCTGTACAGTCAGCAATCTTCCTCCACCATTTGGAATGCATATAAAGCTTCTTGTTAGAATAATAATAGTAAAAAGAGAGGTAGTAACTTGGAGCAATAGGCTTAATTCTGGAAAGGGTTTTAAAAGCCAAGCATCTCTCTTCCTCACAGAGCATTCAGTAGGATTAGATCTCATGCAATTGTCAGGAGTTAGATGTTCGTATTCTTCTATCACTCACTGTAAAACAAGGGCTCGGGAAGCAGCTACAAGACATAAAACACCTTCCTCTGCTTACTGCCCCATGGCAACAAGTGCTTAACTCCTAGGACTCTCTATTAGCAATTCTTTTATTGTGTTATCTGGATAATAAACCAACTACTTACACAGCTTTTACTGACAAGATCAACTATGGGATTTGCAGTAGCAGAACAAAGTTGCTTTCAAACTGCCAAGGTCAACGCAAGCCAGAACACCAGTCATAGCAAATATATCACACACAGGGAGGACATGGTTCAGAAGGGAAAACGATGTTCTGGTGTTTTCACCCTCAACCAAAGCAAGACTTGCCAACGACTGACCCTATTATAATATTTGAAAATGGTTGTTTCATCACACAGGCTTCAGAACAGAGGCCGGTGATCATTTTCGGAGTGTATCACACCCTCTGTCTTCATCAGGGCACAGAAATGCATGTCAAAAATGTGATCTGCCTAGGAGGCTTCATTGCTCTCTGACACATTACCTCTTGAAGGGACCAGAACATGATACTTTGAAGAGAAACAGAATACCTGACTAGACCTCCAATTAGAGAAAATAACACTTCACGAGGGAAGATATTTCCTCTGGCTCTTGCAGAGAACAGTTAAGCCATGTTGCACATGATGTAATTATCCACATTTTTATTACCTTTTGTGTCTTAATTACTATTACAGTATGCTTGGCAAACCGTCACTCAACAGCTTACAATCACAGTCTTTGACTACATTATTTCATTCATTAGATTATAAAAGCAGCCAAAGAAAGCTGCAACACTGATGCTGTTTTCTGTCCAGCTACAGTCCGCTAAGCTCACACAGCTGACTGTATGGGCAGGCCTATTTACTAATTTTAAATGAGTTACCCTTCAATTAAGCTGCTCTGGCCTGCATCTTTTTGGCACATTTCTACAACAGCTGAGAAACTGCAAGTATTAGTCCCTGGCTGCTCTCTTTTTTTTTTTTTTTTTTTTTTTTTTTGCGTTTTGAGGATGGGAAGGGAAAGTTACTGCACAATCTCAACATTCTGTGTCTTCAGATCAACCTTCATCCCAAAAGAGAAACAGAAGTAGCTTGCAAGTAGAGGGTCATAGGAAGCCTCATTCAGTATGATTTTTATATCTTCTGTTCAGGTTGTCTTCCTCCAAGCAAGGCTCAGCTCTGACCAAAGCTTTTCTGCTGTCAAGGCATTTTTAGCATTCCTCTCTCACGCAGGCTCTCTGGAAGCTATTAAGGGAGCTGATCTCCCGCACCAGCACTGGGGATAGCAACTGATGTGGGCTAGGTTAGGCCACTGATTTTCACAGAACTTGTGGGAATGCTAAGGATTTCAGATCTCTTTCCTGTATCATTTTCCAAATCATGTAATCCTATTACAGATATTAAGGATTAACAGATAGGAAACTGAAAAAAAAAAGAAAAAATTAACAAAAAACTACCTTTCCCAAATTACATACAAAATATTGTTGTATAAATTATAGAATAGAATAGAATAGAATAGAATAGAATAGAATAGACTATTTCAGTTGGAAGGGACCTACAACGATCATCTAGTCCAACTGCGTGACCACTTCAGGTCTGACCAAGTTAAAGCATGTTATTAAGGGCACTGTCCAAATGCCTCTTGAACACTGACAGGCTTGGGGCATCGACCACCTCTCTAGGAAGCCTGTTCCAGTGTCAGACCACCCTCTCGGTAAAAAAATGCTTCCTGATGTCCAGTGTAAACCTCCCCTGGCACAGCTTTGAACCATAAATCACTATGTTGTCACTCAAAGAGGCATAATTCTCTCAAACACTTGACAGTCTTTGGCACATATGGCCAGATGAGCTCTTCTCCTGGAATCATACTCATTCATCCATCCTCCAATTACTGTCAGTTTATTGTGGCAATGAAAAAAACATTGGAAATAAATTCAGGCAATGCCACTGCAATACAAAAAGCATCAAAAAATGAGCCTGAGCCAGAAGTATTATACTTCTGGAGTACAATGAAAGAGAAGATGGTACCTGGGGGCATCTTGTCTACAAAGCAGATATAGTCATCTTACCGAGAACCCTAGCAGTGGTCAAGTTAGAGAAGGAGATAGGACCAGAATTTTGCAACATATTAAGATCCCATGGCTAAACTTTTCACCAGGTTGGTGATATTACAAAATATTTTCATATCTTAGAGAGGCAACCTCAGCTAACACCTGATATGTGACCTAGGAAACAGAAAGAAAAAAATAAAAATGCCCACACTTTCTGTCATAATTTTTTACACCTCTCCACTGTCTTCATCCCAGAAATTGGTTACTCGGTAGTTCTACCTCTTTTTGCACCATTCACCCTGCCAAAAAAAGGGAAGTGCAGAATAAAGCCTGCCAGTTACACTGAGGCAATGCAGTTATAGACAGATGAGACTGGGAAGTCCCAAGCCTGCACGACCCATGGCGATGACATAGTTGTCATTTATATAGACAATGCAACTGCCTGCAGGCCACAAGCATCCAAGCTAACCTATCTGTGGGTAATTCAGAAGGTGAGAAGCCAACAGAACAATTCTTAAGAAGTTATTATCTGTTGACATCTTTCAAAGGAGGTGAGAAACCCAGAATAATGGTCAATGAACAGACTGGCATCTCCAAATAGTTTACCCACGTCCAGTAATGCTGGAGGCAGAACAGGTGGGATATCTGCTGCCACGAATATGTCATATTTGATTAATTTCCACTGCTGGATGTAGTAATGTTCTTTCAATGGACTACTTATCAGCAACCCAACAGTCAGATGAAGCAGCACTCACTCAGAACACCCTACTGAGGAACTTATTGAACTTGGACTTCTATAAATGTTCTTTTGTAGTGATCATCTCATTAAAAAGTCTTTGTTTTCTGATGGATGGAACTTTACTACAAGCACAGTGGCATGCATCTGATGTCATTTAGATTTATGACACTCCTTGATGGGCATATTTAATTTCAGATGGAGGGGTCATTTGATTTTATATTGCACCTCAGAAACAGCTGCTTTTTCCACCCTACCCATCCTCAAAGCATCATGGAAAGCTTCCTGCTTTCCTCCCAGAAGATATTTTTATAGTAGGAAATCAAATCACAAAATTATTCCATTCTTTGTTCCAAACTGTGTTTAAGTATGGTATAAATTCACTTTTCAGTAAATGTACGGGCCACCATCATTGCTCTACTGATTGGGCTGTAAACGACAAGAGTTTAGAATCAGGCTGATTTCTGAGATGCATTGTCAGAACAGAGATTCAGTTGTAAATAGTGAAATTTAACAAATGTTTCTTAATAAATATTTGGAAAAAAAATCTGCAGTTACTGGTCTGTTCACATGTTACAAGTGATTGATTACGGATTTATGATAATGGTAGTTCACCTTAAGAGTTTCCATGGGGACACAAATCAGCTTTAATTAAAAGATGATATGAAAAATCACTCGTTGAGATATGAGTTTGTTAATAAAAGTGATAAATTACATGGTGGATTTAATTGGAGGGAAAACACTCTACCACACTTAATTCAGTTCTTCTCTTTATTTTCACACAGAATGTATACACTTAAAGCATTTTAAGTATACCTCTGTTAAAATGATTTAAGGAAAGAGAAGCGTCAGTCTGTGATTCAGTAGTGGTGTTCAGACAATATGGGGTGATTTAAAGGACTTAAAGTAGTGCTGAGGAAGCACGTATAAAATATAGCAGCGTATTTTGAAGGATTATCATTTTAGCAATAGCATAGAATTTATACAAAGCAAGCCTTCTGTCTAAACATTTGCACTTTAGGTTTTCATTGTTTTCTTCTCCTGTTGCTACTTCTGATTCCTAAACGCACGTACACCAGGGAACAACCCCAAGCTCTCAGAGAAGCTCCTGCTGAATGGATGGGTTCACTCCAGGAGAATTTGACTCAACTGTGTGGCACTACTGGGACTGTTAGACAATTCCTGTTGTAGTGAACATCTTTTCACCACTCAAAATATTAATGGCAACAGACTATTCAGCAGCTGACCAGATGTTTTTAAGATGTAAATTGGAGGACACATGATACAAAGACTCTGGAGTGATCTGTTTTCCAGAAAAGTAAATTAGCCCACCAGGGACTGACTGGCCTGTTGTCACTAGAAGGATTCTTGGTTTCTGAAAGATGTAGAATACCTGCTTTCTGCAAGTCAGTCCCCCCAGGATAACTGGGCATCTAGGATCTGACATTTTGTCATCCATATTTTTCATATTAAAAGCAATTTTTTTCAGTTCATTCTGTTCTGAGACTGAAACCCCCAAAATATTAATGAGAAAGTATGCAGTTGAATTAATGTGGGTAAATAAACCTTTACATGTTTGGGAAGGATTGTTTTTGTGCCTGATTTCTATTGCCATAGCAATTCGCAGTGGGATGGCTGGTAGTGAGAAAACACTGGTTCAGTAGAGGAAGCGCAACAGTAAGCAGTATTAAAAGAGCAGCAACGTCAGTCTCTTAATGTCTAGACATATCAGCACCCTGTATCAGAGCAATACCATGAAGACATATGAGTTAGTAAATCGGAATGGTTAAATCAAAGCTGTTAATTTCTGCTTGTCTCCTTGCCTTTCCCCACAATGAGGGGGCTCTGCCAATGTTCCTCAGTTGTCCTCATCTTCCAGAGCCGGGACTGAACAGAGTTCAGGTTCTCCTGCTTCCACAGTCTTTTGAAAATTGCAGGAGTTGTTAGACCTGCGATTTGGCAGCAACAGACAAAGACAGACCTGTATTAGAGAGATGTAGTAGGAATAAAAAAACCCTAACCAACATATGATTCTCTTTTATGGGGGGCTGTCACTTCGAATTCACTGGTAAACAGTAAAAAATATGATAGGAACAGATACTGCAGACCTCTGTAGCTCTGAGAGTTTTGTCACTGTAAGTGCTACTAATCACTACTTCAACATAAAGACAATCTCTTCTTTGAGTAAGACAGGAGAGCAACTGTTACTCTTACTTCTGCAACAAGCTTACATGCTTCCTTTAACCTTCAGTGGAATATCCTGTTTGTTCAATTATTTGGTCTGACCAAAGTTTGCTAAGTAAACTAAAATGAGACCCAAGAAGGAGTAATTTCACTGAATTTCACTCCTTAAGGTGGACAGTAAGCTCCAGCTGCTCAGTTGGTATGGCGAATCTGGCTTTTGGGTCCCAGCTATTCTTCTAGACTTCCATTATCAGTAAATGGAGAGACGAGCACCTCCCCAGGGTGACTTATTCCACTTATTTGAGACACTCCTCTGAAACAGATGGCACATATCACTCACTAAATGCCACCTTCCTCATGCACTGGCGAGGCAACCTAGCTTAATCACCCAGAAGTTCAGCACCTAGTTCAAAGTCAGATGATCTCTGTTGTAAGAAGAAAACCACCCAGCTCCTTAAGTTATCTGATGTATTGTGGTGTCCTCAATCCATTGGATTCACTTTGCAGAGAACCTGCAGCAGTTGCACAGTTATTACATGATCTTGCCTTCAGGGTAGAAGCTCTTAGTATAAAAGCACTCTTATTTTGAAGGCAGGTTGTGTTTGGTGCAGATTTAGTGGATGTGCAGAAGAGCCCATTATTAGTTCTTCCAGCATCTCCATTCTGCAAGCAACGTGAAAAAGTGCCACTGAAGTGATTAAATACAATAAAATTATAATAACACTGACTCAAAGCTAAAACCACCTGGCTCCAGAATCCATTTCAATGTGTTGAAAGCAGTACTAAAGACAGTAAGAAAATTAGCTGGGTGCTATTCTGGCATGGTATCATTGCAAGGCGACAAAATGCCACATGTAGGGAGCAACTGGGACTTCTCACTTGCACATCAGGTTTCCCAGGAAGGGACAGATAGGCCAAAAACCTGCTGTTTGATTTACAACTGCCATTATGACATTGTACAGTTGGGAGAAGAGTCAGAAAAATGCTCGAGCAGAGTGTGACAATGGCAAGAGACAAATTTCCTACAATTTTGTTTTTTGGTTTTGGGTTTTTTTTTCCAATACAGGTGCTTCTTCTAGAGTACCCTAGCACTTTAATAGTCCAGAAGTGCCACCAGTCAACAGGAGAGAGGACGAGTGCCTTGCACTAGCTACAGTAGATCAAATTAATTTCACGGTCAATACTGCTGGAATGAGCAGAGTTGTTTTGAATGACTGGAAGTGGAGAAAAAAAAAGAAAAAAAAAAAAAAGAGTCTTATTTAAATTGAACCTAGCTTGCTGACTGGCATGAAGGATTCATCAAGGCCTTTAAATCATTCTTCTGGATCCCCTTACTTGTGTCCCCCCAGTAATCCTTCGCTTCCCCCATTTCCTTCTCTATGTACCAAGGGCTCTCATGCTTCATGCATCTCCAGTTCCTCTGTGCTGCTTCCCAGGAGCTGGCTCTTCCCCAGTGACTGGCTGGACTTTAGACAGTGTATTTTTCAGCTGTTATTCAAACACATTCAGCAAGACTTTCCTTTTCAAGACATGATTTAGATCAAGTAATCTTTGTTTTCAGTAGTGCTGCATCATAAAATTAGGCAATTACTCTTGTAAATCTGTCAAGGCTCTATGTAATTATCTAATTTAGAACATTTAAAATAAAAGGCAGGAAAATTCCACTCTTTCGTATGTGTTGCTTAGAGGAATTAGCCTGGGGGATACGGGCATGCTGATGAAGTCTATTCTATTGGATGAGTTGGGTCAGCAGTCAAAAATGTCCATGAATATATGGTCATCTTAAAATTAGTTTTCCTATGACTGCATTCATCCTCCTTTTTTGTTCCAATTGAACCAAATAAGAAAGGCTACTGCAAGGAATCAAATTTCTGCCTTCAGCTATCTAGTGGAAGGTTACAGGGAAGACAAAGCCAGCCTATCCTCAGAGGTGTACGCTGAAAGGACAAGAGGCAATGGACACAAACTGCAGCAAGGGGAATTTTGGAAGGACATGAAGGAACAGCTTTTTTCAACATGACATTGGTGCAGCACTGGGACAGGTGCCTGGAGTGTTTGTGGAATATCTGTCCTTGGGAATTTTCAGCGCTCGGCTGATGAAAACCTCAAGCCACACGATCTGACTTTGAAGTGAATCCTGCTCAGTGCAGAGGTTGGACTAGATACCTCCAGCGATCCCTTCCAACCTAAATGGTTCTATAATTCTAACAAGCAGAGACACAATTCTGTATTTCTAACAACCTTGCCAAGTAGAGGCAAGGTTGACCCAAGCAACATCACTTCCCGCTGTCAGGCTGAAACCACATGAACAGGGTCTCTAGTGCTGGGATCATAGAAGCTCCTTCAGCATCAAGTGGGTGTAACTAAGGTGGAGCTAATGGTGAATCAGAATTTATTAAAAACCTAGGTAAAGCAGTTCTGCAGTGACATTTTAGGCTTAAAGGCATTGTCCTCTTAAATTGCTAGAAAATGAGGAAGAATGACTAAAAAAGCTTTAAAACAAATTATGCATGCAAACACATTCTCCCTATCTCTGCCCGCCCCCCTCCCCAGTGTTATATCACTCAGGGAGGACAACACCTGGGCTCAAATCTCGCTGCGAATACAGCATCTGACATCACTGAGAACTCATCTTCAACAGCAAAGCCTGCTGTTGCAGGAAGACTGCTTTCTCTCCCAATCTATCATGGAAGCACCATGCCTAGCTCCACACTAGCATCCACACATATTTCAAAATGTCCCTATTTTTCACAAAGCAGATGTACTGTTTCCCACCCAGTTCTACTTGAGAGAGTCCCTATACCTCCCTCCATCTGCTCCCCAGGCCTACGCAGGCAACAAACTGTGCAACCTTGTAATGATGATCTTGGCTTTATGCCTCCACAAAAAAAAAAAAAAAAAATCCTTCACTTCAGCTAGTTTTAGTATCTATAATTAGCTTCTATCAAAAAACATGAACATAAGATCGCAGATATTTTTGATAAAGTTTCAGTGATGATCATAAGGAGAGCACAGGAATATTTCAGAGCCACAAATGTTTCAAAGCTAGCTTATGGACGTTTGTAATTTATAACAAACTTCTAATATCGAAGGCATGCCTTCAGTAAGAACGGAAACAGAATGATAAATGCTTGCTAGGGCTGCTGGAAAGGCAGGATACAATTTCCATTGGAATTTTACCTTCCCCTTCCCCCAGTGAAAAATTTTAATGTTTCTCCAGAACAGCAAATTCCAATACCTTTGATGGTTGGACAGACCTCAAGGTCTTCATTCAAATTAGATGAACATGTGAAGTAGGCACAGCCCTCAGGCATAAAACATTTTAAATCCAAATTTTAAATACCTCTGAATTTTGAAAGAGATTCAAAGTTCAGGGACTGTCTGTTACAGGAAAGAAGAACAAAACTGACACTGGAGTCAAAATATAAGTTTGATATTATAAAAGATGAACATTTAGGATCTGAAAGTTTTAATTGTAGGATAACTGTAAATTACAGACTGTCTGAAGTGGAAAGATTTGGCCTTAGTTTTTCTACAGAATCTCAATTTAAAATAATTTCTACTTCCCCCACGTTCTCCTGAATTTCACTGTGCCTAATTTCAGTTGAATGTTCTTGTTGTAATCAATTATTTAATCCCTACTCCACTTTCCAATCCAACACCACTTCTATGAAGGTTTCCACTAAACAATCCTGTAACAAAAACAAAACCTCCCCACACCCCTGGATGAATGCTGGGGGAAGCAGAGGCTCTAACAATTAGACATTATTGTTAAACAACATAACACTAATGAGAACAGTTGTTCAAAAAAGGAACAAGCATTGTCAGAGACAAAAAAATGCACCGAAAAACAGAGCAATCAAAAGAACTGACATTCAAAGATATGTTAGCAACAACTGTAACCTTATGGCCTCTTATCCATGCTGGAGTAAATAGATAATTGCTCATGCATAAACATAACGGCTTAGGTCCCAATAAATAAAGAATTAAACTTTGAGAACATCCACAAACAACAGGAGAAAATAAAAAGACTATAGACATCTCTTCAGAAGCAAGTACACAGTATAATGCTCTGACCTCCTGAACTTACAGCCCAGTTCTGTGAAGCCTCTATCATTGAAAGCTAAAGATCCACAAGGCTTTCTCCTTCAGTCTGATTTAAAACATGGAGAAAGTAATTGGTAAAATGGTAACATCCAAACTAATCATCTCTTCCTGAGGCTTACTTGTGCAGCAAAACTTGTGTGACCCGGGCTGATGCATGTGAGATGTAGACAAGCTGTAATTTACTTCTTCTCTGACTCAAAATACTTGCCATTCGTGGACTTCGCTAAACTCACTCCTTACTGTGAATCTTTGTTTTTAAACTCTTTTAGGCATGGACGGATTTCTCCACCATCAGAACTGTTGTTAATATAAGAGAGAATCCAATCAAAGTGAGGTCTGCTGTGTGCCATTGAAAGTATATTTAAGAACAGAAGTAAGGTTTTGCCAGACCTGTCCACTGCACATTTTCTTGCACCTTCTCTTGAAATACCCAGTATGGCCTGGACAGATCTAGTCTAAAAAACATCATGACTTTACCCTGTTGGTAGTCCAAATTACGGAATTACCTCCAAAAGTTGGACTCCAAACTCTGCAGTAGGGTCTGGATCAGTTAATCCAATGCTGAGTCAAACGTATTTAACAAGACTGTTTGGGAGCTTGCCATAATCCAGGGTTGTGGTGCAAATATACAGTACAGTTGCCTTGTATTTGATGGTAGCAATGCCGAGGACTGAAAAAAATGGCCAGGACAGCAGCCACAGAAACGATATGATTGTTCTTAACATATGCACATGACTCTAAGTAAATGCCTGCAAACCTATGACTAACTTCAGCCTTATTTTTCAATCCAAACATTAACCATTTTCAATTATTGTGTAGTTTCCGCAGATCTCAAGAAAATTAATTTTTCACCCAGTCTGGCTACAAAACCCAAACAAGTTTGTAAGCTGCTGGACTGGAAGTGATTCAAATTACAGTGTAACAAATGCAACTAGGCTTGAATTCCTGCAGGAGCTTGGGACAGACAATCTTTTACATTGGCTCTCAGCAAATACCCAAGCATTCCTTTTTTAGCAGAAATAGTCATAAGAAATTAGTTTCAAGATCTCATGGGTGCATATTTGAGGCTCCAAAGACTATCTGTACACACACAAATATGTTATTCATGCCAGAACTGCTCATCCAATCAAGGAACGGAAATGCTGCTACTGTTTGTGGTTCATTTACCCAAATGCTCCCAAATACCGCAACGGAAATTTAGAATAGTTGGGACCACTACCACAGTGAAAATATTCAAAAAATGCATGATAAAAACTCTAACATTACACTAAAAATCTTGTGCTGCTCTCAAGAGGGGAAAAAATAAAAAAAGCCTATGTTAAATTGGTTCCAAAACACCTGGAACTGTTACTGGCCAAAAAAAAAAGTTTTTGGATAAGCAGTGGATGAAGATCTGTAAAAAATAGAGTTTTACTAATTCATTATTGAGAATATTATTTAAGACTTGCATTAAATTACATTCAACTTCAATTAGCCAAAACAATTTGCTACAATTCAGAGTAAAAGGCAGTGTTTTGTTTAAAGTTTCTCTTTTATTTATAGTTAGGAGAACATGAAGAGGCTTGGCTCTCCAAACAAGCGTCTGGAAAAAACAGAAACCGTGAATCATGAGCTCACCCTAGTGTTTTAAAGTAAGACTGCAGTGAGGAACTAAGAAATCCATCATGTTATACTTAGCATTTTCATAAATCATTTTACTTGCCTACTTTTTCCATATTAAAGCCAAAAATTACTTTGATTTCGTTAGTATTTAACAAATGCTTACTCATCTGGATCTCCCATTTTACAACAGATTGAACATACTCAAATATTTTGATGTGTATTTTGAAGTCAGTTAATCAATTAAGGTCAAAGCAGTAAATTGCTGGTTTTTTTGCAGACTATAAGCATTGCAGCATTTATCATGGAGAATCTCTAGCAAGTTGTTAGTTATGATTTTACTCTATAGCTTCAGCATAAGACACAAGACAAAAGGAGAGGGAAAAAAAGCAATAGCTAAAAATCTGAAGCATTTCACGTGGGATTTATAAGAAATTCCCAATTCATTCATGACCTGGTTTTCAGAAACTAGTCCATTTACATAAATACAGTCTGCATGCAGCTACAAGCTGCCTTTCTAATTCTTCCTCCTCTTCCTGCCTTTTTTATTTTTAATTCCCAATAAAACAATGCATTTCAAGCATACAGTTTGATGCCATTAATGAGGATGCACTCCAGCTTAAAGGAAAAAAAAACAGACACAGGGTTTTTGCAAAGCAATACCTATCACCTGTAAATTGGCAAAGTGACCTTCTTCAGTCTGCCTACAAACATGAGGACAGAAAGTATCACGAGGAGTGGGATGGCATACACTTCAATTTCAACAGAAGTGTGCAGTAAGCTGCAAATTGTGGGAGAAAAGGAAAGGAAGGAAACGTCAAGCCTTTGAAAACTACAGTAGGAGAAGCTTTTCAAGGACAGATGGCAAAACCTTCTGCAGTTTGCTCAGTGCTGAGAAAAAAAACAGTGAGCATGCTGCCCACAGCAGGTGAATTGCTTAATAGTTAGAAGCTGGTTGCACATTTTAAGGGAAGAAAAGAGTGTTTTGCAGCATGCAGAGCATTGTTCTCAAACAGCCACCCTGCAGTGATGGAGGGGGGGAACATTGTAATTTCCCTGAGATAGAACTGTGCTCCAAAGGCATGTAGTTATTTATATTTTCTCTTAGAAAAAGGGACAATAGGACAACACCAAGAAGAAAACTGCTCAACTATGCCAATGCATAGTGTAACCATGTACAAAAGAAACAGAAAAGCAAGAATTTGTTATGGGATGATGGTGATCAATTCATACCTCAAGTCAAAAACCACTGCAAACACACAGCAGGAGGAAAAGCTTGAGATGGACTGAGAAATTTGAGGGCAAAACTAAAGGAAGTAGAGCACTTCTGTTTATTCTTAACAACTTTAAAGGTGTCTGAAAAAACGCTAAGGCAGGGCCTTCTGGTTGCTCCACCTTCTTCTAAACCCCTTCCTAAAATCCCCTCCCAAAGAAAAAAGAAGAAAGAAAGGTGATCTCAATCTCACATCAAAATTTCGCATTTCTATCCCAGCCAGAATAACTGGATTCTGCAAGAAGTGACTGCTCGAGGGTAAAGGTTTTAGAGAGGAGATATAAGAGCAAGGCTAGTTTGGAGAGCAAGCACTACAGAATGCATAAAAGCAAGGAAAAGTGTGATAGGGTCAAGGCAACAATTTATTTTGCTGACAATGATGTGCACAGAAAAATGAAACATCTCCTGTATTCCTTTCATTCATATTCTTGCATTAAACATAAGTTGTATCTGAAGGAAAAAAATCTTAAAAGAGAAAAAGGACGTTTGAAAACTGACTTGACAATCAGAGCATGTATTTTGTTCCTGTAATTTTATTCTGCATTTTGTTTATTTCTCCGTCTATGTGCCAAAGCATATTATTGTTTACTGCTGGACTTAATTGTTTTCCTGACAACAGTGCCAATTCCTATTTCAATAACAAAATATACTCTTGATTTTCCACACAGTCATATTGCTGTTAGCGAGAATTCAGAAGCAGTGAAAACTTCCCACAAAGTTTATCAGTTTCTCTGAGAAAGCAGAACACTGCTTTTCTTTGAGAAGCAGAACACTGTAAAAAAAAATGTGAGCCACCAAACTTACAGTTTTTCTGTTAAGGTCTGCAAGTACATGACTGGGCACTGGCTTGAGGTTTAGTTAACTGAACAGACCATGAAAAACTAGTGGACACAACACTAGAAACTGCTGAACATAAATAACAGAGTGAAAAGCTGAAGAAAATTATACATAGCACTGTGAAGGATGGCTGAATTTCACACACGATGAAGGGGGAGTTATGTGAGACATGGCCGAATTCCAGAGGTAATCAGAGGGACCATTTGGGGACCAGGATCTTACGAGGCCAACAGGACCCAGGTAATGTCATACCACATAAGGCGCAGATGACCTAGGTAACAGTATCAGAAATACCAAATTTGGATGCAGATATAGTAAAACCATGACCAATGGGGAAAAGGTAATTAAGGATGGGTTGTTCATTTAGGAGGACATAGGAGTGGAGAAAGGAAGAGAGTAAAGTGCACGGGGAAAGGAAAAGCATGGGAAAATAGAGAGAAGGGGGAATAAATGGGGTTAGCTATGTGTAAGCAGGTCAGTACCCTTGTCTGACTGACCCTGTGCCTGACCACCACAGTCTACCCTATCTCCTTGTTAAATCCTAATCTTAACTATTTAATGTGAGATCTCACTCTGTTCCCTGTGTCTGAGGGTGATGTAAGTGTCAGCAACTGAAGAGCAGACTGTCAGCCGCAGGGCTCTGTAGGTCTTGGTGCAAGCAACTGGAGGCACTGGGGCTGGGGCTGCTTCATCAGGGAATGTCAATTCTGTGTGCATGTCGAGTGAGATCTGCTAACAAACTTCAAGCTGGACTAGCTGGTGAGTATGAGAAGATCCACATCTGGTGAAGCCCAAGGTCTCAGCTGACAACTTGTTAAGGTTCTTGGGCAAAGCCCAGAAATGGATATTAGATGAAGGAGTCTGTGATAACATTTGAGAGATCTGCCAACATGGTGTGCTTGTGAATCTAAATAGGCAAGGCATGTAAATGTCTCTTCACTGCTGAACTTCCATCCAGATCTGATGGAGAGGGTAAAAGCACTGGGCCATTTATGTTCATGTTTATGTGAGCGCTGTTGGTGTTCCTGTGGGTGCTGTTAGGAGCTCATGTATCCTGTCTTAGGGTACCCTAAGATGCTCTGTGCTTATCACCTTCTGTCAGCTGCCCTCTTCCGCTGCCATTCCTCTCTTGATGGAATCCCAGAAGAGGAAATCCCTTACGTATACCTGAATATGCCCTGGCAGGAAGAGCATCCTCACTGCTTCTTCTTGCTTAATCCCGGGAAGAATGTATAGATTTGTTCAGCAGATCTGGTGCCCTCCGTATAGTGGAGCAATTTGAGTTCAGAATGTCACATCGGTCCCTTAACTCCTGTCCAGAAATAGGTATCAGCAGCTTCACTTACTGCACTGCATGAACTGCTAGGAGAGACGAGATGCCTGTTCCTTTTGGACACAAAGAACAGCCCTATTCTGATTATTTCACTTTTGGGATGGTGGCAGGTGGACTCAGCAAAGGAAGAATGGTTATTACCAAAGCATTTCTACACAGAAAAGTAGCGACAGTTCCTATGAAAAGTAGAGAGAGCACAGAGAGGCTTGCAAAGGGGTGGGAAAGATGCATTTACTGAGAGTGCAGCAGCCACCTAGATGAATATCCCCTCATATGGACCAGAGGAATTGCTATCTTTATATGTGTTGTTTACATAGCCAAGAAAAATGGGCAATGTTTTAACGTAATGCACTTTGTAACGGGCAGTTGCAAACACTGCACAAGAGCTTCATACTTTCAGGATCCTAAGCAAGCCATCTAAATTACCACAGTATCAAGCCATCAGAGCTTGTTTCCATGGTGGTATGGGTTCATGAGTACTTCTATGCCCACACAACTGCTCCAGCAAACAAAGAATGCATATCGCAAAAAGGAAAAATAAGTTTGGTTGAAGTATAGTCATCTAAAATAGACTGCAGTGAAGAGAGGTTGGCTGATATGAAATGCATCCATCCATGGACTCTGTGTTCTCTCTCTTCTGCTTGATAAATTGTAGGACAACAAAGTTCTGTAAGAATCTCAGCAGACATCAGGACAGTTATCCAGTAAGACAGGATGAAATAAAAAGGGGAGAATACAAGAGAAATAGACTATCAGCTACCATGTAAGAGTTGCACAAAGAACAAGCAACAAAGCCTGCTGTTATCAGGTGCTGCATGAATGCTCCAAGTACAGTCCCGCTGTTAAGTTGTATTGCTTCTGTATTTCCAAGAGGATAATGATGAACATTTGTTTATAACTATTTTCCAAGCACTAAGGTAAGACCTGTCTCTGACTTCTGCTGCTTAGCATCTTGCATTAGCAAACAGTCCCAGAGATTTTGACTAAATTAGTTTGACTATTTAAAATGCAATATTCCCAGGAGCATGACAACCTGATATTAGGAAACTAATAGCAGCATCGTACACAAAAGATACACATGCCATTACACACACGCGTATAGTTAACAGTGAAGTATGCTTCAGGATATCCAGGAGTCCCTTAACGACAGGGCTGATGAAGAACAAGGCATCCATCACATTCCTATATGAAATATTACAACATTATTAAAAATTACACAGCTGCTTATTCTCAAGGCCTCAGATGCAATTATAAAACTCAGTGGTAGAAAAGTACATATTGTTTGCTTTCATTACTTTGCTTCTAAGAAGTTTAATTCTCACCTGTGTTTCACACCTTTTCTGTAACACAAAGCTGATGCTCCCATTAAACCAGTACTCCTTCTTCAGAGAAGCAAGACAAAAAGATGAAGTTCGAGATTGAAACAATGCTATAACTCACACTTCATGAGTTATACAGAGGATTACATTACTGTATTTCAAACTGCATCTGGCATCTCTGTGATCACTTGCTCTATGTTTGTAACTTTGAAATACGCAGAAATGCACAAACCTTTAGAGAAACAGCCAAGGCTACCATGCAGTACAGAAATGAAGGCTTTTTTGAAGCCCTACCCTTTGTTCCCAATCCTCCTTAAATTGACAGGGAATGAAGAATGCTGAAAAAAAAAGCATGGTGCCATGCCTTTTCTTTTTACAAAATGAAACAGTTTTTCAATCCCACATCAAAAAAAGTTCTTAAGAAAATATTAGCCAAACCACACTGGAGGAATTCAAACCATCTCCAACAAGACAGTTATTCAAACAAATCTTTTGATTTAATATACTTGTTAAACAACACATAGCAAGATAAACAGAATCCACTTGTGGACCAGGCAGATTCTGTTGGTTTCAGTCAACAAAACAGCAGAAAGCTACCTTGATACTGAAGTGTTCAGAGGGTGGTATTTTAGCATGTTTTTTCTTAAGAGTGCATTCTTCATGTATCACTTTTGACAGGCTAATTTTTGCAGCACTGATTTACAGCAGTAGTTCTGAGCTGAAAACCAGTGTAACAGCTTTTAAGCATCAGAATTTAACACCTCATCCTTGAAAAGCTTTTCAAAATTTCTTGCCATTATTGTTTTACTCTTCCAGTCATTTTTACCTTTGATTTCTAACAATTAAATGAAGATAGTTACAATAAACGGTCAATGAGATGATATTTGTTTCAAGTCTCCTCTTTAAATGACACTCAGTTGTCTGGAGGGAGATGACAGAGCAGGCTCCCATCAGACCTGTTACTTAACTTACACCCACAAATATAAAATGGCCAGGGTGTGCAAACAGGGACTAACTGGTTAGCAGAGCGGGTGGTCCAAAGGTGCAGCCCAGGAAGGTAATTCAGCACAATGGTGATGTTCTACATGAATAGAAGAGGTCTTGACCTAGATGGGAGCCCATGAGGAAAGATGTAGCTGCACGGAGTACTGGGTGCCCCTTCCTGAGTCCAGGGCTGGGACCACAGCAACCTCAATAAGGCAGGTGTGCTCTGGTCAAATTACTGAATCTGGAGACCTGTCAGGGGGTCAAATGAAATGCTTGACATCTAATGACCACCCCAATAGCAAGAGACATCCGAAAGACCCAGTGAAAACAGGGTCTTTCAACAATGGGACGACTAATGCTAAGTTATCAACTTTGCAAAAGTAACAGAGCCACATGTATGGGGGTGTGTGTTCCAATATATTTAAAGAATTATATACGGTTGTAGTGTAAGAGCACGAAGATATTATAGGAAAAGAGAAGCATGGAAGAACCCTTGAGGTTAGGAATCCCATAATCTAATTCCAGTTTAGCACTGGAACTGGACACTACTGACCTCCATCAGGGCAATGACAGTGATCATGAAATGCTGAGCACAGAAGCAGTAAATTTTGTACTGGTAGCAACAGGAGGAGCTAAATTACCTACATACAGAATGGGTCAGCAACTCATCAGGATGAGACGCAGAAACAAAACTCCTAGAAGAACCTGTATAGGAATCCACATGAGAGTTGGATTTAGATTCAAGTGGTGCCTGGGAACCAGTTCAAGTGGAATCACTGGAAGAGCTGTTCTTTAGCGGTGATCACAACACAATTAGGCTACTATACAAAACAGCAGGTGAGTGAAGAAAGCGCTAGATAAAAAATGTGAAGAAATGGAACAATGTAAAAACGAGGCTATTAGTCAAGAAAAAAGAGGAAAAGAACAGCCCCAAAAGCAGGAACAATATCAAATCTACAAGCAATCTAGAAACTACACAGAATACTGGATTAGAAGCCCAGATAAAACATGGACCAAAAGGTAAAAAAGGAGAAAAAAAAAAAACCAAAACCCAAACAATTAATTCTTGCTTGGCTCAACAGGGAGTTAAGAAGGCTGTTAGAAGAAAAAGGTCAGAATTTAAAGAAATGGAAAGCTTGCCCACATGTAGAGAACAGAAAAGCCATACAACATGGCAGGTCAAATGTAAACAAGAAATTAAGAGGATGGAAATTAATTTGAACAGCACCTTACAATGGATACTCAGCTTCATTGTAAAAAGTTCTTTTAAAACATTAAAAGCAGGAGGCCAGCTAAGGAATCAACAGGACTGCTTGATGAAGAAAGTATAATAGGAGCACTCAGGGGTAGGCAAAAACACTCAGTGAATTTCTTGCATTGGTCTCTTCTGACATCTTTTATAATGAGTCAGCTTCAATACACAAGAAATATTGGACCAAACCAATAATACTAATGAACACCAGAACTGGGTAGCATTCTCCCAAATGTGAATCTGCAAAACTGCTGGCAAAGGCATGCTACCCACCCTTACAAACAGCTGCTCTGCCAGAGGCCAACTCTGGCAATTCCCATCTACAAGAAGGGCTCCGGAAGGTATCTTAGAATTATGGGCTTGTGAGTAACTTCCTTGGCAGTGACGGAGTCCATAAAAAAGAATAAATCTTGAGCTCATGCACAAATACACTCTATTTGGAAAGAATTGGTACAGATTTGTAAAGGGAAATCCAGCCTCACTAGGCTGCTGGACTTGTATGAGTGTTTTCAGTCAGTATTTGGGTAAAGGGAATCCCATGGACATGATATATTTGTAGTTTGAAATAACTTCTCATTAATAAGCTACGTTGCCTCAGGGTTGGAAAGAAGGTATCACATCCAGGACATGACCAAAGAGCATCCATGTTCAGAAACATGCTAATACCACCTCCAGGTGATGATCAAAGTGCAGTACCATGCTTCCCAGAGCAACCACCTTGGGGACATTTCAAAAGCCTTTCAAGTTTCCTTGTGCAATACTGTTTCCTACTATGTATTTTAATACTTTTCCAGCTTATCAGCAGTAATTTCCTACATTCCTGTTCACAGCAGCTCTAGAATAGAATACAGTCAACACAAACTACATTACATTTTTAAATAAAATGTACAATTGCAGAACTAAAGTGAAATTATTTCTAATGAATATCTGCACTAATGAGGCAAGTTCAAGCTAAATGCATCATTTTGCTCAAACCCAAATTCTATAAATTGAAGTGGGTGTCATAGCCTTCAAGAGCTTAAGCATTGCTTTAAAAGAATCTGTCAATTATTTAATAGAAATCCTTTCCTAGCATGATGTTGCTGATCTATGTCTCACATCCAAGGTTAATTTAATGTTTAAAATGTAGCATTTCAACTGCTGCTGCATGAAGTAATTTATCTTGGAAAAAATGTAGAGAACAAGGAAAGACAATTATTCATGTGAATAAGAATATTCATGAGAAAATTACATCTATATAATGTAGACATGCAAAGATCAATCCATTATACTAGGTGACACAAAGAAAGGAGATTTAAATTGTAGGGTAAAATTACAGCTACATACAGTACTTTTTCTTTTTTTCTTTTTTTTTTTTTTTAAAGCAGAAAGGAATCTGGTTCACCACAGATTCTGGTCAAGTCAGTCAAGGTGCCACCATGCCATCCAGAAAACCTCTTTAAACCCATTCAGATACATCTGTACTATCAACACACATTCTTCCTTCCAAAGTTCTCAAATGATCAAGAACACACCCAAACATTTGGTAGTTCCACAGAGGAACCCACACCCGTGACATTTAGACAAAGGTTAGTCCCAAGGCAAAACCAAGGAGGGTAAGTATCAGGGATAGGACCTACTTTCTCAGCTGGAAGAGGACCAGACACCTGACTTTTTCTTTATCAGTGACCCTAGACAATGATTAATAAAATAAACAAACAAACAAACAAACAGAGACCTCCCATGAAGTCTCCAAGGCAAGTTTCATCCTGTTTCCAAGGACATCTCAGTAAGTGGCCAAGAATCAAACCACTCCTCTAGAGCAGGCTGGTATAGCTGCCCACATTATTTGTTACCAGGACTCCGCATCATTTCAGAGCCCGTACCTTGGGGTCTGGCACCTTAATGTGGAGAACCCCAGAGCCAGATGACAAGACAAAGAACCACATCCCTGTCCAGGGAGATTTGATGCTTCCACTGGGCTTGGATCAGGGATGCTGAGGAGAGACTGCCAAGGCTCTTCCAGCCCTTGGACACTTGCTGCTCACTCACATGGGCAGCAATGATACAGTCAAGGGAGACCATGAGCACATCAAAACAAAAGGCCTGAATAACTAGAGCTCTGTGATAGACAGATTACAGATCACAATGGAGGAATTTAGAAACACTGCCAAGGCATATGGAAATGGTGTTAGAAAAGCCAGAGCTCACCCACAGTTCATGCCAGTAGGAGACTTTAAAGGCTAAAAGAAGTGCTTCTTCTCTCACAGTAGTGGTGAAAGACTGACCAAAGAAAATGTGGGCCTGTTGCTCAGTGGGGCAGGTGACTTCAGAATGGCAAGGACACATAAGGTTAAATTAGCTAATTTCTTCCCTGCCTTATTTGCCACTGACAAGGTCTCCCACGTCTCTGAGATTCTTCTCAAAGAGAAGATGAACTACTGGCAGCGGATATGGTTGAAGTCAGGGATTACCTGTGAGAGCATGACTCATCCAATTCCATAGGACCAGATGGGCTTCACCCACGGGTGCTGAGAACTGACTGGTATCATAGTAAGGCTGCTCTCCATCATCTTTGAAAAGTTGTGGAGATTCAGAGAGGTCCTCAGTCACTGATGAAAGACAAATGTTGTACCTGTCTTCAAAAAAAGGCCAAAAGTTCTACCCAGGGACCTACAAGCTAGTCAGCTTTCCTTCAGTTTGTGGGGAAATGATGAAGCAAGTCCTCCTGGATCACACTTCTGAGTGCATGAAGGAGATGGTGGTTATTTGGAATAGCCTGTGGAAAAGGACGTGGAGGTCTTGGTAGTCAGCATGCTGAACACCAGCCAGCAGTGCGCCCAGGCAGCAAAGGCAGCCGACAGCATCCTGGGCTGTATTAAAAGGAGCACGGCCTGTTAATCGAGGAAAATCAACTGAGGGAAATTATTATCCCCCTTTACACTGTACTCATTAGATCACATCTACATGACCACATACAGTTTTAGGACCCCTGGTACAAGAAAGACATTGATCAGCTGGACTGAGTTCAGTAGAGGGTCACCAAGATGGTCAGGGGCTGGAGCACACATCCTCTAAGAAGCAGCTGAGGGAACAGGGCTTGTTCAGTGTGGAGAAGAGAAAGCTACAGGGAGGAAGACATCTGTTAGGTTGTGTGAGAAAAGGTTCATCTTCACAAAGAATCATAGAATAACTCAAGTTGGAAGGGACCCATAAGGGTCATCGAGTCCAACTCCAAGTGGTAAATGGGAGAACCTGAGTAACACTCTGCCCCAACTATTCTGGGCTATCACAGGAGTCATCAGCTTGAAGGAGCACAGAGGAACAACAGGCAAGGGAACCCCCATAACTTACGCCGAGAAAATGAGCCCCTGCCACAGCTCCTCCCAGGGCTGTCACAGGAGAGCCACCGATGAGACAGTGAAAAGGCTCTCCAGTGCATCTTTCAGACTGAGGGGCGAGTTTACACGATGCAGGGAAGAGCTTTACAGGATTGTTCAGAATTTACTAAGGCTGTTTAGAGAAGGAACCAAAGGCAGGCGAAGGTAAGGATTAAGGTGATTTGGGAAAGATTAACATAGAAAGGTAAGGAGTTAGAAGGAGCTGGATGTGTGTTAGCCAGGGCGGGTCAGTATGTTTGTCTTTCTGCACCTGGTCAGCACAGTCAGTCCTGTACCTTCATTAAACTTTATTTCTAACTACTGTTCTGGGTAAGTGTCTATTCTGCAGCTATGTGTGTATATGGAGGTCTGAGTCATCTATTTGTATCTCATGCATTTAACTCATTTTTTCCCCACATGTCCGATTGAGCTAAGGGCTGAAGAAAAGACAGGCAACAGAAAAAGTAACAACAACGGACCTAAAAAATGCTTTGGCAACAAGGAGCTCAACGAGCTTTCTTGTTCAGCACCTCAAATACCAGTCAAGTCCTTTCCTGTACAAATCAGTCACTTTCCAAAGCCCTTATTTACAAAAATGCCTTTTGTTCACAAGAAGTTTATGCATTTCACATTTAGAAAATCTTTATGCATTTCACTTTCTCTTTTAACATACAATGAAATGTTCTGCATTTTTACAAAAAAACACAGGAACATTAACTAGACAAATAAAGGTAATTCTAAACAGCATATAAAACATCAGACTTAAGTGCAATTATGTTCTCCCAGTACAAAGCAGAGAACAAGGGGAGTCAACAAACTGCAGCACATACATAATTGTGTGCAATTATACAAGCAATACATAACTTCTTCCAATTATTTAGCATTGGTAACAGACTCTGTTGTATTCCAAATTCTGTACCAAAAAATGTCAGCCAACTCCAGGTGCCTTTTAAAAGCCAGATCTACTCTACTCATTGTGCATTACTCACTGTGGAAAATAATGGTATTTACAGACATCACAAGGTTCAAAGACTATGTTACAAAGTCTTTCCAGACCTCACATTTGCTGGATTGCTGGAACTGTCACTCACATTACTGACAGTATTTCCCTTAGCCCCTAACCAGAATAATGTTTCTAGATCACATATATTCAGCACCTAGTAGTGCTGAACCAGCCAAATTAAATGCTATGTTACCCCAGCTGCTATGTGAGCAGTCGGTCTGCCATGATTGTCACCGACTGGGATCCTAAAACCTGGGGTGGCGATATTTGTGAGTTTGATGACTAATTAAAACCAGAAGCCTATAAGGCTGTAAGAAACAGGGGGCTACAATAGCGACCTGTGGGGGAGGACATCACAAACTACCATGTGTCAGGCAAAATCACTTCCAGGCTGCCCTAAGTCAAATGAAACAACAGTGGAAAAACCCAATGTGTGCCAAAACTTAATCGAATCAGAGAAGTACTTGAGCTTAAATATACTTAATGGAACATCTGGAACTGCTTAGGGAACTCTCAAGGGGAAAGAATACACCATGCCAGATCACGTATGCGCCTGAGAGTACTCCAGCCTATGGCTGACACCATGCTGGAGCAGGAACCACTATGCTTATTGCCTCAAGCTCCCACATTGCCCATCTATTCATGAGAGGAATTTTTATGGACTCCATGTATCATTTGGTGAAAATAAAGGAATATGAGACTGGGAAAGGGGAAGACAGAAGTGTTTATCTAATTTTTTTTCCTCTTTTTTTTTTTTTTTCCTCTCAGGGCTCAAATCATGGTCAAGGAGTGGTGGACAACTAACTGGCTCAAGTAAAACACCCCAGCTATAGACTGCTTCTCCTGCAACACTGTTTCTCAAACCTGAGGAGCACTGGCCATGCAGAGCTCCAAACTTTGCTCTCTGATCAAACTGGACTGTAGAGCACACCAAGAGTAGTGGTGACACAAGATACTACATTGGTAACATTAGGAATGACTCAGCTTGTCTTGCTGTTGCAGGGAAACATCTTGGCATTATCACTACTAACTACCATGATCTGAATATGCAGTTACAGAGATCCATAAGGCTGTGGCTACTGTACTCCAGACTTGGCAGTAAGTTTGGAGAAACACAGTAAAAATAGTCTAGCCAATGCTTTTAAGTAATTCTTTTTAGTTAATACAGCATTTGGGAACAGGACTCCCCAATGTCTGGCCTATCTGTCTATAAATAGTGCATTTTCCAGATAGGTCTGCCCTGCTTGGGAGAAGCCGGACTGCACCCTTGCTGGTGATGTCACCATTGCTTACCCATGACGTGGTAACCCTTGACACGCAGCTCACCTTCCTCTGCAGAGCAGATCTGCTCTTGCTGCTCTCTGACACTGGGAAAATGGATAACATCATCAGAGGCTTCTAATTAAATGTTCTCCCAACTGTGCTCATGCTGAGCATGAGATATGCATCCCCAGCAGTTGCCCTCCAACTCCTATCACTGCTGATCAAGAGGAACCCAAAAGACAGAGTGAGGGCTTCACAGCCAGTGTCCCTTGTCCCTCCATGTTGCACAGAAGTGATCTTGCCCAGACCACTTGAACATACAGGGTTTGGTGCTTCTGAGTATGTGGGTAGCAAGGTTACTAGCAGAAAAAGTATGTAAAGCAAGAAAGATTTTGCGTAGTAAAAAAATCCCCTTCCATAGGATTTCACATTGAATTTTCTTACATTAATTTTCTAGAGAAATAGCACATCCCCTTTCCCACTGCCTGGTGCAACCTTATTCAGCTGAGGAACCCCATGACCCCAGGGGTTCTTGCCTTGAGCTGCAGGGACGTGGAGCATGTCATCGGCACCTAATTTTGCAGTGGGGCTATGTCAGGAGATCTGCCACATGCCAATGCAGCAAATGCTTTAGACCTAACTGAGCCTGCTGAGTACTTCTTAATACATGTGGATACCGGAGAGACGCTGTCCCATGTGCTCAACAACTACCCAGTCCCTGTAACGGTTATGATCACTGTATACTATGACCACTGTAGTGGACACACTAAGAATGAGACACTTTGCATAGATTAGTTAGGTAAAACTCATAAAATCAGTATTATAAGAACGTTGTTACAGAAAGTCTGTTTCAGAAGCCCACCATTCTTTGGCATAGCTTAATAGTAAACCTTCCCCAGCTTTGTAATGCAGTTTCCTGATTTCTTTCTGTTTGTATCTCATTTGAGATTGCTTTCTGTGTCCTGGTGAGACCTTGCGTCACAGCGCACGTGAATACCCACTGTTAGGAGTACCCCAAGAGCTACTTCAGGGAAAATCAATCCCTGCATCACCACCCCACGTAATCTCTTTGTCAGGTTATAATCAACCTACTTTTACTAGTAAGCGTTAAATGAAACCGTGAGAACACTGTCACTGCAGTGGACAGTAACAGCAATAACCAGAGGGTGCCAATGTCACCCTGTCTGTACCGAAGTCGGTAGCTGCATGGACAAGAGCTTTTCTCGGTTCTGCAATACCGACCTATGGGCACCAGAGGGCATTCCTGGCACTTACATTTCACTTCGGCAAAATTAACTCCCAAGAGCTGTTACCTCTTTTGTAAGGAAACAGGTACCAAAAGCTGGCTACAGGTAAACAGTGCTGGACTTTTTGTAAATGCGTAACAGCATCCATCTTTCCTAAGAGAAATGGAGAGTAAAAGACTGTAAGACATTCAGAAGTAAAAGCTCTTAAGGTCTGAGCTTTGTCACTGTATTTTATTACACTACCTTTGTATTTCACTATCTGCACCTAGATTTTTCCCCTACACGCTACCCAGACTTTTCATATAACTGTCTCCACAGGCCTCCTGCAGCTTCCCACTGCACCAACACCTGCAGGACTTCCTTCTGCAGTCTGTTACTCTCATCTGATCAATACTGGTTTCCTACCCCCTTCCCCCTGCACCCCCCCCCCAACCCCCAGGAACTGGGGAGGGAGTTCTTCCTGCTCTATAAAACCAGGTCCATGTGGAATCAGCTTATGAGCAGAAATTCTGCCATTTTTGCAGAGAACGTGTAATTTCAAGTAGCTGAAAATACTTTGTGCAATGTCTTTAAACAGTGCTACACACTTCACAGCCAGAGCTGTGCTGCAATCACTGAGCAGGGATTACATTACACTATCCCCATTCCTTCAGACATTTCAGTGATCAGTGTATCGCATTTACATGGCAAGGTGTTGGTAGCAGGAGGATGGAGAGTGGCTGCAGAGGTGGCCTCTGTGAGGAGAGATCAGGGGCTGCCCCCATTCTGGACAGTGCTGGTTCCAGACGGCTTCATAATGGGCTGACTGGAGGATGCAGCTGAGCCCATCAGCGAAGCCAGTGGTGCCTCTGTGAAAGCGTATTTAAAAAAGGGAAAACTGTTGTGCAGCAGAGTGTGAAGGATAAGGAAAAAAAGGGTGAGAAACAACCCTCCAGACACCAAGGTCAGCAAAGAAGGAAGGGTAGGAGGTGCTCCAGGCACCAGAGTAGAGGTTCCCCTGCAGCCCATGGAGGAGAGCACAGTGAAGCAGGCATTCCCTGCAGTCCATGGAGAGGACCATGCCAGACCAGATATCCACACTGCAGCCTGTGGAGAACCCCATGCCAGGGCAGGGGAAAGGTGTGAAGAGGAAGGAGTGGCAGAGAGAAGCTGTTATGGATCGACTGCAATCCCCATTCCCCATCCCCCTGTGTCACTCAGCGGAAAGGACTTGGAAGAGTCAGGAATGAAGGAGTGAAGTTGAGCCTGGGAAGAAGGAGGGGTGGGGGGAATATGTTTTCACTTTTATTTCTCACCACTGTACTCTATTTTTTAAATTGAAAATAAATTAAATTTAATTTCCCCAAGTTGAATCTGTTTTGTCCGTGATGGCAGTTGGTATGTGATCTCCCTGTCTTTAGACCTGCAGGATAGCACCTTTACTGCTAAACTGTTGTTATCAAAATCATGTTCCACTTTCATTTTGGAATACAGTTTCCTGGAATGAAAGGAGTGACAGGGGCACCTATATCATAGCAAGCATTATTTAGCATGTTGCATCATGTTCTAGGACAATGTAAAATGCCAGCAAGTTAATGCATGGCAGACAGCTGGTATTGACAACCATAACGAACAGTCAGGCCCTTTGCATGTCCGATTAACTGAATGGTTGGCAAATTACCTCCCGATATCCTGAAAGCATGTGATAGCTCATTTCCAGCACAAGGCAATCTTCTTTTCCCCAGATGTCCCCAAAAGACATATGGAGAAACTAACCAAAACTTTTGCAAAATACTGTTTCCTCCAGGTCTCCAAGAGCCTGTCAGAGTCCAATACCTTCTGACCAGGTTCTTTTAGATATTCCACATGTAAAGGGTATAATGTTTAATGTCAAATTTACTTATATGAATATATTTGATGTTACATGGGATTTCTGATTTAGCAGTGTGATACAAAGCATCACACCACAATACAAATGTAAGTTACACTTAGCAAATATAGCAATTGCAGTATGCAGTTCAATCACAATACCAGTATGATCCCCATTACTAGTCTCTATAATATGTTCATTGTTATGACACTGGGCATCCCTGGTAACTGGGAAGAAATATGTGGGTTGAAGCCAGGTCAAGACCGTTGCTCTCTTCAGAATGCTTTTGCTAGATTTCTAGCTTTTACACTGTGTTGGGCTGAGCCATGCACACACTCCGCCTATGCTGGTCTGGCTAACTCAAAAGACATGCACACTCAGGGAGAAACATTTACACCACCAGTTGATCCACTCAACTGTTGATAGCTGTTTATATGAAACAAAGTCCACCCTCTAGTCCCCTTTGTGTTGAGAAAGTCTGCTTCTTTGCATTATTCTCTGAGCTTCATGGGCACATCACCCTTGTCCATCTGCACCCACCATTCTTCCACTGTAGAGTTTTATTCAGTGAGCCGCATTCCACCCTTTGTCAGTCAGAGGGTCGACATACACGCGTGGCAGACTTAAGGCTGAGATTTCAGCCAATGCCCTACCAAGTAAAATTATACAAAAAACAGCTACTTGTTCTTGCGGGTATACCATTTGATACATCTGGATACAAAGCTAACCCATAAGTAAGCAAAACACCAGGTCTGGAAGAGGCTAAAAATAGCTCACCTGACTGGACCGATACAGGATTTCAAGAAAAGAGAAGCAGGTAAGAGGGGGGAGGAGAACTGTGCTGCATGCAAAGCAGCAGCCTGAATGCAGAGATCTACTATGCAACAAATTATGGGCCAGCCAAGAGCTTATGGGTCAGGACCAAAAGGAAGGTCAACAAAAGAGCCATTGCTGTGGGGATCTGCCAGAGACTGTTCCATTGAGAAGAAATGATGACTTCTTCAGAGAACTGGAAGAAGCTTCGCCATCACCAGGTCCTGCTTCTCATGGAGGATTTTAAGCACCTCAACACCCCATGGAAGAGATACGTGGCCTGGCACAACCAACCAAGAGACTTCTGGAGTGTGTTGACAATAATGCTTTGAAGTTGTGCTGGACAGACGAGTTGATGAAGAGGAGTGCTCTGCTTGATCTGCTACACATGCATATGGAAAAAACGGTGGGTGATGTGAAGGTCAAATGCAAAGTCCTGCAGTAAGAATGAAAAACCCACTCAAAAATACAGCCTAACTGTTGGTTATGCAAGAAAGCAACTTTGCAGAAAAGGATCTTGGGGAGCAGGCAGACAAGCTGAAAATGAGTCAGTAGGATGCACTTGCAGCAAAGGCACCTAGTAAAAGCAAAAATGCCCCTCTGTGAAGCGCTCCTGAGGCTGCATATGGAATACCCTGTTTTATTTTTCTTCCCCCACTACTCAGTTTAAGAGAGCGATGAATGAATCTGACCAAGTACAGCAAGGTACCAGTAAGGCAATTAAGGGGCTGAAGCACACAAGATGCAAGGAGCAACTGAGAGGGCAGTGTCTGCTCAGCCTAAAGAGAAAAAGACCAGGTGAGGGTCTAGATGCTATACAAAACTATTGAATGTGGGTTAAAGAAAAGATAGAGCCATACTCGTCTCACAGGGCACAACAGTTAAAGGGGTAAGATGAAACAGTCAGAAGCTGTAGCAAGGGAAATTTTAACTAGCTAAGGAAAATAGTTTACCCACCCAAGAGTGGTCAGCTATTGGAAGAGGTTGCCCAGGCTGCGGAATCTCTGTACTGGGAGAATACCCTGCTTTGAGCAGGGTACTCTGTTATATGACCTCTCCAACCTAAATCAGATCCCCAAGCTCAAAGCATTGCTCACCACAATCCCTCTGGTTAGCATATTGTATCACTGGCTAGCATAGGTGCAATCTGAAAGGGAAGATTCAGTTGATGAATGCTCCCACCCTAGACATTGCCTGTATGAGAGATTAAGGTCAATTTAGCAGCTGCATTTTTTGTTTGTTTTGTACAAGAGTGCAATTTGACTAAAGAAACATATATGGTTAAAAGCTGCATTACCACAGGAGTTAATAAATTGCAAATAAGTATGTATGCTTCTTAAAACCAAAACAAAACACCCAGAAAACTGTCCCCTCTCTTAGATTTGAACAGTCCTTTCTCCAATTTTATTATTTAAAGCAACGACCGAGATGCTTGCTGCAGTGTTACACCATGAGCTGTTTCAATTTTAAGTCTCTCCCTGGCTTCCTTCCCAGGGGGAGGAGTTCTCCCTGCTTCCGATGACATGGTCTCCACAGCAACATACCTCCAGCACCCGGACTGCCCACAGCCCTGCCGCTGCCATCCACCCGCTGCTGCTTCAGGACTGCAGCGGTTAAAAGCCGCACCGAAGAGCTGCAATGCCGGCAGACTTGAATGATTTGTTAGATGAAGTAAAGAATACGCCCCCTAAGCACACTTTGGGCTAAAAATGGACAACTCCTTTGTGGAAGAAGTGGCTGCATCACTGGTGAGAGAATTTCTCAGTAGAAAGGTAACTTGTCTCGATTTTCTCCAGCTAGTACAAATGAGAATGACACATGAAAAATGTTAAGTGCTAAAAGATTAAGGAATACTGGGAGGGGGGACTTCTAGCCTTAGAGCAGCTAGACCTGAACCGTAACAAGCCTGTTGGGTAAGTATCTGCACTACATTTCCCACAATGCCTTTTTATTCCTGATTATGGAAGCCAGCTTCCTCCTTGTTTGAGAAAGCCCGATTCTTACCCACACGCGCCTGCAGAACCCAAGATTAAATCAAGAAATGCAGTTTCTTTTTTTTTTTCTCATTAATTACCTATTTTGCTGTTGTCCTTGTGTTTACAAGAGGCATACAAAACTTCCCAGGACATTAAAAAAAAAAAAAGGGGGCAAAAGGTAGTGGTTCTAGAGAAACTGGTAATTTTTTTTTTTTTTTTTTTTCTGGTTTTCAGTAATAGCTTGGCAGACAGCAGATTTATCTGGGGGAAAGGGGACAGGGAGAAGGGGGGGTAAGAGGCCACTGTACTTTTCACAAAGTTAATGCTGTAAAGGAAACTTTGGACTATACATAGGTGTGTGGAGTGTGGGACTGAGCAGAAGAAAAGGCACCTTCACATTTCCAGGTGAAAGAACCTACCACCTTGTATTTATGTTAAATCCTAAGGAAATACTGCTGATGTCCAGCCCAGTCAGTCCTTCAGTGT
Source organism: Harpia harpyja (assembly GCF_026419915.1). Lineage (NCBI taxonomy): Eukaryota > Metazoa > Chordata > Aves > Accipitriformes > Accipitridae > Harpia > Harpia harpyja. Next base: position 104,588,824 of record NC_068940.1, read on the forward strand.
CAGGAATGAGTTAGCTTGTATCAGAAATTAAACAGCCACTGTCTTATTAAGTGCTACACAGACCTCAATTTTCTTCATCTGTTTTGCATCAAGTCTCCAAATGCACATTTTCAATGTTTGTGAACAAAGTTGAAACATTTGCCAGCAGAATTTCAGATGCAGAATTCATTATTTGCCATTTACTGCCAGAAGTATGAGAGGCTGGAGTCTGTCAGCTCAACTGATGGCAAAGATTTTTCAAATGAAAGACATTTACATTTCTGAGTTAGATATCTTTAAAGGTAAAACTGAATAAAAGCATAAAAAGAAAGGGAATGCCCTGCTGGTAAAACAGACCATACAGCTTACCATAGTAACTTATACCTGAATTGCCACATCTATTTCATACTATATACTCTCGAGTCAAAACAAGGGACACTGATAATCCTTTGTGCTTCTGCACAAGTGTTCCCCTGCATCCCCCAAATCTTTAATACACATCAGAGCCAACTGTGGTAATGATCCTTTATTTATCACAACTTGCCCAGTTCCCTAAATCTGAGCCAGACAATCCATCTGCAGAAAAATAAATCCTTTCTTGTAACAATAACCCTTCATAGAAGGAATCGGGACTTTCTCTTTCAAAATGGTGCTGTACCACTTAAATTAGTTTGGGATCTGACTCTGACATTTCACAATCAATCAGTCTCTCCCTCCAGAAAGTGAGATACCCATACATTTTGTCTCTGAAGTGCCCATGTATGTGGACTACAGATTCACAGTAGTTGAGGAAGTCTGAAGACCCCAAACCAGCTGATGCCATGGAGATCTGACTGATTTCCAACCCGAGACTGATCGGAGTAACTTCAGCTCATGATAAAGGTTCTGAAACCTGTTCTGAACCCACCAAGAGATAGCATACACCTGATATTCAGACTCTGTAATTACCCATGTCGGAATCACATATATGAAAAGCTGTATCACATCTTGATGGAAAAAGTAAACTCAGTATTTCTGGAACTATTTGAACCAGAAGCCCAGGTATTAGAAGGGGCCTCATACAGACCAGTCAGTCTTATGAGGGTGTTCAGCAGCTGAAGTCACCTGAATGGAGGTCTTTTTTTTTCCATGTTTGGTAATTTCCATCTCACAGACAACATAGCCACCTTAATTATTTTCACATCTGTGGGCTGTAATAATGCAAAACTGTACCATTAAAGTACAGGTTCTAAAGGTTAGCTTGTTACTAATTACTGCCATCCAGAAGTTTCATACTACATCCAACAAAGTCAAGAATAAAAGATGTAGTAAGTTGTACTGTCTCAAGTACTCTAAAATCTGACACTTTTCCTTCGCAGGGTTTGAAGAAAACCATCACTACCATGGACCGAGAGCTTCCACGTTCTGCACTTAGCATCAATAACAGGAATGAACTTCGAAATGTCCTACATCTGCACTCCTTGTACAAACAGAACAAGGTAAGGAAACAGATCGTGTTCCCCAAAATGTGGTATCAGATACCATGAAGCTGGGCCAACCAGATCAAGACTGTAGCGTATGTCCAAACTGGAGAGAACTCAAGCTTGTGTCTGGTACTGCATTGCTGCAGACACACTGACAGTTCTCTGAGGAATGGAGAGCTTAACATTTAGGTGAGATTGCAGCTCATGGGACGAAGCTGAGAACCTGGCAGTTCATGAACCCTTGTTACAAACTGCAACGTGCAATAAAGCAGGAGCAGTTACTCACTTTAACACCTTTTCCATCATTAGGGCTAGATTATTCAATTTTGGAAGTACCCATACATGCCCATTTCTATTTGCAACTTTTTGTAAGACCTGGCAGATAAAATTACACTTCTAGCATTTACTGTTCTTTGAAATGCAATATAGACAGCAATATTTGATGACAGGGACATCAATGGATAATTTCCACTTCCAGTTCACTCATGACTTAAGGCACCATGATGCTTTTGGTAAGCAGCATGATGCTAATCCTGTATTAAGTCACTTCAAAAAAATCTCCCAGTGTAGTTGCATCACTATAGCAGACATTGTAGCATTTTCTACTTAAGCCTTAAACATCTGTGGTGTTTTTAATTTTCTTTTGTTGGTTTTGGTTTTGTTTTTTTTTTTAAATAAAATACTCATGTACACAGGACACTTTTCCAGAGTACTGTTGAGAAACAGTGTAACAAGAGTGGTGGGGTGTTGCCCTATAATTACCAGTTATCCCAAGCACAAGAGAGTTCTATAGTGTATGCTTCTCACCAAGTTCTGATAAAATAAACCCCAAATACTGAAGTCAGGTACTCAAAACACAGTTCATTCTACATTCTTCTGACATTCACCAGGTAACATTAGAAAAGGTGTATTCTAGCACAGCTACCATACTGTGCAATGTTTAGCTACAATGAGAATAAGGAATGGCTGTAACAGGTTGCTTTTTCTGCATCACGCTTACTTCATTTAACAGCAACACCTTGAAGCTCTTGACATTCTCTAGCTGACATTTTCCAGTTTCCTGGATTGTTTGTAGAGTCACATCTGGGATACACCCATAGGCAGCTAACTCTAGAATGTAGTTAGTGTGTTCAGCTACCGTACAGTGTACAAGAATATCCTATTTTAGGCTGCAGCAAGACGAACAAAGAGTTTCAATAGTCACCGAGAACTTTTTCTTTTTGGATAGGCCAAGGAGAACCCACTGAAAACTCTTCTTGAAATTATTACTAATTACTTCCTTGAGCACCATGGGACTTCCAGAAGCATCAGTTCAAGTTCTGCTCTGTCAGTTCCTCAAAGTAAGAGCTCAACATCTCATCCACCTGACTTCTTGGATGAAGATCATGTGCGTGGGAGTGCCACTGTGCTTGATGAAAGCGAAACTCAAGCCTACAGGTACAGTTTTATTTTTCTCTTTGGCCTGTCTAGTAACTTTTTTAAATTAAATAAGGGAAATAGCATTAAAAGTATTATCATTTATACCTTCAGCTACATTACCTTTTATTAGTTATCCTAGTAACACAAAGCTTAAATTTCCAATTATTAAAATCTCCTATGCAAGCCACTCTTCAAAAATGTTATGTTCCCTACCAATTAGGAAGATTGATAATCTCAATTACATCTTTCAGTCACTGAAGCACACAGAAATCTGAGCTTTTATGCGTTGTAAATTGGAAATACTCAAACTGAAGCAGTCTGATGAGAAACTAACCACATGCACTCAAACTACATGTATATTCATGCCTTACATGTCAAAACCAAGGTCTATTATCTTAAATTCAATATTGTTACTAACAGTATAGGTTATTTCCATCTTGCAAAATACCTGAAAACAGCATGTAACCAAGTCTTTCAATTGCATTTATTACTGCCTCAAGGTGGAGTTAACAGCCCCAACTGTGCTTCAGTACAGAACTTTTAAAATGGGCACAAAAGAGTAATTCACCGTCCCAGCCTTGACTCTCAGGAATTAATCTGATTTTATTCCTCATCCTGAACACAGCATGCTCCAAGTAGCTAAGTCTGAGCATGAGTGCTTGCAAAACCCCAGCAACTCCTTCCTTACAGGGGAAGAAAGCCAAGATTTTGAGTTGATGCTACCAGCTAAGAAGTGACACTTGAAAAGGAGGCAGTGCAAAAGAAGAATTAGCTGCTTCTCTTTTTCAGATACAGAAGCTTCTAGCACGTAGTCAGTGATCTTATCTCCCTCTGTCTGATACTATCACGCCTCATGCTACCTCAGACCTCATACCTGCCTCATTTTCTTCCCTTGCCCTAGACACTGCAAGTTGCTCCATTCCCCCTGCGAGCCTCTCCAGTGCCTGCAGACCTTTCTTACTACAGCAATAAGCTTTCTCCTACAGAGGGATCCACTAACACCCCCGTCTGACACCGAACAGGAGCACCCAGAGAGTTACCAGACCACTCTACCCACCCTCCCCATCCCCAACAAAATGGCGACGCCCCCCTCCCGCCCGCAGCTACCTCTAGCCCGCTGTGCGCATGCGTATTGGCAGCTGAGCGCTTCCCTCCCGCCAGGCGGGGGGTGACGGCAAAGTGAGTGCTCGGCTGCTGGCCCAGAGTGGCCCTTCACTGCACAGGAAGTGGTGCGTTGTGGGGCCGCTCTGCTTTACACTGGAGGGCACTCTATGGTTCTAATCCTCCGCTGGCGGGAAAGACCTGCGCAGTGTGGTTGTTGAGTCCGCCCCCCCCCCCCCCCTACATCTGCACACACATAAACGCTCATTATACACAGATACATGAACACACAAATGCAAAGAGGCAAAGTAAAGCCCTACAGGCAGAAGCAGCATGTGTCGGCGACCGGGGGGGGGTGTGTGGTGCTGTGAGGAAGGGCCCCTCGCCAACATGGCGCGGGCACCATCCCTCAAGGGATGAAGTATTCCCCTTTGCTGCCTCAGCCAGTGGGGCAGGGGGGAGCCAAAAATGGCAGATTAAAGGCAAATCGGTACCCAGCCACACACTGAAAGCTGCCAGCTTTGGAGAGGGCAAAATTCTGTATTGATGTGCAGGTTTCCATCTAAATCCTGTGTGATTTTGTACCAATTTTCATGCCTTCGTATGCACCAACCTCACCAGTTACGCCTTCCTGAGGTGGGGGAGGCCGAAGTTGGCTGGAGGTGCAAGCAAGGAAAAATAGGCCAAGTGGGTGTGACAGGGGAATGTGGGTTTCAGGGCCTGTCCTGATACAAACCAGTATTTGTAACTGATTTTTCTTTCGAAACCAGCTGCGAATCTGACCCTCGGACACAGGTAGGCATTCCTGGATGTGTGGCTCCATTTTTCCCCTGGATCAGGTCTTGTCCCAGCCGTGCGGTTCGGCTGCGTTTCCACGGCAGGGCCGCAGGAGGAGGCTGCAAAGCTGCCATAACAAGGACTAATGTGGGCAGGTTGCCACTTTGGTTCAGCCACGTCCTATTTCAGACCACAAAATGAACCGGTGAGAGAAACACCATGGCAAAGTGCAGCTCTGTGATCCTCCTAGCCATTTCCATCCCCTCCGGCCAAGGAAAAATCAGGCATTACCAAGTCAACCAGCTAGTGCCTGAAATTAGCTTTAATTTCAACTACCTGGATAATTTTTAACAATGCTTTCAGGAGTGGAGAGTATAATTAGACAGGTACTCTTCACTGGTTCCTTATTAAAGGGCCTTCTCTCTTTTTAACTTACCTCTTGAAGTTTTTTTTAATGTCCGTAACTGTTAAAACAGTCTCTAAGCTGACACACTGTGCCCTTTGGCAATGAGGGGTTACACGGTCCCAGGTCGGGAGTAACAGTCCTCAGATTTCCTAATGCTCCCAGAGACTGATCATGTTCCCTTCAGTTTACATACGCAGCGTGTCTTCACAACAAGAGACATACTACTTCAAAAACCTATTTTTAACTGGTTAAATAAAAGGAATGTTTTTGTGATACGAGATGCTTCAACTCAAGGAATTGCTTTACTATGAAATAGGATGGACAAAAACATTCTAGAGTGAAAAACAAGTTCATGGACAGTTGTCATAAAGGCAGCTAGCATTTTCAGGTTACAGAGAATATAAATTTATCAGCTGACACAAAAGAGGTCTCAGTGAAGTGGGAACTACTCAATAAAAGTACTTATATTTAACAGTGATCTAATATTATGCAGACAGTGAAACAGATCCTGATGAAGAAAATTGGGACTTGTCATGATTTCTTACAGGCTCAAATGATGATTTTTTTTTTAGTAAGAACATGATTTGTTAAAAGATATTTTTAAGGAAGAAATTCATATTGTGTTGTACAAACGGAGTCACAGATCCAGGTGAATCTCACTTGCATTTCAGAAAAGCTTGTTTATAGCATTATATATGTGTGGGAAAACAGATGCAAACAGTGAACTACACCTTGTGTTGCTTCCTGGAGGACTAGGCTGAAGAATATGGAAGATGTCAAATGACAGCAGTGTAGCAACCTGTTAACAAGGAAAAGCCCAAATACAAAAGTACCTTTCTTTTTGAACTAAAGTAAGAGTTCTACATTTGAGCAAAGAGTGAAAGGGGTCAGTAGAGTCAGTCTAAGTTATATGATAACAGAGGATGTTAGCAAAAGTGTTAACAAATTTTCAATCTGCCAACCAAGCAGATGGAGAAGGAATGGGAACTGCTGGTGGTAGCTTAGGACCTGTCTGGTATGATATATATAGTTTGCTTTCTGTTATGGTATGGTACATATCAAAATAAGTAAGCATAAGATTAAAGTGTTACACATATTATAACCAATTGTGACACATCATAATGATATTGAAATAATGTCCTGAAGAACTACATATAGATGTTTAAGTGAAAAGCAGCAGTGAGTACTATTGCTAGATAAGTAACTTAATTTGACAGCACTGCTTTAATTAGCCAAGCAAATGTTTTCATTGATTTCATTGTGCATTTTTTTGCTGTTTGAAGTTTTGCCTTTTTCTTCCTCGTAGATATGATGTTGAGAATCCACTAGATAAAATCCTTCCATCCAGAAAACATCAGCACAAAAGTGAAAAATGCCACACAGGGACAATACACAACAGCCACTTACCCTCTGATGGGGATAAGAAGTTAAAAGATAGTCAAGAAGATTTAAAAGCAGCAACGATTTCTGAGGAGCTGAAATCCACCATGAAGGAGAAGCCAAGGCCCAGGTCTGGTCTTATTGTCAGAGGAATGATGGCTGGACCAATAGCAAGTTCACCAGAGGTGATTTCCAACACTTACAAAATATTTGGCTTGGCCATGGATTTTATATCTAAACTTCTGCGATAAAGTCATTTGCAAATAATGTGAAAATGACTTCTGCATGCTAATCCATTAAATCTGCAGTCTGAAAATATGTGGTAAGTTAAGGAAGTGGTTCTGGTTAATTCAGAAATTCAAACTGTTTCAGATATAACCACTACCTGTAACTTCCCCCTGCATGTCTGTGATCTTAGGTTGCAGAATTGCTTTATAAATCTTTTCCATTCTTGATATCTCTTGACAGATGGGATTTTCCATTTTCCTAGGAAAATCGCTTTTTTATCTTAGCAGTATCTACAGCTTTCAAAGTTTTCTTAGCCATGGGTATCAGTTTTACTCAGGTTTTTCCCAAACCCTATATTTAATCAGTAGCAGTTTGGAATTGAAAATTACTTTCAGTTAGAAATATGTTTCTAAAGTGGTCAATCAGACCATATTCCATCAGTAAGTATTTTCAAAACACAGTTCTAAAATTCTTGCCTCTTTTTTTTCCTTCATGCTGCTTTTATATAGACAGGAACTTCCCCTGTGTAAAATTAGGCTTGTAATAATGAGAAATTGAAATATTTTAAACATATAATTTAGATAATACTGAAGAGAATATGGAAGTTAAATGAATTAGTTGGATTTTTCTAAATATCTCTGATTTGGAAATAGAAACTAGATACCTGTAGTGGGCAGTCTTAGTTTCCTGAGTTGGGTACATCCCCAAAATTAAGCTTTTAGGAGGTATTTTGTTGATGTTCTTGGGTAAAAGAAAACAGTTTTTAATGGTATATAGCATCTTTAATACTGTTCAAATTTTAAGTGAAAATGTATGTCTGTCATATATTATCATTTTTTTAAAAATCTGATTTACTATATAACCTGATTCCTAATAACAAACAAATTGCTTAGCTCAGAAATTAGCAACAGAGCTTTCCTTTTCTTTTCATGTTTATTTAAAGATGTTCAAATTTTAATCTATGGTTTTAATGGCACTTACTTCTAGGACCTGCAAAAAAGGAGGCTTCCAAAACGATCCACTAGCATAAGCAGCACAGCACAGTTCAAGGGTGAAGAACATGAAGAAAATGAGCTGAGTGTCCCAAGTACTGATTTTCAAGAAAGCAAAGGATCTTCAACACAAGTAAGTAAGGAGTTTGCATCAAAGACTATGTCAAGCTCACACACAAGTTCAGCCTCTGAAAAACTAAGAAATATCCCCAAAGATACAGATGACTCTTTTGCCAAACTGCTGTCTGAAAGAGAGAGGACCAAGACAGAAGAAAGAAAATCAGTTCCAAGCTTTGGTACAGACAGAAGTGAAAAAAGCCTTAAAGTGAGCGGCCCTCACAGACATTCAGGGGCTGGGAGAGAGAAGAGAGAAAGATCCCTCAAGAAAAATGAGAGTCGGTTGTCAGGCCACAGGTAAGAATATTTGTAAGAATATTATACTAAAACATTGAGGAAATCTGATGGAGGACTAGGAGTGACTGAGATATGCCTTCTGATTTCATTGAGGGGAAGAAGCTGGAAGAGGTGAAGATACTGAAAGGTGGAGAAATTTTAAGATTTAACTTACTAACTTTTGACATCCCAAACCACTGAAGTCTCCTTTCTTGGTCAGTGGAGAGAACCTAGAGGTGCTGGTTTCTCTTTACTGCTTCAAAAGGGAGCTAGTTGCAGGTTCAGACTTAGACCACTTAGACATCTAAGCAGTACAAGTGACTCCCACCTCTGAAGGTCATCTACAGTGTTCCACGGAGATGTTGCTTGTTCCTTAGGAAATAGTGTTGATTACCTCTAAATATTGCAGTAGTACATCCAGAAAACCTCAGAGGATAAAATTAAGGAATACCAGCCAAGTGCACACATACGTCCACATGGTTCAGTGCACTGCTGTGTTGAGATATCCAAGCCATGCCCAAGCAGGCTGGTTTAGCTACCAGCACAGTGCTGTACCATGCAGAGACACTGTGCTGTGTCTTTGAAGCAGGACAGCCCGTGTCATTGCAGTATTTAGACTAAGCCCAGTTAGCGTCCTCATGCACCGTGATGCTGCAGCCACACAGCTCCTGTGTCTCAAAGTATTTTACTCAAAAGTTAGCTCAGATTTTTTTTTATTGTGCTGCATTGCTTCACACTGATATAAAAGGTTTAGAAGAGCCTCCTTCTGTGACCTCCAAATGTGTATTTTTGGCTTTTCTTTGTCTTATATTCTTAATTGATTTTTTTTGGTTTGTTTTCTGGTAGGGTTTTTTTTCTGTGCAGAATTTGAGAAGAGTGGGAGGCATGGGATTTTATTTATTTGGGGGTTGCTAAAGCAGTAGGGCCCAGACTGCCACATCTCAAAGCTTGCTTTGTAGTGGGGCTGTGACTTGGGTTGGGTTTTGAAATGCTTCAGGTTGAGTCATCCATCAGAGTTTAACCAGTCTGGAATTCTGAACTGCTGAAGATGCTCTAGGTTTGAGCAGTGCAAGGCAACTGTGCCCTGTCTGTGCATATATAAAATCTGCATAATAAAAACTGCTGCCTCATTATCTAGCACTTCCTGTCAGCAGCTCTTCAACAACTTTAAGCAGGGGGTGATTATTGCTCTGCCCATACTACAGATGGGAAAACTGAAGAAGGTAGAGAGAAACCTGCGTGCTACAGGTCACACAGCAGGTCAATAAGAAAGTCATACATAGGGCTCTGGCATCCTGAGTGTTGGTCTTGTGGTGTGCTCCCAGTGCTAGAAGTGAGTGTGTGTTATTATTGGCAGAAATATTTTCAAGTTTATATCACGTACTGCTCCACAAACTAAGGCACATGCCATTATCCCCTTCTGCAGGCCGTAAAGTAGTATTTTTGTTTTACTAAATTTAACAGCAGCCAGGTTTGTTGCCTTTTTTTAAATGCTGAAAAACCTCATTAATATGCTAAAACTGCAATCACAGATTTTTTAAAAATTATTATTACTATTTTGTTTTCATGTTTAGTTTCTTATAAATCTTGAGATGCAGTGTGTTAAGGCCCTGTTGAGATCATGAGGAAGCAATGATATATTAGGTCTCTCCACACTTACGGTATGGGCTGTGGGAGTTTACAAACTGGGGATCTACTGGAGCTGCACATGGTCCAGGAGTGGCACTTGCTTCCTGTCTGGAACCAAAAAGCGACTGAAAATAGCCACCAGCATTATGCAGTTATTTATCTGTGTTAGCTAACTTCATTTGTAAAAGATTATTGAGTAACAGGCCAAAGTACTACAGTCTTAAGTCTTAAAACCCACAAGAGGTCAATACTCCATTATGTAATGTACTAGAAAGCTGAGCTATGTCAGATAATGGCTGAACCCAGGTAATACAAGTCCAACTGTTGCTGAACTGGAACTGGTGCCTGCAGATCCACCTTTGATATTCTGCTTTCAGAAGGATTTATTAGGCCTTTCATGACTCCGTGTGAATGCAGAGAGCCAGCTCGTAAGTCACTGTGGAAGCAGAAGCAACAGGGTCTGACTCCATACAGCTCTTGTTTCATATAGCTTGACAGAGTGTATAAGGTAGTGCTAACCCATCACATGAACAGGTTGCCCAGAGAAGTTGTGGATGCCCCATCCCTGGCAGTGTTCAAGGCCAGGTTGGATGGGGCTTTGAGCAACCTGGTCTAGTGGAAGGTGTCCCTGCCCATGGCAGGGGGGTTGGAACTAGATGATCTTTAAGGTCCCTTCCAACACAAACCAGTCCATGATTCTATGATCCTTTCCAGTTTCAGGATGGTTTATTACTTCACGCTCAGCATTAATTGAGGTAGACAATACAGCTTCAGCAGGCTTTTGACAGCTCCCCAACAAAGCTGAGAAGAGTAAGTGTATTCCTGGTATTTGATAATCAGTGCATATATAGTACATTATTTATGAGTGTCAAAGGCATATTGGACTGGATAAAATTCTTTGGGAAGACTGCGTCTGACCTCTTGTACTAACTTCACTCAGCTGTAGTTGGACGTGCTGACACTTCCTAACCTTATGCAGTAATTGTGGAGTAAGTAGAAAAGTAGAAGCTGGACTGAACAGGGACTGCCCCAGTGCACCATTTTGTGCAACGTACTGTGGTACTGTGCTCCATTGCTGTAGTAAGTGGTTTGAAATAGATTCCTTCCTGCAGAGGACTGGATTGGTTTCAGCGAGAACAGAAGAGGGAGCTATTTCCTAAGCAGAGTCCATGTGATAATCTATTTCCAAAGCAAAACGGGGACATTCCTGCCAGATGATTTGAGTTAAAGCCAGTAAAGCATTTGAATTCATGCTGAGCTCTGAGCTTCTGAAAACTCACACTGAAATCAGCAGGACTGCTGATACTCCTGAAGTTAAATGAAAGTAACAGAGAGTGGAAGTGAGACTACAGATAAACATCGACCATTACAATATAAGGCCTGGCTCTTGCAAGACTTTTATATCCCTTTGGGCAAATCCTGCAGTGTTTGACAGCCTTTCAGCATTTGGCCAGAGTGCTTGAGCATTTTGAGGCATGAAAAATTACAATGTAGGAGTGGATATTTGTCTGGATTCTCTTCCATTCTCTGTTACTGCTACCTGATGCCCCTGACATAAATGCTAATTTAAGTATTTAGATAAGTAGTTGAAAATCTCTGTAGGATTAACCACAGCTGGTTCATTCACAGGCATCTGCAATTCTGTTTTTGTTTCCCATAGAAAACTAAAGACATACAAATCTTATTTTTCCTTCCATTTGCTGTACTTTTTCATTCTCTTTTCTCATATGCAAAAAATGCTTTTGTTGCATACAGGCTGCAGGCATCCATTGTCTACCTGTGAGGAAAAACTCAAGCAAAACCACTGCCATGCTTCAAAAGACAAGCTGAATATTATCAAATAAATGCTTACAAACTGAGTGGGCAGAAATACCTAGCTATAAAAATATCCTGGAGAAATACAGATCCACAGTATTTTGACACACACATTTTAATGAAAGAAATGTTCATGCTTTTTTTTCATTAACTATCTAATTCGTAGCTACTGCATGAAGTGTGTGCAGCAGGGTAACTGTGTCAAGAGGCCAGATTTGTGACTTGCTACTTCAATCTTATAATATCAACACGAAGTTAGACCTCCAAGTACCATATTTCACAAAAAAAAGTTTGTCCTCAGTAAGAAATGGAGCTTCTGTCTTTGTCCAAATAGATACTATTTGCTATCTTGACAGTGAGGAGGCATTTGGATTTCTGTGATGACCCAAATTAAATGCTTACCTGTAAAGAGAGCTGTGTAATTCAAGAGTGAGCACTAAGTTTTCCAAAATAACAGACCGACACACCTACCACAGATAGGAAAAAAAAATGCAAAGTCATTTATTTGCATTGCTATTGCTGCAATTCCTTGTTTCTTTTTAGAAAAATGGAATCAAGTTAGTGAATCAGTCAAATGGAGACTAATGATACAGATGTAGTCTTTGCTTGTTTGTTGAACTACTGCTGAGACCATCTGCTTTCAAATTCAGGTAACTCTAGTGATGGTTTAAAAGGCCAGTGCTTAACTGCAGTTATTACCTAATTGCTCATAACTGTAATAAAATACTGACTTTTAATAGAAAATCGCTTGTTGTGTTTTCAGTATACTCCAGACTTAATGTTGATCCCCTTGCAGACATACTGTCATTACATAGTGAGTGCACTTCATTCCTTTAATCACTGAAAGATAGAGGTGAAGAACAATTTGTTCACCTGCAGCTTCATTTATTTACGTAGTTCCTGGTAATACAGTGTCTGAATTCTTCCCCAGAAATGGGAGAATAATGATTGCAAAGAATTAGAACAAAAGGATTATTTTCTTCCTTGTATTACAGGGGGAACAGAAATTTTTGTTCTGTTGGGTCAATGATAGCTCTCTATGACGTGATTGTATTCTTTTCTATGTCACTAGGAGTTATTCCATAAAGAAAGTATAATATGCAGTAGAGTTTACATACCTACTCAGATGTAATTGTGAATGCAATCTATATGCCTTTTTTTTTTAGAATTCCTTTACTTTTAATTAATCCAGAAAAAAAAGCAATATATAGGTGGCAGCAAATCTTCATGTATCCTCAGCTGTAAGCAAACAGCAGCTAATTTAGTTTCTCCATCATAGAATCATAGAATACCAGGTTGGAAGGGGCCTCAAGGATCATCTGGTCCAACCTTTCTTGGCAAAAACATGGTCTAGACAAGATGGCCCAGCACCCTGTCCAGCTGAATCTTAAAAGTGTCCAGTGTTGGGGAATCCACCACTTCCCTGGGGAGATTATTCCAATGGCTGATTGTTCTCATTGTGAAAAATCTTCCTCTTGTGTCCAATTGGAATCTCCCCAGGAGTAACTTGTATCCATTACCCCTGGTCTTTTCCATGTGACTCCTTGTAAAAAGGGAGTCTCCATCTTCTTTGTAGCCACCCTTCAAATACTGGAACATGGTGATAAGGTCTCCCCTAAGCCTTCTTTTCTCAAGGCTGAACAAACCCCGTTCTGTCAGCCTTTCCTCATATGGCAGGCTTCCCAGTCCTTTGATCATCTTTGTGGCCCTTCTCTGGACCCTCTCCAGCCTGTCCACATCTTTTTTGTATAGCGGGGACCAAAACTGAGCACAGCATTCCAGGTGTGGCCCGACAAGCGCTGAGTAGAGTGCCTTAATGACTTCATTATCTCTGCTGGTGATGCCCTTGTTGATGCAACCCGGCATCCTGTTGGCTTGCTTTGTCGCAGCAGCTCGCTGTTCGCTCATATTGAGCTTGTTGTCCACCAGGACCCCCAGCTCCCTTTCCACAGAGCTGCTCCCCAGCCGGGTAGATCCCAACCTGCGCTGCACTCCTGGGTTATGTTTTCCCAGGTGCAGGACCTTACATTTGTCTTTGTTGAACTTCTTAAGGTTCTTGTTAGCCTACTCTTGCAGCCTGTCCAGGTCTTCCTGCAGGGTGGCTCTCCCTTCCAAAGTGTCCACTTCCTCACTCAGTTTGGTATCATTGGTAAACTTCATCGGGGTACACTTGATCCCATCATCCAGATCACTTACGAAGATATTAAGCAGCGTTGGGCCCAATATCAATCCCTGGGGGACCCCACTTGTGACAGGTTGCCAATTTGAAAAAGAGTTATTTACCACCACTCTCTGGGTGAGGCATCGCGTTTTGTTTATTGTGCCATATATGTTGTGGTGTTGGTAATGGTAACTGTGCTGGTTGCTGGAATCTGTAGGTACAGGAGATTATTATAAGGACAGTATTTCAATCTGAGTTTTAAACTTACTTTTCTCAGGAGTTGGTTTTCTGACTTTTCATATTCCATGGCTTTAGTTTTTAATAGTTTAGATAAAATGCTTCAGTGGCCACAGTACATTTCTTTTCTGCCTAAACTACATAATAGTAGTGCAATCATAAATATATGAAGTAAATAAGGAAAGGTAAAGGTTTGCTTTGACAGAGAAATCATGCAGCAGAAGTAATTAACAGTGAATCGGTTCGTGATATTTTCCTATGTGACTTTATCATGCAAAGGTAGATTGTTGATGAGTTTTCTGGTTGTATAAACTGATACAATGTATACAGCACTCCTAATATTTTACTGTAGAACCTTCCATTTTAAGGAAATGAAAAATGTTTCTCCAAGAACATATGGAGACAAATACATAATCTAGTATTTGTATATTGATATCAAACTACACACACACACTTGTATACAGAATTATGGCAGTAATTCCTCCATACTCCTTCATAGAAATTTCATTTAACTTAACAAGTTAAAAATGACATTTATGTCTCAGTGCCACTTCAGTGGAGAATTTGAAACCTCATCTATCCTTTCAGGTCATTTTGATGCTGCTGTTTATAGTTCATTCTCAAAGGAGTATTTCTCACTGTTCTCCTTTTTGTTGAGTCCTTGTTCCTCTCAGTAGTGTCAGTTTTGTGCAAGGCACAAGCAAAATGTGGAGGACTCACTACTTTTTAATTTTTTTATTTTGAGATTTTCAAGAGAATAAAAAATAATGTTTAAAAATACACAATTCAAGTGAATGATTGAAGATTCCAACTAAAAAGTTGCCATATCTGTAGTTATAATTTTGTTAAAATGCTGCAAGTTCCACAGGAACTTGGGAGAGACGATGTTGAAGGAACATATTCAGATCAAAGGCAGCAAACTATTAAAGACTTTCCCAAGTCTTTTAACCTGGGCAGAGCCTTAAATGGCAGTGAGGAAAGGTTCTCTGCCACTTTTAATATCTTGAGGTAGGGTCAGTCCTCCCTTGAGCAAGGGGGTTGGACGAGCTGACCTCCAGAGGTCCCTTCCAAACTCAACCATTCTGTGATTCTGTGATTCTCCTTAATGCTGAATCCCCTACAAGAAGCAAGTATTTATCACTAAACTGAGCACACAGAATAAAGAATGCGGCTCTATAGTGGAATGGAATTCACAACCTTTAGGAACTGTAAAAAAAAAAATAGCTGTTGTAGTTGATGCCTGACCTTGGATTAAAATTTTTCTATTGCTTTTCCGGAAAGACCATGGTGAATAATAAGGTATTTGGGGAAGCTAAATGGTGTTAGAAGGTCAAGATGTCCCTATGTTTCACAGCTCGCGCAAACAAAATTGGGGAAAGGCAAGCAGAACCACTTCACAGCAGTTGAGAAAGTTCTTTTGTCTCAGCTACAGAGACATACTACAATTGCTGCTTATGCAGCCACTGAAGTTGAAGTGCTCTCCTAATTTTCCATGTCCTTTAATTCTATCAATGTAAGGTGTGATAGGGATGTGGAAACCCTTTAGTTCTCAGCTGAATAGTTTCTAAATGAGTAATTCTGAGCTGGCCAGCTGCACTCTGACTGGGCAGTTCTGCAGTGTAGTGGAACCACCTTGTGCTGAGTTAGATGGGCAGATACTATCTGTAGACCTCAGTTTCACCTCTGGTAGTTAAGAAGAACATATTGCGATGTTTGAACTTCTAGTTTTCATGTATAAAGCCAACCACCCTTCCTCACCCAATTCAAAGAAAAATAGCATAGAAACTAGAATCAGAGCAATGAAAGAAGAAAAAAGTGTAAAACTGGAATCAAAGACCCAGGGGAACAAAAGGACTTAGCAATCAGGACCTGAGGTTAAGGATATCTTGCCAATTTCATAGAAACCAAAAGGGAATGGCTATCAGAAAGGCAAAAAGAAATAGGAATATCATTACATCAGAACAAAAATTTCCTCCTGCCATTAGTGAACAAAAGGTTACAGCAGTGGATCCCATTGTCCAAAGGCAGAGATCTATAATACAGTTTCAGGAGCAAGGAAGATAATTGATTCTCCACTCATCCTTTCATTGTGAACAATCACCCTACTTATCCGGTTCTTCTAATTGCGTCTGCCATACCCTCCTTTGCCTTGCCATCAGTCTTGGCTACAAACTGAATGTGAGCTAGTGGTTTCCTTTCAGAAGTCTGCCAGTACAGATGGATATTTCAGACAGTAAGGACTATTTTATGACTGTGTAGCTTGGCTTCAGATGCCTTTTCCAACCAAAACCTAAATATCTCTGATGCACTTCATCTCCACCACCAGGAAAGCAAGCGCCAGTGAGTTCGGAGCCAGAATTTCTCTTCCTGCAATAGTCTCTCAGCTGAGTTTGCCTTAGCTGGGCACTCTTTAGTGGTTCCCAAAATATCACTTATTATTTGATAATAAGCCTTTTTCTAGCAGTGCTTTGCATTCTAACACAAATAGGGTAGGATTAGTGAATTGCCATAGATACCAAGTTCATTAGTGGAACATTACTCATATTTCATAGAATCTTAGAAATTACAGATGGAAAAGACCTTTTAAGGTCATTTGTTTCTATGGCAGATTATTCATTTCTATATATATATATTTGCTGTAATACTTTTTCCAGGGTTTTGTCTAGTCCAGTCTTAAATTACTCAGGTAACACCTCTCCCCTGAGAATATATTCCAGTGTCTAGCGTCCTTAGTCTTAGGAATTTTTCCCTTATATTCACCTTGCATTTGCTTTTTACTGCCCTGTTATCCGTAGCTAAAGTTGGTTTTTGACTGATCTTTCTGTTCCTTGCTACATATTTGCCTCTGTTAAAATACTTTTATATAATTTTCATGTTCATTTAGACATTTTTTGTCTAAAACTTATATCGCCTGCTTGTATTTTTATCTTTCCTGCTCTGAAATTTTGCTGTTGTTTTTCTGTTAGGTTTTACTGATTTGTTTTATATTTCTTCCATGTAGTTAAGGACTGCTCTAACTTTATTGCACTGTGAGTCTCACTAATACAGCATAAGAACAGTCACCGGCTGCTCAAGGCAGGATTCTCAGCACTATAAAATCACATTAGCCCATTTGTCACTGCAGTTTATCACAGGCGTATGCCTTCTTACTTTCAGTTTCAAGCACATTGAATGCAAAATGTCTCCTCAGTGTTTTAGTGTGTTTTCCTCCAAATTGGCCTTTATAGTAGAATTATGAAGTCAGTCTAATCTTCTGTGGTAAGGCAATATGTGTTCCTATAGCAAAGATACTTCCCTTCAACTCCCTGCATTTCTATGTAAGACTGACAAGGAGTGAATGGCTTTACTTTGCTCTCTGAACCACCTATGGCTTTCTTCATCCTGAATGGAGATGAATACAGGTGAACCCATTGTGTTACCGAAAATTCCTGCCTTTTCCCTTTCATATGTTCCAACAAAAAGTCCCTGAAAATTCACTTTTATGGAGCTAGGAGATCCTTAGAGGAAAACAAAGTACTAATCTTCCTCTGTTGTGGTTTAACCCCAGCCAGCAACTAAACACCACGCAGCCGCTCACTCACTCCCCCCCACCCAGTGGGATGGGGGAGAAAATCGGGAAAAGAAGCAAAACCCATGGGTTGAGATAAGAACGGTTTAATAGAACAGAAAAGAAGAAACTAATAATGATAATGATAACACTAATAAAATGACAACAGTAATAATGAAAGGATTGGAATGTACAAATGATGCGCAGTGCAATTGCTCACCACCCGCCGACCGACACCCAGCTAGTCCCCAAACGGCGATTCCTCGCCCCCACTTCCCAGTTCCTATACTGGATGTGAGGTCACATGGTATGGAATACCCCGTTGGCCACTTTGGGTCAGGTGCCCTGGCTGTGTCCCCTCCCAACTTCTTGTGCCCCTCCAGCTTTCTCGCTGACTGGGCATGAGAAGCTGAAAAATCCTTGACTTTAGTCTAAACACTACTGAGCAACAACTGAAAACATCAGTGTGTTATCAACATTCTTCTCATACTTAACTCAAAACATAGCACTGTACCAGCTTCTAGGAAGACAGTTAACTCTCTCCCAGCTGAAACCAGGACATCCTCAAAGAAATCCTTTAAGTCCTTTAAAAATATGTGCAGTTTTTTTTGTATTCTTTTAGATATCTGAGACTTTCAAAATAATATTTTGAAAGTGTTATGGTCCTGAAAGGATTAATACTCATGCTTTCTGTTATTAACAGGAATAAATGAGCTTATTTTCTGTGTGAGGACCAAGCCTATAGCTGTCAGTTACACATGATTGAAACCTAAAACTGCCAAGATCCTCTCACACATTTTTATCCTGCATCATTCCTGGCCACACGCGGTGCTGATTTACATTAGGACATTGGCAGAGAATGTTGGCCATGAGTTTCTGAACAAGTCCAGAGCAGGATTTGACATTCCCTCCATCAGCATAAGCAACAAAGCAGAGCACAAGCAATCCAGGAGGTTTCTGACTGCACTGATGATAACTTCCTGACACAGGTGATTGAGGAATTTTTTCCTATGAGGGTAGAAAGTAAGTACTCATCACCTTGATAGCCTATTCTGTGAAATGAGGTCTGAGCTCAGATGGCCATGTTGTTATAAACTAGAGCCTGTTTAAAATCAGTCAGAAAACCCCAGCTGATTTCAGTGTATGCCAGCATACTCAGTGACATGCAGAGTGTATGAGCAATGTCTGAGAAATTTGTTAAATTTTTCCCACTATAAGAGGAAGAGGATGTATTGGGCAATGGTGGCGTTTCTGGGAAACAGGAGTTTAGTCAGAGTGCAACACTTCAGGCAAAAGAATGGAAAAGAATGCAGAGTTGGAGCAGCCTAATAGTAAATTACCTTTGCATGTTTCCTTCCATCTTTGTCAGTTTGTGATCTGTGCATAGCACCAGGCATTGTCCTTAAGCTGCATGAAGAAGCACATGGCGTCATCTCAAGCTTTCGTCAATGCTTCGGTGTGGCTTTGTATACAGGAAGCACAGTAAGACTAGTGCAGTCGGCACCTTCCCTGAGAGACTAACCAAACCCTCCTGGAGTGTGTGCAGCTGCCAGCCGGGGAATAAATCTTTATTTGTCTCTTGCAATTGGCAGTCGAAGAATGGCTGTCAAACAAAACGGGCTCATCTTTGGGGAATATGGATTTAACTAGCCTATATACAAAAACAGAGAGAGAGATACTGTAGTTGCCAAATCACTCAGCAGTGAAAACCTTCAAGTATCTGGAGTTGCATAACACCTTTTATAACATAATGCTTGGACCGGAAAAAAGAACCTAAAATAAAAGTAACTCTTGTGACTTTTGTTTTGTGCCAATGGATTTATGGCATCAGAGCCTTTGACATAACATCTGTGTGTGCTGCCATTTGCCCTTTTGGTATTTTTCCAGCACTCCATAGGAAGAAGCAC
The DNA here is from genome assembly GCF_026419915.1 of Harpia harpyja. Lineage (NCBI taxonomy): Eukaryota > Metazoa > Chordata > Aves > Accipitriformes > Accipitridae > Harpia > Harpia harpyja. The sequence goes on from NC_068940.1 coordinate 104,608,258, forward strand.
TTTGCAATTACTGGAAATGGCAAATGGCTTCTCTATCATTTCTTTATTTTTGGGAAGGATGTAAAACTGGAAAGGTCCAACCCATTGCCCAAAATGCATTCAGTCATTTGAGAATTTGCCTTGTTCATGCAAATACAGAGGGAGTCTAGATCTTCTCAAATGTAAAGCAAGAACAGACAGTATACATCCTATTTTGCTCATAGAGCTTCACACTATTTCCTTTCACTGTGTCTACATACGAGCCTTGGGGGGAGCACAGTAGGAAGCAGCATGAGAAATTACCCACTCCTTAAAAACAATCAGTTGTTTGCAGGTAGCACAAGGAATTTTTGTCCCCCTATGTGTTAATCTCCCTAAGACTACTTTACCAGGAGGTAAAATCTCTCTCTGCAGTATATGTGCTTACCAATAGGCTGTTATCTGTATTCACCTTTTTTAATAAGAAAATGAGATAAGAAAACTGCCCCACTCTTCAGTGTAAGCTTTTGTCATCTTCCAATTTAACATTTGATATTAGCTTTCAGGAAGATAATTTATTTTGCTAAAATTTGTCAGGTTACAGTGGTTTGGACTGTTAAAAATCTGAGGTTTCTGACAGGAAATGTAAGACCACGAAAATTCTACATCCTTAAAAATAAATGTCCTAAAAGTTGAAGGCCAAAACCAGTCAGAGTGTGTACTTTATGTACGACAAACAGAATGGAGGATTCTATTCACCTCCACTCATATGAACTGATTGAGCGTTGAAGTCTGGGAACCCTTCTCAATACTTTACGTAGAGTCTCTTAGCTGGTGTCTTGTAAGCACCTTTAGATAATGGAATCAATGGAATGGAGTTTTATTTTACTGATACCTGTTTATTTTGCTGGCAACTGTTTTGAGTTGCTGAATGTAATGGTCAGTTCAAACGAGTGGTACTGTGCTCCTTGAAAATTCCAATGTGGGAGTGTTGCACTGAAAAATCTTTGATAGAGTACAGTATGAATAAAGGAGCTACACTTACATTATAGTCAGTCTGGTTTTATAGCTGGAGATAAATATTCATTCATTGCCCATGAGAGCATTCTGTTCAGGTGAGCCCAACTCATCATGCAGTTCAAACCATCTTGTAACTCAAGCCGTGATTATAATCATACTTTTTTCATATGCAAGCCTTCTCAGCAAAGATGTAGCTTTCTCCTGAATTGTCACTACAGTTAATAAAATTCAGCAGGACAAACACAGATTCGTGTGTGAGCTTATTAGAAATGACCCTTTCAATGGCAATTTTTTCATTTAGCTTTTTTATATCTGTCAATGAGCCATCTGTTCATGAATTAATTTTTCATACTGCTCATGTGCCAATCAAATCAGATGCAGGTCTTAACTAAAAAGGAAATTTGGAGAAGTTAAGTGTGTGAGATCTGTTACCTTTGTCAAACAGACTTACAAGCATGGCAGAATTTATATTAAATCTTCTTGACTAGGTCTTTTTCCAATAGAAATATATTGCCTAGTATTGATTATGATCCGTTTTCTTTGCATTTTTACAATTGCTTTTAATAATTCTGGTTTTATATTTTTGCCCCAAAGCAATGGCAAGCTGCATCGCATATAATGGCCTTGTTTACCTTTTTGCAAATAGCAACAGAGTCTAATTTTTTTCTTACCTACTCTCCAGATCTTACTCACTATACCAAGAATGTCACGTATGTCTGTATATGGCATAACAGCAAAAGACCAGAGGATTGCATTGTGACTTCTTGGCATCCTGCTGACACTAAATTGTTATGCAGAAAAGGTATATGTCCAGTGGAAAAGCTGTTGTAATCAGGCAGTGAAATAAGTTTTACCAACACAGTCATCTTAAAGCCACCGATCATCAGTGTTTATTTTTTAAGCCCCTTTGTTTATTTGACCTCTTGTGTATGGTAGTATAAATAGGAAATAGTGGAATGTACATGCATTATTGTGCCAAGAAGTGCTTTCTCTGCGAGTTTGGCTATTCTGAGTAAATTCAGTTTTCTGAAATGCATGAAGATCAGATAGGAATGTTCAAATATTTAGAGAAAGTACTGTATAGTATGTTTATAATGAAACTTATTTTCTTCCTGTCCCATTTTTCTGCCATGACGGATGACTTCCCCCTTCCTCAGTATTCTAACTGTATGGTTTTACATGTACAATAAATTTTCCTGGAACAGTAACCATCTGCTGAAATGGAAATTGCAATAAATGTCCTGACAGTGTTTTGAGAAACACAAGCTCCCCTTAAGGAGGGAAACTACACCTGCAAAAATACCCCTCTTAACCAGAAAACACCCTCCATCAATCTTACATGTCAGCACTTTCCTCAGCTTGATGGGAATTCTCAGCCTTGACAATTCAAAGCACTTTGCATCCCAGCATTGGTTCTTCCTGGAATGGGTGTAGAACCAAAACTTTTTAGACTTTCCAGAAAGCAATAATGTTACAAAAACTGGTACCAGGTGAGCTATATATGAATTGTACCATAGTTGACTTTATTTTCATTTATAGATCTTTTGAGATGAAACACTACTGAGAAGAGTTTGGGTTGCTAATTTGATGTAGGCAGTGTTCTACATGCCTGAACATAGGCATATTGTGCTATTTGAGACTCTAAGGTATCCAGGACATCTAATGAAGCTACAAGATATGATACAGTACCTATAAGAGACCCAAGCCCTTCTGAAGCAGCAACTGAGGCTGGATGGGATGCTGTAACCTGTAGTGCTGCATTCTTAAAGTGTTAAGAGCTCTGTTTTTGCAATACTAAATCGAAATGGGTTGACCTAGGAAGAAACACATTATTCTCTAGGAAATAAGAGACAGTAGTCTGCAGTCTCAGACAAAAGAAAAATATGGCTTGTGGTTATGTCAAAGTACAGTTAAGTGACATGATGCTTGACAGAAAAACATTTTATTGGCAAATTTAGTGTCATTGAGACCCTTTCCCTCACCAGGAGGGATGAAATACTAGCAAGTAGCTAGCAGAAAGGAATATCAGCTGAAATTCAGTATTAGCGAAAAGCAAGGTGAGATCTGATTGTATTTTAAAATATACCACAGTCAACTATATTAAGCTCTATATCACATTAAAAGTACTATTATGTTCAGTGAGAGCTCGGTACTACTTATGCCACTATACAAATTTGCTCTCAGTCCTCTTATTTATATTGACCTGCTGGGCATCCTATTTATTTTTACCTCAAGTCCCTAATAACATGGGTGATTCATTTCCATTCTATCTTTTCTGAATTGTAGCCATCCACATTTCATTGCATAAACCCTTTAACTTGTTCACAGAGAAATAGAGGTGTTTCTTTTCTTATAGTATCAAAGATTATCAGTGAGAAAGGTGCCAAAATGCTTTTGAACTGGAAAAGCCTTGATTATGATATGTCTATGTTCTGTTTTTATTCATCTTTCACACACTGAAAAAGGAAATTAAGTTAATGGAAAGTATGTGATATGACAGCAGTTGTTGCTATAATAATATCGTGCATACAAAAAATGTTGCTGAGGAAATTATTCCATACTATTTTTGAAAGGACTGTCAGTGCAATGCCTTTTTTCCAAAGCAAAGGCCAATGATGCAGTATTGCTCTTTTGGAAAAAAAACCAAACCCCATCATCTTTTTACAGTTGTTATTTGAAACTTTTCCTTGGTTCTGAATTCATTTTGGTATGAATTCAACAGAAAGAGTAAACCCATCTCATCTCTGAAGATCTAACATTCTATTTAAGTTCTGACTTCACAGCCAAGTTTAAATGCTTAGTCCTTTTAGTAGTTGTTTATATGAATTTTTAACCTGTTATTTATGTAATATACAATTAAATCACAAGGGCAGTTGAACAACTGCTACGTATTAGTGGATTAAAAAATTACCCTGGTAAAGGAAGCCAGTCTACCACCTATTCCCACTTATATTATTTGAATATTTCACGTAGTTTAATGACTGATTTGAATCTCATCCTGATCCCCATCAGGGATGTAAATTTTATGTTATGTTCTGATCCTTTGAACTCAGAGGCAGTCACATATACTTGAATATCCTCACTTGAAATTCAGGGCAGTATAAAATCTGCCCCCGTATATGAGCTTGCAGGACCTGATACATACTGAAATCACACAAATGAAATGAAACTGATGTTGAAAGAGAACTGAAATCCTGAATCAATTGCAGTATATTGCTCTGTGCTGGTGGCTTTTCCTGATGAACTCCTGAAGTTCTGCTTTCTTCCACTGAAAAAGTTTTTGCTCTAACACCATTTATTTCTTTATACAAAAATATGAGACTGAGCTCCTTTGTATAGAACATTTTAAAAACTAAAGGTGAAAGCCATTTAATATGTTTTTATCTATCATCTTCTGCATCTTTTATTATCTCTCTCTCTCCACATGCACACACATACCCCCACACCCGCACCCCCCCCCGTATATAGATATATATACACATATATTTATACACACATAAAAAAATATATCTTTGTGTGGGCGTATTCCATATTTCTTCTTGTTTATTCAAACAACTTTTCTCATTGTAAGTGAACATTTGGTCATTTGCTTTTTGCTTAATTTTAATGTAGGAAGTCTCCAACATCCACTTACTGTAAAGAAGACCAGACGAAAGATGTCCTAGAATTACGTAAGTTACATCAAGCTTCAGTTTGGCTTTTGCCATCGTATTCTTCAGAGCAGCTGTAACCAAATATGTATGAGTTGCTTCTTTTGTAACCCTTAGTTGAGTCAGAGTAATTGCATTTGCTATTAACTTCTTGGGTAAGACTGTGTGAAGAAGTCATTAAGACATAATCAAACAAAGGCTGGCTCATGTATTTTTTATCTCTCCTTTCTGACTAAAACTATATTTTCTTTTTTATAAAGACGGATGACAAGAAAGTGTTAATTGTCATATTGGTGACCCCCTGGCACTGAGCCTGCTGGGGGAAGCAATTTTTTCATCCAACACATTATATGATTTTTTTTTTCTTTTAGTTGATGTTGAGGATGAAGAAACAACTGGAGAAGTTAGTAAGAACCCGGATCTTTCAACACTGTATACGCTTCAAGTAGTATCAAAGGCAATTGATATTTCTCTTGCAAAAGTAAGACTAACTATGATGGTAAATATAAATAGACGTGTGAGAATGTTTTTTCCAGTTAAGTTAGCCAAAGCTGCAGTAGGTTGCTATGTGTTGCATGTTTGTGTGTGATTTAACATGTGCTGTTTCATTCCTGAGTATTTTCCTTACTAGGTATTCAGGTGAAAAAGTAATGTAGGGATGCCTGGCCAAAATTCAGAAAAATATCAGAAGAGCATGCCAGAATGCATCAGCACACTTGAAGCACAGATAATAGCTTTAATTAATGAAGCTTGTATTATTTTATTAATGCCTCCAGTCAGTTATTCACGTGCTTATTCTCCAGTCCTTTAAATTGACAGTGGTTTAGAACAAGTTTATTATTCCCCTATCACTGTTTATCCCTTGCTTACCTTCCTCATTCTGAGCAAAAATGGAAGCATTAAATACTTTTAATATTTTCTTTTCCATTCAGACAGAGGGAAAGAAAAAACAGAGAAGAGATAATGAGGGTGTCTTCCAATTTAATTTCTAGATCAAAGAGGTCCAAGTAACTATACAAACACTGAGTAGTCAGTCTGTTCTTATTTACTCAGCTTTACTTTAGCATGAATGCAATTTCTTCAGTGTAGCTATTCCTGAATAGCAGTGGTCTGCAGTTGTTCAGGGCCAAGACTGAATTTGGCACATGCTGATATGCCATCCGACATACAGCAGTTAAACATTTGAGTAACATTTATCTCATACCAGCAATTCTGACAGGCAAAACTAGCTGCCTTTTCTCCATACTGTGTTCAGCAAGGTCCTTTTCTCCCTAATGTAACCATTAGTAGGCATTGCTTTTCTAGCTGTTAAATTTAAGTCAATATTCTGTAACGGTTTCATGGGAAACTGTGCCCCAGACAATCCGCATAAACAGTTTCCTATGCTGAGCAGCACACAGCATTGTGAGTTGAAGGAATATTGCAGGAAAAGGAAAAAATTGCTCCTTTTCATTTGAGTGTTGCTATTTACAGTACGTATAAAACAGAAAAGGGTGGTTGTAGTGAGTTAGTCATTACCCTTCCACACTCCTCCTTTCTTTTCTACAAATTACTGCAAGAAAACGTATCTATGTTTTGATTTGTTTTTAAAATGAGAACTTTTTTCTTTCCTTTTTTTTTATAGGAATTAAAAAATCTTTTGTTTGGCTCTAGTCTTTGTTGCTTCAGTGAAGAATGGAAAATACAGAGTTTTACTTTTAATAACATACCACAGTTAAAATACGGCATTGTGCAAAAAAAGGTACTGTAAGTGACTTCTTTAAAGTGATCTTTGCTTTTTACACTGAGTTTACAAAGGCTGTGTGTTTCAGCAGTAAAAAAAAAGTCTTCTAAAGACTCTTCTCTTTCTTTAACTTCTCTAGTTACCAGTGGATGATGTGACCTTCTCAGATCTTCTTAGGAGACTTGAGATGGATGGAATATTTCTGAGGGAAACTTAAAGTAGCTACAGAAACTGTGCACATATGCGTGTGTGATGGGGAGTTATTCGTAGGGAGGAAGACAAGCCACTTCAGCTGAAAGCTAGTGGTGGTAAAAGAATAAAAGAGCATAAATCAAGGGTGGAGTTTAAGAGATAAGGGAATTGGGGGGGCAGAGTTTAACAAGTTTAAGGTAGAGCTTTATCTGTCTCAAAATGGGAGGACATAGCAAAAATTGCCTGCAGTGCCTGGGAAATCACAAGGAGATTTTTGCCTCTTAAAGATATGGGGGTCACATGATGAGGCTCATTCCTAAAACAAAAGGGAACAAGTGCCCCTGCAGTGTCACTGAGGCTGGGACTCTGGGATGGCTGGTGGGACCACCTCTTTTGCAGCCATGTTTCTGTAATTCTGGACTGCAGCCACAAGATGCCAGCTCCTCCCTAAAACAAGGTTTTCATCAGTTCCTTGGCATCATCTACCAAGTGGCCCTTTCTAAAATCCCCAGGAGGTCCCTGTGGTGACCCGAGCTGGTAAAACCACCATGCTATGACTAGGGTCAGCCTGGAAAGCACGTACCCAATCCATAGAAATTTTTGGTGCTAACAAAGATCTCTCTGGCCTAGGGCATTCAGTGGGAGACTCACTCATCTGATGTCTATCTTTTCAACCTTGCCTGGGCACCTGACTCTTACAGACTCAGACTGCAGTGCTTCAGACTGTCCTTCTGCTCTGTATGCCGGATGCAGTTGGTCAGCCTGGTTTCTCAGCTGGCCAATGTGTAGACTCAGACCAGGGACCACACGCAGGGTGCAGGAGGTGTAGCTGCCTCCAGAATCAAACAGATCCTTTGTAAAAATGCATCCTGCTCAGCTACAGCTTAATGCTTTTGTCTCTGCCCTGTGACTCTGTACATATGCTTCTGGGACATCCATTCACGAGGTCTCTTCTCTTGAGAGCAAGGATCTGAGGACTTCAGTAAAGACTAGGGAAGGAGTAGACTCCTCTTTACAAAACACTCATCAAGCTTCTGCACTGATGCAGAAAATCTTTATCTGGCCTGAGAGAAGTAGACCATTATGTATTATACAGAAATGAGAGGAAGAGAGGCTTTGGGGCAAGGACAATGGCTAATAAACATGTCATTAAGATGTTTAATTAACTTACCTTGTCTAGTTAAATATTTCATTAGGCTGATGATCTCAGAGAAAAGCTGCTTATGTTTAAAGAAAACCTAGCAGAAAAAAGATATTAAATGTTACTTTAAACTCCAAAAGGAACCATGGCAGTAATGTTCACTGGTCCACAGTAAATGTTACTTTGGTGTTTCCAGACCCTGCTGCGAGAGAAAGGATATCTCATCACTTCTAGTGACTCACTGGCCATTAAATTTCCTACTGTAAATTCCACAACAGGAATGGTAAACCAGAGTGTTTTGCTTAGATGTGATTATTTCAGATAGGTAATATATTCCTCCTCACTTCCAAAATTCATTTCAGCTGAACAAATGTTTGATTCTCTCTTACATTAAGTTTCTGTGGTGCAATAAGAAGATATTTAGAATGGTTCCTGTAATTTTTTTGACTGGGAGGCTTTCCCTGGTGGACTGAAATAAACCTTGCTTTTTTCCTTTATATATTTCACATGATTCACTCATTAGTTGTGTAAGTAAGTATAGAGAGGTAGTGTGTGTGTAATATAAATGAGAAAATGGAAGGTATCAATATCTAAGCTATTTTCTGATTACAGGACCTTTATTTTCTAGGTTGCATACTGTGCATACTGCATGTACCTGGAAGTCCCATTCCCTTAGGCTTTATGCCATACTTAGGACAACCTGAGAATTAAACTGATCACTTTGGTCACATTGCTATTTGAAAATAGCAGTGCTGGCTGCAATTTTCATTCTGCTCCATGGTTTTGAGAGGAGTTTGACAGATCCTAAACTGATTCATCACAACCTGGTTGTGATCTACAGCGGAAATCAGGGGCGCAACTGTAGCATATGACAGCAGTGTGATCCTGGGTTAATCTCATGCTATGGAGAGTAACAACAGCATAGACTTTGGCATGGGTTAAAATCAGAACACAGACTCTCCAGAAAACCTGCTGGGTCGTCCATACTTTCTTACTCTCATGGTTTTTCTTACGTGACCTCGGTAGACAAAGCTGGCACTGATACATCAGCCTATATGGGATGCTGGTTTAGGGAGGACCTGTGTTAAAGTAATTGACTTCCTAATGTTAAGAGTGAGCCCATTTCTGAGAATGGCAGCATGTGCTGACAGACACGTGGGACAGCATCTGTGGGATTTAATATGCTGAATCCTCTGTTAAGTTGCAGTAATTCCCAGTACTACCAATTTGATGTGTGGTATTGCGGTATCTGTGATGTTAGTCTTGTGTCCTGTATAGCCTGCTCCATTCATGCTTAGATGTTCCAGACAAATGATGGCTTTTCTCTGTCTCCTCAGCAAACTACTTGAGTAAATAATATGATATGAGGCACCTGGGAGAGAATTGAGTGACAAGGGAAGGAGAGTTATGCTGGATGAAGTTTTCTAGACAAGAAGAGGGCATACCATTTGCTTCTCAGGACAACTTGTACAGCTGTCTGTCATATAGTTAACCCATAGGAACAGGTCTTGGTCGTGCAATAGGGTCAGGTGGGCTAGATGGCAGGGAATAAGCAAGGAGAAGGAAATACATTGCTACTCCATCCCACAGTCTTTCAGAACAGCTATTTATCTATTTTCCATAAAGTTTAAAGTTAATATGGTATTTATTGGTATTGTGATTTTTTTTCAACATGAATAATTTGAAAGGTTCAAACTTCATTCATTTTCTTTCTTCCCCAGTGAGATAGCTGCCTAGTGCAGAGGACTATACATAAAACTGAAATTTTTGTTTAGTGATGTAAGTGGGAACTTGAGGGGGGGCATAGTGCTCAGAGGAGGTAAAAGACCAAGGCTTATTTTCACCATTTGGAAAACAGTCAGATTTGATTTCTCTCTGGAAGTCAAGGTAGACTGTGACTCAATAGGGATCAGGAGATCTTTCATTTGTTTGCATAATCACAGAACAGATTTTAAAAAACCTTTCCTTTGACATTATAGATGTCTAGGCATTTTCAGGAAAAATAGATGGGAAACAATACCAGTTAGTAACACTGATTTTCACTGGCTTGCAAAAAAAATAGAGCGACAGAGAGTACTACAAAGTCATGGATGGAAAGAGAAAGATGAAAGAATGGCTTAAGCCTGAATGGAAGCGCATGGCTTGCAAAAGTTTTCACCAGCATCAAACAGTGCAAATTGTTTTGCTCATGGAGTGTCCTGTTATTCCCCTCAGGGTGGCCCATGTGGAGTACTGGCTGCAGTTCAAGCTTGTGTCCTACAACAGCTTATCTTTGCAGACAGTAACAGGAATAAAGACACTCGGTAAGTCAGCAGTTGACATCAGAAATATTTTCCATACAGAATTAAATTTTTTTTTTCTCTGCTGCAGCCACTGAGGAGCCTTTTGAGTTTGAACTTATTGAACTTCTCTTTGTCTCTGAGAGAGAAAGAAAGTAGCATATGATTTACTTGTATTTACTTCCCTTTCAACTGTAGGAATTTAGAGGTTGGTGTTTTATTTGTAAATTACTTGCTTGTCATTAACACAAGAACCTCTAAAAAAATCCAACAGCTTGAATTGAGGCCAATGAAAATTATTTAACTTTGAGATCCCATGGAGATATGATTTAAAAGAAAATGTAATCAAGGCTTGAAAGACCATGAAATTCATGCAGCTTTTGACACTACAAATCTCAGGGAGGGTGAAAAATTAAAGTTACAGCTATAATTTTTTTTTCTTGCTACTGTGTTTGATCTTTCACAGTTAAACTCCTTAATAGAATTTGAACTTAAATTCTGTGTGTGTATTTTCTACTTACTTTAAAGGAATATTGTTAAGTATGCTAGTGTCAAGGAAAATTACTTGCACTTCTATAATATTAACATACTTGTCACTTTGCTAAAGGAACAGAGCTTATTCAATGAAATGCTGGAAAATTATGTCTAAAAAAATTACTGTATTACCAGACTTCTTGTATTCACCTTTTGTTTTCAATAACAAATTAAGTCCATTACAAAAGAAAAATTTCACAAAGCTTTCCTGTGCTTTATAGATACAGTTTGTTGAATAGGTACAACAGTATTTTACTGGTTTATGCTGCCACCACCTTGTGTTATTTGTGGGTGATACACTGACCCCAATTTAGTCAGAAGAAAATCTTTCATGCTGAGAATTTTCTTGAACTTCATTACCTTACAATGTAAAAATGTTCATCATGTATAAAAATTTGGCCATAAATATACACTTTTCTGCTTGGAGCTGTTTAGGAAAGTGACAGGGTCTCTGTTGATTTTTCTTAGTTTTGTCTCACTGGCACTTAATGTAAATTCATTGTTTGGGCTGTTTTCATCAATAATGGAATGAAACAGGCACCTGTAGAACATCATTATTTGCCTTCAGCACCCAGGATGGGAGATGACAGTTAATCAAAGGATTACCAGGCCCTAGGGGGTCCACACTGGTGCCCAGGTCCAGTACTAGTGTGTAGGCAGTCCTGATACAAGACACCTAGTAAGCCAGTAGAAATGTTGAAAAACAGGCTTAGAGTCTAAATACAATACTGAAAGTTTTACCGGTACTACTACTATTGCTGTTGCTAGTTGTTATTGGCACTGATTGCCAGCAGACCCCAAGACAAGGGCCAAATAAACAAGATGCTATGAATTTATCACTTGAAAATTGCCTATTCCTTGAAGTCACTTAAAGGCAGTTAGGATGGACTGATAAAGAGATAGGGTCAGTGGGATAACACCTGTGCAGAGTGTAATGTCAAGTTAATTCTGCAATGTTATGCAGTTTAGTTTTTTTCTTCTTCTGTTCAGTTCTTTCAGTACATCACATCTGTCTGTAATTCCTATCAAGAGCCTGCTGTTCAGAGCACACTTTTTAAAAGTGCAAAAATTAGCTAGCAAAACTTTATTATTCTAATTTAGATTATAATGAAAGTAGACTTTTCAAGGCAGAATGAAGCTCTTGTCCACATAAAGAGAAAACTCAGAAACTTGCATGCAAGAAAATCAGTACATATTTAGATTTTATGACCAGGAATCTCCACAGAATTCACCGAAGAATTATTTCTGGTTGTGAAAGCCAAGAATTTGTTTCAGCTTTGAGGACAGCCTTTGATCATCTGCTCCTTGGTCCCTTTGAGTCTCAGGTCATCCTTAGTAAAAATAGAGCTGTTAACCTTTTCCTCTTTCAACGTGGTTCAGTGATTGTAAATATCATAAAATTATGTGGCACCCAAATAAGTAGATTAAGGCCAGATTGTTTAAACTATAAGTAAGTGTCCCCACTCATGCCAGCTACAAATTATCCTGTTTACTTGGCAACATTTGCCTGTCCTATTTTTCCCCTCCTATTATCCACATGGTTTTAAAATTGTTTTTACATATTTTGTATATGAAAAATGATGCTGAAGTATGCAGAAATTCTCTGTAGGATTTCAGGTTAGCAGGTGAGCTCTTTGTCTTTATGCACAGAAATGCTAAAAGCCTCCAGGCTCCTGAAAATGAATAGCAAGATGGACTGTTTTATTCATGAGATAAACATATTTTTCTTATGATGTGTTTGCCATAGGCAGAAACTCTTAGGCAGAAAGAGAGGGAAGTCTCAGAGCTTGAAATGAGAGGATTAATATTCCTTTCTAATTCTAACCTGAATTTTCAAATTACTAACCACTTCACAGTAAGTGTTTGACTTCAGGCTTCTTCGACATTCAAGAAATAATTATCATGTCTCCTTCTTGCTCTGCTACCTCTCTCAGACACGTAAATTAGTTGCTATGCTTCCCATAAATTTCTGAGTGTCTCTATTAGAACACAGGCAGAGATAAGAGAAAGTTGTGATTATATTTTTTTTACTTGAAAACTCTCACCAATTATTTCCCATATCTCACATCCTTCAGAGGGAGAAACATTCTCCAAATGAACATTATATTCAAGGTAGACATTGAACTTGAAAGTCTGTTTAATTTTTTGATGTTTGCTGTTTCTTGTTTAGTCTTTTGAATTATTAGATCTTTTACTGAAATGCTGGGAACAGGTTCTGACATCATCTCCCATGCTGGTAACACTCTTAAGACTGATAATATCTGAATTTCAAAGACTGCCATTCTTGAAGCCACTAGAGAAAATTCCAATGCTGTGCTTCCCAGGGGCATGGATCTGTTGTCCACTTCTTCAGGCTCATGGATGTTGGGTTTTATTTTTAAATCTGCCAGTTTTCCATTGTGTGACTTTTGGCCTCCTGGTCCTTTATTTCTCCATTCACATCTTGGAAATTAGAATAACAGGAGGTATTAGAAGACTTCACAAAACACAGCTTGTAGGAAATGTGTTGACAGCGTTGCTTACATACAGATCAATAGACTACTGTAAGCATCTTGTAGTTTTGCACATCATTGTGTTATTTCCAAGCCAAGCATCTAAGTGAAGATATTTCCGAAACAGTGGGGCTTCACAGACCAATACTAGGTCAGTCACCATAATGTTTTAGGTCACCACTTTGGGGCATACCTTATTAAAAAAATGCAAGCATACTGTTTATTGCAGATAGTACTTTAGATGAAGTTTAGTAGTAAGTAAGAGCATTATGTTGTTGACAAGAGTTAAGAAATAAGAACTTAAGAAAGAAATTAAATATGAAGGCCTTTATAAACTAAAAACCATATTTAATATATAAAACAATCCTGTTATAGAATATTAAAACAATTTTATTACAGATTTAAAGATGAATTAGCTTCTCTTGTCCATTATTTGGCAATACAGTATTGTTCCCTAAAGTACATTTACCTGTTTTTTTGTCCAACCAATTATAAATATGTAATCTGAAAGAGCATCCACTATTTTTTTTAGAAGATTAGTTTCCAGGGTATGATTATAGATCTGTGTATAATCAGTTCCTGTTGTTGACCATAACTTATTTAGTCTTCTCTTGATTTTGGTCCATTGGTCTTAATAATAGTTTTGTTTTAATCATTCCTTATAAATCAGACACCATTTTTAGTATTGATCTCCTAGAAATAGAGATTGTGCATTTTATCTCTTAGGTTCACCTGTATTACAAGGGTATTGTTGTAGAATATATAGACATAAGCTAGCAAGCTTACAATTGCTTAGCTTAAGTACCTGTAACAGCAGTCTAACCATCATTATGAGCAACATAAGTTCATCCAGATCACCCAAATGCAACACACTGGTGTTAACACTTGACCTAGGTGAATTAACTTCCCTCAAATTTCTATTTTGCTTCTGACTTCAGACGAGTTTGCTACTCGCCCAGTTTGTTTTACTAGCAATCTAAAGAGGTAGTTGTTCTAGATACAGCTCTATTCACTGGATCTGATTACCTTCAGCAAGATCTAAGGTACCTTCTTGAATGCCTAAAATGAGATTTAAGGTGGTTCACCTCAAAGAATGGTTCCAGAAAGTCCATATTCCAGTGGTAACTTCAGTTGCATCTCCCTCCTTAGAGCTCTTTATGTGCTGAACAGCAGCATCACATCCTCCTATCACCTGTTCAGTCCAGTGCTGAGAAGTCTTCATACTGCATGCACAGTAAGTGCTCTCATGGCATTTCATTCAGATGCTTAATCCTCAGAGAAAAGTCAGATTCAACTGTACCTTTACACCTGGTACATCTTCTCAGTAAAAATACTAGCTTCCTGTTCAGCTCACAGGATTTTTTTGAGTTGGCCATCCAAGTTGTCTCTTTTCTTGACTACAGAAGGAACTGAGATACCTAAATGATTATTTTCTAAGGGAACTTGCCGCAGCCTCATTATTAGGCATTGCAACACCTAAATAGTCTCAGAAAATTGCTTTTGTTCTTTTAGCTGCAAACCTGCTATGAATCTATGTATACTGTAATTGGGGCAGTTTGCCCTCTAATGAGTAAGCTTCCCAGTACACATTTTGGTACTTGTCTGTTTCTTCCATTTCCTGGACTGCAGTTGTCTTCAGCCCTCAGAAGTACACAGGACCAAATGCCTCACCATGGCTATTGCAGACATATTGTGGCGTGCAGGAGGCAATGAAAAAGCAATTGTGGCACTGTAAGTAGGAGAAGTGGTTTTAGTTATTGTACAATGCTCTTATACTTGTGTCTGTTATGTATGTACATAGTTTACAAAATGGAAGTTTTGTAGCATGTATGTATGCAGTCTAAAATGGCTTAGGGAGAAATGCAAAATGTCATTTCTGCTGTCCCAGTAGCTTGGACAAAATAGTCAAATTCTTTGAAATTGCTGTGAAAGATCCTGTGGATTTCATTGAGGCTAGGATTCCTCCAAAACCATTATCAAGAGTTATTTTTCCAGACGCAGCATTTTACTCCAACAATTTTGTATTGCAGGATATTCTATTATGGCTGGGATTAATTTCCTTTTGCTGTAGCTTCCTACTAGTTACTTAGTTTATGCTATGCAATTAAGCTGCTTGTACACAAGACATCTAACTTTTAGATTTGCTTTGGCTGTACTGGATCCAACATGATATTTTACGTGAGCCAGGTTTTGTGAGAATAGGTCATTTCTTTTATTAGATCAACTAAGATAGCTGAAAAATAACAGAGAAGCTTTTGGGCACAGAAGTCCTTCTTCAAACCTGAAATAGAAGCAGAAAATTCAAAGACATTTCAAATGATATTTTGCATATTTTACATCTATAAAATGCTTCCTATGTGATGATATTGTACATATGTTCTTCTTGTTTTAATGTCATTGCTTTAATATTCTTTTCCAATAAAAACTGTCATTAACATCTTAAACCTATATTTATCCTCTTTCTGTATAGAGAAACTTGTAATTGATATTAAATATACTGAGAGAACACAGCATAGCTAAAGTATATGTTTCAGTGATAAAAGTTTGTTTAATATGTAATATGAACTTATTATGCAAGAGGTCCCTTTTTTAAAAAGTGGTTAAAAATAATAATACAAAATCTTTGGCTCATCATTCAGTTAATATAACATCTTGATTTCTCTTTAATGCCATTTTGTTCCTTCTAACATGAGCTTTGGTTTTGTCTGAATATCCTCTTCAGGCCATCAGGAAGACAGCAGTTCACTCCCATAGGAAAATACAAGGCAGATGGAATCTTAGAAACTGTAAGGCTCTGTGTAACTCACAGTGACACTCTCCATATATCCTCTTTCTAGCTTTTCTTATTTTAGTACAATGAATCTGATTTCCATTGCTCTCTTAGTGTTTTAAAATCTTTTATGTCAAATTAGTTAGTTGTGATCCAAAAACCAATAGGAAGTAACAAAATCCTGTAGTCTGGCTGGCTGGCTCTGAGTCGTCCCAGTGTCTGTGGGCAATTGGGCTCTCTGAAGTCCTTTTTGTTCCATCTACTTTTCAAGCTTATAAACTGTGCCTACTTTTATTGATATGTAGTAAAACTGAACATGGATCCTTTCAAGTTGACCAGCATGGCTGTGAGCATCAAAAGGCAGTATTTTCTTCTTGTCTTACACAGAATTCTTTGCCTTTTTTTTTCCTCCAGAAGATCTAAATGGCAAAATACTTTCCAGTTATGCCTTTATTTCCATCTGAAGCTCTCAGATGGCTTTGCAAACAGTGATGCCATAAGCCAGGCTTTAGTGGTTTAAGGAAATATTACTGGCCTCCTAAATGGAGGAATGGATGTGCCAACAACTTTTCAGAACCAGACAGTTTTGGAACAACTGAAAGTGAAAACCTGTATAAATAGGGTGAATGCAGCAGAAAACCTTGGCTATAATATGCTTTTCCAAGAGACAAGATAATTAACACATTAACATAATTCTCAGCTGCTGGCTATTTCGGAGTGCAACTAGCACCATTATGCTGCCTCTAAGTACTGCTTATCAAAGGTCATGTGGATATAGCCACAGTGAAAATGTGATGGAAAGGAATATAATCCAGACTGCTTCATCTTTCCTCACACAGTATCTGCAAGACCATCATTTCTGTCAAAATCTGAAGATGGAAAAATAGACAAAGAATGTTGAAATAAGGGCCTGGATCTGTGAACTCTCCTGAACTTCATGTTAAATAGGAGTATTCATGGGAGTATTCTCTGATTATGATAAGAAGTGCTCTGATATGTGCCTGCTATAGATGGCTCACCACATAGGTACAAACTCCTAAGCTACTTGCCCATTCTATGTCTTCTAAAGCTGCAGTATTCCTATGTTTGTTCTAGGAATCGTTTTTCATTGCAAAAACAATGCTTAAAGTTGAATCAAACTGTTCAACAAATTTAAAAACAACAAGAAGCGGTATTTAAAAATTCAGAATATACGAAGTGCTGAGATACAGTATTATACCAGGTAGCAACAATAAGTGGTAGATTTCTTTAGATCTTTATTCCATTTTGTTTATTCAAATTTTTCAAGTTAGATTTAAAGTTTTGGCTACTTCAGCTTTCAGATTATAAAAATGAGTTGTTATTGTTTCAGTTACTTTTTTTTCTTTTTACATTTCTTCCCAGCTAATACTACATAGTGCCACAAGATACGAAGATCTGATTGTATTTCTTCAGCAAAATATTCATCAGGTACTGTGTATAGAGAAGATACTAAACCTGTTATAGTTCAGCTGCCAGTCTTTCTGTGTTTATCAGTCCCATATGATGTCTTCCGAACATCGTTTCAAACACTATATGGACATGTCTTGCATTTTAACAAACAGAGTAACAGATTCAGTTTTAGTATAAATGAGAGCAATTCTTTCAGCTTTTCAGTTCAATTTGTGTATCTTTAGGATTGGACAAAAAATGTACACAACAAACAAAATAAAAATAGTCCTTTTCTTTTTCAGTTTGAAATTGGTCCCTGTGGGTGCATCCTTCTGACTGTGTCTGTCATCTTATCAAGATCTATCAATCTGTGAGTATCTTTGTATCCCTGTTTCATAAACTGCAAAGCAAACAAGCTGTGCAAAATGAGGAAACAACCATGATGTACTTAACTCTCTGGCCTTTTTAATCTGTCTTGATGTTTACTCTGATAAATATAGGGAAGTTATGCAGATTTACTCACCTAATCTTGTCTTTTTTTGTTGTATACACATACACTTGTGTGTGTATATATATATATATGCTGTTAAAGTGGCAGTGATCAGTCCACTGTATCTGATATAAATGACTCCATCTAAACATTAGGCTTCATGTCAAAGGTAGTTGCCTATGCTCCCTCTCTTGACAACTGAAAGCAAGACTCATTTAGAGGGTTATTTGTTTCACATACTTTAGGTATCTGTCTTAGGTAGGGATGAATAACTTGCTTGTGATGCCCCAATCTCTCTCGTCAATGATAATGATAAAGAAAGGCTAGTATAAAATGGATTAGGCAGCTAATTTTTAGATGGTTATAAGTAAGGTATGGCAAATCTAGTCTCCGTTTATTAGTGTAATAAATATGCTGAGCTCTAACTAAGCAGTAGTCATTATAGCCTCTTTTAAAAACTCATTGAGGCTTGCCCAAGCACAGTTGCAGTTATTTGTGCTTTTATACAGATTAAATGTATTTCTGTGGTACTGTGAGTATCAGAGAGGGTCAGAATATAAAAGCTTTCTTCATTTTGTCAAATTCCACTTTTTAAAAAATGTCTTAGAGTTATCTGCAAGTGAAAAAACTGTTCCCTGACAACTTGGAATAACAACTGACATTAAGAGAGCAGCTTGTGCTTGAAAGCAGCATGGGTTTGATTTATGTAAGCTTTTATTTCTAACATCTCTGTATTGTCTTGAAAATAAATAGCAACTTAGTCCAAATTTGTGATACGCATTCAGTTGCTTACCTACTGAGATTCCTACAAGTGTTTACAGATTGGTTTTTTGGTTTTGTTGTCATTTCTTCATTTCTTTTGCTTACAGTAACACTAGAGGCTATTGGCTTAACTCCACTTCTGCACTCTAACACAAATGATGTGATAATTTTATAACATATGTCATTTATTCTTATTTTTCTGAGCTAGTTACAGCAGAGAGGTCCAGATTAGTAAAGGTATTTCATAGAATCATAGAATGGTTTGGTTTGGAAGAGACCTTGAAGATCATCTAGTTCCAACCCCCCTGCCATGGGCAAGGACACCTTCCACTAGACCAGGTTGCTCAAAGCCCCATCCAACCTGGCCTTGAACACTGCCAGGGATGGAGCAGCCACAACTTCTCTGGGCAACCTGGTCCAGTGCCTCACCACCTGCACAGTAAAGAATTTTCCTAATAGCTAAACTAAATATACCCTCTTTCTGTTTAAAACTGACACCCCTTGTCCTGTCACTACATGCCCTTGTAAAAAGTCCCTCTGGCTTTCTTGTAGGCCCCCTTTAGGTACTGGAAGGCTGCTCTAAGGTCTCCCCAGAGCCTTCTCCAGGCCGAACAACCCCAACTCTCTCAGCCTGTCTACATAGGAGAGGTGCTCCAGCCCTCTGATCATCCTCTGGACTCAATCCAACAGGTCCATGTCCTTCTTATGCTGGGGGCCCCAAGGCTGAATGCAGTACTCCAGGTGGGGTCTCATGAGAGTGGAGTAGAGGGGGAGAATCACCTCCCTCGACCTGCTGGTCACGCTTCTTTTGATGCAGCCCAGGATACGGTTGGCTTTCTGGGCTGCAAACACACATTGCTGGCTCATGCTGAACTTCTTGTCAGCCAACATCCCCAAGTCCTTCTCTGCAGGGCTGCTCTCAATGCACTCATTGCCCAGCCTGTATTTGTGCTTGGGATTGCCCAGACCCATGTGCAGGACCTTGCACTTGGCCTTGTTGAACTTCATGAGGTTCACACGGGCCCACCTCTCAAGCCTGTCCAGGTCCCTCTGGATGGCATCCCTTCCCTCCAGCATGTTAACTGCACAACGCAGCTTGGCGTCGTCAGCAACCTTGCTGAGGTTGCACTGAATCCCACTGTCCATGTCACTGACAAAGATGTTAAACAGCGCCGGTCCCAGTACTGACCCCTGAGGAATGCCCCTCATCACTGGTCTCCACTTGGATATCGAGCCATTGACCACAACTCTTTGAGTGCAACCACGCAGCCAATTCCTTATCCACCAAGTGGTCCATCCGTCAAATCCATGTCTCTCCAATTTAGAGACAAGGATATCGTGTGGGACAGTGTCAAAGGCTTTGCACAAGTCCAGGTAGGTGACATCCATTGCTCTTCTCTTATCCACCAACACTGTAACCCCATCATAAAAGGCCACTAAATTTGTCAGGCACAATTTGCCCTTAGTGAAGCCATGTTGGCTGTCACCAATCACCTCCTTATTTTCCATGGGCCTTAGCATAGTTTCCAGGAGGATCCGCTCCATGATCTTGCTGGGCACAGAGGTGAGACTGACTGGCCTGTCGTTCCCCGGTTCTTCCTTTTTTTCCTTTTTAAAAATGGGGGTTATGTTTCCCCTTTTCCAGTCAGTGCGAACTTCCCTGGACTGCCACAACTTCTCAAATATGATGGTAGTGGCTTAGCCACTTCATCCACCAGTTCCCTCAGGACCCGTGGATGCATCTTATCAGGTCCCATGCACTTGTGCACCTTCATGTTCCTTAGATGGTCTCAAACCTGATTTTCTCCTACAGTGGGCAGTTCTTCATTCTCCCAGTCCCTGGCTTTGCCTTCTGCGTCTGGGGTGGTGTGGCTGGAGCACTTGCTGGTGAAGACTGAGGAAAAAAAGTCATTGACTACCTCAGCCTTCTCCATGTCCCGCGTAACCAGGTCTGCTGTTTCCTTCCGGAGAGGGCCCACATTCTCCCCAGTCTTCCTTTTATCACCGACGTACCTATTGAAGCTTTTCTTGTTGCCCTTGATGTCCCTGGTCAGATTTAATTCTCTCAGGGCTTTAGCTTTCCTAACCTGATCCCTGGCTGCTCGGACAATTTCTCTGTGTTCCTCCCAGGCTACCCGTCCTTGCTTCCACCCTCTGCAGGCTGTCTTTTTGTGTTTGAGCAAGTGACAATATATTTGGCATTTGGTAGGATCACCAAAAGCAGCAATGGTCCTAATTGCTATTGATTGCATTGCTTCACTTGTTATAAAATGGTAAACATTCTTTAATAATATAACCAAAGAGCTTATTTTTCCCATCACCTCTAAATTCTTAACAGATGGATTATGACAAGGCCAATCAATCATCTGTGTTTGTATTTGGGGGAGCTAAGTGTTTGAAGTGAACATGAAAATTCCTTATGGTGCCTATTTGCATTTTTAGGTATCTAAATATTATTACAGTTCTGGTCCACAATGTCAGAATTGTTTATAAAATGTAGCTTTATTGTGAGGAAAATTCATGACTTTCTCACAGATCATAATTTTAAAGTACCATTACTCTTCTAACTTGGTACTGTGTAATACATTGCATTGGTACCTATCTTTTTGTTTATAAGAAACAGGAATTTTTCTGTGTCACTAGATACAGTGGAATGTGTTTTCAGACCTTTGCATAAATTTTTTTTTAAGTGCAAACTAAGTTTCGTTTATGTAATTTTCAGTAACAGATTTGAATGACTATGTCATAGTGCTTCTCTTAGGATATTACAATTATCAAGACAAATAACTCACTGCTCATATCATCAAGAAATATGTACCATTTAGTGAGTGTTACAAGCATTGTAAGTAATTATTTACATAACTGACATAGTTCTGGGTGAATAGTTGAAGACAAATAAGAGTTGTTTTAGGTAATGGAATTTTCATACAGTAATAAATCTCCCTAGGATTATTTTTGTCCCAGTTTTTTAACACAAAATCAGTGGGGGGGTTTGTTAAAAAAAAAAAAAACAAACCCCCATGGAAGTTTCAGTTGTCCTGATTTTTGTGTGCATATTCTATTGAAAAAGCTAGATAGATTTTTTAATTTTAGTTGAGAAGTTGACATATTTTACGTTCTCAAATCATGTTGAAATGCTTCTGTTTGGGTCAGTTCTTCACCATGTGCCCACAATGCTGACCCTCTGGGGACCCTTGTTAAATATCTCTTCTATAAATAATTGGCATTTCTCGTAAGCAAGTTGAAGACTAAGGATGGAATAATCTTGAACCATGGTTATCATAAAACGACATTGTCTAAGATGCAGAGGTATGTCCAGTGAAACCAAACCAAAGCATTTACATTTGGTTCAACAAAAAAAAGACTGGCATTTTGGTTAATGAATATTGAAATGTTTCTTTCAATCAAAAATATTATTTCAGATGTTTTCTGTTCCATGAAAAGTTCCAGTGTTTACTGAAGCTTTCACTTCAGGATGTAATTAGAAGAAAATAATAATACCTTATTTTATATGGTGGGGAAGCATTAATTATAAGTTAAAAGGAAGAGCACTGAATGTGGAGTAAATGGTGAGGTTGATTAACTGAAGGATAAGTACCACTGTACCAAGACCTGTGCAGTTCAACCCATCCAGCACTGATCTAGAAGGGGTGCAGGATAATGAGACCACAAAGCTTACAGACTTCCTCAGAGCAGTCACACCTGTGGACAAATGCTTCCCATGTCTGTAAGATGGAAGATGGCATGCAGTTGTGACCATGCCACATAACTTAGGAATGATAGCTGCAGTAGTTGGTGCGGTTCAGAATGATCAAGACCTGTTAGCACCTTCTTAAATCTGTGACTAAGTTCTAGCAGTTCAGAAGGATCTCATAGTGCCAACACAGGAGTATTTTCATCTAGGGTTAGCCTTCTAAAAATTACGCCAAGTCTCAGTCCTCCCAGCTCCCTCTGTAATCAGTGAAAAGAGAGAAGCTTCTCTAAGAGAGAGTCATCCCATCCGAAAATAAGTGCCAAGAAAGGTGAGGAGAATTGCTGTGGGCAGCATCTATCTTTTTTCTTTGATTTTGAAGGAGAACTACTAGCTAAGACTCCTATTTCTTAGATTTTTGCTATTTTGAGGGTAATGATCTATTTTACTTTATTTACTTTCTATGGAAATATTTGCATCTAGGCTTCTTTTACGCTCAGCAAAGAGAAAAAGATCATGATTCATTTGACTTATTTTGAATGTCTAGCTTAGAATGAGATAAATCATCTCCTGAAATGCTTACTTACCTCCCCTATATAAAAAGAAAATCTCAATTACCTAACCATATAGAGGCTTTACACTGTAAACATCAAGCGGTGAAATGAATTCTGTCTTATAGTAACTGCTCAATAAAATGGGAGATGAAATTCAGTGCAAAGCATTATACATGATGAAAAAAGATTCTCAACTATACTTACCTAGTGATGGGCTTTAAATAGGCTATTATAAAAAAGGAGAGAAATGCTGGCACCACTACTAGTAATTTAATTATCTGAACATATCAGTTCAAAAAAGAAATAATGTGTTGGTACTTAAGTTGATAAGAAGTGAGAACAGAATAAAAACATGGTAATGTCTTTGCATAGATACATGATCTTCTCATGTCTCTGTCTTGCATGTAGTCTTGTCTCCCCCGGTCAGAAAAGACATACAGTGGAAGACAAAAACCAAAGTTTCCCTTTAGTGTGGACTAGCTTCTGTGTGAGGACAGATGAAATCTTTCCTCTTTAGCATTGAAGAAGAATAACTTGGATGTGATAAATATTTAGACTTCCATGATAAGGTTGAATAAAGAGTGATTATACATTATTTCTCAGAGTCCAAAAACTTAGGGGATGTCATGGAAATGCTCAGGCTTCGATTTTAAAACAAACCACAGTACTTTTTTTCCACAGCATAAGTAACTGTCAGTACTGGGAGATGAGGAGGCCAAAAATATGAAGAGGTTCAAATAAATTTAGACAAATTACTGGAACGTGCATGCTTTGGTATCTTTAAACTCACCTGTCTAGATGTAATCTCCATGTACCCTGTTTTTGTGTTCTGCCTTGATGTTTGCTATTGCTGCTGCTGACTGGATGCTGGGATAGGCTGACTTTTGGTCTGGCTCCATAATTTTTACATTGTTACTGATTTTTCATGTAAAGGGAAATTCCAGATTTCAGCTAGGTCTATCAGGGAGTTGTTCTAAATCACTGACAATCTAAGTATTTTTATTTAATGGGGACGCATGCCAGGAAATGCAGGGGTTTGCACCGCTTTGTAGATTTTGGTAATGAGTTTATCATACTCCATGCACTAATGATCATCACTGGTAGGACTGATAACAAATGGCCAAAAAGGAGTGAGAATTCCTGAGGAAGTTGCTGAGAACGTGTTGTTGTTTCTGGTACAGGAAGGAATGCTAGTCACTAACAATTGTAACCTCTTTTTTTTTTTTACAACCAGTGAAAAATTAAAAAATAGTGGGCGTATTGTACTAGCTCAAGGGACCAATCTTCCTGAATGTGCAAAATGTGTACTGAAATCTTCATGTTGTTAAGAGCTACAAGATATTTTCCATGTACCTGGGAGAGACTGAGCTTAAAGGTGGGCTGCAAGCCCCCATGTGGGCCTCACCGTTGCATCCAAGAATGGCACATTGCATGCAGGAAAGATGAATACTGAGGAGTGGTTTACACTGACCCAGTAATGGCAGCTTCAGTAAACTCCACAGTCTTACTGAAGTTACAGCATGTACTGGAACTGCAGCACAAGCTTTCTCTGCTAGATGCTGTCTCATCACCTCTAACACTTGGCACCTTCCTCACTGAGCTTACTCATGCAAAGCCATTGCTATATTGGGATGTGGCTGATTCTGATCCATTCATTGAAAAGCCTTCTTTAAATTTCAACTTCTTACCAACCAGTTGTACTGTCTGTTTTCATTGCTGTATTTTTCTTAATCAGTGCAATAACTTTATTGCATAAAACCATCATTACTAGAACCTATTAGCGCAAAGAACATATTGAATGAGAAAATTCCTTGGGTCAAATTCCTTTGTGGAAAAGCAGTGTACTGCTGATTTCAAGCTGCCTGGAGAAAATAAATAGAGCCTCATCTGACACAGAGACTCATTGTGTTACTCACAAATTTGCTGACCAATAGAATAAAACCACCAGTGTTTGCAATCTTTTTTATCAATTTAGGGATACGTTATCACTTACTGATAGCAGATCACAAATGTAATTCTACAGTCAGCATTGGTCATTTGGGTATCTTTTCAAATTTTTCTCTGAAGTGTTTGTGTGAGAATAAAGAAAACAATGTCTTTATCTGTGAAAAAAAAGGAGAGTGATTTTGCAAGTCAAGAGGAGGCTGTGTACTTCATTAAGGTTGGCCACTTATAAACCTAGGAAAATATGCATCAACACCTTTTTCCTTATTGTGATCCCACAACTCTAATAACTATCCTTCTGTAGTGTTTACTGCTCCAGAAATGTGTACAGTCCTGTTTCAAAATTATTTGTGCTGTTTCCATTTCTGAATTTGGGAGTTTTCATTGGGTGTTTTGTTTTTTTTTTTTTCAAAAGCCAATGTCTTTTTATTAAATGGAATAAAATATGTTTTGATTCCTTATCAGTCTAGGACTTCCCACATCAAATAAGTCTGCCCCTAGTTATTAGTAAATTATCTAGTTCTCTGAAATCTTCTATCAATTAACAATTTTTTACTAAGTGAATCATGGGATTAAAACCATGTTGTTCTGTGCCCTTGAGTACTTATTCTTCATTCCTGTGGTACCATTTTACTGAACCAGGGAAGTTAAATTTCCTTCATCTTTCATTCTAATCCATCCTTGAAATAAACACACACAAGCATTAAATCATGTTAGTAGCTGTCCGGTATACCTATTCCATCTCAAAAAATATCCTTCCCATAATAAATGAACCTGAGCTGCACTTGACATGTTGCAGGGGAGAGAAATTTTTACTTGTTTGAACTTCAAGTGAGAGGAAAGCCTGATCAGACAGGCTAAAGGAGCAGAGGCTACAATCCCTCTCTGGCTATTGAGAGCATGTAGCTTCAGCATTTACAGAACTATTATACCTTCCTGAACCAATAACTTGCTCATCTAAGGAATCTGATTTTTAAGTGTTCAGAAGATGTTGGATGCACTATGCATTGTTATCATTATTATGCCCTGTACTATGCTCAAGTATATCCATTTGTCAACTTGGTTTTACTTCTGTAATTATTTGTTGGGTTGCAAGCCATATTCCAAGAATCTTCCTGCTTTGGTCCATTGGCAAACTATTTTTATCAATTTTTAAAAAAATATAACATTTCTGTCTTTACTCATCTCCATAGGACAGCATTTCGCTATGAGACATACTGTTATATATGTACATTATATATTTATAGTACAGTAATACCTATGGGCTGTAATAAAGATCAGAAGCTCTCCTTGCCAAAGAGTCAGAAAGAGCAAAGCCACATCCAGAGTAACCTCAGCATGCCACTTACTACTCCCCAATCGCTCTGACCTTATATGCACTAACTTATAGGGCAAACAGATGTGTTCATCCTTGTTTCACACAGGAGAAAGTTATCTCAGATTTGCTGTAGGGTAAGAGCATGTGTATATGCAATTACTACAGGTCATGCTCTACCTGGCCTCAGGATCAGTTGTTTACCCATAGCCACACAATTCCTGCTTTATAGAATTTTCATAGAACAGGAGGGACATGTCACAAATAGGAAGCAGAAGCCTGTGGGAATTGATTTATCAAGGAGCTTCCAGATACATATGATTTGTTGGGCATGTGCTATAAGCATGTGAGCACATTGCTTTACTGTGGCCAGAACAAGGTGCCACAAATCAGGGAAGAAACTGTACATTGACTACTGAACTTTGGCATCTCTAGTCATGATGTTACCTGCCTTTCAGACATGATTTGCTGGTCCATTTTCATCTGGATTATTTCATATTGCTGCAAGGACAGAATAACCACTCTTAATTAACCATACACTTCATTATGATAAAGAATCTTAAATAATCTCAAATAACCATATTAAAATTATAAAATGTTAGTGCAATTAAAAAATATTGAAAGCCAAGCTCTGGGAAGAGTACCTTTACTCAATAAAACAAGTTTTTATTGAGATGTGTAACAGAAGATAATTGTCATTGTAGTAATCTGTATCAAGCCATTTTTTTCTGTATCCTTTTCTATATCCTTTCTGAATCCTTTTCTGTATCAATTATTGTGAAATAATCCTGATTCTGACATGTTACTTGACTTTTAAACTCTTTCAGTCACGTAGGCCATTGAAAAAGAAAGTGATGCTCTGTTGCATGAATTGTGGGTGGAACAATGGGTCCTCCACCCTCAATCCACTTTCCTTAACTGACACCTTTTCCTGTCTCAGAACCGATCTCTAATTTAGAGTTCCCCTAAAATGCACCTACTCTCCTCATGCTATTTGGCTGTTGAAGAAAGGCTTTCTGTAAAATGACCATTTGGCTTGTCCAATGGTAAAAGCAATTACAACTTCACATAAAAGATCCAAACACATGGGGCATACTCAGTTCTTGATGGAAATATGAGCTAGTTTTCTGGGAAAACTTTTTCAAAGGTAGTTCCCCCCCCCTTCTTGAGAACGCCTGGGAGACCAACAGCAAGGGGAAATTACGTGTGTGAGCAGTTTTCACTCAGTGTTTACAGTTATGTAATATAAATACATGTCATCATGTATTTTACGGCTTAGTCTTTTGGTGTTTGAAAAAGATAGGGAAGCAGCTATTTTTAAGGGGAAACAGCTGTCAATTACGTTACAGTGCTAAAAAACAAGCAGCTTGACCTAACTGAAAAATCCATATTTGAGAGTCTCAGACCTCTCCAAGATCCATTTGTGATTTCACAACATGGAGGAAGCATGAGATTAGATTTACCGAGAACAGTGGGAGGAGAGCAAATAGGAGAGTTTGTGTGGGATCCAGTCCTTGGTAGGGAGGAATTGAGTCCTTGTTTGTTTGGGTAAGTGAACTTCTATGCCTCCTGCTTGATAGGTTGCATGCAATACGTAATCTTCGGGATCTTCCTTGTCTTTGAGGCTCTGTTGTGTAAATTAGACAGAGGCCCTTTTAGCTGGAGTGTTCACTGGGCAAGAATTGCTTGCTACATTAATAAATATATTAATAAATGTAGAACCTTGATGAAGTACAGATTTCAGCTTCAGCTCCTAAGAGTCAATAAAGAAGGGAGTTTGCTTGAAAGAAGCTAATGTTTTCCCTTAAAAGAAAGACAAGAAGACAGGGATAATAAGTGAGACAGCCATAGCAATATTTGAAGGAGGATGTGAGACCAAGATTTGAAGCTATGAGATTTATATTTTTTCAAAAGTGGATATGCAGTGGAATATATTGAAGTATGAAATGTCACCTTATAACACATGAGAAAGAGGGGACCCAGGGACAAAGGAATAAAGCTAGAGATGATAGTAGAATGGGATTTTGAAGACAAGATACAGGAAAAGAGAGTAGGGTCTGACACAACACAAATATGTAGGCATTTGTCAAATAAGATCTGAAGATAAGGAACCTATATAGCGTGCTAGATAAGGAATGAGATCCAGGTGGAAAAATGACCACAAAGGCAAAGAAGAGGAAGAGTTGAATTAGGTTTGAAGAAATTTGCTGCACTGAAGAACAAGGAACAGATGTTAGTGGTAAAGGAAACCGAAAAAATGAAACTAAACTCAGCAAAAAAGGGAAGAATCAAGAAGACAAAGAGGTTGTTATATTGACTCTGTTTGACATCTTGCTAGGTAAGGGATTGGTATATTGGGAAACAATGCAAAAAATAATGGGAAAAAACCTGGGATTTGCACAAATAATGGAGAGAAACATGTAACACTTGTTTCCCTGTTAAGAAAATTCAGGAAGCCTGTCACCAGCATGGGTCCACAGAACAGAGAAGTGGACTATGTACTGGGTATATATATATACACTATATATATACACACTATATATATATATATACTGGGTATCCACACTTTTGGTGTGGATATACAACAGAAAGATTTCTTATGGCAACAGGGGAAAAAATCCAGATTGTTCCCCCAACACATCCAGTTCCTTCTAGAACAGATCAGGATAAATCATAAAGCTGAGGAACATTCCTGAAGAGAAGGAAGCTTATTAGCTCATTCTCTGGAGAATTTTCTGATCTCTAAAGAGTGCAAAGGAATGAAAAAAAGTGTAGTGAGCAACAAATAGCTCTAGCACTAGTGGTCTGAGTCTTGGTGTTGGAAATAATGTGATTCAGACAAGGTCAGACCTAGACCTTGAGTCACGGAAATTAAACAACAAGCAATTTCCGTATCTTATCAATAAAAAGATATCAGGAAAAGATGTGAAGTTTCTGCGTAGAGTGGATGTGGGTGATATTAGGAATAATGTAAAGAATGCTCCAGATCTAAATTAATATTCTGCCTTACATTTCAGTAAGGAGAACACCATGGTGCAAAGTCAGGATAGATAACTGGAATCCATGCATAGAAATTGAATTAATTTTGTGGGAGGTAGAACTGAACCTGAAAAAGTGATGGCCACACAACATGAAGGAAAAATTGAACCAAGTATCTTTTTGCCTATATCTCATTCCTAAACTTATGCAACACTTTCTGATCTCTCTCTTGCTTTTTCAGACTTTATGAATGGACTTGATCCTAAAATCTTACATGCTTTGTCATACTATACCTCTTGCCCCATTAAAACATACAGTAACATTGCATCTCTGGTGCAGTAAGTCTGGAGAATTGGATGCTCTCCATCTCCAAATACTGAAATAACTAATATCTAAAATCATAGATACAATGACAGTGATGCTTTATACCTTTTTACAATAGAGGTCACCATAACTGTGTAATAGCAAACAATGCTTACATTTAAGAAAGATAGAAAAGCAGACCAAGCAACTTAGCCTTTATCTCAGCAGGTTGAAATTCTGTAGGCAAAATTCTGAAAAGAGAGTCAGTAACTACAGAGATAATGGAAAATGGCAGGGAATGCAGTCTGATTTTATAGAAGATAAGTTATACAAAACTGAACTAATATTCTACTTTGATAAAAGAGCTGCTTTTTTGAAGTGGGAAATGAAATAGACGAATTCTATCTGAACTTCAGTAGAGCATGCAATTATAGTACCAAATGGAGAATTGTTAGTTAAACTGGAAAAAAAAAAATAGAATAAATTTAGTTAATGGAGAGGTAATAAGAGGGTTTTGTATTTGATATCATGCCAAATGAGAAGTCATTTGCTAATGTGAAAATAAGGGATCTTAAGAATTGTAAAGGTGATAAAGGAAAGGGACTCAGAAAAGGATTACCAGCGTGGGGAAGGTTACTGATAGAGTTCCGCAATGATCAGTCTGGGATTAAACTTAGTTTTTATTCCCTACAGTAATGTTGGAAAAAGGGAGTGGTGTGCTAATGAAATGTACTGATGACTTGAAAGTTGAAAGGCACTGTCAATACAGAGAACAAATTGTGTTGTGCACAAAGAGTTGGCTCAGCTTCATGATGAGGATAATAAAAAAAGAATTTATTTTAACTACAGAAACTACAAGGTCATGCAAACAGAGACTACTCACTACTGTACTGTGGGGGTTCATAAGTTGTGAACGGCAGGATGAGGGGTTGAGAAGAGTAGTGGAGTACATGGTGACTTTGAGCCAGCATTATAAAACAGCACTGTATCTGCTCTTAGGGTGTATCAGCATAAATAGTTTTAGGAGGTGAAGAAATATTAATAGATTGTGCAAGGCACTGATGTATCCTCATTGAAATCCCATGTCAGATTGGGTTCACCCATTAAAAATGGGAGAAGTGTAGGGAAAGGGAAGATCAGGGGAATGAGAAATCTGCCTTATAAAAGAAGAACAAACATTTTAATCTTTTCTAGCCTAAAAAACAGATTTTGAGAGGGGATGTAACTATTTTCTAAAAAATGGGAGGGCAGCAGTTGTAAGTAAACAAGAAGGACTGAGAAGAATTGTTGAATTTAAAGAACAATAATAGTACAAAATAAAAGTGTATCAGTAAACTTAGCCTGTGACTCAATAAACCTAGTCAAAGTGCGACTAGATTTCAGGTTCCTAAGCTACCACTGAGAAAAGTATGGAAAGCCAAGAAAGCAGCTAAGTGTTTTCTGTGAAAGAGAGTAACTGGGATGGCTGGATTTTACCTGCCAGATGCAGAGAACATCATCTTCCTTTTTTCCCCCTCTCTGCAATGCTGCTCTATCCCAGTATGTGATATGGCTGTAGTCCACACTGTGGCTAATATAAACACAGAGTATTGTTCTGAGAAGTATCTGAGATATGTGGATTTAATTGCCCCTCAGTTCCATAAG
Source organism: Harpia harpyja (assembly GCF_026419915.1). NCBI lineage: Eukaryota > Metazoa > Chordata > Aves > Accipitriformes > Accipitridae > Harpia > Harpia harpyja. Next base: position 104,639,109 of record NC_068940.1, read on the forward strand.
ACTGTCCATATAGCATCAAAGGAAAGGTCCTATTAGCCTGTCTTTGATAGTGGAAAGCCGTGGCTGCTGAGGGAAACTGCATAAGAAATGGGGTGAATATAGAGCAATTATTCTGCTGGTATATTCTTTATGTTTCCGATAGTCAGTAATTCAGAGACTTCCTAAACTGGAAGTTGTATCCGGACCACTGAGTTTATTAGCCCTTGATGAACCTATCCTCCCTGAATTTTTCTAAAACCTTTTTGAACCCTTTAATTCTTTTGGCCTTTGCAACATCCTGTGGCAATGAGTTCCCCAATGTAGTTAGGTGCTTTCTGAAAGAGTTTTTCCTTTTGTTTGCTTGAACTGGTTGCCCAATAAGTCTACAGAGTGTTGCCTAGTCCATGTTATGAAACGTAGTGAGTAAATGTTCCTTAATAATCTCCTTACTATTGAGGAGTTTTTGAACTTCTGTTGCAGTCCATTGGTTGTGTCCTTTTGTAGTGAAAAGGTCCTAGGATCTATGAAGTCTCTTCTTACAGGAAAGCTGCTCCATATCTTGACAGTGGTTTCTTCTGACCATCTGAATTTCCTTTGATTCTACTATATCTAAATGCTTAAATTCTGTTACTGTTGAGCTAAAATTTATAACAAAGTGACTGTTTGAAACCGAGTGTTCATGCATTGTTTTTAATTCGCTTGTCCAATTGAGGAGTCTTTTTTAAAGGCTGGCTACAGGGTGTTGTCATTTCTATAGCAACCTTATTTCTCATCGTGTGATCTAAGAAAAATATAGTCAGCCTGTCTGCAGTGCTGACATATTTGTGAGTATGATTTATCTGCCCAGTCCCTGCTATAGAGCAGTTAGATGGCCATGCCTGAGCCATGGCAGGCTCCCTTTACTTTATGGTCATCAGATGGAGAAGATGCATTTTCCAGTAGAGTTTCTTCCTCTACTCTGCAAATGATCTAAGCAAGGACACATAAGCTACCTTCAGGACCTACCAGTTTCTTTCCATGTACAAAAATGTAAAGAAGCCCAGACTGATTAGCTGATGTTTATGTGTCCATCTTTAGATAGAAAAAATTAGTGATATGAAGCCCATCCCTAAGTGTTTGATTAGCTTTGTCATCTTCCCAATCTTGTTTTTTCCCTTTCCTTCAGGAAATCAATGCATTTCAGAAATGAACTCTTTTGATTTTAGGGGCATAAAGTATATTTATTAAAAAGACTCCAAAGATGTGAAAGAACAATTGTGATTCTACTACAAAATAGAGCAGTAACAAAAACACTCTCATATTTTTGCCAAATTTCAGCCAGTGTACTGTCATACTGTGTACTATTCAGCTGTTTGCTAAACATAAGATCAACATGGTTAAGCAGATCTGGGTTTAGTATCTTTGCTTAATGTGTGGCGCTCAGGAAGACATATTGCATTCAGTAAGAAGAAAGATAATTTATTTTTAAAAATGAAATAGGAGGTTGAATGTGCCAATAGATTAATCACTTTTCACATCAGATCTATCTCTCTGAAATATAAATACTTCCTACAGTATGTTAGCACCCTGTAGCAGCAGAGCTGATAAATTAAATGTGCATGATTACCTCAGTACATGTACATTTTAAGAACTTTGTGAAATTAGCAGGTACATTAAAAAAGTGATAAATAAAGAATCAAGCCACTTCCTTGCTTTCACTGGTTTGAATCCCCAACAGCAATCTTTTTTTTTTTTTTTCTTTTCAGAGGGGCTCTTCCCTTCTTTTTTGAACATTCATTTGAAAGCTTTGCAGTGTGCCAGTATAAAAAAAAAAATATTATGGAACATTTACACAATAAGCCAGTCACCCATCCTGTCATTTTCCACATCCCCATTGTAATTATTTGAAATCCTTATGCTTGAAGACGAGTTTTTCTCCCTCCCAACCCAAATTCTATTTTCGGAGTAGACTTGTAATTGTGTGTTTGTTAATATAGCTGTCTGTTGCCATGAACAAAGTGAGGTCACCAATTTTCTATTACAGCTTTGCCACAGAGTTAAGGACTGTAAAACAGCTAGCACTTACTTGAATGCACTATTTTTTGTTTTATATTGTTTTATTTTGTTCTGCTATCAATCCAAACAATATCTAGGGTAAATAACTGACATGAACTTTTGTATTTAATATTCAATGCTCAGATGTTCTCCATTTAAGGCTTGGCAAGAATTTTCCTGGAAGTAAATTGAGAATTAATGTGTATGAAGCATTTTTAAAATATCTTGATTATCTAACTCAGTGTTATTTGCTAAGAAAAAGTTAATCTGTTTACAGAGTATGTTATATTGTAGCATCCAGTGCTTAAAATATTTATATTTTGGATTTGTATTTATGCACTTTTAAAACTTTAGTAGAGTTCATACAGATCACTGTAAATTATTTTATCAATGCATCAGTACTAAGGTTTATACCGCCATTATGGTTTCTTCTAAATCTGGTATTTTTGTTCATCTGTCTTAAACTCTTAGAATATTTTTTTATAATTTGTATATCCCAGAATGGATGAATGAATTGAAAACATGAGGCAGATTCCTAATAAGAACTGTCATGGCTACCTTGAAGTCAGCAAGTTTTGTCAGTACGGCTGTGACAATTCAGAGCAGTCAAAGGTTTGGCTCAGAACATCTACAAATCTTCAGTACTTTACATCCTTAATAAACACATTATTTATAACTTGAAACTAACAGTTTCAACAAGGCTGGTTAACACAGAATCACCAACAGGAGAATGGAGAGAAAATGAGATTTATAATATGTAATGATATTTTTTGAAAGGCTATTTCAGGCATTCCTGCCCTAAAACCAGCAGCTTTAACAAACATGAAAAAATATGTATAATTCACACCAGATGCATTTTGCTGATTTCTGTCATGATGAGATTTCTCCAGTTGCTGTAAAGTAGATATTTGCTCTGAAGCCACTTTACACATCTTTTGGTTTTGCCACATAATGATGTTCATTTTATGCAATAATAATGTGAGAAAAAAATGTTTGGTTGCTTGCTGAATGAAAAGACAGTTAAGCCCCAGTATATAGGTACCTCACCCTGATCACCCTATTATGGGGGGGGGGGCAAAAAGATTTACATAGAAATATTTTTAAAAAGAACAGTACAAAATTCATTAACTATGTGGAGATGAGTTTTGACATGTTATTTAGGTTCTGTGAGCATATAAAAATACATCCATATTTTGTCAAGATATCAGAAAAGCAGGCCTAAGCAATTCCAGCACTGCTGAAAGGAGAATTCAGCAATTCAGGGGTCCCAGGACAAAACCAGAAACACAGCAAAAGTTGAAACTATGCCTTTACGCACATTAGGAAGTATGTTAATCTGACTCTATTTGCTGCTGTCTCTCGTCTCAGGAGGCTGCTTCTGCCTTAGAAGAAGCCACAGCTTCCCTCATTCCATAGGGTATTCACACTCTCTCCTCCCTGGTTTCAGTACAGATGTAAGCCACATTACTTTACACACAGTACAACTGAAAATAAAAATCAAGCTGGGAGATCTTACAGAGTGATCTGAAATTTAGCAGATCTCATTGTCAACTTTCTGATTATCTGTCAACTCAGGAAATGATTCCTGCTGAAGGTTGCACTTAAGTGTATTTGAACACATGCTTAATTTTAAATATTTGTCCAGGAGATTTTAAAAATCAGTATCTTGCTCTCTGCGTAGTTTTTTTCACAGACTTTACAGTATTACCAGGTGAGGCAAACACCCCCATTCTGCACCAGCAGTCAACATACTCCTAGCTCACTTTCCAGTTAAGTATTTAAGTACTACAATGACACTGGAAAATACTGATAATATTGCATGAGGAAAAAATATTTACCATTAACACTGTTCTCTTTGTCTTAGTTCTCTTAGTGTCTTTTTACTGACCTGTGATTCTGTCAAAGCAGCATGCAGAGCCCTGAGTTGTAAATTAAGAAGAAGGAATTCAGTAGGGCCAAGCCTTTAACTCATTGTCTGATGGTGACCGGGATTCTTAAAAGTCTCCTGGCTTAAAATTAATGGGGGTTTCTGTTTTAAAGTGATTTAAAAATTATAAATGGAAAATTCCATGAAAGGACAAAGTAGTATTAGTAGTAATGATTTATTCATTACATCTGTTTTGACATCTGATAGCCAAGACACCAGAATGAACAAATGCTTCAGATTTGCTTGTCATCAATGAATATCTTCACAGCCTGGCAGGAAACAAAACACATTGTTACCATTATCTGATACTTTTACAATGTATGAAGTGTACTTGCACTTAAAAGCTGACACCTTTTATTATAACACAATAAATACACCTGCACAGAAGCTGGTAAGTCTTTGGCAGGTATGAATAATAATCTTAAAACCATTTAGAATAGGTATAAATCTCATAGCTATATGCCTGATGTTTGTTTCCTCATTAGCAGAGATGATTTGAAAGGCAGATGTTCTTCTTCTTGAAAATCTGAGATACACCTCTAAACTCCCATATTGTTTGTACCTACAGATGAAATTAGAACTTCCTCCTATTGTCTTTGTCGTATGTCCCATCGTCCCTAACTGACGCATATTGTATAGTCTACTCATTTCAAACAAGGCTATGGCGTTTTCAAGATGAAACTGTTTCTAAAACTAAAAAATGGCCAAAATCCAAAGATTATTATCACCTCATCCATTCCTTGCAATGTTGCATGAGAGAGTTTTCCATATCACAGGCACATTTTCCGTGGTCTTTTCTTTGATTTTACACTAGCAAGAGATGTTATTATGGCACTTTGTTATGATTGAGACTAACTTGTAAATTATCTTTAAAATAAATTTTTAAAAAAGGGAATTGTGATTCAATGGCTATGACTTGATTTGAATGATTTTAAGTATCATTAGGGCTGGAAATCTTAGAAATTATATATTACATTCTGATTTTGGCATTCAAAAAAATCCCATGAGAAAATAATTATTTACAGTTTGGGTTGAAGACAGGGAACGTCCGAGCTTTTTACTTAAGAAATTAATTTTTTAACAGAGCACGTATAGCAACGTTGAAGGGAAATTTCTAGCTAGCTCTACTCCAACCACATCTATTCAACTCTTACTTTATCACAAACAAAATCTTTTGGGGTTTTTTAAATAATTGTGCTAATTGCCAGAAAACGAGTAATTGGGTGCATAGAAGATTTTACAAGTCAAATGAGAGTGAGAAGGCCAGGTGTATGTAGAATAACTAAGTTTTAATTGATGATCATTCAGGCATTCTCTTTACCTTTGTAACAATATCAAAATAAGTTAGTAGACAAAACAATTGAGATCGACATATTTTATACTGATGGGAAATAGCTTTTTTATGAACCATAGACTTAATCTGTGGAATTTATTGCCATAGCTGTCCCAGAATATAGTACACTGTTTTTTCTCAAAATTAGATTAGACATTTATTTATGTATAAAATAATGTTTGCAATTACATTTTATCTGCAGGATAAAAATGATCACAGTTACAATCTTATTTATTAGGTCATCAACCAATCACTAGTTCAGTAATTTCAGGAGTATGGGAGAGGGAATTTGGTTTGGGGAGATATTACGCCATAATTATCCATAGTGCAATTTCATGGACTTTTCTCTTTGATATCATAAAATAGAAGAAGGGTCATCTTCAGTTTGTGGGTGTATTCCAAGTACTGATGATAGGCATAACAAATACATGCATTTGTGAGAACATCTTATCTGAGTACTGGAATAGGTTGCCCAGGTAGGTTGTAGAGTCTACCTCATTAGAGATATTAAAAAACTTATCTAGACATGGTCCTGGGCAACTGGCTCTAGGTGGCCCTGCTTGAGTGGTGGGGTTGGACAAGGTGACCTCCAGAAGTCCCTTCCGACCTGAGCCAGTCTGTGATTCTCTAATTCTGTAAGACAAGTGGTCCACTAGTTCTAATTTCTAAAGTTCTAACTAGTGGTGACAATGGCTTCTTTTCTCCTATACAACTATTTTCTTTAGTCTAGCTCTAACAAACTTTTGCTTTCCACAGGTTTAGTTGATATGTACACTTTTTTTTTTTGCCATGCAAAAATGACCTTGAAAGAATTTAAAAATGTAGAGCTATATTTATGGTTGGGAAACAGTTTGGGTTTTTTTCGCCAAGATTTAGACATTAAGTCTAGTGAAAAAAAGCAATTGTATTTAAATATCATCCACTCCTTTTCAGGGTGCGCAATGATTTTGATGTACTTACAAACCGATTGATTGGCAGCCATGGCTATTGTACTCAGGTAAGTTAAGTGTGCAGTCTTGGGGATGTGATATGCCTCTGCATGCAGAGCTGTGAACTGAGTTCTGTGAAGAGATGGCATTTCTTATTTTAAGTTCCTTATGGTTTTCCTTTTTCCCCATAATGTCAAGCACCTTCATCCTTTATTCTTTTTTCCTTGTGTTTTGGCATATTGTTGTCTTTGCTTTCAGAGCCTCTGCTTTTTGGCCTATTTTTCTGCTCTGTGTGTGTCTGTACCTATGTGTGCATGTGCTCATACTCCTCTCATCTGCCTCTTTTGAACTCCTTAGTTGATTTTGGTGCTGAGATACTGCTGAGATAGATTGCAAGCTGAGTTTTCTCCATGCCATTTCAGAAAGGTGACTGAGGTTGCATGTGCAATTGTACAGCTCCTCTGTAAACAATCACTGCCCAGCTAACTGAGCTGACGCTGACTTAAGCTAACTGGTGCTTCAAACTGGAGACACTGATTTATTAAATACATGTCTAAAAGACATGTGGTGCTTGAAAATAAGCAGTCTGAATTGCTGTCTGACACTTAAGACCACAACTGTATGTAGTCTAAATTCCAGCTCATTTCCTGTACCAAATGTCTCCCACTGGCTGGCTCTAGGCCTGCAGAGGCATCCACTCAGTTGGAAACGCTTTGCCTTGGACATGTAGGTGGAGTGTAGATCCCAGAATCCTGGGACATGGATTCCCCCAAAGCTGGGATGTAGGCAGTTGTGTGGTCTGAATATGGTCCACAGCCATTAAATGTACTGCCATTTTGGCTGCAAAAGGCAAGCTTCATGTTATTCTCTGGTACTGTTGCTAGAAGACTTTTATGCTGTGGTTACATGGTGATTCCTCAGGAAGGTGGTGGAACATCACTGGTGGATTAGAACTCCTAAAAACATCAGTAAGAACTTATAAACTTTGGAGAGTCCTTCAGGAGAAACATGGGGCTATAAATGTGTGCAGTATTTTTAAAATCATACGTCAAGTCCAAACTGGCAATACCACTGTTATTCATGTCTTCGGGCATGGTAATTTGGAATATTTTTTCTGGAAGCTTTCTTCTTGTTATTTCCCCTCATGTTTCTTGACATGTGTTATTTATTAATAGTTAGCTGGTTCATTGCTGTAGCACAGTCTGCTGCTAGATATTGTTATGTGCTGTTACATTCTAGCTGGCCCTTGTGAGATCTTATGCTAAACAAAATGTCTAGTGTCTCTGTTCCTTGTACTTTACACACACTCACATGCGCACATGCACACACACACACAACCTCTCACTTGTATTTAGCCCCTGACACACCCGTACTTCTAGTTCAATTGGAGACAAAATAATCAACAATCTGCTATACAAAGTATGAGTATATTAGTGATATGGACCAGATGTGAAGCCATATGGGTGAATGTCTTACTGAATGAGACTTAAGTTCATCCAGAACTAATCAGTGAGGAAAAAAAAAATCTTTTAACAGACCTCGTCCAACATCTGAAATAAATCACTAAGCACATGCAGAAATACCAGATAGTACTGTAGAGGCTTTTAATTTATATCATTCATGCTGTAGCTTTCATTGTAGAGAAGAAGGGACACCAAAATGTTTTAATTCAAAAAAACCTCAACACTAATATGAGAAGGTTGAGAGTTGGATGTCAGAGTAAATGGGTTATCAGCAGTTTGGAAGGGTGAACATTGAAAACTCCATTAGTATTTCCTCATTTTACTTTGGGAGTAGACTTTCCTCAAAATATCTGGAAAAATTTTTATAAGCAATCCTAATCCTAACCCTAACCCTAAACTTAAAGCAACCACATAAATTAGGGGTCTGGTACATGTGTCACTTTATCAGTCCTGAATCAATCTTGTACTGATGTCTGGTAGAGACAAGATGTTTAACTACTGTTTGGTTTTTTTTTTTTAAACATGTCACAAACAGGAATTGGTGAACTTGCTTTTGACTGGCAAAGCTGTGTCCAATGTTTTCAACAATGTGATAGAGCTGGACTCTGGAAATGGCAATATCACAATACTGAAAGGTATCACAAGCCGCAGTGATATTGGTTTGCTGTCTCTCTTCGAGCACTATGATGTTTGTCAGGTATGCTTTCCATTCTTCTGATTTTAATTAAAAAGGAAACAATTACATTTAAAATTGGCTTGGAGTGAGTATAGCAGCTAAGAAATTATGGGCTTGACTCAGTTGCTCACTCAGAGGCATCTAGCACTCTTTCAGATGCCGCAAGGCAAAGCATGGTCTCTCTTCTGGATGCAGGTTCTGTGTCACAACTGCCACCCCTTGGTGAATGACTTGGGTAGTCCACAGCATCTCAAATCTTACATGCCTGTGTCGTTTCTAACTGATCTTCTGAAATGGGAGTCAACTTACGGACTAACACACTTCTATTTAAGTGGCTGCTGTATAGATCTGTATACGTGAACTAGGACCTGCTCAGTGAACTCTGTGGAGTTGAAAGCTGATCAGCTGACTAAACATAATTGGGTACTCTAGGCTGAGCTGAACAAGTTCCTCTGACTGTATTCACTAGCTCTCCACTGATTACAGTGTAGTTGAGACGCCCAGCTCACATGTGGACACCTATATCTTAGTCATGTATATATAAGCAACAGAATCTGGAGCTGAAACTCACCCTAAGTATTCAGTTTTCCATGAGTTCCCATGTGATGGGAAGCCAGATCGATTGAATCCTCTACTCCATGCTGTATGGTGGTCATATTGTATTAGCAGTAAAAAAACCCATAAACAATTAAAATAGCTGTCAATATAATGGGAATGTTCCCTTTAACATGTCTTTGAAATTAGTATTTTAATTGTAGTCATCATGAAAATTTAAAGATAGATTAAAAATTTCAAAGATGAGACAGCCATTAATTTACCCTTGGAAAAACTTTTATAAGGATTTCACTGGTTCTCCATCAACAGACGTTGTTGTCAAGATGGACATCTTTAGGAAAGACATGTTCTATCTTAAACAGAGAATGTTGTGTTTGATGCAAAGATATTATCTGAAATTCTCATGCTTGTGTTAGAGGCTAGATTAGATAATTGTAACAGTCCCATCTGAATTTTCCTCTATAAAAATTTTAATTCATTAGCAAAGAATTTGTTTGTACTTATCTAATATAAATGTGTGACTGAAAACAAAGCTTAGTTCTAACTGTTTCCCATATGGCTAAAGTCAGTTATGTTTTCCTACTACTGACAAATTATAATTTTTACTATTTTTGATTAACACAATCCTTTACATTATTCACAAGATTATAATAAGGCTTAAATTCAGTGCAGACAGCATATCAGTGTATCCAAATCAGATTAGTTCAGAACAAACTGGACTAAAAATAAATTAGCTTCTGTGTCTAATTCAAGCTCCTTGTCCTTTTCTATAAACAATGTAACATTTAAAACCTCAAAAAATTGTTATGCATCACTGTAGCATTTTTTCCATTCTCTAGTGAGGAAAATTACTTCTAAGCAGCAAAATGGTAAGTGAGGTCAGTGCAGGTAAGAGCTATTTCTTTCCCATCTGCCCTCTAAAAATAAAATAAAAAGTTACCCAGAGAATCAGACACTGTCTTCCACTTATTCTGCAAATTACATGGTGGAGGGAGTCCGTTTCTTCTACTACTGTGCTCTTGCATGGGAGCTGGACTCATGAGCAGTGATCTGTTTTCCAAGTGAGTCTTAATCAGTTACAGAAACTCCAGTAGATGTAGTTTCCTTTTTTTTCTGTCTACACTAGTTAGGCATCTGATGCAAATTGTCTTGCTTTTTATTAAGAACATCTGCGACTGCTCTGCATTTCAGTTCATATGTCTCAGTGCATGCTGCAATGCCTGCCTTCGGACTAGGACAAAAGTCAGATTCTGGTGGACTTTGGCCTCAAGTCTGGGGAGTCTTCACTGTGGCTTCTGCATGAGGGGCCAGATTCTGCTTTCTGTTACAAAGAGATACGTTTAGAACAATTTAGAAAAAAGAAATGTCACTGATAGTTTGCAGTAGTGGAACTGAGAATAGCATTTGCCTGTCATTCAAAGTGACTCTTTTCTTCCTCTCAGTGTTTCAGTAAGTGGATTCAACATCCAATTACATTGTGGCTATGAGGATGGTAACTGAAACCAGTAATGGAAAAGGACTGTCATTTTTGGTTGGGTTTTTTTTTGTTTCCAGGAGTAAGAAAATCCTGAGCATGATATATGATGAATCATAGACATTAGAGTTGGAAAACTCCCTTTAGGTCATATCCAGTCAATCTCTCAGGGGATAAATCAGGATATTTTTATGTCCTGTTATATAGTAGACGTTCTTTTAAAAATCTGTATCCATGAAGTTCCTGCCTTTTTGTTCAGATGACCATTTATTAGTTGATCGTAGTGCATATAACTGTGATCTTACCTTTTTCCTCACACGTCTCTGCTTTAAAATATGAGGAAGTGCAAATACAGATTTGCAGGTACCTGCGAATGTGAATATTTTAATATCTACTACACAGCTTGTGCTTGGATATTCTAATATTAAATCTGACTGTTCATTTACTTGGTTTCCTCTGATTATCATTCTTACTTCTAATCCAGCCTGGCCCCTAAACAATTCATCCTCATCCGCTAGACATTTGCAAGCTGATGTAACAGTTCCTCCCTTTTTCATCAGTGCATCCTGTCCAAAGCTTATTTTTATTGACCTACTCTAGACTTCTTCCAAATTACCAATGCATTTAGGAAAAGATATGCAAGATTCCAGGCTAGATGCAGTAAATCCACACAGAGAAAGAATTCTATACCATTTTATCTCCTTTGTCTAATATGTGGAGTATTTGTATATAATCCACAATTTCCTTGGCATGGCTTCTAAGTTGAAAATATCATGAGGGCATGAGAACTGAATTAATCCTTCTGTCAAACTTCAACAGTAGCAAATCAAAACAAAATGATCAGTCCTTTTTTCTCCAGTGATTGCCTGAAGAATCCCTCTGTTACTGATCCATTAATCTCTTTCACTGGATCATGCCGAATGTGTTATCTTTACTGATTAGAAAAATGTGTGTTTCATGTAATTTGTCTGGAATTGTTAATGCCTAATCATCACTCTTAGTCCTAATATATCACCATACTCAGTAAATTTTTTGTAATGTAATTACTTGCTGAAAATTGTTTCACAATGACAGATGGATTCATTCAATCTATTTCATATGCAAACATTTAGTTTCATAGTGAGATTCTGTATTTTAATGCAAAAAGGCTAAAAGTCCAATTCTGTCACTTTTTGGTAGGCAAGTTACACATCTTTGGATTTCTTTTCTTTGTGCTAAGCCCATGTTTAAGCTATATTAATTCCATCTAATCTTACACATTTAACTAAGAAACCTAAATTCAGATTTTAGGTTTCCTGGGATTTAGTTAGAGCTCTTAAAGCAATAGAAACATTTCCAAAATCTGGTCAGTCCATATAAAATTGATGCAGGTTTTCCTCTGTTTGCTGGGCTGCAGCATGCAGCAGTTTAGCAGTAGTCTCAGGGAAGCTGAGTCGTTTCTGCAGCTGGGACAAGACCTCAGAGAAAGGGGTGAGGCACAGAAGTGGGTAGGGCCAATTATAGAAGTCATGAGTGAGAAAGTTCCTGCATTTGGGTCAGAGTCTTTGGCCTAAATGCCACATTAAAATTGCAGGTGAAAAAAATTTGAATGATGAAATGCTCTTTTCAAAACTTATTGTGACATTAAAAGTAGAAACAGATGGAAACAGATTCTCTTCATATTTATACCAGATCATTTAAGAGACTAAAAGCAACAAAAGGGAAAAATAATCTGCATTCTCATCTGAAAAATTTAAAAGATAATACTACTATCATTATTAATGGTAATAATAACAATAACAATATTAATATCTAGCATTTATATATCATTTCCTATGAATAGATCTGTGCTTTGCAAAAGAGGCAAGTATCATTACCATTTTACGGGGAGGGAACAGATGAACAAAAGTCAAAGTGCTTATCCCAATAAGTCATCCAGTAAGCTGGTGGCTGAACTGGGAAGAGAGTACAGGTCTTCTGAATCTCTCATTCTAAAGTTAGTATGATACCGGCTGATGAATTTGGCCATCCTTCTGAAATGCTTTTTGAAACCACTTTAGGTATGTGCTGTTGTACATGAAATAATGAAGGTATTCAAGGTTACTTGTCTCTTTTGAACCTTTCCTCTGATTCTTCTTTGTCTTCACTGATTCTCTGCTGCTTTTAACCTGTCATGCTATAGTAGTTAAACCTCCTATCATCTGACCTCCCAAACTCACCCTACTCTGATTCTTGACAATGTCCAAGTCTCTGCCTGAGCTGTCAGCATTTCAAGAGACTGATGCTTTTTAGTTTTTGCATTTCTGAAAATGAACAGAGAATGTGGCATTGACAAAAAAGTTATGCTCATTTTTCCTATTTCTTTTCAAAAAGAGAGAGAAATGTAAATAAACAGAATTTATTCATTAAAATTCCACAGATGGGAATTATTATCTTTGGTCCTTTTGATGAAACCAGCACACTCTGTGCTATAACAAGACCTACTTGAATTATTAAATTCAGCACACATGCTCTGTCTTCTGGCACCTCACCTGTTTATTTGCCCTGTGGAACGTCCTTCTTATAACCTTCTTCGCTGGGAAATATGTCTGCTAAACAGGCGCCTTTCTCAGACCGATGGACTGGATTCAAGCCAGGTCATTGGTGGGGTTGCGGAGGGGGAGGTTTAGAAAGACGTTTTTAACCATCTTGTTTAAGAAACCAACAACAAAAATATGCATGTGCAAAATGGAAACTGATGGTTGGTTTTAATTTTCCACTTATTTTTCAGTAATGGGTATGCGGTAGATATTGTGCCGCCTAGATGCATTCAGCAAGGGACCCTGCTATTTATGTAAGACATTTGTGAGCACCACTGTGGGCAAAAACATGTGATACATACAAGTTTGACTGAAATAAGGGTGACAAAGCATCAGCCGGTTAAAAAGTCTTTTCTTCATTCTTTGTTTTTACATCTCCCTTTCTAGCCTGGAACTGAAATTTTCTGTAATGAAGTCCTATTGTCCTACTTATCCATGGACAGTTATTTTCCCAGTGGCCAGTCACTGTTGCTGGGATATTGGCATTGATTTCTTGTCAACATCCTTCTAAATAAAATAGAATCACAGAGTTTTTATTTAAGACAATAAGAATAACAAACCCCACATTTTTAAGACAGATCTGCATGCTTTGCAAACAGACAAAAAAGAAAATGATAAGTCAAACATTTTCCACATGTCTCTCTAGATTATAAATACCTGCATTTGGATCTGGATTTATTCTATCTAACGTTAGGGCCTTTATAGGCTGAAAATGCTTCAGGTAAGAGTTGAACCAACTCCCTTTATAGCTGATGAACAGGGGGGGTGTCTAAATTTCTGACAATACCCATCTCTTCCTCGTTTGATTTTACAGACAGCCAAAGCCTAGGGGCTCGCCTAAGTTAGAGGGCCTACAAATAGATGCTGAAGAGTTAAGTGGACTGAATCTTGACCTATCTTTGTCATTACAGTGAAGTAACTTACTGAAATGGATTATAAAATCCTTCATGGGAGTGGCAAAGTGCTGAAGTCTGAGTGAGGCTCTGAATCTCCCACAACATTTCTTCACTTGATGGGACATACCAGAAAAACAGCAGAATGGGACAAAGATAAAGGAAAGATCCTGAGGCTACCTGGCGTCTATTTGCCTTGCCACAACAGCTATCTTCTTTTATGTTGTGACCACAAAAGAGAACTTTAGTCAAAAGCCAGTGCTTTCCAGAAGTCTTTTCTTTGGTTTGGTAGTCCTGGGATTGAACACACATCTCTTTCTATTCTTCTTCATTAAAGTTGCCCTTTCCCCCCCCCCAGTTCATTATCAGAAAGATTTCCTTTTCTAAAACAAAAACGATTCCAAGCTACAGAGAAATTATCTAGGGCTCCCACATGGCAGTAGTGTTTTCTACTACAATTTATAAATATCTGGCTAAAAACTCTTCAATTTCTGCCTAACCTGGCACAGTCAATAAATTATGCATACTCTGAATGTCAGATGCTGTGAACATTAATTTTATTTTTCTTAATCTGATTGAAATCAAGTACATATCAATGGCAATAGCTTTGCCCTCACAGTGTCCCTTAACTATATGAAAATATAATAGTAATGTGGCTGGCCTGGTGTTTTAATAGTGCTGGTGCAATAGGTGAACTGAGTCAGTGGTATTCTTGATCACCCAAGGGCTGTTGCAAGGGTATCCATTTTCATACCATTGACACTTAACACTGTTGGAACATTGTTTAATATTAATTCAGTAAAGGTCATTGCAATTGCTGGGAAAAAATGACAGAACAAACAATAGGCTATGGCCTGTAACTGTGAAAGCTTTGTGTAATTATCCTTTTGTCTATCAGTCCTATTGGATTCAGTACAACTAGTAATTTCTCAGTTTGACAGAACCCAGACCTTTGTGGAATTACATGTGTCTCAGTACTGCACTGTATGATTACTTTGGAAAATAAGCATCTATAACAGTTGTATTCAGGCAAACAAACATAAAGCAAGAAATGACTGAATATAATTTTGATTGAAAAAAAAAAAAAGTAAAGTCCAACAAGCAAGGAAGGGAAATTATATTAAGTTATAACAAAACTCCTGGAGAAAAATGCCTTCACATTAACCATATCCAGTGAGCTCCCTTGGTTTTGATAATCATCTTCTCTTCTTTGAATCATGGCCACTGCATAGGAGTGATAACCTGATGTTTATTTTTGTTCAAGGTAAATTGTGTAATGGAGTCCAAGGAACACAAAATCTCGGTTATATTTCTTGTTTATTTCTTTTGGTATAAATGTGGAAAAAGATAGCCTTGTTCAATGAGCAAATAAAATCTGAATGGTGAAGTACCATACACTCATTCTGGCAGATACATTGGAATAATTCTCCAGTAATAAATATTTGTCTGTAGATTTAATTTCACTATTGTGTGAATACACACTAAACTCAGATGTGGAAAAAGACCACCCGTAGTGTTGAAAATGAGCCCTTTGAAGGTGCTTGCTTTTGAAAGGTTGACATTTTCCAAAGATGAGAATTGTGTCCCTGAAATTTATGAGCATTCTTAAGAGATTTGTAAAGGAGAGGATTAGGGTTAGTGAAGTGTCCATAGGAATTGAAAACATGCAGCATGAAACAACACCTAATTAATCCTTCCCCCCTTATATTTTTTTTTGCCTGAAGAAGATTAATGAGCATGTTTTGCCTGAAGAAGATTAATGAGCATGTTTGAAAACAAATATTTGAATAGTAATGCATTTTTACTATTTAATGCATTATGATACTGCAAGCAGGAAAAAAAAAAAGGATTCTTTTTATGTTCTGCAAAGTAGAAATACAGCCCTTAACACAAATAATAATACTTAATAAAGTAGATTCAAGTCACATATCCGTGATTTGCCTTTGGAAGTCAGAGCCAGCGTTACACTCACAGGGCAGCATACAACAGCTGGAAAGAAGGGCCCCATTCTCTGGCAGGCACTTGTTGGATGACACACACTCTGAGTTTAAAGGGTTTCCTGAGAAGTCAGAACACTGGGTGTTCATGCTTGTTCTTCCCTGTCCTGCTTCAAGCTCCTGTTACATTCCAGGATCAGTACCACCAACAAACCTGGCCAGTCAATTGAAGAAGCACTCACCACTCAGCAGGTGGACCAGTTAAATGAGGGCTTTTAGACCACTCAACAGCTGATGCTTGAAGAAGCAGGCAAAGGATTCCTCACAATGAGGATTGTCCTTTGTCAGTAGCATGGTTCCATATTATATTTTGTAGAAAAAATCTAGACATGTTTTGGGGAATGCTATAGGAGAGGGAAGTTCCTTATAGGAAGTCTAGACAAAGTAACGTGTTTGGGGAGAGGAAGAAATTTTAGTCTTATGGATAAAAACCATTCCATGCTGCTTGACCTTAAAGCTGGAGTGTAGGAATAACCTGAGGTATCTGGAGAGCCAGAAGCCCCTGGAAGGTGATGATAGTGGGACAGACTGGCCAGTGGTTTTGGGGAGAAGCAAACCTCCAGTGACCAGCCAACCACCCGAACACAACTTGATGCTGAAGGCAGCAGCTAATCCTCAACTAGTATAATTGATGTAAGTGAAATGAGGACCTCTCCCTTTTTATGGCAGATGAGGATTTGACCTGCAATGTTTTTATACTCTCCTTATTGTCTTAAAGTTCATGCCCTTGCCTTCTTCTGCAAGCATTGTAATTGAAAACTTTACATATTTGGAAAATGTTCCTACAGACCTTACTCCTGACTTCAATAGGACTGTTCATGTGAGTAAGAACTGGAATGGATGTGTGCTTTGAAACAGTTTTGTATCTCTCTAATCTTGTTTTGTCAAATGTTGTTTGATGAAGCTTGGAAGTTGCTTTAGCAGACATATGTAGGAAGAACACATTTTTAAAAGACTGGCTGTTCCCTTTTGGCTTTGATTTATCTGCATATTAAAATATGCATGTTTGTGAGACTGAATCTTTTCATCCGTATCCCTCTAATTTGCCATCTTCTGTTGCATCTGCGTATTTCCCTTCTTGATAACTCCTGTTCTGAGTGTTTTTGTAAGCTTGTAAAAAAATTTCTTTACTTTTAAGCCAAGAATTTACATAAAAAGCAAAACTGTTGTATAAAAGGCTGTTTTAAATAGATATCAGCAAAGTAATGAGTCAGAGAACAGTTACTTAATTAGCTAATGACTTCTTATCTAACATCAGAAGAAATTCTCATTGGGGAATATAATTGATTTTGTACTCATATAACACTTCAGATGATACAAATTCTAAATCTCAGCAATACCCCCCCCCAACTACTTATCACTTAGGATGCTGGTTAGATTTTTAGTTACATATATCTTGGCATATATCTTGACTTCTGCCTTTTAGCAGTATATGAGATGACATTTGCACCTGTGTGCCCACGGTAAAGAACTGAGGGCTGCACTGTAGAAGCTGTATCCGTTAATCTGTATCTAGAAAACAGGCATGAGAATTTTTCTATTAAAAGTCTTCCAGTTTCCACTAGCACCTACTGCATATGCTGAAGCATGATTTAAATCCCATAGTGGTAAAGGTAAAGGTAGTAATAGGCAGAGATTAGTTCTGTAGATTATATCACTTACCATATTACTATGCAAACCTCTTCTAAACTACCTGAGCCTCTGAACTAGCAAAGTTTCTTTGATCCATGTGTCTGTATTACGGAGACAGAAACTGATCTTGTATTTCTATGCACATATATTTGCACACTTGGCTGCCATTCCTTGTTTTGCAGATTGGTAGCATACCAGGAGTGCAACATCTGTTTAGCAAAGGATACATACAACTGGGGATGAAATAAAAATGGTTATATACAGCGTCCTGCACAGTGGTGATTCTGTCTACTCTAAGAATAATAAACAGATCTGTGGTTAGAAACATTCCACTGAAAGCAAAAAGTTTTATTTTGTTTTTTAGTTGCCCTGAGTGATTTATCAAAGATACAAAACTCAACAATTCAGTGATGGAAAAAACAGTATTATTTTGAACTTAGAATACAGCTTTCAATGACAGGAATATAGCTAATAATAAATACCTGTTGTAGCTGAATACCAACATCTTAGCTGGAAGAAATAAGGTTTCTTTGTTACATTAAGCAATCATCTAATCACTATTTTTACTCTATTACTTACTACTGAAGGGGCTAATATCATTAACTGATACTGCAGCTTTAAAGCAGCAGCATGCAATAGGAGGATGGTATCCGTCTCAGAACACATTAGTGTGAGGTGAAGAAAATACAAGATATTCACTGACCTCAGGGGATGCAGGAAACTTCCATAACTCATTTTATGTCACCATATATTAAGATTCAAAACCATAGATACACTCCCCCAGGTATTAAAGCCTTAAAACAGAAGTTCCATGAGAAATAATATATATATGTGAGGCTAATACACATAAGACTAGTCTCAATCCTTTGCTGGACTGGACTTGAACCTTAGAGACTATGGGGTGAAGCAACAGAAAAAATTGATTAAACCAATAAATGAATACATATATAGATAAAAGAAATTACTCACAAATCCAAAGAATTGCTGTAGTAGCCCACATTTTAAATAGCTGGTAGATTTAAAAATAATACTTCAAATCAGTAGAATAGAATAGAATAGACTATTTCAGTTGGAAGGGACCTACAACGATCATCTAGTCCAACTGCGTGACCACTTCAGGGCTGACCAAGTTAAAGCATGTTATTAAGGGCACTGTCCAAATGCCTCTTGAACACTGACAGGCTTGGGGCATCGACCATGTCTCTAGGAAGCCTGTTCCAGTGTCAGACCACCCTCTCGGTAAAGAAATGCTTCCTCCTGTCCAGTGTAAACCTCCATTGACGCAGCTTTGAACCATTCCCACGCATCCTATCACTGGATCCCAGGGAGCAGAGCTCAGCACCTCCCTCTCCACTTTTCCTCCTCAAGAAGCTGTAGAGAGCAATGAGGTCACCTCTCAGCCTTCTTTTCTCTAAACTAGACAAACCTGAAGTCCTTAGCTGCTTCTCATAGGACATGCCTTCCAACCCTGTCACCAGCTTGGTTCCCCCCCTTTGGAGACATTCAAGGACCTTCACATCCTTCTTAAATTGAAGGGCCCAGAAGTGCACACAGTACTCCAGGTGAGGCTGCACCAACGCTGAATACAGCAGGATAACCACCTCTTTTGACCGGCTGGTTATACTGTGTTAGATGCACCCCAGGATGGGATTTGTCTTCTTGGCTGCCAGGTCACACTGCTGACTCTTATAGGGCCTGCTGTTGACCAGCTCCCCCAGATCCCTTTCTGCAGGGCTGTTCTCCAGCCACTCCTCTCCCAGTTTATACTTCCGCCTGGCATTACTCCATCCTAGGTGCAGAATCCAGCATTTCATCTTGTTAAATTTCATCCCATTGATCATAGCCCAATGCTCCAATCTGTCTAGATCCCTCTCCAAGGCCTCCTGTCCCTCAAGAGAGTCAACAGCATCTCCCAGTTTGGTATCATCAGCAAACTTGCTAATGGTGCATTCGACTCCTTCATGCAGATCGTTGGTAAATGTAGTGAACAGAACTGACCCTAGAATTGAACCCTGAGGAACTTTGCTGGTGACTGGTTGCCAGCCAGATGGAGCCCCATTCACTACAAGCCTTTGAGCTCTGCCCTTCAGCCAGTTCTTCACCCAGCACACTGTGAACCCAGTCATCCCACAGTTGGACAATTTGTCCAGAAGAATGCTGTGAGGGACACTATCAAAAGCCTTACTAAAATCCAGAAAAACTACATCCACCATCTTCCCTTCATCCACTAAGTGGGTGACCTTATCATAGAAGGATATCAAATTAGTTAAAACAGGACTTTCCTTTTGTGAACCTATGTTGACTGTGCTTGATGACTGCATTATTCTTTAAATGCCTTTCAATAGTACCCAGTATAATTTTCTCCATAATTTTTCCAGGAACTGAGGTTAGACTAACAGGTCTGTAGATCCCCGGGTCTTCCCTCACACCCTTTTTGTAGATTGGGATAACATTGGCTAGCTTCCAGTCAGCGGGGACCTCTCCAGACTCCCAAGACCTTTGGTAGATGAGAGAGAGGGGTCCTGCCATAACATCCACTAGCTCCTTCAGAACTCTGGGATGAATCCCATCAGGCCCCATGGACTTGTTAACATTGAGCTGATTCTGCTGGTCCCTTACAATTTCAGTGTCCACAAATGGAAAGTCACTGTTCCCACACTCGTGGTCCTCTGTCTCAGGGAACTGGGCAGCCCAAGGTCTACCAGTATTATTAAAGACTGAGGCAAAAAACGCATTGAATGCCTCTGCTTTTTCTTCATCCCTATTAGTCAGATGACCATCTTCAACAAGTATTTGTTCAATGTTTTCTTTAGACCTCTGCTTGCTATTAACATACTTATAAAAGCCCTTCTTGTTATCTGAAACAACTCTGGCCAGTTTCAACTCTAATTGAGCTTTGGCCTTTCGTGTTTTCTCCCTGCATAAATGAACCACAGCTCTGTACTCTTCCTGTGAAACCTGACCTTGCTTCCAGATATCATACAGTTTCTTCTTGCTCTTAAGCTCCACGAGGAGTTCCCTGTTCAGCCAGGCTGGTCTTCTGCCCCAGTTGCTTGATTTGCAACACAGTGGAATTGCCTGCTCCTGTGCTTCTCAAAGGTGGTTCTTAAAGACTGACCAGCACTCGTGGACTCCTAAGCCCTCAAAAGCAGATTCCCAAGGTACTTTGCTAAAAAGCTCCCTGAATAGCTTCAAGTTTGCTCTCCTGAAGTCCAGGGTAACAACTCTGCTGTCCTTTTTTCTCATTACACTGAAAATTTTAAACTCAACTAGTTCATGATCACTGTGGCCAAGACAGACACCTACTATCACATCCCCCACGAGTCCTTCCCTATTCACAAATAGCAAGGCTAGGAAGGCATCTTTCCTACTTGGCTCACTGAGTACCTGTGACAAGAAGTTGTCTCTTACAAGCTTCAAGAATTTCCAAGACTTGCTTGTCACAGCAGTATGATATTTCCAGTTGATGTCTGGGAAGTTGAAACCTCCTGTAAGGACAAGGTCTACCGTTCCAGAAATTTATCCTAACTGCCTACAGAATAACTCATCGGTGCTTACATCCTGGCTGGGCGATTAGTAGTAGATACCCACTACAATCAATATCTCCTTTGTTTTCCATCCCCCTAATCCTTACTCAGAGGCTCTCCACCACATCATCACTAACTGTAAGGGCTGTGCAATCAAGCCTCTCCCTTGTGTATAGTGTGACACCTCTACCTCGCCTGCCCTGCCTATCCCTCCTGAACGGCCTGTAGCCCTCTATCCCGGCACTCCAACTGTGGGACTCATTCCACCAAGTCTCACTAATACCAATGATATCGTAGCTCTGGGAGCTGACCAATGCTTCCAGTTCATCCTGTTCGTTTCTCACACTGCGTGCATTGGTGTACAAATATTTCAGATACACTCCTGAGCCCTCCATGCTCCCAGGAGCAATGTGAATGTTTCCACTAGGATTGCCGCCCTGAGTTGACGCCATGCCAGCTCTTGGCTTACCTACTGCAATCCTATTGGTATCCCCTTCCCCCACTAATTCTAGTTTAAAGCTCTTGAGTATTCTAGTTTAAAGCATCTTGAGTATGAAAATCATTTATATGCAATTTCATACAGGATATTTAAGTTACTTATAAAGAAAGAAGTTTATTTTCAGACATTCAAAAGGAAGGCAAAGGCTTAGAAAAGGCATCTGTTAAAGAAATAATTTTTTTTTTCAGCTGAGAATATTTCATTTTTAAGAAGAATGAATCAAAACAAGTGCTTCTGTTATTGCTTTCTTCTAGTAGCTGAAAATATTTTACATATCTGGACTGTGAAGCTAGAAGAACATGCTAAAGTGAAGAGAATGTATTATATTCTTAATCCAAGAAAAGATTTTGGTCTCAGTTTAGTTGCCCACACAGGGGTGTCTCATGTCATCTGAGATCCTATGAAGTCTCTTGCCTGGCTTCCAGGTGCTGTTGCATAAGAGCATGGTCTCCCATTGATCTTGTGTAGTATTCCTAACCTAAACTCACTGTGGTTTTATAGTTATTGCAGAGGACAGGGTTCTTTTTGGTTCTGATCATCTGGTATATGATCTTTTTGCTGTAAGGATTTCATTACCTGCCTGTAACTCAGAGCCAGATAGTTGCTTTATATGTTCCATGATTTACCAGAGCTATCCTGGTCTGCTTCATCAGCAGTACATAATGAGCCTTCATTAATGTTTGTAGACTATAATAAATAAAAGATCTTATACAACTCATGTTTTCCACAATGAATTGTTTCTTCCCTTGCCCCCTGTGATGTTCTAATGTTTTGTATCTTTCTTTTAGGTTGGTGGTTACTTGAAGACCCCTAAATATCCAATTTGGTTGGTATGCAGCGAAAGCCACTTCAGTGTGCTTTTTTGTTTGGAAAAGGATTTACTGGGTGACTGGAAAACAGAGCAGAGATTTGATCTGTATTATTATGATGGCTTGGCCAACCAGGAAGAAGAAATACGGTTAACAGTTGGTACGTACAACTCAGTACCTCTGCATTTCATCTCTGGTGGTGGCAACAGCATCACATCAGAAAGAAGAGTTCAATAATACAAACAATGATGGTCTTAGGCACTAAAGTTTATTTGTGTGCCTGTTTCCTGTTTTCTGTAATTAGTTTTGGTGATTAATTGGAAATTAGATTTCGCAAGGAAATTTTGAGGATAAGCTCTTGAAAGGGTTAAAAGTGAGCACGTGCTACTTTATACAGACTGGTATATCTTTCAGTGACACTGATTTCCAAGGAACAGATTGTGATCTGGCCTATTCATGCTCCCAGGATTATAAACCATATTTAGCTACTCCCATTCTCCTTCACATCTTCTCACATCATTTCTACAGGCAGAAAGTGCAAGTGTCCTGTTCCTCAACCCTACATGCCTGTAGTAAAATGAGCAGAGAGGGTGAGGAAGCATGAAAACCTTGCCTCCAAAACTAGCTACTTCAGAAGATGGGAGTAATCTGCTAACAAAGTCTGGTCTCTTACCTGCTTGTAAGCATACCTGGAAACACAAGCATGCAAAAGATCTTCTGACTTGTTGCACTCATTTTTTCAGGAAACCATGCCAAACTATGCAGCTGCTTTTACCGTAATTATGTATTTCTCCAACTGGAAGGCATTTGGACAAGAAGTATTCTGATGCTTAGAATGCTCCTACTTATTGCCATATTAAGTCATTCTTGACCACTAAATTCCTATTTGCTAATAATATCCTACTTATCTTTTTTTTTCTTTTCTTCAATATATTTATACAATCTAATCAAATTCCTTCTCAATCTTAAGGAGCCACTCTACTGTAGTCCACTCTTTAAAAAGAAGCTGTCTGTATTCCTTGTTTGCACCTACATTCTGGTTCTTGGACAGGATGAGTTATACATGGGTGTTGTATGTTCTAATTGAGTCCATGTGGCAAAGCTCTTTGTATGGTGGGAGTGCTGGGGGCTTTTAGCATCTCGCAAGATTTGGTAGTGAATTCAATCATCTTTCTCCCTGTTATTTATCCTCTTATTTTAATTAAAATCCCTGTCATTCTATTGTAGTGATCACATTATATATTATCTCAAAGAAATACTTGACCTTTACAGGACTATAGTTGCCAACTGGTTCCCACATGGTCTGTCCCAGATAAAAGGTTCTTTGTAAGTGATACAGATGATATAGTTCAACATAGGGCTAGAGAGATCAAGACACATTTTTTCTATTGTGTTGTACCATGTAACATACAGTCCAAACCAGGTGTCCTTATCTGTCTTTTTATCATTAATAAATCAGGAATGTTTCCAAAATGCAGAGCTACCAAGCACTCTGAGATCCCTGGATGAGAAAGTGCTCAGAGTATGTATCAGTTTTTCTCTTTACTGTTCAATCTGTCATGGCATATCTGTATATTTCTCCTCAAAGACTAAACTTGCATTGAGAGGTAGATATCTTTTTGTTGTGCCTATAGCCTCTTCCAGGGATGTGTCCTAGTCAATCTTCTGTTATCTGTGAAATTCTGCAAAAGGCTGTAAAATGCAAATAATTTCATCATTCCAGGGAAATGCTTTCCTAGTTCTCACTGTACAGTAATCCTTTGTTAGGTCTGGAGAAAAACTGAAATTACTTTACATCCAAAAGGTAACATTGATCATACATCTAAACCATGCATACAGTACCAGATGGAAACATCAGAATGCTAAGTATTACTGGTATTTCCATTGCAGAAATATCAACAAGCTATGATGGTTAGGCAGTGTTACTCTGATGGTTAGGCAGTGTTACCTAGAGATACAACGTGAGGTTCTGGGTGCTGCACAGCCACATCTCACTGGTGCGGGTTAGTGAAGTTGTTTGCTTTTCACAAGCAAGAGGGTGAATTCCTTGATATGGGAATCTTGTTTATAATTAGGAAGATTACAATCAAGGTCATATTTCAGGAAATCTTGAAGAAATTACACTGGGCAAGAAAGGTAAAAAAGCCAGAAAGAAAGAGTAGAATTACATTTTGGGGGTAATAGCAATTGCCACTTTATATTGAGAATTTGCCCTGCTTCTTATACTTATAACCATTTGCCAAAATGTAGACGGGAAATAATAAAGTTCCTTCCTAAAAGCAGGCAAAGCCTTCTAGTGAATTCAACATACTAACCTAAATAGATGAAGATTCTTCAGTCCTTTCCATTGGGGTAGAAATTTCTGATAGGCAGAGAAGAAAAACAAGCCAGTGTATCTAAATTTTGCATGCATTTTGCTCATCTTCTTTTGTCAGCTGTTCAGGGACTGACTGGAGATTCTGGGATTTTTGTTATATGTCACAGAGACCACTTGTATGAGTGTGTTGTACTGCTCAGAAAGATACTCCTTCTCCTTTCTAATATATACAGTTAACACCTACCTATGCTAACATTTACAATATGTTGTCTCCAAGTGAAGATACAGGGAATTTTTGTACAGTCTGTTTTAATAGATCATTCTTATATCTCATTGGTGCTTACCTTCAACTCAGTATCCTTTTAAAGGTGTTTTCAAAAAGCAGCTGAATAATTGCTAAGGAGAATATAACTGAATTTCTCAGAAGATTCTTGCAGAGTCATAGACAGCATCCTGAGCCCCTTTGCAGGTACCACAGAAGGTAGTGCAAGCAGTGAAATTAGCAGAGATTCAGATACTGGAGGCAGCTTCTAGGAAAGGCTCATATATTGATTATGACACTTTCAGAACAGTTTTTTCGTACAGTTAAGATGAGATTGTTCCAATGTGCAAACGTCTTCTGGAAAGGTAATTAATAAAAATCACTTCCTATGGTTGCCGTTTAAATTATGAGCAGTATTTCTTCTCTCGGTGATTCACATTCCATTCTTCTGAACCTGTGGTCATCATATCTCCTGAACAGCAAGTTTGTCTGTAACTCTGCTGGCTCTCAGTTTCTCACTACCCTTAGCTTAGTATATAAGTGAATATGTAAGAGATCATATTCATATCTTTCTTGCTGTTGGTGACTCCAGGATGGAAGAGTGTAACTTCAATATTGCCTGCTCCAAATAAGTTGTATGAAACACTTTAACGCAGTTTGTTAGTTAATTAACTTAGCTAAATGTTCCTTGCCTACTCCCGTAAGGTACACCTTTAGTGATACTTTTTTCCTATTCCTTTGTATGAAAAACCTTTATTCAAACCTCCTGGTTGGAAGAACTCAAGTCTAAAAATTACAAAATTCCACAAGTTAGCAATGACTGGGAAAGGCAGCCATGCTATATGCCTATCCTGCTACCAGTACTATGGTCAGGACAGTGGCTCTTGCTTCTCACTATGAGAAGATCCAGAACATCGGTATCAGGAATTCCTAGAGGGGTCCAAATACTATTGGAGACCTCTAACAAACCATTATAAACTCTTCAATATTATGATAAAAGAGGCCCTTTGAAACTTAAAAAGATTCCTGTGTACCTCTAAGTTCCTGAGGATCTAGGAGAAAACTGCCAGTACTTTATGTATTTTTAAATATTGTCCATTTCCTACTATTCCAGCCCTTACAGTCATTCAGAGTTTTCCGCATGTATTTATACCAACATGATCAACAAGCAAGGGAGAGCCAGATTCTGTCTATGACACGAGGAAGCCAGATATATCTGAGACTGGCAGCTGTGAATGTAAGAGCAATTGCCTCCCATCCTGTCTACAACAGTGTCACTGAAGCAGACCCATATCCTACACCCTGTCTTGGCATCGTTTGTTGCTCGCAACCTACCCATTGGCTGGATGACTGACAGAAAAGAAGAAAAAGAAAAAGCCCTAGTCTGCTGCAGTTTAAAATGTTTTACTCCAAAACAGGAAACAGCTGAGCAGACTAACATCCAAGCTGGTCGCAGGATGTTTTCTCCCTGAGAAGTTCAGCGACTACTTTCACTGTTGACAGATCCAGTGTCTGAGACACTGACCTCTCTGTTTTCCCTGGAACAGTGCAATTGCCTCTCTGTCCCGAAGGAATGCTCACAGCTTGTGGTAGCTCTCTTATATCCAACACAACATTGGCTTCTCCTGTCTGTGCATTGCTTTCTCAACAGTCAAGGGACAATCTTCTTTTCCAGGGTGAAAGAATCTTAACCCAGTTTGGATTGGACTTGGGGTTTCCTATTCAACTACCGCTGTCCTTAGTATTTGAGTAATGAAAATTGCTTTCTTAGTAATTACGACATCAATTGCAAAATAAAAACCTCATGACATCCCTCCAGCATATTCTTTCACCTTCTAATCCATGTTTTTCCTTGAAACCATCTCTATATTAGTAAACTAACCTGTGTCAGGGCATGAGTCTGAACACTGTCCCCCGATCATCCTTGCTGGTAAGTAGTCAGCACAATTTTGGGAGAGTTTCTGGCGCAGAACAACTAATATTGGGCACAATCTGGGGATCATTCCCAACAGCGTTTGCATTCAGTCACCCCTGCCTTTAGCCTGCCATCACATGAACAGGCAGTAGACCACAAGCTGAAAGGGTTCAGGCGATGACAAAGCAGTGAGTGCCAGACTGTCCACTGTAAGCTCAGCTATAAAGCCCATGCTATTTGCAAAGACCCATAGTTGTGGTACCTGCTCTGAGCATTCCTGGCCGTGTCTGTGGCCACTCTGTTCAGATGGTGTGAACGAGGGCATGAGATGGTATTCCAGTGCCAGCAATGCTCACCTTCCAGGGTATTTCAGTCCAAAGTGGATACGTGCCTATTGTGGGCTAGGAGATTTACAGTGTGAGTGGTAGTCCATCACTTCCATGGGTGGAGTTCCTAGAAGCTACTGCGGTATTCTATATAAATAGAAGCTACTGCAGTGTTCTATGTGAATAGAAATATACTCCAGCCACTAATAATGTCTGATATGTCTCTGCAGACACAACTCAGATGTGCACTGAAGATAAAGAAAATGACCTTACTCCTCCACTTGAGCACTGTATTAGGACAAAGTAAGTGAAACTACAGTTTTTCATACAGATATATTCAGTTACTGATATAAATAATATATGTAAGGCTGGAGTGTGGTAAAAAATAATGCAGCAAGTAATCTTGCAAAATTACTGCTTAAAAATCAGAAAGGATCTGAATAGGCCAGGCTGTGATAATAAGTATTACACATTTAATTGTGTGTTATTGTAGTTAACATCAAACTAAGACATTCACTTCATTCTTAGAAGAACCTTCATTACATCACCAAGAACTGACTGAGCAAAATTCAGTTTGAGAGCACAACTTGATTTCAATAAATCTGCATTTAGATCCCCAAAAGTTCACTGATTCCTATTGTCGAGGTATAATGAGAAAAGGAGAAAATTTTCCTAAGTCCTTTCTGAAAAATATAATTGCTCTGGGGGACTTGGGTATCGTTCTCGATGCATGAAGCCCTGTGCTCAATGGGCTCAGTTTTCTCAAACTTTCCATGTGCCTATGGGCAGCACAGAGCTCAAGATCACAAAACACTGTGTTTTGTGAAGTCATTCTTGACAGTTCTTAGGTCATATTTTCTTCTTAAATACAAGGCTAGTTCCTGTCATGTTCAGATTTTCATGGCCATTTTGAGGTCTATATGATATTAAATGATGTTATTTTAAGCAATTTATCCAAGTCATACTGAAGTTAATGAGAACATTTTCAGTTTAGTGAGACATGAAAGAAGCAAAATGGAGAAATTTAACTAGGTAGAAAAATTAGCTTTATATCAGCTCCATCAGCATGACTTTGAAAACCGCTATCTGAATATCTTTGGAGCAAGAAGTAAAAGCCTCATTGTCAAAGACCGTAACATTTGTTAAATCAGCAAGCCAAGCAGCTTCAGATTTCTGTTGTAATTTCCCCCTCTCCTTGCCACAATTTGTCCTGTAAAAAAACACCCCCAAAAATAAGCACAGTGGCTGCCAAACAGTGTGTTCCTGCATGGCTGCCATTATAAAGTTACACAAAAGTAGAAGAGGCATCCTGTAATATGACAGCAGTGACATTAGTCCAGACTCCCTGCACATATAGATTGTATTGATTCCTCTGTTCCAGTAACACATAAGCATGACTACAAACTAAAATAAATAATATATAGCCTCAGAAACCCACACAGTAAATAATGCGTGCAACTACTTAAAAGTGCTCTTAGAACATCTTCCATTCCTGGCATTGTATCAAAGTTACACAGTTTTTGTAGTGGTGATGTTTGTTTATTTTAAATTCCTTGCTTTAATCTACTGGAGAAGTAAATTACCAGCAAATTCCGGTGTCAATTTATTTTGTTTGTACCATTCTCAGGACCATCTGATTTACCCTGATCAGTCTGGCTCCTTGTTTTCAGTATTCTCCATTTGCTTTGAGCATATTTATTTAAGCATGGCCTTGCTGCTAAAGGTTTTTTGTGTTCTATTTTTCCTTTTTAGTTTAAGAACTTTTTCTTCCAACTGTGAAACACTATATAAGGAAAAGTAAAATCAAACCAAACTAACCAATATTTTAACAAATTGGGAGATAAAAAAGAAATGTTTTCTATCATACAGCCATGGAAAACACTCCTAAACTAATTTTTAGTAAAGCAAGCAAAGAGCTGTTACTTATTTTGACAAAACATTCATGACGAAGCTACTTAACAAACCTTTCTCATAAAAAAGTGCAGGATGATTTCTCAGGCAGTGTGGATAATTTCACAGACTGAACAATCAGAACTGAGAAGATTAACTGTTGTTTCCAAAAGTTGATTGGGTTTTTTCCTTTTATTCACATGACTCCGTTCTGTTTTAATCCATGAAAAGCCTTACCCATTGTTTACCTCAATACCTGAACACCACCGTCCTGTAATGCATTGAATTACATGCCTAACATCTGTTTGCTGTTTGTTCTCTTATCCTCTCCCAAAGGGAAAACTGCATATGTAATAGACTGTTTCTGTATTTAGGTTTTCTTGTTATTATTTTTATCAGAGGAGAAGGGTTGTTTTGCTTCTGCAGGAGGAAGAGAGTCCCTATTCTAGTCCCTGTTTTAGTCCCTATTCTATAAAATGTCAGAAGAGCGAGATTTGAGTTTAAAGCAGGTAACGCTTCAGATGGCTAGAATGACTAGTCACCAACAGGTATCACTTTAACCTGCAGGCTCCCAACCAAAGAGTCAGTACAAGTACATGTGCTTTTATTGTGGCTTTCAGCCCTAGACATCTGTAGAAGCAGTCAGATTCTGACCAAGAGATGTCTGGAATGTGTATCCCTCTGTTGTTTAGGAGATGCTGTGCAGACGTCTTCTCCCATTCTTCCCTGAAAAATACTCATATCACAGTCACAATCCACAGCGTCTCTCTGCACTGGCGGAAATAACATCTGTTAGCTCTGCCTGAGGGGAATAAAACTTTGATCTGATATTATAATCTGAATTTAGAGGTATATTTTGTTAACCCTCTAGCATCAGCTTTCCTCTGGGGTAGTGGGGCTATATGACACATTAGTTCCTCTATTTGGCTTTGAAGTGAGACATCCAGTGGAAATTTAGTGGATAAGAGGAGAGGAGAGCATGGGCATTTCATCCTGAATTATTGGTGTGCTCTAAAACAATACTGAATGATTAGTACAGGAGATACTCTCTGAATGTTATTCCAGACTGAGCATTGTTCAGGGCTTGAACCAGTTCCTCCTGGGTTCCCGTTAACTCCATGACCCTTGGGTGAGGTTGTAGTTGAACCAGGTGTGTCAAATATAGTTTTCATGTTGCTAATCTGATAAATTATAATTGAATCAGCAGCTAGAATCTGGGTTCCATTTGAATTGCATTGTGGCAGGATAGTGTGGGGAAATGATGATGCTGAATTGTCTGGACAGTTTTGTTTCTGTCTGTAAAGAAAAGACTTGTTCAGCGCCTGTGAGTGAGGTTCCTCACTATTTGACACCTTTTCTTGTGCAGATTCAATAGATGAAAAAATTTTGGATCCATCTCCACAGGAGCAAACAGCTAAAGACTGCTTTTCAATCTACAAATGGCTCAGCAAAAATGGTTTGAAAATAAACACGGGAGATAAGGCTTGTTATGAAAGTTACCTTGAGTCCTGCTTCAAAATACTCTTTTCTGTTTAAGCTTTTTATTGAAATCCTGTTTTAGGAAAGGCCAGTTCTTCACTGCATAGCGATTAGCAGCATCCTAAGCCATAACAGCAAAAATGGTATCAGGACATGTTAGTGTTTTCACAGAGTATAATGTAGTCTCAGAGCAGACTTCATTCGGTGTCTTTTGGCCTCTGTGGGGTCTCTGTGGATCTCTCTCAAAGCTTTAATCACCCTGATGAGATAGAAAGTGGTGCCTTGGGAAGATTGTACACAAAGATAAGGAATGATTTGATGGCATTACCTGAAAAATCCAATGGGGACAGAAGGTGGCGATTGTACTTCCCACTTGCATTTGGTTATTCTGGGGGTAATATTCTGAACATCCGGCAGGGACAGCTCTCACCACTGGCAAATGCCAGACTAGGTCAAATATCCCCAGCTAGAACATATTCTGCTTTTAGCTTAAGATGTGAGGCATCACTGTTGTGTATTCCTACTAAGTCCTGGGATGAGGACAGCCTTTCTGCAATTTTTTAATTTTTATTTTCTCAGCAAAATCAAAAAAAGAAGGAAAAAATCCACAACAACCCTCAGATGGTCTCTTCCTTTGAGACTTTGCACTGAATACTGCATGAATTCAGCTTTTGGTTTTGTTTTACACTTAATTGACTTGCTCAGTGAAAGGACTGAGCTGCCATACCCTTGCTGACACATTCTTTCCTCGGTGACAGAAAGAATGTGGCACTCTGGCAACTCACTGTCATCTCCACCCCCTCACCAATGTCTTGCTACTGTGCACATGCACTCTGAGACAGATTTTCAAAACAGATATAAATACTTGACAGTGAGAATGCAATAGTTTAGTCCTCAGAAGATGGGGACCATGAACTTGCAAACATGAGAAATGCCACGGACAAGGGTGCAATTCATGCAGTGAATGACTCTGACTGTACAGTAAGTTGACTCACTTCAACCCAGTGAGGTCACTGGAGAGCATCATCCTGCTTTCACCAAGTCTTGGTTCAGATCTTTGTCTTCTGCCACGATTTGAAGACACATTCGGTGACAAATGCAGGATTGATACATTCTTTGCATTCAGTGTTGGTCACATTCCTGGAGTGGTGTTGTGGTTTAACCCCAGCCAGCAACTAAGCACCAGGCAGCAGCTCACTCATTCCCCCCTACCCAGTGGGTTGCGGGAGAGAATCGGGGAAAAAAAGTAAAGCTCATGGGTTGACATAAAGACAGTTTAATAGGAAAGGAAGAAAGGAAGAAAATAATAGTGATAATAATAATGATGATGATACTAATAAAATGACAATAATAATAATAATTAAAGAATTGGAATATACAAAACAAGTGATGCACAATGCAATTGCTCACCACTCGCTGACGGATGCCCAGTTAGTCCCCCAGCAGTGATCCCCTGCCTGACCAACTCCCCCCAGTTTATATACTGGCCATGATGTCACATGGTATGGAATACCCCTCTGGCCAGTTTGGGTCAGCTGCCCTGGCTGTGTCCCCTCCCAACTCCTTGTACCCCTCCAGCCTTCTTGCTGGCTGGGCATGAGAAGCTGAAAAATCCTTGACTTCTTAGTAGAAACACTACTTAGCAACAACTGAAAACATCAGTGTGTTATCAACATTCTTCTCATATCAAATCCAAAACATAGCACTATACCAGCTACCAGAAAGGAAATTAACTCTATCCCAGCCAAAACCAGGACAAATGGGCAGCTGAGGATAAGCAGGAATTAAAGACATGGAAGGTTTTTGTGCACATGTGTGCGGACTCATTTGGAAACATTGTTCTTGGTACACATCTTTAGTGTTATCCTGAAGAAGGAATGAGGGCAGAGAAAAAGCAAAGCCTCAACATAGGAAAAGCAAAACATTGCCATTAAAGTAAGCCATTGAATACTTCAAAGGAACCAAGGTCAGGAGCAAAGATAGCTGCTAAATGAAATGATCCGGTCTCAGGGTCTCAGAGACAGAGAGTTCCTAATCAGAGGCCTGCCTGTATAGGAGTGTGCAAAATGCATAGTAACAGCTCAGACTGAGCATTCTGGTTATATAGGGTTAATTCTTGTACCCATCTTAGGGATTCCCTACAGTCTTTGCAACATGAAGGTACTTGTTCTGAATCAGCTGCTGCTGAGGAGTCTCTATTGCTTAGAAGAGACTGGAGGAAGGGTAAGGAGACTGACCAAACTTGGGCACCTAAAATTATGGGGGACAAGTACCTCACTTCTGTTCTTATGCCTTTGAGAAGATGTGATTAGTTACCCCAAATGAGTCCATCCTAATCTCTCTAAGGTTTGTTGGGTGGTTGAGGGGTGTTGGGTTACCTTTCCAATGACCTGATTAACTGACGGATGTAAAACGATTGCTTTCATTTCTAGGTGGCAAGGAGCTGTTATTGACTGGAATGGCACAGAACCAATATTGTGACTGACCTGAGCTGCACTTTATTTGTAAAGACAAAAAGGAAATGACTGAATTAGCGCATTCCTATTCCCACCAATACAGGAAATAGGACAAGAGTTGTGCAGTTTACGATGAGGAAGAATGGCATGGTTTGCAGGCTGGAAGAGTTTCACCTCAATCACCTCGTGCTTCAGATATTTTGCTTATAATATAAACAACACTTACGTAAATTCCTTGTCACTGCCTTTAACATACAGCTTCTGAGAGTAGACTCAGATTCCACTACCAAACCAAGGTTACAGATGAAGCAGTGAAGTCGTCAACGTCCCCTTGAGGTCTCTTTCTGGATCCACTCTGTATCCTGCAATTGTTTCAAAGCATCTGATGAAAGATGGTGAACCCAGATTTCTGTCACTGTACATGCCTTCTCTGTACTGCTTAGTTCTTCACCTACAAAACTCCAGTGCAAATATAAAATATCATCCAAGAAATATATATTCACTTCTTTACCTGATATTAGTAAGTCTCGTTTTGCACTAAACAGATTGGTAACCATGTGGACTTTTCAGATAAAGCCTGACCTATACAAAGTTCTTGTGTCATAAAATTTGCAGTAAGGATTGTGGTTTTGTGTTATGAGAATAATAACACCAGTATGTTCCTTATACCGGGTGAAATTGGTGTGTAACAGTGCCTCACACTGATGTAGCACATTTTTCTTTCTAGATTAGAGATAGCTCTATCAGTATCTTTACATTTATACCATTGTAACTACTTATACACTAGGGTTTATTTACACCAAAGTGATAGATAAGATCTGTGCTTTGCTTCTTCATTACAAGAAAACAGAAGAGCTGTTAGATTTGAAATTTAAATGGTGCCTATCTGTGATAGATACCGTTTTTCATGATTAAATAAAGTGCATGTACTGAAATGATGTACTGTGGATATGTATCACGAGGTACTGAAACAGCAGTTTGTATGCTGAAATGAATTCAAGTGACATATTTTGGCAACACTTTACCAAAATTGGAACAAGTTACTGAACTGAAGATGGAAAAAATGCCTTGGAAAAAAGGCAGAAAAATGGTGTTTCTAGAATTATTCCTCTCTCTTGATAGCGAATAATTCATGAGAGTTTAATAAAGAACTTTTACTTTCTGGTATTTATCATAGCACCTTCTTCCTAGTCAGTATGCAGATTCCTCTGAGTCCTGATAAACTAATTGCTCTTTCCAAAATCAATTTCCAACAAAAATTCAAGGCCCTACTCTGTGTAGCGTGGAGACACCAAACTGACTATGCAAATACAAATCTCGGGGAATTAGCACTTGAGCTAGATTTGGAAACCAGCCTGAATATGAGCCATAACAGAGTACTAGAAAGGTTTAGATAGTCTTTGAGTGAACATCTGTCTCCCCCTTTGCTTCCCATTCACATCAAACTAGCTATATGCCATAAAGCATCTCAGAGTTTCAGTTATTTTATTTAATTCAGTGTAATGTAATTTGTTTGTTTAGATCAGATAGGCAAACTTTTTTAAACTTTGTGAGATTAAGATCTCCCATTCAGCCTCTGAGGCATAGGCAGCATCAGATCTGAGCTCATTCCTGACTCTACTACAAGGATGTTACATGGCCTTTGGCAAACCCTTTTGTCTTTGTGTATATAGACATATGTTTGTACTGTCAGCTATAGGTGGACCCAATACTGCCTTTAAGATACACTTATCATCCATACTTCAGGCGGTCCAGTTTCCCAGGAAGAGCTTGCCTCAGTGTGAGCTTCAGTGTTTCTGGGAGTGGGAGATCATGAACAGTCAAAGATCCCAGATCCAAAGCCTTTGTTCCTCTTGAAATTTCTGTGAACTATAGTCCACACTTTGTTTCATGAAGCAAATATAGTTTGATTTTCCCACCTACCTCACAGGGCATCTATGATGTAAACTAAGATTTTTTGCAGAATGCATTTGGACAGAAAATAGTGTAGAGATGAAAAATGGTGGAAAATTTTTGGAACCAGGTTTAACAAAAAATTCCTTTCTGAATTTTTCAGTCTAGTAAACCTACACCATTTAATTTAAAGCACTGCTTTAAAGTATGTCAGTTTGTCGATAACCTTCCACTCCCTGATAGAAGAGCAGCAAAGATTAAGTGTTTGTCTGGGGAAGGAGGGAGCTGCCTTGTGACAGACCAGATTTCATCTGACTAAAATATGGATGTCTACAGTGCGTATGTGTTCAGAGGAGCTGTTCTCCTCTGTTCAGAAGAGGGGAGATATCGGGGTGTGATGTGTCTTTGCTTTAGGATGAGAAGAACTATGCTCCAGCCTGTAGGATGATAAGTAAAAATGAGGATTGCCTCAAATGCATTTCACCCATGAAGCTGTAAGGATTTTTCAGGGTATAAGAAATAGTATAGTGAATAGCGCTTGGAAATAGATTGTGGTTTATGGTTTATCTTGGAGGGTAAATGAAGATGAGGAAAGGCCCTGAACTCTGACCATCTTTGTAAAACAGGCTGTAAAGAACTTTGAGGCTCCTTCATCACTGGTTATGGAGAATAGTTTTGTTGAATCTCAGTTTCTGTGACAACAGAATCTCAGTGAGACAGATCTTTCTTGCCTATTATCTGTCATTGTGTCCACATATATTTGTTCTGCAAAGTCCACTGTCCACCTGCCATCTATTTAAGACGAACTAACTCCAGATTCACCTGTGCCCCCACTCACAAAGGCAGAAATAAAGCATTTGGACCACTTCACCAAACTGCCACTTGTGTAGGGTAAATCCACCAAGGTGGAGCACTGAGAACCTCAGCATTGCTAAGCTCCCTCCACCATCCTTGACTGCTGGAGCCTAAAATCTGTGTCTTCCTTCACCAGTGTTCAATGCCAGTGTCCTTACTAGGAAAAGAGATGACTCTTGAGGTTTGCTAGGGCAGCCTTCCATAAGGAAGAAATGTGCACCAGAACATTAATTTAGATCTAGTTCTTCTCAGAAAAATGCCACAGCGTTACCTCGATCACTGTGTGCATCAAGAATAAGACCTGTGTATTTTTATTCGATATAAAGCACCAGAAGTTATTTCCCTTAAGACATTACAGGGCTTTTTGAGTCAATCAGACAAGGCAATGCAAAATGTTATACGGCAATGCAACAACCTTTGCACAGATCTGTGTAGAATCATATCCTGTTCCAGCAGCATGCATCTATTTTTTTTAATTATGTTTTCCTCTTCATTGTTTCTTATTTTCTTTTTCATTGCCCAATGAATGTGACTTCCTGAAATGAACAAAACAGCAACTGTTTGATAATTGAGCATTAAAAGACACCGGTGACGTTGGCACTTGGTCTGCATGATGTCTTAATTTCATTCTCTTTTCTTCTGTGGCATAAAAAAAATACACCCTCTGCTGAAAATTGGCCCCTTCGCTAACAACAGACATGGCATATTGTGTATGTAGATGAATATGTAAGCAGAGGTAAGGTGTCATATATGTCACTTTTGTACAAAATGTATATTTAACTTTGTCTTGTACAGAATGTCCCATACAAATAAAACATTTAAAGCAATGGTAATAGTAAAAGCCCAGATTTCCTCCTCATTTTTTAATAATTCATTTGCTAGTGGAAATTAATCTGGGAGATTAGATTATAAATGTTTCATGGGCCTCATCAGGTCAGTGGAATAATGAGAAGTTAGGCCTCCTTTTCTGTGAGACGAACCGTAGCGCAGTCGGGGTGGGATAAAGTAGCCCACAACGACCTCGGTGGTGTTACACCCAGGCAGCTACAGATGCTTAAACCAACTAGTCTGAAGCTAATTTAAAGCGCGAGGTACTATCCGACTCCACGTACACGTGTGCACCATGTTCTGTTTGAAACCTGCCCAAGCGGTAGTGAAAACTGCAAAGATCTCATTACTTGTCGTTTAGTCTGATACGAGTCACATCATCCTGATCAAAATCAGAGCAGAGGCAGTCATGTTGCAGAGTCTTATTGGGAGTCCGGGCAGGATGGGTATGTGCACACACTGAGTAGGTTTCTTATCCATCTGCAGGTCTACTCTACAGCAGAAAGAAATGTTTTATTATTATAGCAGCAAACACTTGTGAAAAAGTCATCATTGTGGGTAAAATTCAGACCTAATTTGATGAACCTGCTGGTGTCTGGTTTTCTACATATCTGCCCTTCTACTGGTCAAATCTGGGAAAACAGATATGATGGCTGACTATCATGAATGAATCTCTGCTGTCACTATGTGTTTTGTTCCCAGGCAGACCAAAAATGACAACTTGAATCCATTGTTTTCAAGTCTTCACTTTTCTAAGCCAGATTTCTTTTTGGTTTTGTTCCTAATATATCTAATGGGCTAATCTGAAATGGCAGGAAATGGTCACTTTAGAAATCAGAGGAAAGCTGAAGAGCTTGGAAAAATGACACAGCTGTAAGCCAAGTTTTCAGAAGTGATAAGTGGCCTACGGGCTCTAAAGATTCAATTGCTGAAACTGAAGTACTTGAAGAAGGCACGATTTTCTGGTGTTGGGAGCTCCATTACACCACAAGGACCTCAAATCACTGGCTGTTTCCGAAAATGCTGGTACCAATTTTTTGAAGGAGTAAAATAGTCAGTTCTTTAGAGTGCCTACATGATTTGGGGTATGATCACAAAAACATAATGTGATACAAAATCTAGATTTGCATTATTTTGGTAACTTTGCTTCATTTTCCTGTCCCAGGGTAAGTTTACTATGGAGGAAACTGCCTTGAATTATTTCACATTGACCACACCTGGTATATGGACAGTTATTGTGGAGTAGGTGATAAAAAGTTAATCCACACCAAAGTTTGTCGTGTAATAATTTGTCTCTTCAATTCATGTTTGTAGAAACACAAAACTTAAGAATCAAGAACCAAAGCCTTTATGACTGATGTGCATTATTTTATTTTTCTGTTCAGCAATAAGATCCTATAGGAAACACAGGCATTTCTTCATGGAAAGAAAATGATTGCTCCTGCATGTTCATATGATCCAGGGCCCAGTCTGCTGTATAACCTGAGGAAAACTCATCCCATTAAGAACACTTTGTGTATACTAGCACTCTTCATTTATTTGTTTTCATTGGCTAAAAGATAATAAAGCCAACATTAGCTCTGAAATAAGGAAGCAGTTTCTCCTTAGCAGCTTTGTTTATAAAACTAGAGAAAGAAAAAGGGCATTTTTAATCAGATATTTTATTTGTCATTTCAACCAGGGTAGGGAGGGATTGTTGTTAGAGTGGAAAGAAACCTATTTTTGTGATGTCCCTCATTAACAACAGTTGTTGACTTTATTAACATGGAAACGAGCACCGATTTTAAAAAGAAAAATCCTCTCAAGTATGCAAAGTGACTTTTTTCTAAGATAAATATTTATCAGTAGTCCAAGATTTCAAGTTTCATCTGCTGTGGGATTTTTTTATTTTTCTTTTGCTTGAAGGAATTATGCTAAACTGCAACAGCTGACACTTCATGGAAGTTGTGCTTAAAGGCACAACTCTTAGCTATTTGTAGGAATGACAGCGTTGAGACTTTTGCTAGACCCTCAAACTAGAGCACTATTTCTTTGATCTCTGGCTCTTGGCATCAAGGTGAGTTTCAGCTAGTGTGTGATTTCCATGGCACTGTACGCATTACATGCTATTCACAGCATGCTTTACATAGCACATCCTTGGTCTGCACAGATTAAAATGTCTTATAGCAACTCATGGATCTGGGTGCCTCAATTTTCAAGGCCCATTTGAGAAACCTGAGATCATTTGTGAAAAAATAGAATATAAGGAGTTGGCTGTAGACAGCTTGAGATGAGGTGGTGCTGTGCAGAGACTAGATTCAGATACTGAGAGACAGTAAATCTGGAAGCAGCAGGGTGACATTAATGCAGCTCTGAAGCTGAACTTATAAACCCTCATTCTTTTATGGAGGTTAAATGGCTGAGATGCAACAAGGCTAATGGGTTCAGATGCAACACATTTCATTTTCACAGCTGGTCCATGCATTGCTTACTAGATGTTTGTGATACAATCTGTTTGCTTGATGTACCAATGCCTGTAACAGCACTGGAAAGTAGTGAGCATCCACAGTCTCAAAATAAAGGTCTTTCATGTGACTGAAGTGATCATCCCAAACCAAAAGCTTCCAATATTGTCAACTAGTCTTGGCAATAGTTTTCTGCTCAGATGCCTTCCTGCTGTAGGAAGTTTAGTCTTATCTGTGAATCTCAGGCAAGATCCATCTAATCTAGTCAGAGGTGTCTACAGGGGAGATATCTCCATGCAAACCAGTGACTCAGGACTATCTTTAACGCCACTGGTAAGAAATAGGCACAATATGGGCATGAGCCACCCGACTTGTTTTAGGTGCCTACTAAGCAAATTGCATTTTTCACTTCCCTGACTGCTGCTGGCTGGATTTCTGCTGGTTATACTGACTATCGGGAGGCTGGGATGGCTAGTTCAAATGAATCCCACTGTGTGTGAATGATAAGGTCAGAAAAGAAGAAGAATGGGTTTATAGACCGATATACTTGACAAAACAAGTGAATGAGATGATGGGTTAGAGATTCCTCCTGGCTCCTGCATCATTCTTACCTCTGTCTTCCACTTCACAGCTTTTAGCTGTGAGATAGAGAAAGCTCTCTTTGTGAAAGAAATCACAGGACTGAGCAGCAGGAATTTGCCACCGTTTGGAGAAGGAGGTGCTGGTAAAATTTGGTCACTCACGTGGACACACGGAAGGCATATCAGAGTTGAGGCCTGGAAGGTGTCCTGGACATGAGATTTTGTAAGCATAGATTTCTTGTATAACAGCACTAAGACTGTGTCACAATCCTCAATCCTGATAAAACACCCAAGATATCTGTACCTTGTGTGGGCGTTCTGCTTATTTTCTTATCATTTTCTTATCATTTGGCAAGGACTTCCAAATTAATCTGAGAAATATTCTGGGCATTTGTAAAAATACTCTGTGCACTGGAATTCAGCAAATATTTAATAATTGACAAAACACCAGCAAAGAATGTGTAACCAAAAAAAGAATAAAACTGTTCAGCTCCTCTCTGTACAATACACAAAGAATATGAGGTTAAAAGTTACGTTCCGCAAACATACCTTTTGCTGAGATGTACTTGGTTTGGTAAGTGTTGTGGATATGAGCCAAGGGCTCCAGACCTTGACTTCTTGATCATTCCTGCAGGGAGCATGGGAAAATATAGCTTCTGGCTAAGGGAAGGGAGTGGTCCACAGTCTCCACCTGTGCAGATCTGTGTGGCACAGTTCCCCTGAAGACATTCGGGTTTCTGCAAGGTTATTTCCAAAAAGAAGTTAAAACCCCAACTGAAGATCACAGTTGCTGAGTAGCTACTCAGTCAGCTGTGTATATGACTTGGGTCGCATTGGTGAAGTTTTGGTAGGGATTAAATCCTAAACATTAAAAAGGCATCATCATAAGTGGGGGTGGAAGTAAATTAATTTTAGTAACCCAGGCAAAAAGAAAAAATCCACCTTAAACACTGAACATACAAGTAGCTACAAATCATTTTACCCTAGAGGTACAGGACATCACGAATCACTGATTTTTGTGTTACTCTGATTTTTTTCTTCTTTGTGGTGCAGTTTTAGGCTTACACTTCGTTTACTTTACTGACCGTTAAATTCAGGAGAAAAATATACTAAAGGCCAAACTCATGCCAAGTGCAAATCAGCTAAATACTGTTTTCAGTATGCTCCATATTTTTATTTATCTCACATTGAAGATAACTGTCTTTCACGCTATTACATTTTGGCTGAGAAAAAGGTTCACGGTTTGTGTCCTTATGTCTTATTGTCTATGATACATCTCCGTGTTCCTGTTTTTAAGTGGCTGTAATACGTTGTTGATATGATTTCAAATCTGCTGTCATATGTTGTTTGCGTTTGGTTTATAGAAGTAAAGGGGAAAAATATCACAATAGCAAATTGTGGCTGGTAAATGTCAGTCCTAGATAGTGTGACAAATGAGTAATGCTTTGCAATGGCGTGTGAAGAAAGCTGGTTTTTACGAGCACTTCAATAGAGAAGAGTTTTATTGTAACTGCCATCCTTCTCAGGGCTGAATTCCTATCACACACAATATCCTTCCTGAGTCGCTCTTGGTCAAGTCAGTTCTGTAAGAAACAGTCCAGTTTTATTAAAGTTATGATTCCAGTTTGCAAACCTGACAAATACAACACACACATTAGAATCTGCTCTGCTTTTAATGGTATTATTTTTCAGGAGTTTTCAATGTTAGCAGCAGATGAACATAGTAGATGAAAATCTGAAAATCAGCCTTTTTTTTTTTTACATTATGAAATATAGCTATGGATACCCAACTGTTTAGTCATCTGAGAGAGAAAATAGGCGTCTGATGGCTGCATGCCATATGCTTTGAGAAATACATATGTGTACGAGTAGCAGAAGGCACAGAAAGAGGAATTAGAATGATAACTATTATATTTCTTTTCATTTTGGGTGGAATTCATTAGGTTTTATGCAACACGGCTAAGGCGTCCACTAATTTTTAGCAGAACAGTGAATTAAAAATACAGGGAAACATCCTGAAGAGTGAGAGACTAGACAGCCATGAGACCATGTCAGAAACTGTTAGAGTCTCCTCTAATAGCACCAGCCTAGATTTAAATTCTTCTAACAACTTGTGCTTTCCAAATACACATTGCTCCTGTGCTTCCTCCTTTTGAGTTTTCTCAACTGCTAAGAGCAATGAAAGGCACTCCATAACTTGCAGTATAAAGGCAGCATTAATTTTTACTCTCTCCTTGCTTGTTTTGCCCACTTTACATATCCTACGTCTAACGTGTAACTGAATTAGGAAGCCTCTTTCTTTTGTGAACTCTGACAGCAAAATGTCAGTATGGTCTGAGAGGAGAAGGCTGATTTATGAGGTTTCCAGGATGCAGGGAACAGGTGACTTTTGTTTAAAGGAAAAATTATGTTCCTTGCTTAAAAAAATAATCAAGTAAAAGTAAAGCCATACGGAGAATATGTGTTATCTACAATCATTCCAGAAAGAGTTTCCTACAGAACAACCATTACAAGTCATTGTAAGTCTCTTGGGAACAGCAGTCAAAAACATCAGCAGTTAATTACTAGAACTTCCTAAATCAACCTTCTTTGGCATGACATGAAGTGAATGAAAGCAATAAAAACAAGGAAGTGCATTGTGCTTTGTCCTGTCCAACTCCTGTTCAGACAGGCGTAGGTCACAAGCACAAATGTAACCAGGCATGAATTGTTGTTTTTTATTTTAATTCCTGGCCTTGGGTTAAATTAAATCAGCATGCTGGAAAGGCCAAGGTGAAATGTAGGGCCAGGTCTTCAGACTGCGTAAATCCTCTGACTTCAGTTGAGTTGTAGTATTGCCACACCTTCAGAGCGTAGTCCGTGCTCTAGTAAAGCATCAAAGAGTACGGAAAAAATATGCCCTACAAGGGCTGGTAAAATAAAGAGAGAAACCGAACAATCTGTTCTTACTGGGGTCTTCAAAGTATCAGCTTTCGAGAATGTATGTTGGGGTGCTGCTGAATTTTATGATACACAGCTCTGGGAGGTAGAGCTCTTTCTTTGCTTTGCCCTGATTGTGGTCGGTCCTGGGGGCAGCAGAAGTGTTCTGCAGATTCTGTGGCTGCTGGAACGAGTCTGGAAGGAAGAGATTATGTACCCTCATGTTTGTTACCAGGTATGCGAAAGGGAAAATGTTTCATGTGTATCTTGCATCAAAATCGATTTCTTTGCTTTAAAACCAATCTGCAAAATCTAGAATATCTGCTTGATAAAGCAGAGTTACAGCTCTTTTTCACTGATCTCTTCCTTCTTGCCCTTACATCTCACAGTGGGGTAGAGAAGATGTTTCACCAGCTGATTTGGTAAGTCTTCCAGGGAAAAGGAGTTTTGAGGAGGGAGGTGAATGGGGCAGAGTTGCAGGCATCACATATCTTTGACTCAGCGTGAATGAGAAGGAAACCCGGAGGAAAGCCTAGTGTCTTAATTGGAGGGAAGGAGCCAAAGGGAAAGGCACACAATAACAAATGAGACAGAAATTGTGTATATCGGGAAGGTTTTATAGGATCTCAAAACCTTCACAGATGTGGGTGAGGAGAAGCTGATGATTGATATAGGGTGGCGGAAAGGAAGAGAGCACAACGAGATGTTGGCCAGACAGGGTTCCCCAGACCTTGGGAGCTTAATGCAGCCTGGGCAATGGGAAGCAGCAGAGCATGATATTTTCGGATCAGCAGGTGGACAAATCATGCTAGGTGCCATGCGAGGGCTGGTCAGAAGAACAATAAACTAGGCAGCAGGCAGGATGTTTGCCTAATCCGTTAGCATATGTGATGAAGAGCTAAATCACCATAAACACAAAGGCTCGTCAAGGAGTTGAGGGACTACAATAGGTGGAGGAACCCCAAGAATGCAATTAGTGCCGATGGACTACTCTGACTCAGTCTCTCCTGGGGCTACCCAGGGAGGGTCATCAGCCCATGGTCAAGGCTGAGACCCACCAAGATGGCTTGGCTTGGCCAAAGAAATACTTCCCAGGTGGCCTTGAAAGCTGCAGGTTTGCTGCCTTCACAGGAACAGGACTCATAGTGGGATGCAAGGGAGGAGCACTTGAGGATTGTGTAAAACTTATTGTGGGCTGTTTTTACAGGAATTGTGAGAGCATGTGAGACTTACCATAGGATGTTTGGGGGAAGGACCAATCCATGTGGCTTGGGGAGGAGCAAGGGTGGGAAAACAGAGAGATAAGGGGATAAAAGCAGTTGAACGTGTATGAACCAGTGCTGGCCCATGCTCTGTGCTTGCTCAGCTCAGTCTGTCCTGTCTCCTTATTGAACTCCATTTCCAAATATTTTCCTGGCCGAGGGGCTCCCTATGCTGCGTGCACGTGTGTGTATGGATGGGGTCTGAGTGCCAGCGGCTGGAGAAGGGGCCGTGGCTCACAGCGCTCATGTGTCTGTGGCACCAGGAACCAGAAACATCAGGATGTGTGAGTGTTTCCCTGAGGAACTGCAGCCCCGTGTGTGTGTGTCCACGTGGGTATACCTAATTTGTCAGCAAACTTCCAACCAGACTAGCTGGCAAGAAGGCTAAGAGGTCTGGGAGCTGGGCATGGGAGAGACC
Organism: Harpia harpyja; assembly: GCF_026419915.1. Taxonomy (NCBI): domain Eukaryota; kingdom Metazoa; phylum Chordata; class Aves; order Accipitriformes; family Accipitridae; genus Harpia; species Harpia harpyja. Next base: position 104,683,239 of record NC_068940.1, read on the forward strand.
ATGGCCCTGGGGCCAAATACTGGAGGGACCAGGGGGTCAACAAGTTGGCTACTGGAGGGTCTGGAGGTCTGAAGCAGTTGCTGGAGAGATTGTGAGTATTCCCAATGCCTGTTGGGAATACACGCTGAACCTCACAGCCGGCTGAGCCTAGGGACATGGAGCTGTGGCAGCCTCGCATCCACTGGCTCTTGGATCCAGCTGCCTCTAACATCTGTCATCCTGACCTGTGCTCTCCCCAGTTGTTGTCCGTCTGACCCCCACTGAACTTTGCTGTTTATGGTGATTAGCTTTTTATCACATAACGTGATGTAAGGCACTAAGGGAGGTACCAAGCTTCTGGAAACATATTTTAAGCTATTAAAAAAAAGGAAATAAATTTGATGTTAGTACTTTTGGGGGCTTTTAACAGCACTACTGGACAACTACAACCCCTTGAGGCCTTTCTGTACTCTGAATCTATGGGATAGGAACTTTCCCCTCCAACAACAAAAGTTCCTGAAAGGGGTTGTAGGACATAGTGTGTTGAGTTCAGCAACGTGAGGAAATCTCCTCTTGTCCTTCATTCCACTCTAGGTATATGTGAAAGTCACATCACCACTGCTCTTAGTCTGAGGAGGTTTCAAATTTCCCCCCTTCCGTGAGGTCATCTCTCTGACTTCTTGCTTTCTAAACAATTCAGGTGATTTTTTTCTCCATGTCTCTACAGATCTGACATCTGTGCAATGGACCAATGGGTCTCTGATTTAATATTTTCTAACATCTTTTCTATAATAAAGGTGAACAGTTATGAAATGCCATACCAGTATGTTGTGCCTCACATCCAATATTAATCACAAATCCAAAATTAAATGTCAGGTGCCTGAACTAGGCAATTTAATTATTGATTCTTAACTCCACGGCACCCAAGTAAAACTCTGACTGATACCAGGTTCTGCTTTGTTGTGCTTTTTAATGGCATGTAATATAAAAAGATTCACCTTACCAGAAAACATGCAACATCTAGGCAGATTCAAGCAAAGAGAATTTATATCATGGATAACTTTAGTCTGTGACCAAAATCTGAAGTGAAGCCACTGCCTATGGTCTTACAGTGAATGTACATCTACTCTCTTCTTCTATTCTTCATGTTCAGGAATATTTTATGCTTAGATATGCTTACCTGCTGTTTACCAGTGCATTATCTTTATTTTCATCTGTGGTTTGTGCTTTTCAGTTTATTGCTCAGGATTTGAAAATAAAGGACTTTTTTTGAAGGAACAAGCTAATAAACACATCTCGATCATGGTTTCCTAGGAAGGCTCTTATACTCATGTCCAGTTGCTGTGCTATATAAGTCTGCAAATCAGATAAAAATTTTAAGTGTGAAAACAGAGAACAACTGGAGAAACAAACCACGCAGATAGGGAAAGTGATAGTTATCCAGAAGATTTTATCAGTTTCTGTGCCAATACCACAGCTATCATGTTTCTTGTAATCACTGCTATGTTTAAAAACAAGTGTCTCTTCAGATTAAAGTAAAATTGCATTTTGTTTACTGCCACACTAATCTGTTTTCCACTGTATACCAAAAATGGAGCAAAATGAAGGAAAGAGCTTTGCTTTTTCATCCCCTCATGAAAGACATATGGTTGTCTCGGGCTGTGAGCATGTGTGTGAAGTGATGGTCTGATCTTGAGCACCCCTAACACAGATTGATACCTGAATAACATAATTTTGTTAAATGCTGTTTTCCCCTTGAGGTGGAAGCTGTCAATTTTAATTTTATTCTTGAAACATTATGTCTGAACTCATCACCCTACACATCTTTTAGGGTCAGATGAACAGATGCCTCCTCCTGACCTGCCTTTTACAGCTACTTTAGGAAAATACAAATACACTTCTGAAAGTGGAGCACAGCGTACAAGATGAATTGTGACTTCAGAGGATGCTTCAAGGAACTCTCTGCTTGCAACTGTAACAGTATAGATATTTTTTTTAATCCCTCCCCTTTCTATGCATGGATCATAGCCAGTGTCATCTGTGTGCAGACCATAGCCTGGTGGAAAAAAATAGAAGAAAATTACAAAATCAAGTGTAATTTTCTGGGCTTTTTCTCCATGCTCTTTCTGAGCTTGCAGAGGTTTTAACTACTCGTTCCAGTACCAGGATCAGTGTCATTTACGCACGAGAAGCCCTTTATGATCTCAGGCCTCAGCAGGCTGTTTTCCAGCTGAGATTTTTGAGCAATTCCAGTGTAGTGTGTAGGAAACGGCCTCTGGTGACATTATTCTGCTTTCAGTGGCAGGGCCAGCATGTGCCAAAATGATTGCTACTATAACAAATAAACTAAGCCATGCTGCAGTTTCCCTTTGTGTAAATTAGGAGTGAGAACTGTGAATGCCCCTAGCATTCTCCAGAGCTGAAGTATAAAGCTGCTGCTTTATGCAAAATTAACAGCATGTGGCAGCCCCACTTAAGATTGTGCAGGTCTTTCTGAATGCACCCATGTTGTAAATGACACTACAATTTATTATTAACTTGTTAATATTTGATGGAACGGCGCAGTTTATTAAGCTTGGGGAAGCAAGCAAGAGAAAAAACACCTGAAATTAATGGAGTCCCAATATAAAGACATAAGTAGACAACAGCAGGGAGTTGTGCTAGGATAGTCACAGCACACAAAATTAATCATTTTCTTCATGGAGCCCCCTGTACCTGAGAAGTTCAGGGAGGGCAACTCTTTTAATGATCCCTGAGCACAGCAAGTTACAAAACAGAACAGCTCCACGCAAACTTCATTTGCTTAGAGCAGTGGAGCTCTAAGCTGATGGGGAGAAAAAAAATAAATCTCAGAAATTTTTCAGCCGTTCCATACTACTGATTCAGAATCCCATTTAAAATAAACAGATGAACAAACTGTGATGTTCTAATTGCTTTCACTCTGAAACTCACAGTAAATATGCAAAAGGAGAGCCAAGTCTGTGTTGAATATTTAGGAAAATACTGATATATGTAAAAATAAAAAAAAAACAAATTGAAAGTAAATAACCAAAACATCCTGGTTGCACTTCTGTAATTTGAAAATGAAAGAAAAAATATAATGACAACAGCAATACACATGATAGCAGTAAGGTGAAGCGAAATGCAGGGAAGAAAGAACATAACTTCAAATCAAGGGCATATAGAATATCACCATCTGATTGTCTTATGTTTCTTTCTGTCCTGACATGCTTAAGGATTTTGGGAAAAATCCTTGTTAACTGAGTTTTACTTTTCCTTTCCTATTTCTTAACAACATGGAGTTTGAGAATAAAACTGACACCTTCCTTCTCTAACATGAAGGGTCTCATTGCAAAATCAAAAAAAATTTCCCTTGTGAATTTGAGTGGATATTGTCAAATTAGAAATGGAACATTTCTATGTGAATTAATCAGATAACTTCTGATTTGCCTTTAAATACTTCTCAGTATTCATCAGTATTGTGATGTCTTAAATACCTCTTGCTAATACTAGCATAAGATGTGTTCATAGTAGAGCCTTACAGGCCTACACATTTCTAATGACCAACCGATGAGGCTGACTGCATTTCTACCCATATGCTTCTTTGAGAAAAAAAGCAGTTATGACAAGGAATGAAGGAAACTAACTCCATTTAGAAGTTCTGTATCCCATTAAAAGGCTTTACAGGTGAAATTCCATTCCTGTTGAAATCAATATGATTCGATTTCATAATGAATAGGATTTCACTTAAAAAAAAAAATCAGCTTTGTGGTATGTGCAATCAAATAAAACTCCATAATTGAGAATATGTTCTTAATTTGGTAGCTCCCAAAGCATAAAATAAACAAAATAGTGTGTAAGCCAACGGAAGTCAAAGATCTGTGTGTTAGTCCATTGGGCTATCCTAGTTCAGCTGCATTCGGTTTTATAGCCACGGTGCACTGTCAGTGCTTAGTTGAGGATCATGGTCAATGATGGGTGGTTCCCCCACACAAATGATCATATGGCCACTTTCAGATGGATTAATTAAGTGAGCAGTTACAGATTCCTAGACAAAATACAGCCTTGATTTAAACAGAAAAATTCTGTTAATTCGATATAAAAAACTGTGGCCATTTGACTAAAGAATAAGCTACACCAAGATATTCTTTTTATCAGTTAATTAGAGTGAAAAGTTTTGCAACAGGGAATGAATTGCTACATCCATGCAGTTTTTACCAAAGAAGGAAAAATGTAGAGTCATCAGCCAGGTGAAAACAATCAGTCAGGACCTGACAAATGAAGAACTGTTTACCAAGGTTCATAGGGAAAAAAAAGAAAAGAAAACATTAAGAAAACTTGGAACTAAAACAACCAAATCACTGATTCACCAGAAAATAGGGATGTGAAAAAAGCAGTGCTGCTACCAAGGCAAACGTGCTGAAAAATTATCCTGGGCCAGAGCAAACGGGACCTTTCCCTGCCCAAGGAGGCACAAGAGAATCATTACTGCCTAAATGCTCACTTAACATTCCCTGGGAAGCAATTTATAGAGAGCACCACATGCTCTCCTCTCCTTTTAGGGAAGCCGTGTGGAGTGGATAATCCTGGAGCCTTCTCATGCCAAGGAGCAAAAAGAATCATTACTCTGTATCTGCGGCATTTAATCAACCTCTCCCCAGGCTTATTCTGTAAGGTTAAGAACTGAGATGAGAACAAAAACCTGTCACGCACAGTTCACTTTAATACCAGAATCCCCAAGACATCCCAGCTCCCCCCTTTTTAAAGACATTTCTGGAAAATTAATGATATTTTTTAATGGTTTTCACAATTTTAGAGCTGTCAAGATAATGAGAGCTATAGGGACTGTTTTTATAAAGACAGGACTCCCTTACTTTCTACCTTTGTGCTTAGAAACAATGGACCAGATTGATCCCATTTCCATTTAAAAATCTGATTGAGGTGTCTAGGTTATGGAATAGTTGCCTTATGCTTCCATTAATATACAGAGAGAGATTATTTCAAAAAAATTATTCAGATTTCACATTCTCCTCTAATAATTGGGTCATGTAAGCAATAAGAGCTTGTTGCCAGATAATGGAGTCTGAGTGATTGACTTCCATGCTTTGAATCCCAACATCCCAGGTTTTCTTCTACTAACAACCTAGGTGAGCAAAACATTTCACAGGATCTGCTTATTTCTGCCACCTTCAGCAAATTGTGCCAGTGCTGTCTGAACAATTTTCTTAAAGCACAATAATACTTGAGGAAATCCCTCAAGCTAAATTGTAAATATTCAGTTGCAAACTGTAAGGGAAAACATATTTCTGCTGCATGAGAAATATCAGAACAGAGTCTGTGCCAGTGTTAAATCACCAGCAGGAAAAAAACCACCACCAAAATTGGGCTTCCTGAGTTTGATGCTTTATTCCAAACTCAAACATCTCAAGAAAAATGATCTGATTTTCTTCCTGAACATTTACCTATCCACATATATAAGCATCTCACTTGATATATATTGTAATATGGAAGCCTGCTTTGTAATTTTGAAGCATTAAGGGTTAGTAGGTAAATAACAGTTAAATTCATAATGGATACAAAAATCTTCTGGAAACTCAGGGTACAGCAACCCAGAAGATGCCTTGTAATTATACCTTTTCCATGTCTTTCTGCTGATATGATATAATAACCAATGTTCAGTAACCACAGTCTAAGCTGTACATCATAGTAACTGGCACATATCATTGTTATGCCTTACTGGCTCCACAACAGTACAGAAATGAAATGAAAATAATATTCTCCTTTCTCTTCTCATAAATCTATGGTAACTTCTCATTAGGTTTTATTTTACATGTCAGAATAAAGCATGTTACATGTCAGAATAGAACATGGATGAGACTCTAGGGTGCACATAGTTCCAGGCAACAGTTTAGTTTTAGTAAAATTATTTGCATCTGTTAAGACTCATATGAAGCTTACTTGATTTTTTTTTTTTTCTTTCCAAAATCCCTGGCACTACACCAAAGTGATGGAATTTAGAGTTCTGACCCTTAAGACTCCTGTCAGCAAGCTGAGGATGTAATTTTCTTTGGGGTTATTATAGCTCTGAAAAGGCTGAGTTAGATTTAACCTGATATTGTTTGAATGAGTTTACCATCGAATAGCAAAACAAAGATAGAGCAGTGGTTCATATTTTTGATGTAGGCCTCTGAGATTTTTCTACATGAGCATAGATGAGCACTGTTGGAACATTGGAGGGCTTTTTAGAGTATTTTATTTTTCATTTGCCTAACAAGCTTGGTCACAGTTGTTGAAGATTTTTGCTCTACTTTTCTCCTAAAGAGGCTAGTAACTGCTGAAAATATTAATTTTGCAGTGACAGAAGAAGATATTACAGGGATGCCTCAAGCTAAACAGAACTCTGTCTGTGGAGAACATCTGTCTCTTATTCTCAACAGGTAAGTCTTGTCAAGGACCTGGAAGTTCAGCTCAGATGATTCCTCAGAAGTTCTTATTCAGGTTTGAAACTTAAATGTTCTGGAAATCAGCCTGGAACTAGCATGGTTTAAGAGCAAAACAAAAGAAAACAAAACAAAACTTTCTGGAAGTTACTTCTAAGGTTATCGATGTGTTCTGTGAATTTAAAATAGAACAAAGCTTGCTTAATTGTGTTGACTGGGTCTGAAATACCATGAATCCTACGCCTTCCGCCTAATTCTGGCAGATTGACATTCTGTCCTAGCCAAATCTCAGTTGTACCAAAGAAAGAAAACATGTAAGAGAAAACATTATTTCATGAGTTAGTCAATTTTTCACTTATCAGTAAGGGGACAGATGAAAACTTAATTGGGTTTTCATTTGTTCAAAAGTAGTTTATCATCAAAAGGATAGAGCAGAAAGGAAAGTCTGTTTTTCTCTGGACTGAATCTATACCTTGTGAATAAACCCTTGACAACATCATTGCATTTTATGTTAGTGATTCAAATTCTATGCAATATTTGGTTTTCAAAAAGAGAGAGAGAGTGGAAGTGGGAGATACATTGGAAGGCAAACCACAGACTGTACCTAGAAGTGCAGACGATTTCTTGTGATTTCTGTCAAAGGAGTTCATGAAATTTCCTGCTATCAACACCATGTTACTTGTTGGCAATTGCAAGAATTTGCTGCTGAATGACTAAATTAATAATTTTGAAAATTTTATTTGGGTTTGGGGAAGAGTGCTCTTTTAGACAGATCAGAAATAATAATTAAAGAAAACAAAACAGCAAAACCAGAGCAGATTGTAAGTGAGAAAAGTAGCCTAACAGAGCTCTAGAAAACAGTGTTATAAGCAAGTCTTCAACCAGACTGTGTCTGACAAAACACTTTCCCAACTGTTCAGCAACTCTGTGCTTTTCTGCCAAGGCACATGAAATACAGTTCATTATAAATAAATGACTTTATCTATTGGCAAAGCTATTGAGAATGTAGGTGGGGTTATGGCACTACGTCCTGCAAGTCAGAAAGGTCCAAGCCCCCATGAGAAGTGAGGCTGAGGTTGTGTGGATTCCCTTTCTTGTTCCTTGGTGAGCTCTCCATTTTTAAATCTACCACCTTGACCTCTCCTGGCCTTTTTCCCTTTGGAAGTCACCTCCAGCTATGTCTCTCCTGTAACCTAATCTGCTTTTCTGGTCACACGCCTCGCACTACATAACAACATTTCATCAAAACACATTTCTAATTAATATGTTCTGGATTTGATCCCACCTTAGAGAAAAAGTCCAACTGATTTAAGTGGGAGGAGGATCAATCTTTGTTGTGTTCTTTTCTGTTAAGAATGTACCAAAATCTTGTGACACATAATCAAATAAAATGACTTGTCTCTAATAGTCTCTCTGTCTCTCATGAGCTTTTAAGAGGCTGTTCAGTTCATTAAAAGCACCTCGGAAAATATTGCTCTTGGAGACAGCAAAAGGCGCAAACATGAATAGCCACAGATGAGCAATTTCTTATTAAAAAATCAGGAAATTAGAATCAATCTTTGGAAATCTTTTTTGCTCTGTGGCACCAGCAGTTCCTTCTCACTACACTTGGGAAGGATTATCTGAGCGATGTTTCTTTCACAGTCGTGTGGTTCAAAGACGCCAATGGAGCGCATGATAGACAAGCCAAGCAATACACACCTCCACTGTTCTGTCAAGAGAGTCATGTTCTTTAACGGCATTTTCCTCTCACGCACTGGTGTAACATATTGTGCTAATTTTCCAGAGCTGGAAAACCGGCAAGGAATGGCTGGGAATACACTAGAACGTCCGCTGGAGGAGCGATGTGTAGAGACTGCATGCTGCCTTCGAGTTGGTATTTTCCTTCAGGGAGGTGCTCATGACTAGTGATTTGAATTACTGGAAGCCAAATCAAAAAGTCAATTGGAAAAATACATGTTTTTTTTTTTCTTCTTTTATGGTAATACCTACAGGCCCCAATCAACCTTGTGGCCCTTTGTCTTGGGCATTGTACACTTGAATTTGGTCAATGCTGTTAAAGTAAAGAAGACCAGGGATGGCCCTGTGTCCTGGTTTTGGCTGGGATAGAGTTAATTTCCTTTCTAGTAGCTGGTATAGTGCTATGTTTTGGGTTCTGTGTGAGAAGAATGTTGATAACACACTGATGTTTTCAGTTGTTGCTAGGTAGTGTTTAGACTAAGTCAAGGATTTTTCAGCTTCTCATGCCCAGCCAACAAGAAGGCTGGAGGGGCACAAGAAGTTGGGAGGGGACACAGCCAGGACAGCTGACCCAAACTGGCCAGAGGGGTATTCCAGACCATGAGACGTAATGTCCAGTATATAAACTGGGGGGAGTTGGCCAGAGTGGGGCAGATCACTGCTCGGGATCTAACTGGGCATCAGTCAGTGAGTGGTGAGCAATTGCATTGCGCATCATTTGTTTTGTATATTTCGATCCTTCTATTATTATTATTATTATTATTATTATTATTTTATTATTGTTGTTATTACCATCATTAGTTTCTTCCTTTCTGTTCTATTAAACTGTTCTTGTCTCAACCCACGAGTTTTACTTTTTTTTCCCGATTCTCTCCCTCATCCCACTGGGTGGGTGGGAGTGAGTGAGCAGCTGCGTGGTGCTTAGTTACCGGCTGGGGTTAAACCATGACAACCTGCAATCTTCCATAGTGATCAACTGTTAGCACCATCCCCGAAATAGTTCTGCTCCATGTAATTTTTCCCAGACAATGCTCAGGGATGGTTCAGGTAATATCACAGGTCAGAGACTGTTCCCAGTAGGCAGTATGGGTGAGGCTATGCTTTTTTTCACATGGAGGAAAGTTTAGCCATATGCCCATGAGATTAATTACGCCACTTGCCTTCAGGGCCAAGGGACAGGTCTTGGCCTGTTTGTCCTACTCGCATTCATGTGTCCTTGTGTAATAAGAGAAGGGGCTTGCCTTTTAATACTTGTAATCTCAACAGAAAAGAAAATCAAAAGGGAAAAATCAAAGAAATATTATTATTTTCCAGATGGTACAGAGAGATTAAAGACATGTTTACTTAGTGCAATGGAGCATTATACAGACATCCTCAAGCTAGTGCTGACCTGTGGTTGATACATGTTCACCACAATAATGGTTAGAGTATCTTTGTTGGCCCATCAAACTTTAGAAGTTGGCTCAAATTCCAAATAACCCAAAGACCACTGAGAAAACACTCGATAGAAGTAGCAAAAGGACAGTTGGCAAGAGACATAAAAGGAGGGGGCTTTACTATAATCCTTGTATGCAAAACCTCTACTTCTACTGAATAGTTGCCAGTGTCATTTTCTGATGGCATCCCTCTGCCTCAGAGCTACAAGTCCCTTCAAGTTTTTACAGGAGAACCATCAGCCTGTAGCCTGATGTGAAATTCATTCATCATCTTCAGGTTTTATCTCTTCAAGTAACAAATTTCTTAACCCTTTTAAAGATTTGAAAGAGTTTGAGTCTTGATAGAATTGGAACGTGAACTCTTTAATATGATAGAGGACATCTCTTAGGCTTTCTGAATATTACACATTTCTGCTCATCATGTGCCAGTCCACCCCTTCTACAGAAGGACACCTCCAAGCAAAGTATATCAAGGCAGCCCAATTCAGCTTCCCCTTTCCATGGGTAGATGAGTTGACTTCCAGCTTTCCAGGAGACACACAATGGAAGCATGCCACTGGCTTCATATGCTCAGGAAGCGAATCTCATCGTCTACAGGACCAATTTGCAGGGCTCACATGTTTTAGTCTTTATCAATTATTTAGAAACTTGGACCATGAATTGGAAAGTAACAGGACTATCTGAGCTCCCCAATGAAATCCTCCAACCTTGTTTTTTGCAGGGTACAATAGGCCTCTCTAGATCTGGGTGCAACTTCTTATTGATATAATGATAATTTCAGCAAAGCTCGTAGCTGTTCGTATGTTGGTCCTAGCCATCTTCCTGTTAATATCATTATGTTACGAGTGGAGAACCGAGACACAGAAAAGCTGCAGTGACTTTGTCACAGTTAGAGAGGAAGCCTAGAATGGAGCAGGAGACCTGGGTGGAATGCATAAATTAAAGTCCACTGTGTTAACTACTGGACCATCTTTCCTCTAAAGGGGTTTATGACCTGGGCCTATGGTGGTTTTAATATGAACAGTATTTCCTTGATTTTTGCCCCTTTGCCTTGACCACTGGTAGTTTTTCCTAAAAACCTTCTGGCTCAAGACTTGTACTATATCTCGATTGTCCACCCAGAGGAATACTTGTGACTAAATTTATCTGCCTTTTAAGTTGTTTTTAAATTGCCTTTAGCGTGTGATGTTTCCTTATCTTGGACAAGAGAAAGGAAAAAGGAAGGAGTCTATTTCTGCCATCTCTTTCCTCCTGCAAGAAATCCCCCTCCCCCTTCCCTTCTCCCTGCCTTCCAAAGCTTTTGTTAATTTAAAATTAGCCCTTTGAGATGTTCTTGGGAAAAATCAGGCTCCACACGGTGAGCAAGTCCCTGTGGAGAGGGGACTGTTGCCGTTGCAGTAAACATGGGGCAGAATCTCAGTGAGTCACCTGGCTTGCGTTCCCCCACTGCGTGAGGGAGAGCAGCGTAGGAAGCCCATAACGAAACATGCCACCACCACCGGGGAATCCACGCGGGATACTTCAGCAAAATCATTTCCCATCCTATCCGGGCCTCCTACCAGCTATTCACTGCAAGCGTCAGTCCAGATAGTAATTAGTGGGCACTAGATGCCTGGCTCTGATCTCATTGCCATTGTTTGACCAAAGGAAGGATTCAAAACAAGGCTTGGGGCCAAAAATAAGTTCTGAAATGCTTTTTTAATATTCAGGTTCTCTTGCCCCCATGTTTTTTTCTTTTTTCTTTTATTTTTTTTATTTCCCTTACAGCTAATTTTTAGTGACACCCACTGGCCAAGCCTCAATTGTAATAAATCCCTGGTACCCCTGGTTGGCTTGTAGAGAAGTTATTGGCCTGCAGTGCATCAAAACAGTCTGAAATATCTATCTGCACACACATGCTGTTCTGGCCAGCCAGACAGAAATGCTTGGGAGCACTGTTGCTCCCAAAACCGCCTCTGTCTCAGCCTGTCCTAGTAGAGACATTGCAAGAGGGATGCGACAGACAAGCCATTCTTTGTCAGCCTTTTGATGAAAAAAAGAAAGCACGTAGGATGTTTTATTCAAACCACCTGTCATGTTTTTTCACAGAAGCTGTGTGAAACAGGAAGAAAAAAATACAGAAAATAACCTTTCTCGGTATCTTTATTATCTGTTTTGTTGATGTACAGTGGAACACATGGACGGAGGGTTAGTTTTGCAGGAGAAGGAGGATGACAAATGATAGCAGCCTCTTTCAGGGGCTTTGCTAGGTGGAAGGTTTATAGGAGCTTCTGACATCTCTTTCTGGGCAGACGGGAGGGACTATGCACCCATGAACAGGGAGGACAAACATATTTAAGTCAGGGCAGCTTGGAAGATAAACTTCTTTCCCATTCCCTTTCCTTTCCCACTTTCCAGAACACATAGATCAAACTTCAGATTTTAGGAATCCTAAACCTCACCTTTCTAATGCTGCAGTCACGTAGATCTTCAGTGCTTGCTGTGAAATGCTGATTGCTTAAATCTTCATCCAAACAAACAGCTTCCTTACATTATTAAACCCCTTGTTTGCAATAAGAAAATGGAAATTTAACTCTAAAGTCTTGATGTACACAGTAAATGAGATACATCTGGTGTCACGGCACATATTTACACACTGTACACCCAGTGTAGCTTGTACCTTCGACCAAGCCAGCTCTCATTCTGGAGGTGAAACAGCCACAGTAGCACAGATCTCACCACAGGGTAATTATTCTGCCAAGGGATGTTTTGGTCTGGTACATCAGACACCAACGCTACTGTGCTGGCACTCACTGCTCACAGCAAGCAAGGGATGGGAACAGGACATTGCTTTTATAGGCTGTAATAAACGTGTGGACTGTTTCTGAGCAAGTGCCCATTACTGTGACACTTGAAGTTTACAGCTCATGGTGGAAATAATAGATGCATGTTTTCTGCTCCCACCCTCCCCCACCAAACAGAAAATTTTTCTTCAGCTAAGATTAGAAATTTTCTTGATATTTTAGAATTTTGTGGTTTTATGGCCTGGGCACAGTTACCATGAAGTAAAAGAAACACAAAATCAATGGTAGGTCTGATATTTCATCCAGAATAGGGCAATGGGACAGAACCAGGACATTTCATGTTATATTTTCATCTTATGTTTTCATAGACATCTTTTACATTTACATTTTTAAAGCATCCGTAAGTTAATTTTCAAAAAAATACCCCCAAACAAACAAAAAAAAAGGCAGATGTCACCTGTCAGAACTATAATGATAAACAGTCTTTTCAAATCAAAGATTTTATCAAAATGAATAAATAACAGTGCTCAGAAATTGAGCATATGTACACCACCAGGATAATATTTCCTGATTATTTTAATTCCTTCATTTTTAAAGAATTTTTCATTAAAAAATAATTTTTGCAACTTTAACATTTCAGAACATCAATCAAATATGAAGAAGAGAAATGAATAGAAAACCATTTCTGAAATAAAAGAATAATGAAGAAATAAAGGACAGTGAATCATTGTTATGAAGTAACCACGCAGGGGAATGAACATAAAGAAGAAAACCAAAAGGCTTCATAGGCTGAGACCTTGCAGTGATGAGGATATACTAATGTATCAGTCTTGCTTGGTTTTGAGTGATCTTTATAGACTTCTATATTTGTGTGAATAACAAAGGACTCAAATTCAGGCAGAGTAAAGAAATGCAGAACTCAACTGACTATGGCTGATTTACACCATATTTCCCTTGTGATGACTAACAGAATGTGGACTTTTATCCAAAAGAAAAATTTAACTCTACCTTAAAATCATTCTCCTTCTCCTTCCCATATCTGGTGGAAAGAGGACAAGTAATATCTCGGTGTTTCTTTTCCCTCAAAAGATTTTACATGGAAGAGCAGTTTGCAGCTATTATTCTGAAGATCTTGATATTGTGCATGGGAAATGTTAAGAGTGTTTAGGAATTTTAAAGTGAAATTTTCTCAGCTTTCTAAAGATATGGTTTTCTAAGCACTGAAATTTAGTGTCACTAGCTTTTGCTGCCCAGAACTGTACAGCCTTGTATAAGGCAACAGGGAATTCCCTTCATTTTGTATTTGGAAACAAAAAAACAAAACCCAACTTGTCGCCCCTTTTACATTTTGCTTAGGGTACAGTTTCCATAACCTTTTCTTTTCAGGATGCCAAAGCCCAAGACAGACCAGTAGATAATACTTTTTCCTTAAAGTCCCTTAGAAGCTGTATTCTGGTGTCTCTAAGAGTCACGGCCCCGTATTGGGTAATTTAATGTGATGAACGTTGTGCTTTTGAGGTTCAGGACAAAACACAGACAGGTTGCTGTTGTTATCTACGTAGGAAAGATGAAGTTGTGAACCATGATTGGATTCCCAGTGGCATCACCAAATGTTGGCAAAAGTCCTTGGAGGCTTTTAAAGTTGCTGTTCGTAGCTGGTCTCTGGCCCTAGCTCATCGACCTCAATGTGAGCACCTTTCTCAGGTACCTCTCTTGCCTTTGGTCATGCCTGGGTCTTGACAGCAATGTAAGCAGTCCCGTTGAGCTCTCTGACACCTTCTTGCTTGGTCCTGCCTCACTGGTTTGTATTTCTTGGAAAACTTTCCAGGCTATGGGAGCAGTGAATGTGTGATAGTTCAATGAACTGTAAGCCACCCACTTAGATTACCTTTGGTATGCTCTGAAACGTATTCAGGACTTGTCTTTAACAACTTAATTTCAGTGTTTTTCTAAGGAAAATAAAGAGTTTAACCAGCTTGTAGAGGATAACACCTTATCCAGCAATGTCCAGCCCAGACTTCGTTTTGAAGTTAAGTAAACACAGGTACATGCTAGAAGCTGGTTGCAATGATACATCATCTTGGTCTCCTTCCAAAAAACACTTAGGCAAGAGGAACTCAGCATTTTAGAGGGACCCTAGATATACCATCCCCATGCGTGCCTCTGATGTTGTATATAACATGCTGTGAGCACTCTGTCTTTGTAAAAGCGAACAAGCAGGCGACACCTCCATTCCCTGTCTGTCATGATTCCTCAGAGTGCTTTGCTATACATGAAGGAAGGGGTGGGGAGAAAAAAAAAAAAAAGAAAAAAAGACCACGGCATTCCTAGGAGCATCTTGAGGACTGTCAGGAAAAATCAGATGGGACATGAAATCAAGCCCTCTAGCTACAAACAATAGTTATTGCTTTCTTTTTGGAAAATCATTACAGATGTTCAACCAAATTGAAGAAACCTCAGCAATAGCTTGTGGAATGAAATCATGTATTCTGTTAGTGAAGCTTGTTTGCTTTTTTTTGAGCCTCAGAGAGCATTTTAAAATGCTTTAAATTGTTTACCTTGACTTAAGTCAAGATTAATTAAGTTTTCCTTGGCTACAACTGGGCATGTCCAGAAACTATGGGAGGAGCATGAGATAGAAGTGTACATGGTAGGTAAGTAGGCTAACTTTTCATATAGCTCATAAATCCTGAGGCAGATACCTCCAGGTTGTAATATTGACTTGAAAATTATTAAAGGAAAAGGGAATCTTTTGTTCTCTTGATGCTTTTAAGCTTTTCTTTGCAAACACTTTTCTGGAAAGATGGTATAAACTGTTATTGTTACATGAATTCCAGAGAAGGAGTTAGCAAGTGCAATAGCTGCAAGGATTTGTGGATTTTAATGCTAAAAGAGACTGTTTTAATTATGTGGCTTGAATGCTTCCTAACACAGGCCAGCATATCTAAGCCAGTAATTCCTGCGGTGAGTTTAATAACATCTGGTTGCGATAACCCAAGTGTTTCTTAACTGGGTTTCATAAGAGACCTCTTCATCTCAGCCTTCATGTCTTATCAGTATATGTTATTATATGAAATATTCCTGTTTTATCAATAGAATAGTGGAAGGAATGTTCAGGGAAGTCTCAGAGAGGGAAGCCCCTGAATTTCAGCAGAGACACTCATCTCAGACTTGAGCAACATGAAGAGCTTTAATGTATGTTTATCAAAGGGTGTCTCCACAATCACAGAGATGAGGAGGTGGATAACGAGATAGATCTCCTCTCAAGCCTTTCAAACTTGCCCAGGGTGCTCATTTTCCATTCTTTGGAAAAACTAATGCGTGGTGAGAATATCAGCCTGGCTTGCAAAGCAGGAACAGTTCGTTCCAAGCTGTTCAACACGCTGCTCCCTCTGTTTTCTTCATGTTATCAGCACACTGGCTTTGGTTTCAAGGCGCTCAAAATTAATCACTTTGCAGGCAAACAGGCTGGCTGTAGAGGTTTGCAGTGTTTTCTTCAGAGGGTGGGTTTACTTTGGAGGCCAAATAAAGAGTTGCCAAGCAGCTGCCAGAGCTGATGGATAGAAGGCGATTGCAGGAATGTCCAGAAATGTTTCATTGTTCTTTAGTTGTTTAAATAAATGGATACAGGATGAACTCCAGGTTGTGCAGGGTGTGGTCACTGGCCAAAAGGGGGGAGTTTGCGAATGTATGTGCTTTTTTTTAAAGTAATTTTTTTATTATTTCCCGTGTTTCTGCATTACTGATTGTTGGAGAATCCCAAGAATATAACGACTTTACTTTTTTTTGTTCTTGCTTTTGAAAGAAATGATTCAAAATCAGAAATTAGTTTGAGAAAGGATTTGTATGAAGTCGAGACCTAGTGGACATAAATTACTTCACTCTGTTACAGTGATTGCTAAAAGTGCTACTGATACCACACACACACACACACACACACACACACAAAAGACTATTTCTATCACAAGACAGTAACTACACATGTAGTGGTGTCTTTTATATTTGAAGATTAAAATGGGCCAACACATAAGGACACACCATGTGAGCACTTCATATAGATACCAGCATTTTCCATTCACAGCCTATGGGTTGAATAGGTTTCATACCAGACTGGTTTCTGGAACAAATACCCCTTGTAGTAGGTTGACTGAATTGGAAAAGAAGTGGAAGGAGAAGTTGTAAAGCTGGAGTTTCTCACATACATAAACTGCATGTGAAGCACAAGTAGTTTATCCCTCCATTGTGCCCTGGGAATTAATTATTTCATGAATATGCATTTACAGAATGAAGAAAAATGATGATGACCAAGGATCATTGGAGTGACAGGTATTTAAACATTGCAGACATTACAAAAAAATGATGTCAGCTCAGAAATTAGGCTTCTAAATCTGTTGAGAAACCAGCTAGCTGGCTGTGCTGTTGAAACAAATGGTGTTGCACATCTGGAAAATCAATGTTCAAGTGCCTAAAAATGGCAATTGGGTTATATTTTAGCTCTAAATAGATGGCAAAACATTCCTTTACCTCACTGAGGCAGCACCAGGCCTTTAGGCAGATTAATTAAATGTTGACAGTGGTACTGGCAGATTAAGGGATAACTTGCCTATGGAGTATTTGTTACTAATAGCGGTAGCTGGTACCAGTTATTAGAATTTTACCTAAATAAGACAGTGAGGTCCTATGTAAGGTGACTCATTCCCTGCTATCTTAAATGGTATTTGCAAACTTTCTTATGTGGTTCTGGTGTTGTTGAAAAGGAATGCTATGGCTCCACAACCTGCAGTATGAAATATTATTCTTCATTCTGACCTTTTGAGAAGGTTTTGTTTTTTGGGAGATTTTTTTGGTCTGGCTTATTCTGTGGAAAAAAAAAAGAGATTAAAAAATCAGAGAAGTAAACAGTGAGTATGAAAAATGAGGTTGTCTGAAATATTTGCTGTGTTAGAGACAAAAGTCCCTTCTCCACCTCACATGTTGTGATTCTGGGCCAGCTTGTTTTCTTGCATTGTCTCGTTCTAAAGAAGTTTCGGTCATATTAAGTAGGCACAGAAAAATTGCCCAAATAAGGAGGAATCAAGTCTTGCCATGGAGAAAATGCTTCTTTGAGCATCTTGCTTTTCTGTCATCATGTTTGTAGAACAATGTCCATCCCTCAGTAGCCTGCATAATACAGGGGAAGAGAATTTGTACTCCTTGAAGTTTGGCTTGGAAATGTCTACCTTCTATCAGTATTAGAAGATGCTGCTAAAGTTTCAAGTATTCCATACAGATGTGTCACCTGGATCACCATTTTCTTGATGGAAACACAGTCTTCCACCTCTGTGGCTAAGGACCTGTCCTGGTTTCAGCTGGGACAGAGTTAACTGTCTTCCTAGTAGCTGGTACAGTGCTATGTTTTGAGTTCAGAGCGAAGAATGTTGATAACACACTGATGTTTTCAGTTGTTGCTCAGTAGTGTTTAGACTAATGTCAAGGATTTTTCAGCTTCTCATGCCCAGCCAGTGAGAAAGCTGGAGGGGCACAAGAAGTTGGGAGGGGACACAGCCAGGGTACCTGACCCAAAGTGGCCAACGGGGTATTCCATACCATGTGACCTCACATCCAGTATAGGAACGGGGAAGTGGGAGGCAGGGATTCGCCACTCGGGGACTGGCTGGGTGTCGGTCGGCGGGTGGTGAGCAATTGCACTGCGCATCATTTGTACATTCCAATCCTTTCATTATTGCTGTTGTCATTTTATTAGTGTTATCATTATCATTATTAGTTTCTTCTTTTCTGTTCTATTAAACCGTTCTTATCTCAACCCACGGGTTTTGCTTCTTTTCCCGATTTTCTCCCCCATCCCACTGGGTGGGGGGGAGTGAGTGAGTGGCTGCGTGGTGTTTAGTTGCTGGCTGGGGTTAAACCACGACAGGACCGCAAAATTCCTGGATCTTTATGAAAGTTGACTGTAGCAGGGACACTGTGGGGAGGGAGATATTCATGTCACAATTTTAAGCATCAAAATTTGACACAGAAGTTAGCAGTTTAGGCTCCATGTACTGTTCAAAGAAGAGGTATGAATGTTTGGTGACAGCCTCTGGAGGATCTTCTCTTTACATCGGCATCTAGGAGATAAATCACATAACTATTATTCACTTCCCATAATAATCATTCCCTAGGGACTTGCAGCCCAGCAAAGGCAAATCCTGAGGAACAGATTTAGTCTTTGCAAAGATGATAACTTCCCAGAGACAATAATTTATCCTGCCGGCATTGGATTGGACTCAGTCTTGCTGAATCAAGCATTTGATAGATCAGGGAATTGTAGCTCAAAGATGCTTTTGAACAGGTTTTCTACTACATTACAGAAGCAGAGGGAATCAAGACAGTCTTATGGATGATTTCTGACCTAAGTCAAGGATGTTACTTCTTAGAAGGCCTGAGTAAAGAAATGCCAAACCTCTCTGTGTCTGGAGTTAATCCTTGTGGTTGGTGCGTGAGGGCTGTTTATTCAGGTTGCGGTGCTGTGACTAGATTGTGTGCACTGTGAAACCTGGATAATTGGTTGTATAGAGTGAAAGAAGTTTTAGCGGGCAAAAACTTTCCTTCCTCTGGCCTATGCTTAATGCAGCTGATCTGTGCCTGTGATGATGTCCTAAGAGCCCCAATACTTTCCCTTCTTTCTACTTCCTCTGGCAAAAATATTTTGTCTCTCAAGTAACTCATCTGTCTTTAGTTATCCAGTAAGAGTGGCTTCCTTTGAGATTTATCCCCCTCCACATCTGCCTCGGTGACCATTGCAGTCCCACCTGGCCAGGAGACTTCTCTAACTTTCAGTGCTACCAGCAGGATCCATTTAGTGGCCTTCAGTGGCAAAGTTTGATTAGCCTCTGAAGACCAAAAGACAAACATGAATAAAAATGCTAAGCTACCACCCCATTAGCAACACTGAGTGAAGCATCAGGAAGGCATTTATTTCACATTAAGGATAAAACTGTCAGAGAAGCCAGAATCATTAAATCTGACAGGACATTAACAGCTAGAAATGATTTGGAGGAGCTTGTCAGGGAAATCCCAAGACTGAAATATAAATTATGTTGAAACAGTGCCTATTCAGCGATAAATTAATGCTTAGAAATACAACATCTGTGCAGTTTCCTCAGACTGATAAGTTCTGAAGCAATTCCATATGAAATTACATCTTCTTCTACTGAGCCATCTTTTGTCTGATGTCCATCCCACTCTTGGAATGGTTTTTAATAAATGCACAGAAAAGAACTGGAACAGCATCAGAAGGTGATTCATAGGCAAAACCCACATACAGTGGGTACACAAGCTTGTTTGTTGAGCAAGCTGCTGCCCTTGTCTATCTGGTTGCAGACCAGGGCCTGGAAAAAGGTGGGTCAACAGGGGTGGACTGAACAGAAAGCTTGGAAAAAAAATATTGTTCCCCTGTCTCCTCAGTTTTGACTGTCTTCATCCTTGTTTTTCTGATTTTTCTTCATGAAATTAATAAGGAATTAATGAACAATGTCTTTGTTAATGGCAGGGCATAGGTCTTTACAGCAGACCAGTATGGGTAGCATAGTCAGATATTACGTGGTATTAATCACTTCCACTCTTGCATCTATGACGCACCGAGGCGACAGGTTGCTTGGTCTGACCTGATTTGGGAAATTGCATGAACTGCTCTAGTAACTCCCCAGCTGTTTTGTAACTTGTGACTGATAACAGACTACTGGAAAGCATTGTCAAAATCTGTGGCTCGTTTAGCCCCTAGGGATCTTCACAGACTCACAAACTGTAGAGATAGGAAAGGACTATTAAATGGTCCAATTCCTTGCCACTAGAGGTTTTCTCTCCAGTGCACAATTGTTGGTTTTGAAAAAGCTCATGTTCAATATTTCAAGAAATTATGTGCTCATCACTTCCCCAGGGGAGCTATTGTATAATAGGTCTTGTTGGGAAGGTTTCCTCTCCACCTTGATAATTTATCCTAGATTTTCTTTTCCTAAGGACATATATACCTATATATTTATATACATGTGTATATATACATTTTGCTAGTTCTTTTGCTGCATTTGTTGGGTTTTTTTGAGTGCAGGGCTACATTTCAGAGATACTATTAATAGAAAATGCCCAAGATGGCTAAATTAAATACTGTTTTGCAGTTTCTAAGTTTGAATAGTAGAAAGCTGTCAGCAAATTACAAATAAATTCTATAAAATTATGGTGATAGCAGAAAAGGAGGTCTAAAACACCCTGAATGATAAAGACATGGTTTATTTCTCATGTATATAACACAGTTGTTAGTAATTGGCTTCATTTTCCTCACAGATTTCACTTCAATATAAATGTCAGGAACTGTGTCATGGCTGGAAATCTTAGATTAATGTACTTTTCTGTGTGACGATTTGCATGAAATACCAGAGGGCTAAAGATGCAATGAAACTTAAATTTAAAGTAAAAAGTACTTGTTCTATGAGCAGTGGAATAAATGAAGACTGGTTTGCACTGGTCATGTTTGTGTACATTTTCCCTCTCTTCTTTATTTTCCCAAAGGGGTAGGCTTTGTGATGTCTAGAAAGGTAGTTAAAGTTCACTAAGAGGACTTTCTACTCAGCTGCCTATTTTAATAAGTGTTTTAGCAATTTACCATCTCTGAGTTTTTCACCCTTTTAAATTTGGTTGAAATCAGCCAAGCTCTGTTTACATGAATAAAAACACATGAAATTTATACACACTCTCATATGGCATCAGAACCACCCAAAGAAGAAATGAGTGCAGTGGACTTAAAGGCTCCGTTTTGTCCATCTTGCAGCACAGCATAGTGCACAGAGCTGAAAAACAAGATTAGCTGAAAAACAAGATTAACTGACAAAGTGGTTTCAAAGAATAATCCTATACAGCTTGTAATTAATCTTGTCTCATAGCAGTGAAGGCCATGAAAAAAACCCCAAACTTGTTAAAAGTGACTCACAGGTAAGAGAAAAGTTATGTTCAAGCTTGTGCATCTTCCAACATCCTCTATCTACTGAGCGTGGTCCTCATACCTTGTCTGTTCAGCAAAAAACATGCCCATAAGGACTACTGCTGCTTATGATGACTTACTTAAGTGTCACCTTTATCCATGTATATGCTGGTGCCCTTCGGTTTGGCACAGCTGGATGTGTACCCCATAAGCTACACCTACACCATTAAAGTGCAGAGGGCCAGGAGAGGGACTCAGTAGCCTGCTCACAGTTGTCCATACTGTGTAATTTGCCAGCAAAATCACTAATTTTTTTTGGTCTGGGATGAGCAGCACCTTCCCCGAAAGGGCCTGGATATGCTTTGGGTGGGTAACACAGACCACAGGTTCACAATGGGTGGTATGGATAAGGCCACCTGAGGAGCAGAAGGGCAATGAAGTTTTTAGCTGGGTGGATTCAAAGTGTGGCCACATCTTGTCCTGAGAATGGTCTCTAACGTCTCCATTATTCACGAGTGTGGATGTGGCCAGTGAAGACTTGCAGGATACTGTGATCCAGATAAATTCATGGGCTGAGTCCATGTTTGCAGATTAGAGAAGGGCATACAGAGGAAGTTTTAAAATAATGTGAATGATTCAAATAAGTTCCTTATTGTGGTTTTTTAACACATCATTAAGTGATATGGTACCCCAAAACCCTGCATACCCTCCAGCTTGGATAAACAATTGACCCTTATAAATCCCTTATTAAAATTCATTAATTTCTCCAGCTTGCTTCTGGTAAGTCACCACAGCTCCATGGCTACAGTAATAACCAGGTCTGGGAAGACCTAAATTCAGTTTCTTGTTCTGCCATATTCTTTCCATCAGACTCTGACTATTCATCTTTAGTTCTCTTCATTCCTTGTCAATGCAAATGTTTTGGATGCTTTTCTTTTCCCTAGCTGTCTCAGCTTTATCAAGATTGAATCTCACTGTGTTATTGTCATGTCTGGTTTGTTGTCCCTGTTTAGAGTAGGCCCGTCTTGAATTTACTTTTTTTGTGTTCGTAACCTTTCCCAGATTAGTCTCCCCCATACCTACAACTGCATTTAAAGGCTCCCATTTGGTTTTGCCTCTCTGACTTTCTGGACAGAAGTTTTTGCTCAGCAAACACTAACGGTTCTGGCCAACAAGTGCTCCTCTAGAGAGGAGAAAACTTGTCTTTATTTGTAGCGTGGTTTTGGTACAGGAAAAAACCCACTCCCTTGTTCCCGATCTGATTCATCCAGTGGTTTCAAAGAAAATAAGAGCAGATGGTTTGAAAGGAATGGTGGCAATTTCTGCCTGGTGTGCTTGAGAAATTTTGCAGTACCTTTCCTTTACTTTTGATGAAAACTCTGAAGGTTTCTGTGTGGGGAGAGATTGGCAGGTTGTTTTTGTTGTTATGCTGAGACAGCAATGTGTGGGTGGGAGAAAGTTTTATTTGATACAGTGCTGGGAGATGGGGGGACTTAATCTTGACTCCAATATCCTGCTTCTCTGCTCAGTGGAAAACGCTCCAAGTGAACAGCTAAAAGTCTGAGAGCAGCAAATTGCTTGACAGTCTTGGTTAGCATCCAAGGACAATGCCCTTTGCACATGGGCTAGCTGAGATGTTGTGAACGCCGTTCACATCCAAGCAGAGGAAGCACATGGAATGAAAATGCATCTCCCTGTTTTTCTCTAATATTTGTGCTCCGGGGTTGAGATGGCTTAGGAGATTAGGGACAGGATATGGAAGACTTCAGCAGAGGAGAGCTTTTGAAATCAGACTGTAGTTCTCAGCAAGCGAAGAGGCTGTTTTATGTTCGATAAAATTATGTAGTTATCTCAGTCTAATTTATGGGGATGCATATCTAAGACTATTCCTCCATGGCCCAATTTATTGCATTTCGGCAATATCAGAGCCCTTTTTTCAATCAGCTCATAAATTTGAAATAGTGGAGTCAAAACTGGAAGCAGGTTATAATTTATCTCATTGGAAAATCACACCACTCATCTCTGTACTAGACACTACTGGCCAGTGCCAAGGACGGTGGCTTTTAAGTCCAATTCAATACAGCTGTTCCTCTTAGGGTCTTTGTTTGGTGTGCCTGAGGGATTTCAAGCTGCATTAGACTTCATTGGCTTTCATGGCCAGAAAAGACCAAAAAAGGATCTTAGACTAGATCCTTTATTCCTGTCTCCTGTACTGTACAAACCCTTTGCTATCATCATGGGAATTTTTCTAGTGCTTGCTGATTATATTTCTACTGTTTACTAGTAGGCTACTACTAGTATACTGCTAATATGGTACTACTGCTATATTAATCCAGTATTTGAGAAAAGTCAAAAGTAGAGAAATTTTGTCTGCATTTTACAGTGTGGGGAGACCGGTGTTTGTCACTTTTAAACACTGAACACAATAGGGAGATAAAGAATCTGGAAATAATATCTCATGCCCACCCCACCCTCTCTCTACCCACCTCCCTCTAATGCTCCACACTGACATAGTTAATAAACCTAAAAGTGATGAATCAGCCAGGCATCAAGCCACTTGATCTTACTATCTTGTATTCTTGTTACATAAAAATAAACTAAAAAATTCAGAAGCCCTGTGGCCAAGCCAGCTAACGGAAATGGAAAAACACGGCAGCCTACTAGGAAAGATGAGACATTATTATAGTGTAGTATAGCGTACCTTCTTCCTTAGAGTAGTTAGGAGCAAGCCTTCGGGGCAGGAACCATATAATCTACCTTCAACTGCAGAAGTAACAAGAATCCTCCAAATCAAATGTCTGAAGAGGTTCATCCATCCTTTCTTTTGCTGCTGATGTCATCTTGGTTTTCTCGCTGTGGCACAAATGCTAGAATGGGGAATATTTCATGTCATCTTGATGCCTGCGCAGGTGAACTAAAAGCAGTCCTGCTGAAAGCCCCCAGAGGAGTTCCAGCTATAGATCAGAGCCCGTCATCTCCTATAACAGTACCTTGTGGATCCAGGTGACTGAAATTGCCTGTGTTTGTACTAGAAAACCGAATGGGTCCAGGGCCTGGGGTACGTCTCCAGCAGACAACCATTTATATCATTATGTTTCTACCAACATCTCTAGCATGGTGTGGCTGGCTCCCCAGACATTCCGCTGGGAGAGGTAGGCTAACAACTCTTCAGAAATACCTGAACCCACCCAACTTCTTGGCTGAAACACTGAAGCAGAGAACCTCATTGTTGCAGTCCCTGTCCATAGTTGTGAGAATGGGATGCTGGAGTTCACTGGTTTCTCACCTGTGTTGGTGGAAGGCATCTAGCTAAATTTCTAATGATATCTTGGTCTTGGTTTCCCCACTGAATGTATAGAGAAGCTGAGCGTACATGGTTGTGGTTCATGTATTATTCTCTTGAACAGCACATGCTGTTCAAGTGCTGTAGGCACTTGTATAGGCACTTGATTTGAGTGTGGCCCTTTAGTCTCAAAGTTGCTTTTGAATATGGAGTAGAATGCAGAAAAGTATGGAGCAGAAAGTTAAAAATAAACTTTCTGTCATCATGTGGAGTCATGCTCAGCTGAACACTCACTATTACTGATGTATAGTACAGCCCCAATAATACAAGTTTCCCAGCAGCACCGATTGAAAATAACTATAGATTATCTATCATGTTTTTCTTTTCATGTTGACAATTAGTGTATTAAAAGCTGATCTGTATGATTATTAGCATGCGTCAGTGCATGCCATCTGTCCCTTGGCACTGATAACTCAACTAAGAGCGGTATCTGCATCATCTACCTTCATGTCCTTTTGGTTTTTTTAAATTACTTTGAGTGATTATTTTTTTAAGAACAATTTTCAGGCTTTAATTCTTTATACTGAATAAATGTATTTATAAATCCTAGAAAACAGCATTTGAATTCTTATTCATTTGAGCACATCTGTCTTGTGCATTCGTAACTTAGCATGCTCAAAATGTAAACACAATTTCTGAATGCTTTTACAGAAAAAAGTGGGTGTGCAGAGCAGCGAACACGGAGGCCCTGGCTATTGGATCAGCAGGAAACACTCTGAGAGCTCTGCAGCCCCTACGTCCTTTACATCCCAGACTTGCTTTTACAAGAAATCCTTGACACAAGACAAGGACTGGTGCACTCTAACATCCCATAGAGATGAGAGTTAGGAATGTGCCTCTGCCTGCCCCCCCGCCGCCCTTCTTTTCCTTGGCTACACAAATTCCCAGTGGTTTGTCAAGCCATTTGTATTTTATTTTAAAGCACAAGGCTCAATCAGTCAGTGACCACTGGAAGTCCTCCAAATACCAGTTAAACCCCAGCCTGAAATATGCTATTTTTTCCTTCTTTGAAACCTTCAAAACAATGCAAGAAATCTGCTTTCACTCTATATCCTCAACAAGGCCATGCATCACTGATTAATTTCTGTTTCTCATTTTCTAGGACTCTTTTTTGCCTCTTTTCTCATATTCTATTTCCATGCATTGTCATCACAGAAATTACTATTGAGACTATTTTGCTGTAACTTAACTTTTTATGAGTACTTCGTAAGAAGTGCAGCAAAATCAGAGTGTTTTTCAACCTGTGTCAGTTGTTATAGTAATAATTAAAAAAAAAATGGTGTGGCCCCTGAAAATCAAAGGTTGTCTTCCTACGCCTGTTTTCTTGTGACCCTACACAAGAGCAGTTCCCCTCTGCTAGAAGACATAAAGGAGAGGGTGGGCTTGCCACATAGCAAGGAAGGCCTTAGTATATTATTTGCATGGTGTGGTGTTGCCCTAAAGAAAGCTTGTACGTTATTTAATCTCTCTGAATATAGCCTTTGCTGTAGACCATGGCCTGCTGCGGCCAGGGGCAGACTAACTAACCGTGAATCTGCAATTTGTAGTGTATGGGAGAATTGCCCTGGGAAGGAGCATCTTTGAATAGTACTTGTAGGCTTGAATCAAAGGCCCAGGGCCAACATATTCACACTGCAGGCAGGGTGAAGCTGACAATCACTTGGAAAAGAACCAGGCCTTGGAGTAACTTGCTGTATAATAGCCCATTCATTAATGCTCTGGTTTTTAGGGAATTGATTACAGCATCAGAAATACATTGCAAGAAGGGGAGCCTTACAACTCCAGCTGCTTTCTCCAACAACAATGCTTTTTCTCTATTATTCTTTCACAGTACACCACCATAGATAGCTTCATTGTTTTCTTCTCTTGGATCATTTCCATTTATTGTACTGGGAAAATCTGTGCTGGCAAATAATATCACCTAGGGCTCCTAGCTTACTATTCTTACATTCTATATGTTCTCAGTTTCAACAAAGTTACCACTTATTTACATTTGGGTAAATAGGTTCAAAATTGGACCTAGGGCAGTTAGCTTCACAGTTTCAGGTGGTAAAGGAAAAATGCAGCTGGAAACTGT
Source organism: Harpia harpyja (assembly GCF_026419915.1). NCBI lineage: Eukaryota > Metazoa > Chordata > Aves > Accipitriformes > Accipitridae > Harpia > Harpia harpyja. The sequence continues at coordinate 104,709,990 of NC_068940.1, forward strand.
AAGTTCACCGAGTTTATATCTAGCCGATTATTTTATTCTAATTTTAACCTGCGGTAAGAAAAAAAAAAATAGACTGGATATTTTGAGTTCACTTTGTTTTTGTTCTTGCGAATAACTGGCATATTACTTTGCCAAATGGCACTGCAAATCCATGATGGAAAACGTTATGCAGAACCTCTCATTTCTCTTCAGAATAGATACAGCTCTTTACGAAAGAGAACACTTGATTCAAAACTGATGCAACACAGAACTTAGGCACTTAGACTTATCATGTTTGTCAAACAATGAAAGATGCTAAGTGTGCAGGAAATAGCAACATCATAATCCTAAAATACAGACAGAAAATCCACAGAAAGATTTTTTTTTAATACTTAATACTTACATATGACATATTGTGGCTGGAAAAACTGTTGTGAACTACATTATTCTAAATGTAAAACATCTAGACGGAGACGCACTGGAATGAATTCAGAGAAACAGCAAAGGCTATGAAAAGGCTAAGATTTATGAAAAAAAAAAGAAGTTTTATAAATAACCTAATCCAACAATGGTTGACAGGCTTAAGAGCAATTTTAAAGTAATGAGAAGGATAAGTGCAACAGAGAAAAAGGGACTCAGTGCTATTAATGCAGTGTAATACAACCAGGAGGATGGAACAAAATGGAAGAAAAAAAGTAATTTAAATGTAATGCAATAAACAGCTTTATAATAGTGAGATCTGTCAGGTCCTGGAATAGTTTTCCAAGGGTAGTAAATAACTTTTCACAATTAAGAGATCTAAGTTCAGGTTGGATAAAGGAGTATAAAAATACTGTAGCAAGCAAGCGTACAGTTGATACATAAACATTACAATTAAAAGAAGCTCATAATGGTCTGAAGTGAATGCATTTACTTTCTCAATGTTTGCATCCTGGTATTATTTTTGAGAAGTTTCTTGGAACAAGAAACAAACTGACCCTTTCAATATGACTCTTTCAGTTTCATATATAATTGGAATTGTCCGTAACATTTGGCTGTTGTACAAAACCTAATATATACTGATTACACTTTCCTTGGAAGGTCTCCAAACCTTCTGCTTCCAAAAAAAAAAAAAAAAAAAAAAAGCTCTCCAAAAGAATATGTGACAAATATTTGGTATTTTTCTTCTACATGTGTTTTTTCCAGCTGTTACTTGAAACTGTGTCTTCTCAAGAAATATAATGGGATGCTGGAATGCAGAAAGCATGCTATCAAGCAGGTTGTCTAGGAATATGGACTGGGTTTCACATCAGAGATTAGATGTTTACATCTAGATGTCTACATGGAACTGTGTCCCATTGCAATCTGTGGATTTCCAATCAATATAATTAGAGGAATCTATAGAATAATTCAACTGGTCAAATGTATGCATTTTCTACAACATAAGCTTCAAAAGTCCCTAGGCTCCATTGCTTTTGCTAATTGATTCAGTTGCCTAAAGATAGGGTCTAGTGCCATTTGGGATAAATCTACATGGAAATGGTGGCCATTACTGAGGATCTACAAATTTATGGACTAGCAACTGGTTATTAGATGGGAAAAGGAATCTCAAATGCCCTCGACATAAAAATATGCCACCTTGATGCCTATATTAAGGTAACTGAATTAAATCCCAGATCTCAACTAAATATAAGGGGGTCATAGGCACCTAGTTTACAAGTAGATATGAACACTGAGATTTCTGATTTTTTTAGCTGAATGCCACCAGAAACCACCATTAATAAAAAAATAAAGGTAAAAAAAAATGGTGTTCCTAACAAGTGCATCGATTTTGACATAGGTAATCTGTTTTTCAACATACAGGTTTGTTTATTTTGGCAGACATTTTGGTGCGTTCAGTTTAAGATGTGAATATCTCATGATTTCTTAGCTGGTCTTGGAAGAGAGATTATAGTGCTACCAATAACAGAACAATGTATTCCTAGAGGAAAAAAAGAGAATCCATGGAGACATATTTCAATCACAATACTGCACTGTTGGGTCTTTCCCCCAAATCCTAGCTTGTGTGGTATCTGAAGGGTATATCACATGAAATGAGATTGTGAGAGATCATATTACCTGGGCTTCCGGCAGTTGCTGACCCTTTGAAATGCATAGCCAAATAAAATACCGAGACACATGTTGTTGATGCTACTATTACAGAGATTTGAACCATTCCCCAGAGATTTGAACCATCATTTCTCATGGAGCAGGCTATAGCTGTGAAAAGGACAAGATAGTTTCTTTCTTACAGAGCTACACTGGATAGATGTCTCACAACTCAGCACAAGCTATCTGTTCTATGCTCTTTGCAGGCTTCACAGTGAAAGCTGGTTTCAAAGAGAGAGGTTGTAGAGTCTACCTCCTTAGAGATATTAAAAAACTATCTAGACATGGTCCTGGGCAACTGGCTTTAGGTGGCCCTGCTTGAGCAGGAGGGTTGGACGAGATACCTCCAGAGGCTCCTTCCAACCTCAGCCATTCTGAGATTCTGTGGAGAGGGGAGTAAAGAACAACAGAAATGTTTTGAACACGCATACAAATAATATTTTGGTGTGTAAAACATAACCTGGAAAAAAGTCTAAGATGAGATTATGTGAAAATGAAAGAAATAGATAAAGAGGTTTGTCCTCACTGCTTGCTTAGAGGTTTGTATCAGCTTGTTAACACTGAAAGAAAAGAAGATAAATATCCTCCATCAAAGGCTCTGAGACTGAAAACAAGCAGTTTCTTTTATGTGATAGAAAAGGAGTAAGGCGAGGGATCAGAGGAGAAAGATGACATATCAGTAACTCCCAGTTAAGGAAAGGTGGAGGAAAATTCAGGATGTGCAGTAGCAAGGTAAGGTTACATAGGTTAAGATCTGAGACAAAAGATACAAGGTGATAAGAATCCAAATGAGATCTGCCCTTCTGTGGATGGACAGAAAAAGTCATTTCCAATAATATATTACCTGGAGTAAGGTGGGATGGCTAATGTCAAGATAGTCTTTCCCAATAACATGGAAACTTTGCAAACTATGAAACTTTGCAGCTTATCTCTAGTTCCTCAAAGGGAGGTGAAGAGAAGAAGCCACACTGAGCAGGATGAGAATTCAGAGCGGACAGGTCTGCATGCCACCTGCACAGTGGTGGCAACTGGAAAATGAGACTATGCAGAATTAAGATGTAGAAGGGGAAACATGAGGTAAGTGGTGATGTGAGTCATTCTGACACACCATTAATTATGTTTCCAACCCTGGAATGAGATTGTGTCAGTCCTGTATGTTTGTCAAGGTGGAAAGTGCTAGCACAAGGCTGTGTGTATGTCAGAGAGGTTTCCAAAGGGAATTAGGTGAGGCTGAAGTAATTCCTTATGGCTGAGTTACATTTCATCCTCTGCCAGTAAGAGAAACAGTATTGGACAAATGTTCACTGAGTGTGATGTAAAGCTTGGGATCCGCCTCACCTTTAGCCATCTGAAAATGAAGGAGCAGGTTCCTCTCTAGTGGGAAGCTGGTATTTCCAGGGAATGGTTTGCATCACCTGTTTTGGACACTGTACTGGGACAGGGTGCATCAGCATCTGACTGTGTCCATCTTTATTTATTGTCAGTAAAGGGGCCACACAACTTCCGTACACCTGGGCATTGCTTTTTAAATTCCCACACATCATTAGTTAGCCATTTAAGCTAGGGAACTCTTTACCATTGGGTAGCTGAGATATCCACATAAGGCTGGCAGATATGACAGAGACAGCACAAGGAGACCCCATGTTTCTGGCATAGCTGCTGGAGGCCAGGCAAGAGACTGCAATGCATAAAATGGTGCCAGATACTTATTTTTAGGCAGAAGAATTGCACCATGTACTGCTCTGCTGACTGACTCCCCGAAGTCCACTGACTGTGCTGTCTAAATTCATTGGGCAATATGAAGTTACTGTGCAGTGTGTTCCTGATATAAACCTGCTAATTCACCAGCATTTTTCTACTCCCACATCCACTTAAGCTGGGATTACCTCACAGTGACTAATGTAGAGGGGTTCTTTGTTTTATTTTATAATAATATTGCGATGATAATTGTGTTTAATATTTTGCTTCACTCCTAACCTGCAGAATTATCTAATTATCAGAGATCACAAGTGTGGGAAGTGGTCCTAAAGCATCAAAAGCCTTGCACAGGCTTCATGTCTTTTAACACATACACAACAGTAAAGAAGCATGATGCAGATCAGAAAGTTTTCAAACCAGAATCAAAGTCAGTGTTAGCAATCTTTTGGTTTTCTCCTTTTCACCTCTGTAAACTGGATATACAAGTGCTCTTGGGTAAGACTTCCCTGTCTGCTACTGATGGGAAACATATGTGCAGAAAATACACTGGAGAAACAGTTCAAGAACATGTTATTCTAGGAGAAACATTATTGATGTGATCCTGCCAAAGATATCACGACTTTTGGTAATTGCCAGTGTATGTGCTCTCTGGGCAATTCAGTATCCACCACTGTGCAAGCAAAAATTCCTACAAGCATGAAAGATCTTTACCATTTAGGACTCTGCGTTATGCATTACTCTCCCCTTCTTTCACAGATTTTGTGGTTAGAGTGAGCCACTCTGAGCGTTTGTCCTGGAAAAGTCAATGCAAATGAATGTTTAGAAGATCAACAGTTTCAGCTGGGCCTCAACTACATTGTGAGACCCTGAGCCCCCACGTCTCAAGTGCCCCGATTCCTGTCCTCACCATAAGTGAAATCCATAACACTGCAATTAATGGAGAGTTTTGGAATATTGCTGAGCACATGGAAGGATGGGAGTGTGAGCCTTGAACCCCAGCCATTCCTCACCCACTCTCCAGACCGTGTGGACACAGTGCAGTGAGCCAGAGAAGTAATTTCACCAGTTGCTTGTTTTGCAAGTCTTGATTTGTAATGATAGCTTTTGGCATAAAGATTCATAAAGAAACTTTTGATGTGGAGTTTTTCTGATTTCCCCAATACTGCTGCAGATTGCACATGAGTGCAAAAGAGTCAAGCGATAAGGAGAGACTATGGAACATACAAACATTAGGAACTTGAGAGTTGGGGAAAAAAAGCGTATCTTCAAAACCCAAACCAATAAATAAAATATGTGAAAAGAACAGTCTGCAAGTACCTGCCACAGGAAAAGTTACAGATATGGATATAAAGGAGACAACTGAGAAATTGTTTAGCTTAAACTCAGTAGACATCAGACAGAACTAAAGAGGCCTCCAGAACTGGGTAGGAAAGACAGACTATCTTGCACTAAAATAATAAAGGTTATATATTAAAAGATGGAAAGGCTAGGCAGGATGTTGTTCAATGAGCCAACAGCAGTACAGTTAGCTGTTCCTCTGCTAAGAAAATGAAGGACCCTGCATCAAGAATAAACAAGATCATGTGGTCAGCAGAAGAGACCTTTTTGGAAGTGATTTATCATGTCAACCAACGACTTTACATCATCCAGTTTTCCAGAGATCTTTCAAGTTCTCAGGGCTTCAGGAAAGCACCTAAGAGAGAAAAAGCTAAAGATAATCTTGGTCCAATGTTATCTAATCCTTAGGAACCACCCCATGAGAATGTAATATCTTTGTGTGTTCGGTTTTCTGGTATCACAACGAAGGTAGATTAGTAAATAATCAATAGGACAGGAATGACTAAATATTCACAGTCCAATCAAATCTGTTTTAATAAAGTCAAACTGAGGGTAAAATGTTGGGGAGACAAGACTGCATATTCTATGTGGGAGGGGAGAAATTTATCTGGCAAGTGGCAAATGAAGCATCGATAACTGTCTCAATTTGAACTATTACCAAAAAAAAGACCAGTGCAACTTTTGGATATATGTGGAGAAGATTCAGTAGAAGGTGGGAAGTGACCTTGCCTCTATGAACTACACCATCTAAAACTTTTGTTAAATGATGTATCCAGCTCTGGAGTACACATTTTTGAAAAGACATCTAAACAATGGAGAGAGTTCAAAGGAGAATTGCAAATACAATCCAGGGCAGGAAAACAAATCTTTCACCATGTAACCTAAGAAGTTTAATTTATTCAGCTTGTTGCAAGGAAGGCTAAGGCACGATGCCATCTGATGAAAACAACTCCTGGTTCACAACCTCTAGCTGTCCCAATGGCTCCACCTGGAACTATCATCCCCATCTCTTTGAGAAGGCTGGAGAAAACCTGTATCAGGCTTCATATGTGGAAGATGAAAATAAACACTAGCATGCTGACACCTTGAAGTATTTGAGTCCAACTCTGTTTTGGGATGGGATGATGCACCCAATAGAATAGAAATTTCTCTCCAAATCTTACATCTTATTGGATATGTTCAGGCTGTGCAGATGGCAGGAGATATTCTAGAGATAACCATATACTTTATTACTTTCTGTGTCCACCATATATCCCTAATTTCACTTGCTTTTTAGGAGTAGAAGACATCAAATGTGAATAAAATAATGCAAACTGCCAATCCTTTGGAAAACTTAGCATCTGAAATATTATTGAAGAATGTCCATTTAATTGGTGTGAAATTGTTCAATCTGCATATTTACTGCCCATCTCAGTCCCATTTCGGGCTCCTCACATTGCACAGAGAGAGAGGAAGAAAGAGTGAGGGCTACATTTGGTATAACTATTATTTTAAATAACTTGAATCACAGTCTGTGTCAGTCCCAGTCCCTGTCATCATGTGTCAGCTGGGCAAGGGGAAACCAAGGGGAAACTGCTCTTTTCAGCCATTGCAATTCCTTTTCCATAAAAGCCAAAATGTTTATAACAATTTGATGACCTCTACATGATTACAGAATGGTTACAGCCATGGTTGGCCTTATATCTGTATGGCACTAAAAGGACTGTAATCTGGAAGGCATGCTGGGTATTCCCAGAGGGCCAGTGTGCTCTGAGTTTGTGAGCAGCTATTTAGCAAGACCTGCTGATCTTTGGCTAATGTTTGCATCTCAGACAATTTGTGTAACATTACTGGCCAAACCCACCTGCATATGCAAGCAACAAAGTCCAGCTGTTCCTTTTTTATTTCCCTTGAGGTTCCCTCTCTCAGATAAACTGACATTTTTCCTTCCACCATATTCAACCCTAGCATAATTCTAATATAAATCATACACAGCTGAGCCAAACTTTGCAATGATCATTTGCTTGATTATTAGCTTTCCCTTCCTGGCTCTTCACTTGTCTGGATCTACGGTGGTGGATAACCAAAAGAAAACAGGTTCACACCCTAATCCAGATCTGCAGCTGCTTTGCTAATAGAAATGCCACTGCCCTGTGGCAGTGGCAACTGTCCCTGACTTTTAAGGAGTCCAGCTGTGCCTTAAGAAGCTTGGGAGGCTTTGAATTCCAGAACAGTCGATATAAGAAGCCCCCATAGCTACTATTTACATTCGTGGTGTTGACCCACTAGTCCAAGCTACGTGCTTACTCAAACCTGCCAAATTCTATTATTTGTACCATCTTTCAGAACAGAGAAAATTATCCAGTCTCACTCTTCTTTTCCTCCCACCATTGATCCAGTCATTATGAGAAAGTGAATTAATTACTGGGGCAGACTTAATTTATGGAACACTGTTTAGCCTCTGTTGCTCGCCTGTGTTGCAAATGACCAGCTGAGCAGAGACACATCCTTCCAGGACACACATCTTTCTCAGTGCAAATTCTGAAATCCCTGGTCATTATACATATTTCCATACCAGGTGGCTCCTTCTTCTACAGGCTGGAGCAGATTAGGGGGCAGGGGGCTAAATGTTTGCCTTGGAAATCCCTTGGGAGCTGAGGGTCAAAACCTGAGTAGTTCTGCTGGATGCCACCAGACTATGGGACTTCTCCCCTTTCTTTCAGGCCAACCGAAGGGACTTGGTAGGATATTCCCATCTCCCCTCCTGCCCAGCAAAGGCAAAAAGGAGATGCAGAGCCGCTACATGCAAAGAAAGTCAACCTCCTTCCAATTCCATGATGGTCTGATCCAACTCTCATGCAAGTCAACTGTTCCTCTCTTACATCATTGGGAGATGAATGTTGACACAGACTTCTCCCTTTTCTTCTTGTCCTGAAGCTAGTGGATACACTATCCCACATTATGGCAGAAATCTGCTATTTGAAATGAACCAGACAGTTGTCTGATTTTTCCTGTTTCTTCCTTGTTCAGAAAGTCTTAGCCATTGAGTGTCATCCTTCCATTTTTCCACCCTCCCTGAAGACACACAAGTCTTCCTGCCATGTAATCCATGTAACAAAGTGGGAATGCAGCGCAGGATGCATCTCTACAAACTCCTGCAGTTCACTCAAAAGCACCTCATTTAAGCCACTCTCCCTATTAACAGGTATTCAGATTTTAAATTTACATGCCTACTGCTGACTTTATTTTACTTAGGTTTTGCCTTACATGCCTTGTTTCTTGGAATCTCTCCTTTAAAGCAATCTTGTGGCATATGGCAATGTTCTTGTTTTTCTTTTTAATTCACTTTCTGGGAATTTAACAGATCAATGCAATACTTACGTGGCTATATGCTGTAATTGGCTAAACAGTAATGAGCACATACAAAGATAGCGTTTGAACCACTCGCAGGTATTCTGATAGTCCCACTGGAAGAAAAAGCTTGGAAAACTATGTGATCTAAAACCACACACACACTTTCACAGCAGAATATAAATACTTAGTCTGGAATTACTGAGAGCTCTGCAAACCCTGGTGGGGGGTATAATTATCCCAGCCTTCATTGAATGAAGGGAATGAATGCACAAATTAAGGGTGTGACCCAGCTCTCTTTATGCCACATTAGCCATAGTGGGTTCCTCTCCGGCTGCCTTTTACCATCCGTTAAAGGAAAGTTTCTACCCAGCTAGCTGAGACACACCACCACACGATGTGCACATTCGTAATCTATTTCTGTCCAACCCAAAGGGTTTATTTTAAGTCACTGCTTTGTGAACATGTTTGAGTCTCCTCTGAACACAGGCCCTGACCCCAATTTACCTGTGGGATGGAGACTGTCCGGTGCAGGGATGGCACTAGATACAGGCATGTCTTAAACCACTACAGCAAGGTCTAGAAAAGCTCATTTAATGCCAGGATTGCTGGTTTATGTCCTGATGCAGAACCAATGAATCAGTGTGAATGCACTCAGTGTCAAACAGTGAGGTGTTAGCATGCCCTTACAGAGTACAAATCTGCACGCACTTAACGCTTGAGTCTTATTTCCTTATAACATCAGGAAGAGATGGAAAAATAGGAGATAATATGATAGGAACCATTTGTTACTGGTGAGATGAGAACAGATTCACACAAACACAAAACTGAAAGATGACTTTGGGAAAGGACCAAACTTTTAATGCTTCCTAGATCTCAGCTTTGCTTCTCTGAAGTAAAGCTGGGACCTAATATTATTTATGGACCTTTTTTTTTTTTTCCAGTTGTGCATCTCAGACTACTTCTGCAGCCACTTAACTCATCTGGGTTTTGGCAAACTTGCTACATAGACTCCATGGTTCTGCACATTGATGTTTTTCTGCAAGGAAGGAAAATGGTGGTCCCTATAAATACTTATATCATGAGTGTGAACTTATTTAGGATTACTGCTGCAAGGAATAATTAATCTCTCTCCCAATCTGTTTTTATTTAATTTTATTTCTTACATTCAGATGGGATCCCAAGTTGTAATGATGGTAAGATGTTTGCAATGATCATTATCATGTAGGGAGATAGTTGAAGGTTACTTACAATATTTACTTCACTTTTAATTAATTGGCTTCAATGCTGATGTCTTCGCTGGTGTCCTCGTGTTCTTGTTTAGAGATAAAACAAGCCGTAATGAAGGGCAAATCTTGCATGTGATGTTGGCTTCTAATGAACAGGATTTTCAAACCTGGAAAGAAAGAGAGGATCTGTTTGATAAAAATGAGGAAGAAAAAAGAAAAGAACAAAAAGCGAAAGGGAGATGTGCTCGACCAGCGAAATGTCCACATATGGACACACATTGCAAGGTGTTGGTGATCCCAAGGAAGACAAAGTAAAGTGCTCAGAAAAAGGCTGAACTATGTTACAGCAAGTTATAGTACCCATAGAGATACAGGGATGAAACTGTGCCTTCAAAGGTGTACAAATGCCCATGGTCATTATTCCTGAGTGTTCAGAATGGAAAGACAGGTGGTACCTTTAATAAAAAGAGAGAAAAGACAGTTGATAGGAGAGCTTTATGACCAAAGGTGCTTTAGGAGACCGTGTGAGTGAACAGAGAGAAGGAGTAGTGTGTGCAGTGCTGTGTGTTGGCTATGCTAGAGACAACCCCATCTCCACTCACTTGAGTATAAAGAAATACATGAGCTTAAGAATATGGATGGCTCGAGGCTCGGAGGAAGTTTATCTGTCTGAGATCTTCACTGAGTGTGAGATTAATTTCACCTAGCTTAAGCCATCTGGAAGTTAAGCACTGAGTTTAAGTTGATCATCTGAGTTCTCTCTATAGCTATTGGAAGAAGACAGACACTTTCTGAAAGTGAGTCACGTCATCTGGATGTATGGCAGAGGAGAGGTAGATCTTCTTCATGGTCGAGGTCATTGCATTTCCTTTAAATCCATCCTCCTAATGAAAAGTAGCATTTAGAGTCTTCAGTCCTTTCATATGCAGATCACAAGGGGATTTGCCGGTTGCCAGATATGTGGCAAATGGCCGTGCCCTCTTCTGCCATGGCTGTGCAAGCCCAAATGCTACTGAACACAATCACTATGAGACTCAGTGTGAAAAACGACAAATCTTAGCTAAAGGCCTTGCAGATATTTTGCCTACATGTGCCTGTATACCTGGGCCATGGAGGTCTTCAGTCTGTAAAGTAACTGCAGAATGAGGTTCCTGAGGTTCAGTAGATTTACTGGTGTGTGTTCTGCTTAGTCATGTGGCTGAATATAGTGTTTCCTGCTGAAATACAACCACCAGGAAGCTGATTCAGTCTGCAAGAGTTCACATCCACAAGACTAGTATCCATTCCCAGTTGTAACTTATGTTTTTGTTACCAGAGCAGACAATGTTGACAGATCTTTTTACTGCTTCCCCAGTGCCTACCTGCTCTATGCTTGTTCCTGGAGAAATATGGTAGGTCTTGCTAATGATTTGTGTCACAAACAAGGATAGTAGTTTTATGTATCAAAGTTTACTTTGAAGTAAAGATCTGGTCAACATGGCTAATGGTGTCTCTGGTGTCATGCACTGCTAAGGATTTTCTTTTGTTTTAAGGGTTACGCATAGGTGAGTTGCAATAGATACGTCATCTCTAGACCTTAGTCAAACTTTGAGTTTTCTGTTCCTGTAAACAAGGGAGGACAATACCAGCCAGGATTATGAAACTACAGTAAGTGCACAACTGTTGGAAAACTACACCCGAGTGATAGTTAGCAATGGTTCATTGTCAAAATTGAGGATGTTATTGAGATAGTGGCTCTGCTAGGACCTTGTTCTGGCGTGTTATTTTCAATTGTTTTATGTCTTGAGTGATGGAGTAGTGAACAGGTGTTAAAGTTGCAAATGTTATTGAGTTAGAAGGGGCAGCAGTACTCTGGACGTGCAAGATTAGAATTTAAGATGAACCTTGTGAATTGTAAGCTGGTCTGAAGTACAAAGGAGGCTGTCCTATAGAGAAAATTCACAATGTTATAATCATACAAACAACAGATAAAGAACTACATGTACAGTAGTCAAGAAGACCAGAAGAGGAAAGTTTGTAAGAAAATGAGTTATTAGTCTAGAAAAAGTAAGACTAATAATCTTTAAAAATCTCACACACTTTTGAGAGAAAGGGGAAAATTGCTTTCCAAGATGCATGTTGTTGGGCTTTATTTGCCACAAGGGAGATTTGGGAAGTTTGGATGTTAGGAAACCTTTCTAATGGTAAGCACTGGAATTGATCATCTAAATGGGTACAAGAATCACCATCCTTCAGGAAGGTCTTTAAGACAGCCTAGATAAACTGCTGTCAGGAGGATTGTAAGTGTAACTGGAGACTCAGGAAAGACGAAGTAACCTCCCAAGATGATCCATTTACTATGAAGTTTTGGCACAGCATTCTGTAAGGCATACAAGTGCTCTGCCTATGGTTACTTTGTTTTATTGTTTTATTTCTGCAGTCTGTATTAAGATGGTGAGTTATTCTGCTGCTGCAATATGATCTCATAGATTTGACAAGTCCAGCTGACACTTCACAGACTGTGGCTGCGCGATAAACCTGACAAAGTTCACCTCAAGGCTTTTCCTGCTTGGGAAATAGGTCACAAGTTTCACCTCAAGGTCTCCCTTTTATTTTCATATCAGCTCAACATCCAGTGCCCTATAACACTTGGCAGTTAAAAGAAATTCACTATTATAGAGAAGTCTCTGATGTTGAATCAGCACCTCGGACTGTGCCAAAGACAAGCTGTGAGCCTGAGCAGTTGAGCCACGGTGAAACAGAGCATAAAGCGTACGGCAATGATGAAATCTGGGTAACAAAACTCATGAAAATTACATTAAAAAGCCTCCCTCAAAACAAGCAAATAATCAGCATTGCTCCAGTGGAGCTTTGCAGCTTATGGCAGTAGAAGATTGGACTGGATTTCTCCTGCACATTAAAAAACCAAGCGAACTGTCATCCATACTGAAAACTTTCCTATAGCAATAATAATGGTTTATTCACCTCCTGTTTTTGTAATGAACTACCAAGGCTTTCATTAGCACAGTCACTGATGTGTCATGCCCAGTATTCCTGGCAGACTTGTTATTTTATGTAACACAATGTCCAGGGCAAAAAAAAAAGAAGAAAAAAAAAAAAATTGGTCAACCTCCCAGTGATGCACTGGGCACAGGAAACTCAAAAGGACAATTGTTGCTAAATATGTTCACTTAGAAAAAAAATAATGATTGGAATTTAACCCTCAATGTGGTGGCATTTTCTAGGATTGCCAGAGAAACCAACCATTTCACAAGACAACTGTGCTTAAATAACACATATATGAGAAGTTTTGTTGGGAGAAAGATGCAAGATTTTCTCCCGTTTTATGGTAAGGGATTCATACTCCCTTTCTCACAAAAATGGCTTGCTCCTAAAGTGCACTGACATTTGTTTGGTTAACATCCATTGCTACTATAAGAGGGACATTATTTGATATACTAATGCTGCTGAAAGTTGCCTGCTGCTAAGCAGCAGAGCGTGGGGGTTTCTCTCTCCAGCATAAGCTTGGAGAGAAGAATTGCCTGTTTTGGATGATGCCTTCAGACAAAAGATGATCCTGATGAAAGCCAACTTTTCTGTACCCTTTCTCTAGCACTACATGCTGTGTGTCAGCAGAGCAGGCAGTGGTAAAGACTTCATGGTCCGTAATGGTCCTTTGGAGAGATGCTGCTGTCTACTTGGTGGCACAAGAGAGTCAGTGTGAGAGAAAAATCTGGTTTGTGATGCAGGCTGATTTAGCAGTTGTCTGGGAAATTCCCGTTTGTGTCAGTCATCTTTATTATTTCATGTCCAGAAGTGTCAAAAAAAAGGGTAATAACAGTCCTTTCACTGACATGGTTGACAGCTGTACAGCTCTCATGGGCATAGAATTGGGATTTCCAGAGAAAGGTAAGTGCTGACTCTGGAGCTAGGCAGCCTAGGCAGCCTAAATATTTGTTTAAATGGAGCCAATGGAGTGTAGGTGTCTAAAATCGAGGGCTATGATCACTTTCTGAAAATGCACACACTATGCATTCACTAGGAGGCAGGCAAAGGACATCATCTCAGTTGGAGCCATTTCCGTGGTAGATTCCTACAATTAGGGGAGACAAATGCCACCCACATAGCTTTGTTGTACTTGTGATGAAAAATCCTGCTGTACTAACACATTTATCACTGCATTATATGTGATTTCAGGAAGTGCAGTAGGGTCTTTTGCTCTCAGAGGAGAGAACAACTTGAAATGAAATTTGAAGAAAACTCTCCAAGGACATTCATGAGTGATTTTTCTTCTCAGTTATGCCTTCAATACCTCTGTCTATCTGGACTAAATCGATATAAATAGGTTTGCCTCTGCTGATACTGAATTTCATTCATTTAATTGTACAATCACAGATTTTGTCCCATCATATATTAATTGATAAACTTTTATCTTCTACTGTCTTATTATGGCCTGAAGGGAAAGAGTAAAAGAAAAAGGAAAATGAAGAGAAGAAACATGGAAGTGCTGTAGTAAGAAGGCTCACACACCCATATGTAGTGAAAATTAAAAAAAAAAAAAAGAAAATCCCTCAAAAGAGATTTATGATAACTAGGTGAACATGGGGGAATGTACGGGTATTTTTTGTTCCTAAGAAAAGGAAAAACTTGATCATTCTTTAGAACCTGCTTTGATTTCACTGAATCGTGAAATACCCAAATGAAAATTAATCATGTGAACTTTATGCCTTTGAATCTTGCTCATTAGAGGGTGACATGCCATCTTGGCTTCCAGCACAGCAGGTGATTCATGTGGTTGATAAATAACTGCTGATCCTCCCAGAGGAGTTTCTGAGGATTCAGGTCCAGCTTCAAAAAATGATTTAAGTGTCCAGCTCTGTAAGAAGATATTACAGGCTCTGAGTTTACCATACAGGGAACAAAGTCAGCTGAGTCGCTAAGGAGGGAATTTTCAGCAGTTGGCATATGGAGCAAGTGGGTGCTTAGACTGGCTGATGGCAAATGCTAAAGAAGGGGTTGTGTCTGAAATCTTCCATCTTTCCTGGATTTAGGACCGTTAAGTCAGGGATTCAGTCTAAAATGCCTCCCAGTTCTTGGACACCTTACTCATGCTGTCAGGTGTCAGTTGTGCTCAGGCACCTCTCCTGCAGAGAAATTCCCAAGTGTCTTTGCATTGGCTCAACTGCCAGCTCGTATTTTTTACATTAGCAAAATGGGACAGGTTATCCTTCTAGCCAGAAAGTGAATTGAGCCCAGGAAGCAGCTGCTGAATATTGGTGTAAATCTGTTTAAGTCAGTGGCATTATTCTTATAGGAAACCCCACCTCTGAACTCCAACTTTCTGTATGGACAGCACTGAACAGAATACATGGGAAAACATTTTTATTCCAGCCGGCAGTGCTGGACTCCTCTCCATTTCTGAGATGTTGGGGCAAGAAAACATGGATCCTCTAGCTCTTCCCTGCTTCATGGCTTTGCTCTTCTCCACAGTGGTGACAGTCAGTGATGCGCCAGAGGGGTGAAAGTCTATGGGAAGAAAGTAGGAACTGCTATTTTCTCTGAAACTGTGAGTAATATAGTTTTCCTAGCAATTGCCACTTGCCTGCTAAAAGACTTGGCTGGCTGGGTCACAGGATAACTAATTCTTCTTGAGAGAAGTGTAATCATAGTTTGCTGAAGTTCCTCTAGTTCTTCCAATTATTTGGCCACTGGACTGACACACATTCCCTCTGCCCTTCGACTTTGACTGTTCCTTCACCTAAGTGGAAAATTCCCAGAGAAGTCATGTCAGCCAAGACCAAATTTGCAGTCGCTGACATTTGTTTCTTCTTCAAATAGTAGAAAGATCCTGAGCAATTTGACATGAGGGAGCACAGAACAAAGCCTACCACTTAAATGAGTACATTTGTTTTCTGACTGAAATGTTAAGTGAGGATTGTGCTACAGTCCTTCAAAACCTGATTTGTTTCGGACAAAAAATGAGTTGGTCCTGCGATCTTGGCAATTAAATATCCAGTACTGTGAGCTTGATTTTTCACTCAGCTGTCTCTAGTGTAACTAAATTACAGAGCTGGTGAGAGTACACTGGTTTAAATCATCTGTGAAAAATCACCCCTCATCTAAAAGGCTACTTTCTCCCTCTTGTTCCCATCAGATATGTTCTTCATTGCTTGTCCTAAACACTTACATAAGGTTGGCAGTCATCTCTCTCTATTTCTAGATACATAATTCCAGAAAAAAACAAACCCCACCTTCAAGTGTGATTTGGAACATACGCTAAAACCATGCCTAGAAAAGCTGTCTGCACAAACCCCAGCTCAGCTGAATATGCAGGACACTGGATTTTGCCCTTTTTTGCTTCCTCGTGGTTTATGGGGACTGGGTATACAGGCCTCTGATTACTTAGCCAAGTGCTGGGGTCTTTGCCATCAGCCTGAGTAAGACGGGATGGAGCTCATTTTGTGGAAAACTAACATAATGAGTTGGGCACCAATTAGATCTGCATTGCGGTGGACATTTCTGAAGGGGTCCAACTGACGTATTGCTGCCCTACTCACGTCTTCTCGCTCCTCTTTCCTCATTACGCTTATACTGTTGATTTAATTTGTCCACTCTGCCAATTCCCTCTACTTCTTGTACAGAATATTTGTTCTTTTGTTGCTGTCTCCTTTTGTTTTCCCACTTGGTGGTTCTTCTACAGACAGGACAAGGCTGTGTCTGCTGTCTCTCTTTGCACAGCACTGAAGGCATAGGGGCCTCGGTATCATCACCATGCAAGCAATTAGTAACAACACAGCAGTGATAATCATGATTTTGTTCCCCTCAGAGCATAGACAGGTAAGATTGGCTAATAGCTCCACACATCTCTCTCAGATGTGTATTTTCCCTATTTATATGTAATAGTTTATGTTTTTAATTTATTTCAGATTTTTTTTTTCTTTTCTGTCTGAATGACAATTTTATTGAGTTATTGTGGCATCGAGTTCCAAAATATGAAATAAGAAGTGGGTAGTAGTTATGAAGAGACCAATGGAGAGTCCCAGGATGAAAATATAAGCGTATTAACTAACTCCCAAGGGGGGTGACCAACCTGCTGCTCTCAAGGCACATTTAATTCGTGTTGTTCACATATGTCACTGGTCAGACTAAAGGTCTTGCTTGCCTGGTACCCTGTCTCTGGCACAGGCCAGTCAGGGATGCCTAGAGAAGACTGTAGAAGTCAGGGAAGCATTTTGCAATACTTTCCAAGCCTATTTTCCTGGCTTCTAGAAACTTTCCTTTGAGGGATTCCTTCTCACTTTATCAGTACTGGTACAAAGGTTGTTTGGTCGTCCAGATCCTAATTGTAGGAAGTGAGTAAAGTGGGAATTTCCTGTGGACACAGCTCAATATCTAGGCAGCTCCATCCCACAGGTGCTAATTTGGGACACATGGAAACTCTCGTAAACTATTCCTAGAGCTCTGCTTTCCCTAGTTCCCTGAGGTGCGTAATATATGCCTTGTGTCTTGGGCATCTGCTTGGTAGGACCACAGAAGCTGGTCACTTAAGATCTTCAAGTCTCAGAGACTGTTAGCAGTAAATAAAGTTTCACTGATCAGAATACAACTAGCATCAATTGTATTATATTAAAATTGCACCACGTACCATGTTTGGCTAAATTTGGGGTTTGATTTGTCTGTCACATGGTTCCTCACTGAAGTCCCACTGTAATTAGAAAGGTAAAACCAATAATTAATTTGTTCCCATTTCTTTGCTTTTTCCTTTTTTTCACTGGTACGGTTCTGTTGTGTAAGTATATTATAAAACAGAAATAAATAAAATTTGTTGTATGGAAAATCAAGAACATCTGATGTCTAGAAAGAATAAGAACTTGGGGATGACAGGCTGCAGACATCTGGATTTTTATTTGAACTGTCTTCAGCTTTGTACCCGAATCATTTTTTGAAAGCCGAATATATTTTAAAAACCCTTATTGACTGTCTAATAATATCCAGGTGTGTATTTGATTTCATCTTCATACTGACATATTGTCCAAGTGAAAAAGCCTTGAATTAATTTAAGGACAATTTAGAAGTTGACACCAGTGCATTAAAGTAAGAAGAGGGAGAAAAAAGAGGAGGCAGAGAAGTAGGCAAATTTTAAATACCCATCTTTCAAGACTTGTGCCTGGGGAGTTAGTTTCTGACTCGGGATCAGATTTTGCGTAGTTTAAAGTCAGAGCAAACTTCCTGATTTACAGATGAACGTACCACCCACTGTTAAAGCAGGCAGAGTTCTGATAACACAGGGGTTAATCTGCGGCTGTGATAAAACCAGAGGCGGTTAGACCTTTTGCTCCAAAAGACACTCTGGCACTGCCGGGAGATTCATTTTGTCTGCAAAATCAAGCATGTAATTTCCCTTCTCCCTTGCTCTCCCCTTCTGTCTGTGTGTCCGGCCAGTCCTGTGGCTCAGCGGCAGCAGCAGCCAGTCTCCCTGGTGACAACCAGGACAGCTGACCTTCAGCAGGGTGCTGTGAGATACGCTTTCACTGCAGGACACGGGCTAGGAAGCCCCCAAATTGGCTTTTTTCCTGCTGGTCGGAAGTAGTGTGGGAGAGCAAGCCTGGGGAAACCCTGAGACACCTCTGTGCTTGAAAGAAAAAAAGTGAAAAAATTATGTAAACTAAAAAAAAAAAATTAAAAAAAACCCCAACCCCCCACAAATCATCTACCCCTCAGCATCCAAATTGCATCCATAGAAATCTTCCAGCTTACTTGCAGTGTTATGTCAGATTTACACGGTGTTCACAGAGATTAAAACTGATCCCTACCATTCACCAGTTAACACCAGCTTGTGTGAGCCTGGGTAAATACATGTGTTTGTCCGTACAGCCGTCGGGCTTGGCATCAGAAACAAGTCCACGTCGCCACAAAGCCAGCAGAAGAGACATTTCTACCTGTTTTCAAATGAAACAGAGGTACTTAAGTCCCTAGAGTGTGGATTTAGTTGTCAGTTTTATTTACTACTTTCGGATGTTATCTGCTGCCGGTGAAGCTAGACGTGAATAACTTACCAGTCTGCACAGATAACTTTGCTTTTTGTTTCAGTCTAGCTCGAGACAGAAATCCTGTAAAAGCTTTCATTCCAGTCCGTGTGCTGAATGATGATGATACAGGAATTAAAGAAGTGAGGGTAAAATTCCTGAGGCACTCCTAGACTTTTCCAAGAATTTTTAAAAGCCTCTTAAAAACGGCAGCAGAGATCGAACGCTGTTAAGGGAGAGGGGAAAAAAAAAAAAAAGGAAGAAAAAACTTTGGCAGGCATACAGTGTCTTACATCAATCTAGCAGTCAGCATCTATGTAGACGTTCTTTCCTCCTTTTGTGCAACACCCCTTCCCTCCTACAGACCACCCAAAGCCCTATAAATAATCCAAGGACCGTATTTTTCTCCAGATTTCTCTTCAGACCTCAAAGGAAAAATATCAGGCAAAGGAAGGGAGAGAGGGAGAAGGGAAAGTGAGGAGGGGAGAGAGAAAGAGAGGAAAGATGGCTAGTGAATTCAAAAAGAAAATGTTCTGGAGGGCAGTGGTGGCCGAGTTCCTTGCCATGAGCCTTTTTATTTTTATCAGCATTGGCTCGGCTCTGGGTTTTAGCTTCCCAGTGGTAGGCAACAAAACATCAACAAGGTCTCAGGACAACGTGAAGGTTTCACTGGCTTTTGGGTTATCCATCGCTACCATGGCACAAAGCGTGGGCCACATCAGCGGTGCCCACCTGAACCCAGCTGTGACCCTGGGCCTCCTGCTGAGCTGCCAGATCAGCATCTTCAAGGCGCTCATGTACATCATTGCCCAGTGCCTGGGGGCAGTGGTGGCCACAGCTATTCTGTCAGGAGTCACCTCCTCTCTCCCAAACAACCTCCTGGGGCTCAACTCGGTAAGTAGAAACTTTTAATTCCCCCTTCTTTTTTTTTTTTTTTTTTTTTTTTTCCAAGTAGAAACGTAACACCTGTAATCTACTAAAGATGGGGGGGGAGGGAGGGATTGTGGTGGTGATGGTGGTAGTGATGGTGACCTCAGGCAGCCAATTGCTTATTGTAGCAGGGGATCCAGTCCTGACTGATGCCAGGATGGATCTATGTCATAGGGACGGTCCTTCCTCCCCACCCTCATTTTGGAGCTTTAGGACATTATGGTCATGATCGGTTTTGCTTATGTTCGATTTCGTACATCCGAGTTGCTGAAAGGTGCCTTTTGACACCGATTTAACACTGAAATCACTGGCAGTTGTTGCATGATCGAGTCGCTTTTGTGGTTCTGAAGGTCTCAGGTAACATGCTGGTTAATGTGCATGTATCGATGTTGGTTTTGCTTCTGTAAATGTGATTCTTTTTCAATACCTGATTAATGATTTGTGTAACCTGATGATGACTGCAATGAAAACCTATGGGAACAGCAAGGGAGATGTGTAGCAAGAGAAACCCTACCACCAAAAGTGTGAGCATTACCTGTTGCGTTAGGCAGAGTGCTCAGCTTCTGCCTGACACAGGATTCCAGCTGCACTTTCTGTGTGTTTCTCCTTTTGCTGTGCAAAAATGGGAAAAACCCCTGAATTCTCAGGTGTAGACTGGAGAAAGATGTGAAGCAGCTACGTTTAACGGGGTGCAGGTTTCAACCCTCTCCCAGCCGGGTGCTCACATCATGCTGCATAAAAACTGCCTGGCCACAACTCCTCCTCCTCAAAATGTTCTCATTTTTCTGTTGTCATTGTACCTTAACAAGAGAAAAAAGGATAGATACACTTTTAAACTTGAAGTCATCCCACTGTCAGAGGCAGTGCTACAGCCACTGCACTACACAGAGTACTATAAATGGAAATTGCCTTCTACTCACTTCTACTCACTGATTCTGATAAGAGCAAGTATTTCACATCTTTTCTATGGCCCCTTTCTTGCAGAATATTCCTGACTGCAGTTTGAAACTTGAGCTAATTTGAAATCTTATGCCCATTTGAAGTCACAGGGATATTTGAGACATAAAGCTGCAAATACAATAGCTCTTCAGAAATCATTTAGGTAAAAGGGGAAGAAAGGATCAAACAAATAGATTAACAAATAGAGTAATATGTTTTTGTATGCTGTGGCATTACAGTTAATTCAGAAAATGAGGCAGGTTTTGAAAACATGATAAAATCTGATATTAAGAATGTGATTCCTGAGTAGCTTAGTATTATCCACCCTCATGTTACTCTGGGGGTTGGCTGCTTACCTCCCTCTAGCCTGGTGCCTGCAGGTATTCCACTGTGCCACCGTTTTGGAAATTTTGATGGGTTAATCCAAAATATTTTGGGGAAGCAGAGTGAATCATATTATTAACTCCAGAAGGCTCTGGCTGTGTGTGTGTTATGTGATCTTTTCCTCTGAAACCACTGGCAGAGGGAATTGCTCAACCGCATGGGACAGGGTATCCGCCCAAGTGGTTTCCTCGAGAGGTCCAACTGCCATTAAACATGGGAGGTCTGGTTTCAGTAGCACTTGTGTTTGCTCTTCCCCTTATGGTTGCCACAAAATGCTGATGGCTGGCTCCTTCCTCTATCCAAAAGCCCCAAAACTGTCCATTTGTAAAAGGGGTGTAGATGGATACCTCAAACTCTTCTTGTTCCTCAGTCAGTAGCTTTCCAAGCTACAAAGATATAATTCAGAGCTCTGCACAAGGATATCTCAGAAGAGAAGGACCTATGGGGACAGATGGAAAGATCAGTGCAGTCACTGATTTTAGTAAGCTTAGGAGACTACTTCATGAATCTCAAAAATTGCATATGAGGACGGAAGCCTTGTTCCCTCCCTCCACCAGGAACACATCTGGAATACAATCAAATGCATCATTTGCAAGGCCATCAAATACACTGTAGGTAAAACTAGATAGTGTAAGTCTCCATCACGCCAATTTTACAAATCTGGCAACACTTTCTGTGCATGAATTAATGTATGAAATGGTGCCTAAACACTGTGAAAAGCCCTAGTCTCAGTGCTTGTCATTGTCAGATACTCAGAATTTTGATTTTTTATTTTTTCTTTCACATCCAGTTACAAATGTTCTGGCTAAAGCAGCAGTGGGGAGACTTCCCAGGGGATGGGGAGGGCAGCAGCTGTTCTTCTGCCTTGCAAGAAAGAACTAGAGAGGAAAGCAAACCCATTCATTTCCCACTGACAAGCTTGGACTGTCTGGGGAGGGGAGGTGACGGTTGAGGGGTGAGTTGGGTCTGAGCCCAACGCCGGGGAGAACGGCGGAACGGCTGTCCTTGGGCAGAGCCGATCACAACGGGGCATCTCCCGAAACCACAATCCAGCACCAAGAGCACGCTGCCTCCTTCAGCAAGTAGACGATAAGGAGAAACCACAGAGATTTGCTTTTATGTCATGCTTTTTAATCTGAGGACAAGGAGGGGAGGGACAGAGCTGGCAGCATCCCTGCCAGCTGCTTTGTCTTCCTGCCCTTCCTGTGGAAAACGAGGTGTAGATTCACTGTTGAGAAAAAGAATAGAAAGAAAAGGAGAGCTGTTTGTTTGACAAGGTTGGGAAGAGGGCTTGGACGTGCATGACTGCGTCCTCTGTTCTGACCCTCTAGTGCTCTTGGAGGGCTGGTTTTACAGGAAAAATGTGGTGGGAGCAATTTAATGGAGTCAGTGGCTATCCAGTGTCCCCAGTGGATACTGGGTGGGATTGCATGCCTGAACTTAGATTTATCCCACCCAGCTGTAGGTTTTGCACTGAGGGGCCAAGTGAGGAACCCATTTCCACAGGTTTCTCTCTAGTTCACAGGGAAGGAGAGACAAAGTACTTCAGCCTTTAGATCCAGCGAGTCGTCCTCCAGAGACAGCCAACTCTTCTTTGGCATGATGAGGCTCCAGGCTTGGGAGCCTCTGTGAAGTACCCAACATGAAGTTGGATGAATCTGTGCCTTTCTCATTGCCCAAAGGGAAAAAGGGAAAGACAAGAAAATGAAGCACAAAAAACAGCCATGGAAAGTGCAAGGCTGAAGAGAAGGAAGGGAGAATGAAAAAGCAGGATGCTCCTTTAACATGTTCAATATTAAGGTCTGTTTTATACTAAGACGACCAAAACATTCACATATGAAAAATTTGATCCAAACTTTACTGAAGTCAATGGATATATTTTTAGTTACTTTGGCTGGTTCCGAATAAGACATTCTGGACAATATTCAGAGAAGTATTTAGAGTACTGAATCCTTTTAAGATACTTAACTTCCCATATATTTTAGTAGTAGTGTGGGTGCCAAAGTAAAAACTTTGAGAATTGAAAAAGCTGAAAGAGGAGTATGCAGTGTGTTTGTTGTTCTAAAAATTTAAACATTATTCCTTACATCATCTGGTATCTTTTTTTGGCAATTGTGTTACTACACATTACAAATTTCCATTAGGTAAAACTGTAAGAATAGAGAATACCTAATCCAAAATGCACTCATCTGCCAGCATAGCTGACTATTGTCTAGTGAGGAGAGATCTGTAGTTTGGATAATGGAGGAAACTATTCATCACGGGCAGTTAATGTCCAACAAAGAGCTCAAGCAGGAAAGGCGGGTGAGAGGAGACTTCTGTGCTGTAAGGTAACACAATATTTGTGGTTCAGCAATGATTATCTTGAGAACTGTTATCAAGCTTTTAAAAACACGCTGAGAAAATTTCTTTAGCTCAGTTTTTTTAATTTTTTTTTTTTGTGAAAATGATCAGAGTTTGTGAAAAATGCAGACACAGCTTTAAAATTTCGTAATTTCTGTATTTTGGTATACTGATTAGAGGGCCTGGAAACATGCCCCCTCAGTCTTGGGGGCTACAATTTGGAAACCATTTGAAAACTCTGCCTTGAAGTTTGTGATGAAAGATATTATTTTAAATGTTGTAAGTGGATCAAAATTTGTAGGCAAGGAAAACAGACCTGAAGGTAGCATTGCTCAGGGTAGATAAAGAGACAAGAAAAACAGCAACGAATAACAAATAGAAGGGCTTTGGTTTAAAAAACACTTAGTGGACTGATAAATGTTGTTTGTGTAACTGAAGAACTTTATGGAAAAGCCAGGAGAGATCTGTGGTCAGTGTTTTCAGAGGTCTGGAGTGTTTTCTCAAGACAGGTGAATAGTCATATAGATACCACTCCCAGAGTGTGGAAGGTCACTTGTTGCTGGAACACCCTTTGGATTTCCAGTGTGATTGGCTGTGTCTCTGCCACTACTGCTCAGCAGAGTGTCCCCAAAGTTGGATCAGCTGTGGCATAAGAGTCAGTGCACATAAGGGTGCAATGCCCTTTGGTGATAAACACACAGTGGCCAGCTCCAAGTTCTTTCTCAAAGACAGGGAGAAAGGAGCCCTTTGCTGTCCTCGATTCTTCATACCAGGGCAGTATCTGCTGCTCAGAGACACCTTCCACCCTCACCAAAGTCACACTACAGAGTGAGTCCTCTCTCCATCAGTAGCCCCACTTAGCTGGATTGTGGTCCAGCAGAGCAGTTCTGAAGCCCTGTGCTGGAGATGGCTTTTTTTCTCTGCTGTCTGCGTATCCTCCAGCTCCAGCCTTATTCTGCTACTTAGGAAAGCTGAAGGCTGGACAATCTCTTGTCTCCAGGATATTGGAGCATAGGATGGGGCATACAATATGTGGATCCTTAGCTTCTGCAGATGTATCATCTTATCTCTAGGACATCAATGCTGGTGATTTTTCCCCCAATAAATTTCCAAGGCGCAGAGACCTCTAGTGCAAACATAAAATTGCCACTGCACTGGGAGTTCCCTTTCATAACGTTGAGACCTGCCACACCTTTTAATGTTGTGTGTGGGTCAGTACTGCTGTTTTTATCCTGATACTCCTCACTGAATCTTACCCATCCTTTAGAAAGTTGCCTCAGAGGGGATCACGGACAGGAATCACCAGACTCCCCACATTTGGTCCAAACCAGTGCACCAGTAGTGGCCCTCTGGCCACGGGGAGCGGGACTTGCACGGTTGGCCTTGATGACTCAGTGTTTACCTTGTGATTTCCCTCTCTCTTTGTGCCCGCGCCCTATGAGTCTGTTCTCCTCTAACCTCAAATTAAACAAAGTCGGGTTGAGTTGGAAGAACTTCCAAAATAAACTGAGAGCTTGACAGTGTGAGTGGACAACTGAGTAAGTGATGCTGCTTTTCCTCTGAGTCAGTATGGAAAATAGCAGTTCCAGAGGTGCCACTGGATGGACGAGACATGCAGCTGAGTTCCTGACCTCTAGTGCTTATTAAAAATCCTTGGATGCTTTTTCTCAGTGCAGATCATATACCGTGCCTTTCCCAAGTTTCAATACAGTAAGCTTCATTCTCCTTGTCACTGCCCTCTGCCCTCCTTATTTTCAATCTAGCGTAGGCTTCTCCTGCCAACCTTGCCTGACGTGCGTGCTTAAGCTGAAGGCTTCTACAAGGGGTCAGAAGTCACTGCATTTGTAGAGTGAGCAAAATGGTTCCTGTACATGAGATTAGTCCAGGATTTTTATTTCTTAACAAAGACCACCACAACAATAGCTAATTATTCAGTTTCAAACTTGCAGCAGCAGTCTTTTATGGCATGCCAGCATTGTATTGAATCGCAACAGGCCATGGAGGTGGAACACAGGAAAGGCACCTGCTCAAAACTGGCCACAGGCTTGGCCACTTTCGAATGTGTTCACACAGTGACAGCAGAAACATCTGGTCTGAGATGTAAACCTGATGGTTATCATCACCCATCCTCTGGAGCATTTGGGGATAACAGGGGTTATAGCTCTAATCTTATCTCAGATCTCAGAAGCCATTTCTTGTTTCCATTTCTACGAAGGTTTGCTTAGTGTTTCTATAATGATATAGCCATACCCTGAGCTTTTGGCAGAACGCATGCAGGGATGCAGCAGCACGGCCATTTCTGGCCCAAGGTGAGGCCCTTAATAATCATTATCCACCTGCAGGCCAGTCTTTTGGTGCTAGAACAGAGTGGTTCCAAGTGGGGTTTGTACCATGAACAGGGTCCACATCCAGAGGATCCAAAGATGTCTGGTGCATTGTTTGAGAAAATGCTCTGCAAGTCTCAGATTAAAGGTCCTCTTTATTTATTTCTACTTAGAAATAATAGAAATTGATGAAAGGGGTGCACAGAGGGTTGTAAAATAATGAGTTGCAATAGACCTAAAAACCTTATTAATTTGGTAGATTGGTTGGTAATATAATTCAAACGGAGTCATGCTGGGATTTTTGGAGAACAATTTTTTTTTTACCAGCTGTCAAACTAAGTAGGATTGAGTAAGCAATATAAAGAAATTCATTTTGCAACCACCCTTCCTGACTGGTGAATAAACAGTTAAAATTGTTTTCCTTTCCTTAGCATTCTATGTATTATGCCATATGTATTTTTATATTTTGTGTGTATGTGTATACACACCTTCACATGTACTGACACACCAGAGACAGAAAAATCAATAGATAGAAAGATTCTTCAGATGATGTAAACCCAAATTTCATTTCCTAATTTAAATTAACTAGAATTTTTGAAAAAATATCTATTACTGGGTGTCAATTCTAAATCAAGATCTGACATGGCAAGAACGACAGCCTAAGAACAAATGGAAATTTCCACAGCAAACATGAGAATGAATATTATGGATCCCTTCTGGTTAAATTGATGCAATGGTAAAACCAACATATAAGTCATTGTAGCAGGGCTCATGTACTTCAGCAGGTAATGTGAACCTTCAGGTGAGTCAAGAATAGCATTTCTATAATCAGAGAATCCTAAAAAATGTCACTATCATCTGGGCTGTATATAGCTATCTTTAAGAGAAGCATTTTTAAAGCAAGGATACTAAACCACATCACAAGTACTAAAGGAAGAAAAAACAGCCCTTGAAAAATTTCCTGTTTGTCTCAAAAGGAAATTGCCTGTTTTCTTTACAGCAGTAGTACATTTTTGCTTATTTGTCCATTCTCTAGCTTAATTGAGAGAATTCAATAACAGACAGATCTTTACCTGGTATCACAACTGAAAATGTCAAAGAAGTCTTCATCCTTAGAAAAATCTCCATTCCGGAGTTAGGGAAAGCAGTCCAAACTATTGTGCTTGTGCTCAACTTCATAGATAGCAAACTATCTGTATGTTGGGTGTCTGCATTTCGCAGTGTCTGTATTTTCCTGTCTTTAAACTGTTGTCTCTTTATTATAAATATGCAGAGGCACCCTTTTCATTGTGGGCTGATGTGGTACCTGGCACAATGAGACATCATGGTCTGTGGCTGTGCTCCTCAGTACCTCCAGAATAATATTAATACTAATGTCATGGAGCAAGTAAATGTCTCCTGGAGGTTTTTCTGGCCTGGCTGGGAGTGGTATGCAGTCCCATGTTTTATTGGTGTGCAACCTGACGGGAAGGTACTGATCTTTCTGGCATCCAGAGCCAAAGCCAGTGCTGGTGTTTAACTCTGCAACTCCATTGAAATCAATGAGATCTGAGGCTAAGGCACAACATTAACCTGTTAAATCAAATAAACAGGGCCTGACAGGCATCCTGGAGGAAACTCTATAAACAGCAGGAGGGAAAAAAATGTGTGCTGAAATCTCTGCAAGGGGTTTCTCTTTTGGCATTTGTGGATGAGAAAGGAGCAAAGAAATCTGTGCACTTTCTTCGTAGAGCCCCATGCTTCGCCTCTCCTTGAACCGCTAAAAGGTATCACAGCAAACCAAACTTTTCCAGGCTTTTGACACTACTTCTGTGCCAAGTGAAGTCAATGAACTCTTTCAAAGAAAAACTGTGGCACGTGTTTCCTTACGCATATACACGCAACTTCTCCTGAAGTTAATGATGACTGTGTTTGGACTGAGGAATGAATAAAGTCAGGTTTGGCCCCTTTGCTTTCCCTTGATAAGACTTCTTGCTTGAGGAACAAGGTGGAGAAATGAAGGACCTGGAATTGTTCCCCTAATTCCTGAAATCCATTGCACATATTCGGAGCTGTTTTTAACTCCATGGAAATGCCAAATCTTCAGTGCTCTGCACAAGACATTGTATGAACTACCTCAGTCTTGGAAAGTTTGAAAACTTCACAGGTTTGCTGGACTGTTAGTCTAGAAGTATAAAACGAATATTGCTTGGGTGCAATTGCCAACAACCATACTGTGAGGTTTGTGCAAATCCAGCTAGTTATTCCAGTAACAACATAGAAAGGAAGAGTCTATTAGGCTCACAATTCAGATATGCCCAAAATTCCACACTGAAAGACCATCCTCTTCTGGGCTGACAATACAGGAGATCATAAATAGCTCCATGGTATAAATGAGTGCTTCAAAAGTGTTACGGAAAGTGAACTATTTGCTTGGTTTTTGCTTGGTAACAAAAAAAATCAACTCACCATTCCTCATCCTCTGAATAGAAGTTGTTTATTTCTCACCAGCAAGATTTAAAAAAAAAAAATGTTTCCCCAAAGCAACTTTCCCAGAGGCACATCAAAAAGTAAAAGTGTAAATGAGACAAACGGTCTATCTCTAACTCGCTGTGCTAAATGAAGTCCTCTAGAGGAATTAACTTTTACTGACCGTCACTGGCCTTACATGTAAACTTTTTGTACTCTGGTTTAACATAAATGAAATCATCACTCTTCTCTTTAAGGCACACCAAGCTGCTGCAACACACAGCCCTGGCCAGTTTCTCATCAGCTTGAAGATAGGGTGGGAGGAGGGAGGTTAGTCTTGTTCCTGGATGGTGTCTGCTGTCTGAAGAATGGAAAATATGATTTCTGCTTTGGGAATTGAATGAGTCCCCTTTAGAGCTCTTAAGGCTGTATTTATAGGAAGGATAATCTAGCAAAGGACAATATGTTTTGTCCCTAGGTTCTGCTTCTATTGTTGATCTAGGAAACGATCCAAAGCTAATTCTTTGCTTCATAAGCAGCTTCTTCTGAGTGCTCCTGTCGTATAATTTTAAGTGAAACTCTTTAGATCTTTGCTTGTCTCTACTTACTAAAGAAATGAGACTTCTGTACTCTCTGAATCCTTAACACTCAAATAATGTGCATAGAAGCATCCATTTCAGAGTAATACTGTTAAATAGCCAGGAGAGAAGAGAATAACTGTAGTTAAATAGCTGGGGATAAAGTCTCTGAATACATTTTGACTGTAAGTTAAAAGAAGGTTTACAGCTATGGAGATCTGGGACAGACTTTCAGCAGAAGAAATGTATGTTATCAAGACAGAAGTTATCAAGCTATTTTCATGACAGAGTTGGAGCTGAAAGAATGAGAAGAGTCAGACAAAATGACAGGCCAGATAGTGGAAGATGGTTTTGAGGGAAGTAGGGAAATTAATTTCTGAGATTACATTTGAAGAACATTGCATTAAAGAACTCTGCCCAGCTAAACACTTAAATGATAGTTGGTATAAAGCAGCATAATTAGTACTTCCAGCACGGGGATGAAGAAGAGAGCACGAACCATTTAAACTAATGTGAAGAGTTTTCTTTATTAAGAAAAATAAGGAAAATCAAAGGAGGGAAAGTTTAAGCTACAGGAAGAAATCATGGTAAAACAGTGAGAATTTGCTTGAATAAAATGCTAAAGTCTTCCTTTAAGAAAACAGTCTGCCATGGCAGAGATAAACTAATAATTTGGAATGCTGAAAACAGCGGGCCTGCTGCAAGTTGTTAGATGTTTATTTGAATTCAACACACAAGTAAAGATGTCTGTCTGATATAAAGATATTCTTTATTGCAGCACAGCTTCTTAAAATTCTCGATTTTGTCTGGACAGGAGAACATAGTTCTTCTCCCAACATGAATATTAAAAACAGTTTAACAAAAGGTAATATGTTTTTAGTCAGTCCACAACATGCTGCTTCTTATGTGCCAGCCATGCTATTGCTGGGGTTCTGCAAAAGCTGCCTTAGCTAGGGGATGGCTGGGATCTGCAAAGAAGAGAAGCCCCAGCCATCAGTGATATTATATGTGTCACTAAATTGCTGTGGTTTAACTTTTCTCTCTCTAAAAAACATCAGCCAGCATGGCTTGCAGTGAAGTATTTCATAAGAATGGAGAAAGTTGACATTTCCCTACTGAAAATAGACTGCTATATTTCCAGAGGCCTATCATTTTTCAGGAACAATGAGAAACTAATCTCTGTTATATGAAAGTAAGCTGGACCCTAGAAGATACAATCCATGGCTAAAGGTTTGTTGGATGAGAAGGAGCATAGCACCACATGATGAAACCACCTTGCATAACAAACTGTCTTATCCATATAACGGGAAACAGGTTTGAACTTGACATACTTTTACTCCTAATGAGAAAAATATGAAACCTCTAGAGAAGTACACAATTGGGTTTACCTTGGGCCAGTTTAATTTCCTGTCCCCATTCCTCTTCTGAAGGCAGACAAGTAATAAATATCCTGGTCTAAAAAAAAAAAACCAAAAGGAAAGAAAACATACCATTAATTTGCCCAAATTATTGCTTGAAGCTGTGGAAATCAGGCAGCTAAACATGGCAGTTAGGGGCACTTCTGAGAAACAAGCTTCTGTAGTTCTCATCTCCTGTCTGATGTGGAGAAATGGAAGCAATGTGAACGCTACCCATTTCCTAAGACCAAAAAGCAGGTGTTTGTCTCAATAGTTACTGTCACGGTCATGACTAGATAATGATTTTCCATTAATTTTGCCCTCGGGTTTAATGGTCCTCATTTGATTACATTACCTGTCTCTTGACACAGTTGCCAATATGGATTACATCTATGCAGAGCCTTCGCAGTGATTGACCCACCAAGCGTGGCTCCACTATCTGCATATGTCACCAGCTGTTTCTAGGCATTAACTCAGCTGAGCCAGAGCCGCACTGAGGCAATTCTGTCCCCAACCTTCCCACAGAAAGAACTTTTCCAAAGAACCAAGGTCTCTTATATGATAATTCAGCTTGGAAGAGACCTCAGGAGGTCGCTAGTCCAACCTCTTGCTCAAAGCAGAGTCAGCTTCAAACTGGGTTGCTCAGGAGCAGCAGTAGCATTACCAGATAAAGCTAATCTTTGAGTGGGGAACCGGTATTGTACCTCATCCCATGTCCAGTTATGCAAAGCAGAGGGCTTCAGCATGCCTAGAGTGCTTCCTTATGTTCCAACCAGTTGCAGCTCAGGAGCTTTCTGAATGAGATGTGATTTCTATAAATTTACTGAATTCCGGTGGATTTTTCTTCCATGGACTTGTTCAGATTCACAGTGAACTCAAGTGAAAATATTAATGGTGGAATTCAGCTCACAGAAGGATATACCTCACTTGGGGTATCTACATGTAGGCTTCTGCTTATCGTCTGGGTGCTATTACAGTCAAGGGAGAATTACTCAGTGCAAGCTAATGCAGCCAAGATTGATTCACCTCATCAGATATATGTATCTACATATAACTATCAGAGCTTGCCAATGATGTAATCCATTTCTTGGGTGTGTTTCTGGTGCTTCTTCTGTCAAAATAGTGACTTAGAAATGAAGTTTAGTGGAACAAATCATGTGAACAGAAAAGGAGAAGTCTGGATTGACTCCTATCATGTAGGAAACTGTGTTGGAGATGAATGTGGGCTTGTGTGTTTCATTTTAATCCCTTAAAGCACTGGATCCACTCTTCAAGCCTCACAAGTCTGAGTCATGAAAAGCTCGGGGAGTTACTGTGCTGTTCCCTGCCTTCTGACATTTCTTCTGTTGCCTTAATGAGCACCACCTAAAATGCAGAGCATGTGAGAGTTATTGGACTGAGATGAGAAGAGGTCAGAGATTTCCCAGCAGATAGATCAAGGGCAAATGCAGTGTCAGCCCACATACATACCTTGTTGTGACTGCTGGTAAGCAACCTACCAACGCAGGGAAGAAAATCATTGCAGTGTGGGTACAGGTCACTGGAAAGGGACTCTTTCACCCCAACACTACGGAAGAGGTGACTATGTCTTATGTTTCAAGACATTATTCTATCTATTTAAGAATCAGAGATATGGTCACCTTACATTCTGGATATTCTCAGCAGCAGAATGCTAGATGTTAAGACCAGCGGTTGATTTTTGCTTCTGTTTTGTTAGCCTCAGGTAGTCAGGTCTCTGTAACGTACAGTACTACTCCCTGCTAGATGCAGATTAAGCTTTAGACAACCCTGAAGCTTCTGGAGTCAGGTATTCTACAAAAATTCAAGCTTTCCTTAAAAAACCTGAATAACGTAAGGAAAATACAATGAAAGGGTAATCTACTTACATTGGTTATGCCTACCTGCTTCTGTCAAGAGCTTAAAACAACAGATTCAAAAGGTGCAAAATGTTTCATATTACATTGTTAGCTGGCTAACATTTGCAAATCCACTGTGACCAAGGATTATATAAATATAAATACACATACACACACACACACACACACACATATGTGTACATTTTAACTTGATATTAGGAAATTCACCTTCCTACTCCCCATGTTATGCTTTGGCTGGGATGTGGTTAGGGTGGTGAAGACTCTTGCTGTTCCATGTGTTGCTATACCCTGGATGGTTCAGGCTGCTGCTGTAGTGACATTATAACTCTGACAAGTAAGCAAATAATGAATGTCTGTGATACTACTCTTACATACTGCAGATCCACAGACCACAGCAAAGCAGAACATCCAACGTTTGCCTCAGCCTGCCTCATTTTGGAACATGGCCCAGAGTCCTTGCTCTCACAGTACGACCTTACATCCCTGGCAGGCTGCGTAAAATTACATGCTAGAGGAAAGCAAAAGGTTTCCTATGATATTTCCAGGTTTTCTTTAATTCCACACAGCCCATCAATAAGTGTTGATTAGCAGGGAGAATGACCTCAATTCACGTCAGCTATAGGATGTGTTTTCCTGGAGGGAAAGGAAGAATATGATTTCCACCTCTCAAAGATAAGGATTATCACAGTTTTTAAAAGCACGATTTTGCTCTTATTGTCTCTTTTCTTTTATAGAAGCCCTTCAAACGAAGGGAAGACTAATGGTAGGTCAGTGTTTAATGGTTTGAAATGCCAAGGCTTTGTCAAATAGTAACATCGATGTGTCACACCTCAGATCTAGATTCTCTGGGGTTTAACAGTTACATTATGATAGAAAAGAATTCAGTTTTTTATCCACTTTTGGGCATCTGCAGATCACTCACTTATTTGTCAATACACCTGCCTTTTAAGTTTGATCATTTGGCCTTCCAAATGTGAGACAGAGTTTTCCAGAGAGTCTGTAGTCCAGGTTCTTAAAGTGATACTGTTACTTTTGATATCAATGGGATGCATTTGAAGCCTAATTTGTTGAGCGCCACAAATTCCACTGTCTCTGCAGAAAAAAAAAAGAAAAAAAATTTTTAAAAGGGGATGACAAAAGTAATAGAATATTAATTTAGTGGTATATCAGGTAATCAGCGTGAATTTCTGGATCATGTCATTTTCACTGCTTGCTTATCTGGATATATTTATGTCAGACTTGTACTTCTCACATGTAAGTCCTATTAATGCTGGACGTTTCATTAACTGATTTCAGTTTCTACTGTATGGATGCCAAAAGAATCAAAATGCCCACCATTTCAACCAGAATTGCTTTCAATCTGTGGATAAACTGCTTCTAACTCAAAGGATATCAGTCCTGCATATTAAAGAATGATATAATAACATATTATTAATGCTTCAGATTGACAGGTGTTAGAAATCAATATATTTTCACAGTTTTTAAAGTAGCTAATCAGATTGATGCTGGCTGAAGACAGATGATTTTTTGTCAGTGGTTAGGAATTTGATATGCTGCTTTGTTACAGAGAAGAAACAGGGAAAGCGGATAGCAAAGGTGGAAAGTGAAAGAGTTCAGCTAAACATCTTTAAGTTTTAAGGTTATTCAAATATTAGTTTGGGGGAAATTAGGGCGTAAAACCACAAAAACAAATTTAAAGCATGATTTCCCATAGTTTCATTGTTCTGGACAGGTCACAATAACACTTAGTTATGTTTTTGCCATGTATGACCTAGCAATATTTAATGCAGAGGCTATGACAGATGGGATAACCTACTGATAGCACTACTCTTGAGCATAAGTTTTGCAGGGTTTGCTTCCTACTGTGAGTCACTCACATTCTCATTTTCTCTGGCTTCCGTCCAAGCTCATGTTTCATCCTATCTGTGCAATGTAGTTATTTCTGCTTAACACTAAGTTAGCTCAGATACAGGCTTGTCTTGTCTTAACTAAGATACTACTGAATATAGCAATTAGAAGCAGAATTCAAAACTTATTATAACATTGAATGGTTTAGCTCCATGTTTTCTTGGTAAGCACAAGTTTCTAACAGTACTCCTGAAATATGACAGCATTTCTACTGTGTAATGTTCATTTATGTGAATTACTGTGGTTTCAATATGTTCTACAGCATTTATATTAATAAGAAACTCTACTGATTTCATGATTAATAATACAGTTGGAATAGCTACATCTGCCAGTGTGAGTTTTTCTAGAGAATCTGCTTTACTTCAGTAGGAAATTGAAATACTTCCCCCATCACCCCCTTAGGATTCCTGAATTGTGGATGGTTTTTTATGGCTCCCAAAGAAGTTGAGTGAGATTCAGTCTGAGTCTAAGACACCTAAAATTCATCTACATGTGAGTTAAGTGTCTAAGCTCTTGTTGTAGTCAAATGAGATCTAGTGAATACAAAATAAAGAAGAGCTATTCAGTTGACTCTCAAATGCTCACCTACATTTCATCAGCTGAATGGACCTCAACTCCATTGACTATGTTCATTGCCTATCCAAGTTAGAGATACATTGCCTAAACATTGACATCCAGAGACATTTTAGATACCTTTGGTCTTCTGTAGGACTTGTGTCACATCTACCAGTCTTACATGAACACTGTGGATATCTCAGGTGGCATTAGAGGTGTATTTTCAGGCAATTGAATCACAGTATAGGTGCCTTAATATTAATGTGGAAATCTGCCCATGGAGCCAGTATTTTGCAGGACATTGTCCACAAGAAGTCCTTGTTTTGAAGAGTTCATACTAAATTACAGAAAATAAGTAGTGGTGGGAGAAGAGAAGATTAATGTGACTTGTCAATAGCAGAGATAGGTACTTTCAAGCTACCCAGAGCTATGCACTTTTCTTACTATTTGTCCTTTCCTCCTCCTGCCCCTGTTTGCTTAGCAATTGTTGCTGTAGGCAAGCTGAGCAATGTTTAACATGACCAGAGGCTCCTCATTCTCAGAAGCAATGAATAAATGTCTCAAGGCACCACAATTCACTTCTATGGGTAAACTCTACTGAAGGTGAATCTCTGGCTCATTTGTTTCTCACGCATAGATCAATTATGTTCTCATTGTGTCTAGTGGTTGAGCATTCACTTTGGCTGGATGCAGCAACCATGCAATCATGTTGAATCACCAACAAAAGCTGGTTACACCTAGACTTGAGTACAGCAGCGAATGTTTCAAAACTAATTTCTGTTCACTTTTTTTTTCTTTTTTTTTTTTTTCTTCCTGTTAAGCAAAAGCAACCCAAGGAGAGAAATGGCTGTGCAGGTCTGCATTTTCCTATTGAGAAAGTAGATCCTGCAAAACTTTGTCGTACTGGTTGAAGTCAGGTAGGAATGTCAAGTGACATTTTCCTTCTTGTCTCCATGCAGCTTTCAGAGGGAATCAATGCGGGCCAAGGACTAGGTATTGAAATCATTGCTACCTTCCAGCTGGTGTTGTGTGTCCTCGCCACCACAGACCGGAGAAGGAATGATGTCTCAGGATCAGCACCTTTGGCCATTGGTCTCTCCGTTGCTTTGGGACATCTTCTTGCTGTAAGTTTTAGCTCTCACAGCTGATATGTGCAATGTCCCGTCTCAGGATGGGCCACTGAAGGCAGGAAGAAGGTGGGCAGATGATAGTTTCTTCCTTCTCCTTCCACTTCAGAGACTGGCCTTGTTTCTGCAGCACGCATGGCCCTTCTTTCTTGGGCCACGTGGCTGTGGCAAAAAGTGATGAGGTTGCACATCTGGGAGGAGTCGCTGCAGTAGGACCTGTTTGCCTGGTGGGACAGGACAAGCACATGGCAAACAGTTTTTCCCCCTTTTTTCTAAGGAAGAGCAGGTGGGATGAGTGAAGCTGTTGTAAGCATCTGAACGATGCTGCAGGCTGCCACTTGGCCTCCTGTGTAATGAAGATGCCACATGTGCATCAGTGCCTCACCACTGGTTCTCTTTCCACCTCCTAGATTGATTACACCGGTTGTGGAATTAACCCAGCCAGATCTTTTGGCTCAGCGCTGATTGCCAACAACTTTGAAAATCACTGGGTAAGTTGAATAAATTTGTTTAGTTTACAAGAGGCTCTGCATATGCATAATCTACAAGATCAGAAACATTTAAACACGTATCGTTAGCACCAAGTCAGTGAGTTGCTGTTTCTATTTCATTTAACAAAGAATAATCTCCTTTTGCTCCTGACCAGCCTCAGGAGATCACGAAGTCCTCAAGCTGAGTGTATATGTTCAAAGTACTACAGTAGATTTTCTTTAAGTTTATTTATTTCAAATATTTTAAACATTAAAGCCTCATTACACAGAATTCTGTATTGATTATTTATTGTTTAAACTGAGTTTGTAAAGTGCTACTGCTTAATCTGATAAAACCTAGTTTAGGAAGGTTCTTAAGCAGGTTTATAAACTGAAATGAATCATCCAATGATCCATTCATATATGGAAGCTAATGAAGTGTTCATCTTCTTACAGTTAAGTGTCTGCTTAAGTGCTTTCATGGAAAAGTGCTCTGGAAACACTATAAATTTTAGATTATTCCCTGTGGTTAAATGTGGTTAAAATAAGGAACTTCACAAAAATTTACTTCTTTCACTAAAGCTCAATAAAGAAGACTGATATGAAAGCCCTAAATAAGCATGTGTTTTTGAATATTTAAAATGCAGCTTGTTCCAACTCTCCTACTGATGATTGTGGCAGCCAGTTCATAGGCAACCATGGAAATTTACTGGTAGTACAATGGCTTGTGAAAATTTTGGATATGGATGCCATTTTAATCTAAAGAGTAAAACACAAAAGGAGGACACTGGGGAAATTTTGCCATTATTTCCCACTTAAACACTTCTATTGGGATAGTAATGTAATGTAACTAAGCTAGTAGCTAGTATTTTCAGATTTCATAGAAAAATTATTTTCATTTGTACAGAGAGAAGGAGATAGAGATAATAATTCATATTAAACCACTAATATTGCTGAATAAAAGAAAACATGTTTTCAGACTCAGGAATTCTTTGGCCATGTAAATCCCTCAAAATCATCTGTTAATTCTAATAAAATCAACCTGTCTACTAAAATACTTTTACTACCTCTCCCTCCAAACTTTACTTGCCGTAAGTGATTAGACCAGTACAATTACAGCAATATCACTAGCTAAATAGCAGCTAGTAGCAAATTAAGCCCCTAATTAGGTCCTCACTAAGTATTACTTTCTAATTCACCTATCACTGAAAGTTAGTGGGAGAATGGACTAATGTCCTTGTTGCTTTTAGAAATTGTGCCCCCCTGCCAAATTTCTGTGGACTAACTGGGAGGTTTTACCAGTAGATACCTGATTTTAAATATCGGAACTCGACAACATAGTCACAGTTATTAATCTCTGGGTCTATTGCCAATTCATGGTGAGAAATTTCTTGCTATGCAGTTAATATTCAGGTGATAGACTGTAATGTTAATGTTTTCACTGTAAATTTTGTAGTGAAAATCCTCAGAGGAGATTTTCAGAACAGCTTCAAATGCAGTGATATCCGATGTATTAACTGGATTTGGAACTGTGTTTCAGATCTTCTGGGTTGGCCCAATCATTGGAGGAGCAAGTGCTGCCCTGATTTACGACTTCATCCTGGCTCCCAGAAGCAGCGACCTGACTGACCGCATGAAGGTGTGGACCAGCGGCCAAGTAGAAGAGTATGATCTGGAAGGAGATGATATGAACTCCCGGGTTGAAATGAAGCCAAAATAAAGAAGGACAAGGAAAAAAAAAAGTACATTGGTTTCCGAAGATTTTATCAGTGTTATAGACTCTTTGTAAACCAGCAAGCAGTACTTTTTGTTTTTTAATTCAATATGGGTTTCCATTTTTTTACCACCATTCTTAATAACATTTTTATATCTGGGGTTTTCAATTACAAAGTCTTCAGGCCAAGAAGTCATTAGACACTTTTACGTGAGCTAAATAAATTGGGCTGAAATTTAACCCCTCCCTCACCACCACCAAATTTTCTGGTGTATTCAACGTGGGTGGTTCTCCCAGCACATCTCTCAGTAATGATAAGTAATTCAAATGACCAGTCTGTTTGCTGAAAGAATAGATACCGAGGACAGAGAACCATCTGTACCAATAACAGGGGACTTATACAGGAAAAAAGTATTTATACAAATATGCAAGGCTGGTATCTAATGCCAGTAATGCATCTGAAAAACTATCTCAAATCATTGCCCCAAAGCACCTTTTGGAAGGAAAGGCCACTGAAAATTACTTGTTATGTAGAATTAACCATAATTTTCTAAATGATTGATAATCTCTGAGAAAGAGGGCCAGAAAAGTTAAGCAGGACAAGAATCTCCGGAGTCCCAGGATCCATTTAGATTTTCTAACTGTTTCATTCTCCCTGAACCTGCATCTAGCTCACTGTGAGGGAAGAGAATATATGACAAAAAATGTACAGATATATTAATTCCTGGGAAGTAATAACTAGAAGTCAAATTAGAGAGTAGTAATAACAACAGCAACAAGAAAAACATGGTGCCAATACGTAAACAGGATTGTATTGTGCCTGTGACTACTCTGCTTTTGTTCATCTTAGGTAATTTAACTGTATGTTATAAAACAAACCAGGAAAAAAAAAAAAGCCCCTTTCTTCTTGACACTATTCCAATAGCCAGTGCTGTGACATTCAGGGACAATGAATAGATATACACACAGTATATTTTCTAATGAGGGACAAATACATACCTGTGTGTAAGTCCATTTTGGGGGTCGTTGCTTTGTTTTTTTATATATATATATATAAATGTTTATATATATGTTTTATACAGAAAGCCTAGTATACTGTTTTGTAAGAAAATAAGAGCATAAGACAAGTGGAAAGAATTGCAGCAGTGCTTAGCAAAATAAATGACACTGGAAACGTAAAGAAAATTAACACTCTAAACGATGTGGAAGACTATTTTCTGTTTTCGTTTTTGTGTGTGTGCTACTTATGTTTTCCTGAGTAACCCAAAGCATTAGCTGGTCTTACCTACTAACCATAGGATATAGTTAAAGCAGATACATCCTGATATACTTGTTCTGCACTAAACAGTTTTACCTAAGAAATGAGGCCCAGAGGAACCTACATGAAAAGCTGCACACTTTACCATTCAGACAAACACCCCAGAGGTAGTATGATGGATGTCTCCTGTTAGAGAGGCAGTGTGGACATGGGAATTGAGAGAGGGTTGACATGGGAATCCATACAGCTTGGATCATTTCATCAAGCTGAGCAGATGTACAATGAAAAAAAAAGAAAATCGCCAGCAAATTAAAACAATACATTTTATCTTTCTTGTCTACAATTGGTGTGGTATCATCTCGTGTATTGTCTATGTACATACAGCATGATTGGATTTTGGGGTGGTTTAAAAATAAACAAAATCAATTGTGCTAACACACGAAATGTTCATGATTCTTGATTTTTAATTTGCCTTGCAACACAATGCAATTTCATTCTCTATACCATTCTTCAGGTGCCAACCTGTAAGACTGAGACAATTTCTGCTTTTCCACTCTTGACTGCTCCTTTGATTTGGTGCTAGCTTTTGGGAAAAGGAAGCTTCTGTCTATGTACGACAGGCAAAGCAGGCCCTTACCTGGAAGTAAGCGCTATCTTTCCAGAATCTTTATTTGCTGGTATCCTAGTGCATCCGTTGACCTCAAATTAACTCTTTTTTGCCTATGAGCTAGAACAGTTGCAGAAGTCACCCACAGTAAATAGGTTGTTTTGACAAGCTTGAGGTAACTTAACACATATAGTGATGGAGAAAATGTGAGCTTCACAATTTGTTCCTCAGCCTACACCTTGAGAAGAGCAATATCTTGGCCTATTTTCTATGTTTCAAAGTCCAAAACTTTGAAGACAAGCAAAACTGCCTTTCTGTTTGGTGTGTAGTAGGACTACATCATGTTAGCTGCTCTAGCTGCTGCTTATGATCACCATAATAATAAATAAAGTAGATGAAAGATGTACAATAACTGTTTCACTAGTGAAGAAACAAAAAACAGGTCAAAGTAAATGAAGTGTGATTTGTTGGTGTATTTATTCACACTGATAATGTTTAAACAATTTACAGTAAAGCTCTAGGAAATTAAGTGAAAATGTGTTTCAACAGAATTCCAGGCTTAAACCCCTCCCTTCATCTTAAAGGAGGAAAAGCTTAATAGTACATTTAAAGTGCTTTTGTAGTACTTAGCTCCTGAACTGAAAACAGCAGTCTCTAAACAATGCAAGGCCATAGCTGCTAATGGTCTCTCCACTCCTGGCACAAATGGTTTTGCTTTGTGCTAGACAAGCAGACTTAGAAGTTGTCATCATCTCATTAAAATATTTGGAAAATACCCAGCAAAGGAATTAAAAGCATGAAGCAGCAAGTATCGAAACCCACTAACAAATGTCAAGTGGGCAAATGTATTTACATATGACCAACCAGAAACTCAACAAAAACTCCCAAAATCTCAAAAGGAGGCCTGGAACACAGTTGTTTAAAAGAGCTCCCATGATGTA
Organism: Harpia harpyja; assembly: GCF_026419915.1. NCBI lineage: Eukaryota > Metazoa > Chordata > Aves > Accipitriformes > Accipitridae > Harpia > Harpia harpyja. Next base: position 104,750,496 of record NC_068940.1, read on the forward strand.
TGCACTAATAGTTGCTGACCTATGGACAGATAGACCATGTCTGTGCCCTGGTAATTCCTGGGGACAAACCTCTGTATTTATCACACATTCTAACAGGAAAAGATGATAAAGGGTAGATTGGCTAGGGACCACCTGCCATGGTCTCAGTAGCCACCCTGTCTTGTAGCCCACAACATACCAGATAACCACAGAGAGTGGCTCTACAAATCCTAGTAAATGAAAAAGCACAAGGCAATATTCCCAAGCACAGGAACACAGTTCTCAGTGCCTGCACCATCCCAACTAATATTCTCCCAAATTTTTCCAAGGCAAAGTTGAGCAATGCCAAGATGATCCACTTTTTGTTTTGTCTGGGGGTCAGTTGTCATCCCAGGGATAGACACCAGCATGCAGATGTACTCACTCGGTGGTTTAGGCAGCTGACAAAGTACCATCTGTTTTTCGCAAGCACCAGCACAAGACAACTTAGAAGAAGCCTGAGCAAGGTGCTTTGAATTCATCCCTGGAGAAACTGCTGCTCCATTGATTCTGTACACAATCTAAGGAGATATGGGTCCTAACTTTAGTCATCTATCTTTAGAAGTAAATACATGCTCTGCCTCCCCATTGTAACTGTGGCAATTTAATTTTAGATTTCATGTTGCTCAACTCTATATAGACTTTTAACACGTGCAAGGAAAGAAAGGCGATTGAAACATAACATAATGACAGCCAATAAGCCAGGAAACTTCCATTGTCTTCCCATATCCACCAGCTGCACCAGTCACAATTCACAGCTTAATGTTTTTAAAAATTAAAATAACACAATAATACTAATAAAGAGTTTCTCATAGTATTTCAATGTTTTCCCTCCTTTTGCCCAGCTGAAGCTTGGACGTGCCAGGAGTCACACAATAAAATTATATTAAGAATATGGCTGTTATGATTCAGTTGAAGCCTGGGCTCTAGTAAACATCTGTGTCAAGAATGGTTCTGGGTTTCACTTTACTGAAGCCTGATGTCCTTGAAAGGACCATATTTTTTGTGTAGAAGTTGTCCAATATTACAGAAATTACTTAGCCCAGAATTCCTTCTGGGGACAAATGCATCATTTTATAGACTTCCCAAAGCCAAACTGTGAAATCAAACCTCTGTTTAAATAGGTTCATTGATAATTAGACATTAGCCATCTATGAGATCACATCACTTTAGGTGCTTGAAATCGTATGCCACATGTTCCTGAGAAGGCACAATTCCTGTTGACTTCAAGATTCGCTTGTGCTGTTGGACAAATCTAACATGTTCAGATCTACAAAGGCAGTTAACACACTAAATTCTGATTTGACAGGAATGGGACTTCGCTTAAACCCTCTCAGTGAAATCCTATTCTTGCTGAAGCCACAGTCATTGTCGTTTGGGAAAGCAAAATTTGTCCCCAACTATTTACCACCAGGTAAAAACCCAATTTACCACCAGATCAGTTATCTGTTGCTGTGTGTCTTTGCTTCTGAGTAAAACTTTCTAGGGACCTGCGCTCCTGACCACTTCCATGTAACCATGGATGCCTGCCCATGGCCATTCCTGTTCTTCAACACCCTGTCTAATCCTGCAGGGAGAGATGGGCAGGTAATAATGATTGGGAGAATCAGTTAACTATCTCAGCTCTAATGGTCTTCAGATGTGGATGTCAGCCCTATTGCCTGTAATACTGTGATAAATTACTGTATACTTCAGAATTTGGTAAAGAGGCTGAGCACAAAATGAACACAGAAATGAAGAATGGATGGAGGGAAGTGACACACTGCATAAAAGGCAACTGATTTGTGGATTTTATTAGCATTCAAAAGGATTCATTCTCCTTTCACCTTGGTTGAACTATATACCCTACTGTCCTTGAGCCATACCTATTTGAACGAAAGGTCTTCAACTTTTTCAATCATTTTGTTATAAGATTTATAGATGTTGATAAAAAAGAACGCCAGAAACTCAATACACTCCCCTTTTCATGATCTCCTGAACTTCCTGATCTGTTATACTCTAAAATTTGCCATGAATTGCCCACATTGTGCCATTTCCTCTGTTTTGTTTCTATTCTTGTCTTAGACCAGGAATTAAGAAGCTTGTGGAAAATGATCAACATAGTGATGCTATTTGCTCATTTTTGTAGCATTTCTAGAGATTTCTTTCCCCTTTCTCTTTTTTCCCTTTATACTTCATTTTCAAGTTCCTGAGAAGGACTACTAACAGTTAAAGGTGATCCCTCCATTTAATCTCTTCTCCCTTTAGCTTGTGGTCAGTTCCTTTTAGTAAAGGGTGTATCCTTACTCTATTAATTCTTTTTTTTTTTTTTTTTTGCCATTGAAAACAAACAAAACAATGTTCCCTGGAAGCATGGGAGCCAAACAGCAACTCTTGGCAAAAAGTGGCTGTGAAATGCAATTGCTGGAAACAGTCATACTTTTTTCTTTTTTTTTCTTTTTTTTTTTTCCTGAAAAGTAAATGGAACACTTGCAGGTAGTAATCTATCCAGAAGACAGATGTGACTATAAAAACGACAAGCTGCAGCATACACTTGGTTTCCCTTGGGGATCTCCAACTTCTTGTTTCACCATTTCACATAATTACTTAATCAAGAAGAACCTGGCATGAATTAAAGGGGAGAGGGGGAAATGATGGGCCTGCCCAATTTTGTATCCTATCAGTGCTGTGTGGGAAGAGAGGTCACTTGTACTGTGACTGTATTTTCTGTCTTGGAGCCAGATCTGATTTACTCAAAAATGTTTTAGCATTGTTCAAGGAGTGAGAGAAGAGCTACGTTATATTCCCATCTGGCTTTACAGTGTTTTGCGTTGTCATGGTAGTGTAAAATGTTTTTTGTGACACCGGGGAGTGGACACTAGCACTTTGATGTCTGCTGTAAGAGATCTGATTTCAACTCTGGTTGGTCATTAGCCAGGCATGGGAGTGAATCTCAAACACTTATTTCAATCTCTGAGAGCCAGAAAGATCTACGATGTGCCAATTTGACACACTACCTTTGTGTCCAAGCAGCACTAACCTGCCTGCTGCTGGTGGAGAAGCCTGGAAAGTCCTGCTAGAAGTGTGCATTATGCAGTGAGATTGGTTTTTGTACGTCTTATTCCTTGCTGATCCATGTTAGTCCATTTCTGTTAATCTTCAAAGTGTACTTCAATGAGTCTTTCTCTGTGTAGGTTATTGATGAAGGAGACAGGAACTGACTGACTGAGATTTATTTGCCACAGGTGGGTATTTTGGCTCTAGGGTAAATTTTGTTTTCATTCTTGTCATTGCTGAGGCTGACAGATTTACATCTTTTTGCATTAGCCTTTGCCTGATGAATGCAGAGAAAATGCTTTATGAATCTAGGTTCACATTTCCATTTACATGGCTTGTAGGTAAAATACTGAAAGGAATGTAAAAGTTGTACTTCACTACTGAAAAAAATTAAGAAAACACCTGCTCTTGTGATTGTCAAGAAAAACCTTACCATATGCTGCTGGGGGTGTTAGCCAAAGACGACCATAGTGCATTGTACTCGGAAGAAAAGCTTTTTATCGTCTAAGCTGTTCCTTAAACCAAACCAAAACAAAAACCCCCAAATCATACTACTCCAGATGTGGCACTCAGCGCCCTGAATTAGATCCTTCTCTTCTCCTTCACCAGCCTGAGGGGATGTGCCAGAACTCAGGCTGGAACCATCTGCATCACAAGCAGCTTTCCAGATGGAGACGCTGCCCATCACCAGCTCATTCTTACCCAACTTGGGACGGCCCCAGGTGTTTCCTTCCTCCTGGAGGTCTACACCTCTTCTTTTAGACTACATCTACGCTAACAAAGACCAATGCATGCTTCCCAGCATTTTTCTGCTACTGCCCAGACTCTTAATTGCTAGCAGGCCCAACTTGGCTCTGTTCCGTACAGTGCAGGTCAGCGGGTAGGATGTGCCTGGGTTGTCCCAAATGTGCAGTTTGGATGAAGCCACCTTGCACTGGGAGGAGGAGAGTTTAGCTGGGTTGTTGCAAATCATATCATACTACTTGCTTTTGGGCCTAGGAGACAGGCACTGGACAATTTTATTTACTAATGCAAACATATCCTGAAATAACTGAATATGTCTTGGTGACATTTTTAGGATGGAATTACTTACTCTCAGTTTTCACCTCTCTCTGTCCAGTGGGTACACAGAAATGAGATTTTAGAAAACTAAAATCAAACAAGGTGAATCACACCTTTGGTAAGAGACTTGGTCCTCTTGTTATGGATCAAGTGCTATCTGGGAATGCCTATTTTCAGAAAACAGACAAATTACTGATTTCTGACTCCTGGCTGAGCTTTGGCAGGAGTGAAGCTGTGGATCTGTTCAGAACTTGAACTTTAGGTTTTGAGGCAACTTGAAGACAACCTAGGCTCTGTGTAGACATTTAAGTGATTTAGGCACTTCAGATTTATATATTTGAGTTCTGTTCATGTCCTCTTTCAAGTACTTTGGCTTGTCACGTGAGGACATTTCACATGACTTTTCAAGCACTTTGTGCTTCTGTTGCATCTGACCTTTTGTCAAAACATTCAGTGTGGTTAATTATTATGCTAAGATTTTGCTGTATGAACAATAACCTCTGTCTTTCCTTAAAGGATTGTTTGTCCAATTAGTCAGTTTTGTCCAATATTGTTAAGAAGCCTTGACTTTGGTTTCTTGATAAATAATAGCTGTTTCCTGAGCCCATTCAAACATTTAAATCTTTGTTAAATTTTAATAATGGCCTCAGAAAAACTGTAGGGTTTCACCGGTACACATTTATTCCAAATATAAATCAGTGTAAATACTTTAAATTGTGCCCAGTCCTATGAGCTTAGCTTAGTACATCCACCTGAATGTTTTGCATGCATAAAGAAAATGGAATAGAAATGGAAGAGCTGCAAGGGCTGCAGATATAACTAATTGGCAATGTATGGGATACAGTGATAGCTGAGGTATGGAAAACAGTGGGATCACACACCCTGTTGTGGTAGGTGCACTGTGCCAAGCTAGATTCTCAGACTAGTGTACGACTTCCATGTGACTCAGTAAAAAGTGTGTATGTGTAGGTGTATAAACTTTTATGCATGTAGTCTTACATATGGAAAAGCATGTATGTGGGCCAGAGTTATATAAAATTACTAATGAGTCTGTGTGGAATGCACTTTTCCAACTCCTGTTATCCCAGCGAAGATTTAACACAGTTCTTGGGTGAGTTTTGATGAAGACTCAGATTGCAGTTGATATTGTATTCATAGGCATGATTTGGATGGATCTGTTTTAATGTTTTGTTTTGGGTTTGGTTTTGTTTTTTTCATTCTTGTGCTAGGGGAGGGAAACATTATCTTTTCATACTGTATTCTGCAAATTTTTTGGCTCAGATTATTATTTTTAATAATATTGAGATGCAGTGTAATGCTGTTATTCCAGAGAAGGTGTGTTTGGACTCACAAGCCAAGCCACCTAAATTTAGGTGTTGACAAGGTAGGAGTCCACATGTGAGGTAATTTTCTAAGTGCCCATTAAAGTCACTGCAAGTCTACTGAATTCAGTTAGTGAAACACGAAGAGCTATTCAGATGATAAAATTAGGGTTAGCTGAATAACTAGAAACTTCCCCGACTATTTCTGAGGCCTTGATTGACTCTAATAGACACCTGTCTCCCTTGTATGTACTTGTACATACATATACAAACAGAACACCAAGACAGGACCTGTAGTTTTAAATAAAATATAAAAAAACCCATAAAATTTTCATCAAGAATAAAAGCATTTGCAATACTTGACGTTGATCTTTACACTCCAGTTTTGAACTCATAGCTCAGTTTGGCATCTAGAGGGCAAATATATAAATTATCAAAAATAAAATATAATTCCTTGCCAGCATGAATGCAAAGCACCAGAGAAGACATTTGATGTCGTCTTGTCAAGGGAGTCTGTCTGGTGAGTAAGAAGGATTTTATATTCAAATGTGTCAACTGCCTCCCAATCACATCTAGATTTAGACAGAAATTTTTTGCCTATACTTTAATAGAAATCCAGAAGAACACTAACACTTTAGTACATAGTTGTCTGATTAATCTGTCCCTTAGGCTGGTGGAAGAAGTTTGACTGTTCTGTAATGATTTTCAAGATCTCAGGCTTTTATGAGACATGGGACAGGACAGCCAAGGCAAACTTGAGGCGTTCCCTGGGAATGCTTGGAGCCAAAACCTGCTTTAATGGAGTTGTAAGCAGGGAGGGCAGCCTGTACGCTGCTAGGCTATAAGAGAAACCTTAAACTTGGGTATATAAAGTAATGTTTCTAACAGGAGGGCAAGTGAACTTTCTGAATAAACAGCTTTCTCTGTCCATGTCTATGATCTTCAACACCCACCTAAAGCCAAGAAATCTTTCTCTGAAGGTGACACAAAAGTTTCATTTTTCCCACATCTTCCTTACCCAAAGTCAGCTGGTAGTTCACTCAGTTGGCCTAACTGCTGCCTGGTGGCTACATATTGAAGCGTGAAGCATTCCAGCCCCTCTGGAGTCGAGATTTCATAGGAACGCCTGCTTTTCTGCTGCATTTCAAACCCTCAGGATCCCAGGGATGTTAAGAGGGGGTCCTGCTGCTTTGCGCAGTTCTGTTTAAGGCAATCCCCAGAGGAGCAGTAGCTAAAGAAAACTGTCTGCAACCTGGGGTTTTAAACATAGAAGCAGATGGCTGGAACGCTGCAACCAGCTGGGCTGCAGTTAGCAAAAGCTCGTGAAAGATTTGAAGGTCAGCCCTGCACTGTGGGAACAAACAGGCCATGGTGTGTTTGAACTGGAGACTGAAAAATAAGCCACAGCGGGAACTGTTCTCTGATTCTTTTCAGACACTTTCAGAAAGGTTGTTCTGCTTTTTTCCTTTCAGCCAAGCAGACTGGAGACGGCACTGAGTTTGCTGCACTACGAAGAACATCCCTTGTCAAAATGCTGCAACCCTTCTGCATCTCTTCTTTTTTCCCACACCTCATAATATTTCCATCCTTTTCCATTTCAGATCTTCTTTGTTAACATTTACCCCAATATGATTTGCCTCTCCTCTGCTTCATACTGGAATATGTCATTAGACCAGTCCCATTTTTGCTTAGTACCTGGCCCTGCTGATGATGTATTTCACACCTTTATCACTGCCTTAATAGGAATTTGTTTTCCCAGCTCTGCAGCATCTTTTCTCATTGACTTTCAGAGCAGATGTTCTTCATCCATCAGCACACCATACAAACAGGAACTCACAAGCCAAGCCATCAGCTTCCCACCCTTCTCACAGGGCTTCTGGCACCTCCTGTATTTCAGGACACCGTATCTCCCTTGCACACTCTGTACGCTCTGGACTTACTGCATCCTGCATCAAACACCTTTCTGAAATGGAAGCATCTTCTCCCTCTTGCTCCACTTTTTTGACCCCAATCAAGATAAAAAATCAAATCTCAGATCATCACTGAGACTGGTAATTCCAGCATACTCCTACTTAGCAAAGGACTTGAGCGTAGAGTTGGATTTAAACCTGGACTGCTGAAAGGAGACACTTGGGAGTAGGGAAAATAAGGAGTCAAACATTGGGGTAGGAACCAAAAGGAAGGATAAGGATGATGAACACTTCAAGAGACTTGGCCTGAAATACAGCCAGCCTCCATGGGGCAGCCTGGTTAACAATAATTTCTAGGCAGTTGGTGAACAACCTGACATTGAGAGACACATACAGGTTTTCTGCCCTTTTCACAAGCTCATTCTTCTAATGTTTTGTTATTTGCTGGATATAATTCACCTCCAGGTTCCCAACTCCAAGTTCTCACTAATCACCTCCACAAGCGATACAAGAAATAATACCAGGGCCTGAGGAGTCATGGGGAATGAAAGGCTGGACTCAGTAAGGGAGACAAGCAGCAGATGGAAAAGGCAGAGTCTAAATTTGGATTCTGTTGAGGTGTGAAAGAGCAGCATCTGGGACTAACTGGGGTGTAAGGCTGCAAATTGTTGTCTTGAATCCAGTCTGGTCCCGTTAGGCTAATTTATGCTTTGATACAAATAACATATGCTGTCCTTTGAGGAACACCAGTTATTACCATATAAATGGCAGATGCTTTCACCCTATATCTTCCCTTGCTGATTTATTAGGACCATGGTATAACTGTGTGCTATAATATGGATATTTCAGTAAGAAAAATTCCCCCTACTCCCTTCCTCCTGGAAAAAAAAAAAAATTAAAAGGCTTATAATTGCTATCTAATTACTAAACATACAAGATGCAGGGGAGACGGGGGAAGATATGACTAGGAGGAGGAAAGTAGACAGACAACCCACTTCGGAGGCAGGAGGCAAGTAACTGAAAGCTTAAATGTATTACTTTCATCTGTTGGTTCCTAAGTGTTCCAGAGAACACACAATACATGTGAATACAAGTAACTGCTGTCTGGGTTCTGTTTTGTTGTAGGCATTTTTTGATGGTGCTATACATTTATTTATTCTGGATCAGCCTCCTCTCTCATTTTCTCTCCTAAAAAAAATCCAGTAGCATTCCCAGATGTACAACTTTATTTGGGACCATAAATGATGGAGGGCTTTTTTTGTTTCTATTATGCTCTTTATCTTGATTTTCTTTATATTTTCTTTTGCCACAGAAGAAAGCAATTTTCCTTGAATATATCAGTTTTGAAAAAGATGCCCTAAAGCATTTTATATACCTGTTTTTCCTTCTTAATTTTTATCTAAGGCTTTTCCATAACATACTGTAGAAGTTACTAGCTGCCTCACAGCTGGCTGAAAATATGTGGATATCCTGCTTCGTTTCTTGCTTTTACCCAGCCATGTCATTAGAAATTGAAGTGCCTATGAAAATTAGGCTGATAAACAAATGAGGACATAGCACAAGCTTAACTACCTGAAGACAAAGCTCAGTGTGTGACAAACATTCAATAAAATTGCCGTGGTGAAGGATATGCAAGTGATCCTTTTGATGATGGAGTTCTGCAGCACATGTGTGTTGAACAGGCGCAAAGAGAAAAAAACCACATCCCCGATCTGTCAGGGCAGGACTCGAAGCCTGTGAGCCTTTCGCAGACTGTTACCAATGCAATCTGTGAGCAGCAGAAAGGCACACGTACGGTGGATACATTACTTAGTCTGCTGCTTGCTGGCATTATGTGACTGGGGAACACAGCTCCTCATCTGAGCTAAAAGGGGGGCTGGAAATCTAAACCCAGTATTTACTCCAGCAAATGTAATCTGCACACATTTTCTCCTTGAATTAAGTCCTTTCAAGGCCTTGTGAACCTGGTGCAGCTTTGTCAGATAGCTTAAAAACTGTCTTTGTCTGAAATGGGGCCAAAAGAAATGACAGCTGCCAGACTGGGTTGCAGTTGGGCCTGAAAGTGGTTGAGGTGGGAGAGGGAGGCTGGAAGAATGAGACCAGCAGGGAAATATTGCTGCCCACGCAGATAAGTCATTTGATGGAAAAGCTTTGCCAAGCAAAAGCTTACTGTAGTGGAAAGTGCATTGTATTCAGACTTCGCAGGTGCTGTGTGTCAGAGCCCTGTGGGACAATTGCTCTCCGGCATCATTGGGATTTGTTACATTTAGTTCCTTTGGGTGCTTCTTGCAAAGCACCCTTTTTACTGTCTGGGAAAGAGGGATGAACAAAACATACTGTGATTCAGCAGAGGAGAAATGCCCTTTGAAGACAATCAAAGAGCAGCCTGAAGATACGGGAAGGGTATAAGATCAATAGGGCTTGCGAAGGTAAATTGCCGTGATGTTGGCCTAAGTGTGTTGGACACAGTGAGGTTTCTCCCAGGAGTCGTCCCTCCCCTCCCTGACTTTTACCAAGGGCAAAGGCTAATTTTTAATCTCCCAGTGTGACAGAGACAGTCTTGGGATGGAGATTTCCCTCCTCCCTCTCCCAAGGCTGGCTCCGACGAGGTGCAGAGACCCTTTGACGACTTGACAAATCGCTTTCAGCGCCATCCAAGTGCATTTCTCCATTAGGCCCTTCTCCCTCTGAGCGGGGAGGACAGCCAATCTACTTCTTTACAAAGCGGCTCTGTGTTGTCCCTTTGGCATCCGGAGACACAGCTTGTTACCAACCAGTTTGAAGGGCTCTGTTCTTTACAAAAAAAAAAAAAGGTCCTGCAAACAAGCAGAATAAGGAGCCAGTGAGACCCAAGTGACTTGCCAGGATATTCAGATGGGTGGGATGCTCAACGTGTTTTCTCCAAGCCTACTCGCAAAGAGCTGGAAAGTGGGGCTGTCTGCCTTTAATAAATTTAGCCAACAAAGAAAGGAGCTGGGGAAAGAAGGGATACCACCAGGGTTGTGGTCAAATAAAAGGGAAAACAATGATTTTTTAAATTTTATTTAAAGTTTTGGAGCGACTCTCTAATATAGACTCACTTAATGCTGGTCTCTGAAAGGCTTCAGTTGCCTCACAGCCACCCAGATTGGGGACTGGTGTTTCAAACTGGATCAAGGTGGTTTTTACATCTCAAATAAATTTGCGGCTTCTGTATGTCTTCTGGAGATTTTCTAGTGTCCTCTGTCACCATCACATCTTAGTGCTGGAAATAGTGTGTGGATGTGTGGATGTAAGGGTGTGTGTGCATGTGTGTATAGGAGTGTTTGCATGTATCTACAGATACCATTCCCTAGCCAAGGTCTAGGGTGCAGAGTGCCAGCTTGGTGTTAAGCCAATATTGTTGTGTTCTGGGAAAACACACAACGAGAACTTGTATTTGGGTTATGATAAGAGTTCAATTTAATCACAACAGAAGCCAAGTCATCCTAAATTAGAGCTTAATGCAGACTGTGATAGCGGTGAAGTTGCAGCATGTAGTTTTCAAAGAACATGAGCTAATGTCTAGAAAATGGGGGCAGAGGAAGAGCCCTGGATTTTGCTTCTGGCCCAGCCACCAATTCCATTTCTGGTCTCGGACAAATCATGTTAGGCAATATTTGCTATTCTGAAGAAAAAAGAAGCAATGGCCAAGTAAGAGCGGGTACAAAAAAAACCAGAGGATGTTTGCAGAATTTTGGAATACTCTAGTGTCACACTGTAACATGCACCTAAACATGATGTAGAAGACCAACACCCAAGTTTGATTTTTCTTCCCCTGAGGTGAGATTTTCAAAGACATTGGACCGAATTAGCAACTCAAATCTCAGCATTATTTTCTGGAGACTTGTGCTCTTAATTCAGTCATGTTTCTGAAAACCTTGCCCGTGATATGTCATTGCCTCAGTTTCCCTCCCTCTGACTTGGACAGAACTTCTATGCCAAAACAGAGGGATGTGTGTGGAAATTAATTGTCTATATTTATACAGTAATTACGACACTAACAGCAACCTCTCTCTGAATATTTTAATATTAAACCTGCAAAAGTAACTTTTTATTACCTCACAAAGGTGTTGTGAAGTTTAATTACCGACTTGCAAATACTCAGGTATAGTTTTTAGATCATGTTTCTCATCATTATTTTATTGACATATTTACACAGGATGAAGTTATAGCCAGTATTTCTAGTTTAATATTAATCTCTTTGGTTTTGAGAGTTTAAATATCGTCCTTCTTGCACTGTAGTTCTGAGGGTTTTTTTAATATTATAAAAAGGTATGGCAAAGATCAGGGCAATGCCTTAGCAAGATCTACATCATGCAATATGGTGTGTAACTCATTAAAAGGATACTCTGGTGTCCCACTTGATCTGAGATTTCTTCTTTCCTCTTCACATTGTGCAGAACTCATTTTTTTAAAAAAATTCAGATATCCCATCTATAATTTTTTCTTTTTCATTACTCAAAAAGTGTTCTGTGTAGTGGCTGTAGACAAAGACCACAACATGTTACTTGCTGAATAGTGTATCAGCTCTTCTCTTGAGAGCTATTATCAAGGAAGAAAAAAGAAGAAACAATAAAAAGTTACTTTGAAGAAGTATGTAGCTGCATTACTCTAATTCCCTTGTCCAAGCTGGAAGGATAGAAAAGAAATAAACACCAATAAATGTCATATATTTGAGTATTTAAGATGCCTGACTGTCTCCGAGAGCACTGTGATCAGGTACTTCCGCCCTCTTTGGGCCTTTTGAAGATTTTATTAATAACTCTCTCACTTTCATAATGTTACAAGTGCTTCAGAGCAGATGAAGATACTACTTATATTGTTTTTTTCTTTTTAAACACAGTTTTCAACTCACTTGTGCCCTTTTACAACCATGCTGGCACAGCTCTGATCTCACCAATGGTTTACAATAAACCACGTTGTATAAACAGCTCGCTCTCTTCCTCCACAGCTGTTCCTCTTCACCCTTTTGAAAATTATTGCTCAGACTCCCGTCTTCCGTCACAAGTCTGCCTTTTTGCCTGACTCAAGTGTAATGAACTTCTCACCTTTTCAAATGCCTAGAAGATAGATCCGGTAGTAAGGGATTTATGCAGAAACAGACATCTTCTTTGGAAACTGGCAGGGCTGCAAATTTGTGAGCCAACCATTAGTAATTGCCCATGTATGTATCTGAATAAGATGAACACATCGAGGGGTGAGTTAACTCACACTCACAGCTGGGGACAACACATCTACCAGACTGGATCTTGCACAAAAGTCAGTGAACACAAGAACTTTTCACTCCTTGGTATGACAACAGAAGTTTGAGAACCTTTTCTGCTTGAAAACCACTGGACTCCAGCTGATTAGTGAGAAATCACAAAACACTATGAATCACAAAACACTATGACACTATTCTGAGATATTCTCACTCAAAGGGTAAGAAATGCCTTAAGATAGAGCTGAGGGTCAGTGATATGGCCTAAGAGTAAATTTCCACCCTTTTCTATCAATGAAGTGATGTGAAAGCAAGAAGTGTAGTTTATCAGGGCAGCAGCTGAAAGTTTAACGCTTGCTTCCTTTTTGGGCAAATGATATTCCAAAAGATAAAAAAAAAAGAAAAAAAAAAAAGCTGTTTATTCTATAGCAAGTGGAATATAGACTTGAAAAAAAAATCAATATTAGTCACACAGTCTTTGGAAAAAAGGTTTATAAAGGTGTATGGCCAATGCGTATTATGGTAACACCCAAGGAGAAAAAAAAAATTATTTCCTTAAAATAACCACAAAACCAAAAACCACCCCCCCACTTCCCCAGAGTTAAAACTGATTATATGTGTATCGTGATGGGGAAGCAACCCAACACCAAAATCAAAACCCAAATCCTTCATCTAGAAGGTTCTCAAAATTTATATTGCCCATTTTACCGTCTGGAGACAACTGCTTTCTCTGCTGATACTTGCTCAGAATTTCAGTAACACCATGTGAATGTGTGTGATCAGAGGCAAGCAGCAATCTAATAACCATGGTGAGATGCCTGCTGTCAACACCGAAGTCTACAGTTCTGGAGACACTCGTTCCAGTTGAGACATTCAAGCACCCCGTGTCACACAAATCAAGCTGTCCCTGACACTTTGCCCTCTTACCCTCATCCAAATTTCAGATGAAGTAGTCACTTTGGTGTGAAAATGAGACATAGTTCTTGTGTAGGGGCAAGGTGTCAAGAATGATTTTGCTACTTGGAACTTCCCAGGAAATGAGATACACACAGTGTCATTAACAGAAATGGTGAATCAGTCTGGAGGGCAGATTTCTGCTTTTTCCTTACTGTTCACATAAGGGAGAAATGTGTGTTTCTTTGCACTCATCAGGGCAAAGTAATACCTCTCACTGTAACTGCCAGCCATTCAAAATGTTGTTTATTTTTATTACACAATGAATGCTGAATTTTAAATTACTGTGTGTTCATGCTGATTACTACACCTCATTGCTATGTGTCGTGCAAGACACAGATAAATAAGGAAATTTTTGAGCCTCCTTGCTCATCCTCCAAGAACATGCCAGAGGAGAATCGCTGCTGCCACAAGTTCTGCCATCTCTATATCCTACACCACCAACTTCCCAGAAGTGGACTAGATAAATAAATGGTTTCCTGCTTCTGACAAGACTTCTTGGATAAGTTTACAACTCTGCTTTGTTTGCAGTTTATTTCTTCCTGTACAAGTCTCTGCCCTCACCCTGGTATGGAAGGGGTGTTTTGTCAGAATGTGGGTATCCTGACATAGCAAGAAGGGAATGAGAGAGGGAAATTACTACACTTCCCCCTTTCTGATCAGAGAACAAATGGGAAGTTTGATGACCTCTGCTATTTCAGAGGTCAATTGGTCATACTGTCCATTCCCAGTGCTATGGTTCAGTCATTCTCTACCCTCTTCTTTTGTCCTTATGAGAAACAAAGCTCGGAAAACCACAAAATCAAGATAATGCCCGCAGTTTAACTTCCTGCAGGCTTTTGATCAGATAGGAGAAAATAATGGTAGAGTCACTTTCTTTACAACAAAAATGTCAAATCTTTCTAGACAACTCATTGATCTGGAAATCCTGTAGTTCTACAAAAACTGGTCATTGCAGTCAGCAGGAGGGCCCAGGGAGCTGCAGAAAAACAGCAGGCTCAAGTCAGCTGATGGCCATGATGCTACGGGTATGGCCAACTGACCTGCAGATCTGTTGGCTGTAAACGCCAGATGTGTTAGGGAATGAAACGAGAGAAATTCTTGTAGGTGGAGGATAGAAGCTGATCGATTCTTCCCAGGCAGGGTCTCTTCATCCACGTCTTGCCTGGAGGAGTTAAACTACATCCCAAGTCCCTGCTGGCATAGCTACTGCAGAGAACATGACATTAAAAGAAATATAAATACAGGCTGGATCTCACTTCCTCTTTTCCTAGCATATGTTTCTCTGTCAGTTTTTGAGAACCTCAGCTACTGCAAATTCAAGTTCAGGGACTCTGCATGAGTGAAGGCACTGATGTGCAGTACACCTTGAATCCTTGCGTGAACTGCTCTGTGTCTGTTGGGCAGAGCTGGAGCTGCAGTTTGCATTCTGAAATAATGTGTAAAATTCTCCAAGTTGTTTCTTACTCTCTTTAGGCCCTCTTTGGATGAAGTATCATGGCCCTTTTGGTCACATTTAGGTCTTAATGGAAGATGAGACTTTGACATAGCATTGGCTTTTACATGGCATTCAAAAGAATTTTTAAAATTCTGTTATGTTTTCTTTTTGTCACAATATGCTTATAAACACTGCAAGTTTGCTATTAAATGAGACAGAGGGACCAGAAGGAGCTCAGAGAAAGCTGCTAGAATGAAGAAACTGGGCAAGTACGGTCTTAGAGAGAAACCTTAAAGAACTGGGTGTGTGATTCCAGAGAGAAAGGGAGATTGGTGATTAACTGAGGATGGCTGAAAAAGATGTTACATAAGTGACAAGCATCAGTTATTCCTTCTCATCATTATGGGCAGAAGAAATGGGTTTACAAGACAGCAGGGAGGAATTAGATCAAATATTAGGAAAAACTTCACAACTACAAGAAAAACTAGGCTGTGGAGTTGGTTGCCAAGGGAGAATGTGAATCACTATCAGTGCAGATCTTTGTGGTTAAACAGCCATCTGTCATAGAATTAAATCCTCGTTGCTGTAGTGTTAGATTAGGGTTAAAATACCTCAGTTATTGTAGCTAGAGTGAGTCTTGCATAACTGGTATTCGTAGTTATGGATAATCCAAGAGAAACCTGCTTTTTTTTGTTTGTTTGGGATTTTAGTTTGGGTTTTTTTGTTTTGTTTTTTTTTTTGTTATGCCCTGTTTCTATGAGGGACTGTGTAATAAAACTACTGGTAATTTTTATTTTGCCTCCTATTTATCCATCATTGAAAGCCATTAAAATATGGCAAATATAACGGGGTAGGCTGAAAATATATCTTGTGGTAATTTCAGTAAAGCTCCAAAATCTGTTTGTACGCCGGTAAGCTAAGTAAGCTGATACTCCCTTGTAAGGAAAAGAGGTGCAGATATGCCTTGTCGGTCTAAATGACAGTGGAAAGAAATGTCATGGTGAGGTGTCCCTTCTCTGTTTATCAGTGGTTACCATTCTGTATTGTCCAAATGGTCACAGTTTGGCACTATTTTAAGAGATGAGATATATGTGTGAGATGATAAAAAATTAGGATCTGTAAGGCTGATATAGCAATGCGCTAAGAGCTAGTTCAAAGAGAGTCATGAGGTGTGGGACAACTTCTTTTTGAGGAGATTCTCTTCGATGTGATGGTTCAATTTTGTGGGAAAAACACAAGGCTCAAAACTTGTCCATGGGTAAATTTCTTGAGCTAGTTTCACAAATATCACTATTTTGACAGATGCCTCCTCCTTTCTTCTCTGTTGCAAGTATGGATGGTTTTTTCCTTAGTCAGGGCTTTAGTCCAGGAAGATACATACTTCTGGAAGGTACCAGAAGCTTTGTGGAGTAAGCAAAAAAGCCAATGTTGACCAATTCTGATTTTTAAAGGTAGTGCTAGAGAGTGGGAAAATAGAGAATTTGTAGAAAAAAATAATTTCTTACAGAGAAAACCCTTGAGTCTCTGTAGAGTCCTGGTTAAATGATGGAGGTAGTCAGGGGTCAGACTCAGTATAACAATTGGATCATAGATACCCTGAACTCTCTGAAGAGGCTGGAATGGCTAAACCAGAGGTTTTGTTTATTGGGTTAATCTCATCTCTGGTCTTTTTACTGAGCCCTGAATATGGTTCCAGGATTCTAAATATGTAGTCTTCAAAATTAAAATAAAATTCTGAGCTTTCTAGAAAGGCAGTTCAAACCTGTACATGAAAAGACATTGAATCTGATGGCTGGTTGGAAAACAGTCAGTCAGAATTTATTCTCCAAAAAAACTTGAAAATGTATCATCATCATCATAGTTTAGCCCATTTACACACTCATGTATACTTTCATATGTATATATTTCTTGTTGTTTTCCTTCAAAAGTTATTATGCCAGTACTTCCCTAAGTTGAACAAATTGTCTGAGCTGAGAACTATTTCTATAGTACTTAGGTTTGTAAGGAGAGATTACTTCCATGTTATTATGTCATTTCCTCAAATAAGGGTCTATGTTGCAAGATAGAGTAGTTAATTATGGTTCCCTTTTCTCTTTAGTCATTCCTGAATTACCACGTTGTGTAATTACTCAGTTACTACTGTGTAATCAAAATAATAATATGTTTCTTAATTTTCTCATTACTACTGTAACCAATGCAACCAGAACCACTATTTTTTGGCCCAGCATTTTACAGTGTTAAACCATCTGCAGAATAACCACAGGCACAGGCTTATCTATGGTTCGTGGGCCACCAAGGGTGAACACTTGACTTTTAACTCAGCTTGTGCTACTGCTAACGCTGCATAGTCAACGCCATGGCCACCACCTGGGTATCACTGACTTAACTATTTGACTGTGCTCAGGGATAACTCTTCTTCCAGTTTGAGCTTCAATTCTGCTAGGCACTATATAAATACCACTAATAATTTCTAAGCCTCTAGAGATTAAGATCTCAGAGTAAGCAGAACAGGTCATTGAACTCACCCCAAATTTGACCCTTCTTCTGGAGGTGAATTGCTTTGCATTTATTCTAGAAGCAGCATATCATAAGTAGACTTTTAAGTTCGTGTGGTGGATTGACCCTGGCTAGATGCCAGGCGGCCACTAAAGCCGCTCTATCACTCCCTCTCCTCAGCTGGACAGGGGAGAGAAAATATAATCAAAGGCTCATGGGTTGAGCTAAGGACAGGGAAAGATCACTTGCCAATTACCGTCACGGGCAAAACAGTCTCAACTTGGGGAAAATTAACTTAATTTATTGCCAAACAAATCAGAGTAGGATAATGAGAAATAAAACCAACTGTTAAAAACACCTTCCCCCCACTCCTCCCTCCTTCCCGGCTCAACTCCACTCCTGATTTTCTCTACCTCCTCCCCACCAGCAACACAGGGGAACAGGGAATGGGGGTTACAGTCCGTTCATCACACCTTGTCTCTGCAGCTCCTTCCTCCTCAGGGGCAGGACTCCTCACTCTTCCCCTGCTCCGACACGGGGTCCCTCCCATGGGAGAGTCCTCCATGAACTTCTCCAATGTGGGTCCTTCCCGTGGGCTGCAGTTCTTCACGAACTGCTCCAGCGTGGGTCCCTTCCCCGGGCTGCAGTCCTTCAGGCACAGACTGCTCCAGCGTGGTCCCCTGTGGGGTCACAAGTCCTACCAGAAAATCTGCTCCAGCGTGGGCTCCTCTCTCCACGGGGCCACAGGTCCTGCCAGGAGCCTGATCCAGCGCGGGGTTCCCATGGGGTCACAGCCTCCTTCGGGAACCCGCCTGCTCCTGCGTGGGGTCCTCCCCGGGCTGCAGGTGGAGACCTGCTCCCCCGTGGACCTCCCTGGGCTGCAGGGGGACAGCCTGCCTCACCATGGTCTTCCCCACGGGCTGCAGGGGAATCTCTGCTCCAGCGCCTGGAGCATCTCCTCCCCTCCTTCTGCACTGACCTGGGGGTCTGCAGGGCTGGTTCTCTCACATCTTCTCACTCCTCTCTCCAGCTGCAGTTTCTGTCATGCAGCAACTTTTTCCCCCCTTCTTAAATCTGTTCTCCAAGAGGCACTGTCACCGTCGCTGATGAGCCCAGCTTTGGCCAGCAGCGGGTCCGTGTTGGAGCCAGCTGGCATTGACTCTGTTGGACATGGGAGAAACTTCTAGCAGCTTCTCACAGAAGCCACCCCTGTAGCCCTCCACTACCAAAACCTTGCCACGCAAACCCAATACATTCCATCCCTCGCCTCTGTGAATCATATATTTCAGAATTATCATTAAAATCCACATTCACCACACAAACTTCACAAACTTCACTCACACCAACAGAAAAGCATTCCCTACACCAAAATCAAAATAACGTCATCACAACACCGAATGAAAGTGAACAATTTACACACCTTGTCCCTTCAGAATTACAGCAGAAATTCCCTGTGATCATTCCACTTTTCACTCTAGCTGTGTTCAGTCCATGTTTTGCCTGTCACCTCTCCCAATTACTATCCTTATCTTGAATTCCTCATGCCCCACGTTGGGTGCCAAAAAGGACTGTGGTGAGTTGACCTTGGCTGGACTCCAGGTGCCCACCAAGCCGCTCTATCACTCCCCTCCTCAGCAGGACAGAGCAGGGAGAAAGTAAGAGGGAAAAAACTCGTGAGTCAAGATAGAGTTTAATGAAGCAAAAGCAAAAGCAAAGGCTGCATGCAGAAGTAAAGGAAAACAAAAGATTTATTCTCTACTTCGCATCAGCTGGCTATGTCCAGACACTTCCCGGGAAGTAGGGCTTCAGTATGTGCAGTGATTACTCTGGAAAACAAACGTAATAACAAATGGCCCCCTCCCCCTTCTCTTTCTTTAGCTTTTATTACTGAGCAGATGTCATATGGTGTGGAATATCCCTTCGGTGAGTTTGGGTCAGCTGTCCTGCCTATGTCCCCTCCCAAGATCTTGTCCACCCGCCAACCTCCTGATGAGAACTGTTGGAGAGACAGCCTTGATGCTGTGCGAGCACTGCTCAGCATTGGCCAAACCACTGCTGTGTTATCAACACCTTTCTAGCTACCGATACAGAGCACAGCACTAGGAGGGCTGCCATGGCGAAAATTAACTCCACCTCAGCCAGACCCAATAGAGTTAGGGACAGACTGAAATTTGGACACCTTATTTTCAGTATCTAAATATATGGATGGAGGGGAAGAAATTTGTGGCCTAGGTGCTTAATTTACTTGTCCTAACATGATGTCTATTGATATTTGAGAAACCTCAGGTACTGAAGACACCCATGTTGATGGATCTAGGGAACACCTATACTATTCCTGACCAGGTGGAAGTTAAATAGGATGAACCAAAACATCTCGGCTATCAATAGCCACATATGTTCAGGTAACTGAATCCTGTTCCAGATGTCTGAACTCATTAAAGTCCATGGAGACCTTTTCAATGTGTCAGGAGGCAATTTTCCATCAGGAAGGGAAAAAAAAAGTCACTGCCAAAAGAAAGATATTCAGCCATCCCTAATAGGCATAGTGCGATCACACTGCTGTTCACTCCAGATCATGAGACAGCAGTACTCTGTGTGCTCGCAATAAAAAGAATAAGATTTATTAATGGGCAGAGAGAGAAGAACCACAGAGTCCTGCCTTTCCCAGCAGCCATGGTTAACTAAATCCCTTTTTTGCATGTATAGTACTCAGGTTCTGACATTTGTCAGGGGGGAAAAAAAAAAAAAGGCAAAAAAAATGAGCCTCCCAGGTGTTGGTCATTGGTCCACTTCTTCTCAACTTCTCCCATGATTAGGATGATCAAGGATTTACTTACTATCTTAATCTTTGGCCAATGATACAATCAAAAGAACAGTCAATAACTTTCCCAAGGTAAAAATAGGCTGTGCAATGACTCGAAAGAAATAAACGTAATTTTGTAAAACAATGGGTTATACTTTAGGTTATACTTTTCAATGTAGCTTTAATGGCCAAAACTTCTTCCTGGACAAAAGTAATAACAATATTTAATAGTGATTAGAGTCTGGTAATGAAATAACTATCCACCTGCTTAATTAAAAGCAAATGTTCCTTCATCAGTGATTTTTGCTTAGTGTCTGGTCAGGACAGCAGCAGTTTATTAGAGCATAGTTAGGAAAATAATACTTCACTACTAGCCTATTCAATGAAGTATAAAGGCAGCTAGTAGCTGTTTCTGTGGGGCTGTTTTGTGTATTATGAATATCCTACTGCTATATGTGATTCTCTGTATCGTATGTGACTGTACTAATAAATTGTCCTATTTAGCATTCAATACATAGAACATATGTTGTTGCATGCTCTTCTGCTATTATTTGGTATTAACATTAGTCCAAAAAGCCTAATGTAATTATATTTTTCCTGAATCTGTCTTAAATCTATGGAAAATTGTCTTATTTTCCACATTTTCTATTAATAATGTATGTAAAGAATCAATAAGCCACTTATTTTAACACAGACATTTCTTCATCATAATGTGACATCGTACCTCCTCTACACTTTCCATGTTCACTGTTATTCTCACCATTAAAAGGGAGAACAGAGGCACAGATATTTGTGATAGCTGCCTGAGTCCACTGTGTAAGTGTTTAGGAGAAAGCTCAGTCAGTATATCGACCTGAGCTTCCACAAGAACTCTTAGAATGCAGAAAAGTCATGTTATCACGGCCCAAAAGCAGAATTCCCCCAAGAAAATCACTGTCTTCTGTGTCCATTAGCAATATTGTCCCACTGAACCCTTCCAGCCAAGGTCCCCTTATACATATTCACTACACCAAAGAGATTAGATGAATCCATATATGAGGAGAACAACTCTGGGAGAGGGAATAGCTAAGGACAGGATGCTGCTCTTCAGATTAATTGTGTATCAAGCACACATGGGTTTGCTCCTTACTAAGAGCATGACTGACATTCTCGTTCCCCCTGACCGGCACTTTTTTTGCCAGGAACTGTTACATTAATTTAGAATAGTATCACATTTATTCTTATAAATAAGAATCATCTGCACAATAAAGTTCATACTGAAGTTCATCTCAGGGGCATGGGAGGTAGTGGCAGCTTTTAATCTGTTTTCTAGAAAAAAAAAAAAGGAAGAAAATTTGCTCTTTTCTCCCATTAGCTTCTGAACTTCTTAAAAAAAAGAAAAAAAAGAAAGAAGGAAGTAAAAGAAATAAATCCATTGTTCTTGCCAGTTTGACCAGGAAATGAATTACTGGTATAGAAAAGAAAATATTACACTTAAACTGGCTGTTTTCTCCCATCAAATTCTCATTTGTTTCAAAGGCCATTTACTTTGCCCACCCCTGAAGACAACTCTGTTGGCAGTGCACTTCAAGGATCAATCTCCTGTGACTGCTGGAAGTCCATCAAAGTACAGGGGAACAGGACTTGAAGAGACTTCAGGACACCAACCAATCCACTGTCCAGCCCCAAGGCAGTCTCAGTCATCACTCCCATAGATGTTTGTTTGATCTTTTTCAAAACCCTCCAAAGATGGAGACTCCACATTTTCTTCATTTGGTTTATCAAAGGCTTTACCAATTTTACTGCCAGAAAGATTTCTCCTGACATCCCATCCACAATCTTCTTCTAGCTGCTTAACCAGTGTCTTTTTGTCCTATCTGACATGGGCAAAATTATTCCTGTCTCCTTTCCAGAGGTCTTTTTATAACACAAGACATATCGTGTATCCCCTTCATCTTCTCTTCTGGCAAAACCATTGCTTTCCTTCTGACTCTTCCCCTTACGCTGCAGTTTCCTGGCCTCTCCTTAAACCCTCTGCTTGCCTCTCGATTATTTCCAGCAGATCCAAAGCTTTCTTGAAAAACACTTCAGAAATAGTCCTCATCATAGACAGGTCAAATTGCTCTGGCAATTTGACTGCTTACCATCATGAAGTATTGCTTCATGTAAGAAATAAGTAATACCCTCGTTTATACACCCAATAATTTTGTCTTTCTCCAGTACTGTAACATCACTGACATCATTTACTCACCTCATTTAGCCACCTTGACCCTCAGATGCTTTCCTGGAGGCCTGCTCTGTAAACAGCAGCTTCATAGATTGTGTTTGTGTGCTTGACTTTTTCCAGCCCAGGATTCCTTTTTGCAGCTGTTTCTGTTGTACTATGTCCTGAAATTATTAATGTAAAAAGTGGATTACTTTCCTTCTCTGATGTAAGGCACTGGTGGACTATGACCAGCAGATAACGATGGGTGATGAATGTAAGAACCATTTTTAGATCTTGCAAGGAGTTAATGAGCAACTGATTAAATGAGAACCAAGAGAGAGCCATTTTGGACCACACAGTAATCATGTTTCTGGAAAAAGTAATCAATCTACTTTGTGTTAGAAACAAACGTTCTGTTTGGCTGAGACAACATTTCACTTAAAAAGGAAATAAAATTTCCTCAACTGAAAAATTTCAGAGCCTTTTATACTGATTCCAGATGACAACTAGCTTTGGAAATGAGTGTTTATTGCATTCATCTATTCATGTCAAGCCCAAATAACAGAAATCAAGAGAAACCAGAAAACAATTCAAGACATAAGATATCTCATGGACTATACCAGAAATTGGAAAATTATCTTCTGTAGAACTCATAAGATACATGGAGATGCTTCAAAGAACGTTTTTATTGACTTTTTTCAATAAAAATTATTTTTTATTAAAATTTAAATTGAACTTTTTGGCATTTTTTATGGTATGATGGACAAGCAATGGTGAACATTAGACAATAGTTAATCAATGGACAAGTCAATCAAATGATCATTCAAAACTGTTTCGGAGGAGAATGGTGTTCCCACCTCAAAATCCAAAATAAGCCTATTAAAGCTGAACAATATGCTAATTTTTCTTACTTACCATTAGCAGAAAACCTAAAGTTTTTGGTTTATGTTTATGTTCAGGGATTTTACTATTTAAAAAAAAATACTTTCATTTTATGTTCAACTTGTTTTTTGTTTGGTTTTTTTTTTTTTTCAGTTTGGTTTAGGTTTTTCTTTGTTTGCTTTGGGTTTTTTTCTTTCCTTTTTGCTTTTTCTCTGAAATAGAAAGCTACCATCCTCCAATATTTCTATTGGCCCTATTAAAATATATAGCTCTGGGTGATTGTAGAAATATCTGATACATAAATTTTATGAAATGTGCTTGTATAAATGAGGACTTTTGTGGACTACCTGACAGAATAAAAAAGTTCTTGTTATGTAACTGTATGTAGACTAACAGCCCTACCATTGAATCACAGCCTCAACTATTCATAACAAGCAGATGGAAGGGAAATGTTTTTACCTGTAAATAAGGAAATCAAGTCAAATATCACCAATTAAACCTTTGATCATACTAAAGATGAAGGCAGTAAACGTGCATGAGAATCCACTTCAATCTATAGTTTTTCAGCAGCAGGCTGCCATTGAAAAAAGCAAGCTAAGCAGCCTATTTTGATCATTCGTACAGATCATGTGCATGAGTTTATGTTTTCCTATTTCTGCATGCAAAAACGTTTCATTTTTTTCCCCCTTAAGAGAAGTTTTAAATACAGCACTCAAATGACAAGACACGTGTCTGAAAACATCACCTGATGTTCCCTAGGTAGCCGCAAGACATGGTTTCAGGTTTGTTTCAGTGGCGCCTGCCCTCTCCTAAAACTGGCCCCGGCTCTTCTACCAGGGGCTGCCTTCTCCATTACACTGACAGCATTTACGAGACATGGTGAGGTGGACTGGGGAACCGATTCTCCTGGGGGAAAAAAAATGTTTATTTCTAGTCTGGATCAGCTCCCTGCTCCAGTTCCCTGCTATGCCCACAAATAGCTCTGGCAGGGAGTAAGCAGCCCAAAGAAAGTTGTAGGGGGAAAGGAAAGAAGTGCTGAAGCTAGCACTGTGGTCAAGTAACTGTGCCATAGCCTTACTGCCAAGCTAGAAAATTCATCCCAGTGGAAAAAAAATGAGTCAAGCACACTGGTGCAAACCCCTAGTATACAAGTGCTTAAACAGATTTAACTCAATTTAATGTGATCAAGAGTTAATGCTCTACATTTTGCGCTATGTTTAAACAGCTTTAATTAAAATCCATCTGCTCATTTCATACATGGTGAGAGCAAAATGATCACCCTTTTACTCTGTGTGCAAAAAAAAATTAATTCCACTGCATAATTATGACTGCATATTTTTGATCTTCAGTATTTAAATGATAATTCAAGGCCCCATTTATAAAACTTTTTGAAGCTCTGGAGTGTCGAAAGTTGCCCTGTTTCAAACATTCCCTTTTTCCTCAGAAACTAAACATTTATCTGTCACGTCTGCACAACAGAATTGCCTATTCTTGGAGCTGTGGTTAAACGACTTAGACCCAGCCTTCCTCCCCCCTCCCCTCCCACACCTTTCCTCTAAATTTCAATAGTTTTAAAGAATTGTCATGGCAATAAGGGCTCTGAGAGACAATGGTAGAGACTGAAATTTCCCTTTATTCCACAGTAGATTTGCCTTCAGTATTACAAACTTCATCATGACAGTGTCTGCCCGTGGGTCTGACCTTGGTAGACTACAGAAGCAGTTCTGACTCCGTTTTCCCTTTTGACCCTGCCGATTGGATTAACAAGTTCAAGACAAAATGCTAACTGTAGCCCTTTTCTCAATGCTGAATTCTAATACCTTGTTCTGAGCATGATCCTTAGGAAATATGAAGCTGTAGCAATGTTATCTCGGAAGCCTTGACTATTTAAGTCAAATCGCTTACTTTTAACTTTGGAATTTCCCTGGGTTTTTTATGTCAATAAAATAGGTTGTTGTTACTGTCTTTTTTAGGTAAATGGTAGGATTGTGAAATATTCATTTATGGTATTAAGGTTTTGTGGAGGGTTACCCCTGGCTGGATGCCAGGTGCCCACCAAAGCCGTTCTATCACTCCCCCTCCTCAGCTGGACAGGGGAGAGAAAATATAACAAAGGGCTTGTGGGTCGAGATAAGGACAGGAGAGATCACTCACCAATTACCATCACGGGCAAAACAGACTCAGCTTGGGGAAAATTAACTCAATTTATTACAAATCAACCAGAGTAGGGTAATGAGAAATAACACCAAATCTCAGAACACCTTCCCTCCACCCCTCCCTTCTTCCCGGGCACAACTTCACTCCCGGATTCTCTACCAACCCCCCAGCGGCACAGGGGGACGGGGAATGGGGTTTACGGTCAGTTCATCACACGTTATTTTCTGCCGCTTCATCCTCCTCAGGGGGAGGACTCATCACACTCTTCCCCTGCTCCAGCGTGGGGTCCCTCCCATGGGAAACAGTCCTCCACGAACTTCTCCAACGTGGGTCCTTCCCACGGGCTGCAGTTCTTCACAAACTGCTCCAGCGTGGGTCCTTTCCACGGCGTGCAGTCCTTCAGGCACAGACTGCTCCAGCGTGGGTTCCCCACCGGGTCACAAGTCCTGCCAGAAAACCTGCTCCAGCGTGGGCTCCTCTCTCCACAGGGCCACAGGTCCTGCCAGGAGCCTGCTCCAGCGTGGGCTTCCCACGGGGTCACAGCCTCCTTCGGGCACCCACCTGCTCCGGCATGGGGTCCTCCCCAGGCTGCAGGTGGAGATCTGCTCCCCCGTGGACCTCCCTGGGCTGCAGGGGGACAGCCTGCCTCACCATGGTCTTCCCCACGGGCTGCAGGGGAATCTCTGCTCCAGCGCCTGGAGCATCTCCTCCCCTCCTTCTGCACTGACCTGGGGGTCTGCAGGGCTGGTTCTCTCACATCTTCTCACTCTTGTCTCCGGCTGCTGTTTCCGTCCCAGCAACTTTTTTTCCTTCTTAAAAATGTTATCACAGAGGTGTTACCACTATCGCTGATTGGCTCGGCCTTGGCCAGCGGCAGGTCCGTCTTAAAGCCGGCTGGTATGGGCTCGCTCGGACACAGGGGAAGCTTCCAGCAGCTTCCTACAGAAGCCACCCCTGTAACCCCCCCCCACTACCAAAACCTTGCCACACAAAGCCAATACAGGTTTCTTCCAGCTTTCCATCACCATAAGATGACTAGATACTACTAATTGCTGTGGAAATGTTCTTCATAAATTTTGAGCTATGTTGTGCTGGTTAATGTTTCATAGTATGGGTGAAATTTAGTCGTACCACCACCACCCAACACCTTGTGCTCTAGGAGCCAGACAGTGTCCAGCCGTGTGTGTTGGAGGAAGAGACAATTTACTCTCATCTGTTTACACGTAATGGCAGTAACATGATGGTTAATGTAAAAGGAGATATGAACCTGAGCCTTGCTTAAGGCAAATCAGGTGTATATGAGCACTGAGTTCTCAAGGTTATGAAGAGAGGACAAGGGTAGTCTAAAATAAATACACTTGCTCTTGTTGCCTGGAGAAATCGAACTCCTCTGTTCAGTGAGGCCATCTAGCTTTGGTACTTTGCTTTTATGCTTTTTGTGCTTTTTCACTGAATCGTAACCTCCAGTAACCAAATCAGATTAACTGGGTCCAAACAATGCAGATGTCCATAGACATTTTCAAAAAGTGTTTAGATAAGATAAAATAAATAGCCACATTTCAACCACGTAAGATTAATCTGCATGTAAACATCCTTGTCGCTACAATAATGGAGGGGATCTTACAGAGAGAGAAAAAATGGCAGAAAATACCCAAATTTTAGATAAGTTTGGGGATGCTGTTCTATGTGTAGGGAGAAGAGTGCAGAAACAGGGGCGGCAGGGCTGGGAGGAGGCAACAAGCTGTTGTGAAATCAGCCAGTATCTTACAAACTATGCCAGTTGGTAGCACAAGCTTAAACCATTCTGCAAAGAGCAGAATCCTTGAGAGAGCTGTCAAAATGTCAGACTTTCACCTTTGGAGAGCCCATGGGGAGAAGCACATCTCCTCTGCTGCATATTCAACGTCTCCTCTGCAGCTCTGCCATCCTGAAGGCAAGCTGCCACCACTAGAAACAACTTGGCAAAGGAGCTGCATGCAACAGGGAGTGTGTTGATCATGGAGGTGATGAGTGGAGAGAAGATGTAGTAATTAGTGATCTATCAAATGCTTGCCTCTGCTCAGGAGAAGTGTGGGAGCGGACGTGCAGGGGTGGTGGTATTCAGGACTGAAAAACTTGGATAGAACTGGTAGGAAGTGATAAATTTGTGCCTGTGGAATACTGGTCCTTCAGATGTGCTTTTATGGTGAAACTAAGAAGCTCAAAGTTCTGTAAGTTATTGAGGAAACTTTTTTGTCTAAATGAAAAAATAGTTATTTTTCAGGAAAAAAAAAAGACCCGTAAGCCCATTACTTTCTTTTAGACATGTCCTTCTCCTTAACCACAAACAGCTGGAAATTTGCACAGAACAGCGACAGTAGGAAGGAACTCATTTTAATGGAATGTCTGTGCTGCAGATTGGCAGAATAAGGCTGAAAATACAAAAAAGCCAGGTTTTCCAAAATGACCTATGGTCTTCAAAGTTCTTACGTGGTGGATTTCAGCATGAGACCCCTCTATACCAATGCTCACTCTCCCTGAAAGATGAAAGCCTTTTCAAATGTCTTACCTGGGCTCTCTGTGCTCTGGTACATTGAAAAGTGGTAAGCAATGCCTTCTGCAGTTTTTACAGGCATGACTTCAATAGCACTGAATAAACACATATAATGGTTCAGATGTGGTGGCTGAAATGGAAAATTCTAATATGTACACCAAAAGCTTACTCATAGGCAACATATTTTTCTAATACATGGACCAAATAAGTGCATCCCCATGAAATGTGAGGTGTTACTCATTCGAAACAGGACTGTTTATGATTCTTTTTCAAACATTAGTCGAAATGACTGTAGGGTGCGTGATTTGTTAGATCATTTATAGAATCATAGAATCACAGTATATTTGTGGGGTAGCCTAAAGACTATTAACCCCAATAGCACTGATACATTACAGGAAACCTGATGGACGCTCAGCCAAAGATTTTTCTTTAATCTGGAATCTCTTTGGGAAGGAAAGGAGAGGGAATGTGTTCGAGCACTGTAACACAGCCTCTGCTAGCATGAGCTTGTGATGACAGCACCAGTCACTATGGTTTTATAAGATTTTCAAGGAATATAACAATATTAAATATTTGTAAGACAGCTAAAACTCCCTGTTGTAGTCTTACTACTGAAAGCACTTTGAGTAGGGTAAATATTCAGGCTGTCTACCTCAAATGGTAATATGAGGTAATCAGCAAAACACTGATTGGCAAGAATTGAATACTGTTTTCAGACATTATTTTGAAGGCATGTGGCATAGTGAATTAAGACTCTGCAGGTTTAAGTTCTCTTACCAGCCTTTTTCATAACTTTACCAGCTGAAAAAGTAAATTTAACACTATGAGCTGAAATTTTTCCATGCTATATCTCTCCGCAGGGAATTGTTTCAGTTCTCGAGATTCTGTAGCTTCTGAAATGATGTTAGGAAAAATATGAGAATTTGCCCATGATAAATACGCTTATAAGTGTTCATTTACAAGGTCTAGAACTTCATCCTCTGGAACTAGATGATGAAAATTGGCAGGTATACAGCTCTAATTTTGTTTTAAACAGCCCTGTGAAAACTTGCCCAATTTAGGCAAGGTATAAGGCTTTGGGGAAAAATGAAATAAATCCTTATGCACACACTGAAAGGAAAGTTTGCCAACTTCAGCTCTCCAAAGACACCTTCTTGCATTGCACATACTCAGTTCCCTCGCAGATCCAACCTACAACAAAACCCTGAAGACTTCATCCCCACAGAAGTTTCCAAATGTAGTTGAGCCCTCCATAAGTACATCTTTAGTTCCTCATAGCTGTAGTTGATCCTGTATTTTAATATATAGTACCATGGTCATTATACTCCATACAAACACACCCACACACAGATACTCTGAAGCCATACTATGAAATGTGTTTTATTAGAATAAATTGACATTAACATTAGCTATTAGGAGACAGTTTCTCTTATGCCAGCCATGTTGTTTTAATACAGATTAGCAACATTTAGAGCGGTCCATCCCTCCTAAAATCATTTTGTGTTATAAAGAAAGAAACAGGGGTCTTGCCAGGGGGTACAGGATTCCCATAATCTTTGAATCTATCACTCAATCCATCCAGTCCAGTCTTTGACCATGCAGCAAAGTCAAAAAGGTGGAAAGCTGGTAAATACAGCTTAGGGAGTTGTTAATATTTATTTCCCACTTCACTGTACTGTTACGTCACTTCTGTGCAAAAAGATAAATGCTTCAAATCAGCAACTGACAGGAGAAAGAGAAGTCAAAAAGCAGGTGAAAGATGCTAAGAAAGGCTAAAGAAGTGAAATCTGACTCTTGCTTTGGAACATGAACTGTAGTGCTTTATACCACTCTGCTTTGTACGCCCTGAGTCTGGCAGTGCTTGTAAGTAATTGCATGAAAAAAAGCTTTTACTTCATTGTTTTTCAATAATTGTTCATTTTCTTCTTGGAGCAGATGGTCAGATACAGTTTTACTTTTTGCGTGAGCCTCTTTTCTCTTTATTTGCTTTGGATTTCAGCTAAACAAGGCAAGATGCTATGAAAAGTGTGAACAGTGGCAGAAGGGACACATGTAGGATTTATATCTCAATGCATTTCGCTGCTTTCTTACCACATACTCACTAAGGAGAAACAATATAATTGGCAGAACCCCCTGTTTTTTGTGTGTAGGCTTTAAAAGACAGTGACAAAGAAGAAGAAACTCGACGAGAGCTGTTACATCAGAGCAGCTGAGTTTTGACAGAGTTTTCTTAAATTTCAGATTATGCAGTCTTATTAGTTACAATTTCATCTGCCTTGTTGGTAACATTAATATTATTTAATATGGGAGCAGCTGAGATGCTACAGGTAACAAATGAGTCGAACCAGCAGGGATGCTTACGACAGAATTAGAAATATCCAAATGCATTAAAAAGCCTAGAGGTCTTGCTGATATTTTGCTTTGGACAATGACTGGTAAACCAGCATTCAGGATCACATAGATATGAGGAAAGGGTTGTGAAAAGAGGGGGAAGGATATTTTCTTTGCCTTTGAGAGTAATTTCAGCATCTTCCTTTTGTGATCCTTCTGCTATATCCTTTCCTCTTCTCTGTGAATCTCTTCTCTGAAGGAGTTTTTACTGATGTGAAGCTATGGTTTGTTTCGTATCATCTGTGTGACAAACTCCGCTTCCCTGTAGTGGGAGCAGGTAAGTATGAATGCTCATAAGTAGAATATCAGGATCCAATAGTCATAGTTAAAAATATCTCTGAAGGTCTCTGTAAGAACATGTCCCATTTACCCAAGAGAAATAGCACTTTCTTCTATAAAGTTGGATTGGTTATAATACAATTATGCACTGACCAAAACCAAGGTTATGTGTAAGTGTGTAATAAAAATCTACTAGCATGTGTTGCGTATTTTATTATATTGGAGGATGGGTAAACAACTCTTATTTGAGTAGAAAATGATGGAAAAACAGCTATCTGTTTTCATTGGTGGTGTAACTTGCTAGAATGCTTTCCCTGGAAGAGCTGAACTCAACTTTTGGAGATGTTTTAAATGCTTAAAAGGCTGACTTTCAGCTTCCATAAACCGAGAATTTTTTGCTATCATTGCTTGTATGGTGTCTACTGTAATGTGAAAATAATGCAAATATTGATCCATTCTGATGTATATGAGAGAAAATAGAGGAAAAGCATCATTCAAGCAGCAAATTTTGCATAACATTATGAAAACACTGAGAATAATTAAAAAAAAGAGAAGTTTACTTTCTTATGTTTGCATTTCATGGCCCTCTTTAGAGCCTGATCTGGAAGATGGTTTTCTTTTGTTGTTGTTTTTTTTTATTTTTATCACATTAACAAGACTTTCAGCAGGAGGTTTCTGACAACGGTAAAGATTTGCTTGATTTTCGGTGGTTATTATAACCCACAGCTCCATTTAATACATTAACTGATGGATATAGCAACTGCAAATTCGTATTCTATTTGGAACATATCAGTGTTTATTTCATTTTTAGTTTAGTTTTCCTCATCCGCAAGAAGATTTGTGTACAAAAGTTATTCAGGAGGACAACCTTAAATATTAGCTATGGTCCTCTCAAAAAAAATTTCTATTTTGGCTCCTGTTGCACAATTCCTATCGGTTTTGCCCTTCTAAAAAGAACATTGGGGAAATACCTGTTTCCTTATCTTAACTCCAAATGGGGTACAAATATGACCACAAGGAAAGCACTTATACTTTTTCTAAGCTATATTTATTCTGTAAGTGATAACCTGACCAGCAGGGCAGAACCTTGCCAGCCAGAGCCCATCCCACCATCTCCAGTGAAGGGGCAGGGCAGACTGGGTTGCATACCAGCCTGTCAGGATCAGGGTCAGGATCAGACCCGGTGAGGGGACTCAGGGTCAGACATAGCCCAGGTTGATTGGACAGGGCCATGGGGACAAGGACGGGCTGAGGCCAAGCTGAGACATCAGCGAGACCCATGGCTGGGCAGAGCAGGGCTGTGGTGGAGCTTGCAACCACCATCCTACAGCACCGTGGGGGCAGATACTGAGCTGAAAAGGGGTCCTGGGCCAATGGCAGAGTAGTGGGAGAGCCCAGGACAGGCTGACCATGGCCACTAAGGTCCCTCAGGACCCTGACAGCAACTCAGTTTGGAGTTAAGCCATTATTCATGTATTTTGTCTCATGGTAGTGGAAGCATCACAAAGGTGTAGCTGACTTCCACAGGTCAAAGTCCTTTAAAGGTATCTAGTACCCAGTGAGTTTGCTGTCCTATTTGCTCTGCCTTAGTGAATTGTGATGGATGTTCTGGGAATGCGAAGCTGTTGGAAAATCAGGGCCCACTAAGAGGCCCTGTGTTTGCCCATCAGTAACACCAAAGAGTATTTATCACGGAATCAATTAAAAGATTGGTCCAAAATTGATATATTCTGATTGGCACAGACTTAGGAAGATGCATTCCAAAATTGCCATTCATCTGTTTTCTTCTTCCATTTCCTCTTCTTTCAAGTTCTGCTAACAGTTACCAAAATTCATAAAGCACATCCCCTTTTTTTACTTGAAAGTTGTA
This sequence comes from Harpia harpyja, assembly GCF_026419915.1. Taxonomy (NCBI): domain Eukaryota; kingdom Metazoa; phylum Chordata; class Aves; order Accipitriformes; family Accipitridae; genus Harpia; species Harpia harpyja. Next base: position 104,783,053 of record NC_068940.1, read on the forward strand.
TGTGCAGATGCAGAATGGTTTTATGCTGCCTGATTAGGAACCTTCTCCCTAAACAAGCCTTATTGGGATGCTGGTTCCCTCAAAAAATGGGAAACAAAAACTTGAAACTTCTCAGGTTTGGCAGGGAATTGAATCCAGGTTTGCTGCACTCCACATGAAATTTTTAAACAATTGACTCTTAAAAATGTGAGCCACTCAACTGATGACAACACATTTTAAAAGGAGACACATGTTCTGCTCAGCTTTGTGAAATCATTGTAGCTACTCAGGAAGGTCTACAGAACAGGTATGCCTGCGGATCTCACCTGCTATATGGTAAGTGGCTATCAGGGAAGTGGTACTTTACATCTGTCCATCTTCATGGATGTAAATGACCATGAAAAGTGCTAGAACCTCTGCTTCATGTTTCCTCTACTAATTACCAGAATTCAGAAAAAGAAACAAGCTGAGTTTGGATTCCTGTTTTGCCTCATGTACCCAACACAAGAGGCTGCCTGTGGTGGAACGGCCCACATTCATCCACCATAATATTAAACATTTTGTTGAAGACCCCAAAGTAAGATGGCAGTTATCCAGGACTTTCCCTCTAGTCCATTGAGAGAGGCATCTCTCTTGAGGACATCTCAATTCCTAGGGAATCTGAATGGTCCTCTGGCAGTGGTATGCAATGAAAAGACAAGAGGCAATGGGTACAAACTGAAATACAGAAAATTCCATTTAAACACAAGAAACAGAAGCTGCCCAGAGAGGTTGTGGAGTCCCCATCCTTGTTGATATCCAACACCTGACTGGACTCAGCCCTGAGCAACCTGCTCTACTTGAACCTGTGCTGAGCAGGGAAGTTGTATTAGATCATCCCCAGAGGTTCCTGCTAGACTCAACCACTCTGTGATTCTGTGATCTGTGAACTACAGAGGGAGTTTCTCTAGGGAGGATCCTAAGACAAGTGAATTGCCAAAGTAGCAAACTAAAAGATTGTATGGAGCTTCATTTCTTTAGGGATCCTACAAACCATTATTATCAGCTGAGTTGCCAGGCAAAATAGCTCTGCTGTAATGATCTGTGCACAAGCCTGCATAATGTCAGTAGCTGTAAGTAGTATTCATCTAACTCAGTGCTGAAGCTCAAATTTAGAAAGTAACCATGGATTTAACAGTCAGGGGAATCCTAGTGAATTGAGTCTAAACCATAGCTCATTCCATCCAAAAGTAAATGCATAAAATAATTCAACTGATCTCTGCACAAAAATGCTAACTTCTCTCTGTTATCCTCATGAAAGGAACCTAAGATGACTAGAGCAGGTAATGATGTCTCTGTAGATGTAGACACCAAAGGGAGCTGAATCACATACACAGACATTTATTCTTGTCTTAAAGAATGGCTCATACCTCTATCCTATTATTTGATGCTTCCAGAAGTGGGCAGAAGGGAAGAGGTAGAAAATGAGATTAAACAAGTAAGTCTATAGATGTTTTCAAAATAGTTTGGAACTTGATTCTACACCTTGTTTGGGAATAGTATTCAGAGATGTTCGGAAAGTATAAAGTTCTGCTAGATGTAGTCAAATGCGCTAGGGGGATGAATATATCTAGAACACAGCCTGGGAGTAGAATAAATTTTTTAGTTTATTTTACCTGGGTTTCTGTCATAGCAGATCTTGCACTCAGTGTTTATTCAAGCAGTGGTTAGCACTGTCTTGAATGTAAACTGTGAGAGCATCTCTTAAGGTCAGGTATTCTTGAAGGAAAAGGTAATAATTTAAATACCTGGTACCTGATCAGCCTCACCTTTTTATTTGAGATGCATGTAGTAAAGAGTTCTCAGGAGTCTGGAGACAGAAAGAAAAAGAAAAAAAAGGTTTCCTGGACTGGTGAATAAACTAAACAAGCTTTGTTCTTTCCATGACCATTTAAGTCAGCAAAGACAGTTTTCACAGGCAAAATCTAGTCATTTTTTTGCCAGGAGAAGTAATTTAGGACTGTGTAAATGAGTACATTTCCTGTCTACTGAGATTTTTCTGAGCACAGTTCACCGAACCAAGATAATGTTGTAAAATATCTTTTCAGTAAATGGGTTGACTGTTTTTTCTACTGACTAATAAAGCTACTTTTTGCAATAGCTGCTGTACATGATGGGTAGTGAGTTTTTCAGCATAGATTACTTTCATTATCCAGGGTCAGTATAAGGGGGGAAGAATATATGTTGACATGAGAATAGGTATCAAGTGAGCAAAGATGTTCAAGACAGATATCAATTTTCTGTCATCCTGCCTACCATTGCATATCTCAGTGGAGTTGAGGGGCTCCCTAGACTACCTGTTTTTACTGATCAGGGCTGACATCATTGAGGTATCCTGAATATCAGATCTTCACCTCCCGGGGCTAAGGCAATGGCTGGCCTCTGCACCATGCATTCATAGTTTCCTTTCTCTCACATACACCAAACTTCATTCAGCCTCGAGTATGGGGCCCTACTTTTCATTGCTGCCTTAAACTGATCCATGGCACTGTTGTCTGTCAGTTTGACAGGAAAACCACATCCTCCTAAAAGTGCAGTAAATGGGAAGCAGACTATCTCCTTGAAGGGCATACATGTGGATACATGCCATTTTCAACTGCCAGGGTCCAAACCACAGAAGAGCAAAGGCTGTGCAATTAATCCAGTATTCTCCAGAAGCCTGAGAGCCTCAGGTTGTTAACCAATATGCAGTTCAAATGCTCTGCAGACCAACATGAGATATGGACATTAACATGGAGAGGAAACACCAGCTTATTGGAACAGATAAGATCTGCCCTTTGAATGAACTGAAAGTCAGCTATTTATTTTCCAAATTCCCTGAATATTAATCTTCCCTGGGTGGAACAAAACTGAGCCATACGCCAGCCACCTGTTCACCATGCAAATCTCATCCTGAGTTTATTTTCTGTTGTGTGTATCTGTGTCTTTATATGTATATTCACACATACAGAGCACACTGGCACCAGTTGCCAGGGCATAGAGCTGAGACACAATGCCTATGGTTGGACAAGGCACATATTGCTTGCTTCGTGAAATATAGATGTGGGTATTTCTGCACAGTGCGTACACCCACAGCAGTTGTGGTGTGGAACAGCCTGCTGCAGACTTTGTCCTTTTGTGGCCAAGGTACTCTGGATGCCTTCTAATTCTCTTGTGGTGTCCATGTAAGCACAAGACTAAATAAGGGCTAAAGCAACTAAAAAGTTCCTGCTGTTAAAACACTGGGTGCCAATTATTTTTTTGTTTTTTTTTTTTTTTTTTACACCAGCATACCAACAACAAATGCTTTGGTGCAGAGTTTTTTTCCAAAGAAAGGAGTTTTGCCTCCCACCCTGTGTAAAGAAAGGCAGATGGCAGAAGGGAGAGAACAGATTCATTCCTTTTGGAGTGAAGAGCTCATTCAGAAGACAGTTTTGCAGTAATTGTCTGTGGTTTCAAGGTGTTTCTTCATTCGGAGGTTGACAGGGGCATGTCTATGCTGAGGAGCAGGTGGGCTCTGCAGCATGCCCTGCAGTGCTGGGCCTTTCACTGTTAAGAAAAGGAACCTGTCCAAGTGCACTCTGTGTCCCTGGGCCCAGATTTAGCAGGGGCTAAAGTTAGGGTGCAAATGGGTCCTACACTCAAACCCAGGCCCTAGCAAAGAGGTCTTTCATTATGAACATAGCCAGAGAATTCTTATAAACTTTCCAGTACAGAGCTGTCGCTACCATCTTCACTGCCCAATGACTTGCTCTGATGTAAGGTAGCACATTTCAACTGCCTTTGGCAGAGCTCAGCTGGGTTCATCTGCCGAAAGTGGTGCAATTTGTGCAGAGACGGAGGCACCCTTTGACTGCTAAACCCTAAGCTAGTGTTCTATGTCCCTAACACAGCCTTGTTAGTTGCAAAAGTGGGTCTGGACTTAATGGCTCGTAAGATCATACGCAGCCCCTTCTTACTAATCAGCTGAAACTCCTCTCCCTGTAGGTTGCTGGGAATGTCCACCCAGAATGTGATTTTATGACAGAGCTGAAGAAAAAGGAGGCTGAATGTCTGGAGGATGCAGAAGAGCGTGGAAATGCAACACCAGCAGGTATCCATGTGTGAAGAATGAAAAGAGTGAGAGAGAAGCGACATGCTACCAGAGTCAGGACACAGCCGTGCTAGCAATGTGCATGTTTGAGTGTCTTACTTATTGTCCCATATCCCTGTTCTCTGGTCAGCTCTTCTTCCATCTACTCCCATTCCTTTCAATTATTTTCTTCAATATTTTTTTCACATTCAGATATGGATAGTCAATATACCTGAGTGAATCCTTGTGTCCTTGTCCTATTCCTCCCCCAAGTGCATGCTATCATGGCATCATGCTTGTTATGTGAGGGTGTGTTGATCTTTAAACACAGGGTAACTCCTTAACAAGTACTGTAACCTGGTCTTTCTTCCAGCATCACTCTCCCTCCTATTTCCACAATACATTTTCATTTATTGCATCGTGTCTGAAACCCCACCCCAATCTAACACAAGGGGTCTAACTAAAGCAGATTAAATAGTCCTCTGGAGGTGTTTATTTCTCATTATAGAATAAAAATTGTGGCTAAACTATTTTTAAAAGATATGTAAGGGGTAGAGTGGCAAATTTTAAAAAGGTTTGTTTTTTTATTTTGCTGAAATATAATTATGCTTAAAAATATATTTCACTTTCTGTCTGAGATTGCAAGAGAACTTGGGACAAATTACTGTGCTGGCCAGAGGCAGATGCTGGAGAAACTATTGCCTTACCATGCCCAAACATCCTTTTTCACTTCATGAAGGAGCCAGGTGACGTACTATCATGGTTGTACTCCTATTGTGTTGCATGTCTGGCAAGAGTATTTTTAAAATGGGGATGAAGACAGAACATTGAAAGTTCCTGCTCTCTAGCTGGATCAGAGTATTACTGCAAAGATTTCAGTAGGATTCGAGGGAGCTTAGCAGTTCTTCTCATATTTTAAGCGTTATCCATAACTGGATATAATCCCATAGTCTGTGATGAGGCCCTGAGCCAAAGAACACAAAATCAATAGACTGATTTCCATTGGTTTCCATAGGCTTTGGGATAGGCTTTTTGAGTGAGTTTCCTACAGAGCTCGTATGCGGGTTGTCTAGGTCGGAACTTAAGCATGGGGCTTTATAAGATTTATGCTGATTAGTGTGGGATGAAATGAAAGACAGAGGAATGAATAATGTGATTGTTCATTGAGACCAAGGTTGGAAATACAAACCAGAATTTTGTCATTGAAGTAGCATATGTGTTGGGTCAAAGACTGTGCAAACTGATGCCTTTGTGACTGCTTACTCTCTGGGTGAATATGGCTAGGAACAAACTGAAAGCTCAGAAGGAGGAAATGACCTTCCAGAAAAGACCTAGATCTGGCAGTTGCACAAGAAAAAGAAACTGTAAAGCCCAACCTCTGCCTCACCCAACACATGCTAGTTATAAATGAGGGATAAGGAAAATCCCTTTCATCTGTGCAGATTCATTTCCTGCCCTGGGATTCTCTTACTTATCCTTCATCTGACTGATAAATCTTTTCATGGAAATGTGCAATCCACATACATAGAACAAACTGCTTATTCCAGCCTCTGATCTGTAAAGAAAGAGTAAGACCCAAGGAAGGTAGGAGCAAGAAGGGATACATTAGAGGAGTGAGTGCTGAACGAGGCAGTGCTTCCCAATCTTCTTTAGTGGACTTCCTTGTCCCTGATATGATTTCTTCTTTACTCCTTCCCACCTCTACCTCTGTCACCTTGGTACTCTCCCTTCTTCCCATTGTTTGTCTCCAGATAAAGTAAAAAGTTTTGTATCTGACTACCTGAATGTACACATGCAAAATGCCCTATCAACTCTGTGAGATTCTAATGGAGATGATCCTTTTCTCCTGGTATAACCTTTGTATCAGCAAGAGGTTTTGTGGTTTTTATTTTCTGTGTTATGTGGCTCTTAGCCAGAAAAAAATAAGTGCTTCTGTTTCAGCTGGAATAGTAAAAAGGAACTGCACAAAGAAAGGCTGGTCTGACCCATTCCCTCCCTACCATATTGCTTGTCCGGTAGAAGATGAGATTCCGCTTGAAGAAGTAAGTTTAATTAAATAAGTATGTGAGTGTTGTGCTGACATTACAGGATTCCTTTCTATTTCTGAAGACCACTGGGGAGGAAAACTCATCTGAAGCTGAAATTTCTTACCAAGTATGGAATGCAATTCAAATTTTACTCGTCACTTATTTTAGAGAATTACTAAGGTTGTTTTATTATCCAGGTGTAAGAGTGCAATAAAAATAAAGCCAGCTGCAAATTCCATACAATCATGCAGTTCTGTTGAACTTGCTCGCAGATATAACAGCTAGAGAAATATCATGACATGTTCATTTCAGTAATATCAGTCAGCAAGATGATTTTGTGGCATCACAGCATCAGTACAGCAAACATGCTGTTATAAAACCACTATTCCAAACTCAGTAGTAACTAAGGACAAGAGGGATTTCTGGTTTCTCATTATGCCTAGCATAAAATATCTAATAAGGAAAAAAAAAAAAGTTTCGAAATCTACATCTCTGTAATACAGATCAGAATTTGACATATTTCTTCAGCTAGATTTGCACAATTGGTGATATTTAGAGATTATACATACAGGGAAAATATAGTGCTTGATCTCTAAATAATAAGGATACAAACTTCTTGTACAGATGTGCTTAGCTTCCTGTAACTCCTTTTCCAGAGAAAAGAGGCAAGCCAAAATACTATATCATATTTTAATGAAAAATATCACAATCCTGAAAATTATTGTGGTTACATAAAGCCTCTTTTGTGATCAGGTTTTGCTGTCTTATTAGCTAGTGTGGAGAAAATGAGGAGTAACTCTGTGGAATCTGAAGAAATCTCCACTACAATAAAACTGACAGAAAGGAGGTAGAAATCACTTTAAGTGATTAAAAATTAGTTATCTAGTCTAACTCTAGCCTTCCTTTGTACAGGCTAAACACTGCACTTTTGTCTTTATTTGTACAAGTCAGGGGAATACTATACATTTTTGTCCTCTATAGAGAGAATGAAAATAACAGTTATACTGTAGTTGGTGAAGTCCATTCAACTTGCTGGAGAGAATTTAGTTTATATCATCCTGGGGAGATTTCTCTTGTCTTCCCATTACTTTTTGTACTGATTACTATCATGCTGTTTATCTCAAACTTCCTTTCCAGCCTCTAAGCCACAGTACCTGCTGCTCTGCATAAATAAACACACTGAAATGCAGCTCTTCTCTTTCTTTCCTTCTCTTATTGCTCCCTTACATTTCTGGTGTAAAAACAATCTTAAATGAGTCTATGGATTTTTTTTTTTCGTAGTAGCCCACATTTTACCGCAAGGTAAAGTCCTCGGTTGTAGTTTTGTCCACTTAAGGACTTGATCGGTTTTGTGTCTTTCATCTCTGATTTGTAAGTGGAGGCTGTCAACTAAGGTCAGCCTGGCCCAGCTTTGACATGTTTCTTATGGAGTGGTGCCTTCCAGACTTACTGGCTGGCTTTGTGGCTCTGAGGGACTTCTCTGAGCTCTGGCTGGAATTGTGCATTGTCAGGTGCATGGGTAATCGTACACAGTTCACAGTTCATCCATCAGACAGAAAAGGCCACTATGCATGGTTTCCACATCATTTAACTTCATCAGTCTCAAAAAGTTATTGTGTAAGTCTAAGCTAATCACTACACAGTGGGTCTATATTAGTGCTTTGATCGGGATCAGGTGTGAGCTTTTCAAGGAAATCTCTTGGCTATCCCCACTTACTGCATTTACACGGAGGGGTGCTCTCAGAAAGGATAATCTGGCTTCCTATGGATGAAACTATCCTGGAAGACAAATGTCGGGTGCACCTAGTGTGCTCTGACCAATAATAAAACTTCAGCCCATGGGATTAGACTATGGCTAGTCAGAAATACACACAACATGGATGTAGGGTCCTCAGCACCAAATGTTTTTGCTCTACTAAACCAGACCTATTGACCTACACTAGTTAAGGCAGGTGTAAGTGATAGCTCCTTTTTCTTGCTAACAGAAAGTGATAAGGTCTCATCTCACAATGAGCTGAATTGTCTTCTGGGGGTGCTTGTTTCCCTTCATTAACTAGAAAAGAAACAGAATGAGGAGAAACAAGATTGTGTTAACAATTAAACAGTACAGTCCCGTGGCCATGCTCTTGCACTGCTTGTTTTACTATAGACTCAGCTGCTCGTAGTTAGGCAGCTAATTTTTAAAAATAATTTTAAATAATTCTAAAATAAATGAGATAAATCCTACCCAATGTCAGCCCTATAATGCCTTAAGTTATACTTCAGGCTCGAAACAAGCATCTGCCCTTCCCCACAGTGAACTGTAGCAACGCACTGCATAGCTGTGTAGATTTTAGGATATAAAAACATTGAAATGGGACCCAAGAGACAGACCACATTAGATTGAAAGGAAAGATTTGCAGCCTAGAGCTTTTTCATTCTGTTTTCTGCTTCCATGTGTGATAGTTGAAGTCAGCTTATCCTCACTCAGAGATCATGTCTGACAGAGATGCCATTTAAATTGAAATGAATTTTGATTGACATTCTGACTGAGTAACAATTGAGTTTGGCAGCAAGAAAAAAAGAGAAAAAAAACAACCCCAGGGGAAAAAAAAAACCAACCCACAACACAATAAAAATGAAAAGGAAGAATAGAAGGCAAAATTGTAAGTAAGGAAGCAGGGTGAAGGAAAGTGGAGAAACATAAGGAAAGGCTGACAGAATTCTGAATTCATCATGCAGCCAGCTGCTGGCAGGATTGTCCTGCTCCTGCTGTGGAGTAAACACAGTATAAAAGGCAGTGCTTATAAAAATACATTAGAGTTTTTACAATGCCTTCATGGAAGACTGGCTTGGGTTTTTTATGGTGTTATGAATGACCTTGAAACCATTCTGATCAATACATGTTTCTTTACCAGACTGGGCTGTATCCATGTAGCTATGGAATGGGTCTTCACAAAAAAACCATAATGAGTGATTTCAGTTGAATTTTGCTGTGGGATTAAAAGGGGGGAAAAAAAGGCAGTCAGGGATGTGAACAGATTGGAAGAACCAAACAAAGCAAAACTGCCAGAATCAATAAAACAGCTGTCATTTGGCTGCAAGTTATGTGACAAATAATTCTCTTCTTTTATAGCAATCCTACTTCTCTACTATAAAGATCATCTACACTGTAGGATACAGTATATCGATCACCTCACTCATCATCGCTGTGACAGTTCTTATTGCATTCAGGTACGTGAAGTCATCCTCTAACTTCGATTCTTTTAACAGTTCTTAGTGTCTCAGACTGTATAAGACAACATTAGGCATAACAAAGTAATATAGATAGAAATCCAGAAGAATAAAAATAAAAATTTCCAGCCATATTGGTTTAATAATATTAAATTAAGGCTAGAGATGAAAAGTGATCAGAGCGAGCCAGGCATGAGAAGAATCAGAACTAGGAAATAAATCCCGGCTGTCTGTTGGCAAAACTCAGCAACTCACTTTGAACCTAAATAACCAATAGATAAATTTACTTCCTTTAGCTGGAATGAAGATAACTTTTTATAAACAATGTGTGCTTGCCTTTTATGGCTTCAGTGAATTTTATATTAATAAGAAGTATATACACAAAGAACTGGATTCTGAATCATTATTGTTCCTATGGCAATGTATATATAACTATTGAAACATTTACAACTACAGACATGTTTTGAAAGTTAGGCTCTGAATTTGGCTATGTTTGGTAAGATTTCTTTCCTACTGAACTATCCTGCTATTAGGCATTTTCAGGTATAATTTAGAGTATCTAGAGTAAAACTGATGATTTATTTTCTCATTTAATGTAGATTTGATGGTTGCTGCCATGTACGGTTTATTTTTTTAATCTTTGTTTATTTCTTGTATTCCTGCAAGACAAAAAAGAATAGAGTTTTATTATTATACTGTGAGAATCAGGTTTCTCTGGGGAAAGTTTCTTGCCCTCTGTTGGTTCCTAGCTCATGTCTGGAAGTCAACAGATATGTTTATTGACATCCACTCTGACCTCAGGAAAACGAACCAGCCCAAATAAGGGGAAAGAAAGAAACAATGGACGTAAAGAGACTTAGCAATAGGGAGGAAAAAGTTATAGTTAACAATGGGGTTAGCACTTGAGTTCAGTAATAATATTCTGCACACTCCAAGTGAGCTTTAAGATTAGGTGACTCTGAGATTACTGGATCTGGATGGAATTCAGCATTTAAAAGTTGAAAAAAGTTGAAGCCATATAACTCCTCCAATAGCCTGTATTTAATAACAATAAAAAATTAATCTGAATTATCTAAGAATTTACAGTAGATGTGCCAAATGGTTTTAAAGCTCTTATCTGAATTCATTTAATTCATAAGAGTAATTTTGGTAAACTAAGGAAGAATTCTTTAATTCTGGATAAGGCTGTCTACACAGGGGTTTAATGCAATTTAACTCACCCACAGCATAAGGTATAAAAGGTCTTGCTAAGTAATCATTACCCAGTTCATTAAGAAAACTGTATAGTTATGACAGGATATCTCTGCATGCTTGCTCTTGAGAGTGGTTCAGCCATGGTCAGAATTGTATCAGTAAAGATCATTCCTCAAATGCAGGTTTCTCTTGGCCCAGAAATAATGCCAACCAAAAGCCTGGCTCAGGTATACTGAACACAAACTAAACCCAAGACTTCTGAAATTTGGCAGACCAGAAACATCACCAGGGCACCACCTAACAAGGAAGGAGATTAAGATGTAGACTGTGGGTGAATTGCTTTATATCAGGAAGGTTTCTACCTCTGCCTGCCTGCAGAGAGCTCAGTGGGTGAAAGTGTTCTTTCTATACATGCCTGGAAGTACCTGAGATGAAACAAGGGCTTATTGCATATTTTAATTACTGCCAGCACAAGTCAGTTAATTACTTCAGGACCTCTCTTCTTTTCTTCCAGGAGGCTTCACTGTCCCAGAAATTATATCCATGTACAACTCTTTTTTACTTTTATCTTAAAAGCTATTGCCATTTTCATTAAGGATGCTGTCCTTTTCCAAGAGGAAGACATTGATCATTGCAGCTTCTCTACAGTAAGCACATGAAAAGCAGGATACTGTCCTACTTGATGTTTTTTGCACACCATCTGCATATGGTTTCACTTTTCATGGCTTTTTTTTTAATACTTACTTCTTTTTTCCTTCTAATCTTGTAATGAAAATTATATAATTCTTTTATTCTGTATGGTTTACCTCTATAAGCATGTACCTGATGCCCTTCTATGTTCTGAATGCATCAGTTTGTGATCCTGTATTACTCTAAATCAGATACAGACTTTACCATAGAAAAAAGTAGCATCATTACACCGTTACGCTTCTATATTCTGAAGCCTAAAATTGAAGATCTCTGAGTGCCTCATAACACAACTTTTAAAAGATGTTTCTTCTGGAAATGTTGGATTTCATGTTCTGACTGGAAGCTCTGAGTTGTAAGACATGCAAGGTCCTAGGCAATCAACTTAGCTTTGATCAAGCCACAAATATTGGCAACACAGCAATGGTTTTCAAAGAGAGGTTTATGGGATGATTCTTCTGCATTGCTCGTGGCCGCACAAAAGTTTAAAACTGAGCATAAGTAGGAAAGTGGGTCCTCGAACATTTGTCCAAGGACATTTAACTCTACTTGTATAAGGTACAGTGAAGGCAATGCTTTTGTGGGAGAAATCACATGCTTGGGAGACCAAACTATATTTCTAACATAGAGATATTAAGCAAAATACAGTGGAGATTCCAAGGTATTATAGTGGTTAAAGCCTTACTATTCAGAAAGCCATATTACATTTGAAGCTTTCCCTTAAGCATACATGTAATTGTGAGATCTTGTTCTTTGTGGATCTCAGCCAGAATTACAGATGCCTACTACATCTGCAAATCTAACACATGTATCCACGAGTAATGCCTAAACTAGACTTTCCTGTTCTCTAGACCGAATGCAAGATCTCAGTTGTTTTCTGTCACTACTTCATGATGACCAATTTCATGTGGCTGCTAGTAGAGGCTCTCTACCTAAACTGTCTACTACTCTCATCCCTTTCTCACGGGAGAAGATATTTTTGGTGGCTTGTCCTCTTTGGCTGGGGTAAGTAAGGCTTTTACATGAAATGAATAAAAGGCAAGATGTTAAAAAAGGCTTTATCCATCCCATTAAAAATACTGCATGTGGAATCTAATCTGCCTAACTGAAGTGCCTAACTTGGGCATTGCTTTGATTTTATTTTTACATGCATACTAGTGAGGAGCAATCAAGTTTTTTAAAAGTATGGCATTACAGTCTCTATGAAATAAGTGGAAAATTCAGTACATTTGGGAATCCCCAAAGAGAGATCCAGTCCACTTAACCCTCTTCTCCCATTGAAAACACAGACACCTCTAAGGAGTTATCACAAACACCAAAGTTAGGTGTTTGCTCCTGTTCATGCAGAATATAGTTACACAGTCTTCTTCTGAGAATGGGTCCATCTGAAGTCATAGCAGGCATTTTTGTAGTCCTGATATAGTTATAGCCCAGCTTTTGCATTGGGCAATTGTACGAATAAAGGAGCTCTATCCACTAAATAGCAGTGCATGCATGAGACAGCAACATCCCCACTCCTTTTTGTCATAGTCTGTAATAAATCTAATTGTTCAGACTTTTGCGGTGACTTAGAAATCAGAAACTAAGTGATTGCCCCATAAAGTTGCTGTGTAAAGGAAAAAGCAGAGAACTCCTATATGGCAGGTGAATGCACTTGCCCAGGGGAATTTTTGGTCAGTTCAGGGAGGCAATCCATGCATGTTGCCACCAAACGTTAAGGCAGGCCTGACAACTAAGCAAACTGAATCACTTTTTGTGTTTTAGGGAGACTTGAAGGGCACTCAAGTGCTAACTTCAGGGGAGATCACACAGGTGAATTGTGTTCATGTTAGTAAGAAGTTGCAAGTTCAGGCCTCTGTGGCAGAACTATATCATGTGCAGAGTAGCTTCTGTGTCCCTTTATATTTTTACAGTGGTGCATGATCACCAGTCAATGCCATAACTTGTTTCGTTCCATCATGGGTATTAGGAAATTTCTTTTTAGGTTTATACTGTGAGTTTAAAGCAATTCCTGCTACATGAACAGGCCACAATTCCAATTCCACACACCAATACCACAAAGGGTAATTCCAGTTCTGAATATGAGCGATCTGTACCATCACAGCAGAGTTTCAGTGGACAAGATTTGGATTAATTGATGAAACTAAACAACCACAGTTTTTGTTTAACTGGCAGGTTTCCCAACATTTTTCACCCTTATATGGATATTAGCAAAATTCTACTTTGAAGACACAGCGTAAGTAATTGTTTCCTACATTATTCTATATTCTTGGGTTGTATTTTTAATTGATTGCCGTGATTACATACACGTCTTTTTCTAAACTTACTGTTATTTTCTCAGATGCTGGGATATTAATCAAGGCTCTCCTTACTGGTGGCTAATCAAAGGACCTATTATAATTTCTGTTGGGGTAGGTACTTCTGAGTTTGCCAATATTAATTACAAGAAAAAAGACTTTTAAATTAAAATCTGGTTACTGTTTGCTGAAATGTTGTTTGAAGTAAGGAAGAGGAATGGTAGAATTTCTACTGTAAACTTGCCTACGTCCAATGCAAACTAAAAAGAGGCAGAGAACTGCCACCCTGCCAAAGCAAACATACTTCAAACAAATTAAAACTTTCATAGAATTGTCAGTTTGGTTGAAATTAATAGCAGGTGAGTGGCTAAACCATCCTTATAATATTTGAAGAGAAAGTTTTAGCCTAAGAGTTCAGAATCAGCCATAAATTTTAATACAAACTTTGAAGGGCAATAGGTTTCTGTTCATAGGTGATAACAATGATAATAGCTCTTGAGCCTGACATTTATTGAATAAACTGATGGGCTTTAAATTATTATCATGTATGATTACTCCCACATGTCATTAAACCCAAACAGTGTTTGAGCAAGCAGCTAACAAATGACCTTAAAGCCATCTATTAAAAGCTTAATTTAATTGGAGGACAGATACATACAAATAAGGCATATATATGCAAACAATGTGAATGAAGAATCTCAAGTTGAATTCTGGTCATAGTTTGCCATGTTTCAATAAAATATTACATTTCCTTCTATCTCCATTATTTTCCCCTCTACTAGTGCTCATCTGAAATCCACTTCTGAAGTCAAGGAATTCAGGGGATTGCAGTGATGATTTTTCTGCTGCAATGTACTTAAGGCATCACTGATGGATAAAATGGGATTAGACTGTCCGGTAAAATGCGGACATTCTTAGGCAAAATTAAGCATTCAGCCTCACCTAAAGAAGAGCTGGTGTGTACGGATACACAAAAATGCTTAGGGAGAAACTCTCTGATTGTGGAAAACTGAGCAGCTTCACAGTCTTTGGTAAAGCTGTGCCAAATTGCAATTATAAAAAAATTTGATTTGCAAGTTAGGACTGACCCTAGCTAGCTTTGGAGCTGAGCTCAATTCTCTTTGGAGTCAACAAAGAGGAATATACACTTTTGGTATGTGATTCATCTGACTTACTTATAATAGATGTCTACCTTTGTAGGAGATGACTCGTCCCCAACTCCACCTGAGGCTCTGTTGACTCTACTGGCTGGCTCTCCATTGACTACAAAGGGAGAACAGGGTGATTAGCTCAGATGGAGGCATCTCTTGTAGATACCTATATTTAGTCAGATGAATTCTACTAATGATGTCTAAAGATATTAGCCAGAAATTAATGCAATAGCCTTCTCAAAAGAGATTCAAAATGGTATGAGCTACAAAAATTAAAAGAATCAGACAAGCTATTGACATAAATAATGTCCTTAACAAAGTCAAATTCTCAAGTTTTCATCTTCAGCTATTTCTTTAAGAGGGAATGCAACCTGTTTAGATGCTTGAATGCTGCCAACAGGAATGACATTAATAATCTTACACTGGTCTCATTGCAACTGCACAAATTACATAATAACTGAAGTAAAAAAACCCAGATTTTCATTGCAAAGTTTTACATTAGAAAGTAACCTTTTTTTTTTCCCTCCCAAATATTGTGAACAGGTCAATTTTGTCCTATTTATCAACATCATCAGAATTTTGCTGAAAAAACTAGACCCTAGACAAATCAACTTCAATAACTCTTCTCAGTACAGGTAGTGTATGGAATAATAATTAAAAAAATAAATTATTTTAATGATAAAAACTTATATCATCTTTTCTAAACAGAGAAGCACTTGTCCGGTCTCACAGCGAGGCTCAGTTTGGCTGGCATTAAATTTTAGAAATTCCCAACTTTATCCCTTTCCCAAGAAAATTATTAAAAGGATGAGACTCATCTCACCTAATATTGGCCATCTAAACATGATGTACTGAGATTAGTTTGCATGTCTACCTTCTACTTACAATCAATGGGGAGACTAGGAAACCATTCATTGAATCCACATTAGATCTCTGATTTAAGGCAGGATAAATTACCCTTTATAGATGCCTTTTCCTGTACGTGGACTATAAAGGGAGACTGCATATTACTTTCTCTGTATTTAGTTACAAATAAATGTCAAATTTTCAAGGGCTCTGTTGGGGCAAAATATGTTCTACTCTTTTGTGTTTTCCTGAACCGTAATCTCATTCAGAAAGACAGAACGCCAAAATACCATAAGAAGAGCCATGAACGTGGTATTGCCAATAAGGCAATAAGCATCAGAAACCTCCAGCTAGTTTCTCATCATGCTTTCTTCACACCACTGTAGTCCCAAGAAATGAACTTCACATGTAGATATTTAGATCCTCTTTTTAACTTCCGTTCATTACTGTGGCATACTGCATGCATTAGTCTTTACTCAGGGAAATAATGTTACTGTACTTCTTCTCATGTCCTAGACGTCTCTCAAGATCAACTTTGCTTCTAATTCCGTTATTTGGAACCCATTATATTGTCTTCAACTTTCTTCCGGAATATACCAGCCTGGGGGTCCGGCTTTACTTAGAGCTTTGCTTTGGATCTTTTCAGGTAAAATGACTGCAGAGGCTTCAGTTTCTTCTTAGTAGATTTTCTAATTTAATCTAGTGTCCACATGACAACTAGTATTGCACAAAAAATCATTGGATCCTGAAGCTAATGTCTCCTCACAGCGTTCATGGTTCTTTGCTGAGTTACAATATCTGAAGATGTGACCTACATCCTACTTGGCTGTAGGCTAGTCTGTATATTTGCAGATTTTGCAAATACAAGGCCAAGGCTTTCAGATGCATGTGTAATTGGATGGTGGGTCAAAGTCAAGTATGGAAAACCTTCTTTGCTACCAGTGGTAATCCACATACCTTCCCTGACTTCACTGACAAGATCAGGGTGATTTGGGCTGACATTAAGTTATCCAGGGGCAATCAGAGCTATAGGTCCAGCCCACTTGCTAATTCTTTGGCAAAGAATAAATTGAGAGGCAAACATATAAACATCGAATACTGCCTGATGCACATATCAGCCCAATACAGACTACTGCCCTGAGGAATTCTACATGCGTTTCCCTCCTGGGTAAGCAAAATATTTGTGTACTTTGGATGCCCCCAACTGCTCTGAATTGGGGCACAGGGCATGGACAGCTTGAGGAGCTTGGTGCCAGCTAGAACAGCTACTGGGGCTGCTCTCACATACCCTCCAGGTGGCTTTGCTACCTGGGTTATGTGCAAGGCAGCAACCAGGTGCCCTTTGCTTTCCTCCCTTTCCCTGTGCTGCACCTCAGAGACGACAAGAAGCAGCTGTGGGCAATCCTACCAAACTTCCCAAGAGAGCATACCCCCCTCTGAATGGTTGCATGGCATCATTTGTCAGTGAGCCTCACCAAAAATCCAGCAGTTGTGCTGGTTTAGTCCTCTTGAGGATTTAATCCATTGTGTCAGTCCTGTCCAATAAACCCTGCACATCTTAATCCTGACCCTACTTGGAGCTGGCCTTCACTGAGTTAATTAACAATGTAAGGAATAAGTTAACTGAATAAAAGGATGAGGTGTTTATATGGTATCTGATCACATAGGTCCATTGACCCCTCTAGGATTTTCCTGGGTTTATCTCAATTGAGAATCTTAAAAGAAGTGTTCAGTAGGCCAGAATTTGATCTCATCTGATACACTGCAAAGACACAGAAGTTGACTGGAAAGTTGTATGACCTCCATACATGGATCTCCTTACAAAGTCTATGATTTCTTACTGATTTACACTGTGTAAAGGATTAGCTCACAGTGTGTTTGGCTGTAGAATGGACCATACTTTTGTAAGCATAATATAGGAGAACTTCAGCTGCCATATCATCTGTTCTTGTGAATTCATGTTGTGTTACTGACTTTGGTGAAATGCCACTAACTAGTTGATTATCTGGCTGATCAGCTTTATCGGAGATACATAAAGAATTTTCCAATTTATAACAATCCTCCAACCTATAGTGATACTCATTAATTCACATACACAGCACCATCATGAAGTCAGATAGTGGCTTTTTGAAACTGTACTAACACTCAACACTTTTTTTTTTTTTGGTCTTTTTTAGGGGTTTATTGTAGCAGTTCTCTACTGTTTCCTGAACCAAGAGGTAAGGAAACTATATCCTTTACAATATTGCTTTCACTGGCAGATATATAGAGTTAATAATCAGTTTCATACAAGCAGATAATCAAATCTTTTAGTTTCTTAGGATTGTCTGTTAACATGGGAATCAACGAAGCTGAATTTCATTTCAATTATCTTCGTGGGAATGAAGCCATCTAGTGGAGAAATGAACTTTTACTACTTTGCTATTCTGTCAAGCATTTTTTATCCTTTCCGCACATTTTTGTACTATAGCAGGGCTCAGAAAACCCATGCTAGGTCCAGACCTGAAAGTACAAGCTGCTGCAGTGATGCAAAGAGATCTCCATTTACTAAAGGTCTATGATTAAATTGGAAAGAATTTAAATTTATGCTGATTACCCAATACTGAAATATTATTTTATAGTACTTTTAATATGCTTATGAAGCTTCCCAGTATATCTTCATGTTCATAAGTCTGTTTTTCCATTTAGAATATATAAATCAGAATTTTACTGTTGATAGGACAGGAATCATTCCATTTAGCTTAGTATCCAGGTCAATTTATACAGACTAGTTGTTGTGATAAGAATGCATCTTAAATAAATTATATAGGAAACATAACAGTTTATCCTCCATATTTTAGAATGGGTTGAAACCCTGGAATTTCCCCCTCTTTTCTGACTGCAGGGTAGCTGAGATGATAGCTACTTTAGAGTATGACTGGGATTCACTGTCAGACTAAACAGAGTCTGCTGGTTTCTACCTGCAGCTCCTAAAAAGGGAGAGTCCTGATTCATATATATCACCCCACCGGGCATCCCCTAGAGTGTCAAAGGTGTGTTTAGGAGATGAATCCTGTCCCTAATCACCACAGTCAGTGAAATAGTCAAAGGACCAAGTACAGTTGTCTGTGTTAGAGTTAGCTGACCCTCTCTAGACTCCATGGGCTGTATTGACTAAATCTCCATTTTCCAAGATTAAAGTCTAGGGCTAATTAAGCTTTCAAACAGTATTTAATTGTCTACATGTGCCACAGTCCACACTTCCTTAATTTTGTCAGAAATTTCTGAAATAGTAAAACAAATATCTTCAAATATATTAACACTTCTTAATCTTTTGGTTGAGCTTATGGCTACGAATTGTTGACTGCTCTAGTGATGCTTGTGTTTAGTTAACACTCCTGTTCACTAGTCTATTAATAATCCTAATCTCTTCTGATGGTAGACCATAGCTTTACAATCAGCTTGACGTCCCAGACATACAGCACCTCAATTTAGAAATTTCCTTCCTATTAAACATCTGGGAAGGCATATTTCTAATAAGAATCAGATGTGAAAACAGGCTTTAGTGGCTGGTCTGGACCCACTGTGTGTTTCTGTGAATATGCCAATGCATGGTATACATAGCTGTCAACAACAGAAAGCAAATGTCTCCTGATTGCTGATGGCTTTCCCCTCACCGTCTTAAATAGCAAAGTAGTATCATTTCTTAGCCACAAACTGGTGAATGTTGATTAAGCAACTTGCTGCAGATTATACTTTTCTAGAAGCAGATGGAAACAAGACAACATCCCTTAGCAACTGAGGAAGAGCAAGCGATGGGGAGTGAATGTGTTTAATTGTGTAGGCAACGTTGGTGAGATCTTTACTGGAATACTTAAAAAAAAATGGGAGAAGATAAAAAAAGCTGATAAAATATTCTAGTGGTGGACAAAATGTTTTACAGTGTTAAAGTTAGAGACCTCAAGCTCTTTCATTTCTCAGAAGACTGAGGTGACTTGGCTACACATAAAGATATAAAAATATAACTACTTTGATGGGAGAAAGTTACTTAGTGCTGAGACTTTTCAGTTCAGCAGAGGAAGGTGGACAGAGGACGACCAGGTAGAAATTGAAACCAGGTAAGTTAAAAATGAAAGTGGGACTTTTTTGTTTACTTAACTGTGACAGCTCTAATACTAAACTTTGATTGTTGGGCCCATAGTCATTAAGTAGGAAGAGAGGACTCACATAAAGTATGTCTGTACTTCTTGAAAGGAAGAGTGGGGTTCATTTAGTCTTCTCAGCATGGGAGGCCAACTCCGAGCTAGCCACACTAGACGTTTTCATCAGTGCAGAGGGATGGGCATGCTGAGACAGGCCAGATGAAACAGTCTCTGGAATATCCTACTTTTCTGTTTCAGCTAGAAAGGGAGTCCAGAGGAACTAACTTGGACAGAGCTGTCTAAATTTTACCCTTCTCTAGCCACTATTTCTGTCTTTCCTGTTTCCCACCGGTCTACTCCCAAGCAGTATTTGACCACAAAATAGCATTCTCCTTTCCTTTTGAGGTGCAAACGGAAATTGGCCGGAGGTGGCACGGTAAGAGATATGGACTTATGCGAGTGTGGAGGAGGACGAGATGGACTGTGCCGTCTAGTTCTGGAGTAAAAATGACCACATCTGTGTGCTAAAGATGGCCTCAGGATCTGGAGTAATCACATATAAAAGCCTGATTAGGAAAAAATCCAAACAACAAAGAAACCAAAAAACCCACCAAACATAATGATTGCAGTTTATACTAAGTAAGTTGGAGGAGGATCCACTTCTACAGCAGTTCTACCCACTGGATGTCTTTTGCAGGACAAGCATTGCAGTGACAGATTAAACACTGGCTGGTCTTCTAAACACAAACCAACCCTCTCATTGATATGCTATGCATCACAGCAAACAGAAAAATCACCTTTTCTTGGTTCACCTCCTGTACATTTTCACTGACGAACCATGTAGCATAATGTGTCTAGGGAGTGGACACCAGTAGTACCCTTCAGTGACACCATAGATGACCAGCTCTGGAAACTGGAATTCAGTCCTCATGCAATGGGAGCTGGAGTTTATCCAGCTTGTTCAAGCTTTGTTCCTTGTTTTCATTAAGTAGACATGCAAATAAGAAGCCAAATGTCTTGTTAAACTGCAACACAATGACTAAGAAGTCCTCTTATATTGTCTTTTTATGTTGTCTCTTTAGAAGCAAAAAGTTTCAAAGTTCACAATAAAACCCAATACACTCTCATGTTCTTATATTATTTCAGTAGCTACAGGTTAGAAAATTTCAGATAGCCAAGTAGCAAAAAGCCAAGGTGTTGGAAAGGATAAAGCTCCATAAGATAATCATTAAGGAATAATTGCTCTTTGCAAGTAAGTTAAAAAGAAAAGCAAACTTTTGCACAGAACGAGAATGACACCCATGGGAGACAGACTAGGAGACTGCTAGGAATACTGCTAAGTATTTTCTTATGTGTGACTGGTTTTGCTCCCCAGTGTTGTAAAACATTCAGAAGCTTGAAAATAAACTTGCATTCCCAGTGTTTGTACTTGAGGGGGTTTGTTTGTTTGGTTTGGTTTGGTTTTGGGTTTTTTTTTTTTCCAATGGTTGTTGTAACTTGTAGATTAATGGATTGATAAACCTCTTTGATGGGAACATCAGGGCTTGGAAAGGAGTGAAGAAAGCTGAACTGTACCAAACAGTGAGGACTATTACACTGATACACTTTTACCCTGCTTTTCTGGATGTTTCAGTGAGCTGCCAAGTCTGATTAAACAACAGAAGTGATAACAGAGAAAAGTGGACTTCTCTTCCTTTTTCCTTTGCTGTATCCAGGTAATTACAAGTGAAGAAGTGGAATGTTATGTCATCTAGTTTTTATGGAAAAGCTGACTGCTTTTACATAAAGGAGGTGTCTTCCTCTTTCAATTAAAAAAAATATTTTTCTCCTTGTTTTCTTCTGTCTGTGAAAAATACAGCAATGGCTGAATTCAGATCTGAGGGTGGGAGAAGAGTCTGAGGGAGCAGTGGAAGGAAGGTGTTTATTTCCATTTCTGCAGTGACTCCTTGGAACACATGTTACAATGTGGGGCCCAAGATATTGTTTCTATTGGTTTCTTTCCTTTATCCAGAAGGATTCAAGGTCAGCTGGATGGAAGCATGTGTTGAATGGCTGTCGATCTGTTGAAAGTAAGAGACTAAGAGAGAGATGAGTTTGCATGGCTTTCAGTGTCATACAGCATCCAGCTAATGCGAAAAAGTGGCATAACCTGTAAGCATGAGTGTTGAGGCAGTTGAATGAGTCTTTTTTCCTGGAGTTAGATGTTTTTCAGGCTCCAAAAGACCATGGTCTCTATCAACTTAGCTCAACTAAGACGTCTAAATTTTACCCATCTCTACCAAACATGCTTAGATAGAAGATTTCCTACAGCTGCTGCATTTCTGTTGTTGTATAATTAAATGTGAAGTGGCAAATTTACTGTGAAGACCATCATGCTCCATAACTGGAAGATAAAAGAAGAGGTGATAAAAAAATAAATATTATTCTTTCTTCTGCTGAACAGATCAACCATTGTCTGGCTCAGCTGATTTCTGAATGTATGATGGCATTTTCTTATCTCCATGTCTCAAGCAGTGATATAACGTCTCATATTAAGACTCTTGTAAATCTTGACTGTATCAAACGGATTTTCTGGCTTGTAATTAAGTCCTTCAATTCTGAAATGGTGTTACCATGATGACTCGGACATTAAATGGACAAGTTAGTAACAGTTGTGAAGGCACATGAATACATGGACTTCTCAGGGCTCTTGTTCTATGCTTTTATAGAAGCCTGCATGAAGGGCTTGGCACCAAATCCCTCTGAATCGAGAATACTGGCAGTCTGTCCAAATAATTTTCATTGTCTTTGTATCATATATAATAGGGACAATTATTTGGCTGCATTAAAGTATCTGCAGCATGCATTCTCACCTAAATAGGGCTAT
Organism: Harpia harpyja; assembly: GCF_026419915.1. Taxonomy (NCBI): domain Eukaryota; kingdom Metazoa; phylum Chordata; class Aves; order Accipitriformes; family Accipitridae; genus Harpia; species Harpia harpyja. The sequence goes on from NC_068940.1 coordinate 104,805,524, forward strand.
CAAACACTAGGTCTTTGTCCTTTTCTAGGCATCTCAGCTTTTTCTAACATGAACAGAGGCACGAATCTTCAGAGAGCACTTCATTTCTTCCTGAAAGAAATAGCTACTATAGGGGGAATACTTTCCTCTGGGATAGCTGAAACTGGAAACCGAAGAGGCTAAAATCAGAAGACATGACTCTAACTATTTAATTAGAATATTAATATCAATTATGACTAGGCATGGCATGGATATTAAGGTTATATTGCATTTTTAGCAAATTCAATCTTGAATATAAATCATTAGGCAGAATTTTAAGCCTTAAGCAATTCAGTTTTTCAGGAAGGGGATTACATTGAATTTAGATAATTTTTACCAAGCTTAACACTAGCTTAGGAGCACGTGTACGCTTATCACATAAGATTATGTTTCTGCAAGTTCTTACCTGTCACATGCAAAGTTTGGTAAGTATGAAAAGTGTAAGTAGCAGAAACTCCTTAACCTTTGAAGAATAAATTTTGCGAAGTATGACTTACTTTCGCTTGGAGTAGGACCAGAGCAATGGAAAATTGACCTGAAGATAGACAATCATTCCCAGGGTGTGCAAGTTGCTACAGGGTTTACACTGCAATGAATAAAGACAGAAGTTAAACAAAGCTTCCAGGCGTGATGGCTGATCTGATCTCACTGCAGGCTGCAGAAATAAAAAAAAGACCAGCATTTTTAGGCACAGGTTTCTGCGAGCTTAGGTGCAACTTAAGTCACTTGGACTTGGCTTTTATGTTGTGTCATGAACAACTGTATGACATTGATTAACTTTTCTCCTTCTACCCTCAAAGACACCTGCCAGATTCCCAAAAATAAATAATATTTTTGACAACATGGCATCACTAAAGACCCCATCTTCCATTTATTTTTTTGAACGGAAATATCTCACTGTAGAATATTTGATTAGTTTCTTCTACATTACACATTCAGGTAGCATTTTCTGTTAGGCTCTTGTCCATTGGTTTTGTCCTCAATTTTTTATCATTTCTCTGTTCAGGCAATCACACCTTTATTTTGTTTTGTTTTGGTTTTTTTTCTGTCTAGCTTAGTGCCTTACATTGCTTCCCCACACATTGTAGCTATTGATAACTTCAATGGCAATCAATAGCAATGGCAAAGTCTCTCCTACTAACAGTATCTATTTTATATTAACAAAATGAAATGGTGCATCATATAATGATTAACAGTGAACACTTGCGGTTCTTCTGTCTTTATCTAACATGAAGACGAGGTTACTATTATTGTTTTTACACCATGAAATAATTTCAGATTTGACTGAAGCAAGGGCAGCTTTTCAGTGTTTTGCTTTATTTGAATTATAATTCAACCTGTAACACAGTAAACACTAGGTACCTCTACCAAGGGATGTCCTACAGTGATAATGACATTGACCTTATTGTGGGACGCTGTAGGGAAGAGAAAACATAAAAATATTAGAATTGGTCCAAAGTGTTTAGAGCTTTAGATTGATTATTCTAATAAAAACTCTACTGGCAAAATTTGTTATCTAAACCAATTTGTACCTGAAATCCTTCCATGTACTAAGATCCCAGATCTTCTGTGTTGCCTGTATGTATCTGTAGGAAAAGGGAGATGTCCCCGTCTGTCTATAATAGATTGGGAACAAGCATGAAACTTCTTTTAATTATAATGATACTGTTCCCTGATGATCAGGGAGAGGTCTGGAAATTGAAACTGAGATCAGGCACGCGTAATCCACATCAGCAAGAGAGACAATTACATCTACACAATCACTGTCTAGCTAGAATTGTGCTCTCATGTTATCGAATTAAGATATTAATACGGTATCCTTAAGGTGAATGTCTTGCAATTATCCACAAAGAATAAAGCTTTTAATCAGATCTTGCCTACTGCAAAATATGTCAGAATGATGGTGAGGTTTTTGGTTAGTGAAAATGAGTTTATAACATACTATGAAAATCTTATACCTAAAGAGCTTAAGAAAAGAATTGCAGTTTGTATGAATATTTCATGATTTTTATGCTTGCAGAACATCAATGTTGTTTAGTTGTAAATAAAAATAAATCGTGTTCATATTTCATGTCATAATATTAAATGACTGTAAATGTTTATTTCTACTATATTTTGGTTCAAATGCTATCAATTTTTAACATACATTAATATTTTAGGATATGAGGAAAGAAAGTGAAAAGATTATTTGTAATTTTATATAGCAATAGCATTTTCCTTTCATTTTGTATGTGATTGAACAAAACTGCTGTATCAAAGTGGACAAATAAATACCTTTCTTAAAGGAATAGGAGCAAATACAATAAATCCTTAACATTGCAGTTACACACAAATGTCTGCAATAAATCTGTGTTTCTTTATTTCCCCTATCATGCTCACTTATCTTGACAGACCATTTTATCTGTACCATAGTTGGTCATGTGCAGAGCTGTCTAGATGATGAAGATGACATTCCTTGCTCCAAGCTTAGTTTATATAACCCTTTCTTCTGGTCAATCCACTTCCAAATTGAAGGGCTATAGCTATCCATTTCCTTTTCCCAAATTTGACATGAATCAGACTGATCTCTTATCAGGTTTTGCATGTTTAAAATACTAGAAAACTTATTTCCTTCTTATAACAGGTACCTGTTATGCCACAGATGGAAAATATTCACCGAGCCAAATGTCACCTTGAAACTTGGTAGAGCGGTGTTAGGGAGGTGGGAAGAAGCACCCCGAAATGAACATTTTCCCTTTCTCCAGTAACAATAGATGAAGCCAAAATGACTAAGCTTGATTGCCCATGATCAGGACAAACAGCTAGGACCACATCATTAAATTAGGAATGGGATTCACCTCTAGCTGTTGTAGCTAAGCCAAGGTTAGGACATGATGAGAGGGTGAGGTAGTGCCTCCCCTGCTCTGCCCAGGTACTAGCTTTATTTTAATAACTCAGATTGGTTTCCAGCTAGATGAAGTTCCTTGATCCAATGGACTATGTCTACAATAGTGCTACCAGCACACAAAAAATTGTAGAAACACCTTTTTTGATACTAGCTTTCATTTCTGATTTTAGAAACTAGAGAAGTATCCACACCTAATCCACACTGAGTGCATTAACAGGTTAAGGATTTTCTCTGACTCCTTACTGAACAGATAATACCAATGCATAAAACAGAACACTGAGTCCAAATCAGCTTGATGGGAAAAACCCACGTAATATTCTGTTTATATTGTGTTAACTGTGCCTTTGTATCTGGTGGGGTCTACAGAAGCAAGGTAAAATTTCATAAGGGAGCATGAAAGCATGTTAAAAGAAAATGAGCAGTGTCAGTGTGGCGATGAAAGGTTTTTCCCTTGAAAAGTTCCCTCACCCCCTGCACAACGCTGAAAGCCTTGCCAGGCATGCAAAGTTTGCGTGGGTTCAAGACAAGGTTGGAGATATGAATGGAAAATTTGAAAAATGCCAGAGCCACAAGCGGGTTGGAGTCTAAGAGGTTCTCAGGGAAGCAGAGTATTTGCCTGCCCTGTCCCTAGATGTGAGTTTTGGCCACCATCGGTAACGAGGTACAGGCTAGACCTGATGTATGTTCTGATCTGCTAGGAGGATGAACAAACAGTGCCGGTCAGAAAGCTGTAAAGTGAACTTTCAGTGAAAATATCTATATCTGCTACCTTTTCTAGCAAAACCAGTACGGTTGTGTTGCAAAGTGCACATGTTAGAAAACAAGCTGGGGTGAGGGGAATTAAAATACCATATAATTACTCTGAAAACAGCCCAACATTTCTTTAGTTGGGAACGAAAACCCTTGTGTGGTTTTCCATTGAGGTGAGCGGGAAGACACAAACTGTTTCAGAAATAGTGGGTGAGACAACTTTAGCGTTCCTTTGTCCCCTATTTTCAGTGACTATGATGCGGTTCTGTCCTCAGTTGCATTGGTGTCTAGGCTACTCTACTTTTATATGACTTTTTCTCAAGTAATGAGGCTATTTAACCTACAGATTACAGGTTAGTTGTCTGTTATTCCCATATGTACTATTTATATATTTATTTTAATCTAAAGACATATCACGACTCCACTAGATGGCAGCCGGGATCTTCAGAGATCTCATCCTGCTGAAACCGGATTATATTTTTGATGGATTCCCTTGACACATAGCAATTAAGATGTTCTATTGGATGTATGAATTATTTCACCATTATTCCAGTGAGACTCTCAGCATTCAGTAGAGCACCAATGGACTCCACTAGCCATTCTACAGCCGGGACGTTACATCTTTTCCTTTCTGCTCGCCCTGGATTGCTGAAATGATCATAAAGGCACGTGGAGGTCTCTCTGTAGGGTAGTGCCATGCGTTTACACTGGACGTCCCTTAGAGCAAGCCCAAGGTGCCCTTGAGACCAGCCTGTTAAGCTTTGTCTAGGTTGTGAGACTGTAAATGTGGATTCAGGCATGGATGAAGCTCATACTCATCCCTGAACATGGTCTACAGGCTTCCCGGACCACCAGCCACGACTGGCGAGCAGCCTGCAAGCTGTTTGCAAGGCCACTGTTGACTGACAGCTAAGTGGAATATGTATCACTTCATTTTTACAGCCACACTGGTGGGAGCGTCTGGGAGGAGATGGACTTCTGTGGGGCTATCCCCTCCCATTTGGACAGATGATGGAGAAGCAGGCAGATGGCAAAGTTGACAAAGCAAAGGCTGAATCATTTTGATGTATTAATCAGTGCCTCGGAACTAGTGTTTGAGTGAAAACAACTCCTGCCAGAAGCAGCGTTCTCTTAGGCTATACCCCATCAAGAAGCAAACATGGATTCGGTGCAAAAATCCGCACCTCGGGCACGGGAGGCAGTACTGCTGTGGTTGTACAGAGCTCCATTTAAGCTTTAAAATCCACCTGAGATGCCAAGAAAAAAAAAAGAATTAACAGCGACGTGGGCTTAGTGCCACGCTGCTTGGCTGTTCACAGCTGTAGGAAATTCATTCATGGGTGTCCTCATGGTGGCTTGGTCACTTGGTCGTGTCAGTTATGGATGAGTTTGCAAAGTCAGCTCTAAAAATCATGTCAGGTCCCTTTTTCTAGTACTGTGACAAAACCTCAGTAGTTCCCTGTCTTTATTTTGTTTTACTAGTGAATTTATGGTGGTTTAATACTTTTTAATGGATTTTAGAGTGAAAACCCTGTAGGCTTGTAGTGACCTCTGTGAGGATCAATTTTGGTAAAAGGGCTAGGCTTGAAATGCAGATGGAATCTGATTCTGGTCAGTGGTTGTATAGCTGTAGGGTTCATTTAAAAAAAAAATTGAGTGTTTGTGGATAGGTAAAAGAGAAAAAATGAATAAAAAGAAAATTTTATGGATAGATGAATGTTAATAGAATTATTTTCGACATGCCACCATCACAGATTACAGAGCTGACATATTTTATGCAGGGGATTAAAAAATACCTTTCCAGTTCTGACTGAAAATAGCTTTTTCACTTTCCTTCTGAGAAAGAAAAGGCTGCAACAATGAAGGGATCGGAAACATTAACTTACTATTCATTTCATAACCAGGGCTAGACGGAATATTTTGGAAACTTAAATGTTTTATTGACAAATGATCATTTTTATACTGATTTTACAATCTCTGTAATGTTTCTGAAGAGTTGTTGCATCCTTGGATAAAAGTCCACACCTGCTGTGGAAGCCAGCTCGACCTACTCACATGGTTAATGCTGCACACATACTTAAGTCTCTTCCTAGAACAGGGGCTGTATTAATCTAAAGCATGGGGGTTTTTTAATCTTTGTTGATGCAAAATTTTCTCTAGTATCTTTGAGCAGGAAATGCAGACAATTACCACTGTTAAAAATTAAAATACCTCACTTATCAACCTAAGAAATGTATCATGGGGTTCCCTTTTGTGGACCAGCTTTTTTTTTTCCTGCTGAAGACGTGTGTGCCATAGGAACTGCGTGTCTTACGGTCTTCATAATGGGAGACCGTTACAAAGAAAGCAAGCTTTTACCGTTAGGGATGCAGTCCCAGTGGGATCATCTGGTCAGGTGCAAAGAGATGGCATTCATCTGACATTATTTTGTTGTCTAAGAGGTAGGTGCCTTAATTCAGGCCAGGCAACTCAGGCTCTCTTTATAGTCAAAAGAGAGGAATAGATCATTTTGAGATGTGATTTACCTGATCTGGTTTAGATATTCTGTTTTAAGATGAGACGAATTGCACTGCAGACTCCCCTTGCTAGCTCTCCATGACTGCTCAAGAACCATCGCTTGTGGCAGGCAATTTTGTCAAGGATCAGCAAAGAGATAGCCCAGCTCTCTCTCTAGTCTGCTCCTGGTGTTGGAGAAGGTTTCCTGGCCATGTTAAAAATGAAATTATAGCCCAGCCTTGGTCCCCAGTGCAACTGTAGGCTTATTAGCAGAATGAATACACCCAATGCCTTTTCATATCCTGATTTCTCTCACTAAACTATGGAGAAAATCCCAAAGTTTTTTCCAGTACTTAAGCAGGTGCTTACCTAATTTGCCGGTGTGTGGCATTTGCTTTGCTATTTCTGGCATTTGCATGGGCATAGGACAAAATATATTGAAGCAACAAGGTGCAAGTGTTATCTGTCCTCATCCTTCAGCATTTAATGCATCTGTTTTCCTGAGTGCCCTTTCAGAAGCTCAGTAACAAAAGGAAAGTAGCTTCTAACTACCGGTTGGATTTTAATCTCGGTCTGCCTCTGCTTTAAAAGCTTTGGGAAAAAAAACAGAGTGGCTTTTAATAAAGTAGCAACTATTGGAACACCAGTAATTTTCTTCCCTCCCAGAGACACAGTGGAGAATATAATTTAATTTGATTAATTCACAGCTCACATTTAAAATGCTGGGTTCTTTTTGTTTCTCTCTCCCTTTATTATTTTTTTTTCCCTTTTTCTTTTCCCCCTACTTTCCTTTTGGCACTTGCATTTATCAGCTATTTGAAAATAATTTTTAGCAGGAAGTGGTTACCTCTGTACCCAGCAAGAAAACTGCCAGAACATTGGTACTTTGAATTCTGATATGTGATGGAGAAGAACATTTGGTGAGTCATATAATGACACATTGAGACAAAAGGAAGCTAAATTCCTCTAATTTTTCTGTTCTTTCGCTTCACAGGTGACTGCTCAGCATTTGGTCATATACTCTATTTCTATTAGTACTCCACTTGTCTTTCTTTATAGCCACATATTTGAGCAATCATATATTAAAGTCACAGAAAGAAAAATGAAGAATATTTCCATTACAGCTGGCTGGAACATTCTTTTAATGATTTCTTGGTTGGTTTTGAAGGCTAGTATGTGTGTCAAAAATCCTTCCTCAATGAAAACAAGATGTTGTGCATAGATTATTGATTTTGAAAAGGATTATCAAATTCACACTGAAATGTCTGATCTATCTGAAAAATGTAAAGGCAGACCCAAATATCAGACCTGACTTTTTCAATGAATTTATTTCCATGAAATAATTTAGAATGTTTTACTTTTGCATTTTCCTTAGGGCTCCTATGAGCTATTGGAATAGGCATTTGCTTAATATTGCTTTTGCTTATGACAATGACAATTCAAAAAGAGAGGTTATTCTTAACCTATTGAAACTTTGAAAACATTGATCTACAGCGTAATTACAGGGAGAAGACTTTTGGAGAAATGTTAAACTCTTAATTTCCTTTTCCTCAAGGGAAAAAAATGGTGCTTTTTTTTTTTTTTTTATTTTAGCAATATATAAAAGTATTCCAGAATACACACACACACAGACACATACACACTTTTCCAGAATCGCCTTGCTCAGTACCTATGCTGTTTTTCCCTATATAAATATGTTTTTTTTCCTGTGTATTCATACAGCTCCACCTCTTCTAAATGACTGTTCCCCTGCATGTCTGTTTACCTGGGCACTTATAAAATAGCTCCAGGAAGTGTAACCACTGGAAATATCTCAATAAAGAGATTGTAACCAGAGTCTGTGCCAGTGTGTGGCATCAGCAAGAGGGGATACAAGCAACACCGGAATATAGTCTGATAAAAGATTCTTGTAAAAAACACGTCCCTTCTAACAGGCTTTTGAGATTCAGAGTGCTAAAAAGCTTTTTTTGATGAGAAAAACAAGGCTTTTAGCAGCAAAATTGGACAAACACCAAGTAGCTGATTTCACATCGGGTAAATGTGCAGAGGAAAAGGCAGCAGGGGAGTACCTGGCCTCTGTGGCTGGTCTGTGTTTACCCTGTAAGTAAGTAAAGGAGTAGCAGGAATTGACACGTGCCGGGCAAAAACAAAATGTGAGAGCATATTGCTAGGGGTGTGTGCAATAGGGCAGCCCAAATCACCAAACACGGTGAGCAGTCACGAATGGTTTTGCTGTAAATGCGCAGCTGGAGGGCAGGTATCGGATCCACTGCAGCAGTGGAGCAAGAGGGATTTTGGCAGAGGAGGCGCATGGGCTGGACTTGGCCAAAGGAAAATGGTTAGTGCTGGTGAGGAGCTCCCTTTCTGCAAGGTGGGCTTGTATCAAGTTAAATTCTGTCTGAGATCTGTCACCAAAACCTCTAGGAAGAAATCCAAGTCTGAAGAAAACTGCCTTCACGTTTTCAGTACAGGTTAATCAGAAATCACACAAATTAAACTCTAAGGTTCAGGTTTGAGCTTTGAGCCGATGGATGAAATATAAATGAGATCAAGCCTAAGAAGCAGAGTGCAACTTGACCTCTTTCTGGTAAAAGTCAGCCTGATAAGGTAGCTGAAAAATACGTGCTATTCTTCCTTTTGTAGGGGCATAAAGTTTAAAAGTTATCAACTAAGGTCTCCTGTTTCATGTGTTCCCTTTTCTGATTCTCTTGACAATATTTTGGTAAAACTAAACTAAAATGGCTAAACTATGTTAACCTTTAATAATAATTCTTTAAAAAAAAATTATCTTGGATCAGAAATACTGTTCCATATGTCTGGATTTCATCTGATCCAAACCAAGGTGTGTGTCACAGGCTTCCTATGCAGTCAAGAGGCTCTACAGGCACCTCCAGCAGGTAGCTATTTTTTCCTAGGCAAAACAGGTAAGACAATGAGATGAACCACACTGCAGACAAGGTATCACTCACCAGTGGCTTTAAAAGGGTTCTATGTCTAATTTAGAAATTTAATTTTCACATATCTAAGTGTCTAAATTACAGCATATGAACCCCAATTCAAGAATCAAAGTTGAATTCTACCCCTACTGCATGTATTTGTAAGCATGTTGTTTTTAACTGAATTTCAGCTGAAAGTGGGCTGAATCTTTTTTAATATCACATTGCTTTCTAAAGGCTTGTAGGTTACCGAGACTGAGAAGGAAAGTTAAAAGAGAAGCAGAATGAAGAACAGAGGTGCTCTGTGAGACAAGGAAGGTGAAAAAAGATGGTAAGTAGGTGGAGCTGCCCACAAAAGAAAACCAGAAGGGACAGTTCCTACCCATTAGACAGAAAGTCAGGGCAATTGCTCCATAGCAGGTGAAACAAAAAGTGAACTTGCTGAAAAGTGTCAAAGCTTGTTCAGTTGCCCCTCTCTATTTCACAGTCCTCTGCAGGAAACTCAGGAGACACCCCTGGATACTTTCAACAGGTAAAATGTTTAATTTATTCCTCACTTCTCAGATGTTAGGGCTTTGAAGAAGAGAACCCTGATGCTTCATGTTCTGATTTTTTCCAGAAAGCAACCTAAAAATATTAAATAGATCTGCAATATGGTCCTTAGAATTGATTTTTCCTATCATCTGCTTTTCTATACAACTCTGCTTGGTCAGCGTTCATGAAATGAAGTTTTACATAAAAAACCCAAACAAACAATCAAACAAAAACCTTATAATCTGCTTTATTATTTCTTAAGGAGGTCAGTTTTGAAATAAGACATGAAAAAGTGTCAGATTTGCAGCTCTGTGGTTTCTGTTATGCTCTACACTGAACTTGCCTTAGGGCAAGCTTTTTTCATACTAGCTTTTCTGTATATTTCAAGTATGAACTGTATTGACCCATAGTCAAGTAATTTCCATATGCAATTCAGATACTTTGGGTAGGACTTACTTAGCTTAACACCAGAATTCTAAATCTCCACTAGTGAGACAAGGCTCCTTGGACATGTGATGGAGAGAAGTAGGCATCTTTCAGAGAGCAGTACTCGTGACCTTAGGCGCAGTATCCTGAAATGAAATAAATTGTCCTTTAGTGATGTCTCTCTCTCTCTAAATCCATGAAGGCAGCCAAGAGGACAGCTGTGTCAGACTGAGACAGCAGCCGTTCAATGTTATGTTAAAGGAGACAAATTCTGTCCTGCATTCTAGAGCTGCAGATAATTTTCTTCTTACTAATTAATTAATAATACTATGTTGTTATTAGCACTTATATCTAGCTTCACAAAAGAGTGTACGTGTTGGATATTATTGAGAGATGGGACTGGTACCAGCTAAATCTAACTGTAAAAACCAGCTAGATTCAATCGTTCACAAATGCCTACTGCTGTTTGAGGTGTCCTGAAATATCTTATACACCTACATGATGCTGACAAATATAACGTAGGAGCTGCATGAAACCTGTGTCCTTGTGACAAGAAGAGCAAGTGGAGATATATCTCATAGGAGGAGCTAAGTAGTGTTAAGATGTTGTTCAGTTGCCCACAGTCATCTATTACGATGAACGTTATATGAAACACTCATCATCTGAGTTACTTTAGGGTTTCCAGGACAGTTATATGGGACTGACAGATGGGATCCAGGTCAGACAGCTGACATCTTAAAACAGATCGGAAAAATTCTTCACTTGTACAGACAGCTGACTCATGCATTATAACTAACGTATACCATAGACACTTAAATATAAGTGCTTGTATTTAAAGCTAAATTCCATGCTAAAAGTGGGAATATTAATATCAAGGGCTTGATCCAGTTGTCCATACACAGGACTCTTGTGTTGTTTGAGATGCCTTGGATTACTCAACGTGGCAGATATGATTGAGGTCCTATGGAAGACCTGTGTCCTTCTGAACCATCTGCTAGAGGCCTAGTGCGGTAAGAATTTGATGGAAGATGAAGGACGAATGCACAAGTTTCTTGAGCTGCCAGATTGTGTGATAACTTATTCTGTGGATCATACTGACTTCATCTTGAAACTTAGGTATAATTATCATTATTGTCTGCTAATTTAGGCATTAGGTTTTACTTGGTGTCCAGGTTCTTTTTGAAAACAGTACCCTAAGAGAGGCTGACGTTACTGACTGGGACTACTGACCCTTGCTCTATGAAAAAGTAGATGTTTTTGACCTCCAGCCATGCTATATGATAAGGCAAGTTGAAGAAACAGCATCTTCTTTTGTGAAATATTTCTTTTAAAATTTATGCAAAGAAAATGCAGCTTTGTAAAGAGAACAGAACATAATCTCAAATGCTGATGGCAGTGCTCAGACATGAAGGCAAGTTGTTTAATTAGGCATGCAAACTGCAGAAGAATTAATCAAAATTCATGGCCCCATAGAGCATCACTGTAGTGTTTAGCCCTCTTAGATGATAAAAGTCCTGAAACCAAAAGATAGTCTTTGTGTGTATTACTGCATAGGTGGAGGGAGAGATTTTTCAAAGGTGCGTAACAGATTTTGATGCATAAATCTGACTACATGGCAATTAAACCTACATGGCTAATTGCTGCGGGCAAGCTTAAAATCCTCAATTTAGATTGCATTGTAACTTCTAGACATTGCCTCACGGGAGGCTGTGAGAAATGGGGACAGGAGGAGTATGTGCAGGAAGCCTTCACAGAGATTAAAGACTTAGTGAGTGATGAAAATAAATTAGTCCAAACAAAACAAGCAAACAGGTGAAGTTCTTTTACCTTCTATTAGCTATTCAGAAGTTAGAAATCAAATCTAAGCTGGTTGTGTAGACCATCTCTATAGTCAATAAAATGAAATCCAGTGAAAGGAGGTCCAGAATTTCCCACCTCTAATTCATCTAACCTCTGTTACTCACACCTTAAGGAAGACCAAATTGACATTTGGAAGTGTCTGTGTGTCTCCATTGACTGCCTACAAATTTAGCTTGAAAAATAGAATAGAATAGAATATTTTCCATTGGAAGGGACCTACAACAATCGTCTAGTCCTACTGCCTGAACACTTCAGGACAAAAGACATTTTGCTTTTAGATAAGATGAATCCAGCTTCATCTGTCTGCCCAGAACAAGAAGGTGTTTTTTCCAAAAATTATTGTTCATCCACATGTGCAGTTTGTAGTGCATGAGAGTGGCACACAGAGAGAATCTGATTCCTTCTAGGTACCAGAGAGGATTAATGCAATGATGAACAGACAACTTTAAGCTTATGAATAGCTTTCACCTTCAGTTGATTGACATTGTGCTTCTGAGTCTTCACAGACCTTAAATTTCTATTTCTCTTAATAAAGAAACCTTTCCTCTGTATCTAGATTGAGAGTGCTTTAGAAGCTGGGAAATTCTGCCTGCAAAGGACAACCAAAGGAAGATATATACATAATTTATTTTCCTCTGGGTAAGGGTATGAACCAGATTAATTACTTTTCATGAGCAACCGCTGGCAGATTGACCCCAGCTATTATTATAACCATTAAGTATCTAGGAAGAAGATAATCAATCAGTCAGTCTGTTAGACTTGCAATCTTGGCATCTGAAACAATCAAGGAGCAGCAGATCTATTCATCTGCCTGCCTGTCTGTCTGTTTTTCTACCTATTGATATCTTCTAGATAGCAATATCTATCTACCTATCATCTAATAGTCACTACTTTGTAAGACACATTCTCAGCTAGTAGAAATGTAGAAATATTCAAACCAGCTGAGCATCAGCAGTTTCCTTTCCCTGATGGGTGATCCCAGTATTATTTCCTCTCTGTAGAGTGAAAGTTGCACAAAAATGAAAGTAATTAGCATTCAGATGAGCTGAATCAGGGACAGTTGAATCAAAGAAGTACAATAGAAACCAAGCACAGGAGAGATGCTCGCTCTCTTCCCATCTCCAGAAGGTTTTACATATTAAAGATAAGCACTTTATTCTTCATTGGGATCAGGACTTAATTACAGATGCAGTCACTAATAAATATCATTGCCAACAGCTGTTTCTGTTAGAATATTGCATAAATCATCTCTCCACCCATTAATTAAGTGGATGGAGTTGTGCTCAGAAGGGACCCTTCCTATCACCTTTCTTCTGCCACTCCTCTTAGACCTATTGTCTTCAAGAATGCCTTTTGTGGAAGAAGACAGTTCTCAGTGTAAGGGTGGCCAAAGAGCAGAAAGAAAAACTCAATGATTGTTCATATTCTGGAATGCCAGCAAAGCTTTTTCCCTCTGCTATTAATTCATGAGAGAAAGGAGCCATTTACATGCATGTTTATCTATAGCACGTACTGCTCCTGTAAATCAAGCATTTCTCTGTCAAGCATCTTCCAAGTAGCCTACAAAGAGCCAATTTATTTGTTCTGTGCTGTTAAGCAATTGAAGAGACTAGCGGAGGAGTATTAATATGAGTTTGGTAGCTCATATGAACATGAAATTTCAAGCTGTAATAATCCTCCAAAATTATTATTGTGCATTTTGAGTCATGTATCAATAACAAGTAATTCAGCTGCCTCTGTTTTGAAGCTCTCTGTGCAGCCTGTGTCCTGATTTTCTTCAATTTTCTCTCAATGAAATCCATGTCCTGATAGACACGCTCTCCAGTTTTTCATCGCAGCTAAGCACAAAACCAAAAGATCATTGAAAATACAGCTGGAAAGGCCTCAAGGTGTTGCCTAGCCTATATTCTTTCTCCAGGGGAGGCCCTGCTTACTTAAAGAATTGTCTGCTCTTAATGAAATCCAGAAATGAGAATATTGCAATCTGTCTGGAGATACTTCTTGTGTTACAACTCATGCCTTTATAATTACATGAAACACCTCTTGCAGAGATTTAAGTCTTTTTGTTTCTTTCTTTCAGCCACAGTAGATGCAAACATGAACATACAACTTTCCTTTTGACAGACACATTTTATATCTTTAAAAGAGTGTTGTGTGAGGATTGTAATTGCAAGGGAGTAAGTATTCTTTCTTTTGTTTTATACAGGCTTCCTACTCTGAACGTAACAGACAGATTTGGAAAATCCTACAGATTAAAATACCAAACACCAGAGAGAGCAGCACAGCTGAGGCACAAAAAAAAAGAAAAAAAAAAAAGCGCCAAATAAAAATACTTCTGTGTTATGCTGTTCTTTTTTTAATTGACTGCATAAATGATGAAAAATAAAGCTGACAAAAAATAAGAGTTTCACATTCGTATTTTTTTCTGTTTCTCCTCAGTTTTGCTGCTAAATACAAACCACAATTTATTATGCTTCCTCAAGCTTTACAGAATGATTTAGGTTGATATGTTAATTGATCACAATTAATTTTGCCATGAGAGCTCTCCATTCAGGCCACTTAAATAAACAACATACTTAAACTATTTTTGCCTGAGGTCCTCCTTATAAAACATGCATTTCACCTCACCTAATTATAAATATTTAAGAGTTACATCTCTCAGTTTATGGTAGTCTCCCATTTTTTATAGTCACTGGAGAGAACTAGGCATCTAAGGAGCTAATTTTTATCTTAGATTTAGACAAATCATCCTATTGCAGTTTTTATTTCTCTCCAGTGAAGATAAGGATGAGTAGTTCAGGCTTTGACAGGTAACCTGCCTTACATAAATAAATCTCACCTAAGAGTAGAAAGAGAAATATGGGCACAAAGTAAATTAAATTTAATGAGACTTTTCAACCAACCAAGGTGTAATCAAAAGGGGGTTTACCCCCAAACATGCCACAGTTCAATGTCAGAGGCAAGAATCAAACTCAGTTGTCCAGAGAGTCATCCTGTTGTAATACAGAGACATAATGAATTGTAAATCCCTGGCAGTATGATTAGTTGTTTCTCCAGAGTAAAAAAGTGAGGCAGGATGAAGTGAGATGAGAATTAGATGCTAGTGCTAAGTATAAGATTTCAGGAGCAGTTGCCAAAAAGAAAACCACCAAAACCAGAGAGTGAAAAACAGAAAGTGACTGGGAGAGTAGGACAAATGTTCTCTAAGCATCTTATTTGTCTCAAATATTTTTTCATCTATTACATTGCCTGCCTTCCTTCACTACTCATGGGAGAAGAGAAATCTTGTAGCCCTCACTGTAATAGATTCTCAGAATAATGTACTATCATCTGAAGGGTATGGTCTGGAATACCCAAAGCAAGACCTTCACTGCTCACATCCCGTCCCTCTTGTAGATAACAGCAGCCATTACCTCAAATTCAGAGTGACCTTTTCTTTGTGTGTGTTGGAGAAGGAAATTGTTCGTTTCAACTCCAAAGAGGCTAATGGTCTGCAAATATTTTCCCAGCTGAAAGCAGACAGGCTGTATTTCTGGACTCTCTCTATATAAACAGCATCTTGTCTACACGCGTACTCTGTGTCCAGGCCTCCATTACTGTCAGTGGAGAGCTTGATTCAGTTGTGATAAGTGTCAAGTGATACTGGAGATGCCCTAGGATGTCTGAGTCATCCATGCTGTGACTCACTGGTAGCCCCAAGTGACCAGCAGAAAACCCAAACCAACCTGCTGTGGTAGGTGCTAGAAGCTACATCCTAATGTACCGTCCTCCATCTGGTGAGTGGGACAGCTCTTCAAGCTCCACAGTATTGATCAGACCTTCACTGACCATAATGAACACTTAGATACTTTGCACACATGTAGATATCTATATTTAGACAATTAAATTGATGTGGTTTAGTCTACAAAATGAGGTCCATCTCTAAGGAGGAATAACTCAACTCATAAGTATACAGAAAGTGCCTAGGATGCCTAGCATACAGAGGATGAACAAACATATATGTTTGTAACAAGAATGATTCCAATTGCTTGAAAGAAAGGGACAGATCTCTACTTGCCCAAGAAAAGTTTTTTAAAACAAGGTTCACTGTGAAT
Organism: Harpia harpyja; assembly: GCF_026419915.1. NCBI lineage: Eukaryota > Metazoa > Chordata > Aves > Accipitriformes > Accipitridae > Harpia > Harpia harpyja. The sequence goes on from NC_068940.1 coordinate 104,821,525, forward strand.
AGCATTCACATAATCACGTGGCAGCTGGATTGCAGTCAATCACTGACCAGATAATTTAACTGCCACCCAGACTCAGATCATTCCTCTATGAAGCAGTTTATCAAATATCTAAGAGTTTGCTGAGATAATCCACACTAATTTTCCACCAACAGGTCCCCACTTTGGTAGAAAAAGGGCTATAAGGAAAGGCATACATAAATTTTACTTCTTAAAATTTCTTTCCTGCTCCTTCTGGCAATGGATCTATTTGCTTTTTGTCTGTTTCTAAGTGAGCATGCCAGGATCTAATTTAATTCGTAGAAGAACAGGGGTATTTCCTGAAATTATTTGGGGATTTAAACCTGTGGATAGAGAGAATTCTGGCAAGTTTCCTCCCACTAGTTAATGATTCTTTGAGAGCTGGAGTTCTTAAGATAAATACATATGTAACTATAAGTAACTTAAACTTCCATCACAGGCAGCTTTTACTTTAAATTAGTCAAGGCTTACTCTAATTTCAATTAATATTTTTTTAATTTCTACATACACACCAAATTCAAGGAAATATGATCAGGAAATTACTTAAGATGATTTGGTAATGATATTCATTGTTTCATTTAATATATGAATTGATGAGTTGTGTCCATATGCATAAAACTAGAACCTCAGCAAGAGTTTCAGATTTGTGACTCATGACCACAGTCCCAGAGGAGCGAGGGTAACAAGGAGGTCTCATGTGTGGGATGGCTCATTGGGATGGGTTGCTGTACCCAATGGCATCACTGCAACATGTATTTCTGCCTTAGCAGACCCTAAAAAGCTGACTCTTTTTTTTTTTTTTTTTTAAAGATATTCACATTGGTAGATTTCTTTCTGCCTTTCTACAGGTAAAGACCTATAGAATATTATTATTATTAGTGTGAGGACTGCATAAAGGAAAAAGATCTTGTCTGCTGTTCTTAAAATAGACATTTAATCAGTCATTGGCATCCCTTTTTTTGTGCAGTAGCTACAGGGCTGTCATATTCTCTTGGTGTTGGCAGTTCTTGAACAGTACATAAGAGAGAAAGATCCCAGTTTACACAGAGAATGGCATAAACATCTGCTGACAATCTGGTAGATACAGGGGCAATAATGGAGACAAAGGAAGGATTTAGCTTGCTCTGAGAACGGCAAAGACTGATTTCATTTTCTGAAGAATTAGGGCACATTAGGAATTCAGCTGCTGCTTTTTGCATATTGAGTAAAGAAGTGTGGCAGTGTGCTCCCCCCACCCCAACCTGACCTGTATTTCCCATAACCCTGCTCAGGCGATAACTCCCAGCGGTGGTTGTAACGGATGCGTCTGGTCCTGATGGCTGCATTCAGCTCAAAGTGGATTTGGGGGAGACAGATAACAACACAATAGCCAAGGGCTAATTTGAGCAATGCGCCCACCTAACCACGGTGATGGTCAATGTCTGACTCAAGCCATATTTGGAAGAAGTGAACACCTGTAGTCGGTATGTAAATATGACTATGAGTCAATTATCTTTCTCCATAAATAGTGGACAGCCCAGGGCCCGTTGAGCTCCACTGCACGGCAGCAGGACGCCAGGGTCTCCCCTTGCGTAGGGACGTCTCTCAAGGTTACTCCTTGAGGCTGAGAGATTCCTTGCCGCAACAGATTCTTGGTAAGTGATTAACAACATGCTAAACTTTGAAATCTTAGCTAAGTGGTATAAAGGATTGATTGTGCTTATATAATCCTTTAGGCATAAACCGTTGACCAAGCCTGGGACTAGGAGTGGATCCAGCTGCACCTAGACTCCCCTCTGAGAAGTTCAGAAAGCAAGAGGGTCCTTTCTGAACCTCCTGACTCAACGGGAGGGTCTCCCTGACAGTTTCGTCTGACCCTGTCCTCTATACAGTAAATAATCAAGTGTACCTTGCCATCGAATCTTGTTAAACCACTGTCGCATTTACTATCAAACTTTGTTAAATCACTGTTTTATATCAATAAACATATTGCTACTTCTCTTTTATGAGTGAAATGCATCACTCCATCCGTGACAGGAAGAGAGGGCAGCTCAATTAAACCACTTCAAATTTATCCCAAGGCTGTTTTTTATTCTAAAATAAATGTTTGTACTTTCTTGCACATATTTCTGTTGAGTCAGGTTTGTGTTGGTGTTTAGATTTGTTGAGTTAGAAATAACACCTATTAGGATTTATGAAAGTGACTATGTGTGGTCCTAAAGAGGTATTAGTGCAGGAAAGCCTAGCATTGGCCAACAGTAGGAAGACAAAGATAAATTCCAATAGAGTTAAGTTTTAATCATGAGGGAAAATAATCTGTGAGTTAACTATTCTCTTCCGTTACCCCAGCTTACCTCTGAACATGGCAGCAATTTCTCCAGGTTTTGATAAGAGACTCTTCAAAGCAGAGTCCATTCCAAGACAAAAAGAGCTCTTTGGCCCCTTGGAAAAGTGATTGAGTGAAACTATGGAGCTAAGTGGAAGTGGACAAATGAGACCAACTTATGATCTTTCCTATCCTTAAGCCTTTGTAAATCATGGTTTGGGATTGAGGTGTAAACAGACTCTCCTTTTGTAAGTCTTTCATTTTTCATTGGCAGCAGCATGACTGAGTTAATTTTCCAGGGGCTTTCTGTAAATACCAGCTTGAGCTCCTCTCCAGAAATCTGGAAGCTAAATCCAACTCCCTGAGTACTTAAAGAGCTCCGTTCCCAAATTATGAATCAACTGTCTTGACAAAACAAAACCTCTTTGAGGCAGATAGGACAGAAGAAGGAGAAGGGAGAAAAAAAAGCATACAGGAAGGAACTACCCCTTTCCCAGAATACAGAAGCAATAATTTAAAATTCTAATTTTCTGATGAGGTGACTAAAAGAACTGACTAACCTCCACCTGCTCTGTAACACCTTTTGCAGGCTTTTGTGCCAAATTCTGGAGGTCTCTCACTGGTCTGCAGATGAGCAGGATGGTATTGAGCTGCATCTGACCCTGTCGGTAGGGCTGCCTGCTAACCCACCGCAGCTAGCCATTCCTCTTTCTAAGCTTTCTCAGTAACTACCCATTGCCATCATCTGCCTCTCTATCATCTTTGCTGCTTAGCAGAAATACACCAGCCTATCCCTTTCCCCTGCCTCTGATTTAGGGTTTTGGTACTTTAAGGTTACAAGCTATGTAATTCAGTTAGTTTGACTAGATCCATGCAGTGGTAGTTGGTTTGTTCAGACCTTCAATGATAATCATACTATGTTAAGTGTAGAGCGTCCCTGAGTTTGAGGACTAAACTCTCCCACAAATAATAAAATATAAAATGCAAATAAACTATTTTTTTGAGTCATTCCAAATAGTCCTGCTCAGCTACCTTTATTTCCATTGAGGGACAGTAAGCACTACTGCTATTCAAACTTACTTTCTCGTGAGCCTTGTGGGAGGTACCGCTTTTCTCTTTCAAGCCTCAGTAACCAGAATGACACTTCCCTTGCATGTTATGTTTAAAAGCCAAGAAAAGTAAGGGAAGAAAAGGAAAGAGATAATTCCATTTTATTGAATATGAAAAATGTTTTAGGAAAATAATAATCTTTTCAAGTTAAAATAGGAAAGAAACCATCAATACATCAAACAGGACAGTTAAGTTACATTTCACATTACAAAATGCCTGCCTACGAAGCATAAAATGAAAAATAATTGTCTTTGATCCCACAAATCAGAATTTGACCTGGGCAATATGTGCATGACTGAATCCTGAGACATTAAAATGTAACTGAAGAGCATCTGGTTGTCAAGATTTTCAGAACTTAAACCTTCAGAGAAAGGATAATCCCGTAGATAAGATATTACATTAAGATTCAGGAGGCAAGTTCAACCCTGTCATCCGCTGCACACTTCTTATGTGAGACTTAATAAATCACTTTGGGTCAGATCTGTAAAGGTGGATAATGTGTCACAGTGCTACTCGTTACAGTGCCTTCAGGTGTCAAGCTGCTAAGCAGAATTCACAGGCATCCAAGCTGGAGCTGCAGAAGAAAGAGAGGTGAAACAGGCAGGTGTGTCCATAGGAAACTGCACAGGCTGGGCACTATGTAATGAAAAAGAGGGGGTTGTGTCTTGAGTTCTGCAGCTCTGGAAGATTTCAGTATTTTATTCTGAACTGCAGGGAGCCGCCTTTTCTTCATGGGGAATTCACAGCTTTATGCACGCTCCTGGAATTGAATAACTTAGTCTCTTGTTTACATTAAAAAAACCCAATAATAATAAATAAAACCCTGCAAAAAAACCCAAAATACAAAAAACAAAAAAAGGAATCTTTTCTTCCATGGAAGAAGTGCTGCCACCGTTTACCCAGAGGGGTGCTGAGCAGAACCTCCCCCTCGACAGTGAGAAACCTTGGTGTATGTACTTCCACAGGTTAAACCTATGTGTGTGCACAGGGTACTCCTGCCAAAGGGCTATCAGCTGCTGTGGACTTGTCTAGTACAGGCGAGGCAGATGTTTTCACTCTCTCTTTAAGCTACTCCACTTTGCATGAAATAATTCAGTATGAATTGGACCACTGAGAGAGAGAGAGATTAGTAAATGTAATTTTGAGCCCCAGAGGCTAGTCACTTACTGGATGGAAGGGAGCTAGACTTCAGTCCCACTTCCAATTAATATAAGTAATGTATGCATTCATCAGAGCATGGTGTAAATGCAGCTCCCTGTCTCCCGGGTACATCAGCTAACCACAAATCCTATTCCTTTCTCAAGCTCAGGTAACTGATAATTAGCATGCATTACAGAAAAAAAATCAGCAGGAGGATTATAGAACCCCACCAGCGTGCAGCCTAATGTTTAGGACAGGTTTATGTGGGTTTAGCTCTCCTTGGCTGAGAGACAGACTTTAAATCTCTGACTATGAGTTACTGGATAAAAAGGAAAAAACAAAATGCTTCAATTTGCTGAGACTGCAATTGGTGCAAAAGCTTTCTGTATGTCTCTTAACTGCATTCGGAGAAATGATTGGGGTTTAAATCCTGACAGCGCAGAAATATGAATTACACGCTTAGCTGCTCAGTGCCATCAAAATGTACATGGTTCTGGACATGCCCCAAAGGAAGCATTTATCTGCTCATGGTAGTTGACTGGTGGAAGTGCAATCACTTAAGGAACTGTTTCTGTTAATGCGAAGGCTGCTGTTGATCGCTGCCTGCTGCTTGCTGCCTGCTGTAAAGCCTGACTGTTTGGGAACCAGATGACTGGCTGATTTTGAATATGAAGTGTGGGTTTTATATGACAAAGTGTAGATATTTATAGCGTAGGTATCTATATATGACCGAGTATCTTTGGTTTCCTCTGTACAGTGGAGATTTAGTCAATATAGACAGTGGATTGTATGACCAACTCACTCCTTGCCAAATAAACATTTAAAATAATAGATTAAATAAAACATGTCTTAAAAACCCTCTCTCTCTCCATTAACTATTAAGGAAGCCAAATAGATCTTTTGAAAAAGAAAACACAATTTTCACAAGAGTTCTGGCCACCAGTTCCCAGCAAGTCCTGCTCTATATTTGGGCACGTGGTACTGTCATTCACATCTCAGCACAAAAGTTGCATAACATTGTGGTTCAAACTTGTCAATATATTATAGAATCAGGAGGTGGTTGCCGCTAACAAGTTTGGATATTACGAAGAGTTACCACCGATTGGCAGGGAGCTGCTGCTTCTCAGGGAAAAACTGCAGGGGACTCACTCTGAAACTTTCTTAACTCATCTCTTTCGCTTCACACCACAACTGATAAGCAGCTTATGCATGGTCAACCACCACTTCTTGGCTAAAAGGCAATATTGTACACTCACTCATCTTCATGTTGCAGTCAGGAAAAAAAAAGGCTTCAAAAAGGGTCAGGGGAACAGAATTTACACGTCTGTCCTAGAAATTAGAAACATTAATATAGCTAAGTCTATTTCTTCTTTGTTATACAGTCCTGTAGCATACCAATGGTTGTGTAGAAGAGAGTCTAATGAGTATTAAGCCATCACACGACAGTCCAATGCTTTCAGGTGTCAGGAAAATTAATATGGCCTTGTGGTTACTGTCAGACAGCTCTTTAAAATAGCCCAGCTACTACTGCCAAAGAGCTATTGCATGTTACTCCATTTTAAGAGTGATGGAGCTCAGTGAAAGACCATGATATATTCCCGCTCCTTTTCACACAGTCTGTCACCAGCATGTTCCTCCATGTCCACTTGCCTAGTTTTTTTAAAAAGAGAGACCTTACTCTTCTGATTCTGAGTGAATATTAAAATGTTCTGCTGCCTGCTTTCAAGCAATCTTCACAGACAAAAACTCTAGAGGAAGATGCTGTATGGCTAAAAAAGCCACAGCATTTTATTAAATGAACACCATATGCAGTGTAGCTTTGACCATTTGTTTGCAGCAACTGTTCCTTTAATTTATTATCCCTCAGATGTTATCAAATCTAATAAAGTTTTAGAGGAAATCCCCCAATCCACAATTCTATCTTTCTTCCTTTAGCCTTTAAAAACTATGATTGGATTGTCCGGACTCTAAAATTTTAAGACCTTTAACTGAGACTGAAAGGAAATGTCTTCATGGCAAAAAGAGGGACATATCACTAATTGCAGGAGCTATGGTTTCTATTTTAGGTATGCAATTTACGTCCTCTAACTTAAGGCTCTAGACTCAGGCACCTAAATTTAGGTGTTGCAGTCTAGACCTCCATACATGAGTTAGGTGCCTGAGCTCCCCTCCAGGTTACAGCTTAGACTGGATACATGCTATGACTCGATAACACGAATCTCACAATAAATTTCCATAATCCCATATCTCAGATGGTTTACATCTACTTTGCAAAGAAGCAAAGTTGAAAAATTTATGTATAGAGAATTTGGGTACCTAGATTTTTTTGAGATCAAGAAAAGAGTTTCTATATGGGAGATTCATTAACACTTTCTAAGATTCTATTTTCAGTTTCTCACAACAAGATTGAGTATTCCAGAAACTCTCTGCTCTTTTCTTTAGAAATCGTCTTCTAATTTTCAGATTAAATTCATGTTGGAAACTACAAAAGAGACTGTACTTATAGATAATTCCTTGAACATGGATTTTTAGAGACTGCAGAGGAAACCTGCAGTGCTGCCCCTTTTTAAGGTACAGTTTTGTCTTCAGAGACTTAAATATTTTAAAACATTCAGAAATTTCACCTAAAGTAAAGTAGCATAGCTAGCTCTATGTCCTCAGTAGAAAAAAGGTAGTGATGTCCAGCTAAGGGTCTGTCCCTCCCATAAAATTCATTAAATATAAATATATAAGTATTTTAAAGATCTCCTTGAAAAGAAAGCCAAACAAACTCAGATTTATTAATAGTCACCATTTCTGTAAAACACTGAAGAAGCAGTATATTCTCATTGCATTAAACAACAAAGTACTATATAGTTAAATATTTTTGTTTTTATCAGCCAACACTACTTTATGGGTAACTGAATACCAATTGGATTTTAAAAGAGACAATAAAATGCTTCTAGGTAATCTAATTAACTTCCTTATTAAAACTACTGCTCCCTACTTATGCATATTTATTAGCCTCCCTTGAGTATTAAACTATGTTCATGAAATCTTAATTCGATTTCTCACATCACACAAACAGACAGAGTAATGGTCCTCGGTATCCAAAGCAACTATCAGGGGGTAATAGCTAGCATAGAGCTTATTTTTAACTCCCTGTACTGCATACACTAAAAGTCCTTTTCCTTTCCTCTCAGCTGAAGGATATAGTATGGATGTTTACTCTTTCTCTCTCTCTCTCTTGATTTTTGTTTCTCCAACAGGATTATTCAGTTTACTAAAGAATTTACAGTCACCCATGTAAAACTAATTAATATTAAAGGAGCAGCTTTTCTGAGTGGTTCACACTTGTGAATTTGCTTCTGCACCTAATCAGTTCATATTTCATGTAATTATACAGAAAAATGTATGTCCATGCTATTGGAAGAACATCTTCCAAAATTCATCTAAAGGAGCATTTTTCATGAGGTTTACTTAGCTTTGGGTTGTGCCTTGATGTACAAAACTGTGTGACATTTTGTTATTAATTTAAGAGAGTATATGAAATCCTGGTGAAAGTAATTTTTTTTTTTTAAGAGGTATGGAACAGACTATAAACTCTTTCCTCAGTGTTTTCTCTGTCAAAGACATCCAAAAGGACTAGATGTCTGCCTCTGAGATAGCTGGGCACCCTCTGCTCTCCTCTCTCACTGGAAGCAGTTTCCTCCAGAGCTTGCTCGTCTGATGAATTTTTGTATGGTTCCCTGGAAGTCAGTCCATTCCTTCCAGGGATGTCAAAGGCAACAACTGTCTTAAAATTAGACACGTACCTTTTAAAGGATTAAATTAGGACATATGCATCATATCCTGAACTATTCTTCTCTCTTGTGTTATGAGTTAAGGGGAGAATAACTGTTCCCAGGACATCCATTAAGCTGCACGCTTTCATTGTGCCTTTGCACATGCAAACCAGTGCTCTTTTACCTTTTTTTAATGGGTATGGTTGGTGTTAAAAAGAAACAAACAAACAAATACACCCCCCCCAACAAACCCAAAACTTGGTTAAAGATACAGATCTTATTTTCCCCACTTGCTAAACATAAGGCTTGATTTCTCCTCATCTCCTTATCTCCTTAAGTATTTGGGGCCTTATCCATATCAGTGGTAGAATCCTATAGTCCTATAGTATAGCATATAGTACATTATAATCTTATAGTATAGAACAGAGTGGCAACAGATACAGGTTCATCATACCTGTCTTGTCTATCAGTTTCAGAGTGGGCTAAAGTGATGCCTATAGGCATGTACCTCACTCCGTTTACTATAACCGCAACCCAAGCATCTAGATTAGACAGCAGGAGGTCATTAAAACTCAGTTTTTGAGTAACTTCCTTAATCCATTGGCACCGGGCAATCTGAAAACTGGAGAAAATGGTGAGGAGGTCTATCTTCTGGATCCAATACATTAACAGCTCTGACCTTCTCCATAACATGACGCCTTAACACCCATAGGTGTTTGCCAGAGGGTGCTGACAATTTGTTTGGTGGAGTAGCAGTTTATATATTGCTCAGCATGAAGTTATATGATCTCTGCACTTTCATGTAGATGTTCTTATTTCTCTCCTTGTTTTTCCCTCGATCTCTTATGAGTTCATTCCAAAAGTACATGGCTATTAGTAAGGAAATCATAACATAAATCACCCTTGAAAGTGTGAAAAGGAAAACTAAAAAAGAAAAAAAAAAAGAAAAAAGCCTCATCAATCCCACACATTGTTTTGATCATTGAACAGATAGAGTGCATTCAAATTGGTTTACTCAAATTGTATGTGATTTCTGCTTCCCTGACTCTTTTGATGTCAGCCATAATAGGCTGTAGAAAAAAAATATCATGTGTTTGGTTTTGAACATTCTATTATCAAGTGTATAATGACTTTGGAGAAGGTGGATACTGCAAATGAATTACACTAGAGAGTAAGTGACAGAGCTTCTGCTTTACAATTTTTGCTGTGTGCATATTATGCTGCTTTAAGGGTAACTGAATAGCACTTCGGTTTCAGCAGACATAATAACACCTCTAGGCAAGTGAGTTCTTTTTTCTATCAAAAATACATTCTTCTCAAGTAAAATATAATTAATTTCCTTCTTTACATTCCTGGAATAACAGTATCTCACATTATATTAATATTAAATTGTATTATAGTGAAAAATAACTTATAAAATGGCTTTCTGATTCAAGAAGTCTGAATCGTACAGATTCACCAAAAGAAATTTGAGCTTTAGTAGGGCAAAAATGGTCTCTGCGCTTTAAAATGAAGGTGGAAGTGGCTGTATTTTGACCACGATCTTTGTGGATGTGAAAAGTGAATTTTGCCCCAAAATGGGTGTAAGCAGGAAATAATAAAAGATGCATTCACTTGACAGTTTGAAGATATGTGGCATCTGCAACCTGGTACACAGAGCAACTAGCAGAAAGACCTGCCTTTCTATATTTTGATTGCTTTTTCTGTAATTTCCACTAGCATTAATGAGAACCAGCTTGTGCACGGTTAGGATTCCCCTCGCAGAGTTAAACTGGGTCCGCAGATTGCCAAAACCCTTTGTGACACCTTGCCAGCTCCTTTGAGCAGCTAAGTCAAGAACCTGCCTGTGTTTCTTCTGCAGTTCTGCTACTGGCTCTCAAAAGAAATATATATAAAGAAAAAAGGGGAGGAATTAGTCTCTGGGCATTTCTCTGGGTGTCTGTAACTACAGGAGGCATTTGGACTAAAGGTGCTGACCTAGAGAAATCAGTGTCAAGCCTGGCAGCAATGGCAAATCTTGTTCCATTCCAAATTTCCATTGCAGCAACGGAAATTTGGATTGAAACAAGATTTGCCCTTGCTGCCCTCCTTGGCAAACACAGATTATGTGCCAAGCATTCAGGCTGTTCAAACTAGCCAGCACAAGCCTGGTCTCTCAACCCTTTTGAAAGCACAGGAGAATAAATATTCAAATGGCATTTCTTCTATATAAGGTTAAAAATAGAGCAAAGGATGTGGCAAAATCTTGGTAAGTCCACTTCTGTTAGCACCAGATCATTGCATAGTAACAGCACTGAGAAAATTTCTGGATCCTTATATGTAGAGTTTGAAGAGAAAACAAATTTAAATGGCACCTTGAATTTTAGAGCTACTGGTGTTTCAACAAATATAAGATAAAATAAAATAAACCAAAATGAAATAAAGAACAGTGGATCGAAGACATCCATGCTGGGAAAGGAGTGATTCATCTGAAAACCTGATGTATCAGGAAATACTGAAGTACTACATTTTTTTGAAAGTTCCATACTCAGAGTGGCAAAACTAGAATGAATAAAAGCTAAAAGAAAGCAGGAAGAGTTTGTTTTTTCTTTCATCAGGTCTTGCGGTCTTGCAGAGGATGAAAAATGAAATGGCTTCATTTTTGTAATAGCAACAACAGAGAACTGAATGTTCCTTCTTGGACAATTTTTTAAGTAGAAAGATTCATATCTTACTGAAAATTTCACCAATCTGCTTTTTTCTCTGATTCTCAGACTGCAATCAAGCAAATTAGAGAGCTGTATGTTGTTACTATAGTAATAAATGTTGCAGTGCATAAAAAGAAATTGGGCAGTCTAGAGATACATATCTCCCAGGGAAAATGGAATACAATTTTTCATAATTTTGACCACTCAGTGCTTTTATAGCTGTGGGTTCTAAGAACTGAATGTCCCTATGTCAGTGCAAATGTTTTCCTACTCATTTGTCATTTTCAAAATGAACAGGCATTTGAATCAAACCTGAAAGTATATTCCAAGTTGGTGCTGTAAGCAAGGAGACAGGGCTTACAGTACAATTTACATTGACATGTTGCTCGGTGTAACTCATTGTATTTGATGTCTTCTATACCAACTCAATTTTCAAGCTTTGAATTGAATAAACTCACAAAGAATAAGAATAAGAATAAAAGAATAAGAATAAAAGAATAAGAATAAGAATAAGAATAAGAATAAGAATAAATTAGTCTGGATCTAATTAAAATAAAAAATTACTACCATGTCAAACAGAATTAAAACATAATACAGCAATTCTTATTTAAAAAAATGAAATAAATAAGGATAATTTAAAAATAAAATTTAATACACAATTTGAATGACAAGTAACTGATTAATCACAAGTAAAAACCAAGAGGACCTGGAGGTGACAGTGAATTCCAGTCTGCATATGAATTCAAAACTTGATGCTTTTACTGTTTAAATAAATAAATAAATAAAATCTCATTTTGAGATATATTTTAGGTAAGTATTAGCCCACCAGTACCATGAACCGCTTTGGGTTAGAGTATCTGGTTTTGGGAGATGTAGAATAGGTTCTGAGAAAAGGTGTTTAGCTATGTGGATAATGAAGGTGGCAGTCAACTAATATATATTTGTCTCCATTTTAGCTGGTCATCTAGAAACATCTTCTATTCAATAGGACATGCATAAAGAACATGATTAGTCTCACACCAGAGCAGACATCTGATGCAAGTTAGGTGAATCATGCCCTCCACATCTCTGTTCCTCCCATTGACTAGGAAAAGAACCCAGAAGGACTGGCTGAGCTGCCAATGCCTATGTTATACGTGTATAAAGTTATGTGAAATGAGTCTGATCCTTGACACTTGGGACAGCTACCTAGAACAATGGAGGAATGCCTATTAATGGAGACTTTTAAGAATGTGTCAGACATGCATCTGTCAAGAACAAAGTTGGGGTGTTTGATCCCATTCAGCATTTGGAGATGGACTAGATGATCCTTCCACCTCTACATGTGTCTGATTATAAAACACTGGTAAAAGTCCTTGCTTCGGATGTACATGGTGGCAGAGGAATGAAACACAGGCAAAAGACACCAAGCAGATATCATTTCTGTATCTTGAAGCACGGGATACTGAGCTTGTCTGATACACGCTTTGTTCATCACACTTGTGAAAAGTAGATGTTTGTTTCTGCATTTATTTTTTCTTTTACGGTGCAGAGAATGACCTGACCAGTACATTGAAACCATTAATGTGAGAATCCACTCATATTAACCAACTGTCTGTCTCTCTGATCCCCTTCCCGTGTTTTAGAGCAAAAGTACAATTCTGGCTCCTACAGCAGAGCCAATGCAGATTACAGAATAAGTTTCAATTTGCTTAAATGACTTTTGCAATGCTCTTTTCCTAGGTTTGTTCCACAAAGCTGAAGATACCCATGGATTAACTCAAACCAATACACGTTACAACAAATTCCCCATCCATGCCAACATTGTGCCTGTTACACCTCCAGCTGTTCTTATTCAAAGGCTTGAGGAGCACCCCGTGGAGTCATCCCTACAGCACTCTTCCACAGTCTCCAGCTGGGTAGTCTCCCTTGGTCAGATACATCTCCCCTGGCAGAAATCTTGCCTTTAAATCCAAAACTGAGTGTCAAAGCAAGAAGGAGATTCATAACGTTGTCTTTCTTCTGCAGCCTGCTAGAGCAACGACACAAAAGGCTGTTCTACAATACTTTATCTACGGTGCGTATGGATAAAGGAATGCAGGATTTGAACAGACTCAGCGGTAAAAAATATGCCCTAAAATATTTATTAGGGAAGGTATTTGCACTTGCCAGAGCCTCCTCTAGAAGAAGACATTTTTATACAGAAATTATATCATCTCACACACTGTTTCTGGTAAAAGGGGCTATCTGTTTGCCAAGTTGCATGCACGAAGCAGCATATTGCTGACAGAGAAGCTGTCAGTTCCATAAAGCTGTCGGCAAAAAAATGTGCCTGCATGTGTACAAAGCTAGTGAAAACATGGCACACAACTTATGAGTGATTACATTGGTTTTGCCGGCTCTCCAAAATGACTGTTCATTTCGAGATACTCAGCCTTGATGTTGTGTAAAATGAGGCCTTGGTGTTTTTTCTTTAGCTAGTGGTGAAGAATGTTCCTCACAACTCAAGCCCTGTGATATGAAAAAAAAAACTTGGGTTTTTGTTTTTTGGTTGGGTTTTGTTTTTTTCATTTCTCTGATGGGAGTTGGCTGGTACTTTGAAAAATGATGTTAGCCTAGAAGTCAAGGGACCTTGATTAATTCTCTAATCTGCCACAGACTTCTTGTATAACCTTGGTCATGGCATGGCTCTTTTTTGCCTTCTATTTGCCCATCTTTACAGTAGGGAAAATGCTATTGAAGTGGTGGTTAAATAGATTAGCAGTTACAGGGAGCTTAGAAATTGAAGTAAAAGTGTCCAGATCAATTACTTAGAGAGATATCTTTTCTATTTCAGGTGCGTGGGTTTGGAGTTTTTTTGTTTTCCATAAAAGTACTGTCTTGGTTACACTTATTTTTACTTTGCAGTGATTAGAGGGAGAGTATCTGTTGTCAGCCTTTCGTAAGTTTTCTTTCTGGTTAGTCTGAAGAAATTTCTGAGCTTTGCTGATGACATACTTTGGCAAAAAATTGTTTTCCTTACCCCCTCTACTTCTTTACATATGCTGTCAGTCTGACTGCCTGTCAAGGCATCTTTATGCTAAAAGGATGACTAATGTGAAAGTTTCAGTCAAAGCACAGTCTCACCAGAACTGAGAAATTATCCAGTAGCTGCTGGACTGGACTGTAAAGTCCATGGCCAAACTCCTACTCCTGTGACGGGCTGTTATATGAGGACTGTGTGAAATCGGTGACTGTGTCGCTGAACTTCTTCCATTATGTCAGTAATTGAACATAACTAGCCTTAGGCAATAATGTAGTTTCACATTAAAAACACATTTTCACTTAGTGACAAAGCTACCTTCTTTGTACATTAGCAGTAAAAAATTATATCAGTTAACATCACTATATGGACAAAAATATCAGTCACATCTTTTTTAGCAGAAAATTTTAAGATGTGTACATTAAGGAATATAAACTCCTGCTGTTTCCCATTTTAAACATGACCTGCATTAGCTTCAGCATTGTGTTGAGTCAAAAATTTTAAACATAGCTTAGGCATATATATGCTTGATGGCAAACTTGTAGGGTTTACTGAAATACTTAGCCAAATTAGATAATAAGAGCTGGAAGAAATAAGCTGATCTCTAAGGTCAGTTTCCCACAGCTAAAAGCAACCATGGAACTGGTATGGAAACCAGGATTCTGTAAAGTCAGTCCCACCTGATTTTAGCCATCGAAAATTAGGCCAGTCATGTAAATTCCCTTTGAAGTCCAAGGGAGAGACAGATTTCTTCAGAGTCAGTCCATAATAAAATAACAGTCTAAAGGGCAATGAGTCATCTTTTAAAGATGCCTGTGTCTTTCCACTGATTATGAAGGAGCTTGATGACTATGTTAGACTAGATGACTAACTTTTAGCTGTTGAAGTTAGATAAATTAAATTCTGACCTGCTAACAGAAGAGTTCACAAAGCATCCACTCCACCCACCCCAAGCTCCAAAACACTTCTCAAATAAAAATAACATGTGCTTCAGAAAAAGAGCTTAAGGATTTAACTGACATTTAAGTGGTTTTGAAAGTTGTAGGAAGGCATCTTGTTTCCATCTTGATTTCTAACTGTACCTCCGAAACTTTTTTGAAAACCTGAACTATACTCCTAAATCATGGAATTGACATTAACTCTACCTGTATTTGCCATGTCTTCTTCCTAATTTTGTTGACTGCCTTTCTGCCGTTACATCTTCTACAAAAAAACGTGTGAACAAAGACGACAACATACAATATCATGGAGCAGGCAATGATCTGGAGCCCACAGATCATAAGGATCATAGACTAGAGGCATTGAAAGTGAACAGAAAATGGGGTTTGCAGAGGGAAAAGGTGTCTGTGGGGGAACATGTGCATATATGTTGTTTGGAGAGGGATTACTGTGAAAAAGAATCATTAATTCCGCCATCAGAACAGGTCCTTAGAGCAGAAAACTGTCAATGGCAAAGGCACAGTGTGTGGCTCAAAAGCACCCTGACGGGAGTGAAGAAAAATTCACGGGTGATCCTTCATATTAGGAAAAATGACGTGGGCAGATTCTCGCCGAGAAAGCTTGGGCACAGATGTTGCTTAGGTGAATTACAGGCAGTCGATGAACAAAGTAAAGGGATGATTGAAATTGGTTATTCTGAAAGGAGAATTAGCAAAAGGAGTCACATTACTAGCAGATCAGCCTTGGAGCAATCAGTAATTAACTTTTTCACTAAATGTTTTGCCACACAAAGTAGATGTGCACTAAGGACAGTTACTGAAGACGCATTTTTCAGAGGCATGCTCAATATGGTGTAGAACTGCAGAGACACTCTAGATGGCTTGAATACCCTGAAGAAAGGTTAATAGATAGTGGAATAACAATCAATGGTACCAGAGATGAAGATCATGGACCTGGGGACTAGCAGAAAAAAATTTGCTTTAAGTGGAAATTGGTCAAATGAAAAACTATGAAGGACAATTACAGAGAACAAACAGTACAGGTACTGTACTATGTTAGCAAATTAAAGATGCCAGGGCAAGGGTCCAAGCACTGCAACCAAGGATGGACACCGGTAAATTGCTATAACTGTGTTTGGTACCCTTTTGGCCAGGGTCATTTGGGACTCTCCGGCACAGTTCAGTCATTAGGCTAGACCAGGGACTCTACCTAACATACAGTTTGAGTACAATCACCCTACCTGAAGGCCTAGAGAATTTAATAATATAGTCGTGGTGAGAGCATGTCATTTACCTTGAGGTCAGGTAATGGTTAATGGCACGGTTTAATGTATTAGTAGAGACATAGCTGATAACTACTGGCTAAGTTAATATGAATACAGAATATACAAAAAAGGTCCTACCGGTAAATATACATCATATAATAATTTGGTGACAGCCCCCTTACCCTAGGAACGATGTGCTTTTCCCTGGGCTGTCACAGACAACACTTAGTGGCCAAGATGAATGTGTTTCAAAGCAGGTCCAATACTGTGACAGAAAATTTTATGTCTCCATGTGCTCAACTTGTTGATGCAGAACACCCTGATTTTTCAGAAAGCAGAGTACCTCGGCATAGCTCCAGTAATCTTGTCCCTTATACTTCAAGATCTGTGTGCTGACAAAGCTTTTTCATTATTGAGCAGTGCCTGAAAATAGTAAAAAGCAGATGGTACTTCCTCACTCTCTATTAGAAACAAACAGCAACACAGGAGCATTCTGGCAGTTTTCACTTTTCACTTAAGCACTGGCACGACTGCGAAAATCTGACTGAGCCTCCTTAGTGATTTAATACGAGTAAATTTGGAATTAAACCAGATTTCAGACAAGTTCACCCATCTCACTGAGAGGGAAGGCATCTAGTTAAACACACACGCACAACCCCTCTGGTCTGTTTTCTTTTCATTTTCCTTTCTAGAGATACTGAGATGATGTTGATTTTACTGCGAGAGCGTGTAAGGCTAGATCCAATGATTAATTAAGTGGAGAAGGTCTCCTTTACTTTAAAGGTGTCCTCTGTAGCAGGTGCAGCACTGGTCATGTCACCTTCTGCTTCCCCTCCACACAGCTCCCTGCTGGGCAGCATGTAGAAAGCCAGCATTCATGGCAACACACCAGTGCCCCGAGCAATCCCATGTCCCATCCTATGGCCGTACTTTGATTCATGTTCCAGCCCAACATGGAAGCGTCTCCAAGTCAATTCCCTGCTGAGAAGCCAGGAGCAGGTGAAATCTTCACCATCAAGAGGTACAAGGCTGCAATGAAACACTGATATAGGTCCTCAGATATACAGCTGTCCTGTAAAGATGAAGAAAAAAAACCCTTTTGTCATTCTAATAGAAACTGAAACAACTTTTATTTCTAATAAAACTATTTTTGTGTGTTATAAATATTGTCCATCATTCTTCCAAATGTCATCAATTATCCATCCCTATTACCTTTTTTTTCTTTTTTCATTTAATGCCCCTCAGACATTGTCATTTCTCTTTTATTTATTTGAGAGGATTATTTCTGGCTTTTATGAGACAGTTTTATGAGACATGACCAGAATTATGGAACAGTTCTCAAAAATGCTACATTATCCCTGATGTGCTGTAATTAGATGACAACAAATGCAGCCTTTTATGTGTGTTAGCTAGCTTGTGAAGGAAAAACCAATAGCCTATTTATAAAGTTTTTTTATAGTTTTTTCCCGAAGCAAAAGTAATACATAGCTTAAACCCCTTTGATTTATTTCAGTAGGCTTCAGACCAACATAAAAATCCTCAAACAATGGACATATTTCCATTTAACAGACTATGACATTGTGTAGTTCCAGTAACTAATTTTCCATGTATTTAAATCTACATACCAACAAACAGAAACTAAATCAAGCCTTGCCTAGCTGACACTTATATGAATAAGTCTTGCAAACAGTGTGTTACCAGCTCAGGATTTAGCCTTTATTTGGGGAAATATATATTTAAAAATCTGGTGGTGTACAGTTTATGGACAAGAGCTGGAAATATAGGTTACCTTTAAAAATACAAAATGACCTATGGTGACTTTTTTTTCTTTTTGACTTAGGTAAAAAAGTAGTGAGAAATGGTAGAAGACATCTGTTTACAGTAAGACAAGAGGATACACACAGTTTTAGAGCAAAACTTAAAAAAACCACAACCAAATGAAAGTTTTTCCTGATTAAATCTTTCTGGCTTGGGAGAATTGTTCCATGGGAAAAAAAAAAAAAAATCTTAATTCTTAATCAGTAGCGACTTTTGTCAGTAGTGACATTTGCCTTTGAAGATAGGCATGAGTGTACTGGTCCCAGGCATGAAGAAATGGTTGGGGTATGGTGCCCAGGCTGTGTGGCTCCTGGAAAAGGGGCAATGGTGGGGACCTTGACCAAAGAGTGGCTGTGCTTTCAACAGCTGTCTTAGAACAGCCTTGAGATTCCTTCATTTTCTTTTCCCGTGGAAAGAGAATTCCAGAGCAATAAGAAAAGGTTAAGAAGAAAAGTGCCGAAGCTGAGGCTGTGAACTGAGGAATGTTTGTTTTCCCTTTGGGCTGAAAGTGCTTCGCTGCCTTTTCTACCACTAGTGACCTCTCATAGCTTTAAGCAATCCCCACCATGATCCCTGGGTGTTTTGCAACACCCTCCATGTTATGTCTCATGGTTGGTGTAGAAGCTTTGAGTGATCTGCTCAGATGCAGTCTGAGTCCACCTGCAGTGACAAGCTGCTTTTTCAGCCCTTGCTTGCCATTATGCCTTGATTGCAAATTTTGGAGGGGTCAAAAGTCAGGCTACCTTGGTACAGTTCTGCTGCCTGCAGTTCTTGAGTGAGGTCAGTTTGTTCATCTCCTTGACACATTCAGTTTTAAATTGGTATCTGATCATTAAGGGTAGGATTTAGCTGATTTCACATTATTCCTCTATCGCAGAATCACAGAATGGTTGAAGTTGGAAGGGATCTCTGGAAGTCATCTGGTCTAACACCCCACTCAGGCAGGGCCACCTAGAGCCAGTTGCCCAGGACCATGTCCAGATGGCTTTTGACTATATCGAGTGAAATTTCACAACATCCCGGGGCAACCTGTTCGAGTGCTCAGTCATCCTCACTGTGAAAAAGTGTTTCCTGAGGTTCAGCTGGAACCTCCTGCATCTCTGTGCTGACTGCCTCTGGTCCTGTCACTGGGCACCATTGAAAAAAGCCTGGTCCCATCCTCTTTGTACCCTCCCTTTAGGTATTTATATACTTTAATAAATGCCCCCTGAGCATTCTCTTCTCTTGGCTAAGCAGTCCCAGCTCTCATTCTTTCCTCATAGGAGAGATACTCCAGGCCCTTAATCACCTTCGTGACCCTTCGCTGGACTCTCTCCAGAATGTCCGTGTGTCTCTTGTTCTGAGGGGCCCAGAACTGAACATAAGACTCCAGAGCTGGCCTCACCAGTGCTGAGTAGAGGGGAAGGGCCACGTCCCTCGACCTGCTGGCAATGCTTTCCATAATGCAGCCCAGGATAACATGTACCTTCTTTGCCGCATGTTCAGGTTCAACTTGTTGCTCACATACTGAAGGAACAAGGCATTGCAGCAACTGGTCTGTTCTTTCAATGTCAACTCCTCATAAATAACTGGAAAGAGGTTCCTTATGGAGTTAGGGAGAGAATTTCCAAAGCACAAGGACGAATGAATATGCAGCAAATAGTCCTTAGCTGACAATCACATTCTAAACCCTTAGGATGGATGGTTGATTTAACTATATATGTCAGCATCTGAGTTATTCAACACAGGCTCCCCTTGCAGACCTCATCAAGAGTCACTGACTTATGGGCTGATTCATCTCATGCGAAGCTAGATATTTAAACATGCTAGATGAATCATAAGTTAAGGTACATATTTCTATGTAAGACGGTCTAGACTCTGTTGCAGATCCCTAAAGTTAGCAGAAGTGAATTTTACCATATACAGAGAAGGCTTAATTCATTTAGAAGGTGGTATAAATATTCAGGGCTTCTTTAAGAGGTAGTAATTTTTGTCCTAATGCTAACTCTGACCAAGCTATACACCTTCATCTCTGATTTTTCCTGATGAAAGCTCCTCATAATGAATTATTCTCTTTTTGATTGTTTTGATTAAATCAGTGATTCTGAGGAATAAAACTGGCCCCCCCACGCCCACCACCCCCCAAGTAAAAGAAACCCTGCTTGAATGTAATATGGAACTGCCTGAGTTTGAGCCTTAGTATTCTTCAGTTTGAACCATCCTATTATTAGTACTGCCACTGTTCCAGGTAAGAAAATGCAATCTACTCTCTCTACATAATTAAGACAGTGAGATTTTGGTTTCGATTTTTCCCCATATAATTTGTCTCATGGAAGAATAAGAAGCAGGAGAAGGGGTAGTGCTTTTTTGGTTATGAATCCAGGTTTTTACAGCTTAGTGTCTCTTATACTTAAAAAAAAAAAAAATCATATTACTTTCAACTTCGTGTGCCTAATTCTCTCTTTCCTCTAAGGGCACTTACACTCCAAAGCCTATATCCATTACTCCAGTAAGTGCATGTATTTATTTTCAAGATGTCCTTGTCTTTTTTCATGCTCTGTGTGATGCATGAAAACAAATTTGCTTCTTTTCCCCTAGATGTTAACACATCCTTCCCATCTGCCCTTACAAGTGGTGATAAGAAAAAGAGTTGGCCACCACTCCAGTATTTTACATATAAATTTTAACCATGAGTGAATTTGTTGCTTCTGAAAATAGGACGACTAATAGCCGTGACTGTAGCTGAATGAAATCTCTGGCAGTGCTGTGCTTTCCCTGCACAGTTTAGCCTGTCAGATGTCTTCCACAGGAATGGGAATTTGAATTCTGTAGGTAGACATTGAACTTCTGTTATTTCTTTTCCTTTTTTTTCCTTTTCCTTCCTCTCTGCCTAACAGGAGGTCTAACAGATAACATGCACAAAGCATTGGTATTTTCCACAGCATAGGAGTCTCAGGACTCCTCCTGTAGATTCAGAAGTGCACGTTAGTAATTCAGACAGGCTGGAGGAGTTAGTCCCCTCAGTCCTTTACAATGGCTGATGTACATATATGCCCCCAGACCAGATTCTTTTTATTATTGTAACAGGACAAATTACTGAAATCAGAACTTTTTAAATTACATCTAGACTTTTGGCAACCTTAATTTTGTGAAGAAGCTGAAAGGGTAAATGACAAGTTCTGATTTTTCTACTGAACTACTACCATTTATTGAACTAACAGGAGCAGCAGAAATGTAGGCTCTTGAAAATCATTCTTGCTGCTTTTCTTCAAAGGCAAGGGGAAAATATGCACAAACAGCATTCCTCAGAGTAATTAAAGCTTAGCTTTGATCTGCTCTTCCCACCTCATCCCACCACCTGAGCTGGCAGTGCCCACTTCATGGTGAAATTCTAGCAGTCGCTGTTTGGATACAATCTCGAACCACTCAAATAATTTCAAAGTTGTCTTATAAACATCAACATCTTTAAGAACCACACAAATGAGAACTGGGATTTTGGGGAACTGAGAGGAAAAAAAAGTGAAAAATCCACCCTCACCTGAAATGAAATTAATTTTGAATTGTATCTCTAGAAATAAGTGACTTCTGCATTCTTCTGTGTTTATTTCATGGACTGTTTCACTGCCATGTGAATAAGTTATGCATGTGTAACTGTGCATTATATGAGAAATAAAAAAGTACCTTCTTTTTCTATTAACATCTGTCTTTTTAGACTATACTGATATTTGTATGTCATGGCCAAATCACACCAAGAGATTATCCAACCATATCTAAACAAGTTCTTGAGCTTCAGATCTTAAATTTAAGAATAATTTTATACTTGCATAAAGATTAATGAGAAAAAATCCAATGGAAGTTGGAGCTCATTTCTTCATTGAACTAAACACATAGAATTTCAAATATTCAGTTACTGCATACTAGTGAATAAAGATGAAGAAGCAGAACCTTAGCGGGGGGGGGGGGGGGGGTTGTGCTGATATTGTTGGTTTCTCAGTCTTTAAAGATCTAGTGTGAATTTATGTTTTCTTATGAAATATTTGCCTGAACGATTTTAGAGTTAAGTATTCCTTGTCCAAATCTCTGTTGAAGTTAATTCCACCCAAGACAGAGCCATGTCCTGCTATCGAAGTACGGCGATGCCCCACGAGTTTGGGGGCATCAAGGAAGAGTTTGGAAGGTGCAATGAGATGTATCTTCCTCTTACCTTTCCATTTTGCCACCCATGAGCAATGGCACTCAGAAAACATGACTAGGGTGTGTTGTGTCTTACAGGCTTGTAGGTCACGAAACCTAGATTGGCTGAATAAAATCATATTGTGGGACTATCAGCACTGACTAAGCCATTAGGGAGGAGAGTGCAAGCTTACTGAAAAGTAATCAATTTCCTCTTCCAAATTTTCATATTGTTTGAGGAAGATATATTCTTAGGATGAGAAATATTTGGTTTAAGATTAAGGATTTCTTAGGAGTTTCTCAGAGGCTACCATTCTTGCCCTTTTCACTGGGACATGAATGAACAACTCATGAGTACTCACAGAGGAATTTTCTAAAAGAAAGGTTTTGATACTGGGCCCATTTAAAGATTTTTGCCGTCTTTTCACTATGAGATCTACATGTTCAAGGATAAAATACCTTCTATTTTCTGACCAGGTCTGTTAGTCAGCTGAAAATGTAAGAGGGATTTCAGATCAATATTCCTACCAGGTGGGAAGTAGGGAGCAACTCAGAACTCATTACATTTCACAAAAAGACTCATTGACTGACACTGTTTTGCAAATAAGTACATTTTTATAGAATGGAATTAAAACTGCTTTTTGTTATATATTTTACATTTGTTATTTGCCCAAGTACATTTAGAAGCATAGCTAATTTATATCTTTTCTCCTGTTATTGTTACCTTCTCTGAAAGCTTATATTGTCCCTGGGAACAAAGCAAAAAGTTCTCCTGTTTTTCAGATGTGAATAGTTCCAATAAATAAACCTGCTTTTTTTTTGTTTGGCTTTAAACTCATGCGTAGCAATTATATTCAGGATGAGCAGCTCGTAAAAGCTAAGATTAAACTAAACAGCAGCACAGAGGAATTTCAAGAAAACAAATGGAATTCAGAGAGTAAAACCATACTGCTGAAAACTTCAATATGACAAAAGATAAAATGAACAGCATTTAAAGGACCGTCTCTGCGTAATATCTGAAGGATAGGCAGTCAACAGCAATGCCACTGGCATTGTACAGATTGACAAAAGTGACGGTTCACCATCTGGTGACCACAAATTAATGGGAAATGAAACTTGTGTGTTCCAGAGCTAATGTTTGCAATACACTGACACAGAGCTTCCTCTGGGCCCTTGCTGCTGCTAGCAAGGCGTGCATTACTTGTCTAGCACAGACTTGCATTGAATTATAAAACAGCCAGCTTTGCACAAGCAAGAGGCTCATGTCAAACCACATTTTATGCCACCAGGGAGAAATAGATAGTAGCAATGCAGCATGACTTCCCGCCAACAGCCACATTAGACATAGTGACCTGAAGGTTTTTTCATGCGGCACTGATACTCTGTAACTGGGTAGATTCCTAATAATTATTGCTACTTGGAAGCAGTTGAGTAAAGAAAATTAGCTTCTATTCCTGCATCATCTGACTCACGCTACCAGATCCAGTTTTATTCAGCATCTATACATGTTTGCCTTCATGTTTTTAGCACATTGATTATAGAATAAGTTTAGCCAATATGGAAAGAAGGGCTGGATCCAAACCCCACAGTATTATGTTGATCATGTTGATTTCTGTCAGCTTTGGCTCAATATTTTCACAAGTGCATTAAATTACTTCACTAGTATTGAGTGAGGAGGAGTTTGTGGGGAGTGGTAAATACATTTTTCATTAAAGGATTCTTAAAAATAATAATAAAAGGAAAAAACCAGGGCATGTTTTCAAGCACAGTATTCAAATTATCCTTGTCATAGAGTCACAAGTGGTCTTTCAGATTTGCAAAGTGATCCAGCTAGATTTTGAAATGGTGGCTAATGGCAGAGATTATATGTAAAATTCTGTGCTACTAATGTACTGATGTCACAGAATTCCAGTTGAACGCAATGGCTTCAAAATATCTGACAATAAGAAAACTTTATGTCATTGCAATAGTGTCACAAATGTTAGTGCTTTTGATGAGTCCCTGCAATCTAGGGGCTCTGCAATCTAGGATTTTCCAACCCCCAAAAAGGATCCAGACTATAAAATCTTCAATAGCTATTATTTAGCAAATATGCCTCCTGGGAGGAGATGAGGGAAAGAAAAAGAAATATCTGTGATATCAGTTCTTGGACAGAGAGGCAAGAAAACAAGTATGCAGATAAAAGGAGGTTTCAGTGGGCATTGAAGCTATTTTTAGCTATTTGGTAACTGTGAATACTTGAGCAATAAGGAGTTATCTAGGAACATTATTGATACATCAGTACAGGATGAACAACTATTTAGTAGCTGAACAGCCTCATTAACAATGTTGTAGTTAGGAAGAAGCCATGACATTTCTAACAGGACAAACTAGGAAAAAAAAGTTAAAAATTGCATAGGAATTTTAGGAGAAAAAGACGGATGTCACACCTTCTAATGCTGTTCTGGAAGCTCCAGAATCACTGAACAGCTCCAAGGGTAGGGTTATTCCTTCTTCTTTGGCAACCCAGTTAACGTGTGAAAAATTAAGCAACAGATTTTCCTCTGAAAGATAGATCTTGACAGTGAAATGATAAATGGGTTGATATGGCCTCTGCTGTTCATGTGCCTAGGCATACCCTCACTCCACAGTAGTGTGACCAGCATTTCTATATAAATTGCTGAGAGTAAGACTGAGAAGAGAAATGAAATGAAGGTAAAGAGGTAAAGCTTCATTTCTAAAGTCCATTGAAAGTACAATCTGATCTTACTCTGGAAGTACGGATGAAGCACCATTATTTTCTAAAATCTGCACAAAATTAATTACTCTTTTTTTCTGTTCTTTTTATTAGTGGAAAAAGAAAGGCAAAGTTTTTACTCACTTGCATTTGATTCTGTATTATTAGACAAGAAGCAAAAGCTCAGTTATCCATATGTTTTTTTGTGATTTTGCTGAATCCTGTGGCATGTTGGAGAAATACAGGGAACTCCAAAGTGGAAAATATAGGAGAAAATAACTTACAGAAGGAACCTTCAATGAAGTGTAAGACATGAAAAAGAGTAGAAGGAAGCAAGGAGGTAACATTGGTCACCACAATGGGCAGTGTTATGAGCGCAGAACCCACTGACTGGTTGACTGTGTGGTAAAGAAAAGATGTAAAGAGAAATGTAAAGGTGACCAACAAGATAGCTTTGTTATTATTAATGGGAAGCCTCTCTCAGCTGAGACAGGCAGAACAGGCAAGTAAACAAGCCTTTGTCAATTAAATAATAGGGTCATTGAGGGTGACCTAGCTAGTTTAGGTTAGAATTAACAGCTTGTTATTAAATAGAATGGGTGAGCTTGGTAAAAAGCACTAAAAACAAACCTCAAGTGAGAGGAAATGGGAGGCAGTGGGATGATGTAGCAGAGAGAGAGAAAGCATCTTCTGCTGGGATTTAAAGCAATATCAACAACAAAGAAAAAGATACAGTGGAAATCAGGCTGTGAGAGATTGAGAACTTGAGTAAGAATTTCTCCTATACATAGAAGATACCACCTTCAAAGATGATCAGGAAGATTTAGATATGAAGTATCCTTATGTCGATGGAGACTCCTAGTTCAATGGATTGATGGATCAGTGTGATAGGCATGTTTATTTAGTGGTTGACAAAGAAAATAGTGATGAATTAGTGAAAAGGCTAAGAACTCTGCTACAGCCCTTTTGGGTTTGAAGCATCAGGCAAGATTTCCTTGGAAAACAGAGAACATAGAAAGGATTTGATTAATCTGACTGCATTGACATCTAAGATACAGGTATCTAGACTGTAGAGTTCAGGAACCTACGTGGTCACCCTGGGTGATGTGGTAAAATGAGGGTATAACCATCATAAAAGGGTAGAGAAAGAGTGAATGAAGATTCTCTGAAAGATACGAGAAGTGCCTAGAGAAATTAGAGGAGGACAGGAAAAGAAAAAGTCCTGGATCTTAGGGAGGGAAAACTTGAAAAAAAAGTGCCTGAGAAGCTCTGGAGCAGATGGGTAACAGGTCAGGAGAGAGGGAAGAATATGAATATTCTGATTTTTGGTCAGGGAGACAAGAGAGATGGTGGTGAGAGTAGTGTTAAGAAGTGAGCATGGAAGAAAAAACAGGTGAGAGGCTAAAATGGAATTATGGGAGAGGAACTCCAGGGGGCAGCTGCAGACAATGAAAGGGAGACACAATAGTAGCTTGAAATGAAATTGATACCATGGGCTATTTTTTTAATTACTTTTTAATTAAAAAAAAAGTAATAAAAGAGCAAATTCTTGCACTGTTGAGGAGAAAACAAGAGTACAGCTGCAGCTTAATGTCAAAGCTAGGATCATAGAATAAACACAGAAGACTAGTGGGAAAAGCATGAATGACCAATTTGGGGTCTTGGATGATAAAAGAAGAAGGAAAGTTTTGATGGGAGGAAGTTTAGAAAGTGTGAGGTGAAAAATTGAAGACCTATGTTGTAGAAAAATATGAAAGCAGGGAAAAGGAGGGGTTGAGGCACACTGGTAAAACCTATGTGTAATCAATTAAACACAAAACAAAAAAAAATTCTCTACATTTTCTCATTCTTTGTTGCTTTTTATTTTTTTTTTTTTTACTTGGAATAGGTTCCTCACTTCTGTAACAATCCTGGTCATACTGAATGAAATTTTCTAGATCATAAATGACAAATTCACTGACATCAAGGAGACTTTATATAAAGCAATTGACAGCTACTGAAGACTTCATCACCTTTGAAAACACCTGACCTCCCATTGTGTGTGGTGCTGGAAATACACTGAGCACGGGGCAAGGCATTATCTTGAAGATTTCAGGACAGAAATAATGTGTATACGTCTTACGGGACAGTCATGTAATATATGCTCTGCAGGGAATAACAGAAGAGGGAAAAGAAGCCAAAAATAAGGATTTATTTTTAAAATGACTTATTCTTCTGCAACACCTACCATTTAATATTCTTTGCAGATATTAAACCATGAGATGTAACAGTATTTCTCCAAAACAAATGCAATTCTCGAGCTGTAGGTACACAGCCATTTCAATCAGCACAAGCTGGTGCTCTACATGGAGCTTTTGTGCTATACTAGGATTCACATGGTTGCACAAAGGAACAGACTGGAGATTTTATCAGCTGGAAACTGATTAACTTTGTGTGTTTCTTTCAGCTAAACCAATTCCTCTGGCTGCAGAAACCCAAGCGTTAGTAAAGGGGAGGTGAGGAAGTGGTCATGGATAGCTTTCTCCTATCAGGCCACTAACATATGCCATAATGATGTCCAAATTTGAGGCAAACATAGGATTTGAGCTTTTTATTCTTGAATTTATCTAGTTGCAAGGGAGCTGTAATATGCGTGGAGATGAAAGACAGAGGAAGGCTTGGGAGTCAGTTGAATACTACAAGAGCCCTTAAGTGCTCATCTGCTTTTTCCTTGACTGGTGAGAAAAACTTCACTTTATTCTTGTTTTGCATCAGGTTCTTATTCAAATGTTTTTAGTTTTGTTTTGGTTTACTACCCTTATTAATGTTTGTTTTTCTCTTCAGATTTTTGCTGCCCCTTTCTGCTTTAAATTGCAAATGCAATTGAAAAAGAGCAAATTAACAAAAAGGTATAAAGTGAGAATAGATATGTCTACTTGTTTTGTTTTCAATCCTTGAATAATGAGATATTGTAATGAAGAATGAAGCAATTGATATGTCCAAGCTGAAAAAAAAAAAAAAAAAACCTTCACTGAATTGACACAAATAGGGTCAAATACTAGTACAAAGAATGATTCTGGAAATTGGATAGCATTTTTTTTTTCCCTTTTTTCACACTGAATAATTGATATTCTAAAATTTTTTGTATTCATCACTGTCATGTCCCAAGCAAACTGGAGCCAGGAGGAGAAGCACTGAACCAGTATGGGCTCTTTAGGTCTTTTCCCTCCAATTTGTCCAACAGGGAGCACATAATATTTGTTCTTAGGTGTGGGGGACATAAGCGATAGTGAATCAAGATATGCTGAATTTCAAAATCACTGAACAAGAGGCTTCACTTTTGAGTAAGTTAACAACAAGGATTTGTTACTTAAAAGTGATTTCAAGTGGAGTAGATGTATCAAGAGGATTTTGTGTGGATTTCATGTTGGTTTTTAATGCATTCGAATGCAAAAAAACCTCCAACCTTTATGGAGATAAAACTATTTCAAAATGGGAAAGAGGAAAACATCTGTCTGCAGAAACCCCAAATTGTTGTTATTTTATTTTTTCCTTCTACATAGTAAGTAAGGTTAGGAGGACCACCAAACGTTGCCGCCTTTGTCCATTCTCATCAGGCAGAAACAGCTACTGAAGCCATTCCTGGCAGATTTGTATAACCATTTTAAAATCCTAAAATCACTAGCTGGATTAACTCATTGCAGTGTTGCAAACTGTTGTATGATCCAGGCTCTGAATCCCAAATCCTGCTTTGTCAATAAACTACTACATCACTATTGACAAAAGCTTAAATGAATGTCTGCATGATCCTGCTTCTAAAAGCTTGCAGAGTGAAAAGCATTAAATGCTGACAAGCTGGACAGAGTTCACAGAAGGCCAACAGCTAAACACAGCGTTCAGATATAGAATGGTCTATTAGCATATATGTATCCACATCCCTGATAATACAGTGGTTTTTTCCCTTAGCCACAATTTGCCATATAATTCAAAAATCATCAGATATTAGACTGTTTCCTCACATTCCCTTGCATCTGTCCCCTTATCTGTTGCTTAGATAAGCAGGGTGTTTTACCTTGTCAGTCACTCCTTTCTACACCTCATTTGTTTTTTCCTTTCCTCTAGTCCTTCCTATATTTTCTACATTTTGTCAATATCATTCAGTGAAACACTTCCGATCCTTCCTGGGTAATGATAAATATAGTTATATCTTTTAATCTTTGCAATGTAGTAGGACCAAAAATATATATAATTCATAGTCCCTGTTCCAGAGCAAATTGTTTCATCATTTCCATTTTTATACTTGGAAGGTTCATTCATGCCGTCAGGCTTGGAGAACATTTAGATAGACGTGTAGACACAGTAATAATTCAGGAGTGTTTTCAGGGTGTTTGGTGACAAGGACATTAATGAATTAGAGCTATCATTATCTTCGGGTTCTTTATAATCAGATCTAAAAACCTGCTAAGAAGATCTCAAAACACCAGGTCCCACACATACACAAAATAGGAATCAGTTCATGTCCTGAAAATCTTCTGTGGTATTGTTAATGGATTTACTGTATTCACTGTTAGATCCAATCATCTGGAGTGATGCTGTTTACTTGTCTTTCCCAGGACCTCAAGAAAGGTTCTGAATTCACAGCTTTGGGCCCTGGAAAGTTTATACTCTTTAGAGTCCACTTAGTTGAGTTGATTAAATCTCCTTTGAATAAACACCTAATGCACAGAGAGGCATCTACATTCAAGTTCATTAATCTGCAGTCTTAAATTTAGGTATCTTGACCCTCAAGGGGAATCCTACCCTGAATTACCAGTTGTTTCTCTGCTTAAAAAAGTATTTTAACATTTTAAGGAAAATTACAGAGGCAGTCTCTTCCTGTTTTTTTTTTGTTTGTGTTTTTTTTTTTTTATTATTTGTTTGTTTTTACACACTGCTATTATGTTCCCAGTCATGAACAGAAGTGCATTGTTCTAAGAAAACATTCAAAACTTGCAGCCAACCTTGAGGAACTAGAAATACTTACTAGAAATAACCCAATTATAAATGTTTCTTGGAAGTTAGAGACTGCAGCTGCTTACTGGAAGTTCATCTGTGCCTGAATACACTGACAAATTCCCTTACCCTTCTCTTTTTCTGGATGAGATCCTGGGTTGACTGACAACTCTCAAGTGTTGATGCTGTCAACTGTAAAGGTGATTGTAGTGCATCAAGCGCAATCAAGAAGTAGAAACTCACACTATTGTGTGTTCTTAGTGGAACTGCAATCCTTTAGATCAGCACTATTTTCTACCTTCAGGAATCATTTATACCTATGCTAATCAGTACTGGGGTATTTTGCTCCAACTTTTCATTCAACTATCACAGATTTTCATAGGCTCAACAGGTTAGATTCACAGGATAATTAGCTCTTTTTTTTTTTTTTAATTTCCCCAATTGTGGGCCAAATTATGCCCTTGTGAAATAAATTTGAAAAAGTCTACATAAGAGGTTAAAACTTTTCTCCATATTCAGCCTTCCAAATTTCCATACAGGAGCAAGGGTGAAAGGACTTGCAAACATATAAATGTCTCAGCAACTTTTTCACCTTTTCTCAAGAGGAAATTTCAGAGGGTGGCAGGAGGAAACAATACACTGACTTCTCCATTTTCACCTTTCTGCCTGTGGATTTACATCCCCAGGGCTGAGGGTTAGTCCTATATTTTAAGTCCTATATTACCCCATTCTGATCACATTCAAAGCTGCTTCCATAGTAACACCTAAAATTATTACTCATTTCTAAAAATAAGGAAGTCCTTTAGTTGCTTGACACATGTGATTCTCCTTTTGTGACAAACTATGTAGTCACTTCTGTTAGAGAGAACTTTGGAAATGTTATCATCGATTTTGAAGAGCTAAGTAACTTCCCAGATAGTTTCACATTGTTCACTCTTCGGCTTATATATTTTGGAGTTGAGACGCAGTCCTACAGCAGGTCACTGGGAGAAGACCATTATGCTTTAAGTTTTCCTCTCACTCCAAACCTTGCATCTAGGTGACCTCCAGAGGAACCTTTCAACCTAAACTATTCCTTTATTCTAACTTTATTACTTCTCCAAAGCCCAGTGGTGAACGGAATTATTGTGGAAATAAGTGTCACAGTTTGGAGGTTATCAGGAAGGAGCACCTGAAATGGAATCTAGCAGAGTCCTGCGTTGCTTAAGGCTGATGGATCCTCCAATGGTTTTGGAAGGGGAAAGAGTATGGGCATGCTCTGGGGAATAAAATAATAGCTCAAAGGGACCAATCTTTGAATGCATGCAAGTTAGCTGAAAACAATCATGTGATAAATATTCTCGAGTTTTGCTAGCCTCAGTCCAGAGATATTAAACTCACCATTTACTGAAGAGACATTACAGCTAGTCTTGCACATCTCTGTACAGTTATCTGTAGGTTTGTTCTTTCCTTCTTACAAAGGACTTTGGTTTAATGGCCTTGATTTGTGAAGGTAGTGGTGGATCAGGTGATCTTTTAAGTTTCCTAATTCTCTTAAGTAGGGAATTTCTTAAAGGAACGAAGCACATTAATGACAACAAATGTTTTACAGCTGCCTTCTCTCCTGACTGTTAGGACAATTCACTCATCTAAAAGGACAAGCTGTTTAAGGTCAAGAAATGCTTCCTGAAAGCAAGATCTGTTACACTACTGAACAGTCTTTAGCAGGAAATTTATGAGTCTCACAGATTTGAGAAGCTGAAGCCTGCTAACCTTGGAAAATTGCTCTTAGAACTTGTGGTTTCGATACAATGGCCTGGTAATATTTTCTGTAGAGATATGTACTTTATGTTGTGGCAGAGTAATAGGATTGCTTTTTCTGAACATGAGATGCTGATGTATAGTGGCCCTTAGTGACCAGTAATGAGAGGACTTTGGAATAAAGTGGATTTAGGACAGGAATAGTGTGTTTGATTACTCCCTCTTTTCAAGAGAAAGAATGATGTTTTCAAGGCAACTCAGACTTGAAGAACAGTCTGATCCATTTTCTATTAGGACTTTTGAAAAGGTACAAAATTTCAAGTTATCATCGAAACTGAGAAGCAGTGCAAGAGGTTTGGTGCCCCGCAGCAGTGCATGTTGAAATGTAGCACCCTCAGATTCCCTGAAATTCACTCCAAATCAATCACTATAGTATTAAATTCCTCTCAAGAGTCCTCTCTACCTTTTAACATCTTTTATAATATCCCCTCTCTCATGTCCCTCATCTCTAGAGCAATACCCTTCCATGTCTTCTGTCTTCCCAAGTTCCCTCATTTCCTTCATGACATGATTAACTCTCAAGCATCACCTATTGACCTTTCTGAGCAGAAGGACAAGAGATGACAGTGCTGGTTGGCCAGCTGGCCAGGGACCCATAGAGATTGTCTCAACTCTTCATCACTGACATAAAAGAAATGACACTGGGGCTATCTGAAACTCCTGCACCGCATGTCAAGCTGATCTTCTTTGTGTCGGAATGTAATGTCTTTGAGATTCTGATACTTTGTTGAATTTGTCTGAAATGGGCCATTATTAGGTGAAAATGGTTTAAAATATAGACAGACAAATAACATAATTGCATATCGCATATTTCTTCATAAAACTAAGCCATCCCCTGCCCACACATGAATAGGCACACACAGATTTCTTTTTCAGTAAGATTTCTCCATCACACAGCTGTTTAGTAATAAGTAGGTTAATGGTAAGTTGTGATTACTTTTTCAAGCTGGTTTTAAAAATGTTCATGTTCCTCTTCTGGGCTAAAATATCCCATTAATTTTGTAATCTTACTCTCTCTACTCATTTCTCCCAGCGCCATCTCCAACTTCCCTTTATTTCATCCATCTGTTATGTCTTAAAAGGTCTTTATGGTAAGGGCAGTTATTCTTTACATCTCTATACAGCATCTGTCACAGCAGGTCCCCAAAGTGAAAAATGCCTCAGGCTGATACCTCAGTATTACAACAGGATCCCGAGTATAATTTCTATGAGTACAAGACTTTAAGTATACATCAGAACCCTGACCTCTAAGAATTTGTCAGTGATGGTTCATGAAGCAATTCACGTAGAGGTGGTATGACAGTTGTTTTTAATTTTTTTTTTTTTCTTTTTGTCTTTCCTTTTTTTTCCCTCCAAACCAAGTAAACCTATCCTGGCACCTCTGAGTTTAAGGCAGTTTTACTTGAAAGCACGGAGCATAGTGCTATTGTGCTTAACAGGCACTCTCTTGTTATATCCCGTACATTGATCATGAGCCAGGCTAGGAAGCAGGCAGTAAATATTTCCACCATGCCTGGAGACACAATGTTCAGAAAGCTTTGTTTGGCATGTTTTTATAGATTTGTGGAACAGTCAGTCCTACTGCAGTGCTGTTGTCAGTTATTGATATTACCATTTAATACACTTCACTAATGAGTGGAACTGCAACCTTAATCACCACTAGACAAACAAGCGCCCAAAAAAAAAAAGAGAGGAAAACAGCTGACTGGAATGTGAATTCTCTTAATTGGCCTCACCATTCATCTCATGGGGTAACTAATATTCAAACGTCTATAATAGTGTGTGAATAACATTGTCATATTGGAAAGGCAAGCAAAAGAATCAATGTTAGGTAGATAGAACAGAAGGGAAATACATACATACCATATGTAGAAGGTTTGTGCAGATTTTTAAGTAGTGGATTTGATAGGCGAACCATTAACACTGCTGCACAGAAAGAAAGGAAGATTACCAGTTTATAAGACTGAGAATATAAACAGGTATACCTACTTTTGCATTTGCAATGTATTTTCTATGTGTTTGTGCACTAGTGTAATGTCACGTTCAACTGTGTGTGGCTGCATTTCATCACAGGATGAAGCGGTGCTCATTTGTAAGATGGATTACAAATGATGTCATGTGTTAACAACAGTGCAGTGGTGAATGGGGCTTGCCAGACATTTTCAGCTGGAACCACTCTTGACAAGGACTGCTTTCTGTAGAAAATGGTGATTTTTTTTTTTTATTGACTAACCAAGTGGCTGTCAATCAAAGTAATTTATCTAAATGTTCTTGATTGGTTCCAGATGTTATATTTCAACTTTACTCACATCTCCATTTTCTCTATAGAAAATTCTTGTGTGACAAACTGCATACATCAAGGTACAAATCACAAGAAGAGACTCCTATGAATCATATTCCCCCTTATCATGAGTCAGAAAGCAAATTTTGGCCAACGAAGATTTATGATTCTTTAAGTTCTGTGAGAAACTGAAAGAGTTAACATCTCAAACATTGTGGTGGGCCAAGTTCTGCTTAAGGACGAACTCTGCATAACGATGAACCCTGCACAGCAAGGAACTACATCAGCACAGAACAGCACAGGACATCAGCAACAGGATGGGGAGGGCTGACAATGTTATTCTGATACGCTGAGCAGGACAGCTCACCATGCATGGCCAGAGATCAAACAATGGTCATGTCTGCAGGGAAGGGGAAGTTACTCCCCAAACGACCCCAAGCCCAAAGGCTCACAAACTGCTCATTGCACCTAATTAACCTAATGAGTTTGAGTGCCCACCCGAAGGAGGGGCAAGGATGATAGGAGGACACAAACTGAAGCCCCATGAGCATGTGCCCACCTGAATTGAACCCCTTGGCTGACTGGACCAATGCTGGACCCAAGACTGGTGAAATATTTCTCTTTCCCTTTTTCTCTCTTTGTCTTGTTCTCTCTTTCCTTTTCCATAATCCCCACACCTCATCCTTTTAAGACATAAAACCACTGACCAAGTCTGGGACTAGGAGTGGATCCAGCCGCCCCCAGGCTCTTCTCTGAGAAGGAGTCTAGAAAGCAAGGGGGTCTGCTCTGAACCTTGAGACCCAACGGCAGGGATCTCCTTCTTCCCTGAATTGATGTAGATGGTTACCATGGGTTACATGGTTTACTGAGGTAGTGCCATGCCAATTCCCGTTGAGGGAAATCCAGCCACCTATTATTAAAGTCTTCCAAGTTCAGGCTGCTTCTGCCATGAATAAAATGTTTAACTGATCATTAGGTGTCATTTCACCTTAATTTAGCCCGCAGGAATTCCGAACTCAACATGACTCCCTGGTCTGTCCAGCCTGGGTCGTGACAAGTTCCAGTTCAGTAACAACAACTCTGTTTTCTAATCACATACTATCAAAAAAGAGTCAGTGCATATTTTGTGGGAGATTGAGTGCAGTGGATGAGTTGTTTGACTCATTGGACAGGACTTTGCATCTATTTTCTTCCCACAGCGAGACTGAATCTTAGTTTATGCAGGGAAACTCAGAGAAATGAAAGCTCAGGGAGTCAAGTCCAGACAAATTCTTAATGAATACCTTTTTCATGGTTTAAGCCCAGCTGGCAACAAACCACCATGAGGCCACTTGCTTACTCCTCCCCACCCCCCTGGTGGGATGAGGAAGAAAAAATATAAAGAAAAGCTCATGGGTTGAGACAAGGACAGGGAGGGATCACTCACCACTTATGGTCATGGGCAAAAACCAGAATCAACTTGGGGAAAAAACAAAATCCATTTAATTTACTACTAATCAAATCAAACCAGGATAATGGGAAGTAAAACCAAATCTTAAAACACCTTCCCCTCACCACGGCCTCCTTCCTGGCTCAACTCCACTCCCAGTTTTTTCCACCTCGTCCCCCCCCAGCAGCGCAGGGGGACGGGGAATGGGGGTTGGGGTCAGCTCGCCACACCTTGTCTCTGCCGCTCCTTCCTCCTCAGGGGCAGGACTCCTCACTCGTCCCCTGCTCCACTGTGGGGTCCCTCCTGCAGGGTCCTTCCCACGGGCTGCAGTCCTTCAGGCACAGCCTGCTCCAGCATGGGCTTTCCCATGGAGTCCCGGCCATCTTAGGGAGCATCCCCCTGCTCCGGCGTGGGCTCCTCTCTCCCCGGGCTGCAGGTGGGCATCTGCTCCCCTACTCCCCTCCATGGGCTGCAGGGGGACAGCCTGCCGTCTCCCCACGGGCTGCGGGGGCATCCCCTCCTCCCCCTCCTTCCTCACTGACCTTGGGGTCTGCACAGGGGTTCCTCTCACATTCCACTTCCCAAACTCCGCTGCAGGTTCCCCTTCTGAAATCTGTTCTCCCAGAGGCGCTACCACCGTCGCTGATGGGCTCAGCCTTGGCCAGCGGCGGGTCCGACTTGGAGCCAGGGAAGCTTCGAGCAACTTCTCACAGGAGCCGGCCCTGCGGACCCTCCCCCGCTACCAAAACCCCACCACACAACCCCAAAACAACCTTAAACACAGCCACATATTTCAGCGCATTGAAGTGAAGCGCTGGCTAGCTCATGACAGAAGGGATGGTCCCTGGTAGGGTGGCTGATAACATCAAAATGATCTGAGGACCAGTTCCAATTTCTTCCACAGACTTCCCCTATAACCTTCAGAATGAGAACTGACCTAGGAGCAATGACTGACTTTTGGAAAACCCTTGTTTTAGCTCCTAAAGTCCCTTTAATGCTGCTGGGTAGTGGTCACAACCACCACACTACTGGCTTTTCTCAGGCGGATCTTTTCCTTTTGGCTTTCAATGAAAAACTTTTGAAAAGTCTTTTATGCAAATGCAGAGTGGAAATTTTTTCATAGTCCTGAAATGTTTCCTGGGATGTTGACTGTCATTTTCCATCCTGTTGTCAAGGCTTCTTGGTGATATATGCACTTATAAAAGAAAATGTAACCAGTTGGATACATGACACTGATTCTGAAGGAATTGCACCAGTTTTACATGAGAATAATTGTAAATAGAGCTTGTTGCCTGTAAATTTCCAAGTTATTTATTTTTTTATTCATAAACATAAACATTTTATTTAGTTGATAAGTAGTTCACCATAACTATGTTGGTCTTAGACTAGCTGCCCTCCAAATTAAGGTTTGTTCCTCGCAGAGGGATCACAATGCTTGGAAGTACAGTGGAAAGCTTGTCAGTCGGTTATATTGACTTCAAATCATCAGGCTGGTATTTTGAGCTGCCAGCTCAACAGAAATGGACTATTAGAATGACAAACAGACTCACAGCTGGGAAGGATGGAAACCAGTAGAATGCTTACTTTTGGAGATGACTCTGCTCTGGTAATCTGTCAATGATTCACTCTAAATGTACCTATCTTTCATTTGGGGTAAATAGATGAATCTGTATTTGAAAATTTCTTTGGAACTGAAACCAAGAGAGAAGGTGCTACAGTATAGATATATAAAACATTGTTTGTTATTCATACTAGAAACCTGTTACTTACTTACTCCTTTCCGTCAGAAAGACATGACAAGTGCATAAGAATCTTGACCAATACATCCAAAAGACATTTTAGGCATTTCAGTCTTTGGCTATAGAATTTGAACTCACTTATAAAGACCCAGTTTTAAAAGGTTGAATGCTTTCAAACACTTGAAAGTATCTCCAGATATGTATAGTACAAGGTGGGTTTCCAAAATCAGTGTCTTCTTTAAACCCCTGTCCAAATAGAAGATGGTAGGAGTCAATAAAGCACCTCAAGGTACAGCTTCATACCATATCTCATTTTTCTCTCTCATGTGTTTAACCCTAATCACAGGAAAATATTTTATGGAAACATTATTAATGGATCATTGTTCAAACATGACAATTTGCAAGTGTTTGTGAGTAGGCTTTTCTTGGCACATTTAACATGTCACTACAATAATTCCATAAAATCTTGCAGCAATTTTGCAGCACATCATTTCACAAATCATCCATGTCTGACACTTAAAACACTGGTACTGTACAATACCATAATGTGTTTAATGCAGTGCATTGTGAAATATCATTTATATTTAGCAGCATTTCAATGTGTTGTTTTTTTTCAAAAAAAAAAAAAATGCAGTTCCTTTCTGCAAATAAGCTTTTAAAGGAAACAAAAGACAGCTACAAATTCAGGAAATCAACAGCAATTGTATCTGTTGTCATAGTAGAACTAATATAATTTTTGACATTTTGATGCGTTTTCATTTGTCAGGAAATTTCCTTACTGTTATAGTGATGGGTTGATAGAGACAATCTTTTTCACTCCGAATAAGAGAAATGGATTACTATCTCTTTTGGTTCAGACAGGCTACAGGGTAACATTCAAAAAAGATGAAGCTAAAAGTTCATTTCTGAAAGCAATCATTTATACCTTACAGCAAAAATCCTGTCTATGCTTTTAAATCTGTTGCAAGTCAACTAGCGTTGTTGTGGAATAGAGGGGCTTCTGTCCATAAGCAACATTGCTACCAATCACAGGTTTTCCTGTACGTTGTTGAAACCAATTTTCAGATAGCTTTATCAAGACGTGTAACGTGTCAGAATGAAACATAGCCACTGTGAGGACAACCTTGTAGTTAAAAATGAGTTGTGCATCCTAATCTTCTTGCTCCTAAACCACATCATTTTGATGCCTTTATAGTTCTATGAATATACCTCTTGGCCTTCTGTGGCTCCAGATTTGTCTTTATTAAACATAACAGAATCACAGATAGTTGAGGTTGGAAAGGATCTCTGGAGGTGTCTAATCCAGCCATGCCAATCAAAGCAGAATGAACTAGGTCAGGCTGCCCAGGGCAGTTTCTAACATGGTTCTGCATATCTCTAAGGATGGAAACTCCACAATCTCCCTGGGCAACCTGTTCCAGCGTTTGATCACCCTCACAGTAAAGAAGGGGTTTTTTGTGTCTAAGTTGATTTTTCTGTAATTCAGTTTGTGCCCATTGCCTCACATCCTGAAATGTCTCCTGCCCACTTTAGCTCCAATGCTCAGATAGAATCTGTTCTTTACACTTCTGTTTCACAATGTGATGTTCATGGTCATGGCACACTTCCGTCATGTCATAACTCAGCACTAAGATGTTGTGCTTCAGTGATGTCTTATATGGCATTCCTGGACTGGCCACTGAGGAGAAGTGTCATAAGATAAGTAATTTTTTAAGGAAAGATTTTAAAGTATTAATAGGAATTACATCCCTGACAAGCCAGCCAAGTAAATGCAGTTCTATAGTAGCCTTATCAATTTCTGGTGATTCATAAATGTTAAAGCTCCCCCAAACCTCCCTTTTTAAGCCAAATGCAGAGTTGAACTTGACAGCTCTCTCAGCCCTACTGTCCTAACTTGCAGTTCATTTGCCTTCCTGCTCAAGGCATGCTTGCCTGCAGGCAGAATTGCAGCATACATTTCCAGTTCACCCACTGCCTTTCTGAAGAGAGAATTTTTCAGCCATGCCCGAGGGTAGCACTGCGTTTACTAGCCTGTGTTCACTATATGTTCACTAGTGAGTCTCTGATGCTGCCACCTGCACCCCTGCTCACAGTTATTAAATCTTCCCTTCAAAGAAAAAGAAGGCATCTTGTTTGCAAGTTCACCAAAATCTGGGAGCAATTCATGTTCACGCACTGAGGGAAAAGTAACGTGTTATCCCTGTTTGCATGGAGATGACAGTTTACTGGGTTTTTTTCCATTCTTTTGTTGTTGTGTTTTTCCCACAAAACAGCTGAGAAAGATCACCACCACCAGACTGGAGTGCTTATATTGACTAGTTAGCCAAGCCTTATTACAGGAAAAGAGATGAAACGATAACACTTTCAAAGCCAAACTTTTCTATGTCCCTGAAAAAGGAAACAAAGGTTTAAGAAAAAAGGAGAAGACGACAAGAAAAATGGCTGGGACCTTGGAGACATAGCTCCTAGCGACAACAGAGAGGAAGGAGGTAAATGTCTGGACAAAAACAGTGTCAAGGGGCTGCTGCACTACCTGAGCACTGAAAAGTTCCTCTGAGTAAATATATCCAGTTTCTTTTAAAAAACACTCAAAATCCTGCTGTCCATCTTCTAACCTTGCTGAGCAGATTCTTTCTTGCACCATGGTCTGTCTTGGGGAAATAAAACCAATTCAGATGGAAGGATTATTTGGTTAAAATTAGTGCTTGCCTGACATTCTGGGATACAGCCTTCACCACAACAGCTCCATTGCAGGTTTCCCTTTCTCAACAAAATGTGGAATTTTTTTCCATTCCTTTGCTTTTTCATGTTGACTTGGAGAAGGAGTGGGTGGGTGGATGCTCACAATTCCCTTGAATTTAACCCACTATTAAGTTCATTGAAACACTTTTAGGTTCATGGTTTTCTAACTCAAACTATTTTACTGTATTCCTACCCTGTTGTAAAATCCAAATCTAAGCATAAGTTATTTATAAACTCTTGCTTAAACTGCACACAGAAATTCTTGCAAAGAATACTAAAATCTCTGCATGAAACATAAGGAAATTATTGACTCACTCTCACATATGCTTTATGTTAAGTTCAGTAATCACAATCCCGGCTTTGCACTTGTTCAGTTACCCTGTTCACAAATGATATCTACTTCATTACAGGAGCACGATGCATTCCTGGGTAGTTGCAGGTTTTTTGCAGAGCCCATTTTTTCAGCTTCTCAAAACATTCAACAAGCCTGCCCACATCCACCTCCTTTTCATCTGTAAGGCTCTCTCCCTTTCTCTCAAGACGATCATGTAAAGTAATAGCAATGGGAAACACTGGAAGCAAATATTTCTCAGCAGCCTCCACCTTTGACATTGAAGTCCTCAGTTTATTCTTCAGCCTTTCACAGTCTTACGTTGCTGTCACTGTTTGGCAGCTCAGGGTACAGCCAAGTAGTTAATGTTATCTCTCCAAAAACAGTACTGACTAAATGTAGACATTTACACTACCCAGCCAGCCTATGCTCCCTTACAGTCGATGCACATCAAGTCCACAGTCAATATTCAGGACACGATTCATTTTCTTCTAAAGTAAACCTGTTGTAATAGCTATGTGCCATAGCAAAATAATGTGCTTAACTGAAATGCTGAACAGGTAGTTGGAAACACAGCACTGTCGTATGGCTGTGAAGGGACCTTCCCTCTAATGGAACAGCATGGCTGGTGCACACTCCTCAAGTTGTAAGCATTATGGTTGACTTAACATGTGTAAGAGGAACACAGACATTTAAAGTGCAGGCCTTTCCAAGAAACCTGGTTTTTTCTACTTAATTATTCTCTGTCATAGTATTTCCTTCATTAGCTGAGAGCAGGGTAGGGCAGATGTAAAACATTTCCCTTATGAAACAGCTGCTTTACATTTTCAGGGGAATTTTAACCTGCTGGTAGGCTGATAGCTGCCAAGATGTGTTTGTAGGTTGTTGTTATTTCATCAGCTTGCTGGAATGAAATCAGATGCAACATATTGATGTGCTATATCTGGGGATGATCATTCACGCAGGTCCAGCTGCAATCTTTCCAATCACTGCTGTATATTTCTTTGTTTCACACAGGAAACAACCCAAGGGCAGAAACTTTTGGACTCTAACAATGGCTCCTATAAAGATTCCCTCTAGGCTTAGGGTAATCTGATGACCATTTGCTTTTTCATCTTTGAAGAACAAAGAAGCATATGTGGAAGTTGGTTGACTTACTCAAAAAGTCTAAAAAACCCCTAACCACAGACAAACAGCATTTGCAAGAATTAGTATTCTTTTCTACTAAGAATGTATTCAAATATAATCATTTAAGTCTGTGCCATTGATCAGCTGGTTTAAATTTATCATGGAAAAAAGCCCCGAGTATACTTCTCCAAGATCAGAAAACGGACTGAGACCCAATGTTCTTCTCACAAACTTCAGATGAAGTCAGTGGCCTGAAAACCAGCAGCTGACTTGGCAGCCCAGCTGACCATGAGCTCTTGAAACTTTTATTCTTTATTTATCCATTTTCTGTTTATGACTATAAAAGTGCAGTGAAGCTTGTAAGGAAAGGTCTTGGGTTTTTGTGATACCAACTGATATAACATTTGGGAAAACTACAAATGTGGATTTTGAGGTTACACAGAACCACTATGACTAACTGATCAGCACAAGAATATTGATTCTTGTATCTATGACCAATTTGGAATCTGTCTTTTAGACATCCAGAGTGAGGTTCAGTTGCCAAAAAACGTGCCTCGTGCCAGAGCCCACACATCTGTACTGAGCTTGTAAGTGTGACACAGGACCTACAGCAGACCTATTCCTTGCTGATGGGGCAACTGGAAGTCCAGGTGAGATCACCTGGGGCATTTCTTATGGTACTGGCACCTCTGTTTAGGTAATGGATTTCCCACCTCTGGTTGTGTTTTAAGTAATCCTAGAGGTGGAGAATTTCATTATTTCACTGTAATCTCCTCCTCTGGTTATTTAGCCCTTAAAATTATTTCTTCTGTTAAGGTTGATAGGGATAATAATAAATGATTTTTCTTTTTTCTTTTTTTTTTTTTCTTTTACTGTGACTAAGGTCAGTCTTAAATATTATGTATATAGCAGAGAAGAGAGAAAGAAAATTACGTGTCAGTGTCTTGGGACTGGGATTTTCTTGTTTAAACTGGATTCTAATATGATTTTCCTAGATAAATAATATACAGAAAACTCCCAAAATACCAAGGTTAGCTGTTTGCTGTCTCATTATTAAATAATGGGGGCAAGAAGGGTCATGACTTGATGTTACAACAAAGACATCAATAGCAAACCTGATACTCTGACAGTGTGGATAATGCAGTTAGAGGGGAGAAGTATTTACCAGTGCAGGAAACAAAGCTGTGAATTGTGTTTCAGTCTATTGCTGATTTTCTTTTGGTCACTTGCTGTGAGCAAAGCAAAGATTTTATGCAAAAAGCGAAGCACTGTGAATATGGGGTACAGCAGCAGCTCCGGAGCCACTGAGGACTCAACAGGAGCTAGGATTACTGTTGTTCTGTGTGCTAGGTCTCTCTCCAAACTGCGTCTGTTAAACAGTATTTTTAAGTGATATGTCTTGTCAAATAGAAATGCATTTAATGGCAGCTCACATCCTTTTTTGCTTACATTTATCACTCCTTTCCCTTTTCCCTCCCCCAACCCCCCCCCAATCTGTAAAAACAACTATGCTAGGAATCAATTATCCTAAACCATTAACTCATCAGCAGTACTCACAGCTGTAAAAACATCTGCATTATAGGCTCTGCTTCTTCCTCAGAGGCAGAGATGGGATTGATTCTCTCATTCTGGCATGATTGTATAGCTTCTGGTTTGTGTTATGTTGGGGAAGTGGGTGGGGGAGGTAGGAGGGAGGCATCTTGCCTTGCTATAAACTGATTCATGTTCATCTAGTCATGAAACACATGCCTAGACTGAGAAACAGAGCACAGACCATACTGCAGCAAGCAGCT
Organism: Harpia harpyja; assembly: GCF_026419915.1. Lineage (NCBI taxonomy): Eukaryota > Metazoa > Chordata > Aves > Accipitriformes > Accipitridae > Harpia > Harpia harpyja. The sequence continues at coordinate 104,864,653 of NC_068940.1, forward strand.
TCACCGCTTTTACATGCCGCAGCCCTTGTCTTCTCTCTTAATATTGCAGGGGTAAATAATTTCACGTGCAGTAAACCAGGCTTTCATGTGCTCCAAGGAAAGGAATGATTTGCGCATTAAAGCTGCTGCATAGCTGCCATAGGAGAATTGCTCTGCAAACCCCTTTCTTCCTCCCTGCCAGTAGTTGCCTTAGTGACAAAACTAATCACCACTGGTGCCCCTGCTCCAGTGCATAGGAGAAAAACAAAGCCATTTGTATTGTCATTCTAGAAATCTTCAGCAGGACTATCTTCAAGATTAAATGTGCTGATTAAAAAGATATGTTACAGGCATTAGAGTAATACAATGAAAAGGCAGACTGAGGTACATCATTCTCCTCTCTCGGCTATAGCTTTCAAATAGCTTGGAGCCAGTGGGTAAATCCATTATAAGCCCACACAGGTGGAAAATTAGGAATATCTCTTTTTCATAGCAAAAGTAGAAAGACTGCCAGGTTTGAAGTTTATGAGTTTTGCTATCATCTTCACTTACATCTAACGGATATTTTCTGCACATAAATTACTAACACTTTTTTATTTCTCCTTTGGGATGTCTATGGACTGTAGACTGCTCGGTAAGAGCAAAGGTGATCAGAAGTATTTCCTTTCATGGTGGACTTCACTGTACAGCTTGGTGGTACACAATTACTTCCCCAATTCTTCTCCTACTTTTAGATTCCTTGTTTGAAGAAATAATCTCCAGGAAAAGGAAACATCCCTCAAGCTGGTTTAATTCACCTGGGGAAATCATACCTGTGAAGATACACAGTGGTATCACTTAGAACAGGTATCTGATTTAGAAAGCTATTTTTAATGAATTTTCTCATTAAGGTCCAAATTCAGTCCTGCAGAGCCACTGATACCAGAATAACACCTGACCTTTGATCAGTAAAAGGGTGTAGAGCCATCACACAGACGTACACTATACAGATACTAAGGGGACAGTCAGAAGACAAAACACCTGGGAAAGATTAAATGTAAATATGGAACATGTTTCTGTACTAATTAAGAATATCTTACCTGAAGAAGCACTTAGAAAAATGCTTTTCCAAATGTATCTATTTTTTAAAAAATATTCTTGTAGACTAGATTATTTTGTGGACTTAGAGTGCAGCTATGGGAGCAATGATGTAGGGTATCACACATCTACTTCACTAGGAGAAAAGAACTTTAGAGTCATTATTTTAAAAAGCTCCATTTTCTGTGTCAGGAATGCTAACATCTGTGCTCTCTGCTGCAGTGAAGTTATGAAATAAAAGATAAAGTAATGTAATCAGTAGAAACTTTCACAAAAGTCAACCTAAAGCTGGGTAAAGATTTGACTGCATTAGATTTACCTCACAAAACAAGTAAAATATTGTCATAGCACTTTTTTAATAAGACAGAAAAAAAGAAGTGAAATATGCATATTTTATTAATGAAGATAAATCTCAGACTCTTTGACAATCTACCTCCCATGGTTAGTTAGGAGTTCCAGCCCCAAAACAAAGCTTTATTTGAATAGCACAGGGCTCAGCCCAGAAGAGATATTTATTTATGTTTTAAAATCTTAGCAGGAATAGTTTAAAGTCTCAGCCTTGTGGTGGCTAAGAGGTTGCATTACCAAGAGGTGTTTTTTATATCCGTCCTATGAGGCAAGAGTGCATGCAGCAGCAAGATTTTTTTTCCACCCTGTTTCTCATCACCTTTTTAAAGCTTGGATCCTAAAGCTTTCCAAAGTTCTTGGAAAATTACTTGGATCCATTGATTTTTCCTCCTTTGCCTAGTTACCCTCCGACGACAACTATCCTTCCTCCTAGCAATGGTTGGATGTCCCTTTCATGTTCTATCAGCATTAACAGCTGCCTGTCCCAGGCTTACATTGTATTCTTCCTTGGTCTTCCTCGATGGAATTTTCAAAGACATTAAATTGTGCCCAATATAGTTGGGGGGCGGGGGGGGAATCATCAAAAGGACAGATAAGTTTAAAATATCTCAGTTATGCTACTGTGATGAAAAAACAAAGCAAGTCACTGACGTTCCAAATTAGGTGGTAATTACTTTGAGAGACTTTGCAAGCCTCTGCCTTTAAAATATTTGCCATTTATTCCATGCTTCCCATCTGATACAGTGGTGAATTCATGCCTGAATGAATGAGAGGGCAGAAGGATGCCATCAAGTGGGTTTTTCACCTGGGATCACGGCCCCACTGCTCAGAGACTGTAGTTTGGTCCACCAAGATCACTGGACTACACTATCTGCTGAGGGTCTGAATCCTAAATTACATGTTGAACACAGGTCTCCAGGGTGGAAAAGCTAATACACTAATTGCTCTGTGTCAGCCACTTCTGCCAGAAGACAGCGAGGTACCTTACACTTTTGATTATTACTCAGTCAGGACTCACATCCAGCCATACAGACATGAGTGATACAGCTGAGACAAAACAAAACCATTTCAGAGTTATAATTCATGCTGTGGCTACATAGTTGTTTCCCTCTGGCAAGCAGTACAGAAGTCCTACTTAATATTTCATAGAAACATAGAACCCTAGAATCATTTAGGTTGGAAAAGACCCTTAAGATCATCGAGTCCAACCATAAACCTAACACTGCCAAGTCCACCACTGAACCATGTCCCTAAGCGCCACATCTACACATCTCTTAAATACCTCCGGGGATGGTGACTCCACCACTTCCCTGGGCAGCCTGCTCCAGTGCTTGAAACCCTTACAGGGAAGAAATTTTTCCTAATATCCAATCTAAACCTCCCCTGGCACAACTTGAGGCCATTTCCTCTTGTCCTATCCCTTGTTACTTGGGAGAAGAGACTGACCCCCACCTCACTACACCCTCCTTTCTGGTAGTTGCAGAGAGCGATCAGGTCTCCCCTCAGCCTCCTTTTCTCCAGGCTAAACAGCCCCAGCTCCCTCAGGCCACTCCTCATAAGACTTGTGCTCCAGGCCCCTCACCAACTTGGTTGCCCTTCTCTGGACACGCTCCAGCACTTCGATGTCTTTCCTGCAGTGAGGGGCCCAAAACTGAACACAGGACTCGAGGTGCGGCCTCACCAGTGCCCAGTACAGGGGGACGATCACCTCCCTGCTCCTGCTGGCCACACTGTTCCTGATACAGGCCAGGATGCCGTTGGCCTTCTTGGCCACCTGGGCACACTGCTGGTCATGTTCAGCCGGCTGTCAACCAGCACCCCAGGTCCTTTCCTACCGGGCAGCTTTCCAGCCACCCTTCCCCAAGCCCGTAGCGCTGCACGGGGTTGTTGTGACCGAAGTGCAGGACCCGGCACTTGGCCTTGTTGAACCTCATACAGTTGGCCTTGGCCCATCGATCCAGCCTGTCCAGATCCCTCTGTAGAGCCTTCCTGCCCTCCAGCAGATCAACCCTCCCTCCCAACTTGGTGTTGTCCGCAAACTTACTGAGGTACTTGATCCCCTCATGCACATCATTGATAAAGATATTAAACAGAACTGGCCCCAATACTGAGCCCTGGGGAACACCACTGGTGACCGGCCGCCAGCTGGATTGAACTCCATTCACAACAACTCTCTTGGCCTGGCCAACCCCAATTTTTTACCCAGTGAACAGTAAACAGTACACAGATGTTGTGGCGATGTCACAGCAGGTAGAATGTTGGCAGTGGCAGCTGGTGACACCACCAGCCCAGAACGGGTATTAAAAGGACCGTGCCAGCCCAGGCTGGCAGATGAGCAGGGGCTACTTATGGTGGTGGTGGATGGTGGCTTTGTACTACAGGTGGACGTCAGGACGGGGAAGCAGCCAGACCACGGCACACTCCTGTCTTCTCCTTCCTCTGCCGCTGAGCTGGAGACTTGCCGAGAGTCTACAGGACAGATAAGATAAGACCAACCCCTACCCCATGACGGTCTTACAGGGATCTGGAAGCTCCCCAAAGCCATGGGCAAAGGGAGCTCCGTGCCCTTTGTCACTGGGTACCCTGGGGCTGAGCTCCTGTTGCTAACCCTAGTGATGCAGTGGCCGTGCCACAGTGGAATAATGCTGGTGGCCAGCGTGGTTGGCCCATGGTAGGTGTCTCCTGGCCATCAGGGAGGCATGGAATGGACAAGCCTTGGTGTGATACTGGGAGAGCTTTGGGCAGGGCCTGCCAGTGGCAACAGAGCATGGTTGCTTGGGTTGGTTGTTCTCTCTTCGACAACTGCAGCTCCGGACAGGGACATGAGCAGATCATGGCACCCTTCTGTCCTCTTCCTCCTCCCCACTCAGCCAAGGAGTGTTGCAATTTTCTACAAGGATATTGACCTAAGGATAAAGAACCAACTTATCCTCTACCTCTACACCTCATCTCGTATCCTGTGATAGATAGCGTCATGGTCTTACAGGCAGCTGGAAGGTCCCCACATCTGTGGACAAAAGGAGCTCTGCAGCACTCACTTTCTTTGTGTGAAACTTATCACAGAATGAAAAAAGTTTATAAATAAAAGTTTTCCGATTCATGAACCCATTGGCTGCTTGTTCTTGTTTGTGCTGTCTTTTTTGGGAAACCATTTGAGACTTTTCCTTACTGTACTTATTTCCTTACTTTATTTAATTTATATATCTTTATGTGTGTGTGTATAAATGCAGTATATACACACATATAAATATACATATCTAAAGTGTATCTCTGTATAAATCAGAGCTGCACAGACACACGTGGGTAGGCAGAAGGCACCAGGGCCCTACAGCGTGCCCCAAGAGCCAGATGCACAGGCCAACAGGCAAGCCATATATTTTATATGGGCCCAACTGCTATTTTCCCTGTTAGCAGTAGGATTTCTAGCTCACAGCACTGGTGAAATAGCAGAATATAAAAAATGTACTTTTTAATGCTTGTTAGACCGTCTGGATCTTTGTCTCAGTAACACTTCACCATTTCTATAATGATAGCTCTCTATATATGTCCTGAACAACTGTCCAATTATTGTGAAATATGTGCAAATCCAAAGACAGAAAACTAGGAGTACTTTGACAACTAGAAAAGATTAATAATGTCTCACTCATGGACATGTAGAATTCATTGAAATACACTGTCTGATCATCCTGGTAGAGTGAGACAGAGAGAGAAACTGAAGTTGGTATTTTTATTTACAGGAAGTTTGTAATGCCACCATAGTAAAGACAGTTTTATAAAAATGAATAAGATGTTGAAGATATCACAAGTGATTAGAACAAGAAATAAATTGCTAGCAAAGGAGCAGCCAGTGAAGAACAGAAATGCAGAGCAGCACACAATGCATAGAAACCTTCTGCAATCACTGAGTAAATATTTCTGTATTCTGATAAAGAAAAAAAATCCAATACTACTGGAAGACTGAAAACAAAAGGCTCTAAAAGATATAAATGAACACAGTTTTATAGTAAATTTAATTTAAATTTAAAAAATAAAATCTAAGACACCTGCACACTTAGAATAGTGTTGTAAGTTGAATAGTTCCAAATACGAATGCTATGTTGCTTGCCACTGCAAAGTCATGTCCATCATTAAATTAAAATGATAAAATTAAGAATAATATGTATTTCTGAAATTATTCACATTTTTCCCCCTTAATCTAGCTGCATAATTTAAGATGCCCGAGTGGCAGAAGAGGTGGATTTGAATCTGCTTAGCTTGAGTACGAAATTGAACTCAAATCAGTCACTTCCCACTATGCGCTTTGCTAGGCGTTAGATAAAACGGGGATGTCCTGCTGCCACCACTACAATAAAGAAGGTGACTCCTGTGAAGTCAGACGCCTGCCACAAGAAAGGATTTGTCTCTGTGTGTTTTCAGTGAATGCCTGCATGGCACATGCACATCCCTATTCAGAAGGTGAGAAGGTTCAAATTGTCATTTGGCAGTGTAACTTCCCCTCCTGGCAGCACATAAAACCTCCATGTCCCAACAGGCACTTGGAATCACTTTCATGGGAACAGATTCCTAATTTTTAGGTTCTCACATTAATTTTTTTTTTTTTTCAATTCTAGCACTTCTGTTTTTGAAAGCTCACAGCCTGATCTGGGGAATATTTATGAACATCCACACAGTTCATTTCTGCTCTGTGTTGTCCCCTTAATTTCAGTTTGGCTGTAAGCATCCTCTGGTGGGAAATGGACCTCTGTGTACCCATGCAGCAGCAGACTGAGGGAAGGGACAAGTTAGAGTGAATAAAATCAGACTATTCAGATACCTCATCTAAGCTCACGCATAAATTCTTTATTCAAGGAATAAGACTTCTGATGGCAAGCTTTTGATACGTCGTTAGCTTTTTATTTGTACAGTAGCCAATACAATAATGTTAAACCAATAAATGCTATATGCTCACAATGGCTAGGCTAACAGAAAGATGAAAAGTCCTAGTGAGAAAGGTGTTTCTGGATATCTTCATAATCAAAACTTATTAATCTTCACACATACTAAGCATCTCCTAAACACTGTATCTATTTTACAAAAAATAGATATAAAAAGAGCTAAAAAAAAAAAAAAATGCAGAATATTCCTGCAGTCTAGTAAAGCTATTTCACTGCAACCAATAAAGTAAAATAATTGTGCCTATGGATTCTTCATTCAGAAGGGACCCAAACCACTCTGCAAACAGTTTATACATTCCAGACTATTCTAGGTGTGTACATGCACATTATTTCACCATGTAAGTGGTGCTGAGTAGTGGTAAGAGCAGGTAAATTTTTGGACACAAATCCACATTTTGATCAAACCACCACACTAAACTCCATAATTGTGTAATAACTGTACTAAACACATGATCTAAAAAATAACCCCAAATGACAAAATCCCAATTTATTACAATATACGAGGGCCAAGTGATTTTTAGTTAATACTAAGCTTCAAGTGCAGAGGAGAAATAAAAATGCAAAGTATAAGCAAAATCTGAATTTCTTATTCATGGGTCAAGCAAATGCAGCAAACAAAAGTCTCATCAAAGATGAGTTATAGTGTAATGCAGACATGCAGTTGGAAGACATCTGACAAGCAACAGGTAACTTAACATAATATATCTGGGGCTTGGATGATCTCCAGTGACCTCATCTGTAATCCAGTTTCTACTTGCCACCTTTGAACAATGGGGGAAAAAAACATATTGTTGAGAAATTTAGCAAGAATGATCAGAAATGTATTAATGAACACAATTATTTCACTTAGAGCATTTAGAACAAATCAAATAGCCCTTGTATATTTATTATGCCTGTTGTTATTGTTTCATACAGTAAATGACAGTACTTTTGACAGCTCCCAAGCTAGAAATCTCTTTTGTTGGGAAAACAAACAAACAAACAAACCCAAACAGTTTAAATATTGAGAATCAGTGAGCTGAAAGTGAAGGAAAAAAACCCTCTTTGGTTATTTTTCTCTTTTCCTTCATCCCATATTCTACTTACCTGTGGCAGCTGCTGTTTTCACTTGTAGTGTAAGAACTGTCTGTAGGTTGAATGTATTGTCAGAAATTCTATTCTCAGAATTTGAGAGGATATAATGTTGTAAACTGTTTATTACGCCCTTAAGCTTTTCACATTATGTTAAAAAATTAAACCCTGGAGACCTACAATGAGATGGAGGGAAATGAAGAAGGATGGTTTATATCCAAAAAGTGATTGAATATGCAATCTCTAATGTTTTTGCACTAGAGCAAACAGCATTTCATGCTGTATGTTCTCTGAGGAAAGTTTCAGGATTTAGGGATTTATTTATTTTTTAATATAGACTTCAGTGGCATCTGCAAGTCAAATATTGAACTATCCCTTGGTGGGATGTATAAGACAAATTTGCACTGCGCACAAAATAGTTCTAAAATAATTTATAACCTTATGTAAATATTAGATTTTCTGGCGATTTAAAAGGAAAACTTATTTACAATGTAAGTTTAATATAAAAATAATGAACAAAAGATAACTTAAAATTAAAAAGGCTCAAAAGCAGGACTAATTTTATTGTTTGCATGCACAGGGACATAACTGGACTACTTGCAATGAACCACCTCTAAGATGCAGGGGGTTTTGGACACTCAGGTATGTTTCCATCACCAAGTGTTTGTATCTCTGATGCAGGGAGTACAAAGTGGCATAGCCCCAGGATGCAGCACAGCATCCAGAGAGTAACATGGGTCCAAATGTAGAACAAGCACAATAAGCACCAAATTAATATTAGTTTGTGTTTGATATATTACATTATAGTTATCTAATTCCATTGTTCTAGTGCTTTGTATTACATGATGCACCTGACATAGCAAGAAAATATATTGATAGCTATGAGCTCATTAGTACAGGTGGGTGCAGGACTATATCTCAGTTTAAAAGCCATCTCTGTGCACCACATTATCAGGAACAGCTCCTGGCTGGGCCAAACCTATAGGCAGAAAGAGGCACATCTCCAACCCCCACTACCTGTACTGCATGGGACAGCAACAGCTTTCTGCTGACAGAGCCATTTAACAGAGGAGAGGGGGAAAAAAAGCATATTTGAGCAATATTCGCTGACCAAGAACCTGTCCCCAACTCCTTGAGTGAAAAGGTAGGGTATCAAATATTTCACCATCTGGACTAGGTGGCCAAGAGACAGGCTGACCTGACATAGATTTAGGGCAGGAGTGAGTTGCTTAGACAAGACATCTGGTGATGGTTTAGGCAGCAAACTTTTCCCACTTGGCCTTCAGCAGCTGCTCCAGAAGATCATGGCTCTCCTGGGGACCCTCTCCTCCCAGTTACTAGCAGATATATCATCTGTGATGAGGTGCACCAGGAGGCTGTTGTTGGGCCATTGAAGCAAACCCTAGAGTGGTATTCAGCTCCAGTTTAAGGATGTTAAATTTGTGTGTCTAACGTAAGTGTCTAGATACAATCCCGGTGTTTAAGCTCTTGCTAGAGGCAGTGAAGATCTAGCCAACACCACCAGTAAAGCTTACAGCATGATCCTGCCAGTCAGCCAGCAGACTCATCTTTATTCAGAAGCTGTGCTAAGCCTCTGATCTTTGTTGACTGCACTGAGAATTTATTCACATAGATGACAACAGGTTGACATGTTAATTTAGATGAAGCCAAATCCCACCCTCAGGGAAACACAGCCAAAAACATTTTTGTTATCTGAATTCCAAGAGGATTCCACTGTCTAACTATTAAAAAAAAAAAAAGTGATAAATTAACCATAAATAATAGTCCTATTGAGGTACCTAAATGAAGGATACTTTTACAGAATGTTCTTCATAAATTTTTGAATGAAAATCTGTTGGAGAACCTGTTAGAGAATTCCCTGGACTATGTTCTGTAGGAAATAAAACTAGATGATCTAAAAAGCCTTCTGGTCTTTAGGTTTGTGAGTGGGAAGTTAGTGATGACATCAGTGACTTCAGTGGTAACAGAATTAGGACAATAATGAGAACTCTGGTAAATCACCATCTAGGAAAAAATAAACCCTTCACTTTTGACCACACCAATGAATCACCACATTGCACTGGAGGTATTGTACTGTTGAAAAGGCACCTATTTTTAGATGTGATACATAGCAAATTGTGAACATTTATTGTCACTAAAAAGTTCTGGGCCTTCTTTTTCATATTGACCTTTACAATGGTGACTGATACATCAGCTCTCCAGAACTGACACCATCAGTCTCTGGGAGTTGAATTAAAAAGTTTTGCAAGTGGTGCCTGGAACTTGCTCCTGTTGTCTGCAGGAGAGCATTAGGGCATCCCGTGACTTCTGAAGGCTAGAGAGGGTCATTCATCCCAAAACTTCTGTAATTCCCAAGGTTATCTGGCTGGAGTCATGTCTACTCTCTTTAAGTATCCAAAACCAGGCATTCTTTATGAGTCTTCTTCCTATGTTGAGATGAGGCACACTTTTTAGTATACCTTTTATCATACATAGTTTTCCAAACATTAACTGATCCCCATCAGCCTAGAAGAGATACAGCATTCACATGTGTACATGATTTCTACAGCTAAAGCCAGAACTCTGCCAATTGCTACGCTTGGCAGTAGCAACCTTTGTTTACTGCCTCCCTGTTTGATGGCTCCATCCAGACTGCTGATGAGACATCAGCATTCCTGAGGCTCCACAGTAGGGCTAAAACCATAGTAATAATTGAAATAGGCTGGGGACCATTTGCTAGCTCTGACTCTATCTGGCACGGCACAGTTTCTGTCTCCACTGTGAAAGTCTCTTTGCTTTCAAAATGGGATCAAATACCTGTACCGCTTACTGGGAATGCTCCCTTGCTTGTGCTCACTTCTGGATCATGCCTGGGATCGTTTGGGGGTATATATGTTGATTCAGGCCAAAACTGTGCCAGGGACAGGGGTTGCACTTAACATATAGATGACTGCAAGGTAGTGCCTTGGTCACTGCCCTGGCTGTTTGATTTACTGTTACAGATATAGTCTAGCAGTCTGTAGTCCTTTCAGAGATGTTTAGAGAATTATAAGCAGAATAAATCTAAGATGTTTGCCAGAGGTCTGCAATATGACCAGGAATTCTTGGGATATTGGATATTTGTATAAATGGATATATGAGGACTGCCATGCCTCCAGATCACGATTTATCCAATGGGGCCAGTAGCGGATGAGGGTATTGCTTGAAGACTAGATGTCAATTAGGAGAGTTGAATAAACTTTCTGACAGCCTTTTTCTCTTCTGGATGAAAAAAGAGATTGATCCTCTGGGATAAAAACAAGCCCATTGTTTAGTTTATGAATTTTTATTTATGCAGGTTTTTATAAGTTTTAATAATCTTGTATTTATGCTCTTCTGCCTCTAAACTGTTTCTTGAAGCTTTGCATTCAGAACTGAAATAATCTTTTTTTTCTCTTATCTAAAAGACTCTTGTCTTAAGAACAGCTTCAGGGTGCCTGGAGAGACATAAGTATTTCACTCTCAAGACGATAATGATATGAGACTGGTACAACTGCACTGTGGCAGTATGCAGCACCCCAGTACATGACCAGGATAGCAAAAGACTGTCAGATGCTCCTTTATACTGAGTTTCAGGGGCTGGCTTGGTAGTTATTAATGTGGGCTACAGGCTGAAGGGGAAAGGAGAGTCCTAAATAACTGGTCATCAGCATATTCTTGGTGTGTAACTGTATAATCGGGAGAGGATCCAAACCCTGAAGTCTTCTGGAAATTGTTGTATCTGGGCTAAAGGAGACATAATGTAATACAACCTGGTCTTAAACAGAGCCAAAGGGTATGACAAGTGGAGGTGTGCAACAAGGTACATATCAGGTTTTAAGAAAGAAACAATTAATAAAACTTCTGTCTAATGTTTTGGTTAGAGTAATACAGTATATCTGAATTATAGGAAGTTCATTAAGAAGAGCAAACATTTCCTGGTTTTAGTTGTCTCTGCTCTCATTTCATAACTGCCTATTTGCAACATGCTTAGCAGATGTGCACCTTTAGCAGGTGTTTACAAGCTGTCTGTAAATATTTTGCATGTTCTATGGTCCTTGAATATCAATATGCCTTTAATCTCAGTGATCTATTCTGATAATTGGCCACCTTGCCAAATTCCAACAGTCTTCTTTTTTCAAAGATAAAGGTCTTGCCTTCCCATCATATATTTCTGATTTCTTCTGTTTGGTGGGATGTCTTTGCTAAATGGATAGAGTCAGCCATCATCCTTCTATTTTATTCCAGATCGCCTGTTTATGCATCTGTTATACCAAAGGTTTGCTGTTTGTGAATTTCCATTTTCCTGTAATGTGGCAAAGTAATTAGTAGCTCTCCCTTGAGTCATTGATTATAATTTTTAACACCATCTTCACTTCTTCACTGAAGTTGCTAACAAGAGTTATTACAGTTAAGAGAAAAAGCTTTCTTTTCTGAAATGTTTCATCAGATTTGTAAAAGCTATTACTGTGAGATATATTCATATGCCTGCACTTGTGCCAAACAGCTAATGATCTTTTGGGGAAAAAACAAACAAAAACAGAAGGAAGATTCAAGACAAGCGATATTTTTTCTTTTGCATTTGTCAACACTTCAGTTTCAGAAAAGAGGAAAATCATTTTTACTTTGTGTTTAGCCACAGGTAGATGTGATGAAATCATTTAATTTAAGCATAGTCAAGGCATTCTCTTCTGAAAAGTGGACTACTTTTTGTCATCATAATCTTCAGAGTGTAACAATTTCCAAACCCGTTGCTGGTGACACTGTAGCGTCTTCTAACAGGGTTGCTTCTGCAAAGCTTTAAGAATGGTGTCTTATAATCACATGCTTTCCTATTTTCAGTGTACACAGATCAGCTGTGTTTTTCAGGATATTTCAGTTCTTTGGTGATTTCAGAGATCCCTTCTCCTTTTCAATTAATGAATAAAGCCTCATTGGGAAAAAGTGAGCAAGCAAAATTAATATAATTTATTTACAACTTCAAAATTGCTTTTTTTTTTTCTTTCAGTTGGAGCAGTATGCACAGGAGCCTGTAAGTAGTGGGTGCCACTTCAGACTTCCAAGCCATCGATCACTTCCTTAAACATCTTCTCTGCTGCTACTCAAGATCTGTGGCAGCTTAAAAGTGCCTGCTGATAGGTATACACCTAGCCATAAAGACAATAGAGCAGCAAAATGCTCATTTCCTTTATTTCAGCTTATTAATCATCATGACACCACTCTTTTCTGCATGGAAGAGCATTCCTTAGCCTTTAAGTAATCTGGATTAGTGCAGCTTTTAGTACCTCCTCTTATTACTTAAAAATGTGGAAGGGCAGCTAATGGGGGTCTCCCTTCCTGGTTAAGTTTCCTAATCACTGGGCAATAGAATTAGTTTTTAATTTAAATCTTGTACTTATGTATTTAAATGCTTTACAGGAAGCTCATGAAGCTGTGGGATTTGCATTATACCTAAAATTCAAGAGCTGTGACATGTAAAAAAAGCTTTTGTGGGCTTCTTTGTCCATAATTCCAGAATGTCAATTTTTCCTTTCTTTTCTGTAGAAAAAGTGTATTCCAGGCTGTGGTAATATTCACCAAGTTCTAGGAATACAGTATGCATTGGTAAACAATAGGTAAGAAACTTTACTTGTTTTATTTTTTTGCTTACTGCCGTTATCTCTATTTGTTGGCCAATAGGCAGGAAAAATAGTTTTCTCTATTTTTTCCTGACTGCTTTTATCCCTACTTGCTGTCTTTTAACTTTAGCTCTCCGGGGCATCCTAGTGGGACTGCGTGCTGCTCTGACCATGTTCACATGCAGCGTTGCTGTTTGTTCAGCAGTTTTCTCTCGGGCAGGGAACACGCTGATGGCAGCACGCTTTCAATTACTGCAGGAAATTACTTTCAATTACTTCACTAAAATCCAGGGCTCAGATACTTTTATGTTTTCAGGAACACTATGTATAACCTTTAAAGGGCCCACTTAAATCTTGTCATGTGCACACCATTCAGCAAATGATGGTGCATGGACAACCATAGAGGAAGACTGAATAATTTTTCCATTGCTGCACATATGCTCAAATATTAGGGCAAATGAGGAAAACACACACACACATATATATTTCCTATACAACTACATCTTCCAGAGCAGAACTGGCCTCTATCTGGCCAACGATGTGCCCAGTAGCATGAGCTCGTGTCTGCCCTGATAAATACTCCCGCTGTTGTTCTTGCTGAGTTGACAGTCTCATCGGGTCCTAATTTCCAGCATTGACATCGAACATTCTGCCATTATTTCTGAAGTTTATTTTTGGAGCTGGCCTAGACCACAGGCTATAAGTATAAATGTACCTTCCCTCCTGCAAGGTTTCCGAGCTGCCATGCAATGAGACAATTGTGAAGCAGGATACAAGATAAAAGGTAATGTAAAAGAGCTGTATAGAAAAGAGAAGGAAAGGAAAGGCAAGGGGAAGGGAAAAGGAAAGGGAAAGGCAAACTACATATATAGATCTTGGAGTTGTCCATGGCCAGAGGGAATCTGCTTAAAGCATGCCAGTATGTCTAATAGCCTGCAGAATTTGGCCCTTGTTCCTCTGCCTACATACTGATCCCCACTACAGGGATTTTATCACAGAATACTAGAAAGCCAATTTTTGTGTGAAAGTGTGGAAGCCTGTCTAAAACAACACCAGCGTATAATTTTTCACACCTGGGCTGTTTCACAAATCTTTTGTGTGACAATAAAAAAAATAAAAAATGTTTAGATGCAATGATACTGTGAATGACAATAACATGGCACAAGAAAAGGTTCTGATAAGCATTTTCACACTTTTTATTTATTCCAAGAAATGAGAAAATAAAATTAAAACCATCACAGAAAGTATTATTCCCTTTTCCAACTCACTTTTCTCTTGAAAATGGGATGAAAGGATGATGAGAAGAATGAGTACAAATGGAATGAGAACACTTTCTAAAATTAGGGAGACTCTGTGAATAGTATCTCTCTTTTTTAAAGGTAAAATGACATATTTTGTTGTATATATTATTGTGCAGTTTAGTTGCACAAGAACTATTTTAACAGGAAGTAACATTTTCTTTCCAGGCACAGCCCTTTATTTTCAAAGATTTGAGAAAATACCTTGCAGGTTGTTCATACATACATAGAAGTTTGGAGACATAATGTGAAATTTATTCACATTTATTCATTTGTTTCCTACAAGTAGAAATACCAGTGATGCAAGAAGCAGAATTCACCCCTCTCAAGTTGCACAGAAGCAGACTAGGTAGGTGTCAGTGGATCCTGCAATACTTAACTCATCCCATTAAGGTTTTAGGTTTTCCTGATTTGCGTGGAGCTGAACTGAGCCAGAACCAAGGGGAAACTTGTGCCAATAAATGAGGCTTCAATCTCATTGCTGGAAAAGAAAACAAATTACGTGGAGGAGAAATTGCTTGGTTTGTCCTTAAAGGAATGCTGTATTTTTGAGAGAGAGCTGCAAGAAAATGTAGTCTTCGTGTGTGTGTGTGTGTGTGTGTGTGTGCACGTGTATATGTTTGTGTGTGTGTTTTCCTCATTTGCCAGCCCAGGGCTGATAGTGGGGCTGAAAAGAGCCTTTTCACTTATTTTCTTTCTAAGGTCTATAGCTTACCATTTATTGTACTTGGTTTGAGCTGGAGGATGAAATCTTAACTTCCAAAATCTGCTGAGGTATCTAGCTGAGGTGAAGAACTGCTATAATTTCAATATCAAATATTAATAAAAATAAACTCTTTCCCCAGCAGGAAGTGAAAGCTCACAGCGGAGCTGGAATGCAATGATCTTCACAAAGGATGTGTACCCAGGACCTGGCCATTAAAAACCATTGAACTTTTCATAAGACTTTTTCTGTTTCCACTCTCTGTTATTTAGCCAAGATTTGCATTTTTAGTCTCCGTGGTATCTTAATATAAGGTAATTAACCTGATTTTCTGGCTAAATTCAGTGGAGGTAATTAAATTTTGCATATCCGAATTTTCCCCGTACCATTAATTACAGAGAAGTTTTGCATTTGTTGCCTGCACTACTGATGGAGTGTAAAGCGTATGTTGTAAAAGCCTTGTGGTGGCTTACCATTGAAGTATTGTTTTTAATACAGCTTCTGAATAAACTGAGTTCAGCTAATCTATATCAACTGATGTTCTCACATTAACCTTATGAAGCAATAAAGATGCACTGAATAATTTACACATGGTTGTAGATTGCACAGCTTTATTTGAGCCAAGTGTGATGAACATGGGAATAACTGTAGCAAGGTCATTCGATGATGCTCAAAGGAATTCTGAAAAACCAATAGCATCTCTCTTAGGAGCTGGCATAGTTCCTCAGATAAAATACTGAAATAATGAGGGGGGGAGGCGGGGAAGAAACCATTTATGCACACATGGCAATCTTCTAGAAAGTGGTTGTGAGTAGCTGAGCATACACTGAGACATACATACACGAGGAGTTTCTTAGTCAAAGAAAAAGACCTAGATATTTGCTGTCAAATTACAATCAGCATTCTTTAAGGACGTTCCTTTGTGTAAATCTCATTTTAAAGTAACTTGCCACTAGCAAACTAAAAATAGAGATATGTTTAACATGGAATTACTGTAACTTTGAAAAAGTGGTGGAAGACTTTATTTCCAGTTTTTCATTATACTGGAGAGCATCAGCATGTCATGACATTAGCTTAGTGTCTGATAAGGGGAAAAAAAGACTATTCAATGTTCTTCGTCATCCAATGAATTGAACAGATTTTTCTTTTCTTTGCAGATTCCTTTGGCCTTCTCAGAGGTTGAGAATATAAAACCTAGAAGAAAAGAATATTCCATTCCAAAATAATATTATTATCTACAGAACAAAAATACTTGAGTAATGAATTAAAAAAAAAAATGTAGAAAAGAAAGTTGATTGTGGATCTCAGGAATACTCAGTCAGTCCTAGCATTTTGGTCTTGTTTGATGGTTTTAGAGAGCTCCTTAAAGGTTTTTGTTGCTTTGGTTTTCTTGTTCATTTGTATAAACAGGAATGCTAAAATTGTTAATACTGTACGGCCTTTTTTCCCCCAGCTGAAAAATAATTTTAAAAAAGGGCTTAAGAGACCATCTGTTACAACTGAATCAAAGAAAGACAATTTCATCAAGCCTTTGGTCATCATGAATTCTTTCAAGTTGCATAATATCACATGCACATAAGGGCACATCCTTTGTGTCACTTCAGCGAAATTATGCCAGGAGTTAATGAAGTCCACTCAATAAAAGACTGCCATCTCAAGCTGCACCATATGCCTAGGTTTGTGCAACTGAATGAAGTCCTAAACCCCAAACCTTTAGAAGTATTTAGATCCTTAACCCTTAGGTGCCAACTTAAGATATGATATAGGTGCTGAAACATAAACATCTAGTGCAATTTTAAATGCTCTGTCATATCCAGGCTGGCCTTCGGTTGCCTCTACAGAAGGGTATAGGTCTTCTGTACCATATCGATCACCTCTGGGATGTTTTAGTGTCTCTAGGAGTCAGACCTGACACTAGATGTTAATGCTTAGGCAGCTAAATCCACCTCCTAGGATTGAATTCTTCCTACATAAGTTTAGATTTCTGTATTGTTTATTGTCTATGTAAGTTCTTATACGTGAGCTGGGTTCCCCTGTATAGTTACCATTGCGGTTAGTGAACATCTGGAGCTAAACTCAGTTACTCAGGTGTACAGCTATTCGAGCTGGCATAGGTCAACCTGCCAGGTGTTGGTTTAGCAGGGGTCTTCTGTAGATCCAGTGCCATAACTGGAAGATGCCCCACATACCTCAGGGCAACCTCAGGAACACCAGATGGTCACAATATGGGAAACTTGAATAGAGCTGCTAAATTGCGTTGTCTTTATATGGGAGCTGACTCTCAGCCTTACATTTACATGCCTGCATTTGGGTCTGAATCCTACCCCTGTCCTGCAAACGCTTAAATTTATTTAAAGGGAGTTCTACCCAAACAGCTTGGCGGTGAGTCCTACCTATAAATATCTTGTAATAGCTAGGCCTAAGTGACATACCTTCAGTTCAACATAAGCATCTGTCACAGAGCAGGGAAGTACATCTAAATGCCACAGCTAATAATTAAAGTTTTGCATTAGGTTTATTTTTTTCAAACAATTCCCTCATTGCTAATTCCTTTCTGATATAATACAGTACTCACAGTATCATGTATAAATGACAGAGGTCAGTTTTTGTCAATTAATCCTTGTCTTGATCAGTTGCTTAAAGGCATACAAGTTTTGATTGGAAAGTTGCCACGTCAGGCCTAAATACATCCTCCTAAATTCATTTCACTCCCTTTTTTACTGGACCTGGCAAAATAACATTTGTTTGAAGAATCTATTTTCCAGTATTTTCAGAAATGGCCTGAAAGAAGTCCTACTTTCTCTTTTTTTTATGTTTATTCTACATTCAGATTAAGTCATTAGCTGTGGCTAATACTACTTTAAAGATACAATATTAGAGCAAATATTGGGGTACTGTTATGCTATTTTGTGCTATCGAAGCCATATTTTTCAGCCATATGATGATGTAAAATATGGATTTTTCTCCCCCTATTGCATTAACAGATTCTTACATCTTTTATTTTCTTTTCTGATTTGCATCAGCTGGTAAACAACTGCCATCCTCAAATAAGCTATTTAAAGTGCTTTTACCAGAGATCTTTGAAGCTTGACAATCTCAGAGATAAACATGCACTACATATGGCTGAAAAAATACATATATTCTTTTGACAACTGCTTGATAAAAATAGCCTTTTCTCTTATATTGTTCAAGCAGATAATGCCATAAAATTGCAGATTACAAAAGGCTAAACACTTGGGCCTCCTTACAGAGCCTGCAAAGATTAAAAAAAATAAAACAGAAAGTAGTTTTTTCCAAAATCATACTAAGATTTCTTTGTGGAGATTCTATTAGAAAACTGTGAAGATGCTCTTTTTGACTGAACATCCCCAGTGTTCTCCACAATCTTTGTCTCTGTACTATCTTTCTGTAGAATGGTTACTCTTAGGCTACTGTGCTTGCTTTTGTGGAGCAGATGATACCATAAGATCAGTTAAAAGTGCAAAACCTCCAGTGTCTCCTTTGCATGTTCCCTGTGTGGGGTCAGGGAGGAGGATCTCAGACTCCTAAAAGAAATTTAATTGATTTGCCAGAGGTATTTTTGAGAGGTTAAACTAGAGTTCATAAGGCGGATGCCCTAGAATGAAGAAAGATATAACAAGAACAAATATTTGCATGCTGTTTGTTTTCCCAATATCCTTTTTTCACCCTTTTATTAAAGCTATGGAACATACTGTCTGTGTTTTAAGGAAGTTCTTACCAGTGTAGCACTGGTCACAAGTTTCTGAGGCATAAATCTCCGATGCTGCATTGCCCTGAGGAGTGGAAAGGAATTACTGTGCTGTACGGAGAAAATCCCCTCCTACACTGAACTCACAGTAGGTGCACGCAGAGGATGGGAGTCATCTCACATAGCTTTAAATGTCTACTGTGTGGCACTCTAGGGAGTGATCCATCTGGTTTAACTTGATCTGTTATACCATACACACTGATTATATTGATGTAATCGCTCTTGATTTTGCAGGCAGCCTGGGCTGACTGGTTTAGACACACATTTAAACAGTGAAATCCCACTCACAGAGGAATCCATGGAGGCTTATTCAATCTAGAAAGGAGACAGAAATACAGACAGTGAGTGTTGTGTTAGAGCAATTACATCGAAGCACCACAAGCCAGAGGGACCCAGATATTAGGCTATAAAGAAGGCAAATGGGAACTCTCATATCTGGTTGGAGGTAATTCCTATTTTGTTCCTTACATTAACATCCAGGCTTATGTTGCTACACCTTTGAAAGAAAGTGTATATGCAGCAGTATGCATGTATAGAGGCAACAGACCAAGTTACAGCCCAACCTTGTGGTCTCCACATGAATTTTTTTCTTTTAAAGTGTATGTCAGGATCAGACTAAGACTATGTATTCTGTATTTATATAGTGCCCTTATAAAAATCCTCTTTTTGTGAACTGTTCCCATTCTTATGTATCAGCATTTTCTAAAGAGGAAAAAAGTCCACTTGGAAAATTTCCAACCTGCTCTAATCAAATACTTGTCACTAGAACAGCAACTTGAAATATTTCTGAGCCCTTGAATCACAGCCCTGCTCAGGCTCGAAGATAAACTCCAAACACCCTTCAAAATCTAATAATAGTTATTCAAAATTTAAATATGTAGTCTCATCTAGTTGATAAGGTTCCTTTTACAGTCAATAGAGAGAGAAAGGTACTTCTAGTTACCTCTGGAAGGCAATTTTTTGCAGGTATCTTAAACAACTATTTTAAGATGGGCTGAATCACTCTCTGTAAGTATCTGTCTCTCTTCACAGATGATTGAGGGTACCTAAGAGCCTAATTTAGACTAGTGACATAAGTTTTGGATAGCTAAAGGCAGCAAAATTCTTTGCAACATATTTGTCTGTTATTTCTTTTTTACCTCCTTCTGTTTTTACCAGGTCATATTAGAGCCTCTATTAACTGTAACCACCAACATAGTGTTATGCCTGAAATCCCCACTATTGGTGACAGTTGCATGACACTCTATTTCACCAGGAAGCATGATTTAATTACCTAAGTAAACAGATGGCTTATTTTTTGATTATCTGCTAAAAACTTCATGTGACAGCCTTGCCTAAAATATCACATACTTCTACAATTCTTCCATTGCCGTTTCACTGCAGACTGCCTTAAAATGTCCCCCAATTCAGACCTTCCAAAAGCTCCATCTTAAAGCGCAGTCCTCATTTACCAGTTCACATTTCTTCTGAATCATTAGCGTAATTGGGTAGCGATGACTGCCTAATGAGTACTTTTTAAGAATTTCCTATGTATATCTTGCTGCTAATTTTGCATGTACCAAGGACGCAGCTATCCAGCGTACATCAACTGACTGTGTGTCAAAGGCAGAAATGCAGAGCTCTCACAAAAATGACCAAATTATAGGTAACTATATACTAAGGCTTCTTCTCATTATTTCTGTTTTTCCCTACTGAACTGTTTTCGTCAGTAGGAAACTGTTTGTTTTTCAAACAAAACACACCATGATTATTAAAATATGCCATGAGTAATACAGAAACCTCTAAAATTTTCCAGACATATATTACAAGAGTTATGGCAAACAAATGAATAGGATGTGACTCAATTTAACCTGTTATGCAGAAATGTAGATCTTTCTTGTATCTCCACTCAGGTAATCCATAACTTGTAGTAGAATGAAGACAGAATTCAGAGGAACACAGATATGATTTATTCGATATAATGTAGGTTGGTTTTTTTTCCAGCAGTAGTTCCTGTCCATTCATAGTCAATGAGTTGAGATCTAGTTTCTAATGACTGATCTAAACTCAAAGGAGATGCACAAAATGTGTTATATGAATCATATCCTATAAGCATTTTTTTTTTAATTGACTATGTAAGTAACAGGTAGTATGAGTAAGTAACAGGTAGTATGAGTCCTATACTCTTTAATCATGGAGAAGATTGCATAGTCAAAGAGCAAAGATGGATGGAGTTGTGGTTTAGCCTAGAGAAAATAAAACCAAAGGAAAAACTGATAATAGTCTTGTGGTGGGTTGACCTTGGCTGGATGCCAGGTGTCCACCAAACCACTCTATCACTCCCCTCCTCAGCTGGATGGGAGGGAGAAAATGAGATGGAAAAAAAAAATTATAGGTCAAGATACAGGCAGTTTAATAAAGCAAAAGCAAAGGCTGTACGAAGAAGGAAAGGAAGACAAAAGATTTATTCTCTACTTCCCATCAGCAGGCAATGTCCAGACACTTCCCGGGAAGTAGGGCTTCAGTACGTGCAGTGATTGCTCCAGAAGACAAACATCGTAATAATGAATGCCCCCCCTCCTTCTCGTTTCTCTTCGCTGTTATTGCTGAGCAGACATCATATGGTATGGAATATCTGTTTGGTTAGTTTAGGTCAGCTGTCCTGACTATGTCCCTTCCCAAGATCTTGCCCAGCCCTGTTGAGGGGGGCAAAAATGTTGGAGAGACAGCCTTGATGTTGTGCGAGCACTGCTCAGCATTGGCCAAACCACTGGTGTGTTGCCAACACCTTTTTAGCTACCAATACAGAGCACAGCACTAGGAGGGCTGCCATGGGGAAAATTAACTCCATCTCAGCCAGACCCAATGCAACCTACACCCTTAGGTGGAAAAAACTCTCAGCTTTTTTTCCATCTTATTTTCTCTCTGCTCTGTCCTGCTGAGGAGGGGAGTGACAGAGCGGCTTGGAGGGCACCTGGCATCCAGCCAGGGTCAACCCACCACAAGTCTTCATCTATATGAAAGATAGGGAACCAAATACAAGGACTCT
Source organism: Harpia harpyja (assembly GCF_026419915.1). Lineage (NCBI taxonomy): Eukaryota > Metazoa > Chordata > Aves > Accipitriformes > Accipitridae > Harpia > Harpia harpyja. The sequence goes on from NC_068940.1 coordinate 104,886,496, forward strand.
TGGGATCCTTTCCTTCACAGGGTGGCCATGGAACTGGACTCTTTTTGGCCCTGTTAAGCATAATAGCTTGTCTATCTTTCATGTCTCTTAAATATAAGTCATATTAACACTGACACTTCATAAAGCACCAGCCACTCCAAATAAGTAGTAGAAGGGGCAACTGACTAATTCCTTCCACAGTTACCAGAATGTGCCAGGTGTAGAGGAGGACTGGGTTGCTCTGAGTTAAGACTCATTTAAAAATTAGTCTCCAGCTTTTTTACCTAGAGAAGGAAACATTGCCTGAAAGTATGTCCTGCCCTAATTCTTCTTTGCCCTTCACTGTAAACTGATTGCAAAAACCTGTCTTCTGTTATGCTTCATAAGAGTGGGTAAAAGAATGATGTTTATAATGAGCTTTTAGCATGTTGCCTCCCACAGCCTCATCTGAGTTTATCACTGCCTTGTTTCCTGTTGGACATGAGTCATTCCAGCAAGTCATTGAACAAATCGTTCCGGATTCCTCTCCAAACATCAATTAAAAGTTGGTTTCCCATCAGAATCTACCCCAAAGAGCATCCAATAAGAAACAGACTCTTATACAGACAAGACAACTCCAACTAGTTCAAGTATTTTGCACTTTACTTCTATGGCAGTTGTGTATTTATCCAAGTGTAAAGTGCTCCAAGGAAACCATGACCTTGTGAATCCAAGCCTTATCAGGGGACTTCTTTAAATCTAGTGTCGGTATGACATTGGTAGCTTCTCAAAAACAAACATGTTCATGGCAGATCATTGCAATTTGCCAGACAAATATACCCTTCAAAGAATCCCAAGCCTAGAAAGCAGCTGAAAAGCATGTAGCACTGGAGGTGTGAAACTGAATTTGTGCAGCTGTCAAAGATGCTGGCACTTCTGAGTGACAGGTAAATGTCAGGTGGTTTGCAAGGCTTCTTTGAACAAATAAATCATCTCTTCAGATCACCTGAAATGTTGAAGCTTGCAATGTCAGTTGCTGATATTTTGGATGCTTGGAGAACTGGGCTCTTCCACATAAGCAAAGATTCTTTTACTCAATGGTCCTTTCTTTTCCTGCTGTTTAATGCAGCCTCTTACCCTGAGTCTTCTCCTAGGTGAGTCTGGGTTTAGAGGCAAGGTTCAGAGCCTTCCATAGTGACTTAAGACAATCTGTATCCCTTCCTCCTTAAGCTGGGAACAAGCTGCACTCGTACATCAACAGATAATTATGTTGCATCGTGTCAGGATTGAGAATCTCCTCCCCTTCTTACGCTGACCAGCAAGGAATGAAGATCCTCCAAGAGTATGATGTTATTACCCTTCTGGTACTCTTCCTAAAACTCCTGTCCCACTCCTTTGTCCTTCTACTGCGTGCGGGGGGTAGAGCACTGCGGAAATCACATCCAGTCAACTGCTAGTGATAGTCTTCAGGTAATTAACCATGATGGGAACTAATGATCCAAACTGAAAACTGATGTGGAAGCCTCACTTCAAAGAACTGCTGCCAGCTCTTTTCTTTCTGGTTACGTGACGTCATTTGTCTGATAGACTCTTGTTTTTTGCACTGATTTGGACAGGGGAGTTTGGTTAACTTTTCTAAGATCTTGACATAAAAAGGTTTCCCTGTACATTGAGAAAGGGTGAGTGAGCAGTCCCTGGTACCCTGATTAATGGCCATGGCTGATGTCTTTTTTAATATCTATCCAGGGTCTTTTGTTGTGGGGTAGTCTTCAGGTTTAGGGGCGTGTGTGTATCATGGATGAAAGAAAGGTATAGAGATCCCTAAGCTGGAGGAAAACAAGGTAGAGCCAGAACCATATATATGATAGCTCTGCCACCACAGCACGGCACCCAAGCTAATTAGCTCCACAGAGAAACAAGGTTAATTAACCCAGACACAACATCACATCAGTTAAGTTTTATAGTTTGGGCAGCTGAGCTAATAACTCCAAATATCAATGTGAAAAGGCATTTGGTATGGATAACACCTTCTGCTGCACTCCATCTATATGGTACATATGCACAAGGCCATCCCCTTACTTATGAAATCAATGTGTAATTTGCATAACTGATTTCAGAGCAGACCCAACAGTCTAGCTAGTCAGGATGCCAAAAAAACCCAGGGTGGGCTGGTAGTATTAATTCATGGGTGTTCTGAATTAACTGAAAGATTTTTGTAGCTGATTGATTATAGCATAAAATGATAATGAAAAGAACCAGCAATCTACATTATAAAATTTTATACATGAATAACTTTCTAAAACACTAAAAGGAAAGGAACTAAATAATGAACCATTTTTATCCCTTTATGTCCAATATCTAAGTACCTATAGAAGACATAATTTCTGATTCTGGCATCCTTACAATTTGGCAAAGAATGGGAAAACAGAAGACACTAAAAAGAAATTAAAGCTAGACAAATCAAACCAGACACGAGAACACATTGTAAAGCAGGGTGACAGGGATCATTAGTAAAATCTTCATGGTGAGCGTCTTTGAATCACGATCAGTTTGAGACAAATTACTGGATTGGAAAAACGAGTGGCTGGATGGAATTTTGTGCTGTTACAGAGGTTGGCCTGGAGGAGCAGCCTGTCTCCTTTTGGCTCACAAAGTAGAGAGAGTGGCGGCCGCTGGTTGGATTCAAGAGTCTGACATGAGCTGAAGCAGACAGTACTTGGGTGTCTGGAGAACAGAAGGTCCTGTTTTGCACTGAATTAACAGGAGAACAAATTTTTCCTCCTGTGCTCACAAGAATTGTTACTTTCAGTTTGGTAAAGCTGTGCACCTGAGCTAGGCAAGGAAAATTTGATTTACAGTGTACCAGCTGAAGGTTCAAATTAATGACTCCAGTAAAATGACTTTATCATCAACTGAGCAATGGTTACTGATCAGATGCACTCTGTCAGCCACATGGCACATGTAATGAACTGTATCATAATTTAAACTCACTGAAATGATTTTAAGCTAAGTTCCTTTACTTAGCATTTATGAAAAGGCCAAATATCCATATAAAAGAGTTCAGTTATCATGCATTAATGTTTCCTATGGGCTTATGTTGTGCACACAGGCCATTACAACAACTTAGTTGACTTGCTAAATTGTGATAATTAGAACCTGAAACTGAATCCTTAAGAGAAAATAATTCCTTTGCTCTTTAACAGTTTGTTTTGTAGCGGAGGCCTCTGCATGGAATATTATTCTCTGCTTCATAGCTGGACTGAGCAACATAGGGGAATTTTGTCTCTCCCTATAATGTACGGGTGCATAAGAGAGGATAACCGGCATGCACTTAGTCATGTATCTTTCCTTGAAACACCATGCTCTGCTTTGCACCTCTATCTGTTCCTAGTATGTTCCTCTTTTGAATGAATCATGTTAAAAATGAACTGAAATACTGCAAAAAGGAAATGAGTTCACAATTTAGTCCATCATAATGATAATCTTCTCTGATGTACATCTATCTTTACAAAGGCTAGACACAGTGCCAGCAGTAATGTAACATTTAACAATAATGCAGGGTGGGGGAAGTAAAAAACCATAATGGGTCAAATCCCACCCAGGAGAAAATTTATCCAATGCCACTGATTTCATTGGAGAAATGCCAGTTCATACCAGCTGAGGATCTGCTGCTTTTCACAGGGCTAATTTTAATGATTAATGATACCAGATTTGTATTTGTTGTTGTTTGAAGTGATCGGTGCCTGATATCCCCACATTATTATTTAATTCCAGTATCAACAAGATTATCACTTAATTTGGACGAGTGTATGTGCATAAAAATGATGCCTCGCAGAGCCTATTTACAATAACCCTGTCAGCTGGCAGCCAAGAATTGACTGAGCTATTTGTTACTCACTATGAAGCTGGAATTATTGAGGAACTGAAACCTCTGTCTCCTTCACTTTCTCTGCCTGCCTTTATGGGGACGTGCTGCATTATTACAGCCAGCTCTTTTGTCCTCCACCGGAATTAAACAGCATCTCAGAAAAGATAATTAAGTGCACACAATGAACAGGGTTAAGGAAGGATGAGGGAAGGTTTGTGGGAAAGGACAGACAATGTGTCATCTTCCCTGTCAAGTGCACAGAATATACAGCCAAGTGTTGTTTCAACTTGGTTTCACTGCTTAAAGCAGAAAAGCTTGCTGGCCAGCAGGGCATGGAAAAAGGGCTGGGTTATATGAAGGTTTAGAAGGTATACCCGCAGTTTTACCAAATTGGCTTTAGATGCTGAAGAAATATTCTCAGGACTTGTTGAGTCTTCCAGCTCCTTGTCCTACCCCTTTTGTAAGAAATATAACGAACAAAGATGCTGCCAGTCCGTATGTGAGGAAAGAGTCTGTATGTGGGCATACAGAGTGTGGAGAGGGGTATTCAGGAGGAAAGGTGCTGTTCCTGTCAACTCCTGTTCTCTCTGCTACGCAGCCTGTTTACTCCCCAGGTTTCACAGACAGAGTCAGGACAGACAAAGAAATACACACAAAATACTGCCTCTAATTACTGCTGAGCAGATCTGCAGGCCTGTAGTAACAGCTAAAAAAAAAAAAAAGAGGAAAAAACCCTACAACAGAAACCCACACAATGTTTTCTACTTTTATCACTCCATTACATAACATCTCTGAATCCTAAGGATAAAGCATCTTCCTGAAATAGACTCCAAGAATCTGGTGGTTTTTCTTCTGTTTTAACCAACCTGCTTTTCCTGCAATAAAAAGTCTAGAAGATACAATGCTTTTTCACAGTATGCTTAAAGCTTAAGGGCTGTGTGCTCCTCTTTATAGTCAAGAGCAGTGCAAAGGGCAGGGATCTGCAGGGATCACATGAACAAGAAGGAAAGAAAACATAATTTGCACTCATCTGGATTTTCAACACCTAGCAAAGAGAGACAAAAGCAACCATCAGGAACCGTGGAAAATATTGAACTGGGGATTTCTAATGGGATTTGGATGCCAGGATATAGCTATAAGTGAACTGTATATAAGCTGCATACAGTTCAAGGTGAATTCTGTCCAATTCATTCCTTTCCAGCCAGCCTCCATAGCTGTAGAAATACAGTGAAACTGCAATTTTGTCCCCAAAAGAAATGCAGATTTCTTCAGATAACAAAACTACTGTTCACCGGAAGAGCAATAACTTATAGGATGATTTTCATGGTAAGCAGAGATGGGTGAAACTCAGACTTGGCAACAGTTTTCTGACTCACTTTCATTGTATGCTTGTGCACTACGTCCATTCCCTTTAGCCCATAAAAACTTTCAAGAAGAGTGAATAATGCTAGTGAACAGCAACACAACACATGAGAGTACCTGCATTTAAAGGGTAGAAATCTTACATCAAAATATAAAATGATTTTTCCCTTTGTTAGGAATATATCCTTACAGTCTAGCCCCATGATTATCTATCTCATGTAAAGTGAGATATCTGCACTGTTGATGAATATAGCTCAGCTGTAGCCGAACTGTAGCTGGAACTCTTGCTATGGGCAATCAGAGACTATTCAGCATATCATTCCTTTGACTTGTTTCAGACACTTATTTCAACATGATATTAATCATACCCAGCAAACCCTTACTTCTCTCCAGTGATTCTGAAAGAGTTGAGAGAAACAACCAAGGTGCAGACATCTACACTGTACTTATGTTCAGATAAATCTTATTCTTTCAGACAATTCTCATTTCTCTAAAATCAGTTGGTATTCTGGGTCATAATAACATTATTATAATTATTATTATTATTCAAAATTTAAATGAATGAATAATGAAATATCTAATAAATTTCCATAAGCCTATGTGTAAGTCTCCTTTAGGGCTTAGTAGACCCATACTTTTTGCTGAATTCAAAGAAAAAATGTGTATTATTTTCATGGTTTCTTGGAATCCCTTTCTTTACATCCTAAGACGTTTGGTGCTATTGTATGGTCCTTGTGTCAAAGGGAACTTGTATAGCTTTTTTCCCCTGCCTCCAATGTAACTTGGGATTGGGGGGAGTTTATCATGCTGATTTACCCTTGTATATCTGGAAGTTGAATTAGGTCCACAGCAGGTGAGCCATCTAAGGCATGAGATGGTAAATTGAATTGGAAGAACACAGTAATATTTTAAACTTTATGTCTTCTGTGGTTGGAAAGAAGTCAACATAAACTAGATGATATAAGGACTGCTGAGAACGGTGGATCCACATGGCTTGAAAGCACACGTACTTCTTACACTGATTGTGAACTTCCCATAAAAGCGCAGCTTTTTTATACAAATAACAGGCCTTCATGCTTGGCACCTGAATGATTATTTGTTTCCAGCAGAGAACCTGTGTGTTTATGGCCTGAGAATGACAATAGGAATGTGTTTATTGGTAGGGTCACAGCTGGAGATGATTATTACTTTTTTCTTTGGCAAAAGGAAATGCTACAGGCAGCTAAATGTGCCTTCAGGCTGATTTAAGCGAGTATTCCTGGAAAAAAGTCCTCTCTCTCTGCTTCAGTTTTCCTTTCTCAGATCTAGGTTTACTTTACCACCGGAAGGCTGGAGGTCTATAATATTTTTGTTCTGACAGGAAATCATACAAAATTTACATGATCTGCTTTATTGAGGAGACTGGGGAGAAATCAGGGTTAAGGATTCTCAGGATTAGGGATTCTCATTCCTCTGCAAATTTACGCCAGTGCCCGTGTATAGCAAAGGGCAGTCAGAGAGTTTGTCTGTGCTGCGTATCACAGCTTCTCTCTCAGTAGGCTGCAAAATCTAGAAAGTGCTGGAAAGGTTTGTTAGCACTGAGCTCCAGCGCTAGCTCATGTAAAGCCAGCTTGGCATGGTGTTGACACGCTCTAAAAGCCCAGTCCAAACCTTTTTGTAGTAAATGAGCTGAAGGTGCTCCAAAGAAGACATTCCAATATATAAATACTGTGGCAGCAGTTCCTCTTTGCAAACCGAGTCTAAAGGATAGCATTTTTAAACTTTCAAACATCTACCTTGCCTTCCAACCTCAGTAGTCAGCTCAGTCAATCGTAACCTCAGCAAATGGCTGGTATCAGCCTTTTTATAGACAGGAACGCATGGCTAAACATCATCTTTTGTAATTAATACAGTCCATTCCTCCATTCTCCCGTTGACTTTGGTAGCTGAGATGTAATCTGATTTAATTTCTGTAACATAACCTTGTTTGTTTTTATAGTACTTCCCCCTGCTAATATTAAAATCCTATTCATTTAGTTGTATGCACTGTGAGATAGATGCGCTTCTGTGGGTGGATTGTAAACATGGAAGAGCTGATATATGGAGAAGTGCTTTCAGTGGGCTGAAATTACTGAGGGCTGAAAAAATATCCAGAAGGCTAAGTGTCTGATAAGATTTTCCCTTTCAGAAATGTCACAATATTCGTAAGACAAAGGCGGCAGTGGTTCTCCAGAAGCACATGTTATTTTGTTCAAAGTCTTTGCAAAAGACTTTTGGACTTGGATACAAAAGAGTATCTTCAGGAATCTTCCTTTGCCTGACTACAAACAATACAGTTTACATTTTATTCAAATTTCATAGGATGAACTTTAAGAATCAGGAAGTCTCATGTTTCAGACTGAATCAGCTGGTGAACATTGAATTTGTAAATATAGACTGGTGCCTGACCAATTATAGACATCTGCAATGTAGACACCTTCAGCTGAGATTCTCCTTAGCATCAAAAGAGAGAAATTGGATTTTCTGGGGAGCAGATCCTCTTATCAGAAAAACAGATGTTACAAATACATCAGAGGAACCGTGCTTAAAAGGGTCTATTTCTTTCCACTTGCAAACAGTTCATAGATATCTGCATTGTAGATGCTGATAGCTGCTAAAATCAGTTGCACCCAGAGGACACCCCATGGATGGTAAAGGTGGATTTTCATGCCCAGTAGGACTTCAAATGGCTTCAATCTGGAGCTTTGCCACCACTGAGAGAGTTAGAAGCAGTTATGCCTCACCATTGACTACATAGGGAGGTGTAGTCTGCAAGCCTTAAAAATTATTGGAGAGCAAAGAAGAAACCCAGTTACAACCTTGATTTCCTACAATAGTGAGTTTCTTTTTGGAACTTATGGATCCTAGGTACTTATACGGGAAGTTGATATCTAAATACCTGTGAGAAGTAGACAATTAAGTAGAAAGACCCCTATCATAGTATGCAATCATAACCTGGTATTTATATACCACTACCATATCGATATTCTGACTCAGATGGGAAACAAATCATTTTAAGTATTATATAAAAATACATTGAAAGACAGCTCTTGTTACAGCACTAAAATATCGAAATGAGATGACAAGATAAAGGATGTCAGAGGTGAAGAGAGCAGCCTTACATTATGAAGCAGGTTAGGGGCAAACACAGCACAGACATCAGATTTCTAGAACTTTCCTCTTCCATGAGGTCATATTGCCTTCCTACCCTGTGTGTGCTCTAAATAAATAAAAGCCAGCTATGGATAATGAACTCCATTAATTAAAAACAGAGCCTGCTCCCACTGCCTGCCCCTTGAGAAAATGCTTGGACTTTACTCCCATGTTTGAATGTATTAAAATAGTGTGGTGTATATATGCTGTTAAACTCCTGATTAACCAAGAGGCAGAGACAGAGATACATACAGAGGTTAGGGATGTTGCACTGTGTCTGAGCAGAACCATACATTCAAGTCATGGTACATCTCCTGTTTACAGTGTAAAAGCTTTAAATCTGGTTTTATACACAGATTATCTCAGGTCCTGAAACATGCTGATCCTTTGAAACTCAACAGGATGACAGTTCAGCCTTGGGACTACATGCAATGTAAACACAGGTATAGAAACAGTCTGAGAATTAGTCCATATACAATGTCTTAGTTCTTGCCTTCTCAAGGCTAGGCAACAGGCAACAAGAACTAACAAATTTTTGTTATCAAAGACTGGCTAAAATGATTGGGAACTCCTCACTTTCCCTCCCTATAAGCATGCTCTGACTGAAATCACTTTCTTTGGGTTAAGCAGTTTCCTCTGGGTTATTATAATCAAGAGAGGAACCAAAACGAAAACCAAAAAAAAACCCCTGCTGATGAAGTGCATACATGAGAGATGCTGCCTATAGTGCCTGATTTCCAATGAGCATTTTGTCTTAGGTGGGATTCTTAAAACTAAAATAGCCAATAAAAGCTTTTTCCTTGAACTAAAAGCACCTTAGCTGTTTTCTGTACTACTGCACTGAACAGTAAACATAAATGCAGCTGTTAAATCAGTTGCATATCAGCCTGGCAGGCCTAAGTATAGCTAGTTCTGCTTGTCTTGCGATTAATGTCAAGTCAAAGTAGGTGACAGTAATTGGTGTTGTTGGGAAATGAGTTTTGAGAAGAGAGCAGTTCTGTGAATGCAGAGAAATGCGGCGTAGAGTGTATTGAGAGCTTACTGTGTCAAGCAGAAATTTCAAATTCAGAACTGGGGAGTGAAATTATACAGCTAATGAAATATACATCTGAGGAATCCCTTTAAAAAATTCAGCTAGAGTCATCCCTAGCTTATGTCTGGGAAGGCAAAGAATCATGCCTGGTAGTAAGCCCATTATGTCTATGGGTGGCGTTCCATATTTTTTGATTATGTGATTTTGTCTGGAATTAAGACTCAGTAAAATGAGACCATCATTAAAAATGGTCCAGATAAATAACTTCTGCTGAACTTAATGGCATAATCTTCAAGTTCTGAGTCATATTCATTACCTCTCGCCTTTGTCTCTCTGGATGAAAGTCAACTTACAGAGTAAAACACCAATATGTGGGCATCCTCGTGCAGGTCTGTAAGCAAGCCAGGCTGCTGTGTTTCTATTATAGTCAATGTAGAGCTACTCTTTGCTGTCTGTGGAATTCACAGACTGATTCAGCTCATCATATATAGGTGTATTGAGGTGAACACAAGACTTTCTCACAAGGGACTTGATTCAGTCATCCTTGGATAGCCCTGTAGTGCCATGTGAGATGCCTGAAGGTGTATAGATATCCATGTAGGGCTAATAGATGACACAAGGTTTAAGAGCGATCCATGCATTTCTGGAGAGAAGATGGAGGCCAGACAGTACTCTTAAATGGCAATAGAGAAATATATACTACATGCTAGTTGAAGTATATATAGTATCATAGTACATACTATATATAGTATATCTATACTATAGATTGTAGAAAACTGAAATGTCTTCAATGCCCAGCTCATATGTCCCCACCTTCATATCCAGAGAGTGATTCAACTGCCCATGTGCAACTCTACAGTGCCTCTCTGAGATGCTCTAGAGTACTGTGCCACGTCTGCTGGACCATGCTGCTCTCTGATGCTACAGGGAATCTCAACGGGCAGTAGGTGCCAATGGTCAGGAAGGGGGAATGTATGGTAGGAGGATGAGAAAACTAAGAGTATGTCACTGGGATCTTGATCTGGGGATCCCAGGGTCCTGGCTGGGAAATGGGAGTGGGGGGGACTGCAAGTGGTAAGGGGTTGCTAAAAATGGCTATGGGTTATATCCTTGGAAGCGAAAACAGCTGATCTGCTTTTTCAGGATAATTGAGGGCTGTGCTTCAAAATTTTTTGTGAGGAGGATGTGTGGCCTGCTCTTGTCCTCTGAAAAATGAAAGATCCATACAGTATAAATTAAGGCATAATAGGTGAGCTGTAAGTGTTTTATAGTTCTGGTCCATTTCCTTTGCCTCTTTCAAGGCTGAAGAGATGTAATGTAGCAGTGGCTGTACAGTCTGGCAACATTTTAAAGGCACAAAAAACCAAGGAAGAGGATCATTTGCTGCACACGATGCTTCTAAAACCCACAGTAGGAGACAGAGAATTTTAGCTTTGTTTTGAGAATGGAAGAAAAATCTAAGGTTAATGGGTCTGGTAGGTGGAGGTTTGGGGGGGTCACCTGCCATTACTTGGGACATACCATGAAATAGGGGAAGAGCTGCAGAGAAGTAGTCCTTCTCATATAATATGTCTCACAGTAGGAGCCTCAAACATGTGCTATAGCTCACCATTGGGTAAGAGGTGCTCAGGAGCACGAAAAGCACAAATCTGGGGAAGAAATCATGGGACTTTTAGCTATAAATATGTGAGATGCCAGAGAGGCTGGGGGGGACCTCTGTTAGAATGGGCTATATTTAAAATCAGTTTGTATTTGTAAAAATTTTAAGGTCATTGTGTTCATAACAAATTCCCAGACAGTGATGTTAAATAGAAATGAACTGATAATTAGTAGAAGAAGGCATCACTGATATGTTATGAAATATATGCAAATTAATACATAAATGAGAAGCCTGGGTTAAAAGGATACTATTTGAAAAAAGTTTCTGTAGGATTTTTTTGAAAAGACAACTTTCAAATCTGTTGGTCACACTTCCTGTCAGGCCAAGGAAGGTACATAAAAAAGGGAGACAAATTTCTAAACATTTTTTTTCTTTTCTTTTTAAAAATAATTTGATTTTTCAGTCATAAAGGCTGTAACTGCTACTTCTTGATTTCTGCCAAAATAAGTCTGTGGCTCTGAGCAATAATTTTAGTGTGACTGTTGAGAGTTGGAGGTGGCAGCATTAACATTATGTTAACTGAGACTTCTTTACCTTTAAACTAATCATACATTGCATGTATTTGATAGGACTGAATGAAGTGAGATATTATTTGAGCGTTATTAATATACTCTATTAACAGAAAATACCACTTCTCTCCAATGTACTGGTGATCAAGATAGATAGATTTTAAAACAGTGTGCAGTCATGTACAGATGGATACAGATGGTGTATGAAGCAATCCTAAGTGTATCTATCAATCCTTTCAAGTGTATTTCATACGCAAGAAAATACATATTGCTAAAAATGTCTTGCTTTGTATTACCACATTTATGCACAAAACTGCCAGATTCCCAGTACGGTTCCTGGTATGCAGAGACTAAGTCAATTAGGCAGGGCTGTTTCCTGTGTCATTTAGGATTGCTATGAAACTCTCCATCTGGACCAAACAGAGTAAAAAGTCTGGACCAAAAGAGGAAAAAATGATGACATGTCCTTGCTTCCCCAAGTGCTTCCCTCATATCTTGGCGTGAAACAGAAAAACAAGAGGTAAAATATCTACATATGAATATCTACATCCTGAAGGGAATCTTCATCAGAGCAGACTGCTCTCTGAGGAGAATAGGAGCCTGCATCTCAAAAGCACTAACTTGACCTTTATTTCATGTTGCTGTTTAATCACAAGAAGCTTAGCTCAGGAACTGTAAAGACAGAGATCCTCAGTGTCAGAGCAAAAAGGTTAAAGTGGAAGAATGGACCTAAAAAGCTGTCTGTGGAAGTAAAATATAAAATCTGAAGAGGAAACAGATGTATTTAGATGTTGAGGCAAAGACAAGAAAAATACGTTAGACTTGAAAGAGATACAGGATAGAATTAGATTGGGAAATACAGTATAGTGAATGCCAGCACTAAAACAACAAATTTCAGAAACAAACATAATATAGCCATACCAGCATTACAGCTGAATTGTGGAGCAGTTTGGAGTATGGATGTTCACTTTTGCCTGAAGTTAATCCACAGTTGTTAATCTCTGAATTCAAATTCTGCTTGTCAGCTTGAAAATCGTTTACCCAGTGAGTCTACTAGCAAGTATTTAGAAGGCATAGGTACTTTGCTAATGGCTTATTTTAGATCTGGACAACTTTTTGATCACCTTTACATTTCCAAAATGAAACCCAACATTGACTGAGAACCAAGCCTTTTTCTTTCTGTTTTTCCAAAGGGATTTAGCTCTAAGGTTTTTGTTTTATATCACTGACTTTATGTATCGGCAGGTGGGTTGGTTTTTTTTCTGAAACACTGCTTTAGGCTTACAGAAACTCCAGGAGGTTGGTATCTGAGACTCTTGAGAGAATAATAAAGAACTAGCAAGGGAGAGAAGTAGAAGATAATGAAGCAACATATTGTAAGGAGTTGCATTTATGGGAGGACAAATATATGTGAACTTCACATAAGAATGCCTGATGCATTGAAAAAAGTATGCAGATTTCAGCAAATACTTCAGCAAACTACACCAAGCTCTGTTATCGCACAAGAGATGTGAGTTCCCAAATTTGCCCCCGGAACTTTGTTCTAGTCATTCTAGGAATATTTAGATTAGGCAAGATATCATCATCTCCAACAAGCACCTTCCCAAATTTCTCATTTTCTCTAGGAAATAGGATAAATTCTGGCCTTCTCTGGAGACGGGATTGAGTGAAATGACACATCCATGAGAACTATGCAGAGTGTCTAACTGTGTATGTGTTTTTAAGGCTGCTAGCACCAAACCAGAAGGATCTTCAGGCAAAGCACTTTTTTCTATATTGGGTGCTCCACAGGAGGTCAGAGGAGGGAGTGAGACACTCACTGGGGAAGAATCTTTTCTGAAATCACTTAATCACAAGAAAGGCTTTACCTTTTGATATGGATTCACCCACCAACTCCATACTGGAACTCAGGCACCTGTATTAAGAAGTTAGGGTTACACCTATATTAATAAGTAAAATGCACTAGGCATTGTTTTCTGTCCCTCAGACACACATCACATGTGCCCACACTCCTAAACTCTCCAGAGTCCCTAACAAGAAATCCCCAAACGTAACAGGAATGTTTCTTGTTCTGCCTGTTTATCTGATATTTCTGAGAGAATGCTGAAAATCCCTAACAATAGATTAGCTGTTATATCTTTGTAGCTAAACAGCACAGCTTGAGTTGAGATATTGTTCTCACTGATGCACAAAGCTTCTATTTATCAGCTGAGTACACAAATATCAGGGAACTGTGCACAGCCGTCTTTGAGTATGCCTCTTCATCAGGGCAACCACTTGAGATTCATTATTCCCCTGATAGCCTGGGAAAAACCACTTTACTTGGCTTTTCAGAATTGTAAGTCCCATCATGCTGTACTATTCAATCAGGACATTAAGGCCCAGATTCATCTCCCCTAACTTCAGATGTCCACAGCCTAGAGGTTTCCAACTGCAGTGTAGCCACCTGGGATCCTATTATTCCCTTAGCAGAAAAGCCACTTGACGTTATGATTAACGTGATGTTAGATGCTTACTGTAAAATGGGATGACTGCTACTATAAATATCAAAGGTCACGTGGACACCTCTCCAGTGTAATATGGTTACATTTATTCCAATAAATCCCATATTTTTTCATTTGCTGCTTTCCCACTATTGAACTGGTTTAAAATACTAAGAAAGTACTTCCTCCCATCTTTTCCTGGAGGTTTCTGCCACTGTAGCATGCTTATCAGAAGACAGCATTCCGCTCTCGTCCAAGAATCAGTCAGCCATGAATAAATTCCTGATGTGCTAGGCTTGAGATAAGACAGCAAAATTTGCACTGGAGCAACTGGGAAGCTGTTATCTCTGCTGGTTTTGCTATGGATAAGCAACTTCTGGCAGAGAAATTATAACAGGCTCCAGGGTGGTAGCTTTTTCTGCAGTACTACCTATAGGAAGGAGCATGAGACTGAGGTCCTTGCAATATCCACCAGTGGGGCCACAGTGCTTTAAAACAGCTGAGAACATGACCTTTTTTTTTCACCTTTTTTTTACATTGCTTTCTTGTTTTAGTTCTTTGTAATTTCTTTCATATTTCAATTTTTTTTCCAGATACACAGAAAAGGATTCTTCTCCAACCATTAAAGAAAATGATATCTAAATACACTGAGATACTCTGTGTAGGCATAGAATATTTGGTGTAATGCATAAATTGCTTCCAAAAAAATGAAGAAATGCATATATTAATCATGAAAGAAGAGCAGAATGAGTGCTATGCTTCACAGGGGTCCCTAAACACAGCTAGGAGACGTATTTATCTTGTAAGAGGGTTCATTTAGTGCCTGCAATCCTTGTTTTTGAAAGTCCTCAGACATTCTCTTTTGGTTTTCCTAATTTTTTTAGGGAGTTTTATCTGGAGTCTGTTTTTTTGGTGAGTAAGATTTTACAGCGGCATATGTGGACTTCAGTACTAAAATACGTTCTTTTTAACACATTATTAAGTTTATCAAAAGTTGCCATACAAGAAAAGAAAGACAGATAATCCTGAATATGGATGAAAAACATTTAAGGTATTATAAGTTTATTTATATCTTTCAAAGTCTACCCAACTTATTTAATCCCTCCCATTGGGCAAATCATTCTATGTGACTGAATTTCTAGTTAAGGCATTATTATCAGCATAATTCTGACATAATTTTGATGACCTATGCAATCTAGATCACTCTTTTGCAGTCAAAGGCTATGCATATTGTGTCAATCTAAACATAATGAAATTTGTTTCAAAGTCTACTGCAAATTAATTCCACAAAATGCCTTAGTAGGCCATGTTCTATGTGCAAATCAGAGATGGAGAGCCAAAGTTGGCAAAGCGTGATACTTTGAAGAGTTAACCACTTAAAACTGCTCTTCTGGATTTCTAGATGTCACGAAAGACAAATAGCTGTGCAGTTGTAGTCAAGCTGCCACCAAAAAGCATGTTCCGCTTACTCTGATAAACAGATTGGGTAGCTCTACCTCTGCTTTCACGCACTCAGTGCATCATATGGAGCTTTCTTTCCAATTTGTTTTCGTGTTGGTTTGCTAGCAATTTATTCTGCTGTCTGACAGCATTTCCTTTTTATTTTTTATGAGCTGTAGGGAAAAAGAAATAAAAGTTCTGTATTTCTTGCTTTGATCCAATTAATTTCTTCCATTTTTTTTTCCTATGCTCCAGTCTGTTATGGATTTTATTCTTCCCAATTCAGCATCTGCAGCTAAAAGAAAAAGCAATTTCCAGATAGAAACTGCTTTATTGTGTGGGGTTTTAACCCTCCGGTAAGTTTTAGGCATAGGATCTTCATTTCTGGAAGACAAATAGATACATTACTGTAAAACTGTACTAGCCTTTCATCTTTGGAAGGTGTATTGAGAATACTCAGAGATTCACTGATTCTTTAACTGACAGGGAGAAAAATGAATGTACAGAAATAAAGGAAAAGACTGCTTTTGCTGCATTGGACAGGGAATCAAAGAGATCAGGGCTCAAATGTTAAAATGCCCCAGTGTCTCTATGCAACACACAGTGATTTTTGAGCTAGAGAGTTCTGAAATCATAAGTCTGATGTGTCAACTTGGTGCTCAGGTAACTGGACCGCCTATAATCCTGAGTTAATCAATCTGATGAGCTGTTACACAAACATGTGCGTACACTCTCCTCCCTCTGTTCCTGTTCTGATAGGTTCAAACTCTGTGAGTTGTCCTGGAGTTTTGTGTTTGAATTGTTTCCAGTCTGAAAGTGGGTCCCGGTCATCCCACTGATTTATTTGTGTTCACTCTGACTGAAATCAGTCTGCTCTCGTTCGTAAGGAGTTTCTTCTGTTCCTCACTTGCTGCACGAATAGTTAATTCTGAGAAGGGGTCAGAGGCTCTACATATTTTATGCCTGAGGTTGGGTGCTAACAATCCTTTTTTAGACATCCATGAAAGATTTATGTCACCAATGCTGCATTTATTTGTGAGCACATTTATGTCGGAAGTGATCAGATGCTATTCATTGCTTAAGTAGTTCATTGTACTGGGCTATTCTAGTTGGAGTCAGTTGTATTGATCTAAGTTTTCAGATTCAGTGGAAAGTGAACTGACCTATTGAGAATTACTAATAAGCCCTTCTTCTTGATCTACATTTTTTTGGTTTGTAGTTCTTGGAAGATAATCAAGATCCCTTCCTTGCTTTAAAATGTGAATTCTTCTGTTGAACTGTTTATTCATGACTAACCTTAATCTTCTGAAGTACATTTCATGCAGATTCTGATAATCTAAAAACTGTAGGGCTTGATGAAAAACAGTCAGCCTCTATCTTCTTCCAATATGTAGCAAATACTGAAACTTGATTTCTCAGTGGAAGAGAAATCAGCTGGGTCAAGTCTAGATATACTCCCCATATCACTTCTCTTCCAGAAGCCTTGTAAACCACAGCCCATGGTTTCATCTGTGTTATCCCAGGCCCAGTTTGGTGCAGCACAGCTGTGGGATCTTGGCTCAGTTTTGCTGGGAAAATAATTTTCAGCTTTGAGGCAGACTGTGTGCTAAATCCACGTGAGAAACGTAAAAATGCAGGCATCAGTGAAATTATTGAAACAGTGATAAGTATGCATTCAAGGACTGAAAAGTATTGACATGAGAAGATATTAAAACCCTTAGGAAAAACAACAGAGGACTAAAAGATGGCAACTCAACAAGACAGAGAAGCAGCCTGCACACAGGAGAAAAGCAAACTTGGCCAACAGAGATGCTCTGCATGTCACATTCAGGGTCATGCCCACATTAATCTTTCACTTAGTAGCGTATGGATCCTTGCTCTCCACTGTGTGTGTCAGCCAATAAATATTTGCTGTGTATTTTTAACTTCTTGATGCTTTGCTCGCACAGTGTATTTGTGCGTGGTAGAAAATACCTAAACAAACATGACCTACTGAGCTAGGATTTGGGGGGATGATTGCAGTCTCATGTCAAGCATCAATGTCATGTACATCGATTGAATTGGAAAGGTCAGAGCAAAGAATGAGCTCTCTTGCTCATCGCAATAACTCTACTTATCCTTCACCCCAGGTGCCTCTAAATGTGTGATTATACAGCATTTCCTCCATGCTGTACCATTCTTACATGCTAAGAATCAAGCCATGCACTGTTACTTGCTAGAGTGCTACCAGATGACTTCTGCCATAGTCCTGCTGGTGTATACCAACCTAAGGAAATGTCTTTTACCTTCAAATCAGCATTTTACACAGTCGTTTGAAAATTATTTACACATCTTCTCCCAACCCATCATTTACAGTTATTTTGTTGCTGTTGTTGTTGTGCCAAATGCACAGCTTTTATGGGAATATTTTAAAAAATTTTTCAGAACCTTTGTCTGGAAGCAGCTTGAACACTGGCGATGGGACGCAACAGCAAGCAAGATAGACTAACTGAAGAGGAAAGTGTGGCAGAACTGAAGTTCAAACAACTTGATACTTTTTCCCAAATGGGAAAAGATCTGGCCCATTCTTTCTAAAACTGGAACGAACCCAACCCCTCTCATATTCCACTTCACATATCAGTCTTGCCTTTTTTTTTTTTTTTTTTTTAAAGGTAAAATTTGCAGGAATGATTGAATCGGTCAGGTGTTTTTCTCTTGCATGGAAGTTTCTTTAATTGAAAGGTTTGATTGACACTTTAGATCTTCAATAGCATGCATCAGCCCTGCAAATCTGTGCCCTTCTTGAAAAAGATGAAATTTTCTTCAAAAAGATGAAGTTCATTTTGTAGAACAGCCCACATTCTTCATGCATATGATGAGTCACATGTGCAGACCAAAGAATGCGTTATTTTACTTTGTGCTTTTGATCAAAAAATCTTCCTGTGCTGCAGCTTTTTAGAGCACACCTGATAAAATCCATTATACATTTTTTCTGCTTCACTGGTGATAAAAAGCCTCTGACAATAACAAGGCCATCTGTCACTTTGAAAACCTGTATTTTTGGTGAAAGGAAAGAATCAACCTCTTTTACCCCAGTAAGGAAGAAAAAAACCAGACAACTCTTCCCATACATAAAACATAAAGCATATGAATCACACATAGGCATTTCATCATGGTTCTCCTCAGGAGATCCCAAGGCACAGTAGATACTCTTTATCATTCGCATTATTACAACCAGGAGGCTGAAGTGTGTGGAGGTGAAGTAACTGATGAGCATCAAGCAATAGCCTTTGACCCAAGCCAGGGAAGAAGCCTGTGTCTCTTAACGTCAGTCTATTGTGCCAGCGACAAGGGTTCACAGCATTATAAGTAATAAACTGATCTAAACGATTAAAGTTTCTTTTGCTTTTCTGGAAGGAAGCTGTTCATCAGGTTTCTAGCTAGCATTCAACTTTCATAAATAGAACTAAAAAATGGGACTAAATCAGGGCTGAAACTTCAAACGCTCAAATTGCTGCAAGCTTTGGAAACTTTGATTCCTGTCCATTACAGGAAAGAAAGATGGAAATAAAACATAAAATCTTTTTTAAAAATCAGTCTTGGATCTCTCTGGGCTTTCCACTGAACTGCTCACATTTGACCAGGTGCATCTGGCTAAACAATAGCTCTTATTCTAAGATAATCACTCTGTGAAGAATTATGAAGATCTAGTCATAAAATCAACCAAGTCTGAAGAACAATTCAAATCACCCCGAAGTGCACATCTGAAATAGATCAGATCATCAAATCCCCAAAACTTTGACTGTAAGGAGAGGTCAACGTGACTAGCTCAGCTGCAGACATCTACTGTGTTTTGGGGTTGTGTGGCGGGGTTTTGGTAGCGGGGAAGGGGGCTGCAGGGCCGGCTCCTGAGAGAAGCTGCTAGAAGCTTCCCTGGCTCCAAGACGGACCCGCAGCTGGCCCAGGCCGAGCCCATCAGCAACGGTGGTAGCACCTCTGGGACAACAGATTTAAGAAGGGGAACCGGCAGTGAGTCGGGGATTGGAATGTGAGACGAACAGTTCTGCAGATATCGAGGTCAGTGAGGAAGGAGGGAGGGGAGGGGATGCCCCTGCAGCCTGTGGGGAGACAAGATGGCAGGCTGTCCCCCCCAGCCATGGAGGGGAGTGGGGGAGCAGATGCCCACCTGCAGCCCGGGGAGAGAGGAGCCCACGCCGGAGCAGGGGGATGGGATGGATGCCCCCCAAGATGGCCGGGACTCCATGGGAAAGCCCGCGCTGGAGCAGGCTGTGCCTGAAGGACTGCAGCCCGTGGGAAGGACTCATATTGGAGAAGTTCGTGGAGGACTGTCTCCCATGGGAGGGAACGCCACAGTGGAGCAGGGGATGAGTGAGGAGTCCTGCCCCTGAGGAGGAAGGAGCGGCAGAGACAAGGTATGATGGACTGACCCCAACCCCCATTCCCTGTCCCCCTGTGCCGCCGGGGGGGAGGAGGTGGAGAAAATCAGGAGTGGAGTTGAGCCGGGAAGGAGGGAGGGGTGGGAGGAAGGTGTTCTAAGATTTGGTTTTACTTCTCATTATCCTTGGTTTTGATTTGCTTGGTAGTAAATTAAATTGATTTTGTTTTTTCCCTAACTTGAGTCTGTTTTTTGCCCATGACCATAAGTGGCGAGTGATCCCTCCCTGTCCTTATCTCAACCCATGAGCTTCTCTTTATATTTTCTCCTCCCCATCCCACCAGGGAGGGATGAGTAGGCGAGCGGCTTTGTAGTGCTTTGTTGCCATCTGGGCTTAAACTACAACTCACTGCAGATGTCCAAAGACAGATGAAAAGTATCCTCTCACTTATAAATTCAAATACAATATTGATGTAGTAAAGGACCAGCGCACCAACAAAGACAGTCCAACTAAAGCTCTTTCTAATGTTGATAGGGAGTAAAAATGCCAATGATAAGTCAGATTGCACATCGAACAACAAGTAAAAATTATGCTGGAGTATATTGCCTTTATGTAAATCAACAGAGCAGTTTCAATGGGAATGCATGTTCAGTTCTGATGGTTCAAAGAAACAAATGTACTGCCATAACTGAAGAAATTCCATAGAAGGGCCATGAGATAAGGGAAGGCACAGAAAATCTGTCATATAAAGAGTTGAAAAAGACTGGGATTGTTCATCTCTGCAAGAAGATGAAAGAATATAATAAAGAAAACCATTTTCATTGTGGCTGCGTCCTTGCTTTGTCACACATATTCAGGGTGCAATCTACCCATACCTGGGCATCTCTAAGTGGCCAGATGCAAGATAGTCACCCTGGGCTCCATTTAGACTTGATGAATAGACACAGAAAACTCTGGAAAGTCACTCATGCAATTTCTTAAAGTTATTTAGAAGAAAGCAGACAAACCATACTCTGATAATGCCTTTCTCTTAATTGATGATAAATGTTAGATAAATAAAATTTGGTTATCTGACTTTCAGGTGTTTAAAATGAGGGGAGATAAATCCTTTCTCCTTTTAAAATAAAAAAATGACAAAATGAAAAGTAGTACATGGATCTACTTCTCCTCTCATTGCAAAAATGAACTGTGGATCTTACTGCTGCATAAAGTGGACGATGCCACTAAAAGCTGAGTAAGATTCCAGAAGAAACATGATCACGAGATGGTTGGATACAACACACACGATAAACTTGTGCAGAAAGGCTGTAAAAGCCTGAGATTTGAAAAGATGAAGCTAACCTTTAACTTTTATTGCTCAAAAGAGATCATTTGGGTTACAAACTGTAACATCTGTTTAATATGAAGAGTTTTACACTTTTCTCCAGCCAATGCTCACACTCAGAAAAAAAAGGTCATTAGGTTATTTCTATGATCCATCATTATGCTCCATTATGTACATTTTTATGCTTGTAGAGAAGATGGAAGTTCCCATTTCTGTCTAACATAGGTTTTCCTCTTCTAGCTGGGAATTACCCAGTCTCATTGATCAAGTGCAATTTCCATAAACTTCACTACAGCTCTGCAGGATTTAATGACTGCACCCTGCCTAGCAATATTGTCTGCATTTGATTTACTATTCATATTACTTTTAGAGCCTGTCTCAAAGAACCTTCACTGAATTCTTCATCAGATACACAAGTCTATCACCTTATATGACCGGATCACTGGTTGACTAAAATGCAGTGGCACAATAAAGTAAAACCTGGACTGAGACAGACTGATGTGGCTGAACAGAATTTAAAGGCCAAAGACAAATTCTCAGTCTGCACTGATGTTTTTGAAAAGAAATCTGATAGGAACGCTGAACAAAGCGAGACCTGCAAAATAGTTTGGAAAGTGAGTTACAGTCACCTTCCAAAAAACCTTCTAAATGGCACGTTAAGGATTATCTGATCATAACCCAAAAGATCTCTAGAATGAGATAATTTTTATAGCCTGTGGATACAATGTAATTTGATTTAAGAGCAAATCCATGGCTGTGGCAATGTAACTATGGATTGCTGACCTCGTGTGTTTGGAAAAGCAAAAAAGGCCATTGCTGTATGCTTTAAAGAAACATCTGAGAGTGTGGATCTTAAACTAGCTGGAAAGCAAGTGTTCAGAAAACACTTTGAGATTTCATGTACTTTGCATGTAGTAGAACACTCTGTGGCATCATCAGCTTCAGCTTCAGTTGCCGTGAAATTCAGAGCAGAAGATTTAAATACAATCTCTACAAGCTTTCTCGCAGAAGTTACATACTTAATGGCCTGTTTTATTAAAAGCTGAATTCCAGGAAGTCTAAATAGTCATGATGATTTGGGGTTTGAGTTTGTTTTGTTGTTTTTTTTTAATAAAGCTTACATCCATGAACACTAATTTTTGTCCTCGTTCTGCACCTCCTACCAAGCATGCTCTTCCTGCTGTGCTTAACAGATTCGTGTTTTTCAAGAAGCACTTGTTTTCTTCTTTTCTCAGCGCTTAGAAAAGATCAGACATCAGTGAGGACTAGGTCTTAGAAAAAGACTTTGTCTCCTGCTACAGGTCTTGAAGATGCTCTGATGCACCTTGTGAGGTTGTAGCAGGTGTGGATTATGGGTAGTACTACACTGCACCGGGTTTACCTGACAGTTCTAGCCTGGCAGCAGGAGAGGTCAGTGCCATACCACACTACTACTCCCTGTTGGAGAAAAAGCTTTTCCTCAGTCAGGTATGCTGAGAAAGTTCAACTGTTTGCAGATCTTGAGTGTCACTGTACTATGCTTTCAGTGCCAGCATGGCTTGTGAAGGAACAGGTTGGGGTGCTGAGTTCTATAACATAAACATACCTTGACAGTACATACAGTGCCTAGCACAGCTGCAGATTCAGAACCTTTGTTGTGCAGCCACTTCTTGAAGGAAAGATTTCAGCCTAATACATATGAAATCCAACGCATTTCAGGTTGGACTGATGACCTTCTGTTTAACATTTATGAGTAGCTTTATGTCTCCAGATCACTTCAGGTATTGATGCTGAACTCTGAAGTATCAGACTGAGCTGAGCAGAACAGATTAAATCCTGTTGCTGTGTAAACGTTAAGATCTTGGATGCTAAAATGCACAAGCTGATCTAATGCTCCAAAATATCTGGCAGACATTCTGTAATAGATGAATAATCCCTTACTGTAGCCCACACCATGCTGGCATCTCTTTATTTATTTATTTAAAGGTAGGATTTATTCACATACTTGTACCAGGGAGAGGTAAGTTTAGCTCCAGAAATAGCTACACTGAGATACAGATGAGTAACATTATAAGCCCATTAAACTATCATATAATTTTTTCTTTTTAGCAACTCATGGGAAGTCCAGCTCTTCACTGATGACTTTAGACATTTTTACTGAGCAGTGTAAACTGAAATTGGTGTAATAAATTAAGAAAGTCTGAGTAGCTTTTTAAGGATAATAATTATTCCAACTCATCATTTTTTGTTATTTCATTTTTAGCAAAATCAGTATGCCAGTGCACTTACTTAAGGCTGCAAGATAGATGTCAGAAGGAGTAGAATTGGTCATGAGGTGTACTACCTCCAGGAATTACACAGATTTGCACCCGTGCTTCATAGTGTATAAATGTCCTTTCAGTTAAGCATCCAATTCTGGATGCTTAACTGGATGCTGAGTACTACGTCCAGTTCTGGGGTACCCAGTACAAGACAGACATGCATCTGTTAGAGCATGTCCAGAGAAGGGCCACGAAGATGATCAGAGGGCTGGAGCACCTCTCCTGTGAAGACAGGCTGAGAGAGTTGGGGTTGTTCAGCCTGGAGAAGAGAAGGCTCCGGGGAGACGTTAGAGCAGATTTTCAATGTATCAAGGGGGTTTATAAGAAAGACAGAGACTTTTTACCAAGGCCCGTAGTGACAGGACAAAGGGAAACAGTTTTAAACTGAAAGAAGGTAGGGTAAGATTTGACAGAATGAAGAAATCTTTTACGATAAGGGTGGTGAGGCACTGGCACAGGTTGCCCAGAGAAGCCGTGGATGCCCCATCCCTGGAAGTGTTCAAGGCCAGGTTGGATGGGGCTTTGAGCAACCCGGTCTAGTGGAAGGCGTCCTTGCCCATGGTGGGGGGGCTGGAACTAGATGATCTTTAAGGTCCCTTCCAACCCAAACCATTCTATGATTCTATGATTCAGTATCCCACTTGCACTGGTGCTTGCTCATGGAAGAGTTTAGAAGAAGGTCAGCCATGTAGTGATATTACTCTGCTATATTCTCCCAGCCTCCAGTGATTTGTAGTTCAGATGCTTCCTAAAAGAAAATTATGTCTTTATATTAGTAACCCTCAATAGATTTTGCCATCCTAAATTTCTTCAGAGCAATCTGTACCTGAAAATGTTTAGCCTCTGGAACATCCTTTGGTGAATAATAACAGTTTAAATGTAGGTTATATGAAGAAATATATCTTTTTGCTTGTTCTGTATGGGTCACAAAAAGCCATCACTTCTATATTGCCTATAAGAACTAATAGTCTTTCAGAATCTCTCTATTATTCTCACAGTTCTGGTCAATTTCCTACTATTGTACCTGCAGAAACTTGCATGAATATTCTAATACCAAGTCTCTATAAAGAGCGATGAAACTTTTTTCATCTCCAAACTGAGCTGAATTTCAAAATGCTAAGCCAAGTCTGGTAAACACATTCTTCTGGGTTTTGTTTTGTTTTGTTTATTTGCTTTTTGTTTTTAAATCTCCCTCTTTTCCTCTGATCTTCTCTGTCACCCCTACCCTTTCCTGTACATTGTCTTTCACTGTTTGAAAGCCAAACTAGACCATAAATAAGTGACAGTGGGGATTCTTCACCTCTAGCAATGCATAGCCAACCAGGGAACTGTGGTTTTGCCCTAGTGCCCAATTGGGATTCAAGAGACTTTACTGCCCTTAATGGAGCTACCTCCATTTACATCAGCCAAGAATCTCAGCTACTAAGTATAATGAGAGCATTGAGTGAATCACTTCTTGATGTGAAGTGTTCTTTAAACTGGGAAAGCCCATTTCGTGTTGTTCCTAACAGCTTCTCTCTGATGCAGCTGACAGTTCTCAGCTTCCTCACAAACGACAAGCAAAGAGGCTCGTCGCGAACAAAGTATGAGCTGAATAAAATAGAAGTTATGTCTGTGATGTTACCATAGCAATCAAAGTTCATGCCTGATGCCAAAATGGTACAACTATAATCACTGATCAAAGCAAAGTGTCCAGTTGTCATGGTAACCCTGAAAGGCTTGTACTTCAATTTTGGTACCTCCACAATTCTAAATAAATAAATAAATAAATAAATAGGACTGCTAGTGATCTAAATAATTAGAGCTTATGTCTTTCTTTTCAGTATTATCCTATGATCATGACTTGTTGAAGCCAAACAGCTTGCTAAATCCTATCAATAAATCCCACAGCTTTGTCTGTAGCCCAGGCATATAGCATAGCCCCACTGGATGCTGTTAATTCCTTTTTTCCTGACATGTGAAAGTGTTTCATGGCCTGTTGCCTGCTGGAGCTGGAATGTGTGTTAGGCATCCTGCTACGTGGTGTGGGGGTGGCTTTGATGCTAGACAGCAGAGTCTGGGAGTATGCTGCGCAAGGACTTGTTCATCTCAGGTTTTAATAATGGTGAAAAGAATAGAGTGAAAAAAGCCTTTGTAACACAAGCAAATCCTGGTAGAAAACTTGGTTCAAAACTACTGTGCTATTTTTCTTAATGTAAAAGTATGATTTCTGCATATACTGTGTATGTGCATGTATAAAAAGCAGCCTGAATGATTGTTAACTAGAAGTTAAAAATATCTCAAGTCCACTGAGGAGAAGAAAAAAAATCTTTTTATATAAAGTACACATAATTGGCAGAACACTATTGGGGAGCTGGATTCTTGCCTAGATGTAAGTCAATCTTTATCCCATGTCATATGCCCCAGTGATTATGTTTCTGCCGTTAGCATTTCAAGGAGTGAGAGAACAGAAAACCAAAGTGAAAAATGTTATATTCCAATTGCTTTGTGGGGGGAAAAAAAAAAAGTCTCTTAATCTCTCCCCCTCCTCTCCTCTGTTTCTGTACTAAGAGAAACTAAATCGCTCTGTTCATTTTTGTTTCTACTGATCCACATTGAAATTCAATAGCACATATCACAATGCATTTTCATACAACTTCAAAAGGTTTTCTCTGCATGCTTTCCCCCTTAAATGGCAAGCTGTTAAAGTATGTCTACGGACATGAGTTTTTTGATGTATCTTGCAAATACTAAATAATGTAGAAACCACACAGGCTCTGATGAAGAAGGGCACAGAAAATACTGGTAAATAGCTTATGAGGAACTATTTCTTCTTTTTCTTCCTGTCTGGAACAGGATGCACTTGTGTTTTCAATCCAAGATGCTCAGTGGTTGACTCACCTGTGATAAATTGCTTAGATTTAATTCTATTCTCAGTGGTGATGAACCACCTAGCATACACAATAGGTCATAAAGGGAGAGCAAATGCTTGGGGACTTCTGCATTCTCCACCTGTAGCAGCAACCACTCATTTACCATTGCCTAGTATTTTTCAGAACCTTTCTAACACCAGATTTTTATTTCTTTCTTGTTGGCTAAAGCAAGTGAGTTTATTGCTCATGAAAGAAAACTTGGTAGAACTCCAGGCAATCATTTTTGGATATTATATGCAGGTACTTCCAATCCTCTATTTCTTGCTGGGAATGGTGCCAAAAATGCAACAGATAGCAAAGTTTGGAAAAGATATTTTGAGTGGTAGTCTTTTTTCTCTGTAAGTAGGTTACAGTTAAGTACAAGATGACATACATAATATTTTTTACAAAACTGTAGTGATAACATTACTTGTAAATTTTTCATTATCAGATTATATGTATTTATTAAAACTTTAACTTTTTGACAAAATTATGCATTGAAATAGAAAAACATGATTTTGCACATTTTATCTCCTCCAAGGAAGCAAACTGTAAATCTTTTTCATTCTTTGCAAAGTTAATCAAGCATTTCCTTATTATGATGATAACCTGTATACTTTCTTTTCATAAACCATGAACCATTATGAAGCACAATGACAATTTTTTTCAGTCTTTTCTGTTAAGATGCCATCTTACTCATGTGTTAAAAAAAAAAGAAATCTTTGATTAATTTCTTCTTCATCTTGGCTGAGGCTGAAAAATATTAGGAACATAAAAGCAGACGCAGTGGATGGCACCAGAGGGTCAGTCCAGCCTGGTAACTTCTCTCCAATGGTGGCCAAAAGTGGATGTCTGCACAAGAGTACTAGAACAGAGGAAGCATATGGACATAGTATATCTTAGTTGTACTACTCTCTACAGACTCTTACTATTTCAGGATCAAGAATGGTTAGCGTGGAATGTGTCCTCTGTTTTTATCTTCTGTGAACTTCACAGTTTGCCCTCGGACCCACAAAAACTTTTAGTACCTGAAGTATCCTTTGGTGAGGAGTTCCATAACTAGTTATATTTTGCATGAAGAGTTGTTTTTTTGTTTTTGTTTTTTTTTTAATCTGTTTTGAAGGTATTTCCTCCTATCTCCAGTTAATGACGATCCATCTCCATAGGCTTCTCATGACTTCATGGACTTCTACCACACCCTTCATCAGCCATCTTATTTTCTGAACTAAAGGATCCTAACATACGTAGTCATTGCTTACACAAATGCAGTTCAGCATCTCTGAATATCCTTTCCTTCTCTGTACCTGTTCTTCTCCCCTGTACATTTTGGAGGTGGGCAATCAGAACTTAACATTGAGAGGTCCATGGATTTATACAGCACCATGCTGGTACTTTCAGTTTTGTTCTCTATTATTTTCTTAATAATTCTTAAGATTAGATTTGTAGGTTATTGCTTGTGCTATATTTTTGTGATGTCCTACTCAATCAAAAGTCAACTGGTATCAAAATATCCTTCTATAATTCCTCATAGAAGTCCTTTTTCCTCACTATTCCAATTACTGTCATCAGCAAAATGTCACATCACCATTCACCCTTTTTTAAATCAGTTAGTTACAAATATTTTGACCATCCTAGGTTGTAGCATAGCACTTGGAGGGATCCCATTGCTGACCTCATCTTTTGGGAGAAATAATTGTTTATTCCTATCTTCAGTTTCCAACTTTTTATACAACTATTTAACCAAGTAATGTCCTTCTTTTTTATACAGCAGCTATTAGTTTCTCTCATAGTCTGTTTAATAGTTGTTTGGTCCAAGCTGTCAGTATGTAAGTATCCATACTGAACAGAGCATAAAGGATAATACTTTCCATAAAGTGGGAATGGATCTTTACTGTGTAAGGAAAATATGACAGTTTTCCTGGGAAAGAGTCTTGCAAACAAATGTCTTGATCCCATTCATGTTGCTCTCAGATGAAACCTTTATAATGATACAAATTGTAGTTTGAGAAAGCCCTAAACTGATGGTCCAGAATTTTACACAGATATTCACATTTCCTTGAAAAGCACTCTAGAAGGAAGGGCTTCTTCTCAGGTCTTTTATCAACATTTCTGCATTCATTGTGGAAAACGATTTTATTTCCCTTCAGCAGAGGCACTGATTCACCACTGCTCCTACTTTCATAGGCAATGCCAGGTGCTTTATTATTCACTATATTTAAAGTCTGTATATTATTATTAATATTATATTTTTCTACTCACTTGCTGCAGTTATATTAAATTACTTACATATTTTAAATATTTTACTATATGTATAAGGTTTGTAATACAAATAATACTATATCTTTTATACCCTTATACCGTGGTTCCATTTAATACGAAGTCTGATGAGAAGCAACTTAGTAGCAGATCAAAACAGCCATAACCTCACAAAGCAAAAAACTCAACCCATACAGACTCACTTCAAATTTGTTCCAAAAACAGAACAAGGGAAATGACAGGGCAATATGTCCTGACAGTATTGAGGTCAAATCAAGTATCATTTGTACCCTTCAGCAGATATAATTTTGTTTTTAAGACAGTAGTTGCTATAAATACTAAATCATGGGAGGGGTTTTTTTTGATTAATTTGAAAGAAATGTAAGTGTGTACCCACACTCAGATCATATTAAATGTGGTTTGATGGGCAATCTGGTAGCTCACAGATCTTGCGTGAAGGACAGCATAACCACAGCCTGACTTACAGAGTACTGTATGCCAAAAGGAGCCTCCTTGACTTCAGTCTGGTTGTGATTAAGCCAAGGCTTCTCTGTGTTGAGCGCTCATTTACACTTCATTTTTATTTGGGAGACAAGGAGTACTTGTCTCAAAGTCCTAAGAAATGGTTTATTTTATCATGGCAGTTGCAGAAGTGAGAATTGTCGCCTTTTGGTGCATTGTGTCCTGCCTTCCAAAGCAGAAGGGCATAGCTAGTCCTTACCACATACAGCGGAGAATGGGCATGAATCCGTTCCCTCATCAAAGTAATACATCTGTTCCCTCATCAAAGTAATACTTTTCCCCCCATTTTCTATTTCACTGGCCCTGATGACACCTACACTGAGTCATATGCTGAAGTAGCACAAGACATGAGTAATTAAAGCTTTGTTGAGTGCTGAAAGATTCTCTACTGTGAAAACAAGACATCTTTGCATATCTATAATGGCTCAAATGCATTCATTAAAGGGTATAGCTTTCATTCAGAAATAACAGCTTTGAAAAAAGATTTCAGCTGGCATTGCATTCTAGTAGAGCTTTGTGTGTGATTCATGTAAGAGTCAAATGTGCACACACATATATTTATATATATACGTGTGTGCATGGCAGATGATTCAGGCTTTTATTTCCCAGATGGTTGCTGCAACCGAACTTTTCTGAAGCAATGATAAGATCGGTTATATAATTTGTTACATAAGAAGTTCTTCCCGCAACTACCTCATTAAAACATTTGTTAAGTGAGTGAGAACGAGCTGAACTGGGCAAATCAAACCTTAGGGTGAGCACTCGCGAAAGGACAACCTTGTAATTTTGCAGTTTTAGGGTCAAATCTTGCTCAGTGAAGTAACTAAATGGGATCATTTAAAAGTCAGAAACCTCAGTGAGCCCTGAACTCTAAAATAGAAAATAAGGCAAAACAACAGAAGCAAAAATTGAAAGAACAGTTCAGCAAATGAGTGAATCTCTTGCACCTTGCTGAATTCCTGTCCTCTCCCAAGTACCCTGTGTCTGCCTTTTATGTCCCTTTTATAAACTTACTAGACAAGAAACCTGAAATTAAAGTACAAACAATTAAAATGCTAAGTGGTTTAGGCAGCATTTACCAACTTAGAAAGTAGTTTCAGATGGTCAGGGGCATATCTCTCACTCTTACCTCTGTCTTGGTGAATACTATGCTTATAAAAATGAGGTCCTGAATGGGCTGAGTCCTCTGCATGATATGAACAATATAAGTGAAAGTCCAAGTGACAGGGAAGAGCCGCTGTCACGTTTTCTTCCCTCCTCCTGGTAAGAAAGTACAAGGCAAAAAGAAAACAAGGGGGAGGAATAAGACTTTCTAAGTCTTTCTAAGTGATGAATAAAATGGGCTGGAAATGGAATCATGGAGTCATATAGGGCTGGTTTTAACAGAAAAGAAAGAAAGCATTTTGAGAAACTCCCATTTCTTTTTTCTACCTGCAGTCTAGTAAACAATTTCACAATTTATTTAAAGCAATAGAACTGTAAGCAGCTTCTGATGTAAGTGTTCTAGACCTGGTATTTATGTGGTGTAGATCAGTATATGTCCAGATTATTTACTGCATTGTGGTAATTATACATCATGCGTGAACACACAATAACAGTCTTATGATCTTCACTGTTGAGCCATAGCGTGGGCTGTCATAATCAGCTGAACAAGGATGGCAGTTAGGTTCTTATATACAGCAATCTTTATTTAATTTGAGAGGAAGATTGAAATTCAGTCCTTGACAAAACTATGTGAAGATTCAGAAAGGGCAAGGAGTAGAAAAAATGATTGGAAGGTAAAAGCTGCAACCCCCCTAACAAGCAGAAAATGCATGTACCCTCACCTCATCTATCTTTTGCCTGTAGAAACTGCCTGACCCCAGCTGCTAAACTGAGCCGAGCGAATAGAGAAAACCTGAGAAGTGAGGACCCCCATGAATTCAGGAGCAATTACTTGGCTCAGCTGAAAACATCAATAGCATGTGTTAGAATGGAATCCCGGAGCCATGGATAATAGAAAATATGTACCCTTCAGCTGAGTGCTGAATTGAAGATCTGTTGGGAGATTTCTGCTGTTGTATGGCTGGGGCTGTTGTCAGCTTTTCACTGAGAAGGCTGCACCTGAATGAAAGGAACAATTTTAAAGCATTTGTCAAAGCTGATTTTAGCAAAAACAAGTACTGCTCTGATACTTTGCAGTAATTTGACTTTTTTATTAAATATTGCCTAAGCTCCACCTTATACTATATGTAACTACAGTGTTTGAAAAGATTATTGCTGAAAGTGAAAGCTTCCGAGGCAGCATTTACCCAGGAGAATTAAAACAAGCAGAGATTCCTCACTGCATTGATCAATATGCAGTGAAAATCTGCAACCGAAACCCAAGGCTGAGGAGACTTATGGCTCAGATTAATTCCCAGTGTAGATGTAAGACCTTAAGGTAAACTGAAGCACTTCTGCAGATGTCTTTCTCTCTCTGTAGACACTATAAGCATCCTATAAACAGCTGCCTCAGCTGGGTGTCTATTCAGTTACTAGGTGAACCCATGGCTTTTGACTACTTCCAGTGCTGTGTAAAATTGATATATATAACTAATTAATAATCATAATAATCAGTGATGGACAATTTGAAACCCTCCAATCCAGAGTAACCAGGTCCTACCTCCCTATGCACTCAGTGAGGCTTTGCATCGATCTGGACAGAAGATGTTTGATCTCCTCAGTTGTGTTGGATGCAGATGTTGTCTCAGATGTTTCAGCTCCCCTGGCCCTTAGCTGGGAGTCAGCAATATTGTATATGTATGTATCTGTGAAGTGGGGAGGATGCAAAGCCGCATGAGGTGTGTGGGAGCTCTGGAAGGACTAGCTCGGCAATGGCACATCTCTCACCAGGTGACTTCACCAGTCCCAGCAGTAATATTCACTTGCTGAAGCAGATCAAACAGTAAGGTGTCTTGCTGGGCAGGAACTCTGGAAGTTTTAGCCCAAGGCTGTGTTCTGACTAGAAAGTTTCACAACCTCATTCCTATTTTATTTTATTTCTGTGCTTCTCCATATAATAACCTGAGAGAAGAGGTGGTAAACTCCCTTCAGTGTCCCTCTTCTCCATAAATACATACCTGTAGAGGTCTGTTGGCGTTTTTTTTTTGGCATGTGCTAGCTATGGCTTGGGGCAATGTAGTCTGAAATTTCTAAGTACTCAACACCTTTTTTTCTCAAAATATGTATTACAGCAGAGAAAAGGAATGCTTTTACACTTCACAGCTGATTCAGGGTTGGATAGGCCAGGAACATCAAGTGTTTGGTAATTATAGAGCAGACTCTAATACACGGCTTCAATGTCTCCTGGCTTGAAGGCGTTAGAATTGCCCATTGCTATTTCTGCTAGAATATATATTTCCTGATTTCTCAGGACTGCTATTCTTTCCCATCTTCCTTTTCTGGGACAAAAGGAGCATCTGCTGTTACTGATGAGCACTAAGAAATGGGCTGTTACGTCTGCTCAGGTGGCGGTGATTTGTCTTGAAAAAATAGAGTTCTTTAGATTAAGTGTCTGAGTGAGTTTTCTACCATGGTATAAAAGTATAAAGTGATTCCAACAGAAATAAACAGAAAGAATATGGGGCCTCTTAGTAGCATGTAAAGCTCTGACTTACAATAGCAGTTCCAAATACCTCTCTTTTTTGCTTTTTACAGATTAATAATTGAGTTGCCTAGTCAATTTTAAACTTTAAACTACTACATAGATTTAGGCTGTTAAATAAAGTGTTCTATCCCTTTTTCCTCTTTAGTTTGTTTCCCTTCTCTTTCCCTTTGGAATATGTCTTGAATAAACATTTTTTTCAAGCAAACAAGTGCCTATTTTGCCTAGCTATCATCTGCTTAGTGGTGTTACTGATGCTACGCCATTCTTTTCTGTTTATCTCAGTCTGGACTTAAATTAAAATGCTGTGCTAAAATACTGTGAAATAAGCTGTTACTACTCTATTTTTGGTTGAAAAACCAAACTGAATGGGTGTGGATACATTTAGACAAGAAAACTTTGCTTTCAGAAATATTGGCTGATTTGAGTCTCCAAAACGATGAGGAAATGAAAAGGATTTTTTTGGTTAGAGCAATGTCTAAAAGTTGCAGCCAGGCTTAGAGCTTCACAGGAAAGGTTGTGACCTAGACATACTGTGAGACAGCATATCCCCTAAATGGGAAATGAAAGATATGAGCTCTTCACCTTGATTTAGGATAGTAGATTCAAGAGAGTATCTAAGGCCCAAAGTCAACAATGTTTTAGTGGATAAGTAAGAACCAAAATAGCAGGTACTTATGGTCTGTGTTTTAGGGCAGTGATTTAATAAAAATTATTCAACTCTGATTTGGAGGAGTTGAGATATAAATCCACATGAATGTAATCCATTGCAAGACTTGAGTCCACCTTGCCTAAGGCTAAAATGGGCCTTAAAACTGTGAAACAGTTCTTCCTTTTCTTTCTTTTCTGCATCACTAATAGCTGGTGCATCAAAGTGTTTACCTTTGGCTATTGCACCACTCACTGGGAGGTTTCACTCCAGCATTCTTGTTCCCTGATTGTCCTTGTTACCTGTGTGGTGATGTATACCTGCACTCCCATGTCTACTGGTTATGTTAATATAAAAAAGTCCTGCAAAGCTGAGGGACTGCTGTGTACATAAAATGCACAACAACTATTATGGGAAGTCGACTCAGGTGGTCTTTAAGATGCAGGGTGATATCTTCTCTCACATGGAAATACAGTTAGGAACGCAGTTTAACAAGGAGACAGGATGGGTTGTGGTGATGAGGGACAGGGCATGGCCAGACAAGTGTACTGACCAGCAGCTTATTTACATGTAACTGACTCCTTATATCAACCCGCCCCCATTTTCCCATTCTCATTTCTCCATTATCCAGCTCCACTCCCTTCCTTTCCCAGCCTTTGGCCCTTCCCCTGAACATGCCATAAGTTTTGCACATGCTCGCATAGTAAGTTTTACACAGTTCCACAAACTCCTTCAAATATCACATAGTAACTTTGCTCTTTCCCATGAGACCCATGATAGAGTCTTGTTTCCCTGGTCTTATCAGTTACTAAGTTCTGGCTGAGCTTCTCCAAAGTTATGTGTAAGTGGTTCCTTTCATGACTCATCAATTAGCGAATCCATCTTTCTGGTCTTTATTATTGTCTCAGCTGTCTACTCATTCAAGTTTGTATATCTGTGTGCTTAATTTACTGTGTTTCCTGTTCCCTTTGCCTCTTATGCTGAATAGCCATCAGCCAGATGTCTTTTAAAAATTAGTTATCCTTACAGTGAACGCAGCAGGGACGTGAAGGTAGACGGATAAAACCTTCAAAATATGGGTATGACAAAACACACCAAACCAGGCTGAGTGTGCTACCAAGGAGGGCTCATTAAAAGCCATTATTAACGTAGGGGATCCAAGACAGTGCTATTTTACCTGTGCTAGACCAAAGGCATGTTCAAAATGGGTCTCGATGTAGTGTGCTTATTACGTCGGTGTTCCGTACTAAAAATGATAATTTACCACATTTTAGAACAGCTTCAAGCACTGATCCTCAGACCCCTCCTAACAAAATCTTGTTCTCAAAGATTATCTCAGTTCTTTTAGGTTTTTACCAATAATGCAAGCATGGTCAGTTACTGAAAGTTAGTCCTTGCCTCTCTTCGTAAACAATGACAAAATAAAAAAGAAGCCATGTTAACATGTTTTCACTTCGAAAAGCTCATAACCACTGGTCTACTGCATTGTATTTCTGTTAGCATTTTCAATAGTTGGATACTCTCCATGCAAGCACTATGTGATCCTTGCTGTGTCTGCCTCTCATCTCATCTTTGGTTCTATGCAGTCTCACACATAGTCTCTTACACATGCCTGAAATTCCGTGTGGACATTTTTGTCCCTTCTTAAAATATGCTTTTCCCATGAAGCACGACATAAATGTCTTGCCAAAACAGCCACTCATTTCATTCTCCATCTGTTGCATCTTTTTCCCCATTTGGACATAAGTACCTAATTTTAGATATATCCTATCAAACTACAGGCATTCAGCTGAAGCCTAAGTTAGAATCCTCGTCATCAAATTGTCCTTCTATTATAGACAAAGGGGAAAAAAACAAGCCTATTTCTCTCTTTCTTTCCCTCTTTCTCCTTTACACTGGCTTCAGAGGGGATCTGCAGTGCTTGCCTTGCTACCAGCTGGCTCTTTAGGAGAGATGAGATGCAAACAAGCTCAACTGTTTTACTTTTCAATTTGCTTTTCTTAGTGTACTTACCTTTATACTTAACAGTAAACAGGAATGTATTTTTAGCAGTATATAAAAAATACTGAAATCTGTAGATTTTTTCCCCCCAAAATATGAAAAGATGATGATTGCGGTCAGAACTTGGATTTTAGAGAACTGTCATGTGTTTTAAGTAAAGTTGTGTACATATCGTACATGAGATAAACTACCTATTAAATAGAAAATAATTCAACAACTCTCCTCACGTCATAGCTTGATACCATGAAAAATTCCAGGGTGTTTTTTCCCTTGGTCCATTTTCAGCTTAGCTTATATTTTTGTGCAAAACCACAAAATTATTCTTTTGCTCCAAGACCAACCCACTCTAAATTTCTTTTTCTCAAATCACCCATAATTCCATGTTCTTGTCACTTTCCAAGAAAAGAAGAACACTGTGGGGCGTCTCTGCTTCCTATGTCAAGCTGT
Source organism: Harpia harpyja (assembly GCF_026419915.1). NCBI lineage: Eukaryota > Metazoa > Chordata > Aves > Accipitriformes > Accipitridae > Harpia > Harpia harpyja. The sequence goes on from NC_068940.1 coordinate 104,922,371, forward strand.
AATATACAATTTCATTGCCTTCTCAGTTTAAAGAGTCTTTCCTACTTTCCCTAAAACTGCTATCATCTAACCAAGTATCTGTAGTTAAGACTTTCTTTTGGATAAATCGTAGCATTAACTAGAAGCTATACATGTATTAACTGGTACATGACAGAAACAAACTCCTATTACCTTACTTCCCTCTGCCCCAGAAATGACTATTTATATAGATTTCCATATGACCAATTCCAGTACTTTTATCCCACATTTTATCTTAATTCTAGTGTTTCTGTTCTCTTAAGGTATGGATTGATTTGAGCTTGCAATCAGATGAAATTAAGGTAGAACTACTTGGGTTAACAACTGTAGTGTAACCAAAAATCATCCCTTTTGTGGGTTTGTTGGGGTTTTTTTTTGTAGGATTTTATGTTTGGTTTGGTTTGGTTTTTTTTTTAATCACTGTGCATATGGTTTTTTGCCACACGCTACAAAAGCTGTCTACTAAAGCATCCATCATGTCAAATGTGCTCTCTGCATGTGAACAATGCCGGAGCTTAAAGGAAAATGTTTTAAAGCTGTCAGGAAACTGTCATTTTCCAGATGGCTAATCAAATGGAGGGCACAGACACACAGGCACTGTCTCCAAAGAGATGTATTAATAATGGATGTTACTCACTTGTGGTGGAATGGGACAGAGAGAAAGCAAAGAGAATAAAGCTGATACTGAGCACACAGTAATCAGGAATTTTTAAAGCTCCCTGTTCCTTTTTTAAAAGCCTATCATTCATTCTAGAAGTGCAAATGTCTTGTTAGTTTATTTAAGGGATACTTGCTTAGAACAGCAAATAAAATCGCTACCAGGTTCTGAAGTCATGGATTTAAAAAAATATGAAAAGCTGGGCTTGAATAGGGAGTCACTTTGCTAGGAGAGAAAATTCATAAATTAAGGATTATTCTCTACTCATTCTCCTCCAGCTGAGCTCTGTAAAACCTTCCTAACGAAACTTTCATTGGAAGAAGATTCACCTTGTATCTGCCTGGTTCAAATGCTGGGTGTTTCTGGATCACTTTGTAGATCAAGACTTCAAAGCACTGCATAAAGCAGCTTCTTGCCAGATGCTTGGGAAGCACTAGAGGCCTCCGTGGCCATGAAGTCCCACTGAAGCCACTCTAAGATCAAACATCACAAGGCTCCTGGAAAACAGGGAGGTGTAATAACCCTCAAGATAGGGTTGGATGACTTAAAGCATTGACTGAAGCACACTGTAGACTTAGCTGCAATAGGTAATCTGAGTTGTCCTCAGATATCTACTCTGTCCATCACTGGATATGACCATCCCCTTCATAGAGACACCAGATGAGAATCAATGCTTGCCTTTCTGTTAACAGTCTATCATATTATAGTTTAAAACATAAAAAAAAGTTGGTTTGGTGCTTACATGCCAGACAGTAAGTTAGTGGTATTTGTCTGCTTTCTCTTCTATAAGCTTGTAAACTGGTGCATAAATAGAAAAATCAGCCACCGTATAGTACAGTTTAGGAAGTAGAGCTCTGATGTGTGAAAGGTTTCCAATATACACCCACAATTCCATGGCAGGAGATGAGATAGATCCCCTTAGGCATACCGTAAAGTTTGTATGTGTTGCATTTTATAAGTGGAAGATGTGAAGCCATATCTCTTGCTAGATTTAATCTCATTATTTCAACTACCAAGCCTGGCAATGTAAGAGTGAATTGAACTGTGTAAGCTCAATGGGGAACTTGATTATTATTTGGATTTCTAACTTATAGGCTGCATTTTCTCTGCTATTACTACCCTTCATAGCTGTGACCTTCACACATCTCAGTCACACTTCTTGATAACCTTAGAGACAAAATCTTAACTACAGGCTTTCTTTCCTCAGTTGAATTTAGAAGTTGAGATTCAGCATAAAGTTTGCTGCTGACTTATGATTAAGTTTTGAAGAGTCCTGGCTTGTTAAATATTTTTTTCATTTGGTGCAGACATAGCTTCATCTTCAGAGCAGCTCTGGCTTGAGCATCTGTGTTCTTTGACATCAGAAATTCTAGGCAAAATACAGGAGGATGCAGAAATAAATATTAAGAATAAGAACAGTGGTGCTGCTTGGAGGATGAGAGAAAACTGACATGAATTAAAGCAAGAAAGGTTCTGACTGGGTATAAAGAGAAACATTTTACCCATGAGGACAGTCAAGCAATAAAAAAGGCTGCCCGGAGAGGCTGTGCAGTCTCAGGCTGTGCAGTCTCCATCCTTGGAGGTTTTCAAGACCTAGCTGGATAAAAACTTGAGCAACTTGTTCTGACCTCAGGGCTGACCTTGCTTTGAGAAAGAGGTTGGAATGGAGCCCTCCTGATGTCCCTTCCAATCTGAACTATCCTGTGATCCCGTGACAATAATTGTAAGACAACTGGGCATCATAAAAATTTTTCTGGAAAGGTTTGAGAAAGGGCACCTGGATGTTATGTCAGTTCTGTTGGGTTGTTCAGATACAAGCTCTCTTCGGACTATGAGTAAGTCTAGAAGATCAGATCCTGATGATACAGATACAAAGCTCTGTTTTACCTGTTCTCTGATTTCCATAGGAGCAGACTAAAGAAGGACCTTAAACAGACAGAAAAAGAGGGAATGACTAAGAAAAAGAGCAATAAGAGGAGAGAGGGGAATTTCCTTTAAGGCTTTTCAGATCCTCGCTAATGTGTTGTTACTCTGTAGTTTATAGAGTTACACTGACGTGACACTATTGTAAGTAAGTGAGATTCCCATAAAATCCATGAGACATTGAGAAGTTTAGTATGAAATTCATGGCAACTACTGTCGATCATGTGAAAATTAAATGTCTGATTTAAGCTAGCTTTCCAGATGCCCCATAACATAAAGTGAGAGTTGTGGTTTTAGATGGAGGCTCATACGTTAAAACGTCTGTCTTAAACAGGCTGGGTAAATCACACCAGTCTTTCTCCAGTGAATACACAGAGGACCCCATGACTAATTTAGATCAGAGTCCTAACGTTCACAAAGCCAAACTTAGGTTAGATAAATCCATCTTTGGTTACAAATTTGCCTCTCAGACGCCTATGCAAGGTGATTTCATTGAATATTGTAGTAATAATATTTTTCATTGACTGTGGTAAACTTCTCATTAAATCCTGAATTATAAATTCCTTTTAAGGCCTTCTTTCTGCTGTAAATTGTTAGCAAGTTAGCGGATATGCAGGGTCAGTCTCCTTGGTACAAGCACATGATCCCACCTTTCTGCCTTGGTTATTTTTTGCCTCCAGCACTCAGTCAAACAAGCAAAAGTTATAAACCAACTCAGTTTCACTGAACTGTTTGCATTGAATCTGAAGTCTCATGACTCAAACTACAAAGACATTAAAAATAATTTAATCAAAATATTTGGATTGAACACATCCTTTGTTACATTTCCTGTATTGTTTAGAGACCTTAAAAAAACTGAAAGCACTTGAAAACCAAGTGATATGTTGCATTTTGGTTTAGGGTGGGTTTTTTTTCCCCTTTTCTTTTTTGAATTATCCAAAATGGGGTAAAAGTTTGGGTTTGTGCTTAAGATTTTACAAAGCTGTGTGCACACTGACAAATAATTATTTTTTCTGCTTCTTTTCACACGAATCTCTTTGTAAGCACTAAATTCCCCACTAAATCTGTGTAGGTCTGTGATATTTACCTCCCTTGTTTAGTCACCCATTTTCCTGTAACCACCTTCCCCACTATCTATCTGACACACAACAAGGCGAGGGGAAAGTGTCATCCTCAGGGGCCAAAGATTGGCATCGCCTTGGCAAAGAAAAGGGAGTAGTGGAAGGTGGTTGTGTCGCTTTGGTCATCTGTGCTTTCTCTTGTGGTGCTGATCATGTTTGATTAGCCTGGTTAATGAAGACCTTCTTGTTAAAATTAAAGTTCTGTAGTATTTAGCATATTCTTGCCAATTGTTAATTAGCTCATTGACAGGAGAACGTTTTGGATTTCGTTTTTCAACAGCATCCTCTCCCCTCCCCTAGTCCATCCTGCCAAAATAAAGGTCTTTATAGTCACACCATGTTTGAGAGCCATATGATATGTCTGTGAAGGCTGCCTTGGAGCACTGGTGCACAGGAAAGATACATATGTTATTAGCTAAAGCCAATGTGAAAGCTGAAAGCACAGGAGGTGCATGGCTAGGGAATCCTTTGTGTTACTAATTTATTGTGCAGATACAGATTTCACGTCCTTTACTGCTACTTTCCCTGTTTGGGGCAGGTTCTGATATTCACTCATGGTTTTGAACAAGAGCCCATTGGCACAGACGCTGCATATATAATCTTTATTTCAGGAGCATGTGTTTTGTTTGCCCTCTTTGTGCTGACTGAGGTACTTAAAATCTGATCTTTAGCCTCCCCTAGGGCAGCTTTAGGATTTTTATGGGGTTTTATACATTTATATCTCTTGCACTGGTGCTTTTAAATAAAGAGAAAGAGGTGTGATTCATAGCAGCTTTGACCTGAACTGCTGAGAGCTACACAATACACCACTGTCACTATAATATAGGATGCATGGGTAGGTGACAAAGGGTGTTAGAGCCCTCTTAAGTCCTCTTCAACCACCAGTAATTCTGTTCTGCATTCAGACAGCACAGTGTAGCTAGCATAATAGCTCAGTACCAATAGACAGGAAAGTTTTTCCAACTGCACCAACCCTACTCCCACACTTATCTTCTGCTATCTCTAGTCCAACTCATCCATTTGATCGTTTAACCCTGAATTGTCAGAAAACTACTTCTGGGATGAAAGGACTGAATATTTTTTTTTTCCAATTTCAGTGAAAATTTTAATGAGAGTTTAATTTTAATTTCATTACAGCAGAGAGTGTGACCAGTGATGAAGCTGGTACTAAGAAGGGCCCTAGATCATACATTTGGGAGAAAAACAGAGTAGGGAAGCGGGGAACAGTTGATGGCAGTTGACTATAAGGTAAGGTTAGCTCAGGGTTTCTGTCACATTATATAAATTAGGCAGAGGCAATGTTTTGCTTTTGTCTTTGGAGACAGCTACCTCATTCCTTTGACTATGCAAGGTGCTTAGGTGTTTAATGCAAGCACCAAAGTGCCTGGAATTAAACAGCTGATTAGGTCTTCTATCAACTACCTCTCCTTGTAGGGTTTATAATCAACATAGAATCATAGACTCATAGAATAGTTTGGGTTGAAATGGACCTTAAAGACCATGTAGTTCCAACCCCCCTGCCATGGGCAGGGACACCTTCTGCTAGACCAGGTTGCCCAAAGCCCCATCCAACCTGGCCTTGAACACTGCCAGGGATGGGGCAACCACAGCTTCTCTGGGCAACCTGTGCCAGTGCCTCATCACCCTCACAGAAAAGAATAATGGCCAAGCCTGATCTTAAATTTGCTTGCAAAGCTGTCTGCTTTTAAATCAGTTAGCAAGTCACTTTATGAATAAATGCATTAAAAAGAAAGAATCTTGTTACAGGCTATATTTTTTTGCCTTTGTCCAGGATAAAACTAAAATACCATGGTCACAAGTTTTGACAGTTCTATCAATGTCAAATTAGACCCTGGCTCATTAATTTCTGCTCAACAATTGGGATTCTAATAGCTCAATGATTGACATTGTAAAGCCATTAACTTCCATTCAGTTTGATCACCCGCAGGCAGGAGCCTGTAGTCAGCTCCTCAGTTACTTTCTGACAGGGTCTGCTGGGTTAGCATGTGCTCTCCAATATGACATGCAAAAACCAAGCCTTCATCCACTGGATGGATGTTTAAAGGAATTTTACTAAACCAGCTTGTGGGGAACAAAAAAGAAAAAAGGACACAGTGAAACTTCAGGCTGAAAACTTTATCTTCTGGAGATATGAGATCTTGGAGGACAAGGATCAATAGCATCTGAGGTCTGGGAAGCCACGCTGTTGAACATTGGTTTTTTGTGGGTGTTTGCTACTGGACTGAGTAACAGGTAGCTAGGTAAAAAAAGGCAGGTTATTTAGAAATCACCACATTTCTGAGTGGTTCAAGACATGATAAGGGATCAGGACTTCTACAGAAGAGTGATTTTACACAGCAATGCTCAATGAATCCCGGGCCAGCAAGAACTGGTTCCATTTGTGAGCAAACTCCTCTTTCACTCTCCTTCTTTCCTATCTTTTTCCAAACCTGCAAGCTCCTAAGCAGGTAACACCTAGAGATCTAACTGTCTGGTCCGTCTTAATAAAGTCAGGGTATGCTCCCTCATCTTCCATATCCTCAGGGCTCTAGGTGAAATTATGCTATAGAGTGTGCAGGAAATAAAAATCAAGTGCAAAACTGCTCCTAGTGCCTCTGTCTCCTTGTGGCAATATGACTTTTGGGTTGCCAAGAAAGTTGCTAATGGATCCCACAGGTGAATTTGATTCCTCATGAATGAAATGAGGGAGACATTATGTCCTTTATGCCGCATTCATCTCAAAGAGCAAAAGGAAAAATAACAGCAGAAATGTTATCACTACATGAAAAAATCTTGAAAAATTCAAAGTGAGTAAGAGAAAATAAGCTGGTAGTAATCTCTATGAAAAGTAAAACCAATCACTGAGCAAAATGGAAAACTGACCTCCTGTATAGCTAAATGATTTCCTTTGCAGGCTCTTTGGTATAATTCTGCAGTAAGAATGTAATTCTCTGCGAACTTTAATAAGAGGATTTAAACCAAGAAAACCAAACCAGCCAAACCAATTTTAGAAAGGCTCTTGTTTTCTGCACTACACAGGACTAGGCAAAAAGCCAGTAAACATGTGCGTGATGTGTGTTCTGTTCCCTATAAAATTAGCTTTGGACAGGAGCTGTTAAGCACTGTGGCCTGATCTATGATTGCATCCAAAAATATCACAACATCTGGTTCTTACAATCTTTCCTTTTAACTCTATTGATGTGTGGACATTTCTGGCTCTCTGAGCAGCAAAAAAACCCCAAGAGGTGAGAGTTCAGTCCCTCTTCCGTTCCTGGTTTCAAGCAAAACAAAAGCTTTTGCTCTTGATTCACGCAACTTTGATTGATGAGCTTGACTGATAGCTTTGACTTGCTTCATCACCTCTCCTTCCTGCTCTGTCCCTGCACTGGGGTTGTGCGGGGGACGTGGAGAGACAGGAGGGAACATGGAAAGGCAGCCAAGGACCAGTGCATCCAGCTTTGGCTGGAGGAGAAAAGCAGGTGACGGGAGTGGGGCGTTTCTTTCTGGACCCCGTTCGGTGCCCCTCTGTGAAAACCTTTGCCACCAGTAGTTGCTTGTAACTCAGATGTATGGCAAAATGCCTCAGGCAGATACATAGGGTGCCTGGGAGGAAAGGAAGAGAGGATTTTAAAGCTCTGTTAGTAATGCATGATATTTGCTCTAGGCCTGTCATCCTTTTTCTTTAGGTGGCTTGCTTTTATCCTCTTATGATGAAAAAATAAATCTTTTATCTTCCATGCTGTTATAATTCTGCCTTCAGAACTTGAACTTCCTTGTTTTTGTCAAGCCAAAGTGCTGTATTTTGGGTTTTGGGGGGAGTTATTGCTTCCCTTTGAAGGTGTATTCATTGCTACAGTGGGGCTCTAGACTGGCTAGAGATCAAATTATGTCTGCAATGTTTGTGTGAGTCTGTGTCCTCTTCCTCCATATTGTTTTAAAAAGAGACCCTTGACATATAATATAAATTCCTGTTTGTTAAAAGGGGTGTTCAGACATGAAGCTATTGTTATTAGATCTGAGAGCTGGCTGTTTCTAACAATGCCCCTAAATCTGGCAGCATTGGAAATGAAGTAAGACAATAAGATCTTAGAATGAAAGTAGGAAGGAAAGCATTCCTGATTGGAAGTTAGGGCACCTGAAAGGAACACTTTTGTCATCTCATAGTCTGCGCAGCCTCTGACATGTTTTAGGAATGAATGACTCACTTGACTCTTGTACCTCAATTTTCTACTCTCTACTTTGTTTACAAATGTTTTTGACATCTGTGAGAAAATGCTGTCTGTAAACCTAGGGGTGAGAGATGTGAAGAAGTGGAAAGAAAAAAGGGGTGCAGGGAAACCTTTATGTCAGTGCTTAATGCTTTAAATTGCTTCTGCAAGCCATTAGCCATGACACATAGTACTTATTATATATAATAACACAGTACCATGTTTGCATGAAGTCTATCTTGAAAGAAACAGCTGCTACCTGTGGATTTACGTGTTTATTCTTTATCAGTAGATTACTTGTTGACCTCAGGCACTGTCTGCAGAGCTGGGTAATACATGGCCTCTACAGGAGCTGGGCACCATTTAGTCTGAAACCTCCTCCTCTGCTACGGTGTATTATCCAGTGATTCTTCTGTGAAAGGGTTAAAGGTTTTGTGTCGACTAGGGAGCCAGGTCTCTCCTTCCCCCGGATACAAAGCAAGTGGAAATTTTCTGTGTTGAAGTTTCTGGTGGGTGTGACTATCATCAGATTTTCTAAGGACAGACAGAGTGTGGGGAAAAGACATCAGCTGGATTTTGTAATAGATGCATGATATTTAGAGCAAGGAGGAAAGAATAGACTATTTAGTCTGTTTCCTTACACGAGCTTGCCATAAAAATTGTTTATTCTGGCTGCAGCTTATTGTCCAGCTCTTGTCAACAAATTCCAGGCTGGGAGTTGAGGTTTAATGCTCTAGAGGGCATGTAATTTGTAAGAGCAGGATCTGAAAAACACCTGCTTGCAGTGTATGTTGCAGACTTGTTCAAGTCATGTAGTTTTCCCTTTCTCTAAAATATCTTTCCTGCCTTTGTATAAATAGATCACAGTCTACAGATGAAAAGCACAAATTACCCAAAGAAAAAGATCACACAGCTCATTTTGTGAAACCAAGAGAAGAGGTTCCGGGTATTTAAGGTCTCATCCAAATTACTCTAAGTGGAAGGATGCAGTCTAAATCATTGCCTGGGCTTTACACAAACACCGTAAATACCATGTCTCACTGATATTTGTGAGTGACACGCTGAAAGCTGATGGAGGCTTTTTTTTGCAACTTAGCAACAAGCAGTGACTGGCAAATTCCTCTGCTCTTCAAAATCAATGCCACTTTTCTGGATCATTTCCTCATCTTCACGATCATCTGTCAGAACAGTAAATTGACAATGTGTTTCCCAGGGACAGCGTGGGGTCTGCTGCAAGCTTTGATAGTTAGAAGATGAACTTAAACTTTTCAAAGTTAAACATATTATGGTTTTGGATCCCATATAACATTAGCTTGCTTTTGTCACTGTTAATCTGGATGTCTTTTGTACTCCAATAAGCTTTTCCCTTTGCATGCAAAATATCACTGTCGGAACATGCACCGGTTGATTCGTTCACCACTAATACATGTTTGTTATTCTTGCTATCTATTATTATAGCACCTGTGAACCTTAAGCATGGATTCTGATCCTGCTGCGTATGCCCAGAATAAAAAAATAGACTCTGTGTTTGGGAAATGTGTGCGATGATAAAAAGCAGAGCAGACAGAGAATGGACGCTGGCGAGTGGGTGAGCACAGGGAAAATGAGGACAAGAACTGGTTGTCATCGCAAGTGGGATACTGTTGGCAATAGCTAGCTGAGATTAGCATTGAGTGGGTTTTTTAGTGGGAATTGGAAGGAAAGAGCTGTGTCTACAGGTGTTTATGAGTGACTTCTGGAGAGCCAGAATTGCCAGAGTACTTGCTTGGGACCATCCCCGATGATGGGGATGCAGGAGTCTGTTGGAAGTTAAAGCCAAACTTTGAAAATCCTGTTTGCCAATTAAAGGTATCAGCTGATACTCATTTAACAAATTCATTAAGCATAATCAGAGGAAGGATGCTCAATTAGGACCACCTTGTTACAGAGACGTCAGATGCAAGGCAAAACCAGAAGGTTGTATCTCAAAGACAGCTGCTTGCTCCTGTAGTAGAGAGAAGAATCACATCAACCTTTCTTCTGAGCTTCTGCAACACAAGTCCCTTGCTTTTGTTTAGATGCCTCTGAGGTACGAGTTCAGATTTTTCATCTGTTTTTTTTTTGTAACATCCTGTTCCTGCCAATCTCTACACAAAACTTCCCACTTAAACTACTTTTGCCTGTTCTACCGTTCTTGCCTCTTGATAGCAAAGAAGACAAGAGAAATGACTGGTATTTGATAGAATGAGAAGGATCCTGCAAAAAGATGAGATGGTGTCAGTCTGGATAATGTAGTAGGCCAACAAAAAAAGATAGTGGCATTTCTGATCACTGTGAGCAAAGCAAAGTTTGGTGTAGCCAGGGAGGAGGCTTTTGGAGTTACTGAGATACAAGAAGAAGGAAGCTGAATTACAGCTTTTGCTCTGTGCATATTAAAAAGAAGGTGGAGGTGTTAGAAATGTTATGCAGAAAAGGGCAACAAAAGTAAACCAGGTTTGAAGTAAAAAAGAAGCCATGTTTGAGACTGAAGGGTGGTTCTGTCCAAAGCAACAGAAAAAAAACAATTCTAAGGGACGGACTAAAGGAGTTTTAGGTTTATTGAGTTTCACATCAAGACCGAGCGATCTTGTAGAGAAGAAAAGAGGTATACTTCATGGACTGTTTCTTGAGCAGGTCTCAGTGAGTTTAATGAGCCAGCAAACTGTCTTCTGGATGAAAAGGTGGGGCATAGAGAATGATTCAGTAAAGGTTTGGGTCAAACACATGTATTCCCTGTGTTTGGGTTTAGATCCTCTTCGACTCACAAAACAGTAATGATTTGTTTCTGGAATTTTGAAACTTATTTCAGCTTTAAATATCAATATTGCTACTGCTTAGGAGATTTTCAGCACTCACTGCTGAGTTTGAGTACTGTGGTATCTGCTGCTAACCGCTCTTGCAAATCATGGTTGATACTTCTTTGTCCTACTGGGTAGGCTTGTCACCAGTCACGCCTGTTGATTACACTTAGTGCCAATCGTGCTTGTTGTCTGTCTGCTTTACTTTAGTCTGACTCTGTTTTTCTAGTCTGTCTCTGCTTTGGATGATGGGCCCTTTTCTACAGAAGGGCTTGACAGGAAACAAAATGCTGTTGAACAGGTAAAGAGTCTGTCCCAGAAAAAGGGAGGTTTCCTAACAAAGGCTCTTCCTTTTCTAAAAAACAGTCCCAGAACCATCTTTGCTCAACATTTACTTGCTCTCTAGGCTGGATGCTGCAACATTCAGATAATGTGACTTTCTCATGATAGACATAGGTGAGTTTAGCCAGTACAACAATCTAACCTGTACTCACATTATTGTAATGAGACTTTCTGCGGGCTCTCAAATGTTTCAAAAGGCACATGTAAATTTTTAGTTCTGCAGACAGAATTGTAAGGAGGCCGGGGAGGAAGTCTGTCTTCTTAGACTGTCTAGGTGTTGACCATCTGAGCCTCTGCAACATGTGACTTTGGCCTTCTTTGATATAGATGTTATAATCAATGAGGACACCAGTGGGCATTTAGGGACTCCATGTTGCTGGGAACTTCATAATCTGGTCAGGCCTCCTGGCTCCTGAATGACTCAAGGTTGGGGATCTGAATACAAACTCATCCATCCAAAGGAAGAATAGGGATAATTAAAATGTAGGTGAGGCTGTGCTATTGCTCCAAAGGGAAATGCTTAAGGAAAACTTGTAGGGACCATATTAGCTCTTGGAAGTTCTGTTGATAATCAATGTAAACTGGTCCTCTTTTTTTAATAGGCAAAGCATATTTCATAAATGCAGTTTTACAGATTAAATGTGCCATTTGTATGGATATGAGCAGTCAGGCTTTGTGCTTCTAACAGTGGAATATATCTCAGAAAATATAATCATTGCATCACTTAACTTCAGGGACAAAAAAGACCCCACAGTTCAGTCACCAAAAAGCAGCGGTTTTGCAAAATTGCATTAGAAAATTCTGGCCTTCACTTGGAAGGTGTGCTGATTTCCTTGAACTCAGATACACAAGAATAATAGATTTAACTTTAATCTTATACCAGGTTTCCAGTCAGAGAATAAAATAGTTATCATACTGTCGCTCTTTGCTTTCCTTTTCTGCTTGATGTCATAACTGTAATTGAGGAAGACCAATGTCCTCTGCTTGTTTTCAGACTGAGCTTATCTTCTGTTGGATAGCAGAAAGCTGTTGGAGTGACTTGCCTTTTTGATGCCAAGTTGGTCATGATGATTTTCTATCATGTGCATCTGAATACTGTTTGTAGAAAACAATTTCATTTTGAAAACTGACAGATTTTAGCTGCCTGCATCTATATGAGCATTTTGGTATGGATTAGAAGTGCACTTGAAAGTGAATCTCTCAGTTCTCCACAATTACCATACTGTGTTTCACACCATGGAGCAATGTCAGAGTAAATCAGTTGAATTCCTTTTGGGTGCAAATTAACTGGAAGATGCACTTCTGAAGAGCATCTAAAACTCCAGTGGACAATAGGTTAGGATAGTTCAAAATAAAACCTCCTGAAAAGTGCATAGTGTGGACACTGGCTCTTCAACACTAATTATTTTGCTCTACAAAGCTGCTCCCTTCTGGGCTGCAGAACTTGTTAAAGTAGACATAGGCTAGAGAGAAAACATGTCAAGAGAAATACTGGCAATTATGTTAGAAACAAAGCAGTAAAGTGCAGTACCATGGTTATAAAAAGTAGACCTGGGTTAAAACTCTCTAGCTCTTCAGAAAGTGAATGTGTGATTGACGTCTGCTATAATCAGCAGAATAGATTATGAATTTTTCACTGAACTTCTCATGTTCTCTTTGAAGACCTGGACTAGACTATTCTACTGAAATGAATCCCTGTCACCAGTCCAGAAGAGAGAAAATAAATAAATAAATAAATTACTTAAAGCTTTCACTGAAGATGAAAGCACCTAAAAGTAGAGACTCTTCTGGTTTCAAAGTGAGTATTTCAGAAGAACTGGGCTGATTTCTTGCTGTCAGAGTATCACAGTTAAGTGAGCACATCTCAGTAATGAATGCTTGGAGGTTATGAGTTACTTCTGAGTAAATTAAGTAAATTGCACAGCTGCCACTTTTTTTTACACTTTTCAAGCCTAATAGTAGTCCTCATGCCTATTGTGGTATCTGACAGCCCTCCTCCATGGAAAAACCAGAAACCCCAGTTCTTTTAGCATGTGGTCTACCCCTTGGGAGCCACAAGGGCTGAGTGCCACTTGTAGGTGATGATACTTCAAAAAGCCTGGGCACCTAACCTTCCCCTTTATATTAAGAAGTGGGAGAAAGCTTTCTCAGAAAGGTTCAGCTGTTCAAGCACCTTTCTGAAATTCTCATTTGCCGCATGGTTGATGAATATGAGGTGTGCCTTCTACGGTCTCAAAACAGCCCTGAGAAGAGGTAGAAATCCTTGGCATACCCAGTGTAAAAGCATCTTCACAGGAAATTCCACAGCTCTTAACAGCCTGAAAAACTAACACTGTGCTGTGGCTTGTCTCCTTAAGAAAGCAAGTATTGATTAGATATGGCCTTACTAATTAGTTTGTTTCTTACCAGAGTTGCTTAGATGGCTTAAATAATTTTTATCTATGATACAAGTTATGATGAAGGTGAAAAAATATCATGAAGTGCCTTTTTTTTAGTATGACTTTTGCTCAGATTTCTTTTATTTCCATGAAAATCAGGCAAATTACTCTGAAACCAAGAGCTACAGGATATGGTATCTCTAATTAATTTCGTAAGAAAGTCATATTCAAGTAGATTGTGAGTCTTCAGTAATTCGGTGTTTGCAGCTTATTTCACTCAAGCTCTATCCATGGTCCTGTTAATCTTTTTATGGTATTACTGATATCTGCAAGTCAAACTGTACTTTTGAACAGCCAAAAACCTGATCTAGCTGTATCTACTGCTTCAGTTTCAAGCTAAGGACAAAGTAAGAAGAGAAGTCTGCTTTAGAAAAAATCAAAGCATTCTGATTTTAATAGTTTGATTAACAAAAGAGAGAAAAATGTTGTGAACTACTGAGATCTGGCAGAACTGTGATTAGAAATTGAGTGGAAATACATGCAGCTCAAAAGTCTTAATATTTCTTGGCTGCATGCAAAGAGTATGCACTGTCATGGCTTCTGTGCTATGAGACACTTGATAAGCAAGAATCACTGCTAAGCAGGTAACTGATGTGTTGTATGTTTTTCAGTGCTTGTAATTATTCAAGTTGTAAGTAAATTTAATCTAATTTGTCAGTTTAAAAAACTGACTTAATTTGACATAGTAAACTACTTTATTAGAGGAGGGAGGAGAAAAGGAATGGGAAAGGAATAGAATAATATTTACATGTGTAACTGTTCCTCAAACCAAAAAAAAAAAAAAAAAAAAAGCTTTTCTGCAAATAAATGAGCATTTGGGCCTTTTTTCCTGGTGAGGGGCTGTTTGGAGACCAGACATTTATTACAGTCCTAGATTTCAGGCCATCAGTCTTAGAGTGTATTGGCTTTCTTGGTGCAAATCTACCTGTGAATATTTTCATCAGTATTTTCAAAGCTTTTCCTCTCCAGTGAAGAGATTTGAATTGCAAAAACTAGTTGGATTTTCAGTGTATTTTGAACATCCATTGTCTATTTGTCAGCTCATCCTTTTCTCCCATAAATGTTGTGATGGATTCCACAAAACATTGCAGCATCTGTTAGGATCAGTTCAGATAATTCTCTCTGTCTGTACTTATATTATTGTGTTGAACAGAGCCTGGGGCACCGATTTGGTTGAACACAAGCAAGTGTGTTAACCTTGAAGCTAGAAGCCTGAAGGAGGCTGGTTTTCTTGCTAGATTCCATCCATAATTAAAATCTTACCAAGTAAATACTCAGTAAGGGTGTTTTCTTGTCACCTGCCTTTGTTTTCAGTTCAGATAAGTAGGAACAGTGTCCTGAGTTGAGGAGGACTTCTTTGTGGTTATCCGTAAGTTCTTAATTTGTTTTTAATTGGTTACTTTCTTTTTCTTTAAATTAATTTTAACCCTCTGGCTGCTGAAGCTAGTGTACCTGCTCAGATACATTTTTTTTTTTTTGTCTGCAGGATTTTTTTTTTTTTCCCCAGGTCAGGTTGTTGTGAATCTACATTATATGCCTGGGATTTACCGTGGGAAGATGTGCCGTGTTCAGTAAGCTCCTGCTAATGGCAGTCAGGATCTTCAAAGACAGGGTGAGATCAAAGGGTAGTAAAGCCTGTCCCTGCCAGGCAATCGTCTCTCATCCTCTTTGATGAGTATAGCTGCTCAAGAGGAACAACATCCTTCAGATGCTGTTCCTGAGCTGACAGCCTTGTCCTTTGGTCTATTGGAGGGCATGGAGGACAATACCTTTTCTCCAGAACTACTAGAGCAATTATGTCAACATAACGTGGTGGCTTTGTATTCTTCCTTCACAGAAAGCCTGGTCAGACTCACAACAAACTGTATCTGGCCTGGAAGTTTTGTTTTTAATGTGGGGTTTTTAACATAATCTTTTGTTATTCACTGCTTTGACTTCTGGCTTCTTTGAAAAAGTTAATGAGAGATGTTTTAAGGACTCTGATAAAACTGCACATAAATCATGTTGAGCTGCTACTACATGGAGAACTGCTTGACAAGGAGAATGTTGAAGAAAGAGGGAACCTGAGTGTCACGACCCAGGCTGGACAGACCAGGGAGTTGTGTTGAGTTCAGAATTCCCTCTGGCTAAATTAAGGTGAAACAACACCAAAACAATCAGTTAAACATTTAATTCATGGCAGAAGCAACCTGAACTTAGGAGGCATAACAGTAGGTGGTGGGGTCTCTCACAACAGGAATTGGCATGAAACTACCTCAGTGACCCGTGTAACGCGTGGTAACCATCTACATCAATTCAGGGAAGAAGGAGATCCCTGCCGTTGGGTCTCAAGGTTCAGAGCAGACCCCTTTGCTTTCTAGGCGCCTTCTCAGAGAAAGGCCCAGAGGCAGCTGGATCCACTCCTTGTCCCAGACTTGGTCAGTGGTTTTATGTCTTAAAGGGATGAGGTGTGGGAATCATGAAAAGGGGAGAGAGACAGAAGAAAAGAGAAAGATGTCACCAGTCTTGGGTCCAGCATTGGTCCGGCCAGCCTAAGGGTCCAGTTCCAGTGGGTGTGTGCACGTGGGGCTTTAGTTTGTGTCCTTTTATCATCTCCTTGCCCCTCCTTTGGGCAGGCACTCAAACTCATTCGGCTAATTAGGTGTCATGTGCAGTTTGTGTTTCCAGAACCTTTGGGGAAATGGGTTGGTGGGCTTGGGGGTCACCTGGGGAGTAACTTCTCCTTCTCTGCAGACATGACCATTGTTTGATCTCTGGCCATGCATGGTGAGCTGTCCTGCTCAGTGTATCAGACCAGAACATCAGAACACAGAGCAAACCCTCCGCAGAACTTGCCCCACCACAATGTTTGAGACATTAACTCTTCCAGTGTCTCACGCTGAGCTTCAGGGAGGATGCCTCTCAATGAGAGATGTCTAGCAATGTGGTAATCAGTAGGTGTAGGGCTTGAACGAGCCCTTGGCCTTGGTTGTATTTGGTAACTGGTTCAGAATAATTTTTCATTCCAACTAGAGAGAAAGGCTTCAAATTTTTCCACTTTTAACCTGCATATATATACATATATATGTAAATTCTGTGTGTGTGTGTATATATAAAAAACCCCCAAAGGTGTTTTCCTTACCCCTGTTTCCAGCAGACTTTCAATGACCTTAAGGCTTCTGTTTCCAAAGCAGAAGCAAATGTAGACCTTTCTCTTCTCTGTCACGCATAACATTTAAAAGTAGCTTTGGGGACAAAAAGCCCCCAGACGCACCACTTTTGAGACATGGTCCTCAGTTATCTGAGTTTTATTTATTATCCAGAGATTATAAAGATGGTGAAATCTGTGGCTTGAGTCAAAATACTGAAATATTTCATGACATGTTTTAAGGCAAGTCTTAATTACATTGCAAGTGTTTTCCCCAAATTCCAGTCACTTTAACTTCCTCGTTGGCAATTTTCAGCTATGCTTAACTGTCATAACGTAAGAACCTGTAATAGTGTGTGTCAACGTATGTGTGAATGGCTGATGCGTTGTTCCTCTTCATGTCAGTAAAGCAGATTGCTCTTGGGCCTCGCATTATTGCTGTGTGAGGGTGTTGGTACAAAGTAGTCTCTTTGTGTTTTACGTGTAGTTTTAAACACTGTGGAGATGACTGAGGATATGGTACACTTCGGAAGGGATTAATTTGGAGGCAGATGCATAGTGTTACTCAGGCTACCATGAGAGGCATCATGTTATCTGAAGCATAAAGCTGCTGTTTGCTCTTGCGAGAGTGGCAGAGTTCAGCATCATCTTTAATGCAAATATATGGCCCAAAGGCTATTCTGCTGCTGCTTTGAGGCTACAATAGAATGGTTCTGCATCCATTCCCCAAACCCTGAAGGGCACTGCTGAGCATCGTGTCTTCTGGGGATTTGTGTATGAGCAGAATAATTATCTTTCTAATTCATTAGATGACTGCAGTAACAGATGCAGCGTTTGAGGCGTAATAGCAAATCTGTGCAATGCAAGCTCCTCTGATCTGGCCTGACAGTATGAAAAGTATGCTGACAGTCTGGATGTTATCTTACATTTCCTACGCTGGAGTAAAACAGCAGCCAATGCAAAAAGAAGTATTGGCGCAAACGGAAGTTTATGACTTAATATTTTCAAAGGAAGTGAGTGTCAGAAATTTGGGGGGGGTAGGTGTTTAGGTTTGTTTTTTTGGTTGTTTTTTATTTTTCTTTTTAATTGAAAAGGAGAAGGTGAAAGAAATTTGGGTCAAATTGCCTGTATTTGCTATCATTATTAACTTAACCTTTGTAAATCTATGCAATCAATATTCTCTTTTCATGTAGTATAAGCACTGTACTGTAGAGGCACAAGAAACACTAAGAAGCAGCTTGTGCTCAACACGAACTATCAACTTAGGTCAGATGGAGAAAATCTCCAAATATTTTATCATATTTCTCTTGTCCTATGATCTCTTCTGCCATTTGTTTTCTGCAACGACATGGGGACAAGAGGCTAAGTCTAACTAAATATGCAACACACCATTGCAGTGCTCTGTGTCTTTCTAGTCTTCCAGACAAATGGTGTTAAGAAGTTGCAGCTGCTCTAGCTGAGTTTCTGAATAAGGAAAGGCTTGTGTAGGCTGCATTTCGTAGGAAAGGAAACATCTTTTGCTTTTCAAGTCGTGCACATCTTCCGTACCTTGGTACCTTCTTCCGAAACTGGGAGAAAGGCTGCCTCTGTGTGGCATAACTGAGTTAGCAAACCTCAGTATTGAGAGTAGGTCAGACTAGCTGGTGTTAGGGTCTTAGGTATTGTCACTGCCACGTAGGAAGCCTTAATTCCAAATATATCATGGACACAGATTGTGGGGCAGCAAGATTACCCTCACCTTAACTTTAGCAGGACTTTTGAAGGGTCTGGACAAAAGACCTGTTACATTTCTGAACAGAGATGCAAACAAGGTACAAGGACATTGGGTCACTGATCATTTCTGAAACCAATATCCAACTTCTCTTGTTTGTGTGAGGGGATATCCTAATGTTAAAAACTGAGCTTCTGGACATTGGTGTGAACTTTTCAGTCACGGTGTAGGCGAAAGAAGTGGCCTAGTTTATGCTTTGAAGTACTGGAGTGGCTGGGAAATGAACAGTGAGTGTGACAGATATGGTGACGGAACCAATAATTTCCAGTTCCTTAGGGTAGGAATGCTTTTTTTACCTACCTACCTTGCTCACCTTGTGAAAATGAATAGAGACAAGATAACACTATGAAACCAAAGTCAGTCTAAGAAAATATTCTCTTTCTCCTGAGCACTGGAAAAAAAAGTGACACAGTACAGTTTGAGTACGTTACAATGTCTGTCTTCCTAATGTCTCTTTTTTTTTTTTTTTTTTTTCCCAAAAAGGTAATTGAAACAAAATTGACGTGAATATGATAATGAACATGTACTGGAAAGACATTCTCAGTCCTTGGTGTGGGAGCTCTGTGTTTGCTCTTTTCCTTGAACATGACTTTAGATTCATCCCTTAGGAACCTTTTAGGCATCTAGCGGATGTGAGAGAAACAAAAAATAAGTCCTGAATTCATCGATGGGATCCCTTTACAGCAGTGTTGAGAAAATATTAGGCTGATGTAACAAACACTGCACAATATGGAGTTCTCCTTCTCATTGCCTGTGACTTTACCATTGGAAATGCTATGTTCTTGACCCGCTTTTCTTCTAATGGGTGGGACAAGTAGGTGAATACTTTTTTTGGTACAAAGTCCTGAGGCAGTTGCAGCTGATCGGTAATTCTGGGGATTTTAGTAATAGAGCTGTAAAAATTACTAGTGACTCCTGTCATGATTGCCCATCAGCCAATGTATCTTGAAATAAGTGACCAGTTGCTCTTCAGCTGGTCAGAGACTGAAAGTGATGCTGCTTTCTTCTTTCCAGTGCTAGCAAATCCAAACCTGTTAACTTCTGTCTTTCTGTTATCTTTCTTTGCTTAATGGGTATATGCACTATATTGTTGAAAGTAATTCCTCGAGACACTACATCATCTCAGCTGCCCTAATACTCCCCTTGGTCACCCTGTTGTGCATAGCCGCAATTAAATCACAGTTTTACCCTTGAGCTTACTTCACAACTTTTTCTACTCTGAAAATTTTTGTACTTGAATACTGTATTTGTGAACAGTTGAGTGGTCACTGTTAGGTTTAGATACTGCCTATCTTGTTCAGGTTACACTATTTATTCTACTACTTACAGTGGTAAATGCACACTTCTGCATGTTTGTAGTTTCCCTTCCACATTCTTACAAGATTCTTCTCATCTGCTTGCAGAAATAGCTTCAAAATTTGGTTCAGGCTTGGTCTACAATACCTGCATGTTCAAAATCTTAAATTCCATCCCTCTCCAGCCCATAATGAGATAGAGGTAAATTTGTTTTATGTTAAGAAATAATATATAAATGATAGTCTTATACTTTCTCTGCTATTCCCTACTTTTTCCTACTGGGGAAAAAAAGCTTCCAATTTTGGAGATGTGACATATGTATGGATAAATACCCCAAACAAAATGCAATATGACAACAGAGGTTGTACATAGATTGAATCTTTTCCAGAATAATTATAATTTCTGTTTAATTCTTCATCTCTGAAGAGGATCATAAAACTTTTTGATATTTTAAAAAATCTGTATACTTGTATTCCATTTTTTTTAATATTATGTTGCTAATATTGCATTCAAACAATTAAAAAATAATCAAAATCCCTCTAAATTATGAAATACACAAGAACTGCGCGAGGTAGGTGCTACTACAGCTTTCCAAAGGAATTGATATCCAGTGTGTTGTTGTCAGCCAGTCTGTGTAAAATGAAGCCTTACACCTCAGCCTCTGAACAGATCCTACAAAGGGAAAAACCAGAGATAGGGTGAACTGAATGTTTAATCAGAAAACTGATTCAGATGGCTGTTTAGGAGAAATGTGGGGTTACAATAGGGTGAGAAGTTGGAAGGCAGTATCTGAAACATTAGGTTTTTGTAGATCTTGGAAATGCCACAGCCAGCCTTCACAAGCCTATTTATTTTGATCATCTCAGTTGAGAGTATTTCAACCTTTTTGTATAACCATTGCTTATGGAAAATAAAGTCCTTGCCTCCACTGCTTCTCCAGTACAATGCGTGCCTTTTAACCCACCTAAATTGCATAAGCATACAAACCCTACTTAACCCTCTCAGAATTACCAACACTTCTTGGTAATTATTTTTTTTCTGGCTGATTTTATATCTGGAGATGTACTGTTTCTAAATATGTAGATAATGTTCCAAAAGCAGCAATGCCATCTGACTGAACACTTGCTTATGTTCATTTCCTGATCAGTCTCTTTTCCTTTGTATCCGAGACTAATGAAAATGGCCAGGGGTTTCATGGCTGAGACAGTCATCAGCATCCATCATGATCACTACTGCTTGTTTTATATGCTTATCTGAGGAAGTTCCCTTAATGAGTACGGAAACTCAAGGATCTTTATGGAAAACTGAACATAACGCCAAAACCAATTTTGTTCCCAAAATGGCATCCATAGAAATTCTCTTTCTTTTTAGACAAGTAAATTTCTCTCTGTCCAAAGGATGTATTAAATTATGCCTAGAGCTTTTATATATGTGAAAACATCATGTCTCTGTGTGTACACATTAATAAAATAATATCTTCATCCCACATTATTTCAAGTTTTCAGGAAAAAAGCCCCTCATTGATCTATGGTTATATAATTTCTCAGTATCCATCTAGTCAAACTGCAATTGCTTTTGCTAAAATCTTTAACATTCATTAACAGACTCATATGCAGTACAGTATTTGGTAAGTTGCTTCCTTGAGTATTATTGTTATCATCATTGTTTTCTTTCTAGAGGAAGAAATATGTTTGCCTTCCATGATGAAGTTAAGTCTGAGGGTACAAAATTTCACACTGCTTTTAACAGCTTCATAATATTAGATCATAAACCCTTCTGGACTTTGTCATTAGATTTTTAAATATAGTCTCTTTTACAAAGGGTAAATGGACAGAATGCAGGTATTTTCTAATTGAGGCAAGAATAGTTCTTTATGATCTGATTAATTTCTTTTACTTTTTGCATTAATTAAAGGTAGAAAAGTCTGTAATATGTCCAAAATATCTTCTGTCTCTTTTGAGACAACTACTACTTGTTCCTTATAATCCTATATTGTCATTGCTATTCTAACCCCTTTTTTCCTATTATTTTGGAAGATCTTGCCCATCCATTTAAATCTTATTTTTAACATATATTGTAACTCTGTCCTTTACTGACTTCTATGACATTTACCAATTTTCTACTCGGCCTAGTAATTATAACTATTATACTGTTGCCTTGCATTTTCTGTAAATTTGGACATTTACTGCTAATGGTTAAATATTCCCACCTTCACTGAATAGTGAGTTCTGAGTATTAACTATGGTAATATATCATATTCTAGATATTGGTAACAAGGGAAATGTTGGTATTTCAGGCTTTGATCTGTCACCTCCTGCATTAGGACAATATGCCTCCATCAAATACTTCTATTTCCTCCTACCTTTTTCTGCTGGTCTTAATTTTTACCTTTTCTTTTCTATTTTCCTCTTCATTCATTTCCCACTATTACTGTTCTTTCCTGTGGTACTTTTTACATCCTTCCTCTCCTTTTTATTTTCCTGACCTACTTCTAATAGCAACTTTAAATCCATGTTTGCTGTTATCAAAGTCCTTTAGATGATTCTATGGCATTTAAGCATCATTCCCACCCAAAGATAAGAGAGAGCTGATGGGAGGCTGACATGCCACATTTCTCTGGTGGTAGGTGGTTAATCTTTGTTCTCCTCTGTTGTATATACTCAGGTTACTTCCTTGCAGTAACTGTTTCTGAGGACTGTGTGCTATTTTGAATTGCGCTTTCTTATAATTGCTCAACTCCTGGTTGAGGTATTTTGGGCTAGAGAGACTGTCTGATTCAAAATTAACTTTAAAAAAAATCACTCTAAACACCATCTTGAATGACAGACCTCCTGATAATCTTCTGAAGGATGAAGGAATTTTTTTGCCTATTTTTCTGCTACTGTTTGGAACAAGAATTTTCATTCTGTGTAATTATTCATGTGGATTCCCTAGTTATTTAATTAATGCATATCTTTCAGTAAAGTATTTTATTGTGGTCCCAGACACTTTCTACTTTAATCCTTTTCTTTATAAAATATCTACGTGATATATAGAAATGATAATTTTTTTCAGATGCTAATTTTTAATGAGAAGTAAAGAAATAGAAACCTGTTTGAAACATAGAAACTGTTTGAAAGTCAAAGATAATTCAAATGGAGGCTCCTTAGAAAGCAGCCAGGAGTTCAGACACAAACACAGGGAAAGTTTGAAGAAGTCATGCTGGGAAGAAGGAAACATAAAAGGAAGTAACAAACATAGTTCTTGTGCTCTTGGGTTTGAGCCTTTATATATGAACATCCTGGCCACAAGGAAAATGCTAGTTTAATGTTTTAAATACTTATAATTTTCTTCAACATAGTGAACATTAAACACCAACAGCTTTTTATTGCGAACATTTCAGTCTTCACACTGAACTCCTGAGTATCTTTCTTAATGTTCATGATGTACCCTGGAGGACATCTGTAATCTCTGGAATCACCAGACGTTACACACTTCCTGATTCAAAGTGCCATTTTGGAGTTTTATCTCAACTTTGGTAATATCAGTCAAGTAGATTCTGTGATTACCCATAGCATATTGCCTTGTTGGGTACACGGAGTTGCCTTTGTTCTTTGTTAGTATGAAAGCTCCCGTTTTTCCAACAATAAACATACTCATTTCTGATGAAAACACTCATGTTTTTTTCTCCTTGATTAAGATCCTTACTGCATTTTTGGGCCCTATTATAATGGTCTTTTCTAGGCCTTTTCTTTTTCCCTACCTGTGTGTTTGAAGGGCTCAGGTTGAAGAGGCTTTCCATCCTGTCCCTCTCCAAGTTGAGCTTCTATCATCCATTCTGTTGAAGAATGATCTTTTAAGTCCTGAGGCTACTTCCTTTCATTTGCAATAAATACACCCTATTAAGGTCCTTCTTTTTCTGTTGCTCACAGTAACACTGTCAACAAGGGTACACATTGTACAGAACATGGAAAATGGGGAGACTTTGTCTTTGTTCCATGAATGTATAGAGTTTGTTTCATAGGGATTTGCTGAAGGAGGTGGTGGGAACATTTCTTCGATGTTGTGGTACCCATTAAAAGCAATTAACCTTACTGACCATGGTTATATTACTGTCTCTGAGGGATTAAAGTAGATTTTTAGTTCAAGAAAAATCTGAGGGAGGCAGAAGCTGTGGATGGAGAGCCATGGGTTTGTCTGAAGATAAAGTACCACAAGAAAGGTCAAGCAAAAGCAAACAGGAAGAAAAGTCAAGGTCTCTCAGTCCAGTCTGGACAAACAGCATTATTTCACTTGTCTCTACAGGTGGTTTTGAATGAACAAACACTGAAAAGACATCATACAATTTCAGTCATCACTGAAATACCAGCAACATCTGTGAGCATTAGGTTTTGCACCAGAATGCTCAGACTAATATGGGATATCTAAGGAGGACTCCTGGGCATGGGTTTTCCTTCCCATTAAGTACTGATGAACCTTCACCTTTTCACCTGTGGAGACACCTTTCAGTGCAGCCACCAAGAAAATGTTCATTGCTGTGTAACCCCTGTGCCTTTTCACCGCTTTGTCACGGGGATCCCATGCTTTTAGAACGAGCCCTTCTTTGCACAGTTTCTTTACCATAGGCAACTGACATGTTGTAAGCACAGCAAGCTGACACATTAATGGAAGCAGGTCCGAGATTCCTTCTCCCAGCACATGAGAAGTAGTTTAAGGTACATCTCATGGGAGGTTTTTACACAGCCTTTACAGACTCTAGGCAGGAGTAAGGCAAATATGCAGCCTCTAGGCAGCATTTCGTTGAAGGTAAAGCAGAGGTTTAAGCAGCTGGCGTGGGCTCCTGCACAAATGTGTAAACTCTTCTGTGAGTCCTGACAAGGAGCATTCAACAGTGACCCCATGCGCTGCTTATCTGCTGGGGTGATATAATTTACAGTGGGGATACAGGTCCCCATGCTCTACCATTTTATTGCTCTATCTACCATTCATTTTAGCGCTTCCAAAATCAGTGCTCATTTTATTACTGCCAAATTCAATGTCAGACTTCTCTCATGGGGAAGATAAAACAAGTCAGATATTTTCACATGTGACATGTTCATTGTTCTCTTTAGGCACATGTAGAAAAATATGCTTATGTGCTAAAGGTTATGGCATCTGATGCTGTACTTACTGTTCCTGATTCTTCAGCTAAACTCATGAAATTACAGGACAGTTTTAAGTACTGGACTACTTCTCTTAGTTCCTGCAATCAGGGTAGACCTCTGCCTACAGAATTTTGAAGTATTTTAAGACGTAATAGTCATCAGACTGAGAGATTATCCCATTTATCAATTTTGCTTTGTTTTTAAATTTTTATCATTCCTTCATTATTCTTAAGGTTTATTAAAGTTATTGTTTATTTTCAAGGCATATCAAATGCATGGAATATGATCTTGATTTTTCTTTTAATTTCGGCTACATGTTGTTTGTTTGTATGGCCTAGAAAATATTGTTTCACTTATTTTTCCTTCCTCCTACTCTTAATATGCGTTCTGATCAGTTAGTGTAACAAAAGGATTCTCAGGCTGTCTTTAGTGTAACTAAATCCCTCAGACTAAAATTCCTAAAAGCAAATTTTTTTATTGGTATTTCTTTTGGCACCACATCTTTCAAAAACTCTGCTTGCATTAGCAAAAGAGGGATTTGCGTTGGTCCTCCAGTTTCTAGTGTTGAGAAGTCAGTGAAGAGAAAGTAGGAACAGCTCATGATCTAATGGGTTGCCAGTATTTCAAAATGTCAGTTTATTCACCTGACCTTTTTACATCCTTAAAGAGTAACAACAGTAACAGAATCTATCTATCTGGTGTGAAATATGTCCATTTGAGTACAAATGGCTGAAAGACAGACGCTTTTTAAGTAAAATGATCATGTACATGAAAATGCACTTTGAATTCTTAACAACAGTGAGAATAAAACCTAGCAGATTGAATCTTGATTATGTTTTCTGCAATAACTAAATGTATCATGTCAGCTTTTATTGTTAACAGATGTCTGCATCCGAGTCTTGTTTTTTCTTAAGTTGTTGTAGTAATTGCATGGAACTACTGTTGTCCATCTCTCGGGTAGTTCTCTATGTAGACCTTAATGCTCTTTCTGAATGCGAGGCAGCAGATCTTCATGTGCACAGTTGCCTACTTTTCTTGTGATAATTGGTTTATGGTGAGTCTTGTACTCAATCAGCCGAGCACAGAGGTGGTTTATATTACTCATGGAATAAGAGGTCATTTACACTGATGACACAATCCCATTTTTCCTTGGGATGTCTCATCTTTTAAATAGCTGTGGGTAATACCAAAGCCATGATGTCATATCAAGAATGAGAAGTTACCTGATGGGAAAACAAGTAGTAACAAGCAACCATGGGCAGAAGTTTCCCAATCTGTTAATTTATATGCTTGCCAGTGAGGCTTTACTGGTGAGTCAGGCTCTGCAGAGCTGGAAGGGAAGAGACAGGACAGTGATTTGTCCGTTTCCACTGTGTGGTGGCTCTGAGCTGGACTTCATGAGATATCACTATGCTCCTCTGAATCAAGAGTAACAGCTACCATTTATACTGACATTACTACATGTGTCTGATGTTATCAAAAAAACTGTTTAACAACTTGTGGTCTCATCTAGTACAGTCACTAAGCAAACTAGTAGGTTACTCTCCACGTCTTTTTTTCCCCATCAAAGGCAGATTGTACTGGTGAGAAAGTACTAACATGTTTGTTCAAGCTCTCCCTTACAGTTTAACCAATTGAAATGAAATCAGTAAAAAGTATTTATTTTGTTTGCTTGCTTCAGTTTCTGGTGTCTACTCACAAAGTGCTCTTTGGCAAGACACTAACCAGCTGCTTGTGTTGGGTTGCAATACACAGGCCAAACATGCTCCAAAACTTTGATGGTTAAAGTACTCAACGGTGTTGATTCTTGATTCCTGTGCTACACCTCTTGGGCCTAACCTTTCTGCTGTCTTTTCACAGAAATGCGATCTTCTTACCCTCTTGTTTCAATCCTGACAGCTAAAGCCTCCTTAGAGTCATGGTTTGTTAAAACCACATAATTTCCAAAGCTCCAACAGTGCTGGGGGCTGTCTAGTTACAATTTGACTCCAGTGGGACATGTGTCACCCCTGAGGAACGCTGCTCATAACCAGTTACCAGTTAGACTTTGAACTATTGACAGCTGCCTTTTCAACCTGCTGATCCGGTCACTTTTTCAGTTACCTGGAAGTCCATCCAGTCCATGACTCCCCAGTTTTGTTAGGACACTGTGGAATTAAAAAAAAAAAAAAAAAAAAGGAGATCACTTACATCACACATGCAAGTAAATCTTGTCTGTGCTGGCACTTATTTAGGCCAACAGTTGTTTCCCATGTACTTTAATTGGAGAAATACAAAAAGGAAAGGGGCTAATTTTCTTCAGCCTCATGCACTTTATTCTTTGGAGCCAATGTTCTGCCACCAGAAATTCGCTGCCAAAAATTTGGGGGAGTTTCTCTCTCCAATCGAGTTTCCAGCAATAGAGATACTGCTCCAGGGGCAAAGAGTTGTCAGCAAAAAAAGTTCTCCTCCGTGTCTTTATGCCAGCAGTGCAGCAGTGTAGTGATAATTAATAAACCTCCTTCCAGCTTTGTGCGAGGCTGTTTTCCTACTTCATGGACTTAGGCTATAAAAGTTGTTATCAAAACTAATTTACAGAAAAACTGACAGCAGCCACACACTTTCCCCTGGTGTCTGACTTGCTGTATTAACCAGCAGGTTGGATAAAAGTCTTTTCAAGGCTGGGTTGCCATTGTTGCTAGGTTACCAGCCTGATGCAGAAGTTTGCATGCATATTCACATTATTGCCTCAATTGCTTTTCCCCCGAAAAAAACATAAAAGTCTTACAAAACATGAAGTTCTGCAGACATTGCCAGTGTATTTTCTTTTGATTGCAAAGGGAATTATGCCGTGAAAATCAGATAGCATAATCTGCAAGGTGTCTGAGCTGTTTTCCTTCACTCTGGTAGAGACCTAAGCTGCAATGTCTTGTGTTCGAAAAACATGCATACAACTGCCTTATACAGCAGCCAGGCTGTTGTTGGACAGTAGTCACAGAAGGCAGCAGTTCTCCTACGTTATCATTGGACAGGAAGACAACCCTGGAAAAGAAAACATTTTCTATTTGTTAGTTGTCCTCCAGGGCTACATATGCGTTATCAAAACTAAACAGCAGTGGGAAACAGGCAACGTGGGCACTAATCCATACTACTAAATTTTTAGTGTAATCACTGGCATGGTTTTATCTATGCTGACTAGCTCTCCTCCTGACAATGACTAGGCACAATTTGGTGCTAACCCATGCAAAGTCTATTCTCAACAGGCAGATTGCACATATGGCCACCTAGTTCCCAGGGTAGGAAATGAGTTTAACACGATGGAGCTGAGCTGTGCTGTTCCACTTGACCAGAAAATAGTCCTCAAGGGAGTTTAGACATAGTAAAAGATTCTGTGCATCACAACTGTTGACTAACTGGTATTTACGTACCTCTCTGTCCCTTTTAAAGTTTTTATTACTTCACTCATACCCATTTCCATATACATGGTTAAGAAATGTTATGGAGCTTTAGGACTTTACAGAAAATTAATACGTTCACAATAAAAAAGCAATTCTTCATAACGGTCCTTAAACACCAAAGATCATCTTCTTATAATGGTGAACCTTTGAGAGGCAAGTCACGTTCAAGATGGTTACCTCAACTTTCAGCAGAAGGAGGTTGAGGGGACATTAGTGCAAAGCATGACAGTTCATGCACCAGGTGATTATATTTCTGAAGCTTGATGAGGGATTTGGCCTGATAATGGTTTTGGGGCACGTTGTTCTGACTCAAAGAACTTTAACCTTCTCTGACTCTGAGAGCGCTCGGACTTTCCTTGGGAGTCTGCTGTCAGATCTGCAAGTTAGTTAGAGATGTTGGTGACTCCTCTGTCCTTTCCCCATTAGGTACAGACTCACCGTTTATCCAGGGCAGTGGCAATGCGTCAGAGAAATGAAGGAAATCTCTCTTCAGTTCTTGGACTGCTTGAAAAGGTACCTCTTCTTTGCTGCCGTATATATTCATGTAACATTCAGCACCTTTGAAGATGTCATGTATGCTGCTAGACACATTATGCTACATATCTTGCATATTACTGTGTTGGCCTTTGGTTTATATTAGTCGCAAACCTGGTGTGAGTATTTGTTCCTATATTTTTCACATCTGCTAATACATGACCTGTGGTTAAACTACAGCTGTCACTTCAATTATAATTTACAGTGACATTTTCACTTTCTGCCTTGCAGGGAATGAAATTGGGGTCCACATACAAAATCTTTTCCATCCAAGCACACAATAAAGCATGTTTTATGTCTTTGTCATGTCTGGCTATTGCTCTATATAACTGTCACTTCCTTTCTTTTAATGCTTTTAAGTAGCATCATCTTTTTCCTATGTGCCAGACTCTTCTAACAGGATCACATCTCCTGAGGTGAAGTAAAAAGCAGATCCTGGAAACAAGGAAACTTTCACACAGACTAGTTTGCTTATGAAATGCTGAACATGGCCATTAAGACATCACAGTGTACAACAGAAGTACCAAAATCATGTTATGTAGTTGGCTAAATCAGATTTGTTGGCCCACTCTAAATGGCTCAAGCTTAGCTAAAGATACATATTTTTAATAGATTTTATAAAGATTAAGTAATATTGGTACAGACTGAGATATATTATTGCCTGCTATACACTGCCATAACTACTAATAATTTGTCTTAATGCAGTTATTTACTTTAAAAAAGTTACAGTTGTTCATGTCATTTTGAATATTGAGGTCAGGTCTGAATTCATTAGGCCAAAGGCAAAACTTTAAAGTACGTAATGGCTGCTATATTTAAAATCATGTATTCTTTTCTCCTTCTCGGCATTCATCTCTTCCCCTGTTATTTGAGGTCCTTGACAGAAATATGGTACTTGTTGTCCTTCAGGAGTTTGTTGTGCAGAATTACCGAGAGAAACCTGGATCCCCTCAGCGGCGTGCACCAATTAATAGGACAAGATATTGCATGCAAATATCTGGCCGTGCTCTTCCAGCATTGAGATGGCAATTAAATAAGGAGAAACAGTACCCATAGCTATTAACAGAAGAGTGTAGTTTATTCACAAGTATTAATATGTCACCCTCTGTCAAGATTGAGTCTAGCTCCTTTTCTTCACTCAACATAATTTCTCCAGGTGTCATTGTTCAGCTATTTCACCTTCCACAGGAGACATTTTCAGAAGCTGAAATGCTTAACAGCTAGTCTCCACAAGCAGTGTTTGGTATTTGCAGCTGCAAGCCTGCATTACAATTCTGTAATATCACCCACCTGGTGATCAAGGCCCTGGTGAACGAAAATTCAGTGAGAATAAGAAGAAACTAGAAAGGCTTATTTATTTATTTATTTATTTACTTTTAAATTTTTCTCTGATACAGAGGACAGCTAATAAGCAAAGTAATTTACAACACAGGCACTTTGCATAGAAAGTGTATGTATCATTTAAGAAAATTATTTCCTCAATATCGTGTTGTGCTGAATAAAAGACAGAGTTAAATGTACGTTAACTGACATTCATGTCGATGAGGAAGTCTAGGGAGGGATATTCAGGTGTGAACATCCTTTTCTTCAGAGAGGTGTAAAAGAAAGAGTGTTTTCCTCTTGAAATATCTTATTTTTCTATGTGAAATGAAGTTTGCTGTGTTTGTGGAAAAGGTAAAAGGTTGGAGATGTGGTTTCCTCCTGCCATTTCAGACACTCTTCTTGCAGGTGCTTCCATATTTATCTTTGGTCTTTCACTTCTTTCCTCTTACAAGCCAAGAAGGAAAACAAGCCAATGAATGGTTGCCCAGATCTTGTAGTTAGGTCTAACCCTGCATGGGGTGACACCTGGAGAAAACATCAGTGTTGGAGCTAGCAATGAGAGATAGAAGGGAGCGAGTCTGCACGATGAGTTACAGATGGCTGCAGGTGCTGCGATGGAGCTATGCTTCATGTTCCTCCTTCTGAGGGGATGTCGGCTGCTCTGCAAATCCCTCGTTCTGTCTGTGTGGGAGCCCTGCCTTCACCGTGGCAGCTCCCACAGACGACAAAGATGCTCCTTCCCTGTGTCAGAACAGTCCAGTCTAAAAATCAGGATGTTTCCTCCTATTTTAAGTCACTGTGTACGCTGGCGTGGATATACAACCTCACCATGGTAATAACTAGCCACTGATTTCCTTTCCTCATGCTTTAATGGCTTCTTTTCTTGCATCCACATTACTCATAATCTTTATACTTCCTCTTTTTGTGAGCTGGCTGCTGGGGCTGAAAATAAATATAAAATAAAATGGAAAACACCACAAAAGCTAAGCTTCCAACCCTTAATGCTTTCACAAGCTCAGTCTTGCTTTCAGTGTCTTTTTGCCAGAGGGTATGGGGAGGGTTTTGCACCAACAACCCACCTTGCAGAAAAGGTGGAGGATGCTAACAAAGCTCCAGCCCTTGTAGTAATGACCCTTCTGGAGAGAGGGAACTGAGGAGCCCATCTGAGTATCTCTGATGGGCACACATGAAGAGACACCCCGTTACTGATATCTCTGTTTCCACTGCGCTTTCTTTTTTGAGGTAACTCCGTATTTGCTTGATCCTTCCTCATCTCAGCGGTCAGTGAAGTCAGCTCAGTGTCTCTTGCTTATATCCTACCCTTGTTCTGACGGAGACACCTCTGTGCTTGCCTGGGCTGGGTCAGGATGTGGCTCACATCACTGTGTTACCTCCAAACCCTTCTCTGGTGAAGAAAAAAAAATCCCATAATATTTCCTCTGGTGTTTCACGCAGTCTTCTTGCTTCTTTGTGCCTTCTGTGGTTACAGGCTTGTGTCCCTGTCCCAACCCTTACCTTTCCCAACCCTTACCTTTCACTTCTCTGGTTCTTCTCATCTCACCATGTGGTGCCCCAGGATCTGCTCTTCTGACCAAAGTCCTCCCCTAATTCTCTCAGGATCTGAGGGGACTGTCCTGGGGGGGTTTCATAGCAGGTTGGGCTGCCTTTGTGAGCGTGGTTCTCCCTCCCGCTGCTGAATTACGGTGAAGATCCCTGCAGAAAATGATTTTATGTGAAAACCTCAACTTCTGCAGATCTGCTGTGGGCTGCACAAAGCCCTTCCCAGTTCCCCCAGGAGTCCTCAACCAGTTTCTGTCCCACCACACTGTCTATCCCACACAGTGAACTGCTCCTCAATGAACATTAAACTGCTTTTACTGTGGAACGAATGTAGCTTGTTATCCTGGCAGGGATCAGCTCATAGAGGGTCAGAAGTTGCACAGGCTAGATGCAGGGTACTTGATAGAAGTTGTTCCCTCTGATTCTCTGTCATGGTCTAACCCCAGATGGCAACTAAGCACCACACAGCCCCCTGCAGTAGGATGGGGGAAGAGAATTGGAAGGGTAAAAGTGAGGAAACTCGTGGGTTGAGATAAGAACAGCTTAATAATTGAAATAAAACATTATTTTAAAAATAATAATAATAAATTGTAATGAAAAGGAAAATAAAAGAGAGAGACAAATAAACCCCAAGACAGACAAGTGATGCAAATGAAAACAATTGCTCACCCCCAACTGACCAATGCCCAGCCAGTCCCTGAGCAGCGGCCACCCCCACCGACATTCCCCCAGCTTTATCTGCTGATCATGACGTCCTATGGTCTGGAATATCCCTTGGGTCAGTTGGGGTCAGCTGTCCCGGCTGTGTCCCCCCCCAACTCCTTGTGCCCCCCCAGCCTGCTCGCTGGTGGGGTGGGGGGAGAAGCAGAAAAGCCCTTGGCTCTGGGTAAGCGCTGCTCAGCAGGAACAAAAACATCCCTGTGTTATCAACACTGTTTCCAGCACAAATCCAAACCATAGCCCCATACTAGCTACTATTAAGAAAATTAATTCTACCCCAGCCAAAACCAGCACAGTCTCCAATATTTTTCAGGATGTAGGTCCTGATGTGCCTTCTCAAGAGGGGACATTGCTGGAGAGACGTGCATGATCCTGGGGAGAAAGTCGTGTCATCTATTGTCTTTGAAGTATCAGCAAGGAGCCTCTCACAAAGAAAACATAATAGACTTTTGTTCTGCTGTACATCCAGTTTGCCACTGGCTCTGGTTACCAGCCTGATAGTAGAAAGCTTTTTCATTTCTTTGAGAAACTGTTTTTTTTTTCCTTTTTTCCTGCTGAGACCAGCTTCATTATCAGCCCAAAGGTACTTCAAAGGCAGAAATGCAGCCCTAGGAGTCAAGGCTGTCTCTGAACATGCACTTTCCATTTGACATTAGCATTTTTGAGTTCCAGAGTGACTCAATTTGATTATTTTATTTTATTTTATTTATTTATTTATTTATTTATTTTATTTTATTTATTTTTGTCTTTCAGAAATCAGCTTTTACAAATAATCTTTTTATTGTTCACTTTTCTTCCTTTGGCTCATTGAACCATTCGATCAATGTTATAGCCAGTACATTATAAATGCCATTCAAACAGATCAGCCTTGGTGGAGTGTAGATTATTCCTGTGGCAACTGTGACCGGGTGTTTTGGGCAAGCCCGTAGATATGTGGGATACAGCATGAGAGAAAGAATGAGGCAGAAGTGGAGGGGTGAGAGCAAGGTGGGTAGTAATGCTAATTCTATATTTGCCAATGGCCATTTCTGTGCCCCAAGGAATTTTCCACAGTTGTTTCCCTCGTCTCTAAAGTGAGGACAGAAATGAAAGCTTCATCTCACAAACCTCCTCTTGAGCTGGCAGCCTCAGCCACCAAAAAGCAGCATGTGCAGAGGAAAATCTGGTGGCGGCGTCTGCAACACTTGTTCTTTCCAGAGGTTTTGTATCTAGCACGAATCATCTCAAATGTTTGTTATTGATCAGTCTCTGCAAAGTCCAAACTCCATTGCCATGCAGTTCTCAGTGTAAGTGTTCACAGGTTTTTGGCCACCGTCTAAATGAGCTTCTTTGCAATGTTTATTCCAGTTCTCCTCCTCTCTACAACTCAGTTTAAATCTTTCCCATTTGCTTTTCATTCGACCTCATGGTCATTTTTCACTGTTCTCATCCTGGACTATTCTTGTTCAGCTCTTGTTTGATTGTCATTCAGCTTCTCCTTTTCCTTGCCAGTATATTTTTCTTCCAATTTCCAAACTGACAGTCTCTAACTTTCCCTGTTACATGAGGATGACAGAGCCTGTGCTAAGCTTAA
This sequence comes from Harpia harpyja, assembly GCF_026419915.1. Lineage (NCBI taxonomy): Eukaryota > Metazoa > Chordata > Aves > Accipitriformes > Accipitridae > Harpia > Harpia harpyja. The sequence continues at coordinate 104,956,359 of NC_068940.1, forward strand.
CCAGTGAGCTTTTTGACTTGTCAGTATGCAATGACAAGGTTAACTTTTTCCCAAAGGCAATTCAGTTTCTCAGAGCACCAGTGGGCTGTTGAATCGATATATGCAGTTAGGTATTTTCAGTTTTAAAGTGCGACTCCCAACAGAGTTGTGCTAACAGGGTCAGCACACTTCAAGTGCTTTGAATTCACAGGAGGAAGAAAGGGTGCACAGTCTGAAAACTGAGCATGGAGTAAAAACCTGATGCCTCTACTATGTTGTTGGGGTTTTTTTGTTGTGAGAGTCTTTATACTACTGCCTGGGATTATTATTAATTAGTAATCTAAAACTGCTATCAGACATGACAGGGAGAACAAGTAAAATTTTAAAAGCGCTGTGAGTTGTTATTATTGGATTCAGTGTGCTGTATAACTGGATTGAACAATGAACCATGAAAGCCATTACAGCACATTGGAAAGTTTCAAATGGAGCTGATAAAAAATAAAAGTACTGGAAGAAAATCTGCAGTGTAATTTTACAGGAGAAAACTTCTGGCTGTCTGCAAGGTTGGCCTCAAGGCTTTCTAATGAGTTAAGAAGAGGATTCCGTGAAGGAGACAAGCCTTTTATAGACCTGCAATGTCTAAACAGTGCCTGGTGACCAGAGAACATGAAATGCAGGTTTATGGGAGAATCTTCCTCCTGCTTTTAAAAACCCAGTCTCTTTGGTTCACCATCTCCTATGTATTTATGTATATATAGTACCTTGAAAACAAATAAATTTTTCTTTTGCTGGTTACTTTGCTAGGAAGAATAGATCCAGGCAGGTGTAGTAATGCTTGGACCTGCTCTATTACCGTGTGGAAGCTGATATTCCTTACCCACAGAGATGTGCACTCCCATGGTTGAAGGCTGTGGACCAGCATACAAACCAAACTAGTTTCCAGCAAAGCCGAGAGAAGAACAGCAGCTTATAACTTGGTTTCAATACCTCCTGAGGGATGTGAAGGGTGAGACCCATCATTCTCGTAAGTGGCCTCTGAAACAATAATTTTACTGAGAGTCCAGTGAAACCACTACTTCGTTCACAGAGAGGAACAGGTTGCACTTACAACTGAGTTGTGCATAACTTGTAACTGAATTGTGCACTTATCTGTATATTTCAGCTCTGGAAAAGCCTCACAGGAGAGAACCAAAGTGGACCTTGGAGGACAAAGTTATTGAAAGAGAGAGGGAATTTGGAAGATAATTTTTTGTACTAGTATTTACTGCCTTTTTGCAGGACGCATGATATTATATCTACATTGGTATGGATAGATAAAGCCTTTGGTAGTAGGAATTTGGTGACCATGTGCTGTGGAAAGAGAATGTATTATCCCACTATTTGAAGATGATCTTTCAGAAACTACCTGTGGGAGATCAACTTTCAAAAACTACCTATGAGAGATCATTGATGGAGAAAATTATTTTGAGAGTGTTATTGCTTTCGGCTTGCACTTTCTTGTGCTGATTGAGGATGAGATTGAGCACCCTGTATCCACAGGTTGTGTGAATGGTCTAGATACCATGGGAGAACTCCTAGGTAGGGATGCATATGAGGAAATGAGGCATATAACATCTTGCTTACTCTTGATACAAAAAGGAGGCAGCTCGCTATATTGACATGGTTATCTGAAGGGCTTGTACACAAGGACAACTGCTGGAAGAACAATGGCACACGCAGTGTAAGCAAAGAAATCAAACTATGGCAGGAATCAGCAAGATGGTATGTGTCCAGAGTGGCCTTTATTCTTATAGTTCTTATTTACCAAGAACCAAATATAGTTCAAACTGCAGTAGTTTGTTACAAAAATGTTTGTGTAGTCTGTTCATTTCCCTTTGAGATAGCGGAGATGCCCTTGTTCTGCTGACTCTTGGTTCCATAAAGAGTAGATCTGATGTACATTCAAATTTCAATACATGAACCACTCCTCAAAAAGCTGAAGATTAAATCGTTAGCCAGCTTCTGAGGCAGAGATTCAAAGGTTGCTCCTGGTATTCAATGTTTTTAATGCCTGAGGAGGGCCATTAACAGCTTCTAGTCTGTCCCCTTTTACAAGGGGTCACATCATTTTACCCAGTGCTAGTAATTTTTATAAGGCTTTGAAGAATGAAACTCAGATTTCAAAATTACAAGAAAAAAATGCTTGTAAAAGCATCTACGATATTTCTGCCTATTACTTTAAGAAAATGAAAGTCTGCAAAGGGACCAAATATAGCAGAGAGGTTCTTGAGGATGAGGGAACTGGAAGGTTTGGAAATGGAGCCTATTAGCTTTGAAAGACAAGAGAATGCACTTGGGGGAAAATTTGTTGTATTGCAGACTCCTGGTCTAATGACAAACCAGCCAGTCACAGAGGTAGGTGGAATGTACTTTTGCAAAGGGCACTGCTCTTACAGTATGTACCATACCTTTCTATACCTTTTCTTCTCTCCTTAGTAATGCATAGGAAATGGATGAAGTAAGAGGTGCATTTTACATAAAATAACCTAGAATAGTTGGTGTCATTAGCGGAGAGGATCGGGATTCTCCTCTTGAAATGCACGTGTTGGGGTGATGTGCAGGCAGGGATGGCAGGTTCACCAGGAAAGAGACCAACAAATGGGAATGTTCTGTTAACCCTTGGTTGGATCAAGGTGAAAAGGTCAAAAGGAGGAGGAAGGAAGAGAAGTATGTATTGCTGGTGACAATATAGTTCAGAGGTGTGTTTATGGTCTGGGCACAAACACGCAGTTTCTGTAGGTGAAGGAGAAGGTAACAGCGAATTCACTTGGTAAAGCATTTGATTTCTGAACTGGTGGCACTTGTCATCGCACCCAGCTGCGGGAAGTTGCAGGGCTGGGCTAGCTGAGGAGGAGCGCTATGGAAATTGGTTTTGCCTAAGGTACAAGCTGTGCCATGCTTGTCAAGCTGTGCTTATCAAGAGAAGGAAAGATTCATAGATATTCTGTGCTGTGCTTAGCAATGAAGTTGTCACAGAGTAATTCCCACCGCACGCTGACCTCCCCTTCTCCCTCACCCCTTTCAGCCCTGTTTCTTCATTAAAGCACCAAAAAAGAAGACCACATAGGAAGGATTAGATCTTGCATTATTACAAAAGCTTGACTGTTGGGCAGATTCAAACATGAAATAAACCCCATTTTTTAAGCAATAGAAATAAAATTGGCTGAATGGCATTTAGGAGAGGTTGGGCACAGAAAGCTGGTACTGAGCATGGCCTAGAAAGAGCCAGCGATATTTTGCAGTGGCTTAGTGCGACCTGTGCACTTGCCCAAATCCCCTGTAGGTGGTGGGAGCTAGCTTGAACATCACATAAGCTCAAGCTTTTAAACTCATTCTATGCAAATTTACAGCTCTTTCTCGGTTTATCTATTCTCTGTCTCTTTTTGTCCCTCTTTACACTGCTTGTCAGATCTTCACATCTCCAGTGGCTTCAGTTGTGCAGTGATTGCATCTCAGTGGTTTGTTCACTTTATAGTTGAATTAATATTCTATAGAGCATTTTCCCCTGGTCCAGCTGGATCCTTCTGTGATCCACAGGCTGGCTCCCCATTCTCTGAAAAGTCTGAGTTTGTAAAGGCAGACAGTTATTTTACTGCAATAAGACAAAATTGGATGATATGGAAGTTGCAACGTCCAAGTATTATCGGTAAAATTTGCAGAGCAGCACCAGTGAAAGATTGATATGTTTCTTTCTGTTATAAATTAGATGTGTTGAAGATGGGATGATAGGAATTGTGGAATCCGTGATTGAGAAATAAAAGCCTTTGAAAGAAATAAATGAGATAATCCTGTACTCACGGAACAGTAATACTGTATTTGGTCTCCTGGTTTTGACGATCCTGTGTATGTGAGAGAAACATTAAGTGAATGTTTAGAATTCTTTCACCTTTTGCCACATTTGCATGCAGATTCCCCTCTCTGAGATGCTGGAATTTCAGATCATTAACACAGACTCTCCAGCCTAGCAGAAATTTATCATGGTGCATGCAGGTGGACCAGTAGGATGAAATGCAATCTTCCAGCTTTTGCAATGGTCTTTACACTATGGCAAGTCAGAGCTGATGTGTCAAAAGAGCATGACTGAAGAGATGATTCCCAGGGGAACATAATCTGCCAAAAATCTGCAATCCTGAGAATTTGCCTTGCCTACCATGTTATGTAGGGATGGACTGCCTTACGGTAAGAAGTGTCCATTCAGGCCACAGCTTCATATATATATATATATATATGACTAAATCACTGTACAATATATAGGTAAAATGCTATTAGAAAGAGTAGGAAAATGACTTTTCTAAAGGAGTGCTTTCTCCCATCTCTCCTGCAGGGAAAGTTACTAAGTGGATTGGGTCATCCAGGCTGATAGAGCCACTCCTTCGCCATGACTCACCTTCCCAAGAGCTCCTCGCATTGTTAGTGCTGTCATCATGGACTCTGCTGAGAGGAGGAACATCAGCCCTTGCTGATGGGTCAGTCTATGGCAGTAGGGAAGAAACGGGAGGAAATTGCAGGGAACATGCAACTCCCAGTGGATATTTGGGAAGTAACCCTTGTAGCACAAACTCTCACTGTAAATATAACAAATAGAATGGAATAAAGCAAAAAAATGGGATTAGATGGTAAACTAACCAATTCCTTTGCCCTCTTCTGCTTAAGTTACTGGTGCCTGGGCAGAGTGAGGGAAGCTTGTGGTGATCCTCAGATGGTTCATAACCCTACAAGTTAAGTTCTTCCAGCTTTCGCTCTACTCTGTAGAACTTCAGCTACATGGGCATTTGCCCATGGTTTTGGATGTTACCCTTGGTATAAACTGCTACCTGCACATGTTTTCCAAATAACTGAAGTTACTAGAATAGGTTCTGTTTTCTTTATAGTGTTATTAAAATTGAGTCATTTGACAATACAACATCATGGTCAGTAATAAGATGTGCATCCTCTAGTGTGCAGAGCTCAATTACTGGCAGAATTAATGGACTGGCAATTCTCTCAGCTCTGATTTGATAATGGTTTTATTATTCTGTAGTTGAATATTCTGCCATCAACAAAATTATACTGTACATGAGGTCCTCGATTGTTTTCTCTTTGTGATCCAAAAAGCATTGGTTTGTTCAAGTTTTTAGGCAGGACTCTTGGAAAGATGCAGCCTTACTTGGTACTGGTTTTGGCAGCTAGAGGAGCTCATGTTCCACCTTGTTCCAAGACACTTGCTCTTCTGTGATAATGAACTGAGTGAATGGCAGTTCCCAGGTTTCCTGGACAGCCATATATGTGCAGGAGATTTCTAATAGCATCGAGGCTTTCATTAGGCTGGTAAATCTGGAGGTATATTTCTTGCAGTTCTATCTGAATCTGCCTAGCTACAGAATGATAATAAACTCATCTTGGTGCATTGACATCCCAGAACTTTTTTTTAGTCTTCTGAACAAGTCTGTTGACCATTATTCTCCTGAAGTTTTATATAGCAGCATGAGAAATGAGGTATCATATTAGTTATCACAGTATGAGCTGTCACCTTTCAGTTCATGGAACCTGATGATGTTTGCATCCTGGAGCGCCTGAGCAATGATCTTGTTACCCCATCCGATGGTAAACAACTGTACCACTTCTCTGTAAAACTAGACACGTTCGTATATTTTAGCAGGGTGCCAGTGACTCCTGCTCCTTCAACCTCTGACACTGATAGTTTAGCCTTTCTGCTGCAGTTGTGGTTATTGCCAGCTGCTTCTGGCTGGAAAACTGTGAAGTTTCAATCAGTGCATTGGTAGAAAGGGCAGGAAGAGGCACTAACCGGCTTCCAAAATGCTTGCAGAAGGAATAGATCTATTTGACAGCTTCCCTTCATTTGTCTCCCTTCACTTAAAACTAGGAGAGGCTTTAAGGCTGTTTTAACAAGTTGCATTTTTTTACCTCAGTTTTTCCTGCTCGCTTTTTTTCACGCCATACATGTGTTACCTTCTTCAGTGGCTGCTAAGGAGCTGCAATATTGTTGCCTGCATGGCTGATGAGGGCAGTGGAAGATGCCCTGCATTAATGCTTGCTTTAGAGGGGCTGATTCATCACAGCCTTTGCACCGTACTCACTGTGGGTTTGGCTGCCATTTACTTGAGCAAGAATAGTGCACGAATTCTCATAATGCATCCAAAAATTCTCATAATGCATCCAGCTTAATGCGGTTCCTCTGTGGAACCACAGCTCTGATCACCTGGCAGCTTGTATGAATGATGTTTTCTTTAAATTAAGAAACCAGAGATAATACTGAGAACGGAGATGAAGCACAGAGATAGCTACTGAACATGAATGCATGTGCTTATAGCCATGCTCCATAGTAAAGTGGTTTGCCATGAATGACTATGTTATGGATTTTGGGAATGAGCTGGAAAACTAAAAATCAGAAGGATGTTAGTGCGTAGCTAATAGGAAGTTTTTCAAACGGCCTGTCATCCGTGTGGCATTTAACTGCATAATCACTTTGGGGATCACCATCTGACCTACTCCATGTACCATACCTTTACCTTTTCTTAACATGAACTAGATTTTGTCCTGAACATCAGTGAAGTGGTTGACAAATGCAAGTCGAGGATGTTTAGACATGGTAAAGACTGTATAAAACTGTCAAGATACGCAGACTCCTGTGTTTTGAAAAATCTATAGCTGAGGTATGTTGCATGTAGGTGCCTTGTGTTTTGGGGTAACTTGCACAGAAGGATGTAAGGGAATCGTTCTCTGAACGTTTCCCAGATTTATGAGGTTATATTAGCTTTTACACTCTGAGTGAAAAGAAACAACATTTTATCTATGACTTCTACACATGTGGCTCTCTTGCGTATGGAATTACCCTGTGAGCACATGCATCGGTCCCCAAATGCCCTTGAAAGGTATTTGCTCAGAACAGGGGTTTTGCATACAAATAGCTATATAAAAGGATCCTGAAATCTTTCAGTTAGTTTAAAATGAAGCTCACTGCCTGGAATGTTTCACAGCTGCCTCCCCACCGGTTTTATAGCCCCACTGGAGAGCTGAGGAGCAAGAACCCAGGTTCTCAGTGTCTCCAGAAGCAGCCTTGTTCCTTGTCAGAGCCAGTTTCTCATCGAGTGCAAACAGATCTTCTAACGCCGTGTTTGTAGGAGGCAACATTAGCCAGCAGAGCTGACACTACTGTTCAATAAATGCCAGCGGGATAAGGAGAGGTGGGGGATTCTTTGGAGGAGGTATCGATGTTTCCTAGGCAATGCTGACAAAAGCATGCTGCCTCTAATTGGCTCCACTACAAATATTTACAGCTGTGAAAAGACGTTTGCTGATCCCATGACGGTAGCCATGGTTGCCTATCTTTTTAGCTGCTGTTGTGCTGGTGAGAAACATGAATAGGTTGCAAGAATCCCTCACTAGCTTTGTAGCAGGAACATTTGCTTACCCAAATGTAGAAGCCAATTAAGTTCTAAAGCTTCTGTGTGTTTTTCTGGTAAGCCTTGCCATTTGTCCTGTTCATTAGGAAAAAAAACCCAAAACAACAAACCCATGGTGAGAGGCTACAACAAATCCAGGGCTTGTTACCATTTATATTGGTTGTGTGTATATAAATAAAATATTATGTTTCAAAATAATATCAATGTATTACTCTACGAACTTGAAATCCAATGCTGGCAGTGTCTGTTTGCAGCTCTGTGTACTCAATCAACCCCTTGAAGTAGAAATGTTGGTGCAATATGTTTTAATATTTGTTCTGAAATTACCTAACGGTTTGAATGTGTACTCACTCAGGGAAGAAGATGGAGCCAGGCTCTCCTCAGTGGTGTCCAGTGACAGGACAAGATGCAACGAGCACAAACAGAACTACTGGAAATGTCTTTTAAAAGTAAGAAAAACTTTCTTACTATGAGGGTGGTCTAAGACCATACCAGCTTGCCCAAAGAGGTTGTGGAGTGCCCATTCTTGGAGATATTCAAAACCTTACTGGACACAGTCCTGGGACACCTGCTGTAGCTAACCCTGCTTGAGCAGGGTGGTTGGACTAGATGATTATCAGGGGATCCTGCCAGCCTCAATTATTCTGTGATTCTTTGAACATGCCGTAAATTCTGCACTTTTTATTTTAGCATTGTTTTGTTTTGTACAATGTGTATCTCATTTTAAATAATGGATCTGAAGTCCCACAGAATGAACCTGCAGGCACGGAAGGGATGTTAACTACTTGGTATTGCACACTGACATCTTGCACTGGTAGTGGACTTCATAATCCCCAAGTTTGCATGCCCTGGTGCACCAGACTGCACACTCATTTTACGAGTTGAATGGGAGTCAGAATATGCCTGGCAGATTTTATTTTTCGGGAAGTGAAGATGGTTACCCATGAAAATTTTGATCAGAACACTGTTGGTAGTTGTGTGCTCTAATGGAAGAAGGTATGAAAATTACTTGATCTGCTTTCAAGGCTCTGAAATAATGCCACTTTTTTTCAGTAGGTGAATGTCCCCAGAGGTTGCTATTCCTTCCATGCTTCAGGCTTCAGCAAAATACCATTTTTTGGGGTGAAAATCCAGGCTGTAGAATTGCTTGGCAAACTTAACAGCCTTGCTTGCTAGTCAAGGACCATTAGCCTGAATGTTTGCATGAGCTTGTCACAGGCACTGTAATAGGCAAGACTTCACATTAACATTTAGTGTTGAATGTATTTCTTTTCAATCAGATAAAATGTGGGCTGCTGTATTGTGCTGATATTTGTTCTCCATTTTCCAGCCAGTTCTTGAAAGTGGCTCACGAATGCACAGTGAATTATTAACATCTGTTTACTTTCAATTCAGCACAAGAAATTTCTCATGAGGTTTGTGCCTTCTTGCTTAATGTAGTGCTTGGATGGGCTTTACTTCTCATAGTTACTGCTGTCAGGGCTGAGTCTTGAGCTGAGACTGATGCTGCCGATGACTTGATATGTGGCGTAATGTGGCCACTCATGTGAGAGCTTTCTGTAAATATGCGATGTAGTCTCAGACAGTAAATTAAAGATTAAGCTTATGTGTTGGTTTTGTATGTCAGCAATCTGTCAGGAGAGAATTCCGTAGTGATTTAGTATGCATGTACTTTTGGAAGTTGTAAATTAGGCTTTAACTAGTGATGAATTATCCAAAAGGTGCATGTGTAAGCAAATACAATTTTGGTGGTGACTCAGAGCACGGACAAATGAGATCATAAAGATAGGTATCTCATTGACAAACTAACAAGTTTGTACTCCATTTTTCTTTAAAGTTCTGTTAAGTTATCTGCATGTGTAATAGCATTGGAAGACTTTTACATTTCTCACAGAATTGTGATTTTGCCTCAATGATGAGACATTGCATTTAGTTGATTCTTTCCTTTGTCTCTTGGGCCGTATACTCTGTGGGTAGCAAGCAGAGAACTTCAGGAACATGTAAAAAACATTAGTTTCCTTCTTATTTAATTTATTTCATTTTTTCTTGTGGTCTTTTTCCTAACTCTGTGCTATGGTCTAGACTCTTTGTTCCTCTACATTGCATTTATTCCATACCATTCCAAATTGAGGCCTACATAATATTTTTGACTGGAGGATCTCCAAATGACTCTCACTGCCGGAAGCACTAACCCTTCCTGTGTATAGTAAATGGAAATAGAAACCAGTTTGACTCAAGGGAGGACATGTCTCGATACAATCTTTGTTGGTCTTAAATTGTTTGTTTTAATTCCTGGTGCCAGGAGAATGAGACGTCATCTTTCTTAGGTGCATTTGCTTGCATGTGCTTTGTCTGCAGAGAAGTGAGGACCGTGGTCCTGCCTGCTAAAGGTGATTCCCTTTCTGTCCCATTTTATTTGCTCTGGCTGTGGTATTTAATTGCTATTCAGTAATTCCCCGTTTTGTTGAAATGTCTGCCAACATGTTCAACAGATTGCCTGACTTGATGGCTACAGGAAGGTGCATATGGTATATGAGCAGAATATATGAGCAAGCAGTCTTCCACCACTAACTTATATTTAATTTTCTTCTGACATTTGTGACAACTGCCCTATGGTACTGAGCTGGGCTCTACAATCTGCTGCCTTTTTATGGTAATACCTGTTTTACAGATACACATGAGAGGTTTTAACTTTAGTAGCATTGTCTTACTTAGGCTGCCTTTCCCCCAGACCAAGTCATTATTCATTCACCTGTTCCTCATGTTTAGGTGTCATTAGCCCATGTCCCACACACCCAGAAAAACTTTACCAGCTCCAATTTCCTTTGTTCCTTTTTGTTCTAATTGGTTAGCTGCATCGCTTCCTCCATAGTAATTTCTTAGATCTGTTTCAGTTCTGCACCTATTTTTTGCAAATACATCTGCCTATGTACTGTGCATTGTGTAGTGTTTCACTGATCTCACTCTTAATTTTGAATATGTATTGTTAATCAACACTGCTTCTTTTTGTCAGCTACCACTCTGTTCCATGGAGGCAGTCACTTTTCAGGTTTTGAATTTTTGACTCCACTCTGCTATTTGTTTGGGTTTTTTTTCTAGTCAGTGCCTGCCTTAGTTTCATACCACAGCAACATGCTGTTTGAGCTTTTTCCCATCCATGGCTACCCTGTTTGCATTTTGCCTACAATGAGGTCAGGTCACTAGGGTCTGTCTGGCAAGCCCAGATAAACTCCAAGTGAAAAGTAATGCTGTGGGTGATGATAATTTCTTCCAGCTCCATGACCACAGCTGACAATTCTACAACTCTGCAATTCTACGTATCTGCAGAGCTGCAATTCTCACTCTGCTGAATGAGCATGATACAAGCCTGATGGATTTCTCTAACAGATTTAGTCAGAAGGCAAGACCAATTTTAGGTTTCCTTTTAACACACTGTAACAATCCACTAATAAATCCAACCTGATATGCTTCAGCATCCAATTTCCTTTCTCTTAAGGCACTTTCTCTAGGAAGGTGAGATTTGCCCTTTGGAAAGAGGTAGTTGTGGAGTTACCAGAAAACAATATATATGTTTATGAGAAACCTCCCTGGGGATGTGTAGGAGCTGCATTTAAGATCAGGCCGTTGTCCTATGTCCTTGCCTAAGATAAATAAGCTTGTGCCCAGTCTTGTACCCTGCTGATCTTGACCTTGCCTTGCTGACATCTTTCTTCCTTGATCTTGGCTCTACCACATCACTACAGATTTCCCTGGTCGTCTAGGTTCTTGGATGATGATGGCTGCTGTTATTGGACCGGCTTTACTCTCCTTGCTCAGACAAGGAGGGACTGTGTCCTTCTCGGTGAGGGCAATGCCTTGCCTGCCTTTCTGTCACCCTCAGCTCCTGGGTGACCTTCCTCCTTTGTAGGGATCCCCCACTACTGTTGCTCCCTGGCAATGGGATAGTGGATGGACCACTTTTCCTTTCTTTCAGTAATCATTGGAGGTAGATGCCATATTACAGAATAATTCCACATGTGCTACTGTCATTTTTCCTGATAGGAGGCTCCTTACTATGGAAACAGTTCACACTGCCACACTGCAAAGTACTGTGAGATAAAGGGAATGTTAATGGCCTGTTTCATGAGACGCGTGTTTCCTATACTATTTGTATAAATGGTTAATGTTTTTTTCTACCTATTACCCTGTATTGGTGTTGCTCCCAGACCTGTTTCTGTTTCAAAAACTTCTACGATAACAGTTTAGTTTTGAGTTGGACTTTAAATAAGAAGTTAGAGTGTTTAGGATTAGAGGCTTCTCGCTCCTTGACTTTTGGTGACTGATAAAAGGAATGACTTTTTGTAATCTGAGTAGCATTTTCAGCAGTGTCTAGATCATCCTGAGAAGAATTAGAGGGTAGTGACACCACAAAGGAGGGAAATCTCAGTAAGTAACTGCAGCCCTGATTTTTTAGCTTTTCACTTTTCTTTATAGAGTGATTTCCAAGCATTTCAATATGGTCTTAGCAAATTGAGTTGTTTGTTTAGCTTGGGGTGTTTTTATGTTTATATGTGAAAACATGATCCACGCAGACTGTCTCACTTATCCTTTCCGTGGTTCAGATCTATTATTTTGGGCACATCCAAATGGGAAAAAACAGAGGTGTTGAAGAACTGAACTTTAGCCAGCAGTCATGATGCAGAGATATTGTCTCAAATCAGCTTGAAATATTTAGGACGGAGATGGCTTCATCTCACAATTACAGCTGTCATATAGTGTTACGATACTATTCTGAGTGTTGTATTAGGAATTACCTTACTCAATGCCAGTTAATTAAGGGCTGGCTGGCATAAAATATCTGAGTTCTTTGCTGTCAAATTGTGAGATCTGTGTGTAGGATTTATTTCAGCTAAAATTCCCTGTTGTCCTACAGAGTTAATTGTAAGAGTCAAGCTTTTCTTGGGATAGTAATTCCCTGAAGATAAAGACGACTAAGTACCCAGTCTTCTACTCACATTCATTGACTTTCTGTATTTTAAGTGCCATAGTATGTGTGATGATTTGCTCTCTAAAACTGCCTCTCTCTCTTTTTTTATTACAAAAGAAGTACAGAGAATTAGCTCAAACTGGACTTTTAAATGGCTAAAATAATAGGAAGTGAACCCTGCTTTGTATGCACCCAAACACCTATAATAACAGTGGAAGACCCATGAACTTTGAGTTAGACAGATAGAGAAGATATCTTGACTGTGGAAAGTACGGAGTACTCAGCCTCTGTCCTCCTGGCTCAGACAGGTGCATGGCCCTTTTTTTCTCATCTAGGTCATATCTGTTACCTGCTACACAATCTATTGTCATTGCTACTTTTCCTGTGGTATGTCCCTCTGTTCTCCAGTAGTCCTGAAGAAGAATGAGATGGCAAATAATGCTATCGGAGTTTGTCATTGTCTTTTTTATTCTTCTGACATGTATTTTAAACATGGATAGTTGTGTCAGCATCTGTCCAAAAGACAGATACACCTGGATGCTCGGGCCTTCATAGATCCACAGCTTGTTTTTGTACCAGTGATAGATGGGAGAAGGAAAGCAGCATAGTGATACAGATTTTCACATGTTGCAACTTGTTACTTCTGCTGTGGCTGAACTGTGATTTTGTCTAGAATTTAGATGTGCTAGGAACTTCTAAAAACTCACTGAGGTAAGACCACATGGAGTAGTAGTGGAATTTAATAGCGCATAGATGAATTTAATAACCTCTGATGGCAATTCGGAATGATTCTGAGTTTGATGAAGATCATTTCATTTCACAACACCAGAGCCTGGAATACGTTGATGATAACTTCCTTCTCCAAGTGATAGAGGAGCCAATGAGGAGAGGTGCTATGCTGGACCCTGTTCTCACCAAGTGCAAGTTTGCTGACCACACCAAGCTTTGCAGTGTGGTCGACACGCTGAAGGGATGGAGCTTTGGGCAACCTGGTCTAGTGGAAGGTGTCCCTGCCCGTGGCAGGGGGTTGGAACTAGATGATGTCTATGGTCCCTTCCAACCCAAACCATTCTACAATTCTATGATAAATACACTTCAGTGCACACTTAGCTCCTACTAGCTTTTCAAGCAAGGTGGTCTTGATCTTGTAAATTTTTTTTTTCCTTTTTTCTTTTTTTTTTTTTTTTCTGTAAGAGAACTGTGTGAGTGTGTAATTGAAATTAATACTTGTTATGGAACTTCAGAAAGCAGAGAGAAAAGAAGTTGAAAAGACCATGCCAAGTAGAGGCACTCTACAGCCCTTTGCATCTGGGCATTGCTTTCTGCAGTGAAGTAAATCTGGGAACCAGAGAAAAAGAGCATGTTTTACAAACCACAGGAGAGAAATCAATACAAGAGCCAGTGTGCAAAACCAACACTAATTTTTTTCTGACTCAGCTATCTAAGCAAGGCCAACAATAATATTATTTGAAAGACAGGATGCTGTATGAACAGTGCATGAAGAGATTGGATTTTCCACCTAATGAAAACAAATTGCACTGTTGCTGCCTGCAGCTGAATTTCTACAAACACACATGAAAAAGACATGCTGGTAGGAGAATGCAGAACTAAGTCCTGAGCTTTTTAGAAGACAATGGGCTTTGGAGCAGATCCTTAAAAATAGTAACCATGGAGGATGAATGACTTCTTTGGCATGCTAGGAACAGTGGTGTAAAACAGGTCATGATCTTATCTTTGTTTTTTCCCCTTCTGTGCCCAACAAGCACAGTGACTAGTGTTATGAGTTCAGTTGCAGAGCTCTGCACAGATGCAGTGTAATTATTTCATTTGTGAATCATTTAGTCTCATCGTTCAGACTAATCATCTTTCCAGCTATTTATAGGTTGCAGCTGCCAACTGGAAAACCAGAAAACATGGGAACAGTAGAGAAAAACTAGAATTTCTTAAGTGCCTGTAGGCTGCAACTGAATGTTTTAACTGATCTTGAGACAGAGGTAGTTATTCCTCTGAAGCACAGTTTCCATGCCAAACAAGAGGTTGTGGTAACACCACAATAATCACGACCCCAAAATACAGTTGCCAGGGAGGAGTTTTTAAGTTATTGCACTTTTGCTACCATATGTTTCCTTACATTCTTTGTGTGAATCTTCATCTAAGGACAATCTTTACTCATCTGAAAAGAATCACACAGAGGAGAAGTAATTAAAGAATTTTCCTCCATCAGTGTAGTTGATGGGAAAATGAGGACAGAAAGATGGCTTTTTCTTCCATCTCTTTCAAGACTACTCATTGTGTTCAGCAGGAATGTAATGGAATTTATACAGAAGTACTACATCAAAATGCCTTGTATGTTACATCCTCCTAAAGAAATAGGAAGAGAATGTTTCTGCTCTTAGCTGTGGGAACGTAATTTCAGGACTAGGGCCTGAAAATTACAGTTTTTACCTCTAATAATCCAGAATGTTGATTTTGAAAGTTACCTTTTTTATTTTCTGAAGCATGATGGTGCTGCACTGCTAGTCGCTGTGTCGATCTTCTTTGGCGAGTCTTAGAAGCTCTGCCCTATGCACAAAATGAGCACTGGACCTTCTTATTTTTAACCTTTGCTTCCACCACTGGGAGAGACAATCATTGACATTATTTCTATTGTTCATGTTCATGCTTGAACAACCAGTAAAGGAATCAGATTTAGTCCCCTTTCGTTATTTGACTTTCCCTTCCTTTCATTGCTGCGTGACAAGGCAAGAAGTAAGCAAATCTGTACATACTTGCAGTTAGTAGATCAGTTCAAAAGTGTTTTAAGATCTGCTAGAAGCTTCTTTTTCTTACTGACACACGTGGTTGGCACTAGGGTTTAGATACTTATTTGTTTGCCAGATGAGGTGGATAAGACTGGGACTGACTGGCACAGGAGTTTCTGTGAAAAATCCTCCTAAACTCGGTCCCAGAGAGGAGATCCACCTGCAAGAAATTACCTTTTTTTGAGGTGATGCTCTACTTAAAGCAGAATTAAGGCTTCAGGCATCTGATGAATGGAGAGCTGCCCTCTGCTTCTCCCAAAGGATTTGTCATGGTAGTAGGCAGGACTTATTTATTACCAGTCAATGTGGGCAGCTTCAGGTCTCTGGTGACATCACCACTGTTTCTATTTTTACCTTGAGACACTACCACCAGGCTGATGAGTCAAATCAACAGAGAAATGGTGAACCATATTCATCTGAAATCCCGCAAAAGGCAAAATATCAAACTCAGCCTTATCACCTGGCCCTTCTCACTGATGTTGTTTGCATTTCTGCCTCTACAATGTGCCTGTTGATGTTGGGCTGAATCAGTCAACGGCTTTCTAGGCACTGACTAATGACTTTCTGCCTGACTGCCAGGCAGAGGAAAGTCAATTACTTTTGTTAACTGAAAATTCAATGCTGTGTTACAACACCTACTATGTTCTTCTTTCACTTAGAAGCTGTCTGGAAGTTGTCACAACTCTTGAGCTCAGTGTCCTGAATATGGGACATGTAGGGTGGAATCCATTTATCCTGAATTTAGGAACTTAAAAGGTAAATGTCAATTTTTAGGCTCACATTAGAATCAGGGAAACAAATAGGGGTTTTTTGAAAGGGCAGTTTCTCTTATTCTATGACAGGTAATTTTGGAGAAACCAAACACAACAGCTCTAGATGTAGTTATCTTTTCCAGTGACTGTAAAAGAAGTCTGCAGTGAAAAATTTAATAAAAATGAATAAATCAGCTATGCTGTTATTTTTCCTTGCTGGTCACATCTGAATACTTCAGGAAAGGCACATGGAAAAAGATGAGCCTGTGGATGAATAGCTTTTGATCTTTAAGGTCCCTTCCAACCCAAACCATTCTAGGATTCTATGATGCTCTCAAACTTCCTCTTCCAGTAGCAATGCTCAGTAGCTCGCTGCTTCCTTGCTTATTCATGGCAAGGAGCTGTTCAAGATGAAATATAAAAATACATCAATAAATTAATTAAATAAAATTTAAAAATAAATAAACAAAAGTACATACAAAAGAAATTATAAAAAAATCAACAGATGCAAACTATATATTTATTTTTAAAGATACTGTAGATCAATAGCTTTCACATAGTCATGTTGCTGTGCCAACTTATCAGGCTGTTGAAGATGCTGATATGTATGCTTTAAATATTATTTCTGAGTTACTATTAATAATTGTACTCATCACAGATAACTAATACAGGCAAGTGTTGGTTAGTTGTATAATAAGACATGGGAATGAGCATGGCACACACATGCTTCCTAAGTTTCTTAGAGAAAAAAAGCTTATCTCTTTGCATGTGACACAAATAAGAAGATGAAAATGCTCTCTAAGTAAATGAAACATCTGACTGAAAGGATCGCCCATCCAGCTTATTCATTGCTTCTATGGGACCATAGCAAGACTGGGATTCACCTGACTGAAAGTAGATGCCCATATCTCAGATATCTATACAGTGGGTTCCTTAACAGTCAGCGAAGGACTGATCGGCATCATCAGTGATTTCTAAGGTGTGATTTTTCTCATCTTAGTGTAGATGTAGAAAACTGATCAACAAAATTACTCTCTAAAAGTTTCACTATAAAGTCACTAGCTGCCCAGTTAGCTGCTCAATGTGCTGCGAAAGAAGAGCTAGCAACACACATGTTTATTGCAGCGGAGTTGGGATAAATGGAGATGTACATGTGTCCCTCAGCTAGACAGCAAGCCAAAGACTGATTATGGTCCAGCTGAAGAGAGATAAAGTAGGTTAGGGATTAATTACACCTGGGGACAAAGGTTAATGTATGAAAAATGGGAAAAATTACAATTTAGCTCCTAATTTGAGTAATCAGTCCACCCATTCTGTTGTTGATGTTGTTTACTGCTATGTTGGCTCTTTAACATAATGACTCTTATGAGTTAACAGTTTTCCTGTTGGCTTTCCAAAATTTGATTCTTACTAACATAATTGTCAAGGGTTTCTGTGGCATTTTCTTGCTCATATCTTGTCCCTTCAGTCTGGTCTCTTTAGCAGCCAGCTGTATCCCTGCCTCCTTCCAGGGATGCTGAGAAACTGCAAGGAAAGAAAAAAGTGGGAAGGAGCTGTACTGACAAAAGCTTTCTGAGGAATTAGATGCCAGGGTAGATTGTGGTCCATGTGGGGCGTGCAGGAAGGTTTACAAACAGAAAGTAGGGCTGGAGAACCTCAGCAGAACTCCTGGGAGTTACTCATATGTGTCCATGCCTCAGTTTCCCCAGTGCAACTGAATAGTCACTCAGAGATTTATGAGGAGAAAAAACCTGAGGAAAAAGAGCATATTTGAATATCAGTATCCTCCAGCTAGTCATCTTCAGCAATCATATTTAGGTTGTCAGTTGAGCCAAGGGCTTAAGCCTTCAGAGCTGCTGCTGACCCCTGTACTTGGCACTGGTGAGGCTGCACCTCGAGTCCTGTGTTCAGTTTTGGGCCCCTCGGCACAAGAAAGACATTGAGGTGCTGGAGCGTGTCCAGAGAAGGGCAACGAAGCTGGTGAAGGGCCTGGAGCACAAGTCTTATGAGGAGCAGCTGAGGGAACTGGGGCTGTTTAGCCTGGAGAAAAGGAGTCTGAGGGGAGACCTTATCGCTCTCTACAACTACCTGAAAGGAGGTTGTAGCGATGTGGGGGTCAGTCTCTTCTGCCAAATAACAAGCGATAGGACAAGAGAAAATGGCCTCAAGTTGCACCAGGGAGGTTTAGATTGGATATTAGGAAAAATTTCTTCCCCAAAAGGGTTGTCAAGCACTGGAACAGGCTGCCCAGGGAAGTGGTGGAGTCACCATCCCTGGAGGTATTTAAAAGATGATGTGGCACTTAGGGACATGGTTTAGTGGGACTTGGCAGTGTTAGGATTACAGTTGAACTCAATCTTAAGGGCCTTTTCCAACCTAAATGATTCTATAATTCTGTGACCAGGTGCAGCATCAGCTACAGTCTGCTATTATTCACCTCTTCAGTCACATTTGCTTCTGTTTACTGTTCCTCACTGAGCTCATAGATACCTTGTATTGTTCCCAGCAGCATTGGTAGCATGTGTCAATACCAATCTCCCTCAGCTTTGTGGTGGGTTTTTTTGCAAATGCACAGAATCTGTTTATTTCTAGAAAAATCACAATGTTGCTTCTTCCACAAACCGATGATGTTGTGGTTGTATGCTCCAGCCAGCTGTGGGCTCATTTCTCTCACCCATATCCCACAAAGGATGAGAATAGTCTTGGCCAACATTAGGCACCTAACTCTGAGCCACTTGCCCCAAACTCACTTCATCACAAATAAAAAACTCAACCAAAAGCCCTAAAGACTTCAAATTTGTGGAAAATAATGCTCCTTCCCTTTCACCCTTCTTTATGTCCTTGCCTTGAATGTGAACAAACAAAACACCTTGAAGTGTATCCTTCCCTGATGCAGCAAAGATGATCCTGGAGAATGAGGTGACAACAGACATGTTCAGAGAAGACTTGAAGGCTCCTTGCAACTATACACACGGTTCCTGGCATCATGCTATATAACTGCGCAAACTTATCTTATTTTGAACTGAAGTTAAATGGCAATTCATGGTTTTTAGGAACAGAATATTTATCTTTTCAGGACACAAGTATTATTCATGTTATTATTGTGACAAGTGACTACAAACCATATCACTTCATCAGAGGCTTTTTTCTAGTTTCATTTTTTTCTGAATAGCAGACTGCAAGCTAAGTTGAAGCATTATCCAGAGAAATCTACAGCCTGACTGTTCCACACTGCTGTCCTCTGACATTATTAATTTTGTGTCCAATGTCCTTCCAAGGTTTTCATTTGGCAATAGCAATAAGGTGAGCTAAGCAATTCAAACATGCAAAAGAAATAAATGTGTTACATAAATATAACTATGAATCATATGACAAGGATAAAGCAGAATCTAAAATTTTGTCATGAAGAAGGCAGTAGGTGAAGGACCGAGATCTGTAGATTATATTTTCTGATTATTAGCTTTAGTTAATGATCACTAGTAAAAGATTGCTTAGGAAAACTGAGTAACTTGATAGACACTTCAGATTTTTCTCTCTTGAATAGATTAATTGAAAACTTAAGGTTTTTTAAGGTGTCAGTCACATTTAGTGTACTGATAAAGGAGGTGAAGAATGAATGTTTCAACACTGTACATTCACATAGCATCACCCAGAGATACTCAGTGTATTTCCACTGGACTTGAAGCCGATGTAAAAATGTGCCTTGCTTTGAGGGCTTGCTGAATACTTGAAATTCACTGCAGTTTAGTTACAGTTCAGAAATATTTGCATACATCTGAAAGACACCTAAGCTTATTTACATGAGTCTAATGCACTGTACCGCACTTGTCCCTGTGTTCCACTGAAGCTCTCGGAGTACTTGACAAACCATTATGAATTAAACATCCTGTTGTTCGACATTAATGTTCTGAATTAGGTAGGCACTTTGGGTCTTTGGGTCTGATCTTACTCACCTGGAGTAAAATGTCAAAGAGAAGGCATGTTGATTTGTGCATGCTGAGCATCTGGTATTGGTGGAAGAGTTACTACATGGAGGGCTCAACTTTTTTTTACACAAAGGTCTTCTGCAAACTCAAAACCCCAGTTGGGCTGTATGACAAGAGCTTGAAGACAAAGACTAAGGTAGTAAGAAAGTCCAGACAAAAATTATTTTCCCTCACCACTTAGAGGAGGCAAGACCATGTCAGGGATGCAACCCTGAGCTAACGAAGAACCTGATCTAGTGAAAGATGTCCCTGACTATGGCAGAGGAGTAGGACTAGATGATCTTTAAAGGTCCCTTATGACCAAAACAATTCTGATTCTATGGTTCTGTGCCTGGGATAGGACTAAGGAAGGTTTTGTTTTGCCTCATGTCAGCTACCTTAATGGTTGGAAGATTCTGGTTTTAGGTAAATATTAGACTTATCCTGCAGCCAATGAAGAAAGTCACAAGTCTGTTCTCAGTTGCATATTGAAGGTGGGTCTTATGGAATGAAAGAGGAGAAGTTTCTGGCTCATACACATACCACATCAACTGGGACAGTCCAAACTGTTCTGCCTAAAGGTCCTTTCTCAGTCCTTGCAATGCTGCCACGTTGCTGATGTTGGTCACAGAGCTGGGCCAAGGATCTTTCCAGAGGAGATGCAAACATGTGAACCTGAACTTGGGCTTCTTTCTGGGTTTATATTTGTAGCTGAACCCTTCCTCAGTATAATTCTTCCTTATTTCAGAGGGAAGTTATGATGGTAATTATCTTCTCTGAGTCTGTGAGACCTTATGTAGGTCTGTTAACATGGGAATATCTCAATCAGCTTGAGACACCTCTATTTTCCACATTAGCTACCCTCTGATTATTTTGGTCCATACAGAGAAGCAGACATCTGCAGTTGTTCACTCATCTAGAATGATTTAGTTAGTCAGCAAAGCATAAAGTGGATTACCTTCTGCAGGTACTTTGTTTTGGTTTGGTTTGTTTTTATCAATGAGTCTACAGGGAGTCAGGGTAACTAAGGATAACATCCAGTCTTTGTATTTTCACACAGTTCTGCTTTACAACCCACTAAACACCAGTTTAAGTCAAGCCACTGAGCTGTTGTTTTAGCCCAAACTTACAAATATTAAACATGAGCAAATCAGTTTATTTGAGGTAGTGACTGAGATAAACCTTTCAAAGGGAACAATAAGGAAACTGGAGTCTTGGGTTTCTACTGTATTTAGAGAATAAATCAAAATTGGTACATATTTGAATATAGTCATTCTTAATGCATATATGTTCATATGATCAGGTAAGAAAAACTCACTTGACAAGAAGATGCTATTAGTGTTGCTGCTTACTATCAAGTCAGTATGAGTTTGAAAGCACATTAGGGTCACGTTCACTAATGAATTGTTGTATCAGAACTTTTTGTGTGGTTATCGATAGCACAAAATTTTTTTTTGCACTTTCATAGGTCTCACGTGACACAGCTTTTAATGCATATTTGGCCACCACTGCAAGTGCTCACTTAAGCTGGCATACTCCAAAGGGTTATTATTAGACTTTCTTCTCCTTTAAAGAGCCAAAAAATGGTCTTAAATGTAGCGATAAGGCCTATTTCCTGCACTACTGAATTTAACTGAATTACTCTAGAAATTGAATTAGTCTCCTTTTAGACGTCCAAAAGTTGCTCATCTGTTTCCTAACTGGCCCCTCATTTACAGGCAGTAGAGAGAAACAGGTACCCTCCAGATGGTTGGTCAGCTCATTTCAGAGCTGGCATCTAAGGCAGATCAGATGAGCTGCTCTCTCAAAATGCTTGTTTCACTCTTCTGACTCCTAACAGCGTGGGGTTTGTACAGCCTGTCACAGATGCCTAAATACCTGTGTGAGATGATAGATAGCAGGAGAGTGACTCAGGAGACTGGTATAGCTTTCTAAATTTGTTGTCCATGTACAATGCGCAGCTCAGAGGCAGCCATATACATGTAGAAAAAAGTAAATTTAAGTGTTCTCATGTGTAGCTGAATCCCACTGCTGAAATATCAGATGAATCCTACCTTAAAAATGCCAGCTTCTCTCCTGTTTTTGTAACCTAGAGTGCTAAAAGCAAGTATGTGCATGTTACACAAGATGCAACCTCCTCAGGTTGTTCAGGGCAGATTAACGAGGGGGGGTGCACCTACCTAAACATAAGTACCCCGGGTCATTTGAAATACCTTGGGATATACAAGGGATTTACCTGCTGCCAGTATATATGATACAGGATTTAGGGAATAGCCACAAACTTTTGCAGTGGTAGCCAGATGTCAGGCAGTTACAGTGCACAGCACCTAAACTTCTGTGTAACTATCACATCTGTTGATTCTGACTCATAAAACTAACAAAGAGCAAGCCCAGGATGGTTTTATCTTTTCTTGGGCAGTTAGAATAATTAGTCTTTCCATGTAGTCATAGCAGTGTATAGGGCAATGAGGCCAGTGTTAGAACAAAATATATATAAATTTTGATAAATATTTTTAAATCACTGTTGATTTCTTATTTATGCTTTGACCACAGATATTTTTATATAACCAGCTAAGATTAGGCTGCTGATCAGTCTACTGGCAAAAGAAGTTTGGAGTGAGCATTACTGCTTCTGGAACAGTTCTGATGTATTCATCTTGGGAATTTTTACTCTTTTTGAACTGCTAAAGGAGTTCTTAAGCAAGTCAGGAAAGGTTGTTTCCTTCCCACTATTTATGGCAGTTCTTTTTCACGTGAAACTGTGAAGTAGGGTTTAAATATTCACTGTAAATAGTGCCAAAGGAAGAAGGATTATCATTAATGTCTATGTTAGTTTGGCTAGGTGAGACGGTTTCAAATATGAAACCAATGGGATCAGACTACAGTTTCAGGCAGAATTATTATCACTGCGAAACATCATTTTTCCTTGATTCTTGAATTGCTTAGTAGGTAGGGGCATATCCACCCAGTAACTGTAGAGAAAGACTAATCAAGATCCACAGAAATGGTTTCTGGACAACACATTTTCCCCACAAATAGAGAGCATGAAGGTTCCTCAGCAAAGAAGACCTCCTTGTCCCCCAGCAGTGATCAACTGGTTCTAGAGTTTCATAGAGGAAACTGGAGCCTGGAGGAGAGAAAGCTTTGGGGGGACTTACTGCTGTCTACAGCTACCTGACTGGAGGATACAGAGAAGGCAGAACCAAGCTCATCTTGGAGGTAAATGGCAAAAGGAAAAGAAGCAATGAATAGACGTTGGAGCATGGGAAATTCCAACTGGATATTAGGATGTTAGGTGGAGGGGTTAGTTTTTCTTTTTTTTTTTTTTTACTATGAGAATGGTCAATCACAAGCTCCATAGAGGGATGTGGAATCTACATCCTTGGAGGTGTTCAAGACTCAGCTGGGTATGTCTCTGAGTAACCTGGTGTGATTAGTCCTCCTTTGAGCAGGAGGTTAGACTAGTTGACCTCTAGAGGTCTTTTCTGACCTAAATTATTTTGTGATTCTGTGATTCTAAGACAATGAAATATTTTTTTTCACCTATCTTCTAGTATCACAAGTAACTGTTGAGGCATTCTTCTATATGAAGGCAAGACTAGAAGAGAGTAATGCACAGAGCATTACTTTGTCTATGCCTCTGTGCTCTGGGCAGTTAAGGCTGGGATAAGCAGAAAGCAAAGAGGAAAACTTGGAAGACCAGTGTTTAAACTTGCATAGACTTCAGTGGAAACAGGACTTCATCTGAGCATGTAAAATTGACAGTATTTCTTGGTGCAATTTTCTGGTATGTTTTCCACTGAATTTAAGGCCTACTGAGTTTTTAAGTCCATTTACTGAAGCATACCATAAATATACTTGCTTTCTCTTCTTTCCTGCCTCTCTGATTTAAAGTAATGCAAAAGTCATTTGAAAACTGAAGTTTCTGTGTTCCAAAATGTCAAGGGACTGAAATAATAGGTTTGTTTGCAATCACATTTCTTACTATGATTAATGCATCAAACCATTGCTGGGAATTGCCTCGATACTATTTAAGTACTCTTCAAAGCAAAGGCACGTAACTGAAAGTTAAGAGGCTTCTCTCTCTTTGTACGTCTTTGGGTATGTGTTTATCTAACTGCAATGAAAAAGGCTTAGTGGATTTGCTTTTCTCATCCAAACATGCATTGTCAGCTAAATAAAAATTCCTCTAGGGAAGCAACTTTTGATAATTGTGAAAGATAAGTTTATCTTGTAAAGATATTACCATTGTAAACATGGTTATAAATGTTTGATATGTGATACTACTAAAGAAGAATTGTAATCTAAACCAACATTATGACAGAATTCTTAATCTGATTGCAAGCTGTATGGGAAATGTGCAGAATAAGGGTTTGTAAAAGACCACCCAAGTTATCACTGAGAAGTACTGCACATAACTTAGAAATTACTTCTACAAACAACTCTATGAAGAAATGCATTACGTCCAGCAGGAAACCAAATAACAAAATTACTGGATAAAAGTCACTCATTTGCTGAAGTGTATTCAGGGGAGACCAGTAAAAGGCATCTCCATCAAACTGCAGGGATCTGAAAGGGAGGGAGGTAACAAGGTCTCTGATATCTACCCTTTTAGAGGAGATCACTAAAGCTGACTTAGCCTGAAAGAAGGTAGAAGTTGCTGAAATTTGGCAGCCTGTTCAGCTGCCAAATTGTGTTCACAGCACACATGGCCCACTCTTACAATGAATCTCAGAATAACAAGTGGAGCTGTCAGACCCTGTCCCTGCCACTTTTCCACTTTTTCCAAAAATGCAAAGAAACAAAAAATGTGAGCCTGATTTCTGCCCTCCACACACCCCCCTCCCCCCAAATTCACCTTCCTGGAAACTCAACACTTTTTTTCTGAGCTGAATTACAAATTTGAAATGCTATAACTTTCTGTACCATGAAAACTGATTTTCTTACCAGTAATGGAGGTATATACACCTAATACACCCATCTGACAAGGCTCAGCACAAAGAACACTGTGAAGGCTTAACAAGATTTCATAGCAGCTCCAAAAAGCCTTCTTTCACGAAGGGGTCTACCCTCATTGTAGGTATAAATCTGAACCAGTTAAAACCAGATAAAAATGAACCAGAGTAATTTTAGGCATTGTGGGGTATCCTTTCTAGTTTCCAGGTGACATGCAAGAAGATTTAGGCTTTATTTACTCTGGAAACCTAAGTTAGCCTGCTTGTGCATTCATACAGAAACTGGACTTACATTCAGTTCACTTAATGGATATCCTCTGCATGCTATTTCAACACCACAAATGCCTTATTAATATTAGAGCAGGAGAATGCAATCTGTCTCCATGCAAGAAACTAGCAGAAAAGGCAATGCAAGAAAATAGCAGCACAGGGAAGAGCAAATAAGCCTGGGCACACTGACCCCAACTTACTTACTCCATGCTGCTCCAAAAAGTACTTCCTTCTCAGTTCACCATAGGGAGAAGCAGAAAAAAAACCCCGTGCCCCAGGAATATAGAAATCAAGTCATTCCATTCTTCTGCTTCTTCCCTTGCACACTGCTTGGAAGAGAAAAGGAGCTGGAATATTGCCAAGTGTCACTGCACAGAGGAGTCCTTAGCTGGCACAGAGCCTGCATAATGTTTCCTACAACCCGTTTTTTCTGATGGGATTCATCTTCCCTAACCTTCACCATCTAATAATTAGGCATCTAATCTAAGCCATTCATTATGTTCTCTCTGGAGTCGATGCAAAGAGAGAGGTTGGATGAATCGCCCTCTGGGGGTACTTGTCTCTCTGTGTTGACAACAGAGTCAGCCTAAAAGACTGGCTTAGAATAGACAGTTAACTTTTTGGCAGCTACAATTAAATTAGATGAATCCTAGCATCAGCTGCGCTACTGTGACTGGCAGACTGACTCAGAGTAAGTCACAGCTAGCTATGGTACTTTAAATGCTCAACAGGAGCCAGTATATTTCTGGCCCTGGGATCACTGTGTACATCTTTAGCCCTGCAAAGTCTGGATTAGCATATTTTCTCTGTATGTAACTGTTGGGGCAGCTAAGCAGATCCACAAGCAAATTAGGAAACAATGATGCGTGGAGTACGAGCATATGAACACGTAGGATAAATGCGCAGTGAAGTGGATTGAAAACTGGCTGAATTGCTGAGATCAAAGGATTGTGATCAGCAGCGTGAAGTTCAGCAGGAGGCAAGTCAATAATGCCGTACCACAGGCATTGATATTGGGACCGATACCATGCAGTATTTTTATTAATGACATAGATGACGGGATAGAGTGCACCCTCTGCGAGTTTGGAGATGGTAAAAATTCAGGAGGAGTGGTTGACCAGATGGTTGTTCTGCCATTCAGAGGGACCCTGTTGGTCTGGGAAAATGGGCAGAGAGGATCTCATGAAGGTCAACAAAGGGAAATGCTAATCCTGCACCTGGTGAGAAATAACCCAATGCACCAGTACAGGCTGGCGACAGATGGGCTGGAAAGCAGCTTTGCTGAGAAGACCCTAGGGGTCTTAGTGGACACCAAGTTGACCATGGAACAGCAGTGTGTCCTCAGAGCAAAGAAAATTAAAAGCATCCTGGGCTGCATTATAAATAGCATCAGCAGCAGATTGAGGTGATCCTTGCCCTCTACTCAGCCCCTGTGAGATGTATCTGGAAGGATGTGTCCAGTGCTGGGCTACCCACCGCAAGAGAGGCATGGACATACTAGAGCGAGTCCCCTGCAGTTCCACAAAGATGATTAAAGCATCTGTCTCACAAGGAGAAGCTGAGAGATCTGGGACAGTTCAGCATGAAGAAGAGAAGGCTGGGGGGAGATTTTATCAATGTGTATAAATACCTGAGGGGGGGGAAACAAAGAAGACATATCCAGGTACACTCAGCAGCACCGAGTGAAAGGAAGAGAGGTGGTGGGTGCAATCTGAAGTAGAGGAAATCTCATTTGAACTTTTCTCCGTAACTTATTTATTCTCAGAGTTTTCAAGCACTGGAACAGGTTGCCAAGAGAGGTTGTGTAGTCTCCATCCTTGGAGATATTCAAAATCCAGCTGGACACAATCCTGGGCAACCTGCTGTAGTTGTCCTTTCTCTGAGCAGATGGGTTGGACTGGGTGTTATCCAGAAGTCCCTGACAACTTCAATCATTCTATGTCATTCTCTGTATATCAAATCTCCTTGCTAAATGAAGAATCAGCTGAATCTGTTATATTTCACACTTTGTAAAAAATCAATGGGTTTGATGCCAATTTGATAGAGCATAGACCAAAAGACAGTCACATCCGCTGTTTCCTTTGAGATAACTTTCTGATCATTTCTAATTGTTCAAAACTAGTGCATAACTGGAGCATGAAATCCAGATGAATACATCAATAAAACCCATGAATAACACCTAGAACATAATGCAAAAAAGATCACAAGTATTTGTTAGAAATAACAGATATTTTGTCAGAAGAAAAAAACAGAACTCATGCTGGCAGGTCCTCGTGCATATTTGAAATATTTTTCCTTTCAGATCTGGAGTTTGTGATCTAGAAATTCCTTTCTGAATTCAGTCATGCTTCTAGAACACAATTCAAAAAATATGAAGCCTCTGCAGAATTAACATGTTCATCTCAGATACTCAGGCATTTGCAGGCAGCACTTTTAAGTGTGACTTCCTTAAATATTTGTGGTTGGTAGATGGTCAGTTAGGCCTACAGATACTGCGGCCAATACTGAATATTGAAAAGACTTGTTGAGGCTAATTGTTTACATTCTCCCCAGGTTCCTTTTCTACTCTACAGTGTGGGTTAGGTACCTGAATGAGTATGCTGAATCACTTCAGGAGATATATTTCTCTTTCTGTTGGGTGTAGAGTGTACCCCAAAGCAGCAGGGGGGGTAGATGTCTACACTTCACTTAATTCAGTGATTTGTTTAAGACTTTAAAATCTGGCCTGAGGGGTTTCCCCCAATACATTTTAGGTCAAGACTCAGAAATATTTCCTTTTCTTGTTCAGTGTTTAAACATTCACTTAAATTCATTAATGTCTGTAGAAATGAATATATCAAACAGGTTAATGCTAAATCATTTTTTTCTAAAGATAGCTGTGGCTCTCATGTTTGAATTCCTATTTTTATCCTGTAAGAATAGTTTTAATTACATATTGCTGCATGTATAATTTTAAGATAATTACATAGTAAGTAGATTAAGCTCTTATTTACTTATCATGACTGAAGATCTCATTTAGCAATTACTTAATATTCACCTAATGTAAAACTGTCTTATTAAATCTATGCTGAACAGCAAAGGCCTTTTTTTTTTTAAATGTTCACAACTTTGTAAGGGAAGAATAGAATTGTCAGACATGTATAAAGCACCCAGTCTTTAGCTATTATAATTTAGCTTGGGTTTTCTTAAGAAAATGCATGTGACGTGCATTTATTGATGCTGAGGCTGACTAAAGTGATCTCATTATCTCTTCCTACCCAATTACACAGTGTGTGTGGTGTGTGAGCTTCCAGCCATGGGATGGAAATGTATCCACCGCCTTTTAGAGACAAGGAGGTGACCAATTCTCTGCCCTTCAAATCATTCAAAAATTCCTCTCTGAAGGGGTTTTCTACTGATATAAGGAACGCAGAGAGTAAGCAACAGTTTTCCTAGCAATCCCCTGAACAAGACAAACCATCTCAAATGGAATTCACGTTTGGTAAGGGAAACTCCAAATATAGGAGGTAATGTAGGGGATCAGTCAAAAATAAAGCTGACCACCATTTCTCCTCTGCTGATCCACAGGTCAATATCTGATGTCCTTGCACCTTCAAATCATCTTGCAGGCTATGCCTGAAAGTTGCCTTTAGGTCTCCATAGGACTGGAAGGAAATGTAGTAAAAAAGCTAAGCAACATAAATGTCCAGTCATTTATCCCTGGAAGATTAGTGCCTACTATGAAAAGTAAAAGACACCGAAGCCCCTAGGTATCTTTGGGGCATCAAATGCTCAAGTGATGACCAGAATTCATTACCCTCTCTTTTGGGGGCTTTGTGCCAGATGATCTATAGGCAAACAAAAGCACACTGTGATTAGCAGAGTACTCATATCTTATATCTTGCCCTCTTCTTTTAGGTTTCCTGGCAGTTACCACTGTTTTCCCCTTTAACAAGTACATTTGCACTTGCTTTGAAACCTAAAATTGTCTGCTCTCTAAATCAGGATTACAGGCTTGCTCATGGCTAAGCATTTGTGTCTGTTACGTATGGGTTAAGCCATAGACTATCTCTTTATTACCTAAAAGCATGTATAATGTTTATACAGCTATATGTATGTGGGCAAGGTCTTTGATCTGAGTGTTTCAGAATTTCACTGATGTCTATTAAGCACCCTAAGATTTCTATGGAACAGATAGATGTATTCTTTTTTAAAGTCAGCTACCTGTGTCAGAGAGTTCAAGTAAATACGCTTAAAAAAAAAAAAGGCAAATGTAATCATTAACACGAATAGGATGCAGACTTTGCACCTTAATTGTGTTTTGAGTCCAGCCAAAAATAGATGTGATAAACTATCCTCACTTATTTTTAGGGTTATTTGCTTTTGCTACAAGTTAGGTAGTTGAATGAATCTTTTAACCAGATGATTATGATATGTATGAGTAGGATCTACAAGCATCAGGACCTATTTTCTTGTTAGACTGGAGTCTGCAGTTCTGATGTATGTTGTTACATATAGCTAACCTACTAAGCCATGATTCACTGACAAATGCTGAAGAGGAACAACTTAATCACCCAATTAATTCAAAGTTTATCTTTTCAAAGAGGAATTTAGATTCTGGTGATCTATGACCATACCTTTAAACCTTGAATAAATAGCCATGAATCAGTATAAACCAGAGCTGTCCTGTTTCTTTCCTGCAGCTACAGGACTTGTTGGCTCAGTTGTTTGTGCAGGCTAAGCCTCCCAAATCATGTTTTCTAGAAACAAAGCGGGTAGCCCAAGCATTCAGAGCAGGAAGCACAAGCTAATTTATAATAGGATTAACTTTGCTCCACCACCCTCCCTGTGGCTTTGCTGGGTTTTCAATGGTAAGATCTCTATTACAGCAGCTCTGTTTGATTGCAATTCTGTCCATGTCACCTCTCTGCTGCAAGGCAGGGACTGGTTTTGTGTTTGTTTCGGTTGTTTTGTTTACCCCAGTCACCATACATAGCCACCTCCACAATAGATGAATGTCTCTTAGCAATGCTGTGGAAAACGGGCAATACTCACACAGGCTTCTTTGGGAGGCACAAGTGTTGCCTTTCTTATTTGCCATGCATGTCACTGAAATAACGAAGTGGCTCTATGCAAAAAAAATCCAGCCTTGGGAGCTACAGAGTGTGTTATGCTTGTATCTGCCTGCTTGACTCTACCTCCAGGTACAACAGGTGGAATGGGATTCAGACAAAGACTAAAACAACTAAATTTAACTAAACATTCAGGTATTCACATACGAGATGTGTGTTTCAGTTCTTTCTGTGCTCAGTAGATATCTAGATCCATTTTAGTTGCTATCGTGGTTTAACCCCAGCCAGCAACTAAGCACCACGTAGCTGCTCACTCACCATGCCCCCCCAGTGGGATGGGGAAGAGAGTTGGAAAAAAAAAAAAAGTAAAACTCGTGCATTTAGATAAGAATGGTTTAATAGAACAGAAAAGAAGAAACTAAAAATGTTAATGATAACACTAATACAATTACAATTGTAATAATAAAAGGATTGGAATATACAAGTGATACACAATGCAATTGCTCACCACTTGCCGACCAATGCCCAGTTAGTTCCCGAGTGGCAATCCCTCCACCCCCCTCCCCCCAGTTTATATACTGGCCATGATGTCACAAGGTATGGAATACCCCTCTGGCCAGTTTGGGTCAGCTGCCCTGGCTGTGTCCCCTCCCAACTCTCCTTGTGCCCCTCCAGCCTTCTTGCTGGCTGGGCGTGAGAAGCTGAAAAATCCTTGACTTAGTCTAAACTCTACTTAGCAACAACTGAAAACATCAGTGTGTTATCAACATTCTTCTCACACTGAACTCAAAACATAGCACTGTACCAGCTACTAGGAAGACAGTTAATTCTATCCCAGCTGAAACCAGGACAGTTGCCTACACCTTTGTGTCTGTTTGCAATACCATAGGTTATCTTGCCTGAAGTTCACTTTAGTTTCAAGGGGACGTGGGTCTTCCATAGCTGTGGTGTCATATCTGCCAGCTCTGTGTGGGTATCCCAGCTATCGTAGTCTCAAAAGCTGTTGCCTGACTGTATGAGTAAGTAAACCTACACCTTGATTAGAAGAGTCTAGAGAGGGTTCAGCTGAGCAAATGCCACTGCCTGCTTTAGGATTGTTGTTCCTCTTTAGCATCTGTCATTCTTATGGTGGTGATTGAAGGAGATTCACATTCTGAAAAATATTTAGGTGTCTGGAACCTGTCAAGTCCACGATAGGTGCTTTTTAACCTTTGAACATCTGATGCTGAAAGCGTTTTTTTTCTTTGCTTTTGTGCAATTCTGAAAAAACTGCACAAGAAAAATTGGAATCCCACTGTACTTCACAGAGCATTTACTGCCAGCAGAATCTTACCACAGGTGAAAATAAAAAAATGCTCTGTTTCGATAAAAAACAATAACATGTTTGGCAAAATTTTTAAGCACTGGCAAATAATGGCATGGTACAGTCTTACTTCAGACCTTTATCCATTTTGTCTATTAGATAATAAAAAATTACGAGAAGGGATGTATATTGTTACTTTGTTACTAACCAGAGAGATTAATTTTTGGTTCAGCAAACCTAAATCCCTGTGAAAAGTTTTACATTATATTATATTATATTTATTATATTATATTATATGTTATATGTGATAAACCATATATAAAGCAGTTGTCAGTCCCTTTTGTACACCCTTAATTCTTAGCAATGTTTCTCTGGAATGGCCTTAGAAGAGGGGATTAAAGAATCTGTATCAGTAGAAAATGTATAAGTGAAGACTTTGTCAGATTTTTTGACCACCACATTAGTCATATCTCACCCTAACTCCATGACTGTTATAAAATGACTAAAGGGTTTTGATGGCCTTTTGTTACTGACATATGTGTTTAATGGATTATTTGAGGCACTGTAAGAATATTTCCTCTGGTCAGATGGAAGTTCCACCTAACTCAGCATAATGTCTGACAAAGTTTAAAAGAAACAGGGCAAATATAACCTTGTCTTTGTCTTGACGTGTTCTTTCAGCTTCTGACAATCAGCCGTTTAGGGAAGTTGGTATGTCTCTTTATACAAGGAAAGAAAGTATGCATTGTTTGAATTCTGCAGTTCAGAGGCTGACTGTCTCATGTCTATACTCTGAAAATGCATTTTCAGAGAAGAGAATATAATTTCCCTTCATCTGTGTCTTGAAACTATCAGGAAGCCAAAGAATCAAAGAAAATTCTAATATCAAGTGTTTACTAGGGGTTTTTTTCCCCTGCAAAATAAGTTAACAACTAAGCCTGTCAGTAGTTGGTTATCATAGAAACATAGTTATTTTCATTATACATGTATTAGCCTTATCACTGTGATTCAAAAAACACTTTGTTCTTTCAGAATTTCTAATTAAAGTGTAGTGTGAATGAATCTTTAGTAACCTTTCCATATTATTTTTTTCCCGATACTAGTGCCAGAAACTATAATCAAAATCATTGCACTGAAAGACTTAAAACAGGACATGGGCTCATCTCCTGGAGACACATTCCCCCAACTCTGAGTCATAATACTGGTGTAGGATTATTATAACCTTGTATGAGAGTTAAACATTCAAGTTAGTATGATTATCTTACCGTTAAATAATCACTAACAGAGGATAATGCAGGTCATGCTAACCTAAGTACCCAAGATAGACACCACTAGAATTTTAGATATTTTACATATCTCCTTTTATTGATTAAGAGGTGACAAGAATGATCAGCTCCAAATTAGATATCAACATTTTAGGAGCCCACATTATAATAGCTAGATCTCACCTTTGGTAACTTAGCAACACACAATTAAAAGGGCACTTTGACCTCCTAAGGTGGCTAATCAGGGAGTGACCTGAGTGTATGGAGATTATAAAAGGAAAAGTTTCTTGTTAGTTGTTGTGCAGAGAGCACTAAGCAGAAAAGGGCCTTAAAAGAGAAATTTTTTTAAGGCAAGCAGAGCAAAAAATCAAATAAAATTGACTTGAAGCAGGGGAAAAGAGGAGGCAGAGAATAAGAGGAAGGCTGGTTCAGAGGAGAAAGCAGATATTGAAAATTACTTGAAGAACTGCCAATACTGGTGAGGATTCTAAGGCAGGAAGATGCCTGTTCCTGGAATAAATTAATTACCTGTTATGCTACTTAAATGAAAGTAATTAGGTTTGGAATGAAGTGTGAAGTCCTCTGAGTGCACATCCTTAATGTATCTCCCACCGAACTTTTGGGGTTGGAGCTCAGAGGTAAGGTGAAGCTTCACAGGCTCGTGGCAGAGACACAGCTTTGAGAAAGAGGAGCCTTTGTTCCCTGGAGAAACAGGAGGAGGGAGCTGGCACCCAGGAAAGCTGCGTCATTACTGTCCTACAGCCTGGTTAGCCCCAAGGAATGTTGGGAAAAAAAATAATCCCTTTCATCAGGAATCAGGATAAGAGTTGGTAGCTGATTTAGGGAAGCTCTTTTAGGGTTATGTCCCCTATTTGGGCAACTTTGGAACAGCGTGATATATTGTCTTCCTGTGAACCCACAGTTACCTTTCACTGGTGACAGTGCATTTGCAAAATTGCACTTCTTATTTTGATAAAAGAGAGCTTGCAAAACTCACTCTCTCCACCCCAGTGAGAGGAGTTTCTTCCTCAATATTCTATAACTACAACTTGAGGAACCTCCAACTTTCCTTACAAATTGATGATCATAGCAACAGCCTGACCAATGACTCCTCCAACTTTCATTTGTAGGGTCGAAAAGTAACAGATGTTACTAGGAGATGCTGCCATGAAGGCCAGCTTCCAAGACGTCTACTTAGAGCTGGTTCTTTTCAGAGTAAGAACAGAGATCGCAACATGCTAGCCATCAGTATCTCGTCTACTGATACCACAGCCACTTGCACAAATCCATCTTCTGACCATCTATTTGGAGATACCTGGTGTTCCTTTTTGAGAACCCTGGTCTCAGTGCTAGACCGGACCTCCTCCTCCATTCTTCAGCAGAACTGATCCCTGATGTGCTTGAAATACACACATTTGAACATTTCTAAGCTTCCCAACCTGGGATGAGTGGGACATTCCTGAATTTTGTTGGTATGGTCACTACACCAAGGAGGACCACAATGGAGACAGTTAATCTTTTTGTACAGCAGAGAAACTGCCTTTGTCAAACATATTCTTTGCTGTGTTTCTAGGGCAACATATCTGATGCTGAGGCAAGACATGAAGCATAAAGCTCCTCCTGTTCCACAAAATTTTCCATTTAAAAATGTTTTCTGCTTTGGGCCCTAAGGGCAATCTGAGACTCATCTAAAATAAGTTATATGTAAAACAAAGTTCTTTAAAAATGTGTCTTATTTGGGTTTTTTTGTCCATAAAACTTAGCAAACTATCTAGATTCAGCCTACCTACAATGTCAGAGCTGCAGCTGACAAAAGCTGAAGATCATACCCAACATATCCTAGTGCTCATTGGTTTGAAAATCTGATAATGAATAGCAAAGCAAACACAGTGTTCTATCATACAGCTATCATAGTTCTCTGGGGTAACCTAAACAACCTGGTATCTGAAATTACCATGTTCAGTGGACTACTTTTTCCAGCATTGCTTCTAGCTATTCTCCTTCAGCCCAGTATTGAATGATACAGTTTTGTACTCATATAAATAATCAAATTAATTTTAAATACCCTTTTAGTTTTAATGGCTGGTGTCATGGTTTTTTACAACATGGTTTGTTGTAAAATAATTAACATGTCAAATTAAAAACTGCAGCAGAGTGTATCTTCTGATTAAGAAATAGTGCTTTGAAACAAAGTTGCCTAGCTATGCCTAGAGCACTGAACTGAGACCTGAAAGATCTCCTCATGGGTTTATTCCTGGATTATTTTGAGTAAATCACTTTTCCTACCCATCTGTAAAAAGGGGGTGGTAATATAGGTACCTTCATCTGCAGATCTCAAGGCCTTTTGCAAGTATGAAGTATTCTATTTTAATTCAATGCTATCTATGAGACTAATTAATGTAATGGCTCAAGAAAATCTTTTGATCATTGAAGGTGAGAAGGGACACCAGTTTCTTTTGATTTTGAAGGCAAGAAAGCACAAACAGCCCTCCACAGAATCAGACCCTTCAAATTATGTAACTGTTGAAGACAGATATGCTGAAGCTCATATGGTTCAGAGGGATTTTCATGAGTTTTATTATTCAGAAAATAGACAGAATCCTGAGATGAGAGAACTTACAGACAAGTAACTTTTTTATTTTTCTATTTCTCTTTTGGCTAATCAAATGGACATTTGAACTCATTTCTAAGAACAGGGAGTACCATTAAAATCTTGATATTTGCTCTTCCCAGTAATTACATTTAGCAGAGTATTCAAAGCAATCTTGCTTCTAAACACAGTAAATGCAGTGGGTCAGGTAAATGTTATGATTCCGTAAATACTGAGGGTTTCATGGTACCTATGGTAACATAAGGAGCATGTGAGGAGACAGGCACTGAAGAACTCAGGTTTTACCCACTACATAAATAAGGGCTTATTTTCAATTTTCAGCTCAGCTCCCCTTATGTCCCCTATTGACAGTGTTTAAGAAAAGACAGAATTTTAATCTCAGGGTTTTCTCAGAAACTGTTGTTTATCAACAGAGCTCAGCTTGAGAAAGCGGTCCAAGCAAGAAAGTTCTGGTTGGAATGATTAATGGATTGACAAAATTATAAGCATCTGGCAAGGTCTTATAGTAGGATCTGTTTGATAAGACCAGTCTAATATTTATGGTCCAAGCACTGAAGGAAGATTATCCCTTTGCTATTTTATCAAGAATCCTTGATCTCTTTGCTTTACAGTTAATCACCACAATGTGGGCAGGCCAATATCCTAAGCGAAACAAACAAACAAACAAACTTACAACTGAGGCTGATATACGGAGAGAGGTTTTTTGACAAATTCAGAGTTATTGGGGTCCTACAGCTCACCCTTGGGCTGGGAGTTTGCAGACCGGCAAGTTCCTTAGCTTTGATGTTGAATGTATGCAAAGAAAGTTTTGTGGCAATTTCCTTATCTGGAATATGGGTCTAATGATACTTCTCTCTCTTCCTTCAGCTCTCATAATGAAATGGTTATATGATGGTTAATATTAAATCATTGGGACAGGATCAGGCCTCTTAAGAGGCAAATAATAAGTCTTATGTATTTACTAAGTGACCGTGTCAGAGTGTTATCTTTCCTCCTGAATGATCTTCTAATTATCACTTTTTAAATGCACTTAATGGAAAAGGGGAACAAACATTTCAGCCTCGGGACCTCATTTCAAGGTTGCACATTGAACAAAAGTGCATTATGAAAACGCTTTTGTACCAACTGTAATTAGAGATAATTGCCAGCAGTCTAGCTGGTCATTTTCAGGAACTAGGCACAGCAGGTTATCTCTGCTTAAAATGCCCATCACATTTGATTCTGCTTGCATATTTTTATATCAAGGACCTCTACAATTTTACTTAAGGATGTGAAAGGATAATTTACAGCCTGGCTGATTACAGTGTACCTGCAAATACGCAGTGTGGATAGCCCACTTTAGCTCTGATGCTTGGAAAGTAAGAGTGCTCTTGTTGCATAGAATTAGCTTGTGCCTGATCAAATTAATTTAGCTGTTGATTCTACTTTATGGGATCTTAGGAAAGTAACTTTACTCTCTGTATAACTTGAATAAAGCTACTCAATTCTTACATTATCAATTTGCACAGAATGGAAGAGTCAGACTGTACATCCTGGCCAGCTTGTGAAGATAACATGTGATTGAGGATTTTGAGTCTGATGATGATAAGGAGATGACCTCAACTCTCATATATCTGTACCATCTACAATAGAATATTAACTGTTTTTCCTGCCAGTCTCTCAGGTACTAGGTATGGTATGAAAGCAAAACCTTTAACATATCCTGGAAGTGTATATATAAGATATACTTTTATATATATGGACAAAAATGAATGTGTTCTGTATCTACTTGTGTACGTTGCATATATATTTATAAACACAAAAATACACTTTGTATTTTTGCTTTCACTGGTTCTTCAAAGCAGTTATGTGTCAAACCAGTCTCTTACACTCGTGAAAGTAAAAAATTTTATTAGCTTAGATGGGATTTGTGTCACAGTTTTGATACCTAACATGTAGACATTCAGATCTGCACCAGTCATCCCAGGCTCTCCTTCTAACCAAGAGATGCACTTCAGAGGAGTAATTCATATGCCCTATTATAGAGACTTTATGTGTCCCCAAACTGCCTTTTGCTTTCCTTCAATTATAGAGGGACCCAGGAGTCGCTAGATCAATGCATTGCACGTGTCTGCATTTAGTTAGACAAGTCCCATCCCTTGTTATTCTAAGGTGTGGATAGTGCCAGGTCTGAGGCACAGGAACAGACAGATGCCTGACACACAAATTAAGGAATGTGAAGTGTTAGCCACTTTGTAGCTGAAATATGGGACACTGAGCCCAGATGACGTGACGTATATAACATGGGAAGTTAAAGGCAGAACCGAGAGCAAACTCGACATTTTTCTGAATCACGCTACAGGGTTTCGTTTACAAACTACACTTACTGTCAGTGTAATTAAAGTAGCAATTAATACCAAAGTAGCAACCTTAAATAACTTGACCTAGGCAAATCATTGAGTCATTACTCTGGTTCAATATTTGTCTTGTTTACTTTGGAGTAGGTATTACTTAGATACCATCTGTTTCCTGTTAGCTGTATTTTAAGAAAAAAAATAATAAAAACTTATCTTGAGAAAATCTATTACAAAGGAGTGCTCAGGAAATATACAGGACAAGGCCTAGCAAGAAAGATGGAGCTACAACCTGTGACTTACAAGGTATTGGCAACAGTAAGGTGAGATTTCCCATACCTTTATACGTATCCTTTTATCTTTGCCTTTAGGAAAGATCAAAGGAAGTTTATGTTATTTCTATTTCTGCTTAGTGCTTTGTAAGTTGTACAAATATTTTGCCTAATGCAGTGTTACAGTCCTTTGGGAGTTGGACTGAGTCCACCGAACACATTGCTCATGATCATTTTGCCCATGTTTTTAATCTCTTTATAAAACTGTTCTTGGTCCTCAGGACAAATTCTTTAACCTATTATTGTACAGAGCCAGAAGCCAAAAAAGCAGGAGTTAAACAGGAAATGAGTACACTTATTTAGAATGTTTTTACCTAATATTTTTTAAGAAAGAAGAGCTTAAAAATTAAGCCCAAAGATTCATGTCTTGAGTATTGCAAGAGCTCTTGCTATCATGACTTCCAGAGACTCAGAGCATGACACCCCTGGAAGTTTCTAAGACAGGCAGGTCCTGATTCCTATCTTTAACTAAAGACCCTTAAATGAACTGCTTCTGCTAGGAATGTCATTGATATTCATGCCATTTAATGCTGATGGTGGATATCTTCAATCTTTACAAGGTATTGCACAGCAAGGGGAGAAATGCAACCTGAACATTATAGTCCTTGCCATCAAAGAGAAAAAGTAACGTTTGTGCAAAGAATCTAAAGAATCTTATGCATTTAACAAGACAGTTCATAGTAAATACTAACAGAGCATTGTTATTTGTGTCTGTCTCCCTGTTCTTTGACATGGTGAACCTATTCTAATCAGAGAGTGAGCAAATTGCTGCTACACTTATTTATTATGCATCTCAGTTAGCACAGCTATTAATTTGGGCTTGGAAATGACTATTTTTGCCCATTAACCTCCTGTATCTCCATGTGTGAAATAACAAATCTGGAAATCCTATCCACCATTAATATATAAAGGGTTTCTTAATGAAAACCTATAAGACACTAATTATCTAGTTGGATTTCTAAGTGGGGACTGTATTGTGCTTGAAGTTCAGCTGCTAGAAGAGGTTGAAAACTGCACAGAACAGAATACGTGGCTCTAGTTCAAAAAAATGTATTGAACGTATGCTTAAAGTCTAGTTATGCATATGCTTGAAGCTGCACACAGGTTGTGGTAGTGTCCTGAATCACACGTAAAAAACCAATGTCTTCATCATTTAATTTCTTCATTCAGCCAAGTGAAATATTTGCTGCATTCTTGTCACTGGAAAGAGCAGTTAAAAGATGTGCTATCATCTTCTTTCTTCTTAAATGAAGAAATCCCTTGTTTAACAGATAGCTTTTCTATCATGTTAAGCAATGCAGTTTATTAAATTTATGGTAATTTTTACTTACATGACCATACTATTACCTTTCAAACTGAAATATAAATTCAAGGAAGAAATAGAGTTCATGAAATTTCTGAAAATGGCTTTCTTAATGATTTTTATTCCAAATGTCTTTGAAAACAAGTTTGAAAGCTTTTTGAATGTGTCTTAAATATTCCATAATGATAATAAAAGACTTAGTCCTACATTGTAAAGAAAGGGAAGGTTATATAGTGATAGAAAGAGGGAGAGCTCTTCAGGTAGTTCTGATTTCTATGCCTATGTTGGAGTAATTTTACCCCAGCTGAAGATCAAGACCTGAATGTGAACATTGCAAGCATTAACTGCTCCAGTTTAATGAAATGCAGAATGTAGTATACTGAGAAATGAAAAGTATCTTCATGTAGTTTTAACAACTGGAGGGAGAAGAGTAATTAAAAAAATAATCCTCATATTTATACAGCATGAACCACAACATTAAGGTTGACCGTATAAACGTTCACAAGACTGTGCTGGTTGTCAAAGAGATTTAGAAAGGAAAGAATAAGGGTCTTCATTGGCAGGAGGCTTTGCAAAAATCTGGTTTCTTTTCCATTCTGCAGATTCTCTGGTGTCAAATATTACGATTGAAATCCTGAACATCCAATTCTTATAGTTGCAACACCAGCTGTAGTCCATCTCCCCTTTCCTCCTAACTACAGTTAGCAGACTTAATATCCTTGAAACACATACCTCTTGTCTAATGATGGTTGAAACTGGCCGACATATTTAACGAATAGTGGGGACGGGCAGACATACAGGAGGATTACAGAAGCTTCCTTTTCTTAGGAAACCAATTAAAAAATGATGAAGACTTGTTTTGCATCTTGCATTTTGAAAGTTAGTGGTGATGGGCAGGTCAAAATGGAACTGAAAGCTTATTTTGTTACGGCAATTAAGAGAGAAGAGGTGTATAATTAGGCTAATATTTTATGGCTCTACTCATAAGCAAATATACATGTAGAAGTCCAGGGACTTGCTAGAGTGTGTGTGTGTGTCTGTAAGAATATATCACCTGAGCAAGAATTGTTTTTTAAAGGCCAAGTGAAGGGACAGCTGAGAAACAAGACAGATTTTTTAAGTCTCTGCCAACTCCTTTCAGACATGTAAGCTTTGCAAAAAACAGCTGCTGTTTTCAAAACCTGACATTTCAGAACTCCACACAACCTCGGTGCTGGTCAATCTTAGAGCAACTGCTCTGCCCAGCCTCCCAAGGGGCAGAAACACCTGCAGAAGGTACTGTTTAATTGGCATAAAAACAGAAGTGGAGAGTCAAAACCTGTCAGCTTCATCTGCTGCTCCTTCTTCATCCTCAGCTACTTGTCACTTCTGCAAAGTTTTCTCTCAGTGTAACAACCATGTCAACGTAAATATGCCAGCTTCATAGGGGAAGAAAGGTTTAAAGTATTATCTGATATCCCAATCATTCCCATCCTTTTAGCAGGTAAACACACATCCTGGGGTATTTATGGAACAATGTTTCTTGGTGGTGTAATGGCACGAGGATATTCTTGGCTGGAAGTTGCAATATGGCACAGATCAACATTATACTGATTTTTTTTTTTTTTTAACTTGATTTGGTAACTTATGTTGCAGGCTGGATTCTGTGGCGTTTCACACTACTGTACTTTCATAAGGTAGCACAGAAGCTTCCAGAAGAATAAAGGAAAAGGATAAAGCTTTTACATTTGGATTTTATCTTTACCTTCCTAATTGGGTCAGCTGCTCTTAAGAGGAATGCAGTAAAAACCCACAACTTACAGATGTCTCAGCTATCTTAAGCTGATGATAAGAGGAGCAGGAAGAAAAATTGCGTAAAGTCAAATCACACAAAATACCACTTCATCTCAGATACTTTAACATGTTCATGCAGTGGTGATGACATCCAAATACTGTGTCTGGCTTGTATTTTTAAGAGCAGAAGGGGAAGTTTTATCTCTAACATACATGTCTATGACATGACATTACTTGGGGATCAAACAGCTTTTACCCTGCTCTTACTGGAGGTGTTGCAAAAGCTCTCAAGGTTCTTGATTTAGTCTTAAGAAACTTCCAATCTGGTCTGATACTAAAGTGGGTTGGTAACTTCAAGAGAATTAGGTATTGAAGGAATATAACTCTGTTCAAAACCAAATTCTGTTCAAAAGTTTGGACTTTACTCCAGATTAATGTCTGCATTTACAGACAACAGGACAGATATTTCTGTTCCACAGAGATTGCTTCCCTATAGCTTTGTATGCCTGCTACATCATTTCTTGTTTGTTAAGAAAAAAAATCCACCTTTTCATCTTTCCTGTCTAGCTAAGGCTGGCTTGTGATCTTTGCAAAAATTTAAGCTTTTCTTTAAGGGGGGGGGGGGGGGGCAAGAGGTGGGTGGAGGGAGAGGGGGCTACCCTCTAAACCAGGAGTATTGAGTTTACTCTAGTTGATTTGGCTTCTATAGTTCATGAAGAGTGAAAGATATATCCAAAATATTCCTTTTCATCTTAAACATAACTTCAGTGAGAAAAGTTCCCTCTAGAGATACTACTGTGTCTCTATTTACTAAATCGGAGAGCTATTGAAGGCATCTAAGAGCTGGGTTTTTCCTTTTGATCTTCCCTTCCCTTCCCTTCCCTTCCCTTCCCTTCCCTTCCCTTCCCTTCCCTTCCCTTCCCTTCCCTTCCCTTCCCTTCCCTTCCCTTCCCTTCCCTTCCCTTCCCTCAATGTCTCCTCCTCTTGTCTGCAAAAGGGAACATGGAAAGTTACCCTTAGCTTTGATGGGCTACCTAATAAATCAGAAACACATGATAAAAATGAGGAATCAGATGCTGCCCCAGGCACACGTGACCAATAACTGGAGCTAAGAGGTGATTTGGGAAGGTGGATATATTTATTCAAGCTTACTTCACTGAAGCCCTTTTAACTTTCTTAAACCTCCTGCTTGTTAAGGTAGTCTCATGATTGCCAAATGCATGGCTGGAATATGGCACCTATGTACATGATGGGCAAGATCCTTCAAGGAATTATGAAAAAACAGAAGTTGTTGTTTATTCTGGTGCAGTGTAGGTGCACAACTTACTATCTCCAAGAGCTCCATCTTCTTTCCATTGCAAAACTGCCATTGCCAATTGCATTAGATCAAAATGGGTTTGTAACTCTGGGGGAAGGTTTTGGTATTTGCTCTCCTTCCCATCCACAGCTCTCACCACCCTCGCCATGCTCCATCCTGAACTTTAAACCCATTTATTTTTCATTTATGGGATATAAATAATGACCCCCCAAAACAGACCAGCAGAGAATTAGGCCGACTGTGAACTGTATGAGGGAACCACAAAATGAAACTTTGGTGTTTGTGTTTTCCATAATAAATGACCGTAATAGTACCTCCTGGTCTTAAATTCAACATGTGCATTACTACCACAGATACAGAAAATTGAACGTCTTTCCTAGTATCCTTCCATTAAAATTTCTATATTACTTTTTTAAACCTCATAGAGAGATACATTTGTGTTCCCCTAGTTAGTCCATTTCTCAGGTATGGATACTGCTTCTATACTACAAAATAAAAAATCCCCAAAATACAGAGAATTTGGTTCATGTTACAGCCAGAGATAAAGATTTCTAGCTGTTTGAGAATCCTTTTGCTACCTGCATGTAAACAACTGTAATGATCTTGAAGGGTTGATAGCTTAATCTCTAGAGAATAGTAAAGGTGAAAGGAAAATGTCATACTCTGACAGTAATTACATAAGTATGATTAAGCTAAACTACTGAATGGATGCCTACGGACTTTGATTGTGGTACAGCTATGGAAAAAGAAAATTATTTCCTGCTTCAGAGGAGCACACAGGAAAAAATATATTCCAATTTTTGATGTATCAAATGTCAGAGGAATGATATCTCAACATTTTATTTGTACAAATACATTTGGGGATTTAGAATCATAGCTCAAGGAGAGTATTTGGATTGTGCATTAGAGTCATCAAGGCTATAATTTAATTTGTGATAAGGGAAAGAAAAGAAAAATGTGGATAAAAATGGTGCTGCGTGTATGTGTAAATACAGAAGTACATAGTGCTAAAATACAGCAGTCTGTATTAACAGTAAACTACGATTATTTTGGAAGCTGTGGAAAGACAGCAGAGACATGACCTGTTTTTCCCTTTCTCTTTATTCTGGAGGGAGATGGGAATACTTATTTCAGTTTAGCAGTGTTTTCATCTGTCTTTGATTTTGCAGTGCTATCACATACCTACCCTTTTGGGTCCAGAACCACAACTAGTATAATTTGACCCAGCACCATTGATTTTACTGGAATCACACCAATTTACTATATCTGAGAATTGGGCCTGCACTGATTTCTTCTTCTTACTGTAGCAGTTTGTAGTATCTTGTTGTCTTGGCTCTTTTTTTTTTTTTTTTTTTTAATTAAATATGTTCTTTCACAGCTTATTAAACCCTGTTGTTTGCAGACAGTCAATGCAATAAAGGTTAAGGTGTCAGGTTTTGCTTCCTGATATAAGTGTTTAGGCTTGACTGAGGCCACCGGGGAATGACTTTACAGAGGTACAAGTTGCTCATTGGAATCTGTGAAAAAACTAACGACTTCAGAAGAATCCAGATACTACATATTAACTAAATTCCTAATGCCTGGGAAAAAAGAGAACACACTCTCTACAATAATAGTCCGTAGTTGTACCTCATCTGATCAGCAGCATTCTTAACCTGGGAAGGGCAGCTAGGCTGATGAAGAGTCAGGAATGTGCAGAACCATTTGCTAATCTATGTATAATCTACCCCAATGACCCTTTTTAATTTTGTTTTTACAAGAAAGAGAAATTTCCAGAGGGCAAGCTGGTAAAATGCGAAAATAAATCCAGGAAGGACCTATCAAAAAGCCTGACTCAAGAAGAAAATGTCATTTTCCAAAAAAAGGATCTTTTCTGA
This sequence comes from Harpia harpyja, assembly GCF_026419915.1. Classification (NCBI taxonomy): domain Eukaryota; kingdom Metazoa; phylum Chordata; class Aves; order Accipitriformes; family Accipitridae; genus Harpia; species Harpia harpyja. The sequence continues at coordinate 105,000,655 of NC_068940.1, forward strand.
GGGAGAGGGGAGTGAGGGAAGGAGATAGTGCTGTCCTGCGATGGAATAGTCCTCCTTTCCCTTTCCCTTTCCCTTTCCCTTTCCCTTTCCCTTTCCCTTTCCCAGGGCTGAGGACTGCTCTGGAGTTTAGCACCCAACAGTCCAAAGGCCCTGGAACAAAAAAAATTATTTCCTTGGGCCAACTTCTGTGTGTAGGAGCAATGTTCAAAATTAGTCAATTGTATGACAGCATATTGTCATTCTCAAATCCTCAGGTGGCCGTGCAAGAGTATTTTTTTCCTTCATCCAAGCTATTTCTCAAGATATATTTCTACATATAAACTACACCCTAGGATATTCCTGAATTCCAGCATGCTTTTATTGGCCAGGGCCCATGCTTCTTTTATGCAGACACAATCAAAGGTATAATACGCTTTCATCTGTTCTTTATAAGACATGTAGATGCAAGTCATCAGTCTCTTTCTGGTCAGTTTAGAGGAGATAAGAGTTGCTCTCCTCCCTTGCTGGAGGGGTTTGATTTTGCAGGCCAAGGTATATTATGGTTTGTCGGTTTAGATTCGACACTCCTCAGCAAAGTTTCCAGATGGTTGGCCATGATGGTGGCCCTTTTGCAACCTTTGCCCACGCTGCTCAGTTTTTACCTGAATTAATGCATCAACTGGATTCTGTAAAGGTGTAATGCCTCTGGGCTTTTTAGATGGCTCCTGTAAGCACAGAGCCCTGTAAAGTAGTGTCTGGTTTTTGGCTGCTCTGTAGTGCCACCCTCTATTGCCTTTTCAGGGATCTTTGATATCAAATCTGGTTTTGCACTGGTAACTTAGCAGCTGGGCCTGCTGTGTAGTAGATGCAGGAGAAATACTTCCCTGCTTCATGACCAATGTGTCCATTGCAACCAGCGCAGATACACGGTGAGGAAACGGGAGGCATAAGGAGAGGGGGCATCGGATAATCCTTGCACGTGAAGTGTTGGATTTACTGGCTCTGCTGTCTTTCCCTTGGGAGGGATTTTCTGCACCTCAGATGTCTGCGATGCAAACGTGGATGTGAGCTTCTTCCCCCAAGGCTTCCGTGACCACCAATGGACAAAACCAGGTAGTTGTGCCGCACGGCTCATCTCACCTACATTAGATGTCTAGTGGAGGAGGAGATGAATTGAAGCTTCCTAGTCCATTGACTGAATTGATTAGATCTTCTGAAGGAGCCCTGGGGGACTAGCTTAGGCAGAAATGCCTACTTTGCAGGCGCTTATGGATAGTGAAGGTAAATCCTTTCCTTTTCTTTGTGATAGATCTTTTCTCTTTTTCTTTCACACAGATGCCTAGAGCCAGCTTTTTAGCCCAGAGCCTTCTGTTTGCTTCTTTTTTTCTTCTCCTTTTTTTTTTTTTAATTATTAAGAAATCCACACACAAGTTCTCTGTTGCTCCAGGAATTTCTCTCCTCTTCTTTTCATATCCTTACCTAGAATTGCCATTTTTTTTCCCCTGGACTCATAATTATCTCCACAGCAGCTAATGGGGATTCTCAAAAAAAGGGTTGTTATTTCATTTGAAAAATAAGCAGCAGAAGCAGATACATGACTGCTGCAGCAGAGGTACTGTCTGGTCTGCTTTTCAGAGATTTTGAGCATCCCCTGACCTGTTTTATTCAAAAGATATGACTCCAATGTCACCTTGAGTGCATAGCTCTTTTCTTATATATTCTTGCTACTAAAAATCATTAATTAGGTAGACACTGAAAAAAAGCTCTTGAATCCCAAAATATTAACTTGAAATTTAAATCTGAACTTCTTGCTCAAATGAGCAAAAAATCTAAAGATAATCCACTATCGATATGGAATTGTTTAAAAACAGTTTATTTTCTGATATGGTCAGGAAGTGGTAAGTTTTGAAGCTGGTGCCTAACATTCACTAGCCAGGAAAGGAATAAATATCATTCTAACATTTCACCAGAAGGGCAATGAAGGAAAAAATAATACTTGCCATGTATGAAGGAACCAGTGCTCCCAATTGTCACGATATTTATTGTAAGTCTCAGAAAGGAGGGTGAAATTAATTTCACTTAGCTATATAGAAGCACCCAAACTACCTGTCCCAGATCTCTCTATGGTCAGTGAAAAGAGAATGGCATCTCCACTGTGTGATTTTGCCTAGACACGTTGTATCTAATATGAAATTACTCTGTAAGATGAAAGACCATATTTAAATGAAACCCCACATTTTTATCTTTTTTTTTCTTAAAGCCCCAATTCCTGTGTCAATATGAATAGAGAAAAAACTTAGCTATAATTGAAAAGAAAAATAAAAGTATCCACCTTTCCTGACTGTCACAGAAAGGCTTTAAAACATGTCACGATGTTTCTGTAGAAATCAAGAAGCAAAATAAAAGGAATTATGGTATTTAGTACTTTAGAAGAATTATTATTTATTTCAGTGGTGCCTTTGGGTAGAGGTGTCCCTATAAAAGGTTGTTATTATTTCAAGATCTTTGAGTTCAACTGCTAAGTAAGCATTCCTTCAATGGAAAACTGTGACTGTCCATCCAGGTCACATTTTAGAGTGAAACCCCACAAGACTGTAAGGTAGAGCATTGACACATTGACTGGCAGTTCTCTGGCTCAAGCTCTGTCGGAGCCATCACTTCCCTTCCAGACCTCCCAAGTCAATCTTTGAGAGCCAGGTGGCCAAAAGGGACCGCTGACCGCCCGTTAGGCACTTCATACCACCATGTTTAGGCATCTGAGTTAGAAAGAAAATACTGATGGTATTCAGACACCAAATGCTTAACTCAAGTGCCCCTATTACAACAGGTCTGAGTGATCAGCCCTATATAGCACAGGCAATTGGTGGTGCAGCAGAATGGAGACCTCCCACATCTGTAGTGGCTGACGGCCCTTACCCCTGATGCCACTGGAGGAAACCCTTCTTTTGAGCCAGATGTTCTTTCAACTGCAATTTGTCAAACTTCTCACAGGGGGATCTGAAAGTTTGCTAGGGTAATTTCATGTTCAGTAAGAGCATGGTGACTTGGCTGGAGAAACAAGTGATAGAGCAGGTAAAGGTCATAGCGGTCACCTATTTTGCCAGGAAAAGCAATTACCTAGTCTTGTATAGCTGTGGTCATGGCATTGGCAAATTAAATAAATAACTACTGAGATACAGTTTTCCTGGAGATTTGCCCAAGATGAATTGCGCATACAGTGATCTTGCATCATCTGTGCTGTTGTAAAAGCACAAGGTGGTCTAACAAGCTGTAAATCCTCTGGTGAAATGACTGCTTTAAGGCAAAGCCAGAGGATCACAAGTGACTGCGTTTAGAGAAGTTACTACGGTTTTTGCCATAGTGTCACAGCTGACTATGTACTTACTGTTACTCCATTGGCCTGCAGTCAAAATCAGTCATGTCAGGACTGAAGAGATCCCATTTTACTTTGAATTGTCAGAAACTAAGGGTGTACACATTGCCCATAGTCGCATCTCAGCTGTTAAGGATAGCTCATCAGCCCAGATTTTGTGTGGGTCTGTGACCAGAGACCACATCTCAGGTGCTCCTCAGAGAACGGGGTGTGCTCTTTTCTCAGCTCCCCCACTTTCCATCCACGTTATTACCAAGACAACTTCATGAGCTTTACAGAGAGGGCAAAAGAGCTTTGGGAATCCCACACCTCTCCTGAGTTGCTTTAGAATGTCTGGCAGAATGAAGGCAAAACCACAAAACGCTCATAAACGAAGTCAAGGAAAAAGAAATCAAGAATGTTAAGAAACAGAAACAGGTCCAATCAGTAGTAGGATGGTCCAGCGCAAGAAAGCGTACATCAGGTGGGCAGATTGTGTCTCCTTTGGTCCCAAAGGATGTGGGGTTTGTAGTCTGTGCATATTTTAAGATGGGAAACTCACGGAAACAAGCATTTCCCAGGAGCAAAGGGGTAAGCTAGGTTGGACACAAACCTCATTAGAGTGGCAGATTTGGAGATTTCAGAGCAGCAAGTCTGCCTGATGCTGGTAATAACTGCTGGTTTTAGAGAAACAGGACTGGATAAAAATTCTGTGCAAATTCTTGGTGCTTGTTTACCATAAGGAAATAGTGAATGAAATGAAGTTCTGTGCCTTTTGCTGCTGTTCATCCAGAGAAATACCCATAATCCAAGACTGTGCTTATTCCTGCACCAAGAATTTTATGAATAATTATTCTGTACATTTGCATAGGCAACAACAGTATTTCTGAGACTCTGAAACTGCTGGAAATGTAAAGAGTCCACTCTTTTGCAGTCTTAAAAAAGGAAAGATTCAGTGAAAAAATACTTAGATCCAGATAAGGCAAGAATTTAAAATTTTCAGCTAAGGACAAGACTAAACATTTATCTGACTCAGCTTTTAAGAAGGAGTGCTGCTGAAGGGTCTTAGGGAGAAAGAATACTAGGCAGAACAGAAATGGAAAGCATGTGGTGGCTGTGGAGTGGAGAGGTCACTGAAAGTATGAATTTCATCTGAGATCTCTGTCTACCTACTGTTAGGATCCATGTAAAATAACACAGAAGCCACTTCACAGAGGAGATCCCTGCCTTTATTATAGCTGCCAACAAGAGAGCTTGAGAGAATATTTAAGATGGATAGACACCTAAATCATATAAATTTGTCTTCTGGTTTTTTATTTCTGTGGGTGCTAGGTGTATGGCCTCGTTCCATCATGACTTTGGAAGTACATAATTTAGGGCTACAGTCATATTTGTTCCCTCCAATGTCAAAAGAAACAACCTTTGCAAGGAAGTTTAGCCATTTTAGGCATTTTCCTCCCCTTGTGCCCAGTCATGTATCTCCGTCACACTTCTACATTACTCTTTAAGATCCTGTTCGTAGAGGTCACAGTTAGTAACTACTTAGACACCATCTCAGATGAGTGCCACAGTCTGAGATCTGCATATACTCAAAAGTGGAAAGTGGTGGTTTTTAAATTCATATATGTTGACTTATCTGTGATTTGTGCTATTTTGAAAAATGCAGCTTTCTGTCCTTTGTGTTGGGTTTCAGATCTTGCGTTCTGCACAAAGAATACTTCACCCTCCTTTGCAATCAGAGCTGTGCTAAAAAAAGGGTGACAACAAATCACCCATGCCAAGCAATGGTGAGGAACCCCGGTTCCCTGATAGCGGTCCTGGGGACCAGATCCTCATTTCTGTTAGTCACATGGTTAAAACATAATTTTTCTGTCTTCAAGATCCTTTCTTGCCCTGGACTAAGAAAGGCTGAACTTTTGCATTACGATAGCCTATGCAGAATTCAACTAAGCTTCTCCTTCACGTGCCTTAAAAATTCCTTGTATGGGGGTTTGCTTCATTCCCAGGGATTGAGGTAAGGTAATTAGCATGTAGCTTCCTGTACCCTCCTTGCCTTTTTGTAAGGATTAACATAGCTTTTTTTTAATTTTATTTTTTAACATTGGGGACCTCTCTTAATCACTGAAAACTTTCAAAGAAGGTGGAGAGTGGCAGCATTTTGTCAGCCAGCTCCCTGCTAGATGCATCCAATCTGGCTCCAGGACTTGTACATGTCCAATTTACCAGGTTCAGGAGTTTACTAGATTCCCAAATTCCCAACCCAGTGCTTGAATTTCTTTCTCTCTGAGAAGAGAGGTATTTTCTTTTTGTTCCTCTCTGAATCCATCAACCTAATTATTATGAACAGCCACAGCTGAGGCAAACAGTATCTACAACATTTCAATTAATGCTCTATTGAAAACACTTAGGGCAGGATGTATTCACTCCACCCCTTCCATCCATTCTCCTTTTTCCCCTCCCAATCTTAAAACAAGCCAGATGGAAGAAAAATTGTGTGCAGCAAACCATACATTTCTTTCAGGTCACCACAGTGAGGCATGTAAAATGGATTGATGTTGCACATAGCAGAACAGAAGCTAATTTTACTTGTCTCTTTAGTCCCTACTGAGCAGCCGAATCTGTGCTTGACAGAAAATGGCTTATGATGAGAAGCAGCTTTGTCTGTCAATGTGGCATGTTGTCTAACCCACCTTGCATGGTCCAAATATTTGCCTGAAACCAGCATGTGTTGTGGATACAGTTGTCAATGACGATTAGAGCTTTTCCCAGCATGTTCTCTCTTCTCCCATCTGTCATATAGCCCTCAAAGGCTGTTGGAGACCCAAGTAAAGCCATAAAGTGCAGCATGGGCTGAAATCACCCCCTTTCTTGCTTGGGACACCAGGGAGAAAGTAACAATTCTTGCCTGAGATGGAGGGAGATAGAAGCATAGGAGCAGAGCACATTTATTTTACACCAGACAAATGCTCCGTGCAGTGAAGAATTCACAGATGAACTGGCCTTCTTCAGCTTGGGCCTCTTTCTGCCAATGCTACAGACTGAAAGGGCCAAAGCTAAAAAGGAATCTGGTCTGTTATCTTCAGCTGATCTTATGTACAGCTGTAAAGAGAGGATGAGTGGGAGCCAGCTCACTAAAAGTAGACACCGACATTATAGACATTTAACTCTGGGGTGGACACCATTGACTGCTCACTTTATAGTCAATGGAGATGCAGGATGGGATTCTGATTCCTAAACAAAATTGCTTGCTGACATCCTGCCAGCTTTACAGTTGTGCTCCAGAAGGGCACAAACCTCCTATACATCTTGCCGTGTTTGCCAGGCCTGTGTGGATGTCTGGTACCCTCAACATGAGAGCATCCCTAATGCCAATGGGCACAACCACGTAGGTAAATGAATCTCTCCCCTGAAGTTTGGCATGGTAAAACTTACCCACATGGGTTAATTCATTCCCATTCCTGACTGTGTCTTTAATTGGTCCCCACATGGTTAGAATAAGATTTCTGTTTTGTCAGAGGGGGAAAAAAAACGATTGTTCCTTGATTAAGATGTTATTTTATTCCATTCTCAAAGGGTTCCCTAAATGACATGGGAAACAAGCTGAAATTTTAACAATGATGAATGTGATTAATATGTTGGAAGAGCTGGTAGTTTTATTTTTCTAGTGAAAAGGTTTTCTTATCCAAATAATGGAATGCATTTAAAAATATTTTTTTGGTGAAAAAATAGTCAGAGCTGCTTCCTTTTCCTTCCTGGAAGATTTTTCCCCCCAAAACGAGGGAAGGGATGAATTACTTGTTTGTTTGCCCTTCTAGGTCATACTTCATATTGTTAAATCACCCCTGTCACATTGAATAATGTCCTTCTCATGGAAATGAGATGTTCAGTGTATTTCATGAAACAACCCTGCAAACCACATCTTAAGAGATAGAAACTATGTACTTCAGTGAACACCTTAGGACAATCTCACAAGAAGATTAAATTAAACAATTAATTCAAAGAGCTCCTCTGTAGAAAGAGTAGGACCTATGCAGTATTTTGCTTGAGAATCACTGCACACAGTACAGTGGATTTTTCTGTATAAATTTTGTTCCTGTGGGTCTCGTTATGTGACTAGAGCCCGTCCACCACCCTGGCTGTGCCAGAAAATGCATATGTGATGTGGACATGCACGTTAATGCCCTTCAACTACATGCCAGGACAAAACTATTCCATTATGTACCTTGGCTTCTTTTGGCTGGAAGCCCAGGCATGCACATAGGAAAAAAAGAAGGTCTTAAGGCACTGCAAGACGTCAGGATGTGCAGTGAAGTTGCTCTTGCGGCGGAACCTATAGGAAGCCTGTACTTTTATGTTCTGGTAGGTGAGGGCCAATCAGAAGACCATAAATGTCATTTTTTTAAGCAACTAATTCTCCCTTTGATGTCTTCTTAACATCCTAAGGGATATTCTAATGTCCTCCAACTGCTGATCTAGAAGGAGTTGGTCTCCTGTTGGTGCTGTGTAGTATCTGCCAGTCCCATGTGGATGTCCCATGGAACCTAGGATGGCTGAAAAAACATTAGAAGCTTGCATTAGGAACAAAGCTCTGAGAATTGAATGACATGGATTAAACTTTTAGCAAAGATTGTTCTGATTGATTGTCTAATTGTGAGCCCAATTGGAAGGGATTAAGAAAAAGATCAGTAAAAACTAAAATTCTGGAAAACTTCAAAATCAAAATTAAGGAGGACTGGAAAACTAAAATCAAAGAGGATGTGACCAAAGTCTCTACGTATTATTGAGACCTTCCGAAAATATTTTTTTCCTCCAGAACAGGATTTCAGTTTGAAAAGAAGAGAGAAATAAGAGGAAGCTCTTCAAGGGAAAGCAATAAAAATGACAACCTGCCAGAAGGTAGAGATGACACACAAGGGAATCATGATGATGACAATAAAAACTTTATGTGCATGTGAAAAATTTGGTGATATGTTATTTACAGAGCACAGAGGTGTCTAGAGTACTGACCATAACTAAGTACTGTGCTGTCAAATTATTGGCATTTCATAGAACAAAGGAGGTATAAAAACCACAGAAGAAGCCATTTCCTTTCGACAAACTGTTGCAGCTCATTTGTTTCAGTGTATATCTGTGGACTTTTTTCTTTCTTATTACTATTCTGTCTCCCTGTGAGACGTTTTGCTTCCAGGGGTGGAAAGGCAGTTACAAGTGTATGCAAGAGTGCCTGCCTGCCAAGACTTGGGATCTATTGCTCCTGAAAGATCAGCCATCAGGTCAGTCTCAGCACTTATTGATTTGACAGTAGTGACTATTCAACTGCATAGAAGTAGAAAGCTGCAAGACTATTTCCAGGCAAAAGCAAGAGCTTGACCTGACATCGGGAGTATTAATGGGCCGCTAAATTCAAGGTGTGCCCAGGAAGATGAAGATCCCCTTAAGGCTGTATACAGCATTATTTGGCGTACAGCAAGTTCTTCCCTTGTGCATGTGTTTGCTAAGGGGCTTAAAAGTTCAAAGATGGCTTAAATCAAGGATATTTTCTGCATGACAACATCTTTTGCTATCCTGTTCTGCAGCCATGTGTTCTGAATAAAAGTTTTATGCCCGACACGGACTGAATAAACCCCCTCACTTCTAAATGAGCTTTACAACCTTCTCTGGTTGAAAACTCACATTTTTGTGAAGAAGAGAAGCTTAAACACCAGAAAATATATTGGGGTAGGTTTTCATTTCAAAAGGAAAACAGAGTTGACAGCCACAATTTGAATTTTTCTTGAAAGTAAAATTTATGAAAAATTAAAAATGGTCCATAAATGTATGACCAAAAAATTTTTTTTCTGGACCAGGGAAAAAAGAGGAAGAAATGGAGAGGAGGAATAGGAGAAAGAATGTGAGCAGGAGCTTTTATTATATGGTCATAATTACAAATCAAAACTCTAGGACTGTAAGGTCATAAGACCTGTCAATTTGTTCTGCAAAGGGAGTCAAAAGTCTGGTCTTTGGAGAAAAAAGTGATCCTAATCTCCAAAATCCACATGTGGAAACCATCACCGAGAAGTGATGAAGATTCACAAAGCTTTACAGTGATCTTCCCTTGTGATCTTGTGCTTGGAAAGAAGTTCCCATAAGGACCCACAGTATCTCATTATCTTGCTATAAATACTCTTTTCACACATACCTGCAAATATATTGTTAATCCATTCAGCTGGAGATCCTGACCTATGTTACTGCTTAGTAATATTGACCAATAGCTTCTTTAAAAATTTCTTTAGAAATTAAATAATCTACAAATAAGGTTTTCTCTGTGTTTCACTGTTTGCACCATGTGGTCTTTCTCCTTGTAAGTATATTTCAAAGGTAGACTAATTTTAGGCACATAAAAGTTTGTTTTGTACAGACGAACATTTCAGTCAATGGAGAGATGATTTAAAAAAAAAAAAAAGAAAAAAAAAAAGAAGAGTTAAAATCAGCCAAAATAGTTTCTTGTTAGTCCATTCCGAACCAGCACCGGTTGTTACTGTTCTGCATGGTCTGCGGACAGATCAGGTTTTGAGTGACCTAAGAGACCTGCAACAGCAGTGTCATGGGAATAGAGAGGACCAGGCAGAGATAACCAAAATACACATTGCTTGTTTTCATGAGACTTTTAGGAAAGACTCAGCTATCACCAGTAAAAAATAAAATAAAATAAAATAAAAAATATTTCTGAAGGCAAAAGACAGATAACTTTTTTATATACTGATGTTGTAGTTGTTTGGTAGATAATGGGAGGAAACAAGCGGATACCTCTGACAAGGTTAATGTGTTTGACAAAATGGCAAAAACAGTCTTGTCAAACATGAGGTTGTTTTCCTAATTAATGATTTATAACATAATTATAATCCTGTGTTTAGATCACAGCCAAGGTCCTTTGCTATAAATAATTCATAAGTCAATGATCAAGATTCAGGCGTAGCAGGTTATAGGAGATTTAGTAACACTAGGTAGTGACAGAAGGCAGAAGCCAGGCTACAGGCACTAGAGGTTTAGCTGAGATGTGGAGACGAATGTAAGAAGAATGTGTATGACCCAAACAGGATGATTTAATTAATCTAAAATACTTTGTGAATCTCTTTATACAGTCTCTGCGGATAAATAGGCAATGGTGAGTTATGTGCGGTATCTAAGCTCCTTTCCTTAAGCTTAGGGAAGACATTGAGTATGAGCTTCTTCTCCAGACCCAGACTTGGAAATCTTCTGAGGGAAAATGTTGAATTGAGCAGACCTCCTCTACTATCTTCCTTCTTTTCATGTAGTAGCCATGTGATCATACTATCCCCACTAGGGATTCTGTTCTATGCTTTTTTGGATGGAGATGATTTGGATCCACTAGCCCCGGGAAGATTTCTTAATCGGTAGCCCATAGGTTATGTTAAGAAGGCTACGATGGATCTGTCTGCTTTGATTTTATTACATTGCTTGAATATCTGGAACGTAAGAGCCACAGATTTAGGTATCACACCTTGCCTTAAAGGTCAAGCAGATCTAGGTGGGATCTTGTGTAGTTTGCTGAGAAAAGGGACATGGCTGCTCTGTGCAGGCCAGCCTGCACTGGCCAAATATCCAGTGAAGGCATCGGTCCTAATCAGAGCAACAATCTCTAAAGTTTTACCAGAATTTGTGGCAATCACCATATCTGCCAAATAATACATGATATATTAAGTTCATATTGTGTATCATCCTTTCAAAATGTTTATCATCTGAATCATATAAAGAATAAGAGCTTGCTGAAGCAAACAGATTGAGTTCTCTCTAAACCTATACAATAAAGTCTTTTATTTGGTTTTAAATACTTCTGAGCATTGTTACACACCACAGTTTAACATATATATTAAAAAAAACCCAACAAAACCAAAACCAAAACAACTATTCATGACAACTTCTTGTAAATCAGGAAAAAATATTTTCTATGAACAAGTAAAATGAATGGACCCACTTCTGCTACACACTTTGTTAAGAAAGAAAGAGAGAAACAGAATAAGAAAGAAGGAAAGATGGTAGGAAAGAAGGAAGGAAAGAAGGAAAGAAGGAAAGAAAGGAAGGAAGAAAGAAAAAGAAGGAAAGAAAGAATCAATTATCTTTATTTCAGATGACAGTATTTGACGAAGTTAGAGATTAATTAAATAGGAAATATAACACTTTGATTTTTAATATTGACTACAGGAGAGCAATGATGGCAATAGATCATAAGTGTGCTGCTTCTCTATCAGAATGTACACCCTATTATATATGGGGTAGGGAAATGTATGGCTTTCATAAGGAATGCTTAAACTCATAGAGTTTAAGGTAAAAAAATCATAATCTAACATGATTTTTCATGATCTAATATGATCCCCTGCATGCCACAGCCCACCAGAATACAACTAGCATTCATATATGGTTGACAGGCCAGGTATGCTGTGTCTTTATTAATAACATTACAAGAAAAGCTGAAAAGGATCATAGCTGCTTCTCAGGACTGCATTTGGTATCCAAAGAAGAGCAATGAAGCTGGTGATGGGTCTGGAGCACAAGTCCTATGAGGAGCGGCTGAGAGAACTGGGGTTGTTCAGTCTGGAGAAAAGGAGGCTGGGGGGAGACCTTATCGCTCCCTACAACTACCTGAAAGGAGGTTGTAGTGAGGTGGGGGTCGGTCTCTTCTCCCAAGTAACAAGCGATAGGACAAGAGGAAATGGCTTCAAGTTGTGCCAGGGGAGGTTTAGATTGGATATTAGGAAAAATTTCTTTACTGAAAGGGTTGTCAAGCATTGGAACAGGCTGCCCAGGGAAGTGGTGGAGCCACCATCCCCGGAGGTATTTAAAAGATGTGTAGATGTGGCGCTTAGGGATGTGGTTTAGTGGTGGACCTGGCAGTGTTAGGTTAATGGTTGAACTCGAAGATCTTAAGGGTCTTTTCCAAGCTAAATCATTCTATGCTTCTGTGGTTCTATGAAATTCAGCCCATGCTGAGCCTGTGCTCAATGATTTGTGTCTGGCTAAAGCATCTTCCCAAGAAAGACATTAATTTTCATTTGAAGACATCAGAAAGGAAGAATTTATGGCTTGGCTTAGAGTTGTTTACCATTTTAAGTACTAAAACAATGTTTTATTTCTAATATGAAGTAATCTGACTTTAACTTCCAGCCACTCCTCCTATGCTTTTTACCATTAAGTTAAAGAGCTTATCAGAAAGCCTTATTTCCTTCCAATATAGTATATTCATATTAGAGCACTATCAGTCATCTTTATGATAACCAAAACAGACTTTTTTCCTGTCTTTCAGTCTGTGATTTATACAATTAAATATCAGTTTTTACAATAGAAATATCTCTACTGGAGTTATTCCCTCCTGACTCTTGTCAGGCACTGGAGAGCCAGTGAAAACAGTCAGTGGAAACGAGGACACAATTTATCTCACCCTAAAATAAATATCTGAAATAATGCATATGACTTGCACCTGAAAAGTGCCTATTTCTTCCCACTAACTATAAAATGAGCCTGGTGTGACCTGCTCAGCAGCAAATGTCTGTTTTGCATATAAATAGTGTCAAACATTTTCGGTAAGGGTTAGTAATTTTTTTTTTTTTTTTCAGCAGCAGTGCACAAGGGCATGCAGTTTTCCTGGATGAATTCCACAGAAACAGTATAGAGAGCAAAAATGACACATTATTCTCCTCTTCATACATCCAATAACTGCTTCCAGTCTTTTTTGCATAGACAGACAAAGAGCATCACAGTGAATCTTATCTTCTCTCCCTCTGAAACCTTTTTGAAATAACTGCTTGTCTAAACACACCCCCAGTTGGGTCTTTCATTCCTAATTGTCAGGTGTGTAACTCTCCAAATCACTAGAAATCATTACACTGGTCCTCTTGGATTTAAGTGCCTCATTTGCTGTCATTAGATTATTTGCTGTGAAATAAACCACACATAAAAGTAACTTTTTTTTTCTTTCCATGAAAGCACAGATTTAATAATGGTCAACATCCTTGCTAATGCTGGTCATTAGTTATCTTGCTCTATCTATCTTTGGGCCTACATTTCATCTTCCATCTAGGCCTTATCAGGATGCTGCAGTTGTCAATTAGCCTCATTATCTGCAAGGAAAAATAGACCCAAAACTGCTGGCTCATGTGAAACCTTTAGTGGTCATTAAAAGAAGATTTGGCCATCTGAAAATAATTCTATTTACAACTGAAGAGTCTGCATTTTTATTACAGTCCTGAGCTCCCTTCCTGATCAATCCCTTTGTCTGAGACTGAAAAGGTTGCCTCTGCACTGTATAAAATCATATTTACATTTATCATCAGTGAGCTGGATAGGAATCTTACAGTCACCTTCTAACCTTCCCTCTTAAAGCTCTTAAATTTGTTGGCTTATGAACTAAAATGCTTTCCACATCTCTAATCTCCTTTAATAGATTTTTAAGACTGTCCATTGCCAGTTAGGGTAGACAGTTGCAATATTTTAATATTACCCTTTATTATATTTAGAAAAACTTCCCCATTTTGCTTTAATGGGAATGACGTCTTCGATTACTTCCAGACCTCACCCTTACATCATTGAACCACTGTACACAGCAAGTAAATGCTGCTACTGCTCATGAGTGATGTGGAAAAAAAAAAAAAACAAACCCAAATCAAAGCTCAAACCCCAAACCAAACCTGTTTGGGGCCTGGGGATCCCAGGCAGCATTTCTGCGCCATCATTGCTCTGCTCTTCCCTGTGTTCCTCTGCGCAGGCACATGATATGCAGCTCAGGGACACAGCAAGGTAGAGATAACAAGCCCAGCTATAAATCTGCCAGAAACTAGACAAGCAAAACACTCTGTAACAAATCCAAGGCACTCAGGGGCAGTCCAGCTTCGATTTGCTATGTGTCATAATTGTTTGCTATTCCAGAGTGATCACAGGGATAATTCCCCAATTCTAAGGAAGACATTTTTGATGATGAGGGTGGTGAAACCCTGGCACAGGTTGCCCAGAGAGGTGGTAGATGCCCCATCTCTGGAAACGTTCGAGGTCAGGTTGGACGGGGCTCTGAGCAACCTGGTCTAGTTGAAGATGTCCCTGCTTATGGCAGGGGGGTTGGACAAGGTGACCTTTAAAGGTCCCTTCCAACCCAAATCATCCACTGCCTGAGATAGAGACTTTCATTATATGGAGCACACTACAAGGCTCATGGAGGACAACTGGATATTTTTTATTTTCTCTTGAAGCAGACGCAGGTACACATGTATGTCCTTGAATTATAGTCTCACCACTACCTACTCCATGATGGATTTATTTGTGAATTAGTAATTATCACCTAGCAAGACACGGCTGGATGTAATGAGTGATTCTAGAAAATAAAATCTTACTGGGAAGAGGTGAGATTCTCAGGCCATGACTGGAAGACCTTGGCTAAGAAACAAACACCTACTCCTTGAAAAGACACCTGCCAGAGCAAGATGAAGTTTATTTACATGCTAGGTAATTAAGTCTATTTGATTGACATTTCTTTGAGATCAGAGGTGTTCTAGACATACTGAAAGTGTTAATCAGAGCTCAGAAACAAGAGGCTGTAACAGAATATGATTGGAAGTAGCTGTTTTACTGATGAAGAGATAAAGTTGGGTCCCAAAGTTACGCTACTGAGCAAATCTTGCATGGCAAGATGTTTGTTTCCCAAAGAAAGTCTCTGTGCTCAAAAGTGTTCTCAAACTTTATGTCAGATTCATTCAATGGCTTGGTTTGTGGGGTTTTCTCCCCCAGCCCACCCTTAACTAGCTAATGTTCAGATTATGCTACTCTTTCCTCACAATCTAAGTGTGATTTATTTGGGATTCCAGTTTAATTGTCGCTTGGACACCCTGACCATAGACATTAGGTTGACAGGGTCTATTTGAGGCCAGTGGATTTCTTAGCATAGACCCAGCATGAATGTAGTGATAGTGCCTTCAAGGTCACCTCTGTTCCAGGAAGAGATTATTGGCATTCACACAGCATGGAGACCAAGCATAAACATTTTGAGGATCAATGCTGGCTACATGCTGAGCACTACAAGCCTGGCACAGAGACCCCCTTTTCTCAGCAGCTCTGCAAGTGGCCACTTGGGGATTGCTGAGATTTCTAACTCTAGCTGAGTGCTGTAAACCATGTCTGACTCTTGAAAAGCAAGTGGGGTGACTCTACACCAAGTCTCTTCATAAATACTATCTTTCTGTTACATGGGAAGAAAAAAAAAAACAAAAAAAACCCCCCAAAACAGGCAGGCTTCCTCCCTCCTTTCCTGTCCTCTCCTCCCCTCTTTTCACTTGAAAAAAAATGTGGTCAGCTGTATAAGATTAAGGGAGAACAGCACTGTGCTGAGAAAATAGGAGCAAAGCAACATTGTGCAAGGTACTGTACAAACCTCTAAAGGTGAAAGTCCCAAGAGCATCACAAGAACCAAAGGGCTTTTTTTACAGACAAACTGCAGCAGATGTCTGTCCCTCAGGAAGACCTAACCACAATCCTCCAGCTGAAGGTGTGATTGCCATGCATATGGACCTGAAATGGCTTCAAAGGGGCTGGCTCAGGGGCTGACACCATCATTTTCTGGCCTAGTCTTCATCTCTTCTAAATTTTCCACTTATTAAATTACTACTTCTTCCACTCTCTCTGCTGTCCTATTGCACAGCCATGAATGTACATTCCATCCAAAATGTGACTTTATTTTTGAACAGGGTTAAATCAATCTCGACTTCATTGGCACCCAAAGCCTTCCTGGCCTGAAGGTGGGGCTGGTGTTATCGTACTTTTCCTTCCCTGCCTATTCAGTTTTTCAGTGGCCTGGAAAGTAATAAATTTGGATTACTCTAGAATGACATTTGACCCATTTTCCCTGGTGGCTTCTGGTAACTAACACAGCTGAGATGTTTGTAGGCTTGAATTTGCTACATAACGCTGGAGGAAGAAAAAACCCAGGGGTTCACAGATGAGAAGATACTGAAAATCACTGCTTTAGATTTACACTGGAGGAAACTAGAAAATTGGCAAACTGCTTACTTTGGTTTTCTGGATTCACTCGTGATGAAAAGTCTGCATAGGCTACTTCTCGTTTCCAAGGCAAGGCTACTTAGGTAGCTCCCTGTAGGAATTGCTAGCTACCTAAATGTCTTTAAAATCCTTGTCTGATCATCAGCAATCTCAAATCTATAGAATACTCCCCTTTCCTATTTTTTTTCTCTACCATGTTGACATTTATAGTCACCTGTGCAGGAACAGTACTTTTATGTTTGGAAAGACTCTAAATACAAAGGGAAGAGGGCATGAGGCTGTCTAAGAATCACTTTGAACATCTATCCCTTCTATAACAGTAGATTATCCAGGGGGTGATGCGCTGTTAGCAGGTACTGTGCTTCTCTTTAGAGGCACAGCTTTTCAGTGACGCAGAATATGAACCCTGTACTGACTGCTTGAGGGCATTGCAGGGCTCTGTGATGAAACATATTGCAAGCATGGGGGATAATTATTATTTCTACAACACTTTCCTTGCTATTCAGGAATCCCTGGGCTGTTTGGTTCCCCCATAGAGCTAATTCTGATTCATATTGCAAATTTCTGCCTATGATTCCTTCGCAGATGAAATGAAGTACTTCAAATGAGAACGATCACTGGCAATTTTACTTGGAGACAATTCTGTGCAATGTGAAATGATTGTGTTAAGCCAGTCTGCTTGCCTGTCATGATTTGGGAAGCTCTTTGAAAAAACCTGAAAGTGATGTTCACAAAAATTGCAGCTCCACAGCTTATAAAGTCTTTATTGCTAGTGATGACATTTTGGGTTTTTTTTTCTAGATTTCCAATCCATGTTCATTCAGAGCATTTCATTATGGTCCTAAGTGTAAAAGAGCAGGATTGATAGAATGATGTGCTTTACCGCTCATAAAAAAGAACTAGAAATGAATAAAGGGAACATTTAGTGTTCAGAGGCACTGCAGCTGGAGTGCGTTTTCATGCTTATTGCAGAAAACTGCATAATGTTATTGCCTCCATGGCTCATTGAAATATTTATCAGCAAAAGAGATGCTTCAAAATTATCTGTGATAGTCACAAATATATGAAGAACCAACTTTAATGTTGGCCTCTCCATGTTGATGGCAAAGTCTTAATGGAATGTGGGTTACTCTGGGCTGAAGTGCCAGTTTCTAGACCCTGAGAAAACAGACGTGTCCAGTGGTTGTGCAGTTATATCTCGTGTGTGTGTGTGATCATGTGTTTCTCCAAGATGGAGGAAAAATATATCTCAGAGTTGTTTTGCTGGTGTTTTCCAAGGGAGACCAGTACCATAATTGCCATTTTTATTGTGGAAACTGAGGAAGAGAAGGTGAAATAAGACAAAACAGTCACTCAGGCCACTGTCCCAACTTCAGCTCAGGTCTTTGATACCTCAGGCATAGCCATCACTTCAGATAAAGAGTAACTTTGGCTTGATTCTTAATGTATTTGCAGGATATATATTTTTTAAAAAATATGTGGAGAAATTGTTTCAGAAGATTGAATGGTACGTTAGCATTTTTGTAATATGTAAATTTATACCGTATGTAAAGCTAATAGTATTAAGTGTGCATGTACTTGGTGAAAAGCCAAGGATATCATGGGAGACATCTGAGAGATGTATTTTATCTCTGGCTGTTAAATGCACTTAAAAGCAGCATGAGCAATGTGTATTCTAACAGAAATTATTGACCTTCGTTGTACTGAGTATGGGTACATATGGAAGAGGAGGCTGTAGTGATAGTCCCTCCATATTTATACATGTAAACATTTATACTGTAGACATCTTCACTAAGTAGAACAAACACATCTTATATTTTTGCTTTTAGCAGAGACAAAGTATTTTAAGAATCCCTTCACTAAGAGGAAATGGGTTGAATCGTAGATTTTCATCTATGCCACTATTTCTAAAACCTTTCATTCACCACTTCTTGTAAGGATAGTGGTAAATTTGCTCCTGAAGGTTGTGAGACACTCAGATATGGCATTGCAGAGGGCTGCAGAAGCTTCTAAAATAATGTAAGTGAACTAGATGAACATCTGGCTGACCATCTTCTTTGGAAATGTCCACAGAAGAATGAGAAGATGACAGAAAGAAGTGAAAGACAGTACACAGGCAGATGAAACCAGCAACTTTAAAGCAGCAGCACAGGTGGACAGCAGCCAGAGGAATGAAAAATAGAAGACAGACGCAAACAGCTACAATTGGATAAAGTGCAAACATCAGAACTGCTTGAAGAGAGGCTGCTGTAGCCTTTGTACGAGGTTTTAGACTAAAATGAGTAAGAAAAGAATTAGGCTGCAAGGCAGACATTTAGTGAATTAATGATATGTTGACAAAAAAAAAAAAATTATTTTCCCTGGACATAGGTAGTATTTGATTCTTGCTAATCTTGCTACTGCAGTGCAAAAAAACCCTTATAAACCACCAATTTTTTAGGATGAGAGTGTGTTATATCTACTTTATGTTGTGGCAACCTGCTAGGATCAGACTGTACTTTGATTAAACAGAGAGCAGGAACAAAGCTGGTATTTAAAATAAGCAACACGTGAGGAACTCTTTATTTCAAATGTGGAATATGTGTAGAGTTAAGCTAAATTCTGAGATAATATTCCTGTGACAAAAATACAAAAGAAGCTACATTAAATCTATTGACTTTATGCACTGTTTATTGTACGATTATGTAAAACAAGTATAAATGATTAATAAAAATGGAAGTTAGACAGTTCAAAGATAAAAGAGAGTGCTAAAGAATCATTTTTGGGAGCTTTTCCCTGAAGTGACATTCCACCATGTCTTGTTTCTACCATGCTAGGGTATGAAATATGAGGTCTTTTGTTCTGTATGACTTTGATTTTAGTAATTAACTGGCTTTCTGTTTTGCTTTCTGCAACATGTATTTCTCTGTGTAGCTCTAATAACAATCCTTGTTACTGTAGAAAGACAACTGACAAAGTCAAGAAATCCATAACCTATTTAAAGAAATAATAAGAACTTCAAAAAACGAAGTGATAAATCCCAGCATAGAATAAAAATCCAGATACAAATAAGAACAGAGGGTGGGGGTTTTGTTTATTTGTTTGATTGGTTGGTTGTTTTATTGTTATTTACATCAGAAAATAAGATGAACAGGTTTTCTTTTCCAGGAAGTTTTGAGAATATAGGGATCTCCTGATTCCATCAGGTCCTTTGCCTATCTAATCCAGTCTTCACTTTGCCCAAGACAAGGTGTATTAGATGAAAGTGTAAGAATCTAATGCCTAGGGTAGTATTTTTTCTGTGTTATTTTTACCCTGGCCTTTAGTAATTAGGGACTGATTAAAGCTTTCAAGCTTTAACATAGCCTACTAAATTCATTTTATCATTATTAATGTTTCCTTTGGATAATCTTGGTATTTTTCTTATTTTCCAATTCCTTCCTTTCTGAATTGTACTCTCGGTCTCTATAGTTTTTTTATGGAAATGTGTTCCACCACTGAAAGCTTGTCTTACAAAGTATTTCCATTTGTCAGGCCTGAGTTCCCCAACTTTTCATTCATCTGGCCATCATAAGCCACTAAATTTTATCCAGTTATTGAAGTCACCTATCTTTAGATGTTGACAATATGGGTACCTTTTTCTGACCCAAGGTTCCTTTAAAGTTAGCGGAAAGAAATAGCACTTTTAGAATGTGATTTTTCTCATTTATTTTACATACCTCCCTTAGGTTAAGGTGATTCATGCACTGATTTCTGGTGACTGTAAGAACTAGATTTCTTTTGACTAGAAAGGGAAACAAGGATTAGTTCAGTTACAGGCATCTACATCGCAGGTACATCTAACATTTGATTAGATGACTCTTACAGAATAAGAACCTTCCCCTTCCTCTGGTACATTATTCCATTGATTGCTTTTCCTACTTATTTAAGAAAGCATTTTTTTATTTCTGAAATAATTTGTCTGGCTTTGCTTCCGATCACTTGCTTTTCTTTTTCTTTTCTCTGCTACGTTTGACAGAGCTGAAGGAGCAAGTGTGCTCGTTGTGCATATTTTATCTAATTTAATGTTTTCATATGTTCATGTTACAGGACATGAAGACAGAAATTTTGTATGAGCCTGCCTTTGACTGTTTGCATAGCATTTTCATGCTCAGAGAAGGAAAGTGGATTGTCAGGGAGGCCACAGTCTCCTGCAGGAGATCAGATTTCATACCAATGTACACTAGACTGCAAAGAGTGTCATGAAACATGGGAACAGCAGAAGAGATATTGACTAGAAGTCAAAGGAAAAAGAATTTTAGCTTTGTCATATTTGATTTAAGACAATTGGCTTTCAGCCAAAAGTAGAGGAAGACAATTTAAATATAAAAGAAAAAATACATATAAAGGGAAAAAAGCAGAGAAAAAAAGAACATATCTGAATATAATTACCAGTTATGTTCCAGTGACAAAGCATGTCCATTATTACAGAGTCTGGCTTACTAAATGATGACAAACTCCTACTAACAACAGTCACAGCTATTCCTTTGATGTGAGTGCAAGTAGGAGATATTTTGTAATGGTTAAAGTCACATCTCTGTTCACTGCTAATGACTCATATTGGAAGGTATTATTTCACGTAATAAATGCTCTTGGCACCTAGGACCCAAGACAGTGTATTAAGAAAAACAAATATATGTAATAAAAGGAGTAAGAAATTAGCGTGGTGAAGAAGTTCTGAAAGAAATATAACCCAAACAAATTTCATTATCTACATACAACATTATTTCCTCATTCCACATAAAGAATTGCATCAGGTAAAACAGCCAGCAGGCATCAGTCCCACAAGAGAAAACACCATTAGTGGCATTTGCAGAGGTAGCAATAAGCTCCTTCCATTAAAACCTTTTCATTGTGGCTTGGCTAACACAGATTTGATACTCAGGGTAATCATACACCTTCTGCAGCTCACACTAGAGTGTTATTTGCTTCCATCTTCTCCTCTTTTGAAGGAAAAGTTATTTGCTGGTCTTCTAGAACTGCAAATTTATCCAGTTGTCGTCCTTTGGCAGTAGAGAAGACTCTCCCTCCAAAGGTATTTAATGCAAGAAGAAAACACCAGATATTAGACTTAAGTAATTTTGAGTGCCAGAATCAAAGACAATGACCACAGTTGGATGATCCTCACCTCACAAAGAGGAGTGCAGCAAGGAATTTAACTCAAGACATCCTGTCAGAGAAATTAGAAGAAAACCATTTGACTGCAGGGTTAGAGGAGCCATCTGTCTATGCCTAGAGATAGATAAAGGAAGGCAGAATCATCCAAAGTGACAAAACCAGCTTATAAATCAAGATAGTTCAGATGGGAAGTGTGACCTTTGAATTTAGGCACAAGATGGTCATTAATAACTCTAGTAAGACCTGTCTAAGGAGGATGTAATGCATCTCTCAGCTGCTGCAAAAGAAGACTCTGCAAGATGAAGGAAGGTGTGTGTCAGTTGGAGATGGGAGCTGGATAGATCAGTGACTTCTTCCTCAAATCTGCTTCACTAGTGACTTTATTATGCTTCAATTAAGGAGAAGTTGTCTGTGTCAAGGCTTAGGCCACAAATCCTCAAGCCACCAATCTCCAGCACAAAAACACTCACGTGGACTCGCCTTCAACTACCTTCTAGGTTTGAAGGTCAAAGTGGAAATTTTCTGGGTGGCTTTGGTTTTAAGAAAATATTTAATAAATTCTGATAGGTATCCACACTCTTCAGATGATAGAATAAGAACCCCTGAAAGGAGACTTCTGCTTGTCAGTCACATTCTGATAAATGTCCATGAAGGTTTGTATACTTGTGGAGGGTTCTTTCCATACTTGTTGACAAGCAGGAACTACAGACAACTTTCAGCCTTCAGAGGACACCTATTTCTTCTAACATTTTTGGCTTAGGCTCTTTATCTCACTACAATATCAACTATTCTAAGATAAATACTGATAAGAAATACTCCTTACACCTGCATTTGTTTATCGTTGCATGATTTCTTTTGAAACAATCACATATTCTTATTAAAATACTATTCATTAAAGCTTGGTGTATATTGAGCTTCTTTATATTTATAGGTGGAAATTCAGAAAGAGTTATCAATTAATCTTTCTGCAGACCAGTAGCTACCGATCACTGAATTATGAGAGAAGGCACAGATGTATATGCCTTGCTATATTACTGCTGTTTTCTCCAATTCTTTTTATAAATAGTCAAAATCTTTGGTTAAAAAAAAAATCTATTGTAGTAGCTCTTTTAGTGAGAAATGTTTTCAGATTTCTGTTTTGAGAAATAACAAAAACATTTTTACATTTTTTCTTATATCTGTTTTGGAAATTGAAAAAAACCCTGACCAAATCATTGCATTCTGGTGTTACTTAAAGACAATCCTCTCATCATACTATCCCGCCACTACTCCTCCAACCATCACCCTCCAAACAAACAAAACAAGCCAAGAAAAAGATAAGAATATTTCACTTAAAATTGCAATTTTCCTTCTAAACCTCCTGCTGACACTTACGGATTGTGCATAGCTTTGAGCAAACTCATTAAATCAGTGGGAAGGCTCGTGATAGCAAAGTGAAGGACATGAGTAAGTGTTCCCAGGACTGTGACCTTAACAAGAGCCTTGATAGGTATGGTGATCCCTTCCCTGTCTCCACACAGAACTTCTTCTGCCTGCCTTATTTGCTCTGTGATGTGCTTGAGCAGGACATAAGTCACAGCTCAGAGCCTGTCCCTAAGAGCTTCTCAGCACTTTGTTGCTGCTTTCCATTTCTGACCAGAGCTAGGAATACCCGGTATATCTTCTTCCCCTCCTTCCTAGAAGGCAGAAAACTTAATTCATCTGCGATTGTTTGTTCTTGGACACAAATGGTCTGAGAGGCGGACTTCTAGGAACAAAGAAAACACGAGAAATCGGTAGACTGGCTCTCATCTCAACAGAGTAGTGGTAATATCAGCTGTTGTCTTCCATGTGAAACTTCAGTATGACTTCAGATATGATAACAGCAGGTTCATAAGCTCATCATGACAAAATCCAGAGCCCCAGCCTGGGCTTAAAGTGCAGTTTGAACAATAGACTCTTTCTACACTTTTGTGGTATTGTGTGGAGGTTCTCATCATCAGCTTTGTTTTCTGTAAGAAGTAATGCATCTTTTTGTGCCCTGTGCTCTTTGAGGGATTGCGTATCTATTCCTCCTGCGCTCCGATAAAGAAAATGGTGCTGTCAGAAGATAATATACGTTTCCTTTAGTGAGTGCCAAGTATGGAGACACAGTGTAACCATTGTTGGTCTCTTCCAATTTCAGTTTTATCCAGGTTTGGGAAGGAGAAACTCCCAGATGTTTCATCAAGGACATGGGAAAACTTCCTCCTGGACAGCAGCATAGAGTTGAGTGGTAGGAGGTGGACATTATCCCCTGAGATTGTTCATTTTGGCATTTGTCTCCCTTCCCCTTCAGCAACACCTGATGCAGTGTTCCTTCACACATCAGCATGCTGTGTATATATCTGCATGACTAGACAGCTCTTACCATCTAAAACAAAGACGCATCCACATCTGGTTGGTTTTATTTATGCTATTCGTGTTTCTTATCACGTCATTCCTCATGCAAAAATCAGCAAGCCCCCCCAATCTCATTAAGGAAGAGGATAAGGTGGGGTTGAAATTAATGAATACTCACTATAATCCTTAACAACTAATTTATTTAGAGAGCTCACATTTTGTTTATTAGAAGTTCAAAACTTAAACATTTTATTGTTTTTTCCAGAGTTTGCACAGAACTTTCAGTGGGTCAAATTTCAAGACTGTATTGCAGTTTAGCATGTATATTGAACCTTAAATACACACACACAGACATTTATTTATACAATCAAGGAACAAAACTGTTGCAAAATTCAAGTAAAAATCAAACTAAATTTTCTTAAGATTGTTATTGACTGAACATAGACACCTGAGTGCCTTCCACTCAAAAAATGCTTTAGAGATCATAATTATAAAAATGGATAAATAATGGACTACATTCAAGGAATTGAAACAGTTCAGAGACAGGAATATGTCTGAGAAGGGGATAACTCAGCTACTAGAAATCCCACCATTAAAAGCATTACTTGCAAGTTATTTGTTCATGCCTAAAAACAAGTGAGACCTTCTTTTACAGATGGTACCTCTGCAAATAATTTTCACCTTAACAGTAATACTTAACATCTTACACCTGAAAGTACTACTTGGGTGGTATATGTGATAACCATATTACACATTTTTCCCATGTAATCCAAGTCACTTCAATGCAATTTAGAGTATAGACAGTGTGAGCTCTTTCTAATACAGTCAGTGAGCAGGCAGGGATGTTTCAGAAGTACCTGACAGTCACAGGAGGGGTCTATCTCTAGAAAAAGAGATCATAGAGCAAGGAAAGTCCTAGAAAACTCATTCATCTAAGAGTCTAAAATGTGGTAGGATGGATCTCGGCCACGTAGCAACAGAGAAGTTATAAGTAGAACTGCAAGAATGCTGGAGCTTTCAGTTCAGATCGGAATAGTAATTTATACAATAAATTACATAACATATATTTATAGATGTATTTATAAAATAAATTTAATATAATATATAAATTATATATTTATATGGCAGTCAAGTGAAGTCCCTGTCGACTGGTAAAAGGGAAACATTGCACCCATTTTTAAAAAGGGTAGAAAAGACCGACCTTTCAGCCTCACCTTTGTGCCTGGGAAGATCGTGGAACCTTCTCAGCCTGGAGAAGAGAAGGCTCCAGGGACACCTTATTGCAGCCTTTCAGTACTTAAAGGGGCTTATAAGAAAGATGGGGGCAAACTTTTTAGCAAGGTCTGTTGCAATAGGACAAGGGATAATGGTTTTAAACTGAAAGAGGGTAGATTCAGACTGGATATAAGGAAAAAAATGTTTATGATAAGGGTGGTGAAACCCTGGCACAGGTTGCCCAGAGAGGTGGTAGATGTCCCATCCCTGGTAAACATTCAAGGTCAGGTTGGACGGGGCTCTGAGCAACCTGACCTAGTTGAGGATGTCCCTGCTCATCACAGGGGGGTTGGACTAGATGACCTTTAAAGGTCCCTTCTAACATAAACTGTTCTATGATTCTATGATATTTATTGTTTCATATCAGTCCAAAGCATCTTTTTGCCCCCACAGTCTGAAAAATAGTACAAAATTTCTTTCCAGATCGATTCAAGCTTTTTGCTAAAAATGTCAAAATGGAGACCAAACTGTCAAAACCTTTCATTTAGAAAGAACTAAAATGAAACCTCTCCATCCTTTTCTTTTTTCCTTATTCATCAAGCACATCCTGATTACACAATAATTTAGTTCCTTAAAAGTGCATTTTTTTCTAAGATTATATTTTTGTCCTAATTTCTCCCAATTATTTGTTGCCCTGATTACAGAGCTTATGGCTGAAAAGTTGAATGTTGAGGTACATTGAGGTGAGGACATCAATAACATTATGTATTTCTGAAAGATGTCAAATGAAACCTTTGCTTCAGATATGTAAATCTCTAAAACCAGTGAGATCTAATCCCTAAATCATAGCCTGGTAGTTTGGGGCTATTCATACTCAGGAGTGGTAAGATGTTACTACCTTGTGAATGTGTACCTGAACCTTTTGTTAGAAGTAACTGTTCTCCAAACAAAGTTTGCAGAAACAAGTATGTCTAAGCTTCCCAGATGCCACTGGTGCTGTGTAAGCTGTGTATATCACAGTCTAGTGACCAAACTAAAAAAATCAACGATTTGGGCTAACAGATTGGGTGAAAAAGTGTGACAACCAAAAATGTAAGAATGTCTGCACTGAGTTAGACCAGATACCAGCATGTAGCCTTGCAAGTCCCTAGAAAAAATATAAACAAAATGCAAGCATTAAGATAAAAGTGTCCCAAATTATCTCCAAGCACCTACTGTGTTTCAGAGACTTTCTGAGGCAGAAGTGGGCTCATGGTATTTAATTGCCTTTGTGGACTTTTCCTCCATGGATTTGCTTTGAACCCTTGGAAGCTTCTAGTATCCACCAGGTCATATAACATTTTAGGTTAAGATTCTGTGTTGTTTGGAACCAGGCCTCCCTGATTTTTGTTCAGCATCTTTTCGTTCTTGCATTGGGAAGGACAGCGAACATTTTTTCCTTATTCACCTCCTCAATACCCCTTTTTATAAACCTCCACCCTTTTCCCTCTCAGTAGTCTCTACTGAAAGCTGAAGAACCCTAATCTAGCCAGTTCTTATAGGTAATTCATTCCATACATTTAATCCCCTTGCTGACCTCCTGTAGTGTCTTGTTTGTTACTACTTTGCCCATTTTCTATCAGAGAAGCTCACACACATTCCCTTCTGTTGACTCCTTTTAGTGGGGATATAACTTTCACTGGAAGGATGATTCACACAATGTAATTTCTTTAAACAGAGGATCATGAATCATAAGAGTTTGTCAGAGGGCATCTTTAGCTTATTTACCTGAGAAGAGGAAAGAAATTCTGCCCTCACGCCAAGTGGGGCTGGGGCTCCAGAAAGAGAAGGTAGGTCAGATAGGGATAATAACTTTGTGTTTATTTGTAACTGTACTCTTGACTTCAAGAAAGGTAGGATACAGAAGCCTTGCGCTGGTCATGTGAACTATACACTTTTTTAGTAGACCATGTGTATGTAAAACATTCCATTGAGACTGACAGATGCAATACAGGAGCTGCAGGAGCCCCATGGTCTTGTGGAACAGCAGCTGGTGGAAGAAACAGTCCTCTAGGGCATCTCAAAAGGCACTGGACACCTCTCTCTAGGTAAGTGATTGCTACCTAAATGTTACCTAACCTATGGATGTTAAAAGAGCCAACATAGTCTAGGGAGCTGTTTGGTGGGTCACATGCAGCCATATGGAGAAGGACTTGGGGGTACCGGTGGATGAGAAACTGAATATGAGCCGGCAATGTGTGCTTCCAGCCCAGAAAGGCAATCATATCCTGGGCTGCAGCAAAAGAAGCCTGGCCAGCAGGTCGAGGGAGGGGACTCTCCCCCTCTCCTCCACTCTGGTGAGACCCCACCTGCAGTACTATGTTCAGCTCTGGGGCCCCCAGCACAGAAAAGACAGGGACCTCTTGGAACAGGTCCAGGGGAAGACCACGAAGATGATCAGAGGGCTGGAGCACCTCCCCTATGAGGACAGGCTTGAGAGAGTTGAGGTTGTTTGACCTGGAGAAGAGAAGGCTCCGGTGAGACCTTATAGCAGCCTTCCAGTACTTAAAGGGGGCCTACAAGAAAGGAAAGATAGGGAGGGACTCTTTACAAGGAGTGTAGCGACAGGATGAGGGGTAACTGTTTTATACTGAAAGAGGGTAGATTTAGATTAGACATTAGGAAGAAATTCTTTACTGTGAGAGTCGTGAGACACTGGAACAGGTTGCCCAGAGAAGCTGTGGATGCCCCCTCCCTGGAAGCGTTCAAGGCCAGGTTGGATGGGGCTTTGGGCAACCTGGTCTAGCGGAAGATGTCCCTGCCCATGGCAGGGGGGTAGGAACTAGATGATCTTTAAGGTCCCTTCCAACCCAAACCATTCTATCAGTCAATGATTCAATGCAGGTATCTATGGTAGGGTGAGCTCAGCGTATCCCTAGTCTTCACTGACTATAATGACTAGATCTCCGTTGACTATAGTGGGAACATACCACCTAGCTGACATGTAGATACCCACATTCATCTCTTGATCTGCAAACTGACTCCCATCCTTTGTCCCTGGGATGATATACCTTCTCATGTGGCAGTCTGTGAAGGCTGATCAAGGTAAGGTATGGCTACCACCCTTTGGATAAGCATGCCCTTCTTTATAGTTGGCCTGCAAGCTGGCTAGCAGAGCATGCCTTCCTGTCGTGCCCAACTTCTGGTGGGTGATTTCTGCAATTGCAAAAGCCTGAGTCAGAGGCAGGTTAGCCTTACCTGCATACACTGAAAACTAAGCTTAATGTGTGTCCTCCCTCCCCTCATTTTTCTAAGTAGTTAATTATAGCACCTTCTACAGCAGAACATGTGTGAGGGAAGAGAGGAGATGGTGAGGGAAGGTGCAGTTCTTCTCCAATAAACCTCATTATAGTGCTGGGGGAGGCAAAGAAAGGCTGGATACAGGAATCAAGTGTTTTGATTCAATTAAATTCCCTTTGAGGATAGCCAGAACAACAGCCTCCTGTCCAGCCAGCTGGGAGTGAATTTACAGCACCTCAGCTTCCCACTGAAGGCTGCTGTGCCACCTTCCAGCATCCTGAGGTACACATCTCTGTGGGCTAAGCTACCTTATATTTACTAAAAGGTAAGAGTAGGCACACAACAGGATACCTACTGCTCTTTAAGTTCACACTTTGAGTTACTGCCTTTTAACATAGTGATGTAGACCTTTGCCTACACATCAAGTATGTCCCAGTTAATCATAGCAGGTGGAGCATTTAGCAGACTGCACTCTCCCTGTCTGTGGACACAGTTCTACTGGTAGAAAAGTCTGAAAACAGTACAGCTCATTTACATATCTAGAAAGGGAACAAATGACTCTCGTTTGCATAAATAGCTGTTTTCTCCCACTCTCTACCTCCACCAGATCTTATCTTCAGGAACCAAGAGTTATCTCTTTCTGACTGTTAGAAATCTACTGGTTGGTAGGAAGTGACTAAACAATATCCAGACTAGAGGGTCCCATCTGGCATGAGGTATTTCTCAACCTCACATCTCAACTGCAGCACAGGAGGTCTTTCCTTTCTTCTGGGTCTCTTTTTGACCCCTGGCACAGCTGATCATCACATCAGAGGATATGCAGGCCAACAGGGTCTGGCAGGTGGGATCTCACTGTGGGTGGGAGGTTGTGGGACTAACTGGGGGTAGTTCTTGCCCTGGCAGAGGAGAATAAGCCAACTGGGTGAGTCTCAATATTTCAGGCTTGTCAAACCTGATAGTGAAAGAGGGATTCATTTCTTTAAACCATAGAGGTCTACTTTGTGGGTGTTGACAAGCTGGGCTAGTGTTCCCAGTGTGTGGAGAGAGACACATTTAGGACACAGTTCCTCTGACCTGTTTTCAGTATCTCCTTGGGCTGAGATGGATCGTGCCTTATATTCCAGTGACAGTACTGATAAGATCTGACCTTAATATGTAGGGAGAGATGGTTGGCCAGCTCAGACCTAGCTGTTCGGTCAACTAAATCACACCTGAGATGTCAAAATAAAAGGACAAGGATCTTCCAACAAAATACCTCTAACCTAGTCTCTGCAAACACTGTTGCAGCCAGCTTGCCAGTGTCTTGCCTCTATGTAGGATGACAGATGGATGGCTGTGTAGGTCATTTAGCAGTAACTCACACTTTTCTCTCAGGAAACCTTCTCCTGCCCCTGTCAGTCTCTCATCCTAGCCAAGATAATGGCTGTTATGCTTTACACACACTTAAACAATGAAAATCTATTTAATAGACTGCTCATGGGATAATAATAAAGCATTTTTTTTTGCCTGACAATGGCTTAATTGTTTTCTCCTAAAGAAAATTTTCTTTGGAGAACAAACTTAGACTCCGCTGACTACTTCAGTAGGAAACCTGATATGAATATCATCTGAGATCATCTAAGGCAGTCCAACTGCAGCTGGATATGGGCCACTAGATGATTCTCTTGGCCCGTTGCCTTTCTCCTGGGAAAGATAGGGAGCAGATGCTGGAGTAGCACATAATAATTGAACAGCTGGGAGCCTTCTTCCATGCTCAGCAACCCAAGACAACATTTCATAGTGGGACTTCTGGTTTTTGAGGTAGGACTGCCATAAATTCTGGAAGTTTTGAGGGGACACATCTGGGGTTTTGTCTGTTTTGTTGTGGTAGGTTTTTTGGGGGGAAAGATGTTCTTTAAGACTGCAGAGCAAACACAGATGTTTTATCATGGAAAGAACAAACATTTTGTTGTGGAGGTTTCTTTGTTCTGCATCTTACCCTTTAGGATGCAGAAAAATAAGGCTTGCTGAGATACATCTGACTAACAAATAGGTGTTTACATCTGATTTATTTAGTCTTGGCTCCCTTTATACTTTATGAAAATCTAGTCAGGTGTTTTATACTATGTAGACTTATAAAGTGGGTGCAATGGATGACATCCTAACAGTGCCTCGCTCTCATTAATGTCTATATAGAGTGCACAGGCTGATTAGCCCAGCTGTACAGTGTAAATGTCTACATCTTTTGTTTGTTTTCTTTTTTTCCCTTCATATTTAGTGAAGTTACTGAAAGCTGTGAGATGTGGCTAGAGAAGATGGCATAACTGGAGGAAAATGTGCAAAGGAAAGCTTTGAAAAGTCTAGTTGATTCTTTCGGCTGCACCATGGTGCTGGAAGAAAACCAGAACTGAATGCATTCACAATGTGTATGTGCATGCTTTTCCCAACAGAAGGCATCGATGCAGCCATGGGGCTGTTACTGTGCCAAGGGCTGTCTGGTCTAGTGCTGCTGTTGTGGAGCTGTGTCCCCTCTGGGTCCTGCAACTGAACTAAGAGCCACAGGGACTATAACATAAAAGTAAGTAATTGGGTCAGGGATTTTCACACTAGACAGGTAATGGATTTAGTTGCTTTTATGACCAAACTGCCTTTTTTCTGCTTTGTTTAATCTGGGAGCAGGGTAAAGGCAAGGAGGATTTGAAATGAATTTACATGCTAAGGGAAATGGAAGATGGAGCTGCAGAAAATAAAGGGAAAGTGGTAAAAGATGAGCAGAAGAAAGGGCTTCCACAATGGGAAGAGCAGCAGTATCAGTGACATGGTTTAACCCCAGCCGGCAAGTAAGCCCCACATAGCCGCTCGCTCACTCCCTCCGTGGGATGGGGGAGAGGATTGGAAGGGTAAAAGTGAGAAACCTCATGGGCTGAGATAAAGACAGTTCAATAGGTAAAGCAAAAACCATGTGCACAAGCAAAGCAAACCAAGGGATTCATTCCCCACTTCCCACGGGCAGGCAGGTGTTCAGCCATCTCCAGGACAGCAGGGCTCCAGCACGCCGAACGCTGACTGGGGAAGATAAACGCCATCACTCCCAACGTCCCCCCTTCCTTCTTCTTCCCCCAGCTTTATAGGCTGAGCATGACGTCCTATGGTCTGGGATATCCCTTTGGTCAGTTGGGGTCAGCTGTCCCGGCTGTGTCCCCTCCCAACTCCTTGTGCCCCCCCAGCCTGCTCGCTGGTGGGGTGGGGGGAGAAGCAGAAAAGCCCTTGGCTCTGGGTAAGCGCTGCTCAGCAGGAGCAAAAACATCCCTGTGTTATCAACACTGTTTCCAGCACAAATCCAAACCATAGCCCCGTACCATCTACTATGAAGAAAATTAACTCTATCCCAACCAAAACCAGCACAATCGGTATCCCAGGTGCTGTGAAATTTCAAGGTAATTAGAGGAACCTCATCAGTAGCCAGCTGCTCTTACAGCACAGGTCTCAGAATTTGAGTAAGGATGTGGGAATATCAGCATCTCAAGTTCTTGACATGGATCTGTGGGGCCTGAGAGCAGCATGGCTGGCAGCAGCAAATCAGCTTGGCACCAAGTGTCTCCATGGGATGCCCTGGCAGAGGGGTCCTGTAGGTCTGCTACAGATGTTCAGACTCCTTTAGTGATCATTTTCCAGGTCTGGAGAGCTTTCCCTTGAGTGGTACTCTCTGCAGAAGAGGGCAGTGACTGGATGCTTTTGTGCACTGGATGCTTTTGTGCACTTACCTTGGAGGGAACATGTGCCACCCTGCTCATGTCCAGATACGAGTCAAAGGCAGCAGTTGTACGTCCCACCAACCAGCTCAGCCCCCTCTGGAGCTCCGCTCCACTGGTTTTCCAGCAACAAGTCCCACTCCTAAAGTACTGTCGCAGGGATCCTGGTGCTGCCTAGCTCTGAGACAAGGGAGGACGGGGCAGATGCTGCTGTTCCAGTGCAGTCACTGCCCTTCCTAAGTGTGTGTGCCTGAGGAGATCTTTTCCACAAACTCAGAGGGCTCACCCTGGACACGGGCCACCTGCCCGTCTGCAAATACCATCTGCGAAATGGTGCTTCCAGGTGAAATCCCTGCTCTGCTTCCCCTCCCTGACAACTCCAGCTACTTTATCGCTTTTCTTTGCAATCAACTCTTCTGTAGCTCAGGGAGAAATTGCCTGCCTTCACCCCCCCCTCCCACAGCCCCCTCTCCCTTCCAGCAGCGATGCCATCTTCCCTCCCATCACCGTGTTTTGCTGACCCTGTCACACTAATTAAAAAAAAAAAAAAAATCTCTGGGACAGAAGAAACGGTGCTTAGGTGACAGGGAGAAGGAGGATTTGGGGGAGGTAGGAGGAGGAAAGAAAAAGGGGAAAAAAAAAAGTGTTTGATTTAAGAAACTTAATTTGAATAAACCCCTCCTCCCGCTCCTCCTGATTGGTTTTCTTTTCTTCCTCCATATTAATGAGACTAGCCAAGGAAAAGCTATTGGTTCCATATCCCCTTTCCTTTCCTCAGGCACTTGGGGGCGGAGGTGTTTGCATTTCTCCGCAGGACCAGCTCGCTTTGCAGAGCATTGTCTGGGTATGAGAATCACACACACACACAGAGAAATACAGGGGCGAGCACACCATAGCAGAGCATCTAATCCAGCCTGAATATCCCTCTCCTCTCCCACCCCAGCCCCTACTTCCCGATTACGAATAATCCCCCCTAAAAAAAAAAAAAAAAAACAAGCAGGAAAAAAAAGAGGGGGGGAAAAAAAAAAAGTTTGCAAATCTCCTGCCTCCCTTCTTGGGTTTGTTTTGGGTTTTTTTGGTTGGGGTTTGGGGGGGGGGGGGGGTCGCTTTTTTTTTTTTTTTTTTCATTTAGCGATGGCAAATTCCTTCACGGCCAGGACCTGGCCCATCCCCTGAGCAAAGGCAGCCTGGACATGACCGGCAGGCGAGGGAGGAGGAATTTGGATTCCCTTCGGAGACACCGACCCCTCCTCCGCCGGGTACGAGCGAAGCGGGGGGGAAGCCCGGCTCCGGCCGCTCACTTCCCCCGCGGGCAGCCGGAGCTGGACACGTTCACCCGGGGACCCACTCGGTGTCCCTCCACCGCTGGCTCCGACCCCACCGACACCCACCCCGCCCCGGCACGGCGGGGATGCAGCATCTCCAGCACCGGGACGGATCCCTGCTGCGATGGTAAGTGCTTTTCTCCGGCTTCACAACATCCCCCCCCCCCCTCCATCCCCTCCTCCTTCTCCAGCCGGGGTAGCAGCGGCTGCCCGACCCAAAAAGCCGCTACCGCAGCCGGCGAGGAACAGGGGAACCGTCGGCTTGTCTGAGAGTGACATTGATTTACCGGCTCTTCCCTCATCTTCCCCAGGTGCTGGGAATACTTCTTTTGGGGAGGGGGGAGAATCGCATGCGAGGCTTTCTGCCTTCAGCCACAACTGCAGGCTCTGAGGATGCGGCCGCAAGAGAGATTTGGTTCTTTTTCAAACAAATAAATCGCCCCTTTGCAAGTGGTGACAGGTTAACGTGCTCGGTATGGGAATCACGTCTGTTTTTAACGCAATATGGCTGGTAAATAAAACCCGATTGCTAACAGTCCCCGGTGCTGCTGTTGGCATTTTCGAGCTCAAGGCTCCCTTTGCAGTTCTGCATCTTCACCTGCCGCAGAAACTCTGATTCACCCTTCAAGCAGTGCACCAGGACTCCTCTATTTTTCCTGGGGGGTAGTAGTAAAAATTGCTGTTAATGTGCCTTTGACCTCTGCTTGCGTGCCTCTGTGCACTTCTCCTTATCGGTGTTTGAACAGCTGGCTCTAATAATACCATCTTTATGCAAAGCACATCTGAAGTCAGAGGGACAGCATACAGGACAGACTCTTTACCGCTATGCTGTGAATTTAACATGCGAACACTTCAGGTATGTATTGGAATTTGAAGAGTTTACAGCCAAGGAGAGAAAGATAATGCAGCACGTTGTTCAGGACTGGAAAATGCTTGGAAGAAAGATAGGTTCGTTTAGTGATATAGCGGTGTTTATGGCTAGATGATCATCCCACTTACATAGAAACAGGTCTGGAAGAACTCCCTGCAAGTCAGTGGCTTTCGTCTGCATCTAATCTGCTGCTAAACAGAATCTGGCCTTTAGCCTGAACGATATAGTGGAGTAGCACTAGAGGTAATTACAATAATAATAAAAAATAGTAACCAAAGTGAATAAGGCAGCGAAGTGACCTGATTCTTTCCTAGGGTATTATGGATTACCATCCGTCTTGTGTATGTTAATCACAGTGCAAGTGTTGGACTGATACGGCAATATGCAATGTAACTGAAGTAGTGTTTTGAGTGTGGGTTTGTTTTTTTTTCAAATCTGTTGGACTCAATAAACAACAAATGGATTTTCATTTGATGTTATTTGGGTACACAGCCATCTCACTTCTCTGTTCAGCCTATGCAACTCTGGTCAGGTACAGTGGGGAAACGTTTCCCTGGCTAGCACACGCTAATAAAAGGGAATGTATGATTACTTAAGGTTGCTGTCAATGACAGCGTGAAGGCAAACTCCTTAAGTGGTGTTGGTGTAGCTACAGAGAAAGAACACATTATACAAGCGTCTATACTTGGCTAATGCAAAACCACACTGGAGCTGTCTTGAAAGAAGTTGTCCTATAGGATGGGTAAGGCAACTCTGCTCCAATCTGATGAATAATTAAGGAATGCTATTCAGTGCAATAATGGGAGTTGGATTCAAGTTGATGTCTCTGCTTGTGTCTCAGTTGCAGTTCTGGGTTATGGTCTCCTACCTTTTTTTTCCCTGTTTCTGTGTGCTGAGGGTAATGGTTGCTGCTTTGTTGTTCATTCAGGACAGCTACAATTGATCTGTTATTGTACTGGCAATTTATCTTGGACATCGCGGAGTGGAAGGTTTCTGTTTTGTTTTCTCCAATCGAAGGCATGTGTGCAGTGACTGGAAGGATCACCATTGGCACTGAACAGACTCCAAGGTCATGGGGGGCTGTATGTGTGATAAATGCACATATTTATCTTTAAACAAGAAACTAGCTTTGTGATCGCTTCTTGTCTTTAGCCTTCCATCATTTGTTGGGGTCCCTGCAAGAAAACAGGAGGGGTCCTTCCTCCCTGTAGATTTAAGATGTCTGCTGTTTGCATGGTGGTGCCACAGCCACATGTAGCTCTAGATCTGCTGTTGTCTGTGTATATGTGAAGCTCATAAACACGGAGGCAGAAGCTTTGTTGTGGGATGCTACCAGGGAGAGAAAAACAGAGATTTCTGAGATTGTGGGCTGCGCTGTTGATCACGTTCAGACCTTTGTTCACCACATCTCTCTTCATTTGGCTGACTGAGCGAGCATCCTAGAGATATTTTTTCTGGGGTTGAGTTCCATATGTGCCTACGCCTTTGATAAGTTGAGACCCATGTCTCCAAGCTGATTCATTTCAACATAGCAGATTTTGTTTTCCTTTCCTTCTTTCTGAGCACACTTAGTACAAACAGTCGAATTCCTAAATTAGCTCAGATTATCTTTTATTTAATAAAACCAGAGTATTTGAGTTAAGAAGCACTGAGAAAAAGTAAACTCAGGACAGGATCATGCTGTAACTCGTATCTGGTGGAAAGACCTGCCAAAATATCGGGTCTTACATTTAGTCCTGATTTAACAGAGGAGTTATTTATTCACTACAGTTCTCAGGACAAGTAAACTGATATCAGGATATAGAAGTCGGTGGAGATACTGAATTTTATTTCACCCCGCTATTTGGCCCAGGGAGTGCAGCCTCAACATTTAAGTCAGCAAAGTGTATTTTTGTGTTGGCTCACGTTCCTTTGTTTCCATTCCCTGTTCTCCGTTCACATCCAGCCATCCCATATCACCTGTGAAGACAGCGGGGGTGGGATTTGGTACACACTGCAGCCAACAGGATTTTGGAGTGAGTTTTTCACACCAGTGTAGAAGTGGAACAACTCTACTGAAACGGATGTAAACGTACCAGTGAGGAACTCCCTCTTTTATCCTATCCAGAACTTTAAAGTCTTCTTTGCTGATAATGTATCCTCAGGGATAGCTGTAACACCACTCTGTTTCACAGTACTCCTGCTGCCCGATATATACAGCATCCCTTGATGAGGTACTTTTCTAGTTCCCTCGGTCCTGAATTAGTTCTGTCCTTAAGAAATGCTCTGCATACAGAAAGGTATTTGGTAGTTTTCCACAGCGCTAACAAGTCCTAGAATTCATGTGTCTGTGGTGGCTGTTGAAACGCTGTTTGGATTGCAATTGAGTGGACACAAATATATGGGAAGAAAGGCAGACTTTTTTGCAGAACGCTTCACGACAGAACGTCAGGTCCTCACCCTATTGCTTTGCGTGTGTTTTATTCTCTGACCACCTTTTGCTATCTCAATTTATTGATCTGTCATCTTAGGGTTGAACTTTTATCTCCACAAGACAAACTAGGAACTCATGTAAAACAAGCCAGATTGTTCAAGTCTTGTTTATGTAATTCACTGCAGTTCATTGATTGTATCCCCATGCAAGCTGATGGGCTGATCTGTAGAGTAGCCGGCTTAATAATTTCAGGGTAGAACTTCTCAGGAGGTGCTAAATCGTTCCATCTCCTGAAGAAAAGGTAGAAGCATCATCACACAGAGCATTTAAAGCTAACATGGCTGTTGTGCTGAGGAATATTCCCTTGGAAAGGTTCCAGCAGAAATACACAGACGCAGTTGCAGGGACTCTTGTTTGCTGCTCTGATTCTATACTACTGTTGAATCCAAATTCTTCCGAGATACGTGTCCCATGAAATGAGCTGATCTGCATTTGACATTAGAGTTTATCTGCCCTGGAGATATCCTGACAGTCTCATTCCTGCTCATTCAGGTGTCACATTTTACTCTTGGATGGCTTAAGGTAGGATTATGTTCTGAAACTGCTCTGATCTGTTTATTTGACAGATTCATTAAAAAAAAAAAAAAGTTTTAAAAAGTGGGAAAACCTATGCTTACTACCACTGTTTAAAAAAAAAAAACGAACAAATAACCCCCCAAAACCAACCAACAAATTAATGCAATAATTCTAGTTTTTGTTAGCATAACTCATAATTCACTCTAACACTGACAGAAAAGGGGATAAATATTTATATGGTCTAATTCTTCTTCTTAATAATAGATATAACAATAGCAATAATAATAATAATTTCTTTTATAACATGTTGGGAATATTGAAGTCTAAGAGCTCCTTACTGAACATAGAACATTAAACTTCTGCCACGTATGTTTGCAGTTTTGTCCGTCCAATGTTGAGGCATTTCACAAAAAGCCTCAACCACGGTGGCTTTTGCACTCCATTAGAGATGACTGGGTCATGATTGCTCGGGAGCTGCAAATGGAAAGATAATTATAGTCCGTTATCTGTGATTTGTTGGGCCTACTAAATGGAGCTGATGGTTAGGGCAGGAAAAGCCCTTTTAATCTGCATGGTGGATTAATAGCCTAGATTTTTTATTTTTATTCTTTAGATCCTTAGAATGAGGCAAGTTTTGCTACTTTCTTTTCCTGCAAGGGACAGTATATTGTTCTATCTGATTGGGTGTGGGTTCTTAAGGAAAAACGCCTTATTGAAGGGAAATGTGACAGAATCAAGTTCTTCTTTTGCAGGGAGTAGACATATCATTAGTTCAATCTCTGAGGAGTGGAAGGGGTATAAATGTCCTCCTTCTCAAGGTGAAAACTTGGCCCCAAAGGATCTGCTGGCAAATCTATCATTCATTTCATGTGGAGGAAGGCTTTCTCACTCAGGAGAAGTGTTTGGCAGCCTGGGTGACGTTCATCTACTCTCACTTAAGCATCTGAAAACTAGATGGTGACATCCAAGCTAATCATCCCAATTGACTATATTATAAGTGGGGAGGGTGGTTCATCTCATCCTGAAGTGGGTCAGATGAATCACCCTATGGAGGTTCTTGCAGCAGCTGGCTCAGAGATACACATCCAAAATCAGTGAGATGAATCCTTCCATGGTATCTCAGAGATATCCCTGGGAAGTGTAATTCCTCTCTTGCTCCCATCTTTTCTCAGGGGGAAGACTGGTAATTTTTTGCTAGCTCATAGCAATAGCAATAGCAAATTGTGAAGGATGTTAAGTTTTCTGAAAAGCCCAAGCCTGCTGTGGTGGCCCCAAATCTTCCTCACCCACATCTTCCCTTTATTCAACCAATGGCAGACTCAGCCTGTCCCTCGCAGGGAGAATTCATGCCACATGTCCCAGACAACATTCTATCTACTTGTCTTTTTTAAATTTTTTTTTTAATTCTTCATTGATTATTTTAAATCTCAGAGGCTTCCTCAGTGTATCAACACTTCCTGTCTTCAGAGCATGTCCAATTGCTAAGAGGAATTTGTCAGTTGAAGCTTGTATGTGATTTTGTGAACAGGTGGGGATACATCAACACGGGGACATATCTAGGATGGCTACATGATTTTCTGCAGGCAGATGCAAGCTTGCTCTGCCCGTTCCCTGAGCCAGCCAGAAGCTGTGCAATGCTCCAAGCCTCATCTAATATACCCTACTTGTCAATAGCTACACTGTAAGTTGCAGGAAGATGGAGATGAATGCTGACCAGACCTCATTAGCTTAGGGTTGGCATCTTGTGAAATACATTTTGACCAGCTTGGAGCACTTGACGTGCTTAGAATTAGGTGACCTAAAAGCCAGCTTTTTGCCATAATCAATAGCTCAATGCTTTCTTATTATAATGCACCCACCATCTGTTCTAAGCTAAAAAAATCCCCGTCAGTTGATAAATGGATTTAACTAACACCTTCGTCTCTAACTACGGCCTTTAAAAATATTTACCAAAAACCAAATAATGAAAAAAAAAAAAAAAAAACAACAGGTGAACCTCTCAGAACACATTGGTATGTAGACTGGAATTAAAGCTGTAGTAGTAAGAGATACACTTCTCCACAGCGGAAAGAAATCACATTTGTTTGGAAAGGGAGTTTAAAATAGCTAAGATATCCTTAACTATTAATTCCTTTTCCTGGAATGGCAAGACTTTATTAAGTCATAACATTTCTGTTTCTGCTCTTACCGTCACATTTTTGAAGTAGGTTTACAGAAGATTTTTTTTATTTCTAGCAAAAATATAAAATGGCACATTCACGTCCTAAGTAAAAAGCATTTCCTTTAAAAAACAATTTTTGTAATAATGACATTTATCTATGTATCCAAATTCTCTAACTGATGTAACTAGTACGAAAAGCCAAATATGAGCTTGGGCTTAGTACAAAGATGTCGGACACACAACAGAACTTTCTTAGAGTTGGCATAGAAACAAATTATATAAAGAAGCCAGCACAAGTGCATTATATAAAGGCCCAAGTTAAAGTTAGTAAAGTTACTCATTTCCTGTGTTTGAGAGAGCTGGATCTTTGGATTCCTTCCAGGAGTTTTGTGCTCTGACTTAAGATGCAGAGGAGATGAGAGAGCATCAGAAATACCGCAGATGCTTAAGCTCTTCATGACTAAGGCTGTGAATGTGTCACAGCTGTCACTGGAGCCTTGGATTCCACAATCCACACTCATTCACTCGAGTTGCATGAAGTTTGACAGCTTGGATGGTGGTTTTGTGCTAGTGAATGGGTTAGTTAGCCGAGATGATTATGTACAGTGGGCGAACAGCTGGAACAAACTTCATTAGAGAATAGTACTTGGTGACTGCAGAGGAGCGAGCAGCATGCAAAGACATTATTAGCTGTGTTGAAGTTGCTTCTCTGCAGCATTCAAGTCTCTAGACACTGCTCTATATTCTCTAGTTTTTTGTTCTCTGACTTCCTCTTCGTACCACAGCTGGATGTAGTAATGATGGTTGTGGAAA
The DNA here is from genome assembly GCF_026419915.1 of Harpia harpyja. NCBI lineage: Eukaryota > Metazoa > Chordata > Aves > Accipitriformes > Accipitridae > Harpia > Harpia harpyja. The sequence goes on from NC_068940.1 coordinate 105,040,905, forward strand.
AGAGCCTTCAGAGACTACCAAAGTCTGAATGTTATTCAGAAGAGGAGAAGAAATAAATGCCACAGCCTTTCTGGTTCCCCCAGCAAGTATACCCCTGACAGATTTTCACCTCCGGTATTCAACTCATTTCCTTTTCTTTGTATGGAAGACTTGCAGGTCTCTTTTGCTAAGATAGTTTCTATCATGCTGACCAGAAATGGGATTCAGCTCGCAGATTAAGACACCTAAAGATAGGTGTGCATTTTGAAGTGTCTACCTGTATCTAAGTACATCCTGTTATAGTCAAAGGGGATTTAGGATGCAGTTCAGTCACCCAAACGTAAGTGGCATCCGAGATCCCCTGGGGTATCTAACACCCACTAGGTATCTGTAGGTACGATGCTTATCTACAACACATCTTTTATGCTCTGTATGAGGGCAGGTAAAATGCCCTGGGGTATTGGTGACAGCAAACACCAGCGTTTAGGCTACTGATTCTGGTCCCAGGCCAATGAAGAGTCAATATAGATAAATATAGTTATCTACTATAGCGTGAGCTCTGTAACTCTTTAGCCTGAACAGTCTTCAATAAATGCCACTGAGATAGTTTAATCTGCAGTCTGAATCCTGCCCTGGGTTTCTGATCCCTCCTGATGGTTTAGAATGAGACTGATCAAACCTTGGCCTCAGTGCTCTTACCACACACATAAAGAGTTCAGTTGATTTTCATATACTCTCACGCAGGGCTTGGAAATACCCTTTGGTATTGCTGTCTTGGGATATCACAGTTAAGATACTGGGCCACAAAAGGATTACTACATTGCAAGTGTATCCACTTAGCTCCAAATCATTCCTGGAATTATTTTCCCTGAGACAACCTTGAGACTGCATTCCCCTTTTTCCCAATTCAGCTACCACAGGCAGCTCCTGGTCATCCTGTGATTGAATAATCTAGAAGGTGTTTTTCTCCCTGTATAATTTAGGGCTGAAGTATTCCCAACCTGAGCTTCATCATTTAGTATGTTGCCTTGTGCAGCTCACTAGGCCATGCTGGCTCTGTCCTGTTATCTTAACCATTCTCCCTTGATCTGTGCATCATTACTGTCCTAATCTCAAGCAGAGGAAAAGGTCAATCCACACAGACGTACTCGGGTCATACCTATGATCTTGCTTTACTTTCCTTTTGACAGCCTGACTGAATATTCTCACTTTATCCTGACACTTCTGGGTGTCCAAGACACAGCTCTTTTGTTGCCCAGCTTTCTCTCCCCTGTTACTTCTAGGTTCTTTGACTGTTTGTGATTCACCAACTTCAGCCTGGAGTTTTTCCTTGTGACTTCTTTTCCCAGCTTCCTTGAGACGTAGGTTCCCTGAAGTTTCTGCATCTTTATTGCAAAAAGACCTTTCTGTCCAAGTTCGCTAGAGCTGCTGACTTTTCTACCTGATTCTCTCAGTTTCTCCAAACTCTCCTGTTTGGAATGAAGACTGTCAGCTACACACCTACTCTGGTGAAGGTTTGTATTGCTTTGCTTTGCTTTGCTCTCTTTTTTTCTGGGATGTTCTCTACCTCCAGAAAACATGGAGCTGGGTCCAAGGCGATTAAAGCAAAACATGACCTATTTAAAGCAAAACTCTTCAAAGAACAAGGCTTTAATGTTATTCTGATAGGCCCAGCTTCTTCAAGCTCTTCTGGGAAGTTTTTCATTTGGAAAACCTCTGATGTAACTCTTCCTGAAAGAAAAAGGGTTTTTTAATTTTTCAAGATCCATTTTATCTGTAGCTTCCTGGTCTGGCAAAATAAACCTCACATCTTCCTAGCAGAAAAGCAGAAACCACAAAGGGTTCTCCAAACTAAAAGCCTCCCTTTTGACTCTGTTGTCTTGATTTTATTTTTTTTCTACTGATAGCTCATTAAATTGACCTCTTGCTTTCCTTCCCACTGTCCCTACTGAATTAGAACAAGGGCATAACTTAGCTGCTGTACTATTCCCAAAGAGCTTCTGAGACAACCCTCAGTAAGTAGATTATGTATATTTTGCAGCAGTTTCATGGACACCACTACCGCATTATGCAGTACAATGGATGTGACCCGTTGTCAAATCTATCCACAGCCACAAAAAGTTTAGTGTGTGAAATGTCATTAAAAATATGAGTATGAAAGCATGCAAGCAACAATGTGATCACTCAACCACACAACTTAGATAATTTGTAACACCTGGCTATTGTCTTAAAAGGTGAAAAAGAAGCTCACCTGAACGTTAACATGCCATTCATTTCTTCGCTAACTGGAAAAGCTCTCACCTGATATTCTGCTTCTGAAATGTCCTGGGCCATTTCCAAAATGCATCACTCTACTGTGGTACTACTTCTGTGTGAGTCTGAAAAATCACTAGTTTTAGTGCCTCAGCATTTACATTTAGCCTGCAACAGGTAAAAGATCAGACCAGAGATCATAACCTGTACTACAGAAAACAATGTGCATTTGTATCAGGAATGACAAAGGTGAAGGAGACAGACTTGAAGATGGTTGAACCTGTCTTGCTGTTTCACATCACTACAACTGCCCTCAACATAATAATCTCCATCTTTCCTCAAAATGCATCTCCAGACTTATCTTCCTTGGCTCGTGGAGCAACTTAGATCAGAATGCTGTCCCGTCATCCTCCTGCCTTGATTTTCAGCACTTCTAAACATTGTAGTAACCTTTGTGGCATTTTTTTCTCCTCTAAGATCAAGAAGGCTAAGAACAATGACTGAGGTAAGGGAACATGAAGAAAGAAAAATATCTAATGTGCTCTATATTGAACTGGTAGTAGTGACATCATCTGAAGCTGACCTTTACTTCCAACAAAGAGCTAGTCTCTAAAAAGATACAAACTCCTCCATGCTCAGTGAAATGAACCATACTGATTTGCCAGCCCATTTAATAATCAAATGAGCAAAAGAGTAAAGAAATGCACATTCCTCCAAGTACTTTCCACTCCCCTATGTGCCATGCTTGTTCAGTACCCTTTTTGCAATGTGCCTTCTCTGTTCAATTGGGATTCAGGCTCTTCTTACCAATGCCATGACTTCAGACAACATTAAGATGAGATCCATAGCTGGCAGCTCTATGTTTTCATGCCTGGCTTTACAAAACGTTCTGTATGATTCCACACCTTATTCTTTATTTTCTGTATCAGTAGACTGCTGTCTTCAGCGACTCATAAGTAACAATACAAAGCAGGTGAATTACAGTGTGACTTACACGTTGCTCTGCCTGTTTTGAGTTTTCCCCTCTTAGTTTCCTGTGAGAAGTTTTGGAAGAGCCCCTACACAATGTTTTGTAATGAGCTAAGGGAAGGAACCACTGTTATTAACGTCAGCAATGTTGAAATGTTGGTCAAATATATTCTTCCTGCTTGTTGCAACTTGGCCTTACTACAATACCATTAAATCAACGAGAGATGACCCTTTCTTAACATGTCTCTCAGTAAATATTCTACCAATGGTCTTTGAATTTTTTAAAAATAAATCATCTAAATGAATCGGTCTGTATATTGAAACTTGTTTGTTCATTTGGTGATTTCTTCAACATGTTGCTCCAATAGCAATGAAGCTCCATTGCAAATGCACAACACCCTGCACATGAGACATCTGGAGAGCTTACAGTTTAAACAGATTTCTACAATATATCTATATCTGAGATACATCTAAGGAGCATAAGAATATAGGGTTCAGTTCGTTTTTTCCTGAAGCAGTAATTTAAAATATATCAGATGACTTGTGCCCCAAAATGGCCTTTTTTCCCCACTGTCCATTAAGGGAGTCTGGGATGACTTGGTTATCTATAAACATCCACAAAATAGATGTCTGAAGTTACTGGAGGGAATTCCACTTTGATTTGCATAAAGATCTATAGAAAATTTGAAGGAAAGCTAATAGTGGCGTATAGTTTCTCTGAGGACTTGTATACTGTTGCTATCAAAACACTCTCTTAACTTTCCTCATGGATTTACAAAACAAAGACCTTTAATGTCACGGATGGAACGCTAGGGTTAATAGATTTAAAGCAAAAAAAAAAAAATCAAAATATTTCTTTCATAGAGTTACAGAATTTAAAAGTGAATACTTACTCTTCTTCTCCCAAAGGGTTTCTTAAAAGTATCACTGTCATTATACTAAATTGGTAGTTAATAAGGAATGATCTGTAGAAAACTCACAACCTCAGAGTTCTTATGTGCTTAGAGAAGCACAGACTCATCGTCAAACATTTATCAATTGCTTAGGTTTTGCAACATGCTTTTTTATTTTTATCATACGTAATGACAGAAATTTCTGTTGTCTTTTCAAGATAAAATAAATCTCCCTTGATGTGGAAGAAACTGCTTTCAGTAAGATCTTTTCAGCAATGGTACATTTGCTTGACTCAGCACTGGCATGAATACCAATTAGACAAAATGGTTAGGAAAACAGATTATCATTTACACTGCTGTAATGGGAGGAAAACAGGAAGAATCTGCAGTAACCTGGGAGACTGATTTCCAAATGAGTTGTTCTCTATGCCACATTTAATAAATAAGATATTTAACAAATAAAGGCCAACACCACAATTACAAACAATGCTCAGGGAAAATCACGGCCCAGAGACTGTTCTCGTAGGCAGTTTGGATGAGGCCATTCTAATTTGTGGTAAAGCAGTTTAGCAGACTGGGTAAAAGTGGTGACATGTTACTTGACCTCAAGGCCAAGGAACGGTCCCAGACCTGATGTATTTAGCAATGTAGTTGTAACATTAAAGTCTATTTCTTGTCCTTGCCCCTGCTATGAAACCACCATTGGTGGTTGTTGGCTCCTTGCTTTGCTTCCTCGAGCCCCTTATTCACAAACAAGTAGCTGACAAAACACTTCTGATACAAAGGGGGTGATGAATTTAACAGAAAAGCAAAGGCTTCTGGTTGGTTGGACAGATAGATTTTTACTTTGGTAGAGGATTGCTCAGTGGTTATTCAATTGTGGCCATTGACAGATGGATTCACTGTGGTCCAGCTGTTTACTTGGACAGAACAGCTTTGCTTTTAGACCTTTTAAGCATTTTTGGTCTAGAGGCCACACAAAGGAGAGTTACAGAGAGCCAGATTACGCTTTTACACGAGGGGAAGGGATATAGAAGACTAGAGACTGCAAGGAGCTAGGGACACACCAGAAGTAAACTTATCTATGGGGAGATGTTCTCATTCTGGGATAAACATAACAGTACATAAGCTTTCCCTGACACTGCCGAGGAACCTTAGGAAGTAGGATCTGACATGGACACATGTCAGTGGTAACGAGAAAGTATTTTAAAAGCTCAAATGCCCTGAAATGATTTTATGTTAGTGAAGTCTTTCCACGTATTCTATTTGGCCCATTGTCTGTAAGTCTTGGCTGAGTACCCGGTAATTAAAACAAATAATTCTGTTCGTTAGTTGCTGCCTGTTATAAGCTATATCTCTTTTCAATGAATTTAGCCACTATTTGCTTCTTAGTCTGCAGCAGAACTGGTGACAGGGGCTATCTGCATGCATGCTCCTGTTTGAATGTATTTCAGCAGAATACATTGTTTATAAAGTTCTTTGGGATACAAGGGACTCTATGACTGTGGAATACTTTGGCTGTGCCAATGCTGAGAAATTAAAGACCACTAGAGAACATCCTGGACCTCTGAAATTTGGTCATTAAACTGTTATTAAGTTATTATTAAATTAATTTTAAATTATTTACATGGCACGTTGAATGGGATTGCAGACAGGTCAACTGAGATTCTTCTTTGCAATGCCTGGACACAGTTCAGAGATTATCAAATTTCATACATTGTTCCCAATAGGCAGTTTGCCAATGGCCGCTCTGTTTGAAGGGCAAAGAGCTTAAACAACCTATATGTACCCTGTTGGCCTCAATGCAAGAAAAGCATACATCTAAATTATTGGGGGTGGGGGGAAGGTGAAGTATGGCTGAAAACACCACCACAAGTGAACAGACAGAAAAAATTCTGCCTTGTGCCTCCCACATTCCCTAGCTCCTGTGCTATTCTAGATCTCCTGGCAGTGCTGTTGGACTGCAGAGGGGAGTATCTTAAGGCAAAATCCTTTGGCTTAGTCATGACTCTATGCTTTGATATCTCATGTTGTGGCAAGTCTGGACTATGGCTTTTCTGGAGCATCAGAGTTCAATCTCCCCATGCAGTAAGGACTCAGCTGAGACAGAGCAGGAGGGATCTCCCTTGGTAGGCAGACCTGATTCTCCAGGGAATTGGGAAGTGTGTTGGAAGAGAGAGTTGGCTGCATGTTAGAAAATCTGTATACTCAACTTGGAGATTCCTAGGAAGTTGTTTCCTTAGTGACAATAACAACAAGAACAATTTTAGATTATTTTCTTCAGGTCTGTTTTTAGTGGTTTAGATCTGTTCAGAAGTCAAAGAGTACAACTGGCACTTCTCTGCAGAAAGGGGGTTTTTTTGGTTATTTTTCTTCTTTGTAGCTCACACTGGCACGTAGGAATTCTTGTTTATAATAGGGATCTGTCTTAATAATGTTGGCATTTTTAAATTCACAAACACTGTGGGAGCTGAAGGAACAGATCTTGCAGGATTCTTAATGTGTCTTGTAAATGGTAGCAAGCTGGGAGGTTATCTCTGCAACGGGAGTGCTGTGGGCCATGTAGGGTAGACACACCTTAAAGCCTACCCAACTCCAATGAGAAGGTACTCACCAACTCTCAAAACTAGGCTTGTAACAGGAAAGAGTAGGAAAGTGAAATAGAAAAAACAGCAGAAAATTGTGTTTAAGAAACAAACCTCGACATAAGCCAGCAACTTCCATATTTGCCACTATACACAGTAGATTCTGAAAACAAATTTTGGAATCTGATTTGGGAGAAAAAAAGAAATTAGCTGCAGAATGGGACTGTTCTAGCAATGAGACTAATTTTTTGGTTTAGCGTTTGCTGAAGAAATCCTGTAGGATGAATACCCGCTCTGCTTCCTAACAATTAAAGACCCTGAGCACAATCAGAGGAATTTAGCTTTGATTTCCAAGAAAACAAAACTGACTGAAACTGGCACAAAAATGTGCAGTTTGGAAGCTGGGAGAACTTTTAGAGGTCACAAGGTGCTAGTGAAACAGAGGTATAACAAGGAAAAAAGTGTAAGGACTTATGGGCTGTGACAGAAGGAAGTCCCAAGAAGTAAAACCATAAAGATGGTACTAAAGAGCAAACTCTATTATCATGTCTGAATTAGAAGCGCAGTCAGTATAGGCTTCACCTTTAACAAAAGAAAAGAGCTAGACATCTACAAAGAGTGACTGAAGTCAAAATATGATTCATGCAATGGAGGTGTCTGGCTCTTTTTATTAACAGGAGAAAGAGTTTTAAATATCTCTGCTTATAATTTAAATGCTAAAAAGTAACCGGGGAGGACTCAAGCCCTGGTGACCAGAAGCAGTACAGTCAGTTCACTAATACCTCGTGATATTTTCTTTGTTCAGAACATCACGTAATTATAAATAAAATTCAATGTCATGAGGAACTTTATTTTCCCTTCCTCAGTCAGAGCAGTGGGGCTTAAAACATTGTGTATGTGTGCATTTCCAAAAGTGTTTTTAATTTCTGTTCAATTCTAACACAGTAAATCATTGTTCAATTATGAATTGTTACGAAGTAAATCAGAATGCATCATATGGCATGGTCTAATATAACAAAATGAATTTTAAAATAGTGATTAAAATACATGTCCACTTAAAATCTTCCTGAAATACATTCCCCAGTTATCAAAAAGAATTTCCAAACTGTGTGTCCCAAATCAGCTACCATCAATCTTTCTTTTGCAGTTAAAAAGCTAAAAATGTAAATGACAAACAGAAATAGTACTTATGATTAAAATATAGATTGACCGTTTGCTATTTTAACACTTTGATTTGAACGATTAATTTAAATGGAGATCCCTGATAGCTAAGCAGCAAGGTTAATTAAACTCAAAGTCCTGCTTTGGACTACTTGTGCTGATATCCACATTTCACACCAGTGGTTTGAAGCCAAATTTCAGTCTCTCTAGGGAACTGTTCCTTGCTCTTATGCAACTACTTTTTTCAGTAACTCACCATTGTTAAGCAGTTCCAGCCTAGACTTGAATATTTATCCTTTCATCAAAAACCTGATCAGGTTTGACTCAGCTCTGAAACACATGGTTGATAAAATCTGAGATTACAAACTGTGCACTGCATGTGTATTTTACATTACACCACTCAGTAGTATCTAAGAAAATGAAAGTGATTTTTCTTAGCTTCAGCCTTCCGGACTCTTTTGTGGGTGAATGTATTAGAGCAGAATACTAAATTAGGAATTAAAAGATTTACTAGGTTAAATCAGAGAAATCCCACATGGGATGCAAAATGATATGTTGGTTATGTATTGAGGAAGGTGGAAGCAAGTGGGATGAAAAAAACAACCACAATAAGGGTTTAACAAATTAAACTGACAATGCACCATTTAACGTGCATGGTAAGAATACATTGATTAAATGGCAAATGAAATAGCAGGAGAATTTGCTGTATATTTTCTTACTGAAAAATGTTTCTCGTCACAAAATTAGAATATATACATTACTAAGACTCATTTTCACCTGCTCTGTCAAGAGTGGCAGAATGAATCTACCAGTTGAGAGTTGAAATTATGAGCATCAAGAGTGAGGAATAGTACATACAAGAAAAAGGGGAAAAAAACCCCAAACAGTTGTGTCATAGGAAGACCTTGGGTTTATGAGTTCTGTAGCCTGAAGTCTACACAACTGCTGTGAAGTCCTGTAGCTGTCTGAAGACACCACCACCTCCAGCCAACTCCACCATCTTGTCACCAGCTCTTGAATCTGCCCGCTGAGCTGAGAGCACTCCCTAACCCGATTGTATCACATTGACCTTGGTTAGCAAAGCCTTATTATTGAAGCTAACCCAATTTATTTGGAGTAAATTGGGTTAGGCAACGCTCGTACGATCAGCTCAGCAGGCAGATCGGAGGCAGTGCAGCATGGATTAGTGTCTCTAAACTGACTGGGAGTAATGGTCTTTTTAGCATGGCTACAGCTGGAGAGAGAGATGTCCCCAACCCAATGAAGGTGTCAAGAGCTGGCAGTTGTTTGAAGAACTCCTATGGTATTTATACACAATGGTGGGCATCTCATTTCTACAGAGAGTCAGCAGAAGGAAAGAATTCACATGCTTTCATGAAGAAATCTCAATTACCTTTCAGCTAATGCAAATAAGTTCTATTAACGTGCTGGAAAATAGTTAAAAAGAAAAACATTGTGAAAGAATAATAAAGAGAATTTTGTGTTCTTCCCTGTATTGGTGATCAGAGGAAATACAGCTGGTACTCAGAGCTAAATTAATCCTATGCATATCTGTAATACTGAAGCTATCTAGATCTGAAGTACTGTATGCCCTCATTTCTCACTGAAGTCAGTCAAAGCAGAAGTTGCTACTTTTGGCTTCAGAAATGTGGGCCTTTCATTTGCTTTATGGCTTCATTGATATGCAAAATAGGAGTGCTAACCCTAGCGCAAATATACATTATATCTTCAGCAACAGTGTTTATTTCTAGGTAAAATAATCCTAAAAGACTAAGATTGCCTTCAGGATGTCTTTACATGTGTGAGCAAACTGTGGCATTTGGTTTGCTTTGGAAAACAGATTAAAAAGGCAGAGGAAAATAAAACACATTAATTTCCATTTTAGAGACATGCTGATCTGTTTTAGAAGACAAGGAGGATGCTGGCCTTTTGGATTGGAACTGAATGACTGACACTGAATAATGTATTACTGTACTTAGGGCTTATTCACCTACATATTTATGACCTGTAAATCCTAATGTCCTGGTTTGGTTTGGGGTTTTTTGGGGGGAGGGCATTGTTTTACTGTAATCTTGCATTATTTTGTTTTAAAATTATGATTCTTTTCACCACTGCCTTGAAGATGACACAGAATACCACCACTCCTTTGCAGAACAGGAGACAGAATTACTTCTGTAAAACCTGTGGTTATTGCCCATCAAGGAATATTTTTTGATCCATTAGAGCCAAGCAATGCTGGATAAAATTAAACAATCCAAAGGACATCTAAATCCATGTCACAAAATTTTGGTTTCATCTAAGTGGGAGACATGCACACACACAAAATGTGCAAAATATTATTGGAAAAATTATTCTCTGCCTCACACAGTGTTTTCATTTCATGGCTGTTTCTGAATAAAGCAGTCCTCAATAAAATATCCAGTTCTTTGGGCGTCTCTAACGGCAGCCAAGCTGTGCCCTGGAGACTCCTCTAGTTCATTGCACAGTGACTGTACCATCCTATCTAGACTCCATCACAAAATGTATTCTGCTTGTCCAAAACAGCCTCACAATGTGCTGACTTTAGGTTATCAGACATTTCATTTTATTTGCCGAGAGAGGATCATTCTCTTCCTTTCCCTTATGTGTCCCTACCCTGGTCTCCCCAGTGAGTTACACATTTCAGAACAACATAAAAACTCATCCCATGCTTCATTTACTCCAGCTGGCAAACAAACTCTAGGGACAGAAGTGAACTCTGGGATGTGATGAAAGAAATACCATAAAATGCGAACTCACCTTTTCTACTGCATGCGGAGGATCTGGGGTGGGAGGTGGTGGTGGTATTGGTTTTTTACCTGGTGCCTCAAATGAAATGCTGGTCTTTGCTGTAGAATACACTCCCAGGGGACAGCCACAAAAGTCCCTGACATTCCAGTTCACCAGTCTGGGCTGAGCCAGAAAATAGGTGTAAAAGTAACTCAGAGTTATTCTGTGCTACCACTACCTAGTTCCTAAAATTGCTTTCATGTTTAAAAGCAAGGATGTCTTAGAGGTTATCAGGCTATTAGCCAATGCACAGACAAACCATTAAACTTTGGTCCGTGTTTTGCTAGCTGACTCTCACATACCACTGGTGGTCTCTCCTTTACTTTGTTGTCCTGGTCCACCATTAATTCTCTACCTTACTGGGGATCGGAAAACCCAAGAAGGCTACTTGCATATAGCTCTCTGCCATCTGCAGGCATGAGGGTCATTAATAATGCAGCCTGCAGAAACGAGGGCTTTGGGACATCTTTATTTCTCATCTTAATAAATTGCATCCTTTGGAGGATGCTGAAGTGGATTTCCCAGTGCTGGAGATCAATAAAGCTTTCTGTTTCTTAGGTTGCTTTTCTTTTTAAAACGTTTTTGTCAAACACTGACTGGGATGGGCAGGTACTGTGTTTCTGTGAGAAACCAACCTGTGAAGCTGTGCCTGCCTACAGCAATGTTACTGTAGTTATGTTAAGAGCTTAGAAGAAATCCTCTCCACAGAGCATACAATAGGGGAATAAAGAAATAATGGAGAACTGCTGTATTATACTACAGTGAAATTGTGAAACCTTTGGCCAAAATCCTTTGACCTATTAAGTTTCCAAAGGGTCAAAGTTTTATCCCCAAAGTGCTTGAAAGGCATGTGAGGATGATCAACATGGTAGAACCATACCAACACTTTAAGGCCATAGATTTTACTTACTTTGGTTTTTGAGCAACTAACCTAAATAATCTTTGCTTTGCACGACTGCTCCACCTGCTTCTCAAGACACCATTTCTTTGGTGCCATTTCTGCTGAGCTTAAATTACATATTAAACCCAAGGTGGGTGCAAATGAAGACCTGAACAAAATTTAGACTTGATCTTATGTGAGGAAAGTAAAGGGAGGAGGTTGGAGCAACAAGAAAAAACTTCTCTTACTGAACACTTCACCTTATCTGACCTTAATTTGCTGCCCAATATAAGATGCTATTAATCAACTGAGTGTAGCTTTGGCACACTTTTACTGTTTGGGCTGAAATTTTTCATGCTGTGTGCCTCTCTCAAATCTCTTCCTTTCCCTTGCTCCCTCCCTCCCTCCTTCCTGATAGAAAATATAGAGAAATAAAGCACAATTCATCTGATGCTTTGAGATACATGATTTGGGATGATCTGACTTGTGCTCTGAACTCTGCTGGCTGTACTGGCTGTGTCTTAGTGACTAACAAGGAATCTGTGGAAATTAGCTCTGTTTTAGAGGTATACATTTTAATGAAATGACTCTCACCCAAAGCCCTGAAAGACCACCCATGGGGAAGAGACATTTCCACTGTGTCTTTGAAACATGAGTCAACCTATTTAAAACTAAGCAGTGGACTTTTTGGAGAAGAGGGGGATTTCAGCCTGATTGAATTTACATCCTTATTTCCTAGGTTTTACGGGTATGCATGACAATAAATGTCAAAGCTATCCAATGGAAAGGAATAACATTTTAGTTGTCTTCTGGGCTACATGGGATAGTCTGGTTCCACGTGATTTCTAAAGGAAAACGTGAATCATACCAAGTTCGGTTGTATCTGATCTGATGACCATCCTATCAATAAACTTCATCATCACATGTCTTTATATCCGTAATCAGGGTTTTCAGGTTTTACCTCAACAGCCACATTCAATAGAGCAAAATAACCCACTTTTATAGATCCCATTGACTCCTGTTCACACAGCTTCTGCATATAAGAAGAATTCTGCCATAGTAAATTGGAGTTCCACAGAAGTAAAAACAATGCTATAACAGATACGACTGATCTCGTCTAGTTTTGTTTTGGTGGGGGTTTTTGTTTGTTTTTTGACACCTCTTGAATTAATAAAAGAATAGAACGTGTCATATCTCAGCCAACAAATTTCGCATGTACCTGTATGTTTATGTTTGTATGTATGTTTATATTAAACTGTTTTGATCCTGCATTGTTCAGATCTTCCCAGGTATTCACTTAGGGCCATATTCTGCCACTTTATAGGACACTACAGGGTCAACTTATCTTCTAGAATTGTCATATAGAAATCCATGAGCAGATCAGGAAGATGAATATAGAAATCATCAGTTTTAATCACAGGCTGAGATGATTACATGGGAATGAACCACTTCCATTCATTTATATTTACTTTTTTTCTAGAAGCGGTAGTGCTGCTGTATTCAGAATAATAGTGAAGCAGTGGTGTGTTGAATTAAGCTGAATATTTACATTATCCAGGTTTTAGTTTTTAAAAAGTAATCCCCATAAGAATCTTCACTGCTGTAAGTCATGTGTATTCACACCTTTTTAAGGCACTGGACACTCTGAAGTGTGACCTCCACTAAGACATCATAAGTGCTCTGAACCATGGCTTGGGAAATCAGTTTTATAGTGTGGAATAATTTTGCAATGCTACCCAAGTTATTAGGAATTCCAGCTTTTTCAAATGGCAAACTGTCTAGAGACAAGCTAAGAGAAAGGGCTGAAAGGGTTGGGATTACCTGCAACATTCTCATCATTGTGTGATCTGATGTGTCCTTGCTTCATGAGAGGGTCCAAGGGCCTTTGTCACCTGCTGAAACAGAAAAAAAAGAAGAATCCCATAACATTTTCTCTAGACTCATTTCTTTCTGTCAGACCAAAGGAAGGAGACTTGGACCGCCTTTTGTGAGTAGGATCTTTTCTACTGAGGCTTGAACTCCTCCTGTCTGTCCACGTGTCTAAGCTACAATCACCCTCATCACCCACTACCAAGAAAAGCTCTGCAACCTTCACTGCCTCTAGACAACTGGGAGCAGGAAAGGCCAAGAACACGTTGCAGTTTTCTCATTGCTGTTTTCTCCTGAGACATGAGTTCACTCCGTGCTTTAAGGTGGCTGGACGGGAGCCAGCTCTGAGTCGGAGGCCATGTGATTGGGAATCTATGTCTATTAGCACTGCAATAATCCACAGGTCAGAGAAATCAGTTTACAAAATATTCACATTATATAGAGTCCTCTTTAAATTCTAAGCTCTTTTGACTATCCTCCTTTTTCTGGAAAGTGCTTCCAGAGCCTCTTTCTGCTGATGGTCTGAAGCTTTCTTGTAATTCCCAGCTTAATGTATTCTTGTCCCAACACTGACTTTAATTTCAATTGCTTTTCTTCCTCCTTTGTTTATACTTCTGCTATGCTCAGGGCTGTCCCTACTCAACACAGACTCTTATGAGCTAATCAAACTTTTTCTGCTTTATTAGCTCTCTGTTTGCCAAGATGAGTAGCACATTGTCGCAGAGCAAAGCAAACCCATGTGCTGCTCATCTTCTGTTTGCTATGAAGGGACCTGAAGGAAACTAGCTGGGATATAGATGTTTCACTTTTAGACAGCCAAATTTGTGACATGAATTCCATCCCTGGTGTTGCAAGAACACGTGCTGTGGAAGGTGCTAATACTGTCAAAATGTAATGAGTTCATTAACCACAACATGGGATACAGCTGGGTGAACTTAGGCTGTTTGAGGTACAATAGAAAAGGAGGACAGTAGGAAATGGGGGGGCAAAACAGGAATTATGCAACTTGCTAGTGCTTATGCAGTGGCTTAACCTTATCTTTTAGTGTATGAATGAAACTGTCCAAAAAAAAAAAGTATTTCCATATTCCTAAGGACAGAAAAGACAGGGTTGTACTTCCAGACCTGTTCTGGGATACATTTCCCTGAGAACTGAACAATATGCACTTGAGGAATCACAAAAGTAGGGGAATGCTTTTCCTACCAAGCAAGGAAACAGGAAACATATTATATCTGTTCTTTTTTTCATCAAGATGGGCTGAACTTTGGCCCATGAAAGCTTTGTATGTTGGTGTTTAGAAGTGTGGAGGAAGCCAATGGTTGTTCATCTGGGACATCACCATAAATTGCCAAGTTGAAGTGCTCAATGAAGTACATGCTGTTAGAATGGCTCTGCCATTTGCATTGGAAAATAATAAGGAATTGTACAAATAAAGCAAAGAAAGATCATTTGGTCATCCTATCTGAACATCTTGGCAATTTCTCCACGCTTCCAAGCATCCTTCTGTCAATGCCAAGGTTATATCAGACTTTATTGCACATGAATGTCACATATTCATTAATTTGGCACCGGGCAATTGCTCATTGTATTTACCATCTTCCAAAGCATCAGATAACTCCTTTTCATTGCATACTTTATTACTTTAGTTCTGCTTTGAGATGGGAAGGGTAGACTTGTGTTGTAGTTTAACCCCAGCTGGCAACTAAGCACCACATAGCCGCTCACTCACTCCCCCCACAGTGGGATGGGGGAGAGAATCAAAAGGGTAAAAGTGAGAAAACTTGTGGGTTGAGATAAAGACAGTTTAATAGGGAAAGCAAAAACAACATGCACAAGCAAAGCAAACCAAGGAATTCATTCCCCACTTCCCACGGGCAGGCAGGTGTTCAGCCATCTCCAGGACAGCAGGGCTCCAGCACGCTGAACGCTGACTGGGGAAGACAAACGCCATCACTCCCAACGTCCCCCCTTCCTTCTTCTTCCCCCAGCTTTATAGGCTGAGCATGACGTCCTACGGTCTGGAATATCCCTTGGGTCAGTTGGGGTCAGCTGTCCCGGCTGTGTCCCCTCCCAACTCCTTGTGCCCCCCCAGCCTGCTCGCTGGTGGGGTGGGGGGAGAAGCAGAAAAGCCCTTGGCTCTGGGTAAGCGCTGCTCAGCTGTAACAAAAACATGTCTGTATTATCAACACTGTTTTCAGCACAGATCCAAACCATAGCCCCATACTAGCTACTATGAAGAAAATTAACTCTACCCCAGCCAAAACCAGTGCAACTTGTTTTCCAGAGACAATATGAGGTTGGTGTGCTCTTGCTGGAGTTCAGAGACCGTGTCTTGCCCATGGGCCACCACCAGCTGCAGGGCCACTCCTCTGGAGAGTGCCTGTACTAAATAGTGGAATGTCTTCTTAAAGATACCCCTGGTATTTCCTCACAGCTGAGAGCATGCAGCACCTTGCACAGGGCTAGCTTGGGTCTGGGGAGCAACAATAGCTTCATAATGACAGCTTTATCTCAAGATAATCAGTTCAGCACATCAACAGAGCTAATTAAGGGTGTTAAGAGTGTCATCACACTCCACTAAATATATTATTTTCAGTTAAGGAGTTGGTTTGAAGGTACTGTACAAGTACTGCACTTGAGAGGATCTTCAGATACAATGGGAATAAAGTGCTCTGGTCCAGAGCTTTATTTTTCTGCTCTTACTCTTTCCTCCGGCTGTGATAGATGTCTGCTCAACAGTGATGCCGTTGAGCAGAGATATATCAAGCCAGATTGGTTCAAAGCAGAGAGCGATGGCAATGCATAGGTAACAGCGTCCTTACGAGCTCCTATGTAAACAATAGTTACAGCTATAACCAGGGCAGGAAATGCAGACCACCAGTCAAGGAAAGCAAATTAATCAATAGCTCTTGTAAAACTTTGATATGGCAGATAGAGAACACATTTTACTGGTTGTGGAGTAATGATTTTGAAGGACCTTGCCAAGCAGCACTTAAAGCTCTGCTGGAATGGAGCAGCGCGTAGTTACCTTTATGATCCCATATTAGTTGCATATTAGCTATGAATTACCACATACATCACAGATGCTTCAAAGGGGTAATTGACCTGCCTGTGAAGATAAAAACTTCTCATATCATTTTTTACTTTGCCTACTAATGCTTCTTAAATGCGTGGTAGTTTATAAATATTTCCCTGCAACTGAGTATCCATGGTCTTTAGTTAAAGAAGTCATGCCGTTTCACCAAGTCTGTGGGGACGTTAACAACATAAGGGCACAATAAATCTGATAGATAATACGATAGGGAAAATAATGCTAATCAAGGCAAGAATTGCTGGATGAATTTTATGGGTGATGTTATATGGGAAATCTGCCAAGAATAGCAATCCTGTGCACAAGGAGTTATGAACTGTATTCCATAGTCTCTGCTATCATAAGTCTATACCTGCTGTAGTTGCAAAGATAAGCTAGAAAATCTTGACCTGTAGATGAATGATCCACTCATGTCCATCTGAATTTTCAGAGAGCCTGAAGCAACAGTTCCAACAAACAGAATTCCAAAGTCATTATAATGTCAAAATACTCAGAAAACCAGAACAATCCTTTAGATGTCAGTAACCTTCAGTGTTTTATCATACCTGTATGGGTGAAGAAGCATAATATGAAGGAGAAGAACTGTTATGTAGTGAAAATTTTTATTACTTATAAAAGCAAGGCATTTTAACTGGAGTTTGTTTGAAAAATCAAGTGTTGTTTAGTTTTATACACTATGTCCCAGAAGTGCATAAACTTTCAAAACTCGAGAAAGGTCGTGCTTTATGATCACACATATGAATGGATGGGATATAGTGGATTTGGATTTTCAAGAAGTTTTTTATAATGTCCTTACTGAAGAAAGATTCTACCTTGAAGGAAAGCAGGCATCAGCTGAGCTCAGAAGAGCTGAGTGGCTCAAACATGACTGATTTATGTTAATTTAACGGGTTTCCACACATATGCTGGCCTATGGTAACTTCTTGTGTGTTCTCTTTGCCTATGGTGAATGCAGTGCAATGAAACTTAAGCTTACTGACAAAACTAACCCAAAACTAAATTGTATGTCCTTGAATTTGATGTGAACCAAGAGGGACATATATACTTACTGCGTATCAGCTGCAACATAGTAAGTTTGTAAGCTGTAAAAAATTTATCTTGTGTCTGACCCCTAAAAAAAGACAAAACAAAGCAGCAGGAGTTTACAATTCTGTCTTAAAAATAATAGCGAGTGCCACAACAAGCTATGCTACCCTAATCTCATGTAAGGTCTGAAAGTGAACAATATATTAGCACAATTTGCAGATGATCAAGAAATGAATCAGATCTTCAGAAATTGTGACTTGGTATATCCTTCTTGAATTGGCTGTACAACACTTTTTAAAATCTGTTCTAGAGTAGTTTTGAGAGAAATTTTTGAAATGTTAGGAAAATTCTATAAAGCTAGAGGGCTAGGAAATACAAGAGCTGTCAGGTTATGCAGAAATGATAAGGAGTGTACTTTGCAAGGACAAATTAAAATACTCTTACATCTTCAGGGAATTTCAATTTAATTGAAACCACTCAAAGGAAAAGAAAAAACCACTCCACCAAAATTACAATCAGGGCCAGCTGAAGTAAAACATACACAGAAGTTATTAGGCTGTGTTAATAAAAGGAATGAAGATAGTACTGAAAGTAAGAAAAGGCCATGACATAGACGGAAGTCAGTGCTCTGTTGGGTTTACCATTAGTGCTTTGGTGTCTTAAACTTTGGAGATGGAATTGTCTTTGTTTGCCTTCATCAGCCTGAGTAAGCAGAGGAAAAAAAATAGACTCTTTCAAAGCAGTAACTCACTTTGTCCAAAATCAGGCATCTAGCATTAGGGTATAAAAATTGCTCCCTGAGGATACTTACCTCCACTGACTGTAAAGAGAGCCTGGGTAGGCTGGGCTGAACTACAAAGGTCTAACATTTGGATGTGACCAATGCTGTTTAATGTTTTCTTTAATGACCAGGATGATGGGGCAGAGTGCACATTCAGGATTTGGGAGGAGTGGTTGATAGACCAAGTGGTTGGTTGTTCTGTTATTCAGAGGGAACTAGACAGGCTGGAGAAATAGGCAGAGAGGAACCTCATGAAATTCAAGAAAGAGAAATGCAAAGCCCTGCACCCGGAGAGGAATAATCCAATGCACAAGGACAGGCTGGGGATTAGCTGGCTGGAAAGCAGTTTTGCAGAGAAGGACCTAAGGATCCTGGTGGACATGAAGTGGATCCTTAGCCAGTAATGTGTCCTTGTGGCAAAGAAGGCCGAAAGCATCATCTGCTGCATGAGGGAAAGCGTTGGCTGCATGTCTCAACCCTGGTGAGACACATCTGGAGTGCTGGGCTGCTGAGTATGAGAGAGACATGAACACACTGCAGTGAGCCCTGTGAAGAGCCACAAAGATGATTAAGGAATTACAAGGAGAGACTGAAAGAGCTGCGGCTGTTTAGCCTAGAGAATAGAAGATTTGGGGGGAACTTACCAATGGGTAGAAATATCTGACAGAGGAGTGTAAAGGACATGGAGCCAGGGTCTTCTCAATGGTGACCAGCAACAGGACAAGAGGGAAAAAGCACAAATTGATATATAGGAAATTCAACTTCAAGATAAGAAAACACTCTTTTATTGTTAGAATGGTCAAGTACTATAACAGGTTGTGCAAGGAAGTTGTGGAGTCTCAACATCTGGAGACATTCAGAACCTGATTGGAAATGGGTTTTCAATAACCTGTTACCTGCTCCAGCTAACCTGGCTTTGAGCAGGGGAGTTGGACTAGACAATCTCCAGAGGTCCTTGCCAATGCCCAATTCTGTGAATCCCCCTTAGCAGTTACTCTTCTTGCAAAACCACATTGCTCTGATTTCTTTCCTACACAAGTCCTCATGGAAGTCAGCAAAACTGATAATCCTACTTCATGCAGAAATATTCAAACACCTGGACTCTCATTTGCATATGGGAGTCACACCATCTGCAATTTACCATTTCTTATTTTTGTAATCACACCTTTATCTTCATTTTTAAAAAGGCAATTCTAGTAAAATTCATAGGTGTTTTCTGCATGCTATGCAAGGAAAAAAAGAAACAACAAAAAACCTGTTCCTCCAGATGGGAAAAGGACTGAGTATTGCTGACATACTTGGTTATTCTTTAACACTGAAATGCCTAAGCCAGTCAGCAAGTTGAATATATTTCTTTCAACTATTTCCATGCAAAATTACTGCTAGCCCTGTATCAGCTCCTTTTAAAAATTTTATTGCCTGAAGTCACAAGCAACAATTTTCCTGAACGGTGAAATCACTGGATATTAGAAGAGACTACCTGATTACATCTGTCATTACTGGACATTCTACAGCACACGACCCCCACATCAGTTCATGTGTTAGAACAAAGGCTGGATGTCCTACAGATTGCGTCCTTCCTTCTTGTATTGAGCTTGTAGGGCAAGGTTTTGGTAGCGGGGGGGCTACTAAGGGTGGCTTCTGTGAGAAGCTGCTAGAAGCTTCCCCTGTGTCTGACGGAGTCAATACCAGCCGGCTCCAAGACGGACCCACCGCTGGCCAAGGCTGAGCGTGTCAGCAATAGTGGTAGTGCCTCTGGGAGAACAGATTTAAGAAGGAAAAAAAAAAGCTGTGCAACTGCAGCCAGCGAGAGGAATGAGAACATGTGAGAGAAACAACCCTGCAGATGAAACAGCCCTGCAGACCCCCAGGTCAGTGCAGAAGGAGGGGAGGAGATGCTCCAGGCGCTGGAGCAGAGATTCCCCTGCAGCCCGTGGGGAAGACCATGGTGAGGCAGGCTGTCCCCCTGCAGCCCAGGGAGGTCCACGGGGGAGCAGATCTCCACCTGCAGCCCGGGGAGGACCCCACGCCGGAGCAGGGGGATGCCCCCAAGATGGCCATGACTCCATGGGGAATTCTGCGCTGGAGCAGTCTGTGGCTGACAAACTGCAGCCCGTGGGAAGAACCCACACTGGAGCAGGGGAAGAGTGAGGAGTCCTGCCCCTGAGGAGGAAGGAGCAGCAGAGACAACGTGTGATGAACTGACCCCAACCCTTATTCCCTGTTCCCCTGTGCTGCTGGGGGGAAGGAGGTGGAGAAAATCGGGAGTGGAGTTGAGCCGGGAAGGAGGGAGGGGTGGGGGGAAGGTGGTTTTAATATTTGGTTTTATTTCTCATTACCCTTCTCTGCTTTATTTGGTAATAAATTAAATTAATTTTCCCCAAGTTGAGTCTGTTTTGCCCGTGACAGTAATTGGTGAGTGATCTCTCCCTGCCCTTATCTCAGTCCAGGAGCCTTTCGTTATATTTTCTCTCCCCTGTCCAGCTGAGGAGGGGAGTGATAGAGCGGCTTTGGCAGGCACCTGGCATCCAGCCGGGGTCAACCCACCACACTTTTGGACAACCCTCTGACAAAATCCAGGTTGCTGGTTGCCATCTCTTTCAGGTAAAGGTGTGGCTTTTCTGCCTGAGGCCCTCAAGACATTCATGTATGGCTGAAAAGGGCCGACTTGTTCCTTGTAGCAGTAAATCCTGTCTGAAAATCTACCTCTTAGACCTCCTGATGTAATTACCCTTCAAATCCTGTTTTGTCATTAACAACAGACATGGTAAGTGGAAACAAGGACACTAAGGACTTTTCCAGTTAAGCACACAAAGTGAATAAATGTCTTCTTGGTTTTTAAATGGAAGATAGAGTCAGATTCTCAGCTGCTGTGATCCGTGCAGATACTTTAATATCAGTGAATTTACAAAGATTAATGCAAGTAAATGAAAAGAACCCAAAATATTTAAACTCCAGAAATAATAAGTGGTATATTAAAGACTGTAAAAAGGCCATGATGTTGTTCTGTTTGTTTGCCTTAATAGGATTGCTCTTTACAGACTACTTTCTATGGGAAACTTTAGAGCTCTTGCTGTCTGGTATTCAATTAAATTTTCTTTTGTTTTTCTGTTAGCTTAAATATTTCAGCATCAACTTATTGACACCCTAAACAGTCTAACTCCTTCTCAAGCCTTTGTGGTAGGTCAAACTTTGCTACTTTGGGTTTCATATTGCTGATCTGTATACTTCAGAAGAGACTGGATGTGGGGTTATTCTGGCCAAATTTTGATATCCACAATATAAATGTCAACATATGAGCTAGCTGTTAAGAATTCCTTTACACTCATGAGAGAGCATTAGAAAGTTTAAAGTAGTTAAAATAGTTAAAATAGGTCAGACAAATTGCTTTCTTCATATGTCTACTTCCTTCTGTTGACTACATAAAAAGAGACTTGACAATGAGCTCATATGTGAGTATGCATCTTCTAGGTTTCTAAAATTAGGTGCATGTCCTAGGTCACTGAAGTATTGCTTCCCCAACTCTGCTTATTTCTTGCTAGCAAGTGTCTCTGTTGACATGAGGAGGGTTCACCATGCCCTTTAATATAAATTATTAAGCTGGCATACTACATTTAGGAAGTTTTAGGAGGGAAATAATAAAATGCACTGGATTTCACACCTTGTATTGAGACCCTAAAGGAGATAGATAATCAATTACATAATTACCTGCTCAGATATTAGCCAAAGATGTCCATCTAGCAAACTTTGTGCCATAAACAGCTGTGGAGTTCCCTTCCCTGGGGAGAACTTGGAAATGCCAAGGGAGTGGTCTGTGAGCCAGACTGACTGGTGATGGTTGGAGTATTTTCTTCAGCATCTTCTTTCTTTTGCACCCCATCATTCTCCACCCATGTTTATTCTGCATAGGGAAATATTCTTCACGTTGCTAGGAAGTACCGCGATAACTGTGCATGAAGTGGGTGACTTTGCTGCAATGTATTCAGTCTGCAAAAGCTCAATTGATCCTGCATGTTGTCAGCAGCTTTCAGATTTCCACACTTGTGTAGTAGCTCGACCATGGTGCAGGAGAAGGATGTGGTGGGCAGCCCTCACTAGACACTGAATTAAGATTACTTAAGTAATGAACTCACATTTGGTCATCACTGGTCTAAGCCATTGTGGGTCAGCCTGGAAATTTATTGCTTTCCTTTCAAACCACTGGCACATGTCCCAGAGGACCATAACAAGGAGCCTAGCAGATCAGGTTGTTTCCGTCTTTTGGGTGAGATCTCAATAACAGCTCATAACGTAACTAAAAAAAACCTCTTTCATTCATCATCTGAGATGGGTACACTCTGTCTGAGGTGGTGTATGACAATTCCACCCATTACTTGATATGGTGAGGTTTGATTCTTTTATGCAGTGATTCTTTTATGCCTCCTCGGGAGCAGGCACGTCCTACTTGGAAAGGACTCACTACCTGTCTTTGTTGGTTACTGACATACTGTGCACTTGGCACTTAAGGGCTTCTCACGGTGCAATTCTCCTCACCAGCCTTTAGGCTTCTGTAACATAGTCCACATATGAGCTAAGCACTCCACAGTCCCTTTTTAGACAGGGGAAAGAAACAGGCCCTTGCAGCAGAACATGTTTTGCCAGAGCTTTTCCAACCTGCCCTTGAAGTACCCATGATTCGCCACTAAGTAACACAAAGAATCTGCTGTGGCACTGGGACTGTCTACAGTGGACAAATGAATCCACCTTTATAGATGGTGAATTGCTTTCTTAAGTCATCAGCTGACCAAAAACAAGTCTTTTTTTTTTTCTTCCTGTATTTCAGCCATGCTTGAAATAATTGAAGCCCATTCCATTTTAGTAACAATCAACAGATTTTCAGATTCTCAGACACTTTGACAGCCCTTCTGTTTCACCAGACACAACTGTTTTTTTTTTTTATATTGGGGAATTGTATATGCATAACTGAAAGGTGCAACCCCCATGCTATTGGCTATTCTGGCTTCACTAATTTTAATCACAGTAGCAGATACAGATAAAACAATAACATGAAGCACCAGTGTCTCTAATTTACTAATGAAGTTACAGGATTTGGCTACCAGTGACATCAGAAGATAATATGATAATTCAAGCTTCGCTTCCAAATCCTATATTCATATATTTATTTCTTTTCCCAGTTCTGAATGGAAATGGAAATGCTTTATAAACATTGCTCATATTTTTAAAAAGTTCATTTTTCTAGCAAAACATAGCTAATAGTACCTGTTTATGAGATAACTAGCCTTTCATTGGTAATAAGTGGACTCTGCACCTATGTGTATCATACATGCTAGGAGCTGCTAGCCAATATATACAGGTTCTGCTGCAGGTCTGGGGCATAAGTTCACAGAACTGGTAGCTGTTATTACCTAATAAACACTTGAGTCTCTGTGGACGACATGAAGGCCTCAGCCTAGTTTTTGATACAGGTTTCCATGACTACCTTGAAGGCAAAAATGAAGACGCTTCTTTTACTTTCTCTGCAAAATGTGAAAGGCAATGAAATGGTTTGCAGATGTTCTTGTTGCCTCTTTAGAAGTTCCTTTGAAACTAAGATAAAACAGAAAACATCCTTTCTCCACTTGTCAAACCCAGTGAATGCCAGGTTAAAGTAAAACTGGGTCTTCAAATATTGGAAAGAGTGTATTCTAAAGGTTACCCCTTTCCCACAGGGTATCTGTGCATCCGTTTAGTCAGGCATCTCCCACCCTTCCATTGTATTTAAATCATATTTCTGATGTACTACAGTGTCAGAATCCAAGGATAGAATTCAATTTCCACACCACTCTCTGGTCTTTCTGGACTGGGCTGCACACAAGAGTCCAAATGACCAAGAAATAATTTCAAATCCAATGTCTGCTAATGCACCTGTCTGGTTTTCTGTTGCTTCTGTTAATGGAATGACTTTCTTGTTCCAACTCACTGCTCAATGTCACCACATATGTTTGCTGTCCTCCTCAGCTGAGATCTTATCAGTCCCTCATTATTTGATAAACCATCAGAAATACAGTTAAGTAATTAAATTTAGTGCCAGAGCAGAGCAAGAGTGACTGATTGAGTAAGGATGGAAGAGAGCAGATCAGTTTAGAGGGAATTTTATGAATCATTGTTCTCCATTTAGTCAGGGTCGGGATAGAAAAGACAAAAATTTAGAGCGCGCTTAATTTTCCTTTTTTATTTTTTAATTGAAAGACTCTCTCGTTTCTAAATGCTGATGTCTTGGCAGTATGTTGCAGTCAGTATAAAAACTGACTGCCCCCGATCATAAAAGTTCTTTTACATTTGCTTTTGTAATTCTTTTATTTACTTTCTGTCTTTGGTCTGTTTTCTTTTCAGTCTTTTCTCCTTTGTTATATTTCCTCACATTCCCTCTGATATTTTAAATGTTTTTCCAATATACCCTTGCTTTATTCTTTCTCTAATTATTTATGTGTCCTGTATATCTGATTTGTTATTATCTATGATCCCTTTCTTTTCTTCTCTCAAACATTTACTTATCTGTTTAAACATTTCTCTAGTTGTGAAGATGTATGTCAGTTGTGTTTATGCCCACGGAGGTGATAGGTGGTGGCATGCAGGAAACCGACATCAGACAAGAAGATTTTAAAAGGGGCCTCGGCATTCAAAGGCTTCATTTACACTTGGAAATAAAACAGATGAGAGACAGTTCTCTGGCTCTGAGACAAACTGGTGTAGCACAGCTCATGAGGGCTAAGCTCTCATACCATCCTAAGCAGAGAGGTTGCACCTAAACTACTATAGATATTGCAAAGAACATCTGGCAGAGCTTATCTTGGAGGAATTAGGTCTATAGGTTGAGATGATACACTGAAGAGGTGTAGCGGTTAACCTTGGTTGGATGCCAGATGCCCACCAAGCCACTCTATCATTCCCCTTCCTCAGCCGGCCAGGGGAGACAAAATACAATGAAAGGTTCGTGGGTTGAGATAAGGACAGATCATTCAACAATTACCATCACAGGCAAAACAGATTTGACTTGGGAAAGTTAATTTAATTTATTACCAATCAAATCAAAGTAGCATAAAGAGAAATAAAAAAAAAAAAATCTTAAAACACCTTCCCCCCACCCCTCCCTTCTTCCTGGGCTCAACTTTACTTCTGAATTCTCCACCTCCTCCCCTCCAGCAGCGCAGGGGGATGGGGAATGGGGGTCGTGGTCAGTTCATCACACGTTGTCTCTGCTGCTCCTTCCTCCTCAGGGGCAGGACTCCTCACTCTTCCCCTGCTCCAACGTGGGGTCTGTCCCACAGGAGACAGTCCTCCACGAACTTCTCCAATGTGGGTCCTTCCCACGGGCTGCAGTTCTTCACAAACTGCTCCAGCGTGGGTCCCTTCCACGGTGTGCAGTCCTTCAGGCACAGACTGCTCCAGCGTGGGTCCCCCGTGGGGTCACAAGTCCTGCCAGAAAACCTGCTCCAGCGTGGGCTCCTCTCTCCACAGGGCCACAGGTCCTGCCAGGAGCCTGCTCCAGCGTGGGCTTCCCACGGGGTCACAGCCTCCTTCGGGCACCCACCTGCTCCGGCGTGGGGTCCTCCCTGGGCTGCAGGTGGAGATCTGCTCCCCCGTGGACCTCCCTGGGCTGCAGGGGGACAGCCTGCCTCACCATGGTCTTCATCACCACAGGCTGCAGGGGAATCTCTGCTCCGGCGCCTGGAGCATCTCCTCCCCTCCTTCTGCACTGACCTGGGGGTCTGCAGGGCTGTTCCTCTCACATATTCTCACTCCTCTCTCCAGCTGCAGTTTCTGTTGTGAAGGTGGTTTTTTTCCCCTTCTTACATATATTATCCCAGAGGCACCACCACCATCGCTGATGGGCTCGGCCTTGGCCAGCGGCGGGTCCGTCTTGGAGCCGGCTGGCATCGGCTCTGTGGGACATGGGGGAAGCTTCTAGCAGCTTCTCACAGAAGCCATCCCTGTAGCCTCCCTGCT
This sequence comes from Harpia harpyja, assembly GCF_026419915.1. Taxonomy (NCBI): domain Eukaryota; kingdom Metazoa; phylum Chordata; class Aves; order Accipitriformes; family Accipitridae; genus Harpia; species Harpia harpyja. The sequence goes on from NC_068940.1 coordinate 105,067,186, forward strand.
ACCAGAACCTTACCAGACAAACCCAATACAAGGTGATTCATCTCAGGTGAGGGACAACTGGGGAAATAAAACTAATGAATATGAAAGTATATCTCCATGCTAAAAAACTGACTGTAGGTAGGGCATCAAATAAGACCTCTGTGTCACCAAGGTATCAAGATCTGAGGCAGGAATGTGTTTTAAAAGGTAATGAGGGTTGGATCCAGCCAGAGATTGAGACAGAGAAGTTCTCTTGAATGAAAAACTGTTTGAGGAATCATCATGATTTGGAGCGAGTGGGAATTTTTAAACAGTGGGTTATGGCAGGAGGTGCTAGGATGGAGCTAATGTCAGGTATGCGATTCTGTTGATGTCCTCACCATCTGTCTAGCTCCTTGGCAGAGACCAAGCAAAGGAAGTCACAGATATGCGTGCCACTGTTGTCCATATAAGTCAGTGCTTTCTTATGTCATGGATGAACCTTTAGCCTGACAGTACACTTCATTCCTTTGCACCTCTATTGCCAAGTTCTCAAAAAGCTATCAGATTATTAACAACTCTGGCCACGGATCTTGTTATCTGGACAAGTGATCTCTGGGAATAAATCATCATGTCATATAGTCTCCTAAAAAGCCCCCAGACAGTCGTGCTTTTGAGACACTGCTGAAAATTGTGAAGGTCAAATCATGACTTCGGAAATGAAGCAGACAGTTAGGTCCTTTTTCTGGTTCAAAATAATCTATTCTACCTTTTCTTTTGGTACAATTTAGGTCTTTGCAGCTACAGAACCTGTTTCAGTAGTTTCTATGATACAAGTTACTGATAATACAGACATGTCCTTTGGCTTTAAATTAAGTATCCAAGATCATCTATAAGATCTGCAATCCAGACAAATATGGTTGATCTCTAATATGTACAACTCATAGTTCAAGTGTTGGGTTCTCTGTTTTCTGTCCATTTATTTTTCATTCTCTTAATGTTTTTCATATTTAAAATAATTTTCCTCTTTCATTGCAGAGATCTGAGCCTTGACTTGAAGACCTTAACAAAAAGATCTGCAGAGAGCGTGTGCTTCAGCCCTAATAATAGCATTAACAAGCAAAACTTGACTAAAGTTCAAAATTAAGAGATAAGATGGCCATCAGTCGGAAGATCTGCTTCTTTACTCTCATATTGCTTCCCATGGTAAGGAAAGATGTTTTTATTTACATTGTACTTATATAAATACATGTTCTTAAGGCCAACACTTGCTAAGAGTGAAGGATCTGTTGCTCACGCTGATTCTGGCTTTTTCTGTGTGGCCCCATAGGTTCTGTTAAGACTTTTCAAACCTCCTTTGTGGATGCAGTAGAACTGTGATCACTGCTCACCCTGTAGAAGGGCGAGTCAATTCCTTGAGAGGATTTGTTCACTGTTTGGATCTGAGATTAAAAAGAAAACAAAATGAAGTAATAATAAAAAAAAAATAGTGGGGCTCCTGTTTCAAATTCATTGGCTTATGATTATTTTTTCCAGACAGGGGGGGATAAAATTAGAGATTCCCGTCAGCCCTGTGAAACCTAAGCCTTGAGATATTTCAGCCAGTGCTTTTGGATGCCTCCATTTTCACAGGGCCAACTTTAAGAAACCGTACAAGTCGGCCTCTAAAGATACGAGCACTCAAAGTCTTTCATCACTTTTCTGAAGACCTTCAACTCTTTATGAAGATTACAGGGATTTATTCTCACCACAAGTCTTTACTTACTAAGTAACATGTTGTCCCATGAATTACTCAGTCTTAACATGTCTGGGGATTGTAACTCTGTTCCTGCCCATTGTCCCCCTACACGTTGTGGCTGTATCTAGCCTCACGTAACAGCCATAAGATCACTGAATCAAGCATGCTTTTTCACTTTGTAACTGTGATGAACAATATACAACCCCTACAATAAACTTATCTCGCATTTCAACTCAGTTCTTTGCTAGACCATTGATCATAGCTGTGCTTTTCATCACTTCTCAAGAAACATTGCACAGAGGGATACTGTGACAAATAGCACTAGTATTTAAATCCTCTATCCCATTCTCATTAATAGCCTTCTATAACTTCCACGCAAATGCTTTAAAATTGCTTAATATACAGCTATTCTCATGTTACTGCACTTTAATACCTAGGTATTTTAAAGCATTCTTGACATATATTTTGTTTTCATTTTTAAATAAGAACTATTTAATATGGTATGATGTGACCAGAGTATCTTTTAGCAGTTTTTACAGAGTTTCTTGCTCGTCTGTATTGATTGTGGGACCAGTCTTTTATGATACATAGCGGACAGCACACAGGTCTCGTCTTTATCTTGGCACACAAAAATACACATTCTTTCCTCTTAGGTCTTATTTAGGGACCACTTTAATTAACTGCATAACTGAAATGTAGCATTATTCAGCTAAATTCTGTAGAATAGGATTGGAACTGGTAGTATACTTCTGTTCATCCAAATGATATAGTACCTTACCATACAAATATCTGGTCTTTGAATTTCTTTCTAGCACATGACTCCTCTGACTATTGCCTAGCTTTCTTGGTCAGGTAGAAAGTATTATTAACAAAGTGAGCATGTTTAATTTTTATACTGTATCTCTGAAATAGTTAGACTAGAGTTGCTCTAAGCTAATGGGGAGGGAAAAAAACCCCAATATTTAACCTGTTTTAGGTGCTTATGTGTTAGTATGAGATTCCTGTCTTCTTGACTATAAAAGGAGGTTAGCTCAAATTCAGATGCTGGTTTTTTGGACATACATTAGATTACATAAACACACCCTGTTGCTTCTGGTTTGAGACCCAGAAATGACAACTGTCATGTCTCAGTCTCTTAGGAGCTCCCATCTTACAGCTAAGCCTAGGACAGCCTCAATGGTTCCTCATCTATAGGTGTTGGTGAGAGGCATCCTACAACAGGTGAAAATGGAAAGCAGATTGGTAGAGCTGCTGAATTCCTGGGTATTCAAGCATTTTTTTCAGCCTGGAACAAAATTAATTAAATGGTCATATGAATGGAAAGGCAAAGGACATTTTTCTAAATGACCAGTGATCTTCAACGTTTCAAGATTTTTGGTTTCAGCTTGAGACAGCCAAAAGGTGTCTTCTCATTTAGAGGTGAACAATTTTTAATTAAGGGAAATAAATGTGACTGAACATATCTCTTGAGTTTTCAGATGGATGACCTTCCTGGCAAATGTAGAAGGACAGCAAGTTTCCAATTCCTAACATTTCAGGACATAACTCTGATCGCTGAGCTGGATAATTAGTGATCAGCTCCAGCTTTTGGAAAGAACAGCTCTCTAATGAAATACTATGAAGCAAACCAGAGCTAATAAGAACAAATATGCTTTTATATATGCTGTTTCTGCAATGTTTATCATCTTGTGTATGAGTGCAAGATTTTATTATAGTCTTTTGCAGGAACCCAGGTACTAAAGTTAATGATTTTATGCACATGAACTTGTGTATTTGCACACACACTTTCTTGGTTAGCAAAGAGACTTATGCCTATGACAGCGATTGTACCTTAATTTGCGTATAGTATTCATTCCTTATTACATCTCTAAGCTTCTTTTCACAGACTGAGGTTCAGGAATGATATAATGTTATTTATGGTTCTTCCCTTGCTGGGACTCCTTTGTAATGCTTGTGGTAACACATTTTCTCTCCACTGGAACACACACTTTCTCTTCAAACCACCTCTAACGTGCTGTGCTGATGTCCTCAAATTGGTACTTTTCTGTCATGCAGATTCTCAGATTTTCTACCAAGGGAGTGGATGTGACTTTTAAAAAATGTGGAGTAAATTTGAATGTCATCCTAGCCTCCAAGAAGTTCTGGCAAAAAATTTTAACATTGCTTTTCTCTAAACGTATCTGGTAGTGTTCAAGAAATCTCCCGTTACTCTCAAGGAGAGCTCCTGTTCGCAGCAGTTGGGATTGATCCCCATTTTGTGGCACGTCTCCATCCCTCGCAGTCAGCATGGCTGCATTAGCTCCTGAATCTGTGCACCTGCTTGGATGTGCAGATTTTGGCTTTGGTAATAGACAGACCCATTCTACCCACAGAAAACCAAAGTGCTCGGACTAATGTCTGCATTCATAAACAGGTTAAGAAAAGGTAAAAAGAGGACAGAGTGTATTAATGGAAAGTTCTAGGTGTCCTCAAGTATGGACTCACACTAGACAACAAGAAAATAATATGCTAATAAATAATTAGAAATGGGCATGTTAAACCAATTCTAATTGTCAGAGACTGGCGTGGTTAGAATTTTCATGTGTTTTACAGGCTATTCTGTATTTGCCTATCACAAAGGTATTCCACCTTCTTATTAATCACTTGGGACTGAAGACAGGATCTAGAAGCGTGATAGCTGCTAGGCCTTTTAGAGGAATTATTAAGCTTTATTTTTTTCCCCATTTTAAATGCTTTCCTAGCTTTAAATGTCTATGTTGCTATTTTAGCTGTTTTTAATCCATTTTTTGTTAGCTAGCCTGCTTCTTTTCATTGTCATTCATTTCTCTGTTTTGTCTGAACACCTCTTCTTTTCATTTGCACATCAGTTTTCTTCATCCTACCTAGCTTTTGCTTCTGAATTCACTTTCACTGCCATTTTGATTTCTCATTCCATTAATCTATGATAGCAGTGGGCTTGGTTTTTTATGGGAAATATTAGCAAAAGTCATCATAACATTATTGAGGAGATAGGGTCCTAAACCATCGTTCCTTTGTCTGGTTCCAAATGTACTTGAGAAACAATGAAATTCATGACTCACAAAGTTGGCTTAGTATATGAACTGAATTTTAAATGTAACTGCAATGCAGGTGTTCTAACAGTCTGTAATAATTCAAATGGATGTATTTCTTCAGCTAATACTTGGAATTTCTTGTGGATGCATTTTTAATATTGATAAGCGTAAATGTTTCAAATGATAAGATATTCTTCATAGTATTTCATTAACTGGCAAACAAGTTCACTGACTTCCTTTAAAATAAAAAAAAAAAAAGATGAAAAAGAAAGGTGCAAGTTATGTCTCTTGTATACCAACATTGAAGTGCAATCACTTTATGAGGGTCAGTCAGATGGGCAAATACAGATTTGGATGTGCAGACAGTATCTCACAGATCAGAGAGTGAAACCTCAGTCTGATTATGTTTAAGCAATTCATTAAGAAGTGAGGAGAGAAACTAGACCTCTTCGCTCAGACCCTGTTTACTGAAGGGGGTAATATTTCTCAGTCTTCTAAGGGTGTGTATAGCCTACAGAGCAAAGAGCTTTCTATATCCTCCATTATTCATCTGTAGCTGTCACTTCCAGTGCCAGGCTATGTTCAAATAGGATCATCTACATTTCAGTCTCTGTCATTTTTTAAAGATGAGTGACACTCTATGCAGGCACACTATTCTACTAGTTTCTCTCCAATCCTGCTATGTTTGCTAGAGCATCCATTTTCTGCTGCAGCCCAAATGTGATCTTCCTCAGGCACAAACATAGGTGGTTGTGTTGGTCCCTGCTCTTTAAGCAATCTGTTTTTTCCATGTGGGACTTAATGAGACAGCTTTTAGTGAATTTTTCTGCCTTATGATTTGTAACATCTCATAATCCTATTAGAGAAGTCAAGTTGTCTGTAGGATTGCAACCGTCTCTAACATAATGCACAGTTAAATGGGACTTCCCTGTTACTTATGTAATGCAAATACAAGTATGTACAAATATAGCTAGGGAACTGCTGGGAATGTTCTCCAGAGGAGGAAAAACTCAGCTAGCCAAGACGTTACTGCTGCTATAATACTGCTGCTATAATACTGCTGCTATAATATAATACTGTTTCCTTTTTAAGGCGATGGTGCTGTGGGCAATCAGCAGAATATAACAATCTCATAAAAGCCTCTGCCTTGTTTAAAAAAAAGTCTCAGGATGTATGATATTGGGTAAGGTAGTCTCAAAGAGAAGATTCAGAATTTCTGGTAAGGTGTATCACAAAAAGCATCAGAGAAAATCGGTGTTGCAAAACAGTGACAGTGCCCTTGATACTAATGAACTTCAAACACTTTCCCTAAAAATTAGGATCCTAGGTTCCAGCTGGTCCTTCACCTGTCAGTTATGTGGGATAGGTGCTTACAGAGAGTGACAGTGATAGATATCTCAGGGTGATACCTCCACCTGGGATATCTACAAGTTCCTGAATTTTCTGAGAAAGCCTGGCATGTTGACACTCCTATCTAAGATGCCTGAAGTTGGTGGGAGACCTTGATGTTGTGTTGGTGCTCTGTCTAGTACACTGGCACTTCTAATCTCACACTGGGTACATCAGGTGTCAGTTATGGTTATTGCAGAAGCTGAAGAAAGATACACTTGGTTAAAATGTTTTTAAGCTTATTAAGCTGATTTGCACAAAATATGAATGACAACCAAAAAAAGAAAGTCTAGAAATACGCATAATCTACCAACGTGTGGTTCATAACGCAATGCACAAACACAGGTATCTACATGCAATTTTCCTCATTTAGGCAGGCAAGATATCTAGGTCTTAGAAATGCATGGCAGCAGGTTACGAAGCAGAAAATGGTTTCCCTACATAAATGTGTTCACTTTTTTGCCCTCTGGTAATAGTAATAATTTCTGTGACAAGCAAATAATATGATGACAACACTGATTTAAGGACATTAATATGATTCTTTTCCCTGATGGCTTTGTATTCATGAGCTTGGAGGAGCATTGGATAAGCAGTCAAATAACAAATTGGGAAATAAAAAAAGATCTCTCAGAAAAGGAGCCTGTAAAAAAAAAAAACCAACCCAGAAATCAGAATCAGTGATTTTTCACATTGCTCAGCTATTAATATCCAGCACCTGGAGGGATATTATTCAAGTCTCTAGCAAGTGTGCTAGCCTGCTCTTCCTTGGGTTTGCTGAGTCAGCAGCCTAAGAAGATTTACTGTGGATTCAGCTTGAAGACATAGCTGCAAGGCAGAACTAATGCTACATTAAAAGGAAGGGGGAAATGGAAGCAAAAGAGCAGGAAGAGTGGAAAATAATATGAAAAAACCTGTATTTGCATCACTGCACTGTTAGGGATTTGGTCTTTTATACACCCTCCTGCCTCTCTCACCAGGCTTTTAATAAATAATTTCTTCCCAATCCTTGAAATAAACTCTGCCGCTTCTCGGAGTGAATCTATATCGTACAGCAAGAATTGGGGCCTTTGCCCCAGGGTTACCCACCATGAGGCTCTCCAGGCGAACTGTCCAGAGGTTGCCTGTGCAATAGCCATAGGGTTAGGAAATAGATGCCAGACAGCTTAGAGTGCTTAAGGCTGCTTCCAGGGCTTCTTTTTCAAAGCAGTAGAGACATGGCTATTTAATCAAAATCTGTGAGGCCCGTTAAAAAACACTGCTAACCATAAAGCCTAAGTGTTACTATCATTGTAGTCCCCAAGGGCACAGAACCCAACTCAACAAACCGCTCTCTGTTTCTCTGGATGAGGGGTGAATAGCTCACTCCAGGCTAGCTTGTGCTCATGCTCCTGATAAGAAAATGGGGTTTCTCTCAGACTTTTTTGTTTTGTTGGGGTTTTTTTTCATGGGGAAATCACTTGGAAGTGAGGATTTTAGAGATATGGGTCCCCTTCTGTACTAAAATACGGTGATCTCTGTGATATATTTATTCCATGCTGTACAATGTTAGTTGTGTCTAAACCGGAGAACATCACCTTCCTAATAAATGCGACCTGCCTCTGTACTTTTCTGTCCATGTTAGAGCTGAGTTGTGTACCAAGCTGATGTCAGGAAATGTACTTTGGCCAATATTTAACCACCTAAATTCTGGATATCTAGATTAAGATATTTACCTATATTAAAATACATTAATGATGCTTCTATACTCAGTGGCAGGGACAGACACCTCCAGATAGTGGTATAACCCATCCTAAACCCCTCTAGGGCTCTCCTTACTGCAGGGTCACAAAAATTAGCTTAGACTCAACTTTGGTTTTTTTAGATTTTAGAAACTTCAACTTTATTGAGCAGTATGTTACATTTTATGAATGTCATGTCGATGATGAATAGATGACAGTAAGTCACTGTTGCCCAATTGATTGTCTTGCATTATCAATATCTTGGGACTCATCTTCGTAGGGTGGTTTGTAAGGTTATCACAAATGCTGTTTACTACCTTTCATGGAACACATTTTTAAAATCAAGTATTGAATGTCTGTTTTTGTATGGGTGAGGGCAGATGCCAATGGATCATTGTGCCTGTACTGAAGAAAAATAAAAAATGCATACCATGAAATACTTCAGGATCTTAAAAAAAATGAAAGAAGATCCATTTTAGAGAGAACAGGAAAAATATTTTCCCCACTTAATAACATTTAAAAAATATTTTGTAGTACTTTGATAGAATTATTCTTTCTAGTAAAGTTTAAAGAATTTCATCTCAATTTCAACCACTTTTCCCCTTTTTTTGTACAAAATAAGATTTCTAAATAAATATTGTCATCAAATAAGACAATATGGAAAGGCAGCACTTTATAACTCTCCTCCCCCTTTTTAAAAAGAAAAAATGACAGCTTTTTTTTTTTTTTTTGTTATCAATACGGTTTAGACTGTAAACTTAATCAAAATGTTGTTTCTGAGGGAAAATAGTCTCAATGAACATCTTTCAGCCAGATTTCATTTGTGTCATTTAGTGGGTTTAATGGTTTCCCAACTTTTGTATGTATTCCATGGTTGCGCTCACTGTTCCAATATACTATATTCACGTACATTTATGCTGAAAAATTCTGCTGAGGATTGCAAAGTGATAAAGTTTTTTACTGTTTCTGGCCTTCCTGATAACACATTTATGCAATGTCCTTTTCTGTCAAACATTGCTCAGTAGTCTTCTTTTGGAGTGTAAAATTCTTATTAATTCTCTAAGAGCTTTAGACAGAAAAAGAAAACACTTTAGCTTCTGTGTACTCTTTTCAAATGCTTTCAGTCCCACAATCTCTCTCTGACTCAGCATCTGCAGCCAAAGTGTGTTATTCAGGGGTTATTTAGGCTAAAGGCTGTTGCTTTCATTGTTTGAAGACTCCTAAAACAGTTTGTCAACAATTTGAGCTACTGGTATTTGCAGATTTGGGAAGGGAAAGTACATAGATATATTTTTTTTAATTATTCTTACCTGATAGCCACACCTGAGCATGTTACATATTTTGGCATAAAACTGTTTTTGGCTTTCTTGTTTGCTAAGGGCTTGCCAGATAACTGATAATGCAAAATGCATATTGGATAAGATTAGAGATATGCTGAAGCTCAAGGGTATAAATTTGTGTTTACTTCCTCACCAATATTAAAATGTTCTTTTTTTCTTACTGCCCTCTGGCTGAGCTGATTTTAGTTATTATATCTCTGTTAGCCAGTTTAATGATAATTTGTTCCATTACTTTTAAAAACTTAACAAAATACATGACAGTTTTGCATTGGAATAGAAACTAAATTCTCATGAAATCACAGGCTAAGCTAGTCCATTTTAATATCTCTTCCAGCAATGTAGATGTGCAAAATCTAAATCTTTTTGGCTATCATGTGCTGTGTATTGTGTCCGAACTAACACAGAAACACCAGGTGAACAAACTGCATGCTAATTTAAAATAACTATTGAAGCTCACTGCATATTTTCAGTCCAAAAGCTTTGACATCAGACGTGATGAAGTTACTCTTCATGCTGTAACTGCCTGTAGCTGTAGACATTCCCTTGCACACTCCATTTACAGAGCAGCTATGGAAGAAGCAGGAATTTTGTACGGGCAGGCAACATCAGTGGGAATGGGCTGTAGGATGCTAAAGGGCTTTTGATACCCTAAGGAAAGCAGACTAACGTGATCACATCTACACATATGTATTTGTTTTTCTGTTCCCCCAGGTCCTTTATCTACCCCTAAATCCTGAATGCTATGAATGGCTTCAACTAAATTTGACAGAAGGACCACATTCTCAGACAAATTAATTTTCTAATAGTTTCATATGAATGTTTAGGCAAAGACAGAGATTTTGTTAATTCCCTACAGAAAAATGAACTTCAACATAAGCTCAAGCCTCGTTAAACAGCAGAGTATCCCAACAGGAGCTCATCTAGGAGACACTACTCCTTGCCATCAATGGCTAAAGCCTTGTGTTACTGCTCACAAAACTTGTCAGCTTTTTTTTTTTTCTTAAAAATCTAACAGCTAACTCAGGTATCTGGCAATTCAGGATCACTGGCAATTAGAGCAGTTACCTAAGGCATGAGAGCTTGAAGATCAAATGTTCTTATTGCCCCAGATTAGTGCTCGATTTGAGCAATGCTGCAGGTTCTTGTTTCTCAGTTCTCTCTGCGTCAAACGAGACCAACTGCACTCTCTAAAAGTCTCTAAAAGGTGTGGAAAAGATAAATCCACTTAATGCTAAGCTATGCTCAAGCATTAGAGTAATGGTGCCAAACACAGATGTATGAGATATGTCTGGTTTGGTTAATCTCAGTGCTGCACTATGGAGAAGCACGTGCTGGTGAGCTGTCTGGAGATCTGTCCAGGGTTAAGGAGCAATATGAGACACTTGGTTTTCAGACATTCTGAGATTTCTATCTTCAGCTAACCTGAAAAAAAGTGTTGGTTTCTATATTCCATCTATTTTACAGCTCAAACCATAAACAAAATCATCAGTCATATCTGAGTGAAACATGATATTATTTCATCATTGTACTGAAGTGATGATCAAGCATCCCTATTTTTCTGCCTTTTCTCTCACATTTCTTTGTACGTGACCTGGTATCTAACTTATTCTCACCCATAAAATCCATGTACCCGGATAGTACATGTCATAGCAGCTGGGGGCCACCCCTGGGTGCTCTGGAAAAGCACAGATGTGGATGGCCAGGGCACGGCACAGTGCCTTCTGCTTTTCTAACACTGGTGTGAAGTCCCACATCATAAATCTTCATCTGGAATTCCTTCATGTTTGCATTCTCATACTAATTCCTTCTCCACAGGAGCTTATTTGTTCTACTTATCCAACTGTTTACTAGCTGCATTTTAATATTTTAGGGATTTATCTGTGAATTAAAGGAGTAGATAGGGATGAGAAATGATAAGGTTTATTTTGCTTTGGTTTTAACACTGTAACCTATTGGTTACAACATTAATTCTGCAAATATTTAATTACGGGACACAAAGATGGAAATGCAACTTCTTTTCCCTCTCACGTCCATGAACTTTTCCTATATGTCTGTTAATGAAATCCAGAATAACACCTTGTGGATGACAATTAATATTTGAAGGGCAGGTCATCTTGTACTGAGGTCAGCTCCCACTACCTGGCACTGCTCACAAAGGGAGGCTTTTGGATGTTGAGCAATGTGAAGTGGCAATCTTCCAGCTGTGTTTATGGCTTTGGGAAAAAACAATCACCAAACAGCTGCAGAAGCTGGCAGAAGCCATTTAAAATAACACCGTTAAAACTGTGGAAGAATGAAATCCTCTTTAATGTAATGTAACAAAAAATAAAGGGAAAGTGACAAGGATGTGTATGAATACCATTAGCCTAGAGAAAATTCTGTTTTCAGTACTGATTGTTTGCATTTTGAGGCAGTAGTTTTTATTCAGTTGTTTTGGGGTTTTTTTAATATGTGAAAATGTGAAATATATATATATATCTGTTGTCCAAGGTATAATGCAGAAATTCTGAACACAGTAATCCCTAGGATCAAATAAATGACAGCTAATGTATATTGGAGTCACCCAGAATAACCCATAATGGACATTATAAAATAGGTTTCACCAATTTTGCCTTCAATCTTTGTTTACCTTAAGTATGACAGCAATTTGCTCTCATGGCAGAAGAATCCCTTCTTTCTCTCTCTTCAGTATGTATTAGACATACAGTATTTACATGTGTTAATGTTTTCTTCTGATAGCAGGAAAACCAAAGCTGTCTGAAGTAGCTGCCCCCATTTCTGACCCTGCCTTTCTCCATGGAAAATGAAACCTTCTTCATTCTATTAACTTCAATCTGAACCAAATTAAAAGATTACTGCAATTAAATGTTACCATTTCAAGGGTTTCAGAGCTATATTTCTTTTTTTGTCATAATACAATTCAGAAATAAGTAGAGAGGAAATGCTTTGCACATCTTTATTCCATCGCACATATATGGCTGTAGGATGGGCAATAAGGTCCTGAATTCCCTGAGAAGTAAAAATAGTATACATAGTGGAACTAAGTTTTCTTTCTGTAACTGGAAAAACATTAGCAGAAGAGAAATTAACTTCTGGATATGAGTAGGGAGCTGAAAATGAGGCTGTTAAAGTTAATAACTGAGAAATTCTGATCACTTCAGGTCCTGGGTAGGCATTCATGTGGGGAAATTCATCTGAACCTGAGCAACAACCTTTTCTGAGGCTTTTTGGCTTACTAAAAACAACAGTTGAGGGAAAGACACAGGCAAAATTTGGCTTGTACTGCTGGGATGCATACTATGTCAAGACACATCAAGATGTGTGGGAATCTAGGATGGCTGAAGATTTCAGAACCAGGTATCAGTGAGACTATGATGTGGTCATTGTCACAGATGAAGTAGGATCCAGCATTTTCAAGCCCAAATACATAAAATTAGTCTCTCTTAGTCAACTTGCAAAGACCCTATTAAATATGACATGCATAAATACCTCAGCAGAACCCTTATCTCTTTCTCCAGGATGCCAATTTATTGATGCTTCCACCTATTTAGCAAAATAAATTTGGGAGGAGAGGCTTGAATGTATCAGCCAGCACTTACTATCTTTAGTGTAGAGTAGTAACCGTGTATGCTTGGGCTTTAAAGACCTTTTTTTTCCCTTTTCTTTTTTTGTGACACTGAAAAATTGTCTCTTGTTTAAATATGCAAAAGATTCTGAATCCTAAGTGTCTGCGCATTGCAGTCAGCTGCAAACAGCACAGCTGAAGCATCTGTTACCCTTGGAGAGAGCCCCTGTGCCACTGAGTTCTGCATCAAGAATGCCCTTGTACCTGCCAAAGAGGTGACTGGCTTAACACTTTAGATGCCTGCTGCCTTTTGTTGGAGCTGAGAACAACAGGAGATGTACCATGAGGATAATAAAATGCGTCCTGAATCTGTCCTTATTCAGTAAGATATCCCGTATCTGAACAAATTTCTGTATAGCAGTAGAGCAGAAAATGCTGGAGCAGAATCTGGGTCATGAAAAGACTCTGAAAGTGAGACCTGTGGCTTATCTGTCAGGGTCTGAAATGCATCCAAGTCCTGCCGGTTTATTTGGAATGAAGTCACCCTTTAAGGGGGAGATCTGTTCTTAGAAGAAGACCATCTCTACCACTGCATGTTGTCCCTCCTTAAATCAAATCATACCCTGCAGTGATATCAGAGTAAAAGAGGAATTTGAGATAGGGTATGCAATCTGGCACTGTGTTTTGTTGTTTTGTTTTCTAGTAATTTTGCAATGTTATATCGCAACACATCGTATTTCTGAACTTCTTGAAATCTGCTGGAGGTTCAGCTCATGAAATATATTGTAGTCACTGGTAGGATTTTCTAAGAACGCCTCATGAGCAGTGCAGATGTGATAAATTCATTGCTTCATGCATTTTATGCTGCTAACAGAGCAGTTAGCAGAGCAGGGGTTGGGTCCCACCTATATCCTACCCACATGATTGTCTCATGGGCAGTCTCTGTGCAGCTTATCTATCTTCACATCACGTGAAGCAAAGCATTCGGATAAGGAGTCACACGGGGATAGGAATCCCACTTTTTGCAGGAGATGGTAGCATTCTTACATCATGGTTCATTAGAACTTCAAGTAAGTGTTTATAATGGCAGCATATTCTTGATACAGTAACTAGTAAATAACAATATTAGCAGATGAAATGTCAGGAAAGGAAAAAAACACAGGAAACTTTGGGAAGAAGAAAGAGGGAGCTGTATGTCTAATACACCTGCAGCTAGAACTGGTCTCAAATACATTGTACCATGCCATCCGAAACCTTTTATACAGTATGTTACCCTTCCAAAACAACATCTCTGCTTTTGGGGATCCTATCCCACAGCAATGTGAAAAAAGAAAAAAAAAAAAAAAGAAAAAGGAGGAGTGTTCAGGGTTGGTTTCTAACAGGGAAGATTTACTTGGGTGTAAGAAGGTTATAGCTGGCCCACTGTTAGTACGTAGAATTGCTGAATATTCTGCCCCGTGCGTGATGTGGACTGGAGATTTCATCATGCACTGCTGGTTCCTCTCTCTGCTCTCCTTCCATATAGCTGCTGCTCTCAACTCCTCAGAAAATGGATTTAGGTTGGTGGGTCTGGATTTTTTATAGCCTGTAAAAGGAAAATCCCACTACATGTCACAACTCATCTAAGATGATCTAGAGTTCAACTCTTGTGATTAAAGAAAGGAGTTGGGTGTGATTGTTTCCATATCTCTCAAGCTCCTGTGAAAATATCAATTACTGCTGTCTGCCTATTGTGTTTTTATTGTGGCTAATACATGGGTCCCTGCTAATAGTGAGTCTGGGCATGTGCTTCTCTTTTATGGCATATAAGAAAGCAGTAAGTTTTTATTGTTCCTTTGAAATATCAGGAATGGGGAATTGAGGTCCAAAATTGTACTCCATCACCTGTTCACTGCATGTTCCTGAATGGGGCACATTGGAACTGCTTTCAAATCACAAGGCATGGGTCCAGTTCAGAGCTGCATGTTCTCAGGTTCTGAAAATATAGGTTATAGGTTAAAGACAAAGGCCAAATCTCCCATTGTAAGTCATTATTTGTCAATATACATTAGTTAAGAAGTTGACTCCTTTACTTTAACAAGACAAATACAATACAACAGGTAAGGTGGCTTTTTACATTCAGTGATGACTGGGGCATCTTTAAACAGGTATCATTTTTAAGCTTACAAATGCCCCAAACAGAAATATTGCATGTAGCTAAATTACTATGAATCACAAACGTACCAAGTACTGTCTGCTGCATCAGTGGAGGGAAGGAATTGTGTTGGTGGAACTAGTCACCCCTTTGGCAATGATTGGTCTACCCAGAACGTGGCTTTTCACTGTCTGATGTAACTGCATATCACCAGAGATCATGTTTTCTGAAAATTGCAATTAAATGTTACTGTTCAAGAGCTCTTGCCAGATATTTAAATACTGGTGATTAGCCATGATTAAATTGTGTACCCAATGACAGTGCAATACTTCTGCTGGCCTATAAAATCTGGGGTGCTTAAGGTGGAAAAACAATGCACTGATAACAGTTTCCAAGATATGGGGTGAGGGTGGGATTCATTAGTGCAATACCTACAGCTGCACAAGTCACCTTGGGCTCTCCTTTTTGTTACTAGCAAGAAACAAACACTGACACTGCAAGTCTCTCCCCATACCGTGTTTTTCACCCAGATAACTTCGGCCATAAATATTGACCAACACTGAGTCTCCAAAACATTAACAGGCTGAGAGAGGAGTGTCTGCTGATGCTTCTCAGGAGCATGGCATTGATGCAGTCCTAAACACAGAGATAAGGTACCCATCATTAGGCAGACAACCATCAGGATAGGAACCCTATTTTATTAGATCACCTAATAAAAGTATCATTGGTATCATTCTCTGTGGTATAAACCCAGACTGAAGGATTACAGTAGTTAATAACCTTATACAGGAAAATTCTGAAATTTTCTATGGTGTGGAAAACTCAGTTGTTTCAATATATTTTGTCATTCTGCAGGAATATGTTCATATATCTAGACTTTTTTTTTTTTTTGACAGAGCAGATTGCATCATCTTTTAAAATTTTGATTCCAAAATAGTGAAATATTTCACACTGACATCTTTAAGCAGAGTAAAAGCTTTCCTTACTCCTGAACTGGATTACTTGAATGACACCTCGGTTCCTCAACTGATCAGTGCAACATTTTCTAATGCATTTTGTATTTGTGGCAATGTTAGATGGCTGTGAATGTGGCCAACACATGGGAAAGCACAGCTACATCATACTCTTCACAGTCCTAAGTTGGGACGTCAGAGGAATAAGGCAGCTCATGCACTGTGGCTCTGCCAGCAATCTCCTTACAGCCACTGCTGTACTTTCCTCCCAGGCAGTGTCCATAGCCCAAGGACAACCAAAGCTGGACATAAATACCTCTTAAGATGACTCTTCTCTTTCTCCGGTAATTTGTTGTTGTTGTTGTTTTTTCTGCCTCACTGATCGTCATTAGGAAGTTTTCCTACATTGCTTCTCTTCCTTTCTAATCCCCTCTGCTGAGCTCCATACTGGCTCATCTCAATGTTGGAGCTCTGACACACCATTCAGTCTGCTCCCTTCTTTCCTTTGTGAATGTGTACTTTATTCCCCTCCTTGAGTTTTTACAGTGAACTAGTGGTGAAACCCTCCAGAGACAGGAAGGAGAAAGAAAGGTTTGTTTAGAAAGCTACTCTAGGCACAGTCTTTTGTGCAAAGATTTGATTCCTTGTGGGATTGAGTGTGGTTTTTTGGTTGTGGGTGGGTTTTTTTCCCCCTCCGCTTTGGCACAATGTCTAAACCAGTGTCTCTTAACACTGAAAGGAGAAGGAGGGAAATTGAGAATGAGCTTGAGCACTTCCCATTACCACTGATGTAATGAGCTCTTTGCCTCCGTTCTTCAGGATTCTCCCCAGTCCCAAAGCCCCTTTGGGGAATATTAGAGTGAGATCTGTAGCACGACACACTTGCTGGAGCCGCCTGTGGGGAGGAGTGAAAGGGAGGAATGTGTGTGATAGTTGAGGGCAAATAGCTTTAATTTAATTAGTAGATTAATTAAAGCTTTCTCCCTTAGGTAGGGTGTATGTGTGTGTGTAGAGAAAGTGTTTCTGCAGCCTCCTGTAACTGTTCATCACACATTTCTGTTCCAAGTGTGACTCAGATGGGGTTTCTATTGAACTTGCTGGGAGCCTGCACAAAACAAATTTCCTGTCTAGATCTTTTCTCTTCAGGGTTTTGTTTAAATGTAATGAAGTATAAATGGGCAAATAATAACGAGTAGTAACAAGAACTTGCCTTGCAAATGAATGTGGCATCTGGCAGCACGACAAATGCAGAACTCTTAAAAGCTTCTCTGTTTCCCAACGTTCCCGCAGTGAGAGAAGTTTTATGTTAGCACTGATTCCCTCAGTCTTCACTCAGTGAAACTCATCAAGAGTTTTTCTTCAGTGTGATAAACCCTTCAAGGCTACTTGGTAGCCTTGACTCTGCATGTTTTACATAGGTCCTGAGGAAAGCAGATTAAGGCCAACAGAATCCTGGGCTGTATTAACAAGACAAGAGCCAGTAGATACAGAGAAGTGATTATTCCCCTCTACTCAGCACTTGTTGGACCACTTCTAGAATATTACATCCAGTTTTAGGCTCCTCAATATATTAAAGATGTCAACTAACTATAGCAAGTTCGGAGCGGGGACACCAAGATGACCTGTGAGGAGAGGATGAGGAAAATGGGCTTGTTTAGGTGGTGGAAGGAGAGAAACTTTTGGGGCAACCTAGTAGCAGCCTTACAGTATCTACGAAGAGATCATCAGGAAGAAAGAGCCAGGGTTTTCATCATGGTGCATGGCAGGAGAACAACGGACTATGTGCATAAGTTGAAACAAGGGAGGTTCATGCTAAAGACAGGCCTTTTTACCGTGACGATAGGTGAGCATTGGAGTAAGTTGCACAGAGATTGCGCGGTTGCCATTCTTGGAGTTTTCCAAAACCCAGATGGAAAAAGCTCTGAGAAATCTAGTCTGGTCCCACTGCTGACCCTGCTTTGGCTGGGAGGCTGAGCTGAAGTCTTCTAGAGGTTCTTTCCAACCTGAATTATCTTGTGATTCCATGATTCTGTTTGAAAGACACATCATAGATACTTGCCATGGTCTCACAGCCACCAAAGACAAGGATGTCTGGATGAAGGCAAAGGTGTATGAGGGACTGAAGCTTTAAATATAAAATCTGTAGATGAGGAAAAGAAGGTTAAGAGAGCTTTAGGCTATCTTTTATATCCTATTGGTTTTGTGTTGCTCTGACACCAGATACAGCTTTCCAGGGCTAAACGGGATATTCCTGTATTACCACTGCTGCTTGAAGAGTGAAAAAGAGGTGTGCCTTTCCTAAAAATCCTCTGGAGACAATAGGAACAAGCCTTTCTGTCTGTTTCTATTGCTCTCAGAAAAGGCAACTTTAAGGACAATGGTCAGGGACCTTCTTAGGGATCATCTGGAAGAAACTTAACCCCCTACTCAGAGCTTAGGTGGGAATTATTAGGCTTCAGAGTAGGCCAGTCTTTTTGCCAAGAGAAGGGACTGATTTAACAGAGAAAGTCTGGGAGCTGGACAAGCAAAATCATTGTTACCTACAAGTTTATCCCATTGGATCAGCAGTTTCTCTGATTAGATGAACAGTGTGTCCCAGATTGGTCACAAATTAAAGAGTTCTTCTTTCAGTTCCCTCATGGCAAGTGTTTAGCTGAATCTGAACACCATATCCCAGATTTCTGTAAATATAATTCCTCATTTCTCAGCCAGACACAATGGTTAAAAAAGGTAGATCCTACCCTCCAACTTCCATTCCAGTCATTTCTACTTATTAATCAATCTGAACCGTTGTGCCGAATCTGCACAAAATAGTTACCTGAGGCTTGAGCAATCTGACCACAGAGCCCAGAGGAAAAAAACCCACTCATTATTTATTCTCCTTTGCCAATCACAAATTCCACCAATTTACATATGCATTACTTGCCTGCAAACCCCATTCAGTGAACTTCTTGCTGAGACAGTCACTGGTGGTTTGGCTAAATCTTGGATCTACACTGGGTTGCTCTATTCCCAACAGCTCTGCCATTGTCAAGGACCACGGTGCCACAGCCCGTGTCGGGAATTGGAGTATCCTTGGAAGAAATTGTCAGTGATCTCTGCAAGCCCTGCACCACTGATGTCCTGAAGTGAGGCCACACAACCCACTTTTGTTCCATACTAAAAGCTCTTGGAGGAGTGAGAATCTTCCCCTGAAGTTTCAGTCAGATTTGTAAGAGGTTAGACCCTGATTTGGACACTTAAATCCCATTGCTCTTGAACACTTTTGAAAATAAGTGGGAATTGCAAAGTTGGCAGGAGACTGCCAGCTTTTCAGGCCTAGGTTGACCTCTGAGGAATGAAGGAGGAAGACATCTGTCATGTGTTACTGGGAGTTGTACTTCTAGAGTTTTATCTTTGGAGGAGAAAGCCATTTTATGTAATACAATCAGCAATCAGAAAGGGCTATTGAACCTTTAGTTTCATCTCAAGCACATTATGTCTAGCAAGATTTTTAAACACTTTCCCAATGAGTGGTTGCATTCTGCCAGTACAAGGCTTTGAGAAACATCGCTTGGTATTGCCTGCTATTAGAGATAGGATAAAGGTATACCTTGGTTTAACTCAAGATGTCAGTTCCTGTGAAAGTCATGGACTATACTGAGAATACCTCACCATGCTCAAAGAAAGGTTTTTCAACTGATTTCCAAGATAAAAAACTAGGAAAGGCAAACTTAAAAATAGGTTTACCCCATGTTGCATAACACATCTTTTGTCCAGAGTTACCACTTGTCATGACCTGGGCCGGACATACCAGGGAGTCATGTTGAATTCAGAATTCCCTTGGGCTAAATTAAGGCAAAATGACACCAAAGGTTCAGTTAAACATTCTGTTCATGACAGAAGCAACCTGAACTTGGGAGGTGTAACAGTAGGTGGCGGGGTTTCTCACAACAGGAATTGCCACGGCACTACCTTAGTGAACCATGTAACCTGTGGTAACTATCTACATCAATTCAGGGAAGAAGGAGATCCCTCCCATTGGGTCACGAGGTTCAGAGCAGACCCCCTTGCTTTCTAGGCTCCTTCTCAGAGAAGAGCCTGGGGGCGGCTGGATCTGCTCCTAGTCCCAGACTTGGTCAACAGCTTATGTCTAAAGGGATGAGGTGTAGGGGTTATGGAAAAGGAAAGAGAGAACAAGACAGAAGGAGAAAAAGGAAGAGAGAAAGATGTCACCAGTCCTGGGTCCAGCATTGGTCCGGCCAGCCTAAGGGTCTCATTCTGGTGGGCACACACACCTGGGACTACAGTTTGTGTCCTTTTATCATCCTTGCCCCTCCTTTGGGTGGGCACTTGAACTCATTAGGCTAATTAGGTGCAATGAGCAGTTTGTGAGCCTTTGGGCTTGAGGGTCGTTTGGGGAGTAACTTCCCCTTCCCTGCAGACATGATCTTTGGCCATGCATGGTGAGCTGTCCTGCTCAGCACATCAGAACAGGGAGCTGGGCACCCTCCTGCATGCCCTCCTTCTTTTCACCTGTGGTTCCTTGCTTTGCAGGGTTCGTTGTTATGCAGAGTTCATTGTTAAGCAGAACTTGCCCCACTACAATGTTTGAGACATTAACTCTTTCAGTCTCTCCCACCACTTCAGAAGGTATCCATTGAGTGAAGGGAACTGTTGATTATGCTGCTGCTATTTTCTAATCTGCAGTGAGACCTGCATCTCTCCAGGAGTCATCAGTGTCAGAAGGTAACCGTATCTTAAATTCCTGTAAGCCAGTTTGAAAGGGATCAATGCCTTTTTTTGGTAGTGTGCACTGTTTGTGGGGTTTTTTTCTGCACAATTTGCTTAAGGCATGGTGCTGCAGATTGTACAATTGTGCCTTGGTTTGAATAAGTTTCTAATCACTTTACCCTTTCACTTAGTCTGAAGTGTTTTGAAATTACAGTAGTTTGGGTGCCATCTACACAGGCAGACAAAAACGCAATCAAGTAACAATGTAAGGCCTTCCTGGAGACAACAATTTGTTTGACTGCCAAGCCGGTGTTGTGGGTACCAGTAATGATGTAAATCAGTTCTTAAAAAATCCAGATAATCAGAGCTTCTTCCCAAACACCTCTATTTTTAACACAAACTTTTGCAAGTCTTGGCCCTGGTTTGACCAGTTGAATCATTGCTTAATAAGAACAGGGATTAAATCTAGTAATGTTGTTTCTATGACAAAGTAAGGTTCTTTCGGTGACACTCATGTAATAATGTATCATTTTTTAAGCTAACTTTTTAAAACTGAAAGTCATAATAGAATTAGTAAAAAGTGTAATTCAGTATGAAGTGAGTGATCTAATATACCTAGTGGATTAAATGGCCCTCTTGCATAACTTTAGAGACAACACTTAGATGAAAGGTGAATCAGAGTCTACTTCATCTCTATGTTGATGTAAAACACTGTCCATGAGGGATTTAATGGAGTTTTGCTGTTGTTGTTTCTTTGCTTTTTCTTATCCATATTTCGTTACCCCTCTCCTTATTGTCTTGGTGCCTGATATGACATATGCTGAATGGAGTGGAAATACTCTCATTTACTCTGCAAAAAAAGAATCAGAACTTTACAGGCATAATAGAATCATAGAATCATTTAGGTTGGAAAAGGACCTTTAAGATCATTGAGTCCCACTATCAACCTAACAGTGCCAAGTCCATCACTGAACCACATCCCTAAGCACCACTTCTATATTTCTTTTAAATACCTCCAGGGATAGTGACTCCACCACTTCCCTGAGCAGCCTGTTCCAATGCTTGACAACCCTTTCAGTGAAGAAATTTTTCCTATCCAATCTAAACCTCTGCTGGAGCAACTTGAGGCCATTTCCTCTTGTCCTATCGCTTGTTACTTAGGAAAAGAGACTAACCCTCACCTCGCTACAACCTCCTTTCAGGTAGTTGTAGAGAGTGATAAGGTCTCCCCTGAGTCTCCTTTTCTCCAGATTAAACAACCCCAGTTCCCTCAGCCGCTCCTCATATGACTTGTTCTCTGGACCCTTCACCTGCTTCATTGCCCTTCTTTGGACACACAGAAATGCAGAAGAGGAAAGAAGAACTAATGGTACTGAATTGCTATGTTTCATAGAATCGTAGAATCATAGAATGGTTTGGGTTGGAAGGGATCTTAAAGATCATCTAGTTCCAACCCTCCTGCCATGGGCAGGGACACCTTCCACTACACCAGATTGCTCAAAGCCCATCCAACCTGGTCTTGAACACTTCCAGGGATGGGGCAGCCACAGCTTCTCTGGGCAACCTCTTCCAGTGCCTCACCACCCTCACAGTGGAAACAGAAGGAAACTTCTTCCTTACATCTAATCTAAATCTACCCTCTTTCAGTTTAAAGCCATTACTCCTTGTCCTATCACTACATGCCCTTGCAAAAAGTCCCTCCCCAGCTTTCTTGTAGCCCCCCTTTAGGTACTGGAAGGCTGCTCTAAGGTCTCCCTGGAGCCTTCTCTTCTCCAGGCTGAACAACCCCAACTCTCTCAGCCTGTCTTCACAGGAGAGGTGCTCCAGCCCTCTGATTACCTTCATTGCCCTCCTCTGGACTCGCTCCAACAGGTCCATGTCCTTTTTCTGCTGGGGGCCCCAGAGCTGAACGCAGTACTGCAAGTGGGGTCTCATGAGAGTGGAGTAGAGGGGGAGATTTCCCTCCCTCGACCTGCTGGTCACATTTCTTTTGATGCAGCCCAGGATACGGTTGGGTTTCTGGGCTGCAAACACATATTGGCCGGGCCACGTTGAGCTTCTTGCCAACCAACACCCCCAAGTTCTTCTCTTCAGGGCTGCTCTCAATCCATTCATCTCTGTAGAAATGAAAATGCCAAGCGAATTGCACAGTTCACCATCACATCTTTACTATGACTTCAAAGCATGTTTTCTGATCCTGGAGTTTCTCAAGAATACTGGTGACTTTTCTCCCTTCCGTAGATCCACTGAGTTAACTTGTGTAGTGAAATCACATTTTAAAGCAATCGTGAATATTCTTACAGAGAGTAAAATGAGCAGAACAGTATTTTTTGAATAACTGAATGTAGTCAAAGACAGTTCAGGTTTCTTGGCTAGACTGGTTTGCACTGTTGGCCCATGGGATGATAAGTTTGGATAACACCGAGACCTTTTTCAATTCCAGCTTTGATGTGTTAAAAAATTTCTAAATTCTTATAGCCACCCAATCACCTCTCCTAAGCACAAGTCTTTATCAGTGATTATGAACATGGCACAAAGATAATGTCCCATACATAGAGAATGTCCTGTTTTTCCTCAGGACAGCTACCTAAGCATGGTGTTCAGTTTAAGTTCATATCCTTTGTTCCTTAGTACCAGTGGTTAGGAAGCATCTTCCTAATGTGGTCCAGTACTGCTCGCTCTGCTGTCTACTCACAGCCTTGCTTTGTGCTCTTTGGATGTATTATCAGGCCTATTCTCTCCCAATTTGCAGGTTTACTGGATGTGAGAGTCTGAGGCACATTGTCAGAGGCTTGTACCACGCTGTACCATGTGAGGCACAGTCTGTGCTACATGCTGGGAAGAGGTGCAGAGCTATTACTGTGCTCTGTAGATCTTTAGGCAGCAAATCAGACAGCTTGACTTGTCGTCTTTCCAGTACAGATATCTTGGGAAAAGGAAGAAGTTGCTCTCGAAGTTACCTTCACCTGCCTTGCTCCCAGTGTTTGATATACTTGAACCAAAACAAGAAGAAGGAAAGTCTATTTAAATTTCCTGCTGGAATAAGCTGGCAACACGTATTTATTTCCATGGCCAGGGAAGTGTATGGTACCCTTCTGATCTGCATAATTCCTCCCACACGGTTCCTTCCCTGGAGCATCCGTATGTTTGAGCAATGCCTTGCTTAAACACATGACTCTACAACTTGCTAATATCTGATTTACACATATAGCTAGGGCAGGTCCAGAAGCAGCACAGATGTGTTCACCTGGTTGTCTGCTCAGGTTTATGTACTAACAATGGCTTTCTTAATGGAACAGTTCACAATCGCGGCACCTTGAGAGTACGTGCGAGAGAATACAAGTAGGTTGTAACATAACAACATGATTGTTATTAATATTACCATAATGTCAAGAGAACAACAAAGAGTTAAGTACTACAAGTTATACACAGCACATGTCAGTTTGTTTTTGTGGTGGCCAACTTAATAAGAACAAATGACGAAAAATGAAAGCTCTTAATTTGTTGTACATCTGTAGTGTTGTAGCTAGCTGCTTCGGTCCTTTTGTGTGCTCTCAGAACTAAACAGTCATTGATTGTATTTACTCTGTGTGTAACTATACAATTATATGCCTTTTCAAAACTGGTGTGAGTCAAACTCCTTCACTTCATTGAGAGTAATAATTTTTTTAAAAAGAGTGAATTTCATGCACTATCCCCTTGGTTTCTTGATTTTTCTAGTATGTGTCAAAATATTTTTTAACTGCACATATCACTGATATCTTTCGGGAAACTGAAACCAGACTGTCTCTACTGAACTCAGGAAATTGCAAATGTCCTTGAGGCAAAAGAGATGAAATCAGGAGGCCA
Source organism: Harpia harpyja (assembly GCF_026419915.1). Classification (NCBI taxonomy): domain Eukaryota; kingdom Metazoa; phylum Chordata; class Aves; order Accipitriformes; family Accipitridae; genus Harpia; species Harpia harpyja. The sequence continues at coordinate 105,091,596 of NC_068940.1, forward strand.
TGAAGTTCAGGCTTACACTTCCACTTGAATTGTGCTCTGCCGTTCAGTTGTTGAAGACTGACTCGACAGATTAAAGGCTCTACCAGTACATAGTTAATGGAGAAACATGAAACGTGGATCCTTTCAGGAAAAATGATAACATTAAAGCATCTCTGCATTCAACAGAGAAACCTTTTGTTATTAACAATCCTATTGTGGTTTAACCCCAGCTGGCAACTAAGCATCATGCAGCCTCTGCCTCCCTCACCGCTCCTCCCTCAGTAGGATGGGGGGAGAGAATTGAAAAAAAAAGTAAAACTTGGGGGTTGAGATGAAGACAGTTTAATAGGAAAGGAAGGAAGAAAATAATAGTAACACCAACACTAACACCACTAATAATAATAATAATAATAATAATAAAAGAATTGGAATATACAGAACAAGTGATGCACAGTGCAATTGCTCACCACTCACTGACCAATGTCCAGTTAGCTCCCGAGCAGCAGTCTGGCCCAGTCTGGCCAACTCCCCCCAGTTTATATACTGGGCATGACGTCACATGGTATGGAATACCCCTCTGGCCAGTTTGGGTCAGCTGCCCTGGCTGTGTCCCCTCCCAACTCCTTGTGCTCCTCCAGCCTTCTTGCTGGCTGGGCATCAGAAGCTGAAAAATCCTTGACTTAGTCTAAACACTACTTAGCAACAACTGAAAACATCACCATGTTGTCAACATTCTTCTCATACTGAATCCAAAACATAGCACTGTACCAGCTACTAGAAAGAAAATTAACTCTATCCCAGCCCAAACCAGGACAAATCTAAGCCTGGTTTTATTTTCTCAGATACAACATTGCTTATTAGCAGAGATGACAGTTTCTATTCTCTCCTCTGGCACTGAGGTTAATGTTTCCTCCCTTTCCTTGCTTACTGTCACAGTTTCCGTGTTCCCTGATTTTTTATTTTTTTTTTTAAATCTGTTGATGAAGAGTTCTACAAAATGGCATAAAGGTGGTTATGGGAAGTCACATCAAAATATTCTGCCAATAGTGAAAGCTTAAGGCAGGCTACAGGGACAAGAGAAGTACATCACTCTAGTGCTCTCTGTGCCCAGCAGTCTGCATTTCAAATACCTCCTGAGCCAGACTTACTCAGATACAATTGACTAAATTCAGTCAGTTTAGTCAGATACATCTGACTAGATGTGCCTGTTTGCAAGAAAAACAATAAAATCTGAGCTTTTAACCTTAGGCTTTCTTTATAATCAATCAAGTCCTGGCTTTGATTTACCTCTACTAAAGAAGACACCAAAAATAGGAAGGATAAATCACACTCTTTTGTCGTTTCACTATAGACTGAATCTAAACCTTCTTCTCAAAAGTCTATGAGTACCCCATAGGACATCAAAATCTGGCCATGGTGGGTTTCTTAGTGTTCAGTATCCTTTGATGGACTTTGCATAAATACATACATATTTATATATGTTTTGAACTCCTGTAACATTTAACATCCACAATATCAAGGTGAAAAGAGTTCTGCAGGTTAAGTGTGTGAAGAAACATTTCCTTTTGTTTATTTGTATCCTGCTGGCATGAACAATATATATTGTAATTATATTACTACTACTACTACTACTACATGACATGTTTTCTTATCTGCACATGCTGAACTGTATAGAAACTGCCATGTTGATGTACTGAGACAACCTCTGGACACTCCTTTCAGACCTGGGCAACTGTGGAGAGTGAACCAGTATTAGCAGCAGAACCCTGATTTACTTGCTATTTCTCTTTTCTCTTTTTAAAAGATATTCTAAGAACTTAAATGTCAGCCAATACAATTTTCCTGATCTTTGACAAGATTTAGGGGACGATGTAGCAAAAGCCCTTAAGTTCTTGGGAGATCCTAGAGTTCCGTGGCAATATATATTTTCCAGGCCCTTGGGAGCCCTTAGAACAGAACAGTGTTTTGTTTTGAAGATAAACAAATCTAATATGGTTATGCCTGGTGTATCCCACGGGGAAAATAGCTGAAATTTATTACTGGGGTCTTGGAGACGAAACTGTGTGGCATTATCAGTTCCTACAAATGGTGAGTAAAGCTTTCTAGTAGAGGTTCATTAGGAACCCTCCCCTGGCTTTGAAATAGAGGTGGTGGCTTGTAACTGTTACAAGGTCAGAAGTGTGCAAATGGCTCCATGCCTCCCGGCACACACAAAAGCACAACACAAGCACCACCAAAGTAGGATTACGCCTGCCTTGGGATTTACTGTAAGTGTGTATTGAGTTCGATGCATTAGTGCCCCAAACTGTTCACTCCATTCCCTCTATTGGGATGTGAGGGAAGTAAGACTGAACTGTGCAGATGGGGCTTCAAAATAAACTGAAGTAAATTGAATTCAGGTATTGCTTTCCCTGTTTGCTTGTTCCTACTTAGCAGGTAAGGGAAAACAAACCACTTGACAGGTACACTCTACTTCCTCTGTAGTTCTCCATCATCAAGAGTGAAGGAAATGGGATGGGAAGTATGAAACAGCAAAATTGCTTCAATAAACCAGGGTGACATATGCCATCTTCAACCAGTGCACTGATTTTCATGGTGCTTTCCACAGAGTGGGATTTGAACCTTAGCAGTGCCCCTATAAAATGATCTAATGAAACCTGAGATTGTACTGCCCTTGAATTGATATCCCTTGGCCACCCTCTGCAACAGGAATGAAATCTTGTATTGATTTCTGGGAATGGGTCACATTCTTATTTTGTTGCTGCTTTGGGATTGCCTGCATTCTAGTGGCTGCAATGTTCCTCTTATAAACTAATTTACCTTTTTGTTTTCTTCCCCCCTCTGCCCCTTTTTTTTCTTGTAGTGGGCTGCCTTAGAGCCTTAAAGACAGAAAACAAAAAAAAAAAAAAGGAAAAGCTTTGGATCAAGTCATCTCAGTTTAATTGGCATTGCATTCTCTTTTGGCAAGAAAGTTGCCTTGTATTCACTGGGAATAAAGGAAGAAGGAAACATTAAGAAATGGGCAGGGGTGAAGGACAGAGAGAAAGAGCTTTTAATTTAGTTTTGAGTCCTGAGTGAGGTTAATAGATTGTGCAAGACTCATAAGAAACTGTCGGAAGATCAAACTGAGCCTCAATTGATTTCTGATTCCTCTTTGAATTATTTCTTTCTTTAGGGTACATTTGCTTCAGTCTTATATGAGGAAGGAATACAATAAAATAAAGCAAACACATTAGAAATTACACTTGGACAGGGAGAGCAACATAAAAACTGCAAACAATTTATAAGCAGTATAATTCCATAGAGTGGCCTTAGGCATTCGGGGTGGGGTTGTGGAAGAAAAAAAAAAGAAAATAAAAAGAAAAAAAAAAGAAAATAAAAGGAAAAAAAAAACTTTGTTGCAGTTTTCTCTCATCTTCTATGGTTGTTTTTATTTCTTTTCTTTTAAAATGAGACCTCAAAACTTACTGATGTTTCATCATACACTCGCTAGCTCTTTTAAATTCATAATTGTTCTTTCTCCACTTTTTTTCCCCACACTTCAGGTTACAGCAACCCATTCCAACTGCATCATTAAAAAGGAGCAAGAGACTTGTCTGGAGAAGATACGGAGGGCAGCTGCCCTGAACCCTCTCAATGACTCTTCTCCAGGTGAGTTGCAGCTTCAAGGACCATGTACGTTGAAGTGATGGTTTCTAAACATTTCCTGTCGTGTCTGCAGGGGTTTTCAGCAATGTCAATGCAAATGTCTTACGGTAAGAGGTGCAGTCGCTGCAGCTGAATGAGTTTAGAGAAACATTATAAGGACAAAAAAATCAATCAATGGGGATATACCAGAACAACTGCTCGTTATTATCAGAGGTCAGGAATTCTGTACTTTAGGTGATGCAATGATGTATCTACAAAATTAATCCAAAAAGAAAAAAATAGAAAAGAAAAAAAGAAACAGTATGCTTGGAAAGGTCTTTATAGTGTTTATGTCTTCAAAAGGTGGAGACAGCTATTGGGGACTGGACATAAGACTAAGTGCATCATTGGTCTGTTCTGTAACAACTCATTCCCCCTCATCAGCTCAGTAGTAATTTGTGCCTCCCTCTCACATGATCTGAAGACTTTACAGGGATTAACATTGTGATGACTGTAATCTTGATAAAGAATACTTGTGCTATTGCTGAGATAAGAAACTGAGGCAGCAAGTAAAGAAGAAATTAATAGTTTAATATCCTGTCTCATTTCCCACTGACGGCAGCAGGAGCTGCCTATGGCCAGCACCGATGAGAGAAGGGCAAAGAATGACAAAGAAACTAATTGGAAATCAGCGTCTATTTTCTGAGTCCTGTCCAAAGTGCTTCTACTGTGACTAGAATTGGTAAAACTGCAGGGAAAAGCAGATAAAACACATTGTGTGTGTGATAAAAGAAGGGAGATTTCACTCCCCTTTTCCTCGCCACATATTTTAGCCCAAAAGCAAGGGAGGGCAGGATGCAGATATCTGTGTTATCAGAGAGTCCTCTGAAGCAAGCCAGTCCTGCATTTTAGCTGCTAGGAGTATTTCCATCAGCATCCTGCTATTCATCTCATACCTAAGCTCATTTTTGTTCTGCTTTCCAGCTTTGGGCAAATGAACTGTGTGGTTTGGTGGCACAGAGGAAAACATGTACTTCAGGCAGTTCATTTCAGCCCCAGGGATGTGTTTTTGAGACCCTCTTTGTACATTACAGAAGAGCTTCCCAATTCTTCCCTGGTCCTGAAGTGGCATAAGCAAGGACAAAAGGGAAAAACCTGTTTCTCCTCCCCTACCCCCAGAATGATGTCAGAAGCTGACCATGAGCCCTACTTCTTATGATTAGGCAATGACTATTATTTGGATTCAAGAATTCATAGATTTTCCCGGGTCAGAAGAGACCATTTCACCAGCTAGTTTGTTCTTTATCACTCAAATCCAGAATAACCCTGGTAGTTGGGGGACTATTCAGACCCAACTCCTCCCCCCTGCCTGTTCCAAATTCAAAGAGCACAGCTCAGAGATAGAGGAGGTCCAGAGCCATTGGAAAGGCTTTTGCATCTCAATGTGATTAAAATGTATCACCCACTCAAGCAGGAAGGGACTGAATCCTTTCAAGCACTAGCTCAGCAGCACAACCCAGCTGCTCTTTATTCTGTTCCCTGAGTAGTTTTGGATTGAATCACTGTAAAGAAGATTTTCCCAGGCTCACTGTGCATCTTTTAGTTGTTCACCACATCCTGTGGCAACAAGTTCCACAGTTTACTTGGCTTTGGGTAAAGAAGCCACATCCCCTCAAAGACATTTATTTTCCAGTGAAGAATTCTGGCATATTTCTTATTTGAAAGCCATTTCATTCCATGGATCCTGTTTGTTGCCCTTTCCCTCTACCTTTTTTTAATTATTATAGACATGTTTTACATACATTTCATTTTACCTCTGGGACTATAGCATTCCACTCTATCCCCTTTAAGTCCTGACCTTCCAGACTCACCTTTCATTACATGATACCTATTTCAAGCCAGATCCTGCCACCCTCATTCCCAGCAAAGCCTTATCTTGGTAGTTAAAGGATGGGACATCAACAGAGCTCTACCAGCTTCTTACTGTTTGCTCAACATCATTGAGATACTACTTACTCTGTTTTGAATGACACCTTGCTGCTGCCTTGCTAACAAGAGGTGTATCAACACGGGATACTCCAAACATGATGGATTCACACTCCACAGTATTTGGGAAAATACTGCAGGTATCTGTTTACTCCAAAAGCACTTTTGCTCCTGGTCTATTACTGGAATGGAGCACTATTCACTACAGCTGAAGCTAGCTTTTAGGTTAAGTTATCAAGCATTGTTTGCAGAAGTTTCATTACGAAACTCCCTGAAGAGGTAGTAACTGCCCATAAATTAAGCAGTCATATCTGCGGTGTGTTGATTCCTCTCAATTTTCACCTGCTGCAGACAACCTATTTTTCACTTGGCAGAAGTGAAAATTGCCCAACATTTGTTTTTTGTTATTCATCTCTAGCGATAAGACTTACTAATGATGGCAGGTAGTGGAGAAATATATTAGCTTGTTTCCTTCAAAGAAAGAAACAGAGGAAATAATTCCCATGTTTGTCAGAAACAGCTGAAAGAAGGAAGAAATCCCTCCTGGCTGGTGAGTAAACTTCTGTTTATTCAAGAGCAAGGAGAAGCCTTTGACCACTTCTGCATACAAATTTCCATAGAACAATTCAACATATAAGTTTTCTGAGGATTTATTTCTCCTCAGAGGGGCTGCAGGCTATAAAATAGGATTGAGATTTTAGGGAGTCTGTAGAGACTTGGTCACATGTTCAAGTTACAAAAAATCCACCAAATCAGCTGAACTACAGTAACCTCTGTAAGCAAGGTAGCTCCACATTCTTCTGTTGCAGGTGACACAAAGTCAGATGATCACATCTAAAACTTGAATCTGGGACAGGAACAGTCTTTGTGATGTGTATTTCTACAGTATCTAGAACAATAACGTTACAGATCATGAAACCTACTCCACGGTGCCCACATGGTGCAAAACCCAGTAATGGTAATAGTAGGTTCTCTGCTCCTGTTTAGAGACCATGTCTTCTGCACTGATATTTCCTCTGCCTAAAAGTACTGTATGGAAAGCAATGCACTTTGAAGTCAAAAGAGGAAGAACATCTTATGGGTTCCTACATTTTGCAGTAATTCAACTCTCCTGCCTTTGCTTTGCCCCCTTGCTGTGTTCAGCATCTGTGAACACAGACACAAACTAAATGGTACCCCAGAGCTTCTCTGGGTGAGGTCCAACACAAGCACAATGTTCATGCTGCAACTGCAACCACAGGTCCTGAAGAGGAAGGCTGGCACTGTATTATGGAAAGCATCCAGCCCTGGCTTGTCAGGGCTCTGATGTTTTCCTCTTTCCCTCCCCCTCTACCTCTCATGCCCAGATGTTATGCTCATCACTGTTTTATTCTTCACAGCACCGTTTTCTCTCCTGCTGCTGTGTAATGCCTATAATGCTTCAGAGACAATGATTGCCTTGAGATTTTCTGTTTGTTTTGGTTTTTTTTCCATTAGTTTTATGATGGCTTCTTCCTCTTAAATGCTTTAAATTCTTCAGGAGCCTTTATATGAAAAGAAGTAAGGGGCATGTGCTGACCCTATGTGTCCATCCCTGTTCAGCCACCACCTACAGCCTGAATGAAAAAGAGAATCTGAAGAAAATGAAATCACAGCAGGACCCAGAATCTGACTCCTTCACTCTGGAGTGGGAATTAAAGTGATAAAGGGAAATAATGAAAGCCAAAGTCAGAAAAGAAAGGAAGGAGGGGAATGATTACTTCATACTCAACTTCTCTGGGCAGTGGAGCCAGGCTATTTCTTACATCTGTGTTTCCATTCTCCCTTGTTTGAGTTTTTGTCCCTGTTCTAGTGTAGAGCTACCCCAGTTCCTGCTGGACCCTCTTCTAGCTGTCAGCAGTCCTCAAGGGACTTTCTGCCAGATAACAATTGATAAAGCTCACTGCTGATCCATATGCACCCTTTTTCATTTTTATTTTTTTCCATCCAGACTCTGCTCACCTGTTCCCGACACTGGCACTAGGAAAGTATGGCACAGGAGTTACTCAGATACTTAATGACAGTTTCCTGGGTCATGTACACTTAGCATGGGGTTCATCTAATTAAGTGTTGATACCTGTAAATGCATCTACACTACAAATGAGCAAGTCACCTTACTCATTTTGTAGCTATGGATATCTAATAAGTAGAGCCTGAGACATAATTCATTTCATCCTCGAAGTAGATTAGATGATGCCTTTTTTTTTTCTACGGACATATATGGAAGTAAGGGTGACCATCTCACCTATAAATATTTACACTGTAGATGTCTACATTTTATCAGACAAATCCTACCTTTAGCTTCTGGCTCTGTTATACTGACTAGGTCATGCTAGAGGTCTGGATTACCCAAAAAAATCTGGACCGTGATTTTTACCATGGGATGTTTTGATATGTAGGTGTCTTCTTCATGCCATCCACGCACTTAACTGTAGTAGATTTACTTAGACCTGTGTGAGCAAGTTTTGCAATAAATGCTTCCTTTAGTGGTGACCTCAAAGGACAGGCAAGTGTTCAGCAGCCTGCACATTCACGCTTGCCACACGCACGCGCTGACAAAGAGAATCTCTCAGCTGTCTTCTGCTTCCTTGTGGGCTTCTAGCTCACCTAGAGGTCTTACCTAGGGCCTTACACTTTTGTCTGGCTTGATCTGGGATCTACTGACCAGTTGTATCTGATACTGTCCATGGGGGCACAGGATCACAGCCAGGAAATACGCCGCTCGGAGAAAGCCCATGATGGAAAGAGCCCTGCTGATGAAGCGTGGAACATTTCTCCAGCTGTAGATTGGCATGATAGATTTTTCGCAGTCTGTTACCTGTCTTGATTTCCACTGTTGGGACATGATATTCCAGACTTGTCCCCTGAATGTGGCTCGCTCTCAAATGGTGGGGGAGTTCCTTGAGTGATCTGCAGATTTGGGCCTCTTGATTTAATGTTTATAGTGCTTAAAATGCACTAATCTGGAATAAGCCAATGTATGATAATAGTGAACACAGCACAAGAATTTGAATAAAAATAGAAGTGATGAGGACTTATTGGTGATTATGTGGTTCATGGCTCATTGTTAAATTAATCTTTAACTTGTAGTCCTAGTTCTCTAGTCCCAATCCTCCTGTCCTTCCTGTGAAAAATGTTGAAGGGCAGTAGCATTGCCAAGCAAGTCAAGAAATTCAAATCAAATAAGTATTTGCAGAGATGCAATGCCTACAATAATCTTTGTTAAGAGGAATCCTATCAGCAAGTTACCCTGTAAATCAGCAAGAAAGAAACTGGTAAGGGTGCCAAGGGGGTAGGAGGTGGTAATTTGAAGGTAATGGTGGTGACGCAAGGAGAGAGTAGATTTTGAAGTGTTTCCATTTTCATATGATGATGGAGCAGGTTTTTTTAGGTTTAGATTTTTATTAGGTGTCTCATCAGCCTCCTGTCCTTTCAGAGCCTTTTAATTACCTGCTTTTATTTCCCTTGGCACCACTGGGAAGACGTTCATTGTGTGCTTGTGTACGTGTGCATGTGTCTCCCTTGTTGATGCAGCTGTGCACAAGAACTATAGGACTAGGACTGTTCTTCTCACATTCAGCCTTTAAAAGCTATTGAATTCTTAGAGTTGGGAGGGCGTAGCTAAGAATGTCTCTACACATAAATGTTTTCTACTTGGCTTCTGTTTGAACCAGCTTTGAGCCTAGACAGCTTTGATCTTCCTGAATATATCTGTCTTTGGTCAAAGATGCTTTTTTGCACTGATGGGTTTATCCACGACACTGCATAAAGTGTCTTCTACTAACCTCATGTTAGAGATGGTAGAAACAAGCGAGAATAAGCGAGGGACCATGTGATACCAGGGTTAGGATCTGTGCTCATTTCAGACATCTGTACCGTAGAGGTCTCTATCTGAACAAGACACTTGTGCAACCCTTGGTACCCGAGCTGTGATCAAGCTTTACTTTTTCTCAAGCAAATGCAAGAAAAAGAGCTTCACCAGTCTCTGGTTTCCAAGCATTGACTCATTCTTTAGCTCTTTGCTGAATGTCTTTGAGTTTATCAACATCCTTTTTAGTCGTCTGTTCATCAGATACAATGGATAAATACATGTCACCTAAATATGGGATTGTAAAGTAAAGAGGCCCTTATCAATGTCAGTTATTTAAATTGTGTTTATAGTCAATAGATCAAAATAAGTACTTAGAAGTCACTTACTTACACTTACAAGTTCTTAGAGGACTTAAACTTGCCCTATTTTCGACATCCATCTTACGCTGAGAAGACTGTATGACAAGTGCCCATTTCTCTGCATTGCCTATTAAAGCAGTCATTATGGAGGTCTAAGTTAGATGGTATGAATCCTGTTGACAATAATGCAGCAGCACTGGAACAAACAAAATCTTCACAATCCAGGCATAAACCAAGGTGCAGGCTCTATAAAGAATCTTGTTCTCAAATGGAGCAGCAGAAGCTAAAAGGGATGTTGCTAGCCCACTGTGAATTCAGTCACATTAGTGAAGCTGAAAGCCTGGAAGTGCACTGTCATTGAAAAAGTTCAGGATCAGCTTGGCAGGGGAAAGAAAGGGTGCTGCGTCACAGACAAACTGCTTTGGAATAAACTATCGAAAATTTTCTTGCTAGTCACGGCTGGAGACAGGACAAACCTCCAGTGGGTGAACCACTGGTATGTTCCCATTTCTTGGAAAAGCCTCTAGCATATTTCTTTCCCATCCCTCTATAATATGGAACCAAGCTATACTTATATGTATGGTCTGCCTGGGAAGACAAATAATATAATAATAATTTTACTGGTGAAGGATTCCTGGTAACGGGGATTAAAAACCCATCCATGTTGTGCCCTAGACATAATATGAGGATGCACGTATTAATGCCAGTTGAGCAGGGATATTCATTTGGCATTGTAACTCTCAGCTGAGATCATAGTCCTGGGAGCAGAAATAATTTGCTGCAGGGCAGTGGTGTGCTTGTACAATCCCACAGCTTTTATTTCCAGATCTAGCTGAGTTGCCATTAGACTGAGGATCTCTGTACCATTCTTTATTTGGGATCACAGTGTCTTTGGTAATCTTATGTGTCTCAGTGTCAAGAAAATCTTTCCTTAATATACTATCCCTTTCTCTTCAGCGCTGTGTGCTACCCACAGCATAGTGTTAAGCCATGGTAAATTGGTGGAGTGTGTAGGGCCATAGGTGCATCCTGCAGTACCAGAGCAGTATCCTGCCATGGATTTTCTACAGCACATATGATTGGTCTCTATCCTAAGAGTCTGTCGTGGTTTAACCCCAGCCAGCAACTCAACACCACACAACTTCTCACTCACCTCCCTCACAGTGGGATGGGGGAGAGAATCAAAAGGGTAAAAGTGAGAAAACTCGTGGGTTGAGATAAAGACAGTTTAATAGGGAAAGCAAAAGCCACGTGTGCAAGCAAAGCAAACCAAGGAATTCATTCCCCACTTCCCACGGGCAGGCAGGTGTTCAGCCATCTCCAGGACAGCAGGGCTCCATCACGCCGAACGCTGACTGGGGAAGACAAACGCCATCACTCCCAACGTCCCCCCTTCCTTCTTCTTCCCCCAGCTTTATAGGCTGAGCATGATGTCCTATGGTCTGGGATATCGCTTTGGTCAGTTGGGGCCAGCTGTCCCAGCTGTGTCCCCCCCCAACTCCTTGTGCCCCCCCAGCCTGCTCGCTGGTGGGGTGGGGGGAGAAGCAGAACAGCCCTTGGCTCTGGGTAAGCGCTGCTCAGCAGGAGCAAAAACATCCCTGTGTTATCAACACTGTTTCCAGCACAAATCCAAACCATAGCCCCGTACCATCTACTATGAAGAAAATTAACTCTATCCCAGCCAAAACCAGCACAGAGTCTTAACCCCAAATCCTGCTAGTTCTTATTCACTGCTTTGTCTCCAGCGATGTGATTTGTCCCTCTTGATATCAGTAGCTAACACCTCAATTGTCTAGTCTAAACTAAGTCTAAGTAGCCACTGAAGAGCTGTGGGTCCTTCCTTAGAGCTATTCCTTTCAAACAGCTATGGGTTCCTGACATTTGTGGGATAATTTTTTCTGTGGAATGGCATTTTTCTCTCTACTGACTCAAGAGGGAACCTGGAGGACAAGTTAAGCTGGATGGACTCCCTAAGATAGTTAAAGCTTAGTTGAGGTGATCATCAGCCTGGGAACGGTCAGTTAAGATGACTCAGAGAAAAGATGCAAAAATTGCTGTAATGGAGCAGAAATTTCTATTATCTCCTTGGGCAGCATGAACACATTCTGCTAACACATTCAGCAGCATTTTGGTGGTTTAAATGAGGACTGCCCTCCTTTGCAAGCCCTGCTAATATACCTAAGTTTAGTCATCTTCTCAGCATTTCCTGGACTTCCATTCAGATGGGAAATGAAGGGAAAGAAAAGCACTGGAATTTAACGCCTACAGCTCTGAAAACACCATTAACTGCAAAGCATGTGTATGAGCTACTATTCCATCCCATAATATACTCACTGTAATAATTCCTACCTGGTTCTTTCAAAGCTATAACTTTCATAATCCCCAGAACTGCCAGGAAGTCCTTCTTTAATAACCCAGGAACAGAAGTCAAAAGAAAATAAAAGGTGAAATGGATTTTGTCCAGGCAACTGGGTAAGATACTGACTCAGAGAAGATGAGTTTCTGGGAGCAGGACTGAATAAAAGTACTTTTCTGCAAGCAGTTTAGTCATTGAAAAATGCAGGTTTAGGTTAAATTTTGAAATAATTTAGGCTGAAAAAATCATTAACAAACGTGGAAAATAAAGATGTATTGACATTTCACGACAGAACATTGTTTCAGAAGTATTGCTACTTAAATTTAATTAGTGTTAAAAAATAAAGAAATGTTAAAATTTAAAAAAAAGAAGCTAAAAATAAAACTTCCTGTCTGACTGCCTAACTCTGTCTTATTTCATGTCAGCCAAAAGAAAGGAAAAAAATCTTACTAAATTGAATGGAATGGCTTTTTTCCCTTTTTCTTTGCTTAACAATCAAAACAAAATATCAATTATTTACACTTTTCCACTTGTGAGTTCCTTGTTTCTATGGTGACAGCTAGTTCATTAAACCACACCACCTCTCTTTTTTTGTCTGGAATTAAATAGTATCAAGAAGCCCAATCTTCCCTTCCGCTACATGGCATCCATGATGTGCAATGAGAAGCTGATCTAGAGTAAACAGGGAGAGCTTCTTTATAGTATATGCAGAGGCTATCAGTAAGTTGGGTTTTGCCCCATATGTTTATTTATTTGGTTTTGTGTTTTGATTTTGGTTTGTTTCTTTCTTTCTTTCTTTTTAAATGACCATTTTCAAATGCAAAGTGTAGTAGAAGTGTTTGCAATGGATTTTACCCGTGGGGCAGGGGGATTGTTTTAATTCATGTTACCCCAAGCGGCAATTGTGATCATTACATTTAATTGCAAGCATGATATACGAGGTCACAGCTGTTAAAAAATAAACAATGAACAGCAGTAAAACTTATGCAATTAAATGAGTTGTGGTCTTTCCTGTGCTGCTGTGATCTGTCGATATCTTCAGTCACAGACAGCTGGAAGCTGTGAACAACTTACAATCATTTTTAACTTTTTAATGTCTATAGTACCATGGCAGAAAAGAATCCCCAAAAGACTATTAACATGACATCTGATTTATAACTGACTATCTATGATTTTAGTATGATTTTCATCAGATCTTTGCAGCTCCTTTTAAACCATGTGCTTGTGCTATATCCCATCAGGCAGCTGCTGCAGTCTTCTGCAGAAGCGGATGCATTTCAGTGCTGAATTAAAGTGTTGCCTTGCATGCAAACTGTATTTTCATGAAGGTCCTAAAAACATGTCCTGTTTCTGTAAAAATGACTGTCAGGTGTCAGACAACCGGATATTCTTTTAAAAAGGAATTTTGCGAAAATGCTCTTTTGTTCCTATTCCCATGGCATATTCTGTAGCTGTCTGATGTATTTTCTGACAAAAATGAGTCTTTATTTCTTCTTTAGATTGTTAGTCTCACTGAGAAAAACAGCAGTAAGAAAGTGAATTCGATTCTTGCTGGAATCAATGGCACAGTTGACTGGTTTCTAGGATCTTTATTTCTAGTGATGGAACATGGATTAAGACAGCACTGATTGACTTTGAATTTCTCCGCACTGGCAGTGACTACATTTCAGAGAAATCCTAAGTGAACCCTAGACTTTGCATGTAAATTGCGTTCTAGTGTCCAATAAGCTCCTGAAGCAGGAGAATTAGAGAATTACTTTGGAGATTTTTAGGACCAGATTCAGGTGCGCATAAACAGCAAGTGTCTCTAGATTCCTTAGGGTATCAAGACATTCTGACATGGGGCCTACAGAAGATCTGTGTCTATCTGGACTAGCAACTTGATTCCCTGAAGCATCTCAAATTGCACTAAAACCCTATCTTTTTGAAAATAAATTAAATCCTTGCAGTGGAAATACCTGATGTAGCTACCTAAAAATTCCATGTTGAGTCTAAGTTAGTCACCCAGGCTCCCTCAATAATCAGAGATGAAAACCCGAAGACTTCTAAGTGCAGATCATTACCCACAGACATCTTCATTTTATCACTGGAATTACTTTCAGGGCTTCAGTAAATACATTGACTTTGTGGACTATAGTGGAAGCTGAGACGCTGGGGAAAGGGTTTTATTGTATAGAGACAGATATTCAGTGCCATTTGCGATGCCTTGGGTGTTTGAGACACCCACACAGTGCTGAAGGAACTCACAGACTTACTGGAGTAACAATATTGGAATAGAAGCAGGAGGTCAGCTAATAGCTCAGGTGGCCCTAGTGACATGCACTGAGGCAGCTAAAGCCCACCTCTGTTTGCGTACAGACATCTGTGTTTAGGTTTCTTAGTCTGAACCTAAAGACCTGTAGGACTCGCTGAATCAGGGTGGTGAGACACAGGAACAGGTTGCCCGGAGAGATTGTGGATGCCCCATCCCTGGAAACATTCAAGGTCAGGTTGGACGGGGCTCTGAGCAACCTGGTCTAGTGGAAGATGTCCCTGCTCATTGCAGGGGGTTGGACTAGATGACCTTTAAATGTTCCTTCCAACCCAAACTATTCTGGGATTCTATGATTCTATGAATCTCGATGGAAAGAGATAGGCATCTTCAGAGAACCAGTCATGTTTCCTAAAAGTCCTCTAAAAAAATGAAGGAAGGTTTGTTTGCTGAAGGATGTTACTCAACCTATGAAAAAAATGCCTAGCTTTCTGCATTGATTGTAGAGACAAATAAAAAAAAAAAAAAAGATTACTAAAGTGAAGTATTCTGAGCACTAGCTAACAGAGACATGCTTCGTTGTTTTTGACAGAGAAACTACAAGATTACGGCACACACGCATCCACAGAGTTTGGTTGTATTAGTCAAATTACCCAAAGGCAAGGAAAGGACAATACAGCAATAATTTGTGATCTCTGCTTGAGCTTATAAAAGCCTAGAAGGATGTAAAAGATACCGGTACATATGCTAATAGTTAGTAAAGACAAAATACAAATGTTGTTCCTTTCTTTAATTCCTCTACTCTGGGCTTCTGTTGCTAATGAATTCATCAAGTCCAGGCAGTGAATATAATAGGATCTACCAATACAGACTGAAAGTAGGATTCTTGCTGTGTTAAGGGTATGTTTTATCACCGTGGTATGATGAAGGATCTGTAATACACCTGCCAGTTCCCAGTCTATCCCACAACAGCTCCCCATATGGAATGATGTTTCCTGTTGCTGGCAATGACAGGATCCTTGTTCCTTCTTCTGGCTCTGTGTTGGGAAGAAGCACAGACTCTAGAGCAAAGACATAATGTGTGACGTTGGTTTTGCATCACCTGACAGGCTATGAACTTGTAGAACGCACAAAGCTTTTCCAAGAGAAGTGTGTATGGGAAGCAACGTTGCAGCCTGGGACCTGCTGCAGAGAAGCATGGCCAGACTCCCCCTTTTACTTACACGTGGAGACTGGGGTCACCCAGTCCATCATTTGCATGAGATGACAATGTCAGTCATCAAGCATCATGCAGGGTCCTTCCATTTCTGCTTTGTTTCTATTCAATCCTTCATTCAGTCTCTCATCAGAGGTAGATTTACCAGGCTTAGCAGTGGCACAGCCCAGGAAGTTAACTGGTTGGACCTTATTTTCTGGGATATAATGGGACTTTTGTGAGCCTGTGATGAAGGTGACATTGTTTGAAATTCCGTCGTTATTCTTCTGTACTTTGATACGAAGATAAGAACACTATCAGGGATTTTTTTTGCAGTGAGACGGCATGAAGTTTTTCTCATGGAACTTGAAATTTCTATGCCATAGGTATTTTTATCTCAGCTATTGTCCCAAAGCTGCCTTCACAGTCAATGGACAAAAGTTGGCTTTTTGAGGGAATGACTCATCAGACTTATTTCAAATGTCTGCTTTCAGATGAGAGACATTGTTCTCTAGGACTGCCTATTTCTATCTATTCGTACAAAAATTTTGAGGGCTATTCAAATGTAGATGTTGGCACTTGGACAGTTGAATTCCACTCTGGAAAGCACATTTGCCAGTTACTGCTTGCTTTGTTGATGAGGATGGTTGCCTGTACTTAGACCACTAGTGGGAGAAAAGCAAATGTGATGGGAACAAGAAGGCGTTACAACAAAATCCAATGGCTTTTTGTTAATAACTTCAATTGGAAGATTTTCTCTACACTTAAGAATCACTTCCTTTTCACCAGTGTATGGGCTTCTGGAGGAACATTCTGACATACTACATTTCGTATCTTTAGAATCACTCCTTTTGGTATCTGTGTGTATTGTAGGATCACTTGGGAAGCTCTAGTCATTGATCAAGTGTTGTTAGACCAAAGACTCGAGAGAGTTTTCTTAGCCTGTTCTTTTCTGTGAATTTTTTTTTACTTATGAGACTTCACCAAGCACTGATATTCTCACATAAGTGGCCAACGACTAAAATTGCCCAGCTGTACTATTTCATTTCTTGTTTCAGCTTATTCTGAGCTACATCCGCCACTTCTTAATATACCTTACAAACTTAAGCCAAGAACTTCATCACAGGAAACTGCCTACTCAATAATACATGCAATTGAATTGGACTCCTGACAGGTTTTGCATATTGATTTTTCCTCAGCAAAATAAAATTGAAGAACAGTAAGTTAAATCATCTTCAGACAGACAAGCAAGTTACAGTTCTATAACAAGTTATTAAGTACTCCATCTACTAGGATGTACTCCCCTCACCATGGCAAAAATTAGATAACTCAGTTTTACTTACTTTCAAAAGCAGAAGTGCAAAGTAAATTACATGTATAATACCACCTTAAATATGAACTCCCTAAGCGCTTACTAAGCCCTATTTTTTTCCACAAAGTTCTTCATATTTCTGCTTAATTAGACACTTAAGCTGTGCCCTTTCTTTTGTTGCAAATTACAATGGATCAGATTGTGATCTCCTCTGAAGGATGCTGAAGAGATTTAGAAAGTGGAGACAGCCCTGCAGTATCTGCTGAACTTCACGGCCTCTTCCATCACTGGAGGAGCACAGCAGCAGGATCTGCATGCCCAATATTCATTGTATTTTTTTTTTTTTAGTTTCTGGGCAAGGAAGGATGGGGGTGGGGAAAGGGAGATCCTTGGCTTTGCCCATGAGCTGCTAGCCAGCACTGCTGACTCAGAATGTGCATGGTAATTTGCTCCTGGCAAAAGGGAGGAAAAGAAAATGTGCAATTCCTTCCCCAAATTCCTCCTGTGAAATATAAGGAACAGGAAAGGAAAAAGGGAAAAATCTCTCAATTTCATGCAGTTTTCCAGCCTTTTGTAAAAGAAATGAAGCAAAGAAGAACTCTTCTCAAGTGTTTTGTTTTGGGGGCCATAAAGCTTAATGTGTTGAATTTTGCATGCTATACTAGAAAAAAATGAACTTGGCCTGTGCTGTTGTTATGCTTCCCAGCTTGAGATTTCATTTTCTAATATGAATTCCACCACAGAAATAGGTTATTCTGTGTTGCAGGAACACATTAGCAATACCATGCTGAAGTCTAAAGGTGAAATTAATGTCGCATTAGCTAGCTGTAAGCAGAATGTATGCTTAAAGTGGACATGTAGAGTCCTCCATAGGAAAAAAAAAAAAAGAAAGGAGGAAAAAAGTTGATTCAACTAGGTTATCTTTGATATATAATTTAAGATAATTTGTTAATTTCAGATACTTCAGAAGTAGGATAGTGTACTTTCTCTCCTATTGATGTGTGATATGTTTTTTCCTCATTTGATATCTACAAGAACATTGAAAGTTAGAGTCCAATTCTAAGCCAGCTTTTGGTTTTGTTTATGTTTTCAAATATGTGCATTATCCCCGCAAGATAGTTGGAAAGGAATAGAATTTAGAAAACTTGCCATCCAGACTTCAGATTGATCTCAGTTAAAATAGATTTCTTTCTTCCTTTCTTCCTCTTCATTTCTAAATTTTGCTTCTGGATGCCCTGAAGACTCATGATTTTTACAGCTCGATGAATACATAGTGTCTAATAAATGATTTACAGATGAATCAAAGTAATTACCTGCCTCTTGCACCATACTGTAAACATGTAGTTTAGAGGCACTTTTGCTTTTAACAAGGGTAGTTTTGAGCCTCAAGCCATGCGGAAATATCGAAACAGACTCACCTCCCAGCTAATAATATATTTATAGCTTCCACCAGCTTGTTTTGTGAAAAGATCACTAACAAATCACACTTTTAAGGTTTTGATAATTCTTAAACTAAACCTTTTGACAAAATAAGTGCAGCAAATACTCAACCGGCAGGGGGAGGGTTCTGCGGTCAGCATCAGGCACGGCTCTCACCTTTCGCCAGGGGTAATTCTGCTGCTGTCAACCTGCAACCTCAACGCCCACGGAATTCAACAGGCATTTTCAACACCTCTTTCAGTAAAGAGAACTGTAGTGGGCTCTGTATTTAGGGGAAAATGGTCTCCTTGGGGAACAATTCCATCACTGGATGTTAGACATCTAATTTATTGGCTAAATTAGCTGGCTAGTCTCCTAAGGCTCCTTGTACAGTTGATAGATACTGAGATTTACATTCAGTTTGCATATTAAAACACCTAAATTAAGGTGGCTTAATATGCAAGCTGAGTCCCACTCAAGGCATATCCATAATCTCAAAGAGTTTAGCTGCCTATTTCACCTCCCAGTCCTGGATTTCCTTTCTCCATAATTCACATTTATGATTTTATTGTCTGGCGCTTTTTTTTTTTTTTTTTTAAGTAAACCAAGTGGGAACCCTACACAACTAGCTTTGCCAGGTAAGGCACATGTCTGAAGTTAGATGGTGCAGTTTTCACCCTTCAAGAGCAGATAGTTGAGTCTTGTGGACAAGCACCTGAGGTGCTCTTCTTATTGATCCTTTTCCTTGCCTTTCTGATTACCCTAAAAGCCAATTCAGACTTCCTGAATACCTACTTTTCCATAGCAGCTTGCACTTTTGATAATCAAGCCATACACTTCATGCTCACACAGTTGCTAGAATTGATTGGTTTGTTTCCTTTACAGAAAAACAAATCAAAGGAAGCACAGTGAAACAACGCAGCTAGAAATCACAACCAAAACAAAGGGCAAGGTTATAATAATCCATATTGAGTGAATAACCAGGACCCGTGTGAAAAAAATTATTTGAAATAGAAATCAATGCACAATTAAATGCTTTAGGAGAGAAAACAATTATTAGAGTGTGTAACAAGAGTATGCCCAAACCACATGACAAGAGCAAAGCCAAACTGAAATAATGACCACAAACAATTAATTAAAATGTGCTGAAGGACTGTTGTATACTTTTTGAGAACATGCCTCATCTTTGTTCCCAAGACATGAAAGTACTTGACTCAGCTCCAGGTTTTTGGTCATATAACCAAATGACTATTATAATTCTACCTTGTCTCTGCTAACCTGCAAACTACTTAAAACAGAACCCATTGTTATCATAATTGAATAAGCTAGAACAGAATTACATGCAGTACTCCCAGTCGGTAGAACTATTTCATAATTGTCTTCATACAGGATATACCAGAATCACTGATTTGTTTCCCATTATTCTTCTGGATTGAGAACCGATAAAAAATTTAAATGGTATGATTACAATAGCTGATCATTCCTGTTGACATGAATAAGATTTCTCGCTTGGGTTACAAATGGAGCATTTTTTGTGCACTTTCTAATTTTTCTTCTACACATACCCTAAACAGTTAGTCTATGGACAGAGTAATCTATCTGAGGATATGTGTAAATATATATCTATTCTCTATACCTGTAAAGTACATACCTATACCTATAAATAATTTCTACATCTAACTGGGTCTTACAGTAGGGGCTAATTTTATATCTGCTAAGTAATATGACTTCTGTTCATTCTCAGAAAATCATGAAGAAATTTGTTACCATCTTTATATATGACACTGATGCTATCACAATCCCTGCAAGTCAAAAATTATCAAATGACTGAAACATAAAGAAGTTTCTGGACCTTTACTCTGTAACTCAAGCATGCAGAATTGTGCCCTGTAAGGTACTTTTCTCATCCTTTGTCCAGCTAATAAGAATGTTGCAGACAATGAGAACTCCCAACTTCCTTTTAGATATTTTAATTATGGTTTATTTTGCCTGGGTGCAGTGAATAATCTCTTTGACCTCCCCAGGTCCCTTTAGGTTTATTTTCTGCTTTTCCATAATTATTCCACATTCCAATAAATACCACGAGTGAAAGAGTATTGATTATATGTATGCAAATTTTCATAGTTATTTATTACTTCAGATGGGAGTGTAATTACCTGCCCACACGTATTTGTGAGCAACACCACAGAACAATTTATCTTCCTACTAGGTCTTTAACCTTTTCTAGTAAGAAGAGAGGGAGGAGGAATAATATACTTAATTCATTTTCATGTTTCTTTTCTAACTCATCTCTAAATTCTCTAAACCAATTAATCTCTCACTTACAGCAGCTTTATACATGGAGAAACTCATTGACTTTGTTGGAATTAAAGCCTCATTTACAGGAGTAAGCCAAAGGAAAATGAGGATCTGCAGACACTTTTTTCCCAAATATGGTTAAACCCCACATTCTTCCCCAAATACCACTTCCTGCAATGACTACTGTAATGGCTTTTATGGCAATAGGGACTAAACCAGCAGTGTTGGAGGTTTGCTGAATATCTCTATGTGTTACTGATGTTACTGGTCCTCTACCATAAATCGTCAAGTAGTGATGGCAGCTTCAGCACTCTCTAATGACTACTTCCCATTTCTTCCTGTATCCTTTCAACCTTTAGACAAAAAAAACCCCCAGATCCACCATACTTGTTCTGATCTAAAGGCAAGCAAAGGGGAATTATCTTGTCTCTAGCAGTTCAGATTTTGCATTTCCACCACTGTAATTTTGGGCCTTCCTGTGTCCAATTCCCACGGTTTTCTGGGCATTTTCACCTAATATGTTTCATGTATCTAAACATCGGAAATACTTCTGACCTCTTCCTATGTCTCATTATGATGTTTATGGGTTTTAGTTTTTTGTATTTTACTATAGGCTGTTGGGAGATTTTGTACTTTGTCGCTCACACAATATAGAGTTGTAAGCAGTATGCACACATTTACTTTTTCTGGATTAAATTTATATGGCCTCTGCTTGCTGCTGATAGTGCTGGTCTGGGTGTGATGGCACTGGTGGTTCCTTCCCAGTCCACATTCCATTCCATTTCTTCCCCTTCTCTCTCTGCAAAAAAAAATTTTTCCAGGGGAAAAAAAAAAAAAAAGTGAAAAAAAAAAGAGAAAGCATCCGCTCTTCATTACCAGACGAATGATCATGATAGTTCTCCATGCTTCACTAGCACCTCCTTTGTCCTTCTTCATCAGGCACTCTACCTCCCTTTTCATCTATTGATACATTGCCTTTTCACTAGAGTTCAGTTTGTAACCTGCCCAGATCAAGGCATATATCTTTATATATCTTTACTTTTGACATGAAGGCATCTAGTAGCTGGGAACTTACTGAATAGTAATGTCATTTCCTTTAGGCTCTTTGATACTGACCAAAATTTTCCAGGTGTATGCAAATCCTTGTGAGGCTGGATTGCATTTAATTTTCGGTGTTATTTTTTCTACTCTTTGAATACATTCCAGGTAGCCAGAGAAGTTCAATATGAAACAAGAGACGGGCTTTGTTAAACTCTGACATCGTTATTGAATCACATCTTTGCTTCAAGATTTCTTTTTCAGTTACTCCAAAACCTTGAACAAAATACAGCTTCTGTCTTCCTGTTCAAGAGTATGAAATGCAATGTGTCAACGTGCCTCTTACCAAAGTCTGAACTGGCTTTTTGTCATGTATTTATTTCCTTTGTTTCATCCACTAGATCATAAGGTTCCATGGATTCTAATAAGGAATTGCTTGAGTCACCACTAGAACAATTTCCAGGAGAGGTTATGGAATTTGCACACTGGAAGAAATTAAGTTATTTAATTCAGTCATTTCTCATTCTCAGAAGATTTGAAGGAGTAAATAAGAAATAAATGCCTCTCAAGAGTATCCATATTGGCGTCACTGTGGTTACATCAGGAATGAATTTGGCCCAAGATCTGTTAGAAGTTGTCTTCTACTACAGATGTGCCTTTTCCACAGAGATAACTATTTATAAACAATAGAAAAGCAAGAGTGAGGAGGACAGGTCTTCCTCTGAGTCTGAATATGAAAGGGCAGCTTGCTTCTGAGCTCTGTTATAACTCTTGCTCTGGAGAGTGTTTAGCTTTCAATGTTAATGTTTGTTTTGTTTAGTTTTCCAGCTGTAAAAAGAGCAGAAAACCTTCTCACCCTCAGAGCTACCATGAAACCTAAATAATGATAATTTGTAAATTCCTTTGAGGGAACTTAATATATGTGTAACAGAATTTAATATAAGTTCTGAAATTATCAGTCATATAGACTTGAGGTCAGTTGTTATTTTCAGTTGTTTAATGTCTGTCTGTTTTGATTGGTCAACTTATCCTTTAAGAAACAAGTCGCAATTCCTGACAAATTTTATTGACTAGGCAACTGTTGACCTCAGGCTTTGCCTGAATAAGTCCTATTGAAAATCCTGTTCTACTACGTTGGGATTTTTTAGGATTGAATTGTAACCCCATACCCAGAGACTGATTCAAGCTTTGTGTCCCATTTTAGTCCCGCTTCAGTGCTGTTGTGAGATTAGTTAGAAACTAACAAATCAAAGGAATATGTTATCATTTTTTTCTTTTGTGACAGAACAGATTTGAAGCCCTGAATTTATTACTGGGAAACCTCAATGCTCAAGAGACCTGCTACTAAATCTTCTTCTCATCTTCTTCCATGCAACTAAATCCTCTCTCAATTTTCAAAGGAATGCAGACTCCAAAACACCAAAAAGACATGCTGAAAATATTTCAACTTTCTCTGTATCCATGGTAACTAGTTATCTTAGTGATCTTTACAGATTTCTTCTTCACAGGCCCACAAATCTCATAATGGGCCAAATATCACTACTCTCCATGGGTGGCAAAAGTGGCAATGAACTGTACAGCTTGGAAAGGTTCCTTACCTACAGCCCTTGTTGAAAGCCAGCATTTGCTGAGGAGCCTTAATACTTGTGGGGAAAAAACATATTATATATAAATTTTTATATATATTATATATAAAAATATATAATATGTATTTATATCTATCCAGCTCCTCCATCACCAAAACCATTTGTAGGCTTAGTTAATATTGTTAATTGAAACTATTCAAAAAGGTAAGACACAGCTGATAGTGCTCCACTGTGTTGTCTTTAGTAAATCACTTTTTATGGGTAGGTTGTGCATGTAAAGGGGAGGCTTCATTTGGGTAGGATCTGACAGAGGAAGGTCAGCCTTTGTGGAAGAGGAACACATCTTTCTGGTTCTTACTCTATTGCTTTCTTCTCAAACTCTGTCTTTACTCTGCAAACGTCAGCCAGTATTTTTACTATGCTCTTCCCAGAAATTACTGTGAGCCCAGCCATTTAAGGATTAAAATTTGTAGCACTGTGATGTATGAAAAGCGTGCTAGGCACTGGTGGAAGAACCTCCCTTTTCCCCTCTCTCTCGGCTTGGAGAATTAATGGAAGATAGAGTTGATAAAGAAAAGTGCATGACCACTTCTCCTAAGAAGCGAGGGAAGTGAGTCAGAGTGGCGTGGCGGGGGGGTAGGATGATGACAGTCATTTCGGCTGCCACCAGCAATAAAAGAGAGGGGTACGGGCTGCTGCCAGGCAAGGCTACCTCCAGCAGTACCCCATGATCTCACATAACACATGGCCTGAGTGATGCCAGATTATCTGCAGCTGGCGAGCTTGGCACTGGCTCAGGTTCTGGCAGCTTCTAAGTCTCATTCTGTCCTCCAGCAGTGTTGGAATAAAATCTCCCATTTTTTTTAGCGATTTCACAGAGTCTCTCTACCTCCAGAACAGCAAACTGGTGACTCTCTCGTAGATGAATAACCAATCCTTTTTATTATATTTAAAGAAAGTTTTTTTAAAAAAACACACCTCTCCATTTCCCAGATTATTGGCTTTCTACTCTTCTGTATAATTAGACAAAGAAGTGTTCCAAAGATTTTGCCAAACTGAAGTTTCCCTTTAAAACTTTCCAAAGCTCACCTAAGGCCATTTGGTTGGCAGCATTTAAAGGATTCTGGACATTTTCTTGGATGAGGTTTTCTTAGCAGGTAACAATGCAAGAGCAGAAATAAGTTCAAGCTTAGAATAAATATGCTGTGATTGTAAAGAATTAAACAGCTTTAAAAGAAGAAAAAAGGCTTATTCCTCTCTAATTATAGATAACAGCTCCTGTCATTTAAAGGCTGATCTTTGCCATATATAAAATGTTCAAGGAAAAAAATAATAATTTGGTATTAACCCTTCCTTTTGAGGTGTGTTTCACATGAGACCTAGACAAGAACCTTTCACCCTCAAGATTAGTTCTAATGGTTGGATTTTTGCATAAATGAGATCTTCATTCTCTTTTCACCTTTGAGACAGGTCATGGTAAAACAGTGACTTCTGTATGTATTTGTATCTACTTTTTTCCCCCCACCAAAATAGTAGGAATAAGGATAGAGTTCTAATTTATAATTTGTGTGGCTCAGTCCTTAGGTGGTCAGAAGTTGAACCAAGGTGCTTCAGTGATGCAGAACATCCAAGCCAGGTGAAATCCTCTCTGTTGAACTTTGTTAAAAAAGACTAGCGCTCAGTTCTAAAATATACAATTTATGTTTGACAAAGGCAAAGCATACGCACCTAATATTTTGAGAGCTAAAGCCTGCTATCTTCATCTTATCTTTTTCTTCTCTTATGCTATAAACCCCACCATTCCAATCAAAGAAAAACTACTGTTTCTGTTTCTTTCACTTTTAGTTTTTAACATAATCTAGGATTAACTTCGTACATAGGAAGTGAAATATCTCAAATCATTTTTTCCAATGTTCTCTTTCATATATTAAGCTGATGTTTTTAATAGTTCTTTGAAAACAGTGCTGCACTTAGTACATCTTAGATCTCTGAAAATGTCATCCTGTAAAACAACTCACTTTAATGATAATGGTGTACCAGTGCAAAATGCTCTCGTGTTTTATATAATTATCATTACATAAAAAATGGATTCTAAATACTCATAATATAGTGTTGCATAACTTTATACCAGGGACAGCAGTTATCTAGAGAAAGGTAATGGAAAATATTAAGGTAGGCCAACTGTTGGTAAGTTTGACCACAGTTTATTTTTCTTCACATACAGCCCTAGCTGAGTCACTTTGACTATACATGCAGAATTCCTCTGCTCTGATTCCAGCTGGTTTAAGCCTAAGATTAGGCTTTCTCTTGGTGCCTTTTCTAATCAGTGGAGGAAAATACTCATCTCCAGAGGATAATTTATCTTAGAAACCCTCTGGCAGTGCCCTCCGGAGGTGTCTGTTTTTCTTCATGCACTGTAAAAGAAATGTAGAACTTAGCTCAGATTTATGTATATAATGTTTATACCATTAAGGTGAATGAATTCCATGTTAGACAATGCAAGGAGCAGCTCGGTGCAGCAGTAGCAAAATTTGGATAGAGGAACAAATTCTTAGTGTAATAGCTGGTCCAGATGACATATGCTGAAAGAATAAATAGACTTTGTTCAAATAATTCCAAAATCTATGAGGAACAGAACTGGGAAGGAAAAACCCTTTCGTTTTCTCTGCTCAGCTTCCCCTTGTGCTTAGTCTTTCATGCCTGCTTTGCATATAAGATATTTTAAGGAAGGAATAACTTTTCTTTTTCCTTATGCATGATCTAGTATTCTCTTTTCCAACATAGAATGTCTTCCATTAGTGTTTTTTCCCCTTTGTGTTTTTTTCCTCCTTTTATAACTTACTCTGGAATTTCAGTTGATGTTTCTTTTCTACTCTCTTATGGCCTGGACTTTCAAAAGAGACTATTGAATCTGAGTGTTATAAGTTTGCTTCCCAACTCGAAACATCTACAGAACCACCATTTCTGTAGTAGGAGCTCCTATAAGATACTTTTACTTTGAAATGTCAATTACTTTTGAAAATCTAGGCCCTATACCCAGGCCTCACTTAAGCCTTTATTTATTTTGGTATTTACCTAGATTTATGAAAGAACAGATAGGACCTATCTTATATTCCTCTCTCTCTGGAAGGCTATATATGTAGTATGCCCTTTAAAAGTTATTGTGCGTCACATAATTCAGTTTAATATGCTGGCTTGTAACATTACATTTCCTTTGATATTACTCTCCTGAAGGCAATATGACCTTGAAGGTGATATTTTAAACTAATAAATGAGGAGACGAACTGAAAATCAAACTGAATGCTGTAAGCCAAAAGGATGGATTTTCATCTCAAGCCTTTATTTCCATACATGAAAAATATGGAAGTCTAACATTTATATATTTACATTCTTTCTTGATTTCCTAAGGAAACAAATTTTATGCGAATTCTTGTCTATTCCCTTCTGTGTATGAATCCATAAATCCCTTTGTCCATTGTCCCGTCACTCCCTTTTTCACTCCCCTCCCTCACCCAATAATTTTGAGTCCTCTGAATAAAGTCAGCAACATTTGACAGAGGTGCACTAGTCTTAAAGCTGCAAATTCCTGTATATTTTGTGAAAACAGTGTGCTGAGTACAAGAAAGTTGTCAAAATAATTATTGTCATGGACAGGGGTACAGGTAGGACTAATCCACTTTATTAAGAAGAGTGAAAGAGTGAGCAATGAATTAGCACACAGGGTCTTGCCATCCAAAAAACACGTCTCTGCTTTTGCACCTTCCTTTGCCAAAAAGTTAGCAGTGATGAGAAGGAGGCATGTTACACTACGGACAGGAGAAGGACATGGGAGGATGTTGTGGGTACTGTTAAGAGTATTTAAGTACAGAGAGTGTAAATGAGAGTATTGCAGTAGAGGCACTATGAGAAAATAGGATACAAATCTATAGAAAAAGAACAGTTTGTACATAGTCCTGGTGACACAGTGACTCCATGTTGATGGAAGATAATAGGCTCTATTCTCTGTGGATTTAAAGAGAGGTCCATTCCCTGAACTCAGTGAACTTCAGCTATGGGGCTGCCTAAAATCTGGTTTTATATCTAGCCACCATCAGATCTGGGACTCTCAAGACAGCCCTAGACAGGAGAAAAAAAAGATAGGGACCATAAGCAATTTCAGAATTGCTCTTCATCACTGCTATTCTACCAGTATGGCTTGGTTTGTTTGGTTTTGTTTTTTTTTTTTTTTCTCTTGGTGCTTGTCCAGACATTTCAGGTAAGAGGGGAGCCTTTCAGCTGCCAGGACTAGCAGGTTAGAGAGAAAGTGTTTTGCTCTGAGAGGCTTAATTTGAAGCAAAGGATGGGAACAAGGCTTGTGTGAACCTTCACGAAAGGAGGATGACTAGAATGGTTTTATTGTTAGGTATAATTTTAAAAATTCATCAGAAGATTCTGCAATGATAAATATCCATAGTTTCCTCCTTGTTATGGAATTCGGCCTTTCTCTGAAAGAGCTGTTCTTTTTCAGTGGCTGCAAGTCAGATCCATCCTTAGGTATAGGAGGCACCCCCGTCAGCTTCAACAGTAGTAAATTTAAACTTAGGTGTCGTGGGCTTCATATGAAATTCATAAAGAATCCATGTTGTGCTTCAGCTGAAATCAGGACTCTGTTTTTTGAGGTGCATTTCACAAGAACAGTACAAGGTGGATCCAGCCACAGGAAGCTTACAGTCTAAACATGGGGTTTATCTCACTTTTACACAAAGAAGCTTGAGACAGAGATGTAGGGATTGATCACGTAAGGGATTTTCATAATCAACCACTGTGGTTTGCCTGTGGTTTGAATTGCTCAGGAGCTATACAGGTATACTGACATTGTTCACAGCCTCCAGTAACATGTCCCAACCCTCAGCTGGAATCCTTCGCTCAGGGTCGGAAAATGGCTAAGGGAGGCTCCATAGCCACTGGTTAGCCCTCTGCCCAGAGGGGAGAGCTGGTTCAGCTCTACTCCAAAACATCACATAGACCCGATGGGCAATACAAGCTTCAACCATTTAATAAGCAGCTGTCTGGGCTAAGCTAGTTCTTAGCCTTATTCTACTGAGCGTAGTCAGTGGAGAGATGGAAGTAGACTTTACAGGGTGATTCACCACCTTAGAATGGGATTTTCCCTATCTATCTGGAAAGTCTCTCTCCATGAACTATAGAGGCAACTTTGCTTAGCTGTATAGGGTAAAAAGGGTAAGTCTTAGCTATCTGAAGTTAAACCAATCCTGACTAATCCTATATTTGAATGATCACTTTGTGTTTCCTCAAAAGTCAGTGACAAGGAAAGGGGCTCCCAAAGGATCATCCATCCCACCGAAGAAGAGGTAACTAGCTGAATAAGATGAAGCACTCTTCTGCCCACGCTATGAAGAGGACATAAGTACTTACTCAAGACCAGATGCCAAGCTTTATACCACTTATGTTAGCTAAGATGAAACCCACAATGTTTACCAAACATGAATTTCAGTCTGCAGGTTGTAGTGCAGACTTGGGAAAGAAAGGCAGGATTTGTGCTTTCTGCACGGTGCCTTGTTTTCAAGACCACCCATTAGCAAGACCACCTTTGGGGTTTTTTTCCCCCACTCCAGCCCACATGAAATCTTACTCTTTAAAACCATTTCTTATTGTTACTGATTTCTAACATGTTAAGAAGCAGGAAAATTTGCCCACTTGAAGCTGCACCTTGCTGCTTGCAGTACTTGAGCTACCTCTTTCAAAACTAGTTTGGGCATCCCTACGTGACACGGCAATGGAGACATAGCGTCAGTGCCAGAGGAGATCACTGCTGTGCAGTTTCACACTCAAGTCACATTGATTTCCGTGGGCAGATTTCACCCAGCGGCAGTTGCTGGCTGTATCATGGTTTACAAATGTAAGGGGATTGTGCACGCTGGCCTTTATTCCATTTGAATTTTTTGTCATCCTTTTCTTTGCTCTTCTAAATTGTTTGTTTCAAATATGCTTTTCCAGGCAGCATCAGGCAACATTCTCAGCAGTAGTGTTCTTTCCAATCTCCATCACTCACCTATTTTAGTAACTAAGGCAAATCACTTCACTCTATGCCTCTCTCTCCCTCTCATCCAATGTCAGCACATCAGTGATTTCTAGCACAATGAACTTATAGTGTCTTTTTAAATGGAGCTATTTTTTAGCTCTGCATGATATTACCACAAAAACAGCCACCTGGTATAACTTAATTTAATACATAGTGCTATGCAATATTTATTCCGTGTCTACACTTTCTTTTCTGCAGTATGGGGATTTCCTTGCATTTCTCTAGGTTGGTTTGCAGTATCTATTGCTATCCCAGCATTTGGAAGACAACTGATATTGAAGTAATAATAAGAAATAAGAAAGCTTTCCCTATTCCTATCAAACTCATTTAATTTAAGCAAGCAAGGCTAGCAGGTGGTTCTCAGAAGATCTCATTAGCCATTTTGATCGTCTCTAACACCTCTTGTAAGCAAATATCTCTTTAACGTATCCTTTACTTTTGTACAGAGTGCCATACATCAGTGAACCACAAACCCATTACTACATGTCTTCAGAGTTACATGGTAAACACAGTCCCTACTGCGTGGACTGACGCTAGCTATCAAAGACAATAAAATCTAATAGTGCTCAATGTGATCTTGATTTCCATCTTCGGTACGCTAACCATATCACAAAACTTTTCAAACCCCATCCCTTGAGCCTTTTGGAGATGTTCTAGTGAATCACACCACTCATACAAAGACATCCTCATCTAGTAAAGGAAACAACCTGGCACAGGAGTGAAGAAAAGAGAGAAGGAGGGGCAAATGAAAAGGATTCCTTTTTTCCAGCTTCTGCGATGATTTAATGAGCATTTTTGCAGTAATATAGTATTTTGGTGGGTCTGGCAAAGCTGAGGGATTTTTATCTAATAGGGTCAGGATTTTACATGGTTATTAATTTATGTTATGTAATCTGATGATGCATCCTTTGATTTGAAAGAATGATTGTCAACTGCTTAGCATATGCCATCATTGTAACATCGTAACAGTGTTGTTTGACACTGACCTAATTCTTCAAACACTTTATCACTCAGAACTGCCCTATGCACCACACATGGTAGTATCTGGCTTATATTTTTGTGAGGAAAAGATAGGGTTTGATTCCTTGCCACTGAAGCTGAAGGAAAAAAATACACTAATTCCAGCCCTGTGAGGATACATTCTCCACTGATGGAAATCTGCTACTATCACCAAAGTTGATAAAGCTGTTTTTACACTGTTTTTACAAGTTGATAACCCATACCTCATCATATTGTACTTGTGCCAGTCTGAAAGTATGACACTTTGAAGTATTATCTGTTTTTACTGAAGATCTTATTTTTCTTGGCACATAGTCAAAGAGAGAGCATATTAATTGAAAACCACTTAGAAAATCATGTAGCTTGCAGCTTTTAATAGTTGATAAAATTATATGCTTGATCCCAACATTGAATGCAAATAAGTAGTGGAGATGTTTATATTTAGGTTTTCTTTCTTTTCCTGCTGAGGTAGAAGAAGATTCCCATTCGCGATTCTTTCACTAAAAGTCATTTTTTAAAACATTAATAGGAAATTCGAGAGATTGCTCTGAGTTCTTCTGTACACTGGGTAAGTCTTCTAGGTTTATGAGCTAGTAAGGTAGTGGTTCACAGAATTACAGGAGGGCTATTATGCTTCTTGGAAGCCAGTCATAGTTTGTCATGTCTCTGACACAGTGATCAGAAAGAAGCAGGGGCTGGGCTCCTTTTTTGTACTTACAATAGCACATGGGACCTGACTTTTTCCTATATCCTAAGAGAAGACAACTCCCATCCACAATCTCATCACCTCCTCTTTCTACATGCATGTAACAGGAGGTTGGTTCTTTCCGGCTTAGATCTTTAGTTCCAAGCTTGTTACTTGAAGCCTAGTCTCTGAACAGTTAGTTAAATGCCTGATTCTGTCTTTAGTTTATGCAAGTAATCATTAGGGGTCAAAATCATCCTTTTGGCATTGTGAGTTTATATTCTCTAGCGTAAAAGCCTGCAGTAAAGATAGTGAATGATATTACAACAGTTCTTTACTGAGGAAGGATATTTCCATTCCCAATATTTTTTTAAGAAAATAAACAGCATGAAAGAGGTGAGCTTCCCTCCCTCACATATCCACAAAACTGGCTGTAGGATGAAGCAGAATCTGTTTTTCAGTTTCCAGTCATCTCCCTGGGTCAAATTCCAAAATGTGCCAATACCCATCCTTTGACAAGGATTAGAGCCAACAGAAATTTATAGAACTTAAATCAAAGATGTGATCCATAAACAAAAAAGATTTAACCCAGCAGTACTGAAAGATAACTAAATGGCAGCAGATTTCATGCTCAAGGGAAAATTAGTTTCTGGTATATGTTGGAGTGATTTAACTGGGACTAAAATGTCATCTTCTGTGAGGGTAGAGTCTGGCCACTATTGTGCCATGCAACTACATATTTTATGCTATTCCTATGAATGAAAATTTTTTTATTCTAGGGAAAGCTTATTAGAAAATGATACTGTTTATTATTCTAAACGAGCGCATTTTCATGGATAGAAGAAAGAACCAACTATAAAACACAATAACAGTGTGAAGAAAGGAATGGGTTTCCACCACTAATGTATTTTATCCCTCCTTCTCTTCTATAGGTTGCCCAGGAATGTGGGACAATATTACATGTTGGAAACCTGCAAGTGTGGGTGAAATCGTCTTCGTCAAGTGTCCTGCACTGTTCAGATTTATCATCTCTGAAGACGGTAAAGTATTTTCTCTTTGTTCTTTGCTTCTGTCTGATAAAGCTGCATGGCCAGCATGAGTGTAAAACCTCATTTACATACTCAGTATAAAGGGAAATCTAAAACTTCAGTAGTCTGGATTTGGGCTTCAGTTTAAAAAATACTGTAGAAAACCAGGATGTTTGTGTGTAGATATGTGTGTGTGTGTGCGCGCACACGTGCAGGGGTAGGAGGGAATGTGTGAAAAAAGCCTTCACAGACTGTACAAGATGAAAATATCACCAACTTTAATTGCTAAAGGGGATGTTCTGCCCTTGGGTCTCCACTGAAATCAATGAGACCTGAAACTGTTTGGGTCTTCAATAACTAATCATCACAATTCAAACCTATTTTAGAAAAGACTAAAACTCAGAGTGGATTCCGCTCATGCTTAAGGAGAACATAGGCATGAGATGACCAATGTGAGGTGTTCTCATGTGGGGAGTCCAGGGAAGAGTCAGTGGGAATTAAAGATTCCTGCCTTTTTGTGGTCTGTAGAAATGAGACCTCACCATCCTTCTGCCCCTTGCAGCTGGCATCAGCAACCAAACAAGCAAATGAAAAATTGGAAATTGGGCTGTTTCTGCTTCCAACATGCATTGCTGCCTAACAAAATTGTCCCTCGTCTTGCAAAAAATACTGCAGATGGTCAGCTAGGCTGGTGCATTTTCTCTTTTCTCTCTTTCTGTTACCACCTTAAGCTTGGACCAAAAGTCCCATGCACTCACCATGGTTGGTAACCAAATCCTATGAGACCCCACTTCAATCCTTATACAACCCAGCTGCTGCTCCCAAATGAGTTGCTATTAAAAGGAGAACCTATCTTAGTAGTGGTAATACTAACTATTTGACATAGTTATTAATATTACCTAGTGCTTTTTAATGGTAAGCGTCTCCGTGCAAGCTACAGTTTGCATGATACCAAAAACCTCCTTGCGCTTTCTCAATTTTTTTAACCTTTGAAATGCATGAAAATTTGCCAGGTAAAAATAAAAGTGTGTAGACAGGAGGAAATATCTATTAAATTGTTCACAGCAGATATATAGATAGATTAGGTGTTATCTTGAATTCCTTTTTTATTTTTTTCATGATTCCATGAAATTATCTTCCCAGCTAGATGACTGAGAGAGTCTAAGTCCTCCCACCTATGTTATCTAACAACAAGCCTTTGCTGATACTTAACACAGTATTGTCCATCTCCTCCCAGCACCCATCTAGGCTACTGCAGATCACTTAATTAGCACTGTCCATTGAGAAACAAGTTCATCATTGTCCCCCAGGATCCTTTTTCCCTAAAATTATTTTACCAATGAATAATTCATTTACAGTCTTGAGTCCAGAATCCACCTTCTCTGTGTTACCACACACAGAGCAGAATTTGTGGGAGACAGTGTTTCATACACAGCTCCAGAAACACTGAAATCCTCACCTTTAAATCCATCTACCTGAACTCATCCAGACACTGAAGCAAGTGCCAATGCTCTTGTGAAATAGAAAGGAATTTAAGGATGATCATCTAAACTTACCCATACGAAACTTGAGATTTTTCTTTATATGAGTCCTCTAGACTCCATCTGTAGTCAGTGGAGAGAAAGAGACCCACAGAAGGCAAATTATGTTATTCCAAGAGACATGAAGTGAATCATACCTTGGAGATACCTCTCTTTATCCAGCAAGTACTAAGGGCAATTCACTTAAACTAGGCAACTAATTTTTGAACGGGGAAAGATAAGTCCCTCTTTAAATTATGAGGTATAAAAATATAATCACTGCTGTAATTCTATGTGCTTTAATTATAGCCAGTATAATTAAACATAATCTTTACTGCTGTGATATTTGTTCAGTATTGACTTGGTGGGTACAATGGCACATACTAAGCCATCCGCATATAGTGATAATAGAAAAAACAACATGTCAGCATCCAGTAGGGTTTGTGTCCAGCATAGGTAAGGTAATATTTTTCCATCTTTCAGTTTGGTGGGTGTTTTGGGGTGTGGGTTTTTTTTTTTTTTTCTCAATTCTCCATGGTTTTGCAATCAATTTTTGTTGACTACTTGTGAGCCTGATTGTTAAGCCAATTTTGGTCATCCTTTGCGCAGGTTATACACTCAACCAAAAGTTTTCACTCCCCAGTTATCAGTGATGCTTGCATCCCATAGGCAAAATACTTTTATGTTATTTATTGCGCATCAGCAGATGGCTGATGTATTGTTATCTTCTGAAATAACTGCAGGAGGCCTGTTGCTCAAGACAGCACCTGTCTGAATTTCCATTACAAACCCTCCTTTTCAGTGACTTGTAACTTACACCCCCTACACACCCTCAAGCTACAATATGCTAACACATGGTAACATAACATAACACTTTTCTCTCTCTCCCTGCATGTTTTGGATGCAATGCTCAGGGATATGCCTTCCTGACTCCATCCCTACAAAATCAGGCAGCGTCCCTATAGTCTTCCCAGGATACCTGTCCCTCCTTCCACTGCCTGTGAATTTCCTTCTTGCCTTTTAGTCTGACCAGCAGGTCTTGACTCAGCCATGCCAGTTTCTTGCCTTCCTTTCCTGATTTTTACACCTGGGGATCAAGAGCTCTTGCAGTCTATGGAAAGCATTCTTAAAAATCTGCCAGCTCTGTTCTGTTCCCTTGTCCCTGGGGGCAGCTTCCCAGGGGCTCCTATTGACTAATTCCTTGAAGAGCTGGAAGTTTGCTTACCTAAAATTCAGGGTCTTGACTTTGCTCTTCACCTGACCCATAACACTCAGGACCGCAAACTCCTCCAGTGCATCATCCCTGCAGCCCAGGCTGCCTCCAATCCTGACATCATCGACTGTTGTGGTTTAACCCCAGCCAGCACCTAGGCACCACGCAGCCCTCACTCACTCCCTCCCACCCAGTGGGATGGGGGAGGGAATTGGAAGGAAAAAGGTAAAACTCGTGGGTTGAGGTAAGAACAGTATAATAGAAGAGAAAGGAAGAAACTAATTATGATAATAATAACAAGAATAAAATGACAATAATCATAAAAGGATTTGAATATACAAAACAAGTGATCACAATGTAATCACTCACCACTCACTGACTGATGCTCAGTTAGCTCCCGAGCATTGATTTGCCCCACTCTGGCCAACTCCCCCCCAGTTTATATACTGGACATGACGTCTCATGGTATGGAATACCACATTGGCCAGTTTGGGTCAGCTGCCCTGGCTGTGTCCCCTCCCAACTCCTTGTGCCCCTCCAGCCTTCTTGCTGGCTGGGCATCAGAAGCTGAAAAATCCTTGACTTAGTCTAAACTCTACTTACTGTACTCTACTCTACAGAAAACATCAGTGTGTTATCAACATTCTTCGCATACTGAACCCAAAACATAACACTATACCAGCTACTAGAAACAAAATTAACTCTATCCCAGCTGAAACCAGGACACCAATGTCACCTAATCCCCTCCCTCCTCAAAGGCAAGGTTAGCTCAATATGATCTATTCCAGAGCTTAACTAACCTGCTGCCTATTAATGGGAAAGAATATTTTTTTTTAAATAAAAAGTAATATAAGTTTTAGGGAAAAAAAAAAAAAAAGAAAAGCTCTATCATAACCAGAGCTATGTAAAATAAAGGGCTGAAATAATATTTTTACATTATTTGCCTAACTTTTACAGACCTGTTCAAATACTGTACTTCACATTTGACCTGTAGCAGGGTGATAGTATGACCCTAAGTGAGGAGTAGTCAGTCCAGTGTAAACATATGTCCTGCTTTCTTTATCTTCTTACAGGATCACTAGCAAAAGTGACAGCTATTACCTCTTGTAGTGCTGGGTTTGAGGGGTTATTGGACATCTGTGCAGTAGGAACAAAACCAAGATTCATAATTGATTAGATAAACAAACATTTAATCTGGAGTAGTTTGAAATCTCTACAGATTCAGCTGGATTTGCACTAGTGACCCCAAGGTGGAAATGTCTACATCCATAATCACTCTCCTGGGTGAATCAGCATGAGTTTTCACTATCATTGCTGCTAATTTTGATTAGCCAAGTGTATTTGTTTCAATGAGGGCTTAATGAAAAAAGTCACATGATATGATGGTGCCTTAAATAAAGGGTTATTAGGTAACTAAAATGTTTCTAAGTTGTGGTTAAACACATTTTATAGATTGTTATAGCATGCTCTGGCTGCTGCTATGTTTCTAGAAAATGTAACTAGGCTAGGCACTGACACTAGTATTTAATAGCATATTCATTCTTAATACACCAAAATTTTCATGTGACCAAAAGTTTGTCCTATGAAGCACTGAAGCACCTGTAGGTACAGCTGCTTGTATAACAACAGGCCAACCATACGATGTTACTCTTAAAGAGGGGGTAGGAGTTATCTCACTTGGCTTTGGATATCTAGAAGTTACATGTTTAAGTCTGAACTGATCACATGGATTTCTGGTTCAGTAAATAGAAAGCAATGGGTACTCGTAGAAGATGTTTCCTCTGACCTATCTCAAATACTTATCTTGAGATGAATGAAGTCACTGGAGGGGGCTGGTTTTTTTATGAATTTCAGAAAGGGGCTGGGATGTCTGATTTCCATATGCAATAAAAAGAAAAAAAAAAAGAAAAAAAAAGATACTACAAAATAAATATTAACCAACTAAACTGTCATCTGCAGAGATGCTTTGTTGAAAAATTATCTATGGATATAGCTAAAAATACCAGCTGTTGCTGTTTTTAATTTGAAAATATACTCTGCTTTAACCTTCACTGCAATTGAACTGAGTAACATTTGAACTTGTGTCAATGTCATACAGAAAGCTTAATGTTAAATCCCATGCTGTGTGGTTGGTGACCCTTCCTTGTAAAACCTCATTTCACTTCTCTGCTCCTCCAAAATCACCAGAACTTTTCATCTCCTTTCAGATGCAGACTGGGAACAAAAAAGATTGTTCTCAAAATCTGTCCACATGAAAAAACATACTAGCTCCTGAGTATTTTCTGTTCTAGTAGGTTAAAGATTTAGAGTGGCTTTCCTTCTAGAGGGATCCTAAATATTAATTTCTTTTCCTCTTCAACATTCATTTCTTCAATTGATATCCATCAATTCACAATTTTATTTTCACTGGGAGCTATAACTTCCATGATGTCACTGTTGTATATTATGCTTTCTCCAGTGCTTTCCTAGTACCGACTCCAGAGACAACCACTCTAGAATGGGATATATTTAAAGCATTCTAAGGTAGCTTTGCAAAGGAAGAAGAAAAGTGTGTCAAGGTGTGATGTTGCATTTCAGTATGACATAGCAAGACCTAGAGATGGCCCCAACATAGTGATCTGCACTTCTAGCTAGAAAATTTTTTCTGTTTTGTACTTTTTCCTTTTTTTTCCCAGACAGAGGCAATACTGCCTAGCAGTGGAAATCTACAGAAGCCAAATCCATGCTTTTCTTTCTTTACCCTGCACAACTGAGATATTCTGGAACCTATACAGCCACATTACTCAAAAGGACCATTGAAAGAAACCCAATAGCCAGATCAGAAATGAGCATATTTTTAGATCTTTGATTTGCAGTAAAAACTAATACAAATGATAATAGGCAGCTTCTGAGCATTGCTATATGCTCCACATCATTGAGAAAATGCTTTCATTCACAAATCCAAATAATAAATATGATTAGCTCTTACTGAATCTTCCAGCAATTCAGAATGTTTATCTAGTGCTCAGTCTAGGACACTACCTGCTACACCCAAAAGAGTATTACTACAAGGCATGGTTTCCTATGTAAGACAGAGAAAATGTGCATAATTTTTACCAAAGACATAAAATGCATCCTATGTTGATACCAGGATTAAGGGGTCCTAATTAAAATCCAGTAGAATAAAGAATGTATCCAGGTATCATAGAGTTTAAGAGGGAGTTACATCCTATGCTCACATTTTTGAACCAAAGTGTTTGGCTTGCTGCTACTCTGGAAGTTATATGACTTCAGTGCTCAACCAACAAGCTTTATTTTATTGCCCCTGAGAACAAGAAATTAAAAATAGTCTATTACTGATCCCATTAAAAACACTGGGAGAAACTCAAGTACTTTGTCGCAAGAACACCAAGCTTCATATATTCTGCACTAGAGATATCATGGGTGGAAAACGGGATTTATGGATGCAGGGTTAATTGGATTTGGGAAGCCATCTGTGGCTTTTTTCTACTGTCTGAGTTTAGAAGTTATCCCTAATCAAACAGAATAAGATGACAAGAGAAGAGGTTACGAGAGGGGAAGTGATACTACACGTTCACAGGTGGAAGGCCCTTCTGTCATTTCTGGGGAAATAGTCCTGGTAAAGTCTTTAAGTGCTGACTATGTACCACTGTGTAAATGGTACGTAACTCCCAAACTGGATGAAAAGACAATAAAAGTAATTGTCTTCCCAAGGTGAAAGCTGTTGAAAATATTTACAAGTTACAGTTTCTATTAATTTGGGTTGTGTATTGATATTTTTTGATATAGGTAGAAAGAAAAGGTGACTGTTAAAGATCGGGGCTTTCTAAACAACAAAATGTATCTGGAAGATGATTGTGCACTCATTTACTGCTGAAGTAAAAGATGCAGGTTTTCTTTGCTACTCGCTGAAATTAAGGTCAGCATTGCAGCAGACTGAAATTGGAAATTGCATTTGCCTGTCAAATAAGCAAGGCAAAAGATCAATGCAAAGGTCTAGATTTCTATTCAAGTATATCTCACCCCTGGTGCCCTGGTGGGTATTTCAACATCCAGCATGAAAACCAAGGGAAGAAAAACACCAGAACCAAGGAGTAGTTTCTGAAAAACAGACATGACCTATCCCATAGCATTTTCATCATGGGAATAATAATGAGTCATCAGAGCTTAATTAGTCTTTGAACCAACCAGGACTCTGTGCATACCTTAGATCCATCCTTCACTTTATATAAAATCCTATGTAGCACTCAGAAGCAAGTTCAATGCAAAGGTATCTGGTTTTATATATATATGTACCAGCTAAAGGTTTTGGACAGCTTTCAAAGCTGTCTGCAGATTGCATATGTGTTACCGTTGCTTAGTGTTCAGCAAGTCCTAGAAAGAATTGCAAGATAAAGAATGGGTACCAGAGATCTACCAAGTGTTGATGTTAAAAATAATGTCTTGCCAATAAGCAAGATAATAGTGTTTACTAGATAACAAGTCCTTTCCTGCTGGTTTTCATCCCTAGGCTTTCCACAGGCAGTAAAACCATGGGATTACTTCATCTTTTCTAAAGCGAGGAGGACAAGCTATAATTAAGCATGCTTCCTTGGTCACAGCATCACAAAGTCTATCTGCAATGCAGAGGGAAATGGGAGGAAAATATTGCCATCAAAGAATAGTAACTGTATCTACATTTCCAATCAAGTAGTTAAGGCCTCATAGATGCTTTTTACAGGAAAAGGACATTTTATGGCCTTTCCCACCAAATTATGGGGACATAAGACTGTGCATCTGATGCTCAAACGTACAACATGACCAAGAGCGTTTCACCTAAAGATCAAGTCCTTGGTCCTTTGCAAGATGTCATCCTGCAGTGGCAAGGGGAAACCTGTAATGCAGCTCAAGACCTTTGTCAATATGATCTGAAAGCTAATTTGACCTTGGAAAATAAAAAAATCATGCTCCTCTGGGAAGTGTGCAAGGGTGGAACATGCTGAAAGCTGCTGAGTAGTTTGGAAAACGCTTGGACAGCAAAAGGTAATACATTGAAGTATCACTGTAGGTGCAATGTAGGCAGATGCTTCAACCTTTAGTAGTAGTCTTTGCTTCATTCTTGTTTCTCTTCTTGACTCAAATAACTGAGAAATGAGTTCCAGTTGATTGCAAGATTTTAGGTGTGGTGGGCACACATTCATTCTTTAAGCAAGTGATTTAATATGCTTTCTTCTCTGGGGCTTATTTCATAACTGATAATCTCCATTAGGCAATGTTTCTTATTTTCTGTTTCTTGTTTGAAACCCATTTTCTTTTCTCTGAAATATGACCCCTGCCCTCTTCAGAGCTAGGAGACCCTTCAATAGTATTTGCATTGATCTTGCACTCTGATGGATGCTCCTGTGACAGCCAGCCTCCTAGGAAGGATACGCATAATGTTTAGATGATGCCTAGCAGTTGCTATGGTGACCTCAGTCCACTGCTAGTTTCATAGCCTTTGATAAGAAAGAGGAAGAAATCATTTCCCTTACATGTTATCGATCATATCTACATCAGTTCTGCCTCAGCCAGCCCTATGTACTGTGGCCTTTATGTTCTCCATATGGGACCTCACTGGTATTCTGTCATCTCCACGCATGATTCACTGGGTCATCTTTGTCATGAAACTATGTGCCCTGAAATTCATATGGGATATAGGAGGAAAGGACTCATATATCAATTCCATCACTGCATTTACTGCAGTATTTTGCACAAACCACTGGGTAACAAAGAAGTTGCAGAAGCTAGTTCTCCTCGTCCTATGGTAGATGTCTAAAACAAATCACCCTCTGGAAGTGCCAGTCTCTTTGCTCTTTATGGGAGGAGACTTAAAACCCAGATGAATTTGCCTCACAGGACCAGTTCCTCAGATGTCCTTAGGCACCAGTTCTCATTCAAACATACTAATATGAACCAGGCTTCCCAATCTTACCCTTAGTTTTCCTCTGCCTGAGTTTTCTTGTTTTCTAAATACAAGGAACAATACCACTTAATTTTGTACTGTTTCTGTGTGAGGTCTATGTTCACAATTCCCTTTGACAAGGCAAATGGCAATATACAGTAAATGCCAAGTGACTAATGACCTTAAGTCTGTAGTTTAAAGTATCTTCTATGGGGCATGAAGCTGGAGAGACCAAAACCCCTGGAAATAGTGGAAGAAAGCACTTAATATAGGGAAAGGTGTAGGAATCTGTAAGGCCATGTACTTTGTAACCTTGCCTGGCTGCCTGTTAATGAGGTTGTAAAGCCCTAGCAACTGATTCTGGATTAGGTCTCCCTCCCAAAAAAAGAGCCGTAATGAAGGAACTGGGATGGTTGGGTAGTGTGCATGTGGGATTGTGTGTGTCCAGCTACAGGACCGGGCAGAGCGCATTAGAAGCAGCGGGCAGAGTGTGCAAGCGGTATCGGTGTGGGGAGCTCAGAAAGCCCCAGAAAAGCTGCTAAGTAGACTGCTGTTCCCGACTGCGGCTTTGCCAGCCGGCTGAACAGATTGCTGGTGCATAAGAGCAGCGTGCAGCAAGAGGGAAGGGAGTGAAAAGGCACAGTGTGGTGGATGCCGTGGAGTCGGGTGTGAGAGCTCACTGATTTATTTCGTATTTATAAATAAAATGTTAAGCTTCTAATCAGGGCTATATAAAACAGGAAAAAATCAGATCTGCCTAACCAGCTCATTATCCACATAGCCGGACAGCACAAGTGATTGTAGGAAATGTTTTTCATAACCTCTCTCTGCCCCAGTCCCCGCACTTTCTGAAGGGACAGAATTAACATGCAGTAAAGAGAGCGCGAGCTCTGCACGTTGATCTCAGTGCTGTCAAAATCCAACCTTTTGGAGGATTACCTACGTGAACCAGTCCTCCAACCCGTAATACTGAGATGGGAAAAACAGGAAGAAGGGAAAAGTGTGGGCAAGCCATTTCAGGACAGAACAGTTTTGGAAGGTTTTCATTCCCCTGCCCCGCCACTAGTAAGGGACAAATGCTGGAACAAAAGGGTTAAACGCAAGTTGTGTTCAGATAAACAAACCTATGGGAGATAAAGCAGTTGCCATGCCAGCTGACACTGAAAGCAGCCAGCACAAATTTGGCACGAAGGAGACGATCTAAAAGGCTGCACTGAGCTCCGAGGCTCATCGTACACAAGCTGTTTCTTGGCTTTAGCTTTGCCAGTCCTGTTCACTTTAAATCAAAAGCAACAATTGCTTGCATCAAATTTCTCGTCTGTTGGAGGATAGTGAGGAGGTAGTTATGTTTTTTGGGACTCGGCAAGTGAAAACCAGGGAAGAAAGTCTGATAAAAGTGCAAGAAAGGGGCATGAAAGTTCTGGTCTCTGCCACTAACTCTATGGGAAGCCTTTGGCAAGTCCTTCGATTATTTTTTTTTCTTCTCTTTCACCTCTTCATGTAGAAATTAGAAACAAGAAATGTTTTCTGTGTTTCCTTTCTCTGTACAGTCTTTGGAACTGACAGTTCAGCATTTTGATGGATCTTCTCTAGGTTCTCTAAGTAGTACTGCAAATAACATCTAATTAATAATGCCAGTTAAAGTACTAATGGAAGATTTGCTTTACTTCCCAAAGAGTGACACTTACCTATTCAGTCTGGTCAAATAGTGAATAACACTATCTGTCAATACACTGGATAAACTGCGCTTTGTCAAGGATAACTTTAGCTTCCTCAGGAGTTTATTGACTGATGTGAGCAATTATTGATTTAATAAATGGTGTTCTAAGACACTGT
The DNA here is from genome assembly GCF_026419915.1 of Harpia harpyja. Lineage (NCBI taxonomy): Eukaryota > Metazoa > Chordata > Aves > Accipitriformes > Accipitridae > Harpia > Harpia harpyja. The sequence continues at coordinate 105,134,114 of NC_068940.1, forward strand.
TTAATAGCTGCTGTTCGCTCCATCTTTCCATAGTTTGGGCTGTGCTGTTATTTAACTACACATGAGGAGCACAGGTGTCATTCATGTAAGTCATGAATGTAATCCTTGAATTAAACCCCTGAAAAATGGGTTTCCAGTCAAAATGCAGGTGAAAAGCATATTTTATTTCTTCTTCATTTCTGGGAGGGTAATGTATTTAATCTAGCCTATTGTATAATCATCTTGATGGGCTTTCTCTGCTTCATCAGTGAAGTTTAATGAACCAGCTTCTCATTGTTTATGTCCTAAGAGTAAGGCAATGAGAGGGCTCCTGTGAAAGCCCATGCAGTGAGGTGCCCTATAATTTTGCCCGTTAAATGACTGACACTAGAGTAAATTTGCTGAGGTCTCTCTAGAATCAGAAAGGCACTCAGGTGAAAAAAAAAAACCACAAAAATACAGTTTCAGGGTAATACTCTGAAAAATGAGAGGGACTGCCCTACTCCTGGTCTTCCTACAACCCCAGCTCAAATGTAAGTTTGGGCTTTGTCCCTATATATGTAGACAGATTAAATGTTAAGAACATAAATAATCCAAATGAACTCCACCCCACTCTCATATATGTGAGTAAACATAGCCATTGGCACAGTTATCTATCATGTAAACATCCATATTCTGGTGCACGATACATAAACATATGGTGTCAGAGAGAAGGGCAGCAGCAGCACGCAGAAATTTAATGCCAGATGGTGGCTGTATCTTCCCTCATTGTGTGTTTATATATACATATATATTAAAAATAAATATATACATGCATACACACGCAAATATAATTGTATATGTGTGTATGTTATCCCAACACTCATTAGACAAACTTTGACTAGTAGTTGTAATTCAGGGCATAATGTTCAGTGTAAATCTAATTGACTTTCCAGTAGCATAACTTATTACTGAAAATTAGGTTGATTGATCAAGTCTAAAAGCCTGTATAGTAAAAGGTTGTACTGGAACTTTCTTCAGTACATTAGCAAGGACTCAGATATAGAAAAATATGTTAATAAAAGGCAAGTTTGCTCCTACAGCAGTGAGAAAATTAACATTGTTGAAAATGTGAATCCCTTCATAGTGTCCAAACACAGATAAAATGCAATAATAATTTGGGTATATAAAAAAAATTATTAATATAAAAAGCCTCTTCATTTCACAAAACTATATTAATATGATGTTTTAACTGTTATTACAGATGTCATGAAATCCAAAATGAACTAAAATCTAATATTTTAACATCAGTGTGACTAACTACCACTCATATGTAGAGTGAAATAATGGTAATTTTTATTTCCTCCTTTTTAGATTATAGGAAAATAATAGCTAAATATAAAACATTTAAATTTTAAAGAAAGATCTTTTTCTGAGCCATCAGTGTAATATGCCAGCATGCCAGGAACATCAGACTTCAATCTACTTAATATTGGCCTGGTCTTCCTCCAACAAGAATTCTGGAAAGTTCGTAATATTACATTTCAGGATTTAAGCCACTCTATACAACTGATAAAGTAAAACTGTTTTTTTATGAGTCAAAGAGGGCTTTTTTGAGTTTTTCTTCTTACCCTGCTTCTGTGGGTCATTGTAAGATACAGGTTATTGAGTGGGGTGACATGATGTAAGGAACCAATTCCATTATGAACTACTGATTTAAGTGGCAGCAAGTTATGAAAGACACTATGAAAGACAGTGATCAGGGAACAGTGGTTTGCTCTTCAATCCTCTGACTAATAAGATCACAGGCAAAAAATTCCTACAGGATATCCTATAGTTCGTATTCTGAATTCAGATTTTAGCAACAGAGCATCTGCAGCTGAGCTATAAATAAAATATTAAACCTGTTAATAAAGTTGGGGTTTGGTAGACTCAGGAGAGAAAGAGATCTGTCCAAAATATTCTGCAGAGGCATCCCTGTTATTCTGCCAAGAATCTGAAGCACAGCCATAGCGCTTCTGCAGCATCTGGTAATTTAGTCTGATGCAGCAGGTCGAACGATCTTTGTTGGAAAATGTTTGCTCAGAGCACTGGTGACTTCTCTTCAGAATTAGTACACCTACCCAATATTTGCAAACATCCAAGAATTTTCATAGGTGAAAGCTTGAAAGCAGCTGGAGTTGGGCAGAGAAGCCAGGAGACCAAGGGTGTTCTCATCATGGCTTTCAGTATTAACCCTTCAAAGTAACTGGTGGGTCGAATGTGTAGGTTTGATGTTGAATACATCCATTCAAAGACACAGTACACCCTACCTGATGCGTCAGCTCAGATTTCTAGGCTTCCATCATCATCTTCACATTAAATCCTGTGTTTTCTATCTTAGAATAACAAAAACCATGTCTGATTTGTTTTAGAGAGAGGGAAATCAATGAATTTAAAATTATTACATGATAAGGAATTTGAAAAAGCATAAAATATAAAATGCATTTTATGCTGTGCTGAAAGGATCCTCTTTACTATTTTGTTTCCTTAGATGCTGTCTTTCTCCTTTCCCATAGGATCAAAATCAATCTTTGTTTGGTGAATACCTTTTCCAATCCCTAGTTAAGATTTGACCATACGTTCAGGGTTAAAGAAGAACAACCTGAAGCCCTGCGGTTAGCTCAGGGGATACAGAACTAAGATAACCTAAACATTTAACCTGCCGTAGCAGGAGTGTTGGAAATATTTTTTTCACTAGTCGGTGGGCCACTGGCAGAGCTATTTGCAGAGAGTTTTGCCGGGCTCCTCGGTGTCTTTCTCTGCACGATACAGCAGCACCACTCGGTGGCTTAAGGCATTTTAAGCATAATCTTTGTGCATTCCCCAACACCGAGCTTGAGCCAAAATCCACTGAGGATTTGGGACGTCTGACTTCAGTGCAATTTGGTTTAAGTACTTAGTAGGGTGGGTGAGAGGCAGGTTTGAGATAATCCCAACGTTTTATTTTGGAAGGATGAAAGAAAGGAAAAGGAAAATTTTTAACGCAAACTCAAACTTTTATGATTTGGCATTGTAATATTTTGTATTTTTAGTACACAAATCGGCATGGGTCTTGGCACAGTATTTTGGAAACGTGTGGGTCCTTCTTATTTCAGAACCCTCCCCCCCTTAAAACCAAACCAAACCAAACCACAAAAAAAGCTCCCTCCACCTCTTTTTCGTATCTTTCCTAGAAGTTGATGAAACTCCATGATAAACAGAGATTTAACAATAAAATGCAATCGACCATCTTCTGAAAACCACTTTTCAGCCATCAAATACAGTACTGATCTTGAAAAAAGGATTTAAACAAAATTTTCTTGCAGTTCTTATCTGGTCACTGCTACATCCACTCCTCTTATGGGAAGTAAGCTACTATCAAGATCAAATGAATTATTTTTATTCTTCTAATTTCAGGTTGGGAAGTAGATAACTTGGGGCAAAACCATGCAGGTATGGACCAGTTGTGCTGACTACCTCCTATGTACCTCTGTTCTCAAAAAATTGTATGTAGAGCACATGATAATATTGGATTATTGAAAAGTTGTTTGTGTATTAGCCATTATGATAATGAATACGTGTAATAATTTGTAATACTCTGATAAAAAGTGAAAGTAAAAATCTGGTAAGTTTCTAGAAATCGATGTGATCTAACTTAAACCCACAAAATTAAACTATCTTACTTAAAACCAATTAATTATTGCTTTTTGTCATTGATGGATGGAAATAATTTTTCATGAGTTCTGCGAAAACTGACCATACTTAAATACCTATGGATTATAAATGTAAATTTCTAAAGATACAATATTTGACATCTACATTTTTACAATAAAATTGGTCCTAGTTTGACTGTATGTGTTTTTAGCTATGTGCTCGCTGCTTTCAGTAGCAATTTTCTAATTTTATAGGTTCAGCTTTGATTTAAAGTCACAAGTAAAACTGTATTTACTTCCTGAAAAGACAGAATCAAGTATTTATTACCTTTGGGCCTGATCCATACAAATAAAAATCAATTGGAATCTACTCACTGATTTCCGCAGAGACCACTTTGGGTCCTAATAGAAAACACAATCAAAACAATTTCATACCAAATTTCCACTTTTATAGGTGATTATGACCTGCTGGAAAGCACAGCCCAGTCTCCCCTAGGTAAGAAACAGAACCATGGAATGTTTCTCTTTTTATTTTAACTCTTTTAAAAAGGAAGCTCCAAGTTTTTTCTCCTGCCATTTAGGTATTATTTTCTAATCAGTTCTAATTATGGTGACACATTTTCTGGTACGTTACTTTTAGCAGTATTATGAAAATTTATTCCTCCACCGTTGAGCCTTGCAATCTAGCAAGTATGTTGTTATAAATTATATCTACCTGCTTAGCAGTAATTACTAAATGGTTTTAAAGAAAGTCAACACCGTGATTCAGTGGTTATTTTCCACAGAAAATTAGGGATGGATGTGCAAGAGTAATTTACCAAAATTTGCCAGGTAATGCAATGTTCTTAAATGAATGCTGTGATTAAATAGACATATTCTGCTGCATGGATGGCAAACAGATTCTCTAAAAATAAGGTCACTGCTAGTGTTATGAGCTACTTTACTAAACTGCTCTAAGAATGCGAAGCAGCGCAACCTTAATAAAAAAAAAAACACCCACAACTTGGAAATTTCCATCAATTTTGGTCAAGGTACAGCTCCAACTCCAAGAACTGTAATAGTTTGATAAATGGAAACTGTTCTATTGTGCTGGAGAGGAATAAGTGCAGCCCAGCTCTAATTTTTCAACCAGGTTACTGAGCTCTGGCAAGAATAATGGTGCTTAAAAAGAGCACCACGGGGGCCATCCCACCTTAGGGCAGCCTCAGGAACAAAGTGAGTGTCAAGAGACACTTTCCTTTTCTACCCCCAGCTCCTGCTTCCCAATACAGTTTTAAGCCTTTTGACTGTGTCAGTGAAAGCCATTTAGGAGCTAGTCCTTACATAAGATTAGCCAAACAATTAGGGTAAAAAGAGAGAAAAGGAGAATGAGGTTTTCTCTGAGCCTCCTTACAAACACTTGCTTTAGAGTAAGGTTATAAACTGGGTTTGGAACAAATAATAGGTAGAGCAATGTGAGAAGCTCTGAAACAGGTTTGAAATTGTCAGCTGATGCCACACTGAGCTTCTGGAGATGTAAATGAATATATTGTTATGAAGGCAGAGTCAGGGAAGACATTCCTGCTCCATCTTTCCTGTGTTTTCCTACAGACCCTTCTCACAAAGTCACTCTCAGATCAGAGCCTAGGCTTGAAGATAAATGAGTGGGATACATGTTATCTGACTATAGCAGAACAACCCAGCTGCCTCTCCATAGACATATAATGGCTATTTTAGATATCCTACAGTATCCTGCGTGGCTTCCAGCAGCTGCTCCAAAAATCATATTAGCCTTGTGTTTTCTTGCCAGTCCCATGCATATCCCTCAGATATAGATCATCTTAAACAGCACAAAGTCCCTATATTTAAGTACTGACTTACCCTTTAGCCATCTGAAGTGTAGATATCTACATCAAAGCTGTGTTCCCTAGATGCCTTTTGGAGTCAACGGAGAGAAATGGACATTTAGCTGGCCCCTGGTTTAGGTATCCTCTTGAGAATGAGATCTTCGGTGGCCTGGAGGCACTGACTACACTGGTTAAATCTTTTTGACTCTCTGGTGACCAGCTGTAGTAGTAGACATCTGTAGGTGCCTATTGTAGACCTGGGTCATTAAAGATGTCATTAAACTTTCAAAATGCCATTAAAGTCTTCTATGGATAGCCAGATAAATAGTACCCCCAGTAGTACTGTGGGGTTTTCTTTGGTCACGTACCAAGGGGGCGGAGGGTATGTCCTGGGGTTTGCTTCAGCGATGTCACATTCCCAGCTCTACTTGGCATAGGTGACATCAGCAGAAACTGCACTGAAGATGGCTGGTCTGAACCTTTTCCTCATTATTATGATGCCTGCGGCTTTGATGAAAATGAAACAGAGTCCGATAACCAGGTGGGAATTAATCTTATAATTAAAAACAAATGAAAGGGAGGAGCGGCAGGCTGCTTTTTGTCCAGCCTCTGGTCATGTTCTGATTTGATGGTCATGAGAATGAAACAATCGGGTATTTATGGGCACAAAAATGTGAGAGGCGAGATTTAAATCCTTCCTAGCCCTGTACTGAATATTTCCAGAATATGAGTGTTGACTGTTGATACAGCCTGTAACTTCTAGAAGCATGGCTTAGCCCCCAGTTCTTCCCCTACTGACTGAAGAATCCCTTAGCCAACTACTTTTTTTCTACAGACTCATGTACAGTGCTCAAAGAAATATAGACAGCCTTTGCTAGCTCACTGTCGACTAAGCTTCACAGTATGCAGACCCAAGGGCATGCCAGACATAGAGCAATGCTCTAATACACAGTGAGATCTTAGGGGAACCAAGAGGAGAAAACAACCAGGCTGTCCGAGAAACAAATCCTGCCTATGGTTCCCCCTGCATGTTGATAGGGTAAAGAAGATGTGACCGTAAATGAACCGTTTAACCGTGTGTTGTTTGCCTCCCAAGGATTACTACTATCTGTCTGTGAAGGCTCTGTACACAGTGGGATACAGCACTTCTCTTGTTTCCCTCACCACTGCCATGGTTATCCTGTGTCGTTTCAGGTGAGTCAGGCCACGAGCAGTGAGCTGTGCAGTCTCTGAAGGAAAGAAACTGGAGCTCATCTGCCCCCAAAAAATGTTCAAGCTTTTATCTCACCAGATGTCGAATAAGAGGGAGACAACACTTTAATAGAGTTGTTCCTCCAGCTTGGACACATGCCAGTAGTCACATTTCAGTAGGTTGTAAATGCCACTGCAGAAGCTGTGGGTCTATTTTATGCAACTGCAGAAGCTGCATTGGACTGGGTCTATTTTATGCCACCCTGCATGCTTTTACAGGAAAATCTCCAAATCTTCCTCTTGGTCAGGTTTAGGGTCAGTACTGTCCACACTCCTGGCTTTCCGATGTTGCTATTCTTAGCACCAAGGTGCTCTGGCCGTGTGTGCAGATAGGCCTAGTGTACTATTTCCATGAAAGAAAAGTTGGTTTTTTGCTCTTCTTTTCCTCTCCCTTGCTCTTTCTTCCCTAGGAAGCTTCACTGCACTCGAAATTTTATCCACATGAACCTCTTTGTTTCATTCATCTTACGTGCAATATCTGTATTCATTAAAGATGGGGTTCTTTATGCTGAACAGGATGGCAACCACTGTTTTATCTCAACGGTAAGTAAAACCAAAGCCAAAGCCTTTATTATTTTCAGCATGAGATAACAAAAAATCGTGAGGCAGGCAGCAGTCTGTTGGGTATCATAGGTTGAGAAGCTATTGGGAGAGAAGATAATTGCCGGTAACCTTCTCTCCCAGTTCACAGCAAAACTGTGGATGTTACTGTCTCATGATGACATCAGTGTCCAGCGGTCTGTCCTTCGGGATAAACCTACAGGTTTTGGTTTCTGACTCTGCTCAGGTTCTTTCTCCCTTTCACAGATCTGTGTAGCGATAGGTGGGATGAGAGCAGACACAAGCAATTTCCTTCATCTGAAGGTCTGTTTTTCTCCAGAACATTATTTGTTCTGGATGTCAGGCAGAGTCATGTGTAAACAGGGTGACCATTCAGACATAGAAAGTACCACTGATGGTCACACTCTCAAAAAATCATTAGTATTAGCCACATGTTTGTCTCTGAAGTGTATAGTTTCATGGAAAGCAGTCTCTTTCACAGATGCAGTTAGCTATGTATTACATGTAAATCCCAATTCTTTTCACATTTAAGGCTAGTATTTGGTTTGATAAATCAGCTCACTGGGTGTAATTATGATGGAATTACAGTGAGTTCCCAAACTGACATCTCCTTTATCCATCCAGTTATGAGCTAAATTCCCTGTGAGTCACTTCCACAAGGAAAGTGCAGCTGTGTAGTTTCTTAGTCAGCCTTTTCTTTGTCATTGAAACTAGTTTTTGCTTTTAATTCTTCTCCATGATAAAGCTGAAGCCGTGTTAGATCTGTAGTTTGTTCATACCACTCTTCTAATGGTGGCATCTGCCTCTGTTTTGAAACACTTGAAGCATAAAACATGAAGAAACTCAAGTTCTGATGGTTTAAACAAACCATATAGGTTGTAGATTAGTCCCCGAGGATGGAGTGCAATTGGGAACCAGTCAAAACTGTCAGCCTCCCACTGCCCCAGGCAGGAGCTTCCAGTTTAAACACTGATTCTGCTCTGATGTGTTGAAAAGTCCTACGTTTATGGGCTAATGAAGTCTCACTGGGATACAACTCTGCAAAGACAAGTGTGTCCTACTCTCACAGTCACGATAGACCTTGGTTTCCACCTAAGGCTTTTGGAGTATTTTTTTTTTTCTTTTTTCTTTTGTCCGCTGCTTTTCCCCCCAGTAAATGAATGAAAGCTTCTATCATTTTTTACAGTAAATCACTCCGCTTTCTTTACACTTACGCTTACTTTCATTTTCTGTCCCTGAGTGACAACACCCGCAAATGGCAAGGAAGTACAATTCTCAACTGCACACAGGAGGGTGCATCCCTTCTGATCCCACTCTCAGGGCTTTCTACAATCATCCTGCCATTTCACATCCTTCCTTAGGTTTCTCAATACACAACTGGATTCTTTTCTTCTCTGCACTTAATCTTTGGAAGGGGGCTTAAAGCTAGCAATTAACGTTCATTGATGATGTGAACTCCCACTAACGCAAGACGTTCTCAAGCTGTCTGCAGACGCTCATCGACCGCCTCCCACTGGTAAAATTGGCTACCTGCCCTTTCAGGCTTCGCTCTCTAAGTGGCACCTCACATTCTTCTCTTGCTTTTAAAACTTTAATATTAAAAGTGTATAATACTAGTCCCAACTGTGTTCCTTTCCACTAAGAGATTTGGAGAGGTTGAAAGCATTTTCTCTATCTGTTAGGTGGAAACAACATAGAAATAACTTTGCTTTTCTTGATTCCCTGCAGGTGGAATGCAAAGCAGTGATGGTGTTTTTTCACTACTGCGTCATGTCCAACTACTTCTGGCTTTTCATTGAGGGATTGTACCTTTTCACTTTATTGGTAGAAACCTTTTTCCCAGAGAGGAGATATTTCTACTGGTACACTATTATTGGCTGGGGTACGTGACATTTCTTGTCTCAAACGTGTCTCAGTGTGCAAGACGACTCCACGAACATCAAATATTTCCACATACAGTCTCAAAGTATCGTTTTAGTCTTTGTACAGAAGTACCACTGCAGACCAAACCGTGTTGTGCTTTTTTGTCTGAATAGAGTTGAACTGAAACCTGGAGGACACCACATCTCTTGCAGAGATGTAGTCCACAACTGAGAATTGCCTTCTACAAGATAAGAACTTAATGCCAAGTTCTTCAACTTAATCAAACATGCAGTGCTAAGTCTAGTCCATTTTCTAAGACTTCATTTGTGCCTTTCTTCCAGATAATAGCTAAATTGAAAACAAATCTGAAGGGTATCCACATATGCTCATCATACCTGGGTGGGAAATGGAAACTTGCAATGGGAAGCCACAAGATTTGTTTCAGAAAGGCCATTTATCTGATGATAACCAGTGTAATTATTTTTCATGCTGGCCTTCTGGAGATAAATTGATTCCTGCAACATGTTAATTCAAACAGTTCTTCGCTGATGTTTTTGTGCAGAAATGAGCTGGTGAATATAAAGTGATATATAGTGGTATAGAGAACAAGTGATTAGCAATAACCTATGGCACATAAAGGCTATTGGAAAAGGATGGCTATTGGAAAAAGATGTTCAGAGTTCCCCTTGTACTCCCTACAGATGTAGAAGCACATTTTAGCTGAGATATTAGACTGTTTTCAGGGAGAACATGGAGGTTATGTACGTGCAAATGTGACAATTATAAAAGAAAACAACGTGTAAATTTTTGCAATCTGAACATAAATCAGAGGTTGGGTTCCTTTAATTGTTTGCACAAATTTCATATCTGTAGGTTCATCTGAATGTGAGAATATTGCAACACACCATATTAACTGATTTTTTTTTTTTTTTAAATCAGTCTCTGTAATGTAAGAACTACCCAGATGGATTGATTCTGTAATGCAACCTCAGAATATTTGTTCTTGAGTTAAATACTATAAATAAGATCTAGCTGTTCAGTGTCAATAATATACATTAATAACACTAAGAGATTCTGAAAAGGCAGATGTTTGGGGTTTTTTTAAATACAATATTTTCTTCTGCATATTTCAACTTAAATTGGCACTTTGCAAAAACAGAAGCACTTCCAAACTCTGGATGGAAGTCATGTAGGGCAAAAGCAGCCCCTCAACTCAGAGCTGATGGGGAGGAGGTGCATTGAAGCAGCAATAAGCAAGAGCTCAGCATTTTGCAGCATCTGGATGTTAATCTGTTTCTGAAAAATGTGCTGAGCGCATCAGTGTCCTCATTTGATTAATGAGAACTACATATGGCTGTGTCAAACCAGACAATTTTTTCCTCTTAAATATGCAATATGCTGCTAAGTTCTCCAGATAGACTGCTGTCTTCCTGAGTTCTCTGCTAATGCCTGCTCCTTACTCAGGGCAGAGACATAGTCAGCAAGAATAGCTCTCTTCTCAGCCTTTGGGGCTCGTCTGTTTTCTAATGTTACTCAGAAGCTGATAAGAAGATGATGAAGATACATATCTCTCTTTTGATGTAAAGAAAAGTAATGTGAGTGTATGTATATCTATATAGCAGATGGTTCAAAACTCCAAGCTGATCTCAAACATGCTTTTTGAACTATATTTTTATGACACATTTAGTCTAATTCTGCCTTCCTGCCCATATTTCAGACTTGGAACACTATTCACACCATCAAAATTTATGTAGTGCAAATCATTGCAAACTAGATAGCACGTGAGACCCATGTTTGATCTTTAAAGATTATTTTTATTATTGTGCATCTGTTAAGTGCACAAAGATCTCAATGTTTTCTAGGTATTCTCACGTGAGAAAAGCAGACTTCAATTTAAATTAAATATGCATGATTTCTTCTCCCCAAAGCCTGTCATTTTATTTCTTTTTATCATTTTCCTTTCAAATGTTTCTGTGTGTGCTTCTTTTAAAGGAGGAGGGTTTCATCAGTCATCTAGGTCTAACAGGGATATTTTTATTTCTGATAGCAGGAATATGAGACTTGACAAAGATTCACCTAAGTGGATTCAGTCGAATGACTAATTAATGTAATATCAACACAGCCTTGCAAAATGCATGAAACATAATTGTTCCTGTCAACTTATGACAGTCTCGTTCACTGGTGCAAGCTGGGGTTATCAAGGTCCTTGTTCTGTTTGCTTTTTAGCACTTTATCTTTCCAGTGGTGCCTGAATAGATGCAGGCAGTTTCCTAGTCAAAGATTTTATTTGCTATAAAATGTAGACCCAACTTACCCAGCATTGTCTCACAAGACTGCATTATTTTATAAAAATATTTCCACTGAAAAACCACACTTCTATTGTTTTCAGCAAGGAAAATAAATCCAGGCTTCTCAGTGGATTCTTACTGTTTTGATTTAATTTGTATTTATTTTCCATGCATTTTTTAAAGAGTAAAGAAATATATGAAACAGAAATGAAATTCTTGCTCCCAGTATTCTCTTTTGGGGGTTTGGGTTTTCTTTTTTTCATGAAAAAGAATGAAATATTCCTGTGAGTAAAGGAAAACTATCCTCTCCTGATTTGTTTTGGTTGAATAAATAAAGCAAAATCAGTTATTTACACAATAACAGAGAAAATGCAATATATGCAAATAATTTACAACAAAACCACATAAGAATACAAAGAGTACAATACAGCCATTACAGCTCAACATCTGCCACTCTGCAATTATTACATAATTACAGTAGCTGTAGACATGGAAGCTGATGTCACTGCTTTTATTTTGTACAGACTCTGTTTTACTGTTCATGCAACAAGTTGCAGTACAACAGCTTTGAGCAATAACAACCTGAAACAACATCATTCTTTCCTGTTATCACTTTTGCTTCTGCTATCCCACCAAGATTAACCCATCCTCTGAGACAGATGTTTCTGGAGCTCTGAATTAATGTAATGAATTGCATTGTTTCATGCACCAGTGCTAAGTGGTATTAGGAAATAAAACCTCAGTGGAGAGGTTGCAAAAAGTGCTCATTGCTGGGTAGTAAATGTGTCTAGACCGCTAATGATATCACCATCTTATCTTCTGCAGGTACCCCAACAATTTGTGTCACTGTCTGGGCAGTGCTGAGACTTCACTTTGATGATACGGGGTACGTATTGCTGCAGGGGAAATAATTTCACGTACATTCAGCACAATGGCAAGGATGAAACAGAAATAGAGTGATCAGAGGACATGACTAATTTCTCCTTCCATTTCTGACATTGACTTGGGTATGCAAGTAGTTTAGGTCCAGTGTTCAACCCGGAGTACTTTCCTGTTCATCTGCATAAATAGCCATAGTTCGATGTTTATGTCCCTAGTGTGCTGGTGAATTCATAAAAGATGTAGGCATCTACTCCGTAAACATGCAGCTGACCCAGTGGCCCTCTATTCCCTGCCCAGTTAAACTAGTAGGAGCCCAAGATATGGTTTCTCTCATCTTAAAACAGCTGTCTGTTGAATCACACCTGTGATTGTTTACTCCTTTCCAACTGATTATGAAGGAAGATGAAGGTGAAGAGCTCAGCCGCAGAAATTATTGCAGATATCTCTGATGCAACGAGTGAAATCTGCACAAGACGTTGCTGAGCTTTGATTTACAAAGGCAATTAGGAGTTTAGCTTCCCCTTGAAGAGTTTTCTCCATAAATCTAGTGGGGGAGATGAGTAGGGGTGAGACAGAAATCCACATCCTGTCTTCTGTATGAAAAAAATGAGGACGTGGAATAATTTCAGAAAGAATTCAAGAGGGTAGATTCCACCCAAGTGGACTCTTTCAGTAGGGAAAAATCCTGCAAATATCCTCTATCTTTTTCTAAGGGACCAGAAGGAGAGGCTGCTCACAGAGATGGTCCTGCACATCTCAGTAGTCAATAGATTGACTGGTCTGATGGAGCAGCAGACATAGCTGGTAGGAATGGACATATATGTACACCCTGAAAATACAAACTTACCAAGGTTTTTTCAGGACAGCTATGTTTGAAATTGGTGAAATGTTAGAAAAATCCTGGGAATGAGGGAGACTGAATAAAATTTGGAAAATATTTGGTTCTTTGAAAACCTTGATCTGAGTGAAAGGGATCGTGTACCCAAGTCCCATTTCCGAGAGATTTAGGCTTAGGTTTTAATTTTGCCTTATACTAGAGATAACCTGGATCCAAAATTTGCATGAGGCTCACTGTTCTGTCAGGTTTTCTTCCTCCTTGTTCTTTCATGCTCTTTTTGGAAAGGACATAAAGCCCTTCCTCCACTGGGGAGGCCAGTGCTCTGACCCAATGTTCTATTTTGACATTAAAACAAATTAAATCATTTCTTTCCATGCAAAACAAGCCAGAAACCCCTGTTGTGTCATTATTATAATTACAACACTGGTCCTAAACGCATTAATTTTTCTTAGGAGTCCAAACAGTCCTTGCATTTTGCTGGTAGGGGGAATGTCTCACAGAAGGAAAAAGAAGAAGAAGAAAAAAAACACCTTTCTTTTCTTTTAGTTAGAGAAGCTGTTTAGCATGCAACACATTTAGACAGATTCTAGCTGAGCGTCTCATTGGTTACTTTTTAAAAATCAGCAAGCATTGTTCTGGGGGTGGGGGAGAAGCCAGAACGAGCCTGAAAACATTGCAGAAATTACTGAACTGGGAAACTACAGTCGCAAAGGCATAGACTAAAATACAGACTCCGAGTCTGAATCTCCTCCTGCTTGCTCCTTATAAAACTGGCAGAGCTCCCTTGACTTCAGCTCCTGATTCACATCACTAAGTGACAGGTTTGTGGCGATAAATGCAACTGTCTGTTTACCCAGAGCTCTGCTACTGAATTAAATGGAGTTATTCCAGATGTACACCAGAGATGTAACCGAGCTCAGACTCTGGCCTTTTCAAATGGAAATCGCATCCCTCCCCCATCCCACTGGCTCCCTTCCCTTCATCCATCCTGAAAAAGAGTCCTGTGTGTCTGATTCCCACTGTAGCAATGCATTTGAAAGAAATTAGGGAGCCTGTTTACGCAGAACAGCTTGTTGGCTGATACTACAGACTGTTCTGTTGTGCATTGCTTTTTTTCCTTCTGGTCATGTTCATCTGAGGAAAAGATGGTGTTTATTCCACTACATCCATCCTATAGGTGTCACAGGGACTGGACCAAAAAAGACCTTGAAAAAACCTTTGTGTGAGCTTGATCTAATTCATTGTTGACATCTACAAGGTAGACATTGGCAACTGAGCTTGCTGGGGACACATCCTGCAAAAAGAGAGGAACAGGTCTAAGAAGAATTTGTAGGGGATGATGTATCGCCCCAGAATACACATTTAAAATACATCAGTGCAGAAAAACCCCTACAACACCCTCTAAGTGTCTATTTGTCCCAACCAGAGTCTGGGATAATTAGCTGGGCTGTAGGTGTCTTCAATATAGATGACTGGAACTAGAGCAGGTAGATTCCATCCCCTGTAATTTCTCATTTCTAAACAGACAAATTGCCATACATCAATGCTTGTTTGTACAGCCATGTTAATATTAGAATTTGCCCAGATTCTTCCAGCAATCGTCAACTCACTAAAGACTTTCAGAGTAGATTTAATGTGCATCTTAGAGAGGTTGACCTCTGCAAACAGTGGATAAATTTCAGAAGAGGGGACCTAATTTATAAATGCATACAAAGAATTAAAAAGATAATTGGTGATTTGAGGTGCTTTTGTTTTGTGGCATACAATTGTCAATAACTGAAAAGAACCTGATTTCCAGGCTGTGGGTAAGAAGGAGTTCCCTCTGAACATTTGTCCTCTTTCAAATATTTTAAGTTGGGCATCCAAAGTGAGGTAATTCAGAAATGTTACTTTGCATTTGAAAATCTCAGCCATCAGTCCATAGATTTTGGGGGATTTTAAGTTTTTAGACTTCATAGACGGAAGCAAAAATAAGTAATTCTTGATGAGGGAATTTTAAGTCTGCCTCCTCACACCTACACATTTATATAGTTTTGTTTAAAGATTTTCACTTTCCCCCCAGATGCTACCAGACTACTATATAAATGACACAGAAGTTGCATTAAGCTCTCATAAGATCAGCAGTGTTTTATTCCTGCATGTTCTTCCAAATTGTTTCTTGGCATCTGACAAATGCACCATGACAACCACTGCTGGGACTTTTGGCTGTTGTCCCAGTGGGAGGGAAACCCTCCTTCTCAGAACTGCAGGTACAAAGTAGATATTTTTCTGTGATTTTATATTTTCTAGAGGGAAGCATGTGGGGAAGAAAGCGGAGACAAATAAAAGAAAATTTTTAACTGACAATCAAATTCTTAGTGACTTAAAATAGTGTAGCAGGGTGGGGTGGTGTGACAGGGGAAACAAGATTTTTTTCATTATTTTTGTTTTTCTAGCTTTAAAAATATAAGTTAACATTAAAACCCCATATGTATATGGGTCCTGTAATTAGCTTTTTCTACAAATGAATGTCCAAATGCACCCATATAGAATAAACTTCTGCAGAATCCTTGGAAGATTTTAAATGCTGAGGTAGAAACGCCATTTTATTTATGATCACTCACTCCCAACAGCTTAAAAAAGGAGCTGGCCCCAACTGTTGTCCAGTACTTGAACCTTTTCAGATGAATCCTTGCTCCCTGGTAGGACTTGCCACCAAATGAGTGGAAAACCATTCCTATATGTGAATACAACCAGTCCCCTAGTATATCCTGGTGTACTAGATATGTGTAAGAATCCTCATATCAGGGTCAAGAACTAACACTCCTATCTGTTAACCCTGGACAAGCAACTGAGACATCAAACTTTGGAATAACCATCTCTTATCCTGTGAGGTATCCTTGTCTTTTTTTCCCTTCTACACAGATGTTAGCTTATAGGGACAATTTTACAGTTGTACTGCAGACACAGAAGTACATAAAGACATTTTCCAAAATGTCTAAACTGCCTAGTAAGAGGTACCATTGAAATTGCCACAAAAATATTTATTTTACTTTCAGGTAAGTTGGGTAAAGGCTGTAAAAGCAAGCTACAACAGGGATAGACTAAAGAAGTAGTACCTTTGAACTCAGATAATTTAGCTACAAGACCAATCTCCTACTCTCTGCCCACTTAAAAATTGTTGTAAGTTTATTAACTTCCTTGTTACACCTTCATCTTTTGCTTTCCTCCTCTTTCCCCACCCCATTCTTTCATTAACGACTGCAGCTGCTGGGACATGAATGACAACACTGCCTTGTGGTGGGTGATCAAGGGTCCTGTGGTCGGATCAATCATGGTAAGTAGCACTCAGAGGTGTTTCCTCAACACTTCTGAGGGCAAGTAACTGATGCAAATAGCTTCAAATGGCTTTACAAACTATGGACCACTGGACAGCTTGTCTGGCAGTCCACCATTTCCCATCCACAATGTTAATTCTATTGTTACAAAGAAGGTTTAGTACATGTTAAGTGATATTGCACCGTCTGCAAAGACCATATAGACAAGGAGTTATTCAGTCACTTAAACAGATACCAAAGGCCATAAGTAAAACCCTAGAGCATATGGAGCATTTTCTTGGGGCTGGCAGATATGACACGGGATGTATGGGAATGGTGCCACCTGGGATGGCAGTTGAAGGCCAAGTGGGAAACCCCAGGGCATCTAAAATGATACTAGGTGCAAGTGACTGGGAAACTGAATTGTGTCTGTCGGATGGAATTAATTTCACAGCTATGTTTATTTTAGCTAATATTAGCTTTATAATAGTATTGTGGACATAGTGCAATATGCTTAATTTTCAATGAGGTATCTATCCTTTCTTTAGTTGGTAGAGGTCTTGGGTTTGACTCAAATGATGCTAGACACCTATGTGTGGAGAACTGAGAGGTTCTAAAGGATGCTGTTTGGCCTCCAGCTGCTGGCCCAAAAGAATATGGGAATTTTAAAATGGTATTGGGCTCCTCCATTTAGGAAATTAAATCGAGCCTCTAGACAATATGGTTAGTGGCACCTAAAAAGCTGTTTGGCTTACCACATGTAGGTGTCTAATTCTGGGCATGCTAAGTTGCTCTCCATACTCCAATGACAGCATTGGCCAGGTCTTCATTGACTGTTGTGGGAATTTAGACATCCAGTTCACAGGTAGCTGTCTACAATCAGGTTTGGTGTTTGTCTTTTTAAATATTTGGACACCTATCTAAAGTACAGTAACCTTCAGACACACTAAAGATAATGCAGCTAATAACACTGAAGGATACTGAGATGAAGAGGGTCCAATGATCTGGGTATTTTGTGATATTAGTGTATGTGAATTTCTATGCTTTACAGACATATTCTATGAAGGATCACATTTTGGCTTTGGGGAATCAATTTTACCTGGCTTCTGTTGATGGCATTAAACATTCAAGCAACCTAGCAAGGGATGACTCCACTTATTTGTAGTCCTCATATCAGATGATAGAAAATTCTTCTGAAAGAGATCCTTACATCTAGTTTAAGTTCTTGGTCTCCTTACAGGAGTACTAGGTTGCATAAGAGACCAACTTAAATTTCCCACTGTTTTCTCCTGGCATTAAGAAGCTATGGAGTTGGTGACAGCCAAACCTGAAGCCAAAGCATTGAAATAAACTAATTTTATTAATCTCCAAATTTTTAAAACTATGTCTGTAATTACATGACTCTATGAAAGAGAAGATGCCCAGGATGACATAAAAGTAAAAGACATGAAGATGAACATTAACATCCCCCCGCCACCACGCACACACCCCTCCCCTCCCCAAACCATCTCATCTTGGGACAGATTCAGCCAAGCAGAGGGAAAATGACACAACTTGGGATTTTCAGGAAAGGGGAGACACTCAATTGTGAGTGAAGGAAATGCTGATGGATGCTGTTAAACTGAGAAGTGCCTTAGTTTAGAGAATAGTAGTTAAAGATGCTTTTACTGGTGAGATCTTTGCTATATGGTTTTGATGTGTGCAGGTCTTTTTTTCTTTGCACTGGTTGATAATGACAAATGTTGAAACTTTTTAGCTTATGTTTGTCTGATCCAGTGCTTGGGAATGAAGAAATTCAGCTTTATTTTAGCTGCTGCAAGGGGGATATTTTTGCCTGGAAAAGGGGCGATAAGGCCCTTCTAAACATATTCCATTACTCCTCACCCTATAAAACTTCCAGAATGCAGTTTGGTGAACAATAAGGCAATGGAGCCAGCAAGTCACTGGAAATGTGTCATTCTCATACTTGAAAAAAATATATCATTGTCATAATTTTTTTCTTTTTCCCCTAGATAAACTTTGTGCTTTTTATTGGCATAATTGTGATACTTGTGCAGAAACTCCAGTCACCTGATATTGGGGGCAATGAATCCAGCATTTACTTGTAAGTATAAATAAAGCAGTAATCAATTTAGATTTCTAATATACACATAGGAAAAAAGACAAAGTCAAAAAGATACCTCAGCTGAATTAATCTGATTTTCAAAAAGAGGCACAGGATCTATTAAATTGCTTCAGTTGATTCTGACTGTTTTTTCTTTTTTTAATCCAAAAGCCACTAAAGTGCATTTTAATGCCAGCTTTCACCTTTCTTTAAAGACCTAGGAAAAAAAGCACAAATACAAGATTAAAAACAAAAAACAAACAAAAAAACTTCTTTACAGGCCAGTTATTTGGAAATTAACATATTGACCAGGCATAAATATTATTATACTCATGGGACAGTCTGCTGTGCTTCATATGTTCCAGGGACATGGTCCAAAGCTCACTGAAAGCAGTGAGATTTTGTGAAAAGATTTCATTAACTTTGGACCAAATTCTAATTTAGGAAGATTTCCTAAAGTTGCTTATGTTCATGTTTCTTGTAACCTTGAATGCATTCCACTTGAGCCAAACAATTCCCCCACACAGGTAGAATTGCTTAAAAATGCACAAAAAATCCTAAAATTTTCCTTTAAAAGTTTTAAAACTTTATTTGTGATTTATATTTTTTTAAAGATGACATACTTTTTGTTAGTTTCCACCTCATTAGAGGACAACGATTAGCCATTTCAGAGGTCCTCATCCCCATTTTGAGTGCATGCAGTCATTCTCCATATAAAACTTGTATAATCATTTTGAATACCTAGGGTATGTGGTGTTTTCTCGGCTTTTCAGCCTAAACACCATGCACATTTGTTTGCAATTTTTTCTGACCTCTAGTGATTTCTAGCACTCATAAACTTAGCTAAGACTATTTGATTTAGCACTGGATTCCTGGTGAAAAAAGGCAAGTCATGCAAACCTTAAATAAAAATAAAAGTTGTCAGGGTAAAGTAGGAGGTCCTTATTTTGTAGTACTTTTAAAAAAAATTATCCAGGGATCAGTTTCACCCTAAGTAACCACACTCATAGTATAATGATGTCATCCATCTAAATGACAATTTTCAGGGAAAAATATGTCCTCCAGCTGCTTATTTTTCTTCCCTTCTTGTTCACATTTACATGAAATGATAATATTTTATGCATCACTTTTGCATCTCTGTAGTGAAACATCCGCTTACTGAAAGTACTCCCCTGGAACTTTGCTCTAAACTCTGTTTCCACAGACAAAAATAATGCTTTAAATTCATTCTGCAGGTGGATGTTTCTCAGAATTAAAACTCAGGAGAAAGTGTAGTGAACAGATTGTCTGCATGGTTTGCCTAAGGTTGCATGAAGACTTCCCATGTGTGTGCTGCTGGGAAGTCGTTCACGGAATCTTAGATTGTAATTAGCACCCAAGATGTGCAGAGCTAGTTCTGATTACGACCTGCTAGGTGCATGTTTGTTGTCCGCTGCACATCTCTCCCATATGAAGCAAAGCATGCCATAGAATCCAGAGATTTAACTAGATTATAAAACATCCTTGTCATTTTTGATCAATATGGTGACTGGGTTTTACTGATATTTTTCCTATGTGTATAGTTAGCCACCAAAACCAAGAGAAAACATCATATTTTCTGTTTCATTCGCTGCCATTATTTTTCATATTTTTTTGCAACTTTATAAATGGGTGTGTACAAATTGATCTTGCATTTATGTATGTGTTATGAAGTGGAGTGTTGTTTATCCAAACAGATTCGACAACAGAAAAGTCACACAGAAATCATATAAAGAAATGAAATTAATAAGTCTATGCAGATATACACCAGACATACTCAAGATTTGAGCACACATATCCTGTAAAAAAAAAGAGCTGTTGTAACGAAGGAAAAGGATAGATCATAGTATGGTTATGTCACCATATTGAAATCTCTGTGGCATTTAGACTGTGGTCCATATTAAGCATTTTCCATGTCCTATTTTGCTGTTTCAAACTATTACACGTCATTCCATTAGACCAAATTCTCCATCTAGATCTTTATTCCACAACATATTTAAGTACTTTGTCTTTAGTACATGAGACAAATGAGTTGTGGTAGAAGAAGGATGTTCAGCCTGTTTCCAAAGGTAATATCACGTGACATCTGCAGCAGAGACTGAGATTTATTCTAGTGTCAGTCTTCCAGTTTTTGGAATAACCCTTTAGCCAGGACTTCCATCATCAAAAAAGAAAATAAAAGACCCCACAAAAACTCGGTTATTGACTTTGAGTAGGATTTATTTTCTTCTTATATAAAAGGTATATGTTTACATTCAGGCCCTTTTAATGATTATTTTTGTTAGGAAAATCCGCCTCCAGTTCTATTTTATAGACACTATGGTCATGGCTCTGCAAATCAGTTAAGCCTGTATCTGACTTTAAAAGCCTTGGGGATGTGCTTAAATTCAAAGATTAATTATATATTGTTACCATTTTGCATTCATTATTAAAAATTCCCACTACTGAAGCTAGCTGCGAGCTATGACAGGAGCACAACAGAACAATGCACTACTGGGGAACTAATGCTTAATTAATGTAGTGTAGCCACTAGAGAATGTAAGACTTGCTTTAAAAAATCAAACAATAATTTGTATAATTTGCGTAATTTGCAGCACAATAACGAGTGCTTTACTCCCATAAAAAATCAGACTTTCTCTCTAAATAACCTGATGATCATTATATGCAATAGCCTTTGCCTTTAGGCTGACAAAAACTTGGAAACACATAGCTAATTACTAACAATTTTCTGCAGCGGTCAAATGCTTTAGTGATTATAAACTCGCATTTTATCAACTTGTTTGTTCAGTCATTCATTACCAGTCTCATGCCTAATCGGTCTTTCTTCACATATTTAGTTCCCCCTCAAAGCTGCCTGCACGCTGCTGATCCCATTTCAGACTGAACTGCTCAAAATAGGTCAGATTCTGAGAGAACAATAATAACTCCATCTTCTTTTTACTGATGTTTTAGATAGAAGCTTGTCCTTATGGCTGAAATGACTGGGGGCTAGATTAATAAAAAATATCTAATCAGCTGAGGTAGGAATTAAAAAGGAAATAGAAGCCACATTTTTTAATGTTCATTTTAATTTTATGATTCTTTCTGGGTTTTTTTTCTGAGAACCTTAAGCACCTTTCATACTTCCTCCCAATAGTCATCATAATCATTATTTAATTTTTAGTGTTAGGAGTGAACTGCCAAAGGCATAAAAAAGACATAACGCTGTTTCTTGAACCATGTTCTGGTTTCAGTTAATCTCATGTCAGCCCTGAATATTTCCACCAAATTAAGCATCAAACCAAAGCAAGACCAGTAATGCAAAGGCAATAGATTTTTATCTGAATGAGAAGCTCTGGTGCTGGGGAAATATAAAGTGATATTGATTATATTCCTAGTGTAATTGAGACAACTATCTGCATAGTTCGGACAGGTTTCTTGCCCCATCTGGTGAATGAATTGCATAAATAATTGTAATGTGCCGTGGTCATGGACATGACATGCTTAATCCTATAGTACAAATAACAGTTTCTTGTATTTGTACCTGTATATTCCACCCGGTTAGATTTTACTTAACGTGCTTCTAAGCAGAAAACAGCCTGATTTTTAGCAATCTCCAGTTGCACAGTTTGTAAATATTTTGAAGTAGTAGATTATTTAGGGACACTGTTACAACGTATGCTGAAAGCCAAGTAGCACCACATCAGAAGTCCACAAATCCAATGTGCACTCACAGTTTTGGGGACTGGAAACACATATTCACAACCTTACTATGGCTGGTTCATCACACAGTGTGCCACATCAGGCCCACATTATTTGCATGGATTTTCATATATCAGTTCCTTGGCTGGAATTTTAGGAAACAGATAATAAATTCATCTGGTAAGGCTTCACTGTTTTTCCTGTAAGAAATCCAGCCAATAATGTGTAACATCACATGTCAGAATCTGCTTTCAGGCATCCTGGTTTTGGTCAAGTTGTTGTAGAGAGAGTACATTCACCCCCCCAAAAAGCCATATTCTCATAGAAATACCTACACAAAGCTTAAATCCACGCTATTATTTTCATGAGCGTTTTTGCATTGCTGAAAGATTCATTATAGACAGAAGGTCATCTAACAGTATCACCACCATAAACCACTACAGTATTTAAGTAGGTATGCATGATGTAGATGCATGCTGGAATAACCCTTAAGGTTAAAAAGGCCCACACATTTCCATCAAGTCTTTGCTTACTCATTCTTTTTCAAGGATCAAACACATTTAACTGAAAAATATTCTTTTATTATTATTATTTCCAGTTTATCATGAATAGTATAATTTGGGAGGGGGAAGCTTGTTTCTGCTTTTGCTTTAACAGATTCTTCATAAATTTTGTATCACATGTTGAAAACTCATTGAAAAGAAAATAAACCCCACATATATCTAGCTAATTCAGGTCTACGTCATTCCTCCAATCAGCATCTTGCTGGAAAGAAAGGAGAAACATGGCATATATCATAGGTAGGTATGATTTTACATATGGTGCAACCTAGAGGGTTAGGGCAGGAAAAGCAATGTGGTAACACAAATGTTTTGGTAAACAACACTCCTCTACAGTTCACCTACAAAGTCACTGGACACTCAATGATTCATTCTGCTACCGCTTTGTCTTGCTGCAAGTGCTTAGACTGCCAGTATTAATAATTATTGACAGGGTCTTCATGCCAAAGTCTCATTTTGACATGAAAATGGCAGATGTTTGATGAACAGTATATTCTTTAGTATGGCACTTTAATTTCTTAGCCCCAGGTACTATCAGTTTTGTGCTGGAATGCCCACTAACCCAGCAATGAAAGGAGCTTGTGTCCCTGGGCTAATCCTTTTCTACCACAAGAAAATACCATGGAAAACACAGACGATGATCATTTGGTGTCAGTGCATGATCAGCAAGGACCTAGTTCTCATTTCTAAGAAATGCTAGGAGAGTAGATGTTTGCTACTTTGATCGACACTAATTCTTGATGGACTTATTTAATGCTCTAGAGAAAATGTTCTCATTCACAACTACTATACTTCTCATTTACATTTCCCAAGGCAAATTATTATTTGGGGTGTTGTTTTAAAGTTTTTTTCATTTCTGTTTTGGATTTTTTAGTGGGGAGGAGGGTATTAATTTGTGCCAAATCTTCTCAAGTAGGGATTGGAAAAAAAATTGGGTGTACTCATTAGGAATGTAAGATCATGTAGGCTATGTACCATAATTAGCAAGAACATAATTACACAGGGATTTATTTATTTTCAGATAAAGTAATTGAAAATCCTATTCTGCTTTGATTATCTATCTATAGATTTGCTGTCGTCTCAACTACTGTAAAAACAAATAGCGCAGAATATTTAGTGTGTTTATAATGTTCCTGCGAGCTGTTATTCTTATTGAACAGCTGAGGGTATGACGCACAAAGGGGGCTACTCAAAATCCCCCTCGGTGCCCGTGGCAAATAGAGGGACATGAACATACATCTTTGGTTGTCAAATCTAGCTTCCTAACATAAACACTGTCCTTTCATTCGGTATGCATCTTTTACATTCTTACAGTGATGATGGGATCAGACCTAAAATTATGTCCACCTTGAAAGTGGTTTTGTTATTTCATGGGTGACTTGCCAAAGGGATATTCCAGAAGAGTAAATCAATATTTTTAAAGGAAATCCCATCCATTTCCAATGACATACAAGTGCTTTACTGGAGCTTTGACAGGATCTGATTTTGAAATCACTGATCACAGAACTTATTTCTTGCGGTTACAAGATCATCTGTGATGAATGTAATGTTAAAAAGTGATCTGCTTTTGTTATTTTGAAATCCTTACAAGGTGGTTAGAGTGCAAGTCCATTGTGCCTTGGCCTGCCCAAGTGATGTCTGTATGATGGAGGCTGACTCCTGTTATTTTCAATTTTGAAGTAGCAATGAAAAATAGGATGACTTTGTCTTTAAACACTATTTGTGCGCGTTGCTGTAAGGTATTTTTATGGGCAATTTTATGGTTTCAGTGGATATACGGGCAGAGGAAAGGATACAACACTGATTTATGTGGTTGATGAACTAGCTGACTTTTTTTAAATCTGCCTAAGTTTGTGCTTAACAATTCTCTATGCTCTGTGGCAGCCTTAGAGAATGAAGTTCTTTGTCCACAGATTGTGTCCTAAATGAGGGGAGCACTGACTTTTTTCCCCATCTGTTACAAGAGCAAGCCACAAACTGGAAAAGAGCATGTTTACATTAAAAAAGAAGCCAGTAATAGATGGTCCTTCTCTAGAAAGATCAAGGAGGTGTGCAGGTTAGGGAGGGAGAGAACAATGCCATGTTATATTCAACAGTGCGGTTCTCTTTATAGAAATGTCCCTTCCATTTTTTAAGAAGAAACAGTAATGTAAATCTTGATGCTCTCTCAGCAGTTCTTTCAAGGGTTGGATAAGCCCTAACAGCCCTGTTTCCAAGGAGGTTTAGGCATAAAAAAAGGCTAAATAGTGTCTTATGAATTCCCATTGAAATGTTAGTAGCATGTATCTGGGTATTTCAGACCTAAATGTCTTTCAAAGCCAGTACCTAAAACATCGTGGCTTGATTGCCATAACTGCTATGGAACGACACTCATAACATCTGAAGGCTCAAGCCAGAGTGCTTTATATAAAAGTGTTTGTGTCTGTGCATGTGCACCTGTGTAAATATAGGTCTTTGCCTACACATGTACTGTCTGAAATGCTATATATATCTAAAATTGTTCCAGCATTGCTTTTTAAAAGATCACAAATACTTTATCAATATAAAGCATAATATAAAGCTTCTTACTTTAATGTGAGACTGACTACACTTAACTAAATTGTCTGTAATACTCTAACCTCTGCCACACATTCGAGTTTACTGATTTGCAAAAATAATGTAGCCTCCCTAAAGAAAATGGGGTACAGACCTCAAATGTGTTTCTAAAATCACTGCACTTCATCAAAGTGAATAACCTAATTTTGATCTGTATTGATAAACTTCAGTTGTCATGGAGATCAGCAAAATAGGGAACGTCCAGTGCCTAAGGCCATGCATCTTTATGAATTACCCATGGATTTGGGTGCAGTGTTGTATCCTTTATCAAGGTAGCTTACTTACTGGGAAAGATAATGGTTTTGGAGAGTCAGATAATTTTTCAGAAACCTCAAATTGAGAGCTAAATTGGGAGCATCCAAATTAGACCGTTCTGGCTGTTTTCCCATTCCCTCCTGCATTGCTCATAGTGAAGTTTCTTGTTTTGAATGCATTGTTAGGCTGAAAGGGATAGATCTGGAATTTTATTTGTCCCAAAATCAGTTTGCACCTTTGTTTCTTTGAATCGGTTACTTAGTGTAAAGATAAACGTGGAGTTGAAGCAACTGGTCATGCAGCAGTTGTTGCGAGACTGCAGACAATGGGCTATAATTCTGACATCTCTGATCTTGAACGTGCTTTTGATTTACATCAAAGCTTGATGCACACTAGCATCCATGGTCTTCCATTTACTTTTTGCTACCATTCACGTTTTTGCCTCTACCATATGAGAACAAAAGGAGTTTAATTTCCCCTCAGTGTCTCTGCTTCTCCTTGCCATTGATTTCTTGTGTCTCACTTCAGCAGCTAGCATGCTTCACATCCAGTGGTTTTAGTTTTATGTCTGAAGAATTATTAGGATGTACTCCAAGCAAGTACATAGTCCTTAGAGTCTGAGGTGTAGAAGGGACAAGAAAGATGGTGCTGTCACAGTGCAGGAGGTTTTTTGATCTGGAAGGGTGAACTTCTCATGAGGCTCTTGTAACTAACACTGTGCATAAAAGGAACTGTGTGGTGCGAACTAGGTAATTGGTTAATTGTCCAGGAGCAAATTCTTCCTGCCTTGGAGAGTACAAGTACACACTCAAAGGCCACCAGATTGCAATGGCTTAATATAGAATTAAGTCTCAATGAAGGTAGTTTAGACAAATGTATACTACCTCAAGATCGGACCAATCCAAAGTCGTGCATATGATTCACATCACAGTCTTAGGGCCTCATTTGCTGTGCACATGTATCATTACTGAGAGATTTCCGAACTGTAATTCCTCTTATATATTTCCAATGAAAACACTGGAGTTGTTCAGCTGATTAAATGTCTGCAAGCCCAGGCCTTTTCAGCAAAGGCAGCATTCTCTTTTTTCATTAAGGAGGGTTATAGAGATGGATTGAAACTTTGATTATTTTCTGCAGGGATATGATATAACATGTAAGGCAGGTGAGGCAAAACAATGTAACTGAAGCTTCAGAGCTGCAAATTATATAAACTCAGTGTAGTTATACTGATGCTGAGCTCTGCCAGCTGGCAGGACTAGGACCTGTCTATAATGCTTGAAAATCCACTTCTTGTGGCAGACTGTGACAATAAATATTCTGTGGATTTTGCTCATATGTTTGTTTTAAGGATAATGAGCTAATCACATTCTTGGGTATTTTACATCTGGATTTGGACATGCATATTCTTCATTTCAAACAGTAAACCTATATTCAAAACCATTTAAGAATCTCATTTGGTGTGGTACCTTTTTCTCACTAAACATGCTATTGTCTTCTATACTACAGTTATGTTACTGCACCTCCATCAGAATTATTCCATAATGCGTGACATTACTTTATGCTCTGGAGTCAGTGAGAATAACCTAGCTTGTTAAAATAGGATATCAAGAGTTAATGCAGAGGAAGGATCAGGACATGTAGCCTTGAAGCTACAGTCCATTTAAAGACTGTTTATGACGGAAGTATTCTGCTCTCTACTGCCAGCTTTCTTCTCTAGAGCACAGTTAAATATTAAGCTTTATCTCTTCATTATTTGATCTTTGATGGCTTTCATCATCCTTGCATGTCCACCCTATAGAGGTTAGCAAAGCCAAGAATGAACAGGCTAGAGATTATTTTTGGCTCTCTTTGACCATTCTGTTTCATCTTCAAGCCTCAGTTCTGCACAAAAGTCAGAATTATTGGACAAAAAGTGCCAGTCCAAATTCATATTTGTTAAACATTCATTTTCAGCTACAGCTGTAGTCTGCAAGCAGTAATCCAGCTTCAGTCTCTGGAGAGGTGATAGTGGTTTCCTCACAGACATACTGTTTCTTTGTCAAATTATTGTTATAATTACCATGTTAGCTTTCAGTTACAATAGTTTTAAACCTAACTTTGGTGGAATTAAAAGCACACTCATGTAAAGTGTATAGAGGATATTAAATGTTCTCAATAATGTAGGAGCTCTGAAATCCAGAGAAGACCCTCATGAGGTTTCCTACATACGTCCTAGTTTTTAACTTGAAGTTCATAGATTTTGCAAGTACATCGGCACAAAAAACTGCAAATCTTCTTTATGTTCCTCCAAATCACCAGAAAGAAAAGCAATCCACTGAGTTGTCTAAGACACACCTACTCAAAACAGCAAAGAGAAACAAAACTGACCTCTCACATGTTAAACCAATGCAAGAGCCCTAAAAAATGGAGACCAGAAAGTCAGATGAAAAAAAAATTACTACCACCCATTAAAGTCAACTGATTTTAATGTGTTTAAGACAAGGACTGTAAAGGAGACCTCACACTTTCTCTTTTTTTCCAACTTGTTTTCAGATTATTCTCAGGTATCAGATGATTCTGGAATACCTCAGACCCCTTAGAGAGGTCAAAGGAAAGGGGTTTTTGGTGTGGTGGTGTTAGCAGTAAAAAATAGAGCTCTAGGTAACAAGACTAAGACTTTGGCA
Source organism: Harpia harpyja (assembly GCF_026419915.1). NCBI lineage: Eukaryota > Metazoa > Chordata > Aves > Accipitriformes > Accipitridae > Harpia > Harpia harpyja. The sequence continues at coordinate 105,162,427 of NC_068940.1, forward strand.
AAAGATGACTAGACTAAGACTTTTGGACTTGTTTTCAATTGAAAGGTAGAAAGACAGAGTTGCCTCTTTTTATGAAGAGCACAACAATGCTCTAACAACTTTCAGCAAGACAACATGGGATCCACCTGACTTAATAAGATAATCATGCTGGGCTCCTTCAACAGTCAGTAGATATCTACCCAGTCCAGAGAATAAAATCCTTGGTACAATTTACATGATTCTAAACAAGTTGTTTAAAATAAGTCAGATAAATCTCACTTTACGGTCTGTTTCTCACCACTGACTGCAAAGCTAGCATGGGATGACAAGGTAAAAGGCATACAGCTATATTGTTAACTTCAAAAATTAGATGAGTGGGAATTAAATAAGAACTTTGCTGAGAAGCACCCATGCTTTTTCTGTGTCTGGATGAGAGTCATGAATGAGTCTTCTTGTACACAGTGGATCAGGGCCCATAGTCACTGAGGCAGGATGGAATTGTGTAGTCTGTTTTCTGCTCACAGAATAAGTTCAGTTTTCCAAAGTGTTTACATCTGATCTGTGAAGTCCAGGGTTTTTGTAAATTTAGTTGGTGTTTTGCCCAGGAAAGAATTCTAGCTTCAGAAAAACCTTAGCTGTCGAGTAGCAAGGAAAAGAAGTCCGCCAACCTATAACAATATCAGCTATAGGTAAGTAGGCACATAGCATAAATAATAGATGGTATGGCTCAATATTTTTTTTTCCCTTTCTTTCCCATACAATCTTTCTACTTTCACTTTGGTTAACTTTTTACCGTATTTTTCAGTACTTTATTTCATTGATTTGTTTCAACATTCCTTTTTCTACTACTACATGGTTGCCAATCCTATTTGTAGTGAGGTTACACAGAATTACTTGAGCAGGGTGCACAAAGATTCTTACTAAGGCACAGTTTTAATTTGTGTGAATCAAATTCTACCTTTACTGTGTTTTCCCAAAGGATTCCCCTTCCGCATATTCAGAGACAACCCACACTCTGTCATTCCCTGTGTGCTATTAATGACCTAAACCCAGAATCCTGATTTTTTTCATTATGGACTACATGGTCTCGGTAATAGAGAACTTCATTCCCCTGAATCAGCATGCTCATTTTACTTCTCTCAAGCACCTCTGAGAAACCCACAAAGTATTTAGAATTGAATTGCAACTACCTTTGCCTCGATTTTGTGTATTCTCTCATTTGCATTAACTTGCCAGACGTCAGGGTGTTCAGTCTGACAAGATGGTCTTCAGCCACATCATACATCACTCATTTAATCCTGGGAATGTTTAACTTTTTCTTTCCCCTTCCACCCTAGCACCCTCCCTCTTCCTCCCAGATGCAGCTGCAGTCCATGCACAGGACACATGCGGTGAGACTCAGCTTGTTTGCCTCTAGCTGTCTAAAGTCTCGTTTTTAATCTAAGCAGTCTAGTCGTCGTCTATGGTCAAACGGAGAGACTAGGGAACCTCTATAAGACAATGCGTCCCGTATGTCTTGGATGCCTCTGTTACACAGGTCAGCTCAGCCTCTGGAAGTGCCTGTTTCTTTCTGTGATTGAGTGAGTTAAAGGTGATAGTTCAGTTTAAATTCATCTTGGATACATATAGTTAGATGTGACCAATTCCATTCTGTGTGTGCCTACAGAGATCTGAGGATCCTGCCCTAATTCATGTACTGTTTTGATATCCATAACCTCATTTATATTATTTTTTTCTTATTTGGCTGGTTTTTTCCTCCTTCCCATTTCTTTCTGGTTCCTGCCCCCTCTGTCTCTTCTCTCTTTCTCCCTTTCCTTCCACTAATGTTTCTACTTTGATAATAAATAAATAAATAAAGTTTTTAAAAAGGGGGGTGGGGGAAGGAAAGAAAATTTCTTTCAGTTCTGTACTTTGAAGATTTTGGGTCACTTTACAATATCTAACAACAGAGAGATGATCCTACCTAATTAGTATGGCAGAAAAAAATGCTAACAGCACTAAAATATTAATGTTTTCTAAGAAGTGCTGGCAAAGTTTTCCATCAAAAGCCCATGTGTAAACATCCCCTCATTGGGTAGGGAGAAGCAGTTAATTCTTAGATACTATTTTCAAAATCAAGTCTGTCCTTTTTGATAATTCTAGCAAATATCAAGTGATGTTGTGTTAGGTCTACTCACTAGAAAAACCTACAATGAAAATCAATCCCTGCCAAATGAAACACCGCATAGGAAGTAAAGGAAACATGGGTGTGGATTTTTTTTCCCAGATTATCACAGCAAGATTAAGCATGTCATTGAAGAACACAACCCCCTACAATACCCCACGACTAAGAGTTTTCAAAGTGACTGTTGATTTTTAGATGTTTCATTTTCAGGTTATGTACCTTAAGATGCTTTCATAAGCACTGCTTTTCAATACTTGCTGAGCAGCCCTCTTGTGGTAAAAATTGGTCTGATTGATAAAATGTGTTTCAGATCAGGTGATCAAAAAATGAGGCACTCAAAATCCATAGTCACTTCTGAAAGTCTCAGTCACAGTAAAAAGGAACTATCTCTAAAACTTCCCTCCTTGTATTTGAGCAGTCTTATCTGACAATTAATGCACAACTCAGCTCTGTGAAAAAAAGAGGCAGTGCAAAATTGTATCACAGAAGTGATACTGTAAGAGGAACAGTGATTTTCACATTTATTTCCTTAGCATCATCCAAGAAATGAGATTCATTCTGCAAGCTGAAACATGATTTCTATTTCTATTTGCTGGATGTGTGCATGCCACAATACTGTATTCTTTCTAGCTCTTATGCTATAATCTTTAATAACAAAGGAGTTGTCAGGTTTTGATTACCCAAAAGGAAACAAAACAAAACAAAACAAAATAAAACTCTAGCAAATGGGATTGGCTTAAAGGAGTTAAGAGTAGGGAGAAATTTAACTTGTTTTCAATTTATTCTATTTTACTGTTCAGCTTATAAACTGCATCTTCCATCTATGGTTAGGTGAACACAAATCTTAGACCATGCATATTAGCAGAGCAACAGAAACAGAGTTTGATTTGTTTGAATAAAGTTAGATGTTCACCTTGTAGGCAATTGCTTTGAAAAATTGTTATATTATCCTTTATAGTCAATGGGGATTTAGTCAGGGTAGTCAGTGGTGTTTGGTGTGCTGTTCATCCCAACCTAAAGTGGACATCTAAAACAGGTCAGGTATACCCTGACCAATAAGTGTGTATTTCTCTCTCAACTACTTATTCTCTCTGATGATTCTCAAAGGTCCAAAGATGTCTGGTTTACTTAGACATCTATACTATAAATATCCAACCTTCCCTGAGGTGAATCCCATCAAAATAACTGTGTGTTGAAAACAAAACAGAACAAAGAAACTCCCCTTGAAAACTGACATGAAATTACTATTTTCAATTCTCATGTTTTTCAGCCCATCATAAGAGATACAAAATCTCTTACAAGATCCCTCAAAATGCCTTCCCATGTTGTTTCAGATTACCCTTCTTGACAGCTGATTTAAATTAGCCTCTCTCTGGCTAGTTGTAAATGTAAACATCTCATTCTCCATAGCAGCTCCTTCTAGAATACAACATGTGGAGATCATGGTCCTGGTCCATAGTATATGTGCCTGCTGCTTTTATGACCACACCTGTCTTAGTGTGTGTGTGACAAAACCAGAAGCGGTACCTCTGAATTACCAGTCAGACATGCTGTTTCCATACTGAACTCCCCTCCCCATGCGTAAGAAACCTGGGCAAAAAAGTGCTTTGATGTCCTTAATAGTACTCTTCACTAAAAAGAAGGGGTCCACACTACCTTAGGTACTTACACATGAAAATGAGGAACATCTGATCCAAATTCATCTTAGATTAATCTCCATCCTACAAGATTCTGTTACTAATTGTTCTCCACAAGCGTGCAGTCAACTTTCATTTACTATATTGTTCTGTTACCCTCCGTACAATGCCAGACAGCAAAGGTTGTGTGTATTTTGGATTCGTAACGCTGCCCGCCTGCCTCCAGGTTGTTCAATCTTTGGTTTGTCTGTGAATCAACACATCACAATTGCCAGCGACAGCCAGTGCATTTTAATTTTTTTTTGTTTATTTTTGCTTCAGTCAAGCAGCTGGTTTGTGCTATAATTTCATTCTGTCATGTCCGCTTTCCATCTTTGTGACATGTCTCATGAAATGTGTTGAAAGTGACCTACCTTGGCCTGTTCACAATATGCTGAAAAAAATGCTAATCTTGTCATATTTAGCAGCTGCGTTCAGAAATGCTACTGTAAGCCTAAGAGGGCTAACCAGCACTCTTGCAAGATGTCAGAACTATCTACCATTACCCTGTAAGTGTACGCAATCCTGTGACATTACTGTGTTTGTATGACGCATGTTGCAAGTAAATGAATGGATATTAGCAGAGGGGTAGTAACCAGGGAGCAAGCATTCATTTAGTTCCTGTTGCATGTAGAATTTTTTGTGGTTGTTCTGTGCTTTTGTTGATGCACCGCAATCAAGGATTTAAAGGTTATTTTTTTTTTAATTTTTGTAATTATGGCTGATGCTATTTATGGTTTTGGGTAGTGTCTGTATAGAAGCTATTAATAGTTGCTCTTTATTATACAGCAAAGAGGTGAGCGCTGGTCATACTGAGAGTAAATGTCTTACCTGAAAGTTTGCTAGAACAACAAAGGCAGGGCAAGATTGAGTGAATCAGACTCTCAGCTGGTGTAACACATCTTATGTCCATTGAACTGAGTGCATTTGTGTTAGTATTCACCCTGGGGTGAGAAAGGCTAAGGTTAACCTAATGTCAAAATACGATGTATCTAGTCAGAAGTCATTGTCAAAGATTTGCCTATGGAGAGTGAAGCATCTAGAAAAGTGAATAAATGCCATTTATTCTAGAAACAGGTGAATTAATCACTTTCTCATAGTGCACCTCACTCTCTGCTACTTGTACAAGAAGCCCACAGGATTCATTTAGATCAGGTATACTTTTCAGAAATCTTTTATACAATATATTTCCTGATGAACTTTCCTCTGAATTTCACAGCGGTCTTATGAGTGCAAATCAACACTCTCAGAGATGTCCTGCCACACCAATCCAACAGTCCAGTATTCTGCTGAAGAATACTTAGTAGATATCTTTGACACCATTAAGGAAAAAAGGTTATTTTGTAACTTATAGCTGCATATTTTGTTATGTTTGTTAGCTAGAAAAAAACATTTAAAACATGAAAATACATTTTCTCTGTGATTTCACATCTCCTCAAGGTGTTTAAGATGTAGACCAATGAAGATGTTCAAAAGATTCAGTCAACAGTCCGACACTGTGCAAAAGCAGAAGAAATAGAAAATAGAACCGTCAGCAGGTCCATATTCTACATTGAGAGAAGCTTGAAGTCTAAGAACAGCTAGGTAAAACTAGGGCCTACATTTAGGAGGAGATAGTTTGAAATACGAGGTTCACTACTTAATCCAAAACCTGATGCAGCGTAGACTTCATGTTGGGCCTCTGCAATGAAACAATTTTCACATTAAGTAAGTGCAGTGTTTCAGAAAGATGGCAGACTGACAACTCTCCAAGGTGAAATCCTCTACCTAGTCAATGGCAAGAAGAGTTCAGCCTAAACAGGAGCCCAGAAAAACTCTGTACACCTCCAATAAACATAATTAAACCTTATTTTTTGTGTTAAAATATGAAAGTCTCCATATGCTTCCACTGCTTTTCAAGTCCTTAGTCTGAAGATGTGATTTATGCATGGGAAAATTAAAAAGCTGTAAGCAATTCCTGTGTTTAGGTGTTACCTCAGGTCTTCAAAAGTGATCCTACAGATGTAATTAAGCTTTTGGAAAAGACATGCATCTGTCAGAGAGATTACTAAGGTTCCCGAAAGTCACATGTTAACTATGGTTAGCATTCTTTTGATAAAATAGATACATTGGTTTATTAAACATCAGCTATAGTAAGCATTTCATTACTAACAACATCCTGTATCTTCATGGTTTGCTCTTTATCCTTCTATTTGAAATATTGTCATGGTTAGTTTTTGTACATATTCATCACTGAGTTATGGCCAAAGAGATGGGATTCCACTAACCTAAACTTTACAAGGCAACAGTGCAGCAATTTATATGACAAACTCAGTCCAGATTCCCTTGTAGTCAATGGAGAGACTTCGGGTGGGATAAGGCCTTCCTTAGGGACAGGTGATTCATCCTTGCGCATAAGTGCCTGTTACTCTTCATTGACAATAAAGGAAATGTAGGTGTGGAATTAATTTAACTAAAAATAGATGTCATCACTGCAGGTATCTCCTAACTCTAAGCTAGTCAATGTATACATGCATTCAGTACATAACCATGGGGTTTACAACGGGAGTCACCTCCTCTTAAAGAGGCATCTATAGCAGGCAAGAACAATTCCTTAAAAGTGCATTTTTCTCTGCCTCAGCTTTAGAGACATTATGTTAATAATTTCACTATAGATATCTACATTATGTATGTCCAAACCTTGGCGACGTGAATGTTGTTCTACATGACTACCCCAGATCTTGATGCCTTCACTGCAAAAGTTTATATTTGATCAAATTAACTTCACTTAAGACTCAGCATTTAAACTGAACAATTCTCTTAAATTGAAGAGGCAGGCCTAAATAGCAAAACGACTACATAGTGTTTCTTCAAAGGCTATGCTTTGAAGATCTTTAGCTTCTTTTGACAGTCTGTGATATTTTGTCTCAAAATTTGGGTGGTGAGAACCTCTACGACCAGGGCAACAAGCTCTTTGCCAGGGTAAAAGTTATACTGCATTTTATCCTTAGCTTAATAGCACACAGTGTCATCTGTCAAAACTTGTGTAAGTTACAATGGCTTTTTTGAGGTACACAACTTTGCAGTTAGTCCAACAGAAGCAGCCACAGTCCCAGCAGAAATGGCACAAGACACATCCTTGGAGATACCTGGAACTGATGAGAGAGTAAGCTCTAAGCTACAATTTTCACCTCTCTCTCAGAAACAGAAAAAACAAAGACAACCACAAATTCCCTTACACAATTGCTTCTGGAGCTTCAGGTCCACTGATGTAGAGGACCCGTGTTTTCTGATGGCCTCCTTCATTCATTCTAAATGGCATCATCACGTATCCTGCTCAGCAGTTCTTAGAGTTGTACCTGCATGTTCTAAATCTAGAGATATATCTTTGTTACATCCTATTCACAGAAGCTGGAAGAAGTTATTTAGACCATTTAGAACCCATTGTTCCTTGTTCCCTATTGCACAGTTGCTAAAAATGCTTGGGTTTTTTTCATCTGGTATACAGTTACCGTATTTGTTTAGGGCACAGCATTAATTTGTCTTCTCGAAACCTGTTTTAAAATGCACAATAGGAACACACTGGAATATTCAGTAGAAATCACTGGAAATTCTACTCAGCAATGCAATGTGCTGTGATTTTCATTTCCAATTCATGCCCAGTTATGTCCCATGTAATATCCATAGACACTTCAGCAGTCTCCTTAATAAGTGTGGATGTGCAATGGAAAAATAAAGAAGACATAGTTCCTTCAGATACTGGTCAAAGTTAGACAACCTTTCTACTTTCTGTTCCTTTTACTATAAAGATATCTTTCCATAATTCAATAGAGGAGTGAGGAAAAACGGTGGACACCATTATCTGTGTCTTTTTGTACTAACACTTTATGGAAAAGCCACATTCATAGCCATGCTATTGGAGAAAATCTTATGTTTAAACTGTTTCTAAGGAAAATAACAGCTGAAAAATAGAATGTTAGCCTCAACAAAAATTGAAATATGACTTTTTTTTTTTTAAGTAACCTTAAGACATTCCTCTACCTGTTGGAATGTAATCAAGACTTTTGCTAGACGTTTTGGAGAATGTATCTCTTCTAAACAGCCAGTTTAAACACAATTGAATGACTATTGTCCTCAAAACTTTTGGATCCATCCCCTAAGTTTCTTGCTTGTATGAAAGAGTGTGGGAAGAAAAAAGCATCTTTTTTCAAAGATGAATATTTTTGGCTGTTACTCTCCTGAGAATTTCACTGTGTCCTTTAACATCTTCATTTCACCATTGCACATAAACTTACATGTCTCACAGGTGCTGCGTTAAGTCTTCTTTCTTCCTAATGCTCTTGAAAAAACAACAGTTCATCATCATCCACACCATCATTAGTATCTCTCAAGTTTTTCATATTATTAAAATCTTCTTTTCCTCTTTATCGATCTTAATAGTCTATAAAATTCAGAATGTGTTATTTCTTACATTTCATGTATTTTCTTCCTGACTGTTGTGACAATATTGAAGACAGCATCTCACATAAGTTGACGATGACATTATATTTCAAGATCTTATAAACTAATTGTATGATTAATCTGATTAATCAGATATAATTAATGCCAGAAAACTGACAATAAAAAAAAGTCTTCCTCTGCATCTTTCTGAAAATTAAACTCCTATGACTCAGGTGAGATACAACCTACTAATAGACAATTCTATTCTGACTTTTAAATTAAGGTAACATTTATTCTTTTGTTGTTGTCATTAATTTTGAATACAAAGGGTAACAGACTTTGAGAGATGATACTTCTTTCTCTGGTTTACTACCTTAATTTCATTTCTTTTTTATTCCATGGCTAGTTTAAGACACTTAGGTTCTTTACATTCTTTTTTGTTTATGGAGATAATATTATTCTATAATCTTTTCCACAATAGTTCTGTTTCTTTTCATTAATCTGATTACATGTCCATAGAGAAAAAGGACTAGAAGGGACTTTGAAAGGTCTTTTGGTCCATTACACTGGGTCACGCCTGTATAGCATATTCTTTCTAGAGATCACCAAAGTTGAAGACTCTGTATGCTTTACATCAACCTGTTCCAAGATCGTTCCTCTCTTTTTAAAAAAAAATTTGGTCAATATCTAACTTGATAACTCACAAGAACTGTAGTCTCTGGGTCTTTCACCAAGACTGAGATTTGGTGTGCATCAGACTAATGAATCATGTGTGTTTAGTACAATCTCAAGGCAAGGGCTGTGATGTATTTATCACCATTAATGCACAAAGAATGAGTAAGGGACACCACCAATGAACTGAAGTCCCATTTCCAGTTTAGTATTGGATACAACAGCATATGTTCACAGAGTTCTTCGAGATGTATTAATTAAGTCTTCACTTTCAGTAAGACAAACACATCATTTCTGGGATGTTGTTGAGCATGTATTAGCAAATTCAAATGTGTCTGCAATATACCATATAGATATAAACAGAGTGAGCATCTGAATTTCAAAAAGTATGCAGCTCTTCCAAAAATCTTTATGGCTCGTTAGCTTCCTTTGTCCTCCATTTACCTCCTTAACTTACTTGAAGGAAGTCAATCATATTTTTTCCTGTTTGAAAATCTAGAGGTTACTTTAGGCCACTTTGCTTATAATAAAGCACTTGCCTTATTTTCAGGGCAGCATTTGCTTTCTCTTTGGTCTTTTTTGCTGCTCAATCAGCAAATGACACTGACTAAAACATGCATAAGTCTTGGCTGGACCCTTGCTTTTGGGGAATTTCATCCATACTCATTTAAGTGCTTACAGGTACAGACATTCATTTCCAGTCCTTTTGTTTATATCTACTGAGTTTGATTTCCTTCTAAAACCTCTTTATACTGATGTAACGGAAATTAGTTACACAATGGAATTACACTTAGGTTTCCAACAGTATAAATGAGACCAAAATTAGGACCTTGAGGAATAGTCATGAGTAGAAGAACATACAGGGGTTTTTTTAGCTTTATTAGTATTGCTGGTTTGGAATTTTTTGCTGTGCAGAAATATATTCAAACACACACACACACACACAGAGTGATTTCAAACACTCCACTGGGATTAAGCAATTGGGTGAGAGGTTTATTATTGTGTTATGGTAGCAGTCTGAATCCCTTAGCAAGATTACCCTCCTCATGTTTGGCATGGTAGAAAAAATCCCTCCTTATAATAATGCAAATTAAAATAACAGTACAGAGTATTAAGCATTGCTAATGTGCTATTATTGTAGCAGTGTGAAGAAGTGGGAGCAAACTACAGTGTGTGTGAAATCACTGTTTGGGAACAAATGGGAATGTTGTATATTTGTTTGTATAATTACACAGTGTATGTATTTCCCAAAAGGGAGGCAACAAAATATTTTCTGTGTTTTCTTCTTTAATTAAAGCACAAGTTGTTTATTACAAAGCTGCATTAAAGTTCTTTCACTCTATTATAACAGGAGACTGGCTCGCTCTACACTACTGCTTATCCCCTTGTTTGGAATTCACTACACGGTGTTTGCTTTTTCTCCTGAAAATGTCAGTAAGCGGGAGAGACTAGTGTTTGAATTGGGACTGGGATCTTTCCAGGTGATTATACAGTGAATTCTGCTTTTGTTAAAAAGAAATCTCTATTCATTAGAACTACTTTGCATGCACAGTTCTCAGACTGTGTATTTGTTTATTTATGTATATGCTTTGTATCCTAGGATTTTGGTTTTTGTTTGTTTTAACTCCAGCTATTTTCTAACATTTACTGAAGGATTTGAATTACATTTTTTTTTTTCTCTCCCATTTACCTAGGGTTTTGTTGTTGCTGTTCTCTATTGTTTCTTGAATGGGGAGGTAAGACTTTTAATATTTAACCTCCCTCACCCACCATCCCCATCTCATTGCCTTGTGGGAGTAACCGCTATTCTAATCCTTCACTGTAACTCATCATCTACCATATTCCCTAAAACCGTAGGCTGAATCTCACATCGTCTCAGAAAAGAAAGAAGATGTATTGATGTCTTTATTAAACCAAAACATTGGCCTTGCCAGAGATGATGGCTCAGATTAATGCTTCCTAACAGAGGTCGGGACTATACTGGGCTCTTTCGTTATGTCATCCCAGCTGCACTCTTCCAGCCTGTTCAGTACTCGCTGTAAAGTGGATCTCCTTTCTGACATGTCTTCCTCATCACGCAGATGGGTGTCATCAGCCAACTTGATGAGGGTGCTTTCAATCCCATCATCCAGATCATTTTTGAAGATGTTGAACAGTATGGGGTGCAGTATCAATCCCTGGATGATCCCACTAGTAACGGCTACCAGCATGAGTAAAAACCGTTGTTCACCACCTTCTGAGTGTGGCCTGTTAGCCAATTTCCTACCCATCTTGCAGACCACCCACCCAATCCATATCTTGCCAGCTTCCCTAGGAGAAGGCTGTGGGAAACAGTGTCAAACATTTTGCTGACGTCCAGGTAAACAACATCCACTGCCTTCCCCATGTCAACAGAAAACATTATTTTGTTGTAGAAGATGATCAGGTTAGCCTGGTATGATTTGCCTTTGGTAAATCCTTGCTGGCTTTTCCCAATCAATGTGATAGTTTCTAGGAGGTCTCGTTCCATTATTTTGCCAGAGACTGAATTAGCACTGATAGGCTTGTAGTTTCCTAGGTCTTCTTTGGAATAGAATAGAATAGAATAGAATAGAATAGAATAGAATAGAAAAGAAAAGAAAAGAAAAGAATAGAATAAAATAGAATAGAATAGAATAGAATAGAATAGAATAGAGCAGAGCCTCTTTTGGGCCCTTCTTGTAGATTGGTATGACATTTGCCCTCTTCCAGTCATCAGGGATATCCCCTGATCTCCATGACTTTTCAAATATTATAGACAGTGGCCTTGAAACAATGTCAACCAATTCTCTTAACACCTCGAGGTGGATTCCACCTGGGCCCATAAATTTATGTGGGTTGAGCCCCTGCAAGAGGCTGCAGACCAGCCCTTCCTCCACTACTGTTGGGTCAGCACATCTGTTGTCATAGCTACTTGATCCTTTGACCTGGGGTCCAGCCGCACCAGAAAAGACAGAGGCAAAGAAGGTATTGAGAACCTCTGCCTTGTCAGCATTATTAGTGACTAGTTTACCTGTGCTGTTTAGCAATTGCCTTGTGTCTTTCCTGTGCTTCTGCTTACTGCTCACATACCTGAAGAACCCTTTCTCGTCGTTCTTGACTTTTTTGGCCATTTTCAGTTCTAGCTGAGCCTTAACCTTCCTGACTGCATCTCTGCAGGCCCTAGCAAGGTTCTTGTAGTCCTTGATGCATATTTGGCTGCCTTTCCATAGCTGATATGCTGCTGCTTTTGCTTTTAAGAAAAAGCTTATTGTTAAGACAACTGGTTTCTTGTTCTGTCTTCTTCCTTTCCCTTTGTAGGGAATGGACTGTTCTTGTGTTTCCAGGAGGCTATTCTTGCACTCACAAGCTTCTTTGCCCTCCATGGATGCTTCCCATGGAATCCCTCATGGTTGAGCTTTGAACATATTGAAATTGGCTCTTCTAAAATCCAGGGACTTTGTCCTACTACTGGTCTTCAGTGTGCTCAGCAGTACCTTAAACTCCCCAGTGCTATGATCATTGTATCCAAGGCTACCATTGGTCATTAGTTAGGTTGTCAAGTAAGTCTTCTTGGTTTGTGAGCAGTAAATCTAGCAATTATAGAATCATAGAATCATTTAGGTTGGAAAGGACCTTCAAGGTCATCGAGTCCAACCTAACACTGCCAAGTCCACCAATAAACCACGTCCCTAAGTGCCATGTCTACATGTCTTTTAAATACCTCCCAGGATTGTGACTAAACCACTTCCCTGGGCAGCCTGTTCCAATGCCTGACAACCCTTTCAGTAAAGAAATTTTTCCTAATATCCAATCTAAACCTCCCCTGGTGCAACTTGAGGCCATTTCCTCTTGTCCTATCACTTGCTACATGGGAAAACAGATCAATACTCACCTCGCTACAACCTTCTTCCAGGTGAACAGCAATGCACTGTTCCTAGTCGGCATGTCCAGCATCTGTAGCAGAAAGCAATCCTCAATACACCCCAGGAACCTGATGGAGGACTTGTGTACCTCTGTGCTGTTTTCCCAACAAATGGCTGGGAAAAATCACCCAAGAGAAACAGGTTTTGTTGGCCTGAGACTTCCTTAAGCACCTGAAGTAAGGTTTCATCAGCTTCCTCATCCTAATTGGGAGGTTGATAACAGATACCTAACAAAAAATCCCCCTTGGTGACAGTTCCTCTAATCTTGATCCAAAGGTATTCAATAGAACTTTCGTTGTCTCCATAACTCACCTCCATATGCTCAAATTCTGTTTTACACAAAGGGCAACTCCACCTCTTCTTCTTCCCTTCCTATCTTCCCAAAAGAATTTGTAGCCATCCATTGTGATCTTCCAGTCATGTGAGTATTCCCACCAAGTTTCTGTGTTTTCTATAGCACCATAACTCTCTGACTGGGCAGGGAGCTCCAGTTTCTCCTGTTTGCTGCCCAGACTACATGCGTTGGTATACACAAACTCGAGGTAACTGGACTTAGGATTCTTGCCTTTAAGAGGTTTGGGGGAGCTTTCCTCACTACTCTGGTAAGTGAACTCATCCAACCTGCTGCTTCTGAATATGCAGATGTCACAGCTTTGGACACTACCCCCCAAATTCATTAGTTTAAAGCACAATTCACTAAGTCAGCCAGTCTGCTAGTGAAGATTCTCCTGCTCATCTCTTCCCAATAAGCTGTATTCATTAAAGAATGTCCTATGATTGTATAAAACAGAACCCTGGCAATAACACCAGCCATGAAGCTGGGTATAGATCCACATGTTGCATCAACTTCTGCCTGCACTCCTATCTCTGGCTGGCAAGACAGAGAAGAAGATCACTTGGGCATCTGTCCCCTTCACTTACACCTCCAGGGCTCTGAAGTCCTGCTTGATCTTGCCGAGGCTTTGCTTTACCATGTCATTGGTTCCCACATGGAAAAGAAGTAGCGGGTAGGAGACTGTGCTTTTAACTAGTTGTGGCAATCTCTCTGTGACATCCTGGATCTTGGCTCCTGGCAAGCAGCAAAATTCACTTGACCGTATATAAAGCAGGCAACTGTACCAACTGGTTGGTACATAAGAAGAGTGAAGTGATAACCTGCTCCCATGGGTCACCAAAGACCACGGCGCCTCTTTCTTCAAGGTGCTGTCTGTTCACTGGTGAAGCTCTTTGTCTGGTAGTCCTTGGAGGTCAGTGCCACAGGGCCCTAATATTTCTTTTTGCAAAGTCTCAATACTCCATCTGGTTCTTGTTCACCCTCTCTAACATAACATAGCCTGCTAACTTCTCCTGCAGGTCCTCCACCTGCTGCCTAAATAAGTCTACCAGAGCCCACCTTGAGCGGGTGCAGCTTCCACCTTCCTCCACCCAGGACGTGGGGTTACAGTCTTTGCATTCCTCCACCTGAACAGCAGCTTCCCTGGTACGAAGCTCTGTCTAGGTGGTTGCCTCCACTCTTCCCAGGCTAGCCTGGCTAGGTAGCTGATTCCTGTCTGCTGCAGAGCACAGCCCTTGCCTGGTCTTTACCATCATGCTTCCAACAAGCTCAAAGCACTGCCTAATAAACCCTTCTGATTCCCTGGAGACCTCAAGCTGCTTGGTGGGCTTGCAGAGCCACCAGCTAGGTTGGGTGACCATGGAGGCTGCAGCCTAAGCCTGCAGGTGAGCAGAGCAGGCAGCAGCCCAAAAACCAGCAGAATCCCCAGCCTTTCTTGCATGAACTGCCACACAAACTGCTGATGCCGCTCCCAACAGATGCCACGTCCTATTGCTGATGCTCCGCTCAACCCAACACCATGCCCTGTTGCTGATGTTGTTCCCGACAGACACCGTGCCCTGTTTGCACTCCTAAGGTTGCTGGCACTCGCCAGGAGCCAGTTATATGTGGCTTCCCACGGTTCGATCTGGCCGTGGGGACAGCTGGCATCACCCAACTGTTGCCCACTCCTCTCGTGAGACCTGCCATCTGCCAGCTGGTCCCTCCACACACACAGCCCAAGGGTGTTGGATGCCCAGAAACCCCCTCAGACATCCCCTGGGTACCTTGCAAGCCTCGTGGTAACTCTCAGCACATGGTAACTGCTGCTGCTAGCGTCAGCTTCCCACGTTTGTTTTTTTTCTGATTCACCCATTCTCACCTGCAAATTGAAATTCCCCTGCCTTTGTTTATCAGACTGAATACTTGAGATAATTGTTTTCTGAATTAACAGAAAAAGGCTCCCTCCTTAAGGCTGCCTTAAGAGGAATATCTACAGTTCATCCATTCCCTCCTCCACTGATACACAT
The DNA here is from genome assembly GCF_026419915.1 of Harpia harpyja. NCBI lineage: Eukaryota > Metazoa > Chordata > Aves > Accipitriformes > Accipitridae > Harpia > Harpia harpyja. Next base: position 105,177,603 of record NC_068940.1, read on the forward strand.
CTATTGTGCAGTCCAACAGGAGAAGACTTCTCCTAAAATCACCTTCTTTTTTTCTTTCCAAGGAGGCTGAGACCGTTTATTTCTACCAGATTTAGTGCAGTAGTTGTTCTATGCTTGTTCCCATATAGCGTACAATAGCTGGTCTCTAGTACAAAATGTCTCTAGCTCCTTGATCCAAGTGATTCCTTCTGAGATAACCTTAACAATCTTCAAGTTCATCAAACAAACTTATAGGTCATCTTTGATCATGGGCTCAGTCAAGGTAACTGTCAAAAGACCCACAGGTCTGTTAAAGCATTAGTCATAGCTCAGCCCCAAGTAACTCAGAAGGTGAGTTCTGGATCATGCCTTGCTGGAATTAGTGGCTGCATTCATATTTCACCAGCTGGCATTACTGGATATCCACCTCTCCCACTTACAACTGTTGTTTCATTTATTATATTCCATGAGTTTTAAAAGAATAGCTATAAGGTCTTGTCTAAAACTAATCCGGAGAGAAGCACCTTCCAAGGTAACATGCACAGTGTGTCAGATTTTCTGAAACCCCTTGGAGGGAGTGGAGCGGTCGTTCTTAGCCAACACAAACAGATTAGTTAAAACCATTTTACCTCTCAAGACATTAAAGAATGTCTTGCGCCTCCGCTAAATTACTTAGGTTAAGAAAGTATTCACCTTTGGTATATTACACTGTTACAGATGCAAACACTATTTTCTTTTTACAGAGGTAATATACCTCCATACTGTATCTAATCTATATCTATCTATACTTTAATCAAAATAGAAATTTACAGATAGTAGAAGGAGAATGCAAGTTTTCAGGTAGGATTTTTCCTCTCTGCAGTTTGTGTCCATACAGTTGAAGCACTTGTTCAGCATTTTGGCGTATGCTGATCCATTTTGACAATTGTATTAGTCTAGGAAAATCTAGCAATGACTGTTACAGACAAGAAGAACATCTTTGACACAGCAGCTCATTGGAGACCAGAAAAATATTTTGGTAAAATATATCTACATATTTCCTTGTTCTTATGCTGTTTCATTCAGAAATATGCTACACGCTAGTGTCAGGAATGAGTAATAAACCGAGCAAATGTTGGTCTGAGTTAGTATGATCTTTCTTATATTAAATCTTCACTATCTTATATATATATGTACACTTGTGCACACCTAGCAGGATTGCCAGGAAATTGGTGATGAATGAAAAGTAGAAAAGCTACAGATTTATTTGCTTATTTTCTAATAGAACTTCTGACCATAGATTGTTTTACTCTTGGTGATTTACTGTGGGTGCTCATGAAAAAAATCTCAAGGGAAAGGAGGTTGTCACAGATGTATATTAATCCAAGAGCTGTTGTCTGCTTAGAAGTGATCTGAAAGCAGGAGGCAAAGTTTTCAGTAGACGTGCATCCATTAATGGCAGGTGAGACACAAGCTGCCTGTATGGACAGGTTATTTCATTACTGTCTAGTACCTTTTGGTTGCTGGTTTCTTTGGCTCCTTGTTAGGTATTTGGCTCTGGCCATTGATGAAAACAGAATATTTTTTCCAAGAAGCTAGCTCAAGAACCATGTAGGAGTTTGTGTTGAACAGGTCTTCTATGCACCTCTGGGCTGATCCTAAATTATCTGAAGTCAGAGACACAGATCCTGAGCTGTTGCTCCCACTGCGTGCCTGGACCTCTTTCAGACATGGAGAAGTCACTTCAGATTTAATAGTCTTAAAAATATTTCGTCCAATTGTGGTTTTTTTTTTCTAATCTTGATAATTTGTCAGCATGTCCTCGAGCAGCTAAGTACATAAAAATTGACCTTTTGAAGTTTCTCCCTAAAGGTGCAATCAGAAATAAAGAGAAAATGGAGGAGCTGGAAAGTCAACCGGTATTTTGCTGTGGATTTCAAACATCGCCATCCTTCTCTAGCGAGCAGCGGAGTGAACGGGGGGACACAACTCTCCATTCTGAGCAAGAGCAGCTCTCAGATTCGGATGTCCAGCATAAATGCAGAGAACCTAGCGACATGAGCAGCTAAGGAAAACAAATCAATCAACAAACAAACCAAAAACCATCCCGTTAAAAAGAAAAAAAAAAAAATCATAATTTCGGTGGTGGTGTAGGTCCTTTCCTTTCCTTTCCTTTCCTTTCCTTTCCTTTCCTTTCCTTTCCTTTCCTTTCCTTTCCTTTCCTTTCCTTTCCTTTCCTTTCCTTTCCTTTCCTTTCCTTTCCTTTCCTTTCCTTTCCTTTCCTTTCCTTTCCTTTCCTTTCCTTTCCTTTCCTTTCCTTTCCTTTCCTTTCCTTTCCTTTCCTTTCCTTTCCTTGATATCTGTAGAGGTGAAAAAGCAAAGGAAATGTGTATATATATCTTTTTAACAATCACTGTAAATACCCAAATGTACTCAAGGCCATTAATGGAAAAATGTTAAAAAGATAAACAACAGGCCAAGCCCACCCACTCAATGATTTACATTTCAGAGCACCTGCAAGTAATCCGTCGTCAGTCAGAAGTAACAAGTGATTGCTGTGCAGTTGTGATCCTTGGTTGCCAAACTGATACTAATCTGTGAATGGACATGACAATTGTTATTTTTCAAATCGGTTTCCATTTGGGTTTGGATTTGCTTTTTTTTTTTTTCCCTAGTCGAACGTATCTTAGCCTGTCCCTGTCTTTTGGCATGTGAATTTCTGCAGTGTTTCTCTTTTAAGTCTTAGGATGGAGCTAACATGCTTGGGTTAATCAAACCAGCCGATTCAGGAAGAACTCCAGAAAATTGAGTTCCTGGCTGGATTTAGTCAGATGTTCCCAGTGGACTTAAAGAAACTGCTGTGCCAATGTGAAGCTGCATAGGTACTCTCAATCAGTGCGGGGACTCCAGGCAAGAGAGATGGGATCAGCTGTCCTTTTCCATACCCAGGGACACTTCTGAGAATGCTTTACGTTCTAGCTAAGCTGTGAATTTACTAAAAGGGCCATGCAGTTGAGATATATTTATATTTTTGGCATTGACTGATTGATAGATTGATCGATTGATCAGATTCTTTGAATAACAAAAATAACTGTCCCCTCTTCCCACTTTAAGAGCAAAAGTCAGTTCCAGGATGGCCTTTCCCTCCAGATAACCTTGATCCCTCTGCACCTGTGTTCAAACATGGCATGGTTTTGGGTAGTGCTTTCACACAGAGTGTGGTGCCTTTGCAACCTGGTTGACTTTTGTCTGTTGACTCTTCCCTGCCAGAGCAAGAGGCACAAGAAGGATCTGGCATGATCGTCTTGGAAGGTAAAAATCATCTGCAATTGGTGAGCAACTAAACTGAACAATGAGGTAGTATGGAAGGAAAAGATACTGACTTTGGATGACTTCCCACACCTGGCAGTTTTCTCTCTCTTTGGATATTCTGTTTGTTTAACCACCAATGGTCTTACTGCTTTTCTTTGAGAGGAACTAAAATGTTCTTTCAACCTTTGCCTTGTAGTTAAAGCCACGACTGGTATATATCTACTTCAATCAAATGTCGATGATGTCAATTCTTAAAAGTCTTTATACAGTGCATAAAGGCTTTGAGGACGGTCCTAGCTCTCACTTAATTTTGGATTTATGAACTGATATATATATATAAAATATATATATGTGCGTCTATGTGTATGCATATATTAAAAAAATGAAAATGACATTTTAAATGTGAAGTTTTGAACTAAAACTAATGGTAACCAGGAAATTCAAAATTCAGGCTTGTTCTTTGGTGTTAGTTGACATGATCATGAACTAAAAAAAAAAGTGAAAGCCTCAGAATTTTGGTGTCAGCTGAGTGTGAGCTTTTAATTTCACTGGTTTTTGTTAGTTTAGGTAAAAAAAGTTTTAATGTCATTTTAAGCATAGGTGTTTAAAAACAATGCTAGTTTCCTTGTTTTTAAAAGGAGAAAAAAAGGTCTCAGAGAGTTGTGAAAGAAATATTAATTATAATATTTAACACTTATATTGTGCTTTATGGGACATAATCTGTTCTCAGTTGTAGCAGTGTGAATGTAAGTATAATTTGAAACAGAGAGAAATGTTGAGATTGACTTCATATTTGTACAGGATCATGCTCTTACAAGATGCTCACACCCCTTTCAGGTGAAATCTACACTTGCACAGAAGACCAGCAAAAAGATTTAAATTACTTACTTTATACTCCAGTATCTTAAGTGGGAGTTAAATGATCCAGACACCTTTTTTTTTAAGTCTTCAGCACTGGTTTGCTGCTCTGAGAGCAGAATTTGTCCCCCCTCTGCCAGACTCTCTGCAAAAGTCACTGAAGTATTTTTAACTGATAGATTGCAGCTTCCTCTCTCATTAGTTGCTGCTAAAAGCTATTTTAGAAAGTTTCCCAAGGAACCATGCACTTTGCAGTCCAGAAAGACATGGGAGATGGGGAAAGTCAGATCTATCAGGTAAATGCCTACTTAGACATTTTTTAAATGAGACTATCTAATGTTAGATGAATAGATAACATTTAGTTTTGTATTTTCTGTAGTATGGGCTTTCACAAGGTATTGTATTGACAATACTGTAAGTGCATTACTTAAAAAAATCAAAAAATATAATTCGCATGAATGGCTAGTAGCCAATTTTCAAGCACTAATAAATTAGAACTTTTGAGAAAAAGGTGTTGAATAACTGCCTCTAGCTGGTGACTTTTTGCCATGTTTCAGTCCAGAGCAAGAAGGCGTTTGGATCTTTTTTTTATTTTTTGTTTTTATTTTGATTGTTGTTGTTGAGGCTTTTTCTGAGCTTACTTTTGGATTCTGTTGTTTTCCTGGCTGTCCTACAGTGCTCTGCAATTTGAGTTGGTGGATCTCAGTCCAGTGCCTCGTGGGCAAATGTCCACATCACCAAAACCACCTTCCAATCATGCACACTGGAGACCAGGTCCTCAGCTAAATTAAAATCAGTACAGAAAACTGTTATCATTAGAAAAAAGCCACTTCACTTTGGCTTGGGATTTGGCCTCAGCACATTACTATTACCATTATTTTCTGCCGATTTCAGCAAGAGAGGCCAAGGACTGAATAGTCATGAGAATTTGGACTTGCCCCTTAAATTCCTAGAGCCAATGCTCAGGAGCAAGACAAGTTGGAGGGCAGTGGAGGGGAAATTTCTGCTGTTGCAGTTGCTGTGTTTCTTGTTCAGTGGGCAAATTGAAGTCTTCAGTACCTTTCACCAGCACTGAATTTACTAGAACAAAGGGTATCTCTTGGCATATTTAATACACAATATATTATACAAGCAACCCCCTTCTATTATGATTTTTTTATTGGCAGAGTTATCAACTCCGCAAATGCACTTGCAAATGTGGCTTTCCTTAGTCACTCAAACTTTCTCAGTGTTACTGGAAAGATCATACTTCAGGTGTCTATTTTTATCTAAATCAGACTCTGATGCCATCGCACAAATTAGCTCTCAAAAAATCTTTATGTTGAATGTAAGCTGAAGATGCTGGACATGCATGGCCACCATTGACAGTGGCTATCATTTCTATTTGTTTCAGGATGGAAGAAACCAACAGGTGGTTTGCTTCTAAGTGTGTGTAAATATTGATTGAATGTAACAGTGCTTTGTTTGATTTTTCACTGTGAAATATATTTTGGAGCTAGAAAGGCTATGTTATTGAAAACAATACATAATTAAAAGAAAAACAAGTGTGCAGTGCTCCTTGAGCCATTTTTTCTACCATGTCTGTAATGTATTTCTTGTCTAATTTTCTTATTTTGCTTTTGTAAATGTACAAAAAGTTTCTGTGCTGCAGCTTTTGTGACTATTTACTGTATCTAACCACTGTTTGATTATTGACTTTTTGATGTGGAGTGCTGGTACTACAGGACAATTAACATCCCAAAATGAAAACTACAACCTGTATTTCAAAGGACAAGACTTGTTTCATTGTTGCATGATGACCTCACCTCCTTTTACCTTCACCTACATTTAGTATGTCTGGAACTCAGACACCAGGTAATGAAACTTAAATGCTTAGTTTGGGGAGTTTTTATTTCATAGAGGAAAAATACCGGAGTTCCTCTGCCTCATTTAAGAATTTGTATTTGAAAACCCGGTGTTAAAATGGGGTGGTAGGAGAAGGGAGAGAGATGAAGGCAGGTGAGTCCAGAGTGAAATGCAAAAAAGGTGCAGTTTGGAAGTTAAATTTAGACACCGTATTTGGTCTCTAGCTCCTCCTTTGCAGCAGCTGTCCATCTTGCAACTAAAGAGCTGTGTCTTGCAACTACAAGGCTAAATAACAACCAGAAGTGAGCAGGAACTGGCTGTGCTGATAATTCGAGATTACATTTGCAAAGATGACTCTTCCTAGACTCTCTCTATGGTCAATGGCAAGTGTGAGATACCCTCCAGAAGGCAATGCAGAGCTGTTCATAGAATCATAGAATCAACAGCCCAGGTTGGAAGGGACCTTGGACACCCCTCTGGTCCAACCTTTCATGAGGAAGGGAGCCTAGATGAGATTATTTACCACCCTGTCCAATCGCATCTTGAAATCCTCCGATGATGAGGACTCCGCCACGTCCATGGGGAGGTTGTTCCAGTGAATGATTGTTCTCACTGTAAAAAATTTCTTTCTTATGTCAAGATAAAACCTCTCCTGGTGCAACCTGTACCTGTTCCCTTTGTCTTCTCCATGTGGGTGCTTGTGAAGAGACAGCCTCCATCCTCTTTGTAGCCACCCTTTTAGTACTAGAATACTGTGATGAGGTCCCGCCTGAGCCTTCTCTTCTTCAGGGAGAAAAGACCTAACTCCTCCCATTTTTCCTCATCGAGCAGGTTGTCCATCCCTTTGATCATCTTCTTGGCCCTCCTTTTGACCCTCTCTAGTGGGGCCACATCTTTCTTGAATTGTGGGGACCAGAACTGGACACAAAGTAGAGTTTGTTAGACTTCTGCTCAAAACCTGACCTGGGAGAATCTGATCCTCTTCAGCAGTGACGAAAGGATTAGTTGCCATAATTTACATTGTCCACGTCATTTTGTATAATTGTGTCTTTCCATAATAACGTCATATCAATGATGGATGAAATTCTGTTTCTGCATAGCATGATAGCTTCTGCACTTGCATATGAAGGGCTATGCAAGACCTCTGCTTAGCTCAGAGATTCAGTTTTTTCTCATAAATCTCATGGACAAAAGAAATCAGTAACTAAAAATATTGAAAGGCAAAATGATCAAGAACAAAACATATTTAGCAGAGTTAGAGCTGTTGGTCTCTCATCCTTAGGTGTTCCAAAGCAGTACAGTGCCATAAGGACACTTAATCTGAAGGAAACTCTGTAATTGTCATTATTTTCACAGCATCTTACCCCCACTCCTAAACTGATCAACTCCCCTTGTAAAATTCAGTAGGCTTTTCTTTTTCTCACGTTCTCTTCCCACTGGAAAGTTATTGTAAAACTTCACTCTTCTGGCAGTTAGAAACCTTTTTCTGAATTCCAAATTAAAATAACTCCTGGCTCACTTGTGCTCATTGTCATACTAATCTTGCCTCCAGTTCCTTTCTCCCTTCCTGAAATATGAACAGCTTTATTTCAGATAAAGTCTACAGTTTATCTTTGATCACGCAGCTGAAAGATAAGCCTAAAAATAATCATGCTATTAAGCTGCATTTGTTTCAGCTGTAATCTCAATATGGGCAGCAAAAACAGTGCAAAGAAGCAAATACAGACATATGCAAATCCATTGAGAACAGCAGGAAAATTAACTGGAAGCAGCATGCGAAGCACCCTGAAAAAATAAGTAACAATAAAACTAGGAGAAATTTTTCCAGTTCTTGAAAGCGTATAAACAAGATTTGGGTTTTGAGCAGCTTTCATTCAGTCAGATCTAAAGGCAGAAATGAACCCAATCTTCTCCTTTTCTGGTTTCAGTTATAATCTTGCAAGACAAGCTGTATTGCTGCTGTTTCTGTTCAAAGGGATAGGACACTCATTCAGTCAACAAACTGCAGGAAAACAACATTCAAATAGGCAAAAATATACTGGCTGTGTCAGCTTGTGAGGTTTCAGTTCTCACGTGTCTGACACTGCTACTAAATCCCTACGGAATCTGTCCTATGAACTACGCAGATACCTAACTTCACATTATCTTTCCAGCCCAGCCCTGCCAGAAATGAGATATAAAAATTTCACAGGGTATAGCAAGAAAAGTATGTGAGTGACTTTAGTAAACAGTGGCAATAAAAGAAATGCAAAACCCCATTTATTTAATTGGCTTTATTTGCCTTGTTATTTGAAATTATTCTTCAATAGTGTTTCAGAAACAATTGCTTATGGCAGAGGTTTTCAACCTGTGGTCTGTGGAGACTTCAGAGCCCATAGACTATTTCTGAAGGGTCCATGGAATATGATTAAGTAAAATAAGTTCATTCTTTGCATATAGCAATATATACTTGTAAGGCTCCTGAAGGGCTTTTGTCTTACCTGTGATTATGTGAAGGCTCCCACAGATTAAAAAAAGGTTGAAAAGTACAGCTGCAAACAGCTGAGGACGTGTTACTACAAGCTATTTTCCCAGGACAATCTAGATGAGTGTTTTTTCAGCTTTTTGCACATAGCGTCATCCAGTCTTTGATGAACCTCTCAGTGCCTCCCATCCAACATTCACTTTGACAAATAATGATAGAGAGGAGATAGCAAGGAAAGCATGACCACTGTTAACCAGCTATAATCAGAAGGAGTGTCTATATCCCAATATTACAGAAGTGCCAGGCTGAAAGAGCAGTGTAGCCAGGTTCCTTTGTAGCTTTTTCACAGTGATTTATTTGGTTTGAGAAGATACAGGTAGAACAGATGCTGCACCCTGGTTGAAGCTACTTCACTTACTCCTCCGTGTCCTCAACATCAACAGAAACATGCAAGCTGTGATTTCACAGCTGCTATGAAGTTCTATGAAGCCTTCTTACATGACAAAGTATGGGATCCAAATGCCAAAGGTAATCCTCATATTTTCCATGTTCAGTGGATGTACCTTGAAAGTTCAACAAATTAAGCTTTTCCTCCTTGGTTTGATTATGTGATTTCATTTTAAGACTTTTCTTCTGAGATTTTCTCATGTGGGCAAGGCTTCCAGAGGAACGTAGGATGCTTAAAAACATCTGCTACATGACACTGCAGGGCAATAAATATGACCTCAGCAGAGCTATTATAGCATAGAAGGTCTAAAGGGAAGCTAGACAAGGTAGTAAGAACAGATAGAGCAGGATATATGGGACACCCTGTGGGATCCTGCTTGGCCTCCAGCTGTCAGACAAGATTAGTGTCTCCTATAGTTCCTATGTCATATCTATGAGCTCTGTGTGGATATCTAGGAAACTGAGATACACTCACTGGTAGGATTCAGCTCCAAACTCTGATAGCTAGACTTTGATAGCGATGTGAAGGCAGTGTCTGTTGGACTCCTGAGTCTACAACTATAGAAACGTACATAATGCAAAGATACAACCAAATATCTGGTTCTACCTGATTTTCTTTCTTAGAGAGTTACATTTCAAGGGCTATGTTAAATATGTGTCCCTCTCAACATCCGGTACTTTCAGCTTTAGGCACTCTGGCTCACAGGCAAAGTCCTGGAAAAGATCCTGTGCCAATAAGCAGACGGCTAAGGAGACATCCACATCACTTAACTTTAGACATCAATTTTGAAGATGTCTTCCTTTGATCTAGTTTCTCCACTTTGCCTTTGTAGTCACAAGAGAGAAAAAAACAATTTTAGAGTACAAGGATCAAACACATTTTTGATGTCTACTCAAGGGTCAGATGATTCATACTTCGCAAGTATCTGTTTCTTTCCACTAGAAAGTCTAGCTGACCAGATCAGAGACAGATGTTGACACTGTGGAAGTCTACATGTAGATGACTTTTCCCATGGCAACGTTGCCCCACCACTATTGTTCTGTTTCATGCATGCTGAGAAATAATGGTCTTGAAAAGCTTGGAGGTGGCTTCTGTTGGGTAATTGGCAACCAGATTTGGGGGAGGTGCATGCCTGATAATGGCAGTAGCTCTTACCGATAGTATTTTTCAGGAAGTCTTGTTCTCTCTGTCAGATTGTGTCTACATGACCAGCACTTCTGTGTCCAGAAAGAAATCATGGTATATAGTGTACATGCAGTGAAAAACAGTTAGGATTTTGCCTTCTGCTTTTAGTAGTCAGGCACATGCAACCAGTTCAGAATTGCATTTAAGAGTAATGTTAGGAAGATATGGAGTATGTGGTAGTAGTTAATGATGCTCTGATGTTAAGCTCCGTGAATATCTGTACTAAAGAGCTAAGTTCAGCTAAATACACATTGTACTTTGTGTATGAAAACACACCAGCAGAGCTTGAACAATGTTTTGAACCTCATGGTCTTTCACCTTCTTATGATTAAAATTGCAATTTCCCATTGGCTTTCTTTTGGGGAATTCATCCATGTGAAGTATTACTGTGTGATATGACACTGTGTGATATGACACTCTTCAGTGTCTGCAGTGACTTAGGCTTCTGGATATGCCTTTTCCAATGGACTTTGTGCTTGCAGAGAAGTCTCAAGAGGCCTTTGTGTACTGGTATAATTTGTAAAAACAAATATTTGGTGTGTTCATTCTCTTTCCCTTCTTGTCAATTTGGTGGCAATGCAACATGCTATAGCTCTGAGAAGAGAAGTACCAAGTTATTGGATGGAAAGCTGTATTTTGGCTTTTGACTGTGTCAAGGTACAAACTTACTGGCCTGTTGGGTCTAACACTGACCTTTTTTGGTCAAAATTGATTTAATTGGTAATGGGATCTGGGGTTATTCAGCTTTGTTATGAGGTGGAAACACAGATATCAATTGCTGCTTTCTAACCCTTTTTGTGTTTTGAGAAATTGTTTTTAACGTGTATACTGCTGTAGATGACACAATAAATGTATTATCATTTTGTATAAGTCTGTTCTGATATAAAATTGCACCAAAGAGAACTTTTTGTCTGTGAAATTACAGGGTAGCCTATTTCTTCCTGAAGCAGCAGGATGGAGTTTTTGGGGGCTAAATGGGTTATCTTCCTTCCTCATGGGAAGGAGTCCCTGGATTCTGCTAAGCAAAGTCAGTCCTGGACCAACCAGACATGAAATCTTTGCCATTAGTGGCCCACACATGCTATTCCTTCACCATCAGTCGGTGAAGTTACATGGGAAGGTGTTTAGCACGCTGCATCAGTATCAAGCATGACTATGCGCTAATACTGCCAACACAAATGCAACACGCTCTCCATTGCAACTAATAGCCTCTGAGGTGCTGAGCTTTGATCCACAGGTCTTTTGGGGCCAACATATTATTGGTTGTTGGTATATGGGTACAAACCAGGTTGTAGTGTCTGGTAGGAATGGTGGGGTTGCTAGAGCTGTTGAATTTTTATGAGGAGACTGAGCACTGAATGACTGATGGAAAGGTCCTTCCTGGTGCACTGGGACCTATCACCTTTCTTTGCCATCATTTCTCCTTCCTCTGGATCCTTGGATCAGTAAAGAAGCTTCCCAGTAATAAAGGAAGAGGACACAGAGTGAGATGGGTGGTCTTAAAGTGAAATGCAGGCCATCCTGGGAGCTCAGCTGGGAAGGGAGAATTGCTGTGTGACACAAAAGATGGCTGATACATGCACCAAATAAACGATGAAGTTAGGTGGGAGAGAAAGTAAAGCATAGATTGTACTGGAAGAAGGAATTTTCATAACATAAATCCTCAGGCCAGTTTTTTTTTTTTTCAAAAGAAATGTTCCCAGGTCAGCCAAAAGCAGAAGCATAATTCACTCCAACTTTGTTCCTCCCCAAAGGCAGATGAAGAGATATGGGTCAATTCCTTCATACAAACAACTCAGTAATGTTTACCACAACTGTTTCCTCAAGAAAACATTCAGAAGTAGTCAGATACCTGAACTAACAGCCTTCTCTCAAAAATCAAAGCAGCAGGGTACCACAGACCTACGTCTTAGTGATGGTGTCTTGGAAGAGGAGTGGGGCATTAACTCAGGCTACAGGATCATGTAATGTAAATCTTTTCTTGGATGAAAAGGTCAAAATTGTACATATTCATTGGCTTCAAAACTGTATCCATGTAAACACAATTGTAAGACTGTCCTTTTTTTATAAAGTCTCAAATGAAATATCCAAACTGACATAATTAAAAACTCACAACAGCTGTAATTATCACTTGCATTTTATAGATGTACATCATACAAATGTGTTCATATCACTATGCTAGGCAACAAACTTAAACAACAGGAGCAAAGGTTACTTTTACAAGGAAAAGTGATAAGGGGGTCAGAATAGACAAGATGACACCTTATAGAGGACATCTGATTCATTGGAACAGGTGTGTTAAAATCCTAATTAATAAAGGCCTGAACTGAATCATATTTATAGAAATCTGAACAATTCATCTCTGCTTTAATAAAGGAACTGAGATGAAGCACCTAAAATCAACAAAGAGGTTTCCACCAAGTCAAACGTCTCCTGGCCTAAATAATTTAACCAAGAGTAGAGCAAAATGAGGGACTGGAGCACTACTTTTTAAAGCTAAACCAATATTGCAGTTCACAGAAAGCCAGCATGTACTTGAATGGTCTTGGTCTCTAGCAATGCTTTCAAGTCTGAATGCAGGTTCTCCTGGGAATGGTCTTGTCTTGAAGGGAACCATAGCTATGTCTAGTGTACCTTGTGTGCCCTTTCTTTAGTTTTGGAGAGTTTGAGGTAGAGTCCAACTCAGTCCTGAAGAAAGAGGAAGGCCACCCAAAGAAGTGATGCAAGCATAGCATTGGTTCGCTCTGTTTTGCTAGACCATACTTTGCTTCACTAGACCACACTGCTCTGTTGGTAATTCTGACCTCAGAAACATCCAGTGGAGTGATAATGAGCTGAGAAATGGTGGGCAGGACTGAGATAATCACAGCAATCACAGCAGACTAGTTCTCAAAGGGAGGTCCCCCAAAAAACACAGTTTAATTGTGTATTTCACTGATGGATCCAGCCAATCTTCAAGGTTATGGTGGCAGAAGGTCTGTTCCAAATACACAAGGACCAGCATCTGGACAGTAATTCTAGGTGTGTAAGTTATTCTGAGCTCAAGGTACCCCAGCTGGCGTACTGCATTGGGTTTGCTCTATGTTTTTCCTTAATACACACATAATCTGCCTAATGTTCAGCTACCCCGTGTTTTTCCATGGACAAGAAAGTGCTTGGGGTCCTCTGGCCTAATTTAATCTCTCTGTTCAATAGGCATGGAAGAAAAAACCCAAACAGATAACGTAACTCATTCTTTTCTTGTGTCACTCTTGAGACAGCTTGAGATTCCTTTTAAAGGGTGTTGCTGCTCCATAGGTAGGTGCTTAGCAAGTTTCTGTGTATAATTCCCATTAAGTTGGCTCAAGTTGTCTCAAAACAACTAGTAAACATTACTAATCATTACAGCAAACCTTCTCTACCACGTAACTGTTTGAAATGAAGATTAGGAATAGTGCTCTTGAAAACTGGAAATTTTGGGAAACACTAACAAAGACTTGACAAACATGCTGGCCCTGGGAAGAGTTAATGTAGTTCCTTTTTTGGGGGTCCTAACCTGTTGATTCACACTAGCTCAAGGTCTGGCTTTTCACAACAAAACAAATGGATTTTATATGCCTAAGGAGAGAGAGAACCAGGGTTGTGGTACTGATCTGTACCAGGTGAGAAAAGCAGCTCACATTCAGGACAAGAAATTCACAGAAAGCTCTTGATGTTATGGAAAGCCATAAAGGATCCGACCTGGCCGTCTGTTAGGTAGTATATTACAATGTCACAGCAACTCATCCTGCTAGGAAACCTCAGACAGAAGTTACACCATTCTGACATACAGATGTTTTCCTTTTTGGACTGATTTTTTCAAGCAGTGATAAATGAGTCACATAGTTGACTGGACTGTTTTCTCTGGACAAAGTCCCGTGTTTGTGTATGAAGTTCAGGTATTCTTGATACTGCCATTTGCACAGTTGTTTCTTCAGTTCACTTTGAACCTATAGAAAAGCAATTTAAAAACAAAGCATCAGAAAATGAAGACTTAGTGGACATTGAAGGTAAAATATGCCAAAATATCTGCCTAACTACTTAGCCCAGATGCACAAAGGCACCCAAATCAGTCAGGATTAAGCTTTAACACATTTTTAGAAGAACTTAAACTATGTCCCTCTTCACTTTTGAAAATAAACAGACTTAATTTCCAAAATTCAGAGGATGACAAGGAAGTTTTTGTCTGCAGTTTCTTTGTTTATTGTTGTAGGTCTGCTTCATAACTATTTCTACCTTTTTGTAAAATTTCTATTTTTCCTCATACTGAATCTTCTGTGCCTCCTTGCTGTGACCTGCTATGTACAATAATGGTCCTTCTCCAGGCTTTCAGTTTATCCAGTTTGAAATCCCTCTTAAAGATCCCTTACTGACTCGGAAAGATACTGAATCAACTTGAATACATATTACATTTGAGAGAGGTCTTGGGGATCCTCATAAGCATAGGCAAAAATGAATTTTTTTTACCATCTGACACAAAACTAACAGGTAGGTTGAACAACCCTGGAGGTCCACAGCCTGCTATTGACACTACTGGTACCGGGGTGAGGGGATGAGGGGAAAGTAGGTTCTGTTGCCCTACATAACGCAGCTCATACTCCAAGCTGTAGCAGAGGGAGTGTAAGTAGGTGCAGAAAACACCCAGTCGTTGTCAGTGTTCACATGAGCAATCTGCTCCTGTGGATTAATTGCTTGCTGCACCCTGTTACTTCTGTTCCCGTTCAGCTTCATCTCTATCTGCTTCTCCTACAAGGGGGGTGGCTCTCCTGAATGCCTACAAATTGACTTACAAATGCCATCCTAAACTAAGAAGATATGTCAAATGCTTCTAACCACACAGCTGCCATCTTCTGTAGCTGTCATTAGTGCTGAACATCTATGACGGTGTTATAGTTGTAGCACCATTAACACAAGCCCGCTCCAAATTAAATGCAGAAATAAACTGTTAAGTGAAACTATTAGTTCTTATAGGGGATGTATGTATGGACAAATGTGATTTAAGTTCTCTGAACTGAGGAATTCCTCTAGTAATTCTGCTATCTAATCCTCTATTAGGTATGGTCTCTACAGCGACATACAGAAAAGAGCGTGGGACATGCAGAAATACCTCTTGGACATAAGGGCTCCCTGAAAGTCGCTGGCAATATTTATCATTGAAGTGGCCCCTATTCTGCCTTTATTCTCTCTGTTAACCACAGAGACATGCCAGCCCCTGTGTGCAACTTCAAGTATGGGCAGAACATGCCTCTGGAGGTTTCAAGACTCTAATAAATGAAAGAGCGGCTTCCCCCACCAACACAGTACTCCAGTACTATCCCAGAAAGCTCAAGGTCCTTCAACACTCTTGTGTGTAATACCAGACCTCAGTTTCATCCCGTACAGATACCAGCTTGCTTGGCAACAACACAGTCTCTCACATTGTTGCAGATACTTAAAAGTGAAGAAACACACACACACAGAAAAAATAATAATTATTTTTTATGATTGCAGGGAACCATAAGAGATGCACTGCCAAGTTCTAATGAGTGGCCAATCTGCTCCAGAAGCAGTTATCGTTAAGCAGTATGGATGCAAGCCAACCCATACCACTTAATCTTGGCACCAGAGATGACTCTCTGCCTGTCCCTTTTTAACACCTAGTAGATTTGTGTGGTGTGAGATACAATATGCAAGCTATTTAAAGGCTGTTGGCAAGGAGTCTATGCAGACAGAAGGCAGGTGGGAAGTAGAGTATTCTGTATTTACAGGTAGTCTTGAAGGCACTCTCTCAGAACAGCACTAGAATGGTCATTACAGATTGTTTTCCTAAGTAAAAAACATATTTTAGGCATTATACATCCTTGGGTAGGATTAATTTCACCTACATTTAGCCATCCCTATGAGAAGTGTCCAGTCTAAGCTAATGGGGAGACTGAGGCACCATTCTTCTCATTTAACCTACACGCTTTTCTAAGGATGAGATGTGTTTTTACATTTTCTCATGGATTTTGATTCATTCTGCTCTTTTGGGAAAAGTGCAAGCAAATTTAGTTAGGTTTTGAAACTATAGACTCTCTAAAATGTACTACAGGGAATTTATCCAAATTCTAACAATGTTACTAAAAAAGGAAAGAAAGTGTTTGAACAAAACTACTGAAAATGTACAGGATGCCCTGGAAAAGGGAAATGGAAAGGGAAATTGAAAAAGAAAGGGAAAAGGAAAGGGAAGAGGAAACAGAAAGAGAAAGGAAAAGGGAAGAAACTCACTAGGAGAAAATAAACCCAAAGAAAATAAGGAGAGCTACAAGCTTTCTATTGAGACATCATCATGATAGCTATCAGACATAAAGCAGGAAAAAAGTTCCCTGACAGGACAGTCACCAACCATTTGTAAAGGGTCATTGCTTCAAAGCTTATTTTGTGTCCTTCTGTCAGAACTATATGAATACAAATAAAATCAACAAAGGTACCAAGGGAAAAAATGGTACTGGTATTTCATGCTTTCAGGAGCAGATCAAAGCACAGATCTGTTCTGGAAATAGAAAAACAAGAGGAGCCCATGAGTTTAAAAGGTTTTGGTAATCTTATGTACTTGCTACTCACCTCTGCATTTGAGAAGCAATATAGAAGAGCAACAAGAAAACCCTAGGACAGGGAGGGTAGGGAGAAAAAAGACAACCATCAGGATTTAAAGCATAGAATCAGAGAAAGACACCAGGTTTCGTTCAAAATTTGAGTAAGGCAGCAAAAAATACATATTTTCTATTGTTCCATTGGAATTTATGTGATGTGTCACTATTTATTGGGTTTTCATAATAGGATTAAATTCCTTAATGGACTGGTGACATCATATGTATATTTTGCCCTTGTATGGAGACACTAAGGACTAACTTACTGTTTACTGTATCCTACAAACAAGTTCTCCCTCAGATAAGGTAGTAGGGACTTCTGTCTTGTTCTAGTCTATATTTACAGTAGTGGATAAACCAGGTGAGGACCTGCTCTTGTTTTACATCTTTACTGCTAAACTCTCTTCTTTCACTCACGAGAGGATGGCCGTGTTCAGCCAATAACCTATTGGGAAAGGTCTTGGGTTCATATTCACCCAGAACTACAGTCAGGCACTGTTTGGGGGAGAATTAGTCAGCTGGGAGCCAAGCCATTTCACAGACTGTACTAACACAGGCAAACACTGGACAGTGCCAGACTATATCTGTATTAGTAAACTAAACAAAGCACAGCCCTGAATACTGGGCTTTGCTTCTCTATGTTGTTAAAATGTCAGCATGGTCCATGACACAGTTTTGGCTTGGGCCAGCAAGTATTTTCCCAGAATCTGGCCATGGTTGAGAGGTAAGCATAGAAGAGGGATCATTTTCAACACATATCAATGTGGACAAGCTGTTCTGGGGTACAGGGGAAAGGGGAAGGAAAAAGACCTCAGCTACGTATTACAATGTGTACCATACCCAGGCCCTGGCCCTCTCAAATCCAAGATATTGTTCTGTACAGTGGTATAGCAAAATAAAAGAAACAAAGAAGTATTAACGTGATGGACTCACTACTGCTAAAGGGTAAGGGCAGAACAGGTTGCTATATATTACCCTTATTTTTTCATTGCTGTTATCGTCACCTTTATTATATGTTGAATTAGTTTCAATCAGTTCACCTTAATCCATAGACTGGTCTTCATGGCTCTCTGTCATTCTTATTCAATAAAGGTAGATATTGTATTTTTTTGGTGATTATTAATATGAAGTCTGAGTCAGAACTCAAAAGTAGTGTGAGATTTCAAATATAAGATAAGGGAACAAACAACCGAAAGAGCTTGTGAAAGAGTAAGATGGAAAGTGTGCGTTGAATTTAGATACATTATTAACACCTGCTCTAAAAAGCAACCTAAAATATAAAACTCCTGAGAGTGTGGTCTTTCAGATCAAACCTCTTAGGACTGATAAACATTTTGTCCAGCTTACCTGAAAAGATCCCAAGCCCAGCTCAATATAAAGGCGAGCTTCCAGACCAGTGCTTTCTGGGAAAAACGCAAATACAATGTAGTGCACTCCAAAGAGGGGAATTAAGAGTAACGTGGATTTAGCAAGTCTCCTGGCAAACCAAAAATTAAAGAACAATACACTGTTAGAAAGATGGAATTACTGACAGCAATTGTATGTTGGAATAAATTTTAATAGAGGACAGCTCTGTAATGGAGGCAACTATATCCAATGAAGTTATGGAAAGATTACTTTCCGTCACTCCTGTCAACACCTGGTGAACAAAGATGGACAAATCAGCACGCAAGTTTTCTGGATTGACATTTAAAGTTTCTTCTCCCTGCTATACATGCAAAAACAAGGGCACCAAACTAAGTCCTCCCATCTACTCTCCTGAGACTGATCTCAATCCCATGTCGGTATCCCCCATAGAAGTGTCTCATCTTCCAAAACTGTCAATGGAGATCTAATCATTGCTGTCCACAGGACTTGATTCAGTTGCTTAAACAGTGGTGTGAGAGCCTCTGGTGCTATCCTAGGGTATTCTGCTTGGCCTTCAGCTCACTCCAGAAGGGCACAGGTTTACGCTAGGTCCTGTGCCATAACTAACATTCATGCCTACCTATCTTAGGATGAGTTAAATAGCTCGCTAGAGTCCTTTGACTGCATTGTTGAGATCCCTATTGATTGCGAAGGGGATCGTAAACAGGAAGGACTAGGTTCAGTTACCAGAACATCAGCATCATGTTGCTGCTAAGAATTTAAAGGAAATTATCTACATCTTTCTCTATGTGGCCATTTGTGTGGAAAGGACTGGGAGAAAAGTGGATGAATCACCTGACATTTAGTGTTTACACTTTCAAGCTGGGTCCTTTTGGAGTTGTAATACTTTATATTTTACTTTTCTTATTGTCCCCAACATATCCACCCCACCTTTCTCTCCCTGAAGAAAAAGAGGGATGTGATATTTTGGATTAAAAGGAAAGTTTACATTGTGATTTCTTCTGGGGATTTCTCTTTCTGTTAGTAAGGAGTAGAACATTTTGTGCTACTGCCCCTAAAGCTTTTCGTATAGCAACTTGAATGGGTCAATATCAAGAGACCCAGAAATACTTACACAAAGTGGCTTGAATGGCTCCCTCCTCCCTCTTGAGATTTCAATTTGTGGACTAAAATTCTGATCACATTAATAAATATAATAAAGTTAATCTGAAAAGACAAGACAAAATCTGTAAACTTACTGCAAATCACGATGTATCTTCAGTTGATGCAAATTAACTAAAAATCTCCAGTCATAGGAATTGCACTGCTATAAACCAGTGCAGATCTGCTGTCAGATCAAATCAATAGCATTAGAAATAGTATTCATTTTTCCCACCAATATATAGTTATACATAAAGATATGCTGAAAGTTATGCTGAATTAATATAGACCTACATATCTCAATATCGGTTTATGTTTGATATTAACTCCTTGTAGTTGTTGTCAGCACCTGGCAGATCTTACATGATCTAAATAGTCCCCCCCATTCCCTTCATTGTTTATGACAGGAATTATAACAGATACAGACCTAAACGACACACTGTTTCTTCCCTAAATTTAGTTGGAATAAATGAGTGCATAAGGGAGATTTTTTGTCTTAAGTTTACATCTTAAGAACTCATTTTAAAAATATACTAGATAAAATGATCTATATGTATTTCTTTTATTAAACCAGCTTCATATTATCTAAGAATATTGCCAGTATGGATTGCCTTTCTTCAGAAGAAAGATATCTCTGTATCTTACAGAGATACAGATACAAATGTGGTGTGTGGAATTCAGGTGTCAAGATGATTCCATTATGTCCTAGCATGACTCTAGAAAACATAGGATTTACCCTTTAGATTGTGATTTAGGGTGGTTTGGGGGTGGGAGGGAACCAACAAAACCAACAACAAAACCACATGCTATACAATTATTTCCAGCTATGTGAAATTCAATACCATAGCATATGCTATTACTTTTCTCCCAGCTTACTAAAAGGTGACACTAACTTAGCTTTCATATTTCAAAAGATACTCAAGACAAAATGAAAAAAACATACTAATACAGTTAGCAGAATGGGGCCTTTGATGATCCATAACACCACTCCATTTTCATCATCATCCCAACATCTGAAACAGCAAACAAAACCTGTCATGTTATCTGTCCCATGTGAGCTTTCCACAACACATGAAAGTATTTCTGTCACAGAATAAGAAAGTGATAGACACTAAGTTTTAAATCACTATTTAAAGGTCCCTGCCAGTATTGGTACCCTGATACCTCTCTAAAAGTTTCTGTGCCGCCCAATATAAAGGAAGTTCATTCCGTAAGAGGCAAGGGTTGAAGAACCAAAACAAAGTCAAGAAATGCACATTTCTATTTTCAGGCTTCTTTCCTGCTCTTCCTTTGAAAAAAATGACTATTTTACAGAGTACAGATCAGAGACTAAACTACTGTGCATCCACAGATGTAATGGCTTTGGGGTCATGTGGAAATAGGCAAGAAAATTCTAAAGCCCTAGTAAAGGTACCTTTGAAGGGAGAGAGCAGAATGGGCTTTTGGTCCCTGTTTTGAGGCTGTTCAGGTATCAATAACATCAATAACAGTCCAGTTTAACTCCGTCCAGCCAAGTGCCATACACGTTAGGTTATATCATGCTCCCTCTTCCTGTATTTTCCCTTCCAGTTTTGTGACACAGGATATTTGGCTGCACAACGATAAAGCTTACAGATGATGGCTTACCCCAGCATATCTGAGTGTAAGGTGTATCTTTGCAATGCAAGCAATGTGAATTCATCCCAGCTGTGTCTGAAGAACTTGGGTTTCCCATTTAGTAGGCTATTAGGTAAAGGATGAGTGGTTGTGATACTATAGTTTGTTTATAGATCTAAATTAGAAGAGCAACCAAACGAATGGAGGATCTGCAACGAGATTCATCTGACTGTGTAGATGTCTTCATTGGATCTATTCAACTACATTTTCTTTGCAGTCAAAGGACATCAATATAGCAGGACACAATCTCATCTTAAAGTGGACATCTAAAATACATCAGAGAAGTAAACTGAGCAGGTAGGCACTTTGCTGGAAGAGCACCTGAAGTTCAGACACTTTTCAGCCCCCTCTTTAAGCCTGTGAGAACTTGTCACAGCTCTTGTTACTTGTTTAGTAAACAACCATCTGCTTTCTACCTTGCTCTCATATTAAAAGATAAAAGTAAAAAAGTTAAAATAAAAAAAGAATCAAAGAACTGAATAGAAATGAATGAAGAAACTACTTATCAGGACATAAGGTGTTTGTTTGGGAAGTACTTACTTGAAGAGATTAGGGGTAGTAATTTAGAGCTGATTTTATACAGAAGCAGTGATATTCTTAAAATATAATTATTTCACGGACTGGGCATTAGAAAACTAAATGAAATTTCAATACTTACTATGATATTTCCAGATTTTATTACCCCATATATGCACATCAAAATCAGAAGACTTAAAACTGTTTTCTCACTTACTTGCTTATGAAGTGTAAAGATTAGAGGCACAACTTTGGAACAATTTTTTTTTTCTTTTCTTTTCTGTTTTTTATATCTATTTTTTCCCCACCAGAAAATCAAAATACAATACAAAATAGGACATCCTTGGCTTCCTTATCCAAGCTCTGACTTACCCAGTATTTTGTCGATGGATTCTTGTGAGGACCCAAGCAAACGTCACAGCAGTGGGAGCTCCTGGACAAATCAACATGGAACACAATATAATTGTTTTGAATACCATGCCCCATGGAAACTTTATTCCAAGAAGGTTCATAGTGCAGCAGATTGGATATACATTAAAGGTCAAACAACGGGTCAGACAAATTAAATGACTTTATGAAAGAAATTAACTTGCAGTTCAGGGGAAAAAAAAAAAGCAGGAGAATGAAATCAAAACAAAGGAGAATAGGGGATGCTGTGAAACTGTGTTTTCAAAAATAACAGCTAAGAATTACTTGAAGGTTTGGATATGAATTATGAGCACTTGTGAAGCTAGAGGAATCACTTATTTAGCTAGAGGTCTTTTCTCTTGTGAATTGTGGCCAGCATACAACTCTTTGTACACTATCTGGAAGAGTTCATGTTTTTGTCCTGAGAAGTCTCTACTAATCACTCTAGATCCAGCAGTTGACAAGCATTCCATGAAAATTTAGCTAAATCCAGGAACTGGTGATTTCTAGCCTCACTTTATCACTGCCTATCCTTCTACATTTATGACTGAATAGTTATTTCCTTTTTTATTCTTTCAAGCAGGCATATAAACTAGCAATTGCTTTTGCTCTCCTTCTGTGGAATTGAATTTCCAAAGACTAAGCGACTTTCAAAGCTGCCACAAAAAAGACTCTAATCTGAAGAAGATGACATATTCACTGATAAATCTATAGAAATATAGGTAATATCTTTCTAAGTATCACTTGACATCTGTAGGTAAGGCCCAGTTGTCCTTCCTAATTTTGGACCTTTGTTCAAGGCCTTTAAGCTGGGACCATATTCAGTTCAATTTCTCTTTTTAATTAATGAAGAGAAATATTCACATCCATATCTCCTAAGATCTGAGTTGCTCCGAGACGTCTCTCAGTTTCCATTGATTATAGAAGGAGATGAGGATTACTACATAATTGAGGTGTTTCCTTTGTTACCTCAAGTTAGCTGTGATTAATCAAGCTCTAAGCATCTAGTTTCAGGCAATCATAATTGGAATAGCTCCAAATCAACATCCTCTTTATAAAATTCAGACTTTTAAATTTAATTACATAAAAGAAGTCTGAGGATCTGAAGATGAAGGATAAATTACTATTTACTTCAGAATAATTTGGATTTCACTCCAAAGTAAAAAATGTTAATGTAACTGCTCAGTTTGGGTGCCTCTATTTTAGAATAACCAAGGTGAGGTACCAGAATATCTGAGAGTCACAATATACAATTCTCTGCAGTGAAAAAAATTTTAACTGTTACATGCACATATTCTGACAATATCAGAGATAATTTTAATTGCTGTAAAAACTCAAAAGATTCCTTAGAGCCAGAAGGTCTCTGAAAAAAAAAAAAAATTGTTTGATTCCTAGGCCTAAACTCACATGTTTTAAGATTAATCTATCTAATTCTGCTTACTAAAAGCAAAATGTCAACTTAAAGTTAGTCACCCAAACTTCTTTAGTCAGTGGAGGAAAGCAACAAGTTTCCAGGATGTTATCCAGCCACATTAGTCATCTTCTTGAGGACTGGATTAATCACCACTTCATGCATACCTCACTCTACTGACTGCAGGAGAAACCTGGAGAGATAGTTTAGATTAGATGGCTAACTTTTAAATGACTGTAGTTGCATGAAATTACTTCCAATCATGAAGATGAGTGCTGCAGTCTTTCAAGTAGACATATCATAGTGCTTCTAGTAATCCATCCTATCCTCTCCTTCAAAGTTTTGAATGGTATAAATATCTAACAAGATAAGAAGAAAGGTAGTGTGATGGAATGGTTTCGACTTAGTAGTACTAGATGAATGGGCAACCTTAATCAGAAAGGTGGCACCTTTGATAGGCACCGTTTACCCCAGAACAAATACTTTTTCTAGTTCTGAAAGTAAATGGAAATACAAATTAACACAGAGGAAAAGAGTACTAACCCCAGCCAGTAAATATGAACCACCATACATACTGCTTGTCCGAAACAAAGGTCAGCAAAAGCAGTGTTTGCAGGTATATCCCTTCTATAAGAAGCCAGAAGAAATTGGCTAAAATACTGAACTGGAAGAATGCCACAGCAGCCTTACAAGCAACCTGGAAGTGCAGAGGAAGAAAAAACTATTAGGTCTGTTTTCTCTACAAGTATAGGCAAAATTCAATGTTACCACACAAGAATGAAGAAATTATTACAAGATTTCAGTATGTTTGGGATTCCACAATTTCAACTGACTTGACTTCAGTTTCTTGAAAGGGAAACATTGGCCCTCTCTTATAGATGAAATCCTTCACTGATAGAAATTGTTACAGCTTCCTTAGAGTCAACAGACCTGTACCTTATATATCAAAGCTGAATGTAGCCATAGCACTTGGTCTTTGGGTTTGTGTAGGATTGTTTATTTTAAGAGATTTCAGTTCTAGCAAACTAAAGAGAAGTGGGATTAAGAAATCTCCATATTCTCTTCCGGTAAAGAATTAAATGTTAAATCAAAGATAAGAGAGAGGGGAAGTTTAGTACCGTTGACAGTAGGCAGTGGTCCATAGTTTCATCTGCAAACAAAACAGCATCTTTGGTGAAAACAGCAATTGCTCTCAGGATAAAGGAGACAAACAGGTGCATATGGATGTAATTTCTTGTACAGTGGAATTTTCTGACATGGAAAGAGAAAATAAAAATTGTTCTTCAAGAGAAATTTCTTATGGTCTTATCAAAGCTCAAACAGGAATACACATGACTGCAGACACCTTCCAAAGCAAATAAATGATCTGTCACTATTTGAAAGGGAGCTAGACATCAGGGAGCAGAGCAGTTTTTATCTGTTTAAGCTAATAAAAGTGCTAGTATAATTGTCCTTGAATTACCACACATTTAAAGGAGATGTCAGAAGCAGAGAGTAACACTGGGACTCTTGGGCTGTATTATAAGAATGTCTTTTAATTATTCTAAATAACATTTTTTGTTGAACAAGTTTGCAACAGGCTCTTCAGCCCCTTTCTGGCCAGAGGAGAAGAGAGTATTGAGTGGGTGTCAGTCACGTGTGGGATGGCTGCCAGAGAAGTAGCTGCCTTACCCTAGACTGCATTCATTTTATGAGGAGTCGCTGAGGGAACTGGGGTTGTTTAGCCTGGAGAAAAGGAGGCTGAGGGGAGACCTTATCGCTCTCTACAACTACCTGAAAGGAGGTCGTAGTGAGGTGGATGCTGCTCTCTTCTCCCAAGTAACAAGTGGTGGGACAAGAGGAAATGGCCTCAAGTTGCCCCAGGGGAGGTTTACATTGGAAAATTAGGAAAAAATTTTTCACAGAAAGGGTTATGAAGCATTGGAGCAGGCTGCCCAGGGAGGTGGTGGAGTCACCATCCCTGGAGGTATTTAAGAGACGTGTAGATGTGGTGCTTAGGGACATGGTTCAGTGGTGGACTTGGCAGTGTTAGGTTTGCGGTTGGACTCGATGATCTTAAGGGCCTTTTCCAACCTAAATGATTCTATGATTCTATTTCCCTAGATTGCCTGTCCATAGTTTTACCTTGTGCTGAAGGAATCTCCTTCAAGATTTGGACACCCTACTTGGTTCTGGGATCCTCGAAGTGATATGACCTTTAAGATTGCCAATCCATTCCAATTAGGAAACTGCTTCTATGCTCTGCATTCCTGTCCACAGAGTAAGTTTAAGCCTTTTGTCCAAGTGCATTAGAACCAATCAAAACCAGGATCCATTTCCTAATATCCAACATCTTCAAACATGACATTTAAATCTCTTTAAATCTCTTTCTATAGCTCCCAATTATGGAAACAATGGTCTTCCACAGTTTAGAATTACTGCTGATTCAGGGGCATGAGATATTCAGTTTCTGCAGAGTATGTCCTGCTGTGCACTGGAGGAATAGTTATCTTATGTTAATAGTGAACATGTTGGAGCATTTCCACTGTATGGTGTCATTGAAGAGGCTAAGACAGACTGCCCAACCAGCTTGATTGTTTTAACATCTGCAGGGAAATGCAACTACATGAATAGAGGACCCATTGCCATCAATGGTGTTATGCCTGAGAAGGATTTGAAAATAATAATAAAAAATCCCACAAAACAAAAACACAGAAGGTTTGAGAGGAATTAGGATGAGGCTGTCTTAAGACATCCTGAAAAAAAAGACCATTTTTTTTTTACCTGAAGGCAGCAAAGACAATTAGAGCTGTAATGAGTGAAGTCACTGATGCTGCATAGCCAGCAGTGTAGACACGCCAAAATGCAGAGTAATATGATTTCTATGAGAAAAAGAGAACACAGACCAATGCTGGTGGTTATGCAGCATGCATGCTGGTGTGCTTATTCTGCTAAGATACATTTTCCCTTACTAGTCAGACCCATCACCTATGCGTTGCTTTGCATGCTTAAGATCTCCTTCAAGTTTTTCCCTCCATCGCAACACACCATTTTTGTTTTGAATCCTACTTAACCTTACATGAGACAGGTTTCACAGCCCACAGGCTCATCTACAATGTTCATCCCTTTCAGCATGTTCAACAGGAAAATATTAACTTTGTTAAGTAACTACATTTTCTTCTATAGGTACATAAAGCCTCTAGGGCACTGAAACCTGCTGATGGGTTATTTGTGAATCTGTCACTTTACACCTGGGCCAGATTCGATAAGTATTGGTTTTCATCAACAGCTATAGCTGAAAGAGAAATAAAACTTGCATTTTTGCAGGTGAGGAAAATGAAGCACTGTGAAAGAGTCACATCATATCGTGGAGGTAAGAAAGCTAAAGCAAAGAAAATAACCTCACAGTCTTTAATTCTTTGGACTAAGTGTTCATTCAGTTGTCGTATACGGTAACGCAGTAAATTCTTTATAGTTCGTTTGTTTGTTTTGCATTTAAACATCCTATGTCCTAAGAAAAATGAAGCACGTTTATGTTGCTTTATCCGTGCAAATTTTATTCTGATTCACTACAAGATCACCTAATTATTTAAAATCCCAAGAAACTGAATTCTCTGAATCCAGGCAAATTTCCTCCTTGCAAATGCAAATGGACATTTTGTTCTCTAATTGATCCAAACTGTTTAACCAAAAGGCAACAATTCTGGGTTGAGACAACCAATTAGCAATTTTAAGTAGATCCATAAATAAATCATGCAACTCTGACAACCTAGGAATCATCCTGGTGTTTCTGAAATAGTCCTAATCTTTTATACAGTCTTTTCAAAACACAGGTGAAAATTAGAAAATAGGTTCTTCAACTGAACAACGAAGTATTTCAATGCATTTTATCTATTTTTGTAGGGTAGCTAAAAAACCCTACTATATGCAGAAGATAACATAAGTCCTCAGTGCAGATATGAAATACAAAATGAGTGGTTCTCTTAGAATGTAAGTGGGATTCTTCTTTCTTACTTCCCTATGTTTACAATGCAGTAGAGCTTACTGATCTTGTCTTCCTTTTATAGACCTTGTGGGTTTGACTGGAATAACAGACTAAAAACAACCGCAGCACAGACATGAGCTCTGCCTTGAAATCTTCCATAATGTTAAAATGTAAATATAGTCCCTTGCTTGATTTCAGCCTAGGTCAGCTACAAATTATGTCTGGTTTAACACAAGCCAAGAACTGCTCGGAGAAAGCCACCCTGGAGAGTAAGAGACTAGCTTTGTGGGTGAGAGCCATGCCATGGCAGCTAGCCCCAGGGCTGGAGGACTGTGCTCCAGAATATATGCCACCTTATGAGTCTTATATCCCTTCTGGACTGTTTGCATGGTTTCCAGCATCTTTCCAGAAGTTTTTTAAGCATTTATCTTTCTAGCTTCCCCACAGTGTAAAGAAGGACAAATGTTCTTAGTTTACAGGCGGGGAATTGAGCTCCAGATATGTATACTGCCTGTTACAGCTGTGCTTGAGTTTCTAAGCTCATGGAGCCAAATGGCTGAAGCCAATTGTGTCTACACTTCCTAAAGATTCAGATACCTGAACTAGTACTTCTGTGCTTGAGCTTGCATGCCTGGACAATCAAATGGTTTACTCCAGGTAACATCCAGAGTGTTACTGATGACAACCCTCGTCACCATTCTGTGTCGTGCTTTGGCCTGTGACAAATGACCTTTTTCCACTGTTGAGTCATGACTCCACACTCACAACAAGCTATATGAGTTAGTCTTCTCTTTCATACATTGGAGGGAGTCCATTGCTTCTATCAAAATACCACAATAGGAGGAGGCAGTGATGTGCCCCATTTTGCATTTGTGCAGGATATATGAGCCTTGTCCAATACAGACTGGAGATGAGGGAATGGAGACACCCCTATTCTCTCTTGCTAAAACTATCCCATTTAGCAAAGGTCAGAACTCAAAGGCAGAGGCAGCGAGCACGTCTCTGTTAATCAACAACCTTCAGCCATGAGGCAAAGTTCACCACTGAGGCACTACCATCACCAATGAAGTGTGAGGCATTCCTATCCTGGGGACAAGTACGATGATGAAGAACATGAAAATTTAAATCATATGAAGATGTGGGGGGCAAAGAAATGCTGCTGGAGCCTCATTGAGTACCAATGATGATCATCAGGTAAAAAAAATAGAGTTCACTTCCTGCTCCACTTAGCACCCAAGATAAGTGTGGAAATACTCAACAGCATCCAAGAGTTCCCTCTTAAAGATGTGTACTCAATGGCATCCAAGTTTTAGCTCCTAAAGACATGCATTGACCACCATGCTATAAAGTTACGGAATCTTTTTCTCTGACTCAGTAACATCTGGAAAAAAAACCAAGAGGGATCCAAAGGAATTTTCCCTGAAAAATTTCCCCCCAGACAGATTGGTAGGGCTTCCTTGGGAGATGGATACATGATGAGGATTCAAATCACCTGTCAGAGAACCAAAATCTTTGTTAGGCAGGACAAGTGAACAATCGTGAGTCTACTCATTAACACCAAGAGGAGACACTTGGATGGAGAGGAAAGTGCTACCTGCTACTTCCTTGCTTTATATTAAGCCTAGTTTGTTAAACAGGCTCTAAATATACCTAAAAGGTTTGAGGTTAGCACTGAAGATGGGTAATTACTGGATTCTGGCAGGGCTCAGATGTGTGGGAGCATCCAACTACTCAGCACACCAAAAAGGGTGCTCCAGAGATGTCCACAAGCAGGAAATAAAAACTCACCTGATCTTCAGGCCCTTTACTGGAACCTTCATCAAATCCACAGGCAGTGGTGTATGGTGGGAATGGTTCTGACCAATATGCCTCCTGTGTACAGTTTCTCTGAAGGAAGCCTTTAATGGTAAAATATATCAGAGAATGAATTAGCAGGGGGGACGGACACGCAGGGTTCTTTAAGTTTTGATGAACAACGACAAATTTTTATTCCTGCTTTGATTCTTAAGTTAGGTACTTACAGGTCTAGTCATGTTCAGCAAGATTACCTATACAGTTATATTATTCTATATATCATTTGAAAAGTTGAGACAAATGTTCCTATTCATTTCAAGATGCAGTGGAACTTCTACATTTCATATAGGAAATTCATTCTGCAAATTCAATCCTTACACAGAGGAAATCAAATTATGCAGCCTATCCTGCATTTACAACATGATTTTTGCTTATGGACAAAGCCCTGAGCCACCCAATCTAGGTTTGAAGTTAGATACAATATTTGAACACGTTCCTGCTCTGGCTGGAGGATTGGACTAGATGACCTCAAGCAGTCCTTTCTAAATTATTCTATGACTTTATAAATCAGTGATTCTGTGACATACTTATATTCCTTTATAACCTCAGCAACGTAGTGCAATTGCCCATAATTTTTAGACCACCAAAGAGACTAGACAATTCAGTGCAGCATAACACAAACCAAAAGAGTGCCAAATATTGATCATAAGACAAGATCTGTATCTGGATAATTACTGTATGTCGACTGACATAAGATAGCATTGTAAATCAGGAAAATAAGCAAATTACTGAATCTATAAATATTAGAATGCATTTTAAAAAATATGTAGGGACAAAAAGTATAGGAAAAAAGTCTTGCCGTGGATATTGGTGATTTCTTCAAAAAATCTTGGACAAGGAACTTTAACCACTTCCCCAAAAGTGGCTCTGGGCCAACAGGTTAGACCATCCCAATCTCTGGTGCATCCTGAAAAAAAAGTGCCTCTAAATAACGAAACACACAGAGAACATCACACAGTTGATCTTCCATAATGAGGTTGTCTGTGGGTTTCCCACTAATTGATATGCAAGAAGAGCTACAACAGGACATGCAAATGAAGCAACAGCTCTGCAAGTGAAGGATTGTATTGTTTTCCTCTTCTCTTTGAAAGCATCCTTGCTCACATAAGCACTTGGCGTTCCAGTTCAACCTTCCCCCACCTTATCTCATGAGAGAATGTACCTGAAATTCAAGCAGACACAATCTGAAAGTCAAATCAGCCGGAGCTCTTTCTGTTGACAAAACAAAAGTCAGCAAAATAAAAACACTGAATAATTATTAGCACTTGAGATTTCTCATTACGGGTTTCACAGTCTAACTGAAAAACATCAGACTTAAAAATTCAGCCTTAGTCTCTTGATTCCATGCTTAAAGTCTGAAGTCCTGTTCTTAGGCAATCAATGGCATTTTTACAATGGACTTCAACAGGGATTAGATTCATCCCAAACTAGAAGACCATCTCCCAGCATCATATAAAATAACCATCATCAGGAGTAGGTCTGACTGGTTGGCATTCACGAGGTTCTCTAAACCGGAGATTGCTAGCTGAGGACAGAGGGCACGTTACTAGCTAAAAAATGTTTTCAGAAGTTATAGTTAATCACAGCTTTGTCAAGGGTGCACCATACTGAGACTCAAGCTGTGGTCACGCAGTGTTTGTCGGCAAGTAGGTGTGGGTGCAGCACAGAAAAATTATCAGCATGTAAAGATGCCTGAACCAATAAAAAAAACACCACGCTGTAACCGAAACCGATCTCTAGGTAGTCGTAAGGTGGATATAAAGCAGTGCATGAGTTTCATTTGGGAGGTGTTATTTTCTTTCACTGATTCTTTTCTGTTTCCTCTGTGACAGATGACAAGGCAAATCTAAAATTGTCAAAAGCTGAAATGTGGAAGCAATATTACTTGCCTGTAGCTGAGCAAAGTTACTCTCCAGCTTCCGAAAGGATAGTCCTGAGAATCTCCCACAGCATTATGCGCACATCACCCTTGGGAGGACGAAGTTCCTGGTATCCCCAATTTGCCAGATGGGAAAACAGAAGCCTTGATTGGTTTTCTCTAATTTTGTCTAAGATATGTTAGCTAATCTTAGCTGTGTCCCCTCTGTAATCAGTACAAATAGACAGGGACTTCCAGCGCGTGATTCATCCCATATATTGGTGGCTCCTTTCTGAGGACAGGATGAATCACTCAATGCAAATACCTAGGTTTCTCTGATGATTACAGCCTAAATTAGGCTGCTAATTTTCAAACTAATAAAGTCAGGTAATATGAGTCCCACTTAGACATGCAGCAGCCCACACGCTTAGACTTAGGGACTTTAAGGGTCCCTCTTAGAGTGACTATAGTACCTTTGATGATCTGGGTGTAAAAATCTGTTGTATTTGGCAATGTGGGGTTAAAAATGAGAATCAGGTGGCTTTATGTAGGAGTGGAACCTGTATGTTGTAAATCCCAGATCTGGCTTCATTTCCAGTGACTTCTACAGTTTATATCAAAGAAAGCGCTGAGTGCAGAGGCAGAAAGAGCATTTTACACACTAAGATTTTCAAGAGACTAGTGATTGTCCAAGTCACCTGTGACTCCATAAAGACAACTGCAGTACGAGTTGTATCGAGTAATGTTGACATCACAGATACTTAAGTCTTTTGCAGTGACCCTCAGCTCTTTTTTTTTTTTTTTCAACAATGGAGAAAAAATAAGTATTTTTAGAGCTTGATTCAATTGACCTATTTTAAATATCTACTTCAAGATGAGAGGAATTGCACCCTGGACTCTACCAATGATACTTGTTAGACACTGCTCTGTACAACAAGAATAATGTGGAACTACTTTAGATTAAAAAAGTCTGCAATATAGACTACTTCCAGCACAGATTCTTTGCGACTACTGAGAAGTAACTCTCTACAAATTGTGATCCTTCAGTTTGTCTCATTCAGTTCCTGAAAACTGAAATGCAAGTCTAGTTTTAAAATATCCTAGATAAAATATTGGGCATGAATTCTTTTTCTAGATCTAATGTTTCATTTTAAAATATATTGAGAAAGGCTGTAAAGACCAGAACACATTTTCATTAAAATCTTTCCATCTCTAGAGAATGAAAGGTGGAAAGGAGAGCTTTGAGAAGATCGGAGTGGACAAAGTTGAAGATTTTTAATAGTTTAACAGAACTTTCAGGGATTTTTATTTTTTTTGAGTACCGTTTGCTACAATGAGGATTCCAAAATCATGTATTATTTTTCTGGTAAAGAGAAAAATACTTGGAATATCATAATGTAACGCATGTAATAGAACATTATCGAAAATGCCTGATTTTTGTCAGAACATTTTTTGGGTGGGTTACTGGGTGTTCCAAGTGCAAAATGTGTCCAGGAAGTATTCTGGACTTGATTGAAGGTGGGGGCAAATACCACTAAAATAGAGTAGGCAAGTACAAGAAGGATATCAGCCATTAGAGTGACTGGAAATGCTGCAGAAAAATAAAGATGATGATAACGGAAGCATCCTGGGGGTTAGTCTCTGAATTTCAATAGGCTGCTAAAGGCAGAATTCCAGGTGGTTGCAATACTTCTATTCATCCTAAGTGCATGAAGCATCTTTGTCTCATAACTCCTTTGTAGAAAATTAACATCTGATAATTCATGTATCTGAAAAATCTCACTGAGGTGGATTCAGACTTTTCTAAGCAAAGTTGGCCAGAAAAAATATGACTGAACTTTTGAAAGAGTTTGAACATTTTGAAATTTCACTTTGAATCGATTCAAAACATGTCTCCACAATGCCAAAACCCCAGCAAAGAGAACCCCCTACACAGCATTTTACAAATATTTTACAGGATCTCTGAAATGTTCATTTTAATTTTCAAAATTTGTATTTGAGCTTGTAATAGATTTCAAAACGCCACCACAATAAATCTTTTCAAACAAACAAAGAAACAAAGAACTTCCAAAAATATAGAAATAGAATATTTTGAAGAAGTTGGGTTTAATTTTTTCTTTTGTTTTTTTTGTTTTGCAAAGAACATTTTCACCAGATTGGAATGATTCCCAACACGATGTAATTTCAGCATGCGTTTCAGTGTCTTCTGTGTAAGCTTCTCTGGAGTTTTGGATATAAGTGAAGTATACACCAAATACTTTAGGAATGTAAGACATTCCAAGTAGGGTTTTCTTGCCCTAACTAAGCATCTAAACTTCTCAGGGTCTGAACTGATCATCTTAGTCTCATTCTGTAGTTAGTAAAGAGAAATACTATTCCAGAGAATGATTGATCTCATTCTAAAGTAAGCATCTAAACCAGATGCAATGAAACATGCTCTAGGGATATCCATCTTCCTCCATTTACTTTAAGGGAATCTAAGACGACAAGTCCTGACTTAGACATTGAGCTTTTAAAGATGTCTAAAATGAGATGAGGTAAAGTCCCAGCCTACAGAAGAAACATTTCAAACTATTAAGAAACCAAATAAAATAGGAATTATATCTTGATTGAGGAGAACAAATGGTATCTTGATATTGTGCCCCTGAAGTGATATACAAGGGATATTCATATCAGAGCTTGACAATCAGGACCATTACCTTTTAGATCAGGTGAAACAGATTCATTCGTTTCTAAGCAGAGAGCCTCCTCTTTGAGCACCTGCTGGAATATCTTGCATTCTGGATGGATTCCCACAACCTCAGTAAGAGAAAAAATAAAACAAGAAGTTCTGTGATTATCGGAATGGAGAAGAGCCAGGTTTCTTTCCAGTTTGTACCTCGTGGCTCATACTTTGAGGTCTAAGAATGTGAAAACTCCAGCTGAAGATTTTTCTGCAAATGGGACATGTAAACGGCAGAAGGAGGCTGTGATCTCATACATTTATCAATTTGGATATGCATCTGGATATGCATACTCATATGGATTCTTCAGTGTATCATAATGGTCAAGCTCATGTAGCACCTCTTCTTCAATCTGGACATTTATACCACCTCTCCTTTACATCTGTGTTTTTCACAAAACTTAAATGTTTTTCACATTCTTTGGATTTCAACCTCTTTTTCAGGTGGCCAAAATTGGATGAATCCATCAGCTATGGGAATATTCACACTGAGTGAGTCCCCCAAACATACATGCAGTCTGACCATATACATATTTCTTCCCTGTAAAACAAATAAAAATAAATCAATTTCTTTAAATATACATGTTGGGTTTTTTTTTTTTTTAGTTAATTATTTTGGGTGTTCAGAACTACCTATTGGCAAAATATTCCTATTTTGATTCTTGGGCACTCCCAAGAACCCAGTTTTCTTTATTGGAGGAATCAGCCCTAAGTGTGACAATAAAGTCTTAATTACTCTTCATACTCTGCTTAGATGCTGACACTAATAGAATGGGCTCCTGGTCTTCTTTGAAACCTTGAGATTATGGTGTCATAGTAATCACTCTACTGAGAGAGGATGGTGTATGCTCTTCCATTCTGAAAGCAGTTGGTATAATCATAAAAACAGAAGCAAAAAATAGGAGCAGAAGTTTTATGTCCACTGGGCCTTAAATAAGAAATACTGAAGTCCAAGAATTTAGAGAAAATAGAAAAATAGTAATCTTGGCCATAGTTTAATCTGAGTGATTACAAAATTTTATCAACTTATTATCTGAGGATGCTACACACACCTTGGACAGAGTCATTGTTTCCATTTTACCAGATGAAGAAATGAGAAAAAATTAATGACTTGTTTTGGGAGCTTAAGGAATTATATTTATCTCACAGATTAAGATACCTACATTTAAACAGCTAAATGGATTTCTAGACTTCATTTGTTGAACAGGGTCTAGATTCATCTTCTTAAGTACAGATACTTAGTGTCATTTAGGTGCTGTCACGTATTTTGCTTGGCCTCCAGCTCCCACTCCAGAAAGTTTCATGTCTCCTGTAGTCCTGCATCAAATCTGCTGTGATTGTGAAGATGTTCTTAATACCCTAGAAAATCCCCAAATTATTGCCTCTAGAAAGGCAATTAAATTCTGGGAAAGAACATACAATGTCAGAGTCTACATGTGGTCTTGTTATCTGAGCTTCTTTTGCAGTCCGTGGAAATGTAAAGGATGTCTCACCCAGGAATGGTTAGTGCTGTTTGGGATGCTATAGGGTATCTCAGCCCTCTTGAGTATATTCTGCATTAATTTTGCCAGCCCCATGTGGAAGTCTCAAATGCATTACCTGATGCCTCAAATATTTCTACACACCCATGTTTAGGTAACTGAATTAAACCCCAATTCAATAAAGTCAAGTGAGTCTAGAAAGCAACTGAACTGTATTCAGACAACTGAATACTGCACCAAAGCCTCCTTTGGGATATTGGGATGTTCACGACATAGGGAAACTTAAATGGAATAGCTCAGAGGGTTTGCTCCTTTGCAAGCCATGCTATTCAAGACAAAGCCAGGGGCTCAGGGGGTAGTGATTTTAATTGAAATGATGGATTGAAGGCTTTCTGAGACACTTCTGAGGAAGACTGTAGGCCATTTGAAACCTCTAGGGACTTTGACAACACAGTACAGATGAAAACATCACTGCTGTAATGCCTTTTCAGTCTCAGGAAGTTGATTTATTGGTTTTCAGAATGTATTCAGTGAGCAATGCAACCAGGACTTCTTTTAGCCTCCACAGAAACTTTACTGCAAGTCATCTTAGCAATAACATCTGCCTAGGGAGAAAAAAAGAACACAACTTTATCTTTAAAAACCTTTAAAAATTCTGCCTACATTTGGGTTTTAAAGTAGCATAGACAGACTGCTTTTAATTATGAGGCCCTAGAGATGGTTCATACATCCTAATATTAGAACAGAAAGGGGATTAAGGACACTGTTCAAAAAGAAAATTAAGACATGGCTTTTTTCATGCATTATAGTCCTCCAGTGTGTAATTCAAAATACATTTTATAAATCAACATGAGTGACTCTTAAAATAGTACTTCTTGCTGTTGAACTATAGTAACAGAATTCTGAAATGAAAATTTTCTGATATTAATAAGATCCCTGCTCATCGCTTTGTATTTTAACATACATTTCTCTTTGCATTCGGCCTATATAACAAATGAATTATTTCAGTAGTAGTAACAAAATGATTGCTGTATAAATCTCCCACTATTTCAGTTTATAAAGATGGATTCAGCTGGACAGGAGAGAAGTCTTTTCTCTACTTTCTGGAATTTCTGGACTCTGTTACTCCTGAGAAACTTTGTATTTGGAATATTCTTAGGCTTGACGTTTAAAAGTCATGACAACTTGACATGATGCTGTACAACTTACCATCTATACTGAGTCCTCTGGTAAAAGTCTTGAAAGCAACAGCCAGTCATAACCCAAAATGAACTCAAAACCATGAAAGGAGATTTGAAATGCCTTTGAGAAACAAGCACTTGGGAGAGATGGATTAATTTAACTCCCATCTCTTGCCAGAGGTGCTGGCAATGGTAGAAACAGACACATAAGTAGTTGTGAAAAGTTTCAGAGGAGGAAGGCTTATTTTTCTCCAAAAGTCAACTTAAGCAACACATGCAGCTGATGCAGGTGGACCATAAATGAGGGACTAAGCAGCTGAGCTCTCCCAAATAGTACATCAAACATTGAATATGTGTGCCAGGCTGTCTGCTGCTCGAAGTAGGCTGCGTGTCCTTTTTTCTCTCCTTTGGTAAATCTACACCCACTGAACCAGACCTTCAGTCCCCATAAATCAGCAGAGTCGTACTGAAATCAGTAGAGTGCTATTCCTTGACAGTGGCTGGGGAAGCCCCTACCCTACCCATAGGGAAGTTGTACTGCATTGGTTTTACACACACCAGAGGAACTGCTATAACAGATCAGATCCCTAGTCCATGTAGTCCAGACTCCTGCCTCTGAAAGCAGTGATGAATCACCAGAAAACATGATTTTACAATTTCTTCTAGAAATCCTGACCAAGCGCTGGTGATGCTCACCAATGGTGAGATTGTAGTCAATCCCACTACCACTGATTGGTAAGCAATTAATCAGAATGCTCACATTTTGTTTGCTTCTGCGTTAACTGGATTTGGGGTGGGTGTGGCTATAGCCACCAGAGCCCAGAGGTTTTATTATAGGCCGTTACATAGGTTAAATATTACTGACACTTCAGTGTTTGAAAATCAGCATCAAGTGCAATTGCAGGTGTAACCTACAGACTATCCCATAAGAAACAAAAATGAGGCTGGTGGTGTTAACTTACAATCATGTAGCCTTACTGGAAGTAATCCCACTGTTACAAAAAAAAAAAAAAAAAAAAAAAAAAAGAAAAAATGACTCGTACACAACAAATTGAGAACAGTGATGATGCTTCAATTTGTTGGTTTTCTTCAGGCTTTAAGAAAAAGAAAGACATTAAACCATTTTACAGTTAAAGAAAAGCCTTCTGGGCAGAACATTACTTGTGATTTGTTTGCTATGGCTTACTTATTTTTTGTTATTAGTCTCACAATGCCTTGAGAGAAAAGTGCATATTGTTGGTGTAATCTGCCTACAATGGTTAGGTGATGGGGCTTTCTAGAGAACAGGGGGTCTGCATTTTTGCAGGGACATAGTATTGCAATTTGGGAGGCATCTGCTGTAACAACTGAGCTCTTGTAGGAAAAGAGTAGCTCCTGTTCACCTTAGAAAAGGATAATTTAGGAACCAAAACAAAGCAGAGATTTCTGAGGCAGGGATGTCCAATCTGGCAGTCTTCCCTGCCACAGTAATAAGTGTAAGAGGCTGATTTAAAATGCTACTTCTTAGATCAACATTTTCTAGTAGCTAGACAGTAACCTGGCACGTATCTTACTGAAAATTACAGTGGGGTGCCTTCACCCCAAGGCTTATACAGAAAACTTAGAGGTTTCGTGCAGGGTTGTAGGCAGCACTCAAGGAACAGAGCTTTGCATTGCTGAGCATTGTAACACAAAGATCTTTTTGCCGGCTTGAACATTAGTGAGCAGCCAAAATTCACAGGGGTGTTTTAACTCTAAGTCCTGACCACTGAAAAAATCTTGCCTGGAACAAAGCAATCACGTAGTGAACATTAAAAAGTTAATCTATGACAGGCACAGACATGCTAAAAACCTGAGACAGTTTAGAGAGCCAGATTTTGGGTTTGCGCTTACTTTTAGACTTCCTTTTCTTAACATCTGTAAGGTTACTGCATTGAAACCTTAAGTAGTATACTCACTGATAGTAAGTATAGCATTGTATTGTATATTTCCTCTGTTACATGATAGTTTATTTATTTGCCCAAATCTGAACAGAAATTTCAACCTAATGACACTTTAGGGTTTGAGTTGCTTATGTTGGACAACATCAGACTTGGCAAGCACTGGGAAGAGAGTCTTTCTAGCAACATCCTCATGCTATACCTGGTGCAACTTAGTTAAAAGCAATCTTTTCTGAGAACCCATCCAAAGATGGTGCCCCTGGGCTGTTGTGGTGGTAGAAAAACTGTAATTTAGATGGCACATAAAAGACAGATCTTCACTCATTATGAAGTCCATTAGCACACTTGGGGAAAAGTAAGGACATTTTCTATTCTCTCTGAAAACAAGGGAAATGCTTCAAAGCTGGGCACCTAATATATTAGTCACTTTTGAAAAAGCAATTCAATGGGATCAAAGAGCCAGAAGGAAATTGGTAATACTTAGTCTTTTTGAAAATTAATCAAGAATTGAAGAAGTGGCTGAATTCGCTGGCAAGTTGGGAGGGTTTCAAGAACTTTAAGGGTCCTTCCAGTGATCCGGTTTAGTTTCCAATGCTGTGCAATCCTAAAACCTTATGAATGGTTTTTGCATCAAGTGCATAAATCATTTACTAAGCATATTCATCACTGTTCTTTTTGCCTCTGTGTCTACAGCTTGCATTCGTGTCTCAGATCTCATCTCAGATCTGCTCTGAAATCATCCCTGTACTCCCTGTTCTCCCTGTCTGTGCTTCCCCTGTTCAGTTTTTCTCATATGACTCTGATGCCTGAATGTTTTAGCTCTCCCTTATACAAAACTGGAGTTGTCTGCCATTCATGTCACACACTGACTCCCAGCTTGGAGGATTAAAATTCACCTGGTATTTTAGGATACAGAAAGGCACAGCAAAGACATTCAACACTCCTGCATCCTCTGCCTATTTTTAACTGTGGAATGAAGAGTTCAGTCAGTCCTGAAAGTTGGCCAGTGATGCCAAAGACACAGTGCAGAGAACCAGCATGTGCTCTGAAATGCATACACTTTTTTCAGCTGAAATTTTGCTGAACAGGAAAGGCTTATAGGATGAAAGGAGGCTCATGAAAAATGTTGAACACAGGTTGAATAACTGAAGGAGACAAAGAAAAACCTCAGCCTTTATCATAAACTTCTTGGTTGAATATATCTCATCAAAATCTTCCATAAGGCCTGTCTTCTTCTATCTGCGTAACTCGTTTCTCAAAAAGCCAAGTGCTAATTAGAAAGCTCTGAGACTGGGAAGCCCAGGTCACTGGAGTCAGAGCCAATTTTCACATGTGCTTTGAAGGGAGCTGGGGCCAACCTCGATTTCCATAAGCTCTTGTCCATTTCAGCACAGCTACCTTCACAATCACTGCAGTAAGGATCTTCCTATCCACTGTGCCCTATGAGTAATTCTGGGATATTTATAATGTAATATATGTAGTATTATGTTCTGCCAGAAAACTACAAGAAACTACAAAAAATAACCAAGGAATTCTTATGCAACAAAAAAGTCCCCCACGCAAATACACTTGTGAAAATAGATGGGCATCCAGTTTGTTTCTACCATATCCAAGCCATGTTTACCACTCTTGATTTTGACTGACCCTAAAGCATGAGGTCACCACAGCAGTGACATGACTGCAGTCACCAGCAACATATTTATTTATTATGGAACATCCTGCCCTCAACTTGCAAGCTCTGACACAGTCTTGATCCCAGAAGCTTTCAACCCCAAAGGTAAAGACCTATTTCCAATCTTGCTTTTCAGCCAGTTAAATAGATTATTTCAGGAGTCTTTTGGGCTGAAAATGACTACCTAGAGGACATTTTCAGTATTTGTTTTCTCTTTCTAACTCAATTACCTATGGAACAAGAGAAACTGAAACACTGATTGCCTTACAGTCATTTAGAGGAATATCTTTTCAAGATTGTTTTTAAGACATTGGAGTAATGCTTGAATGCTGCTCTGTGTATTGGATTGTATTTATCTGACTGTATTTAACTGCATAGCCTTATAGAGAACAGTACTTGCTATACGTAGATATCCATGTATTTCACTATATGTATTTATTCATAGGTTTTCTGTATGTGACAATACAGCCATACTAATTTATTTTGTTTATAAACTTTATGTAATTAGTATTATCTTGAGAAAAATGAAAATGACTTTATTAGCTCTATGCTAAATTTGGTAGAGCATTTAATTATAACACTTAAAGAATAACAGAACACTAATAACTGAGGATCCTTGTTTTCTGCTATTGCAAGTATTCCTCCCAATTAAAGAGAAATTTCTCCCTTTCTGCATGTGTAGTATGTTTGCCTAAAGGTGGGGTTCATGTCACCTAATGCCAAAGAACTGAAACCTAGATGTCAAAGTCCATCAGCAAGTTCACTCAACTGAAGCCATAGCCGTTGTTCTTGGAGTGTTTCCACCTCTTGCCAGCAGTATTGAAGAAGGCTAAATGAGTAGCTTTAGACAAGATTCTAATTTTAGATAGATAATTTTAGATGATTACTCTAAACTCCCCTATCAAGCCTTCTTTAATGATCAATGAAGGCAGACAAGCAGTTCCAGGGGAGGATTACTCCTACCTGTCGCAGACACCTATTTGAGGACAGAGTGACTCACTGTACACCAGCCTGTCTCCCTCCATTAACTCCCTCCAGGCTAACGAAATGCCTAAACAGACTGACTCTTCCACACCTCCAGTTCCCTATGGAGGGGAATTTAAGTTCTGCAGGGACTGGATCCCTAGAAGAAGCATGTCCCTCCAACACAAATTAGGCAATAGTAGCTATATCAGAAATTTAGGCACCCAGCTCCGTTTTATTGGGAGATCAGTGTCTTTCCCCAGATTTGGATCCATATGCCTATTACCACAAGAAAGGCTTTGTTAAAGCAAATGTATAGCTCAACGATAACCCATCTATGTTTCCATTCTCACCTCCATTCATTAGATCAGACTGAACCCCTTCCCCAGAAATGTGAAAAGGTGTTACGTGTTTGAAGAAGAAAGCAGTTTAGCTCAGCAGGAAGGACAGTGAATGCAGAGGCTTTTCTGTTCCCTGTCCTCTGTTTCCTGAGATTCTGAACCCTTTAAGACAGGAAAAGTAGGTTTTATGCATTTCCAGCACCCACTGCTCTGTTCCTTGTCTCTTACAAGCAAATGGTAATTTTTAGTATCAAGGACTCTATTTTTCAAGGCACAAAGTATATCCTGCAACATACAGCTCCCCGTGGAGCTGACAGGAGGTAAAACCACCCAGTTTCACAGAGGAAGTTTTCAGGATTACCCTTCTGGTTTATTTTCATATCTGAATAATGAACTATTTGCAGAATCCACACAAGACCTATTTCTTTCCTCTGACGTGATCCTTTGAAATGTGAAAGGACTGTTTACTCAATACATCCTATGGGTGTCTGGCCTTCCCTGACTGTCTAACATAGGGTGCAAAGCTTCCCATGAGACCTAGTTTGAGACATGAAAACCACTGACATTTAGAGCACTGACTCTTACCAGACATGTAATTAGAGTTTATAGATGAGCAATAGTTTGGGGCCAAAAGCTACCTACAGCATGCAGTTTGTAGAATTTCTTTTATTATGGGCAAAGTCTGCTGCAATATGCTAAAACATTAAAGTGATGCATGGCAGCCCACAGATGTGCGTGATACATCGCTTCAGGTTAGCTCCAATCTGCTGACAGCTGCAGGAATAAGTTGTGCCTCTATTATGTGTAAAAAGGCTAGTCCAGATGCCAAAGTCACTGTACCTGTAGCAGTGTAACACTTCAGGCTGACTAGTTTTCCCTGAAAAAAGGGTATTACACATGTGTAATAACTATATGCAAGTTAAGTTAACACTATATATAGCGCTATATATATAAAAATCTATATATAACTAATAGCAAGGATCTATGTTCTATCACTTGTACATAAAGCTGTGTAAATACAGAGGAAAAATTTAGTTCCAGAGGACGTGAGGTGTGAAAATCTACATCCCATCTTTCACTTTTTAAAACTGAAGGTTTTCAAGACCAGTCTGTACCCACCTAAGCTCTCACTATTATCAATAGAGGAACATTCACTCCGTCTGTCTTTCTCAGGACAAGATGAAATGCCTCCCAGCAAGGTGACTCTCTCCCCCTTGACTACAGTGGGAGTCTAAATCCCAGCCTACACTAAACATTTAACTGTGAAATGGCTAAAGTTAGAATTAATGAGTCCCTGGGAATCGCACCCATAGGAAGGTTTCCAAACATTTCTCTGAGGCTGAAGATTGAGGGTGAAAAGGATATATGACTGTACTTGTACTTACACTACCTTTTGCTAACCAGCCCAGGCAATGCCAGCAGTAGAGCATAGGGCTTAGAGAGGGATATATGTGCTTGAATTGTGTCTCTGTGCCCATACATCTTCCCTGATGTTTAATGTTACAGTCTCACCTGCTGCCTCCAGTGCACAGCAGGCATAAGACCGTTTGTGCTCCTGCTTGGTGATATTACAAGCAGATACCTTCAGCAGTATAAACATCAGTGCACTCTCAAAGAGGTAAATGTCCCAAATCCATCAGGAGGAAGTATTCCTTTTTAGTTATGCTCTTTCTTCAGCAATGTTGCCTTTATCAGGACAACTGGGACAGCAAACCACCCCCTTCTGTCTCTCTAAAGCCATGCTACAGTTACTCAGCTTTGGGGATGCTTTTCTGTCCTTTGGAAACTGCAATTCTAATGAGTGGAAATGACAAGACATTTATTAATAGCATCTTAGGGCTGGAAAATTTTGAAGCAAAGAGCCGGGTCAAACCTCTAACTCAGTAATATTTTTTCCTTCCTCCCCTCCTACATCCCCATCCTCTTTTTTTTTAATCCTTTCCTGATTTTTCTTTCTTTTTACCTACTCCTTCTTATGAGAAAAGTTACCTTACCTTTGCTGACATGCCCCCCGGGATCCTGCGGAGCAGCTGCAGAGCCATCCAGCTGTGGTCAATGGTGTCAAGAGCCAGATGTGCGATGCCCCCCCCCCCCGAAGGACCACCGGGCTACTCACCAGCGGGAGCAGCAGCCAGCACAAACTTATCATCCTCTGCAGCAGCCGCTGGGGCTTCCCTGCTCTCTCTGCCTGTTGTGAAGCTGCCAAAAGCCGAGGCTCAGCCCATCCCCACCTCCTTAAAACCCGCCCCGGAGAGTCTTGGACCTCCCTTCCCGGACACCCCAGTCTTTCCCGGGGGGATTCCGGCACCTTTTTGCCCTGCAGGACCAGGCTTGTAGAGGAGGGAAGGAGATTCTCCAGCATCCCCCTGGGATTTTGGACTTACCTCTATAAACGTGTTCTCTTGTCACCCACCTGCAAAACTGCGGGGAGCTAGCTGGAGCACCGACTGGTCTTTTAGGGTGTCTTTGGAAGCAGATGTTCTCTGTGCAAGAAGAGATGCTGGATTCACCCCCTCCTTCTGCTAATGGGACCAGGCTCGTGGCCGGCGGCGGCAGGTTTTCAAAGGATCGGGGTTTGCAGTGGGTCTGACAGCATGGTATTCCCTGGGGACTTTTTGAGATGGAGTTTCTGGGTTTTGGCATCCCCCTCCCCTCAGATGGAAAAATTCAAGCAGTGACAGAGAATTTCCTCCACAACTTGCATAAGGTCTTTCTGGCCCTTGTGTTACAAAGATTCCTCGAACGTTGCTTTATTTCTTGGTGCAATAGGTAAAAGCTAAAGCTCTTCTTGCTTA
This sequence comes from Harpia harpyja, assembly GCF_026419915.1. NCBI lineage: Eukaryota > Metazoa > Chordata > Aves > Accipitriformes > Accipitridae > Harpia > Harpia harpyja. Next base: position 105,221,548 of record NC_068940.1, read on the forward strand.
TGGCTTGTATTGGCGGGGGGGGGGGCAAAGAAGTAATAGTAATTTTTTAAATGTCAGGTTTCATAGGACTTAGACACCAGTTCTGTGTTTTGCCACAGTAAATATTGCACCAAGCTATCTTCAGGGCCTGGGAGAACAGGAATTGTGGATATGACAAAAGCATTTTTTCTTGATAAGATTTAAGTGCTATTTCATATTCTGTTTATCATTCATTATTTCCCAATGGTGTTAAACACAAAAGTTCTGTAAAGTCAGAGGAGATTCACGGCTTGCCTAAGTTACCCCCAAATAGGCATCTAATACCATTAGAGGAAATACATATTTCTGCAGCTTTCTCCATAAGTGTATAGCTCTCCTATAAGTCCTATATCTTGTTTGCCAGCTCCACTTAGATATTTCAGATATACAAGGGCACCTTGAGCGGCATTCCTTACCTATGTTTAAGAAACTGAGTCATGTCAGTAGTATCTATTAATTTCTCTCTTTGCACCCCGATAGTCCTCACCAAATCACTCTGTTGTAATGGAAATCTAGACAACTTGTATATGTATGGACAGCTGTATTAAAATGCTGAAATGTGAGTGTTTTGTATCAGGATGTATCCTACCTTAGTCTTGCAAATCTAAGGAATTTGGGTCTAAAATCAAATATTATCCCCAGGCTCATACTAGAGAGACAGTTAGTTCTGCAACCTGTGCAGAATAAAGAGTGGGACAAAGGGACAGATTTGTGGGATAACATTTGTAACCTAATTCTTATTTACCTCCTCTTTTCTATATGTTTGTCTTTCATTAGTTCATAATGGCATCTGATCACTTTTACCTACACAGATAAGCCTCAAATGCTACTCCAAAAATCAAGTTTGTCATAAAATAAAGAGGTTAAAACCTAAAAAAATAGTTTGAAGTCTGATTTTGACTGGTTTTCCCCATTTGTAATAGATAAGTTAAAGCTGTGGCCAACTTTCAGGTCAGAAGAGATCTATGAAGATCTGGCCCCAACTGTGTCCTCCCCTCAAAACAGGTCAAGTTTCAAAGTCAAGTCATGTTGCTCAGGGATTTGGTGGCTGTGTTTCAAAAAAAAAATTACTCTCAGGAATCACAATGTAAACACAATGATGCAATTAAATGAATATCATCATGATAGTCCAGTCTACAATATTTCAACTGGATTCCATCATTTAAGGCTTCTCAGGTCACTTCAACGAAGTCTTTTAGGTCATCATAACCAGTCTCCCAGTTTGGAGCAAAACCAAGTGAGAACCACTTTTTTTGGTAGTTTTTTGGGTAGTTTCTTGACATGTGTGTTCGAAAGTGGTCCTTAGGAGAAGGCATTGCTTCTTCAAGCAGATGTGGTCTCTCAGCACTTCCTTCTTAACATATTTTCTCTCCTTCATCTGCTTTTCCTGAGTGATCTCCAGCTGATCTAAGTACCAGGCCACATTCCAATCCTTGAGCTTTAAATTAATTAGCTGGAAACTCCTCTTGTAAGAGTTTTTGTCCATGATAATAGAGAAAACAAAGCCTGCTCTTGTAGGGTTTTTGTAACATCTCACTATAGTTAATGTTATAGATCTTGCCTACATTAAAGTCTCTGAGTTCCTTAGTCTGCTTATATCCCTTCATTACTTTAAACAGATCCTTTTGTAGGCTAAAACCTTATTTAGGCTAAAACCTAATTTCTATTTATCATATTCCTTTACTTTATTCATTCTACTCTGTTATTTCTCTGTATGTACCCAAAGAAGATCTAATAATGAAATAATGCAGGAAGGTAACCATACTGATCACAACCTCTTCTATGCTCTGATACACTTTGCTACTTTTTATCACAAAATAGTTCCTTACCTGATAAGCTGGCTATAACTAAGCAATTTATTTTTTCTTCAGCAATTAGAGGATAATTAATATAAAGTGAGGACCAGCTTTGTTTTTCTACTGCTCTACAACACTAACCTGGGCTCAGAATATAACTCTGATGCGCACAAAAATGTCCTCTTGCTAACATCAACAAGCAATCTAGCCATCGTGATGGTATGAAACTTAATAAATGAAGCAATAAACCTGAGATTCTTAATAATCCCCATCATGGATATTCTGAATCAATTGATGCCATTTAATGAAAATGACTTGACATTTACTGAGCTGCTTAGAACCTTTGCAGAAGCTGGAGAATGTTTTTTCGATACCATATGCTACCTCAATAAGGTTTTTCCATAACAAAAATCTTTCTGAAATGCAACTGCGTTTCCTCTGTGTGCATATACAAGCACCTCCTTAGACAACAAAAGTATAGTGCACCAACACCACATTGCACTACGAGCCATCAGCCAGAGAATAAAGGTGAATCTATTGACATTTCTAAACAATCTTTTGATAAATCTGAATAAAGATGCAATACAAAAAGCCCTGGGAGTATGGGAAGAAGGCTGCAATTACTGAAAGCTTGTAATCCAGTGGTTAGATAGAACATGACATTACTGAGAAACATATTGCAGCTATAGTTAAAAGCAAAACTCCACTGTATTTAAAAAATGGAGGGTATGTAAAAAGGATGGAAACTTTATTCCTGAGGGTGATCTCTGTGTGATGTTTGAGAGAGTGGGGTGAAACCAAGAGATAAAACAACAGACGAAATGGATTGGTTTTGAAATAATAAAGGCGGCATTAAATATCAGAAAACAAGTACTTGGACCTGCATGAGGATAGTTTGTCCAATTCATTTTGTTTGTATACACTAGCTGTGTTATCTACTTACTATTTTTCTTGGGTAAAATTGACTTGGGGCTCTGAATCTATAAGTACCCCTATTCTATTGCTGCCACCTGGCCTGACTTCAGGGACACCACAGAAATATAGGCAGAGTTTTGTCATACAGTCATGGCCACTTGGCTCATCTGTATTCTGTCCCACATGTTTTAATCTGTAAACTTAATTCCACCCAAGCATCTAAGATGCTCTCTGAATTTGAAAAATATCTTATCTGTACTTATCTACCACAAACATACTATTTAGATTCTTTTAAAAAGAAACTCCTTTAATATTTTCAGTATTTCTACTTAAAAAATATAAATCTGTCAGTGATCCCTTCTCTGTTTCTATTGTATCTTATTTGTTGAATAAGAAAGTCATTTTTTCAACCTAAGGGAAGTTACTTTTCCCAGTGAAACACAATGTAATCTTCATTCCTATTAATAGTGTCTAAAGAGTTGACAAACCAGCTGTTCCTGTCCTCAGAAATAGTTTTATGCATTATATTATTCATTTGTTTTCTCGCTATCCTCTGGCCATTTCAGCTCAAATCCATTTCTGTGTGTTTTTCACGATGTGTAGAACAACATTGATTTTTATTCACTAAAATGCAGTTTTAAGACTAAGCTTGCTCCCCTCATAGGGGCCAAGAAAGATCCATGTTTCTCTTACGTATATGTTCAGTCCACAAAATAGAAGATAGGTAAACATGAGTAACCTATTTTTAACAACAAAGTTCAGTAACTAGTGTATACTGGTCTCTGCTTCTTTTACATTTAACAGAGAGAAGGACAACTTTTGTCCAGACTTTTCTCTTTGATTATGCCAATTTCTCCACTGACTGTAGAGTGAGCTCGGACAGCTAGCTCATCTCACACCCCTACTCGTCTCATCTAATTTCAGACGTTAAGAGTGTAAATATGAACGGATTATTCCAGGTTATTTTCACAGTCACAGGCACCATTGAATGGAATTTGTCTGACGTAATTTAGATGTCTACAGAGGACAAGGTAATCAGTTCCTCAGGGTGTACTCCTCTCCACCATCTCTAAAAGGAGGATAGGATGATTGCTCAGACATAGATGTTTACTGTTGGGGTGAAATTCCATACACTGATAAGGATACCTAATGTAGGCATCTGTCTGGATGTGTAAGCTGGAAAAGTGAGCTCCTGCTGTGGTTAATAGCCAGTCTAAACTAATTAGCTAGGCTTCCTTTACAGTTATGGGAACAATAGACAAAGTTCCTGTTAGAAACTCATTTGTACTATATTGTGGTGGGAGGTACTGAGTCCTAAGCCATTCTGTCTCTTTTGAGTGACTTCAAAGGGACATGAGAGGTGGAGTTTGTTGAAGACACTGAGAAATTCAGATATCAACATGTAGGTGTCTAGATGCAGATTGGATGTTTAAGCTTCCATTGGGGTCAATAGTCATCTAAAATGGCACCTTCATTTAATCCGTTGAATGGTTCTTTAGACTCCATTGACTGCATTGGCTAAGATCATGCGTAACTTCGTACACTTCAAGGCTCAATTAAGTTGCCCAATGATAGGTGATCAGTGCCAACTGAGATGCCTTGGTATATTTAACATTCACAGGAGGCTGGCAAATATGAAACATGGGCACTGAAGGCATGGCAGGTTGAGGCTACCTGGGTAAATGGAACTAGATTCCTCTGTGTGGGCAAATGAATCAAGCCCAGAAATCAAATAAGATAAATCCCAGCCAGACTAGACATCTAATTTAGGTTGACTTTTAACATTCATCTTCAGTAAGATGAATCCATGCTCTGTGTTCCTCAAAGATGGTTTGAATTGCAGCAAGGCCTGGCTGCACTCCTTTACCTAAACCTATTTTTCATGCCATCACAAACTGTTTCTCCGTAGGATGCTAAGCTTCTTGCATGATTGTATCATCTGCTTGTACTACACTTCATCGATGATTTCACTTCCTCTATTTAAAGCAGCCCCTTCAATCACACCTGAAAATATATATACAGTCTTTTGCTGAGGGGGCATTATCATTAGATTTTTGTTTCTTGCTTGTTGTATTTCTGCATATTACAAGGAACCACATAACTAAATTTTGGACTATTCACAGTTGGACTCCCAATAGGAAAGTGATGACATTCGTGACTTTATGAGCACACTGCTAGTCCTTTCATCTATATTAAAGAGCTGAGAACACTTAAAGGTTCCCAAAGTTCATTTTCTTCTTCAGCTTCCTAGGTGTGGCAAAATACCTGCTCATAACATCATGTAGTTTCTGTGGTGATTTTAAAGATGCATGGATATTGATACAAACACTAGCAGTTGGATAAGTATTGTTGATGTCATTAATTTCTGTTCTTTCAATGGAAGATATTACTGCGTACTTCTAATGATCCCAGTGCCAGCACAATGCATTAAGGTTATTTGAAACAAGCTTTTGAAGGGTAGATGATAAGGAGAGCAGAACTGTCACAAGAGCTGTGTCAGGAGATCTGTGCGATCTAAAGAACTTCACTGGCAGTGGCAAGCCAGAGTGCTCTGCTGTCCAAAATTATGGTGGAACAGTTGTTGCTGTGCCTTCCTGTGTTACTCTTCACAGTAAATATAAGGAATTGTGGTCAGCGCTGTTATAGATATACACCAAGAGACAAACCTGTCTCTGAACAATGAATAGAAGACTGTCTTTCCACCACTAATTTTTCTAAACAACAACAAAAATGTTCTTGATGTGTTCCAGTTCTTCTTTCATGACCTTCTTGGCATTTCTTCCTAGTCTCTCTGCTTTGTGGAAATATCATATCGCACTCGGTTCAATCCAAAACCCAAACCAATGCGAAGGGCTTTCTGAGAGTTGGAACTGGTCCAAAGCTTACATCTGCCTTAGCAAATCTAAATGGGCAAGGGCCCATTCTGTGGCTGCAAAAGCAAGTGGTAGAGACGGTTCCTGTCCATATGGCTAGCTTCTCTTTCCCCCAGAAAGAGCCCAGCCTCATCCTTACCATCCATTGGAATCATTCTCTCGACTGTGCTATCACCTGAATTATGCCCAGGCATGGTCTAAAAGAGTGCTAGGCCATATCATGCCAGGTAGTATGCCACAACATAGATGCCACAAACACACCAATGCTTCTATCTAACCCTGGCCCTCCTTATTTTCTAGTTTTCATGCCATGCAGATAGCCCTGCTCTGAAAAAAAATGCCTTCCTCACAGGACACTGGCAGAAGTGAGGGCAAAGAGTCAATAAAGTGAGACTGAACCAGGTGCAGAATTATTACATCCTTCAAAGCCCATGGATGCAGACAGAGGACCACAGTGAGCATTACAGCAAACGTGTGTGCTGCTACTACCCAGCCAATTAACTCGAAGACACTCATGTGTTTTCAGGAGATAAGGGTGCAAATATATTCACAGAAGTTTTTAATGTCTAGAAGAAGCATCACTCCTGGGAGGAACAGTGTAAAGAAGGTGATACATGGGTGTGATGAGTTGGCCAATTTCTTAATAGTCACAGGACAGAGTAAAGAAGAGCCATCTCAGAGGATGAATAATTAAGAACTGATTACCTTTTGATTAGCTAAGAATTACACACAGAGCAAGATTGCAGTATGTAAACACACTGATTTTTTTAAATGACTGGTTATTAGAAAAATGCAAAATATCTAAATATCTATAAATACAAAGACACAACCCTGACACATGTTCAGCCACCATTCCTAGGTGATGAATTCATCCCTGATCCTAGAAAGTATGAGGTTCTTCCCACCTTCTTTAAATTTTTCTGTTGTAGATATGTACAGCTGAGCTTCTCATGCCATAGCTTTATTTGTAATGAAAGAAGAAAAGCAGACATGCTTCAGTGTCTTTTTTTTCTGTTTTTTTCTTATATTTTTATTTTAACCTTAGACCAATTGGATCCTGTATGCCATTGGCTATACTTATTAAATGACTCCAACATATAAATCCTTTATGTGATCTACCCCCTGGAGACTCATTATTCTGAGTGCTAGCATTTTGGAAAAGAACTAAAGAAAAATGAAATCATAACAGGAACCAAAAGCTTTCCTGTGAGGGAAACTGTGTGCTCAAGGCCAAGCACTGCAAGCTATGCGTAGGGGAAAATTAGTTGACTCAATTTCTGGGAGTGCAAAATACTATAGCTAAAGATTTCTGAGTCACAACCCTCAAATGGGACAGAATCAAATCTTATAGGAACGGAACTTTCTTGTAGGTCTTCCAGTTAAAGTTGTAGTCATCAGAGCACTAGTATTTGCCCTAAAAAGTAACTAATGTGGGAAAACAGGAGGGTCATCAATCTCTAGGATTAAACAGAGAATTCTTTTGGTATGTATACAAAACATATCAACACCAGTCTACTCCCTTCAACAGACATATTTGGCCTGTGGAAGGAGAGCTGTGGAATAGCTCCATTTACATAAATCTTGGACAAAATCCTTATATTCCTCTAAAGAGACTCAGTCCCAGGAATGCCAAAGTTAGGCTTCTGCTCTGCACTACTTTGTGGAAAGGCATCTCTCTCCTTTTCTATTGACTACAGGGTACCTAGGGAGACCCTCCCCTGATGTAATGTACCTAAAGTTTGACAAAGTGGATGCTGCAAAGTATATTCCCTAAATGTAACCCTGAGAAGCACATGCAAGTAACCGCAAAATCTGAGCTACCACACGTCTCAGAAACAGCAAACCCTTTAGGCTTTTAGGAGCTGACTTGTTCTCTGTTTCACAAACAGTATCTGACAGGCTAATAATGAGAAAGGACCATATATAAAATATATTAAAATAACCACCATCAACTTTGGCTATGGAAACTACTAGAGAGAGACCTTTTTCTCATTTCTTCTCTTCTTTATTCCCACTTCCCTCCTTACCTTTCTTTCACCTTCCTTTTCTAGTATAAAAGATTCCCTCCCTCCCAAAGAATAAATACAAGGAAAAATAATAAATCTTATGGCTGTCAAAGGGTTTTCAAATAATTGCTTTTAGATTTGATGAAAACTGTATTTCAAATAGCATATCTAGCCAAAATCACAATCCAAACTAATAATCAATGAATTGTCCCTTTTGTTAGTGGCAGAACACCTCTTCATGAAAAATCCATGACAAAAATAAGATGGAATCCTATTTTTTTTTTTTTAGAGCTAGGCTTTTATTTCATGTTAACACAAGAGTGGTAGCACCAGATAATTATCACCTTACCCTCTGATACATAAGCACAGGAGGGAAAATCCATGAACCTCCCCCAGGAACAGACCAATGAATCAAAGAAGAGTTTTTATCCTGAAAGATTTGTGAACTTGCAACAGTTTAACTAATCTGCAGGAAAACTGTAAAAAATTATATATGTCATTATTGTGGCATTCACGAGGAAATTAAAAAGAAATCTTGATTTGACTCAAAGTGAGAATATTGTTTAAACTTTTGGCAGATCAGTAAGTCAAAATACCATCTGGGGTCAAAATTAAGGCTGGTGTCATTGCTTAAGTGAGATTCTCTTCTGAGCAAACTTAACATTTTAGAAGAATAGATTGTGTATTTTATTGCTGTATCTGCTACATTTTTTGTCATTAAATGTTTTTTGTAGTAACTCAACAATATGATGTATTAAGGGTAAATGGATGCAATTTTGAATGCTACTTGAAAAATCCATATTTTAAGAAAAGAGTAGTAGTGGAAGCAGAATGCCACATGAGCTAATTCTCCAACTCAAATGACATTATTTGAATCCTGTCTAACAAATCAACCATTGCTTGATTTAGTAATTCTAGATGATCAAGAGTTAACTACATTGGTTTTACCGTAAGTACGTGGGGAAGATGCTGTTTTCTAGTTATGTTTTTTTATAGAGCTTGCCCATTGCTAGTCTTATTTTTCTAGGGGTCATTATAAATAACAAAAATAAAACTGTGTGAGAAAAGGCATCAAACCCATTTTCTTTCCATTAAAAAATTTGTAATTCAACCATAAGGTGGTTTTGGGTTATTTTTGAGAACTGTGCAATAGTGAGTGTATTGCACAATTATATTCAGTGAATTAAGCCATTTTCTGCAGCATTAGTTGACTAATGTGAGACAATTCTTATTGTAAATACCCATGAAAAATAGCTGCATGAAAACCAAGTCAGCATTAGGATTGATCTATACCCAGGAACTCATGAATAGAAACCACGTAAAAATTAACCCAGGGAAGTTGTGGATGCCCCATCCCTGGCAGTGTTCAAGGCCAGGTTGGATGGGGCTTTGGGCAACCTGGTCTAGTGGAAGGTGTCCCTGCCCATGGCAGGGGGGTTGGAACTGGATGATCTTTAAGGTCCCTTCCAACTCAAACCATTCTATGATTACAATTGTTTTACACCCAGGAGAGCTGGAATAAAAAGCAGTGTAATTGTGCCACGAAGCACAGAAAGGGGACAAACTTACAGGTTGGGATTGTGAAGTTTTACCTTTTCAAAGATCCTATTGTATGAACTCTTATTCATCCAGAATTTCCTTTCTTTTAAAGACAATCAAGATTGCCTTCCTCTGTTTTCTCCAACAATATTTCAAAACTAGTAAAAAACTCTGGATTTATGGTAGTCAAGCCAGAGAACATAAAACCATAAAGTTCCTCTTAAACAGGGATAATTCCATTTACACTTATAATAGCTAGTTTTCTGTGCTGAACACAGTCAATAGTTCATCATTTATACATATTCACTGAACCCCTTTTCCTGTTACTTAATTTTTTAATTGTCCCAGATTAATTATTTAAAAAACTGGTGAATAATTCTTGCATACTGACAAAATAACTTTGACTTGAAGCTTCAGGCACATGGTAACTTTACATTCTCTGATCATACTGACTTAGCTACCAGTCTTAGTTTCCTGAAACAGAAGTTACAGTGATTTATTCAATATTTAGGCTTTTTTTGTGTGTCTGTAATATACAATACTCACCTGAAGAGATCATGAAAGTGATTGCTTCCCTACTTTTTCTTTCTCTCCCAAGGAAAATAATTGTGAAAAATGAAAATAGAAAACAAGTTCATCACAAAATCCTTACAATAGCGTTAGTGAAAAAATGCTCTAATATTGCTCTAATCCATAAGAAGAGTCAAGATTTACAAACAGGCCAGCTAAAAATACCTGAGGAGATGATGAAGCAAACAGATGAAGAAAACCTGAACTCACTCATCATCCTTAACAAATACTTACTTTTAATAGCAGTCAATTGTCAATTTATAGGGCCAAATGGGTCAGCAGGCATTCAAATGTGACCAGCTGGGCCTAATACATTGTGTTTAAAGTGATTGACTTGTATAACAAATAATTAAGCCATTAACCAATTTGGCCCAGAACATTTTTCAGAAGTTGCTGAGCTGCAGATTGCTGGAAGTCAGCCAGGTATTCTTGGAAGAATCACTGCACGGTCCTTGTGTTCTTATACCTTTACTGAGCTTTCTGCTACAGCCACTGTCAGAGAAAAGAATCAGCAATTAATGCCTTTGTACTGAACTGTACCACTGTTTTTCATGCTCTTAAGCTTTAAAAAAAAAAAACAAAAAACAAAAAACCCAAACCCAAATCAACAAGCTAATGTATTTTCTCATTTAAAATATTTCAGGACTGGAATGTTGATTCCACTATTTAAATAAAAGCTCTTTGAGCAATAATGTTTTATTATAACATTTGCCATTAAGAGACCCTGAATTTTTCTCTGAGATATTATTAAGGAAATAATAAAACAACACTCCCATATACATTTGCTGCTAAATCTGCAACTCTTGATGGAAATATTAACCAACGAATTAAATGAAATAGAAGCAGAAGGTAGGCGAAGGTGAATGCACAAAACAACGCAGGCTTTTCTGTATTGTTAGCTTATTCTTAGAATTGCTTTTCAGGCAGGCATATGGATCCTGAAAAGATACGTGATTGATTACATCCTTGAGTACAGATCTGGCCTGGGTACACATCCTCAGATCTTTTCTTGGAAACATCACCACCTTAATTCAGGTTGAAATGATCAGGTGATTAGTAGGTTATTTCTGCAGCCTCCTATTACAAGGAATATAACTATCAGTTGCAAACGCAATTCTCTTCTGAGAATGACAAAAACAGCTCCTGTGGCCTCTGTTAATTAGTAGATGGCGGTGAGCTTTGTATCACGAACTTAAATGCTTCCTCCTTAATGCAGGGTTTGTTGTTATTATTATTTCTCCTCCTGACAGTGGAGGGTTTATATAGCGGAAAAGCTACCGAGGTAGAATCACCATAATTAAAAAGACATTTCATGAAACATGAAGCGGCAACTGGAAGACTGTGCTCTTTTGTGTTGGTTAAATGCGAAACTACTTAGCGGCCTGAAGAGTCTGAGGGGCTGCTGGTGTATGCCCAAGCATTGTTTGTGGTGGTGTCCTAGCTGCAATGGTGAATTAAAAAAAAACAGATTTATACAGCAGAGGATTCAAGGATCTAGTGAAAAAAAGAAGACAAACATCGCTGGCGACCTTTAAAGGCGCTGGTAATGCAGGCATCCCATGCGGATTCCCGCGATGCTACTCAAGGTACTTTCCCCCCCATACGCTGTCTTCTGCAGTGAGACCTGACAGGCAGGTGGGTTGGCATCACCCCTCGTTAACAGCTTCGTGCTGTTTTGCATTCATCTGCCCGTGCAAAGGCAAAGGTCTTACCTCTGACAGGTAGCTGACATCTGAATTTCATGCCAGAAGTGAGCAAGTGCTGTTGGTTAGGAAGGAAAAGAAAAAGAGTGTGCAAGTCAGGGCGGTACCGAACTGAGATTTTTGAAGTGGAGGAGCAGGAATAATAGATTTTTCAGCTTGCTGTTAATTCTTATAAATGGAAAAGATGTTCAGGCTGATCTGGTTGTTTTTTCCCCTTCAGGTATACCAGTGAACAAAAAAAAACAACAAAAAAACCAGGTCAGAACAAGTAGGAATGGTTTGCTTAGGTTTTATTAATTCCTTATTTTTTAAGTAAAGGTCATGGAAAATCACAACATGCTAAATATTGCATGATACATATCAATATACTGTAAATAAAAAACCATACAAAAATCCTCTTTGACATATTTAACAGTTTATCTCCTCATATCTCTGCAATGCTAGAACAAGAAAGTAGGGGTCAAATACTGCAAAGTGTTAGAACGTAAATGCTACATGTATGTGCAAAACTGAGATAAGTCAAGCATTTGGAAAGGTGTTTTGAGCTCAGAAAAGTGCAATAAAATAGTTAGAAGGTTTATTAGCATGCACTTGCTAACAGAAATCACATGGACTAATTTTAAAACTGATAGCAACCATCTTTATTATGGAACCCATTACAGAAATTTAGGCACACAGAGAAGCATCTATGTAATGCACATTTATAAACTTGGTATATGTTTGTACAAGGCCAACTCTTTAAAGATCTGCTGGTGCATAAATATTAATGACAAACCCATGACGAAGGAAAAAAGAACAGACAAAATTAAGTCATAAATAGAAGAAACCTAGACAATTTTTTTTTGGAGCAGAACTGATTAGCCTGATAACAAAAAATAATCATCAGATTTTATTGTTGTCTGGCTTTTGAGAAGGGGTGTAGGTATCTCATCCATGGAAAGTGTTCACTCACACTTTGAATCCTACATTTGCAACCAGACCAACAAGGTGATATTTGGGGAGACACTCTATGGATTATGTCTTGCTCATAACTGTACCTCCAATTATGAACTTTGTTCTAACACTGTATCCAAAGCTAGATCTGAAGGCAGTGGAAATTGGTTAATTTTTCACTGAATCTAGCAGAATGCCACCAAAGGGAGGCAGTCTATAACTTAAGTGTCTTTTCATCCTCACCCCACTTCCAAAACAACCCTAATCCAAGAACTGTGCTTTAAAATTAGATTATAAATTTTCCAACTAGATACAACTTTTCTTTTTTTTCTCTCTAAAATACTGTATCTTTTTCATGAGTGTGGTTTTTGTGAGTATTTTTCTTAGGAAAAAGTTTAAATGTTTCACTGAAACCCTCCAAATCAAAACAAGAAGGAAGTATTCCCACAACAAATCTGACAAAATGATCTTTTTTTTTTTTTGCCCAGGCAACTATTTAAAGAGTAATTCAAGTGCCTAAGGATGGACATCTGGCCCCATTTGAGATACTTGAGAACATTCTGCCTGGCCTCCAGCTGCTGCTCCAGAAGGACACAAAATCTCTGTTGAGGTTTAACCCCAGTAGGGAGCTCAGCCCCCCACAGCTGCTCACTAACTTCACCCCACACTCCCCACCCGTGGGATGGGGAAAAGAACTGGAAGGGTAAAAGTGCAGAAACTCATGGGTTGAGAAAAAGACAGTTTAATAGGGAAAGCAAAAGCTGTATGTGCAAGCAAAGCAAAATGAGGAATTCACTCACTACTTCCCATCGGCAGGCAGGTGTTCAGCCATGTGCTGGTTTTGGCTGGGGTAGAGTTAATTTTCTTTATAGTAGCTAGTATGGGGCTATGGTTTGGATTTGTGCTGGAAACAGTGTTGATAACACAGGGATGTTTTCGTTCCTGCTGAGCAGCGCTTACCCAGAGCCAAGGGCTTTTCTGCTTCTCCCCCCACCCCACCAGCGAGCAGGCTGGGGGGGCACAAGGAGTTGGGAGGGGACACAGCCGGGACAGCTGACCCCAACTGACCCAAGGGATATCCCAGACCATAGGACGTCACGCTCAGCCTATAAAGCTGGGGGAAGAAGAAGGAAGGGGGGACGTTGGGAGTGATGGCGTTTGTCTTCCCCAGTCAGCGTTCGGCGTGCTGGAGCCCTGCTGTCCTGGAGATGGCTGAACACCTGCCTGCCCGTGGGAAGTGGGGAATGAATTCCTTGGTTTGCTTTGCTTGCACACGTGGCTTTTGCTTTACCTATTGAACTGTCTTTATCTCAACCCACAAGTTTTCTCAGTTTTACTCTTCCAATTCTTTCCCCCATCCCACCGGTAGGAGTGAGCGAGTGCCTGTGTGGTTCTTAGTTGCTGGCTGGGGTTAAACCACAACAAGCCATCTCCTGGAAAGCAGGGCTCCATCATGCGTGACGGTGACTTGGGAAGACAAGTGTCGTCACTCTGAACGTCCCTCCTTCCTCCTTCTTCCCCCAGTACAATCTCTTAACTACAGTGCTGTATCCATCTGCCTTGTGGAGACATCTGAGATACCCCTGGATGTTGGCAGTGCAATTAGCTATCCACTTTTTCATGCCTAAACTGCTCCCTTACTGTGAAAACAAATGTCAAGAAAAATGGTTTTGATTAGCAGTAATTGAGAAAAAAAAAAATCTATCTTTGGGGAAGTAAAATCAGGCTTTCTAATAACTTCCAGGCACTGGAACAAATTCTGTGAGGTGACAGCAAAATACAATGCTGAAATTAGTGACATGGAGCATCTTAAAACGAAATCGCTCTGTGGCTCCTTCAGTGGTTTCATGGAAGATGAAATGCATGATCCCTGTCTACTTGTGTGCTCTTACCTGTTTTCCCCTCAAAATTTTGAAATCCAATGTCCAATTCCAGGCACTCTTGACAAAGCAACAGAGGTTGAAGACCATTACTTTTTGGCCAGTTTAATGAAAATGAAGAACTATATATTGGAGCATGACATTTTTAGCACTCCTTATTGATGAAATGGTGGAAATTATTTTATTTGTGTTTGCACTGAGGCACTGTTGTTTCCTTTACCCAGTTTGTTGGGAGTGGTTGGTGGAGAACAGAGGAATAGACTCAATAAATCCTCTTTAAACCATTAATTAGGGGGGAAAAAAAAAAGGTACTTCTGTCCTTATACTAATGTGCGGTATTCTTTGAGATGAACGGTCATTCTCTGAAAAATGAAGATTTGGACTGACTGAACCATTTGGTGAAATAATGCTAATTTCATAATTTTCTTTCAGCTGAATAAACATAGAAATTAAAAGTAAAGAAGAGAGGGCTCTGACATTCTAAAATAAAAAAGATTTTTTTTTTAATTTAGAGTAACTAAAATTTTTGTTTTCCTTTGTCTTTTGTAATCTTTGAGGACTTTCGAACCTTGAGATTCAAAGAGACCAAGAAGAGCTTCAAATCTAAATGAGACATCATACAATCTTTCAAACGTGGAAAAAAATATCAGGTACATTCACATTTGACTTTGACTTTAAAACTAGCACTGTTCTTAATTTCTCAGTAACGAAAACTAAACACAAAGTCGGTTATTTACATGGCTGTATTTGCACACACTGAACAAATACCACTGGACGTAAAATCAATTTTTCTTCTCAAGTCCTAAGTACAGTACATCTGACCTCTGCCTGCCTATATATAGGTCTCACACAGAATTGCTTGTACATCTTCTTGATCATTGGAAGTAACCACATATTTGGGAACGATTTGGCTCCCATTGAGCTTGTTCTTCTGTGCATAATGTCACTGCTTCAGAGGAGAATGGGGGGAAAGTGCCCCCAAAACTTGGCAGCACCAAGCCAGGGGCAAACCTACTTCACTGGGAAACATCAATTTGAGTCTAGACAGTCCGAGGAGATGGCTACTCTGGGTTATCTCCCAAGATGTGCGAATGCTCTAAATGTTTAGATATCTATTTTTTTGAATGGACACCCCCACAAGGTCTCTGCATCCTGTGTCCTTAAGTGACCTCCGAGAACATCTGCAAGCCCACTGGAAGCCTCTGAGAAGGATGTCAAAGAAATTCCAATGTCAAAAGAACTGTCAAGTTTGGGGTCTGGATTGGACATTACTATGAGGAAGGCTAAAACTCCTTCAACACTTAGGAAGGCTAAGTGCTTCTAGGAGCTAAAAGAATAATTAAAAGCGGGGGGGGGGGAAATCATGTGCTTATGGAGTTCTGGCCCATTCTGTGCAGAGATTTTTAGAACTGTAATTTGGACTTTGGTACTTACATTTTTATAGTTTTTCTTTGAAATGTAGCTCTATGGAACATGCCTAAGACACTCAACTCTGGAGAGGGGAACTCAAGCACTTGCTCCCATTGACTTCTCACGTCGTGCTTACGACTAAAGGATCAAAGCTCTGTCCTCGCCTCAGAATGCTCAGCGGCGAGCCGCTCGGTATCTCCAGGCCTTGAAGACATCAATTATCCCTTGCAAAGCTGTGGGGGAAAAAAAAAAAAATAAAAAATAAAGACCTGTAAGTACAATACGTTAACAAGACAACCCTTTCCAAAAGAGCAAACCTCTTTCTATTCTTGCTCAGACATGTTTCATCCACCAAAGTGTTTCCTTGGGAGAATTCCCTTGCTTTTCTGGCTCTTTATTCACTCCCTGGCTGTTTGGCTGTGTGGCACTAGATGGAGCTGCGGACCCGCTGAAGGCACGGCCGGTCCTCTCGCCTTCTGCCCGCAGAGGGAACCCAACCTCTTCTCATCCCGTCCTACCTGGGGGGGGATCAAGAAAAGGTAAATTCGGTCCTGTGACACGTTAGTCAGGTATTTGGAGAGGTCCGTCAGGCAGCAGATTGGATTCAATCCTTCTGAATGACGATGGGCTCGGAGGGGGAGGAATTTTTAAAACTGGGTCTCGAGCAATCCGGATTTTTGGAAGTAGGCAGAGATGGGGAGAGTCGAGGCGCGCAGCAAAGAGTTTGTGAATGTAACGTATTTGTGATAAGCGCGGCTTTGGGATGCTTTCCGAAGCTTAAGAATGCAAGATGGGAAAGCAAAGACAGGATTGCTAAAAGCAGGACTTTCAAAAAGCTGCATCTTCGCAGAAGCGCAGGAGACAGATGGATCCCTCCTTGCTTCCCACCACCACCATGGCTGGTGGGACAGCCCTGAATTGCCATCCTCAACTTCTGGTGTTCCCATCCTCTCTCTTTTCTCTGTCGCTTTCCACCAAACTACAGAGCCAACTTATGCAGCTCTGTGGTCTAATGTTCACCCTCAGCTCCTTGCCCTGTGCGCAAGGTCTCCAGAAATCCCAGGTGCTCTCCCAGCCAAATCCTAAGCCATCCCAGAACTGCCCCATTTCAAAAGCAAATGTGTTTATCCGATCGCAGCTGATGTCACTCAGCTTCATTTCTAGTCTTCCTACCACATAGTTAAGGGAACTTGATAAAAGATGGAGCAGCTTCAACAAGGGGACCACAAGGTGATCAAAGCTTCCAGGTACTGTCCTAATAACATCCTGCATGTTGATGATAACATACAAAATGGCAATTCTACAGCAATGTTTAATGTTTATTTCCCATCTCAAAAGTAAATCAGGCAGATGCACTTTCTCCTTATCAGATGAGAAAAGCACCATGAAAAGATTTAATGGCAGATGACCCTAGTAAGCCATACACTTTGTGTAAATAGTTATATAGTATATAAGCTACGTAAAATATATATGTCTCTGTATGGCTTTATCCAAGTACATACACGTTTGTACATATTTACCTTCCACTGAAGATAAACTTTGCCATGTTTACTGCCTATTCAGTCTAGAAACTGCAGTCACTAATGAGAGGGTATGTTTGTGGAAGAGAATTAGTTGACTCTTTACTGCTTTGTCTATTGTGATAATAAAGCTAGGCAAATATGACAGCTGCTGGGGAAGACTTCTGGTTTTTTGATTTGCTTTTTTTTTCCGTATGATTTCAATTTAATTTTTTGAATAATGCGTAGGACTCCTTTTGTAGCACTCAGGACATTTTTTTCCACTGACTTCACAGGCAACAGGTCTCTGCCTTAATGAAATCCAATGGGCCTCATTTTGAAAAGGGCATATTTGTGAGTAACTTTGACTCATATGTCCATTATCTGCTTTGTGTATGATGGCAACGTTAAAAATCTGACCTTCTTCAACAGCAGGACTGCTTCCAGCTTTAATGAAGCAAAGCCTGGAAACAGAGGTGATATCTTTCATTAGAATGGCAGACAATGGGAAAAAGCAAAGGTTTTGAGCACACTCTCTTTTCTTCAAGTCTGAAACAGCAGTAACAACAATGTTCAGCCTAAACAAAGCTTGGGGACATTTGTTCCATGTTTAACTTAGTTGTGCTAAGCAGCCTTAGCATAAGCAGAAGCAGGCCCTGGAAAAAGGGAAAAATCATAATTCTCTGTGTAAATCTTTAGGTGTGTCTTTATTCACTTCCTGGTAAATTAGATGCCTGGAAAGTTTTTTTCTTCCTAAAGTGTGTGCATTTTTGTTTTCTCTTTAGAAAAGATGATGTCATTAATCTTTATAAATCAACCTAACTTTGGTCTCCAGGTCAGGCGGGTTGGTTTGTACCAATCCAAGTGGTATTTACCTTTCAGTTATGTAAAGTCCTTTGGACAAGGAAATAATGAGTCATAGAAACAAAGTTCCTGTAGAAAAAGGGGGGAAAAAAAAAAAAAGAAAAGAGGGAGATGCCTTTTAGGAGGGACTCTAACAAGCTACCAGGCTGGTTTACTGTCTTTACCTTCTCTACCACTCCAGTGCATCATTAAAAAGCCACACGTGTTGCTGAAGGCACCTTAGCAGTACAACCAAAATCAGGTGGTTTGTCCCATTCCTGAAGTACTGAAGCCTGATAACTCCTTCAAAGGGAACGTGGCATGAAAGACCCAAGAAACAGAGTGGGGGAGATTCAGAAAACCGGTTTTTTGTATTCCTATTGCTCCTGGAGAATAAGAAAGGTGCTTCTGAGGCGATGTAGCAAGGACTACTGAAATGTGTTGTCTCCCTGTGGTAGGGCTGGTTCTGTGCCTCCAGCATCTGCCCTTCTGGGGCTAAGCAGATAGCAAAACCTTAGGGTTTTGGGTTTTTTTTCTTTTGTGTGTGTGTGTATGGGGACGTTGTTTGTCTTTGGGATACTTCACCTATGCCTTTTACGTAATAAGCTTGGCTAATATTTGGAGACCGTTTGATCTTCCTTAAATATCAGGGAACTTTTTTCCCTAGTGAGAAGTTTTTTTCTTTTAACTGTCTGAACATTAAACAACAAAACCCAACTCTGACCAGTAAGTCCGAATGTGAGTTCCTGCTACCAAGTTAATTATAGGAATGAATTAATAAGTTTACACAGGATATGCTCAAAACACAAGGATGCTAGAGACTGTGGGGAGAAGAGTCCATCAAAGACATTATGCATCAGGGAAAGTGTCTTGGTTTGTTAGAACTCTAATGGGTACACTTCTGCCCTGAGTGCTGTGTGAACTGACTCTCTCTTTTAAACCTTCCCTCTGATTGCTTTGAATATCTTTTATATACCTGCTTGCTGGTGAAGTAG
This sequence comes from Harpia harpyja, assembly GCF_026419915.1. Classification (NCBI taxonomy): domain Eukaryota; kingdom Metazoa; phylum Chordata; class Aves; order Accipitriformes; family Accipitridae; genus Harpia; species Harpia harpyja. The sequence continues at coordinate 105,240,528 of NC_068940.1, forward strand.
GAAAATATCTCATTTTAAGAGTCTTTCCTTGCATTAAAAAGTCATTTTTGCTTTAATCTGGGATGACCACTGATGACAGAAGGCGTGGAATTAAGGCCCTGATTACAAGAATCCCATGTCGTAGCAGGGACTGATTTTGCTTGCAAACAAGTCTCTCAGAGATCATTTATGTTTTCAGTTAGCCTGCTGGTGATTAAGGGCAGGTTGGCAGAAGAAGGGACTGAGAAAGGGATCAGGCTGGTGAGCTAAATCCATAAACCAGCATAGTTGATTAAAACAAAGCCTTTGAGGGCTTGATTTTATTTTTTTTTAATTTTGTTGAACCAGTTATGAAATGTTTCTATTCAGCCATTATTATTTTTATGAATTTTTTAAAGTGCAAGCAATTTTGTTATCTTGCTGATTTTTTTTTTTTTTCCCCTTCATATCTGCCCTGTGTTTTCAGGAAGCTGAAATTCTTATGGAGACATAACACTTTTTACTGTATATGTTGACATAGAAGGAAAAAAGCCCTTCTGTCACATCCCAACACCATCATAGCTACAGCATTACACTGCAAAAATGGATTGTCACAGTGTATTTCCTTCCTTAGTGAAGTCCCCTTCAAGGTGTTGCCTATATATTGCCAGACCTTGAATTCCCACTGACATTGAAGAGAGAGTCCTGAGTCCAGACTTGTCTTCCACATGGTCTTCTACATCTTTATTTCTCACTGAACTGAAATCAAAGAAACCTAAATCTATCCAACCAGGTGGGGTTTTGGTTTGTTTTGTTTTTTCCCCAAACAAGTCTACATATTTTTGGATTTTGAGTAGTAGAATGGAAAAGCAGAATTAATGTATATGGCAGCCCTTACTGACACGCATGGGGGTTCTTCATCTCCTTAGCCCCAGGCAAAGTATTTTTCTTTCTCAGTTCTTTGATGCTACTTTCATACGTGCCATCTCTGTTGTTGACAGTTACTGTATCTCCAGCCTAACACAATTCAGATGGTAGCAGACCTTGAGTCCATCATGTGAAGTGACCATCAAGCAGCTGTTAGCTGCTGTTCCAAAACACGATATGAATTCTTTCAGTCCTGGAGAGGGACTGTCAAAGACAGACAGAAAGCTACATCAGACTTGTCATTAAGATAACACAGATACCTCCCACACAGTAAAACTGGGCAGGGGTGAGGGAAATCAGGCCCAAAGTCTTTTTTTTTTTTTTTCATTATTTTTGGAAGATTTTGATCTGTTTACATGTTATTATCAAAAAATAGAGTTAGGGAAAAAATAGCCATTTTCCATCCAAAAATCACCAGGGATTAATGTCATCCTCTCACATGAATGGAATGAATGAGGAATATTGAAGGACATATTTCAGTTCTTCATTTTACACAATAATAACAGTTTCATAGCAAGGATAATATCTGGATGCAAGGTCTTAGGGAAAAGTAGTAGCATTTATTACCCCAGCTGTGATGAAGTTAGATGGGAGCTTGTCCGTTTTTTCCAGCTGTATCAGCTACAGATACTGAATGCTGGAAGGAATCTTGTCTAATTCTTGTGGCCTTTTTCCTACCTATTGGAAATAGACTACTGTGTTAAATCAGCTCTTGGTCTGAATATTTACGTTCTTGTGGTCCACCTTGCACTTCTTCTTCTACATATGCAGATAGACAAATGCAGTCATCCTTGAAAACATGCATATGTCTAGGATAACTGGTTAGACCAGTGTGTTACAAATAAAATCCAATTCTACCATATGCTAAACAGATTTGCCTATCTCCATTTAGGTGTTGAAATCCTTCTCATTGCTATGTCAAATCCAATCACAAGTGTGTGGAGAGGACTGATGCAGCAGTCATTTTGTCTTTGCTGGAGGATGGTGAGGTCCATCTCTATCAAATCTATATAACTACTTGGTAAAATCTTCCTGAGTGCTGCTTTCCTCTTGCACTAGCCACAGACAGCATACTTCTAGCCAAGCACAGTAACTCATCACATCAGAATTGGATGTATCCTGTGCCTGCTTGGTGGCCATCAGGGGGATTTTCCTGGCTATCCCCAAAGCCTCAAAGACAAGCTTCCAGCAGCTCAGCCTGAACATGAAGTTTGAAGCACCTTAGGAGTAAGTCAGAAGGTCCCCAGCCCCATAAACCTGTTCATGAGATGAGAGCTGAATTTATTGTTTAAATGTGTGTCTTCGACCCTCATTTCGAAGACAAAGTCGAATATGAAATTTTGGGGCTGAAAAAGATATTCAGCAGATTCATTAGAGTCCGCAGTCTGTGTGCCTGCACAGAAATCCACAGTGGGGATTTTGCTGGCTACCCCCAAAATGGCAGAGATGGACATATGTCACCTTGGCCTGAGTGCCAAAAGGCACACGTAGGAGAAAATTACAAGATCATTTAAAAAATAGAGGCTGTTTTTTCTGGCTTACAACTTCTAATAACTAAATATTCCTGTCTTGCTAATATTGCCTTGATAATAAATAGCCCACACTGTTTCTGTTTTGTACAGTGTTGTTCTCTTAAACGTCTGCTGCTTTATAAGCACACACAAGTCTACTACAGATTTTTCTGTTGCCATCCCCACTAGTTAAAAAAATTAGAGCTACTGATAATGGCTATGTCCTTTTGTTTCGCTCTCATTCAGATAGTTCCTGCTACTGTGCCTTTTGCTTTACAGCATCCCATCTGGTGACCCAGATTAGCTGGCTTTCTCCCAAGTTTATCTCACTTCTGTCTCACTTGCATAAAATACCCGGTTATGCTAAGGGCATTGTCTCTTCTTCCAAATGTGAAGAGTAAGATTTTGCTGAGGGCTGCAGTAACTTCTAGGACTAGGCACATTTCCCCCCCCTCTAGATTAAATCCAGCAACTCCTTCCAGAATAATAATTTCTGTCTAACCAGGGGCAGTAAAAAATGAGGACCAACCCTCAGGGATACAACTGATGCAAGAAGACTTTACGCTCGTGCACCACTTCACTTATATTCAGTTCTGGTGTAAAAAAATGCATGGATCTGACTTAGCTGGGTCACTGGCTAAATCTATTCTAAAAGCTAAATGCCTCCCTCAAGATCAAACATACCAGCAGGAAAAAAACTGTTAATGGCTTGTTAATAATCTGTTAACCTACTAGCACTGTAAGAGGATGCCTATGGGATTCTGAATCCCTGGGTCCAGGGAGGAGTTAGCACAGGTTGCTTAGGAGCTGCCAGGGACACACAAGAAAAGAAGCAACGTGGTCAGTTTATGACAATTTTTAGAGCCTAATGGCCTTTGATACAAAATCAACGAAGAACGCTGTAGAGGAGGCACTAAAGGGAGAAATAAAGGCTTACCAGGACTGGTTGAGACTCCTTGCAGCTTGTCAGTGCAGGAAAAGAGTTTGGCACTAATGTTCACAGTGCTTTAGAATATAAATAATGATATTAAGGAACAATTAGGCCTGATAGTTTGCACCCGTCTCCTAAGGAGACTGAAGGAGGGATGGTAATGATTTACACCCTACCATTGCAATGTGGACAGTCTTTCTTTAGTGGATAGCTTCAAAACAAGCAGACTTAAGCAGCCTATTCCATTACATGCTGAAGCTTAGACCCCACATCCATCTTTGGCATTTAGACCCCAGCCTGCTTTTGCTGTGTGCTGCCATTAATATTTCTCTAACTCCACCATTCTTCTTGCTACCTACTACCCATCCACTTGCAGATGCTAATGGGAGTTTTGGCTGTGGGGGGAGAGAGGGGCTGATTTATCAGGTCATTAGGCTGCTCTTAGTGAAGCTCCCTCAGCCACAGGATCTGCTTTATTTAGTGAATGTCTCTAGGTTTTTGGTCATACTGGTTTAAGGCACTCAATGTTTTAGGGAGAGGGGGTACATGTTGAGCTAGGAGATAGCTCTAATTATGGCTATGGACACACAAAATCTTTCCTGAAGGTTTTATGGTGGGGAGGAAAGGAGGAGGACCCATCAGCTACATATTGTCATAATCATAAATTCCTTAGCTAGCTCATTTAGCCAGTGAAGTGGTCTTTGCTGTCCAGGGGACCTTAAAAACATTTAGTATCTGATTTTTTTTTCTTTTTTTTTTTTTTTCATTAACTTGCTCCATTTCCAGCTCTTTATGAATTTTTTTTTCCCTTCAGTTACAAGTTGTATGTGCATCTCTGACCCAGGAATCTTCCACTTGCAGCTCTCCTTTCTGATCTCAAAAGTTTACATTCTGCCCTAGCCAGAGGTTGAGCTAATTTCCTTCCAGATTGGGAAATGCTTCATAGCTGCTTAGCACATTGCAGACACAATAATGAATTAATTGTATTTTCCTCTTTACTTCTTGAAGAAAAGTATAAATATATGAAGTGCTTGTTTACAGGCAAACATTTTCTGCAGTCAAGCTTTATGGTGTTTGCTTTTCCAGCCCCCCCATCCCATAGTATCTGCTATTATGAATACTGAATGAGAGGGCAAAACTCCATATGAGTCTCAGGAAGATCCCTAAGGATACAGAGGACACCGACCTTGGCCAGGTAAGAGTAAGAGGAACCAGTCCAGGGCTTTGACTTAACTTTGGCATCCCCCTTAAAGGACTTTTCTTGGTACAGGTACCTGGTAAGTTCACAGCATGATGCTACATTACCTTATCCAAGATATTTTTTTGTCTTCTTGAAGAGCACTTATTTTTCTGGAATAAAAATGCTAGTAACTGCAGGACTTAAATGTTGATAATGAAAGCTACTCTAGATGAAGCGTTCTAGCCAGTGTCATAGGGCACACGGAAGAAAGACTGAGCAATGTTCTATTTTCAGCAAATGGTGTTGTCCTGTCAGCTTCTGTAGAGAAAAACAAGCCTGAAGCAAGCTTTTCTGAAGCTGAGACCAATTAATAAGGGATATAGAGCTAGCATTAAATTCACTGGAATGATAGGCACATTTCCTTGTCCATTGGCACATTAAATGACTTTCCTTGCACTCTTAAATTGGCCCCTAAGTGAGAGCCTTGCTTGGCCTGCTAGTCTTTGTGGCTTACCTCTAAAACAGCTCCTCTGAATTTTATTTATTTTGTTTCTTTATATTTCTGTTATTTTTTATTTTATTTATCTGAATTTTATTCTACACTTCTGTTTCCTCTGCTGAGATGGTGAACTGCTTAGGAAAGGGCCACAAGTCTTTGTTCAGCATTTTTTTGTTTGTTTGCTTCTGATTTGCTGTTCCTTAACATTCACTTTAATTAGTGAAATTGAGCTAGCTTGCAATATGCATGGCTTCTTGTGCAGCCTTTAGAAGTAGTTTAAGGTTTTCACAGATATGTGGACCACAGGTTCAAAACCATTGTTGCACATGCTTATAGCTTGATGGACTGTTTAACGGCACTGGAAAGCAAACATTGACATAAAATCCACTAATTATCAGTGAATATGGCAATAGAATTGAGTGCCTACTATTCTGTGATAATGTCCCAGCAGACTGTTTTCACCCTTGTCCAAACACAAAAAAGATGCAAGCAAATTCTGAGCAAGATGAACAGCAGAGTTCTTCATCTGTGGTGTGTTGCATGGAAGGAGGGGGAAAGAAGATGAAGAGTGTCCAGTGGACTGACGTACAATGTGCTTAAAAAACAATTATAACGTGCTTACTCCTTCTTTGCCCTTCTCTAGCGGTTTCCACTTGAGGAAGTCAAAGCAGGTATTCCCTGTGTTTCATTAATGGCAAAATTTACAGGATTTTAACATTAGAATAATCAGACAGGTTTTTTTTTTTTTTTTTAGAAACATTAATCTGTCTTGGGTGATCCTCAAGAGTGCAAAAATAGATAGTGACAGCATCAGTCTTTATCTGCTGATCTGCACAGAATCACATTTCAAATCTGACACTTACACATTTAAAAATACAAGATAATTTTACAGAACCTAAAGGATTTAAGTGCCTAAGTACTCTGGGAATCAATGGGAGCCAAACTTTAGGTGTGTATGTAAGTCTGAGATCTACCTAATGACGACCTCGCTACATGTTACGTGCATGATTAGGCACATAAATGCTTTTGAAAATCTGGTTTTCAGTGACCAGCTTCAAAACCACATCGCCAATGAACAGAAAAGATGAAAAACATGTTAAGAAGTCATAGTGGCCACATCTTATACCTGTGGTGTTCTATAGAGAGATCAGTAGAATGTTTGTAGGCAGAGGGTTTATTTTAGGTAGCAGTATAATAAGGAAAAATAAGAAGCTCTTCAGGACTACAGTATGCTTTGCTCTAATAAAAAATATTAGCTTATCAACAAACTTTTCTTGCATTAGAAGTCATTATTTCTGCCTCTTTGCCTTAATCATGAAAGATTATTCTTCTCTTCTCTTCTCATTATCCAATGTCAAACTGTGTTATGCCATCAAAGAAAGACTGGAAGAGAACATCTTCTGCATGGTTACAGATGTGAAAGCATTTTATGCACCAGCTTAGGAACTGGGACACAGAGGTCCATTTTTTTCCCCACATTGATGGGCTCTGACCCAGAATAGTTACTTCAGTCTCCGTGTGCTCAGGAATTCTGCGTGGGCCCCCTCCTCTCCCACTGAATCCAAGTAGGAAGGAGTATAAGGGTTATGCAGCAAGAACACTAGCTCTAAATTTGATCCAAGCTCCCAAGTCTCATTGATTTCATTAATTTTAGAAATATTTATTAAACTTCTTTCTTGTATTGGTGAAGGCACAAAAATGGGATTTCAACCAAGCATGGTAAGGCTGTTAGAAAACTGGGCCTGAAAGGTAAGAGAAAAAAGAAACCTTATTTGTGTGAAAGAATCTGTGGTATGAGCAATTAACATGCCTTTTGATTTGTTTGCCTCTAAGCAGCCGTCAAAATCTGTAAGACAGTTATATTCCTTCCCGCTGGTGATTTATATCTAGTCAGCCATCCCTAATTAGTGCTTCCCGGAAAACACCAGTAGCCTTGTGCATACAGAGAGTTTTCCCACCCCTGTCAGAAGGAACACAGCAAAAAACTGAACATCTCTGTAAGGGAGCCACTTCAGCCCCTGACTCATGCAAATTAAAGACAACAGGACTGATTGTGCTCCTAGACATAACTGTGAAGATCAAAGGACCTCTCAGAAACTTGTGCTGCCTGCCTTGAATAAATCCAGTACTGCCGTTCCGGCCACGTTCGCAGGGAGAACATTACGCTATCTTATGCAAGGAAAGGTTTGGATGGAGATGTATTAGCTTTTTATCAGACCTGCTCTGAGCTGAAATCAAGTAGGTCGGTCAATGAGACATTTTGAAATGAGAAAGTGGTTGATGATATCTGAGGGCAGAGGGATGTCACCCAAGGGAGACTTAGGAGACAGAGACAGCTAAATAATTGTCATCTCCATAAAAACATTAGTCTGCACTTTCTTCTATGAAAGGTAAGAAAGGCCACTTCCATAGAGGGTTCAGTCCTGACAGAAATCAGGTGGGATATAAATCGGTTGCGGTCATGTGGATGATACCCATGATTAATATCAGTGATGTGATCCGTGAGGACTACTAATGTGCTTTAGCCCTCTGGAAAACTTAAGACCCAAGGGACAGCTCTGAAATGGGGCCTGAGCAGCATCTGGGTGCCTAGGTTTAAATCTGCCACCCTGAAAACACCCACATATCTGCCACTTAATCTATTTTTCAATGCTGAAATGCCTCGGACACCCACACTTATGGGCTGTCTGTCTCTGAGCATCTCAGTCTTGACAGTGCTAAGGAGAATGGTGCCTGTCTTCTACCTCCTTTTTCCTCCTGACAGGCTTCACCTGATAATCACTTGCTGGAAACACGTATCGGATACTTCCGAGATTATCCACCATGTGAAATGGTGTCTCAATTTCATGTTCTTCTGAAACAGGGCTATAACTGCACAAATGTCCCTTTTTCTCCCCACAGTATGAAAGAGTTTGTGTGCGTTTGGTTCCCTACCATGCCTTGGAGAATCTCCTCTCCCATCTCTGTGGAAAATGCTGTAGCCATGAGGATATGAGCTGAAGAAGCTGGTGTTGTTTTGCCATGCAAATCCCTTTCATATTTTTCACCAGTACTAAGGACACTAGTGTATTGCTGTGTGGCTCTGCTATTTTGTGTAAACCCAGAGTGAAGCTTTCAAAGTACCTTAGTATAAGCCAAAAGTTTCAGCCCTGAAATACCTCAAGCTACAGCCCTGTAACTTGTGGTTCTTCTGCTTTTTACTTTAAGGGACACCCCTGTTTTTGCCATGCGGCTAAATCCTGAATAAGAAATGTATTTCTTCTTTTAATAACCTTTTTGACTCCCTATGTCTTTCAAGGCACTCTCCATGTTTACCTAAAATAATTTCTCCCTAAACAATGGAGCTAATAAAACAATATGGCTAATTATCACGATTCTGTCTCTTAACCCTAACTATCTACAGCTGCAATAATACCTACTTCTCCTCATTGTAATCCTGCATCCATACCTCCCTGACCCTACTTGCTAAACAGTAGGAAAGCACAACCTGTATGATGGTTAATTCCAGGTTACCTATGTGTTGATTGGATTGCTAGCCCTTGAAAATTGGTTGATTAGATCAAGTGAAATAAATAACAGGTGACCTCATAGGGAGGTTCTTTTTGTTTTTCTTGTGCTGTATGGAGTGAGTTTGATTTTATCCTTATCTCTAAGGCTCCGATAAGGTAAGATTTATGAGTGTTCACTAAGTGGATTTAGTGATGCTTGAGAAGTACAGTGTATAATTACAGGCTTCTGAGTGTGGATTGTAATAATTGTTGGTCTAAAAGTTGTACTCCTACCTTTATATTTTCTGTGTAAATTAATCTGTACGTTACGCTTTTGGATGTTGGTTGAGGTGTGTAGAAGCTGATATGGTCTAAAAGTGTTTTTGGCAAAGGTGTTACTGGTTTCCACTACCACTTCAGTAAGGAATTCTGGGGTTGCAGTGTAGTTGATAAACCAAGTCTCTTAGATACAGATGGTACAATTATTAGCATTACTACAGTACAGTTTTTTTTTTTTTTTCTTCTAGAAGTTGACAGAGATATTTACATATGGTTGGATCTTTTTGTCACTGTAAGTGAGAATACTGACTGTCCTAGGTGAGGCTGCTGTCGGTGAAGATGAATTGAATGATCTTGACAGTACAAAAGGCTCAGAAATCCGAGTGCAGTTCTTGCAGGACTTAGTTTATTGCTATCACTATGCCATTCCCTGCTCCCTTCACTGGAGCTAACAGCCTCAAGAGTTTCTTATATTACTACACCCCCACAGGTGTCAAGCGCTTTTTCTTTTGAAGCAACTAGCCTGCATAGTTAAATTGCACACAGATTGCACAGTTGCACTCTTCTCAGTGTTTGTTAGGCTCGAAATGTGTTACTTCTGTTTCAGATCCACTTTACTTCACAAAAAGTAAGGAAATGTAAGTTGTCAGACATTCAGGCCTGGCTTTTTAAACAAGATTTAGTTGTTTGTTCCTTTCATGAACTTTTTAATGTTGCAAAGCAGAAGTTGCATGTGCTTTTTCTAGTCTGTTTTGTCTTTCATTTTAATATTGCTACTGATACTGGCATTTATCCAAGTAATCTAAACTCAGTTTGATCTTGCTAGATTGATTTTTCTATTTACTGAGAGTAACACTAGGAAATATTTATGTAGCTTAAATGGATCTGTAGAGACATGCTGGAATATCCATACCATCTTTATATAGTTTATCAACTTTGTCAGTTCTTCTTACCTAATTCTGATAGTTATGTGACCCCATTATTGAGAGATCTGACCATTTCAGTCTTTTTTTATCTTGACAGCTCCTTTAAGAGATAGGGACATAATATAGTCTCTCTCTTACAGTTGGCTGAAACCCATAAGATAAAGCCCAGATTTATTCATTTCTTTTAAGCAATGTTCAATCTACTGTGCTTCTCTGACTCGGCTATTCACTTACTTAGGGACCACAGTCCAATTAAAAAGCAGATTCTTAAAGGTAAGTAGATTTGTAAAAGATGCAATAGTGAAATATTTGCATGGAATTTATTGGAAATAAGGCTCTAAATCCTGTCTTTAAAAAAAAAAAAAAGTACAGTGTATTTGGGAAGTGGGATTTAAGCATTTTGATTACTCAGGTTTTGCAATACTGTGTGAGGAAGCATTGTATATTCTCTTAAGAACCTGGTCCGAACTGGCTTGCACAGAGTAATGTTGGTAATTCCATTAAAAGTAACCAAATCTGAACTGTCAGACTAACTGCTGTCCCAGTCTACTCACAAGCACTTATTAAATTGCCTTGGTTGATGAATTTTAGACGCTACATCAACATGGTACAACTGTCCCACTTCAAAAACAGGGAACATAGAGAAACATACCAAGCTCTCCTATTTCCCAGTTTGTGTCATCAGGAGGAGTTCTCCTGCTCACAACTACTCACTTCTTTAGAAAGTTGCAGGGGCTGGAGAAACTTTCACTCCTGTGCTTTTGCCTCCAGGTCTGGGTTCTCATGCAAAGAAGTGATGCAGTTTGGGAACATGGACTATTCCCAGTCATTTTTTGCTCTTCACATTGTGGGTTTTCTAACACCCTCCACACAGAAGACAAGAGTCATTCTCTTCCATGAGAGTACTGTTGGCAAGTCGGTACCACAGGCTTTTGAAGATCGTTACCCTCCTTTGCAATTGGTGGGGCCATGGGGACAGCAATACAAGAGTATTCCTTAAAAAAAAAAAAAAAAAGTAATTAAATTGAATGTCTGTTGAACTTAATGTTGTGTCAGGATCAAAGAAAAAGGTAGATTTTTGCCCCAAGAGTTTATGTCTCATGTAGTCATTTAGAATCCGGGTTTCTAATGTAAGCTGGTTGTTGGGAGTCCCTCCAGTTTTGATGGAGAACTCCAGAGGGTGATTGACCCCAAGTAAGAAGACTCAAAAAAAAAGGTAGGTGAATATCTCCCTACCTTGATTCTAGACAACTGGTTTAGCCTTTATCTTTTAGGTGACATCCTAAATCCTGCCCTAAGAAATAAAGTGAGACAAATATTGTACAGAGATGTCCACAGTAATTAAAACAATCCATAGTGGTAATGATGTAGATGTTTTTTATCTCGCAACTTCTTCTGAAACTTCAATTTTTATTCCATAAAGATTAAGCAAAATGATCAGAACACCTGAAATATAGTGACTGGACTCCCTCTCCCAAATAAACAAACTATTTAAATAAAGAAGAGGCAACTGCCTTGACTTGTTCTCTGAAGATGTGTAAATTTGTGGAAAGGAGCAATGAAGAGAGTGAGAAACATGGCTCGGAAGGAAGCCTTCATTACTATTTCTATTTTGAGATGTGGACATCAAACCCTCCTCTCTAAGCTGTGTTACACCCAGTGCAACCATGGGTGCTCAGTCCCTTGATAAAACAAGAACAGGGTTTACATCTATGTCTGTCTCACTGAAACAGTAGTTATTAACTATTTAAAGCTGTTTACTCTTGACCTGACCACAGTCAGTACATTTTTTTTTTTTAATCTAATCTCTTTCCTCAACTAGTGTCTTTAGGCTGCAAAATTCTCTAAGAAACACTTCTTACTGCATGTTTGCACTACTTGCACAGTGGAGTTCAAGTTTAGATGCCTCCTGCAAATCGTCATCATTGTGGGGTTAATAGTGGAGGCTCGATTGGATCTTTTATTCCTGATAAGAAACTTTGTTTTCTACATGTTACTTTTTTCACTCTGTTACAAAAAGTACTAAAACACAACCTTATAATTTTTAGAAATTTGAGACTATGCAGCTGCTGGAGCTGACAGTGTCTGACAAATACTTTTCCTTCAGGGTTATGTCAATTATGTTGTTACAGAACATGCTGAGCCTGGATCTATCATGTCTTTTTTTTTTTTTTTTTTGACATGTCGCTAGGAGTTGTCATTTGCAATGATGGATGAAATGGCTACATTCAGGGAGCACCTTCTAAATAAAGTTGTCCTTTCTGGAGAAAGATCAGTGTTTAATTGCAGGTTGGAGCCATTGTAGGTTTTTGGTTTTTTTTTTTTCATTAAGCAATCTGGTAATTGAATAAACGTGCCTCTTAACATCTATGGCTGTTTGTGTAGCTGCACTAAATAAAGATTCAGAAAGCTGCAATGTCCTTTTTCCACCCTGAAACTATTTACAAGCTCTTTTGGGTTTTGCTTTGTTTTTCTCCCCTCCCCCCTCCCCTGGCTTTTCTGATTTCCAATCTGGATTTCTGTAACAGATAGCATTCTGAGAAAAAAGCACAAAGCTTGAGGCAATGCCTTACAATTGAATTGAACTTCCTTTTGTTTTTTATTGAGTGTAGGATCGGAAACCTCCAATAGTTTCTAAATTGGATGTCACAGTTTCTGCCTAGCAAACTATCCAGGGCCAGAGAAGAGCCCAAGCACTGGCAGGTTTGATTACCCATGCAGTTGAATTGTTGTTATGGTTTCTGGCATGGTTTTGGCCATGCGTTCGAAGCAATTCCTAGATTTGTTTATGTAAATTAGCACAAACCATTGGTTATTTTCAAGAAGCAGTTTGAATGAGGCCGTGTGCCCTGAGGGGAATGAAAGGATTTAGCTGAATAGCTGTGAGCTATGTTGTGCCAGCATGTTGAAGAAGAACAGCCATTGCCCCATTTCAGATACAGTACAGATGGAGCCCTGTAGTCTAAAATACAGCAGCTCAACACAGTCTCAACAGATCTCAAGGAAAGATACGAAATTTTAGGACTGAGGTATTTAAGGGGCAGGATTTCTTTCTCCTGCCTTTAGACAATCACAGGTATCTCGACCAAGGCTAGTCATGTTGACTTCATAGTCAATGGAGAGAAACAGGCACTTTTAAGCCCTGCTTTGCTTGACCTATTTTAGACTTTTACACTAGGATGAGAGAAACCACACGTGCAAAGCTTTATAGTTCAGACATAAGAGTTGGAAGGGACCCACCAGAGATGCTGTAGTGGTGTGTTTAACTCCCTCCTGAGGACCTGTAGTTGGTTGGATGACACAAATTGCACCCAAAAAGTTTGTTTCTCAACACTGTTTGGGAAGCAAGTGGATGACTGTCCTTCAGGCTGCCTTCTGCTTAGAATTAGAGCCATAGATGTTTAGGAAGGTGTTTCTTTTAAAGATAACAGGTTAGCTGCTTCATTCAAAAAATCCCTTAGTTTAGATTTGAAAAAAGTAAGGACACCTGCTTTTGTTAAAAGGAGTCTCTAAGACTGTGCAGTCAGTTTAGAGACAGGTTTAAATATTTTATTCTTTCTGGATCTCTGATATCATTGTTATAAAACATACACAACACTGTATCTCAGACCACCAGAGTGAAGGCAACTCATCAACAAACCCTGTGAAAGGAAAAGAAAAGGTCTTGCAAAACGTACAGTTGTTGGATTCAACCTTACACTGCTGTTATTAGTCAACCCCACATGTAACAGCTCATAGGTAATTGCATTATTCCTGTGCCTTTTCAGATGTTCACCACCTGTTTAAAATTTCCTTATGTTGCTTGCTTTGAAATTCCTGCTAAGTGCCAAAACATTGAATCTAAAATCCGATGTTGTATCAACCAATTTCTTGGCATCTTTTTTCTAACCACAAGGTATGAGAGTTCTGCAACTTCTCATGACACTTCCCATTGTACTATTTGTTGTGTCTATCTGATCTTTTCTGTTTGCTTTTTCAGTTACTTTATGGCTATGTGATGGCATTTAACCCTCCTTGAAACATTAAAGGTGTAAAAGAACAGCTCTGCTTTGATTTTTGGTTTGGTTACATTACACTGGTTCCTGATCTAAACAAATGTCATAGTCATTTTGGATGTAGAACTTTTCCCTCCTTGGCCCAAGAAAAAAAATATGAAAAAGTAGTGCTCCTACTTACAATTAATATTTGGAATGGTACAGCATGACAAATCTGTGAGAAAACTCTGAATCTCACATTCATCTCAAATTCAGTCAATTGGACAAAAAGCCAGATGCTTCTAAAAAGCAAAACTTGTGGGCCTTGTTTCTGTGGAGAGAAAAACTTCTGGCCTTAAAGTAATATTCCAGGACTCTTAAGGAGTTTCACATCAATTTTTCTCAGCTTCCAGGAGTTCCTGTCCTGTGACGTTTGACATATTACCAACATTGTAAGCCTGAGTCACTGTTGTCCTATTTTTATAGCACCTTCTTTATTAGGAAAGCCTTTTAACACAAAGACCACTTCAGTTCCTCTATGCTACCTTAACAAGGATACCTGTTTCAGAATAAATGCACCCAAGAGTTTCATAAAGATACCTATCCCATTGCACATCCCACTGTAGGTCAGGATAAATGATTGGGAAGGTTTAATTAAGGCAGAAGAACATGTGTCTTTAATCATATATGCGTATACACTTCTGATCTCTGAGGGCACCCATAAAGGCAAAATATTTAGGCTGGATTATTCACTAAAACTTGTAAGTAGTAACGCATATAGTCTCTCCTGTTGCTCTTGTATAGGCATCTGTTGGAGTCCTGAACCACAAGCTGTTATTGCAAAGAAGGAATAAGAAGAAAAGTGATTCTTCTTGTAGCAGATCTTTCTATAAAGGTGAAACCAAGCAAGATCTAAGCAGGAGGTGTCCAACACAGCTGGTTTACAAGTCTTCTTGGTAACCAGTCAACAAGGACTGAATGTAGCATCTGACTTAGCTGGGCTGAAATGGTTTGCATGTCAACACTGTCTCAAAGTTGGGACAGCTGAGAGTGATCGCTGGCTGTTGGGAATGATTGCTGCTCCATCTGCCCTGATATATATCTTGGCAATAGCAGTCACCTCATTTTGCCTTCCCAGAAGCACAGCTGGTAATGGGGTCCTGAGCTTTTTATTGACATTGTCTACACTTAAGCAACAATCTGCTTTGCCTTCTGGGCTTTGGTGGTTTGCTGCTATGCCCAAGCTAGTGAGACTTCATGATCAAGAGAGCATATTAAACTGGCTATTGGGCTATGATGTTGTAGCTTTCCAGCTTCCAGCATAGAGCTGGTTCATGTCTGACCAGCTCAGAAATGTAAATAGAGGAGCTCACATCCCTCTGCTCCTGCCTGTTAAGGCCTAGCCAAAGTCTTGCCTGGGGATATTACACTACTTCTTAGAAAGTGCAAGTGCAACTTAAAACAACAAAGCTTAATCAAGATATCTGACACAGCTGACAGCCTGATTAATGTAAGGATAGAACTTGAAAATTAAGGTAGTAAAAAATGATTTGTTTCCACAGTCATTTTTATTAGAGAGTAGGTAAACAGATATGGGTTGTCCAATAATTGCTACCCATCTGCATTCATAGCAAACTGGACCCTGCAGAGAAATTTTTTAGTTACCAATTTATCTGACAATCTTCTTTGTAGATTACAAATCCAAGATTCAAGTAACATAGTCACTATTATGAGATGGCAAGCTGCATATGACTTGAATGAGCCAAATGGGCCATTTCAAGAAAAACTGTATGATTACTTCCACCATAGGGCATCCAGGTGTCCTCAAATGGACTATAAGGTTGCAAATCTGTATTGGGAACTGGCTCATGGTAACCCCCTGTTTGCTTCCTAGGATCCACGTCAGTGCAAGGCATGAGTGAAGAAAGCTCTGCTTTTCTCCAAGCTTATGTTAAGTGGAGCCAGAATTAAGATTATCACTTCTCCTTGAGATTCGTTGTCCTCAGTAAATCGCAGCAAATGTTCATGAACTGCTTAATTCCTGCTGGCAACCTTATTCTTGTTCAACTTCTAGGCATTTTGGGACGTGGTAGTTGGAGACTGTAATGTGCTATATGAATGCCTATCATGTATAGATCTAATGAGGAAAGTTCTTTGATAAAGTAAATTATGAGATTTAAATGTTGTGGGTAAGATTCATCTTATTTAGCTTTAGACACCTGCAGTTGATAGCTCAGCTGTTCCTCCTGAGAAATCCTCAGTCAGCAGAAAGAAATGAGCACTTCCAGAGTGATTCATTATGCCTTTTTAGATGTGTATGGTAAAGTGAATTGTGCCATAGACTTCACTGATGGTGTTGATTAGATCTCCCACGAAGAGAGCCCAGGGTCAAAAATTAACTTTATATTTACATAGGCATTTGTGTTTAGTTAAATGCTTTTACCTTTTAATTCTTCATATCTATTAAAAAGTAGGACATACATGTGGGAAAGGAAGATGCTACTGTTTCAGTGTTCATGGGCATGTTGGTTAAATTACCTCTGCAGTCAGGGAATGCAATTTTAGCTTGTTTCACTCAGAATTTGACTTTAGTTTTGCCTCACAGTTGAATGTTATGATTACTAGGCTGTAGGCTATTCTTGAGGGTAAGCTTTTGAAGAGAAAAATCCAGCCTGTATCTCAAAAACTGTCTTTACAAAAACTTTTTGGCACAGAAATAGTTCCATAAAAGTCTGCCTTTACCAAAAAAACAAGGTATGTGAAGGGTATGGAGTTGACCCTAGTTGTCTTGCTCAATAGTAAAGTCCCTAATACAGATATTCTGAGTATTTATCTATGCATTAGCACTGGTGTGTATATGGGAACAGTAGGCAAAAAAAATCCTGTAGTTGATCCATTCAAGATTTTTATTTTACTTCAGTCTTGGAAGTGACTCAGGCTATGGGCTATTAGAGAGCTTGATGTTTATTGTTTTATAGCACAGAAAAAATGAATGTTTGTGAAGGGTAAATAGACTCATTGAGCCCATCAGTTCCTACTATCATGCAGCAACATCTTATTCTACTTCACCTATGGAAAATTCCAATGAAGTCTAAATGACTGATAGAAACCCCCAGTTATAACTGTTGATATTTGTTTAGCTGATATTTGCTCTGTAGAAAACTTAGACCCAGACCTTTAGAAGTACAAATCAGCGTATCTCCATTTCATTCTTATTTCTCTTTGCAAATTGACGTGGTGACTGAATCTGGTCTAGTGTTAATTGATTCTTTCCTAAATCAGTTACTGCTTAAACCAATGTTTTCTTAGCATCGCTGAGGCAACCAGGCTTCATTTATATCCAGAATGTTTGCTTAACAGAAGTTTTTGTATGTTTTTTCATAGTGATATTTTACATATTAAAGAAATGAAAACAGCCCCATGTGGTATCTTCTCCATCACATATTTCATCCACCTAACCTGCCTCAGAAAAATTTGTCTCAGGGGAAGAGATACGTCTGTGTTTCCTTGGAATGCCAAATTAATTCCTACAAATGTGATGGATGGTCATACAAAAATCTGTTTATTCCTTAAGCACCATTTGAAAATGTTACTCTCCTAGATCTCAGGTAATGACTGCACAGTTAACTAACTGAACCCCCAAATTTATCCCTATAAGTAATTTAATTGGTAGCAAGTAGATTTTTGGGATGATCCAAACAAACCTGATTACTAATAATTCAGTGCTTTAGAACAGAAAGACAAGGGGCCAGAGGATAGAAGACCTTTCCTTATCAAGCTTACAGCCTAATTTTGCTGATCAGAGTAAGATGTGGCAATCCATCCATTTCCAGTTTCTGCTCCTGAGTGCTAGATATTAGAAACTTAAGAATGACATGTTTCTGAGTACCTGGGACGAGAATGTTTTCCCAGAACTTGCAATGATTGTCATCTTAAAGAAAATACTCATGGCTCCATCTGATACAGTTTTTGCCTCATTGCTGATGATATGAATAAAACAGAGGTTTCTAGAAACTTGGTCAAAAAATGTAACGCAACTGCTTAAAAAGTATATCTGTATTCTAACTGTATGTAATGAGCCATGATCTATCTTGTCAGCATGTTTACCAGTCTTATAGGATGTGTCATAATGAATAAGCACAGGGACTGTCACTTTTCACACACTGCATATATATGCATACTGGAGCAAAAAAGGCTAGAGTTGTGCATTTACCTGCTTATGCCCATCCTTACAGGCAGCTGACTATAACCATTGGCACCGTACTGCCCAGAGCAAAAAGGAAATAGGATGTCATGAGGCAGCCCAAGGAGTCCACAGCTCTGCCTAAGCCAACGCGGCCAAATGGCTGTAAGCTCTAGTTAACTCTGTCTCCCAGAAGTCCTCAGTCTGAGGCAATAATACACCCCATACCTGGAATCCCAACCAGTGGTCATTTTTCTTTGTAATTGAAGGTTTGCTCCATAGCTATTCAACTCACCTGCCCATTGGAGGGAAAGTGGTTTAAAAACACATTAGCGAGGATGTCAGGACTCTTGGTTCCTTTGGCCGTGTTCTTGTAGTGTGTCAAATGAACCATTTCCATTCTGCTATACAATCAACCTGGAGAGAAAAAAGTCCATTAGGGATAAGCTACCTCCTGATTTCTCCCAGCTGCCCCATGATAGAAACAAACTTGGAAATTGCTTTGCATTAAAGCCAGATTGCTAGAGTCAGTGCTGTCAGGGAAAAGACAGCATCATTTTCTAAACAATGAAACACCCTCACTTACGAGATGTAGGAATGAAGCTGTGTAGCCAATTTTATCCTTGCAGAGCTCTTACTTTATCAGCCTACACACTATTATCCCTTTCACCGCTGGCTAGAGCCTGCATTATAGACTTGTCACTCCAGCAAGGACCTGGAGGGATTATATTAACTCTTGGGCTGCTGCCAGGCTTCCCGCTGCAGAAATCCCACTGACCTAGCAAAATACAACCAGATTGGGTTTTCAGCTTCCTTCTGCACTTATAAAGGCAGGTTCTGTTGTAACTAAAGACATTGTCCTTGTCCTGTGGTCCCACACGCGACCTTTCTGTTAGGAAAGCAGGAGCAGGGATTGGATTCCACTTTAAAATATAGGTTCTAGCTCTCACGCTCTGAACTCGGAAAAGTATTTTCTACTTCTTGCAACAACCTGAACTCAACAGTTTAGGATTTTACAACTTGCTGAATGGTAAGAACTTAAGTTGTACAGATCTGTTGGTGTTACTGGTTTCCATAAGCTTTTCACACTCCTCCAGCTGTTCCTGTTGGCCACGCCTCACATTGCTCCTTGCTCCCATTTACCTCTTTTTCACGCTGTTTCCTTTTTCTGCTCAACACCTCTTAGGTGGACGTCTCTCTGTGGTTGTGATAGCTACTCTAAATTCAGAAACTTTGCTAATCATTAATATTTCAGGTAATAGAAGAAGAATTAAACCATCTCTCAGGTCACAGAAAACTCTTAAACCACTATTTCCTGTCCTTCTACTTATCTTGAAAAAGCTTCTCACACAAATATGTCTGTTTTCATTCTATATTTTATAAACTTTGAATGTAACCTTTACTCCTCTATGCCTTACAAGGCGTGAATAACTTGTCATCTCATACATGTTTAGATGGTGAAAACTGCTCTGAACTTCTAAAGGTTATTGTAATTGTATAATGATTGGCTCATTTTAACAGAAACACTTTGCAAAACACTGAACTCGCAGACAAACAAGTTTTAGTTCTGGCTATTGTTTTTCCCCCACTTGTCTCTCATTCATCGCACCAGATAACAGAATCCCACCCTTCATAAGCTCCCCACTTGTAGCTCTTAGGGTTTGCTTTGCCTTTAGGCATTGGGCTGGCAGATGGTTATCTGTTCTAAATAATATCTACGTACTACTGTTGTTGAGTCAGCCTCCAACACAAGAAGGCCACAGGATAAATCTGGCTTCTCCTTTTTATGCCCGATCTGTAAAACTGCCTTGGCTGTAATACTTGGCCCCCCAAAATGGTGAAAGGCTTGGAGAGTAGGGGATAGAGGAAGAAGCATGGTTGGGAGATCCTTAGGAAACACAAAGGGCTGTGTGTAGGAAGAAGGGGAGTAAGATTTATGTGTATTGGTGAAGGTGGGGAGGGGTTTATGTGAGCAATGTCCCCAGTGAACAGCTATTTTAAAATAGCTTGTTGGAACTTTATTGTGGAGCAAGAATTATTACAGGTAGACTATAATAAAGGTTGGGTTTAGTAGTCTGATTAAAGGTTTAAAAAATTAAAATTAAACTTTTAGCACTTGATCCCACAAATTCAGTTTGATTCTGTAGAGATACTATAGATTGTCTAGAGTATGTAATTCAATATTATGCAGAGCACAGGTTAAGGTGACTGGTTCAGATGAAGATTCCTGGTCTGATGGCCCCAGCCAGACAAGTGTTTAATTCTGCATGCAACTGACCCAAATTCTTTTTATTTGTACAGTTAGCAAAAAAACTGCAGGCCTTTTTTACATCTCCAGTTGGACACAATATAGCCCTTTTCCTGGGGTACTATTTTATTCTGTATTTGGTCATATTTCCAAACTGGAGTTGCAGTTCCCTACAGGTGCAAGTCAATACAGAGTCACTCCAGTAAACAGGACTCCAGATTTGTGTCAGTTAAGGATGTGACTACTTTCCTCTAAGCCTTTACATTTCTGTCCCCCCTCATCATGCCAATTTGAACCAGTGCAAATCTATAAGTGTTAATAGAATTGTGCCTGATTTATAATGTTGTGACACTAAAATCAAACTGAAAACCCACAAAACTTTTAACTAATCATTTTAACATGCAGTAATCAATTTAACCTACTTTCATGTGAATTATTTTACTTAGAGAAATAGATCATCATGAGTTAATTCTGTATTTCTTCAATATAAAAATGACTGCAAGCTATTTACTGTGTGCTTGTGGCACTGAAGGACCCTGCAACATTTCTGCATATTCCTTATCTGCTACAATTGCCTTTATTCAGATTTCTGTACTTTCCACAATCTCCAGTAATTTATTAAAAATATCGCCAACCTGAGTAATTCAAACTACATGTTTCAGCTTCCTTGGCATTAATCTTTCAGCCTCACTCTCCCATTTTTGGCATCCACTCTAAGACAACAGAGACACCCGATTGACTGAAAACGTTTGAAGAGAATAATAAGCATTTGGGATCAAATAGAGGAAGACAAGAAATTGTGTTTGGACTTTGTCCTTCAGCCTTGATGGCCTCATTATCTTTTGTCAGACAAGCTCCATCCAAGTCATAGAAATCAATAAGGAATGCTGGCAGACTGTCTCTTTAACTGGTCCCAAAAGGATGAGTATGTACCTTGAAGTTTTGCTGGTTCAGGATACACTACTACAAGGCAGTTGTGAAGCTTCAGCACCTCGTAGGATGGTGGTTGCCATCATCTGGACTTCCCAGATATGTACGTATGGTGTGGCATTGCACTGAGAGTACATCTGATCTCCACTGTCCCTCAGTTTCCGTAATGGATTCTTAAGTCACAAGAATAAACCAGATGAATTCAGCAAATTGGTAAATATTACCCTGAAAGTTGGTTCTTTTCCAGTGTTTAATTTCACACACACACACACGCACACACGAAATCACTTTTCCTCATCAAGACCCCAATATTTTTTCACCTTAGCTAGTGAAACAAAAACTTTCATGGTGAACAACTAAAAATATCCTAATAGTGGAGTTGAAAAATGTGCATTATTAGATTGCAACAACCAGACATGCTCTCCAACCTCCAGTGAAGACATGAATCCCTATGTCTTCTTCACAGTTCCCGTTACACTGGATGCTTTATTTTCCCTCCTTAAAGGATAGAAGCTTCCAAGTCACCTTGCTGTATGTGAATCATTGCTGTTAGAACAACTGATGCAATTTTGTTCTATTAATTCCACTTCACAATTCCCAGCTGTAATTTTTTGTTACTGCTATAATCCTTTGAAAATGCACTTTTTTTTTTTTCCCTTGCCCTGCTTGCATGCACAGTGGGGAAAATGCCAACAGTTGTTCTGGAGAGACTTCTCAGGCCACGGCATTTCATAAGCATCATTAAAGAATGTCACCATTCTAATGTTTATGCAAAACTTAGTGGTCTACCATAGCAAAAGAGAAGCAGAAGATACTAAGGCAGTTATCCAAAAGGAATTCCACTTATCACACTGGAGGAATCTAAACCTACCAGATACCTTGATTGATTCTAAAATTTCCCATGTATCTAGAACTCTGTTTCCAGGTGAACCTCCCAGTGCTTGCACCACCCCTACCTGAGTACCAGGGGGTTCCAAAGCTCCTTGTCCCTGTGCCTCGACTGCAGCTGGAGACTAATCTCCTTGTTATGTATTAAGGCATATCTAAAACTTTCAAAATTGGACTGCCTGCAAACTAATTTATGGCCATTTTATTTTAAAACGCACTCAGGCTAGCATATGTGCTTGGAGTTTAATGGTTAGAAATGATTAAGAATGGGAAAGATAAAAAATGAAGTCTCTCCTCACTCTGAGACAGACAGATTTAGGCCATGCTTATGCTACTTTTAAGGTAGAGCCTTCCTTGTTTTTGGGGATGGCGTCTCAGTCGTGCTAACCTCAGCAGTGGCTAAGGAGCCTTTTCGACGTGGCAGCATCACCTGCTGATAGCTGCAGGATTTTCTGCAAAGTAGGTGGCGTTTGATTACGAGAAAAAAGGATAATTTCCAGAAATGCAGAGGAACAATAGGAGGCAGAGGAACCCCAATAATGTGATCAGAGAAATGAGCCTCAGCTGCTCCTGGGGTTGTCCCAGGAGAGCCTTGGACCCATGGGCTGGGAGTGAGACCCATCACCATGAGTTAATGGGAGAGGGCCCTGGATCGTCTTACGGACTGAAAGGGGGTTTACTGCTCTGGGATATGGGGCTCAGGAAGGGATGCAGGGGAAAAACATCGTGGGATGGTAGAAAACTTATGATGAGATGGTATGGGGAAGGACAAAAGGCAGGGAAAGGAAGGGATTGGGGTGGCTGGGTAAGGAACAATCATGGAAAAATAGATAAGGGGATAAAAAGGGGCCAGTCCCATGTAAACAGTGGATGGTCAGTATGCTTCTCTGGCCATGCTTTATGCCTGATTAAAGCAGTCTGTCCTGTCTCTTCGTTAAACTCCATTTTCCTGGGTAAGGAGTCCCTATTCTGGGTGCGTATTTGTCCATGCAGCAACCAGGGTCACACCATGGGTTGGAGAGCCTGTTTGTCTACGGTGCCAGCAGCCGGCGAGACCAGAATATGTGCGTGTTGTGTGGATGTGTTTCTGTGTGTGAGCGCTACTGAACATCGAGCCAGACTAGCTGGTGAGGGAGATACATGCCTTGGGAGCCACGTGTTGGCATGGACAGAAGTCTGGGCCAATTTTTGGAGAGATGCAAGTAGGCTGCTGGAGGGATGAGGGGGTCCAAGCCAACTACTGGAGGGACCGTGGGGTTTGGGGGTCTGCTGAGCCCACCTGCATGTGTGTGTTTGGGTGTGAAGAGACTGGGGGATCCAGGGCCAGATACTAGGTAGACTGAGTGTCTAGGGCCAGTTGCTGGAGGGATCCGTAGTGTGTGCGTGTGTATGTGCATGCAAGGGGGTCCAGCAACTGGAGTGGGTCTGTAGGCTTTGAGGGCTCGTACACCCGAGTCCTGGCAGCTGGGTAGTCCAAGGATCCAGGGCTTGGTTTTGGGTAGACTGAATGTCTAAGGCCAGTTACCAGAATGATCCATAGTCTGTATAAGTATGTATTTCCCACTAACAGACCTTCCCCTTGATCAGTCAGAGAGGGGAAAAGGATGAGGCTATGGGTGCTGTTTGTACTTGTGTGAGTGCTGTGTTTTCTCTCCGTGTTGATCTGTATGGAATCCACGTGGTTTAGACGTATGTGTGCCTATTGGAAATACACGCCCAGCCTTGCTGCTGGCTGGACCTGGGGACATGGGTCTGCAGCAGTTTCAGATCTATGAGCTAGCAGTTTTAGCAGTCCCTGCCAGGTAATAGAGTTGCAGGCAATTGTATTTCTGGAGTGGTCCGCAGCAGTCTGTTATATATAGTAGTGGGGCGTAGCAGGCAGATGGAAGTTTTAAGCTGGACCGGAATACTAAATTTGAAGAATATGAATACTGAAAGAAGTAGAAATGTAAATGATTCCTTAATATATTCTTTTACCCTTCTTCTCTGCCGCCTGGTACTTTTTTTCTTGGGGAAACACTCATAAAATTCATGTTCCAATAAATAGCAAAAGGTCATTTCATAATTATTATGATCATTTTCATTAAACTGCTCCTATCTAAACAACCCTGGTGTGATTGCTCCAAAATGAATTACCTTTTCTAAATTAGTTCTGCCAAAAGCTAAGTAGACTCATATAAAACCAGAATGAAAATTAATATTAGAAGAGATTGTGTATGGTTTGAATACTGTTGTGATCAGCAGATTTGGGACAATGTGTCCCATTTGGATCTGCAATATAATTGTATATGCAAGTTGTACTAATAAAGGTAAACAACTGGAAGTCCAGGGAAGCACTTCTTAATCATCTTCTCAATCCACCGCTTTGTAACATGTAGTGCTGGTCTGCATTAATTTGCACTTTACCGAGGGAGGAGGAAGAAAAGCTGCACAAGTGGCAAACTCCTAGATGTGAGCATTCTTGCACAATGTAGCAAAATTCAGATGCTGCAGTAAGCAAGAGGCAATAAATCTATAAACCATATGGGAACTAGGGACCAGGAACCATGATAAGAGCCCTGTTATTATTATTACTTTTTTTTAGCAGTAAAAGATCGCAGACATTTACAATTTGAGCTAGAGGAAACATTTACAGGCTTATACACAGTAAATGTGGCTTATTCCCTGTGTTTCAGAAGCAATATTCCTTCACTCATGCACTCCTTGAAAATACTTATATTGCTATAAGGTGAATAATGCAGTTACAAGCTGGTGTACTGAGACACAGAAACCTAGTCTACAGTTTCCAAAACAGTATTTCTACTACTGAATTCAGCAAATGTTTTAAAACAAATTCCCCATAATCCAGTCTATTTGGTAGGGGATTTCCATGTAAATACTGGGGTTTAGTAACACTCGTGGAAAGGATCAACAAAGTTTAAGTCTGAGCTTACTCATGTTGGTTGACTGTAGTCTTCAACAAGCTTCCTTCTTCAGACTTCGAGGACTGTAGCAGTAATCAGGGTCTACTGAAGCCAATTATTCTGTTGCCTCCTAAAGTAGGTGGATGTTTTTCCCATGTTTTCTGAGCTCCTGTGCTTTTTGTGGTTCCTGTTCTGCTGTTGGCCCGGACAGCATCACTGGAGTCGGTCACTTAAGCAGACAAGTTGTCCTAGCCCAGTTCACTACTGGTCACCTTCTGCCGTGGCTGCTTTTTGAATCTTTTCCAGGTTCCCTAGGAAGGATATAGAGCCAGAGGAATTGATGTGGAGATATGTTTATAGTGGAAAATTCCCTCAGCCAAATCTCTCCTTTCCTTTAAAAATAAATAAATAAATAAATAAAACCCCTCAGAACTTACTTTTCCTATGACTTTTCACCCCAAAAGCAGAATCTGCAACTTTAAATGGTGATTACTTCCTTATGCAGGGCTGAGATGTTTTGTCCATGTAATAAATGCGACTGTAATTATTAGGGTTTCTTCATCTTTGCACAGATCTGTGCTACAGAAATATTGGAAGGTATTGGAAAAATAGGGACCAATATGTTTTAGTTTGGGTCCATTCCTGTGAACTTTCCGCCTTAGTCTTCAAAACCACAGGGATTTCCACCTCTGTAGGGAGGTGGGAGTTGCTCTTTTTTTTGCCATTCTGTTTCATAATGTTAGCTTATATCAGTTCATTATTCTTTCCACACTGCACCTGTTTCCAACCTTTTTTTCCCCCCAATCATTATCATACAGTATAGCTCATACTTTTTGCTCTACACAAGTTTTTAGTCCCAGTAGTAATTTTCATGACAGACACTACCATGTACCTAATCCTTGACTGCTGAATTTTTTTACTTCTTAGGAGACATAGTCAAATTATTAATTTCTGTATGCAGGTGATGCTCTCTGTTACGTTCCTGTTCTGCCAGAAGGCAAACCCATTGCCATGCATTGGATTCAAATATTTACATTGTATGTATAAAATTGATGTGCTGGACCATGACAAATGTTAATTTTCCCCAAGGACTTTTTGCTACGTATTGCTGATGACCTGATTGTAACATGTGCTAAAAGCGTTATGCAACCCTGCAACTTCGTTTGCCAGACAAATTGTCCCCACTAGTCTGTCTTTCTCCTAATAAGTATCTGAGGAGTCAGACAAGGAAAAGACGTAAACAACACTTGAGCAGCCTTTTGCTGAGAAACCCTTTGTATAAGTAACTGGAGAAGCAGAGGAACTTCGAAGGTTCTCAGTTTGTACCTCAGTGTGGTAGAAAATCAGCTTGAGGCCTCTTAGAATACATCTGTATTTTTGTGACTATGGGTTACTTGTAGGAAGAAGAAAATAAAAATAATTTAAAAAAAGATTCTCTATAGTGAGAAAACCCATACATTGTACTAGCAGGGCCGAGATACCTGGGGAAGATCAAGATAAGCTGTCTGATGCAATCCTTTGCTTCAACTTTTGATGCCTTTGCTCTAGTAAGGAGACCAAAGACATCACATTGACATTCGTAGGCTTTTCATATAGAAGAAGGAAAGAATGAAATGAGTCTGAAGGATGTCCAGGAGGGATCTTGGGAGGCAGACCTCTCTGCTAAAGATAGGCATTAAAAAAGAACAAAAAGTTTGTGTCAAAACAAGCCTTAGTTTTTACTTAGTAGTAAAGTGATAAGAGTACTTCCCCAGCAATTGGCATGTCCAGGTCATAGAAATATCAATACTGTTACCTACACCCAAACTGAGTTAGGTGAGCCCTTCTGTTCCAGCTTTTGAGTTTTATTGAAATTAGCTTATTTTGAGAGCTAAACAGCAGAGAAGAGCAGATTTTGGATCCGTGGTGGTGATATGTACTGATCACAGAAGTTGGGTATATTTCATATAGTTGAGCTTTGCTGCTCAGCACAGTTCCTATTTGTAAATTACTCTGGGTCTCTGCTGAGCTGGTACTTCAGTCTACATCCTTCAGTAATGCACTAGAAAGGACTAATGCAAATACACGCTGCTTTATCCTCCTGCAATGCATTACCAAGCCGTTTTACTTCTTATCTGTGGTCCTATCATGCACTTTCAAAGGACAACAGTTAAGACACCAAGTGAATTTGGATCAATTAGGTTCAAAGAGTCATGTCTGAGTTGACTAAGTCTGGGAGTTTCAAAAGACCCTAAATAAACAAAGAATACAACTTCCTTGGTATTTCAGAGAGACTTTGAGAATCTGGAATTTCCAGATCCTATAAAAGAGCAAAGATGCAGTCCACCACACCTTGTACACTTCAGCGAACATTGGAATCATCTGTTGTGTTATTTAATGTTGAGAAATGTAATAACAGTATTGCCATTGCCTGCAAAACTATCCACTATACTATGGGTATTTTTGTCGAGGAAAGTCTCTCACTGGTTTATTTGTTTTAAGCTGAAGATGAGGATGCTGTCTATACCCTAAAAGAAAGAAAGAAAGAAAGAAAGAAAGAAAACTGGCTGGCAGTTTAATTCTATCAAATATTCTTACAGGCAGATTAATTTCTAGTCCTGGGAGTCTTCAGGTTTTGAAACAGGTTTTCCAGCTACGGGGATGAAAGAGAATGAAGCCTGTTAAAATCGTGCATGTTTAATAACAATGTTTAATTACCATGAAGATGCACACTTTGTATTCTACAGTTTCATGCATGTTACGGTTTCTTGTTTGCTTTAATTGATTCCATATTAGCCACAGGTTAGAATATTAAATTTTGATGACTAATTTTATATATAGTACTTACATGTCTGTCTTGTTGAATGTCTTTCTTTTCAAAGACCTCTTTTCAAAACGATTTTCAGCTGAACTGTTTGATTGGAGGAGGACTAATTTCTCTCCAAGTCTTACCAGTTTCTAACAAATCGTATAAAAACAGTTAGGAGTGCATGCACTTGTAGGGGGATTTTTTTTCTAGAAACACACAAGGGCAGCAAGATTTCATTTGAATCTTACAACACAGCAAAGAAAGAATTGAAATATTAATAACGCATGAAATTTATATTGCCTATTCATTTTCAAAGCACTTGGCAAATGTTGCAGCTAATTAAATTCATAATACTGCTGTGGAGTTAGGGAGTAAATATTGTTGTGCTGAGGACACGTGAGCGTATACGAAGGCAAGATTAGGGGAATGCTACTGGAGGAGGGCAGAGCCCCAGGTCTGATCTTGCAGCTCTAACGTGTCCCAGAAGTCAAGCAGGAACAAAAGTCAGGAAAATTATTTCACAGTTCAGCATATAGTGCCCAGCTAGCTTAGATAATAACAACACTTCATCAAGGGTGTGTGGTAGCAGTCAAAAAGACCCCTGTAGAAAATGAAAACTGAACTACTTCAGAGTTCAGATACCACCTGGAACAAGCTCCTCTGAGGTTGTTACAAGAAGCCAAAGACCTCAAGGTGGTGTTAGAGCTCGCTGTTGGTGTTGGTACAAGAGTCTGCACTGAGCATCAATATGGAACTGGCTAAGGGGAGAAAAATCATTCAGTATCATGGTTAGCATTTACTTCAGAAACTGTAAGGTGAATATTTGATCCTAAAGCTAGAAAGAATGAAAGCAAGACTGCTAAAATGGCAGCTACAGATGCTTCTTGGAGACTGCTCTTACATGCGTATTCACGAATTTTACTTGTTACTACTGCTAACTTTGGTTAGAACTCCCATTCTCTCCTGCTTGCACGTACAGTTAGAATGTATAACTTGCAAACATCACAATAGTACTCTCTTACTGAAACAGGTGTTGTGCTGAAGCCAGAATAGAAGTAAGAAATGAAAGACCAGTTCTCAGCAAGCAGCCTGGTTGTCATGACAAATAAAGAGATAGTTTGGGGGTTTTTGCCACTTTTAGCAGTACCTAGCAAGGTAATGAGTTTTGGCCCAGTCAATGCAGGTTTGTTTTTTGTTTTGTTTTGTTATGTTTTGTTTTGTTTCATTTTGTTTTTAACAAAGGCAGTACAAGTGTTTGATGGCTTGCTTTGTTTTAACAAGTTAATCAGAAAGACCTGGAAAAAAGTTGCTGCTGCCCTTCACTGATATAAAAACATTACTTATCACTAGTGGGAAGAAATCCATGGATGACTAGTGATTTACTAGGAGGGAAGTGATATGTAAAGAAACACTTTTTTTTTTTTTTTTTTTTTACAGCTCCCCCCCAGTGGTGGGATCTACCCAGGCTCAAACCCAGCCTGTTTGAAAAGAAAGGTGACTTTTAGGGGGTAAGGTGATGAGCCTTGCCCTCTTCATACCAAACCCAATCCTTTGCAGATTCAGCTTGCTTTGCAGTAGTGTTCTCTAATCGTTAGCATGAAAGAGATGTTATGATCACAGTGAAGCCATTCTTTGCTTTCTGTTGAGCTTGCTGATTGCTCAGTTGCTTTTTTATTTTTTGCTTTTTTCCCCTCCTCCTCAAGAAAACAGAATTTTGCAGTCAGGATAGTCAGATGACTGTAAATCACCAGGTTAGCTCTCCTTGCATCTGAATGTCAACATCTTTCAACCAACATTCAGTAACAGGCTGTACATAAGCTCTTAAGCTATTATAAAGCTAAGCAAATTGCGTTTATTGAAACCACTTGGGGTGGCAGAGTCAACAAGACTATTGCTGTTTGCAGTGCAGGACAATAGTGTACACACAGTTACTGTGCGGCAGCTCGTGGCAAGTATTTAGAAGTGAGGGCTGGTAATGCCCTCAAGCATGCTTACTTGCCATTTTCTGAGTATATATTGAGTTATTTGGGCACAGGAGAAACTAGCCACCTTCCCCACTGCATCTATAATGATTTACAGGCTAAATATTGGGCCAGTAGGGATTGCTGTCTGTGTTAGGTGCCAAACATCCTTGAATACAATGTATCAATAATACTCAAGCTAATGAGTTTGCAATCTAAGATTAAATAAAGACAGGCACATGAGAGATTTTGATAGGAAGGTCCACGTTTTGGCTTCCCTGTCCAAGTTCTGCATCACTTTACCTTTGATCACCAGGGCTTTAGGAACCAAAGATCAGGTTCTCAAAGGTATTTAGATATATCAGCGCTAGGTGTCCAAGAACATTCAAAACTGTTTCAAATATAGTTTAGCTGTTAAAATCCTTTCCATGAGATGTAACAGATAATGACATTTTATGCATGATTTCATGGACAAAAAGTCCTGCAAAGTCTATTAAATACAGAGTTGCTGTCAGGGCTCAGTCCGAGTCACAACTTGCTGGAGGATAGAGGAATATGCTGGAAATGTATCACTGCATGATTTCCCAGTTTTGATATTGTCCTCTACATATCCACTATGGACTGGATGACAAAGAGAGATTTTCCTCACTCCTAAGAGATTTATGACTACAAGTCTTATATCAGATGACTGAAATCATTATTCCGCTGAAAAACTGATACCAGAGTGGTAGACTTGCAGCTCATTGCACCAGATTAACAGGTTTAGCTCATGTAAGCTGCTGTCATGGGTTGACCCTGGCTGGATGCCAGGTGCCCACCAAAGCCACTCTATGACTCCCCTCCTCAGCTGGACAGGGGAAAGAACATATAATGAAAGGCTCGTGGGTCGAGATAAGGACAGGGAGAGATCACTCACCAATTACTGTCATGGGCAAAACAGACTCAACTTGGGGAAAATTAACTTAATTTATTACCAATCAAACCAGAGTAGGGTAATGAGAAATAAAAAATAAATCTTAAAACACCTTCCCCCCACCCCTCCCTTCTTCCCGGGCACAGCTTCACTCCCGAATTCTCCACCTCCTTCCCCCAAGTGGTGCAGGTGGACAGGGAATGGGGGTTACAGTCCGTTCATCACACGTTGTCTCTGCTGCTCCTTCCTCCTCGGGGCAGGACTCCTCACTCTTCCTCTGCTCTAGCGTGGGGTCCCTCCAACGGGAGACAGTCCTCCATGAACTTCTCCAACGTGGGTCCTTCCCACGGGCTGCAGTTCTTCATGAACTGCTCCAGCGTGGGTCCCTTCCCCGGGCTGCAGTCCTTCAGGCACAGACTGCTCCAGCGTGGGTCCCCCACAGGGTCACAAGTCCTGCCAGAAAACCTGCTCCAGCGTGGGCTCCTCTCTCCACAGATCCGCAGGTCCTGCCAGGAGCCTGCTCCAGCGCGGGTCTCCCACGGGGTCACAGCCTCCTTCGGGCACCCACCTGCTCCGGCGTGGGGTCCTCCCCGGGCTGCAGGTGGAGATCTGCTCCCCCGTGGACCTCCCTGGGCTGCAGGGGGACAGCCTGCCTCACCATGGTCTTCCCCACGGGCTGCAGGGGAATCTCTGCTCCGGCGCCTGGAGCATCTCCTCCCCTCCTTCTGCACTGACCTGGGGGTCTGCAGGGTTGTTTCTCCCACATGTTCTCACTCCTCTCTTTGGCTGCAGTAGTGCAGTTTCTTTTTTCCCACCTTCTTAAATCTGTTCTCCCAGAGGCACTACCACTGTCACTGATGGGCTCGGTCTTGGTCACCGGCGGGTCCGTCTTGGAGCCGGCTGGCATTGGCTCTGTGGGACATGAGGGAAGCTTCTAGCAGCTTCTCACAGAAGCCACCCCTGTAGCCCCCCTGCTACCCAAACCTTACCACACAAACCCAATACAGCTGGCATGATAGTCTGGACCTTTATCTGGAATATACAGTCCTGGATCTCCTATTTTACCATAGCTCATCCAGGCACAAAAATCTGCACAGGTAACAGGAGGAGAGTGTGCAATGAAACCCTAAAGCTTCATGTGAAGAGTTTCATGATTCTTTCATGTGAATTAAAGGATAGTGGACTACTTAATCCATTAATGGACTAATAATGGATAAATCAATGGATAGCCATTAACACATAATGGAACCACCTCACAATCAAAGAAAGGACCATACTGCTGCAGTATCTGAAGATTTTCTATCTGCTACTGTATATATCAACATTCTCTTGAGACAGGGGACCCACAGGCCCAGTGAGATGAAGGGACTTCCATACAGGGCTTCAGGTGGGATTGGAGCACCAAGCCCTCCTCTGAACTTACAGCGTTTGAAGCATTTGAACTCATATCTCCTTAATGGTCCAGAACCACTCTTGTGTTCATGGCCTTCAGCAAACCAGTACCTCTTTTACACTGTGGTGGCAGTTTTTGTCTTTTGCTTACATGAAACAACCTAACAGGCACTTCTGGTGAAAGAAAACTGGATTCTTACTGTAAGCATGTGGCAGGTACACCCGCCCTGATAGAGAGCGAAACTTTTTGGCCGTTGAAAAGAGAAAAAAACTAGAATCCATGGTTTGGGGGTCAAGCCGCCCTGTCCGCATGGTGAGCTTGATTTAAGACCACCACATACACACTTTGGTGGAGGAATAAGTAAGCATTGGCCCTTGGCCAGTGAGGATTAACATGACCTTATTTGACCACAGATCAGATTTGACTAGGGTATAAATGGAGCCTCGCTGGAGGGCAAATTGAGTTGGTCCTCCTCAGAGCAGTGGGTCTGCTGTCGGGGACTCTCCCCTTGGGTCGGGATGCTGCCCAAGGTAACTCCTCGAGGTTGAAACCCCTCATCTTTTAGGTGAGCTATATGTGCATTTTGGGTCATCATTTCTAAAGCTTAAGAATTCTTAAGTCGGTTGTGTAGTATTAATTTCCCCTTACAACATTGAGCCTGTGGTTTACTAACATTATTGGAGTTCTGAAGGATTTTTATTGAATAATAAATTTTGTTAACACCTGTCTAATTTCACTGTGTGAGCCTCCCTGACAAAGCACTAATACCTTTATTTGTACGATTGTCATGGTTTAACCCCAGCCGGCAACCAAGCACCACACAGCCACTTGCTCATTCCCCCCTGGTGGGACGGGGGAATGAATTGGAAGGGTAAAAGTGAGAAAATCCGTGGTTTGAGATAAAGACCGTTTATAAGTAAAGCAAAAGCCATGTATGCAAGCAAAGCAAACCAAGGAATTCATTCCCCACTTCCCACGGGCAGGCAGGTGTTCAGCCATCTCCAGGACAGCAGGGCTCCATCACGCTGAACGCTGACTGGGGAAGACAAACGCCATCACTCCCAACGTCCCCCCTTCCTTCTTCTTCCCCCAGCTTTATAGGCTGAGCATGACGTCCTACGGTCTGGAATATCCCTTGGGTCAGTTGGGGTCAGCTGTCCCGGCTGTGTCCCCTCCCAACTCCTTGTGCCCCCCCAGCCTGCTCGCTGGTGGGGTTGGGGGAGAAGCAGAAAAGCCCTTGGCTCTGGGTAAGCGCTGCTCAGCAGGAACGAAAACATCCCTGTGTTATCAACACTGTTTCCAGCACAAATCCAAACCACAGCCCCGTACTAGCTACTATGAAGAAAACTAACTCTATCTCAGCCAAAACCAGCACAGTGATGCACACAGGATCCCTATTTTGCATGATATGCTCTACTTCAGAAGTTGGTGCTCCTTAGGAAGAGATTTTAAAAAACCGTTATGCACACAAGCCACAGCTCCTTTTGTTGTCACTGGGAAGACTAGACCTTATTGGTGTAAAATGGGACACAGGACATCTGCTTTCCCTCTACTATTTTGCCACTGTCTTGTAAGAGCACACAAAGGTATCCCTTGGGTGTCTGTGGAAAAAACAAACCCAACAAAAACACTCATAGAAAACAAACCAAGAAAAACTCCCCCAAAAAACTCCAAGCCAATTTATGCTAAATTTAGTCATTCGTAGTGGAAACATGGGACCTTCTTTGGATACTAAGACATGACCTTCTGTCCTTAGATGTCTGCAGCAAGCGGGAGATACACTTACTCATTTTTTTTAAGAGAATTAATAACTGGGTTAACATAGTTTATTGGGATGGCTCTAGAAAACTGAGGAATATACTCAAATTCTTTAATAATGTATGAATCCTGTGACAGCTGCTCTACTAAAATGCTTTCCTGACTCGTCCATTATAGCCTTCTGGTTTTGAATCTGAAAGATAAAAAAAAGGGAAGAGAAATTTTAGGAACTTACAGATTGTGACCTCAGGCTTTTTGGGTTTTTGGAGAAGGATTTTTTGTTACTGATTTTTTTCTCCTCTTTCTGTTGCAAATTGTGTGAGTAACAGATACTGAAAGAAGCTACCCTAAAATAGTCTGTAATCAAAGCTAAAGGCAGAGGGTCATAAATGTTGCATCTTCTTACATTCCACTTTGGACTGTTACCCTGTTTTCTGTATTCAAACTCAATCTATTACGCTGAATAATTTGAGCTTTTTGATTGACAGGCTTCTCAAGACTAGGTTTTATTTCTGTTCATATTTTCATATTGTGAGTATTATCACGCCACCAGGATAGAAAAAATTTCACTTTTAGCTATGCTTCAATGCTGCTGAATCATAGCAGCCAAATACTACCTTCAAGCCCATCTGTCCAAGGAGAAAACGAATCAATTTGAAATTTATCTGTGCACAGACTGTTCATAAATCATTGAGTTATAGGAAGCACTGTATCAGCTTCAGAAACATTGCTTCATTATCAGCAGCTTCCATTTTGTCAGTCACAGCCACTAAAAATATATTGAGTTTAAAGAACAATGATTTTTAGGGGGCTTTTGTAAATAAATCATGGGATTTTTGTGCTTAATACTCACTTGTTAACACTTGAGTTTTTTATTACAGTCTAATACTTATCAAGCTTTTCTCTACCATAGTAAAAGCTGAAAATTTTGTTGTTTATTTGTGGTTTTTTTTCTCATGGAAAACTTGCTGTTTCACGTTATTTCATGATATCGGAAACTGATGCTTCAAGAAACACAATGGCTCTCAAGCCTTGAGGAAATCTTTTTATTTCATCACAAAAGCAGAAGTGTGTTGTGCTCTGCTCTACCTGATGTCTTGTGGCATCTTCAGTTTCACAGTTCCAGGATTGCACACTTTGCTTCACAACACCCAGAAAAAGAGAAAGACCTCTAATGAAGAGTGAGGCAGATGTCAGTGATGCAAAACCGAGTCCACTGGTTCGCAGCATGGGTTTGCAGCAGATAAGTGATTCAGGGATGTTCTTGATCCTTGGCTTCAGTGGAGCCTCCAGTGGTGTCAACACAGTTGGTGTTCACAAAGCACAACAGTCCCTTCCCAATTTAACTCATTTTCTGGTGAGGAGCCACACAGCAAATGCAGTTCTGCAGCTTCTTTCCCAGTTCAGCTTCAACTATCATTAATCACTGTGCAAACCCTGCAACCTAACACGGGTGTGTTTTCATGAGAGCTTCTTTACTAAATAAAGTTCCAAAACCTCCAAAAAACCTAGGTTCATAATAATATATTTGAGGGACCTTACACTGTCTTAAATTTAGATCAATTTTAAAGCATATTATTCCCAAGATCCAGCTGACTTGGAGACTGATCTTTATGGCTTCAATGAGTAGGTGGAAGGGAAAGCTGCAGACAGGGAATCTTCTTACATGTTTAAGAAATATAACTGCTGGCAGATTAGGCCTTCAAACAGTTCAGTGCTGATTTTCCAAGCATTCAGTATCTTCCTTTATCAGGTATTTATGTAGCCTGGAGAAGGAAGCTAAATTTTCAGACCTAGGATGCTGTGAAATGTATTTATGTTCATTCACTGTTGCTATATATCACTGGAAAAAGCACAGAAAAACATTGACAGAAAGATTTGCATCACCAGAAGAAGCTTGGTATATACTAATTATATTATATTTTAGGTACAGA
The DNA here is from genome assembly GCF_026419915.1 of Harpia harpyja. Lineage (NCBI taxonomy): Eukaryota > Metazoa > Chordata > Aves > Accipitriformes > Accipitridae > Harpia > Harpia harpyja. Next base: position 105,276,100 of record NC_068940.1, read on the forward strand.
GGACAAGAAAATTCAGAACTGAAGACATAACTGTATATTGTTTTTACAATTCAATTTAATCTTACTTTATTGAAATTCATAACTGAATAAATGATGCAGAGAGCTTAAAATATTAAAATAGAATGTTTGGTGTTTCAAAAATTATAGTGTAGCTCTACTTTTTAATTTAGTAAGATCAGTTAATCAACACGACCAATATCACCAAGTACACTTGCAATAGCTGTATGAAGACATTTCAGTTTTAAATAGTACTGAACGCAGTGTGATTTTTCAGCTTGCATATTGACATTAATAGAGCTCCTCCAGGCCATGCAAAATTATGTTTTATGTGCTGTGGTGTAAGGAACCAAAAATAGGCTTGGTAAGCAAATAGCAAAAGTGAAATATAGCATACTCAAAAGATAAGGATGAACTTTTGCCTTTGTTTATCTTACACGGCCATGGAGCCCATATGGACTTCTCCATCAGCTCTCTCATTGCTTCTTGAAAACGTAATTTTTAAAAACTTTCATATGGATGGAATTCATCTGCCCACATGTGTCCAATATTTGTCTTGGTGTGTAGTAGTTGTGTGGTTGCCACCCACTTCTCCCTTTGTGGTCAACAGAGTTCTAACCACTATAACGAATGGAGCCTTCAGTGAAACTTCCTTCATCCTAAAGTAGATATTTTGCACAGATGCTCAAAGGCTGAATGCTTGTTAAAATGGAAAAAATAATTTGCTAGGATCTTCTTGTAGGACAAAGTTCATGTGTGAAATCAAATCACTCAAACTGGACTATTGGCTGCTGTCCTATGGTCACAGGGGTCTCTGTCATAAGAAATCTTGCAGCGGTACCTTCAGCTGAATCTGGTGAGGCTTCCCAAACCTCTCTTCTGTTCACTTATAATCTAGCTGGGCTGTGGTCCTGTGTGAAAACTCCATCTCGTCTACAATCCATCTTTATTGGTAATATTAACCACATACGAAACATCTCCTAAAACTCTTAACCACCGATAAAAGACTGTCCCACATTATTATTTCTGCATCTGCTGGGAAGTTTGTATTGTTTGTTTACAAATACCTGTATACAATTCGATAACTTCAGCAGCAAGGAACTGCCTGGAAATCAATGACTCACTTTACCCAGGATGTTAATCAACACATTTAAGCATACAAATTGGACTGGGCTGAGCAGAATGTGCCTGGGAGACTCTCCAGAACTGTATGAAATTCCCACCTGGGAAGCTCCTCTAACATTCAGATAAACGGCTGATTGTTCAGTCAGTCCCCCAGTTTCAGTTCTGTCTAATGCTTCAAACCAGTCCATTATCTCAACTATGCAGACAACTAGTTCGTCAGTCCCTGAAACACCCGGGGAATTAAGGGCTTAAATGCACAGTGCAAGAACAGGCACAATCCTGATATACCCAGCTACACTACAATTGTAACTAAGAACAAATTTTATTTTCATACCTACAAGTCATTTATAACTGAAGTCCCACAGCTCTTGCCACAGGAACAAAAGCTGGGCAGATGAATTTCATCCAGAAAGTGCTTCTTTCTCACCGCTTATTCTAGCGAGTCCAGAATAACTGCTTAGCTGCAGATACTTCCACTGTGTATGTCTCCACTCTGAGACCCAGACACTGTGACTCTCAGGCATGACTCACGGTTATTTTATGACAACTCTGAACCATATGCTAACGTCAACTGGAAATTAAGATGGAAGTGTGAGAATTTTGAACAAACACAGGAGAAAATTGCTGGAACAGCTTTCTGATCAGAGCAGTGCAAGCTAAAAGGCTGACTGAATTCTCATTCTTATTCTGTGACGAACTTTTCTTCATTATTAAGGTATGGTTGCCTATGTAGTAGGAGTCAGAATATGATAATGACATTGCTCTAAGTAAAAACTGTTCTACGGTTCTGGGACATGATTACCAGTGCCGCTAAACTGCTAGAATGATGCATGGCATGCCTTCCTCCTGGGCCAAACAGCACTCTCTCAAACAATCCCCAGGCACAAGAATCAAGAATCAATGTCTATATCTATATTAGCAAGTTGCTCAGCTCAGTAGAAGTGGTTACATAAACAGAAATAGTTGTGATTGATAGGAATTTGACAGCTAAACTCTACATTGGGGGGGAAGGACAGTCATGTTGCATCAGATTAAGTCTGGTCTGGTCCCATGGATGGGATCGCCCTTTAGTGATGGGAGCACATTAGTTGTGCTCTCAGAGTCTTCCAATTTAGCTTCATTTGATCACAGCTCACAGTTTTCAAGACCACTCCACAACGTAAAATAAAGCACAGGCATGGGAATGATCAAGAGATTCACTTCTCAAATAAATGCCTGAGCCAACTGTAGTGTTCCAGTAACTATTGCCAAAAAGCAGTTTGGAAGAGATGATTCTGGTTTGGAAGAAATCATTCTGGTTTGGAAGCTAAGGGAATCAACCAGCACAGATGCACGCACTGCTGTGCCAAGTGACCTTGATTCCCAAGGACTTTTGTCAGGCACTTGCAGCTTACTGGCATAGACTCAGTCCATCCCTGACAGTCCTTTCCAGTTTTCTATTAATATAAACTGAAAACCTGCTCTTTAACTTCATTATTTCTGTTACAGAAATTGAAAGTATCTATTAAAATCTGAACTTCTGAAGGGCCTCAAAGTGACCCAGGGTGGATTTCTGGTTTAAATAAAAGCTTAATTTTGGCTTAATTTGCTCATTTAGTTCTCTGACAGGAAAAGAAAGTAAGTTTTCATATGATCTCCATTTGAGAAGACAGAATACCTCAGGGAGTACTATACTGCAGAGTTCTTGGGAAAAGAGAAGGAAGAAACAGGGTAACAAAGTCTCTAATAGTCTTATTTGTTGTTCAGAAGTTCACTACAAGAAGCCGAGTTACAAAGGCATTTGAAATACTTAGAGATGAAGCAGGTAGCAAGAAAGAAGGCAGAGGCATGACTGAAGGTTTACGATTCAATATTTAGAACAACTTTAGCAGTCCTAGACTGATAAACCCGGAGTTAAATTCTCTATTGTGCAAGTAATGTTTTATCAAAAGTTTTCATAGGGTTCTGATATATACATATATATTTGCAGTTATTAGAAAACAGATTTAACATGATGGATGTTTGCTGCCTCTGATTCTGTCCAGGCATCCTTCCACCCCCCAAAGAGATCAATGATAAATAATTTTCTACAATATAGTGGAAAGAAAGCACTTTCTCACACTCCAGTTTTTCCCTCACTTGTCACTCATGTATGGCATGACATCCAAGGAGAGTTCTACTGTATTATTGTTTTTTCTTTCTTTTTTAAAGATTTTCTTTTATTGTTTTGCCTTAAGGTTCCAATGGGAAAACAGAAGTATAGAAGAAGACTAAAGAGCATCAAAAGTTTGACAAAGACAAAGGACACATAAAAGCACTGATCAAAGAAAGTCCAATCTTAGTCTTTGATGATGGCAATGAAATACTAAGAGGATCTCATTCTCTCTGGGGTTACATTTATCATTTTAATTCACGTCACGGGAAGAAATGTTAAGATGTATTATGGCTGGATTTGCCAATTCAGATCCCCAATTGGCCAAGCCACAATGCCAACACCTTCCTGAGACTAACAGAGGCAATTCTTCTTGGTCTCAACCAGGACCTCACTAGAGGAATATTTGGGCCACATTATGTGCAAGTACTTGATATCCACTAGATTTGCATGTCCCGTTTTTAAGTATGACACCAAAATTCAAAGCAAACTCCAGCTGAAACTACCAAAGTTTACCTCATTTCTAGTTCAAGCAGTAAAGAACTCCTGGGGTTATCACTGTATCTTTAAAGAGAAATCAATTTTTCTTCCTACTAAGATCAATTTTATAAGTCCTTTATTACGCATGAATACATAATTTAATATGTAATTTAGCCTTTATAACACATAGCTGGCCAAAGGCTACTGAGGAAGGAGGGTAACTGGAACCTCTCCAAAGATTCAAAAATAATGACACATGCAGAGCACCTAAAACAGTCTGCTTGCTACCTAGAAAATGCCACAAGTTCTGTAAACTCGGTAACTTCTCCAAGTGTATCAGAGAAGACTTTGTACCTATCAGTAACAAAACTATGGTAACAGGCCATGGGAAATGCATCTGAGGGTGACTAAGTGTCCTTACTGTGGTCTGTCCAGATACTAACCTTCATGGTAACTCTACTCCTGGATTTCCTTTCTTTTTTTTAACAAAAACATCACTCAGATATGACCTTCATGTGTTTGTTTGGTTTGTTCTTTGTTAGTTTGTTCCATCTATAAACTAGACTCATCAAACAAGATTCAAATTAGAAGTGAGAAATGCAGAAGAGGTATTTTGTATCTATGAATTACCAGAAAATTTTCTGAAGCCCCTAGGAAAAGTGGTATCTGCAAGAAACATAGAGCAGGTATTTCCTGTATTCCTACCACTTTTGACTCAGAGCAACTGCAGCGTTTGTTTTTCTTCATCACCCAATTTTTGAAAACGGGAAGAAAAAGGGAAAAGACTTGAGATCATTGCCTTTCACTGGATAATGTTTTCTACAGAATTGTGAGTAATGCTTGTGAAAAAAACAGAGCAGAACTGTCAACATCTCTAATGCCAGTATCATGGTAAGCATTACCACAGGATGTTTTTTCTGCTTTTGTAGTAATGTTTTTCACTCTGACGTGATGCTGCCATGCCAGCTGAGGTGGAGGGGGGAAGCTTTCCACTTCCCAGGGTATTACTTCTGTAGTACACTATACATACTTGGGAAAACTTACATTTTAAGAAGACAACACGAGATGAGCTACTTCTGTGAAGTGAATGACCTAAGACTTACCTCCTCCATAACATGACTTAGCCTTTGCCTGCAAAGTCGATGTACATTGTGTCAAGTATATTTTCATTTGGCAGTCCATGGAGTGACAACTCATGTAATTGGTGTCCCGTTCACAATTTCTCTTCCAGTGCAAGCACAAAGGTGATGTAATAAAGACAAGTCATATTGTAGGAAAATAAGATTCCCTAAGTGTTAAATGAAACTACTTCCCATCATGCCCATCCCTTTTTTAATGGAGATTATACTCACCCCGTCCTGGAACAGAGACATCAAGTGACTGGAGCTAGCTGAAAATCCTTCATTGAAATCGTACTGTGGAAAATTGTTTTTTTCAGTGATAAAGTATCACTAAAAAAAAAAAAAGAGGAATACACATCTGCCTTCAATAATAACACTTCACACTTCATCCAAGAAGAAAAAAAATGAAAACTATGGTATTTCTTTTATGGTTTTGGTAGTTCCTGGGCAAAGCAAAACAGTGAGGAGAAATTAGTTTTACTCTGAGGGAGCCTGAACTGATTCAGCTTTGGTCCTAAAGCCAGGTAGCCTTGTAGCTGGGCTTCAGCTGAGCTAATGTTTGCTGTCTCTCAGCAGCATGTATAATATCATTATAAAGAGACTCCAAGTCCTTTGATTTATCATGGTCAGAGACAGTTTTTCTGCATCCCCACTGTGTAAGAAGACAGAATCACGGAAGATGTAACAGGCAGAATTTTTTCCTGCAGCCCACTAGAAGTGCTACTTTAAATGCTGTTTTGGCTCTTGGAAAATATTTTAATTCAATATTTGATTGAGAAGTCAGTGATTTCTCTCCCAAGGAAATTTCTTAGCAGCTGTTTCCATGACAGACAACCACATGCAGAGTCACTGATGATGAAGGGGGATACGTTTAGCCAACTCACTTCATCCTTTGAGCAAGGTGTTTTCTTTAACTGTTTGTCAGAGCTTTTTGAACAAGGATTAAATTATTCTCAAATTGATCAAATGAGTCTGCACCATGTCCAAGAAAAAGGGGAAAAAAAAGAAGGTACAGATCATGCCATTTTCTCATCTTCAGTCGTTCCTAGAGTCTGAGAAGAAAAGAAGTATTGAAAATTTTTGTTTAAAACCTTATTTTGCAGAACACCAACAAATTTATGTCCAATGTCTGTAGAATAATTATGTGATAACTTTTATACTGGGTTTCTTGCTGCTTATCATAATTTGATACTAATATAACAGAATGACTTTCCCCTCCTTCCCCTTTTCTTTTCCTCTGCTCATCCACTGGCAGTTCTCAGTTTTCGTTTCATTATCAGATTGTCATCAATCTTCACAGCCATCCTGCTGCATGTGTTATTCCTTCAGCATATATTACTCTTTTTTGCAGGTGTCAAGTTGTGCTCTCATCTTTGCCACGACTCTTACTCTAGCATTAAATTTATATACTCTGTATTTCAGCAAAACAAAAGGTTTTTACTATTTTTTGCTATACCTGAAAAAATCTTGGCTTTCTGGGCTCCTTATTGTTCATTTTATTTATTCAGAACTGTGTTGCAAACTAGTTTATATTTATCACACTGAAGTATGTATGCATTCAAACTTTAAAAAAGAGCAGTTAAGCTCAAGTCTCAAAAAAGTTTTGATTCAGACATTTCACAGTTCTGAAAGACTAGTTTTCTCTTTGAAAAATGCCACTCATGTTAACTATTGATTTTGCTCATTTTTCTTTCTTTAATACATTTGTCATTCTTATCAATAATTCTCTATTCACTTTCATTAAAGATGAGCTATCAAATGTACTGGTAAGTCATCTAATGTTTACATTGGTAATCTGTTGACTAGAAAAGATGATCTTTTAGTGAATGCATTAGCAGAGTGGGAACATAAAGCTGCTAAAAAAATTGGTGTTGCTTAATGTGATACAACCAGGATTTGCTAAGATTCTTTGTTTAGGGGTGAAAAGAAAAAAAAAAGAAAAAGAAAAGGGGAAAAAAGAGTTTTTCAAAGACCAGTAATCTCCCTGAGGTGTGTTGTACTGGAAAAGAGACAACTTTTTTTTAATCTCTGCATGAATATGATTTCTGTCCTGCAGACCTTCAAAATCCAAGTTGGACCACATACCTAACATTTTATGGTGTCATAAATTCAAGCAGTATGCAGTGTCCTGTAAAATGGAAAAATAGCCTTAAATAAATCTTAGAAATCTGCACAAGTATATTATTTTTACTGTGCTGTACATAACACCTTTTCTTTCTCCGTTCCAAAGCTACTTAATTTAAGCTCAAGTAACACCCAGATAGGAGACTACTTCAGCATCTTGAATGTAGATACAGAACAAGAAGTCCTGTCGAGTGTTTGGCAAATATCAATTGAGGAAGTTAAATGAATGTAAACATTTAATTTTGCTTTATCATTGGAGTTCAGTTCAAGGAGAAAAATAAAAATGTAGATTATGTAAATGAAACTGGTTGGTCTTGGTCCCCATTACCGTCAGTCAATAGTGAAGCATATGGACCAATTCATCTTGTCCTAACGCAGTGCCTAAAATGGTCCTGAAGCCATCCTGAAACAGACTGGGTTTGTCCATTAATTATGAAGGCACACCTGAGCAACCAGGTGTGCTGAGTGGGATTGTCTAGCACTGGATGAAATAAATGTCACACCCAATTAAATGAAGTAATTATTCAGTGTGCAACCTAATCTACATTCCAAATGTGCCCAGACTGACTTGCTAGACAGTAATTTCTGGGGCCACAACTGTCACATATAAAATTAAACATCCTAACACTTACTTTTTAACAATTCATTGCCTGCTCTGTATTAACACTGTCCACTTCTGGATGCCAGATAGCAACAGAGACAAGAAATGAATTAAAAAAAAAAAAAGAAAAAAAAAAGTACATCACACTTTCTATTTATATACACTGGTGGACTTTGCAGTGTTAGGTTAACTGTTGGACTCGATGATCTTAAGGGTCTTTTCCAACCTAAATGATTCTATGATGCTATGATTATTTGCCTGTGGTTTACAAATACTATAATTTTTACGTCTTCAGCATGGGTAGAAAATCCTTTATTGCCCATCAGTTGAACCCTAATATCTCATCTTGAAATAATAATACTTTTTTCCTCACACCCTGGTAAATGTTTCAGCTCGTGGGAGATACATGGAGCTTTTCTGTCTGACTTTCTCCCTCTTTTTCTCTGCCTCCTTTAGTCCATGATGTCTGAATTACAAACCATGTTGCTTATGCAGACCCAAGCCTGTTGAGAGGAAGAAATCATTCTTTCAGTACATTAGGTGTTGGGGTTTTGCTGGTTTTTTGTTTGTTTGTTTGATTTTTTTTTGTTTTAAGGGGAGTGTTTTCCAGGTTCTATGTGCAGTTCTAGAGGCCAACAACAAAACTTCTTCCCCAATATCATCTTAACAGAAAGATTCTTTTGTGTAAAATAAACAGATCAAATGCCTAAATAAGAAAAATCTTTTAGCACATGCCAGTATCATATTTGCAATAAGTAAACATGTGTCTCGGAATTACTATGGATAATACACAGGTGTCCAGAAGGCAAGCAGGACAGATTTGAGTTGCAATATCCCTGAATGCCTGTACAACTCAGAATGCCAGTTCATGTTGCTGGACCTAAGATTTGAACAAATGATGGTGAAAGATCTCTGGTTTTGACAGCATTTACTGTCTTTTCCCTCATTAAAACCCTTTCATATTGAGAAGGGGCCTGGCATAACTTCAACAAATAATTTCATAAAAATAACAAAATGATAGTAAATGTCCTTTTTTAGTAATTGTTAATCTTTGTCACACATCAGCTGTCAATCCAGACCCAATCCCTAAATCTAACCCAAGATTCTTAGCCCAGTACTCCCACGATAATGAAAAATAAACTCACAGTTTGGAGCAAAAAGCACAGTGAAGTATAACCATTGCCACGAAATTCCAGTAATCAGGGATATTTACTTGCTCTTACTGATCCTGAAGTTGCAGGCCAAGCTGGAACAACCGATAGATGAGACGTCCAGTTTGGTCAGGGGAATGGGAAGCTCTTCAGGAGTGAAAGAGCGTGTCACAGCGTCGTGTGTCCAGCCTTGCAAAATGAAGACTGAGAGGGAACAGGCTGGGTGAAAGCAGAAGGAGTGCAATTTAAATGAAAAGCCAGTGAGGGTCAGGATAAAACAGGTAGAAATACAATACGAATGCATGTGAGATGGAAATTACAAGGTTTTTAGTTTTCAGGGCAATCAGGTTTTGTAACAGCCTCTCAAGAAGAGGAGGAGGAACAAAGGCCAACTGCACACAAACCAGAGCACAATAAGTCTTTGAAGGCAATTATATAGTATCAAGGTTCTGATAAACAGTGCTTGAACTGGATTATTGAGAAGTCTCCTATTCTTATCTTTCCATGTCTTCAAATCAGAGCACCCCAGAGTTATTTAACTGGGAATAAGCCACTGGAATTTGGAGATAAACATGCACATATGGAGTGTGCCTAGCTTATGTCTTGTTAAAAAAAAACAACAAACACAATGGGAAATGTCCTAGCTGCAATGGAAATATAAGCTGCTACCCAACCATGTCATGTATCAGAGTGTTATGTGTACTTCCTAGTGCATGTGAGTATACAGTTAATATTCACGGTATATCAAACAGAAAGATGACGGAGAGCAAAGGGCCTCTAAATCAGTGCAATTTTTTCAAAATTATCTCAGAAGAGGAGGACTGATAATTGCCACATTTCCACCCTATTTCTGTTACAGAGATATTTAAGGACCTATTATTCAGTTTTAAAGCAAAACATTGGGACGTGTAATAGGCATTGAGTGTGAATATACAGAGACAGAGATGAATTAAAGACAAGCAAGCTGATTTTAAGGCAAGAAAGGTCCTAAATGCAGCCCTCAAGAAACCTTTGGACATACATGTTTTAACAATCCTTTGGCACATTCCAGCCTGAAATTTCTTGTGAAATATTAGCTGTCTGCTGCATAATAATGTTTGACAACAGTGATGTGGTATTTTGACGTAACACCCCTCATCTAACAGCTGAAGAACATTTATAGACAATTAATTGAGACTGACCATATGTCTTAGGTGGGGAAGTATTTCTGTCTTGTTTTTAAAATGTGGGATTTCTTCTGCATGTCCATACTGCTGAAATACAAACTGAGTCACAAAAGTAATGAGACAGGATCAACCACAGCACTGTTACCGAGTCCAGCTTTAACCTCTGAGCAGCTAAAAACCTCACTGATGCAAAACCCAGAGTGAATATGTTCCCAGCAGAACATGCCACAAGCTTCCCAATTCATACTTCAAAAATGAGCAACAAATGAAATAGGGAGAACTGGCTTCCCGTAGCCAAACTGCAGTAAAAATACAATTAGCAGAAACATCCTGCTGTTTACAGGAAATGGAAATATTTCAGTTTAGAATAGTGTCTGCCAGGGATTGCCATGTCTCCACTCTTCTTGATAAGCCAAACTGCACCGTCCATTACCCATTAAAGTCCTTCGTCTTGGAAAGGCCATAATCCAGGGAAAATCTTGGCAGCCAAGATGCACTAAGGGAAGAAAAAAATGAGGAAAATAATAAGATTTAGTGGAGAAAGGGATCTTGAGGTGATGGATCTAGACCTTCCAAATTTGTTGAGTGTGAAGGAATGATTTTTAAAAATATAGATAGCAATTATTTTTCTTTTAATTAGAAGCCCTTGTTTTGTTTCTAGCACACAATTTCAACGGAAGGTTCTTTTTTTTTATGGTCCTACAAATGAGTTTTCTTTTTGGTTCTGGGTGGAAGGCTTTTATAAACACAAGAGAAATGAGGCTTAAATATTATAAATTCTTCCAATACTACTTCTTGTTACATTTTCATCTTTCCCAATATAAATTAAGGGTTGTCACAGTAAATGTACTCCATCTGAAAACAGCTCAGAGCAAATCTGGGTCACTGACTTGTGGAAAGATCTGTTCTCTGTCTGCAGGTTTTTGATATTTTTATAAATAACTATGAGTACCCTATTGAAAATTGTACATTTCAAACTAATACATGAAAGCTTCAGAAATTAGGAGTAGCCAGATGAAGAAAAACAAGAACAATTTATATACAAGATCAATGCTATAGGTAGAAATGGGATCTAATTCAGGTAAATGTAAAATATTCAGCTGTGGAGCAAACACTGACAAAGAGCATATATTAAATGAAAGAAGACGCTGAAAAAAATTGGAGAGCGCTATAGAAAGAAAATAAAATAGAACGAAAGAAAACAAGACAATGCCTGGATGACTAAAAAAAAAAAGAGAAAGGAAAAACTAAATAAACTTTTGTATGGAAAGAAATGAAATGGAAAATTACAAAATTTGTTAGCACTAAAATCCTCCTTCCTTCAAAATCAAGGTCAAACCTACTGTTGATCAGGCCAAGAATGAACTATAAAAACCTCTGGCTACTTATAAAGAATAAATATATAGTAATTGCAGGAGGAGTTTTGATGGGAGATGAGGGAGTTGTGTGGGAGTATCTATTTTAAAGACAGTAACGATCTTTACTGTATCAATCACTTTTGCAAGAAAATGTTCTGCTGCCAGCACTGACTTTCAGCTATTTTAGTTTAGACTAAAAATATCACTGTAGAACAATATTCATTATTGCTCTGATCCATGGAGTTTGAAGTTGTCAAACATTTGTTTTCTGTATATTAAACATCTGAAGTTACTGTGAACTCTGGAGAGCGAGGTGCCGTTTTCCTTTGAGGCTGCTGCAGCCTGTTAGAAGAGCAGACATATGCACATGCACATGCTGTCTTGTTTTTTCTTACGTTCCCTTCTTCAACCTTAAATACCTCATTTAAAACTTAGAATGCATCATCCTCTGTTGCACTCTGTCAGACCCAGGACATTCAGAGGCACAGTTTTATTTGGAAGGTCATCACCCACTACTCTTGCTCTCGCATTTTTATGGCTACACTGCAAATAAAGGTCATGATTCAAGTGAGTTTACCATATAATGTACAAAGAGATAAAACAGAGAACGTGGGAACTATCCCTTTTATCATCATAAATAATACCTTGGTGTTCAGCACTTTTTTTTAACTCTATGATGGACTTTTTTCCCGATTTGAATCAGGGCTTCACACACTCTTGAGAATTTGATATTCCACTCCCCATTTTGCATGTGGGTAAAGTGAGGCAGAGCCAGATTAGACAGTTTGTCTTTCTTTGCAGAGGCAGTGCCTAAAGCTGAGAAACTCAAAAATGGTTCCTATCTCTTGGGTTTGTTTACATTCCCCAGCTGCATCCTTTCTTCCAGTTTGGGTCCTGATGCTCACAATCCTTGCCTCCAGTCCCACTCCCTTCTCATAAGAGGATAAAATAGATACAAAGACCAGCAGAAAATCATGGAAGGCAAGAATTATGGTCACAGAAGAGCAAATACAGTTTTTCAAGGTTTTCCCTTTTTATTTCACACTTCTATCTCTATATCACCTACCTTTCATAGTAGGCATCTAGGAACTGGTGCACAGAGAAGATTGAATTTTTGGTATCACAATTTTGATTCCTACCTGAGACCCGAACAGTACAATTTTTGCCAGTTTTGTATACAGTTGCCAACTTCAAGTGCTGTGTAACTGCACAGAAGCTGGAGTTACTTTAGATTTGTAGAGTTTAAGGGAATCAGGAACTGACAAGAAATCTGGCAAAGTAAATCAATCTATTCTCTTCTGTGCATAAGAACTGAGAGTCCACCTAAAGCAATATCCTCTTCTGACAGGGATCAGGAAGAGATGCTTACTAAATGAAGTAGGGCAGCTTGGATCAAAATATATTGAGAGGAGAAGAAACGAGGTGTTTTCTCTTCTACATTTGCTTCATCTCCTGTGGAAAGAAAACTTTCCTCTTTCTTTTCTGTGTACCTTTGTCAGTGCATGCACAGGTGCCGACATACAGACGTTGGTGCCAGGTGATGCATTTCAAATTGCTAAGGATAGTAGACATGAATGTGGAACATACTCTGATATTTTCAAGAATATATTGAGGTGGGCATTTTGTTGGTGATTGTTAACAAGGCCTAAAAAAGTGAATCTGTTTTGGTATTAACTGCTATTTTAATTTCAGTTGTGCCAGGTAGGCCTGGTGTAATCATATAAATCTGTTTTAACCTGGAGACTACATGAGAAAAAATCAGGCTGGTTTTAATACCAAAAGGCTTACTGGAGTAAGAGGCTGTAAGTGCAAAATGGCAAATGAGTCTGAACCATCTGTGTTGTTTTGTGGTGGACAAAACCATTGCGAAGTATACATGTGGTCAACAAACAAGCAGCATTTCCAGATGGCAAGCACTAGCTTTAGGCCCCAGTCTCACAGAAATGAACTTATCTGAAGGACGCTTTACTAAGGAAGGAAAGAAAACTTGCATCCAGAGATTGTAGCACTCTCCTCTTTTCCCCTTCCCCTCCATTATGTCTGCCCAGTTAAGTGCGGTGATGTCCTACGTGTCGGGGGATAGACACATTACTCACTTTGGTCTAAATATTAGAACCTTAGCACCCGCACAGCACTCTCCTAGGAATGCCTGGTACAATTTACTATCTTGATTTACATCTTTTATATTCCTGACTTGGCTTCAAGCCATAAACATAGACTGATTTAAGTTTAAAGGGACCTCTGAAGACCATTTGGTCCAGCACTGCACTCAAAACACAGTCAAGCCCCAGTGCAGTTCCTTGCAGGGCCCAGGATGAAGGCTTCCTACAAAAAGTAGGAGAAAACAGTAATAATAATCTAACCGACTAGATAAAGGTGCAATCCAGCCTGACATGTGCAAAATATTTCCTTTCCCTGTCTGCAGCACAGAGGGGTATGCACATTCGTACGTGAAAGAGGGGAATGGCATTGAGTCCACACATGGGTGAACACCCATCAGATATAGCATTTCATGGTCACAGCTCAAGGCCACTGAATGGGAATACACAGAGACTGTCAAAGAAGAGAACTAGTCCCAAACAGTGGCAGATGAAGGATCTGTCCCTCAGTCTACCATGAGCTTCTTAAGCCATCTGTCTGCCCAAATCCTGTCCAGTAGGATACGCTCTTGCACAGTTTCTCAGGTCAAAATAGCTTTGCCTCTACTCACTTGGAACAGAACCTTTTCCACAGAGAGTTCCTTTGGTTTCTGTGGGGTCACTCAAGGAGTAAGTTGTCACTCATTTTGCCAAAGGTGTCAAATGCTGGCTCAGACTCTACAAAGAAAACACCTGAAAACAAGGAGAACCATTATCTGGCAGTCTCCATCCCAGTCTTGAGCAATACCTTCTACTTTTATGCAACATTGGTGCTTTATGTGTTGTTAGGAACAGTGCTCTGCTTTTCTTTGAATCAAGTGAGAGAAGATATGAAAGTTCACACTAAAGGTGAAACTCATTCAAGCATGAAGAATAAAATAGAGGTGTGTCTCTGCCCTTTGAAAAGCAAAATGGCTTAAGCACACACACGCTTATATTGAATGAACTGTTCTAATCAAAAAACTACCCTAGAAACAGAATAGCTCCTTCTGCTCAATGCACTGAGGAGGCTTGTAATTTCTGGTAAGTTTAGGTCACTTTTTAAATATTGAATTAAATAATGAAGGCAGTGGGATGGGGGAGTCTATGCACGAGTGCTTCATGTCCCTCCTTAGATTTCAGTTCAGTGATGATCCATTCAATTTGCAGGCTGGAACAATTTTCTTCAAATATTAAAAGAGCTTGAAGCAAATGGTAACATCAAAAGTGAGTCTGATGTTATGTAAAATGGACTGGATCAGGATGTTCTTAAAATTCCGGTAATTCTGAGAAACAGAAAAGAGATTAATCTAGTTGCTGTGGGGAGGATCAATGATTGTTTCTTTACTTTCATATCTATTCCCTCTGATTTCTAGCAGACCACTTAGTTCCAGACCCTGAAAGGTATGTAAGTACTTGGTTCCTGTTGGAATACATTAAAACCAACAGGAATTAGATGCAAAAATGATCTGGAAGACCTGGGTCTTCTCTGCCCCTGAATAGAGGGATGGTAACTCCCAGCCCCACTGAGGCATGCCAGAGACTGTGATACTCTGGGGTCTTGTGAGGAGCCAGATTTTGCAGAATACCAGTTCCATGGGCAGGTGACATACAGAAAGATGCATGAATTACACAAAGCAAAGTTAAAGGGATAAAAGAATGCCCATCAGGGTATATGTCTGATCAGTATTTTCTATTTTAAGATTTTGCCTGGAGACAACAGTGAGGTCCTACCCTTTTCCAAGGGGGTTACCTTCCTCTTCAGATAAGTCACGATTGTTTAAAAGCACCCTTATTTGAATAAAAGTCCTCATATAGCACTCATCTTTATGGATACAACACCCTCAGATAATTATCTACAAAACTAATGTAGAGATGGGGAAAATGAGAAGCAGAGAGCTGTTGGAAGGGGGAAGTCAAGCTTTGAGGAAACAGATGTAGGTTGCCAAGGAAAATTAGGTCAATATATTCACATATATGTATGCCTGTGTCTGTGTGTATACATATCTATATGTATATGTACAAATTTTACATGTATGTGTTTATATATATAAATGCAGTTATAGATATATAAACTGCATTGCTGCTAAATTATAGTTTTTCTTAGAGATGACTTTTGGGTTATACACACTTAAAATATTGTAATTCCACCATTAAGAATTGTATGAATGTCAGTATTTAGAATCATAAAATAATTCATGGGAAGTGACCTCTGTAAGTCTCTAGTCCAACCTCCTGCTCAAGATAGTATTAACTACAGGGTCAGTTCAGGCTGCTCAGGGTTCTACCAGTCCAGTCCTAAAAATCTTCAAGGCTGGAGACTGTAAATCCTCTCTGGGCAACCTGTTCCTCTTCTTGACTGTCCTCACTGGGGAAAAGTTCCTTCCTATACCCTGTTGGAATTTCTTCTGTTTTAATGTCTGCATTTGTGAATGCATTTTGTCCTCTTGAGTTTCAGGAGGTTCCTGTCAATCAGTTCTTCTAGCTTGTCCATATCCCTTTGAAGGAGAGCCTTGCCCTTTACCATCTTGACTGCACCCCCTCAATTTGCTGTCATCCACAAGCTTGATTTCAGGAATTCGGTCTTAAAAGTAAGCAATGTCTGTAGCAAGCCTGGGTCATATAACCTGCATAAACACAGCCTTGCATAATCCTTTCATTCTATGGATATTCTTCAGCGGAATTGCTTAATTTCTAAAAACAGTGAAATTTGTTCATGGTTTTGCCTCAGGCAAGTCTACATTTGCAACATCCTATTTCTCTGAAGTTTAGAGAACCTTGTGGGTTTGTTTTGGGTTTTTTTTTAGGGGTTTTTTTTGCTTTTCTGTTATTTTTGTCTGCATGTCACCCCACTCCTTACCCCTAATTTTCTTATAAAAGATAATCAGCATATGTTGATATACTGGCTAATTTATAACTCTTGATAAATTAAATCCCTGGCATGCCCACAAGAGAGTAGCAGGAAGAACATTTCAAATATTTTACCATTTGATGCCATTTGCCTGGGTAAGGATGAGCCATCTTTTAAGGAACATAGGTGTTACAGAGACATTCTATGTGGCTCAGAGACAAACTGAACTGTAGAGGACACAAAATAATAGATGCCACTTCTCTCCAACATAATTTTGCCTGCAAATTGCAACATGTCATTTTGCTGAGGAAAAAAAGATGAAAAACAAGGCCTTTTGGAGGCAATTCAACTTCTGTCAACACTTTGTCCTGAATACTTAGTTGTGTCGATGAGGGCACCAGTTTTAAGGTGTTATGCAGGTACATTGCCGTGAGAGTGATTCATCTAACAGTGTTTTAAAATTTCAGTATTAAATCTAAGTGAGCTTTCTATATTTCCTTTTAATCCTTGAAGAGAAATAACTGCAAGTAGAAGGATGGGACAGGGGTCAAAAAGCAGCTTGGCAGAAAAGTCCCTCAGAGTCCTGGTGGATGATGAGTTGACCATGAGCCTGCAATGTGCCCTTGGGGCAAGAAAAGTCCAACAACATCTTGGGCTGCACTAGGAGAAGCTCTGGTGAGACACATCTGGAGTGCTGGGTCCAGGGCTGGGCACGCAGTACAAGAGAGACAGGGACATACTGGAGTTAGTCCAGTAAAGGACCACAAAGATGATAAAGGGATGGGAACATCTGACCTACAGCGACAGGCTGAGAGAGCTGGAATAATTCAGCCTGGAGAAGAGAAGGCTCAGGGGGCTCTATCAATGTGTATAAATACCTGATGGGGGGAGTAAAGACAGAGCAAATGTCTTCTCAGTGGTGCCCAGTGACAGAACAAGAGCTAATGGACAGAAACAGAAATACAGGAAATTTAGTTTAAGCATAAGAAAAATCTTCTGTAGTGTGAGAGTGGTTGAAGAGTGGAACAGGTTGCCCAAGGATGTTGTGGAGTCTCCATCCCTGGAGATGTTCAAAACCAAACTGGACATGGTTCTCCTCTAGTTGACCCTCTGGTCAATGGAGATGGGGGGATAGGACTAAATTCAGCAGTTCTGTGTGATTCTGTTTGTAATTATATTTGAGTCACCATTCTGGAAAAGCACAGCTTTCCAACACTCATAGACTTTCAGGTGTCTATAGCTGAGTGAGACAAATCCTATTCAACGATAATGAGAAGAATCCCCTCCAACAGGACTTGCTTTCTAAACAAAGAATAAAGTACAGTGAGGGGACACTAACAAACAAAATTAATAGTGAGAAAGAAATGTCTCATTTGGAAAGCAGTGCTCATCCCATACCAATTTTTCAAGTATTTTATGTATTTTTTTCATCACCTGTGATGGTATTCCAACAATGAATAAGAGCTTTCTTTAAAATAAAAGATGCATAAGCAGATACTTGTTTTTATTATATTACAGCAAACTTCTATCATCATCTCCCTGAGGAAAAAGGTTCAGAATGTGTTTCATTATTCACTTTAATATTTTCAGCCAATAAAGTAACCAAAAAGAAAACAAAATGACAGAGACAAGCTTAAAATGCAATTAAGTATCTTGCAAAATTATTGAATTTGTCCCCCAATAAAGAAAAAATTCTTGTTGACAGAGTTGACTTCTTTAGATTTCTGTTCTAATTTTGCAGAACTATACATGAATATTAAAAATTCAAACTGTTGGGGTACTTTTGATCCCTTTCCACTCAAGTAAGCAGAAGAGAATAAAACAAAGTTCCCTCGACATAAATTTATTTAAAAATCTTACAAAATGTTCAAACCAAAGTTGCTGTAGATCTGCAGATCTGACATAATCTGGATCAGAGCGTGATGACTCTCTCCAGTTCTCAGCATCACCTTTGCAGACACCTCAAGTGTGGGTAGGCACATGTTGCCTTATGTCCTCATTCTTCAGGGGCAGAGCCATGGCTGCTGACATAATCACTATTATTTCTCAAGCCATCAGAAAAAGAATGCCAGAAAGAGATAGTCTAGGGGAAAACATATAAAGAAGCAGAATAGAAAATTTTTGAAGAACTCTTAGAAAGCTCAGCAGACACAGTCGTCTTGGTCACTTGTGTTCTTCAGATCAAATCAAGGTATTGTTTCCCATTTGCTGAAACTGGTTTTCACCATTTGGTATAGGATGAAAGCCATTCACTTTCTTTCCTTTGCTCTCAACAGTTCACAATATAGTCTTTCAGCATAGGAAACACTAAAGAAATACGAAAATAAATCATACTGATAACTTCAACAATCCAACATAAAACTGGAAAGTTAAGAAATAAAGTACTCTTCTCTGCATTTCCCTTGGCAGTCTGTCAACACAACCACACCATTTTTCATGCAGTATATTGGTTCATGAAGTTTTACAATCCAGAAAAAGATGAAACTTCATAAGTGAAGAAAAAATGTATCTCACCTTAAAAAAAAAAAAAGACTTAAAAATACCCCAAAAGCAAAACCCAAACCAAACAAAAAAATTTCTCCCCCTTCAAAAAACCGCACAACCAATATTGAAATTAGCATCCTTGCAGCAAAGGAAATACGTAGAAACTGAACTGTAAGGACAAAATTGATTTCACCTTACTTCAGTCATCTGAAAATTACATGCCTTGGCCATTTTAAATCACCTACTCTTCCTGTGTAGACAAAGAAAAGAAAGAGACACCCCTTGCAAAGATAAGGTCATCTGTTTTCAGGGACAAACCACTTTCTGTTAGTTTTTTAGCCATTTCAGTTATTATTAAAAATTTCTCATCAATGACTCAGAAAATTGGGCTTCATAAGGATTTAAGTATACCAAAAGCTCTGAATCTGTGATTTTCTGCTGTACAGACCATCTACAGGGCAGTACCTTATGCGAGAGAAGAGAGAGCAGATGGTGGGAGGGACACAAAGGACACTGGGATCTCTGAGCAGGGACCAGGTGGAACTTCTGCAGATACAGCCCTGAATAAATAAATACTCAACTAATGGATAATCCTTACTTTTTCTATCGAAAGGGGGTGCCGACATCCCTGGAAAGCAGCCAGTAGAACACTTTTCATCAAAAGAGAAAATCTGAATCAAATCCAAACATTTCATGGAACTACATAGACTTGGCAAAAAGTGAAATGCAAGGAGAAAATGGTAAAGGCAATCATTTTGGATCAACCATTTCTACAATGTCAAAGTATTTATGTTTCATTTTAACTGTTACCTTGTGCTGCTTTTTTTAATATAAACCTATATACTGTATACATTTTATACACATTGTATATTATTTTTATGTCTTATTAATATAAATAATGTCTTGAACATTGCAATGGTTCTGGATGACAATGTTACGGACTTTTTGTTGTGTTCAAAATGTAAAATAGTCTTCTTTTTCTTGTTCAAAAAAACTCTAGAAAATGGAAATAGAAAATCATTGTTTCCACCTAGTTCTTATGTAAAAACTCAACTATGACTTAAGGGTGCTAAGTACAGAGCACTTTAAAACACAGACAAAAATGGATTACATTGCATTTCATTCCATTACTGCTGGAGTAGTCTTTATTTTTAGCAGCCACAGAGACATTTCCACATCCCTAACAAGCACTAAAAGCAGCTGTGATAGAACACAGGCTGAAGACATTTTAACCCGAAAATATGTGTAGCTACCTCACAGTTTTATCTTTGTTTCTCTAATATACTTGCTTTCTTTTAGTTCCTAAAAAGGAAGGGGCTTTTTGTAGAGCTGAACAGAGTGTAGAAACTTCTGTTTGAAAAAAAATCATGCCTATTTTTGACTCCTGTTTTTACCTGCTCTTGTTCAGTTGCTTTTTTTGTTTTCCTTGTTTAGGGCAAAAAGTCTGTCTCCCTTCAGTTTTGGCAAGAAGAGCATCAGGTAGTCCACGATGACCCTGGGTGACAGGCTGCGTCCCCCCATAGCACAGCCAGGGGACAGCTCTGTACTCTGGCTGTCACAGATGATAAGGCAGAGTCATGCAGAGTTGGATGGAGGTATAAGCACTCATAAAGTACAGCATTCCAAGTAGAGAGATTTATGCTTATTTAACCCCTCAAAAGCCATTTTTTGCTTTCTTTTTAGAATTTAAATGGATTTATTAAAAAAAAAAAAAAAGGTATGTTCTTCTGTTATTATTTCAACACCTACCTTTCCCTTTCCCTTCCTACTACCTACCACTTTGGCACTTGATACTCCTGCTTATTTAATATAAATTTTTAAATAGTTTCTACTCCAGAAGGCAACAATTAAAAAAACCCCAAAAAACCAGCCAAAGCAGTTCTACCTGCATTTTTTCAACAGTTGATGAAGAACAAAGAGAAAAATGTCTCTAAAAAACACAGCTTGCATTTAGATAGACATAGGTTTCTTATTTTTTGGTTACATCTTCCAGGCTAAATACATCAAGTTTGCTTTATTAGTATAGCTGTCACAGCAGTGGCAGTGAATCAATCTCAGACAAATTGTTCTTGTCACTTTTGGTTTTCTACACAAAAGTTTTGAAGTTTGTGGTAGCAGAGTAAGGAATTTGTTGACTCTGAACTTGTACGTGGGCAGAAGAAAAGGCATCCTTAGCTTAAATGTTTTCCACTGGCTTGTTTGTGACCAACCAGCTGTTGATATGGTCCCTTCAAGTCTGATATTCCTACCACATGTCATGCTGTTAGGATGAAGGGCTCATCCATCACCATGAGTCATCCACGAGGCTCCCTGGAACACCCCACAGACTGAGAGGGGGGCACTGGGGGGGTGGGTATGGGACTTGTTATGGGATTCAGGGAAAAAGCATCTTGGGATTGTGCAAGACTTTATCAGATGTTTAGGGGAGGAACGAAGGTGGGGAGAGGCAGGGATAGAGATGGTCTGGGGAGGCACAGAAATGGAATTACTGGGTTTTTTTCAGCTATTTCCTTGATGTCAGAGGATAGTGTTGTAGTTCACCTGAGCTCTGTTTTTATAGCATGGAAATGAGAGCACATTTCATTCTTTGATTCATGGCAGGCACATTTGTGGGTGGGAGAAGAAGTATTTGAATGTACGAATCTTTCTGGGATAGTGTTGAAGGACAGCTTCAGATGAAGAGGAGCAAAATTAGACATGGTTCACATCCATAACAATTTGGAGCCAATTGTCTGGAGTCAGGTTTACCTTACCAACAGCTTCTGGACGTTTCCCTGAAGGCAACTCGCTGGCTTGTTCAGGCAGTGTAAATTTACACTTACAGTGTAAATGAGCCTGTGACTCAGACCCACAAGGAAGCAAGGCAAAAGGAGAGTGTCAGCCCATCCGCGTTATTTCCTGTAGGTCGCCTAAAAACATCCTGAAAAGGGAATTGAACGGGAAGGCTGCAGGATGTATGCTGACATAATAACCACTGAAAAGCCTTATTATTTACTGTAGATGTCTGAAATTATTCTAAATCACAGGTCTAATCACTGCACATATAAATGATTTACTGCAGTGTGACAGTGTTCTATATTAAGCCATGACAAGAGGATCCTTATTTCTCTTTGATTTTATTTACAAGGCACAGAAGTGCAGAATTCAAGTTTTATTAGCAACTTATACACAACTTTCCTGTTTACTGACTTTCCTGGAAATTCAGAGCACTAAACAGTCTGAGGAAATGCCTTTGGGGCTGTACTGGAGACGCTGGATTTTTGAAAGGAAAGTCCTGGCAGTTTTTGTGTGGAAAAGGTATGTTCCTCTGAATGACTGTGCCTCCCTGGGAACTGGTAAGGAATGAAGTTCTAGGAAGTAATTCAAATCTGACCTAACGTTGTCAATAATGTATTTCTGTAGCCAAGATTTTGTTCGGTGAATTCTGTGAAAAGAACCCATGAGGTTAGTGGGGACCTCTTCAATGACACACTGGGGAAAGAGCTATGAAATGCAAGAATCCATGTTAATTTAACCCCATTATGATAGTAGCTAACTTCTATTTCTGTCTCTCCCAATGGAGACATTAAGAAATTAAGACTTGCAGGGAACAAGCTACCCTTTCTCTCCCCTTCACTGTGAAAACCTCAGTACAGGTGAATCTAGATATTTTCAAAGAACTGAAGGCCAGCCCCATAAATCAGAAGTCCAAGCACAAATGCTCAAGCAATTCCTTGAGATAAAAATATAGTAAGTTTTGGAGTAAACAAGGGAACTAAAACCATACCTCTCCAAGTGATTACTGGATGAGACTCCCACACACAGTGTCAACAGCACTGCAGTACTGACTGTCTTATAAGAATTAATTGAAAGGGATGGGTGGAAAGTATTGAGGAAGAAAAGAAAAACTTTGCTGGTGCAGATTTTGAGGGAAGATAAGTGAGAAGGCAAACACATCACCGTAAAAAACTCTGGAGTCATGGAGGAAACAGGGACAAGAGACAGGCTCTTCTTTCTTTCTGTAGAAGTCAAGGTTTGAAGTGCATCGTCAAGTCTGGTTGAAAAGCACTTATAATACACGCTGAAATTCTGGACTTGCGAAGTAATCAGTAAAATTTTGTTTTACTTTAATAGAAAAGGGTCTCCTCCCAGCATTTTTTTTTTTTTTTGAGGGCTTGTTCAAGGACTTTGAGTGTCAGGAGTCATCAATCTGCCAATACTATAACCAAATTGTATTAAAAAAGTCATTATAATTTTGTTCTCTCTGCAAATAAAGGTAATAAAGAAACAGAATGTTAAAACATTGATAGATGCTTAGGTCTTGACCTCTTATTTCCTTTTTTTTATTAACTATGTGAAAAATTATTTTGGTATCTGAAAAATATGAATACTCAAGAGGCTGCCTGGAATAGTTAATACGTTCCAAGTGCAAGGAGTATTACTTGTTCCTTTCCTTAAAGACGAATGAACAAAGCAAACAAACAAGTAAGCAAACAAATGAAAACTGGGGTTCTTTGGAAAAAAACGAAGGGTATAAGAAGTCATAAGAAAATCTTGTTGTGTGATATACCTGTTTCACCATGGGTGGTAAACCTTGTGGTCATAAATTAAAATGCATTTCAGGAAAACAAGGTTAGCGTAGAGAGCTTCTAATTAAAGCTCCTGAGTGGAAAGTTTATTTCATGCCTTTCTTATTATCAGTTCAGAGTAGAGTATCGTGCTGCTAGATATGTTGATGGGAATTTGTAAACTTTTGTATAGCTTTTTGGTGTTTATTGGATGGGAACCCCAGAAAAGAAAAAAAAATAAAAAATTGGGGGATGGGATGCAGGGGAGATAGATTTGCATGGAAATAGGCCAAGACAGGCTTAGTGAAGTGAGCTGAGGTCAGTGGGGTTGAGGGGATAGAGAGGAATATAATATTGGAGCCACCAGAAAGGAATACATTCTCCTTAGGATTTTGAGGTGAGGGAAATGCAGGTACATATATGAAAGAAAAAGAAAAAAGGAAGCCTTAGGAAAAAGGGTTGAAAACCTGGGTGGGGTACGATAGATCTGCTGAGGGAAGGATGTCTCCGTAAAGACCATTCCAATCTGACATGGCAAGTTTGGATTTTAAGATGGAGAGAAGACCATGAAGGTAGAGTTGGTTAAAACTCCCCCATCTTTTGTATGCTCCTTTGTCAGTCTGCTGCATCTGAATTTGAGCCAACTGTGAAGCACTGAACTACTTATTACAACATCTGATCCATGTTTTGATCACTTCCTTTGTATCAATCAATCTTCATCAAGTCGGAGGCCTCTTCCAGCCTGTTTGGAGAAGAATTCCTGAGCACTTCAGTCAATCTGGGGCTTGTTGTGATCTCCCCGGGGAGGACCCTGAGCAGATTTAGGTCACCTCCAGTGATCACTGCTCTCTACCAGCTGAGGCTCTGGAATTGTCACCTCATGGCAGCGGCACTAGTTTCAGTCCAAACCACATTTGCTTATGTCCTGGTAGAGCTCTAATGCTTTAACCTGATGAAATATAAATAGCTCTTCATAGTTTTCATTAGCCACTTGTATTCTTGCTATTCAGCAAGTTGTATTTGCCTTGTTATAATTGCAGAGCCTCAGTAAATATATAGAAAGAACTGGGGAATGGCAGGAAGCTTTGGTAAGGCCCTCTTCTTGAGAGACTATGAAAGGGAACTAATTTGTTTCTATCACGGAGGTGTCCAGACAATTTCACCATGTCTTGATCCAATTATGAAAGCAAAATGAGAACTAAAGCCCCATTTACTCAGAATCGGAGATCTGTACTCTAATTCTGACTAATTCTGTCAAGTGCCTTTTGACAGGTGAAGGAATTACTGCAGTTTGTTCACTTTTACACTGGACGACACTCAGTTCTGTAGAAAAATGTTTTTGTACTGTTTACTTGGATAAAATTCTGAAGTTCTTGGGAAATTGAATGGTTCCTAGCTATTCAAATTGGGCCATGGCACAGGATCAAGACGTAGTTTGTGATACTCGATGCCATTTACATGTTACCATGCTCCTTGGTGTGATTTCTCTTCTATGTCCACCAATGTCCCAGATCAAATGGTAGTTGGGTATCATAATCCTGCTCATAGGGAGGTGGAGGGGAGGTGAATATTTAGTTAAAAAAATGCCTAGGTGTCCACACATACTTAATTAGATTCAACTGCAACCTGCAGACAAATTGTTTGCCTTTTTATCATCACAGACTTCCCAGATACCTGAATTCTTTTCCTGGTAAAGTCAAGCTTGTTTTTCCCTGATTCCAGTAGCAATTGAAGAACTTATTTTCTCTCTGAGATCAAGAGATAGGGAGTAGGATGTTGGTCTAGTATATTTTGACTGTGTTTAATTGAAAAATGAAAGATTAGCATACAAATGTCATTGTTTGACCTTCCTTAATAGGCAAAGTAGTAGATATATTTTGCACACTAATGTGTTTGATTTTCTACATTAAATTCACTTCCCTGTCTCAAAAGAATATTAGTTCATTGCTTATTGTTGCAATACCCTGAATTCATTCTACCTTTTCTTGTCAAGAATACCACATTTACTGAAATTACTGTTGCTTCCATTATTCAAACTACTTTGTATGGTAAAGAAACATTAACAATAAATAAATAGTTGGTTGCACTGAGAGAAGCACTACAGAAGTTCCTGGGCAGGTTTTTGTCACATTAAGTTACCAACTGGATAACTAACCCACAGGTAACAGAGAAATGACTGCTGAATACTTTGGTTTAGATTGCAGGGCTTGCAATAATAAACTTCTATTAATTTGCCTCTAAGCAAGGGCATAATATTCTTTATAAAAAAGAAGGAATAAAACAAAATTAGCATCTAGTTGTCACCTTGAGCAAGATGATATTAATATTAGTAATTCCTAGTTTCCTTTGCTTTATTTGGATGTGCACTTGCCTTTGAGGCAGATGGGGGATCAAACTTAAAACAGATTATGAAGCAAAAAGGAAAATGGTTAATTTATATAGAAGTCAGAGAAATATCTTTGGAGAAGAGTTTGTTACTCACAGTGTTAACTCAACTTAGTTGAACTTGCTGATATTGCAATCTTCATCCATCTAAGTCCGGGGAGGGGGGGTGGGATTAAAAAAAAGAACTGATCAATGTTCTTTACAACTGCTTTGTTTTGTTTAGAAGTGACAACACTCATTACTGCTCGCCTTATAAATCACTTTACACATTAGCATAGCACGACCAAATTGCTTCTCATTTCTCTCTGAGAATCATTAGTAACTCTCCAAATCTCAGATAATTATATCTTAGATTTTTTTAAACACCACCTGTGTCACTTTTAAAGCTTTCCAGAAACTGTTTTGGGGAAAAAAAAAGAGGACAACTTTTCAAGTCTCATTTGCATATGATTCCCATAAGCTTGTTCTCCAAGTATTCAGTTGAACTACAGCAAGAAAATGCCTTAACTCGCAAAGCTTTATTGGCACTCTCCTTCCAATTGTCAGAGCAATAACACTATCTATAGTGTTATACATTCCTGAACACTAAAGATTTCTTTCTGCCTTCCTGCATTTTGGGTTTTTTTGGTTTAAGTTTTGCAGTGGAAAGAAATCTTTCTGCTTTAAAGGTCTCCTGGCTTTTATACTGCTCTCCTTAAATCTAGCTTCTGTTTCTGAAAACTTGGAAAAATCCCTTTGGCTGCTGAGCTCATACAACAAAATATAAATGTCTAGTTAATTACAGGGATATATAAATGCTAGTAGGTCATCTAAATTTCTGGTTGGTTTTGATTGACTGAATTGCGAACATACCTACATTTGACTTGTAGTTTACTCTGGAGAGTACTGTACCTACACACCCGTCAGTGTAATTACTTGTATAATCACGTTCAGCTCTCTACAGTCAAAAGGAATCATCCTGGAAAAAAGATCTTATGGAAAATGTTAATGCTAATGGCATTAATTTGAATAAAACTGGTTAAGGAACAATTTGCACAAGCAGTGGAAAGGGCAAAAACTTTTGGCCGCAGGGGCTGAGTAACAGCTGGAATCAGGATGGGGAAAGAATGAGCTTCATCATATCTGATTTTAGCATAATTTAATCTTCTGCTAATCCAAGGGTCTATAAAATAAACTTTAAACTAATATGAGTGAAACCCCAGCAATTTTATTTCAAAGGGAAGACACAAAAAGTGTTAATTCTAATTCCAGGAACTCTTTCTTTAGGTATCTCCAACCAAATACCCCCTTAAACACACACATAAACATAAAAAAACATATTATTTAAAAAAATATTTAAGCAGTTAGAAACAAAATGCAGAAAGTATTCTTTCCATTCTAGCTGCTTTTCACCACTTACATTATGATGGGAAGACTGTACTGACATGCTTTATCTATAAAAAATATCTTAGAAAACCTTAATCAATATCTATGAGATGTTTTGAAACACTTGGATGAAAGGTACTATAAAACTAAAAGGTGTTATCCTTACTTTGACACTGATATTTACCTTTAAGCTTGGACTTTTGGCATAGTTTTCAATCTCTGTTCCCATTTAAGGGAAGCAATTATGCACAACTTTCTAGTGGGGAAGAAACAGAGCTAATGTTCTCCATTTACCATTCTTGTTTGTTATACATTGTTCGTTATTAACATCTTGACCTTCTCAGGAGAGCCACAGATACATAATGCATCAGAGTAATATTTGGTATGCTACCATGTAATTAAGTTCATTGTAAGGAGGAATAAATAATACTTTTGAGAGAGAAAAAGCAGGTGCTAAATGGCCTGAAGAACATACCACTGAACATGCTAACAATTTCTTCTTGTCCCTTTCAACCCATCTACAATGAAAAAAAAAGGTATTTTATACACAGACGCAATGTACAAAATAAAAATAATACCAGGAATATTTTACAATCTCAGTTCACTTGAGAATAAGGAAGAAAAGGGTGTAGTGGTAAGAACAAATAGTTCAGCTAGGTTTTCTGATTTCTGCCAGTGTTTTCTTACAGAATTATTTGACTTCTCTGTACTCCAGGTTTCCTATCTGAAGAACAGAGAAATCAGTCTTCACCCTCCTGGCAACCGTTTTATGAGGCTGATTTGGCATTTACAATATGCCCATCTATGGGAGGTTTTTTAAATGGGATATATGTCTTCTCTTGTTTCCGACTTATTTTTGTTAATGCATTAGTGTTTCACCTCTGAATTCTGTGGTTTAACTAGAATAACCTTGCATCAATTTGCAATCCAATATCGTTTTAGTTACGGTAGTTTTCAAGCTGCTTGAAGTATGCACAGGGGTTTATCAGGATTCACAATTCATCTAACAGAGACAAGCTGAACTCCTTTGTGGCTTAGGATGACTGTCACAGTTAAATATAATCTTGTCTAAGCCCTCCTGCTTTTGTCCTCGACTTTGTCACACAGACTCTGTCAAGATCGTCCTCTCCTCTATTAATCTGCCATTTCACAGGAACGCTTGCCAAATCCAGTCGCTTTTCCTCACCTCAAATCTTTCTACATTCTATCCATCTCTACAGCTTCACTAAGCCCAGAGGTAGATGTTTGTTGTCCCTCGTCACTGCTGGTTCAAGCTTTAATGCTCTTTAATGTCATTAGCACTCATAGCACTTTCAGAGGACTTTACTTCTGATAAAACCCTGCAGTATCATTTCTGACTCTCTGGCTTGATGAGCCACCCATGGAGGTGAGCAAACACCACTGTGATGGATTTCATGTCATCCAAGCTTCTTTCTTTCACCTTTTGTTTTGAATTCAAAGCATGCCACCTGCATCCCCTTGCCTTGCAACCTTCTTCCAATTTCATTCTCACCATTTCTCCTCTTTCTCTCTCTCTTTGCCCACACAGCTCTCAAGGCATGGAGTGAAATGGGGCTGGAAAGGAAAAGAGAATCATAGAATCAATCATAGAATCATTTCAGTTGGAAAAGACCTTCAAAGAGGTGAGGAAAGGGATTGAGCAGTCAGCTACAACTCAAGGGTATGAGTGTGCTGTACAATGGGTAATGCTAACACACTTAAATCCACCATTGGAGTAATGAACCATGATAGGTTCCAAGTGACTACCTTCTCTTCACTAAAATTACGACTAAAAGACAAGAAAAGCAATCAAATCCATATATTTCTCCATGTTTATCAGCTAGCATCTCTGCAGGTCTTTTTGCTAGCCCCAACAAACACTGCCCAGTTTTGAATCACTTTATCTTCTCTGCCTAGAGAGGGAAAGAAAATGCGTTTTTCCATGCAGCAAAGGAAGGCAGAGAGGGGTAGTTTGAATCCTGGCTGCAAGAAACTAATAAAGCATTCATAAAAAAATTCAGTGTTGTAATCTAACTCCATACACATAACGTATACCAAAGAAATGAGAGGGACTCATGTGGTTCATGGTAAGTAGGTCAGACGAGCTGGATGTAATGTTTCTTGGATGGTTCCCACAGCGGTGAGAGTTTTTCAAAACTTTAAAGTGTGTGAGCAAATGTGACTTTTCTTCCCCTAACTGGCACCTTGCAGCCAGGGATGTAGCTATTGGAGGCAATCAGAGCAGTTGCTGCTCTGGGGAAAACTTCCATGGGATGGCGAACATATTTTTAGGTATTTAAAAGACATAACAATGTAGAGGGAGCATGTCTCCAAGTAGGACTTGTGGCAGTCATTTTACTGCAGAGCTTTTCAGGAAGAGCTGGCTTTCACTGAGAAACACCAAATCACAAATGCAAAGCCGCTCCCACTCTCGTTGCCAGCTACTTCATTCTGCCACACTTATTTTGCGGATTATATGAGATGCTCTTCACGACGCTGGCAAAAGCAACAGACCGTGGCTGTGGACACTGTGGGAGATCATACTTTTTTTTTGCTTCTGTTTGTGGTCTCATAAGCCTGCAGCAAATAAGCTGTTGCACCATTCATTGTCATTCAAATCCCCATCTTTAGTCCATGTATCATGACAGGGCCAGGTTTCTTGAACACATGCTTCTTGGGCAGCCTGGGGACATAAATATCCAGAATGCCTGCAAAGTTATAAATGCCAAACACCCTACAGCTTGTAGGGAAGTTAATACATTTAGAGGAAGGGGTAGAAGAAGCATGACCAAAATTTTGTGAGATTTAGTTAGCAATGCCATGACACTGACTTTGCAATAACACGTCAAATCACTCATAACTGGATGGGAGAGAGGGATCCATAGACTATAACTACAGAAGGAAATAATAAAAAAGACCTTTCTCTGGCCTTGAAAATGAGTAACATATCATGGCTCGCATATAGATGACTGAATTCAGTTCTTGCCCCCAAACAAATGTGGTCACATCATCCGTCCTGCTTGCTGGGAACAGCTCCAGGACTGTGCTGCTCCTTCGATCGTGACTGGGTATAGCCTGGGAATAAACTGGTTTGTACAGGACAAAGCCTTCCCAGGAAGAGGGATAAGAAACTAATAGCATTGGCTATCATATGGCCATGCTCCAGCCTAACCCTGAAGCCTAACCCTAAAACCTTGCCCTATTTAGTGTGCTAGTTTAGCATTAGTACAATAAATAAATAAATACGATCGATAGATTTTCATCAGCGTGCACCCTTCTGTCCATGTGTAAATACGAACAGACCGACCTTTTCCAGTGTGTCATACAGATGTTTCTGGTTTGCCTCCATCAATCGTGTTACTTATAATTGATTTCCTAATTAGTCTACGCCAGCTCACAATTGTTTCTGTGTTGTATTTCTCAGTCATACTTGTTTTCACATGACAGAGAAGACTAATTCTGCCCACCCCAGGAGTTTCCCCATGAAAAGCTTCGGTTTGGGCTCAGCCAGTGTTTAAATTATATGATTCTAATGGTCCCTTGTGGGCTTGCAGGTACAAAAAATTTCTTGAAATATCTCTTGAAATGACCTTGCAGAGTTTTTTTATTTTTTTAGGGAAAATTTCCTTTATAATTACATATTTACAATGTCGTATTTATGAAGAACATAAGTAAGAATGTCCTTGAGTTTAAATGGATACTTGTTTATTATCACCCAGTATGTTTTCTTTTGACGTATTAGGATGTAGAGCAGAATGATTTATAGCGCATCAGCAGTAAGTACAGTAGATTATGTCGGCTTGGAAGAATAAAAAAAATGAATAAATGCATGCAATATTTTGCAGTATAATAAGAACTACTATTTAAATAGCTTGATTTAATCAGGCACAGGCTATCCTGGTTTCAGATGAACACTATGTTCTTTCCTGAGGCATGTAAAAAAACCACCCCTTTATGTAAAAAAATGAAGCAGTAGAAGTAAATCTCTCCTTAAGCAAGCACTTTCAAGATTTCTGGACTACTTATGGCCAGCTTTATATTTAGAACTAAACTGGGATCTTTTATTTAAAAAAGAAAAAAAAGAAGTTGAAGTACAGCTCTGAAATTACCAAAGAAAAATATTTACGTTAATATGAACTCTTTTTTTAAGTTTTCACAAATGAGAACCAGGAAAATGCCACCTTTTGCATCAAATTTGGGCTGAGAAATGTCTTTATGTCTAAAACTTAAAATTTTATTCAGAAGGAAAGCTATTTTCCATAGAATTAAGCTTAAGAACATTTCACTTTATAGATGCAATAAACACAGCACATTACCTATAGCACTAGTCATCTCCAGAAAGGATGCCCTTTTTAGGGTTATATAAATTACCCCCTGGAGGTGCCTTATTCTCTCCTTCAACAGTAAAGGGTGGCTGGGGTGACTAGGTAAGTTAGACAACTGATTTCAGACACCTGTGTTATGAATCCAACCCCTAAGGAAGAAATAGCAACCTATATATGCACAAAGCTGTGAATTTAATTTCTCATCCTTCACTTTGTACAGGATATTTCACACAAGTATAATTGATGATGTGGAAGGAAAATAATACGGGGAGGGGGGAAGTCTATAATTCCAACATTTTTCTGCTATTAAGATGCGTCTGTCAGCTGAATACTCACCTGGAGGAAGCAGGACTCCACTTTTCCCTTTGCACATTTAAAACTGGCCCACAAGTAAACACGAACTCTTACTGGAAGAAACAGTTGAGGATCTGCAGTGTACACTCTTAGTAGATTATTTGGAGGTCAAAAGCAATCAATTTCAAAGTCAGCAGTAGGACAGCTATGTTACATAAGATGCAAAATGCCTGAAATAGCAGTATCACAAGAACTCCGTGAAACTGTTGTATAGAAAAAGCTATATAAAGGCAAAGCGTTATTTATTTACTATGATGTTGATTCCACTTGATTTTGCTTAATTTTTTTTTTTCAAAATTAGGACAAGAAGATAAGTACAAGAAAAAAAGCAATCCAAGCCATCTACTCTGAAGTCCTTCAGAGGAAGCTATTTCTCTCCCTTATCAAGAGCAGTGATTTGTGTTCATTCCTCATTATACGGACAATTTTAAGGAGACAGGACCTAACCCAGAACTGTTAGAATATAAGGCTGAGATGGGTGTAGGTGTGCCTGAATGTCCTTGCAAATGGTATAACTTCCACTAAAAAAACACAGATGTTCTGCTTATAGCAAGCAGAAGATGAGTTACAATATCACACCTAATAAAGGTCTAATAAAACTATACCCTGCATGGGCCTGATCTGCTATACAAGACCAGGACATCTGCACAGTGCATACTCAGAGGAGAGCTGGTCAGGAGCATCGCAAACAGCAAAACCACAGCAATTTGCTCCACTCAGTGACATTAACCAACATTTCTGCCGGGAAGTAAACCCGTTCCCCCCCCTCACTAAGAATTAGCCATTTAAACAACCTTATACCCTGCTTTTATCCTTCCTTTTATTGCATTTTGGCCTCCCTAACAGCATCATCACAAAACTCAGATTCAAGACTGGTGTACCTATAAAAACCTTAGATCTTTAACAACTAGGCCAACAGTCTAAGGTAAAAGACACAGCAATCACAGCAGGACTTTTCATTCTACATTGAAAGAAAGAGGGAGCTGCATTTCCCTTCTCAATTACAAACACTCTCACTGGGTCTGACTGCAATCTCTGCTTCCTCACTCTCTTCTGCCTCACCTGTGTGGGACCTGTGAGAAACTCAGCCCAAACACACAAAAGTGTGCTTTAGTTCAAGGACTCCAGAGTCTATGTTGTCTTTGAGGAAAGTAAGTTTAAGGGTTCATTTCTGCACAGATGCTGGAGTGGTCAATGGAAAGCAGAAACTTATGTGGATAAACTGTGCCTAGTATCTTTCCAGTGCTCTCAGCAGAGTATAGGAGAAATAGGACAAAAGCAAGGTCAGTGCCTGTGACTCACAAGATTCAATTTTCTTCAAAGCAAGAAAAAAGCAGAAAATTAAAAAAAAAAAAAAAGAAGAAATTACACCTTTTTTTATTAAAATTCATGGGGAAACACAAAGGCCATGATTAAAAAAAAATATAGCTTAGAATAAAGTCATTCTAAGATACTTAAGAGTTGGAGTTGTCTCATCTCCTTGTAGATCTATGCAGCAGAGAGACTTTCAGTAACCAAAACAGCAAAGTTGGTCAGTCTTTTTGGAATCAGTAGGAAGGAACAGGCACCTTGACAATGCACTTCATTGAATATGTTTTGGATGTCTACCTTAGGACGAGCTGAATCTTCCTACATTTTATCAGATGAATTCCAAACTGCAAATCTTTTCTGAAGGTTCCAACAAAAATTTTGGAGAGGTAAAATGTATTAGAAGAACAACCTTCCCCATAGAATGCCATTTTTTTCTTTGCATTGATTCCAAAAACAAACAAGCATGAAAAAAAAAAGTTATTAATGGACTGAATCATCCTCTGAAACAAGAAAGAACATCAGTCAGAGCAGCCTCCCTGCATGCCAAACGTGCACAGAGTGATGCAGTCAGCCCTGATGGAAGGCAATTGGGTGATGATATTTTGAGGGAATATTGGGCATGCAATACATCTTCCTCCTTTAAATAACCTGACATTAACCTGATGTGAGTCCTTTGGAAGTAATAACCTTTTGTGCAATAAGATGAATTTCATATTGGCTTGCTTATTGTGATATTTTTCTTTATGACCGTATTGGTTTCAGGTAAAACAATTTTTTTTTTTTTCTTTCTGGAAAACAGACAAAAGGAAAAAGAAGTGAACTGACTGACAGAAGACACTTGATTTGGTATGAGACAGTCAGACTCAAAAAGGTATTTACGATGAGAGCCATCTGCCCTAGTGCAGGTCCCAAGCACTTAGGGGTTAGATTCAGCTTGCAGATTAAGGAACTTGTGTGTCTTCATGCAGGTGTCCAGATGAGAGCTGGTTATCTGACCTGTCATTATAATTAATAGATACCCACTCAGTAGTTAGTGAAGTTTAGAAAGCAATTCACCTCGCCTAAAAACTAGACAACCGGACAACTCAGTTGCCTAAATACAGACATCAGATGCTGTAGAGTATCCCAGTGTTGTTCCAAAAGCTTTAGGTTTCCCATGGGTCCTGTGTCACCTCTGCCAGCCTTCCACTGATGTCTTAGATGCGAAGGCAACTGAACCTATATGTGATCAGCTGAACTGTGCCCTAGACTCTATAGATTGCGCTGACTAGAAGTCCTCTTACTCTAATAGCAGCCTGGACACCTGCGGCAGTATAAGCACATCAGACTGAAGCAAACAAGGGACCTTTCAAGACCTCTAAACAGGCTGTGCTGGTTTTGGCTGGGGTAGAGTTAATTTTCTTCATAGTAGATGGTACGGGGCTATGGTTTGGATTTGTGCTGGAAACAGTGTTGATAACACAGGGATGTTTTCGTTCCTGCTGAGCAGCGCTTACCCAGAGCCAAGGGCTTTTCTGCTTCTCCCCCAACCCCACCAGCGAGCAGGCTGGGGGGGCACAAGGAGTTGGGAGGGGACACAGCCGGGACAGCTGACCCCAACTGACCCAAGGGATATTCCAGACCGTAGGACGTCATGCTCAGCCTATAAAGCTGGGGGAAGAAGAAGGAAGGGGGGACGTTGGGAGTGATGGCGTTTGTCTTCCCCAGTCAGCGTTCGGCGTGATGGAGCCCTGCTGTCCTGGAGATGGCTGAACACCTGCCTGCCCGTGGGAAGTGGGGAATGAATTCCTTGGTTTGCTTTGCTTGCACACGTGGCTTTTGTTTTCCTTATTAAACTGTCTTTATCTCAACCCACGAGTTTTCTCCCTTTTACTCTTCTCATTCTCTTCCCCATCCCACCGGTGGGAGTGAGGGAACGACGTGTCTCATGGTGAGCCCATCACTCAAGGACACAAGACTTCTAAGTGTTGATCATGGGCAAAACAGCCCTTAGATCCAAAAGAACTGTAGTTCACTACCATGAAAAAAACCACTTTACTCTAAAGCAGTGTTTTGAATTTGAATATATCCTTAAACTATTACTTACATTTTTTTCCTTTTGCCTATGTACTAAAATGGAAATTAAAAAATCTAGAAGAAAAAAAAAAGAAAAAAAGTGCACTGAGAGATACTGATAACAAGAGTTCAAGTAAATTGATAGGAATTATGTTCCATAGCATAAACATTACTGGATTTCTGCCTTGCACCATGAAAAAGGAAAAGAGTTGTTGGGTATTTAAGGTTTCTCAAGCCAAAAAATACTGGCTTCAGAGTGTGTGAGGGGCTCAGGAGTATTCAGATATGATGCAGACACTCAAGCAAAACATGAATTACATACAAATTGGGGATGGAATTTCTGTGGTACATCATCCAAAGCTGGGTTATACTCACTATTTTCTTGTTTAGCTCATTTTTAGCCACTAGCCGTTGCCATCTTGATGACATCATTTTGCCGAGCTGAAGACCTACCATATCTATTCAACATATTTTGCTGCTGCATCAGTCTGACAGCATAGGAATTCATGAGGATGGACAATTACTTTGACCTTACTGTGGTAATGGAAAAGATGTCAAATATATTGATTCAACTGCTTTCCTATTATAGTACAAGGGAATGAGCCAACTATGGCAAGTGTTTTTAACAGCAGACAGACAATACAATGTGTTCTAGTACTAGATAAGAGCTTTGCCTGTTGTGGTACTTGAGTGCCCAGCCTGCTAGATGCAATCAATAGTAGACTCATTCTCATTTTAACAGAATCCACAAAGATTGTAGCACGTTCTGAGTAGTTTAAAACCACTAGCTAACCAAGCCACAAAGCAGT